>NC_088100.1:31632562-34325725 GCF_036370855.1 Dromaius novaehollandiae | reverse complement strand
GGCAGGATGCTGAATACCTATGTTTCCGAGGGGTGTACATCCTGAAGAGCTTCTGTTTATTACTACAAAGCTTACTAGGAGTGAGGGGAGATAGAGGACCATGTTACTAGGCATTCTGCTACGAGGTAGGGGTTAGGTTTTCCAAATCAAGTTAGATTCTTGATCTCTGGCTGTTTCTCTTTCACATGGTGCATGCAAAGATAATAATTTACATTAAATTAACTTCTGGAAACAGATAGGATATAGAAGCTTATGGAAAGAATTGCAGAGTATAATACACTTCTGTGTCTCAGAGCAGGGGATGATGATACACTTTTTTCCCCAAGCTCCTAGGCTAGCAAAACTCAACCATATTGCACCAGAGTAAGTTGCCTGAGTAGGGAATCCTTATTCAGGCCCACTATTTAAAATGGAAAAGAAGCCTACCCTAGATGGGTGAAATTCATTCTTTGCAGAAACCAGTGTGTGGCCTACACGCAGCTTAAAACTGCTCTCAGTATGGTGTAAGATTCATCAGTCTTGAGCTGGTTCCCCGCACAGGAAGAACTTCAGCCACAACGTATACTTGAGCAGAAATATATATTATTTGCGCTCAGTGTGTGTATTTATAGATAGAGTGAATTTAACATATAGGATTTTAAACTGCTTGCAGAACTCTAACACTGATTTACAGAACCATCCCAGCTGCAGCATGGAAAACACCAAAAAGGTTGCCTACCATTACTTTGATAAATGATTAGTTAGAACACATGTGATATTTTGAGAAACAGAAAATATAATGTGTTGAACATATTTTTATTAAAATGAGCATGAAGCTACAGCCTCATCAGCACAGCTCTCTTTCTCAAATACCCACCAACATTTAGTTACCTAATGAAAGGCTGTAGGTCCCTATAGATGATGAAATACAAAAATTAGTGTTTGTAAACACAAAATTCATTTTAATAGGTAATAAAAATTATCTTCTACCTAAAGCAAGAAATGTTTTTCTCCACTGTTATTAAAATGGAGTAAAGAGCAAAGAGCATATTCAGAAAGCGATCAATGCACTGCTAGTATAAACACATCTTAACCTAAAGAGTGAAACAAGAAGCAGCTTACTTAGTTCACATAGCATCCCATGCAAGTCACTCAGCATTGCAGTAAGAGAGAAGTTAAATAGTCGAGGACAGTTACCTCTAAGTACATTGCAGCAGTTTGCATTTACACTTTTACCACAAAAGACCACATACACGACATGTATTTTAAATGATACAAACATATAGCAATATATCAGCATAAGAACTATAAACAGCCATCGACAAAAACACACCTTTTTAAAAAGCACTGAGTGGTCTGTAGGTTGTTTACTGTAGACCAAGATCTCAGAAAAAGGTTAAAATTGTGGATTTTCTTGAAAAATGTACAGTTGTATTTCTCTTGCAAAAGCATAGGTTCATCTCGACTGTATAAATTCAGTTTTTAATGTGCTATTTGGTAGAAATCACTGGAGAAAATCTTTCACATTGTGTTAACAAGTTCATTTTTATACCTACCCTAATACACAGCAGTAACGGCACTTAATAGATAAGATTTTCTGAAGAGAAAACTATCTTCCATTCAGTGAAAATAAAGTGAAAATAAAACCTTGCTAAATCGTTGACTTCTTTTAAAACCACAATAGTTATCACTAACAGGGAGCCTGTAATGTAATTTTGATAGTTGAGTGTTTCTTGCATCTAGCTTCTACTCCTTATCAGTAAATTTGTCTCTGTAAGTGCTCACAGGTAAAGCTGGGGATAAACTGTCCTTTCACAAAGTCTGTTTTGGAGACAGTAACATACGGAGATGCACAACCACCTACTGCCAGCTTCAGTCTCCCCTTAAAACCGCTGAAGGCAACTTTGAATGTTGTTGTTGGAGGAGTAGGAAATACAGCTGGTGAGTACAAAAAGGCTCGATCAAGCCGTAGCAAATTTATGAGGTGGGTACTCGCTAGCAAGCTTACGGAGGTAACGTATATGAGAAATCACCGGATGGCAATGACTGCCTGTTGCAAAGGACAGAGCAGGTAAGCTCCTGCTCGGAGCAAAGTCAGTCATCTCGGGAGCCTGCCCTACCAGTACCAGTCACGGGCATGCCGAGAAAAAGGATAACGTCAGACGAGAGAGCAGCCATTTGAAAAGCGAAGCGGGACAAGGCGAGTTTATACGAATACGTTCACCGCCTTTTTTGTGGGCTTCTGCGTCAGACTCCTCACAGATGACATCGTAACTAAAAACAGTGCGTGAGCCACAGCACAGCTCAGGGACAGCTGCATTTCGGGGGCTGACGCGTCGCTGACACTTTTTTCTCGGGTTTTTGACTTTTGTCCCTTGCAGGTGACCACTGTTCTCTGATCACGACTATCCCGGAGCGCAGACTCCTACCTACTCCTCCTCCGGTTTTGGAGGCAGTGTAACTTCTCCTGCAGCTGGACTGTCCTTAAGGATTGGTCCTTTGAGCTACAAGTAAGGAAGGGAACAGCACCGCCACTTAGTGCCGTAAGCCCGAGACGTAATGTGTCTCCAGGGCTATATTTACAGGCAAGCCCGGCACTAGGGGCCTGGCAGCCCGGTGGCGCTCTCAAGGCCCAGCTGATGGGCTAGTTTGCAAAGCCACATTAAACTACGTGCCTGCAGCTTGCCCTGCCACGGCTGGGAGCTGCATGCGTCCGCTGCAGGGCAGCACCCAGCGCCCTCGTCCTTCCCGGGAGCCGGAGTCTGTGCAGACTGCGCTGCTCCTTAGCTGCCACTGCTGCGCCTGAGATCTCCCCCACAACGTTAAAACATACGGCTAAAAAAATAAAAAAATCACCTGGTTTTCCCACACAAAAAGTGGGACAAAGAAGCAAACCTCAGCAACGCTATCCTATCAGTGTAAGCTAAATACAAATGAGATCTGTCATTATCATCAGTAAAGCCTTACAATTTATTGAGCCTATTGTACAGAACCATTTAAAACCCTTTAAGAAGTAAAGATTTAAAAGATAAAAGAAATAAAAGAAACTACCAACCTGCTCGAAGCTTCCCCTTGTTCTTTTCTTCAGGTCAGGGAGTGGGAGGGAAAAACATATTTGTTATGCAGATAGTAATCACATTACTTACAGATGATGTTAGATTTATGCTAAACTGGAAATGGATATGTTAATTAAAGTAGTGTACAACACACACATTACAGGGCAACCACAAAAACATTTACGCAAGATTCATAACTACAATGCTTTTGAAAAATAAACTTTTCCGTTGTTTTAACACATGCATAACATGCTTAGTACATACCACTGCAGACTGAGTTGGCAAAGCACTTAGGCAAAATGCATTGCTGACACATATATAACAGAAAGCTGTAGACTCTTATTAGATAAAGTTATTTCTAGTAAATAAAAATGTTTATTTTTAGGATATCACAGCAATATGCTTATTTAAAATAACAATTAGATGCACTTTTTGAGGGACAATCATGTTTTAGAAATTTTTAGGTGGGATACGGCTTCATTATTTATGTAATTTCATATCCATTTATTTATACAAATGTTGCTTCAACCTGTTTGTACATGGCAAAAGAATTGCACACTTACTAAAATCCATATTCCATGTAACTTTTAATCTAAAAGCTCCTCTTAGTTTGAAGCATTTTGGAATTACACTTATGGTAATGGATTACTTATGGCTTTGTTCTTGTCAACTCTTTGAAATTCAAAGATCAGCTTTGGGTACTCAGCCAAACCTTTTTTTGGCTGAGCTTTTTGGCACACGATTACCTTTTTACTGTCATGTGGATGTTCATCACCCAGTTTTGAGAGAAACCACTAATTCTCTTGCACTGTCTGCAATAACAACAGTTAGGACGCTTATCACAGCTTTCCTATAAGGCTCTCATTGCCATCCTTTTTGAGCTTTTTCTAGTATCTCTTATTCCCTGATTTGCGCCCTGTATCGGATCAATCAATTTACTACCTTCTGGTAAATCTTTTTCTGAACTAGTGAAGTGTCTTGGACTGCCAATACTCTGTGAATTCTCACCCAAACTACAAATAAAAAAAATACATCAATGTATTTTTTTTGTGTGTCAAATTGTGGCATCAGGTCTTTTTTTCCACTGGCTGTGTGTATAACGGAGGGTGTAATTTCCCCTCAGAAAGTGCCATATTTGCCGAATGCCATAAAGTTTTATCCTCCTTGGAAAGGCAGAGCTGCTGCTATAGCCTTACACATAGGTACAGGCTGGGCAAAGAATATAAAAATACTAATGAACTTAAGGAATGAGCTCTGTATTAATCTTATAATTTCCCCCTTAGAGACAATTTGGAACCGAGCTAATAAATACACTGATTCAAATTGACAGAAGGAAAAATCCCATTCAAATGTCTCTTCGCTCAAAAGACTGTGGCTCTTTAACACAGAAGTGACTGGTCAAAGAGAGGTGCACGCCATGGAACAAGCGATCAGGGACTGAGCCTCCAAGTAAGTCTGCTTTTGGTCACTCAGGCCACTTGAGAGCGAGAGGAAGGTGCACTTCTCATTGCCCTCCCCTCAGCCCAGGTGCCCCATCAAGCACCTTCAGCAGAAGAGCAGCCGGTGTTTTTGTCCCATGGGAACCAGGGCTTGGGGGAGAGGCGAAAGGGGGACAGGCAGGGGTGCATCATGGGCACTCTCGGGATGTGCAGTGGCAGTGAGACGGGCTCCCTGGTCCCTCAGATCAGGCACAGCCTCTTAGCCCTGACCGTCAACTGGGACAAACTGGTGTTTTACATGGAGTGACGTGGATTTATACCAGAATTTGGTTCAGAATCTAAAGTTCAAGATTGAAGGGAGTCCTTTTTACTCAGGTAATAAGTAGCATTCTCCAGGAGGTGTGTTATTCTGTAAGTCTTTTATAAATAATAATACATCTTTACCATGAGCATGTAGGAGGAATCAGTGTAACTTCAACATGGAGGCTATGACCATTACTGAGTACTGACTGCTGCTAAAGCACAGCTGGTATGGAACAGGGATAGTAGTAAAATATTAACCTTCATATATGAATTTGGGGGGAGAGAGAAGTGTTTCCAATGCCTGTTTTCAATGATATATTTCACAGATAATTGGAAATGATTTGCACTTGACCGACTGTACTAGGCTCCTAGACAATACTGGTCTGATTTGTTAGTTGAAATTTTTAATGAGAGGACTTGAGAAGACAAAACAAGACAAAACAGACAAATACTTTCTAAAAGCTTGAACAGACATCAAGAACAGCATCAACCAGCTGCCATATTTGTACCTACTTTGTAGGGCTGCAGGTATGCAAGGCCTTCAAATGAGGCTTCCAGGTAGCAATGGAAACCGATTTCTCATCAGCCGCATAACTACGCCATACACACTACGTGCAGGATATATGATAAAAAAAGAAAAACAAGGCAAGAGGGAGCAGGGGATGAAACAAAAAATTGAAAAGCAGATTAGTAACCAATACAAGTCATGGCTTTCTTTTATCATTCATAGCACTGATACATGCCTGAGGGGAGGAAGAATACTTTCATAATATCGCCAGGTGGCTGTCAGGTTTGTTCGGCTGGCATCAGTAGAATAAAACCGCCAAGTAGCCTGGTATGGGGAAACAATAGAAAAGCACAAAGGAACCAAGAACATGAAGTGACAATGCCACCGCACTGATCATGGAGAGAGCCGATTTTGCTCAGACTGGGATGTGATCTACCACATTGACTAAGAAAATACTGCTACCAGTAAAAACCTAGCAAAACTTCTGTGAATCATAACATGCTAAAATAAGAGTTACTAGCTTTGTGGACGTACTAAAAGATATTCAGCCCATAAAGGTGCTCAATAAGCGATGCAGGGATTTATTCGTGAAAATCCCATAGGGGAAACCCCCCCCACACTTGCAGTCTGAGGTAAAGAAAGTGTCACAATACATTTTGTAAACGATACTGAAGACCAGACAAAAAGCATTTAGAAGAAAAGTGAAGTATTCTCTGTGGTTTGAAACATTGCTGAATGTTTCAAACTATGAAATAAATCATCTCAAAGGTGAGAGACCAAAGCAGAGCACTGAATTTAGATTTTACCATTTAGATTTATAACTGCATGTAGATAGCAAGACATATCCTCAGTTCAACAAACTGGTACAGTTTCCCTGATGTCAGCATAACTATATTAATATGTACTAGCTGAGTATCTACGCTGACACTTTTTAAAGTTTCCTGGATTTCTTTCCTTCCTTCCTTCTCACAACACATTGTCCTGCTGTAGTGATGCTATATAGGCATAGACATTGGCAAGGATCAACCACAAACTTCAGCGGGGCAAAATCCAACAGATGTCAGGCGGTGATCTTGGTTAAGTATTTCTTGAAAGGTCTCTCCAGGCCCTTCGCTCTGATATCTGTGGTATCATCCGGATGAAAGAATGGAAATCTTAGGCCTGTTTCTCCATTTTTTCACTCTATCTAATGATTTATATTTGTATAAAGAGAAAAAAAGTCCAGTTCTCATTTAGCAATGTTTAACATCAAATATATATATCCAAAATTACAGCAGCACGGAAAAGCCAGAGTAGTCTCAGTACTGTCCCCATTCTATACTAATCCTAATCCCAATGTATTTTAAAAATTTAGACTCCTTGAGCTGACAATAGGTTTAAAAACTGTTCAGCTGCAAACAGGCACATTCTGTTGCTTCCACTGAACTTGCAGCAAAATAAAGAAATATCACATGTATTACTATGTTATGCAGGATGTTTCAGGCTAGAATGCAGAGTTAAGTCAGTTAGTCTGGCTTCCTGTATACTGCCAGCCATGACATTTCACCCAGGTATTCTTCTATTGAATCTAACACCTCAGAAATACCTGTAGAAATACATCTAGTCTCCAGCAGCAGATGAAGAATGTGCCACTTACTTTGTAAGCTCTTCCACTGGCTAATTATTCTCACTGTGCATTATTTTTAATATGAAACTGTTTGATTTTGGCTTATAGCCAGAGATATTTTTTTATGTTTCCATCTGCTACATTAAGTAGTCCTGCAGTTTCCAGCATTTTCTCTCTGGACTTTTATGTGCAAATAATATTCACACTAAATATTTCTTATGATCTAAACAATCTGAGAAAAGTATGCCTGTATTATACAGTTCAGTATTCTATAATGATACCTCAACTATCTTTAAGCTAGGTATAGGCTCTGGCAAACAGTTGATCTATGGCAACAGAGAAGTTAACATGGAGTAATTCTACAGAGTAAATGATCAGAAAATAGGTATTATCCTGATAAACTACAGTGTACTAATTTCTGTGGTAGCTTCTTACCAATATCCACAATAGCTCCTTTAAAAAAACTTGGGCACTGATACAGTTTGTTATGCTCTGCCATTGAGACCCCTACTGTGTTTCTGAACATGAAGTATTTTCTCCACTCCTGGGCTCATTTTTTCCAATTGTTTTCTTTGCTTTCTCCAGTTATCCAGCCTCATTTACAAAGTGTAGATGCTGAGTTGATATGCAGCATTTCTGTACCAGCATCATCATGTACAACGGTAATATCAGCCGCCTTCTACTTACTGCACTTCTGGTTCTTTATCTAAGGACTGTAATAAGACTTGTTAGAGTAACATGCTGGGGACTTTTACGAAGCTCTTGATCTTTCCCCCTCTACTCCTTCTCCTCTGCCCTTCTCACCTCTGGTCAAATCCTTTCCAGAGTCACTAATATTAGGATATAGCCTTGTATTGATAGCCTGAATTCACTGTTCCTTGATCTACAGTTTTGTATTCGGTATACTATGTCATCTGGTTGGACGCCTTCCAGCCTGATCCATCCAGACCACTCTTGGATTCCCAAATTCCCACCTCATCTCTAACACTCTGCCAGGCCTGCCGCCATCAGCAAATATTTCCAGCAACAATTTCACATTAATTTCAAGATCACTGACAAATATGTTGAACGACCTTCACCCTTCACACTCCTGGGATCCCACCACAAGTGTCTTCCATTCATGATGATTCTTCCCACTAAGAGTCACTTTCTGAAATTAGTTGGTCAGCTGCTACTCTTAATCTATTTAGCAGGTTGTCTTACAAATATTTTAGTTGGACTGTCATATGATAATAAAATGAGCTACCTATCAAAGCTTAAATCTATTATATATGATTCCTCTGTCCACTAAACTTTAATCTCATGAAAGAATTAGTGTATGTGTCAGAAACAATCTGTTTCATTAATTCTACAGTATAATAGATACAATAGGAATTGATCTGTATTTATTAATTATTCTAATAAATACTAAATGTTTAATAATCACTGAACAGAAATACTGGAAACATTTATTAACTTTAGGAGTGCTTCAAAGACACACTGGCTTCAACTTATAATGGAACTCTAGTATATGCATGCTCAGTTACTTTATTTGGATTTATTTTTTCAGAATGAGAAGAACAGCATATGTGGCACATATAAAGCACTCGATATCCTAATAAAATAAATCAAGATGTTAGAAGATTATTTTCCTTATAAATTAACTATTAACTAGCTATTACCTAGTAAACAAACTATTAACTACTAAATTCAATTATCTAAATTCCCTTCTAAATTAACTATAACTGTAAGTTAAGGAAAATAAATGCTACAAAGCAGCTGTTTAAACTAGCAAGTATCATGCCACTTTTACTTAATTTTTTTTTCTAAAACATTGATCTGCACCATTCTGTCAATACTGTAGCTGAAACTATTTCAGACAGCTTCAGACATTTCAGAATTGCTAGAGCCTACATTTCTACCTTCTGACTTGAATGTTATTGAAAGCAATTCTCTGTACAGGACACTTTTCATTTTCACCAAGCGTATCACTCATTGGAGCACTCTCAACACTCCAGTAGTGAAAAGGAACATAATATAGGCAAGAGTGCTCTGCTGTCAGTTTGGTTGTCTAGGGATCAATTCTGTATTTCCAAGTAATTCGCTAACTGCAGCGAGCAAGAAGGCATGCAGCTGACATCCTCTACTTGGTCTCTTGGGCATGGATAGGACTCATGAATCACACACAGAAATGCTGTATACAGAATTATAGAAACACATGGCAATTACTGAACAAAGTTATTGCATGAAACTACTCAATCCATTAAACATTATTTCCACAAAACTTTCCAACCTGAAATAATGAAACTTGCTCCAATATGTACTTTAAATCACCTGCTATTATCTTTTCATTGATTTCATATTTACCTGAATTAAACTGGCAGCCGGATTCCTTCTTTTCTCAAAGTGTTTCTGACGATGCTGTTCCTGCACTTTTAATGCAAATCCTGAGCCAAGGATGCCCTGCAATACAATACAACGCTTTATCATTATGTAGGTAGCTTTTTCAACCCATGCCCCTAATCAATTGCAAGATTTGTGTAGATGATGTTTGTGAAGATGATGTTTGATATGATTACTTCAGAAAACACATCTATCACAGTACAGGGCTTAATGGGAGGGCCCGTTCATAGCAAGACACATAGCAGTAGGGAGGAGACTCCCTACCGAAGCGAGTCAATCTGTGATGCTACCACTGGCAGCTCATCCTAACCATTGCTTGGATTTGTGCTACACAATGTTGGTGCTCAGTCTTTGGCTTTTGACTTTAGAAAAGGTAGAATATTCCTTGCTTAGCAGGTTAAGCCCATTTCCTCTCACTCCTGTCTAAATAATCACCCTTGTTCATTCTGCAGGGTATGAAAAACAGCTGAAAATGAAACCTCTTCCCTTTTGGCTTTTTTTTACCATTGAATACGTCAGATAAATTGGACTCCTGCTGAACAGACCCAAAGACTGAGAATGTGTCCCTCCTTAGCTTGCAAGGAGTATAATACTTCTACTGGGCACATCTGCATTATAAGCAAGAATAATTCCACTTGATTCTTAGTTAGGATAAAGTAATATTAGAAATGCGCAAAAGATATACACATATCTCTTTTTTTAACAAACTGATTCAACATGGAAGTGTGTGTTAGGAAAATGAATACCTGTATATAGATATGACATGAGGAATAAAAGTTCTGACATCTGTAATATGCAAAGTTATTTATTTTTCACGTATTCAGTAGATTTACTCCCTAGTAGTCCTGCTAAGACTACCTTTCCTGTTAGTGGTGACTAGGTAACAAAGAGAATTAATTACAGTAGCTGCCATTAAATGTCAAGATTCAAAAACAGGTAATGTATTATAATTATAATACATTGTGATATGTCAGAGATACTAAAATACTCTCTGTACTTAAAGTAAGAAATGAATGTAGTATTCTAGATGATTCAGTACTGCTGGCAAATGCTGACTTTTAATGTTGGTTTGTCTACATGGTTAAAAACAAATGTATTATTGTAACATATTTTATAATGATCTATAGATAATGAATCTCAGTATTAAAATACTGATTTTCCACATGTATTGTGCTGGATGTAATACAACAAAATAGAAATGTCACTTCTGATTCCGTGCTTATTCAATACTCATTTAAAAAGAAAGGAAATTCAGTCTTTCACAGTTGGATACTACACTCGCAAAAATGAAATGTTATTTCTGGAACTTAGTCATTAGATGATTCTCATTTTCACTAAAGTTTCTTTAATGTTAATAAAAGTACTAAAAATAAACTGTCATGTTTATTTATTATCATTCACAGAAAACAATAACTGCATTTTTGCATTCAACTATGCTAAATTTTGCTTGATTTAATGCCTTCTGCTCCTATAAACTGGTAGCCTGAACATAGTCATACTACCTGTTAGACCACAGACAACCTGTTAGAAATATTTTACTTTTTTCAGTAGAATCTAATTCAGAAAAACATATCAATTGAATTATTTCAAAATTCTAAAAGGAAAGCAGTAGTATATGAGCCACAATTTGTAAGAAAAAAAAGGAATTTCATCCTTACACAGTGATACACTATCTAATTTAGGATTATTTCCCAGTTTTGTTCTTGCCAGACTCCCAAAATGTCAGGCAATGACAGCACCAGCTACAGTCCTTTCATTTGGACTTCACCGATGTTATCACAGAGAAAAAAGCATTAAACAGTTGCTCTTCATGCAGGCAGCTTCCTTCAGCTCTCTGTACCGTAGCAACAGTAAGAGCTACTAAAGTTTCTATTGGGTTTTACAAATTTCGCAAGGATACTCACAGCAGGTAGTGCAAAGAAAGAAATGCCAAGGAGAGCAAATCCTGCAGAAAGCAACCTTCCAAGCCAAGTAAGAGGAGTTTTGTCTCCATAGCCAATGGTTGTCAAGGTGATCTAAAAACAAATGAATGAACATCATGAATTACTGAAGTCCATGACAGATTAGCTGGAGATAAAATACATTGCATGAAACATCATTTCCACTATGGAATCATTCATCATGACACACAAAATATACATAATTGTTTCTAAAAGAAAAAAATACATAAATATATTGATATGAATACATTTTTCTGCGAAGAGTCAGTACTGTCTATGACTGACTACAACTGAGATAAATAATAAATATGAGATAAATACCCAAATAATCAATCAATAAATTTTAAAAATAATAAAACAGAAGATCTGGGATCTCAAAGTCTAGGCAAATGAATGGAAATGAAGTGAATCAGGCAGAAAAATTATTTGGTACATATAAAGGTGTTCCACCTATTTTAAGCAAAAACATGTAACAAACTAGGTATTTGCACAACTACACAAATATGAAATTATGCAAGGATCATACTACAGCAATAAAATAGGGCTAAAAGGAAGTTGAAGTTCACAGACGATAAAGTTAAAGGAACTGCAAGAAGAAGCTGCATTTTCTATAAACTCATTGTAACAGTTTGAGCTAGATCATCTTCTGAAACACAAAAAGACTGTAATCAAAAGCTGGAAGGAACCTTAAGAAGTTCATGGTCCCTTCCCCTTCCTTATGACAAGGTCAGATATACCTATATCACTGCTGTCATGAAGATCCAAAGAATACTACACAGCACCAGAAAGTATCTCAGGGTGTTGGACAGTATTAGCTCAGATGTGTGTGAGGATGGGTCAAAAAGAAACAGGAGGGCACCTGTAATCCCTCCTTCACTCCTTCTCATCTGGAGAGTGTAATCAAAAGCATACAGCATATAGATTTTTCAAAAACTGTACAGCACCACTCTGGTACAGTAACAATATAGATTATGGCAGAATTCGGTATGCGCGGGAGAGCTCTCCAGAAAAGAGACCTGTTACTATCAACAATTCATTGAACACAGGTGACATAGAAGTGCTGCATGTAATCCAAATGCCCCTGGGATGACATTGTTTGGTTATGGTTATGGAGCATATTTCTAAGGCAAAACAAGCCAAACGACTATGGCTTCATGTTTGCATGCGGATGGCGGTCTTCACCAACCCAAGGAAATGCCTGCAGGCAAGTTCTGCACCTCCTGGCCTAAAAAGTGTTGCAGTCCCAAACTCTGGGACTGGTCCAGCAGGAGAAATTCACTTCTCTGTACTTCCCTTTTGGGGAGTTCAAATCCTCATGCCTCATGCAAGCAGCATGAGCACAGACACTGAGCCGTGGATTTCTGAAGTCCAGCTGTAATGCCGAATGGTGCACAATGTTAAAGATAGACAACAATAGACCAAATGCCAAGAATTCCAGGGCCTGTTATTCATGGAGAACTTGGGCAAAGAGAATTATTTTACATAATGTACCAAATGTGGGCAAGTTCAGGCTCAGCAAATATTCTGGCAGAAATGAATTCTTCAGAAAAATACCTTCTAGAGGCAATACTTTGCTTCCAGCTTCCTCAAAGTTCATTCCTAGGAAAGATGGCCAAAGCAATTCTATTTAATGCAGGGGTCACCACAGGACAAAAGAAGCAAAGCCTTTTGGAGGTAATTAGATTTCAATTATTTAGGGCTTTGGAGATAGTAAACAGTGCCTTTAATTGCTAACATTGCTGGGAACAAACTGCGGATGGAATTTATCCTGAGAAAACCATAGTGACTAAAAGAGATTCAGCTGAATTAAGGCTGTAGCTGCAATTTCAAGTGGCTGACAAGTCTCAAGTTTAGTAGTGCTAGCCTGGAGGCATCACAGCTCTTACCTGTAATAAAGGCCACCTTAAGTGGCTCCAAGGCACCTGAGCCAACTAGCCTCCCGCTGCCACATCAGCTGTCACTCTCTCGCCTTGCACTATGCTTCCCTGCCCTACTTCCTTTTCCTGGCTTTTGCAGGATCCTTTGGAGAGCCAAGGTAACCCAGTAAAGTGGTGAGAATTATCCATATTCTTGTGTGGTTTGTTTCTGCTATTTTAGTGAGTTGAATGAGCTCACGGAGGCATCTGACAAGCACCAGGGCCTGCGCAAGGTAGTCAGAGGAAACACATTGCTGAGACTGGGCAATAAGGAAGGGAGATGGGAATGCATCTTCCTTTTCTTTGGCAGAGGTGAGCTCATGCAACCACACTCTTGGCCTGGCAAAAGGGTTTGGTTTGGTTTTCTTTTGTCTTCTGAACAGGGTATTCCCAGCTCTTCTCATTATAGGGCAAGTGCAGAACAGTTTGAAGCTATTAAGACTCAGAAGGTAATGAAGCATTTGAGTAAATGAATCCCTGAATAAAAGTTCCTCAAAACTCATTTCCAGGCCAATCATTGTGAAGCAGTTTGAAGCTCTGGAACGAGCCCAGTTCCTTGGCTTCCATCCAGCTCCCTATCTCTGCCAGACGCTGCAAAGTATAGAGATATCTCCTGCTTGGGTTGACAAGAAGGAAACAGAACTAAGTGTTGTCTGCATATTAATGATATTACCACCTTCCAATCTTCTGAAGAAATCATAGATAAACTTGAGCCTTTGGGATTTGACATCTGAGAGCAATCAGAACAAGAGCCATGCAGGCCATGTCTTTGGAATTTCTCCACAAAAATAATAAGACCATATTAAAGCCTTTTTTTCCCATTTTTTTTTAGGTCCTGAAGACTTGATAGTATCAGTCTATGATTAAGAATATCAGTGGGTCCCTGCTCACTTGAGCTATTTTATCCAGGTAGACCAAGATAGTCCTTATGTGGCCATACAGCTATCAGCACTGTGCCATATCATCTTACTCAACACTAGATAAATGGATTTGATTTTCCCTTTATATTTCTCTGGTCCACAACTAAGAAAGCATTTTCCCACTCAACTTCAAGGTCAGGTTCAGGAATAAACCTCAGCATCTTTGTTAGGGCTGCAGGCAAATGACTAAGTCACTGACTATGCCTTGATTGGCATAACCCAGGGGTTAAGCTAAGTGGGTGTGGAAAGCTACTAGACACGAGACCATAGGAACATGAGAAATTGCCAGACATGACAGATAATGTGAGAAGCTGACAAAATTTAAAGATAGCATTATGAGGGATGTCTGGATCTCACAGGTGGTTAAGGGAGAAGTGGCCAAAGTTCAAAGATAATTGGAGTGGAATACTGGAGACCTTTTGGTACATATACAGTCTTGCCAGGCCAACAGCATCTAGGCAACTGCATCAGTAATACCATGTAAGGTCAAGTATCAGAAATACGAAATCTGGGTATGGATGTAGCAAAACTGGGACAAAAAGGGAAAAAGTAATTAGGGACAGGTTGTTTATCTGAAAGGAGACTGGGATGGGGAGAAGGAAGGTAGTGAAAAGGAGGATCATGAAATGGGAGAAGGGATAATAAAGTGCAAATCATGTCTTTCTGGGGATACCGGCTGGGCAGCCATGTCTCTGATCACTACAGCCTAAATCAGGACAGTAAAACGAGCCTGTTGTTCTGACCACACCACACCAGTGAAGCCTGCTTCTGTGGCGGGGGCGACTGGGGGTGGCAGGGTGCTTTCCCTGGCTAACCAGAGAAACACCCCGATGCATGGATCAAGCATCTCATAGCTCCGTGTCAGTGTCTGCTGCAGGCCTGACAGCACTGGCATCTACCTGCCACATCTTCACAAACTCCCTAGGCTAGGCCGGCAACGGGACACCTCGACAGGTTGAAAGCAACTGTTGGAGTTTCTTTGGCTAGGATTCATCTTGCCTAACTTGAAGCATTTAAATACTGAGGTTTTAGCCTGATCTGGTCATCCAGACTTGCACAAGGGAGAGGGTGATTCCTCCAGCAGGTAACTCATCCTGTCCTAAAACCTAGCACTTCACTCTGGCTAGTCTCAAAACAGATTTCTAGTGCCATCTGAGATGCCCTTTGGCATCTGAATGGGGACCAGTGGCAGGAGAGACGCAGCTCTCAGTCAGTCGGAAGTTCAACTGATCTTCCATGGCGCTATATGCCTGTGTTTAAGCAACTGAATCACATTGCAAGCTCCTACATTGCTAAATGGGTTAGAAGACTCATGTCTTCCATATGAGATGCAAAACGCTCCATTTAGGTTGTTTCTGTAAACGAGTTGTCTGGACAAATCAGCCAAGAAAGGCAGTGTCACCTAGCTAGACTCAAAAATCACAAAGACAGAACTGTCCTGTTATATCTCATTGTTAGAACTAATAAATATGCTAATAATTAAGTGAGATAATATAATAATGAGTGAGATTATATAAACTAATCGCCTCCAATCAGGTGAGATAGGACCCAGGATACCCCAATGTTTTTTTCTGATGTAGTTGTATATTCTGTTAGCAGTACTTACCTTCTGAATCTTTACCCAACATTAACTAACTGAAAGTATTATGTTTGCTCCTACTATCACATTAGATGGGAAATACATCATTAGTATTAACTCATTTGAGCTAGTAGTATAGCTAGTAGCTATATTATTCACTGTAAGTTGTTTTGTTCACCTACAAGTCACTGTGGAACGCCGCAGCCATTCTTTATCCAATTGTAACTACTGGATGCTACCAGAAAATGGTGACATACTAAGAAAAATCCTATCCAATATGTCAGATAGACAGGAATCTAACTATATTTTCAGGTAAAACTAATTAACATACAAACTAAATATTGCTATAGGCAAACTCAGCCCTAGCTAATCTAACAGGTCTCAGAATATCATGCATAGCTTGGTTATGAAATGCTTGTCTTTGAATGGACTTTTTGTTTGCATATAGTTTGCTTACTTTATTCTACTAAATGAATTTAGCTTCCCCACTTAAATAAATTCTGAACTTGAACTCTTCATATAACATACACTTTGAGCTGTGTTGAGCAGCACTGGGGGACACCAGCCATTGGAGTATACCCAATAGTAACATTAACATGAGGTTGAAACTGCAAGTTGAACAGCACAATGTACAATTGAAAGTGCAGTGCAGTATTCATATGCAAATTAGTATTCTGCTTTTAGTTTCAGTCTAAAACTATGGGCTTCAAAAACAGAGTCAGTGAAATGACTACAGCAAGATATGGCCATCAAATAATCTGAATTAACGAATGGGTTAAATACTGCATGATGGGTCTGGTCTTATAAGGGGGGCATAAGGGTTTGTAAAAGCATGAAATTTAAGATGGCTATTATGACTGACTTCAGTGCATTATTTTTTTCACAGAAATTTCACAGAATTCAGTCTGAGATTTGGTAGATACTCTGTGATATAAATTAGAACAACTTCTGCAGATAAACAAATCAATGAGACTAAGCATTGATTTCCCCTAGAATGCCATACAATCTGACCTTTTCAAAATCTGCATGTGGTTACTCTGGCAGTAAAAACAACCATGACTAAGAAGCACGTTAAGCATTTCCCACATACTGTTTTACATATTATACAAAAAATACTGTTATTAAAATGGCAAAGATAACAGGTAAGGATGAACACTGACTTTCAGTGACTTTGTGCACTTAAGCATATTAAGGATTTAAATGTATTCATGTCACACACTGGGGAAAAGAAGAAAAATATTAAAAATGTACAATGTAGATTATTTTCAGGTTTTTGATTATAATTTGTTGTTTTTCCTGTTGATGTCAAGAAAAGATTCCTATTTTCTCAGTTTGCACAACTTATCTGACCTATGAGTCATACACTTTCACTTGAAAGTATACAAAATATTTTAAGCACTGTTTTATACAGTGATTATTTCTTAGCAGGGTTTTTCCTTAAAAAACAGCAGCCAGCAGGGAGTGGAGAAGCAAATTATCAAACAAAGATCTCGTTTCTACGGCTAGATCTGCTCAGGGAGAAGGACTTGACTCTGACGTGAGCCTGAATTGAGGTCTGAATTTTCTGAGACTTCACCATTCCTCGCGCGTACGTGTCCCCTCACTGCTGCCTGCTGGCAGGGCGGCCCAATCCTGTGCTTAGCCCAAACTCCCCGTCTTTGCAGTGCTCTGTGGGGAGGAAAGGGTGTTTCCTGGGGAATCAAGAGGCTGAAAACGTGCATCCTCAGGCTGCCTGAGCCGGTGCCCTGTCCATGGGGTCCCAAGCCACCAGCTGCGCAATGATGGCCAGGCTTTAGGCCAAACCTGGACCTCCGCTTTTTCAGGGAAGTGAAACTCCTCCTGGATGAGCCAAATTCTGCTATCAGTTATGGACAGAGAAACCACAAAATAAATTGCAGTGGTGTAACTGAGGGCAAAACCTGCTGTGATGGCTTAAGTCAATACGAATCTCACAAGCACTTGGATTGCAGGATAAGAACATGTATTTTATTAGAGTTCTGCCTTGATGCTCTAAAGCAACAAGCTTCAGGAAAAATCTTTCTGTATTTTTCTAGATGTGCAAGTAAGAGCTACTTGGCCTAACTTTTCTAAGCTCCCAGTTATACTCACTGATAGCTCAAAAACTCAAGGGAAGACAAGTCACAAATTATTAACCTTTAGGTGAACAAATTACAAATAAACAAACAAGTTCTAATAGTAGGGAATGACCTTGACCTTTGCCCAAAATAGAAATAAAACACATTAAAAGTATTTCTTAAGGATTCAAAGCATTTTGGGAAATGCTTTTGCACAGTCTCTCTTCACATGGTCTGAATCTGCAAAAACTGTTAAGTCCAGGTGAAGTCTTGTCAGCAGAGGTCTGAGGTGAGAAAGCTTCGTTTCTCATTAGGAGAAGTGGCAAAAGCTGGTTTGGCTCTTGCACTTATCCCAGGAAAACTAATGAGTGCTCTAGGTTATGTCAGCATTAATGATCTCATGGGCAGCATTTCCCTCCACAGACTTTGTTAGAGCTCATGGTGTTTGCTATACTGCATCAGAGGTGGAAAAAAAAAATGCAGTTTTATGCCACCTCGCAATAGCTCTGCAACAGGCTTTATTGGGGCAGATTTCCCAAGCTGCCTAAGTAACTCCCACATAGTGCAGTACGGGCTAGCTCACTATAGGGCATTTTTATTTCCATGAAAACAAAAAACTCTATACATTATGACATAAAAAAAAATCAAACACTCACACCTAGTTCTTCATTGTTCATTTAAAGCCTAGCTTATTTCAACGTGTAAGCATTCACATAATCCTCCTTCTTTCAAAAAAAGCTGTCAGGCATGTGCTTAGATCTCACAGACTTGAACAAAGTAAATGCAATTGATTTGAAAGTTAAATCATGAGCTTAAATAGTCAACTAAATCAGGGCTTTACACCTGTAAAAGTGGTCGGAGAACACTGCTGAACCAGAATGGGAGTATTTATGCTTGGTTTTTGTGCTCAAGGTACAGGAGAGGGAGAATCAACATCACTTGGAGGGTGTAGTTTGATGATACATTTTTTTTTCATTGCAAAACTGATTTAAGAATTTCCTGTCCCTCTTTCTTTCCTGATGCTCATTCTTCCTCCTGCACTGCAGCTTACAGCCCTCTCACTTGGATCAGGGCAGCTTTTTGTGGGATCATATTATAAACTGTATTATTAAAATAATGATTTAAATAATTAAAATTATTTATTAAAAATAAAATTATGATTTAAATAATGATTAAAATAATACAGTTTATAATATGGGTCAAATTATCGACCCAGTATTTGGGTAAAAACCAAAATGTTTTCTTCTCATGGAGGTTCAGTGATCTGGTCTGCAGCAGAAACTCATAAACAGTTACTCTGCATGATGGGTAAAAATGAAATATGGATGTGCAAACAAATAGCTGGAGGAGGGAACTTCTCAGACCAGTTTTCTGCCAGAGAAAACAATTCACTGAACAGCACACTAAATTAAAATGAACAGTGGGTGAAACTCAAAGCATTGTAGCATACTGGCTAACCAATGCATATTGTTTTTCTATACTTACTGTGCCCCACCAGAGAGCATCTGCATACGTAGAGAACTGGTTATTTGCATCTTTTTCCACCAGATAAACCAGGAAAGATGAAAAGATGAGTACTAAAAATCCTATGTACCAGGCTGTGATTAATTCCTAGATAAAAGAAATCAGAGATCAATATCCATTTAAAAGACTAAACAGAATGCCATTTCAAGGAACACGCACTTAAAAGGTCTATATACTCTGAGCAGTTAAAAGTCTAACGCTTCCCTACTGATGCAAATTTTCTCTAAAAATGGACCAAATCTACTCCAATAGCTTGTCACTTTAGCAACTTCACCAATGTATATATAATTACAGCAGCATATCAAGTCCAACATTTTCAGTATATTCTAAAAACTGCTAATGTTTAACATGGCCTGACCTATCTGTGTTAATGCCTATTTATAATGAATGTTACTTCAGGAAATTTTAAGTATTCTACTCAAAACTGCTAAATATTTGTTTCCTTGGACTCTTGTTGAATCTCATGAAGAAGTCAGCCAGACAAACCCAGCAGCTAGGATTACGTACCTTGCTATGTGCATAAACTACTGAACCTAATAATTTCCAAGTGCCTCCTCTTCGGTCCATGCGCACCATACGAAGGATCTGTAGGAAACGAAGACTTCTCAGTGCTGATGTTGCAAAAATGTTACCCTGAGTTTTTGCAGAAACAACTGCTATTGAAGCGATGAGAACAATGATGTCTGAAAGAAATATATTACAGAAAACATTAATGTACATGTACCAATCAGTAACACGTATATGTACATGAGCTGAATGAAGGGACAAAGAAGAGACTCCTCCTGCAGCGGGCAGGAATCCTAGGCACTGGGAATCCTGGTTGAGTTAGGAGCCAGGACTGGTGTTTAAAACTGCCTTGGGAGCCTCCAGGGTGGGAACCAAGGGTAGTAATTTTAAAAAGATATGGATAAGAGGAGCAATATTGAAGGATCTGGCATGCCTCATCCAGGAACTTTGAAGTCTTATGTATCAAACTGTACAAATCAGTAGATGGACTAGAACGTTTACCCTTCACATCTTTCCTCATAGCACCTTTGCTATAAAAAGAAATAAAAAAAGAAAGAAAAGAAAGGTAAGAAAAAACAAAGCTGCCTCAGTGATGAGAGTCCAGTAGAAGCATTTGGAGTTAAAAACACACATATTAATTTCCTACAAGAACAAACACTACGTGGTTCGGGCATGTAGTAATGAGTTTCTGGACACAACTCCTCTTAGGTACCATTTCCTGGAAAGGAAAAATACAGTGCTGGATATTCAGAAGCATTCTTCTCATTGTCAGCCTGGAAAGTTTTCTGCAGTCCAGCAAGTGTTAGGATTTATTTCTTCAGGCCTTAGCTTCAAACTGTGAGCCTGAGTGTTCTGCATGAACTAATCATCCAACTGCCCTCTAAGCCAGAACAGCATTTAAAGGGAGATGAGAAGAAACAAAGTGATAGCCCTTGAACACTGTGAGAAGGCATAATAATTTTTTATGATGACTGGGGCAGACATCCTGGCATACAGAAAGTGGAAAAGGACAGAACAAGCTCCTGATCACCTCATCACTAATTTCCTGACCTTCTTTCAAAGCCTAGAGAGCCTTTATAAGAAATACATGGTTTAATTCTTAGGATTTTGTGTTTTTTAAATGTTTATAGGCAAGTGTATTCTAAACCCAGAACAGCTGGTGGAGAACTTCCTAAAAGCAAGTTCATGCTGACATAAGTTTTGCTACTCTTGTGGTGGATATGAATGTTCATTTTGCTCCAAGAGAAGTTCTTAAAAATGAGGACTTCCCCAGTAAGTGAACAGGCCCACACAAGTGAGCAGTGAGAGAGACCTGTTGTGCCTACAAGCAGGACACCGTTTTTCTAGTATGTTCCAGTACAGTAGGAAATAGCCTTGTTTTATTCTGCTTAGCCACCCAAGTAAGTTGAGGTCCAAATATCCTTGCTTGCAAATATCATGGCTTTCTCTGAACTCATCTATGGAGAGCTTTGCCCTCTAACGACATTATTAAGGGTGTAAATAAACTGTACTTCAAAGAGCATCATGTTAACGTGTGGAAACCCTTGTCACAAGATGCTAAAAGTCTACATGGGTTTAAAACCAACTGGACAAACTCATGAAAGAAAACTTAATTCAGGATTAATTAATACAAAGATTCCATTTCTGTCTCAGTCCCCAAGTAAGAGATCATTGGTGGCTGAGAGAATATTGTGGAGAAATACAGCTGCATGCTTGTCCTGCTGTTACAGTCTTCCCTAACTCTTCATTATTGGCTAGTGTCACCGTTGGACACAGTATATTAGGCTAGATTGACCTTCTATCTGTTTTATGTTCTGACATTTTGAAATGGCTTGGCTACTCTATAGATGGCTTATAGTTGGCTACGATATAGTTGGCTACTATAAAGCTAGATTTTCTCCTAGATGTAAAGTGACCAGCGCCTTGCAGCTCCCACAGCCATAGGTCCACGGAGGTGGAACAGAAGAAATCCCCCTCCAACAGAGGAGGCAGAACGCTTACTGGGGTCTGTGTAGGAATTCAGAAATAACATAAACAATCAGGAGAAGTTAAAGATGTCACAGACTCCAGTGGAGATCGGAAAAAGACATGGTGTGGGATTCAGCTCCATATGAAGACATGTAAACTTAGGCATCCACGTGTGAACCAGGTGTCTAAACTCCCTGTGCAGCACAAGGAGATCAAGCCAAGTCAACCAAACATGGTGCAGCTACACCTCAGGAAGACTCCTGTTGGCTGCTCAGCTGGCTTGCTCTCTAGGCTTGATATAGAAAATGGCTTGATTCAGTTGCCTGAATTTGTACAGTGCCATTTGAGATGCCCTAAGGTATCTGAGACATCCACTAGGGCTGGCAGATACGCTAACAGACCTGGGGGCATGTGCCCTTCAGGAGAAGTAGCTGAAGAGCAGGGCATATCATGTAACCGTGGGCACCTCTATTTACTCAACTGCGCTAAGCCCTAGGTCCTGACCAGCCACACAGGAAGTCACATATCACATAAGTAGACACCTACAAGCAAACTTCTAAATTTAGGTGTGTTTATCTGGATCTGAACCTCACACAGAGTGCACTAGATAGCTGTGAGCAACACGGACTCTGCTGCAGAAAGAATATCTCTGGTTGCTAACACAAAGACAGTTCGGTTTGTCCCACCCTACTCTGATCGGAGCAGCAATGCAACAGCTATTTTCAGCTGGTGGTGACCGGCTAGTCAGCAACATAGATACGTTTAGAAAAACCATGTGCACTCCTGCTAATCAGTCTTGGAACTTAAAAGAGTAAGATCACTCAAACATTAGGAGTTTGGTCCAGAAATGATTAAAGTTCATACTGATGGTCTTGGCCCTTTTGATCTTTTTGGTTCCCCTCAAACACTCTGTGTGACTTTTTTTCAGAAAAGCCAGTGATTTGTCCCTTCCCTTATTCCTTCCCGTTCCAGCTGCTCTGACAGCACAGCCCTGTCCCTTCCTCCTGCAGCCCTCCTTGGCTTTGCTTCCCTCGGAGCTACGGAAGACAGGCAGCCAATTATTTCAGTGTGGTGTAACTTGCTAGGAACAGGTGTAAGATAAATCAAAATAAAGCTCTCTTGGAAAGGAATCAAAGAATCCAAAGGAAAGCTTGCACCAGTTAAAAGTTGCTTCTGAATAAGTTAAACTGGCTTAGTTTTCTTATGTAAGCATACCTGTAGTGGAAAATATAAAAGTTAAGGACTTTATGATTCTCTCTCCATCACATTTTTATCTACTATATCTCAGGTGCCTTTTCCCCTGTCTTAAGTAAGAAAGTAAAATATTCTCCTAAACTTCCTTCTATATTCCACCTGAATTTGGCTAAGATATCCATGGTATTTCTGTATTTTAAAAAGCCTTTAACAAACATCTATCAATATTTCCCTTTTGGTGGCAAAACTTAAACTATGAGGGGGAAAAAAAAAGCAAACCCAGAAAGTGAGTTATGGGTGAAATCCCAGGTTTACTGAAGTAAACAGTAATACTCCAATTAATTTCACTGGGACTAAGATTTTACTCCACACTTGCTATAAAGCACCGGGAAACTTTTTGTAAGTAATGGCAGTCGAGGGCAGTGTAGCTCCAAACTTCTTTATAATAACATATTAGAAACCAGAATTTTCTGAAGCACATTTAGTTCTTTGATGTTTTCCAGGTAATATCTTGTGTACGACCTTCCAAAATGTCAAGCATCTCCTCAGCTATGAGGCTGATGCTATTTGGTCTTTAGAAATGTTTCTCATTTTACTTGCCTTGCAGATAGCATCCTCCCTCATTAACTCCAATCTGAGACTGCAGATCTTCTAGGCAGCTCTGTGCAATGTTCGCTTTGAACACTTCATTTCAAATTAAATTTCAGACAATGAAGTCTTCCATTTCAGATCTTTCATCTAGTATGACTCAAGAAAACCCCTGAGATTACATGAAAGTTTTGCTAATTGTACCTTAGCAGAGGCTTTTTTAGTTGACAAACACTATGTTAACACCATGTGTGTGTCAGTGCCAAGTGCTGATGGGCCCAGTTAAAGAATCTGAGAAGAACAGGTAAAAGGTTGAATGCA
This sequence comes from Dromaius novaehollandiae, assembly GCF_036370855.1. Taxonomy (NCBI): domain Eukaryota; kingdom Metazoa; phylum Chordata; class Aves; order Casuariiformes; family Dromaiidae; genus Dromaius; species Dromaius novaehollandiae. The sequence goes on along the minus strand of NC_088100.1, from coordinate 34,301,920 downwards.
GAAACTTTACTTGGATATAGCAAAAAATTCAAAAGCCCTGATATGCCACCAGTACAACTATTTACACTTACAGGAGGAATGTCAGGATGATGTCAGAAAATGTAATTAATGACCATCTCTCACCTGCTCAAAGCTCATGTATGTGCTCAAAGTAACACACAAACCTGAATTCTCTCTTTGTTTCACATTCTTCAAAGTCTTATTTATAAGAAAGCTGCTAGTGACAGCTCTTTCTGTTGCCTATGTTTAATGCCAATGTGTTGGAATGTCCTTTCCTTCTAAATAAAAATGACACTTAGAGCCAAGAGAGATTAAATGAATCTTGCAAAAGTCTTTCCCTGTTTTTAAGGTCTAATTTTGTGCTAAAGTTATCTCTAAACCAGAGAAAAATTATCTCTTGTAGTGGTCATTTCTTATGAATACTTCTCAAGACAACTCATCATCCTAAAATTGAAAGTAAATCATCAGAAAGAGCACTATCACTAATCTGTGACGTGGCCATTGGAATCAACCAAGAGGACCGAGTCTACTTTGACAGCAGTTGCAGCTGGCTACAACGGCACAAGTTACATATGCATATGGCAGCACAGCGAGCAATTACTCACTTGCTAAGGATTTTAAATAAATTTTAGTTCAAGTTTAAAGTAACAACCACATAGAAACAATCATTTCACAACTTTCTATTCTGACTCACAAGGGGGTGTAAGCGATGGTAAGGAGGGAATAACCAGCTGTTTAGTTTTTCTAATATTTCTTTGCATGTCAATCATTCCAGCAGCTTCATCATGTTTATCACTATTCTCAGAACTCCCTCCAAGTTGTCTACAATAATTTCTACAGCTGGCTGGCTGGGACCTGAGGGTATCAGCTAATCAATGTCGAAAGCTACTTAGAATTTTAGTCACAGACTACAGCACAAAGTTAACACAACGCACATCCTGGAGCACTATATTTGAGCACGCCACACTATAAAAACTTCCTAATAACAAAAATATATTCAATGGGCTCTATTCTAAGCTGATATAAATCAGTAGTTTAAAGCAGTTTAAGGTATAGCCTAAAGACTGACATCTGACTTAAGCCATGCAACAGTACCTCAAAATAAGATTGCTTTTTTTCAGACTCCAAAAAGAAAAGGTCTGGTTACACAAACATGTCTATAGGAGCAGCAGCCTTTTCACACAGCCTGCTAAGATATTTGGCCTTGGTGTATTTCATGTTCCTGTAGGTTAGCCAAAAAAAGACTTTCACAGAGTTTAAACCTTCTGAACGCCCTAATAGAGGGTTATTCAGCGAGGGAAATAATTGTATCATTATCCACTGAGCACTAGTTGAGAAAGGTCATAGAATGGAAAAGGTCATTTCATCACAACTGGCTGCAAAAATGCTTTCAGCTTCAAACAACGGATTAACCACTTCCTCCTACTGGTTCAAGAAGGCAAAGAACAAAATTCACAATTAGACCACATTGTAATAGTTAATTTTAAAAGAGGCAAATTGTAATGTTTTTACCAGGTGGCAGTTCCTTTGCTCTGTCAATAGTTCCACTGCTATGAATTCAGTGCAATATTTCACATAGTTATGGCAGCAAAATTTGGTCTAATGTGGGCTGAAGTTCCAGTGACCTTGCATTTGTATTTACCTCAGAAATCAAGAATTTTCAGTATTTTTATCTTTAAAATGTTCAGAATCTTAATTAAAAATAAGTCTTTTAGGATTAAACCTATAATCAGATCTCTGATTAGAGAGATGATAGATGTTGCCATACTTAGAGAGATGACACAGGATATCATACTTTGTAATTTGCCCCACTGGAAAAAAACAGAACTATTCGTTGATAAAGTACTATTCAGTATGTGCAAGACTGTCAAAGTCTACAAACTGGATTTTTACAAACTACTCAAGGAACATACAATGTTTTGAGATCACCTGAATTCACCCCCTGAAATATGATATGTTCAAGCATTAGTCTATGTCTTTAAAAAAACATTTTAAAGTCATCCAGTTAATTATATTGCCTGTCTATCTCTAGTGTAATTTGGGAGAGGCAGGAAACGGAGTTCTGAACCTCCCACAAAAAGCTGAGTTACTTTACAGGAAGAAGGACTCAATTTTGCAGAAAAAAAGCCTAAACAACAACATCATCAACAACAAAAACCCCAAGCAAAACAAGATACATTGAGTTTTGCATATACTAAAAATAATGGTGCTTAGGATCTTGAGCAAAATTTGCTTTCTGCAATGTCTGAATATAGCTTTTCTTTCTGGTCTGGAACCTGATCTCTCTACTCAGATGCCAGACAGGTTATGATTAATCATCACCTACTAGCAGAAGTAATTGGCAGGGTATCTTCAGGAAATTCTTGGGATACATGACACTGATTTTTGCAGATGTTGTTGTCACTCTAGTCAAGAGGTCTTTGCGTTTTCAAATATCTAACACCCTCTGGATGGAAACCATATTAGCTGTCATTGCAGGCAAAACAAGAATCAGTGGTTTCACTTGCTTTTGTAATCTTTTTTCAAGAATCAGTGGTTTCACTTGCTTTTGTAATCTTTTTTCAAGATGCAAAACAATGTGGTATTTTTAGAAATAAGAAAATGAAATAGTTTTGTGTATCAAGATAATTCTCAGAGATAAACACAGATGAGTCTGAAAATTGAATTTTATTGCTGTCAAACACCATGAAGGTGGGGCTGCAGCGTAGTGGCACACAGAGGAGAAAAAAAAAGTTATACAAAAATGTGTAACACTGTCTGAAATGAGTAAAAAAAACCACACAGATTTTACTACTTCCACTCTACAGATTTTTTTTCCTTCTAACAATGGAAAATGGCTGCATTAGTCACTGATTTCAGTTCTACGGAGTCCACTAAAACTGATCTTTGCAGAGGAACTTGGATTTTCTTACTCATCATCTGAGCAATACTCCAGTGAAAAGATCAAAAGAGATGAACTCTTGAACCCTTCTTTCCCTCCCTAGTCTTCATTTGCAATGTATTGGCATCATCTGAGTACGCAAACGATTTTAATGTGATGTGAAAGTGACTTCCTGCAAATACAGACATCTTCTCTCTGGTGTATATTTTATTTTTACATAGCCAAAGTGGGTCTATTTAAAAAAGCAGTTCATCAACATGTAAAGCTATCTCTTCTGGCAAAGAGAAAATAGAATAGATAAAAAATATTTAAGATGAATTAAAGTAAAATATAAAATATACATATAAAATAATATATAATATTATTTATGATATAGACAATCTATATAAAATATTATAAAATGTGAAATGCATTATGTTTCACTTCTTTTCAATGCCATGACAAATAAGTGCTACATCAAATCGCAAGTACGTCACAAGAGATCAGTTCGAGGGCTTTAAAACTGCAAACACTGTGAGGATTAGTTACAGCACTGTGTCCCGATACTGAAATTCCAGATCTGGAATATTTGGAATATTGCCCAGACTCCAGTGCAGGGGCAAGCACAGCTCTGCCAAGCAGCCACGAACGAAGGTGGCCTCAGCCCACAGCGCCGGAGAAGGGAGCCTGTCCCTGCGAGGGGGCAGGCGCTGGGGGCAAGTCGTCGTCGGCTCCTGAAATGCCATCTGGGGGTAGTTGCATCCGCAGTACATCAAACGGTGACGAAGGAGAGAAATCCCTGCTCCTCACTCCCAACACATACACACACACAGACACACACACTGCAAATTCTCCCGAGAGACTAGTGGTGGTTTTAGTCCACTTTGCACCATCTCAAGAGTCAAAAATGACAGTCCAGAGAATTTACCCTTCAAGATTTACTTATTATCTTTGTGCCACCCAGTTATCTAAAACTTTTCCCCCTATCGCCACAACCCATCTGTGTGCCGCTCTTTCCACCTCCTGTATGTTATACATCCTCTGTATGCCCCTTCTCGCTGTGCAGCCATCTCAGAACCGCTTCCCACTCACTGCTGGGCCATTCTCTTGCCCGTCCTCTAACTCCTAAAATAAAGACGCGCCACACTGCCTGGGTGGCTCAGCCCCAATTCTATGGCCCTTCATTGCACACATCCGTTTCTGATTCCTTCTTTCCGAAATTTCCTTGGAGGCTCCTATCTCCATTTCAGACTGTGGGGCATGGGCTTATATAAGTAACCAAAACCACTGAACAAAGCGTGCCTGTGGGAACATAAAACCTGTCACCTAAAAATGAATACACGCACACCTCTGCTAACATCTGTTTTTAAGCTGGTTCAATGTTCAGAGACTCATCATGTGGCATTTCTTCAGCCTATCCTAATGAAAAAGAGTAAATTGGCTGGAGATTTCATGCCTCGACCACAGAAAAAGAGCCATATAGTCTTTCTAAGTTGAGAAGATCTACCCCGTGCTCCCTCTAAATATGAATACTCCTTTATCAGCCCCAAGTGAATCCCACTCTTTGTAGGTACCTTAGTCTGCCTTTGGTACACTTTGAGTAAAGCTCTTTACCTCAGAATGTAATCATATGTTCCCCCAAAACAAAACTAGTTTGGAAACACCTCAAAGGCACTTTTAAGTAAAGCTAACCAAATACAACACATTTGGAATCTGTACGACAAAGAATTTTGGAGACAGAAAAATAAGGAATATTTTCAAAAAGTCAATATAGGAAATTGTGTAGGCATGATAACTAATATTCCATTATAAAATTTTAGAATGAGGAAGGTGGGTCAGGTTTTTGTTTTTGTCATTTTTTAATCCAGGTTCATAACAAGATTAACGATTTCATCCCTGAGCATGGATCAGTAACATTACTCCTTGATATTTCCAAGAACTAGGAGCATATGTACACTGATCCCGTGTACAAGTAGCACATTATCAAGCCATGATGATACACATTATATCAGAATAATGTTATTTACCTTTTGCTTTATATAGCCAAAATATTTCTCAGTTGGCTGAGAATCACAATAGTTCAACCAACACTGAATTTTAAGTTGTAGTTATGGTCACCATTTTTGATTTAGTTCAGATAAGAATAATGGCATGAACGGGGACATTCCACCTCTGTTTGCACTGTTCGCAGTTAAGGTTCACAGGCCTGCTGGGTACACACTCCTCCTGTGGACTGAATAAGACCTTGACAAACATCTTTACATCAATAACAGCTATCTCAATAAATCTTAAAAAACTAAAGGCCTTCTGCAACCTAAGATTAAGTTCAGTTACAAGCCTTTCATGGATTTATGCTCTATTAGCTTTTTAATCGATCTTTAACATTACTAATATGCATCTACCAGAACAAAACCCCCACTGTTTATTCTGTAAGGCTATTTTTGGTCTTTAGGTAGCTGAGAAACGAACCACAAGTAAAACAAGCAGATCCTTCTAAAAAATCTTCATTTACACTGTCCAATAAACGTTTTATGCCAGGGAAAATAAGCCCTACAAGCACTGGGAAACTAGTGTTTGCTAGTTGCTTTGCTATATCTGAGGTTTTTTGCTGGATGATACTAGACCTGTGCGAAAAAGTGGCTGGTGTTGTGGAAAAAAAAAAAAAAAAGCTCAGGATAGCTGGAGGGAAAGACAGCAGGATGGATTCTCTTTCATACACATCTGATAAACACAAATGCTCATCAGATCATGATGTAAAAAATATAAAGTTACCAGCAAGGAAAAACAAAATAACTACAGGCATGGCAAGACTTGTATATTGGGAACGGACTGAATAATTTAGGAGTGGTTAGTCAGAAGCCACGTATGAGATGGCATGATAGAGGTATGCAAACTAGTGAAAGACAAGAAGGCCTGCTGGATGCCTCCTATTAAATAGGATAAAAAGAAATAGGACATGCAATTACCCTGTAAAACTCATTGCCACAGGATGTAAAAGAATAACTCGAGAAAATTAAAGACAAGGCTGGATGTTTCTCCCTGAATTGTTGGAATTAGATTTTTCATGGGCTCCAGAGTCAGTCTAGAAGTCGGTCACTGATTATCCAATGTACGAACAAAAAAGGTGCGTAAATGGCCATTTGAGCTACAGGTTTTAATAACCTTCTTAGCAGTGTCTGGCACTAGGCAGGGTACAGAGAGACACCAAAGTGGGCTCCTACGTTACCCACGCCAGCAGGCAGCACAGCGGTGCAGGGGTGGAAAGGCCAGAAAGGCCGGGAACAGAGAAAACCTGGGACAGGGAAGTGCACAGACAAAACGTGAACGGGAAGAGGCACATCACAGGAAGGCAGGGAAAACTACAAAGCGATGATGCTGAAAAGGGGAGGGGAGGGAAGAGCATGTCTCTGAGGAGGAAGAAAAGCCTCCTTGTAGGAGAGGAGGGGAGGGGAGGGGAGGGGAGGAGGAGGGAGAGGGGAGGTGAGAAAAAAGAGGAGAGGAGAGGAGAGGGAAGGGGAAGGGAAGAAGAGAGAAGAGAAGAGAAGAGAAAAAAGAAAAGGGTCTGCTCTCACATTCAATGAGAGGGAAAAAAAGCAACATCCAGTATCTGCCTGCGGTACCTAATGTAGGTGCCTAAGGTAGGAAGTGTTAATTGAAAGCGATGTACTCCTGCCTTAAGTTTTCTGAGCCATCTCCAGGGCCATATGCCTCTCTCTGTTGACTAAAAACAGCACTTGCATTCCTAACCTACGCAACCGTTTTGGATGTCTACACAGTCAGTGTGAATACCTCCCAGGACTCTCCTGTTTTGGTAAACTGGAATTTACACAGACAGTGCAGAACCAGAGCTTTCCAGCCACTTCACCCTCAGCTACCAGCCCACCTGAATGTCTTATCCTAGCCTCCGAGGGGCTGCAGTGCCAGCAAGAAGCTCTCTGTGTCTCGGGGAAGACCAGTGCTATTGTCAATACTGTGTATTCCAGGTGGTGACTCGTGGCCCATGCGCGGGCCCCCCTGTGACCACCCCTGGGACTTCCCAGTGTGGGCAACGTGAAGAAGGAGACGGGAGTGCTGCTCAGTGCCTGCCAGAGAGGGAAAAAGCATGATCTGGTAACGCTCCCCCAAGCCCAACGGGAGGCGATCCCGAAGTGAGATCTTAAACACAGCCAGTGTAAAGGTCAGATCTTCACTTTTAAGGGTTATCAGCACCATCCTACAGGTAAAAAATGTAATCTTTCTTCAAGAGGAGATGACAGCTTCTCGGAGCCTACTGCTTAACTGCTGGGGTGTGAAGGGAAGGGAGGAAGTTAAAATACAGATAATATACTGAATTTGCTATCTAGAAATATACCAACATTTCTATATAGCTGTATTAAACTTGAGATATAAATACTGTAGCACTGTTACACAACGTAACAATGTTGTTACATCGTAAAAATCCTTCTTAACTACTGCATTTAACGCAGAATCTGTAAAAACTAGCAATTAAAAAAGTACTTTTTCTTCTTATACACAAGTCTTTTTTCTAGTGTTACAGTTTGAGGGTAACCATTTGGGGCATGATCATAAAAGCAGAGATTCCCTGTCATTCCCACTGGACTGGATGGGATTTGGATCAGATTCTGCCGATTGGGCTTTCAGTCGCTTAAGCAACGCTGGTTGCAACATGTAGTTATCTCCAGTGATGTAAAGGAACAGAAACATCCGTGAAACTGAATTTCTTCAAGCCTTGCAATCAGTTATAAGCTGGCTGCAAGGCTGGATGAAGAGACATAGCAATCAGTTTGACTGTACTGAGCACACCAACGGGCAAGGCTTGTATCTTAACCTGCCAGCACTGTCAGTTAACAAATTAAGGCTGAATAGATAACAGCTTCTTGGTTGTTATCTAGATAAAGCTACATTTGAAGAAACCAATGTTATATCCAAAACAAATGAAAATGACTATTTTGCTAAATGACAATACATCCAATTGAAATGAAGCAATTATTAACCTGACTGTACATAGGACCCTTATCCTGGAGACCTTGCTCACATACAAAGGACCTGGATAGAAATAAACTGGTCTTCTGTAAAGACAGCAATAAAGTCAGAGCATAAAACAAGCATAACTAATAATTATAATAACGCTAGTTAAACTAAAAGCAGCAAAGAGACTGAAAGACATACAGCAGCTATAAGATAGCAGCATGTTGTGGATTTCACATGTTGCACGATGAATGTAAAAGGAACAAAGTAATCTGTGAACAGGGATTAGTAGAAATGTAATTATTACAGAAAAACATGAATGAGGCAGTTGCCCACAATGCAGTACCTACTGTGATCACTCTCCCTTTTCCCCTAGGACTTTCAAACCATTCTAGAAAGATTCCTTGAATATACACCAAGCAGATAACTCAGATATCTTCAAATTTCTTCACCAGTGTTCGTGGGGGTGTGGCCAGGACACCACAAGGGAAAACAGGATTTGATCACCTAAAACCTGGCAGTGTAGGTAACTATGGCTCAGATAGTCAGATCTGGAACTCAGTGTTGCATGATGTACGAAACCAAGGCATTAACATCGAAATTTATGTCAACATTCCGCCACAGCTCCGCTAAGGAAAGTAAGTATAGGCATGTTAGTAAAATAAAAGACACGCTGAAATTGATTTTTGAAATAAAGTGATACCAAAAGCTAGTGATACCACAGTCTCATGAGAGGTTGTATATATGCTGAGGACAGAGCAACAGGCGGTTGCAAAAGTCCAAAATAACAAACATCTAACATAGGATGCTATTATGGACCTATATGAAAATGTTTTTAAATGATTCAAATTTCTTCCTGGAGACTATAATTCACTACTACACTGAAGGAAAACTTGCACAGCCACTGCAGTAGCAATTCTTTTCAAAGACAGGCTAAGGAAAAGAGCCAACAATTATTTGAGATGGGAGTTATGAAGAACAGCACACAACCAATGCATTTGTCGGCTGGCTGATAGCGGAAAAGAAACCAAGAAAATAGAATATTTCTTTGCATAACAATTAGGTTCTGAAATGTTTTTCTCTTACATCATTAAATATATATATTTAGATGCCAAGAATGATAAAACTTGAAAAACAAATCAGTTATTGTACTGCTTTTGGGACTCCATTATGCTGAGGTAGGTAGATACGTATATTTGGCACAGTCCTCCTCACCTTCCACATTAGTGCTACATGTTAACAACTACTTAATTTTGGAATGGAGAAGCACTGACACGTATCTATGGATATTACGAGCATCTATGCTATCTACAGATACGATGAGAATTTCAGATTAGTAAGGCAGTATCTGAGCATCTCAAATTAAATAAAGAAAGGTAGTGAAAAGAGGTGCTATTTCTGTGAGCATCTTTGTGTACTGGGCACCTCCAGGAGCAATGAGTTTAGAGCCAGTCTCTAAAACTTGAATGTATCAAGTCTAAAACCAGAAAATGTTAAATGCTTCCTGGCCTGTCAGCTGCTTACCTGATTCTTGCTGTACCTTTCCATGCCACTGAAACCTTGTGGCTCATAAGCAGCACTGGAAATTCTACAATCAATACACTTTCTGAGATTCAAATATTAGAGATGATCAATCATTTGAAAGACTCTGTAACTCATTTACAGAGTATGAGTGAGCATGGACAGAGAACCTCATTATTTCTAAATTATTAGACTGTGACATTTGACTTCAGGAGACTTTCTCATCAAAGGTGAACTGAATTCAGAATTGCCAACCATTTTAACGCATGTACTAAGCTTTATCAGTCTTATTTGGGATGGACATAACTACATAATGTTTGGGAAAATAATCTTCAGTAGTTTCCTAGATAGGCTTCAAAGAAAGTAATTCTAATATCACAAATAATTTCTTTATAGCAAAAGGTGGCTGGCTTTTAACAGATTTTCAGTCATAAGCTGTCTTCATTTTCTGATTCAGTTCTGTCCTTCACACTGCAGTGCTCTAAGCCATTTCATCCGTTCTGGTGTGGCTCTCTTCTAACGTGTACTACTGGAATTCTCTATTTACAAATGACTGATAATTCACTGAATGAACAAAATCGGAGTTTCTCACAAAGCAGATGAGTACTATTAACACCAGGTAACAGGGTAAATCAACATCCCTTTCTGGACCAGTTAAGAATTATTTATTGATGTTTGGATAGTTTCAACAGGGTTGAAAGATGGTAATTTCATGCTCCAAATCTCACAGAGCAAGAATTTAACCATACTTTATCCAGAAACCAGAAACTGGATTATCAGCTAATCTGTACATTTGGGAGAAAGAGTGCTTCTAATTTTAACAAAAAAAAAAAAAAAAAAAAAAAAAAAAAAATCCATCTTCAATCTAAAATACCTTTCTTCAGAAAAAGGGCACTGATATGTTTCTGTAAATGTTTTTGATTTCAACTAATCAATATTTTTCAATGAAAAATCATTTCATCAGAAATTCTTCACTAGCTTTATTGACTTCCCTGATCACCAGAGATCTCAGCAGATACATATAACATGGATATAAAAAAACTTCAACCCCCTACCCAAAACCTCAACCTCCAAGCCTTGTGAAAACGAAACATTGCACTACCCACAACTCCTCCCAGTAGGAAAAGAGAAAACATTAGACGCATGTTAGTCAGGTTGCCCAATTCATGGTAGGTGCTCCTCCACTCAAAATAATGATTGTGACAATAGTGTAAGAAAAAATGCCAATCAACAAACGGAGATTGCTGAATTCTTTAGCACATACCAGAAAGAAATTTCAGCATGAACTGGATCAAACCTGCAAATTTCTTCTGAATAGCAGATGGACAACTTCTGGAAAGAAAAGACTAGACTGATATCTTTACTCATAGCAAACAGTATCTTACTCAATAGTGAGGGTACTTGCCAGCAAAAGTAAATGTGAAAGAATGAGGGCCATAGAAAATATTCAAATGACATTATATTTCCTATATGCTCTTAAAAACTGTACTGCCAGGATTGTCAAACGTGACATGCCACTAAATATTAGTTTTAAAAGCCTATACAGTTTGGGACCTGTTTAATTTAAAGACTACCTCTTTTTCTTTGTATGAAGATATGGCTGCTGAAATTATCTAAGGAAGTTCCACTTCCCAGTCTTGGAAGGACAAATCTTTTACTTCAGTGGATAATTCCACTGCTGATAATTGCAGTATTCTGTGGAATAAAGTGTGTGGCTAAAAAATGAGTTTAACTAAGGCTGACAGGAGAATGTTGCCAGAAGAGCGCCCCAATAAGGAATTTCTTCCTGCTGGAACTTGGTTTTGCTGGGATTTATTATGAGATGTGATGTGAGATGTGTCTCTTTGGTCAAGCATATACTTAATTCCAGATCATCACTAGGCTATTTAGAGTTCAAATTATACTGGAAAGGGGCTGTTGATATTGTTTATCATGGACAACAGATTTGCTATCTAGCTGTATTTAAACTATACAAGGTGTTTAAATACTAAGATGATGGACACACAACACATCACTGCATAAATATATTGAATTAAAACAAATTAAAGGTTCAGCTGACCTTGTAACACACTAGCTACGGATTTGTTCGTGAAGATTTGACAGAAGTACTCTATAACAGTTCATTACTACTCTAATTAATGAAAAATAGACCAGTAATATGCAACAGCCGCTGCTATCACTTAACACTCTGAAACATAGTTTGCCAGCCATGAAGTTCAAGACCCTGATTACAGATAATGGACTTAAGCTTCCTGTTAGGAATTTGTTCATTTTCCAGCCTCAACAGAATTTGAACTTGTGACATTTCCATCATACTGTAGCTTGACGAGAGGTAAAATAGCAGCAGCTGTGGGGAAACTACTAACGGACTACCTGAAATCCATGAAAGGTTTCACTGGACTGGACCATCAGTTAGTCTAGTTGCCCTGGAAAAAATGTTATATTGCTAGAAGTGGGCTCAAATTTAAGGTGAAATCACTCCCAAATGGGAGTTTCAAAATGCAAAATTGAATCTAGACTTTACATACCGCTTAGGCACTAAAACTGTGTGCTCAAGTCCATCCTGCCAGATGTATGGACTAGAGAATTCTGCCCACAATAAAGGAAACAGCAACAGTGGAAGGGCAACTAAATGACTATGGAAGATGGGCAAATAAAATATAAAGCAAGGAAGTACTCCTTTCCCTCTTAAACCACATGTAATAATGGCCATAATACAGCCAGAAGTTATATACAGCTGAGAAGCACAGAGCTTGCTAAGCAAACACTATTGTAATCTAAAAGGAAGAATTAAGGCTATTTTTTGGCTATGCACAGGAATGCAGACTTCTCACAACCCAGGAAAATAAAGAACACATTTGGTATAATTACCTTATTAAAGAGAATTTGGAGGATAAAGAATAATAGGAAAAAAAATGTTTGACTGGAAAGATGACTCTGTTGACTTCCCATGCTGTGGGAAGCCCTTTCTCAGTGGTTAGTGCATTCTGGTTACAAAATAATGAGACATGACGCATTACTGAAGCACAATTAGAAATGAACTTCACTGGACTTGATAAATCAGCAAAAACATGAAGGAAAGCCAGAGCTGAGCCAGGTATCTGATTGCTGCTTGCTACCAGATGTACCGGGGGGGCACTGCTATATTGCTGCCTACATGAACCACTCTCAGAAAAGGCATTTAAAAGCTTTTCAGAAAGGGCCATACAAAGTATTAACTAATCAGCTGATAATGTCAGCTACATGAGGGAGATATTTCAAGGGAATTGGGTCACTGAAGGCCACGACAAAGAGGAAAGTTGGTAACAGGAACAGAGGGAGAAGTCTGGGAAACTGTCCAAAACAAATCTACTGATTAACTCCCTTTCCCCCCAAATGTCAAGACAGGCACACACGTGTGGTAATCTGGATGGAAAATGTACCTTTCACAGCTCAAACACCTAAACATTTGTCCACTCAGACTTATGACAAATTACAGTAATATTAAACTTCAACTATACTTAAAACCCCTCTCAGTATCAGGGACCACAGAGGAAAACCTTACCCATAAAACAAATAAATGAATATTTACTCCGATGTGTTCACACAAGAATACTTAAAACCAATAACCCCATACCTTCTACTGAAAATAGAAATATAAGTGTGGACAGGTCTATCCAATACTTTCACCTGGAAAAGGAAAACAGGTGGATCAACTTAGATACTGAAGTAGAATCAACTGTGTTTTTAAGCTTAATGCAGCTTTAACTATTGCTCAATCCTTTAAAATATCCCTTTTCCTCCTCAAAGTAGAGATAGTTTCATAGTATATTTCTATTGTGTGTTGTCTATAACGGAATAAATGTGCACTATGATAAGGCATGGTCTGGAATGTGCAAGCTGGTAGTGGCTGTTGAAAAAAGAAAGGAACATGCTGAAATAATTACTTTGTTATCCACATTCTTTGCTTTTTCTTCATGATCTCCCCTCTGACATTAATTTTCTTTCTTCCAAATCATTCACAGTCTGTTTCTTCTCTGATTCCTTTGTCTTTTTTTCCATAAAAATGGCTTTATTCTGCTCTGCAAATTCTCATTCAGTCCCTCTTGCCTCTCCAGCTACTCTCTAATTTTTGTAGATCCACTGGCTTCTTCACTGTTAAACCTCTGGACACTGTTCAGTCTACCTCTCCACTGCTTGCCTGTCCTGTACCTGCACTGAAGAAGGTCACAACACAACAATCTTTAGCCAAACCAGCAAGTGCCTTCTTCCTCTTCACTTGGTTTTTAAACAACATAGTATGTTGTTATGCTGAGTTACTTCACTGGGCTTTCATCACTCATTCCTTGAATGGGTCTGACTCTTGATAACTCTTTTAAGTTTCTCCTTCCTGAATAATGCTCTCTTTAGTATGTTCTGCTTTGTACCACACATTACAAGGGTTGAACTCCCCTGCTGCCCTGGCTCCAGCAGTCACCCTTACAGCTATGAAGCACATGCTCACCTCTCCAGCCCAGCTCCACAGCTGATCTGCAGACTAGTCTTCCTGCATATGCTAGCCTCTGGTTCAAGAAAACAGCCTCATCCTCACTTCTGCCTGCCCCTGAGGGTAACTCTCCATCCTTCCCTTCACCATTTCCAAAGCTGCTGCCTTCGTGAAGGAAGACACATCTTTGCCGCATTGGCTTGAAATACTAATGAACTGTCTTGTAGTCCTATGCAATGGGATCCAGACCATATACTGCAGCACCTCTCTTCTGCTGTCACTGGAGGCAGTTAGCTGGTGCTAATAATCTCCAGTATTTGTAGGGAAGAGCACCTGTGTGCTGTTCACTTGCCCTTGCCAGGTTTTCTCATACAAACAGTAGGCCCCCAAGTCTCTTACATGGACAGTGGATAGAAAGAAGGACCTCTGAAAGCCTAAGAAAGAGATCCTGCCTGGCAGAGGTCAGACATGCAAGTGAGGCTGACAGGATCTTACACTTCTGACCCACAGTTTGTTATTTATTACTCCTAATTATTTTTATATCATGCCACTGCGTGGGAGCCCATGTCACATACTAAGATTTCATTGATGCTAGGTGCTGTACAAAACCAGACATGTTCTTGTGGCTTTTAAAGCTGCAGGACCTTTCACAGCTCAGTCTTGTGATGGTGAAGCCTCCCAAACTGAATGCACATGACAGTGGCCAGAAGTTTATTTTTTTTCGGGTAACATGTAATGGTAGGAAAACCATTGCCAATAGAGAAAGGATAATGGATGCATCATTGATTTCTGTGTCCCTGGCTGGCTTTGCAGGAAGGGGTGCCATGCTTTCTCCCTGATCAGCAGACATGTCCCCTTTTATCCCAGGGATCTTCAGTAAGCATGGCTTGTCCTGAGGGATAGGGCTCCTCCACCAGCATCTGAGTTACTGAGACTGCAGAGGGAGCCTTGATCACTGCGTTACAACACAGCAACATTGCTCTCTAGTGCTAACATCCAAGCTTCAGACTGATGTGCCTGGGATTTATGGAAAATTAGAATCTTACAGAAGTAAATACATCTTTAAGCACATCAGTATCCCTGGGAGGGTATGTTGGTATGCTCTATGCCTTACATACATGGGGTCATACATAAACAGAGAAAATGAGGGAAGGCAGGCAACTCTTGATCCTGATCTAAAACAAAATACCAATCAAGGCTTAATACTGCAGTATTATTCCCATTTTCACAGAGATAAACAAGGATACAAAACTGACAAATATTCTTGATAGATATTTTTCCTTACCTAGTAGCACACAGAGTTGCTTGATGAACTAATTTGTCAGGGTAGTGACACTGTAGACACACTAACGTAAGCACAGAGCTTTGGCCCTGAATAATGCTTTTCTGGTAGGTTATTAATGGAAAACAATAAAAGCTCTCTGAATGTTACCCTTGAGGTAATCCTCAAATTTATTATTTCTAGCTCGTAGGCCATTCCCCTGTGTGACTTGTGTTTGACCACAAAAATAATCAGGGAACAGATCTGCTGCGGATATATAGGAAAATTTAATTAATAGTAAACAGACTAAGTCTTTTAAAATATTATTGTTTCACTGTAATAATAAGCAGAATGAATAACTGAATGGATGAATAAATAAATAATTAAACAAATACACAAAAAATAAAAAGCTGAAATTGGCCATGTGCTTTTAAGGAGATCTCACCACTAAGTTCACTGTGTCCCCCACAAAGCTGCCTTTTTGCCAGGCTGGACAAGCCCAGCTCCCTCAGCCTCTCTTCACCAGGCAAGTCCTCCAGCCCAGACCATCTTGGTGGCTATCCCCTGAACTCATGCCAGTTTATTCATGTCCTTCATATACTGGGCGGTCTAAAACAGGCTGCAGCATCCCAGGCACGGTCCAATGATTGCTGAGTAGAAGGGGATAATGATTTTCCTCAATCGACTGGCTGGTTAATATAGCCCAGGATGTTGCTGGCCTGCTTTGCTGCTAGGGCACACTGTGCAAGAACTGCAAAGTCTGGGTGTCAGGCAAATATTTAGCCTATGTAACAAGAGTTGCAAAATAACTTGCTAAAGGCTCCTCCTTGAAAGATCAAATCTGGAGAGACACTGAACATCTGAAACTGCCTTCAGAGATGCAATGGTCCAGAAATGGACAAAAAACAATCAGTAAAAGGAGAGAGACACAGAGTAATGGCAAGAAATGTCATTAATGACGAGAAATTGAAGCTAGTGCGTTTGTTTCCAGAAGTTGCACTGGGGGCTTTATAGCGTATTGCAGAACAAAGTTCCCCAGGAAGACGTCCACGAGCGAAGGTCTGTTGGCGGCTAGTTCATTCTGCGAGCAAATACCAGAGTCTCAAGGGGGGCAGTGGAGAGAAGATGCTTTTAAGGCTAGAGATGTCCTACATAAACACAGGAGCGACCAGGAGAGCAGATGGACTCCAGAGCAAAGAGGAAAAACCATAACTGAATCAAGTAAACCCCAACGCTCTCCGGGGCCTGTGCCAGGAAATCTGCCTGAACTCTTACACAAATAGCGGGAGGGTAGCTATGAGCTGTTTAAAGGAAAGGGGAAAAATCTACGTCAGTTGCCCTGAGATAACATAGAGTTTTGAACAAGAAAGGACCTTCATTCATTTTTGCTGGGCATTAACACCTAAGAGTGAAGTAAATCACTGTCAGACAACTTGCCAGTTGAACGGAGACAGGAAATGGAGGAGAAATGAAAGCTGAACTGAACAAACTGTTAGTGTTTCCACACAAAAGCATTTCAGGAGAGTAGCAAAACGGTCTGGCGTTTCAAAGGTTTCTAATAAGTTCAAATGCTTAAATGTTTCATATGTTTCCAGTAAGTTCTAAATGCTCAATGTAGGTTAATTTTATTAAATTAACAGGCTGGTCCTTTCCTATGATTATATGCTGAAAAAAACCTGATTACTGGAAAGCTTCACGTGCACCGCAAAATCTTGAAATAACTTAAGTTTGGTTAAGAAAGGTAGCCATGTTTGTTGATGCCAGGGAAAGTGAATGTCTGAATTTCTAGCTTTCCCTCGACACATTGCCTGGTAAAGGCTGGGAAGATTTCTGAATCTTCTTTCCACTTTCTTCTCAGCCAGGTTTAGGAACGTTGGGGTGAATATGCGACCGCAGGCCTGGCTGGGTCTGGGTAAGATACTTTCAGGTCTCCCATTATTCCTGAAAAAACACAGCTGCCAATCCTGATACTTGCTCCTCTCCTGCAGTGCCACTAGATAGCTTTTGCAGGGTGATTCTTTCTGCGGGGGAGACAGTCGGAGCCTCCCTTCCACCTACCTGTGCACCTCTTGCTAAAGGCCCTTCTTCCAAAGTCCTCCACGAGACAAGGTGTGGATTTACCAGGGAATGAGACAGAAGGCAGAACGTGTGCTTCAGACATTAGCACTACCCAGAACACCAGCCTGCCACGTCACCAGGCGCAACTCTGTTCAGATCACGGCTGCATTCCCCTTGACAAGGTTACTGTTATCCCTTGTTTACATGGAGACCTTTGGCTATTACTGCTATGAGTGTGAGACTCCATTGCGCTACTTGCTCTGTAGATGCATGGGGAAATGAGTCTCCTGCCCCAACCATTTCATAATTTAATTTAAGACACAAGCAGATGAAATTAAAGGCTGAAGGGAGGAAGGAGGTTGAGACAGAAGGTGGAAAGTTGAGATCCTGAAGTTCCACAGATGTCCTCTACAAAGCTTTTGCCCCAAACCATTAGAAAAATAATAAATTATCAGATGAATTTGGTTAGCCATCCTTGATTTCTGCCTTCACTGGGAAACTGATTTCTTACAGATTCTTTTTAAAAATAGGGATTTGAGTGGTTGTGGACTTATTTATCCATTCTCAGAGAGAATGCCTAGAGCAAGGAAGGGGAGGAAGAGACTCTTGAAACAGTTATAGAAGCAGTATGTTATCTCCTGTGCCGGAGTCACTGGCAGAGCTGCTACCTGGACTCTCATGCAAAGAGGAAGAAGTAATGTTGTCAGATGACAGCATGATATATGCTCCCAGGTAGGTTTTCAAATTTAATGAAGTGTACACACATCTTATCTGTGACCACAGAAGGTTAAGTAAGGAGGATATGTAACGTATGCACATATATATGTATGTACATATGTATATACAAGCTGTATAATACTCATGGCCATTAATGCATACAGCTCCCATGATTCTCAAGGAGATTGTGATTTTTGAAGGACATCAGCTCTCAACCTCTCATTTTTCCATTATACATGTCAGCTGTATGACATGCTTAGAAAAACATTCTTTGGAGAATATGAGAATAATGAACTGACTGGTATTAAGGGCCTTTCTTTGTATCTAGAGAAGCCTTGGGCAGATGACAGTTGACACACAACTATTCTGGATTTACACCAGGGTAACTGTGAACTGAATCTGCTCCCCCTTTTTTTTTCATTTAGAAGCAAAATGGACAGGAGGGCAGGTGCTTTTATTTTTACTTTAAATAAACTAGGGCTGGGACACTCACCTATCACACAGAATGGTTTCCTTGCAAAGCGCAGTCTTCCTTGCCATCCTCTGTATCGACAACAGCATCCAGCAGACCAGATACGAATAATAAATTCCAAACCAAAGACAACAATCATGACAAACTCCTAGAAAGGCAAATAAGAAAAATATCTGTTATAGATAACCAACATCCAAGCATCAAGAAACACTTGACAACTGTGTGTGTCTAGCAGCCTGTGTTGAGCTGCCGTTCTCCAGGATGGTTGCGTGTCCACCTGGTAAAAACAGGCCCCAGAGCTTCTTGGTGAAGGGCCCAAGTCAGCAACATTAAATATCTGCTGAAATCAGCTACTTCATGTGAAAGACTGGAGGGCTTATTCCTATACAACCAATATCAAAGCAAAATACCCAGTGACTTTGAATACTGAGGATCAGACCACAGGTGATTTAGAGAGCTACCAAAGGTGTTATGTATCTACATCTGTAAAATTAGTTCTTATTCTAAAGGCTGAGTGTTTTTATAGATATATTCTCATTTTACTCCATAGTAACAGTATATAGGTAAAGTGATTGTGACGATGCGGAAGCAGCAGTTAGGAAATCAATTTATTTCCCAGTGTAGGTTAAGGTGCATGCAATTGTTATTATATTCAATTGTATGTAATTGTTTCTAAGACAAATTAATGTTCAAACTAGGTGTAACTTTCCCTGGACAACTGTGTGAATAAAACATCTAAAAATCTCGCCTTGTTTGCCTGACTTTCTTCTCTTTCACATTGGAACCTTTTTTAAGACTGTTCATTTAAAAAATGTCAACCTGTATTTATGGCATTTTTGGTAGAATAAAGTCTATTTTCAGTACAACAGTGAGGTCAGCTAAGTTGCAGCAATAGAGTTTGAAGCAGAATTCAGCTTCTCCATATCTTAAGGAAATCTGAATCTCTGTAAGATTCTGTGAAATAATACCTACATACTGATATGGAGCTGTAAACTTAATTTAGATATTCTGGAATGCCATCATAACATTATGGATTTTGGAAAGCTAAAACAAAAATTTGTGTGTTAACTAAAAGAAGGAGAAAAGTACTTGAAGGAGCTTATTAAGCAGCTCATCAAAAAGAAGAGGATAAAAGTTGTATTTTATTTGGCAGCTGAATGCATTTCCATGTCCAGGAGAAAGCTGTTCCTTGTCAGCCAATTAATTTGTTATTCCTACAGGATGAGGACTAGTGTGGTGCTGGTAAGAAAGCATTACAAATAAATTAAATAGAGAAATATTTACAACTTGTTCCCAATAAATAATTTGCGTGTTTTTAGTCTATAAGAGACTAAAACTCTGGAAGCCAATAAACCTGTAAATATGACATGTCAACTCAGGCATTAATTTACCTGAACTAAGGGTATTATTAATATTGTGTCATGTAATGATGCCTTACTAGCTTATGATTAATGGCTGTACACTGAAACACTGTGAATTTAATTTGCTTTTCCTTTCACAGAGCGATTTGAAAACATACTATTCTGTCCTAAAACATGTCAACTTGTTATAACTACATCACACTGATAGTGTTTTTAGAATCTTCTTCAGTATCTTCATTTCCAATTTCGTAAATCCTATATTGAATTCATAAATCACAAAAGCAAAATGAGATCTCTTTGCTAAAATGCACCTAAATAAAATGTCAGTTGTATTTTTTTGTTGGAAAAAGAACACCTGGAAAAATGACTGTGATTGTTTAGAGGATTTTTATTCATCCTGCTTCAGCAAACTTCAACTTAATTCCATGGACAGAGTTACTGCACAATTTTAGAAAGGATTATTTGTAAAAATGAAAAAGTTCTGCATATAGTACCAATAATTCTTACTAGTAGGCTACCATGTGGTACATTTCCTTGTAGGAAATTCTCCATTGGCCAAGAATAAAATGGACAAGAAGCCAACTGGAAAAAAACAGGAATGTGCATTTTAGTCATTTGCCTACCACTTTTATAGCGTGAATTGTTAAATCTGGTTTACACATTGTTAGATGATGTCTCTGAATTTACAGGGGTTCATGGCAGGCATCCAGGCCATTTGACATCTGAGTCTCTTAAAGAAATTACTTCTTTGGGGCAGGGGTAAGAGAGATGCGCGGGGAAGACGACAAAGCATGAAACATTTTCTTGCTGCCAATAAAACCTTTTCCTTGTTAAAATCTCTTCACATTTCATTTGACTACAAGTTTCTACTTTCCCTGAAAACATACTGTGTGTACAGATGCATAAGGGACACCTCCTGCATAGTAAGTGCCCTGAAGTTGCCACGGGCGCCTTTCCTCCCCTCTGGGAAGTGCTCTGCGCTGCAGCCGACTCACCCCGGCCGGAGCACGTCCTCTGCTATACTGCAGACCCCCTGTTCCGCCTCTGATGGAGAACGGGCAAGACCGTAGAGTATTTAATGATTATGGAAGGATGATTTTACAGCCTCACTCGAGTTAAATTAATACCACAAAACTGATGATAGAAGTTGAAAAGTGTTAATTTTTTGGTAGTTTAATGTTCTGGTTCCTATTAGCACTACGCAGTTTCCTATTCATTATCTGCATTACCATTAGTGAGTGCTATTTTCTACGCTTGCTCAGTTATACAAAGATGAAAAAGTCATTGTATGCTCAAAGCTTATATTTGGAAATCTCTTGCAACGTACGGTCAGGCAGAAATCCTATTTCTCTCTCTCACCCCTGCCACGTGCGTACACGTGCACTCCAACGAAAATTCATGGAGATACATATTCTGAGGGAGAAAAAGAGCAAAATGATATTTTATCTTTTTTCAAGGGGAGGGGGCAAGAATATAAGATTTTTCTGGGAGAAACAACGTAAAATATCTTTGCTCATTCCTTGAGAAAAATAGTTGCTATTCTTACCAACTTTTTTTTTTTAACAATTTATGCAGAGTGATAGTCTCTCAAAAGTAACTGAAGTTTCTACTAATTAAGTAAAATTTAAAAATAACCATTGTAGGTTTACTACAGTTATACTAGTCACTTACTATACAGGTTAGCTCACATACATTAAATATGGCTGTGTGCACCGAAATGCTACAAAAAATTGCATGGTCCCTACCCTGATTTAAAAAAAACTTGTTTTTCTACACAAGATTTTTTTCTACATATATCAAATTTCTCGAGGTCTTTAAAATACAGTATAAGGCATAATAGCAGGAAAGCCAATGAATAAGATGGAGATAGCATTTCACACTTTTTTTTTTTGCATTTTCTGAAATAGTGATGTTTCAAGATGATCTTTTATATCCTGGCCACCCTTACTTCCACAAAGAACAACCAGTTTTAAAGGGAATATCATCATGAATAAAGTCCACAGGATTAGGCTGGTTTTGATGATTCACTGTAGGATTTCTGTGAATTACGGTAATGATTCAATTCATTGATAATTCACCTGATTCTGACTGTGCTGATACTACTGTCTATTTGAACTCAACTTTCCTGAGATCAAAGGTGTTTTGTCTGTGTAAAACATGTAAAACATGTAAGGTTTGGACTTTCAGGTTATTCTTAAGATGATAACATTATGATTCTGAAATGAATTCTGACTTCTCATTGTTTGAGCTGGTTGAATGCTTTCTTGAAATATTCTCTTCCCAGAAAATGTGAGAATGCATTGAAACAGAAACTCTTCATAGACGTATATGTACCCATTTTGTTCTGGTATTTTGGGTTGGTCCAGGTTGAAACCAGAGAGACACACAGAATCCTCCACCACTGTGAAATAAGTAATGTTTTAGTAATCAGTGCTCTTAGTCATGATGTAACATCAAATCTCTGTCAAGGTTAGTTCAGGCCAGGGAATGACATTATTTTTTCCTATGGCAGCTGCACAGTCACGAGTTCCTAGCCACATTTTCTTGGTTTTCCATGGAGAAAAATTGAAAGGGTTCATCCCAAATATCAGGATTAAAAAAAAGATTAAGTTTGAATGACTTATTACAAAAGTAAACATAAATCTAGGCCTCTAAATACCTTGTTTTTAGATCCTTAGCAATTGAAACAGAAAAGGACCACAACTGAAAATACATACAACAGAATAAATTATTAAACTTCATATGATTTTTTAGGCTTGCTGTAGAAGTGATGCATTCCAAGTATCTTTGTCCTATGTTTAATGAGACGGAATCGCATTAATCTTTGATTATTCATGAGATACAGAATAACGACATTTACATCCTCCACTGTTGACAAATCCATCCCCCTTTAAAAATTCAGCATGGCATGTTGAGCTAATAAGCAAGTTCAGATTTACTGGAAGCCTAACCCTTCCCTTCCTATGAACATCACCAGGCGCAGCAGGGATGCCCTGGCCTTGGCCATTTCTTCCATCTTCCCTTCTACTGTCAGCTCTTTCCAGTCACAGCTGCATCTGGCCCTGCACCCTGATTCGTACACAGTCACCACAATCCGTAACTTTTGGGCGGATTTAAGCTAACAGGTAGCTCCCCTCAATAACTGATATGGCGCATCTGTTGTTGGTTCAGAAAGGGAAAGTCTTTCCTCCTTCCTGAAGCACCATCCATCCAGCCTGATCTCCCCCTGAAATGTTTCTGCACACACAGCTCCTGTTAGCACCGGGAGCTAAGCATATGCAGGAGAAGCAAGGCTGAAACACATGGGTTTAAAGATTCAATTGCTTTTGACATAAGGAACACAGATGCTAGTGTGCTCCTCAGCTCTTTTTACGTTGGCGTGTGCCTTGGTTGCTCGGTCACTGGAGCAATCTAGGGTTATATAACTGTCAGGAAAGGAAAATGAGAGGTCATCCAGATCAAGGTTTGTATTAACAAAAGGTCCTGGAGGACTCTAATGAACAGGGTTGATAGTTAATTAAATAAAACATACTTTCTACAATCCAGCTGCTGTGAGCACTTTTTATTTCTTGCCTATTTAATTAGAATAAAAGTCATGAGTTGTTGAAACTGTCTACATTAGTATGCTTCTCAGGTAGTTTTCAATGATTAGGATTTCCTCAGGCATAACAGTAAAACAGCTAAAAACTGTTTTTATCATAGCTTTCTCACTAATTAATATAATTGCTTATTAAAATGTAAAATAACCCATGGATAATTTGCTGCACTTCTCCTGCTAAAATCAGGTTCTCTGCTTCTAGGCCATCACTTTACAGAATTAGTGCTATTTTAGTGATGAGGAAAAGACCAAAACTGAGCACTCTGTACTGTCCTGCTTAGAGTTAGGAGACATCCGGTTAATATGCAATGCATATATGAGCCTAGGGTTGTATAGAAGAAACCTGTCCACAAGACAATAGCTCTGCTGTTATTTTATTTGTATATCTTGTATGGAAATTATATTACTACGTACTCTGAAGGCTAGTAAAGTAGGACAACAAGCTTCACACTGATGTAAGGAGCTGCCTGCTTTGAGCTCACAGCAGAACTGGGTCTATACATGACATTTTCAGGAGCCCAGTAAATGGCCTAGAACATACCGAACGAGTCCTCTGAAATAAGCTTTAATAAACCTACAAATGCCTCCACACTGAAGTCAGCATCTGTGTAGTGTAGCTGTACCACAGATACTCATCTGGTGTAAATCAGCATAGATTCACTACAAGAGAACAATAGGAGGAATAGAAGAATAGGAGGAATAGAAGGAACAACGTCATTTGATACCAGCTCAGGAACTGTCACCTCTCCCTAAAAACTCATAAACAGGAGTGTCTATTGCTTCCACACCAGTTGGAAAAGAGGGAGAATAAACATTTTTCCATCTTTTGATTTATGGATGACTCATTTAAGAATGTCACCATGTTAACATGATTAATAGTTGATACTATTCAAGTAGTAATGATCTGTTATTCACAGTCAAAGAAGACGAGAGTGTTTTCTCATTCTATTAAAACAAGGACATAACACCTCAGCTTCTGCATCCCTTTCTCAAGCGAAAACCCTCCACTGATTCCACAGTACTGAGCACCAGAGTTGGCTAGACACTTTGAACAGATCTCATCAGGTTGCACATTAAGTAAGGGGAAGTGTAACACTACTCTGTCTCAGAGAAACCTGATGAAGGTTTGAGCTTTAAACAGTTGTAGGGCAGAAGCTGGTGAAGGACTAGGGACACTTCTGTTACGCTGGCCAGGTTCCAGATTAAAATCAGCAGACAGTAATATGTGCACACTTTGCTGTTCAAAATAACAGTATAATTCAGATATAATTTGCATTATCCTTGCTCTAACATTAGAAGCTAAGATTTTTGAAGAAAGCAGCTAACAAGTATGCCTATGCATATATAGATACACTTTAAGAACTAATGTTTCAATTCTTTCCAACTTTTTTTAACAGTTTAACAGTGGGAGAGGCAGCCACAAATCTGAAAACATAACCTAGAACAGATCCTATTAGTGGTATATAAATCACAATCCAAGATTTCAGTTCAGCTCCCAGTGCAATAACCAATAAGCATGAAATGAAATTTATGCACATTTTTGTCATTTATCAGTTTTATGATGAATGTGATAGTTTTACAACACTTGCTTTGTAAAATTATGATTAAGGTTTCCCATGTTGATTCTACGTTAACAGAGGATTGTTGAGAGATCAATTTTGTGCCTTTTAATCTAATACACAGCTACAAGTGTATTGATATAATATTAAAAATCCCAATGACATGCTTAGCTTGAATTAGTCACACATGTTATATAGGACTTCTGCTATCCAATTCTCCCTTAGCTTTTAGTGTTTATTACCTGAAATGGCACATATCAGTCAGGTTTTTTCATTCACTTACTGAAAAAAACCCAGAATTTCTTTAACAACAGTTTTGAATCAGACAGTAAGAAGATGCACCAGAGTTTGGTAGCTGCTATTTAGTTATGGTTTTTGTTGTCTCTTACAAAGACGAGCATGTACCATGTAAGAAGAGATAGCTGATTCCTAGCACGGAGGTGAGCTAGGCTTCCTCAGCGGTCACGGAGGAGGACAGAAGCCCTCCCGCCTCCCCAGATCAGCACAGGGGCAGCCCCATCTCGCAGAGCTACCATGGCCCGGCAGCTGGGGACCGGTGATGCTGAAGAGGCAAAGGCCACGTAACTATCCGGGACTGACACCCGCACCGGTGGGGTTTTGCGTCCTACATGTCCACTTACTGGGAGCCACACTGCCGAGGGCCCACTCGGCAAATGGCTCCAAAGCCAAATGCTCCCGGCACTTCGGAAACAGGCTGGGATTTGCTGGCAAGTGTTTGCGGGCGCCGCTCAGCTCCCCGGGCCAGCAAGGACACCTGCCAGCACAGAGACGCGCCGGCGGGCCCAGCCGCTGAGTTAGTGCTGCATCGTAAAGGGGACCCCTGGCTTGGCGAGCTGCAGAAATGCTATCTAGAATGTGTGATTTTCCAAAGGAACTGGATCATCATCTGAATCAATTCTGAACAGCTTATGCAGTTCCATGCAAAAAGCTTCAAAAGCACAAAGGTTACAAAAAGGGAGCCTCAGCACTATATGGTTACCAAAGTTAACCATGTGAATGTACACATAGGCAAATATACCCCAAAACTCCTTTTGGCTTTTGAATTTTGGCAGACATGGATCTTCTAGGAACACCCCAGCGATCACTGAGAACTCCTTCAAATTGGGAAAATGGCAATGGGAAGTGCTGATTTCTCCACCCAGTCCTTCTATCCTGCTCTTCTCCAGATACAGCATCGTCCTTAAAATATGGTGCTTTCCAGCTCATCCCATTTACATTCACTGCTCTGCTCCAGATGATTTGTTTATGTGTCAAGGACAGCTATTCTTTTGAGAGAATTCTTGAAAGGAGATGGCATCACTAAAACACACACTGTAGAATAATTTTCTACTTTCCAAACACATCTTTGTATTCTAGTTTGTGCTTTTTCACATTTTCTTTCTCTGTAATGAGAAATCAGCTGTGAATGGTCTCATTTTGGTTTTAAAATATTATGCATACTGAAAACAATGAAACTCTGCACAGCTGTATTCAGGCCTTTACATTTTCTTTGTGATTTTTCATGCATTTTCTTCTGCTGTAGTCAAGTATCTGATGTCACATGTCACAGGCAGATGATCAAGCACACGTCTCTGTAGCAACACAATTTGCAAACCTTCCTCCTGAAATGTTTGCGAAGCATTTTATATGTTTTGCTGTGTCCAAAAGAAATGCAGAATGGGTGCCAGAACCAGCACGGGCTTTGAATCCTTTTATGCTCTGGCAACCATACTAATTTTGTACCTATGCAAGGAGTTTAGCCTAATCATTATAGCTGAACACGCATAGGTGGATTAATCAGCAACATTCAACATTCTGTAAAGTGGAGGTGGACAAGATATATATATTTTTTATTTCTTTGTTCTTAGCATGTTTAGAGATATTTAATCCTAGAGAGTTCAAACCTATTTTCTTCCAGGTCTGTTCCCCTCACTAGTTATTTTCGTGTGTTTTGAAAACGATATTTGCTTTCTTCATTTTTAAGTTATTTCTCGTTGCAATTTCCCAGCTGCTTTCTCAAAGCTGCTTAATAGGGCTTTCCCTATGAGTATACCAGTGTACATTTTGACTACTAGGAGACCCACCGGCATCCGGGATGAGATACACTGAAATGTTTCCAGTACCAAGCACATTCAGAAAGCAATTTCAAGAAAGCACTGTCTGCCAATCGGTAAATTTTGAAAAATTAGACTTAGAGTGTACTTTATCCAATCTGTCAAAATCCTGCTTAGGTATCTAGTTTCTTGAAGAAATTCACTCCTGTCATCTCAGTAAACATTTCTGTTACTTGTACAAGTGTTCACTTATAATATTTTTATTCAGTTTCTTCAGGTTCAGTGAAAAACTTGTCATGGTCTCCTCTTTTCACTCCAATAACTAATTTGTGAAATCCAGTCTACCAAGTCTTGTGTTTTACAAATGATGCCATTTGCTGAATGTTTTGCAGCTTTTCCTATCACCTTTTTTCAAGGCTTATGGAATTTTGGTCTCCTGGAAAAAGAAAATTAAAAAAAAAATCCTCTACATCCTCTCAAAAACATATACAATTTTCTTTGCGAGACATTCATTTCCTGTGATCATATCTTCATATGGTGCAATCAGCCAATTCCTGTCTGGTTCAGTTTTGATACCCAAGTTATTATCCTGCCCATGACATACACCCTTTCCTTAGGCACTCCACAGAGGCCTAACAGTTTAAAATGAGCAGTGCTTGTCTGGCTAATCCATCTCCGTATCTCACCCACAGTTCACAGTCCTCAGGACTGGGCTCAGCTCCACAGCGCATGTGTGCATGTGCCTGTGTCTCTGCTTTTACCATCACCTGCACTTTAAACTCTCTTTGGATTTTTCTGTTATACATATTTTTGCTCTTGATCCTTATAGATACTTTTGATATTTGTCTATATTTTGTTACCTCCTTGCTTGACTTTGCAGCTTTTAAGCTGAGTCTTGTGAGCAGGTTTCTTCTCCCACTTGAAGAAACATCACATTTTGACTGTAGCAACTTTTGTCTTTACATGCGTCATTGTATCTGTGTTTGCAAAGTGACTGAGTGGATTACAGTTTCTGTAAGTTACTTAGATGGTGGGCATTTTCTGGGCTTCCAGATACCTTTTGTATCACTGATGTTCTGCCTTTTTCAGCATTCTTTTCCTTCTGTAATTTAATCTTTTGTAGACTTTTCCCTTACATATTATTTATAACCATGTACTTTGGCTTCCCTGTAGAGACATATTCTGCATTTCCATTTGGCAAATCAATATTGCCTTTACAAATGTCAGGCCTGAATTTCTGATAAAGATTTTGATATCTATCCTTTTTTACTATCTTTTACTTTTTCTGCAATCTAAACTATCTGTTTGTTGGCTGCTTTAATAAGGTAGTTCTTGTTATCTCTATCACAAGTTTGGATCCTTATCAAACTTTGGCATAAAGCCAGTAAAATTAATTGTAGCAGGATCTAGTATAAGTGATCATAAACCTACATCTATGGAAAATGTTACACTTATGACTTGGAAGTGGTTTCCCATGCTACCTCGTTATCACTTAAACTGACAAAAAAGAAGGAAGATGTGTCATGGAAGAACAGTTGCGTGAGGAATGTTGCTCATTTGTCCTTAAAGGAGGTCAAGGACAGCTGGCTTGCTTCTTTAGTGTGATGTGTTGATTAGTCTAAAAGAAGACATGCTCTTCCCTCCTCAAAGAATTATTTCCATACTAATCTGGACCCTGACCCCCTGTCACTACCATCTAATCCTCCCCATTTTCCCCTCTTAATCTCCAAATCCTCAATTCATGAGTATCCTCCTGAACAAAACGGCCTCTTGAATGGCTAAAAGACTCTTGTCAGAGTAAGGTAGAGAGTCCTCTCCCGCTTAGGAATATGTTCTCTGCCTTTGAAGCAATGCTACTCCTTCCTGTGCTGAGAAAAAGCAATCAGAACATGATCCTTAACAGAACGAATACCGCCTCTCCTGACTTTCTGCATATAGCCATAAAATGTCACAGACAAGATAAGCTAAGTGACATCTCTTATACAGAATAGATAACAGAAATACAAGAAAATATAATGTGCCTATTTAAAAAAATCAACACTGGCTTTCTTACTACAATTTAGTCATTTTAATGTTAAAAGTGTAGCAGATCATGAGTTGTACTATGTTATGTATACCACTGCTTGTGGTTTTCCTGCTTCCATCTATCTTTTTTCATTGCACAGTATCGGCCTTTTCTCTATACATACTCTGTTCATTCAGAGGGAATGGGAAAAAATTTCATGGATGGTACTTCATCCAACAGTCAATGAATTGTGACAACTCCAGTGATCTTAACATTACGCAATAAATGGAGATTTCTTACTGAAGGATAACTCACTGGTAGTTCTGTCTGCCTCGGAAATGCTCTGACAGTAATTCCAAAATTGCATCTTGCCTCCTACTGCATTTGCTGTTGAAGGCTATGGCACTTGAGGTAGCTGTTCAGCTATCCTACCTTCTTTTAGTGATTCAGTTACAAGATTTTTCTTTGCACTGATTGTAGATCATGTACATTAATGCTGTTTAGTCATCTTTAGCCATCAAACATATTTAAACTTTCCCAGTAGAACTATAATAGATGGCATTTTTTTAATTACAAGAGAAAAATGATTCCACTCAAATATGCAATTTTTCATTCTTCTCTTTACAAAGCTTATTTGTGCCTCAAACAGAAAAATAGAAGAAAAGAAAGGACAAAACATTTGGATGATGTAATCAAGCCCAGAACCATATCAATAAGAGTCTTATGCCAGTATTGAGACTTCTTTTGTTCTCTGATACATTTTAAGTGTATTTTATCATTCTCAGCACTGTTGTCAATAGATTTTTCATAGCTGCCTCTACAGTTTTGTATGCCATGCCACGTTCCTTTGCTATGAAAACATTTTCATTGGTACTTCCACCTCTCTCCACAGCTACGGTATGTAACTTTGTTTTAGAGGTTGGTTGGTTCGCTTGGAGTGCCGACAAACTCCTCCTAATAACTTTTAGTTTTGGGAAAGCGCACCAAAAAGTGCACTTACATTTCAGGTGGGAAGTCTTCTGTTTGCACACAAAGATTCTCATGCAGTTGTAATGAGACCTGGTCCAAAATTTTGCCACAATGGCCAACTCTGATTTTATGAAATTGAGATACACAATAGGAGGGTGTCGGTTTCATCAGTGAACACATGAAATCCTTTATTTTGATAAGGTAAAAATATTTTCTTTCAAAACTAACAACTAGTTTATTATGGTATGGTTGGATTGTTTCATGCTCACATTATCACCTTATTATTACTAGTATATAGGGATCCAAACAACATTGGAAACATGAAGGCTTTGACCTTCTTAAAATTAAATTCCCTCCTCTTAGTCTGACTTTGATAACATCAGTTTCACATATCTGACTGATGTAATTTTTCAGAGATTTCCATGTGGAAATTCTGACATTTCAATGCCTTGTTTTGATTTGGGATGAGAAAAAGTATCTTCCTGAGAAACACCAATTCTGAGTTTTGACAAGCCCTGGCAAACTCAAAATTATCACTGATTTTTAGTTCAGGGATCATTTCATCTGTTTCTCTCAGGAGAAGACTGAACGATGCTGCAATAACATGTGGTCTACATACTACTTCCTTTGTTAGAAATAGATCTATAACTGAAATCTCTCAAGATCATTCTGTTTTTCCTTACATGCACTGCTAGCTTGTCCTACAGAGCCATTCACCTGTTTCTCTGATCAGATCTGGTGATCTTTTATCCATATGCTGTAGGATGATTTAAGTTCCAGGGCTTTTTATGGGCCAATACATCTAACCCCCAAAATGTTACTTTTTTGAATAGAGCACTGTCCATCTCCCTTTTTTTATCCACTCTTCCCAGCCTTAAAATTTCGTAGCTAGGATTTATGTGATTATATCTCTGCGGATGGATGAGAATAGTTGCACATTCACTGTTGCAGAGCAGAGAAAATTGAATATGTGCTTGCCTGCTACTGGGTACCTATACCCTATGTTTTTTTAATCAGTGTTTCTATTTAATCAGTGTTTTCTATGTTTCTTTTACGTGAAAATATTAGAAAAGATGAACTTAGGAAGAACTTAATTACTAGATGCACTTACTACACTATCCCTTGGGAATCATGTAAGTGACCACAGTACATGTAGAAGCTACTTTCACCTACAGTACACTATCCGCTTGGGAGCTATTTCTGCCTGAAGAATGTGTTCCTAGAGCACATTTTCAGAGGCCCTTATCCTACCAAACTGGGCAAAGTTTTCTGCCCCAGCCTTCTTGGAGAAAAACACAAAACAGATTTGACAAAACCAGTCCTGCAGAAATTCACAGGAGTTTTGCAAACTCTTCATCTTGATTAGAAATGAAAATTATGAAAAAAATGAAATGCTCTGTTACTTCAAATAAAAATGACATTTCTTTTCCACAGTCTCAATTTTACTTTTAAGCCAAAGCTTCTAAAATGTTCAAATACACAAAGAATGTTTTATACCAGGTCAAATGAAATATTTCATCTGATCCAAGACTTTTTTTGAACTTTTCAATTTGCCAACTTTGTGGGTCAACCCAACATTATTTTATTTATTTTCTTGAACTGACAGCAAACAAACAGAAGTGAACTAGTTATTCACACAGCTCTAGTTGCAAGTGTTCTTAAAATATACAGTTTGGTCACGAGAGTGAATGACCTCCCATTCCAGATATACTCCTCCTTGGCTACCTTCCCCAAAAGATTTGATTTTTGCCTTCCCACCCTAAGTTTTACTTCCCTAGTGTTTATTATTTGATAAAGTGCCAGCAAATGTACTCGTAGGAGATCAGCAATACACCAAAGATTATTTTCTTGCTGTGTTAGTTGGATTCTTAAGCTGCTTGTGGCTTTTTTGATGTTGAAGTAGATTTTATTCTACTGTGTGTCTGGGATATATCACTGTTACAGCTTGAGTGCCAGAAGTTGTGTGCACAGATGAGGCTAAAGGATAATTGCAATTGGTAGGTATAAGGAGTTATCTGATGCTCTCCCTCTGGTTAGACTTCTTATTTCTGGAAACAAATCTAACAAAATTCATTACTGATATAACAATAGTTAGCATATACTTAACATATCTGTGGAACTTTCACTTTCAGGGTGAAATGCAAATATTAAATGCAATTCTCTTGACAGGCCCCCTGACAAGTAGAAGGTGACTCGGAATACAGTAGTATTGTTCAGATGACAAAACTGAAACCCTGGCTGCGTACAGGAAAATGCAGTGTGGCAAAACTGGATCGGTGCTGGGAGCAGCACTCAGGAGTTTCTGCAGTCCAGATGAGTCCATTAACCTATGCTGGCCCTCAAAAGTCTTCAGCCAATACTGTTTTGCCTAACCAATTATTTTCACTGAGTTACTGCACAGAGTTGTATTTTTCTGAAAGAGTATTTAGGGTGTGGTGTTCAGGAGGTATTCTTCCTGCTCCTTTGTAAGGTGAGGCTCAGGGAAATAAATGGAATTACTTGATTGCCGAAAAATAATCTCAGCTCCTCTGGCCTTTCTGAGACAGAGGGTAAGGTTTACTCACCTCATTTACACTTTCCTCTTTAACCTTGCCGTGTAATTGTGAATAGCTGCAATATGTCAAAAGCCACCGATTCCAGTGCAAGCAGCAGCTCAGGTATTAAGCTGAAGGAGCATTACATTAGCTTTTTAGACAATTAGCATGGCTCTAGGGGGCACCATCTGGAATAAATCTCTGAAGCAAACAGTGCAGAGAAACCCAGCAGGCAGCTCCAGAGATTGCTGCATTTCTACCGTACTTCATTAGAAAATAAACATATAGCTTCCATCTTGAGCATGAAGCAAAACAGTGCTAAGACAGATCTCTGATAGTTAATACAACCGTCTCTACTACATGACACATTTGCAAGATTGTGTGAATCACTGCACGCAAAAGATGATTGTGAAAAATTTAGTGACGGCAATTATGTGTTGGCACAGCCAAAACAACTGTTCCTGAGTTAATGTAAAATTGTAGTATTTTCATAGTATGTGTTTGCAAAAGCCTGTTTTGATAGCATTGCTAATATCAGCTAATGGTTCAGTACGCAGAGAAGAGAGTAAATCATGCATTGGCAAACTGGAATAAACTAGTCAGTTTTAGCCTGCTTCTGGAACGTCATACTTCGCTTTGTTTATGTTTTTCTCCATTAGAGACCCACAGCAGGAGCTGTAAAATTCGTCATTGCCAGATCTATTCCTGCCAAGGGCCTGTTGAACGCGCTAGGATATAGCATAGAAATGTTGGGCCAGGCTACTAAAGCTGGTATTGATGCTTCAAGGATTAACTATCCACCTTCTTCCTCCTTGGGGTCATTTCCGTATTCAAAAGGTGGCATGTAAAGGCAGAATTGCTACGAAGGACAAAGTCACTGAGCAGCTTCTCAAGTCCCGGTAGCAGGAAGAGCCCCTCTCCCCATTGGCACAGCCCTGCTGCGGGCACCAGTGGAAGGACTGGTGTGGCGGCTCGTGGCTCCCAACAGGGCTGGCTGCACCTGGACCGGGCGCCCAGAGCACCTACAGGATTCCCCAAAGCTCCTCCGCAGCTGGGCTCCGGGGCAAGCCACGGCAAACCACGGGGAACGTGTTTATTAGCCATCTGAGAAATCAGCAGTAAGCATGCAAACACATTCAACAAATACGCAGCTCATGGGAAATTCAGATTTTATGTGAGAACAAATGGCCTATCTTCAAGAAATTTGCATAAGTGTACAGGGAAACAGATTACTTGTCACAAAGCACCTTCTGTTATAAGTAAGGTATTTTCGGACTAATCAATTTTTCATATTTTATATACCAGAAAATCTTAGCAATTAGTATGATAATTACAATGACGTAATTAGTTAGGGAGCACTCAGACAAACTTCCATTTGCAAACTGTTGTTCAAATACGTTCATAATAGGACTAGATACGACTACAGGATTAAATCTGACTGCTTTTAGCTGGCTTACCGCCACTTGATCTTTTCTGGAAGGGCTAATGTGGATACAGGAAACAGAATACCATATTTTGCATGCTTCTCCCTGTATTAATGAGCCCTGATAAGAAACAGATCGTCAGATGGAGCAGAGCACCACACTTCTGCACCTAACCCTCTCGGGACATTTAGTTCAGGTGCCTTGATGCAGTACCACACTGTGCCGTAGAGGCGTACCGTGCACTGCAATTATGCTGTCAGCCTGCTCACTCCATAACTAATTAGGGAGCTGTTCTGATGAGCAAGACTTCTGGATATATACAGTGATGACAATTAAAACGTTGGCATTTGTCAACAGTTACTTCAGCAGAGGCACTACCTAACAAGCCACGGTCTGCTGTATACTTGGAACTGAAATAACCATGGTAACTCTGGGTATCTAGTGACATTTTAATGACCACTGTTTATCCTCAGGCCATCACTTGCCGAACTAAATGGCACATCAAGCAGCAGATGAATAAAGTGGCATTTATACAATGCATGAAAAATGTTAAGCGCTTTTATGGATTAAAGCCATTTATAACTATCTCAGAAGGGAAAAAAGGGGAGATAAACATATTACAAAAGCATGTATTATGAAGAAATAATGAAACTACCACATCCTACTGCAGCAACTGCCAATAAAAAATCAGTATCTACCAATAGCTAGCACAAATTGGTATCTAAGATACCAAAATTATTTCTTATTTTAAGTATAAGTGCCTCTTACTACATACTGACTTTATAAATGGCAACAGCAGTATCCAAGGTCTCTCATGCTCAGTCACTGCCAAACTGCAGTAGAAAAACCATTAGTAACAAAACACAGCAATTCTCAAGCAAATTCGCACATCTGTAAAACTGCCTTTAGAAGTTTCACTTACCAAAATGAAGAGACAACCAGAGGCAAGTTTTGTGTGTTCAGGAATAGTAGAAAACACGGACAAAATCAAGCAACCAAACACAAGGAGAAAACTGAAAAAGAAAGAACATTAAAAATTGTTAATACCTTTTTCAGAACACTGACTCAATATATATATATTGACCCTGCTTCACCAACAGTCTTCATTATTAAAAGGAAATTCAATTACTACTAAGTTCATTAAGGACATTAGAATAGCCTATTCATAAAACTACATATTTCTGAGCAGCACTGGAACAATCTCTGGTAGACTTAATGAAAACTAAAACACAAGAACCAAGATTTTCTTCATGAAAGGACCCAGTATACACAGTTATTTTTGGTACATTTATCCAGTCCAACTGCTCTTCGTGTCTCTAAGAAAAGATTATCAATAGGAGAGATCTCTCCTCAGTCTGAAAAATCATTTCCCTGACAAGCGACTACAGATATCTGCTGTACAAGCTTATCAAAGCTCATATTGCATCTAACTGCCATACACCACAATTGCTTTTCATTTTTACCATCCTAAACTGTTTCTTTCTGAACAACAGACTTCATGTACGAACTAGCGGACATTCAAAGGTAGCTGAGTTACAGCATCACTGTCCTAAATGACCTAGCTCCATTTTGGGAGCAAACTTAAAGCAGTACAGTCAGTTAAGGAAATTAAAACAAAGGAGTGAAGCTGGATGATCTTACACAAGTCATGCGATCCCAATTGGGAAAACATGCCTGCAATTTTGGCCGTGGGGACGAGCTTGCTTGTTTCATGGGACTGACAGATACAGGCAGGCAAAGCAATGCATGGACGCACTGCTCAATCTCTTTGCAAGGAAGATGCAAACAGCTAGTATCACTGCAGAAATTCTTGCATATCCCATGTCTGATCCTTACAGCATACAGCATGTACACAGTATTTACAGATGTGAGCCTGAAGAGCTGGTATTGCCCTGAGGCCTATACCAAGGATGATAAGGAAGTTCCTTTGCTGTGGTACTACTTTGCCACTGAGCTAGTGAAAAACCTGTTGTCTACGAAATGCATCAGAAGAGAAGTTCATTTCACCAATGATATTATGAACCAACTATAATCAGCAGCCAAGCAGCACACCGAATAAGATCATCT
This sequence comes from Dromaius novaehollandiae, assembly GCF_036370855.1. NCBI lineage: Eukaryota > Metazoa > Chordata > Aves > Casuariiformes > Dromaiidae > Dromaius > Dromaius novaehollandiae. The sequence continues at coordinate 34,266,027 of NC_088100.1, read as the reverse complement.
AATGGGCAAGGCAGTGCATATTCTGTGGTTTATATTCTAGTGCCTGTACTAGTTTTTGTAAGTGGTAATAATTGATTCTATCAATTTTTTTGCTAATTTCTTCTTCAAACACTTGTCAGTCATGATGGCAATCAATCAGTCACAAAAGGACAGGCCTTTGGATCCTGCCTGGATTGCTGGGAACCTGAATTGCTGAATTGATAGTAGATGCTCTAACTCAACATAAATATGCATGGCAACTAATGTAGAAATACACCTGCAACAAAGTACAAACAGCTCCTTCATGATAAGGGGTTGAAATCTCTTCCAGAGGCAAAAGGAAAAAGTGTATAAATTACTGTTCTATATAGACGATGCATACATTCCTCAATCCGATGAGTTTCCATTAATGAACACAATCGTTATTCTGAAGACAAAGCAAGCAGCTTTTCAGAAAAGTGCCCTGGGGTCCTGGTGGACAAGTTGAACATCAGTCAGCAGTGTGCCCTTGTGGAAATGAAAGCTAAATGCATAATGAGCTGTACTAGCAAGAATGTTGTCATCGGATTGAGAGATGACATCTGGAGTGCTGCATCCAGTTTTGGGCTCCTCAATACAAGAGACAAACTGACACAAGCCCACTGGAGGGCCACCAAGATGGTCGGGGGCTGGAGCTCATGATGGACAGAAGGGGCTGATGGAGCTGAGTTTGTTCAGCCTGGACAAGAGGAGGCCACAACATGTGATTGTTGTCTTCAACTATCTAATTTTCATTATAGTGAAGAGAGACAAGGCACAATTTGCAGGAAGGAAAATTATGACTAGCTATAGGGAAAAAAATTCATAGGGAAGGGGGTTCAGCACTGGAACAACTTGCCCAAAGAGAAGCTGTAAATCTCTGTCCTTGGAGATATACAGAACTCAGCTGGAAAAGGCCCTGATATAACCTGGGAGTTAGCTCGGCTTTGAGTGGAAGGTTGCACTAGATAACCTAGAGAGATCCTTTCCAACCTAAATTTTTCTCTGATTTTAATTACTAGAAGCAAACTTCAATATCATATTATTGCATCAGCCTGCACTTTCACTTCAGGAGCTAAAATTGATCTTCTCCTTATAACATACAGACTTTTCAATAAGACGATAGTGTCTTAGCGTAATATATCGGTACATTCGATGAAAATGTAAGTCCATTTCTTCTGCATTTTTACTATAAAAATCTGATGTGCACCATGATAAGATATTGGAAGCAAATTTTGTAGCATACCACTTAACCACTGGAAAGAAGTTCCTGCCTGAAAATCGAATCTGATAAAAGCTTGCATATAAGCTCTATTAAGAACTAAAGATAGATGAAGATAAACAAGCAATGGTTTGATAGTACCCGGGAGGGTAAAGCAGTGTCTTTTACATGCCATTGACAAATCTTTTTTCAAGACCACAGAAAGATAAAGATCAGCAGATATATGCTTAAAGTTTTCATAAAAGCCCCAATCAAGTGACAATGATCCACCTTGTGACCAATCTTAGCTCTGCCCCTCCCCTTTTTTTTAATGGAAAATGTCCCAGATTCAGGTGCTCAAGGTCTTCAGATATGAACCCCCTATAATTAAGTCCTACCAGTACAGACATAAATGTGGTTTCTCCCAGATAAGGCTTGCATGGAGGGCAAGATAAGATAGAGAAGTGACTAAGAATCTACAGTAAAAGGATGTCATTTCCTTTGCCGAATTTTTTTAGTCCTGAATCAGTTAAAATAATATTTTCTTGCTTCCCTCCTGCTTAGGAATTAAAAATTGCTCTTGTTTAGTTGTATTCCAATAATACCAATCAAAATTGAGGCCCAGTTGTACTGGATCTTGTCCAAGCACACAGTGTAAGTTTTCACTTGGAAGAGATCTCTTATAGCACAATTATAGAAAACAGACGCGTTATTAAAAAAAGAAAGCTTGTTGTTCCCATATCACAGCTGAAGACCACTGCACAAAAAAGGTAAGCGACTAGCCTAAGGCTACCCAGAAAGTCTCAATAAACCTGAACCATTTTCTGTCCTAGCCCAGTCCTGCTGTCACGAAACCATCCTCCCTCTTAAGCACTTAGGATGAATTGCCGTACTTCCTCAGGGCTGTGATTTAGAAGATCAGGGTGGGAAAAGTCTTGTTAAATTGGAAAAGTGAGTCAAGAGAGAGAACCAGTACAGTTAGGCAGCGCATTAATCAAAATAAAGTAAATGTTCAGGAAAGCCAGGTGCACAGTTTAGATAAGCACCTGGGTAGGCATAGTTTTGCAGATTATCCATGAAAAGCAGAAACAATCCCCCACAGTAATACCTAAGAATAGTCTTGGAAAGATATTTTTCCAAACCTCTGTAACCTTTTGTTCTCATTTTTTCCAGAAGCTTTACAAGAAATGGGGCATTGTTATTAATTATTATTAAAGAGCAAAAGAAAAATGTTTGCATTTATCCACCCATACATTCAAATCTTGCCCCTCTATCCCTCATTCCTTCCTCCACCACCGAACACTTTTTTTACTGCCATTCAGCACATTATGTCTAAAATTAGACTGTAAGCACTTTGGAGGAGGGGAGAAACTCAGTCCTATTAGCCTTGCAAAGCTAAAAGCATACTTTTGGGTGCTGTAAAACACAGTACTAGCAACAAAAGTAAAAGGTTTAACTGTTCTGGAATACCTTCTGTAGTTTATTTGCCACTGATGTGCTTTCCTTCAAAATAAGCCAGGATTCACCTTCTACTTTTTTAAAATTTAATCTGCTGCTTGGGCAGTGAAGTGAAAGTGCCTCTCCATTTCCACGGCGAGAGCTGGAGGCAGGGAGGACGCGCGCAACGCCTTTCCCCCGGCGGGCCGCTAGCCGGGAGCCGAGCAGACTGCTGGGGCGCCGCAGAAACAAAACCGTAAGACTAAGGTTCAAACGCTGCAAAGGTCCAACCTACCAAAACTTGTTCCTTGTTATCCTGGACTATTTCTATGATGATGGATGAAGTGCAGAGGATTTTATTAGCCCTGTATAGTCATCTTATGCTCCTTAAAAGAGGAGGAAGTATTTTCAAATGCCAGCATTTGAACTGCGTGCTATCATACATGCTATACAAGAGGATGCTGCTGTAGGTACACAACAGTACGAGGCAAAACACAATGCAATTATATTTAGCCTCTAGTGGTTCAATCTGGATCATATATTTGTTCAGGCTGAAAAAAACAGATGGTCTTTTCTCATGCGTTCAGTATCAGACAGTAAAACATATGCCTTAGGCAGCAAGTTCCCATAAAATTATTCAAGCACTGCCATAGTCTTATATTTTATCAAAAGCAGCAACTTCCATTTTGTTTCAACAGTAATCAATTTTGATGCAGCTCCTTTCATGTTATTCCCCTGCTTCCGAAAGTATACACTAATTGGAGAAAAGCCAATTTATGAAAGATAATATAACTCAGAAGCTTTGATATTTATTCAATCCACCTCTCATAAACTTTTCTTACTAGCTAATTAGGAAGTACCAATTCTTCATTTATTTAATTTTCAACAGAGTTTTACTACAGTCTATGATTTCAAGGATGGTCATATGGCAGAAAATGTTCATTTTAAAAAGAACTGTTAAAACATTAGTTAGGGAATATCATCATAAGCATAAAATATGTACCAGTGAAGATCTTTAAAAGCCATTTTGCTACATTATTTAGTGCTAGAATTAAAATAATCAGAAGTTAAACATCCACAAACAGTTTCGCGACCTCTTCTGTAAATAATAAAAGTGTATCACTGTTAGGATGACATAATTAAGCAATTAGACCACCAGAGTTATGTTCCAGTATTAGTTGAGGTCTAATTTAATCCCCATAAAAGCAAAGCTATTTAGGATTATGACCATGGCTGTTTGTAAACCACTCGCAGTGCCATTGTCCTGGTATTTTTATGTAAGGGGAACACGTGCTTGAAAGCTTTTGCTATTCTTAACTATGCACAGAAAGTAGCTTTTTCTTTTCCCACTGGTACAAAGTCAGAACTAATGAGATGGCTGCAAACCTACAAAAAGCTGGTCACATTCGGGAGGTCTGAGTATACAAGGAAGCAAGCAGAGCTCCTCCATAATCCCTCTGATAGCCAGACACAGTGCTGGAGATTTTTTCTTCATAGTGCTCAGGATCTTGCTGAGTTGAATACCACGTACCACCTTTAAGTTATTTTTAATTGTTAAATACACAAAAATTGTGGGAGGCACTAGATAAGTAAATGTGCTGAAGATTATACTGGAGGTATGGCATCAATACATTCATCTGCTGGAATACAAATTAAAGCTTCAAATAAGTGGATGCACTCTCCAGTGAAGACTGGAAGGAAGAACTGGGAAGGAGGGAAGGAAGCAGGCGGTCATCCACAGCACTGCTTTACTTTTCATTGGGACTATTAATTTGGGTGAAGAGCTCTCACAAAAAGCACAGTGACAGATTTTTGGTAAGTGGGTTGCCCTACATGAGATCCCTGCTACATGCTATCGGTACTCTCACCCCTCGTAGTTTGTGGGAAGGGGAGATTTTATGGCTTCAGGGTGTTGTGAGGCTGATAGGGACAGAGAAAAAGAACATCTGCTGGACTTCCAGGTTACGAGATTAATTTTCGGAAGAACTATGCAGGAATACATGCCTGCAGAAAAATAAATGCTGTGAGGACTCACCCCAAATATTTTTTGACCACTGACTTGATAAGCAATGTGAGCCAGTATTAATGGAAAATATTTCGCTCAACAGGCTTTTCAACCACTTGAAGAAATTGTAATTTATAAGGAATCCTGTTTCCCTTCCTATCTGAAATTTGTCGTTTTCAGAAGCCGTGCCATTTTACGAGATACAGGAAGGCATGCATGCGATCTGCAAGGCACTAAACTCTCACAGAGGAGAAGAGATACCTACCCTTAGCCTGAGAGCTAAGACCACCACATTACATCCTGGAGCAAACGTACATGGCCAAGGCAGGAGCACAGGCAGAAACCAAACAGCTCCAGTGCACCTCCGTGCACTGCCTGTGATCTTGGAGCAGCAAATTCCTAGGGGTGGGTGGAAATAACCTCTTCAGTAGGATACGGAAAGACAAACACTAGAGTATTTTCCTAGCTTCTGAAAGAACTGAAAGTGAAAACATCAGCTAGTGTAGGCTTGAGGAGGAGACGTACACAGGTCCTACGCTATCTCCCTTAAAAAGTAATCTTTTCAGCATTTCTATAAAACAGATAATGCACTGCTGACATGGTGGAAAAGAATCCAGTTTAACAGTTTTGATAGTGCAAGCCATGTGGATTAAATTTTCCATCATTTATAGTTTCAATGTGACTTGTTTATGCAAGGAAATGAGATATGACAAAGGTTATTACAATTTGTTAAAAATGTTTGACAAAAGCTGCATGGAGAATAAGCGTTCTTCCATAGAAGAAAGCTCATAAATTTCTCCTGTAAGCTTTCTTTAAAATGACTTGTACTTCGACCTCTTTTTCAAGTGGAAGAAGGTAACACATTAGGGCTTGATACTGTGTTGCCTTCTACCCTGAAACCAACATAAAAACTCTGCTTATGGAGAAATGGAATAAGGTGACCTCGTCTTAAAATGTGAAAATAGATTGTGTAGGAAAATTTAAGAATAATTTTTGAGATAAAATAATCAAGTTGTAGCAAATCCATCTTTTTAGATGTTCTGTCTTCCAATTATTACCTTTTTCAGAAATTTGGAAATGTGAGCTGAATTTCATGACTGATTTTCCTTTTTTATGAACTGAGCTTGCTGCTGCTGCAGCTGGTTTGAAAAGGTGAGCTTTGTCAGGCTCTGCTGCATACATTTTATTCAGACAGTATTTTATTGTTCATTCCTGTACTGGGTATTTATTCATTCTAAAAATTAGAATGTACGCATTATACATTAAGTATGAAAGAGGGTAAATCTGCAGTGTCAAAAAAGTGTTGTAGACCTAAATTGATCTTTTCCATTATATTTTTAAGCAGTAAAGGAAAAGTGTCTGCTGAATGATTGTCTTTAGCCTACATTGACAAAGCATTGAAATAGCTAAAACAGGAGATGTAATTAAAAACACATGAAATATCTTAAAAACCCAGGGGACACCAAGCAACACATCATTCAAAGCACATTTAATAATCAATTTCATCATTGAGAAAATATAAAGCATCAAGGTAAATTTATCCAAGGATCAATGAAGCAGGTACTGTTCTTCTTTGAGCAAGTACCATAGCTTAAAACAAAACGAAAAATGCTTATTTTGAAGGCTCAGAGATATGTGTGACCCAGATATTTTCTAAAAGGTAAATGTTTCTATTGGCTTCAACAGGACACTTTTTTGAGACAAAAAAAACTGCTGTCCCATTTGGCTACCATCTTCTGCAAGCATGTGTCCTTCTCCCAGTTTTTAACTGCTTTAGAGACTAGGAAGCTTGGTCGAGATGTCTGTTTTGCATACTAGACTCCTTGTTTGCACTTACTTTGCCTCCTTAAATCTACAGGAAAAGATAAAGCTCTCCTTTAATCATACCCAAAGAGAAGGTCTTTGTGCAAACCCATATTTCCAAATGGGAATGCATAAATTTAGTCAGCAAAAACTGTATTTACACAACTCTGTAGGTAATCAGGTAGTCATAACTCCCAGTGACAAGCCCAGCAGCTGACCAAGCAACCTTTGCTTTTCCACACGTATTTCCCAAGAAAAATAATTTAAAATGTGAATAGAAAATATACAGTATTCAGTACTGAGCACTGTTTTTAGCCTTCACAGAGTTTTTTCACAACATGCACAAGAAAAACCTATTTATTAGAATGTAATGGAGACAATGTAATAAAATTAGAGTATGAAGCTGGAGAAACGGATAACATTGCACAGTTCTTTTTGTAGAATTATTTTTTCGGGAATAATCTATTTATTCTATCGTTGCCCACAATCTACGGCCAGTGGAAATACTCAAAGAATCTTTTTGCATAAAATTGTTTACTGACACACTCTACTCAGATTCCTTGCTGACCAGAAAAAAATTAATAATATGAGAAATGTGTAGATTGCCAGAATAATCCACTTCAAAATCAGCTTTTCAAGTCTTCAGATTTTAAGGTAGAAATACTACCACTTCCACATGTTTAGTTTTTTGAAGTAAGAGAGAAAAATCAAAAGAACAGAAGAACTGCAACACTGCAATGTATTTTCTATGCCGCAAGTAACCACCGCATCTTTACTCAATCCTGTGAGTGCAATCCTAGCTCCAGGGAAGCTACGGCACCTTTTGCTTGTAATGGGGCCAGACATCACTCACCTTTATCACCTAATGGTCCAGCTACGGCCAAGAGTGCCACAACTTTGGCGGCTGGAAACAACACTGAGTAGGAAAAAAAGCCTGCCTAAATGAGCCTTTGGAGGTAATTCCGCTTGGTGTGACTCAACTAGATCCCCGGTAAATCATGCAGTGCCAGGGAATGGCACTGCTGCTCCTGATGGGCATCCGACGGTCTCAACACTAAAAGCTACCTGCTTTGAAAGAGTTTAACGATACAGATGGAGGTGGCTCTGTGCCAGCTGGCTTCAGTGCCTGAGCGTGGGTCTGGGCACACCGCATGTAGAGGAAAAGGCGAAGGCCCATGAGCAGATTCTGAAAGTCTGTGATTTATGGGCAGTAAGTGTCAGATTCAGGCACCTCTGCTTCTCTCTGAGATGTTCAGTGCTCTGTAAAGATACAGGGGCTAACCTGCCCCTGTGAACACATCGGTAGTCAAAAGCAGGCAATTCTTTTGTAATCTTAAGCTTTTTCTAGACTTGCTACTAGATCTTTTACTAAGGACAGCATACTTCTGGATGTCAAGTTACTGTGATGGAAAGTCATTATGGCACTTAAGGCCTTACCCAAACTCTATCAAAATGGTGCATTTAAAGTATGAGCTGTAATGTACTGATCAGCTAGAGTATTTCAGTAGTGTTTGACATCTTCATTAAAGATAAGGACAAGGAGGCCAAGTCTATTGAAAATTTAATCATTCAAACTCTGGTGCCTGCTTGGCATATTTTAATAAAATGCTGAGGATTGAATTAATTGCAATATTTGGGATTAAGAAAGGAATTTTTCTCTAAATAAGCCCAACAGGGACTATGGTAGATCAATACTGTGGGTATAACCCAAGGATCAGCTGTGCATTTTCATCAAAAATACGCTATCCTACTGAAGAGATTTAGAACATAAACTACTCTTCTTATTTCTCCTAATTCTTTCCTGTAGAATCACGGATTTTGCTTTTCTCTAGTGCTGGTTTTAAATTTATTTTTCAGTGGCCTATGGCCAGTACTATAGAGAATTAAAGGAGTTCTGCAGTGGAGAGGACCACTCAAATACAGTCATGCAAATGTACTACATGAGTACATGAGTAAAAGCAAGTCCTCTTCACTGTATCACTCAACAAAGCCTCTTGGTAACCCTTGGTTACTTCTGTGATTTTTTAGTATTCCAGACATGTGAACGAAGTAGTACCCACAAATCTTCCAATATTACCTTTCCAGACTGCAAAAAACCACACTTACTATGGCAGCAACTTTCATGATACGGCTGAAGACTCTGCAGGATACATGGCTTTGTATGGGGATTCCACTTTATTTGCTGTCACTAAATGCCATGAAATTTCATATGTTACCAAAATAACGGATAGGACAATAAACCATGCATTTTTGTTAGAAAAAGGTATTTCCAATGGAAACGTCAAAATTCCTGAGTATAATCATGTGTATTCTACCACAGTTCTATCTCAGTCAGGGATGGCTGAGGGAGTAACGATACAAAATGATACATTGACCAGATTTAGAATGACAAATACCAGTTAATCTGCTCACTTTGTGATGCCTTCATTCTGTAGCTCCATTAAGAAAGGAACAATCAATCACCTATTTAATGTACTGAAATACAGAATAATGTTTTTAAACACACTGTTCAGGAGAACAAGGATAAAAGAAAATTTGTCCTGACCAAAAACATATATTGATGATGGAATTTCTAAAAATGGTAGGCATAACAACAGTATTTAAAAGGCCATACCACTTTATAGGCCCAACAACTCTCACGGCTACCACAGAAATCTAAGCAGTCACAGGTGCAAGGGCTCAGTAAACTTACAGCAAGGTTATAATGGCATCCAGAATAAATGTTTTTTGAAATTTTCTTTAATGTACAAAGATCTATATCTTCGTTCTCTAATTTAATTAACCCCTATTAACTAATAGCTGCATGTCAGTCTTTACTGAAGCCCCCAAAATGGACTTGAGTGGACATACGACCTATGTTGGGAATTATGAGTTGACTCAGTATTACCAGTGCAGAGAAAATCCTGTTAATTTCATAGAGTTCTCTCCCAGTAGTAAACAAGGATATAAATGGAATGGAGAGTAATTTTCCAACATAACGCATTGTTAATATTAAAATTACTTCTAAAAATCAATCATTGCTCTTTAGCTCAAGGATGTTCAGTTTTATACCACATCATTAGTCTTGTCTTCCTTAATCTAAATAAGTTCCTTGCTTCCTGGAATCTGAAGTGCCCTTTCTTGTTGTTATGCAGTAGTACTAACAGAATCGGACCTGATGGCAGAAGCATTTCAGATTGCAAAAGGAAGGACTAACAGAATGAATTCCATCTTGAAGGGTTCAACTGCTGATGAGACTTTCCTGGTTTTAACAATTATCTTCTCTTGTCATGGAGTTCTATGCTTAAATACATGATACCGACATGAAAGCAGCACAAAGTCTCAAATTGGGGGGGGGGGGGGTTGTACCTATTTCCTTGGATGCTTTAATTTTATTAATGTCTAAAAGTAATCAGCAATATGCACTTTGTTGAGCACTAGACTTTGCTGGGTGCAACAAGCAACTTGTGGTTTTATATCATCTGCTATTCGGACAATAGAATAGCTCTCAGAGCGACCAAAGCAAGATGTAGCAAATACTTATCAAAATGAGTTTTTCTTCCTTTGTTAGAGTATTTCCAGTGAAAGCCCAATGATGTGGCTCGTTTTCCTCTATTTCTCAGGGTCTTTTATCTCATAATCACTGCAATTGCAAAGAGGGGTATATAATTTCTTCTGTGCATCAAACAGAATGCTCCGAAGTCCCTATGACGCACAGCATGAAGCACGCTGGCAGTGACCGCAGGCAGCAAGATGGACCTGTAGCATCCTTTCTGCCTGCAGCAGAGCCTGCCTGTCATGCGATGTTTGCAAGGAAGTCGGCTGCTGCTCACATGTCTGGCTTCAGTATGTGCCAACGGTGTGCTTATACTGTCCTTTGGCAACAATAATATTTCTGTTTCAATATGGAGTTCCTTTATTAAATGCTGAGTTGCGTAGCAAATATAGGTTCTGAAACAACTGTTATGCTTATACAGAATGCTAAATATACACAGTGATCCCTTATTTTCCATATGGGGAAAAACTTGCCCTTTGAACTTCTTAAACACATTAAAGGTGTTGCTTGTCTTACTTGAAACATCACATGAAGGTGCTTTTACTTTCCAACATTTTACCGTACAGTGACTTGCATTCCTTGCCAAAATCACCATGCTCAGACATTAGTGTGAAACAAGTTCGCATTTTTAAGAAATATTACAGACACAGAAATAACTTTATATGGATCTTACTTTAGCATATCAGTTTTCTGCCTTTCACAGAGGCTGATCCTGCCAGCACTCACAAGCATAGTCTAATACGAGATGATTGAATGCATGTACTTCCAAGCACTGATTATAAGGTTTGAGGTTAGAGAAAAAGCCCTGGGGATCTCTTCATTAACTATACAGGTAAAGTCATTTTGCTGCAGCCTCAGCACACAAATTAAGAGTCCTCAGTAGTTGTATGGGATGCCCGTGCAAGCTCTCACAATTTTCTGATATGAATTTCTATACATAAGGTGTATGTGCGGATCAGACTGTAGCACAAGGACACAAGGGACAGGACACAAGAGGCTTTGTGGTACCAACCCTAGGAGCAGAAGGCAGGTTGAGGTGATGCTGTGCCTTTGCAGAAAGGGTCAGATGCAGAGCGCAGAACATGCGGCCACCTTTGGAAGGGGGCAGGAATGGGCACATGCCCTCTCTGGAAAAGGCTCGGCCATATATCTCTGCTGTACCTCCATGACTCTCATCTCCAACATCTTACAGCTTCCAATGTGTTTAGTCCAGGCAACTCTCTCATGAGACACAGTACTGTTGTTTCCCTATATTAACAATGGGGATGAGAGGAACATGGCCAGATCTGATATTTAGACCTCCTAAATTCACATTAGAAATCAGTGAAAATTAGGTACTGAAGCGCTTTTGAAAATTCTCGATCTACCTGTGTCTAAAATGCTCAACTATTTTTAGCAAGTTGGCACCAGCTGACATAAATTCATGAGAGTGCTGAATTGTTCCTAGGCTTTCTTGCCATTTCCTTGGCCAGGCGTGGTTGGAGCTAACCGTAGGACCCAAAGGGAGCACTCTCACAGCCAGGCATCACAGTTAGTGGAGATACACCAGCTGACTGCATCTCCTCACAGGGAGTAAGGTGTTTTTCTCCTTCCAGCAGAGATGTGTGTCTGCCTGTCTCGTAATAGCTCAGGAAACTTGACAAGTGAAAGAGTGGACCCACTGTGAGTCAAAAATGTAGTATATATTTATCCATAAGGAACAAGTTCTGCTAGCTGAACCTTTCTCTTTTCATATATTTCATGACCTGTTATGCACATTCATTTATGTAGATTTAAAGAATAAATGCTGAGCAGATCTAGGCATCTTGATTCAACATAAAAATTATATAACATTAACCATCCAGCAATGTAAGGGTACACAGAAGAAAAAGCATCCCAGTTAACCAATATATCAAACAACAGAAACCCCTTTCAACTTACTTACCCCGATCATTTAGTCAAGCCTTCCTATAAAACCACATGAGATAAATGGCTTTATATTTATTTATAAATGGCGTCCAGAACATCATCAAGCTCAGGCAATCAGCAAAACAAATAACTGAGGAGTTATCTGCTAAAATCATCATATTAATCTCTAACAAAAATAGAATTACATTGGCCCCTTTTGCAAAGGAAATTCATAAAAAATCACAGAATCATGTAGGATGGAAGGGGCCTCCAGAGGTTACATAGTTCAACCCCTGCTGAAAGAGGGTTCAATTACATCAGCTTGCTGAGGACTGTGTCCAGTCGAATTGTGAATATCTGCAAGGATGGAGACTTCACAACCTCTCTGGGCAACCTGCTGAAGTGCCCGGCTGCCCTCATGGTTAGAATTTTTTTCCTAATATCAAGTTGGAATTTCCACACATGAAACACTTAGTATCACATTTAATTTACTCCTCAACACATGATGACCTACTTTCAAATTTTCTCAGGTCATCAGACTTCGTCACACAATTTATTAGATTAAGAGCAAGTGGGCTTGATGGGCTGGGATGACTAGTCTGCACCTTGGTTCTTTTTAGTGCTAACCTCTTATAGCTATCAACACCCTAATGATCTAGCTGAGTTTTATATCTGTTGGGTGAAGATCTGTAATCTTAATGTTGAAGCACTGAGGTCAGATGCCAAGGCCAGTCAACAGAAAATAGTCTCACAGTTCTCTATAGTATGCTCATTATCTGTACTGTTATGCTTGGTACTCTCTTTGCTTTTATTTTGCCTGTTATTCTTTCCACAACCCAGCAAGAACAAAGGTGAAATTTTGGTTTTTTTTAATGATAATAGACATAGCTTACTTTGTATATAACCTGACTATTTGTTCATATTCCTATTAATTTGTTGGAGGGTTTTATTTTAAATTACATAAAATGTAAAAAATCCCACCAAACCCAGATTGCTGAGGTAAGAAATAGGATGTATGTTAACAGTAACTTGATTACAAAAAGATTATCTCTTGCCCAGCATTGAAATATTCTCCAAATATTATCTGGTATTTTCCAACATAGAAGGCCTGGGTAACTATTTTGAGAGGCACATGTACTCAGGTGTCCCAGCTTGCCTGTGGAGCACTTCTGAGGTTCAAACCAGTAATTAAATAACTAGGTACAGATTCGGATGCTCAGTTGTAGCACATTTTCATTTGGAAATGTAATTATCGCCCTTTTACCAGGCTGTGTTTTGTTTTTCCAAAATGTGTTTCTTTTACCTGTGGCCACGGTCTAGCAGGCCACAAACTGGACCTGCCTACCTTATCCCTTTTTTTGGCTTTAGGTGAAGAATGGGAATTTGTAATGAGATACCTACAGAGCATTTTGAAACACAAAGATGGCCACTTCAGCCAGGATGCTGTAATGCACACATAGCCAGCAGCGACTCTAGTGCTTATGTAAGTACTCAGGGAAGCAGAAAGACTTAGTGTTAAAAATGAATATTCACGTATTTCTGAGAGCTTATGAAGGGAAGCGACCATGAGCTCCCTCAGCCTGGCTTCTGAAGGGTGCAGGCCACTGCCGTGCTTCGGGAGACTAAGCTGTCCTGTGCCTTGGTGGCCTGGGAGAACAAGGGCTGCAGCTGCAGGCACTATGTCTGACCAGATGATTGCGATGGGCAAACCATGCCCCCAGCTGCCAGCAAAGGCAGAAATATCTTCCGAGTCCTTCATAATTTGATCTGCAGGAAGATTTTTTTTCCTGACCCCCAGGTTGATCCATTTGATCCTCAGCATGTAACCAGAAATAAAAGTCAGGCATCTAAGAAAGCTTTTTTTGGCACTGTTTTAGAGGTCTGGCTTGCATGTATCTGGTGACCTGTCCCTAGCTGTTGTCGCAATCCCTTGCTTCAGAGGAAGGAGGGAGGAGGAAATGAAAAATATCTGGCCAATTTTCCTTCATGGACAGAATGAGAAAACTCCAAACCGTCTCGGTTGCTACCATCTGAAGCTCTGATGCTTGAGTTTCACTTCTAATTGTCTTGCTAAGGAAGTGACAGTATTATTAATGTTTCTTCTGAAAAATTCAATTTCACAATAGCAGGAAAAAATAACATGAGAATTTCTTTAGAGAAAAAAGACTCAAGGGAAAATGACAATTTTGATTTGTTCTCATGTTTTCAGCTTTGCTGTCATATTACTGCCTGTCACCTGTTGCCTCAGGAAGTCTTTGACTGATTGAATATGCATCAGTACAGTTAATAGTTAAATGAAGCACCTCAAAGCTTCTTTAAACTGTTTTTTCAGAATTTCAAAAAAGTCAAACTTTGTAACGAAAGTCTATGGAAGTCTACTTTCTCATGGAACAAACTTTTACAAAAAATGCTTTGCCACTCACTGAAAGAATGATCACAGTGGACCAGACCAAAGTCCATCTAGCCTTTGTAGCAGTGGCAAGGGAAGTCCATAAGGACATGGCAGGCACCTATTCCCAGCTGGCTGGAGCTCAGTGGCTTCTTGAACCAGAAGAAGGTGACTCGGTTAGACTTTCCTGCTATCAGGTTGCCTAATCACAGTTTTGGAGCCCATGTGAACTGTTAGCATACACATGCCTTGATTTCCAAAGTTTAAGTAGGTACTGTATGAAGATGTATCTTTTTTTTGGTCTGAGCCTACTACTTAATGCTTGCACCAATGCTGCTTCTGTTTTGTATTTTAACAAGCAGTCCATCACCACTTCTGTTCACCTTCTCCGTTCAAGTCTTCATTTTATAAATCCTTATTACATGCAGATATAGAATTCTCTCTTTTCCAGGAACTAAGAAAGACACAGACAGAATGAGCTCAGATTTCCAAGTTCCCCTCTGCTGACCACTGAACCCAGCGCACGTCAGGCCAGGCAGGCTGGCAGCGCTGATGAACGCTGGTGTCTCTTTTTCATGACTCACAAGTGGGTGACGTGTCTGCAGTACTCCCTGGCTGTCTGCTCCTTTAGCTTCACGACTGGTCTTGTTGACTGGAGACAGCTTACACTATGCGGCTGAGCTAGTCCAATGCTTTAGCTATAAAGTACTTAATATTTACACTTCACACCTCTGGGGACAGTATAGTTGATATTATAACATAAAGGGACACTACTGTTTAAAAACGCATTAGCAACCTGTACGGTAAGAGGATTTTAGTGGGTCAATACAATTGCATTTTAAAACTCCTGTTTTTCTCATTATTTCAACTATTAGGGAAGTCTCAAACCAAATTTGTGGAGAAAAACAAGGGATAAAATGCAACCTTTGCAAGTGCATTGTCAAATATCTAAGAGAAAAAAAAAGTTGTCCAGTTGGATAATATACTGCATACAGTATATTGTAATACACTGCACTGAAACTCAGCCACAGTGTACAAAATGGCGATGCAGTGTGTGTCCTGGGCAATACACAGCAATACATAAGAAATCCTCAGCTCCTCAGACCCTGGCAAAATTAGACTACTACTACCAGCTGCAGTCACTCTTGCTCCCACTAAGGTTAGCACAAAGTTGTCTTGCATATGAGAAGATGGAAAGTGGACCATAGGTAATTACTGTAAAAATGCAAACAGCTTGCTTTTAAAAAATTCTTCTGTGCATGTTGAATGTATGTGATAGTTTTAAACAACATCATAAACGTAAACTGTACTTGAGAATACTGTAACTGTGCAGCTGGTAGAGTCCATAAAGATAAAAGAAATGTTTCCATAACATTTAATTTCAAGTTGACATTTATATAACAAAACCATGGTAAAGCTATGTTCAGTTGAAGTTGTTTGCATATTTTGCATCAGTATCACCAAAGGCTCTGTCCCTCATTTATATAGTTACCACATTTTGGTAACCACATTTATATAGCAGAGGCAACAGCTACCGCAAAAGGAAAACTGAAAACCAGAGATTTTATAACATTTGGACAAACAAGCCATCAATTCTAGTATTGTAACTAATCAGCAACTGGATGCGTTCACTTTCAAGCAATTTCCATGTTTTCAGTAACTGAGACAGACAGCATAGTTCATACCAAATTCTTGAACATTTAACTGTGAAAATAGCCTGATCAATAAGATTTATCTGTTGTCGAGAAACACTCTATTTTTCTTTCTTCTCTTTCATCTTTAAAGTGGTATAGGAAATGGCCAAACTTTTAGGCTCGCATAAATTCATATTTCAAAGTTCATTTCCTTATCAAGTATGAGGACACAGAAATGTTTTTTCAGTCCCATAGGTTTAGTGAGGAAAGTGGCTTAACATAAGCAAATCCACTCCTGAGTGCTGTTGTGGTACAGAGAGGATTCACATGAAGTTTGCTTAATTGCATTGCACTTGCTAAGGCACACAGAAACACAAGCTACGCATTTTTAGGGTGACATCCTATTCCTATCGTAATGGAGCAGGGCTTTGCTATCAACATTAATAGGGCAAAGATTTCCTGGAAGGGTTCCTTTTCCACTGCTTTTTGCAACAAATCTGGTGTTTGAGAAGTACATTGTATTTGGTGAAGTAAGCCATAGCAAGGATGTGCCTTCACTGCATTTAAAGGTGTGAAGGCATGGTGAGACTGTATCGTATGTTCACATGCCAAGGTTAGCTTTAAACTAGCCAGCTTGAGTTCTGACAAAATACAGCCCAAGAAGCATAGAGGTTAGTTCAGGCTAACTGTCTAATAATTTACCCGGCTTTCCAGACAGTCTGAGCAGTTCATACTTGAGCTCCAGCCCAGCACAATTATATTTCTTTCATTACCCAAGCTGACTGCATATAAGCTAGCTCACATATGTCTGCAAAAGCTGCTCCTGACTTCATCAGAGATTTTTCAGGCAGAAGAAGAGAACTGACATGCAATCAGGAGGCATCAAAATTTGATATGGCACAATATCAAAAATAAAGTTCTCTAAGAACTTGTTACAGAACAATTATCAGGTTTACTTTCATCATGACACCTACAATGATATTCTTTGCAAACCTAAGGAAATCTGCATTCTAAAAAAGATACCAGTATGTCTTCCATTTTAAAAATTGCTATGAAAAAGCATTGAAATTTCACTGAAATGTGAACTCAGGAGATGTTGCACATCACCATAGACAAAGCTCAGGGTATATACTGAAAATCAATCACATGACACCAGTTGAATACCAAAACACGGAGCAGCCATTTCTCCCTCCTGTTGGTCCTTGCAAGCCTACAGAGAGAACTGAATCCAAAAGAAATGGAAGACCATACAATGCACACCCTGATGCTCAATGAATAAATAAATGTCTTAAGCAGATGCTGAGGCCAGTGTTTTAACCAGCACTTCTACATGTCTCCCTCTTCGCATTAGCACCCCTGCTACACTACTTTGAATGACATTGCAGGCCTGTCATTAAATATAGCACATCACTGATCAGCTCTGTTTATGAAGGGAAGCAACTTCCTCCGTACCCCTTCCAGTCACTTCTGAGAAACCTCTACTGTTTGAAATAGTAAGTATTTCTGTATGTGAGAGCCAAAGATGAAAGACAAACCTTGAAGTCAAAGGAACACATGCATGGAAACCCTGCAGAATCAAGTCAGAAACTAAGAGCCAACTCCCTGTTGTGATGACTACAAAAATGGTAGGACCCAAGGGAACATTTTCCAAAGTGCCTATAGCATACAGTGCTTAGCTATGAGAAATAAAACTGCATACTTAGTAAGATTTTTTCAGAAGTTCCTCAAGTTTTGAAACGTCCTCTATAATCTTCCTGCTTGCCTTTACCTGCAACTTTAGGACATCCATAAAGATCTAGCCCAAGTAACTTGAGAACAGTTTCTCTTTGACATGAAAGACATTTAGATGCTTTAAGAAATGTTATTATGAGAGATAATGTAGTCTGACTACCATTAAATAAGTGTTCACTTGAATAACACTCCCATAAATAATGTATGCTATAAGTAGTGATGTATTGTTGGTATTGGTTATAACTATGAGACTGTAACTTTTAAGAAGAATAATTGAAATGAAATGTTCTGTTTAAAATATCTTCCTATTGCTAGAAAAATGCATTTTACAACATTAAGTCAAAGAAAAGGAACCAGACTTTAAATGGTAATCTTTTGGAGGCAGGCTCTGGTTCTCTCAGAGCGTCTGAAAAGTGTTGCACACGTAGCTGGCACTATGCTGGATGGAGTATCATAGGTCTGGATCTGACATTAACAGCCTGTCACAATCCTAAAATATTTCATGACCTCAAATAAATGTTTTCTCCAGTTCATTTTCTATCTTGCAGGCTGCTGCCCAAGCTATTAGTAGTGTAGGCGAGGGGCTATTGGCTTAATTTGCCAGACCTGGGTGTCCTCTTGGAGTGGAGATCCCAACGAGGGGACACTCAATGCTGCTAAGCTGGAGGAGGAGTGCAGGGAGAGCTCGGTGCTTTGTTTACTGAGCCTTTGTGCGGGTTGTGAAAAGGAGAGTTTCATTTTTCACTTCAAAACCCTCAACAAATCAAAACCCAGAAAGCCTCTGGGCCATTTTCTTGTAAAGACAGTCTTGAAAACAAACTGAAGGAAGCTGAGAGCAGCATATTATGTGGGATAGTAGTGGTAATAAAGAATGAATGATAATGATTATTGACAGAAAATATAAAAAAGATGCATTTCGAAATATGTAAAAAAAGTACTTTAATAAAACATTACTACTCATATAATACTGCATAACAGCAATAATAAATGAAACAATAGCGAACTTTCACATATTGCACATCCTAAGAATATATTTGATAGTAAAAGACAACGTGACTTCAATCACAAAGATAACAGCAAGAAGAGAATGGAGGACTCCAAAAGGGAAATCATAAAGACACTCGGCATGTAGTGAGAGCCTGCAGGGAAGAGCTTTCTGGGAGCACGGGTGGGTGCTGATCACAACTTTTCTTTAAGGCATCTGGGTGAAGCTCCATTTATTCCTGTCAGGAATTCTAGGAGGGTCAAGGGAAGAAACATAAAGATTTGATGACAGGAGGAGCGTTTGCCAATGGTCCATGGCGAGGAAGTCATCCAAGAAGATATAAACAACTGAGTGTAACTGAATCAGAGCAAAACAACAAAAAAAAAAAGAAACAGAGATTAAATCAATGTCTTCTACTATTTTGTTCTCTATCGCATAAGCATATTTAGTTATTTCATTTTGTTCTAAGAAAATAAATCTAAGAGGACTTGTCTGTTATGGAGTGGTATTCTTCCATGTGCATAGGACTCAGCTGTTTGGATTGTGTTTCCATGCACTGTTTATGTAACTTGCTGATATATAACATTGAAATTACTCACAAAGTTCCACAGACCAAGAACCAGCTTTTGCTGAACTTCAGAATAAAACCAAAGTAGCTTTAAGTGACTTGAAAGTTATAAAAAGAAAAAGAAAAAGAAAAAGAAAGACAAGATAGATTGTGGAACAATAGCCTGTTAAAATAACCTAGTCTAATTTTTATAGCTTCTCAAGTGCTCAAAACATAGCCAAATTTCCATGATGCTACTGACTTAATGCCTTTGAAGACGCATGCCAAAAGACTTCTCATATCTGAACAAAGAAAATAAAAGCGGATCTTTTCCATGAGTTAAATACAAACCCTAAGTTAACAGGATCCAGATAAAAAGGTAATAACAACTGACAAGATTAATAAACTACATGAGCACACACACTGCATTGGCAGCAGGTTTCCATCAGCTTGAATCCTCAGGCTTGCCCTTCACTTTTAAGCTCCACATAGTTGTATTAAACAGATGTCAGACGTAATTTTACTGCACTAGTGGAGCCAAGCATCCAAGCCATCCTTTGTGCTAAGCCTTTTTGAAAAGATGGTACTTTTTAACAGAACCCTTTTTGTAGTACATACGTGCTGTTTTAGATGCTGGTCAGCAAAATACTGATTGGTCAAGTATGTTTTTTTCCAACCACGAAGGTGACTGCATGTGCCTTTTAAAACAAACGTTCAGCGGTGGTGTGTGAGAAAAGGTCTGAAAAACTGTATCTAGAAAACCTACAGAATGTGGCAAGATGGGAGTTCAAATACTGCAGCACGTTCCATATGCCTGCCTAGAATTTGAAAAAAAGGCTTCAAAAGACATGGAACAAACATAATATCTTGCATTTGCTAATCCTGAGAAATTCTTCCCAGTGAATTGCTGACTTTTCAAGGCAGTATAGCAAACATATAATCAGAACTGCAGAAAAAAGGTCTAAAAACTACTACTTCCTATGAAATCCCTCCTTCTACCATGCACAAACTAGCATATACTACCAATACAGCACTTCTTAGCTCGCTAGCCAATTTGCCAGGGGACTCTCAAATAGCCCTGCGTGAAACTTGTAAAATTAAATGCCAGGGCATTTGCAAATCACATTTTTCCCATAAGCTAACTCTTATACAGCAAAATAAAGATTTCAGAAATGTATTCAGAGTTCTCTTTACTTTTCTAGAGAAGTGAGAACAAAAGAACGTGTCAGTGGTTGTCTATAGAGCCAGGAATGCTTTCTCCATGACTTCAAGCATACTTACGCCTTTCCTCTTCTACAGAGATTAACATTCAATTATATTATCACATTTGAAAAAGCACTCTGAGCAGTGTGGTGTAATCAGCACTCAATCACATTTACTGCCTTGCATTGTATGCATGTATAATATTTGTAGCAATTTCAGTGATCAAGTATGTGTTTTTTCTCTAGCATTCAAAACACAGATGACCACAGATTCCCCTCCTCCCTCCCCAAGAGACCCTAAAAGAGGTCTTACATGGTGTTCTGCTGCCTTTGTGTAAAATTCTGATCTAAGAATGCTTTAATCCATGGCTGATTAATGTCATTAGGTACTCTACTTTATTATTTGAAAGATGGCAGCAGTTTTACTTCTATGCAAGGCCAGAATTGTCCCAGCCTGAGCAGCTCTTGGCTGTGCAATCATTGCTAACACCCTCTTTGACCTGGTTTGGTTCCACCTGATGTTATTTGGATGCCCATTTCTGTTCTACCAAAAATTGATGTTGCCTCGTCCCATTCCAAAGGATCTTCTATGCCTTGAGCAACCACTCTAATAGAAGCAATTTAGGATTTTCCCTCATTCTGAGATGTGAAATTTTGAAAAATGACAACACTGAACTATTTCCACATTATTCATAATGCCAAATCTACAAGTGAGAATTCCATACATATGTTATCCTTATCAACCACAACAAAGTTTAAAGTTGTCTTTGAGAAAAAAGAAAGATCCTACAAAGAGGAGATTCCCTTTTGAACTGCAGAGTTATTTGCATGGCATGAAATTTGTAACAGTTGTCAGACTAAGGAACTCTCCTAACTGGCTTGTTTACTCAGCAACTGAACGTCTCAGAAAATCACATCATTTCTTAAATGCTTCAAATCATAACAGAAGCTTATTATACTACTGATGCAAATCATAATGTGATGAGTTCTATATATAGTTCTTATAATAATATATAATATCTTTGCCAATTTAAATAAAATTCTGCAAAGTTTAATCTGCCCAATAAAAAATGGAGGTTTGTCATCATATTAAATTGTTAGGAAACAGCAAAGAGAAAGAGTTTAGAGGAAGAAATACTATTACACAGACCAGTAATTAAGTATGATTTGAAAGTAGTTAAACAGGACTAGACATTAAGGGAAATCTGCCTATTTGCCTATTTGCAGTATGCCACTTCTTTTTAAGATTTTAGTCAAACTCTTTTAGAAGATAAGTTGGCATTGTACATTCCTTTATTAAAGTCTGAGTTATTCTTTTGTTGCACCAGTACTACATTTATTCTGTCCTCTTGCACCTACACCACAGCCAACTAGAGCTAGAAATAAGCTAATGGTAATTGCAAAGTACAGGTCTTGGACGTATCCATCACATCAGGAATAGATGTATCACAATAGCAAGGAGACTACTGTCCACCCCACAGTAACATGAGCAGATGTGACATACTTTGATTACATGACAAGAGAGGGGCTGTGTTGTTGCACCTCCCATGAAACAGCATCACCAGTGGGCTGCATCCAACTGTGCACAATATTGTATGAAGGCAGTACTGACCACTGGTAAGCCTGTGTTTCCTACAAAAAGTGGATAGGAAGCAAGAAGGAAAAAGGACAGGATGACAACATGACAAATTTAACTTAAGTAATTCAAAGCCTCATTCATATGGATCTTAAATACTTCGTCTGTTGGCTTTTTTTGGACTTATCATGGACATTAATGATTTATTCAATACTGTTTTTATCCTGAAGCACCCATAAAGAAATTTCTTGATCATTCATCACAGCTGTGATAGCTAATAAATGTGACTGCAGGGAATAGTTTACACCACAAAAATGTAAAAATACAGAACAAATCGAACTTTGGTTTAAAACGTAAAAAGATTCACATGCACTGAATTACTGAATATGGTCCCGTATGCAAATAAATATAAAGCTAGTCACAAGCTTAGCAAATGCTTCCACATGCCTGCCACTAAATATTACTGCCTGAAACCCTTTGGTTATATACACACCACAGCAACTGTATAATGGGTGTCTGTACCAAATGCTTTCTTGAACTTTTTAAATACATTTTTTTCTTATCTAATTGAGGCATGGCCCATCATTTATATAAATGGTTCCACTACCTCAATGGAGTACTTGAACGAATAAAGTTTCACAGAAGAAAGACTCTAATCAATAGGCATACTACTCCGTGCACGCAAAAAACAGGAATCATCCATTACTGCAGCAACTTCCACTCTTCACTAGCAGCTGTTTTGCTTTTTATTGCCATAAATTAAAATATAAAATGTTCAATTCAATTATTTTGAAGTCATATTTTAACTATGTTTTTCTCTGTTCACA
Source organism: Dromaius novaehollandiae (assembly GCF_036370855.1). Classification (NCBI taxonomy): domain Eukaryota; kingdom Metazoa; phylum Chordata; class Aves; order Casuariiformes; family Dromaiidae; genus Dromaius; species Dromaius novaehollandiae. The sequence goes on along the minus strand of NC_088100.1, from coordinate 34,243,271 downwards.
TTTGTAGGGTTCAGCTTATCTTTATGCATCTACCACACAGACACCTATGTTAGCTGCCTAGGGTCCCCTGAAGAAGAACAGGTACTTTTAGGATGAGATTCATTTGACAAATTTTAGATATTAAAATTAGAAATCAGCACATGAACTGTGCTGTGCATAAGAGCAATAGTGTGCCACAGCCAAAGTTCATCTGGCCTTTGGGTCTGAAAGCTCTTAGTAATAGCTGTCTACACAAGGGTGTAAGAATACGGAAAAGATGCAGAATACTTCCTTAGCCTGTGCTGCAGTTCAGGGACTTCCAGCACCAGGGATAGTATTTTTGTACATAATATCCATTGATAGAGCTTTCTATGAATCTACCTCATTCCTCCCAACTTTATTTAAACCCTGTGCTAATGCAGAAGTACTGCAGAGAAGCCTATTGTCTTGACTTCACTCATATGTGGAAATCTGTATGGTAATTTATGTCTGACAATTATTATGATTAATCATGATCTTTTGCATTTGATATAGTTTAAAAATATTCCTTCTGGCCATTTTTTAAGCATAAGATTTTCTGACAGATGGTTCAAAAATGATGACTCAACAAAAGATACATTTTGTGGCAGAATTTGTCCTATCTAATCAGATTTCAATTTAGGGCTTTTCTGTGTACGTCAGTGAGAGACAATTCAGACCCCTAATTTAAAAATAAACCATCAAGACCTTGAATGGTATGATTAAGATCAGAAGGTACAGGCATGATCCAGGTATCATCGTTACATGGCAATAAAAGTACACTAATACAAAATGATGGCACCTCAATTGCTGTAAATGTATGCCAATTTGTTAGGCATGTGCAAGAGATGCAAATTATGCAAAGCTGATCTTTACGCTGAAGGACCCCCCACGCTAGTGCCATGCTAATGTATTGGATACCCTAGAGCATCTCAGATGGCACTAGATGTTTATATTTAGACAACTTCCAGCGTAGAAGCAGACTTTCAGGTGTGCCAAATTGGTCTTCAGGCTAACTGACTATGTTGACTGGGTCTATTAACTGTACTGGGAGCTTAGACACCTGGACGAGATTCTGTGCTAGTGTCACGTGAGGCATCATGAACTATGCTCAGCCTCCAGCTACTGCACCAGAAGGCTGTAAGTCTCCCAGAGGTCGTGAGTCATACCATCCAATGTCACACAGATGTTTAAGATACTCTAGGATATTTCAAATGTCACAAGATATCTATTTTTAGGCAACTGATAAAGTATTTAATGTGCCTGCAGACATTCACATGTATACTACTAAGTTACATATTTTAAATTTGAGCTGAGCCCCATCCTTCTTTTGGATCTCACTTAACTACCTCACTTTGTAATTACCTTTTTACTTTGGGGAAAAAATATATTCAAAATAAAACTGTAGGTTTTGCTCTACGTCTGGATCCAGTGTGATTAGTTATTTCTAAATGGCAATGCAGACAGTACATACTGGCCTCAGCAAGTTAAGAGAGGTTCCCTTCACCTTGTATGTTAACTCCAGGAGAATAATTTACCACCAAATTATGTTCCCTTTGACCATATTATCTAAGTAGCTGTCATAAAGCAAGCACACATCTTGGTGATGCACAGAATAAAGTAAAATTCATAGTCCATTATCTTTTCACTGTGATGACTCTGAAGAGCAGGAGCAAAAGATATTAAGTATTGTGTGTACCAATAGAGTGAGCATAAGTCCACATGAGTCCACAAAAGGAATAATTTACGAGTAAAAATGCCCCTTAAGATCAGCCCAACACCATTATCACAGTATTCAGATAATCTCTGCTGCCATTAACTCTGTTTCTACGATTCAGCATGTTGTCACTGTATTGCACTATTAAAGGTTTTTCTACATAGCACATACTGTACACATGAACCCATTTTTTTAAAAAACTGTAAAAAGCTTTCTTTCTATTAGTTACTCTCGACAAACTCCAGTCCGGAGAAATGAACAGCTATTATCTTAATTAATTTTGATGAAACTTGCTAGCATTTTAGATAAATGAATAAAATTGAATACAGACATAGTAACTGGTTAAAGAAAGATGAATGAACCAGTCCGAACTCTTTTATGGCACTGCTAAAAGTTTAAAGTATGCATTTATCCTATGGATAGGTTGTCATGTACTTAACAATTCAATAAAGCATAGAAAACTGTACCTGCAGAAAAAGATGGGAAATACTATGTGTGCATTGCTGATGAGTCAAGAGATTGCTAAGAGAACATATTTTTTCATATTTGAAGTTTTAAGCTTCCCATTGGGACAGAATACCATGTATCACCTTCTAAACTTACACAACTAACCTAAAGAAAAACAACAACAAAAAAAATCAGTTCTGATAATGTCAGCACTTAAACTATCCCTCTGAAAGTCATATCAATTGAAATATGCACAACACTGAAAGAAAAAATTGTGTGGTCTAATTTGCTTCTGATGGGCTACAAACATTTTACTGCAAAAGCGAGTTGCGTGGTGACAGGATTTTTCTCATTAGGCTGATACAGCTAAGCATATTGTTAAAAGTCAAATCAGAATTTTCAGAAGATTGAGGACCATAAAAACTAATTCCCTGTGGAAAAGTCATTCCTAGGCCTGATATTAGCATCACTTTTGTGACTGAACTAATAGAATTAAATGCATGGATTAATTAATTAAATGCACCCTAAGAGAAAAATCAGAATCAGGCCCTGAGAATTATGGAAAAAAATCAGAGGACTATATTTGCTATCCACAATAACCTAATCAAAAAGATTGTGATCAAACTTTTCCAACCCAATAGAAGAATTCTCTTAAAACTATCACACAAATGTCTCTCCCCTCCTTACTTGCAGAAAAACACTGCCAATACCAAAGAAACACACCTAAAATCTTTATAGATTAGCCCTTGAACAGATCTCAAGAAAGGAAAACTTCGGTCCAAAAGCTAAGCACTTGGAGATAATGCAAACCTGCAAAAAGAGTGTAGGTCAAATCTATTTTGCTATTGTAGCTGTAGCGGTAAGTAGTGGCAACGGTGTTAACACAGAAGTGTGTGAGCACTGGCTTTACTTGCCTGCTGCCTGCAAAGACATATACCTGAATACTGTAACCTTTTTTTTAGCTTTTATTTGAGGTATGACACCATCACAAACTGCATACTTCAATTTACAATCTAAAAAAGGAGAAAGGGAAGAACAGTTTCATCTTTCAAGTAATTGGATTATAAATCAGTTGGTCCAATCTCAGTGTCTGTCTGAAAGAAGCTCTTTATGTCTTCTTGGGTAAATTGTCCCTTTGTGCAACTCTGTAAAATGGGAAGGATTGTTCCCTATCGCGTGGGCTTAATATGAAGTTATACTTGTGACCAGCATTCATGCATCCATGATGACGGCCCTCTAGCTAGGTAAGTTCCTTGCTCGTGAGGAACTTTAAAAACAGGAAGTCTCACGCAACTGCAGGGATATGCATGGTACAGCCCCACGTACGTCGACACGCACATTTGGGAAAGCACTAGTCATCTCTTATGACATACTTTGATTCTGCCTTAGGAGAAATGATCGGTAGAAAATAATTCCCATTGCTGGAGACATTTAGAAGAACTGGTTGTAGATATAATAGCTGTTTCATAAGGGTCAGTTCCATCTTTGAATATGCACAAGGAAAGATAACTTCCTTATGTCTAAAATAAACGATGTCAAGATTACTCAACATATGCAGACGAAAAGAAGAAAGAAACAAATGTGGGATCATTGACTCCATAGCCCAGGTGAAATGATCATTCAACAGTCATTTAAAATGTTTTTCTATGATCCAAATGCCATCATCCTATCAACATGAATCCTGGATTTTATTGGAGTACCGTATGACAGCTTGAAAACAAACTGTTTAGAAACAGATGAATACTTTGTTGTTCATCTGCAGCATTCAAATGCTGCTAAATTTAGAAATAAACCTAACAGGTTTTCTGAGGTTTTAAACCCCAAGCCTGAGTTTTTTGCTCTTCCTTTAAAGCTTGTTATTCTCAAAGCAATTGCAAAACATTCACATGTGTATTATAATGCAAAAGCACACATCAAGTCAAGTCAGTTACACTTGAAACAAGATCTGTAAGGACTAATTTTAACTGCAGTTTGGCACCACTGGCTTTTATGCCAGTAGGTATTTTCATTACAGACATGAACTGCATTATATCATTGATATCAAATCCTGCCTGAAGCATCGCTCTTTTCTGTTTAGGCATCACATATTTTAATTCTCTGTGTATTTTCACAGACATATAAATATAGAAAACAAAGCTTTGTTAAAATGCAAAGCGTAACTGCCCCTGATTTATTAGTCAGTTAAAGACACTGATGTTTCCAGGTTGCTTGAATATTATTGCATAATTTTTCCTTCATCTGTCATAAAACTTCTCCTGTTCTAACTGACTAAAAAGCTTCCATTTCTCTTTTAACAGCAGTTAGTGTTATTATTACAATGTTACTTCATGTAAATATTATGAGATTAGACTTTTTATAGCACTCCATTTCATGGACATTTTAACAAGTACTTCCTCGGAAATATAGAGAAAAATAAACAGGTTCAGGCCTAGGAATGTGAGCACAGTCCATTAATCTTTGAAGACAGAAGGGCACAAACTAGCCTAGAAAAGGAAGGCAGCGTGTCTGGAGAGAAAGAAGAGGGAGCTGTCCTTCTTTCGGGACTTCCTCCTCATGCTCTGCAGATTTCAGAGCAAAAGCTGACTAGATTTACCGTGATATTGTTGCAGTGAAAAGATGGATGAAACCATATATTTCTCAATGTGGGGAAGGGTGGGATATAACTTACACTGAAGGGAATTTCATAAGAGTTTAGTCAGCTGGATGTGCCTTCAAAATTTTGCACTTTAAGCTTCCGAATGTAAGCTCTTCATTCAAATACTGTAAGAAAATAACTGAATCATCTACATGTAAAATACACCAGCTGCTGTGCTGCATCACCCGGTTACAGTAGGCTTGATGCTTCTGGAAATACTGGGTGCATCTACTGTGTACCCAGTGTTGGATTCAAGAAATGTGACATGCCAAATATCTGACTTGCTGTATGCAGGCAGAATAGATGTGTAGCTTCTGAGAAGGTGTGTCATTTCTATGAAACCCTAGGCAGAAATACGAGACCTCACGCATGTGCATCAGGACTTCAAACACAAGCCTGATGTCTATTCAATTCTCTGCCGTGCTCCTTCATTAGCTTCTTCATCAGAATTTTTCTCTTTCCCTTTGCTTTCCTTTACATACGCTTTTCTAAACAAAACGCAAATACTGAGTTCAACTTATCACTCAAAACATGCAAAATTAGAGTGAGTTCCTGTACTCCCATATTGCATAAGAAATGTGTAGAAAAACGAGTGAGGAAGAGAGAGGCTCACACATTTCTAAGGGTAAATATAATCAAAATGATTTTGCAAAAGGAAGAGGTGAATAAGAACAAATTTCCTAGAAATTTTCGAAACTCATTTGTCACAGAAAAGTGCATGAGAATCTCAGTGGGATTCTGGCCAGAGATTTCTGACATATTACAACAGCAAGAATGCTTGATTTTTCAGATATTTAGCATTTTCCCAGTACAGCTGGGAGTTTGCAACACACTGAGGCAGCTATAAAATTTGCATTCACATGGCCCAAGTCCCAGGGCTCAGGAGCTTTTACACTTCCTTTTTGTTCTAAATTCCTTTGGACAGTGTGGCATGATTTTCAGATTAACAATCTACATACCTTGAAAGAAAAATATTTACTCCTTAGCTCAAATAATTTTAAAAAATTATAAAGAAGCTCCTGGCACCCAGTTTAAGCAAGCAAGAGAGTTTATCTGACATCAGCACTCCCATCCATCTCCATTACACTGTACATATGCACAACTAACACTAGTAACAGAGCTGAGATGCGTTCAGAAAATGACTCAACAAACTCATCATAGTATTGTGATTACTAGCCATGTTATATGTATCATTTGATCATTAAGACTATTTCGACAAGATAATTTTAAATAAATCAGTCAATATAAGCATTAGTCAATGAGATTTATAAGTTTTCCACATTCCTATTTCAAAATACCTCCTCTAAAAAAAACCCTAAAAAAGGAAGGATGAAATTTTGCATGTATACATACTGATGTTTTTATACACATTTAAAGCACATGTTACTCTTTACCATGGTTTGGACTTTCATAAGCTGATAATTTTCTTTGTGTAATAAAATCAGCTAATCTTTTCAAGCCAGCTTTATGTTTCAGCAAAAGGGGACTCTACTCCTATTGTACTCAAAAGAAGACAGGATCTAATCTTCTTTTATGGAAACTAGGAAAAAATTCTGAGGTAATCAAAAAAGCCCTTTCTGCAGGATAAAAAACTGGTGTGGAATGTAGAGGGATATAGAATAGTTGTTGTAGATGTTGGTTACAGTTGCCTATCTTGTTTCTTTTTCCTCCAAATTCCTCATAGCTGAAGGAATAGTGTCAGTGTTTCCATGACCTGTTTTAGCTGTTTGTTACTTTCTCCTTTTAAATTAAGTAAATTTCTCTTAAATATCATCATCGGAAAAAGCTATGATTCTGAGAGCTGAACCTGGAAAAGGGTAACTAAAATGGTCAAATGAGCTTTAGGGAGGAAGCTTTATTTCCATGAAAGCTTATCAAGAGACTAAAAAAACAAAACCAAAAGAAACAAAGAAGAAAGGGGACAGACATAGAAAACACATATTGTAGAGCTGGAATTGATTCTAAGTGAAAAGTTGTAAGGAACTTTTCCATTGGGGTGGAGCTCCACTGTATTTTAGTCTAATACGATGCGTCAGGAAGACTCAGGGCTGGATTACCTTTATTACTTTATTACTGGATTACTTTTAATGTTTCCCATAATGAAAACAAATTAAATTAGTGATCAACACTTGCTCCCTGTCTTGAAACCATCAAGATTTCTGCAGGATGTTTCATAATGTTGCCAGGATGCAGCTGGTGCAGACTAGCTCAGGGGCTCGTATTTACCACACAGGAGAATGGCTATAAAACCAAATATGGACTGAGGACAGACAAAATACATCTCCATCATCATCATCTTATGGAGAATCTAAGCTTTGTTACAACACAAATAATATTAGTTAGGATTTAGATTAGTTAGATTAGGGTTATGAGAGTAAAAAATGCCATAAAACAATAGCTTGAAAGACAGATGAAAGCTATGGAATGAACTGAAAATATTCAAAGATGATGAGAACAGCTTTCAAATAATTTACGTCTGAAGCAAGTGGAACTAGAGTGCTCTTCTAACATTAAATGTACTCAAGGGAAGCCAACAAAGAGAAAGTTTCCATACCATGTTAAGCATGGCCCGTTTAAAGCTAGTGTTTCTTTTCCTTATAGCACCTACTGGAGGCAAGGAGTTTTTCCAACTGTGCTGAGAAATACAAGATCTTTCTTTCTGAGGGATTTCTCTGTGGATGTGCAATGCACTTTATATGCATGAAGAGGAGGACACAGGTATATTTGGCCACAGGTGTTCCTTTCTACTTATGCCTGAGGGCCAGCGCGAGCCCACATTTGCGTACAATTGTTGCTGCAGAGGAGAGTTTCGTTCCCGTGCATTTTGTTCCAGTACAGATTCATCAGCACTTCTGTTGCCAATGTCACCATTCTGATTCTCCTCCAAGACCCACAGTCACTCTTACTTTTTGCATCCCCTCTCAGTGATAGTATTATTATTGTTAGTTTTAGAAACACAGGAGTGGGATCACTCGTATCAAGTTCTTCAGCTGAACACTTCACTAATAGCTCACTAGCGAAATGACTTGGAAAGTTTACAGCTGCACTAACATCCTGGGAACCTTCACCAATGTATATGTCTATGGTACCCCTCTGCTTTTCACTCTGCATTTGAGATAGGCATGGAGCCATTCTGTCTGGCAGACCACCAGCAACAGCAAAGGAGCAAAGGAAACAAATGTCAATCCCAACAAACAGACCTCTGCAGCCACTGCCACCATGTGTCATTTGTTCTGTACCTGACATTCACCTCCATTCAAAGGCTCATATAATAGAATGAAGCACTTCTTTTTTCCACAACAAGCAGTCCATGTATTTCAGAGAGGGATTTTCCATCCCTGTTCTCGTCCTCTGATGTTGTCCCTACCAAACCTCTGCTCATAGGACAGCCTGATTAAAGGACTACTTCGTAGATGTGTTTCAGAGTTGGCTTTATCCTACCGCACATGATGGATGCATCATTGACACTAAGGTAGAGACAGGCTGAAACTGACTCCAGGAGTGCTGGGGTGTCACTGAAGGTTAAGTGACACAGGCAACCCATGAACTGAGTGAAGTTAAAACAACTGAAGTGGAAACACCCTGCAGAAGTTTTGGTTCCATAAAATGTCCCTTTTATCTCAGAAACTAGTTCCACTATTCTCCAGCCTTGTTTATGCTGTGGAAGTTTATATAACGTTTCACTGGTCCAAGCCTTTTATAAGAGCTTAAGGATTCAATTGGCTAATATACAGAGAACTCTGATTCATAGCCACAGGCAGACACAACATTATCAGAAGGTCTAAAAGAGCTTTAACCTCTGCCATAAACTTCAATCTCCCTCTCCCTGGCAGCGATACTGGCATTGCCATTTCCAACATGGCATCATAACTTCTCTCTGACCCTTCAGGAAAGGCACATCTCTGCACCAGGTCTCAAACGCTACCAGCTCCGCGCCAAGAGATGGGGGACGGAGCCTACTGAGGAGGAAGGACAAGGGAAGGAAGGTGTTAGAAACCTTGGTAGAGAGGCCATGGCAGAGCAAAGATGCTATTCCCACTGCATCGGCAGTGGGACAAATGTGATGCCCCATGGTGGGAGCTGTGGTGGCCAGCCCTGTGCCACCCTGCCTCCAAGGGCTGCCCCTGGGCTCTGGGAGCACCCTGCCTGCACCCTGCCACGGCTGCAGTCCCTCCGTGCCTGTGATGCTTCAGCAGCCTTCCAATCTGTTGGCCATCGAGTTGGCCAAGCTGCTGGAGTTCACTGCTGCGGAGAGGACTAAACTCCAACATCAGTACTGCAGAGAAAAACCTGGCTAAGCCTAAAACTGGAATATCCATTAGTCACCGAGGCGTGACAGAGGTGCAGTAAACTCTTCTGAGCCCAGACTTGGGGCAGGAGGTTGGGCACACTGCCCAGAGACTTGTATAGACTCGGCTATGAGTGTTGCACCTACTTTTACTCCTGTTTTAAACCTGAAAGCAATCCAATTGCTAGTGTGAGTCCACTCCCTGGGAGAGGGGAAGGAGGGCAGGAGCCTGGCCCTGGAGTCTGTTAAATGGGTGTTATAATATGTAAGAGTTTGTCTGCAAGCTTCCAGAGTGTGGATAAGGCTAAGGAGAAAGAAAACTGGCTTCTGCGATAGGAAGAGAAACCTTTAACTGAAAAGAGATCTTCTGGGATGTAATTCTCTGAGCCGATATTAACTGGACTGAGTGGTTTGTATGAACTCTAACTTCAGCCCAAAGCCAGCCATTTTTGGAGCTGTTAAGTGTATTTCTTGACCTCTTAGCAATCTGTAATTGCAATGCTTGCAATTGCATTAACCCTTTTATGAACAGAACTTTACTAAAATAATTCAAAAGGCTCCACAAAATTCAGCTTGCTGCAATCTATCTGTTTTCTATAATTTATTCTATCTATCTTTGCTGGTATCAGTTAGACAACTGGAATGGTTACGTATTGTTCACTGCAGTCAAGAATGAGAGACAGGCTGTACGCTGCCAAAATCAAAGGGAAGATACTTAAGCAATACTTTTAAAGACAGAAGCCATCAGCAAAAATGCCAGAGAAGTAATGTAATCTTCATGCTGAAATAGTGCAAAGATCTTTAACGAAAACGAACTGAACATAAAATTTCTTGTAATAAATGAGAGATCATTTCCTTCGATTTTGTTCGATTTAAGCAAAGAGTGAAACATACAACTGGCTCTGGTTTGCTCACACATTGCAGCCACAAGGAAAACCTCATTTCAAAATTTCCATAAAAAGACCATAAAATCTCCATAGAAAGATAAATCTCCATATGGCAGACAAGTGCTGTGCTTGAAATGGGGTATTTTTGCTATTTTTTTAATGTCTTCCATTAGTATTCAAGTAACAGTGATCATTTATGAGCATTTTCCATCCTCAAATGAATATATACATGAGCATACAGAGAATATTTTGTAAAGATTATTTACTTTACACAGCCCTCTTGGTGGGTACTAGAAACATGTTTAAAAATGAGGAAACAAAAACGCAGAAAAGTTAAGCGAAGTGCCTAAAGATATATAGAGAGAGAGCCTGGGTGACAACTGACTTCGACAACCCAGCCTTCGAGTGTTCAGTGCCAGAGTAGCCCGTGCATTTCACTGCTTCCCTTGCAGCAAGGGATACAGTGCCAGACCACTGGCAGGAGAAGTGTAAAAGAGCCGACGCAAAGCAATAAACAAAACTGGACGATGGATTCAGTCTGGGAACAGTCACTTGGATAAGGTGAATGGAACCAAATAACCCGAGAGAAAAATAAGTAAGTGTGATGAGGTGGGCTTGGAAAGCAAGGGAGGCAACCAAAGTATGACAACAGTAAAATCAGCTACGGAAATACTTTCCCTTCGCACCACATAGGAAATACCTGCCTTTAATTTACTCAAAGGGAATTATTTATACTCCTGCGAACAGAGAGCCAGTCATGTTCCCTTCAGATACAGCTAACGTGAGCAGGCACTGTGTAACCGTCAGAGGGGCTCAGCCCGTCCTGCCAGATGCAGCACATCCGCATGCCCTCGCATTGCGCTTCTCCCGACGGGCACGCCACGCAGCGTGGCACTCCACATTTCGCAGGTCAGAGGGGATGGGAAAAGTGCGTCTTTGCTGTTGTCACTACGCCTCAAGGGAATATCAGGAAATATTCATTCCGTTTGGGAAGAAAAGGCAGGTATAGTGAAGGACTTTAGTGCTGCAAAATAAAGCAAAGAAGGAGCAATTAGCCGCCTTCTCTCATAAAACCCCTGATTAGCTCTGCGCAATGTTTTCTTCTAAGATGTTTGCTTCTCTTGGCAGGTTTCTTTTTTGGATGATGTATTAGTGACAAAGTATCTGGATGGCAGTCCAGCAAACAGGTTTGCTTTTTTTTGCCATTTTCTTGGAAAGTGGAAACACTGTGAATATACATATATACATCCAAAAGTCATTACTGTTATTATTTTTACTGCTACTACTACTACTACTTACTCCTACAACTATTACTACTACTTTTAACCTAACTGAGCTTTCTTTTCCCTGACATTGCTTTTCTCAAAGCTTAGTATTCTGATTTTCTTCTGCCTGAGGAAAGGGGAAGTGGGAGCAATACTGACAGTGGTTAATGTATCTACCAGTTTTAAACTCATCATGTTTCCTATGATACCAGTCCTGGGACTGTGCCATATTGCAGCTTGAAAAATGTGCTGCCTGCTAGATCTCTCCACATAAGCCACAACTGTCACCCTCTCCCGGCTCTCCATCACTGAAAGCAAACCAACCTTGGCAAAAGATCACAAACTGCACTTAAGCAAAATATATCTTTGTGCTTCCATTTTCCATGGTTCTGGCCAAGAAAAGAGTTTTGTGAACCCCTTTTCCCTGTTCTGATTTCATTTATGCACTCTGTTTTTCCGTGTTCCTTTGGAGATATTACTTTAACTCTATTTCCTTTCTGCTTTGCCCAACTTCACTTTGAATCGTATCTTTTTTTCACTCCTATGTTTGCTGTGCCCTAAATATCCCTATCATTTTTTCCTATCATACTCCTTATATCTACCAAGCCCCATCATCTGTAACTTTTTACATATTCCTTCCTCATTGCTTACAATGATTTACTATTAGGTAGTATCAAGAAGCCTTTAGTATCTTTTGCCTGTATTTTCTTACAGCTTTAGGTAAACTCTCCTGGCCTGTGTAGTTTTTAACTTGCACCAAAACTGAGGAAAAGAATGGCTTGCTTGCATTTTCCTGTGTAACAGCTATCTCACTTCTAGTATGGTTCTAAGACACAAGGTTAAAGATCCAAAAAGCAAAGGAAGAGCTGGAGATGTGTTTCAAAAGAACACAGCCCCACCCTTTGATTCATATTGAAGGGATGGATTATTTAATTTGGAAAACAAAACCTCAGTGATATGAAAGATGGAGTTCATCTATCTCTACAATATCTGTGATTATATTTTTAAAAAGTTGTCCCCATCATATTGCATAGATTTAGTGGTGACAATAAGGAAGTCATTTTGCCACCCTTCTCACATCTGGATTATTCTACAGCAACCCAACCTGTACCATACTCACAAGCACTTCAAATTTCCAGAAAAGGTTTCTTCGTCTCAAAAGATCCAATTGGTTGAGTTTCCTCTTTAGTGGCAGGGAGGACACTCTTGCCTGTGTTAAGTAAAACCATTTGCATATCAACAAATCTCATGATGGAGTTTAAGCAGTCTTGGAAGAATATGATATCTGAATTTTCTTACTCTACACATACAAAATATACTTGAGTAAGCAAGGCTCTTATCACAACAATAGCATTTTCTGATTCAAAGACTGGGACAACCTAAGCTCTACCTTCAGTGTAACATCAAGATAATTTCAATGCCTTCATGGATACTCAGTATACAGAACAGACATTGGCTTTCCAGGTTTTGATTAGTCAATTCATTTTTCTCACAGAACAAAGAGCTCATATCAGTGCCCAAAATGATGATGAGATTGTGAGAACTGTAAAACTGGGGAGGAATAATGGTGTGAAAAAGAAGAACTAGCTCCAGCTTTTCATCACCCCTAGAACTGCTGTAAAAAGTGAGGGCAAAGGCTGAGAACTGTCAACGGCGTGCTTCTTTTAATAGTTTAGGCAAAAAAATTTTAAGGATATATATCCAAAATAATACTTCAGTAAATTTCATATATAGTGAGGTTTTAACAGACACTCTCTTCACTTTTAACTACAGAAGAACATGTGTTATAATCATCCTCTAACACCTGAAAAGGAAAGGCAAAGTCTGAGCTACCAGCCACAGAGAATACAAATGATATTTTTAGAAACACATAGTAAAAATAAAGGAGAAGGAATGAAAGCAGCAGTGGAAAGTTAGTATGCATAAACTAGAGACATTTTAACATTTTTTGTCATAACCAGTTTAGACAAGGTTAGTTTCTGCGTGCACTGCATATAAGGAACGTATACAACACTAAGCACCATGTATCATGTGTGGTGGAAACCACAAGCAAAACGCTGGAGAGTGTCTGGGGAAGGGATCAGACTCTTTTGTGGGGGTCTGCAGCAAACTGTTTTAAACAGCACCACCGTGCACTGCTCTAAGACTTCCTTCCCATTCAAGGATCTTAACGTACATTACAGACACTAATCACATCTTTCAGCTGCTTGAGGAAGCAGGTAAATGTGATATTCCCTCTACTAAGAAACTGCAAGAATGAAGCACAGAGTGTCTCTTATACTTGCTAAGATTTTACAAAAAGGCGTGATGTCAATTTGCAGAAAATGGGTCAATTCCCAGTATTGTAGCTAATCAAACCTTCCTTCCGGATAATACTGTAACAATGACCTACCTAGTGGTAATCATTTCTGAAGCCAAATTGTCATACCTGAATGGAAAGCAACCACGTTTCATGTGCTGTTATGTGTCCTTTGCTTGCACTGTCCACTTCAGAACAGGCATTTCAATAACTGAACAACTGCTCTGTCATCATCACGCAATGACAATTATAGTACCTGGAGGTCTGCAAAACACCAGAATTAAAATTTCCCTTTGAAGCTACTGATAGACGAAATACCCTATTAATTCTTAAAATTCTTGAAATACCCCTGAAATTCTTGTATTTCTCTACAGAAAGAAAAAAAAAAAACTTGCAAGTCTTCAAATGCACTACCACATAAGCTGGCTGATCAGCATAGCATGAGTATAAATCTACTATCAGTGAACTGCAGATTGTGCAAAGAACTAATGTTTTTGCAGCAAGTGCCATTTCTAGTACTGAGTTTTTGAAGCTGCTAAAGCAGGTACAATAGAGAAGTATGTTATTTTCAACAAGCAGACCTACACTCTATGAGACCACATCCTCAGTGACACATTTATGTATTATACCTCAAACTCAGCAGCTAACCTCACATTCTGCTTGTCACTTCCTGTAAAAAGGAAAGCTAAAAAGTGTGTGCTCACCTGCAACCTATCTGGCAGTCTCAGACATTTCTCCAGCTTGAAGACCAATCACTTTACTGAACAACTGAAAGTTGCTTGTATACTTGAAACATAAATATTTTTGAGTTCTTCATATAAGCCTCCCTCTAAGCCGAGAGCTGATGCTAAGCACAGCGCCAAAATCACACAGTACCTAACCAAATATGATCTTTCTTTATTTTAGTCAGGAACCGCACTGTTGTCAGCAAAGGAGGAGGCATGTAGTTGTTTGCAGAGCTAGTGGTTAAACTGATTACTAACTTTTAAGACCGATTTTGTGGTTTACTTTTTGGAAGAATAGCAATCTGTAAAATCAGAGGATATGTAACCACCCTTGAATCAAGTGTTATCAAGAGAAAGCAAGACAGATTCTCTGAAGTGCTCTCTGAATAAGCCTGTTTTTCTCCTTTCTGTCTATGCATTACGGACCGAACTTTAAAGTTTAGGTAGCCCAGTTAGATGCCTAAGATAGGCAAGTGCAGTAACAGCCATCAAATGGGCTCATACAAAATCTTAAACCACCAAACTGTCCAAATATGATGCCCATCAGCTACGACTATCAGAGACAACTCTGACATCCCTTAACCATTTTGCCAGCATAGCAACATCAAAATGCCAAGGTCAAAAAGTGGTACTGTCCGCAGAATTTCTCCAACAGGAAATAACATTTAGAAAGAAATATAGCATTTGCCTGATCGGTGACTACACTTTGATATGAGCTCAGAGTTTTATAAAATGAAATAGAAAAAAAATCCACATTCATTCACATAAATAGATTTGTTCTTAAGGAGATTGATTTTATGGAGGCCAGTGGCAAAATACCTATTGATTTTGGTGTGAGACTTTTGCATCGGACATTTAGAGCTTATGTATAAAGATACCACCCAGAAAGTCAAGCTGATAAGTGAGAAGAGCATCTCATGTTAAGTAATCTTACTCAAAATTAAAATGACCTTAGTGGGAGCTTTTTAGGCTAAGTGATTTAATGCATTGTGAATTCATTCTTTCATTTAAACTGACACAACTTTCCTGAACATGCTTGTGTACACAAAGCCGTAGAGAAGTTGCCTCTTTGAATTCACCAAAAATAAAAACCTGCAACCAATTAACTCATCTTTCATCCTGTCATCACTTAAACAATATAGTTGAGTAGGTCTCTGCAATGCCTCATTTCTCTGTCCCTTGAGGTCTGCCTACACCAGTATGGTTGGAATGCTAAGCCTGAATTAACTAAACATACGAAATAAAAATGCATCAGTAAAAATGTATTCATCCCTAAGGTGCAGTCCCTCATTCACAGAGCTGTCCTAATTCCTTACTGCTTTCTCTCTCAAAAGGAGCATCTAAACAAGGCTTTCGTGCACTTTAACTAATTCACTTTCACTTAACACATTTACTTAACACCCTCCTGTGACAAAGCAATGCTAGGAAAATCCTAAGCGTAAACACTTTTAGGAACAAAAACATCTTTATTCCTGATAGAGTTTATTTCACTTTGGGAGCAGTATATTCTCAGAGCAGAAGTACTGTTTTGTTGCCAGCCTAAGTCTCATCTCCATTCGGACTGGCTGATGGCAAATGCTGCTCAAGACAAAGCCTTCCCAGGACCAGATGGCCACATCTGAGATTCTTCAAACTGGCTGTGGCTAATCACAAGAACTTCTGAAATAACATGTGCATGTTATTTTCCCGTTTCACTCGAAACCACACTAACCGTTTCTAAATTAAATCTTTTAAACAGCAAGCTTTTCTGGTTTTGAAATTTTATTTTATTTTTATAAATACTTTTTAACAATTCACTGTTAAATCTTGTTGTATTATAGTGCTCATCACGGTGTTAGACAACATCTCTACTCAACGCTTGTATATCAACTCAAACATTTCTCTTTCTTATAAGCAGATAGTGATAGTTTCCTGCAAGAGTTTAGTATATTTTTTAGCTTTTTAGTACAACCAAACTGCGCCGATTATAGAACTTGGCATTTCAAGTAAAATTATAGCCCTTTGCCGGAGAACTTTTATTTCTCTCCACAGTGCTTTGCAGAACAGTCACTCTACCCGCCACTGTAAAATATGCAGGGCAAGCTCAGTCCCGTTGATTTTTATCACAGGAGCTGCCACCAAATGGGGCAGGAGCAAAAGCCACGGCGCCGCAGCGAATGGCAACTCCGGGAAACTGTAAAGCACCTGAACCTTTGAAGTCCTCCATGTCCTGCTTAGAATTTCTCTCGATCCTTGCTGTTTCAGTGAGAGGGAGCTGCACCTCGATGTAGGGATGCACCTTACCACTTTGAGCACCCCTGAAAAAAGGCGCTCGCCCAAGGCCGAAACCTTGGGCTTGCTGCTTGGAGATTGGAAACTGGCAGGGGAGGAAGGGAAAGCACGGGTGGAAACGTGTCTGTCCGAACATGGGCAGCGGCCCTGTAGCGTGTGCTGCTGGAGTTAACCTAATATAAAAGCTGCTCTGGAGAGCTCATAAAAATTAGCCTAATACCCAGACGGCTGGGGAATAGGTCCATATTTTGCAGACGGCAGGATGTGGGAGCACCCAGGAGGGCATAAACAGCCGGTGCAATCGTGCGCTGCCTTCAAAGGCGTTCAAGGGCTCCCAGCGCTATCACACCTCGGTGGCGTCCAGCCCTCAGGGTAAGCGCAGCAGTAGATGAACTATCCTTATGGCATATCGACGCAAAACCCAGGAGAAATCGAGAGAGGTGAGGTATAAAATGAAGTATATAACGTCAGTAAAAATAAATATACTAAAATAAATGAACCTATGAATCTAAGAGCTAAGCCACAGGTCTTCTGCGATTTTAACATGCAGCTCGACAGTAGTATTTTCTGTTGCTTTCGAATGTACTGTGCTGATGGCCTGTCCGTTTTCCTAGACACCCTTATATTTGGCTCTGCACTTCATTTTGAAAGCATTTGAAACCTCAGCCTCTTTTAAAATTAAGGTCATGTACGACTCCCTTGCGAAGCGCTGCGGTAAGTGTTTTCTGAGGGCCCCAGCAGGCCTTCGTGCTGCGGCCGAGCATGAAAACGAGCCTTGGCGTCACTGACCTTCCTCTCAGGGCCCCGCTTGGGTCCTAAACAAAACCCCTACATATTGCGTACGTGATGCTGAAATGGCAGTGGCTCCTGAACACACTGAAACGGGGTTGCGGTAGGAGCACAGGCTGTAAAACTATGCTTCATGAAGATTGTTTTAATAGGACAGGACGCTGCGGTGTATTTGTGCACTAGAACATTGTATGAGTGAATCAGGAAGCCCTGTAAAACCCAGTGAGAGGACCAGCTGCCCAAAAAGGGGAACGGTTAGTTCAAGAAGAGACTTTCATTGTACAAAATTATGGAACAGTTAAAAGTTTATAGCTGCTCCTCCATTAATATTAATACACTGAGAAGCTACTGGAGGTACCACTTGGAACAAATTAATTCACAAGTTCCTTAAAGAGAAACTGGTATGTTTACTAGTCTGGAGGGACTCATATTTTTCCAGTTGCAATTCCCTTTAAATCATCATTTTCCATCACTGATAAAATCCTTATGTTTTCATAGCCCTGAAATAGCGTGAGGGGTATTTTATCAAAAGAGGTGGCTGAAAATGAGCAACACAGAATATTTGTTCACCTCGTCATTCCTTTCGTCCTTCCAAACCAGTTAAAAACTGATTTTCATAACACTTAATGCTATTATGAATCTGCTTTAAAGCAAAATAATTTTCACAGAGATTGCACACTTTTCTTTATCTTAGTTTTCCATATTTTCACAACAAAATTCCTTTTTCATTGCTTTGGAGGATGAAACCCCTAAGCCAATGGAGAAGACCTGGAAAGTACCAGAACACTCTGATTCATCCCATACCTGAAACCTTGCACTGCCTATATCCTGAAGAATACTGTACAGAAACTTTACACAAAATGCTGTTGAGAGGCCATCCATACTGCTGAGCCTATCCGTAAGGGTCAGAAGATGAAAGGTTAAACCACCGAGTGACATGTACTGTCTACTCCTCCGCATGCAAAGCTTGTCCCTATCGTAGCTACAGTTGGCTTTTGCCAACATGCGCCACAGCTTCAGTCCTTTCCCTATTTCCTTCTCCCTCTGCAGGCACTCTTTTGACATGAATCCTCACATTAACAGTCGTGGATACATAGCACATAAGCAGGACAGGCCGGGAAAAGGTGCCCTGGGAAGGGGCCATATGCGTAAGGGCACTGAGAGGAGGGGCACGACGGTCTGAACCTGAGAAGTGAAGGGGCAGCTGCAGGGAGCCCCAAAGGCTCCAAAGCAAGGTCACGCTCAGCTTTCACAAAAACGGGGCTGTTACAAATGTACCCAAGAGAGTATGGCATGAAAGCGTAAGAGATGTTTTATTAAAGTACAGCAAAAGTTGTGCAAGATTTTTTTTTCCTGCATATTTTGAAATGATGCCTGAGCTGTGACCTCAAGTATACACATACAAGATACAGCGCGGAAAGGACAAGTTCGTGTGAAAGTAGTCTATATACGAGGGTTAGTATATTCCGTTTGTGACCACTATGTAATTACAGCTTTCTGATCTTTTCTTTATTTCAGACTCTACCTCATAGAAAATCAATCCACTTCTTGTAATATATATGTTACATTATATAAGCGTCCGTTCCTCCCATTACCTTACTTTGTGGCCAGAAGCTCACTTTCACATGGTCTACGACCCCCACTGCTCCAGTTACTGGCTGCCAGGAGGTGCCTTTAGACATCATTTTTATGACAGCCGTTTTTCACCGTCAGAAGGTAGGAGACATATTGCTGCTCAGACACTCTGCACCAAACGCTCAGCTGATGATTTCAAAAGAGCCAAGTATACAACCTGAAGCTTTCCAGTCACTTCCAAGAGCTAAGGAGGACTCAATTTAATGTGGAATACATGGACCTGTCCAAGTACAAGTTTCCATTACTCCTGGCTACTGCACGCACATATCTGTTTGCTTTGTAATCATAAGAAAGCTTCTGAATTTCTCAGAGACTTCCCATGCTGTACTTGTAGATTAAACTAAAAAACAAAACATTTTTTAAAATTGGCTAGTTCCTAGTTAGGAGAATGACTAAAATGCTTTTTGGAGATAGGGAGTCTTTAAAGACTTGTACAATTTTAGAAACTCTAGGGCCAAGTTCACGGCTGGCGTAACTCTGATTCCACTGGTTTCTGACTTCGACGGACTTACGTCAGGGATAAATTTGTCCCCTGGTAGCTTGCAGCCATATGAATGAATATTACTGCATGAGAACAAAACCATATTGTGCTGCACTCTCTCTCTTTGCGTTTAGGTTATAAACCTAAATATACATAATAAATAAACCTTCCAGGTTTATTCCAGATATTTAGGAGCCACTGAAAAAATCTCTTCAGCGTTAAAGGGCAGATTCATTACATTTCATACATATATGCTCAATACTAGTGAAAATAGCATTAATTAGCAGAAATATAATTGTTAAAGCTGATGTCCTGTCAGAAATATGAGACTGCACAAGGAATGTAATGGCCTGTATTTTTCAGGTTCATTTAAATGTAATAAGCTAACATTGCTACTCTCATTAAAACCTTTGGAAATGTAATTAAATGCTCAGATGACTACTAACATGATTAAACAAAGAATAGGGAAGGTTATTAACTAAGCTTATTAAAGACATTTCACATTCTGTCCTGCTCAGTAATATATCACGTCTAATTTTTTTAAAGCATATCAAGGGGTAAGCAATTTTACTATTAACCAGTTCGGCAGAAGATTAGTGCTGGAATGCTTTTTTCCTTTTTTAAAAAAATACATCAGTTATACAACATGTGTGTCATAGTTAATTTTTTTGCATACCTAGTCTTTCCTATACTTCTTTGCTAGTGCAGTAGAGGGAGCCCTCTTTAAAAGGCACACACAGTCCAATTAAACAATGTATCTGCTTAAATGCAGAGTTCGGTCTGGTATACACAGAAGTGAACTGATTCTGTAGAATATATTTATGTATATTTTAAAACATACTAAGAATACTTTTAAAGTCCTTACTCTTTATTTAATTAAGGAGTTCTTCTGTAAGTTGGTGTTTTTCCCCATGAAGGTACTAACATATTGTCATCAAGCTACCATCCAAACTGCTTTCCTCATGAGGCTTATATGGATGAAATCACATCCAGTCACTGTTGCTCTGCTTACACATTCAGCACGATATAAATATTTATTTATATGATAGCACATGCATACACATACATGCATATGGTACATGATAAATATATAATGCATGCGTATATGCATATGCAATGAATTCCATTTATATAAAAGATACATATGCATGCATGTGTATGTTATATGAATTATCATACAGAACATTTATTATATGTATGTATGTGTATAAATACTTCATCCCTTTGCCTTACACTGCATCACTTTTCAACAACACATTCCACAGCCTGTTCAGAGTGCTATCCTCCACGATACAAATCTCTGCAGCTACAGCCCAAATTCTTTATCTAAGTTTGCATTTGATTTTATGAAGTTATACATATTTTTGAACACCAAGCACTGCATATTCTAATCATTATATACCATACCAGCAAGTGTGTTATCTACAAATTCTATCTGCAGGGCTTTTTTATTTTCTTCATTACTGAAAAGTATAAACACTACCTCTGGAGGCTATTGTACTGCCACTAAAGACACCACCATTCAACTATAAACCTCCACTGACACCTCCTGTTGGAGTTTTTTCAGGTAAGTTGTTCTTGAACCCTCTTCTTTCCTTCTCTATCCAACAAACTGCAGGTGCACATCCATTACTTTGCCTAGGACTGGAATCAAGCTGTTTCTTGTCACATTCGGATCTTCCCACTTGCACTTTTCAAACAATGGCACATCAGCCTCCTTTCAGTTCATCCTGTGTTCAAAGAAATTATCATCAAAATGGTAGAAATCTAAGTCTCCCCTTTAAAGGACTTGGTGCAAGTCAGCAGGGCCTGTTGATTGAATAGTGTTTATCCCTAATGGATTTTGTTTAAAATCTTTGTTCGACTGGAAAGCACTTTGTCATATTTTATGTAGGAGATACTTCATCATTCTTCCCTTCCAAATACATAACAAATATTTATTAAAGACATCTGTTTTTTTGGCAACATTGTTAAGAAATCACTCTTTCCATCTAGTAATAAGCCTAAATAACTTTTAACAAGAGTAATAAGAAGCAGTGTTTTAAGTACAATAAACAGAATTCCTAAAACCCTGTTTCACCTCATCAGAATAGCTTGCTGGTATCTTTAACTTCTCTTATCAATGTTCCATCCTTCATAACTCTACTAAATGAAGAAACAGATGTAGAGTAACGTAGCAATCCATACAAATAGATCATTTTCTAGCATTTTTGGAGAGAGAGACTTAGCCGTTTGGAGTATAAAATACTGGGTAGATCCATATGGATTTTTCTACCAGTATATTTCTAAAAATAAAGATGGGCCTAACCATTACCTGGGTATGTTTGAGCTTTGGCAACGTTCAGCTCCACTTTCAGGGTAGCATGTTGAAGCCATCACCTCCCCCACTTTCTAAATAAATTTCCCAATAACACAAAAGCCAATACTTTCTACTGTTAACTCCTGTGCATTTCTGCAGAAAGATGCCGCATGCTTCTACAAATGGCAGAGAACCACTCCAGCCACCACCGTCTGTAACCACTGTGGCCCAGAGAGGCGAGCAGGTAGTTAAACAGAGGAAACAGCGCTGAACAGATGCTAGTATTCAGAACACAAAACTGAAATATTTACAGCCAGAGATACTGTGTGGTTCTTGACCCTGCATGACATGCACAGAGTTTCTTGTTTTAAAATACTTGCAGCATGCCAGCTTTACTTAACAGTTATTGTACTGATTGCTGTAACTACTTCCTTTGAAATCTTTGAAGTGTAGTAAGTACCTCTATCTACACAGTAGGTGAGAGAAAAAGTGTGACAAGCTAGTGGAATAGCCTTTTATTTAAATAATTATTTTAAGGACTATATAGAGTGCTTCTGTTAATAAAATTCAGAGCTTCATCATTCTCCCAAGTTTTGATCTTCGTGCTCTGTAGCCTGACTTACGCTATGGGAAATGATAATTCCTGACTAGGTTAAATCTTGCCAGAGAAACATGAAGTATATTTTACTTCAGCACTCAATAAATTAAAAAATGTTTATTTTGACAATTAAAAATTGTACTAAAACACAAAAAAATCTTGTTACACTTTAAAGATTTCAATAAAAGTAGCAATAGCATTCAATACAAAAGCTTCTAAGCAAAGCTGGCAAGCTGCAAGTATTTAAAAACACAGGTAACAGATAAGGGACTTAGGCTATTTCTTCAAGTCAGACAAAGTTTGCTGCGGTGGATTTAGATATGCAAAGGATACCATTTTTCATTTCTATAATTCTTTTGTGTTCAAATGTATTAAAACTATAAGGTTAAATTGATTTGTACTATACTCTTGCTCCATAATATATATGCATTTTTCATGCAGAAAAATCCTTGTTCCATCTGCTCTTGCCATTAAGAATTCATTATATTGAGGTGATGATATCCTGAAGTTACTGACCTGTACTCAACTCACTCTAATCTTGACAGAACATAGCAGACCGAGGAGAGGTCACCTAGAAGAAATCATTAATACACCTGAAAATATAATCTTCCTCAGGCTATCATGGGAGATGCGTAGGTGTCTTGATTAATAACAATAATAAAAGACTGTCTGCAGTGGCATCCTTCACAACTAAACTAAAATGGTTTTTAAGATGTCACCTACTAGGAAACTTAGGAAACTTGCCAAATATATACATGGTCTTGAAGAGGTTGGAGTTTAAGAGAAAATTCTATTAGTTGTCAAACAGCTTTTAGCTGAGCTAGAGGGGAATGACAGTCCTACTTGTCCATATTGCTCTTCTACACTTATAGAAAGTAAATCTTCTGTTATTGCATATGCATGATGCCCACTGAAATAGCTGCCATTCTTCAGCTGTGCCAATTTCACCTAGAGAATTGCACAGACTCAATTAGGAGCTCCAGCTTGGCCTAATCACACAAGAGAAGTGTATGATACTGACGCCCAAAATCTCCTATGTACCATACTAGCTAGGTATCTAGATGTCCATTCCTCCACTGAAAAATAATGAAGAAAAAAAATTTGCAATATACATGGCCTAAAAGCAGCTTTAAAACTAGAGAAAAAAAATCATAGAATGGCTTATCATAAAGAAAATAATGGCATAAGAAATACGGAGTACAAGAATGCAGATATTCAACTTCCTAGAATGCATGTTTTATTAGCACCTATTATTTGCACCATAGTGGAATTCAGAAGGAATATTACTCTATCCAAAATAAATTCTCTAGTTTGACAAGGATCAATGGATGAAAAAAGCACTGGAAAAATGGGGGGATAGGAAAGAAATGACTGGGCTTTAGACCTGAGTACTACTACGAAAGCACACAGCATTGTATACTGTCTTTTGTGGTACTTGGAGTATGCAAACTTTCCGTAAATCTACGGTCACATGAAGCCTATATACTAGAAAATGGTTATTCCATTTTTATGTATGGAACTGAGTAACACAGTGACTAAGAACTCACTCTCTGCATGCCCCTGAGCCAATGGCACTGATTTAGACCAGCTAACAAGCAGTCCCTAAGAGAGCTGTTCACAGCCAGAAGCAACATCTGAGGCTCGTCTCTCAGGGGTGCACTGGACACAGAGTTAGACTTCCTCTTCAGAAAAACTTTCCTTTTCAATGCTACATTTACTAAAATTAGGGCAGATCTATTTGCCTAAGCTCCCTTGGAAACGAAGGTATATTCTGTCTCATAAAGTAGAAGCTGCACTGCATGGTCTTTGATCAGATGCCCTTTAATTTGTAAATACTATAATGCTTTGATTTTAATGTGAAGGCAAGAACTGAAAAACAGATGCGTCCCAAATCTGGGACATTTTTTCCTCAATAAACATGACAAATCTCAATTCTTTTTAGTATTCATATACACATATTTAAATAACTCCATAATGAAAGCCAGGGCTTTGGATGGCCGCTGACCATTCATCAGTGACACTTGATATCAATTAAATCCATAAACAGATTTTTTTTCTCATTAAATGCTTTTAAATATAGCTCTCCATAGAAAAGTACAAATGATTCAAGGACAAAACATCCTCCTCTGACTATTGTCTCCACAGATGGATTTGTGTCTCCCAAAAAAACAAACATATTTCATTTATAGCCTAAGAAATACTTACACCAAGATAGAATCCCATAAGACTTTTCTCTCTTTCCTTGTTGCACTTTCAAATCATTTTTTAAATCTGTCTTCTGTTTCTGTTTGTAGCACACTACTCAGTTTCATCCCATTTGAAGGCAAGTCACTTGTGTTAGACTGGAATCTACTTTTGTCACAGAAAACTGTAAATCACCCAATAGCAGCTGCTGCTGCATGAAGCTGGTACGAGGGAATGATTTTCCTTTACGTTACAGAAATGAGCCCCCATACAACCCCAGTGCTTCTCTTTGCTCCTTCTTTCTTGGGGTGACTCATCTCTGTGACACCCCAGTGCCACGCAGCTCGGCTGGCCTGGGCCATCTAAGCTCTTCTCAGGCTCCTAATAGTCTCAGCCAGTTGACAGCCACCTTTTATATTTTGTTTTTCCCATTCAGATTATCTGAGCTAGCCAAAATCTTTTACCTCTATATACGCCATCACATCCAATTCCAGTTGTCATAAAGAAACACTTAAAAGATACCGGAGATGAAAATGAAGAGAAAAATCGTAAAAAGATAAACATTTAGATGCCTGAAAAGAAACTATGGCCTGGCTCTGAACTGATGCATCTGGTAAGAATCAGGTATAAACTACATAAATCAGATGGACCTAGTGAGTAGTATGTATAACAAATATGTCTGAAACCCATATTTGAAGTTTGTAGTTGTGATTTAAAATAAAGCATTGTAAGATTTTCTCCAGTGTTTTGCCACAGACTTGCCTACTAGCCTCAGGCAGATCGAATATTTCTTATTCCATGTCTTCATCTATCAAAACGGGATAACAGTACACAGGAAGAGAATAAAGTTATATATACTCGGAAGCCCTCAGATAGAAGTTCAACATTGCTAGTCATAATATATATACAAACTGAAACCTTCCCAAATTACTCAGTTCATAAATCTTAATTTTATTTCATCAGCTGCAGGCAGGCTGCTCTTTTCCTCTCCTGCCCTCTCTCTCTAAAATATCAGACATGTTGAACTTCTGAATCCAGCTAGTTTCAGTTACCACTACACTAAATGTGCGCTGACAAATTGCAGCACAGACCTGAAAGCCCGGGTATGCAGCATCCTAGGAGGGCTAGTGTAGTCTATGCTGAAAACTCATCATCTTATTTTTATTGCCATCAGGACTTAAAATCAATGAATTAAAGCTACCATGGGTATATTTGTTTGTGCTAACATCACACCTCCCAGTGTCTGTCCCAGAAACATTCACAATCTGCTCTAGCTGCTGCTTCCTTTTCTCTAGTTTTCTAACATACCCGTGCCCCCCCCCCATCTTGAAATGAATTTTATATCCTAGACATGGAAAATTTTATACTCAAGAGATAGAAACAGTTCTCTTAGGTAGCAGCAATAGTCTCTGGGGAGCCTGAACAATAATTTCTCATTTCAGATTAGGTTAGCTTTGAATATAGCATGGGTACTTCTCTCAAATTGTTCTCAGGGTTGCTTCTCAAATTGTTCTCACGGTTTTCCTTCTTTTCCTATCTGGAAAAAGGTGTTAAGTATAAAATTCACAAATACTTTTGACACTATGAGCATGAAACCATTCGATTTATAATGGTTAGTTATTTCTATGAAAAAAACTGTTTAACTCAATTAATATTATCTGCTATGTACAACATTGGCAAAGTATAATTCATATCTTGAAGTAAAATTCATACCTTTAGAGTTTACCAGGGCAAACTTTGGGCTCTGATAATCAGTGAAAGACCAGGCACTTGTCCTATCAGCTTAGATGATATGCTAGCTCTATCTGACTAGACAGGACATGCCACCAATTTCATTTTAACTGTGGAATAACAAAGTACATCTCCAGGTGTTTCTTTTCTAGAGTACAAAGTTTTCCCTGTAAACACCTTTTTGGAAACACTTCATTGCCCGTTTTCATAACTTACCTCCATGCTGAGCGTAAATTGCTGACACTGTTCCTTAGACTAATGTGGAAGACGTAGTTAGAAAGTTAATTCTAATAAACTGTTGCATCATGCTCCCCCCAATTTTTTTTTCTGGTTTGCTTTCATTTTTTTTTCACCCTTCCTTGATGTCCGTAATTACTGAGTTCTTTGAGATGCACTGCACAAACTTTATATGTCACATCGAGCTTCTGTAAGTAATCCCTTAATGCTGGTCTGTTTTTCAAAGTTCTGCTCCAATACTGGGCTTAACACAAAAGAGCCACATGGGACAACCTCTCCCAAGTCACCCTACAGTTTTGCTATTACATATGGATATAGGCCTAATGAAGAGAGGTAGCTTCAAGAGGAAAAGGGCTTTCTCCTTAAGTCCAGCATCTGTGCACCTTGACACCAGCTGACGTTTCCCTGTTTGCATTTCCTATCACTATTTTGTGTAAGAGCTGAGCCCCGTTTGCCACCCCACGCCTGTTCTCGTGTCTCTAATTTGTGCACTCCTGGAAGCTCTATGGTGCTACAGGTTCCCTAGGTCCTCCAAAGGCAGAATGAAACTACAGCGTAACTCTGCACACACACTGTTCCCACATGCTTTCCTGGCAACCTGGAAAGGTACAGCCCTATCATGCGACCTGATGTTGGGCCATTTCCCCAACCCTCCATTTATGCCCGGCAACATCTGCCTGAAACAGGAGATAATGAATTCCACTTTTAAACACCAATTAGGCCTACAGAAGTGACTATGAAAGAAAAATTGTACCTTCATGACAACAGTCCTTGGGAAACAGAGGACATCTATTTCAAAATTCTTTCTCAGCAGAATTATTCCGTCTGTGTATTCATGCACATCTGTTGGCCTCACCAATTTTTTTCAGCATCTACCCATGGGAAAGGGAGCTGGATTCTATCAGGATGCACACACATCATCAAGAGAATTTATTTATTTTATCTAAGTTCTAAATTACAAATTCTGCCCTCTCTTATATCATGAACTCCCACTGACTTTATTAGCAAGGGTTCAAAGATAATGAGAAGTGATGGCTTTCGGCGATAGAATCCAGCTTGACTTCAGGATTGTCGGTCATGTGTTTAGTGTTGGCAGTTAGCAGTAAACATTTCTTACTCGTAAACTGAAAAAATGTGATATGGAAGCCACTGAGTGATAGTACACACAGAATTCTGAAAGGCTATTTACAGTCATTTTTCAGTCTAGAAATATACATTAAGCCATTTCCTCCTCTAATCAGCAATTAGAAAGCCTAAAAGTAATGGTAAGGTTCTCTTTCCTTTGGTTCACTACTAGATACTAATGGATTGCATATTTGGGAAGGAAAGAAAAATCTGATCTTGTATGTCAGAAATACCACTGAACAGAAAAAACTTATTGGAAAGAACTATAATGAAGAAATGCTTGAGATCTGCAGTTGTGTTAAGATGAATATTAGAAGAATTGTAAAATGCTAGTTTAAAATGTACACATACATCCACTTTCATTTAAATGCCCTGGGTCTACCTATGCTTTGAATTTAGTGGTAATACAGTTCTAAAACCTACATCCACTATAACTATTCAATTTTCCTACTGTGTTATAATTCAAAACCAGAAGCACAGGAACCATAAAATGGCAGTGCGCTTCTGTCCCTTGTTATTGATTAATCATCACAAAACAGATTTCTAACAGACAGCAGATTTAGCAGTCAGGCAGGGCACTTATTACATTTGTTCCTGCCGGTCCCTTCTCATTTAAAAAATATGCTAACTACAGAAACATCTCTTGGGCTTCCGGAGAGAGCTTGTATTTCTAAAGTCAGAAAGGTGCCTGGGGATGTAATTCAGCATGAGTACCTGTTAGGGAAAACTATTCCTACCATTATCACCATTATTTATTAGGGACACGGAGAGATGGAAGGAATTGTTTGTTTGCCAATGTTTATTTTTTCCTATCTCAAAAATAGCAGGAAGTAAATGAGTACCTTTTATTACATAATTTATATTATAGAAAACAACCTTCACAGGAAATCCTCATAAGTACTGTAACACTGCTGGAACCTAAGGATATGTTATCACTTTTTTAGTTATTGTAATTTTTTAATCACTTCTTTACTTCCAGAAAAAACATAATCAGTTTTATAAACAAAATACATTTTTTATGTGATTAAAGAGATTTAAATTTTTTCACGTTTCTGTTTTTTCTTCTTTTTTTTTTTGAATATAGCTACATTTGCATGGTAAGAGATGAATCTGTGTTTCTGGAATATAAGCAGGGATTTTTTGTTCTAGACTCTTCAAACACTTTTCTGAACGTTGCTAATAAAGCATGATGAGCCCTACTCTCATTTGCAGATGGCGAAGCAGAGGATGGCAATGGGAGATGGAGTGGTTGCAGAGCTCCAGTGCAACCAGTCTTGAAACAGCTCCCCGACTGCTCAGCCTTGCCTTTATATCTTTGCGATTAAGCCAGCTCTCTGGTTCCTTTTTAGAAATCTATGTTTATTCCTGTTCCTGTGCAATCGGATGTTTTAGAGTTTAGTCTAGACTGTAAACTCTTTTTCTGCGGGGGGGGGGGGGGGGGGGGGGGGGGCAGTGAGGCATACTGTTTGTTTTAATGTACCTCTATGAATGTTTTCTAAATCTGAGCTCAACTGGAGATCCTCCATCGCCTTTTTTGTACTACAATTTGTAGGTAGACTTTCAATTTACAGTTTTGTGAAATGAGTTATCATGCAAAAAAATAAAAGTACTGCCATGTCTTGCTGAAAAGGACTTCACTCACAAAAGGCTGATGCCATTAAAGCTAATGACAGCAGCTGTTTTTCTGGCCAGACAGAAAACCCAGGATGAATAGTGATGGGCTTTAAAGAGCTTTGAAAAATGCTTGGTGAAATTCTGGTCCTACTCAGCTTAATGGCAAATCTCTAAGTGGAGTTAGGATTTTGTTCTTTAAGGAACAGAGGTAAACCAAAAAAAAAGAAAAGACCGGACTCAACACCTGTACAGCTTATTAGAAACATTCATACGGTCAGCTTTTTGCATGCTAGGCTGTTAACTCTCTTTTCAGCTCTTCAGTTTTGCACAGATAATGCCTTTCAGGCACAAATTCACGCTTTCATCTCTCTGTGCCTGGAAGTATACCTTTGTACCTTTGTGCTCATGTAAAAAGTCTATGATTCCCCCAAAAAATGTTTTTAAAACATTGTTCCCAGAAAACACTGCAATACTGTATTCTGGCTTAAGCTTGCAAAGTGAAAAATCACTTAAAACGTCTACCTTTGCTTCAAACCGTTCTAGTCGCTGTAACTTTCTAATCTGATACCTTCACCGTATGCTATGTAGGAAGCCGGGGAAAGGCACGTTTTCTCAAGATCCACAAAAATCAAAGCAAATCAGTTAAAACTAGTTGTAGTCCAACATTCTTCAGTAAGAAGCAAAGAAAAAAACAACAATCATTTTCCTAAGGTGTTAAACATTACATTTTAAAGATTATAATTTCTTCTAAGAAAAGTCATACAAGATACTATTTGGAAACAGCAGTAAATATACCGGACGTATTGTGTCAGAAGTAATAATTGTTACTTTGAATAGTATTTATAAAGAAGTAGTCCCAAAATGCTTAAAGCCAGAAGTAGGGTTAGCATTTATAAAGGCACGTGCATGACTTAGCAGCATAAGCAGTACTAAAGGATGACTTAGACATTTAGCAGCACAGTCTTAGACTCTTCAGTGTCTAAATCACCTTTAAAATGGGGTTTAAAATAGATCTCAAGTCACCTACACAAGTAAAACTTTCCCCAGTTGATTCCTACTGAGCATCATCCCAGAAGAAAAGAGGCTGAATGCCTGGCACCCAGCAGCAACATTGCAGCAGCTAGCAACATTTTGTGAAGTTCTCCCTCAAATCAAAATATCACAGCCCACAGTAAAGCCCTAGTCTGAGCAAAAACTGAAGTGAGAAACTCAGGATGTGGAACACTGTCTTTTTTTTTTTTTTTTTAAGTATTAATAGTTTAAAGATCAAGGGCCGGTCTCAGTCCCATGTTCTATGTGCAGAACTCCCACTGTTTCCAGTGGGAGTTTCACAAACATATCCAGGGTAGACTGTGACCTTGTTATGTACACAGCCTTCTTTGGGTAACATTAAAATTTCAAAATTGGCCATCAATTAGATTTACATCAAGGGCAACTTTGATAAAATGGCTAATACGGAACAGAACATTGTGTTGACTTTCAGATAGAACACCATCTTTTGCTGGCAAACTGTTAAATAAATTAAGATTATAAATCCCAACAGGCATGTATTTATTTTGCCATATAAACTGCTAATACTCTGGTGAGTATGAAATCTGTATGCTGAATCTACAAAGAAGGAATAAACAAATGGGGAAAGAGATTTTGTGTAGATTAAATAAAATTATCAGGAATATTACAAAAGCTTATCTGAGACAGTACTGCAATTGCATCAATAAGTTCAGTACCTTATTTGCCTACTTTTGCCTGAAGAAAGCAAAGCAATAATTCTGACTGCATAAAAAATGTAAAAACCGAAATCTTTCCCTCTTTTTAGACAAAACGAAACAAATAGGTTTGACTCTAACAAAAAATGCAAGGTTGGATCCCAAAATTTCAAGCAGGTTGTGAGTTTCACTCCTACAGACTGCAGACTGCATTCCATTAACATCTATCACTATTGCAGCCAGCTTTTATCTTTGTAGTAATGGCATTTCAGCTAATGATTATGTAATGAAACCTTAAATAACATTCCTGAAGGGGATAGATGATATTCATTCCAAGGAAAGCTGTTAAAATAGTACCAAAATACACCTAATCCTAAAGATTAGAAAGTCAAAAACGCATAAGCACACGTTTGTAAAGCTAAAGTCCCTATGACAGACAGAAATATTACAGTCATTATTTATTGTGATTGAGCTTGCTTTTTATACTAACAGTTCAACATAAATAGTCATTATAATTTGCATGGGTACCAATGGAGCAATGTGCTCAAGTATAGCAGAGTCCTCACACAGCCAATGGCTTGTGTACACTTCCCTTGTCATTTACACATACTATGTCCTCTCCTGTGAGCACTTAAATTACATGCCTGTATGAGCTGGAAGGTAGTAATAAGCAAGGAATTAATGTGCATTTTAAGCATATTTAAACAGGGCTGGTTTCAGTCTCAGCCTGGCTGAGGGAGTGAAAGTGGAAAGGATTTACACATAAAGATAACTTTATCACAGAAGGTAAGAAAACAGGTTGTTTCAGGCGGTGCTAGTAGGAAGTGAAGGGTGTAGAGTTAATTCTCTTTTTATGTCAATCAATGTGAATTAGCGGCTAGGTCCCAAAGGGCTGGAGCTTCCCACTTTCATAAGAGCTTCCAGCCAGAGGAGTACAGGGGCAGCTGAGTCCCTGGGGACCCTTCTTGGGGAACCATCTAGTTATGTTAAAGCATTTCATACCTTGGTAACTGGACAGTGTTATAAAATGGCAAAAAAGAATCAAAAGCCTGTGCCTGTAAGCAGGTTCCACCATATATCATTTGCTTGAAAATAATCTCTCAGAAAAAGCAGTTCTCTTCAATAATGTAAATACTTTTCACCGACTCAAAAACAGCATCCTGGAAATCTTCTGTCATGGTGTAACTTCTCTCTGAGTCAGATTCTGGATAAAAGTAACTAGTAGTTGAAAATGTCTCTTAATGAAGGCAACAGAACTGCCATGGAGTGGCTATTTTATGAAAAGGAATATTTAAATAAATTCTCATTTAGTCTCGGTGACTACACTGCAATGGTCCCCAGGTTTCCAGCCATTCAGATAATAAGAGGCTTTTTTCAACAGCTGAGAAGCCTCAGGTGCTCACAACGCTCTATGAGTCAAGGTGGAAGGAAAAGGGTATTTTGGATCAATGGCACAATAAGGACATACTCACAACTCATCTGTGAAATTCATTCCTTGCATATATATACTCAGTTTCAACTGGGCAATGGCATCTGCAATAGCAGGGGACTGTCTCGGGGACACAAGAGATTCCATCTAGTCCTATGTTCTTAAAACAGAGTCAAAATTAGATTGAAGATGTCTGACACCAGATGTATTCCCCAGGAATATTCCTAATTGAAGATAAAGCTTTTGTAAAAGAATAAGGACACTCCATTGTTCAGAGTATAAACTGCTACTTGACTCAAGTTAAACACAGATATTTTCAAGAGCAAGCCAGTCCTTTCGCCTTCTTCAGAAGCAACAGCACAGGCCAGAGTAAGAAAGAAAATGATGGAGTAGATGTTAAAATGGCAAGTCATATACTCCCCAGTTGCACAGCACATCTTTTCAGCCTAACTTTATGTTCATGTTTATTTAAAACAAAAGTCAAAACAAACATGGCTCTTTCTGCACTGGCACCAATTTTACTGCATCAATTGCACCATAAAATAGAAACAAAAGATTCATTCAGGAGGTAATCTTCAAACTTCGTATTCTTTGCCATAGAAAGGTAAATGAATAAATGTGGCTGCATATTTAGCACAGACTTTGCCTCTGCCAAAAAAAAAAAAAAAAAAAAAAGTCCCCCAGTTAACATCTTAAACAGGGCTTTTCCTTTAGGAAAGCTCTTACTTTGCAGATTGGCAGTATAATGATGCCTATAGGTAAGAACAAGCACAAAGAAGGTAGAAGAGGTTTCTCAAAGCCATTCAGCAGGCCAATTGCAGAGCCAGCAACAAGAAAAGGGAGAAAGCCTGAGCTAAAAATTATAATGCAAGCAAACTTTAGAATTTACAGCTCTTTGTGAAATTCTAAATTGAAGAGCGTTTTTTTGCAATGGCGTGATATAATCTGAAAGAGTGAGATATGCTACTGCATTTTTCACTAGATAAATATAGTTTAAGTTTCAGAGCACAATCCTTTGCTAAAATACTTCTTTATTGTGACCCTGCACAGAAAACTATACACTTTTATTTCAACATTCATTATTTTGTCATAATAAACCAATGTATCTGGTATTTTCATTACAGAAGCAGGGAAAAAAGCTTCCAAAACCAGAAATCCAATCCTTGGTAGAAAAAGTGAAAATAAATAGTTATAGTATAGGAATTCCTAAGGAAAAGACACTAAGCTTGGTACTTTACGTATACTTCACACTTTCCTATACCCTATACTTTACAACAGGCACAAAGAATACAAATTTTCTAGTGAGAATTTACCAGGCTCTTCAGAAATGGCAGCTATGGAGGCAAGCATGAGAGAGAAGGTGGAATAAAGCCATTTCTCCCGTCACATGATAATGCAGCAGTACATGATCATTCTTCAGGTAGGATGTGTATAGGCTCACTGTCACGGCTGCTTTCCCCTTCCCCAGGACTATGTCTTCAGCAAGATGTAACCAGCTCTGCTCATGGTCTGTGTGGCCACAACAGAGGTCAGCTCCAGTTTACAGACCGCGTATCCCATAAGTGCATTGCCTGCCTTCAGTAAGACTGCTTGGTGACATGGGGGTGCCTGGGCACCCCCCTCACGCGGCCACTCGGCACACGGGGCAGGAGGAACTTGGATGTGTCAGTCCCAGCCTGCAGATGCTGCGACATTCAGCATGTGACATGGGGAAAGAGATTTTCATGCGCAGACTCCACATCAAGTTACAAAGCACAGACAGGTTGACGTTGCTGCCCACTCTGAGTTGCGTCCCAGCTCCAGAGGCATCTTCACAAGCCACATGTGGAAATTTGTTGACTATAAGACATAATGGAGGAAAATATTCTTGGCAAATACTGAAAGCTGTAATCAAATAGATGCATAGAACCAATTTATAAATGTTTTCCATGATCTCATCCAAGACCAGTCCAGGGCCTCCCTGGGTCATAGGCTTCCAAATTCCTAGGACGCCTGTGCATGAGAAGGCCGTGACTGTAACAACTAATGGCCAGTACATATCCCACCCTCCAAGAATATTTTGCAGATATGACAAGAACAGCTTGGACTTTTAAAATAAGGAATTTGCACTGAGATACTGTATGATCCATCTATGGAGGATAAAATTAACTTACTGATGTCAAACTGCATAAATCACAGAGATGACTACGCAACTCTATCTGCCTTCAGAGGATAAAGCCGTTTACAAAACACAGGAGTAATCCACTGCAGCCAGGATCTCAAACAAGACGAGAAAAGTGAGGGATCCTACTGCTTAAAAATGTATCTCAGAACAAACAACTGAAACATGATTTGATGTTTTGCCTTCTGCAAGTAGCTCCAGATTCATAGAAGCAGATACTCATCTGAAGTAAATCCACATACTTCATTAAATCGATTAGCAGTGTTTTCCTGATCTTCATTAGATAGAGATTTGGCTGCTGGAACGCCTGTCGTCAGGGGGCACTGGGGAAGTCTCTGGAGGACACGGTCATTAGGAGACTTCTTGCCCCCAGCAACCTCCCGCAGAAACAGCCAGGATCCACTGCTCCAGAAAGAGCTGATTTTGTTACAAAAGGTAACTGCATTTAATGCCTGAGGGAGGAAGACAGATTCTAAGAGTTAATGTATAGTTCTGCCTTGGGGAAGGGAGGAGGTGAAAATAAGTATTAATTAGTCAAATTATTATTATTATTTTTTATGCTGACAAAACTCACAGGGTGGTCAATAGTAAGGGTTAAATGAAGATTTCTAAATCCGGCCTATCGGCAATGACAATTAGTACTAGTACTACAAGTGCAAGGTTTCTCTGATGCATAAAAGTTGAATAACACTTTAGCACTCATACAACGTTCAAATTATCTGTGTGGATAGCTTCTACAGATGCTGAAAAGTAGTGGTTGCTTAACAGTGTTCCACAAAACTTCAGAGCAGGAGTAACACTGAGAATCAAAGAAATACTTCTGTTACAAGGTTTTGACTTTGACCTCATTCTGGATTCAATAGGTACAAGTGTTAATACCTTCATGCTTTAAAGCAAACAAGCAAAACAAAACCAAAACTGGGCTTTAGGGTCAAAAGCAATCGGCAACACTTCAGCAGAGGTAGGGATTGTCAAGCACAAGCAGCTAAAATGGATGTATATGTGTTTCTGCTTAACAGAAGAAGAGAACAGACTAGAGTTAGGAAAGTGCAAAATTTGATTGAAACTGGGGCTGTGATTTCTGAGTCTTTGGCCTACTCAAAAATGGATACCAGCATAGTATCAGAATTTGTTAGATGGAAGCACAGTATCAAAATTATTTGTAAAAGATAACAGGATTATTGCTAGTTTATAGAAGTATATTAGAAGTATATATAGAAGTTTAATAGGCCTTCTATCCTTTCCTAGAACTTCAATCCTCAGTTTTTGCTTTATGCCTGTATCTGATCATATGCAAGTATCTGATCATGTGGGTTTATCTGCAGTTTATATGAACTGAAATAATAAGATAAGCAACTTATATTCTGGCCCTTCATCACTTACATTTCAAATAGGCTAAATCTTGAAAGCAAATTCATTCTAGCAATAATGTAATCTCTTCTGGTTTGCTAACCATGAAATTCCTACCCCGTCAGGACCAAGATTAATCTGTCTCTTTGTTTTGCAGCACATCTACTGAATAAGCTTGCCATTACTATCACAACCTTTCTTCTCCAGCCTTCTCAGACTCGTCCTTGTTCTGCTCTCTCATAAAGCATTTGGAAATGAGGCTAAATGTAAACACCTTCCTGTTTGTCTTATTTACCTTCAGAAACTGTCCTGAATTAACTCCTTTGACGGTAACTTGGCTATGGGCAGTGGAACCAACAGGTTGCCCAGAGAGGTTGTAGAGTCTCCATCTTCGGAGATATTCAACGCCCAACGGGACGCAGTTCTGGGCAACCTGCTCTAGGTGACCCTGCTTGAGCGGGGGGTGGGGTGGGGGGGTGGGGTGAACAAGATGATCTCCAGAGGTCCCTTCCAACCCCAACCCATCTGTAATTGTGTGATTCCATGGGCACAGTAAGAAGCAGTGTTTGGGACTGGATTAGAAAGCCATAGGTTAGTTCCTTTGATCAACCCCTCAGTAACTGCTCTAACCAGGAGGCTACATAGCCTTTTCCTTCCAAGCAAAAATCATCCTGACTTGCTTGTACAAAGTGTAACAGCGGCAGCAGGGGACACAGGCTTCCGAGCTCAGCCAGCACCCTGTAGTTTATGGCCCTCACCTTGGCTACGAGGGAGGCAAGTCCAAGACTCTCTCCTGAACTGCACAGAGTAGGATCTCTGCCAGTGTTTTCCCTTGCATAGGACTACAGGCTCTCCTGGAGTGTCTGGTCAGTAGAAAGAAGCTGTTCCAAAATCAAACTTTCCAAAAATGAACATATTTCTGAAAAAAGTTTCGACAACAAAAACAAAAAAGCTATTGAAAGGCTGTCAGCTGGCTCAGTTTCCATCTCTTCAAAGTGACAGAATAAGGCTATAACACGCTCTTTAAACTCTCAGACCTTCCCTGTGTCCTTTCCATTTTTAAAAAAGATCTAATCAATTCAGGTGACATAGGCCACACTTCAATTCTGCTTTAAATTAAAATAATTCTCCAGGGAAAGAAGTCACTGGTTCTAGTAAAGACCTTTAACTCTGGCTGTGAAGTGGCCCCTTCTGTTTAAAAGGCAACTTTCTCTTATCTCCAGTTAAACTAATGTGACTTGTATGCAACACCTTGAGCAGTTACTACCTTTTCCCACAATATCCTGTGCAGCTTTCAAAAATTATAACAAAGAAACATACAAAAAACCCTATTAATTATATATATAACATAAAATAAATATTATATATAAAATATAAACAATATATAAATACTATATATTATATATAATATAAATATAAATAAATTAAATATATATAATATATAAAAACATATAACATAAAAAGCAAACCCAGGGAGAGCTTATTTTTCTAGAAATGTGGTAGGTCACACACAAGTACATAAGGAAAATCCATCTGAAAGGCTTTGGGGTATAGCTCTATCCCGACAGGTACACTTGCAAAATCTCTGTGGTGTGACCAGACTCTATAATAAATCTCACGAAAGGAACAAAAGGAGCTTTTAACACACGTGAAAGTCTTTAGTTCTGAGTTGATCAATGTAATTCTGACCAAAGAGTTTCACATTTTTTTAAGACCGTGTCAGCCCAGCCCAGGGCTGTCGGTCACTGCCCCGCGACGCTGCAGTGGTGCTGGCTCCAGCCCTGCCGTGGCCCAGACCCTGCCCGACGATGGGACCCCCGTCCCCATCCCCATGGCGATGCCTGCCACCCCCTGGGGCTGCCCCGGGGCCCTGCACCCTTCGGCAGGGGACGGGCCCCTATTACAATTGTCATTTAACAAGTTCTGGTTACTACTTTTTTCTTTTTCTTTTTAACGGGCGTGTAACGCAGAATGGAACCATTCTCACTGTTAAACTCTCTAAGCTAGCATGATATTCATGCTCTGGGTCTACTCCTTTAAGAAAAAGTGCTGCTTAAATAACCCTGCCAAGACTTTCAGAAAAGGCAGTTTGGCTGTTTTCCAGTAGTGGATTTTTCATAAATCACGCTTTTCTCTTTCCATATGAAGCAATTAACGTATTTCTGATCCAGACCTGCTCGGGGAAGCACCATATCTGCTCAACCAAGGGAAATCGGATGGTTCCTCCTGCCGCTCGCTGCTTGGTGGGGTCCGGCTGGAGCGAACCCACCACAGCCGCCCCACCGACCTCCTCCATCCTCAGCTCAGGACATCTTTGCTCTTCGATGAAGTGGCTCTGGGAGAAGCTTGTGGGACAGCCTTCCTACTTCATTTTTAAGAAGGTGAGGCCTTACCTAGCCTGTGAGGGTTATGGTTAAAATAACCTGCACTGCTAAGATGGAATGATCCGCGGCAGGTGAGCCACTGAGCGATGCTTTTAGTGGACCATGGTATACTTCGAAAGGCAATTCAGATCTACAGCATTTACGTAAGCAAAATTAGAGTGTAAACAGAACAAAAAAGGGACAGAAACCAGGTAATTTAAAAACTATTGGGGAATGATAAGGAAGTTTTATTACAGAGCAATATAAAGGACACTTTCATCTTGACCATAGCAAGGCTTACAGGCCATGTCCTGGTATGCACCCTTTAGGACTGCAAATAGTCATCTACGGCTTTCTAATGACACAGCTATTTGCTTTCATCACTGAATGCGCTGAAAGAAAATAACTGAAATTCTTCTGGTTCCAGCTCTATCTTTTTTCCCTATTCTGCTTTTAGCTGAAGAAATGGGAAGGGAAGAACTAGCTACATTTGTGTTCTGTCATTGATTAATTCACTTCTAAAGAGCACCTCCTTTTCTTTGATATGCACCTTGGTATTAGGAAGCCCAAAATTTTATCATGGGATCTTGAATTACAGCAGCCACTTCCACCATTGCTCATCTCTCGGTATTCCAGCTCTGGAGGGTGCCCACCCAGCAGATATACAAGAAACCAAGCTACAGCAAATTTGTTCAAGTAGCCACATTTTCCAAGCAGAAATAAAGACATTAAAAATATAATGCTACCTCAAGATTCACTTTTCAATTCCTGGGTTCCAAACAATTTAAACATTTAAAGAGGTAAAGTACTCATTGCAACAGTATCATGTATGTTACGGTGGATATTATAGTGGTTATACAATATATATTTATATGGCAGGTATTTGCTAGTAATAAACACATCCATTAGAATATTATTTTCTCTTGAATAATAAGGTATGGACAATGGATTAATGGAACTTCTGTAAATTTACCCAAATCTTCATCTATAATATCCACAATACCATATGAATAGCAGTTATATGCATTTTTCATTTAAATTCAGATATGTCAACAACATCACAGTGGAGATTTCTTTTTTTCTTTTAGCTGCAATTACTAGTTCAGTGTAAAGAAGAACTGGTGTCCAATCTGCATCTTACAGCTTCTGAATGAAGAAGGTATCTGAAGAGTAGTTCAGTCTAGACATCGAATACATTTAGGTGACAGGAGTGGGCACGTAAATATTCTATATCCATTTAACAAGAAGGCTGCTCCCATAAAAAGACACTCAGACTTCAGAAGCACTTTTGGAAGGATTAAGTTACACAGTAAGCTTCCACTAATCAGATAATGCCCTTCTTTTTTCTGAAGCAAAGATTTCTATGTAATCTCTAAAGTAAGATGATTTATCCAAAGAATGAATGTGATAGATTAACTTTGCTGTTGCTTTGATTATTTCTGCAATTTTTAAGACAGAAAACTGTCTTAAAGATATTCTTAAAGATATTCTTAAAACTGTTGCTTTAAACCAATTTTACAAAGAATAAAATAAAGGGTGGACTGTTTCGCAAAACCTTTTTTTGCAAGAAAAGTGCTGCTCCACTTGGAAAGTAGAAAAGCGTTTCACAATTTTGCTGAAACTGGTGAATACTTTCAAGAAGTTCCTGCAAACAGTATGTGTTCCTCTGCTTATCTTCTGTTTTACAAAGTTCCCAGGTAGACAGAGTTCACCTAAAAATTAGCAGCCATGCTGGAGACTCCTGCTCAAGACAGAGCAGCACTTTAAAGGCCAAGCAGACATCTAAACGGCTGACAGTGCTTGTGCTATTCTCACTTCTATTCCCTAGATGCAGTTACATTTTTACATCAAAGGCCAAAGTTACACTCTGACCTTTTCATATACTTCACAGTACTATCATTTAAAAGTTGCAAAAACAGATGTGTGACAATTACAAAAAAAAGTAGAATTACAGCTTGTACTACAGAGAAAGTGGGGAAAACAGCAACAGCTACAAAATAGGCTTCCTTGCCAAACTTTATGTGCCAGGATTTGAATAAATTACACCATAATTGGACAAAAGGGCTGGATATTATTACATATTGCTGCTAATTGGTATTATACATTAAAGAGGTGCAATATGCCATTGCATAAAACAATTTAAAAATTGACAAATAATATACTTTCATTGGTAATTTTCAGAAATGAACAGTATTTCCATGATGTCTAGTCTTTTTTCTTCTTCGAGCCAACTACTATTTTTTAATGGATATTAAGAACACTCACAGAATCAGTTGTCAAATAATCGTTGAAATGACAGAGCTATCAAGGGCGATTTCAGTACCTGGTGAAGGAGTATTTTGATCAATTTCAAACTTATTAAAGCCTTGCCTTACCTTAAAGAAACACAAAACAACAAAAGTAAGGCAATGAACTGAGTTAAATCAAATGAAAAAATACCTTCCTATTATAGCAGCCTTTCCCCTCTTTTGGAGGACCACAGTTCACAGCTTGCAACTGAAGGAAAAATTCATAACTGCATCCAACTAATACAGCCATAAGCGTATGTCTGCTCACCAAGGAAATCTGCTACAGCAGGCTACTAGAGAAACCAAGGCCAGCGCTCTTGAAATAGGGCATGATTACAGGCTGCAACCATGGCTGCTAAGAGACAGGCAACAGCAAAGTAAACAGAAGAAGAAAAGAAAAGCCGAAGTGGATATAACATTTACTCTTGGGTACCAAATTCTGTCCAGTGAGAAAATCCAGAGCACCTCCCAGATGACAGCAGTTGTCACAGGGTCTTTAAGAGTTCCAGGAAAACTGCTGCTAGCACGGACACTGAAGAAAATTAATTCATTATCTGACTAGATCTAAACTAGCTATTTCAAATAAAATATAGAACCCTGTTCTGACTTGATCCCTGTATTCCACGGGTAGGTTGTCAGTTGGCCACGGATCAGGGATTGCAAACTATCTGGCAAGGGATATTCTGAAACAGGAGGATGTACAGAGATGCAGGGAAATTCAGCAATGGGCACATCCGAAGGAAGTAACATACTAGGAATTCCTTTGATGGCTTTTCATCCTCTTCCAGAAAGGTTGGCTAATATAGGTTAAGTGCTGATAAAGCATTCCTACAGCCTTTGCTCAGAAAATCCATTCCGTCCTTGTTTACAGTGGTGATAGATATGAGAAAAATGGAGTATTAGGAGTTACAGTAATATACGGTGATATACAGTTCTTGCTAATTAACTCAGTAAAAAATAGCCTCAAAACAATTTCTTCCACCTTAGATCCTGCCTAGTCTGCAAAGTCTATCACTCACACATTCAGCCACTCACTGCAGAGGAGCCTTTGCTTCTTGACAACAAAAGCCACAGTTTTCTGGTTCTTGCTCTGTTAGAATAAACTCGTCCAGATATGCTCTGTTTCAAACTCTGGATCGCAAAGCAGTAACACCAAGGTTAAGTTCCTAACAATCTTGATACAAAAATGTGGTTTATTTAAAATGTAAACACATTAAGATCCATTATCTTAAGATATATGGCTAATTTGTGTGCTACATACTCTGGAATTATGGTTTAAAAGGCTCATTTTAGCAGATAATCTGCAGTATACTTTATTCTCTGTAATGGTACCCATGGGAATTTTACATTCCATTCAGTTTTCTATTTTATGCTCATGATTTAAGTACTCACGCTAATAATACTAATACTTCTGTGGTCTGCAATAATACATGTTTGAGAGCAAAAAGAAATATTTGCTTTCAATGTTTCCAATGCAGCTAGGCATTAAGGTTTCCATATTACTTCAAGATCAAGAACTTGAAGCAGTTTCATCGAAGAATTTAGGTAGCTAATTGGAACAGATGGAATTAGGCTTTTAGATCCAAAAGAAAACCTTCAAACCTTCATCTAACTACTTCATTTATAATCAATACAATTTCCTCCTTTCTAATACCCTATTTACATCCAGAATTGTTGCCATCCTGCCTGATCTTATGCCTCAGCCTGAGGGGGACCCTCACGCGATCTGTCCCTCTGCTGAAGCACTCGGTGGGGCACAGCTCACCAGTGCGCCACACACAAACCTGGCATGCACAGCAGGACTGCGTGCGGCGCTGCCGAAATGGTCCGCAGCTCCCTAACCTACTGCTGTGAGCTCTCACCAGGGGTGAGAGAGTTACAATATGACCCTTTATTCCAGGATTTTTATGCGTAGGACGTTTTACATGAGATCATTTAATCTCACCTAGAGGCATGGCAGTGCAACAAAAGAGGTAACACACTCCAGTTTGCATATGGGAAATTAAGTGTTTGGGACTACAGAGGTGGTTGGAGGAATAGCCTAAAATGGCCTTTTTGCAGAAGCCTGTGTATGATGAAATTATGGCCTGAGTCAGATATGGTCAATCAAGTAAAGCTTGAATGCTCTTACTAAATGAGAGTAATTCTTATACACCTTAATTAAGCAAGGCCCTTAAAACATGTCTAGCTGTAATGTCTGATGACTGGCTTGGTAGATGAAAGGAGAGCAATGGATGTTATCTCATCTTCAGTAAGGCTTTCGACACTGTCTCTTAAAAAATCCTCATTGACAAACTGAGGAAGTATGAGATAGGTAAGAAGTCAGTGAGGTGGACTGAAAACTGGCCAGGCTACTGTGGTATCCAGTGACAGGACAGGAGCTAATGGGCACAAACTGAAATACAGGAAATTCCATTTAAATGTTAGAGAAAGCTGTTTTACCATAAGGGTGATTGAATGCTGGAACAGGTTGCCCAGAGAAGTTGTGGAGTCTCCATCTGTGAAGATATTCAAAAACTGACTGGGCATGGTCCTGGGCAACCTGCTTTAGGTGACCCTGCTTTGAGCCGGGGATTGGACTGGATGATCTCCACAGGTTCCTTCCAACCTCAACCATTCCATGTCCATAATTCTGTAAGCATGAGACAAGTCTCCTCTGTTTCATATTCTTTGAAAACTCAGTGAGACTACTGATGTGTCTAAATTAATACATGTGTTTTAGTATCTTGCTGAACAGTGGCAGTAGGAAAAACAGAAAACCACTGGCAGCTTGGATTACACAAGGGAAAGGAAACAATAATAGGGATTTTTTTAAAGAGTTTGCACGTTTTCCCTTCCTGCCACACAGCCCTTACAAGAAAATTACTTTGACAGCAACACTGTTCTGAAGCTTATAGTGTGACACAAACCAAAATTGTATTTTACCTCAGGAACAAAAAATAAATTGTATAGGTACAGAAATCTGACTGTGAAAGGCAAAACTCAGTTCCTTTTCTGGCTCACTTAAAGAGGTACATTAGCACCTTTGTGAAATCAGTGAAATATATGCTCATTCAGGCACAAGCACACTTGCCTGTTAAAGACCACACTGCAGAAAAAGCCCTCATAAAAGAATAAAGAAGTTAATACATAGAGTAAGTAGCAACTATACTATGGTAACTGTGCTTAGTGCTGGGTCTATCCCTAATTGTGTGAGCAATTTTTAGTTATTCAACATTCTTGACCAATTCTAACTGGTATTGTTACCTCCCATGAGACTGCTTGAAAATGAAATGGACACATTTATTTTTAAACACAAAAACAGGCTACTGGCTCTGTAAGGATTTTTATTATTATTTTTAGTGCCACATTTTTAGTGTCAATTCACGTGCCTAAGTGCTCAAAGCAGAATTCAAACAGCTCTTATTTCCTCTGCAGCACGGTATGTCACGAAGCAGGTTTCTTTAGAAACATTAAGGTCAGACTGGTTTCTCTTCAGAGCTGCCCAAAGCATAATTTCTGCTAAAATTAATATATACCTGTGCGCTGGCTGGTCTCATGATCGATTTCTAGTTTTTTTGACAGTCGCATTTGTAATATGGGCCTGATATGGCTGCCATTGAAG
The DNA here is from genome assembly GCF_036370855.1 of Dromaius novaehollandiae. Lineage (NCBI taxonomy): Eukaryota > Metazoa > Chordata > Aves > Casuariiformes > Dromaiidae > Dromaius > Dromaius novaehollandiae. The sequence goes on along the minus strand of NC_088100.1, from coordinate 34,199,146 downwards.
TCAGTAGAAATGTTGTCACTAACTTCAGTGGGAGTTGGATCAGGAGCTCTGTGAGTTGCGTTTAAGACTTCAGTTAGAAGCCCTTGGAGGTTTTGCTCAGCTAAAACATTTCTATGCAGGAAGTCTTATTCTGAATAGATATTTAATATTGCAAAGAAGATTTTTCTTTAACTGATTTGTCAGCAAAAACCATCAGCAGAACATAATACCAATCCTTGAGTTTACTTTAGGTGGGGAGATTTACCCCAGCAGGGGATTTATTGCTCAATAAAATCAGATGGGCTACAAGAGCAATGCAGACAAAGCATTTTTAGGGCATCATTAAGAATAACTTCATTTATTAAATTTTGTGTTTAAACCAATAGGTAGTCTCAAAGCTACAGAAAGTAGAGTATTTGTAATGTTGTACCTAATTCTGTTAACGACAAAAACAACCTAGGACAAATTTCATGTAGCTGAATCATATCTATTAGAAGACATCTGGAAATATGACAAAATACAGACTTACACGACCTAAAAAGGTTACTCAAATTATTGTGCTATCAAGGAAGTGCTGCTCTCTTCCGGTTTTAACTATTCATTCTTTTGCAATATCTGTGTCTTTATTACACAGCTGAGCACAGGGTATTTTTGAAAGGATGGGGGAAAAAACTTAATCATAGACAAGCCTGGGATACCTTCAGTTATTTCAATTTCTGCTGGCACAAATCACATGATCTGCCTAGTTTGTGTGTCGAGTCATTCACATTACACTATAAAGAGCTTCTGGGCTTGAACTACTGAGCTTACAAATTGAACTCTTACACTGATGAGCTCAGTGGAAAAGCTTCCCATGCCAACAAATTTCAAATCACGGCAGAAAGACATTATAAGATGTTGTTAAAAAGTCTCATTTTCTCCTCTAGATTAATGGCAAATGCAATGAAAATCTTACATGATTCTTTTTTCTGTGTGGGAAAGGCTTTGACATTCGATAATGAACATATCATGTTCTACGAGTAAGTAAGAAATGATTTTGTTCCAATCTGATTAAAAGAAATTGAGTTTATTTCTGATATGTTATCACTGACACAAACACAGTAAGTTAAAGGCTGCACCAGTAAGACCTGATGAAGAGTAGAATAATATATTTCATTACTTTTACTTCAATTTATGGTGACTATTCTGTGATTTTGTCTTGGCTAAATTTGCTACTGTTGTCTCAAGAGCATGGCAGACTCACAGTCAGAGAGAGAACAGCTATTTAATTTATACTCCTCAGGAACCCTTGAGGGGAAAAATGCAACAACCTGTGTATAAATAAGAAACACCGGTTGATGCTGTGGTGCCTGACTTGGGGCGACGGTACCTGTAGTTCCCGTGCCCCTCGGCACCGTCTGGCACTGTTGAGAACGGGCTGCTGTATCGCCACCTACCCTCAAAAAATCACGCACTAACAAAACAGTCACTTTTAAGTCTCGTTTTAATTAGTACCTGGCTACATATAGCTGGGTTATTGAGTGAAAGGTTGGGGAAGAAAGGCTGTATGTGACAACTTCAGTGGGCTTATCCAGACAGGCTCAGACTGGGTAATCGCTTGTATTTATCACAGCTGAATTCACAGGAGGCACCACATTAATAACGGAGGCAAGCTGTTTCGTAAGTCTTACGTCTTTCTAAAATAATAAGGACATTTTTTCCCAAATTCAAAATGTTCATATTACTACTGGTAAGAGCGTCATGGAAAATACCAGCCACAAAGAGCTCAATAAAGTTAAATTTATATGATGTCCCCCTGCATGATGCATGGTAAATATTAAGTTCAATAGGATCTACTTTAAGCAGGAAGATCATCTTGTTAGGATTTCACAAATGATGCTGTCTGTACATTGTCTGTATTTTAGATAAAGCACCAAAAAGACTCTTCTACAAGAAGGAGCATACAAAGAGTTTTTCTGTCTCTTTTCCAGAAATTAATATCGAGTTGATAAATCTGAATTTTTTTATGAGAAAATATCATCAGTTATGTGAAATCAATGACGGGAAGCCACTAGTTTTCAATCAAGTAGATTTTTTTTTGAAAAAAGTGACTCCAGAATAAAAATGGGAGACAGTCAAATGGAAACAAAGGTCAGCTAAATACTCGCACTGGAATTTAAACACACGAGTAATATTTGTTTGCATAATTTTTCAATGATGTCTCAATTGCATATTTGCTTGCAGCCAAAGCAAAGATATGACTGCTTAATGAGAATACAGCTCTGCTCTAAATCAGTGCCTGAACTGTTGTCCCGTAAGACTTATGCATAAGCATTAGAAAGATAACTAATATCTACGAAGGGATGCCCAGAACTAAACTTGATATTCCAGTTATTCTCAAGTGTGTGGATCTTCCTGCTTTTTTCATATCATCTTCTGAAATAATTGGCTAAAATACTTTTGCCTGTTCTGGTTTTCACAAAGCTCTACAAACTGCAAAGCAGATGTATACATGAACTGCAAAGCTGCTTTTGCTACAGCCTTATCAACATTAATCTTGTTTACTACCTTAATGAAAATTCTAATAATAACTGTAAGAAATAATAATCTTGATAAGCTTCTTTGCAGAGCATCATCTATACCAAGAGTATTCCAGTAATACCAAATAATGTACTCAGTAATACTTCACTTTTTTAGTTGTCAGTCAATAAGCTATTACATGTTACTTAATGAAACACTACTGAAAATACATACTTTTTGTTTTAGGCTGAGATTTAAAAGGCAAGAGTGAATTCACTCTCAAGTCAGCATAAGCTTATATATTACACAAAAGACAATCTAATAAAGGCCAGCTTGTAAAAGGTTGTCTGTCTTTATTTTGAAGAAAAGACAGTAAGAATCTCAACATAAAATTGTGAAGGACTTATCAATGGGTGTAAACCATTCAAAAGTCTAACAGAAGGTGCTTTGAATATTTGCTCAGAATTTTAAATCAGTTCTTCGTTTCACAGGCAGGTAGCATTAAATGAAGATAAGAAGAAGGCATAATATTCCTGTGTTTGGGGTTTTCAAAGTGCAATCTCGTCTTTGTACTCTCCGAAACCTATTAGCAAATATATTAGATGGGTCGACTAAAATACATAACATTAAGCATTATAGCTGAGGAAACATAAAAGAATAAGCCATTTTCTAAATCAGATAGCAAATGCATTCCTAATTTAGCAATATTTCTTAGGCTATAATTCGATGGTTTTACTGCAGCTGGAAAATTATACAAAGTGAGCTTGGAATCCAGCAAAAATATCAAATTCCTGGCTACCTTTCTGCATTCCAGTTAACAACTATCAAACTAAAATAGCATCGTTGGAATAGGCTTTGAATGATATGTTAATGGAACTTACACTTGCAACACAGAAAAGAGAATTTAGATATTGAGCTGATCAACCAAAATGACTCTGGAAGTCAGGATGGGAAAACTACTAGAGGGCTCAGCGCTGAAACTTTCCCCTTCTTGCCCGTTCTGCAACATTGCGTCTGCATGCTCAGAAGTCATGCAAGAGCAAAAGAAGACTTAACACAAAGCTGATATTCACACTGATATTCTGCCCTTGCTTTGAAAAAAATGGAAGCCGTCAGTCCTGCTGACAATATGATGTACTAAGAGCTCGGGCCGTATTTTCATGATTTAACACTACTCACTAAAAGATGGCGATGTGAAATCTGATAGCGCTGGAAGTGCCGTGAGCGCCGCCGTCTCCTGCAGGCTTGCAAGGACCCAGGCAGCATCTCTACCAGCCAGGTTGGCGGCAGGGGCAAGCCAAGGCGAGCGAGAACGCTCCCTGGGAACATCGCAGCAGCGTTGCCTGGAGACTAATGTCTTTTACTTCTTATACCTGATATTACTGGATACAAGGGCTTATCGAAACAAGTCTTTTTATTGCTTTCAATGGGTTTCAGATCAGTCCTTAATGAGGAGAGTATCTGCCTTTGATGACAGACTATTTCAATGATAATCCTCTGTCCTACGCCTCAATTTGTGAATATTATTGGATCCTAGCAATGCACGCAGCCTTCACTTACCCGAATGCCACCTTCCCATTGCTAACTGCCATAGCACTGTATTAGGGTAAAACAGTTTTAGCGTGAGGCCAGTCCGCAGTAAGCAGGCCATCCGGCTGTGTGTGCTGTGCTTGCTGGTGAGTGCTGCGCCAGTGGTATCGCTACCACTACATTAGACCTACAGCCCTGCATATATCTTTCTCTATAGCATGCAGCATCTGGGGTGCGAAGAAGGATTCACTGTATGTATTATGTACTCATAAAACACTTAAGCCCGGAGTTCCTGGGACAGAATGCAGTGAAATCTAGGAAATTACGTCACATACGGGATACGTTTCTGCCAAGGTGTAGGGAGGTGAAGTCACCTGACTATGTCACTGCTTCATGGGGGAAATAGCCTTTTCCTATGAGAGCTCAAAGTTAATATTCTTAGAAGTTTTTTTTAGAATGACCTAGAAAGTTCTCTTTTCATTTTGTGAGAAGTCATGGAAGATGGTTAAAATAGGAAGGCTAATAGTACAGAAGAATGAAACCATGACTCATAATGTCTACATTCACAAAAAAAGTATATATTCTTGTGGCATCTTCTGAATTATACATTAAAAAAAGATACTGATATTTCTATTTCAATGACTTAGAGAAGTTGGATTAGCCAGAACCAAATCTACATAAAAGAAATGAAGTTTCCAAACACAATAAATTGTCTTTGTAATGATAAGAGACATATCAGAGCAAAATATTTATAGTAATACCACTGATACAAAATGAATCTATTTATGGCATAGTGATAGCAACTAAACTGAAGCTCTGTTTTTATTAAGATAACTACATTAAGCTATATTTAGCACTCCAAGAATAATGATTCCAACTAATTATCTCATTATCATGCACTGATAGGTCCAATTTTTCTGCTTGCTTTCTCCGCCAAGGTAACTGAACAATATCCACTATGTTCTCAAATCCATTTCCTTCATAAATCCACACTTCACATAAATGCGTTGTCCCTCCATCTAAGACAGCACTTCTTAAAACCACCCTGGACACAAAGGGAAGAGCTGTAAAGCAGCTGTAATGAAAACAGGAGTCTCGCTAACTCCATTCAGGGACGAGGTTGCTTGTTCCCTTTGGGTCTCTTGATAGGCATGGGATTAATACCGCATACTCCCGTCCTCCGCTGAAAGGTCTGGTTTAGTTAAAAGTGGAGACTTTCTCTCCAAACACACACATGCGCACACACTGTTCTGGTTTTTAAAGTCGATCACCCTCTGCTAGGAAATACTGGGATTAAGACTCCTTGGGCAACCTGCATTTGAAACCCTTGTATATACGCATTCAGTTACAGACATTAATTACACAATCATTTATTTCTGACAGGATCCTTTGCTTTTTCAGTACACAGCAGAGACAACGGTTGTATGACGACTATTTCAGTACTTGGCTTTATTCTCACCATGCCTGCTTTACAGGAGAGCGCAGCACTCGTGCCGGTTTATCAGTATTATCAACTGCCTCTTGTTCTTTCGGGGCTGCTTAATGTGGTGCGATTGCAAACGTTAACAATCACACTTCGGTGAGGCAGGAGGCAGGTTAGTTCCCATTTTACAGATGCAATTGGGGCACAGAGAGTAAGGTAGGAAGTTTTACATTAACTTTCTTAAAACAGGCCTGTCAATTATTATATGTTTCCAAATGGCTGGCACAAAATGCACTCACAGCTTGATTAAGGCCACTTGGTACTACCGCAGTAAGAGACACAACTGGCTCTTATGTCTATACCGGTAAATTAAGCTCGCCTGGGAAAGCTGCTGGGCGCTACGGGCAACTGGCGTGGACCAGCTTGCATCGGCGCGAGCAAAAGCCCCTTGTCCCCGGCACAGGGCTGGCTGCAGGGAAACTGCTCATGGGATCTCGGGATGCTCGCTGGACCATTTTAATGGGCAAACCATGCTGGGATGGTGCTGGGAAGGGTGCGGGATGGAGCCTGCCAGCTCAGGCCAGGGAACGTTATAATATAACAGCTTGCTGGCGTGGGCATTTCTGCCCACTGCTCCCAGGCACTATTAGTATAGGTTTCATAAAAATCCACAACAATGCAAGCAATAGCCAGCCCTCATGAAGGGAATGGGCAAAATCACGGTCGACTTTATCCCCTCTCTCTCCTTGCATCCTTCCTCCTCTTCCTTGAAGCCCTGCAGAATACAGCTTGCTACATGGAAACAGGATCATTTTGCCCATCATTTTTACACAGTTTTTTCTTAGCTAAATTCATCACAATGAAACACTATGGAACCTAAATATCCATTGTACCATTGTATTACCATTGCAAGGTAATAATAGTAGAAATCAGCTATATTTGTGTGGCTTGTCACTCCATCACATTCTGTGCTCTGGATAAGAACAATTACTAACATAAAAATGTACAATGGATTATTACACAGAGCAGATGATGAGCCTGAGGTACACAATATACATTTATTCATCTCTAGCATACAGTGTTTGCCATTTGTATAACAGCTAAATTTATCACATCATCAAATTGATGGGCCAAGGGGAAGGAATCCTTTAATGCAACATCCAGATAAAGGATTAGAATAGAATTCAGTCTTCTGGAAAATAACATTTCTTATACACATGCAAATGTATGGCCAAAGGGTACAAAAACTGTGAAAATGACTTTTAAGTAAGTATGACCTCCTCTTCCCAGGTTCCAATGCTCATATTCTCTTGCAAGGAAAGAAAAGCATACGTTACGTTAAGTAAAGTATCTGAAATGGTATTTAATATTTTCCCTTTGATTTTAGTAACTTAATTTATTTATTGCCTTGCTTACATTTAGCAGCTGTATCATTTATCTGGCATTTTTTCTCCCTGAATCTTCAAATTTCAAAGTCTGCAGAATCTACTTCACCTCATTTGTAATACCAAATGACTCATTGATCTAAATTTGTTTTTGTTATTACTCTACTGAGGTTGGTATTGTTATATCACGATGAATTTCTTTTCACTGTGGAAAAAAAAACTTCTATTCTTTATCTCATTATTTTGAGAATTGAGACCTGTGCCAAATATACTATGTCTGTCGTACTGTTTTACTACTCAGCGTAAGAAAGTACCAGAAATCCCATAAAATGCATTAGAATCACACAGAGCAAAATTCATCATAAATATCAAAATTCTTCAAAGTATCCCTGTTAATTACCTAGCTGATACCAACTAACTGTAAACAGCCAAAAGAAAATATTTCAGACTAATGTTTTAAATATAATCAATGTTAAATGTCCAAAATGCAGAATTTTAATATCCATTTTGAGGAAGTTAATTTTTACACTGTTTTTAATTTACTCATTCAAGGCCTAAATACACGCATAATAAGGATAATGTTCGATAGGTTTTACTCAGTATTTTAAAATCCTTACATTAGAACTAAAAGTACTCTTTTTTGGAAAAGCATTTTTGTGGTATTTTAATGTCAGCATCCAAATACTCAACAATTCAAATATAATACAGAACAGAATAAACCTAACCTAATGGAAGAAAATAAATAATAATAAAAAACTTCCTTTGTATCACATAACACAGGTACAGATTCCCCACTGCTTGCCTGAGCTTTTTAACTTTACAAATTGAGCATAATATGATGTTATCAGATGAAAAACACTCCGTTCTACACTGTGCAGAAGTACTGAGGTCTATACGAATTGCAACGCATTGGAAATACAAAGGCATTAGAGAAATAACAAAAGCAGCACCATTGTAAGCAGCTGCTGAATTAGGTGTATTGGTCCTTTTTGTTCCATTAATTATTAGGGAGTCAAACCTTCAAGGAAAATCTATGCACATACCAGTCTTTTTCATGCTGGTCTTATTACCACAATAAGGGATTTACTGTATCAAAATCTAAATGCATAGGTATTCAGATTTTTAATCAAAGAAGCTATCCCTGTTGACTTAGCACTACTTACACAAGCTGTATATCCCAGGATCGTATCTGGGTATGTCACTAATTAATTTCACAAATAAACTGTAAGCTGATGCTATATAATAAATAAATGTTTAGAAATGTTTGATAGAAGCTACAAGCATGTTGGAGAGGTGGAGATACTGTTTTCCTTAATGTGTGTAAGCACACATCTGTCAAAGGTTTTTACAGAGATTATAAATTGTTCTCATAAGCAACCTGCTGAACTGAACATATATATCTGTAACAAATACAATCAAACTATATATATCAATTACCAAGTCCGTGCAAATGGTTTATAAGTTCAACATACTATAACACAAAACTGGAAATTGGTTATAAATGGGGCACGAATAAACTTAACTTAAAATTACAAGAAGATATTTAACCATTTTACGATTAGAGTTCTAAAACAGTCCTACAGGGCAAAAACCTAAATTGTATTAAGTTGGCTCCCATAAGCTTCTGAAAGGGATGATATAAATAGATAGGAGAATTTCTAGAGGCAAAAACCCAGCAATGTGAGTCTTAGTGCATCCAATTTGTATCCTTAAATTACAAAGAGACTGGACTGTTATATCCTTCATTATAATGCATATGGTATGAATCTCATACTTACAGCCTACCATAGTTGCCTATGGGATTTAGGAAAACATTTAGCTATCCTTGAAAAAAAATAGGGCAAGTGGAGTACAAAAGGTAGAAGCCCACCTGGAACCTGGAGATGGGCCATTTAAGACAAGCACTTGTGCTCCTACTTCCACTCAGCTCTCAGATGTGCAGTCCGTGCATGCAGTTCACAAGATCAGGGCTAAGTTCACCCCAAAATTTGGGGTCAGGTACAACTTTTTCCACAGGTCAGGTAAGCAGGGACACGTTGGGTTGTCTGCACCTCCTGCCAGTGTACTTACTCATACCACCCAGGCATATCGTTTAACAAATGCATCGTTATTACACAGAGGAGGATTTGGCAATTCCCTTAGTCTCTGTAGTGTATTACAATTCCAGTTTCTGCTTTTTTTACTATAGACACTAATCTTTTAGGAATTGAGGCAATGCTCTGTGGCTCCATGCAAGCAGTGAGTGCAGTGGCTGTGCCGGGGACTGTGTGCACTCCAGACTGCTTTCATGGTTGCCATGATTATGAGACGCAGTGACTTTGACATCTCTTCTAGCCCTGTGTTCCTACAAACTTGACATTTCTAGACAGTATATAGAGTCCTTTCATGAAGCCTTCTCTATTCCAGGAAGATCTGACTGAGTATTACAGATAAAGGCTATAGAAGAAAAATTTACTCCAAGCCAAGGATGGGTTAGAGTCCATGCATTCAAGTAATGACACTGTGATAACAACATATTACTGCTGGAGCTCCCTGTAATTTTATCCTCATATGAATCTGACATAAATGATTTTGGCAGCTTATCAATCAGTAGGAAGAAAAAGGTTTAATATACTTGCACTGGAAAAAAATTTAAATTAGGGTTTGGACTATAACCAACATGAGGTTCCTATTAGTCAGTTTTCTATAGTCTGTATAGACTAAGTAGATGTATACTCTGCTAAATTGTGTCCAACCACAAATAATAGAAACTCAAATCTGTTTTGAATAACCCAAAGTCGAGATAGGCCAATGAACCTTTGCCCCTGATTAAAAGGTTCAGAAGAGTTTTATATCTTTAGAAGCTTTTTTGTTTTTTCTCCTACTGATCTAACTTTATCTGCTTAAGAAAAGTGTCTGTGTACTTGATAATGCCACATATCCCCGAGTACAAGAAAAAACCTTAGCTACTGCTGGGACCTCAGCTGTTCAGGTGAAGGTTAAGAGGATGTGTGAGGATGCTGCGGCAGTCGTTCGATGCCCCACTTCCTCATCTGCCGCTTCCCTATATGTTCATTGCTCTGTGTCCAGTTTCCAGTTCCAACCAACCAGAGAGCCAAGCAGAAACTGCAAACTATGGCCTCGGGCATCAGCTGTCTGCTGAGTATCAGTTACCCGAACTTCATCCCTTGCGTCTTCAATTCAATGAGGTCTAAGTGGGGAAAAATACATAAATATATAGGCAGACTAACTCCTAGCTCCTAAATGGTGGCAATGGCCAGCCCCAGCAGGCCAATACAAATGTAATTCTGTGGATAGGTCTGCTGATTCCTGGGACCAGCAGGCAAAGGAAGAAAAAGGGGGAGACAGCACTCCATAGGGAAAGGCAGGAGATGCAGCCGCGATGGCTCACGCGTGCCCTCCCACACAAACTCCCACGCCAACTCCTCCTCCTGGCCAGCCTCGCGGAGGGAGAAGACTCATGGCACTAGCCACAGCTACCTCTTTTAGCTTTTGGTCAGAAAAATCCTGTGATAGCTGGGCATCAAGTCTTCCAAACCACTACACTGAGCCACCGAAACCAGCCTGCATTTTCTGTAAGACAGAGGGAACAGGCTATCAATGCAGAGCACATACACATGACACTTTTGTGAAAGAAGCTGGCATTAACATGTGGCATGGTGATAATTAAATGGAGCTAAATTTTCATCAGTTGTAAATCTGAGGCCTCTATGTTTTCCATACTCATGATACTGACTATTGCTACAACTAAGTGGCAAATCAGTTTGCCAGTGAGGAGCAGAAAGACTTCAAAAGCAAAAATGATTACAGGATTCCCATGTGAGGTAAACCAATTTTTAAATCTTTTTACTGAAATTCCAAAGAGAAGGCAAAACAGAGAAATATTTGGCAGAACTGGTTCTTTTCTGCTCTTGTATTACTGAAAATAATTTTATAACTTTATCACAGCAGCAAATGGGATTTTCTGCATGCGTGTTTCTCTATATTAATTACTTTGAATTTCTCCTAGAAGAATTCTGCAATACATACTGGGTGCTGGCATCTTTGGCCATGAAAACAGGCTTGGCAACCCTGCTTGTTTATACCATCTAACAGCACCTGAAGGAAGTATTGCAGCATCACATCCCACATCCAAGGGGAATGGACTAAAAATAGGGATAAACAAAGCAGAAATACTTCTAACGGTATTTCTTGGGTGCTGTATGGGCTGACACCTTCTCGATCCTGGACAAAACTAGTGTGTCAAATTGTTTTTAAGGATAAATCTTAAAGAAAGATGTAAGCCTATGAGCAGCAAAACTAATAATATCTCCCTATAGTTGTGCCCCATATTTGAAGTTCCCTCACACATCGCCTCCTCCCCCATATCACTGCACCCTTTGTTATACTCTGGCCATGCCTATGCTAGGAAATACATAGTCCAGAGACCGTTCTCCAACCCTTAGGTTGACTGGCACAGCTCGGCTCATGTCAGTTGAGCAAACCCTACCAAGCAAGGCAGCCAAACCCAAACTGCCTATGGACAACAGTCTTCGGCTCTTGGTGCCACCGGGCGTGGGAATCATTTGGGAGAGCGCTCCTCATCACAGCCCTCAATGACGGTAGGGTTGTTCTTGCATGCAAGGGCATGCAAGGTCAATGCAGCAAGGGCAACCTCAGGCACCCTGACCACAGCCTAGCACCACTTAATTTATTACTACAGACGTAACCCCTGTATGCCCTGCACTCCAGCCCGGCTACGATACTCTCAGTTCCCTCACTCCCTCACCCATTTGCTACATGTGTTCGACCACTAGTGGGATGGGTTTGTGGCAACCTAGTCATTACTGCTCAGCGAGCCTAAGTTAACATCCTGCGGCTCTCTCATGCAGACCAAAACAAATGACTTTTGATGTGGAATTAGGAAGTATATTTTTCAGATTTACTGTACAGAACTGTAGGGTTCGGCAAGTAACATCTGCTTGCATGTTCAGGCATTTACGCAGCTTTAAAAGTCCACTTTCTAAGCTTCAAAGCAGCTACAAAAATTAATGCTTCTGAAGCATACGGATTGCCTGACTATTATCTGCATTTTTGTTCGATGAATATCTGGAAGGAATCTCGTATTTGATAGACTTTTGATATGTAAACTGGCTGTCTTTCCTTTCTAGTGCTCTTTCTGGAAATCTGATGAGGTCCTTGGGGGTTTATGAAAATTCTTCTTGACCCATACGCATCTGCATCTGTCCTTAATGCTTTTAACATTAACAGACCCTGTGTGGCTTAAGATTGTAAGTCCTATTTTAAGCAGTGACATTAGCACTCATGTCCCATTGCATTTCAGAGAGATCGAGGGTCCAATTTTCAGGGGAATTCGGGTTCCTATTGATTCAGAGAGGTACCTAGCAGGGCTTATGAGAGCATCAAAGCATTTGGACTTAGGGAGAATTAGGCACCTAGAGTACTCTGTCAATTTTAGACTACGATAAGGACATTACCTGAATCTTTTGGAGCATTTAGGCTCCATAGTGCTTGCATTGCTTTGAAAATGGAACAAAGGCTGCAGTGATGCTTAGGTAATTTTGAAAATGCTGCCCTTTACCCTCTCACCACTGTACTTTTCTCTAACACAGACTCTTAGTAAAAGAAAAAATGCTTTTAATTTCAACTCTCTTTATTGTTTTTTTCTCCTTTGACTGAAAACCAAAAAATTCTGTTAAGAAGTGTGAGGCATTTACTTTGAAATCAGCTGCAGAAAAGGCCCATGGAATATAACTAAGTTGTGTGGATTTCTAGAGAATGCACTTAAAACAACTCTATGGAAAAGGTATCAGTATCTATTCAGTTTTTCTTGCAGTAGTTGCAGCAAAACACTACAGCTTCACTATTAAATTCTGCCACAGTCGGCACATAACGCCACAGAACTGCTGCATACTATAGCAGGGTCCTCAGAAGTTAAGTCCTTTTTATTTATAATGCTAAGGTGCTTCTCACTTTTGGGAGATAAAAACCTGAGATGCTGGAGTCCACCCAACATCCACAGGAACATAAAGGTGTATTCTTTGATACAAGACATTTTGGTAGCAACTCAGTCAGCTGCCTTCACTGACTCTGAGAGGAATATTTGATTGCTATCAGAAGGAAGTTTATGTAAAGCAGGAAAATTCTGTGAGTCAAAGATGGTAGTGAAAATGTATGCACATATGTAACTAGATAGATGAGTTTCCTTGAAGACACTTTGTGACAATTTTTATTCATATAGATCTCTCATCGTCTTCAACAGATGTCATGCACGAAAAGAAGCTCAGAAGTTATGTAAAGTGCTGCAGAACGAGGACTCTACGGTGCAGAAAACACCAGCAGAGATGGCTGGGGCCACCTACACCTTGGACATGTGCAAATGACCTGGGTACTGATGAGCAGCACATGGACACGTGTCCAGCATGCAGCAGTTGTATAAAATGGAAAGGTGGAAGGAGGAAGGAAAGAAGCGATAAACCCTGCAAAACAAAGCAGACAAAGCTCAACTGTATTTCGGTTCTGAACTGGTTCAAAGTGGATTACTGCACGGTAGCCCTTCATCACGTTGCGCAGCCCATCTGCTCTGGTCCAACACCGCCACCTACCTTTCTGTGCGCTGCACCATCCATGCTCCCCATCAGCTACGTGCCGTTGCCTGGCCCTCCCAGCATTGCCGGTCCAGCCATCCCACGGCACAGCCGTTTACCACAGCTTTCCAAGCCACATTTGCATTTAGTTTGCCCTGGCAGAGGTATAGGCAGACTGCAGTTGGGAATAATGGGTGTTGCTAGTCCCAGAGTGACATTTTATTTATCTGACAAGAAAATGCAAAGAGGTGGCTGTGAGCCTTATCAGCAATGAGATTCGTGCTGCCAACTATGACTGTGTTCAAAATTCTCTCCTTATGCCAGCACTACTCTTGCTTGGCAATAGCTCAGACTTAAGAAACAGCATAGGGGTGGCACAGCTGTTCCTGAATGCTGAAAACCATCGCAACAAAACCTTGGCTTTTGCCCTCTTGTTAAAGATCCAAAGGATGGTATATGCACATACACATGAACATGTTCTCCACTTATTTTTTAATTTTTAATCTACATATAACACTATCTTCTTTTTCCACTTCTTCAATAAAGAACTTTTAATATTCTCTAGATTAGCAAAAAGCGTATAAACAACCCCTTCATGAAAGCAAGTATCTTCTGTAATACTGAAGACACAGTTAACACTTATCCAGGTTGCCCTATGATCTTTCTACATCAATGTTCATCAGATCTCCCTTAAAAAAATATTTTAAAGGTGGGGAATTATTTTGGGCCCAGACCGCCAGATGCACAGAAAGTGCTGGGCTAGCAAGACCAAAACCTCCCACAAGAACAACCTCCAAACTTCATAAATTATCTTCATGATTCCTTTACAATAGCTCATGACATGCTTGGGGAGCATAAGAAGATCTTGCTTCCCAAACTGACGAGTTCCCTGAAGCCTGTGTGCACCTCCGGAAAGCAGAGGTGCAGCCCATGGCCGAATCAGCAGAGGGCACAAGGGAAGTCAGGCGTGATGAGGACCTGGAGATGTTTTGGTAGGAGACCTCGTGGACTTGCCCGTGTGGGGCCCTGCAAGCTGCCCCAAGTGCCCTGGCCCCAAGTGCGCTGGCCTGAGTGGCTTCGGTGGCTTCCCAGGCAGCGGGAGGAAAGTCACAGAGACCCCGTCTTTCCTCTGTGTGTCTGCTGGCTGAGCCTAATGCTTAAAATAGCCTCTCACAGAGATCTTGTTAACATTTTCAACATATGGTGTTACTTCAGTTTACTCCTGTTCTCTTAAAAGCAAGAATAACTGGTTTGCGTTAACGTTGCATTCAACTGGTCTTTACAAAAATCTCAGCTGGAAGAAAATACCGCACATGCCCACATACACAGAGCTCGGCTCATCTCCGTGGCAATTCTGCTGACAGCAAGGCAGTATATCAAAGATTAAGCTTGTCCGCATCACTTTAAGGTGAATTTAGTCACACTTTCCACTGATGGGTTCTTAATAGGGCCTTAAATTCAGTATGATTCAGATTTTTAGACAATTTCTGCACAGGCTTTCTCTTGACTCATTAAGTAGTAACCTTTGAAAAGCTCAGACAGATGCATTCGCTTTCACTAGTTCTAATCCATTAACAATGACTAGTGCCTAAATTTAGTGTATGATAATCTTATGTTTCTTTCCTATGGTAATGAAAAGGCTAATCATATCAAGAGATCCAATCTCAGAGAAAAACCTGACTTACGCTTAAATAGCTTTCTAAGGCCCCTTTATGTACATCAACAGCTTAACGAAATCTTTTAATTATTTATCATTTCAGAAGATAAAAATGTCAGTAGCGATAATAAAAAAATTCTTCATTCAATGGTCAGTTGCAGTCTGCAACCAAGCAACTCAATGGCATCATGAAACCCTTTCATATTTATATATTAATTATCTAAACTTTAACGTATCAATTTCACCTTAGGTCAGCCATAGTTTAAGGTAAGCTGCTTGCCAGAGGCCTTGGTGTGGTCTTTTAAGTTTGGTATTTTTGTAAAAGAAAAGCATCATTTAAAAAAAAACACTGAATAAATAATGTGTTGTTTTCAGTGATCTGGCTATTTAAAAAAAAAAACCTGACTTCTTCAGCTCAATCATTCTAGCATCATTAAGACATGGAAAATTTGGCTTCTTTTGAAAACATGACACATTTAATACCCTTTTATGTATTAAGGGCACTTTCTGTGGGTAAATGCCATGGATACTGGCACTGTTTACAATTATAGTTATAGCATATATATAAAATCAGATAATTTTTTTGTGTAAAATATCTACAGATATTTAATATATGTATTTTCCACATATCATGTTTAGGAATATAAAATACATACATGCACATGCATGATCCTTATACATATATAGAAGCAAATAAAAAATCTTGTCCCTGAATGTTTTTTTTTTAAAAAAAGCAGATTTTAGTACATAGTGATGTCATGGGATAAAAGGTCTACCAATTTGCTTCTAGGATACTACATACGAACACATTGTTGCCAATAACTCCTGCATAATACAACGCGCTTTTTTTGGATATTAAAAGGAGGAAAAGCATGTACCTTATTTAGGATTCTAAATCATTTGATAATATTCTGCATGTTACATAGTATATTTACAGACACTGAATTGGACCATTTTTGTACTTGTGGCTGATACGCAGCAGCTAAATGAATAATGCCCTCTGTGTCCAAAGGTTAAATACAACTACATAGCAGATATCTAATAATACTAAAATAATGTAAAAACGTAATAATGACCATTCTGAGACATGCCAAAGGTTCAAGCCCACCATCTGCCAGTGTCCAATGGAAGAAGCCTAAGAAATTATATACGGCAACAGGGCAATGCATAATGATATTTCCTTAGGATACTTTCCCCGGCTTGAGCCGACACGGTGTCTTTGCAGCTGACCAAGTCTCTTCCCCCTCTTCACTGTGCTGCACTCCACCCCACCCTCATGCCTCCTCCAGCCTACAAAGTCCTGGTCTACTTTACTACTCCTCATAGGGATGCTGTCCAAAATGTCAGTCACACTTCTTGATCTCCTCTGAATCTCTTCCAGTTTTACAGTACTGGGATTATACACAGTATTCACAATACAGACACATTTATTTAGTTGCACAATGTTTTCTGTTTTGTTGTCTTCTTCCTTTTAATAATTCCAACCACTGTATTTGCTTTTTTGATTGTTCCTGAACTTTGATCTCTCCTTTTCACAGAACAGTCTATTCCAGCTCTAGCATCTCACTCCTATGCTGTAATCGTTAGCTAATAGCCTGTCACTTCATGTCTGAAGGAAGGATTGCTTCTTTTTCCTGTCTGCATCACTTCACATCTAGTCACTTAATATCGTAAGATCCTTCTGCAGGATCCTTCATCTTTATTACACTAAATAACCTGCCATTTGTGATGTCTTTACTCATCCCTTTACAAAACACTTGTAAATATGCTGATTGGCACAGAAATAAGTGGTAATCTACCTACACTGTAAAAACTGTACATGCCTGGCCTTTGTTCTCTAATTTTTAATCAGTTGTTTTCCTCTGTGGGAAACTTCCCTTTTATCCCATGGTAACTTTCTTTAAGATTCTCTGGTGAAGGATCCTGTCAAAAGCCTTTTGAGATTAATGAAGATCACATCAACCAGTTCTCCTCCTCCTGCTTGGGGATGTCCCTCCAGATTCACCAGGAGCTGGAGGGCTCAATTCCCCTGCGCAAAGCCATGCTGACTCTGCCCTATACATCACATTATTCATGCTTTCATACTAATCTGACTCTTTATTATTGTTTCTTCTAATTTGCCTGTACTAATTATAGACAACAGGTTTACTCATCTGTAATCCCATGGTTCTCTGGAGTCCTTATAAAAAAACAGGTGCCCTGAAGGTCACCTTCCCATCCTCTGGCACTGAAGCCTGTTTAGGCAAGTGGTCAGAGAGTAAAGCTAGTAATTCACTTTTAAAGTATAGATGAGAACAGACTACACCAGTACTAAGTTACAGAGCATATGAATTGCTATTTTATCAAATGAGGAATAAACTCCCCAACTTGCTCAGTCAAAGGCCCTATTTCAGATCTTCCAAAGGATGCAAGAAACATCTCATGTTGGAGCTTCTACTACAAACCTCCAGGCTGAAACAGTAACTGGGAGAGTAACCAGCGGTGTAAGTCACATTTTTTCCGAGAACTTGATGGTATTTCACAGAAAAGATCAACACTGACTTGTAATTCTGCTACAGTGGTTCTCGAGCAAGGTGCCGGCCTTTCCCTCTTCCCTGAATGTCCTCACTTCATCCCTCCACTTCATACTTCTCTTCCTGTTTTACCAGAATTTGTCTCCTTTCCTTTCTGATCTCTACTTTCTTCATTTCCCTCCTAAACCTTTGGTTGCATTTTGTGTAAATCTGCTCAAAATTTCCCCTTCTGCTTGCCATGCACTATCTTACTTTTTTATCTAGCCATACTCATTCTGCTGTAACTGGTGGTCCAGTATCAAGTTTAAAAACACGGGGCCATCTTTTAAACTGTATAAAAAACAGTAAATGACAGAATGTGAATTCTTCTCATTAGCTCATACATAATTGGATGTATAAGTTAAGTAAGCAGTAAAACATCTGTTTCAATGCACAGTTGTCTGATTTAAATATGTAGATGTCAGCACAGACTCATACTAGGGGATTTCCAAAAGCAAACTTCAGCCCAGTGATGCAAACCTCCCTATCGCCATTTCTGTCAGCACTGGAGACAGGCAGGTTCCTCCGCTGGGTCATACAGAGTGGGGTAATCAGACAGAAGGCCTCTGGGTTGCCAGGAAGATGACAAAGCCAGTAGGAAATTTTGGTCTGGTTGCAAGAAATACAGTGAAAGCTTGGGGAAAATTAAAAAAAAAGGTATTTTGAAAGTGAAGAATAAGTTGATAATATTCTTTAAGATCTCTTAAATACACTTTAAAAAGAAAACTTTCTCCCTCTCTCTCTCCACTCTTATTGTCGTGTTCCAGAGAGTCTCCTAAATGGAACCGTCTGGTCCCAAAAATGCCACTAACCATTGAAAGGAAAGGTCATATTCAGTTACAAAAAATCAACCACAAAATCAGCAGTCAAATACTATCATTCATAAACTTCAGGTAGAGCTACTTATGAAGAAATCATGAAAGAGTTTTTCCATAAAAACTGGTGTGAGCAACAACATTCTGTTTTCCATTTTATTGCTCACTGAAAACCTTTGAAATAGTAGACTTGTCTTAAACAGAGGACAGATGCAAAGGAAAAATATTCACCATCACATTTACTTCTTAGTAAAACAGTTCTAGAATAAGTAAGACTAACTCGATGAAGCCCCTCTTGTTAGGATGCTTAACATGAGATACACAGGAAAACAGTAATACAATGAAATGGAAAATATGGATAATCATGGCACATTTAATTACATTTTTCAAACCAATCAACACATACAACAAGCTCTCTGATTTTTCTGCCTATCAAATCTAGAAAAATTACACTAGAATGGGATTCCCAGAGAATTACTTGGACATTGGCAAGTATCAGAGTTCGTTCCATATATGCATCTCCTCTCTATGGGCCAGGAAGAAGATGGCAGATACAAAGACAAGGTAAAACTCTCTCTGTTCTTCATTTTTGTCCAAAATTGCAACAGGTAATTACAAGGTATATTTTGAGTACTAGTGCTGCAGCAAAAAAAAGAGAATGGAATAAAACTGGCTGAAAGAGATCTGTGTAAGTGCAATGTGATCTATCATATTTCAGTATCTATAGAATTACTAAATTATCACATTTCGAGATGAGAATAATAATCACCTCTGTAAATGTGTGTCATAAAAACTTTCTTATACAAACTGAAGTAGTTTCTTACATGGAAAAAAATTAGCAAAGAATTCCAGTACCTTGAGCTAGTTCTGGAGCAATGACAAGAGGAGACAATTATTCACACACTCTTTCTTTATTTCAGTTTTCATTTCCACCTACAGTTTCTATTTACTGATAAGACCATTAAATAACATAAAGACAAGACTCCTGGGGAATCCTACTAAACACACATCCACCTGATGACTGTTTGCTATTTATAATTTACTTTGAGGCCTTTTAGGCATTTTAGAATCCATGCCATGTGTAGCATATTGATGCTTTAAGAATTTGTTTTCCTAACCAATTCATTTACAATCTCTCAAATAAATTATTGACTCATACATGCCAAAAATCTTGTACATATAATGTAATGCTGCTATTAGTTAATAAAATACCAACCGAATTATAATGCTCCTTACTTCAACTCTTTGCAAACGAGAAAACAAGTTTCAATTAACAATTAATGGTCTGCAGATGGAAATTTCTTATTTTTGGCTCAGACTTTAAGTCAGAAGCTACTGTTACATATGACAGGCCAAAGATGACATGAAACAGCTGATTTGAATGACTTCTGATTAGTTTACTGAAAAGGTATGAAGAGTTAGCTAAAAAGTTGCTTATTATTTTTAAAAATAGAGATATCTTGGGTTATGTTTTGGTTTTGAATTATAAACATACGTTACCAAATGCTAGAGCTCTACAGAGTAAATCTAGCATAGACAAGCCTGGCTAAATGAATATAATTACCTGAAATATATTTTAAAAGAAATAGTTTCTTATTAATATTTAGTTAGGAAAACTATAACAACTCTAAGTCTTATTTATCTTACATTTTTTGCTTAGGCTGTTATTAAATTGGCAAATTAAATTAAATTCTTTTTCTGATGAGACAGACTGAAAGATTATGTACTTACATCTCACTTCCCATTAAGTTTCCATTTGGTTTAGAAAGTTTTTAATTTGCATTTAACTGCCGGCAAAGATCAATATGTTACATTACACTGCATTTTCATGTACTGACACTAGAGGATCTTAAGTCTTGAAGCCTACCTATATGTTTACCAGCATTTCCACAAGCAGGCGCGCATTGTCACACATAAGGAATTGCTGTTTTACCACTCTTTGCTCTAACCATTTCCCAAATGAACATTTTCTCCCTGGGCCTTCCCTTCAGGCTATGCTTCAGTGCCCAGAGAAGCCAGGGAAGGAAGGTTTCTGTCTTAAGGCTGTTTATAACCTTGGCTGTTTCTTTTTTTTTTTCCTCTCCTCCCAGTTCACTCCACAGTCCGTGGGACGCATCCTGCCAGCACAAGCAATGCGCCCGGGGGTCCTGCTCAGCCTTTCACAGTTTTTGTGCATTGGAGTTAATCAGGTGAGTAGGCAAAAGTGCAGTTTGCATGCAGACTCTTGCTCTCTTTTCCTAAATCTTAACCCAAATGGCAGAGCAGTAAGTTTAATTGTTTTTCAGGTCCTCCCTGGTGAAAGAAAAAATCTGCCCCCATGTACCAAATAACTATCTAATTTCCAGGTTTGTGCCTACTGGAATTTAAATAATCCCAGCAGCCTGCTTCAGAAGACTGTCCTTCACGTGGTCGGCCAAGCCACAGAGACGCACGGGTCCAACGGCAATGGAAGAGGAATGATCTTCCAAAATACACCATGCCAAAAATAGCAGAAGAAAATTGCCTTTTATCTGTTCTGATGGTGATTCCTTCTCACTCCATCAACTGGGAGGTCAGAAGCAATCGGAAATGGGTGCTCAGCTATCCATCCCATTTCTCCTTCTCCTGAAAGCAGCTTTCGAAGCTGCATCAGCACAAGTGAGAGCAGCAGCTCTCTGAGCACAGGGTATTTATGACAGGGCTGGCATCACTAAAGGAACTGGGGGTTTGCAGAAGCAGCTGATAGCCAATATTTTTATTAGTAATTTATTAAGTTAAAGAAAAAGTGCTTTATCCACTCTGTGCAACAGAAGTACAACGGCACGGCTGAAATGACATAGTGCTGGTGGAAGAAAAGGAAAAAAGAAAGGTATCTCCAAATTCTTTATCCTACGACCCTGGCAAAACTGACATCTTAGCAGACAGATTTTAAATTTATAATAAGAAAGGCCGCTTCCCAGGAGGCCAGTAAGACAGTACCTTTCTTTGCAGAGGTGTCAGCACTTCTCCTGTTCCTACTTCCACCAGATGCTACTACCAAGACGAGTTCTACCAACTCCGAATAGCCTATCTTGATTTATTGCTATAGTCATCAGTCCTCAGCCTGGCAGCGCTTCAGCGGGAACCGTGACTATCCTGATTTCTCTGAAAAAAGTCTAACCTGCTTTAAATCAGGCAACAGCTATCAGTGACTGCTTTTGAAAGAGTGGGCATGTTGCCCTTCTGCAGTCTTTTACCAATCTCGAAAAAAGAAACTGCTTACTTAGCATGGAACTTGTCAGGATTAATCAATGGATATTGCTAAAGCATTGGAAAGAAGTCTGTTTTTATACTGCTTTTGCACACCCAGTTTTTGCTAATTTACTGCAAACCTGTGCTGCAAAAGATCTGTTCATTGTTATCAATACTTTCTATATCGAAAAGTCCTTTTCATTTTAAATACAGACCCCATGACATTCAGTGGGATGATAACCTATGCCCTAGGCTTTTTATCCCAAGAACAGGCATACAGAAGAAGTATTTTATTCAGATCATGCTCTTCCCGCCTTTTACTTTTCACAACCAACTTTGCTAAGGGAAGAGCAATACTGTTGCATGATTATGCCTTAACAAGGAGCCTCGATGTCAAACCACGGTAACATTCCTGTGGTCTCAAAAGGCCATGTGGAGATGGAACAGCAACAAAACCAAAATCATCAGACTTCCCGCCTATTCATCTTTTTACTGATTTCTACGATGTGGACATCTGCACCATACTGATATTACCAGTTAATTTGATCTTTGGCTACTTCAGGCCAACAGTGCACAATATTTTAGGGACTCTGTGAACCATTTCCGCCTTACTTTAAAACATTAAATAAAGTCTACTAGCAAAGTAGAAATACAGAAATCTTGAAAAATTAGAAGTCACCACACACGGAAGATGAATCAAAAATATCCTTCCCTATTCATCACTACATTTTTAATTTTATTCTAGTTTTGTTTCTGATATTTTCTGCAACTGCTTTCATTTTATAAAATGTTAAATAACTGGAGAAAACCCCACAATGTAGCCAATCAAACCAATCAGTAGTGTTACAGTAAAAGAAAGAAACCAAAAACAATAAATGAAAATTGAAATCAACATATTTTCATAAATATTTCAGCTTTTAAAAAATAAGACATTTCTCGCTAAATGAACTTTTGATATCCAAATGACCCAAATGAAATCAGTAATAAAAACAGAATTTGGAGAAGTTGCAGTAGGATGATCTTGCCACTGAAATTACAGAGATATATTTTAAGTTAAACAGAATACAGCAAAAGAGGAAAATATATTCATGTTCATATTAAAATCACATAAAAGATATCCTTTCAACTGTTTTTCACATATACAGGTAAATTTCTGTAAGAAATATTAAAATGGTTTATTGCATATATAAATTCTTATCTCTAAAATATGCTTGTTGATAGGCTTATTCATTTATACCAGATCTGTGAAGTGCGACTAGTTTTTAATTTTTGGATTTTGTTTCCTTTTTAAAAAAACTTTATTCCAAAAACTCCACAGTCAAGTGACCGATCACTGTACCGTAATGTTTTTCACTGCAAAGTCCATTGTTTCTCCAAACAATTTCTCCAAACTGTGCTGAATCTAAACAAATCCACATTTACCTCTTTTTATCTTAAACCATTGCTCAGATGATTTTAATATAGAACCCATCTATCTTGGTTCTATTCAGATCAGCCGGTACCCAATAAAAACAACTATTTCAGCCGGGGCTACAGGGATATGTCGTGAAACAACCCAAGCTCCTTCTATTTCAACCACACACAGCCAAAGCATCTGTTACTTGTTTTACAAGTTGCAAATGACAAAGAACAGTTTTCAGTGCCTACTGAAAGTATATAAAATACAACTGCACCAGGAAATCCTCAGATAGATACTGGAGCCTTCTCTGGAAATATACACTGCTGCATTTCCACTGAATATAAAAAAAGGCTTTTATCTTATATTTTCTATCCACTGGTCCTGCTATTATAATATTTATGAGTGTATTTTTATTTTCCTGCAGATTTCTAATATCCTGACATTTTTTGTTTCTCCTTACACTTCATAAAGTTACCTTGAAAGCTAATTCAGGCAAACCAATTTTCTCCCTGTATAAACACAACCACCACTGGTTCCTTATTCTTAAAGAAAGATGGCTTTAAGACACTACCCTTACAATATACAAATTGTTAATTCTCTTCCTGAGAACATTTAAGGTTACTGCTAGTAGAGAAGATAAATCACGGGCTCACTTCATAGAATCCCAAGTAGACACTAAACCTTAGTTGTGCAGGCTAAAAAAAACACATGCAAACTAAAAATCTTTCAGTATAGGCAACAGTTTCTCCCACATTTGCCCAAGAATATAAAAAGAAGGCAGCCAGCTGCTGCTGCTGCTGCAGAAAGAAAAGCACTAAAACTCTGAAGCTCTGCTATATTTAACTGCATTCTCTGCATTTCCAAAACTTTATTTAGATGGGAAATCTCAAATAAAACTAACTTAAAAACAATGTTAATATTCTCTTCACGATTAACAGGATTTGGTCATGAAAATTAGCCTGGACTTGATGTTTTGCTTCAACTTCTGCAGAATTTTGGTCAAAATGTGGTCCAGGTTGTATGCAGTTCTTCAGTATCATACTTTTTGACATATGAATGTGTTTTGTTTTTTTGGTTGCCTGTCTTTAAACAAAAAAGGAAACTTTTTTTTAATTCAAACCTCGTTCTCTGGGAAAGGAAAAGATCACTGGGATTTCTGCAGAAGTCTCCATCCTTGTCATAGTTACGTTCTAGTGCTAAAACACAGAATATTTCAAAATCTAACACCGCTAAAAAAGTTCAGAAGAGAACAATGTAAAAAGCCGTTTGACAAGGGTGGCTGGAAAGGAAAATGACTAATGAGGCGACGGATCGTGCTGTAGTTCTTTTCATTAAACCCTCAGATTTGCCAATAGTTAACTAAAATTACCAATTTTACCCTTTAAAAAAACTAAATTTATATGATACAATAAAATGTGTTCATTATGTCTCCTGCTTGTCTTGACTTATTGACTTGGCCAGATTTATTCAAAGGAATCCAATTCTGAAGGTAAGAATGATAATTATCTTATTGTTTCCTTTTCTGCTTTTCTTCTGTGACTCTCTTAATAAGTTTACATTTGTTTTTGGTAAATAAGAATGCTACTGAATGATTAAATTAGTCAGTAAAATTGGATCTGAGCAGAATTCACCAGAATCTGTATCCTTTATTTCAAACTGATTCTTTAGAGATATGGAAATCCAGTGAATATATCTTCATTACTGAGGCCAGAACAGATTTCTCATAAAATTAATCACTTCACAGCTAACAGTTGGCAGCTGAGGAACTGTGAAAAATTCAGGATCCTGACAGAAGGCCAGTGGAATAGGCTGCTGTAGGCAGAAAAGCAATTTCCAGTGTTTACTAGAAGTCTCAAGGTATGCCATTTTATGCAACACTAAACCATTCATAATAGTTAATATTCCTACCACAAAACAAGAACAGTTTTCTTATGTAACAGTTCCATTATCATTGGCACTGATAACGAATATGCAGACTAAAAATTTTGAAAATATTACTAAAATTTTATCGTCATTTATAGTAAGAGCACCACTGGTGTGGAATATTTCACTGTGAACATGCAAGAATTGAGATATCATCTTAGAACATTATCAATGATATGGAAAAAAACAACCAAACTGCTGAATATCACAGATGGTAATAAATAGAAAATATTTTAAAGACTACAAGATAAAGGAAAAGAATGAAAGCAGAAACAGTAACAGCAAAATGGTAATAGTAAACTGAAATCTTATGGGGCACAAAAGACAGTAAAAGACATATTGAAAACTCTGAGCAGGGAGATGATCACTTATATTTACCAGGGAGAGTTAAGAGACTGAAGTTATTGTTTTTCCCCTTCTCCTCCTACAAGCACGTCTCATGTGGTGTTCGTGCCCCTTGCTACATGATGTGGCTTGGTCAGACGGCACTGGAGAGCCACATCCAAAATCGGGCCCCACCGATGCAGGGTGGTCACGGTCAACCACCCTGGAGCTGCCCCTGAACCTCCACGTGCCTTGGACCAAACGCTGGGCCCAGCTGTAGGTCCTCTGATATCTCCCACTCTCCTGCCACCCAGCCTGGCCAGGACAAAGTAGGATCCCCTCCTCGTCCTCCACTTCTGACCCCCCAACACGGCACCTCTAGCCAAAGCCTGTGCTGTGGGGTGCTCATGCACAGATATCTGCAAGAGATCCAGCTGGCCAGGACCAGAAACATGCCAGGAACCACAAAAATATTCAAACATTTAATTATATTAATGATCAGGAGACAATATTTGGCCTGTGCCCCAACCTATCTAGTTTACTTGCATAGATGTTCCTTGACATAGGTACTCAAGACCATCCGTGGTTCTCCTGTTCTCCCACCCTTTGCTAGCAGCCAGGAAAACAGGCTTGAAAAGAACTGCTCATTACTAATCACTTCCAAACGTAGTGCAGATGAGCCTACAACCTTCAAAATTAATAGAGAACTGAGAAATCAGGTTCCAGAAGACTGCAAAGAAAAAAAATCAAGAAAAGCAGAAATAAACACACAAAAAAGAAAAACCTGAAGTTTCTGAATGTGAAGAAGTAGTATTTCTAAATCATTCCAGATCATGCTTCATGTAACAAGTCTCAGACTAAAAAGTTTACAGAAATGCATTCGTAAGAGGGGAATGCCCTACCACTCTGCCTCAATTTTGTGACTATAAAATAAGGGTAAACATATTTACATGTTTCTCACTGATAATTTCAACACCACTTGTATGATACCTTTGTAGCGACTTGAAGACGAAAAAAGCTTTATCATAAGCTTGCATATTTCTTAAAAAGTGGTTGTCAAGAAATGCATATGGCTTCTATGCCATTTCAGAAAGAATGAATAGTGTGTTCAGAATAACATGTTAATCACTGGGGAAGCCGTCTACAGAATATATTTGCTTCTGATCCCATAGGCACCTCTGAAATTCCTACCTCCTGCAAGTACGTAAAAGGTGTCATGATCTGATCATTTGAGATTTAACTCTGCTCTGACTCTTTTCCAGTCTTCTGCTGAAAGTTTTGGAAATGATGTTGTTGGGCTTTGAAGCGTTTTTCACATTTGGCTGCATTTCACTGCATTCACTCTGGCCTACTGAAAGCAGATCCATCCAGTGCTTTCTCCAAGTGCATGTTCAGTGCCTGTTCTTTAGGAACCAGAAGAACAAACCTATTTCTAAAGAAAAAGGGTTAATTTCCACATCACTAAGACATTAAACAATTCATGTGAACACATACCATAAAAAGAGCAGGCAAGTTAAGGGAGTATACAGGAGCCTTCCTAATAAGACACTTGCATTGAATTTTTAAGTTGGCGTTTTTTGAGCCAGAAATGAATAACTATTCCAGTAACTTTGAATTTCTTTCTCTATTTTTCCCTCTCATGCCTTGTCAGTATGAATAATGAAGAGTAAACATGCAGCTGGTTATACATGCAATATCAATCTTACTCTCTCCTGGGACTGCAACATGCTACATTTGGTGCAATAAAAAGGTGCAACGTAAAGGAGGAAGAATAAGAAACCCCAACACAAGAAGAATGACTTTTTCACTCAGCCTACAACATTTTTAGAATTTTTCCATTATGTAATGATTAACAGCTTCGACTTCAATTGTAAATGTACAGAATAGATTTTCTTACATTTCAAGTATTTCTTATCCAATGCCAAGAAAATATAAATAAATGATATTATCAACCGGTAACAAATGTTCACTCAGTCAAGATCTATTTACACTAACATTACCTCTAGCAGCCAATACTAGAGAGCAAACAAACAATAAACTGTCATGCCAGATTCTGATGGAAATAAATATATGAAATGGAGTTCTACAGTGTAATCCATTTAACTAATGTAGAATATGTTATAATAATTTGTTATAAAGCTTCGCATAGACCTCAAATAAACATTTATTGCCTATGTTAAGGGATGGAGGGGCATTCTCAGGCTTTTACTAGTGTATGTGCTATTTCTCCCAGCCATTCAAAGCTCATTAACCATCACAGCAGAGGCAAACAGCAACTGCGACATGAGCCACTAAAAATACCTCTTATTGGCATCTGTTTTATGGTATTTTGTATTCGTTGGAACCTTCAGTGGGTGTGTGAAATTTTCCAGCTGCTTATAATATATAGGGCTGAGCCTTAAAACACTCTGTTACAGACTTGGTTATAGAACACAGAGAAGTGAAGGTTCAGAAAAGGTACAAATAAAAAGGGTATCATTAGATACTGGAAGACTGCATGCTCCTTTACACCGTGCAGAAGTTTGTCTGCAAATTAGCACACTTTTGCAAGTTATAGTGAAAATCCATCCAAAAGCTGACGGATTCTATTACTTCCCAAAGTTCACCTGATGTGTGTTTTCACCCTGTGAGTGCCTGCTTGATTTCCTCCCGCAGAAGATGATTTCTTCCCCAGCAGATCAGAAGTGATCTCTTATTTTTGCTTAGAAGTGAAATTGCTTTTTCTCAAATAGCTTCACCTACAACTGGGACTCCCAGTATAGCAGAAGAAAAGCCTGGCAAAGGAAACAGCTCTTTTAGGTTTAGTCAACAGTCTGGGCAAATCAAAATAGGCAAGGCAAGGAGAGGGCAGCCACTGAGCGGGGACACTGGGCCCAGACCATTGGCGGTACCGGAGCCCAGCAGGCAACAGTGGGGAGCAAGGCTGCCCCATGCAGCTGCCTGCCCTTGACGTGGACTGTCCTTCTTTGGAACAAAAACTCTTTCAATAGGAAGGAAACACAAACTGCAATGGTCACACAGCAGCATAATGTTTATGTTACATCCCATAGCTAACTGTCAAATGTGAGAGCGTCTTCTCCCTTATGGCTTTCCCTTATGGAACGTATTCAAAAAACACACAGACATTTAAAAGTGAAGAAAAGTTGTTCAATGTTTCCTTATGTTTTCCTTTAGAAAAAAGCCAATTAAAAGCATGAAGAAGCTAACTTACAATAACAATTTAATGAAATGCTGTAGGTCTTGTCAGTTATCTGAGCTGATGTTTGCAGTAGATACAACTGTCTGCGGTAGGTGGTTGGCCAAAAACAATAGAAGCATGAAGAACACAGAACTACTTGCACTCAATTAAGGAAGTGTCATATTATCTGGCATTAGTTACACTAAACAATAATAAAGTTGAGGAAGTCTAAATAATCTCAGATGGTAGAAAAGGAAAGAGCTCCACCACAACCTGTGTTCAGTGAAAGAAGTCTCACTGACTTAAGGGAAATCCACCCACATCAAAAAATCTTTCCAACTATTTAATGGGCCTTTTGAAATGACTACACAATAGAGCTGAGGTAAGCAGAAAGCTTCCTGCTTAATAATTACTGCAGAATATATTGGTTCACTGTGTCTCCACAGGCAAATTGAATAACACGTTACTTCCATCAGCAGATCTAGCGAGAAGCACATTCATCATATCATTTTACAGGACACTTTGGCATCACTAAGCCATCATTTCTTTCTAAGTTGTAAGACGAGACACCATTTCTTGTGAGATGGATAATGAGAAATTACCTCCTGGACAACTGAAGAGGGCAAGTTTATTCACTGTGATCTTGATCCTAGCTTTGTGGCACTCAATATACTTTCATGATTAATTTACAGCTACAGCGGTTAGTAAATTCACATCATCAGAGATTGGAGTTTATAAAAAAGCAATGAACTCAGCTATTTATACAAGTATCAGATGTCTCTCTGAGTTTTTTGTATTGCTGTAAGTGTTTTCTGTTTAAAGGAGATAATGAGTAACCATCTAATAAATTGTAATTTGCTAAGGATGATGATGATGAACACATTTGTATTTCATAGACCCACACTGGCAATTCCAGCGTAGCTAAGCACACTGAAGTCAGTTCCTCCCAAGAAAAACTTGCTTATTGCAATGGAATAGTGTATCTGTAAGCCTTATAGGGTAATGGAGACAAAACTTACTATGAAAGCAAAAGGATGAGCTGAATCAACAAAATCACTTGTGTTTGTGAACTGAAAAAGTACGTCAGTGACTTTTACGAATTTGGTTGGTGTAAAATTTCCTAAGAGTTAATAGCTTAAGCAACGATGGAAACCCTTAATGGTAACTATGCAATGTGCAGAGCTCAGCCTTTCCAGGCCCTATCATGGATCTCTCTGCAGAAGAATTTACATCAGAAAAGAGCAGTATCTGTTTTTCCCATTTTGAAATACGCAGTACTAGATGATAACAAGGGAAATCTGATTCCAATGTAACTTCTAAGCAAAGAGAGTGGGAGAAGAGAATTTGGCACTTCAGCTTTTATCCCCATTCCACCTCTGGCCCCACTGTGCCGGCCCACGGAGCTATGAGGAACATGCCCATGAAGTCCAAGGAGCTCAACTCGGTATTTGTGCCTCCTCCTCGGGACCAGCTGTCCCCTTGGCTGCAACACAGCACAGATAAAGTATGCTCAAGGCTGCCAGCCCTGCAACCCTCTCCGGTGCCTGCCACATAGGGACCCCGGCTGCCGGACAGCCAGACAAGTCCCGATCCTGGCACTGCCATGCTGCTCGCCCAAGCAGGGAAGAGGTCATGGCCAGCATGGAGATGGTGATGGGCACTCGTCCCCCTGGGAGCTTCAGGGACCAGCCTGACTCGCTGCATGAGGCCATGCTCATACACAGTAAACATGGGTAGGAAAGAAATCTGACTGGGAGAATGGGTTAGGCCAACATTTAACTTAAGTGTCAGTGCAACTCCTGCGTTTTAAGAATTAGGTTGGCAACGTATCACCTCAGTGCCAGGCTGCTCCCAAAGGTCTGCTCTACTAATACACTGCTCCTAACTTGCACCTACCACCTGGTTTAGTGACTAGGTGTTTTAAATAATAATAAATACCTTCTTTACATTTTATGTGAACCAAGAAAATAAATGCTGTTTTCCAACTAAAAGATCTTTAAAAATCTTCCATGAGGTTTCTAAATCAAAAGGTGGAAGATAGAGAACACAGAAAGCAGTGGTGGAGCTGAGGCTAAATGGGGACTTCGGCAGAGAGTGTGCTAAGGACAAGGAGAGTTAACGTACATAGGATGGATAATGATAATAAAATGGCACAAGACAATAGCGATGCGAGATAAGGAGAAAGCTGGAGAAGACAGGTGAGAATTCAGTCATCAGTGAAACAGGTGCAGGGAAGGTGACAGTCCACGGATTAGTAAGACTGTTAGAAAATTCAGTCTATAAATACTGTACAGACATACTCAGAAAATTATCTGCAGACATATCAGCTATTAATTTATGTGCTATTTATCTAACGGCCCTATCACAATCCATCATCAAATTCTCTCATGAATTGCAACATATAAAACTTCAGTGGCTTCAAATGCACTTGCATGGTTTGCAGACAGAGTAAAATCGGACTTTAATATTCATACCGTCTTCAAGGTAGTCTAGCTTCCATAACTTGTCACAGAAGTGTGACACAGATTTTTACCATTGTTCAGGGACAAATCAGGAATAACATATGGCAATCGAACTGTGAATGAAATACTTTGTAAACCAGCCTCTTTACAAAAGCTGATACAGTTGAGAACAATCTTATTAAACTAATTGACTTTCCAAAAATTATTTAATATAGTTTTAAAAAAACCCCTAAACCTGTCCCAGCTTCCTTTTCCACTGCTTATAATACAGACTCACTGATTTTAATGGCAGTATACCAATGCACCTGAGTGTAGCAGCTTACTATTCAGTGGAACGATGTGAATAGGGGCCCACTGCAGAATGGCTCAGTCCTAGCAGGTATATTACCTTAATTATTTTAGTATCAGCTGAAAAAGATATAAATCTATAGAGGAGGTACTAAAATATATTTAATAAAATTAGTGCATTTTTAAGCTCAAAACAAAATGATTCATCTGTTTTTTATACTAGCAATGCAGAATAGTAACCTAATACTTGTTTACACCTCTAAATATACAGTGGGAACCTATTGTGTAATGTATACAAAATAAATTGTGTAAAGTATAGCATCGTTGCACCTACAGCAATGTTTACTTAAAGAGAATCCAGCCCTTTCCCTTGCAGTCAAGACAGGACTCCCATAAGTAAACCTAACAAAGATGTAAAATCAGAAATGGGCAGTGAATTTCTCTCAGACTAACCTTTGATAACACACGTAAATATCATAGACTAGAATTTTTTTAGCCTTTACATATCATAGGGTCTTCAGTAAATCCTGTCTCTGCACTATTGATCTACTTTTCTGTGATTAGGGAATGCTTGCTATACTTTCATACCATATTATCTGTACATATTTAATACATTTAAATATTAATTATTAATTATTGAATACATTTGCTATGATCTGCAACATTAAAAATCTTCATCATATAACAATATCTAAAGACGAACAATGTGGAAAGCTTTTAACCCAACAGTGGTACACAGGCACAGAAAGGACATCTAGAGCCAGTGGGTCACTCACATGCTTAAAATTCAGCACTTTCCTGCTTGGTTCTAAATACTGCACTTTGTATCAGACTTCACAGAAGTTCCATATGAACTATTAAACAGGCACTGGTGTCTCTGAAAATACTACAGACTGCTTAGGTTAAAAAGGGAGAAATTTAGATGATACAGAATTAAATGCATCCAACTCAAGAAATGAGAAAACTACACAATTAGCTTTTAAGCCTTAAAAATTATCAGTGGGTGGTTCAAGGAGAAAAAACAAATTTAAATAAAGACAATGGCATTTTCCTTATCCTCTGTGCCTATCATCAGACACTCATGATTTTGTCATAGCACTTTCACCTAATTTGGATTTTCCAAACCTGAACACCTTTGCTACTCTTTGATGCTTTTTAAAACTCTTTGAGGCTTTTTAGAAATTCTCTGGATTACTTTCCATCGTAAAAGTTTGAATAATTTCTCTACTGTAGACAAAACTGAGCCACTCACTCAAATCACAGCTACTCCTTTTTTTTTTCTTTTTTACTCATTATCACTCTGAGGTTTAAATTCCAGCTGCTAAACCAGCACCCATAATGCTGCTCATTTATTATTTAGGTGCTATTATTTAGGTTGTCCTGGCACCTAAATTTCTGTTAAAGTGCAAATTATGTTACTGAATGTTTTAACTCCATGTTCCGATCACGCAAAACTAAATTTTGAGGTCCACTCATTGTGACCATAAATCCAAAAGAGAAAAAACTAAACGGAGGGAGCATTTAACTCCTCAGCCCCCTCTTTAAAGTATAAAGCTCAGTGAATACTACTGTAAAGTGCCAGCACAGGAGAACTCCATTGTGGTGCTCTTCCTGTCCTTCACACGTCATGCCCATAAAGCAGCTTATAGTTGATGCAGTGAGATCTTTCCATGCAGAGCATTGATGCCATAGCATATTTTACTATTACAAAAGTATTTTGAAAAATTTTAAATGAAAATAACCTGCCTTTGACTTCATATTGTTAGGGAAAACAATATTCTCCTATTCAGGGCTGGGGAGCTCAGTGTGCCAGAGACATACGGCTTCTCTGCTTATTAAAAAACAAGGCACTTAGGAATTGGTCTTTAAGCGAACGGAGTCAGTGGGAATTTCATAGCTTTTTGCCAGGGAAAGAATGTTTTGCCTGTGGGACAGAACTGCTATGGGTAGCACAGTGTCATTTCAATGAACTTTAGCTTACCAGGGCTTGTGTGAATGATTTCTTTATGCAAGTCTCTCACAGCCAACACGCATCTGAAGGAAACACTTTGTTTGGAGAAATTCTAGTCTTAGTCTCCTCTTTACTCCCTCAGTCTATAAAAATAAAAGTTAGCTTAAAAATGTACTAGAGAAATAAAACTGCATCCAAATTAAATTTATTCACTCCCGGGCAAAAGGCAAAGATCTGTGTTTCCATTTCTAGGTTACTGGCAGATGATGAGTTCCGGACTTAAAAGCAGAATTTTAGAAGAGGGAATATAGCAAAAGAGGTACTTCTATATAGTACAGATTTCACTGCTTTGGAATTAGATCATTCATAGAGTATTTTGTGTTTTATATCTGAACCTTGCTAATTTTTACCTCACAGTTAGGGATTATTATATTTCTAAAATTCTGTTGTCTCGAAAATTGGGAATTTAAAAAATGACTGTAGAGTCTGCATAGCTTTTCCAAATAAAATGCATTCATTTTACCTGCTCTGAGTGTTAGCCTAGAATATTTGATAGGCATGTTAAACTATCAGTTAAAAGTCCTTAATAGGAGTGCAACAGTTTCTTTGTTATCAAATTTGAATCATATCAGCATGAACATTCTCTTTGTTTTCAGAATTACTCTTTGACATTTGAGGTGCCTAAACAGAGTCAGTAAGGCCTAAAAAGGTGCAATAAATATTATGCATGCACACGTGTGCAAATGTAGAAATAAAAAATCATTAAGCACCACTTATGAAAACACAGGAGACACAAACAATAGCAAAATCAATTTAATGTCTCTCTTAATATGGAATGAAAAGGCTTTTCATCTTCAGGTGTATGGCATTTAGAATAATTTCCTCCTTAAATAAGCTTTTAACAGGGAAGAAGAAAGTGCTGTTGTTTATTCTGGAGCCTATTGCAACACAGAAAATAAAAAACAATGAAGCATAAGTAAATTTTTTTTTCTTTAAATTGGATTTTTATAAAATAAAGAAGGCACTGCTGTTTCTTTAAAGATAAGAGGCTTTTTAGCAGAATTTATTTTAAAATCTCCCAACTAATGGTGATGCAACGTTCCTGCAGCTCTAGAAAAGTAACATTCAGATGCTATTTTAAGATGCCAATATAAATCAAGTCTTTTCCACTAACTTGGCCTAAGTATTTCATGTTCAATGGTATATGCAGTGTAACACCAAAACATTGAAAAAATATTTGTATTGCTATTACTGATCAATGCAAAATCATGAATTCATTACAGTGGTATCTAGAGACAAAATCACAGGAAGCAAAGGCCGTACCTGCATGTTGAAAGATGCATTTTGGCCCAGTCATGCTCTAATGTATGCAAATCTGCCCTTAGCTTTGAGGATCCAGTTGCTCACGCAGAACGCATGGCCGGGCCTCGCAGGATAACACGCCACTGACACAATCAGAGGGTTCACAGATAACTTGGCGGAAATGCCCGTGGAATTTCCCACGTGCAGAAAAGAACGTAGTCAGTTAGTAAGGCATTTTAATTAATCCTTTGGGTTCCTCTCTTTTTTATCAGCTAGATAAGCAGCGTGCCAAAGGAGTGATGATATGCCACGGATACATATATAGATATTTTCATCTCAAGAATTACTGCTTGGTTTAGCAACTCATGTTCAGATACAACAGGGATTTTAAAGCTAGTCTATGCTTTATGTTTTTTTCTAAACTCACTGTTGTGATAGCAATATAAGCAATACAGTAACAGTCCTGAAATTTCTGTTAGTCATAGATTGATAAATTCGTGGAAGCAATTCCACCATTTCCACAGTGTATTTGAACTGAAGATAAGTAACTTAAACTGTTATCCATTGATGAAGCAAATAAGATAGCTTCCTGTGATGATTAAGTTAAAATAATATATTGCTATTTCCTTTAGCTAATGATTTGCTTTATATTTAGTAATATATACTAATATAAAGCAAACACTAATGTTTAATAATGATTTGCTTTCTTTAGTGGCTATTGTACATATTAACTGTTTGCTTTCTCATTTAAACTCCTGTGTAATTTAATAATAAAAGTACTGAATTCTTGTTATCATAATCTTGATGACTTTCCTACCTCTTCATTGTTTTCTTGACACCAGGATACATTTTCCATCTCTTTCTTTCCTGCATAGTTTCAAAAGAAAACAAATCCAAGACAGGTAAAAACCCAGAAGCAAACCAGCTAACTTGGCCCAAATGCTGACTCAAGGGAAGTCTCCAAATTCTGCAGACTATGAATTAAGGAGTCTTTAATTGCTATGATGCAAGGGATAACGGTCATCTTCTAAAGCCATGAAAAAGCAGAAGCTATAGGCAACAATAAGCCCTTTTGCAATCTTCCTACCTTTCACTGGGCTGTCTGTCTGAGACCTGAACGTGCTAACAGCATGCTGCTGCGACCGGCTGAAAGACAAACTCTCCCAAGCACAGATCGTGGGGATAACGCTACCTGCTTCCTGGGGCTGCTGTCAGGAGTCATGGCCATACAATACTTTAAAAACACTGTATAAACAACATATATTAACACAGACCAGGAGAATCTTCTTGAAGAGTAAAAGAATAGGAGTTACACCCTCAGCACTCCCAATAAAAAGATTATTATTTCATGTTTGGCAAGAGCTCTCTAGAACAAATACGACCACTTCTTGCGTAAAGGCAGGAGGGCGTTTCTCCCCAGAGGTGCTGAGAGCAGGGAGCTGTGCAAGCTCACCGGGACGTGCGACTAAGGCCTGAAGGGCTGCCTCTTTTTTTAAAAGGAAACAGGCTTCAGCCCCTTTCGAAAGGAAAAAGTTCATGATGAGTCCAGAGGTGCCACCTCCTGGACTGCTGTACAAGCCATCTCCTTGGGAGCAGGCGACACGCAGACAGTACTTGCTACATGCCCAGCATCCCCTGGTCCAACACCTTCGTGTCTGACGGAGCAACTCACGTGGACAGAGGCCTCCCAGAAACGCCGAAATGCCATATCCGAACTTGCAGCACGGCACCAGAGAGAATTTATTTGGCTTTTTGAGCAGGTTTTGTAGCTCATGCTGACATCTCCACATCTCCACTCTACACCAGCATCTACATTAGCTAGTTTAACCTGATCTGGCTCTTTATTCACTACGCTGGAAACATATCTGTAGACACCAGCTTACTGACTGTATTTATAGCTATGCTGTAACTCCCTGAAAAAATGCTGACACACATTTTCAGTGAAACCATCAAAAGAGCAGAGAAGAGACAGATCTATTTGACTGATGACGAGATAGACAACTATTTACAATGATTTTCTAAAACATAATTGCTGTACAACAGGTTTAAAGTGGTTGAAAAAACTCATAAAACCCTGCTACAAAATACAAATAATTGTTGTTAGTATTATTCATCAAACTATGAATATATATTGTGAAGGACCCCCCTGTTCCATTTAGTTGTATGAAACAGAAAAACTCAAGCACTCAGATTTAAAAAATATACTTGCTATATATTAAGTCACTGAATAAAAACACTAGTGAAAAAGTTCAGTATAAGGACACACGATAACATATACAGGGAAAACAAAGTAAAACACTGGACTTTTTTCTGATCTGATGTTATACAATGAAAAAGCATCACACTTCTGTTGTCCTAAACACTATTTTGTCATTAATGTCAAGTCAGTGTATGCAGTTTAATTCACTTTTCATTAGATACGTACTTTATGCGTCAGTGTAGATCTTAAAAATCTATTATAAGACACCACAGTCAAGAGAACAATAGTTAATACAAACAGTTGATTCCTTCTACTGATTGGGTTTGATTAGCATGGATGGCAGCCACACATGCACAGGAAGAAAATAAAACTCTGTAAAAGAGTTCAGTATGACTAGGTGCTGGCGTGGGAGATCTGTTGATGCTTTTCCCCCAACACATTTCCAAAAAGGAACAAAACAAAGCCAAACAAATCCATAATAACAACATTTGTTATTATTCTCTCTCTTTTCAAGAAATGGTGCTTTCATCTTCTTGGCTTGCTTGGCTGTAGTAGGATGACTGGCTTAATCAGAAAAGCACTTTTAAAGATATTTAACTAACTTGTAACTCTGCTTGATTCCTCTTGTACTTAAGATCCTAAATATATTTACAATGGTCTTCTCTCTTAAAAAGTGAAGTTGACATTTGAAAACCTTGAGCTGTCAGTCAGCAAGCAGCTAGGGGTTGATCACAAAGCTCCCCGCAATCAATAGCCCATGCCTTGGTTCAAGTTTTTCATGGGACCCCTCCTTGCCACCAGGGCTCGAGCAGATCTGAAGGCCCCCAGACACGCTGGGGTACAGCAAGGGCCCCGGCTCCCCAGCCTGGAACTGCCAGCTCCTGGGACTAAAGCTTTGTATTTAGAAAGGCTCTTTATTTTAAATGCTATTTACTTGAAAATTCTTTTTCCTCAATAAACGTATCTTACCAGAACAGGCCGTTATCTTTGTTCTCCACAGTGTATTTTCTAAAGAATGGCTTAATTAAGTTATGTTCAGGCATACTTAGAAAACAATGTTGTTTACTTGCATGCCACTATCTGAAATAGGCATATATGAAGGCAAACAATTAAAAATAACTTACACCTAGTCACATCAGCAATAATCTAGATGAGTAAACCACAACAGATTGGCAGCAAATGAGGAAATCTTTGTGGCTGTCGTGCTGGCCAACCACTGCAAGAAATAACAAAAACACACTTCATCTAGTGCTGTTCCAGTTTCATAAGATGATGTGTGTCAGTGTCCTAGGAAGAAACAGCCAAGTGTCATTGAAACAATGTAAACCTCTCCGTAAATTATTTCCCTATCAGGTGTGACACTAACTTAAACACTGAACCATATTTATTGCCAGACATATAAAAGGCACAGAGAACACAAACAGCAGAAAAATATAACCACTTGCGGTTAGGTCAAATGCATAGTAACTAAGGGCTCAATTCAGTTGCCTAAACATTGGCACACATTGCCTTTGGAGACATACTAGGATATCTGAGACATCCGCACAGGGCTGGCAGATGAGAGAGGATCAACGGGAGACCAGTGTCCTCCAGAAGCCACAGCTGGAGGCCTGGAGGAGACCCTAGAGCATCTCTAACAGCACAAGATGCCTGTGGCTATGCACTGAAATGAACCCTAAAATGATACTGTACAAAAGTTTTTATTGGCCGCTCTGAAGTAAGTTTAGGATCTCAGTCTATTTAGAAGGTATGCATCCATTTAACAATATTTCCACAGTTGACATCACTGTTGATGTTCTCTATAGTAGGCCCAAAAATGTGACTGGACCCTGATCTTATATGGAGCCTTTGGAAACATATAATACCTTTGGAACAAATAGCTACATGATGAATTCACAATAAATTGTAAATGTCCTCACAATTCAAAAAGAATTTGTAAAGAAAGATTTAACTTCAGCAGTTTTGAGGTTACTGCCCAAGTATCAAGTCCATAGCAGTATGCTGCTCTGTACCTGAGCCCAGAAAATAGTCTGATACCACAGAAGGTTTTGATTGTCAATATTTTTTAATTTAATCATATAAGTTTCAATAATGAGCAAATTTTCTTGATCTAATTCTGTTTGGAATCTCTAACATCTTGATTTTCCAAGACTGCAATATCCACATTAAATCTGTTGTCATAGAGATCTCAGTGGTATTTTCTAGTTTCTTTTCATTCAAAATAGAATGCTGAAAAATATCCATGGATAACAAAGGGCAGCTACATGAAACACAGTTTATTTAAAAACTGCTATAAAAATATAAGATACTAAGGCTTAAAAAAGGCTTAAGGTCCTTGAAGTCAGGATTAGATTTACTTTAATTAAACTTGAGAGAGTGCTCCTTCTTTCTCCATTCTTTCCATGCTGGTGCCATAGACACACAAACATACTTCTTGTTGTGAATGAAGGCATCCATGGTGGAATCACTAAGGCTTTTCCAAGACTACCACTATTAGTATTAAATACTACATGGGGCATTTCTTGTTGACAGTCAGTTGGGCTACATCAACTTGGGCTTGATTTTCCCCAATAGATAAAACATTCAAAATTATAATAAAGTCTCTCACATTAATTGAATGAATGCGAACCCTCATCCACATTAAAATTATAAATTTCTTTAAATATTTTAATGGCAATGATAATATCTAGATAGCGTTAGGACAGAGCCCTCATTAAACAGGGAGTATCCTAAGAACGAACAGAGTTCTATCTAGCTTATTCATTTTCTCTAATCATTTCTTTGGGGAAGCAGATCTAAAGCCTTCTCTCCTTGTCCATCTTCTATGATGAAGGACTCCTCTGTCTTTTAATCTTTTTTTCATAAACTCACTGCACAGGGCACAATTTAGCCTTTTGCAGCATGACTGGAGCTAGTCAGAAATTGGTCACTGCTTTCCCCCACAGAAACATTTTTGCTCATCAGAGTTACTCCCAGGTCTCTAATTTCCATTCTCCTTTATAAACCAGATTCCCTGGTCCACTATACCTTCTGATGGACTACGTTTTTGAAAATAGGGAACATGGGATCAAAAGAGACATGTACTGACTGCAGGATCAGATCATAAACAAATTGATCTATAAATGCCATTAACTGGTGTAGCATAACAGACAAGTGACAATGCTGCAGCTTTCCTTGAAAAAGTTCCAGAAACTATTTTTTGATGAAAAACCAAAACCTTTCACAGAAGACCAGTGTTTTTTGAAAAAAGAAACTTCTATGCAAAACCCCAGTTTTCTGTCAAAAAGGATCTAGCAGAAAGGACAGTATTCCTCACTTAGTTTTCATCTATCTTAATGTTAGTCATACTGTCTCATTCGCCAGCTCCCTGAAAATATCGGGACACAAATATTTCTCAGTGGTGATTCCTCCTAAAATACACATTGATTTGATTTGACTTTAAGAAGTGAGTGGTGGCTGCATTAGACTGCTGTATGCTTCCCGCCTCCATGCAGCAGTGCACCATCCCGTCACCTGCCCAAGGATCACAAGTGTTTGTGTTGCCAGGCTGTGAGACAGAGTGCAGAAATGGCCTGGATGAAAAAGATCTCAGTGACTCTACCTGCAAGCTTTTCCAGTCCTCTGGCTGCTTGCAGCCAAACACAGAGGGCAGCACACGCTTTTGTAACATCAAACCACAGTCCGTGAGCCACTAGATGAACTGACAGCTCTCTCCTGCCACGGACCAGGAGAGAGTCTGTTTTTTAACAGAGCTGAAGTTAAGCAAAATGTACTTTAGCTGAAGTGTTATGAGATCCCTATTCAGAACTAAAATTCCATCTTTCTGTCTTCTTATATCTTCTCAGTAGCTGTGCAATTATTGTAAGATCTTTAAAATAGTATAATGACCTGAAAATTCTTTTTTTAACTTTCTGATTACTATATATACCAATATAATGCCAAGCCACTCTATAAGAAAGGAGAGTAACTAATAAACTAGACAAATCCTCCAGTTTCTCCACTTCTTTTGAAAATAATACTGATGATACAAGTGAAATGTTTCAGACATCCTTCCTCAACTGGGTACAGTAGGTCATGTTATATATGGTTTAAAGATTGTAACTACTTCTTGCATGGCTTTTTCTGCAGCGTGAAGAGGGCAGTATAAAGCTGTTAAAACAATTGGTCTAATTATTTCATTATATCTCTGGCTATATTCCCATTTCAATCAAATCAGCAGCTGCTCTTCTAGATTCTCCTGTCTCTACATGAGCTGCTGAATTGCCTTGCTTCCCCTCCCTTATGCCATTAAAAAGGAAGAGTGAGGAACAGGAGGACAGAAAAATGGGAAAACATGAAAAGAGCTCCTCTTGCAGCTACTGTCTCATTATTTAAAAGATGAGAATATGACAAATTTAAATGGCAGTACCATGGTCACTGCTCTTGCATGGTTTCCAGAGAATTACAAATCCTTTTGACTATGATGCCTTTTCAGCATCTTCTACTGAATGATCCTCAAGCATTTCTGACATGGATTGGCAATGAAACTGAGTCAGAAGAAATAGTGGCTCTTACTCTCATAGGCATATATCATACACTTGTGTTGACTGCAGACATTAGCCTGACTGAAGCTTACGATGAGATTATTTCATATAAAATTGTCTAGGTTTACTTCTGGTTCACTATCTAACTCCCAATTTATGACTTTCTCCTTTGCATGTGATCACACCAAGTATGATTTGTCATACTGTGTTCTCCAGACACCTATTACTTTCTGGGAGAGCTGTTGCTTTCACTGACGGCACTTGCTATATGATTGCTGCACTGTTGACTGCTCTGAGGCTCGGTCTGCTTAACCAGCAAATACTCTCTGAAAAAAATGGAACTCAGGGGGCCAAATTCTCTGCTGCTCCATGATACTGGCTTCTTTGGAGCTAGGGCAAGAGGAAATGCAACCCTGTACTGCCTTTCTTACTCTTAAAGTCATTGCTTAAGAGAGACGTTAGGTGCCTGACGCACTGCAACGCAGCAAAAATGTCTTTCAATTCCTGATTGCAACAGTGTTTCACTGATTATTGTTAAGGACATCAAACATTTTCCTTGTCAAACAAGGTGTCTTGTTCTGATTTTTGACAGGGGCACAAGCAAGATTCCTGTTTTAGTTAGAACTATATAAAACTTTAGCCATGTTAGCTGAAAACACACAGGATAGGAAAAATAACAGTATTTTCCCCATGTAAAAAAAATTCTGAAGACTCCGTATTTGAACTACTCAATACCCACACAGCTTAACTCCAGAGAAGAAAGAGACAACCTTCTTAACATCTTAAAGGCTTGTAACATATTAATTTTAGCATTTCCTGAAGAAGGCAATAATGCATGAAAGAAGCAGGGGACACTTAAAGGAGCAAGTTTTGCGTTCTGTTATCATAACTACAATCTGTCCAGCATTCCTCCATGAGATCTACATTCTCATGAATGGAACCAATCTAAATTTAAACAAATTTAAATGAAAGAACTTTGATCTAGAAGAATACTCTGGGTTCACAGGCAATGTACTGCATTCCTCGAAGTAAGCTCTCCTTGATAGCCTTAACATGTCGGTCAGCGGTTAAATCTATAGTTTAACTTGGGATATCCTTTGAGTTGCAAACACTACTGCAGCACTGCTATGTGGGGGAGCTTTGAAAAAATGCACATACAAGAGTCTGCTAATATTTGTACTAATCTCGCTAGCAGAAGGACACTCTGAGAAACACTTGAAATTTGCAAACTATTGAAAGAGAATATGACAAGAGATGAGCATGTGTGGGAGAAAAAAGAAAAAATAGGTTCTCGAACCCGTAATTGTGACTCCCACACTGTTTCTTTCAACTGTCTGTGGTGATCGTGTTTATAATGCCTCATCCCTTCAAGGCCGACACATCCTCAGTGTGGTTAAGTATTAAGCTTGTTTTCTATTGCAACAAAATAGTACACATTTTACAGAATTTGACTGTATTCATAGGTTCAGAAAGCTAGCAGTGCTTTCGAGGGGGGAAGTGTGGTGAGGAAAGCAACAAAACGTTCATTTATGTTAACACAATCCCTTATAATCCTACAAGAAAGTGTGCGTGCATTTGCAGTCATGTTAGCATTGATAGCCATAGTGTCAGTGCAGTTGCAGAAAAAACAAGCAAGCATGCAAAACTTCATAATTCATATTTTATGCTCATGCACAACAGAAATTTGTATTATTCATTAATGTTTAGCTGAAGCAGACTTTTGGGAGTCTTTGCAGGCAACATTCAAGTTTTCTTCCCCACAGTGAACTTAAGGTAAAAGAGTGAATGCTCACATGACCAGTCTCACTAACTTC
This sequence comes from Dromaius novaehollandiae, assembly GCF_036370855.1. NCBI lineage: Eukaryota > Metazoa > Chordata > Aves > Casuariiformes > Dromaiidae > Dromaius > Dromaius novaehollandiae. The sequence continues at coordinate 34,156,145 of NC_088100.1, read as the reverse complement.
CACGAGACTATTTATGGAATTACTTAAATTTCTTATAAGGGCAAAATAGGGGGATGGGAGCCACATTCCAGTTCCTGGATCTTCCAGTGTCACCAAACTACAAATCCAGATAAAATGTTTGTAACCACTTGACAATCTTCTAGTAACAAACCAAGATAACTACCATTGTGTCAGTATGTGTAAAGTAACTAACAATTAGGAAACAAACAATGCAAGAACAGCACTTTAATACATCCAACCAATATACTCTCTAAATATAGTACAATGCTTGTCAAGATGAAAGTGTTCCCCCAGCTCACATTTTCATATACACAGCACGTATTTATGATTAACCTTATATTTCTATCTAAGATTATTTCCCCCTTCCTAAGAAATGTAAATTACACTAGTGTCAATACTATCTAGAGAGGGGGATGCATTATCACATGGTGCTTGCATTCCTTCACTTTATTTTAAGCTAGTATTCAAAAACACTTTGGATTAAATTCTTATCTTCATTAACTTACTTTATACACAAGTAGTTAATTACCTTTTCAGGAAAACTAAATCCCCTTCTGCTGCAGTAAATCTGACACCGTATCAAAGAAATTTGAAAGAAATATTAACTGTCCCTGTCAGACACAAGTAAAAACAGGATGGGTGCAGGATGGAGTATGGTTTATAGAAGTCACAATTCTATTAATTTATCTTGGGCCCCTGCTCAGCGATAGATCATACCACTCAGATAACCATTCTTTTTTCTAACTGTTTACAAGTATGCTCAATAAGGGCCTCCTTTTCTGTGCCATTACTCAGCTGAGGAGCACGAAGAAAGGGGGCTGTTGCCCTCTGAAACCCTTTGGCACCTTTCCTCAGCTTCCTTACTAGATACGCCTGCTAAACCATGGCTACGTTGACATGGGCAATGGGCAAATACCATGGCGCAAAAGGACTGGATCTATACACCAAAACAGCTGGTGTCAGGGACCTGGCAATATAGGAATTTGGGGGTTTCATTTGGGCCCACATCATGCCTAGCCCTGTGGACTAGTTCCTGTGGACAATTGTTAATGGCTGGGGTGCAACTGGATGCAAGGACCTGGGACACAGCTTTTAGTTTAGTTTCCCTCATTCAAGAGAAATCCACTTCAGGTGCTGCAACACTGCTCCCTGATGTAAACCAAAGAACAGCAAGTGGGGAAAACTGAGGCGTTCACTTCAGAAGATATGAACTAAAACGTTAATGCAGACACCCGCTGTGACACTCTGGACTACATTTCAGGTCTAACAGAAGGGCTGCAGCAAAAAAAGACAAGGGTGTCCCAAATGAGAGGAGGGTACCAGTGGCACTAGCAGGTCTCAGATGACACAGTTGCTCGGTGCTCTGGAGGAGCACCAAGAGCAAGGTCTAGCTCAGGGACACGCAGCAGGGTGGTCCCTACTGGGTGGGGAACTGGGCAGGCAGAGAATGGACACCAAAATGGCTTTCCATGCACCTGCACTGCTGCTTTCCTGACTGCCCGCTGCAGGGAAGGGAAGAGAAGCTCCCTGCTGAGGGGATGGGCTCTCCCCAGGAGGTGGCACTCAGCAAAATAAAACACCTGATCCCTGCTCCTGCAGCTAGGGAAAGGGGTGAAGCTGTAGTAGTCTGTGCCAAGAGAGAGAGGACATCTGGAGGCTAAAAGATACAAATAGTCTCCCTCTGCCTATGTCCACACTTTCTCTTCGTAAAAGCCTTCGCTCACCTCCCCACAACACAGGAGAGGTCAGCGATGACTCCCTCTCTCCTGGCCCCCAAAGCAAAGCCCCCTCATGCAGCCGAGTGAACGCATTTTCCTTGGTGGGGTGTGAATGTTACACACTGCAAGGGTACTCCCTATTCTCGGGAAATCATTTAATAAGAGGTAACCGAAACTGAACAGATTTTAAACGGGGGGGGGGACCCAGATGGTATCCTACTTCTACATAACTGCAAAATGTTTATCTTCACCTGTTTTCTGTTACGCACTAATCAAACTACTATGGAAACCAATTACTGAACCTGGAACGACTTTGTTGTATCCACAGCATACATAAAAATATTAACACATAACAGCTATAAACATACATTAGCCTCTTCCAAGTATGGGGTTGTGTGGCCTCAGTTTAACACTTGTGGGGGACATGATGCTCATTGCGGGTATTTCTGAAAGCTGCTACTTTAGGGAGCCTGGCACAAAATTTCTGACCTTGGCTACTGATTAATATTGTCTCTCTCCTGTACCTCCAGTTCAAAATGTCATTTTACTCATTTTAATCACAAAGTAACCAATATGCAAAATTTATCTAGTGTCTGGTCACTTCTGTTCTTTAAATCTGTGCAGAGCAGAAGGAGTGGCAAAGGAAAGAGAAGTGCCTTACATTTTAAATTGAGGTATTTACATTAAAAGATTAAATACAACTTGGCTTTAGTCATCTACATGATACAAGAGGTCTTCTAAGACTGTGTCCAAGATTCAAATCTTTGCTGAGGGCGGAGGAGCTCCCACAGCAGAGACTGCTGGCTTGGACACCGAGCTGCCACGCTGCCTGCCGGTATTTCCCCCCTATTTCTGCCAGCACAGCTGAGTTCAAGCTGCACACATCTGCAGCACCACTTGCTAGTGGCTTCCACTCCACCAGATTAGGACCCTAAAATTTGTCCTAAACTTTATTCAGTCTTATGATCAATAATACATGCTAGACATCAACTACACATGCTATATACATAGCTATTAAGAAATAACCGGAAAAAACAGCAGTATTTTCACACTAAGGTACCTGAACTGGGCTCAAGAATTTTGCTCCATATTATACGGTGAAGAAGTACATTAAAATACTGTAACTGAAAGAGGTAATTTGGAAGTCTTGCCAGAGCTTTGTGACAGAAATAGGAAACATAAGAAAGGAACAAGTGAGAAAATCTAGTCCGAACAGAAAAGACTCATGAAAGGATGTGAATATGGTGGAGGGATTTGGAATTTGTTTAAGTTAAAGATTTTATTGGCATTTGTATCTTACTTAATGTGAAGGACTCCGGTACAACTGCTGAGCTACCTGGATTGAACACGTTTTCAAAGAACATGAGGATGATGAGCATTAACGAGGGATGAGGTAAGAGCCCAAAGGGGGTGTGGTGATAAAGTGAAGATCTCCAAAGCCAGAATGGTGATGGGCTCAAATTAAACAATTTAATATGGACTAAAACCTGAATTAATATTTGACTTGTTTTCCAAATAAATTTTTACTGAAGAACAGCAGATGAAAGATAGCATGACTAATAGGAAGTCATAAATAGATTCAGAAACAACCACATCTGACACGGAAGCAACTGCAAAGCTTGATACCCTCATCATGGTGAAGCCAACATCTTTTGGTAATCTTTGCAGAACACTGAGAACTGGCATCTAAAAGCAGATATATGGTTGCATACAGACACTTAATAATGTTGATCATGTCAAGGGAATGATGAAGTTTTACCTATCTCTCAAAAAGGAGAAGGGGGAGTGTGACCTGGAGCAAAAGATTTCTATATTATGCAAGTATCCAGAACGTATCCCTGAAGGACATATATGAAGAAAATGTATGAAAACGGACATATATATAAAAGGTGGATGGAATTAGACAGGTGAAAGCAGACTAAGTTCAGAGGTTTCTTTCACAGTTTTGAAAGTGGCAATTTCCTAAAGAGAGGAAGCACGTCATCAATGCCAATTCAGAAATATCCGAACGCTGAACAAGAGCTAGACACAAGGTCTAGAAGGTTATATCCTATTAATAATTTCAGCTTCAGGATGAGGCTATTCAACTGGAAATAGAAGAGGAAGAAAAAGACGCATATGGGTGGGTCATATGGGTCAAGAATGGCTAAAAACCATCAGTGTCATGTTACTGTGGAAAAAATGTTAAATATGATCCTGGGTTTTAATAGATGGAGTATTTCCAGTATAGACAGGGAAATATTAGCAGCACTGTCTGGAAACCACATCCCGTATACCATGTACAGGCCTGGCCACCGTTCAAGAAAGAGAAATTAAACTGAAACAAGTGCAAAGACAGCCCAGTTGAATGATCAAGTCATGGAGGTACCTTCAACATGACATGAAACTGAAAGAGCCTAACTTGTTCAGCCTAACTTGTTCAGCCTGGCTAAACAATAGCTGAAAGAGGATACAGTTTTCACTAAAAACAAGTGGGATAATCATGAGGGAAGAAGAGCTATTTAACTGATAATCAGCACAGGTTGTGTAAAATTGTATGATTATAAACTACACACATATAAAAATTAAGGCTGAAAATAAGATTTCTAATCAAAGGAGTGAAACACTCAGTGGGATTAGAAAGTGAAGAAAACCTAAGCAATTTTAAAGATGGAGTTTATAAACAAGAAAGTTTCTGAAGATCATATGGCATGGTTACCTTTAAGAGCTAGGGACTAGACACAACCACCTACAAGTAATACTGTATAAACAATGGACTTCTTATTCAGGCTGCGAAACTAAAGCAAGACTGAAAGGAAAAATCAATTCTGACTGACTCCAAACAGAAATTCTGATAGTGTTTTCTTTTTCCCCAGTTGATGAAATGAGAAAACCTCACTTCTTTTTTGTCCTATTTTCAGTCAACAAAGTGATTCATTTAATTCTTGGGTTACTTAATCACCTTTTAGAAACCTTTATAATTGAGGTTGGTTTAAAAATAACATGTTCTTTCAAAATGAAAAGCTGAAATATTTCATTTAGAAACTACTGAAATGCAATGATTCATCTTTTCAAAGGTGTCTACTCTGAGGGTTCAACACAAATTCAAAAATTGTTTGCAAGGTGGTACAACCAGCATAACAAAGAAAGTTAAAAATAATTTATGCAAATGGTATCTTCAAGGACTTTTTAAACAAGAACTTAGCTTTGATCAGAAACTTGGACTATTTTTGGAGTATTTAAATACCCCCAAAGGTGTCTCATTTTAATTCATGCATAGAATCTTTACTCTTATCTTGACAAGAATGGCAGGGCATTGAAGAGTAACATGTTCTACTTTAAATAGAGGTTTTTAATAATAAAAAAAAAATGTCTGTGATGACCAAAATTAGTTATTACTAGGTCTTCAGTTCTAATCATCAGCTATTGAGGGCTATATCTGATTCATCTGATTGTATAGGAATCATCTGCTAAATAGATTCATAAGGTACATCCACTCAGATAATCCGCAAAAACGCTTTTTCAGAATCACTTTCCAGTATAACTTCAAATCAGCTTCTAAAACTGATGTTATAAATAATTAAACACTAATAACCCTCTTTCTATGCCCACAGAAGTAGCTGACGATTAGGAGTATGTGTATGATGAACTGTCTCAAGACTTCAGCACAGAAGTAGCTGACGATTAGGAGTATGTGTATGATGAACTGTCTCAAGACTTCAGCACAGAAGGCTGCTCACTGGAGGTCTTGAGAATGCCATGCAGGGAAGTCAGGACCACATTTAGAGAAGTTTACTACTTTTACAACAGAATAATTATTATTTTACATGGGGTCTCACTAAAGAAGAGAGCAACTCTGTAAGCAACACGATACAAATGTTTCAGTAATTTTAGCAATCAAATGTTTATTCAGAAGGGGCTCTGAAAACACTGGAACATTTTCTGAAAAAAAAAATCTCCACCCTAGTATGGTGTTTTCACCCTTCTGTCCTACCACAAAATCTCATTCTTAAATGGACTTTAATTAAGTAATTCAAGTAGCCTTGATGTTTTCCAAGTCTACATTTAGTATTTAGACACAGTGCAATGATGTCAAGTACTTTATAAATGCCAGATAAACTGAATTAGAGGCCGATACAGCTTTCACATACCAGCAACAACCAAATGAATTCTTCAACCCAAAGTGTATTTAAAATCACTGTTTTTTTTCTTTTTTGTAGGAAAGTAGCTTCTTTGCTTCAAAATTGCTTATATTTCAAAATGTGCCATCCATATATGTATTCTAGACCAAAATTTTGAGTTTTGGTGGCAAAATCTGGAAAAAAAAGTTAGATGAAAAGTGCAAGTTTTCTGTAGTAGCTGAAGTTGTTTTTCCACAGGTTTTACTGGCCTGTGTTTGAGTTGTCAAGAATTCAGATTACGTAAAACTCTACATCTGCGTAGTGATGAAATATCCCCAAATCAAAAAATAAATAGTTTTTTCTATCATTATTCTTGTGGTATTTGGTATCTGTAGCAAAGTTAATGGATTAACATACAGTGTATTTTCAAAAGAAAGACACCTCTGTGTTCATAACAAATATACTGACTTGACTTTATATTTAATTACTTGCTGAAATTCCTTTCACAGAGTAGTATAGATGCCAGTTTCAGCTGAGCAGTTCATATATATAATGTTCATACATAACAGAACAGGAAAGATTATGTTTCTTTTAAAAGCTTTTCTGCTATGATTATTTTAGAAGATACTGATAAAAGGAACTTCTTATTACACTCAGTTGAGGTTAGTGTTTTAGGATGAGTGTTAGAAAATATTACCACTGAATGCAAAATGCATTTTTTAGTCTGGATGAGAGTCCAAAAGACCAATAATCTTGACTTGTGGATGTTCTGTTTTAATAACATTTCCAGTAGCATGAAAATTCCAGAAAACTTAAATAGTGATTATTACTAAAAAAACAAAAAGCAGAATTAGTGTACATACACAGTGTTATTAATAACACTGGAAAAATAACTGAAAAATACTGAAAAAAGGAATTCAGCTAAAAAGAAGAAAGCTTGGATTATAAAGAAAGACTGAATTTACAGAAATGCATCATGCTAATTTTTTTAACTTAGACAAAAAAAATTGAGAAGTTGATTTTACTACAGTATCCATTCAGAGGCAAAAGCAAGGTACTACAAAGCTCTTCAGTCTGCACTGGTTGTGCAGGTTATGCCAATGGGCCACGGTGTAACGGAGCTTGAGTTCCTGGGTCAGGAACCACACATAAGCCTCCCCATTGTGTGTTAAGCCAGTTGAGGTGACAGGTGTTTCAAGTGTTAACAATCCGTTTTCTGTCCCTTTTATCTCAGCAAATTGCTGATATGCCCTCTGATGGCCTTTGAAATGTGAAAGAGCTCAAATATATACAAGTACATATATATAGATATATATATATCTGTCTTTTAAATAACAGAAATCTAGAAACGATGGTCTGCAATAACATTATGGAAAATGGATTTCAGCTGGCATAATCACTCACTATCCTGGTCACTTCTAAGAAATGGAAAAGCAACAGCAGTCAGTCCATCAGACAGACCTGTAAAATAGGAACAACTGGGGAACTTCTCCTCTCAGGACTCAAGTCTTGCTGTGTTCTCTTTTCACACAACATGTAAAATGCTGGGATTTCTATATTTGGCTTGGCCAAGCATTCCTTGAGGACGAGAGGTCAGGCGCTTAACTTTAATTTTAAGATTAATATATGGAATGCAGCTAATCAGAGGCACATGTGGAGCTCCATGTTGTGGAAAACGGCTTATCAAGAACAAATGCCTAGAAACTGCATCCATACAAAGCAGAGGGAAGGAATATTTCCCATTAGAGAGGATGACGAACCACTGCAAGAAAATACAATGGAAAAAACCTACCATCTCTTGATGACTTTCAAGCATTATCATATATCTTCCTGAAAGGCCTAATATAAGTTACATCATTGGCAACGTCCTGTGCCTACTACAAACTTCAGTGGGTAGAATTTAATGCCATTTGATGCAGAAACGGTTAAGAGTAGGTGATCTAAAGGTCTATTTAGATCTTAGCCTCCTGGAATCACTCTTTTTGTATTAAGGAAATACAGTTTTACTGCTATACAACTTTCCTGAAAGGTGTGGAGGGTTAACTGCTAGTGAAGTAAACAGGAAATTTCTGTCACTTCCACCTGCTAACACTTTGGTCAAGGACTATGATGTTTTCCCCTCTTTCCTTGGAGAGGGCAATCTGATCCCACAAAGTTTATGTATGTTCTTTATTTAGTTTTAATCACACAATACAGACTGTGTGTGCATGCACATAGTTTCTAAAGAATGTGTTAGGTGTCTGAGATGCAGATTTTCTAAACGTTGTCTTTTCTTGTTATCCCAGAAGCATATATAATTTCAAGAGCTCCTTGCTCAGTGGGTTGTGAGTCACATTTCTCCACTTTTCGTTGCTGTGCTATAATTAAGCCTGACTCAGTGTCTTTCTTAAGAGCCAACACATAGCCAACCTTTTGTTTCAGCATACTATTATAGTTCATTAGTTTCTCTTTTTACATTAATCAGCATAAAGAGCTCTGCTGTGTAGTATTTCAAGTTTGCAAGACCTTAAAGAACATAAAGCTGTTCTGAAGAAGGTTTTGTTCCTTAGTACTGGGGAGACTTGTCTATATGCCCTACTACAGCTCTCCAGGGGATGCACTTGTCTGAAGGGCCAGCTGAAGTGCTGAGGACAAGCAATCCAGTTTCTTCCAATCTGGAGTAAATATTGCTTTTCCTTTGCTTCTTTTTAGTTGGCTGTTATTCTAAGACCTAAGGGACAGATTGTTACTTCACCAATGAAAATCATTTGCTTCTCCTTTCACCCCTATTCTCCTCCTGTTCTTTCCCATGTTAGTGTCAGGTACAGTGTTACACCTGGTTTGCACCAGATGTATGGGGCAAGATTAAGAAGCTCATCTAACTGCAGCTTTGACATTCAGGACAGGTTATTAACCTCTTCCTGAACTAAATGTATATGACATGTAACATGACGTATAGCAGAACTCTGCATTACTTCACGCGGGAAGGATGGGTAGTTTGGGTGCCAGCTTGGGACTCAAAGTCCTGCACCTTATCTTTGCTTACTGCAGTCTTTGCAACTCACATAGCTCACACAAAGGAGCTGAAAGGATGGACAGATAAGGTGATGGCAGGGGGCTCAGATAATCCCTATAATGAGTGGCCTTTCTGAACCTCAGCCAGGTTCAGTGAGCTTCTAGGTCTGTTTAGGAATCAGTGAGAATTTTATAGGTGACTTCACCAGGGCAGGGTTTCACTCCAGACTTTTGTAAAGGAGTGCAATGTAAGTTGTTACACAAGTTCATTCTAACAAGTGGTCCAAAAAACCAGATTTTCAGCAACTGTTTGGAAGTAATTTTTTCTTCAACAAAATAAATTTTACCATCTTTGTCTAAATGCATCATGCCCAATCTTGTATTTTACTTTAGATACATTTAAGGTAGTGCAAGACCATGTATGCTTTCAGTGATTTTGCTTTCAGTGATTTTCAGTAAGTACTATCTAAGATTGTAAAAGGAGGATTTCTCCTCGGTTACCCTAAGATCCTCAATATTTAAAAAGGTGAACAATAAAAATATGAAGATTTGATTCCAAAAAAGGTCCTCAAAATCTATCAAACCACTTCTGAACTTACATCTTGGGAAAACGTAATAAAATTACTGCAAATAAAGTATGTTGGCCACATACAGGTATATGTTTACATTTCATTTCGTTTAACAAGTCATGACCAGGAGTACAAATGGAAGAACCTATTAATGAGCTAATTGCATGATTTTGTATTTAAAGCACAGGAAAGTATTTTTAGGCATAAGATTCAAACACAGAGGCCCTGCTCTGGAGGAGGAACAGCACGACATAGGTATTTTGGAGACGGTGCCTGCTCTGCTCGCACTTGCGCCTCTAGAGACGCCGACAGAGAGAACTTCTGCTCCCAGCAGAGCAGTTCTCTTCTTCGCCCTCTAGCACAGCGCAGGGTACCAGAGCCAAAATTGACCTCATACATATCCAAATAGGTTTGGAAAAAGGTCAGAGCGTTCAAATGGGTAATTGAACCATTTGGAAAAACTTAAGTTTTCCATGCTCTCTTAGCAGGACATTTCTTTTTAAATCCCTTTTTCTTTTTAAATCTTTAGAGTTCTGTGCCTAATTACAAGTCTGTAAAACCTGACAGAGTCAACCAGCTAGTTCAGAAAAAAAACCCAGACCTCTGCTGTTCCTCAGGATCCTGTCACCATTTCAGAACATGCTGTGCTACCGTCAGACAGACCCGGCAGGGACTCGCCTGTTTGCCGATTCCATACAAAGCCCAACACAAGGTCAAACGCAATTCTGTAAACAAAACTTTAAGTGATTGTAGCTTCCTTGTAACATCAGATCTTTCTTTTTCATAATGAAGACGAGACAGTGTTTCATCATTTACTCAGATCACCCGCGAGGAATTTGATCGGAGGCGAACGCTCTGGCTGCCATAACCAGCATGAGCTTCCTCTGTCTTTCCAAGACAGTCCCGCAGCTTCCTCTAGACACGAAAATGTGCCTTCCCGCTGCAGTGTGCCACTGTTCCCCCCAGCAGCCAAGCTGCTCAAAATCGAGCTTGCTCAGTTCCACAACAACGTCTGCAAACACGTTCATTCACTCAATGTAACTGCCAAGCCCAACACACGAGAGAATTGCATCGATGCTTGGGCCAGGGCAGACGTCCCCTCGTTGCAGTCCACACGCTGCTCACTTCTTAGGACATGGAAAAGCACCATGGCAAAGCGATGTCGGGAACGCAGGGGCAGGCCCAGACATGCCGGCTTTGGGGAAATAGATGTGGGGTCCTGATTTGAGACAAGGAAGGGAAAAGAGGCTAGATGAGGGCCTAAGACTGGGCTTTTTATTAGGGAGGGTGAGTATGTGCCGGGAGTGGGATGGGTGGGGGCAACGGGACAGCGACTGCCTCAGGGCTAGCAGTACTGCTGCCTGTCATAATAAATAAAATTTAGGAACTTTCACCTAATCTAGCCTGCCCACTCGCTGCCTGCGCACTCTCTTAAGAAGAAACCATGGGCCCGTTTCGGAGAAGGAGGGGTGGCCACCTCAGCACCAGACACGTTTCAGCCCAGCTGCCTGGACTGAGAATGGACATGGATTTCCAAACTCGGCACCACAGCTGTAAGCAACTGTCCCGATCCAATATCGGGAGGTTTTCGTTACGATCCCAAGGACGAGATTAAGATGCTAAAACCGGTCAAATATCGTACAACCTTTTAACTTTATTTTCAACAGAGTGGAGAGAAAAGGTGGGGAATGGCGAAGGGGAAAGGGGAACAAGGGTAAGGGGAAAAGATAGAGAAAGTTGGAAAAGGAGAAAAGAAACTAGCTACCACCACTCCGAGGCCAATGATGTTCCGCTGACTCCATTCGAATCACAGCTCAAGCTGGGTGCCTCCAACGAGGGACCCCAAACAAAGAAATCCCTCGGCAATTATAGCTTTTTCAAATTAAGTTTTCCCACCCCTCACATGGTAGTTCAGACCAATAGTAATATTTGGGTCTGGGGTCTCCTGCTCCTTATTGGGTCTCATCACTGTCCCTAGGTAGGCCGTTTACTGTTGCCGTTTCTGCTGACAGGTGTGTCTCCATTCTTGGGTCCAGCCATTAGCTCTCAAGGTCCTGACAAACAGGTGGTAACTCCAGCAATTAGCACTGTTTCAGCAGTGCACAGGAATGCAAATTGCTGGTAACTCCCTTATCATTCCCGCCTGCAGCAGCTCTGGGCCCTTTCTCACTGAACTAGGGAGTGCGGCCTAAGGCTTCAGCAAATTTAGCCACTCATGCCAAGCAGGTTTTATAGAAGTTGTGCTAAAAACGGACAATAACTTGCAGTCCAGATCCCAAAGTCTCTGCCCGATTGTGGTCTCATTCAGTGCAGGCTCGGTGTGTCCCGGGTGGTCGCAGGGAGACCATCTCGGGGGGGTTGCAGCAGCCCAGTCCTGTTTCTGCCAGGGACAGATGGCTTGTTCGGGGTTATGGCCTGCCTGCACCCCATGCACCTAGAAATGTTTAAGGCAAAAGTTCACTCATCTGTCCGCCACAGCAACAAAACCCCTTTGAAATAAAGTTCACGTTTAGAAAAGCATGATACTTTTGTTCAAAGTTGTATAGGTAGCACTTGATAGTAAATGTTATATGAGCATGGGCTGAGGTTACCACAAACAAGGAGAAGTTTCCTAAAAGAGAGTTGTTTTCTTCCTCCAAAAAGTGGATTTTGGAAGCTAGGGGCACCTAAGAGCATGCTGTGGAAAGAGAGAGGGTTCACAGTCAGGCCAATGTGGGGGTGAATGAAGAGTCTTTTGAAGTCTTTTCTTTTAACATCTCTTCCTACGGTTGAATTAAGCAACTGAAACTTCCAAGCAAATTTGTGACCTGAGAAAAAAATCTCTGGGCTGTTGATAATCATTTTTAATAAATCCTGGAAAACTGGGCAAGTTCAAGGGAGCTGGTAGTGAGCCAGAGGGAATAAAAAGAATGACAAAGGTAATTACAGGCTTACAGGCATCTTAGCCTGATATAGCTCCCCTGAAAAATGAGTGGATAACTGATATGGAATTCAATAAATATATTACTGAAATATGGAAATATAATTAATGTCAATTAGAATTACTTCACTGAAATTAAATCTGGCTACTGTATATTTCCCTAATAAATTTACATGTTCAGTTGACATAAGTATCTATACTGATGCATTAGGACTAGACATACGCCCTTATTGTAGTAATTCATGACAGTCTAACTATTAAAAAAGTTATGTGGTACACAACCATAATCATATTAGTGAATTAACTGTGAGACATACTATCAAATTATGGTATAATCAGTCTGATACTGCAGGAACTGTCAGCGTCCCCAGTGTCATTCACTTGTTTCACCAAATGATCTACAAGAATATTCTGTAATAAATGCATGCACACACAGAGAACACCTAACCTCGTTTCTGAGGTGAAGTGTGCAGATGACACATTTGCTGGAAAAGAGAGCACCAGTGACAGTCCTTCTGAATAGAGCTTTACGTTTTGTGCTGGAAGGCTAAGTGCAACTTAATTTTTCATTCACTTCAGACAGACAGCCTCAGAGAAGGTTATAATAATGTAGCTCAAGGTCTGGAAAACACAGGTTATGTGATCAGACCTTAGTGGAAGTTCACACTGAATGGCTTATCAGAAGGCAGGTTTAGAGAACTGTAGCAAGAAGAGTAACTTCTCATATTAGGGGGTTCTTTAGAGATAGAGGAATAAGATCATAAGAAGCTGAAGATGCAAGAATTAGCTAGAGATAACATGTAAGTTCTTATGAAGGTTAGTGTAGGATTGTTTCGCCAAGTAAATGGGTTTCATACAAAAGAAGGTTCTGTTTTTATCATGAGTTACGGGGCTGAATAATGACATATGGCCACGATTCTATAGCCTGAATTACGAAAGATGTTCATGACTGTCTTAGCTTTAAAATCTTTGAAACCATGAAAAGAGTGCAGAATCACTTCCAGCTCTGGAAAGAAAAACTGTGATTTTTTTGTGACTCAAATGCTATGAGATTTGCAGAACCTTGCTTAGACCCTCCTGATAAGACATGTTATGTTGATATCTGAAAGGTAACAGCTATTTCAACTGTGGCATTAGTTTACTATCTGAATTGGCATCTTATCCAGACACCATTTTAAACCACTTCAGGTTACCAGATCAGCTCTCAATCTTTTTGCAGAGGGAAGGGACCACTCTGAAAAATGGAACTTTATCTGTAGATAAAGTTAACAATTTGGTTATCACTTTTAGAGCTCTGGGTAGCAAGGGAGAAAGTGGTGGTTTCTTTTTCAAAGCTAGTCTTTTACCCAATCCAAAGCTGCATCTGTGGTTTATCAGAAGTTCACTACCAACTACTTTGAAGCTCCTTATTTCAAATTGTCAATGCACTTGTCAGTTATCAAATATAAGAAAGGCATTATTCATAATTACAAGAATTTATAGTTAGAAGAATTCAGTGTTTTCTGCAAAGAGCCAAGCACTCAAACCCTGATCAGTTAGTTAAAATGAAAACATTTGGCACATTGCAATGTTTGGATTGCACTGATAAAATTTAGACATTTCTATAATATATTGACTGAATGGCAGAGTCCTGCATTTACAAAAAAAGTATTGTAGAAACTAATAAACCTGAAGTGCTAAGTCTTTAGCTGTATTTATATTTAAAGAGGCCACACAGATAAACTCTAGTCCAGGTCCCTGACTGTCCTTCACATAACTTTTGAAATGAAAATTATAAAAGAAGTTCCAGCAAAGCACCAGACACTCTTTCTTCCTCCTCCCTGACTTTAATATGACAGTTAGCGTACTACCCTGATAATGTCTCCCAGAGAGAAATCCCATTCTAGAAATGCCCAGGCTTGCAGACATAATTTCTAAGTTGTTTAAAATTTTCCTTATGAACTCTAACCCCTAACACCACTTTTTCCTTTTTTTGTCTGAAGTATCCTAGTATTCACATACTTATGCTTTGGGAACTAAGCACTACTTGATGTGAAATATGTAAGAAATAAGGAACTGTAGAGGTAGGCTAAGTTACACAGGGATATCCAGACCAGCTCCTTTACTATATACAAATAAACTGCTGAAGAAAGAAATACAAAAGGCACTTAGAGCTAGGTAAACAGACATGTGAAATGAATGCAAACACTAATCAGAATTCTTCACCCATTTGTACAGATGGAAAAATTTAACACCTATTCTACTATCTGTTCTCCAGGTATAAATGCACATTCCACAGCTGTGCCTACAACCAAACACTTACCCTTGCTAAATGAGCATCAAATCATTCACAATCAAAACAGCAGTGTGCACATCCTGCTTAAATCATAATCAACTTCAGATGGTGAAAGAAGTGAAGAATCAGCCATCTGTTATGTTTGAACAACTACCATGACAACTTTTATTTTTCTAAGAGCACCAGAGAAGCATAATTAGGAAGTTCACTCACACAAGAGGAAATATACGACAAAAATCAATGCATATTTAACACAATGGTAATTTTTACTAGCTCTCAAGTTCAACTTTGGCACAGTACCGACAATTGGCCTACTTATGCCATATCTCAACAAGGAGGTTTCTGCCCCTGTTGAGGAATGAAAGTGGGGCAGCATTTTTTAGGTGAACGTAATTGTAGCTTGGAATAAACTTTGCAGAATACTCCTACTCAAGGCTACCCCTTGTTGAACAACCAATAGAAACAGGACTAAACATGTTTTCTAGTAAAATAGAGACTTCTGTCACTTCTATCACTTTTACTTCTGAATTCAATAGGTAGCAGTCACTGCTGTCTGTTGGTTGTCTAGTCTGTTGTTCAGAGTCTGCCGCACCGGAAAACCAAGATTCAAACTTGATCAGAATTAGTACTGTTGTCTAGTTTAATACATCTTCTTTGGAATACTTCTTGAAACAGGCAAAGATTTGACAATTCCTGCTGAGGAACACGTACCAGGATAAAACTGTGTTACTACAAGAGACAAAAGCCGCAGCAAGTGTCCAGTGGTGCGCTAAATAAACCTAGCTTGGCTTTTTCTACACAAGTACACATTCTAATCCAGATTCACCCAAAACTAGTTTCAGGTACCATGGCTGCCAAGGTTGATAGAGACAGGTAGGAACCTCTCAAAGAAATTCAGTCCTGCTAAGATTTGAATTGTTTGCTAGAGTTGCTGATTTTTCTTAATAGGTTATGGATAGAGTCTTGCAGATGACTGGTAGTTCTGAATTAGCCTTCTTAATTATGTGCCTCAAATTAGTTGGGAGCCAGCTGAGTTTCAATGCCACGTAACATACCCCAGCACAGCCTGTCTGGTTATTTGCTATTACATACCTATGGACAAATGCTTTTTTGCTGACTTTCTGCAGAAACCTCTCAAAGCAAACTTTCAGATAGGGAATATGAATGTTAACTGAACACATTAAAAGTCTCAGTGTACTTCTTTTTAGAAGAGACATTCTGGAATAAGAGCACCACTGCAAACATTTCAACTAGAAATGGGACAATATCCTATCTTTTGTTCATTGCTACAGTTCAGAAAGGTTGCCAAACTCTGTCTAGCTAGTTTTCAAGCTGGTTTGGTGCTTGCAACCTCAAGTTCCAATTTTCACCACATTTCAGATGCTTTAGGGCTCAGTATGCTCCTGCTGAACAAAGTACTAGAGAAGACACATGGGGAACGGCATTTTTTGCTTCAGTCTGAGTATTTGTGCAGCACGTAACAGTCTGTTGAACAACCACACAAGTCAACTTCTCAGCACTTCCCTCTCTATCTGCTAATTTGGTACCAAATCATTTGCTATTCTCAGACTGCTCCCTGATACCACCAATTTAGACTGTGATTTCATTAAAATAATCATTACCAGGGTAAATACCACCTAAATGAGTGCAGCTGTTGAAACACAGCAGCTAGAATGCACATAGTCTGCTTTAGTTCCAGCTTTTTGTGCATGCTTACACAAAGAATAATGTACAAAAACCTGCAATACAATAGAACTTGAACATTTTACTTAGTGTTTTATAATCCTAAATGAAAAATTTTCAGCAAGATGGAAACAAATTGTTCTGCCTATTGAGACTTTCTTTTTTGCACATTCTCTGGATATAAAATGGTGTTCTGATCTCAGAAAGCAAGAGCATAATAATCCTTTCCAAATTCATTGCAGATAGAATATGTATTCACTTGAAAATAATATTCCAAAAATGTGCTTCTGATAGTTCAACATGCTGCCATGTAGCACTCAACCAGCGGGTGCCAATGACATTCTATAATCCCCACAAATCAAAATCAAACCTAGACTCTATAGAAACCTCTTAAAATGCATTGTACTTTCCTATCATCATTCTTCTTAGAATTTGCATCTTCAAGTGAGTTCAGAGGTTACAAAGCTTTTAGTTGATAGTCAAGAAGGTTTTAAAAGCACGTGTGTTCAAATCTGTTTCTTATGTCTCCAGGTTGTTAATGATTCCATTCATAAATAAGGAGATAAGTGGACAAGGAATGTTTTAACATACAGAATAATTCCTGCTGTTACAATAACTGGTGAAATAGACAGCTTTAGGTGTAGTAAAACTGAACTTTAAAGTTGGAGTCATCCAGATAACATTAAAATATGTTACCAAATGCATGAAACTACAGATTCTTGCTACAAAGTGAATTATACATGGCATTAATCAAAATTAATATGTTATTTACTATAAGAGCAGATTTCACCAATGGCATAATTAACGAGTGAGTTCTGACAGAACACTCTAAGTCTAAACTCCAGTCATTTAGCTATACATCTCATCTTCAATTTGCCAGAGCAGCAGAATAGCATGACCACTATTTAATCAGATGCAACATTTCCTGTTCTTTTCAGCCCTTGCTTGTCAAACTGTGAGTATTCCTTTGGTATTTTAACTGGTCTGGTAGCTTTCTGTACTTAAAAGATAAATTCCTTCGGGAAGCTTATATGTTCAAAGCTAATGCGGTGACCTATCTCAGCAGTAAAAGATGAACTACAACATGCCAATCAACAAAGGTAGAAAAAAACCCAAAAGCTAGGCAAGAGAAAAAAAAATAAATTCACTTCTTTTTTAATCTGACAATTTTTTCCCCAAGAAATCAAAATAAAGGAAGCAAAGTACAACAAATCTGGCATCAGTAACACTTTTATGTGACCCATCAAATAAAGTGATAACTACATTCTTGTTAAACTATTTAATTCTTGCTAAATTATCACTTAACAAGACAATTACAACAGCCTAAACAGAGAGTTAAATTTTGCTCAGGCTGCATAAATTAGTATAATGAGTTCTTTCACATGCTACTAATAAAAATGTCCACTTGATATGAGTTTAATCAGAGCAGGCAAACATTTCATCCATGTATCTTGTCTTTTCTTTCATTTGAAAGAACATTTCCTGGACATATAACTGGATGATCTGATTATGTAAAGAAGTAAGACATTTTAAAATATACACTTTTGAGAACTTCCATCTCAGACATTTCTGCTGGACAGTATGGTACCTAAACATCAGTTCTTATGAGACATTTGATAATATAGGGCAAAATTATAATCTACTAGAATGGGTATCAGCTTTGAGACTCTGGGTAAAAGACAGAGAAGTAGAAATAAACATTATAGCACAATATTGGACTTCATTATCTTATCTGATTATATTTTAAAAGATAAGAATAGAATTAACTAGAATAGAGAATAAAAATACAAGTCCTCTTTTCTCCTCCTGCAGCAATCCCAGAAAAACATTGGGCAGGTAAAGGAAATCTTTGCTGATTGTCCAGAATCTACTCAAATGTGTTAAATCCTAATTTAAAGTCTTTAATTTGTTTGGTTTCTTTATAAAATAAATTAAGGCTTTCACACTAAAAACCTCAGATCCATCAATCTGCTTCTCTATACAGAAGCAGAGATAACCTGATAACTCTCGTCTATAGGATTTTCTCACTTCCTTTCTGGCTCTGCTATTCTGTTTTAGTGTATGCTCACTTACTCCTAATGCAGTGTGCTAACCTTCCCTCAGTCTCTTAAACCCCATGGCACATGCTGTAATCAATAAACACAAGCTTTCATTCAGTTTACTTTAGTATTGAGGGAATATTTTAATATATAATAGAAGAACTCAATGTCAGATAAAGCGCATTCCCACAGCCAGACATTGTAAAACTTTTGAATGTTTGTAAATGAACAGTTAATAGAAATCTTCTAAAATCTAAAACTTAAAAAGGTCTATGTGAATAAAGATTAAATGCCTCAAAAATTTTTAATTTACAAGCAAAGCAGCAGGAGAATATGTATTTTTGCCGATAACTTCAGACACAATTTGACACTGTGTAGACATTCTTTGTTCCGATAAAACGTTAAGATTTTATGAGACAAACAAAAGCCTGAGAACATAACAGGAAGAAGCAGCAGTGGTTATTTATCAATAATGCTAAAAGTACATTAGTAACTATGGCAAAATCATGTGGGATCCTGTGAACTAAGCAAAACGTGAATTGAAGAGAGAGAACTGAAAGGACTATGACATTTTATGGTGTAATTAGAAAATTAATGTTCTGTTTGACCTCAGGAGCTCAGGCTTCATTTTGTTTCAGTATCCAAGGAGATTTATTTTTCCAGGTCTGGATGCCCTTTGTATTTGACTACTTTTCCACTATTTCTGTGTCAGAGTCATTGTACTTGGACATTATTGTTGGCCTTCATCTCATCAGTGATGAGGCATCAAGCTGACAAGTTTATAGGTGCCATTACTGTCTGGGTCTTCGCTGACTTCTTCTGTTACAACTTTGCATTCTCTCATCTTCAAGTGCTTCTTTGTACACTACGAGGCAGGTTATTGGAGACAACAGGTTGAGGTGACCTGGAACATTTTGTCTCTCAGTTTGAAGAATATAGGTCCTCTGCAAGAATTATGCTGGGTTGTGGGGTAAGTCTCGATTCAAGATGTACAAGAACATGGAAGGTCCACCTCTGCTATTTCGCAGCTTCATCCAAAGATTAACATAACAAATACATTGCTTCACGAAAATATTTTTATGCCTAGGCAGTAATTTTTAATGATCCTATTTGCAAAAGCTAGCTATAAAGATTAAGAAAAAAAAACAATTGCAACAAAAATGTACAGAATATAGAAAAGACAAAGGACAACAAACAGTACCAGTAAGTTATCTACACTGTAATGATGGAGTAATTCAAACAATAATGGTGAAGCTTGCTAGAATGCTTTTTGCTTCATTAATTTTAAAATGCAGCAAGCTACATTAATGAAACATAAATGAAATTTCAGTTACAATATTGGCTATTTTGGAGAAACAAGATGGTCAGATCACAGTGAAAATAAGTTGTAGTGGTAATCGGCATGTCTTACAAACAAAAAAATAACAGGAAAAATCAGAAGCAAACTGAATAACTTAATACTAATGTATCTTGGAAAAAAAATGGGAATAACAGCTGCATTTGACTTTCTTCCTTAGGAAGTGTGTAAATTTCTTGAAGATACAAAATTACTTAAACTAGTAGGGCTCACTGTTCTTTCAGATCTGCATCTAAATGAGGAAGAAACACTTGAACTTTAAAAACTGCAGCTTTACATATAAAATCATCATGTAACTTGCAGATATAATAATTCCAGCAGCAATAGGTAGGACTGGTAACCTACAGTTTAGGCTAATCGTTTCTATTTCTCAGAACTTTTCGATAGATTTCTAGTGGCAAAGCTTTTTTTTAATGAGGGATGAGATAGCAGGGATTACATTAGCTAATTCCATGTCCAGCTAGGAAAAGAAGTGATTGCAGATGGACAGAATTAGAACTGGCCTCAAATTTGCCAGAGCTGGTCTCTTCCTGATGTATATCTTTTATGCTGTTACACTGACATAACAAGATGTTAAAATGTTATTGCATGCTGTATCTCTGTTCCCATAATTTACAACATTTCCCAGTTGAGAAGTTTATGAGGTTGATAGCTACATTAAATGTATTTGCTTTGGAGTTTCTAAAGCACAGAAAAAATGGACCTTATATTCTCATCTTCCCAAATGGTCATTAGTCACAAGAGAACAGATTAACACTTTAAATATCTGCCTGGAAATAATAAAAATCAACACAGTTCATCTGATTTTGTCTTTAGAAGCAAGGTTTTCTGAATGCCTGTGTCACATGAAATTATACATTCAAAAATAACACAACCCTATTCTGAAAATTTTTTCATCTGACATCTGAGATGTTCTGCTGTTTCTCTGTGAAAGATGGGTTTCTTTCACATAGACCCAAGTCCAGTGATTCTAAAAAAATAAAGATGTTACTCATTCACTATGTTGACCTTTCAGTGAAGAAGCTATGTAAGTGATCCAGGACTCTATTGTATACAGTCTTCTATTACTTAATAAAGTGTATTAAACTATCAGGATAAGCATCGATGTTTTCGTCTTTCCAAATGTAGCAACTTCGAACTCCCTTCACAGAGTACATCTTACTTGCCTTTTTAGTTCAAGGGCAAAAGCATTTATTTTTGAATTGGGCAAACTCTGAAAGTAAGAAGTCCATGATTGCAGCACTTGCATCCTCGTCACTGAGAGCTACCATTATCTTTCTCAGTCTCTGAGATAAGGCAAACTCTTATCATAAATATTTGCTAATTCCTCACTGGCAACAAAAGCACAAGCATCTGTAATGTGCTGAATCAGCCATTCTAAGTTAAAATCTACAAGAGAAAACAGAAAGGTCTTTCTTTCCTACGTACTGCCCTCAGATACCTGCTACCTTTATAAAAGGTTGTGAGGTTGGATAGAAGTAAAGAAAATGAAGAGGAAATAAAAAATAGTAAGGAAGAGCATGAGAATAGCACAGGTTGATATTATACTCTGCCTTTAAAATAAATCCAAAATACTGTAAAATCTTAAAATTGTGCTTATTGACTGCTGTCAAAGCATTACGGATTTGTGAGAAAAAAAATACCTGATAACAAACCACCAGTTCACAAAATTGTGTTGAGAGGAACTGAGTGGCCATCAGCAGGTCTGAAAAATGAAGCCCCCTTTAGGGCACGGCATACATACAACACTGGCATCATGATGATGCCGTGTCTGAATCCAACATGACCTGGCAGGATGCAAGAATTCAAGATCAGTTTTTGGCTTTCCTTTCCTGCTGCAATAAGCAGCATTTGTTGAAGAGGACATGCCTGATGAAATTCAAATAGCAAGGGGATTGATCCGTTTCTCACAGGCTGTAACACCCAACTAGATGGCATATGATTTGACAGGTTATGCACCTTGGCCAAATGCAGACCAAGGACCTAGCAGTTAACATACATCAGTAGAAGGCCAGATGCTCTTTTCCAAGTATCACCAGATAGACAACTGAATTGATTTCTTAAAGCCTGAGTTCCTCAAACTGGGAAGCAATACCTGTTTCAAATATTTATAAACTCCTATGCCAGACAAAGAGCAGTCACAGCAAAGGAGAAGATTTATAAATGAATACTGTTATCCAAAGTGAAATGAGGCTTTTCCAGGCCACACTGGAGCCTTATTTTCTAGTATTTTCCCTTTTCTACTCCTTAGCTCCTACTGCAGTGCTGTAGTGTGTATATATTCTGTACGAATATGAATTGCTGCATGTATATCCTCTTGCCAACTGTATGGGGGCCCCGTTAGGCCTCAAAAGCCACAAACAGGAACCAATGAACAGACTCCTCAGAGCAGAAAAGAAACATCAGATTTCTTGCAAAAGAATTATGAACGTGACATTTTCCAACAGAGACTCAGTAAAGAAACAACATCCAAATTCAACTTATACTGAATCAGTATGAATGGCTACTTTTTGCCTATCGGTGTGCTCTTACCATTCTCCCAGCTGCTGCAAGGCAAATCATCAGCTGATCCACTTCAAGGCATCCTTAGGCAGGTCAACCAAAGAACACCTAGGACACCACAGAGAGACCTTGCAGACCACGAATAACTTCAGGGGCATGTAAAAATTCAATAGCTTCTCTGCTTGGATGCAGAAAAACACCCAAAGAAACCATGAAACTATGCAAATGGATACTTTTAATTACATAAAGTACCAAACTGAGATTTCATCACAAACCTTTCGAGATCCCTCCCATGCTCTTAAACCGTGCTCCCCTTGCCTTGCTTCCCTAAACATATTTAAAGACACAAATCTCTACACGATTTCCCCTTCTGACCCATTTTTTTTTAAATTCTGCCATAGGTAGGTTCTGCCAATGACACACACATGACCAACAAATGACCAGACAGCCACCCCTCAACCACAGCAGAAGAGCTCACTTGAGTCACAGAATGGTTGAGATTGGAAGGGACCTCTAGAGATCATCTAGTCCAACACCTCTGCTCAAGCAGGGTCACCTAGATCATGCTGCACAACCCAGGAGGGTTTTGAATCTTTCCACAGATGGAGACTCCACAGACTCTCTGAGGCAACTGTTCCAGTGCTCTGTCACCCTCACGGTAAAGACGTTTTTCCTCATATTCAGATGGAACTGCCTGTGTTTCAGTTTGTGCCCGTTGCTTCTTGTCCTGTCGCTGGGCACCACTAAAAATAGTCTGGCCCCATCCTCTTGACACCCTCCCTTCAGATATTTGTACACATTGATAAGATCCCCTCTCAGTCTTCTCTCCTCCAGGCTAAACAGGCCCAGCTCTCTCAGCCTTTCCTCATGAGAGAGATGCTCCAGTCCCCCAATCATCTTTGTAGCCCTTTGCTGGACTTGCTCCAGTAGCTCCATGTCTCTCTTGTACTGGGGAGCCCAGAATTGGACACAGGACTCCAGAAGTGGCCTCACCAGGGCTGAGTAGAGGGGGAGGATCACCTCCCTTGACCTGCTGGCAACGCTCTTCCTCATGCACCCCAGGATACCATTGCCCTTCTTGGCCACAAGGGCACATTGCTGGCTCATGGTCAACTTGCTGTCCACCAGGACTCCCAAGGTCCTTCTCCACAGAGCTGCTTTCCAGCAGGTCAGCCTCCAGCCTGTACTGCTGCATGGGGTTATTCCTCCCTAGGTGCAGGACCCTGCACTTGCCTTTGTTGAACTTCATGAGGTTCCTCTCCACCCAACTCTACAGCCTGTCCAGGTCTCTCTGAATGGCAGCACAGCTCTCTGCTCTATCAGCCACTCCTCCTGGTTTTGTCTCATCAGCAAACTTGCTGAGGGTGCACTCTGTCCCTTCAACCAGGTCACTGATGAATAAGTTCAACAAGACTGGACCCAGTACTGACCCCTGGGGGACACCGCTAGCTACAGGCCCCAGCCGGACTGCGCCGCTGATCACAACCCTCTGAGCTCTGCCATTCAGCCAGTTCCCAATCCACCTCACTGACCACTCATCTAGCCTGCCTGGAGAATACAGCAAGCAGAATTTTTCAGGTCCGCAGAAGTACTCCTTGTTATTGTGACTGAGAGTGATCACAATTTCTCTCCCAAACCCCATTTTAATATCCAAGCTATTTCAAATTACACTGAAATATAATGTGGTGCTTACATATGCTATGTTCAGAGACTTTTATGGAGGTATTCCAGCCCACATAATTGGAAGTCATTTTTAAGCCAAAATAGTAATGTGGCACTAGCTCTGATCCCCAGAGGTGGCTTATGTTCAAAGAACAAAAACAATATGGAAAATAGCGCAAAGAAACTGTAAGATTTTTAGGAGAAGTAACCTCAGTCAAGTTTGTTTCCTTTGGTGTTTATTGCAAACATTTAAATACCTGGTTACAGTGCCTGGCTGAGCAGCACCTAGAGTAGGGTTTATGTGTGTGAGTAAAACATGAGTGGCAGAGGGTTTCCTTGTTGCTGTTGTTCAGTTGGGTGTCATCCTGCCTCTTCCATCTCATCAATCACACAGGGAACCAGCACTGTTCCATGCTGAGTTCTTCCCCAAACTGCTTTGAATAGATCCAAACAGCTAAAAACCATCTGCAAAAATTCCAGCTAATTTGAATGAATAAATAAGGAAATGTGATAAAATAATAAACTCTCTGCAGTAAGTCCACAGACAAGAAAAAAAGCTAATGTAATCAAGCACAGGGTTTGAAAAATTCAGGTATTTAACCAGTTCTGCTTTATTTCTAATCCTCTTACACTTCAGGGTAACTATGTATTTTTTGAAGTGTAATGAATTTTTGCATGTTCTCTTGTTAAATTTTCTAATTTCAGTTACTTCAGGATATATAAAGGACACAGATTTCAGTCAGAAATGATCATATTTTACCACCAAAGAAATGGTTTGTGATGTATTCCAGGAGTTGCTGATGATTCTGAGGTACCTTAGGTGGCCTATTTTTCAATTATCTTCAACATTCAGAATATGATATGATGTGAATAAAGTGGCTTCCCTAGAACTGAAAACCTCAAACAATCTATTCATTTGAAAGCTGTGCTTTTGAAATTTACAGCCAACATTTTTCTTGACCTTTTAGGCATTTAGCAATCAACTAGAATAGACCTTCTAATGAGAAAGCTCTGTTCCCTTAAACTTGCACACCTCCATAGCATTCAGTGGCATTGCCAAAGTCCGCTTTCAACAGCACCTCTCTGGGCTTGATCTAGTTGTCACTACAATTCTGTTTAACCATGAAAGTGCACATTCTATTAGAATTTTAAAGAATAACATATGACATTCCTTGCACTGTTACTATTACACCAATATTTTTAAAATGAGACATAAATACTGTTTAAATAAGCAAATTCTCCCTATATCATACTTACTTTTGTTCTCATAAGTTACTAATGCTTCCATGTTTTAATAAAAATTACTGTACTTAAACTGTAAAAAAAAATCTGCAATCTTGTGATTAATTATAACTTCATCTGAGAAATGCCACTTGGTGAAAAATGAGGGAAGTAATTATCAAGAACCTTTCGTTAATTCGGATAATTCTGGGTTTCCTAATACCTAATCTAATTAAGTAGTGTTTTTAACTACAAATAAAAACAAACATTCTTATTTTAGATATACTTATTACAGTGATTGCAGAAACACTAAAATAAAAGGCTTCTCTCCTCTATTTAAATATGTAAATTCAGCTTATAGAATCACTGCTTTCTGTTGCTGCTGTTTCTAGTGTATGAAAATGCAGAAGTATTCAAATCGAGGCAAATGAGAAAAATGGCGGCAGGCTGAAAAACACTTGCACAGTAAAAGACAGAACATACCATTAAGTAATAGAAGCCAGACACAACTGATATCTTCAAAAAGCAGTTCCTCCAAGACAACAAGTTCTCACCATTTGATTTGTACTTAAATGCTTCCAAAATGCCTTTCAGACATCTTAAAATGCTCTTATTTAAAAATGCCTTCACAGTCCTAAGTATAAGGGCATCATATTGAAAAGCTGACACTTTGACAGTGTCCTTTGGCTATACTAAACATCAAATGACCTACAACTAACTAATGTCACCAGGTCTGCTGCAGTCTGCAACACTTTGGCAGAAGAAACATTAAGTTAAAGTATGCCATGGATCCCTTGAACCTGTCTTGTATTCAGTCTGATCTTTGTTTTCTATTTTTGGAAAAAATACTGTCTTTCCCTAACTGAGTGGTTCAGTTCCCAACTTCTTGGAGATCCACCTCTGGGAGAGACACGGCCGACCGGAGATCTGCACTTCCTGCACTTCCATAAATTCATTCCACCAGACAGTGGAGGTTTCACACATTCTCTGCTATAGAAGCCCCCAAAATTGTGGTTTTGCTAATGAGCAGATTCTGGAGGGAAACAAATCAGTAGAAAGTATTCGTACAAAGGCACTGTGGTACCACCATATTAACATCAGTGTTCACTTGTATTTATTTTATTACCATTCTGTAGTATTGCTATACTAATCCCTAACAGGTATGGACTTCAAAATGCTGAAAGTCCAGGGCAAAAGGGGAGACAGGAACAGGCTGACATCCCTAAACAAGGCTTACAACACTGAAAGGCCATGAGCTTTCCTTCCTCCCAATAATATTCACTCACAGCAAAAATAAGTTGGCCAGATGACTAAAAGAAATTACTGTTGGGCACTGACTAGTTACACATGTACCTTGCTATTCCAACATCACCAGCACCTATTTAATAAATACTAAATGAGTAAAATAGATCTCAGCACCATGACTAAACTACAAGAAAATGTAATAATCATTTTTTATTCCTTTTTTAATTACACTGATGGAAGGAAGCTGAATTACTATATAAGAGCTCAATTTGCAGATTTGCAGCTTTGGAAAATCAGGCAGAGTCTGAAGGGCCATTTATTCATTTGTTTTATAGAGAAAATGTTTTTCTTAAAAACAAGAAAACAGAATGATTACAGCAATTACTTAAAAAAGAAGAAAGGCACAAGGAACAGTGTGATCAACACACTGGAGAATGGTATTTTAACTTTTAACACATATTTTAACACACCAAGAACGATATGAAGGAAGTAGGAAAGATCCAGCAGAGAGCAGCTGAGATGGTTGTGGCTTACAGCATGTGTGTCCTGTGAAAAGGGGTTGTGAAAAGGCTGAGCTTGTTCAGTCCTGGAAAGAAGGGCAAAAGGGTGATGCAACAGCAGCCTGCAGCTACCCAAAGGAAAGTTACAAAGACGATGAAGCCGAGCTCTTCGTGGTAGTGCCAGACAACGCAGTAAGGGGCAATGACCTTAAACTGTGGCTTCGCATTTTTGGGATGGACATTAGATATGAAGTTGACACCTTCCCAGAAGGGTAGTGCAGGCTGGAACAGCTTCCTCAGAGATGTGTTGAACCTCCAACCTTGGAAATTTTCAAGACTTGGCTGGGCAAATTCATGGCTGATCTGCTCTAGTGTTGGAGATGCTTGTATGCTGAGTGGGATGTTGCATTGTATGACCTTCAAAAGACTCTTCCAACTATGATTCTGTGACTTCAGACCGTTTCAGCAAACCACTTAACCACTTATTTCCATATCATTTTCTTGATCTTGAAATGAAAGGTCATTCCCTTCAGTGTTTTACAGCTATTTTGTTATGACAGAAGCTTTAATGCAAAGAGGTAATTTGTGACTAAAGGGAAAATTTTGAACCAATGAGAAAATGGTAAGTTTTTCATATAACTTGTCTTAGTAAATATTAATCAGGGAATTAAACTATTGCATATTAGAAACAAGTTTGATCAACTATGTTCAGGCAGTTTAAGAAACACAAGACAAGCATTTAGGTTTAACACAAAAGAGAAGGGGGAGCCAGTGAAGTGATTCATAGACACAGGGTCGAGACTGTCAAATGGACTAGCTGGACAGACCATTGTATCATCCTCCTTTTTACATGGATATCGTAAGCACACAGTCAAGGCAAGAGAAAACAAATTTGCAGTGATCGCAATGCAAGACAGTGGGGACGCAAATAAGGGATTTACAAGGGAGAGAGAGATCTCAGAGATCACACACACAAGTGACCTGCAACACTTGCCATCGTCTGGCACTGAGTTGCTATGGAGAAGGCTGAGTCAGAAATGCCCTTAAGGTCATTAGGCAATGTGCTAATTTAAAGAGAGAGAAGTGTCCACATGCATCAAGAAAGGAGGTATTGGGCAGCATCTGAATAAGTCAGGAACGGAAAAAATGAATTCTGTTCAAATTTCAGTTAAATTCAGTTTAAATCAATTCAAATTTCAGTTTCAGACAACTGACCAAGATGAGATGCCAGAGAATGGGCCTAACTATTCACATGGACAGGAGAAGGTAGGTCGGGAGCAGATCTTTGAGTCATCAGCAGAGAGATTATGGCTGAGTACGTGTTCAAGAAGATCATCTATTGATGTGGCAGCAGCAGAAGAAAAGCAGATGCCTTTACAACCTTCACACAAGCTGAACTGGGGAGGAGGGACCTTTCAAGGGCAAGAGACAGAAATCATCAGAAAAACAACAGGCTGTGGAGTCAGTTAATCCAAGGGAGGTAAAAATTACAAGAGCATATTTGATTGTCTCAAGGGTATACTAGAAAGGTCAGTCAGAGAAGTAGAACACTGGTTGTCAGATTGGGCTAAAAAGATTAATCAATCAGAATTCTAGAATTCTACATATTAGAACTTTTTTGGGTGCCTCCATCCACCCCACTGCTTGTTTCTGATGGCTTTCAGACTGCTGTTGCATACGCCACATTTAAACTATGATTATCCAGAATATGGCACTTCCTCCAAACTGGCAATGACCTGATTGAGACATCAAGGTGGTATGGAGCAAAGGTTACACCAACAGCTATATAGAAATATAACAATATATTCTTTTCTGATGTGATACCTGACAGTATAACCAGATCTTTGAACCAGTTCACAGACAAAATGTTGACTAATACAACAAAATGAAATGAGTGTTCTCACAACTGTTTCCCTTCAACTGAGGCCGGTTGGGGGCACCAGATACTTTTTATTTCTTTATTGCTGTGTTGTGTTTTCTGTCTTTTGGTAACCATGATATTCAAGCCCCCTGAGAAATACAAAAATATACAAGGCAACTGTGTGGGAATATGTAATGAACTATGCCTTTGAAAATATCTTACCAGTGAGACTGCAATTATCCTAGTTATCCTAGAGACTGCAGTTACCCTAGATTAGCAAGCCTGGATGTAATAGGCTTGGGTCTGACCATATTTACACCTGTATGAATCAAGAGAGACAGTACTGAAGGGAAATAGTAGAGAGTAGATGTAAGTAAATATTTATTACTATTAAAATAAACTAAAAAAGTGGCACCTTCTAGCTCCTTTCTGACCTCTCACCTACAGGCATTACTCGTGTGTGTATGTAAATGATCTTCTGTATGAAAATAACATTTGTGTTACATACAAGAGCTGTCTTGCAAATATATGTAAATGGTCTACTTCTTTAGAAACTAAACTGAAACATTGCTGAATAATTCTGTACAGGAAAGCAAACATTAGAAATATAGGAATTACCATATTTGAACAGACAGACACAGAGAAGTAGGATATAAATGCCATTAATAAGCCACTGGTTTATAAAATCATTCTCCTCTTCTACAGTAGAGAATTCCTCCTGCTTAGCAATGTCTTGAGATACTCAAGGCAACAATGGCAAGTGCAAAGTAAAATATATTTATGGCCAACCTCAAATTAAAATCACCGGTGTTTTCAAATAATTGCGTGAATACCTTGGAACATTTCTTCTTGTTGGATAAATGGATACATTTCACTGAGAAGATTAATGTGCCTTTGAAATAGAACAAAATTAAAGTGGTCTATTAAGATACAAGACTCTAAACACAACACTCTTAATCTAATCTCGGAGAATGAATAATTGCTGGACCTTTGCATTCCTCTTAATGAATCTATTTACACATGATTAAAGCTATTCGTCCTACTTCAAATCTAGTATTTTCAGGATGACATAATAGCAACTTAAAGCATTCAATATATTTACAATTTGTTTTTAAGGAAACCATTGTGTAGGGACTAGAGTAATATTCCTTTGACTTTTACTGAATACAAGAGCTTTTACTTGCAAATTATCTCAGGGTAAATATAAAGTGCAGATTAAGTACAGTACATTATCTTTTCATTCGTAACCAATAAAATATGTATTGTATTATTGGTTTCATATCTTCTGGGTTACTAATAAAAAGAGGGTACCATCTGTGATCTCCACTCTAAAAGTGGATTGCTATCTGCACTTTCTACTTACTATGATTTATCACTGCATCTCTTCTACACAAAGAACAGCATTTCCCTTATGCTGTTGACCATAATTAAACTCACATTTCTGTTTGCTTTCTTTGACAGTGTCAAAAATAGCATGAGCTGGTATTAATCAACTCCTCTTTTCCTCGCAGGTAGACCAGATGCAAGTTTTTCTCATATGCTTTAGTTTTTTTGTAGGGGAAAGAGGTGCAGCGTGCTGGTCCCTTTTTCTTTTTCAAGCAGCCACCAGTGCTCATGTGCATTACCTACATCACTCAGAGCACCAGACAAGTACCGTTATTAGAAGTCCACCCTCGCTGAGTGAAAAGAGTAGTCTCTTAGTGGGGCAAAAGGTACCAAGACGAAAAGCTGATTAAACCAAGTACAGTAAGGCTGTGCCCAGAGTGCAGGGGAGCTGGCGGATACATCTACTGGCCCGAAGCCCAGACTGCTCCAAGCACACCGTGGGATACGTCCGTGCTAGTAAATAAAACAGACCTTGGCCCAGCCTCTGGCTGTAATGCCAACCAGCAGATCCATACAGATACTACTTCATATTATATAAAATGCATCTCCTCTCTTAAAATATTTTCAGAAGTTATGAGTTCCTGGAAAGCTGTAAAAACAGTATGAAAAGTTCATGACATGAATGTCTTAATTCCAGCAACTGTGCAATCACAAGATAGATGGAAACACTTTCAGAAAAGACTCATTTCATCTAAAAATATAACAGATGAAAGTTCAACAGAAGAACTCTTGTAAATTTCAGCAGTGAAGTAAGACTGAAAGAAGAAATAAAGATGTAATGCTGAAATTAAAAATTCCAGTTCCAGCATTTTCGGTGGCAGAAAAGCCTTTGTTACGATAAAAATTCCTAAGTCTCTGTACTCTGAGAGTTTGCTTCAACTAACCAATCTCCATCCAGAGATAAGCAGCTTGGCAAACTGCTTCACAGTAATTGAGGACAGAGTCCATTCAGCAAATATTTTCTCTATCTGCTCTCAGTGTCAAACAGAAAACTTTGACATACCAGACGTATATTATAAAAGCATTTTACTCTGAGATTATTTAGATTTTTAAAATTACAAAACATAAATCTATCAGTGGAATTAAGATAGCCATAAATCCAAATCTGGAGAAAAAACTAACCCTAGATTAACATGTGACTATCGCACATTGTTTCCTCACTATGAGAAGAAAGTTCAGTATTTCCAAGTTCAAGAAATCACAAAAGAGAAAACTCTGTACAGACAAAGTTGTGGAGGAGGGTGTTTTTTTAGCTAAATTGTATGCCCATACTGAAGTTGCTCCTGGGACTGCAGCTCATTTACTACCAGCTTTGAAGTAACAAAATTGTACTGCAAACAAGAGATCCATTCCAGCAGTTTGTTGTTCAGTATCAGCTGCCAAACAAAATCCATGAAAATGCGTAAAAGAAGAATAATTTAGCCCACCTGAGTTTTGGGTTGCTGAGAACCTTCTGTTTCCAGCACCTTAGCCAAGAGTCTAAAACTAGTCTAGATACATCCTCATAAGCTGCAGTCCTAGTGAGTGACTACAAAGTATACATATTCTTACAGCAAACTGTGGGGTCTCTGCAGGAACAACTGTATTATATTTCTTCTGTTACTTATCTGCATGATTCTGCTACTTGTCATGTAAAATTAAGTTCAATATAATAGAATTAAAACGAAAAATTCTAAAAAAAGGAGTGCAGATACACAGCACAAATTGAGAGAGAATGCAATTACAGCTTTTTCTCCTCAAGACTGATGGAGTCCAGACTTCAAAATCTAGTTCATAAACTAATTTCCTGGAAAAATTCTGCTTGAAAAACAAGAAGTGATTCAGATTCATGGTCTGTTTACTACTTTATTGCACATTTATTTCTGTTCATTAACTGGAAAGTATTTGGAAATTGTAGAACTGCCATTCAACATACTTACCCAAATTCAGGAAAACACTGTAAAGTAGCTTACTATAAAATACAAGTACATATTCCAAAGCTTGCTTTAATGTTGCAGCTGATTTAAAACCAGTTAAGGCAGGTATACCTGCCTTTAAGCACAAAGATCAATTATTCTTCGGGTAATATTACATCAACTGTCTTCGGATAATATTACATCAACTGAAAAGCAGAAATTATCTGTTGTCTCAAGAGGATACAGCTTTCTGTACTGTCTGCTAAAGAAGGCAGACCAGTGGAACTAATATTCCTCTTAAGATCATTTACGTATTCTAGAAGAAATAAAGACAGCAAGTATCTTCAGTAAGATGCAATATTACAAGTATATAATTATTTAGAGTGAGGCATCTATGACATTAACAAAGTAGGCACAGCACACCTATTTGCCATTACCTAAAAAGCAACTGTTACCTGTGGGTGCCAGGTAGCTGGACACCACCGGAGCAGAGGTGTCTTCTGCCAGCTGTTGTGCCTGGACGCATGGGGAGCGAGGACCACAGGGGCCAATGTCCTGCTGTTGCACAGCTGCTACAGGGTTTCTTTCCTCATCTCATCATTTTTCTTCACAAAGTACTACTGCTACTCTCTGAGATCACTGGGCATTACGCCTCTAACAGAATAACTTCATATGCTAAAAAAAGCATGTAACGCGTAACACACACAAGAGCTAAGGGCAAGACCTGGTGACTGTAACGTATGTCATGGTTGCGGGTATGTTTATGCAGTTCACAGTGGCACCGTACTTTAGCCCTTCCACACCAGGTGAAAGTGGCGTAAGGTTAAAGTGACTTAGGGATCCCCCTGTCACCACAGAGGACAGGCGGAGAGCTGCCTCCGGTGATCCCCGCAGCCTGCGCCGGGAGCTTCTGCAGGACTGAACCTGAGACCTGAGTGCTAAAAGCAACATTTTGCCGCCTTTGCACTTCCCCGGCCAGGAGGCAGGTTGCTGGGAGAGTAAATCAGTCTCCCGGCTCTCTGCCAGGGCCCTGAAACCCAGGACTACCGAAGCAGTGCGCTCCAGCCATGCTTCTGGTATGCAAAGGGATGCAGTATGCAAACTCCCTAGCTTGGCATGGATGGTCTGTGCCACTCAGGCATCTTCATATAATGTAAACCTTCTGCTTATAAATTAGCCTACTTTCTCATATGTACTACCAAGAACAAGTGGAGATGAACCAGGATTTCTTTGCTCCCTAATTCAGAAGACTGAGAAGAGCTTTCTATGATAGTAAAGAAGGTTTTGCTTTTAGACACAGAAAGGGTAAATCCACATAACTGACCAAAGAGGACATAACCACCACAGGATTCAAACTAAAGTCAAAAGGAGTTGCTTATGATCTGTTTGCAGGTTTCTGCTTAAGCACTGTAACTAGAGGTTTAGGCACTGCATTTCTTAACATTTGAATTATTTTATTAAAGTTCTTATTTATTAACATTTACTATTACCACAGAAAATTAGCAAAAACTACAAACATTTCAAAGCAGATAGATTATTTTCAATATACAAAGAGAGCTTTAATATACATAATGTAATGTTAGCCGTGCCAATATTTTAAGAATGTCTTTGCACCAGTTGCTTCCATCAAGCTTAGGTAACCTAATAGCTAATTTTTTTTACATCTGTTCTTATAATTTTCTTCAAGTTGTGTTAGAAGAAATGCAACTTCTTTTTCCCATTTCAATTATTTTCCATTCTGGAAAACCAATGATCCACACTGAGCTTAAATCACTGAATTTTTTTAAAATATGGATATTCTTAACAGAGGTGCATTTTTCCTTTTACATACATTTGCATAGAGAATGTGTTTGCAACAATACATATATCTAGATATAGCAGAGTTCAAGGTGAAAAAAGAAGTTTCTGAACTCTGAATGTCAACAGTTTTCACTCTTTATTAGGAAAAGGGATTCACTGATGGCTTCCTACTGCTTTATATGTTTACAAAAATGGATGCTGAATAGACTAACAAATATTAATTATGCATTCCATGCTCCTCTCCAATACTGAATTTCATTCTGACTGTGTGTAGTCACTTCGAGGCGCAGGACTCTGCTAACAGCACATGCAGCGTTGTTTAGAATTACATCGGAGCTGAAGCCCATTTTGTGGCTCTGCAACATCCCCATGAAAAAAGGTTGGTCAGAAACAGCAACAGACTTGCTCATTTTGGTTTGAAGAAACTGATGTGTTATGTAAGCCCGCTTTGCTAAATACATACAAAACAGTGTTTTAATTTGAAGCTTAAATTTCCTCTTCCATTATGCATATAGAAGTAGTACTAATAAAATAAGACAGAATTTGTAGTAGGAACATAACAGATTCACTTGGTACTGATATCTCCTACTAGAGAATGTGGAGCATCCCACAGTATCTGCTAAATGGCAGATAATGTTAAAAAACCCCCCCCGACAGACTGCTAGAGTCATCACCATTGACGGACTCAAGGCACTCGGCAGCTGCAACCAGACCCAGCTGTAAGGCTGACAGGGGAAGGCACCTCTGCCTGCCCCGGCGGTGCTCCCGGGGCGGCCGCTGGGCATCGCTCGCTGGGCTCGCAGCAAAGGAGGCCAACAGCCACGGCCCGGGCGCACCCCGACGCCTCCGGGCGCTCCCTACCCCGAGACATCACTGTTTATACTATATGTAGTACCACAAGACCGAGTGCCAGCAACCACCGTGACAGCGGCAGTCTGCTTCAGAGGGCTAAACCGAGCTGGAAGAGCCACAGCACGGCAGCTGCTCCCCAGCATCCTGCTTCTCGTCAGCGCGGTCGCTACGAACCGCATGCTCCTGGTTTTACGAGCGAGGAGGAAACGAAGACACGGGGAGGAAAAGGACCGACGGCGGCGTGCCCCTCCAAGCGACGGCGGGATGAGGAAGCCCAGGCTTGGTCCCACCACCCCTTTTATCGGGTTTACAGCCCTGTAACACCACTCCCGTGGTGCTGCTCCGGACAGACCTATTTTTGCCGCTACCCTCCAGCTCCACCGTGATGTATGAGGCTAGAGAAGAGTCGCAGCTCGGCATTTCGGGAGGGAAAGGGGCCGCCGGGGAGGGAGCAGTGCCGAGAATCCGTGCCAGGACACAGCCACGCGTGCTCCCAAGGAGACAGCAAGTCTCTGCACAGGGCAAGCGGACAGCAGAGCAGGGTATTAACCTTACCAAGGTCAGTCATTGCCTGAAGAATGGATAAAAATTCCGCCAAAATAGGAAGCTGATAATATTTGGATATAGGAAACCCAAAGGTGGCTTGTCCTGTGCCTATTTCAAATGCCATACTGCACAGAGGAGAAGGTAAGGAAACCCGTATTTGATATTAGCATTCTCAGTAACATTATGGTTTTAAAAGTAATGACTCCTCAGAAAGTAATGACTTCTCATAGGCAGAGCAGGAAGCAACAGGAGTGAACATGAATTCCTGCTGTTTTACAATTACTTTTAAAAATTTGAAGACTTGGAAATCATCTACCATCAGACAAATATCTGAATATCTGGATATATTTATCCTCCTCCCATTTACATTTTTAAAACATCTCAAAACCTTGATTTATTTTCTTTTAAAAAATATGATCAATTAATCCTGAATGTTCAAGATAGTAACACTATAGACTAGTTTGTCCAAACTGAGGTTATCATTTATAAGTTTAGGATAATGTATTTTATGTTGTACTGCATAGTACTAATTTATTTATCTTTGGGATCAAGTTATCCAAATATACGAAACTGCAAATAAAGTACTGACTGACGAACGTACATTATTGTTTTGGGCTGCTAAATGAAATGTGATAATTAGTACCTTAAGAATGATTTTCTTTCCCTGCCATTGCAAAGAAATTTATGTCAAAGCTTTTAAGCAGTTTTTCAAGATCTTGTGAATAATCATTTCTTAAGAGGCAGGTTGTGGGTTTTGCTTCTTGGGGAGATGGTTTTGGAGGAAGTTATAAACATTTCTGCACACTCACTAACAAATTTCATCTAAAACAGTATTCTGGTTCCAGAAAACAAACCATGAGACAGCCAACACCAAAAGAACTACATAACTCATACGATACAGCAGAACAGCCTGATATCTTTGTACACAAATGAAAACAAAAGGATTTTCAGAACAAGTATTTTGGGTGCAATAAACTGTCATCTCAGGATGGTTCTGAGAAAAAAAAAACAAAAGCAGAAACAAAACTATATATTTTTAAGATTTTAAACCTCTATTCAATTCCCCTTTTTACTTATACTGAAAAAAGAATGGAGAAAGCCCCACTAGGTGATTTATTATTGGAACTGAGAAAGTTTTGAGTTAGTAAAACAAGACAATTTGAAGTCTGTGAGCATACTTTAATTCTTTCCTTTCAAAGCCTTCTGTTACGTATTTTACCAAAAAAACTGAATTTAAGTGACAATGCAATGATAATACCAATTGTTAAAAATTGATCTTGCTAATATAATCCCTTCATGAAAACCTTTAAACCACTGTAAACCAAAATAAACCCTCCTTTCTTATGCACCTCACTTTCCAATCAACATTTGTCTTTTTTTCTGGAAAACCACTGAATTACTTGGCTACTGGAAAACAAAAGCTAAAAGTCTATAGTACATGTATGTTTTTAAAATTCCAGATCATGAAAATACACAGAACTTACTTAAACAATCTCTTCTAAGTTGCTTTCAGTTTAAGTCAATTATTTTATGGACTCCTAGGCATAAATAAATATACAAGTAACTTTGCTAATAAAAGCAACCACATGTGCCAGAAAAGGCATACTTTTTCTCTCTTTATATATTTACACATATAAACATTTTATTTCAAATTCTTCCTCAGCATAGTTTCTTCTACCTATCTACTAAGTTACTAAATTACCACTATGTTATCATTAAGGCTTGATTTTAGTAAGTTACCCATTTTAATGTCCATAAGTGCTAGAGAATGTAAAATGCAGGATACTTAATGTTGGTTAGCAATTGGGCAGAAACTGCACAAAACCCAAGCTGATCCATCTTCATTACTTCTGGTGCTATATAAAGGCTTGCATTAATGTTGTGAATCCAGATGCAGTCTTCAACTGCTAAAACTTTAGCTACATAACTGATGATCCCTGTATCCTGCCTTATGATAAAGTACAGTGAGCAAATATATATCTTAATTCAAGCTGATTCAGATAACTGAAGAAGCATGAATGTTTTCAAGCAGTTTATCTGAAGTCACAGTTTATTTAGAAGATAACTAGGAGTTTTCACTCAGTTCTGGCCAGATCTGGCCAGATGCTGTCTTCCTTAGTTATATACAACACACATACTTGTCCCTTAAAAGGATACGTATCTAATACAAAAATAATAAATAACTTTGTATCATATTTTTGTTCCTATAAATCTAACTGAGAAGCCAATCATGTCAGTCTATCATCTAATAAGCATAGCAAAGCGTAAGAAATACAAGAGATGGTTCTCCAACTACAATAAGCTTCATCTCAACATCCCTGTTAGGTTTCCAACACAGCGATATAAGAACACGTCATGGAAAGCATGGACAATGCGAGGGCATCTAAAGCGACACGTTCCTCATACACCTTGATGAGTTTGAATGACTTTGCAAGTTCACATTCATTTGCTTCTGATCCATATTTAGTGGGAGTGCAGTACAGATACTCTGATTACCTAAACCTGCAAGTCATCAACTCTGTGAATTTCTGTGTACAGGTAGAAAATGTGTTCACTAAAGCACTGTTTCTCTTACAAACTTCTTTATAACAAAAAGTGGTATTTCTATGAGCATTTTCTCTCTACAGGACTTCATCTTAAGCTACATATACAATCACTCCAAATACTCATCTATTCATTACGGGTGTTACTCACACCCAGGGTAGCATGCCACTAATGCTGCTCCAGGCAAAGCCGCAAAGCCAAGCCACTTCCCACTGTATTTACAGCTTTTGGTGTGCTAGAAGAAAAGGTTTCTTAAGCTAAAAACACCCTAAAATCTCTCTTAGAATAATCATCCTTAGCATAATGAAAAATGTAATGCCTTCTTATACTTTAATATTATACTTTTTTAAAATGAAAAGCCACTTGGCCAACTAATATGCAGGTGCTCTAGTGCAGGCAAATTTATTGTCACTGACGAGAATGTTTCAACATTAGCAAATTAAAATTTTGAAGAAGACCCAGAAAGTAAGTTTACCTGTCTAATTTTAGATCACTTGAATACAAAGTTTTCTGTAAGAATATTTTTTTCCAAATAAACTGATCAAAATTTCTTTATTTTGTATGTCATTGAACCGTATTCTGCTTTAATAGCTAGCAATTTAAATTGTTGCTTTTGCACACCAAAAACGACACGAAATGCAGAAAAACAAAAAGGCACCTAAACATTAATGGAAATAAACAAAATCCTCCAATGTGCATGGATACTGACCACAGAGATCAGATGGAAGAAAAACACACCTTTAGCAATTTTCACCGACTGCAGCTCCAGGCCTTCGACCTTCAATGATGCCTTTTTACCTGACACAGTTAATCTCCCTAATGAAGCTTTGGATTAAGTGCTTCTGCCCTGAACTGGATGCTACAGGACAGATAAATCTAGCTCAATGTACATTGACGTCCAGAAAGTCTAAAGAACCAACTGGAGAACAATACCACATTTTTAGCATTTACTGAGTCCAGTATTATTGCCATACTTTGTCAAAAAGAAAAATATACAACTGCTAAGTCTCAACCATCCATGGGCAAACTACCCAGCCTGTGGATTACTCAGGTTCTGGTTTTCCCCAGTATGCTCTAGCCGTGCATGATGCAAAGATATGGGCAGGCCTGAACTAATTTTGTCCTCTTCAGGCCGCTCCTGCGCTTTCCACAGATCTCTATAAAAGTCCTGCAAAGGTGAATATTGCAAACACGCTCTGATAACCTGAGTATAGTGAAAATGGGGAAAATACAAAGCATTTGTAAATGAGGTTATCTTTCCTTCCATTTCCACCGTAAGAGATGCCTGAATTTCAAAATTTCAAAACAAACCAGGAAAATAAAAAGATTCAAATAGCTTCAAACAATTTAGACAAAATTCCAGTCTACAAAAGACTGGAAATCTGAGCCCAAATCTTTGAGAATTATGCTATCTATATTACCCTTCACAGATGAGACGAACTGCCTTTGTTCTTCTACTTTAAAACATCCTCAAAGCTCCTTTTTGTTCATATTACCCACCTTAAGGGACAATATCGACACTAAGGCCTTTGTGAGCGCTGCTGCGTGTCCGCCTGGGTATTAACATGTCCCTTGGTCACCTCACCGGGCGCCTCAAGGGCCACCAGAGCTCCTCAGCCGACCACCTCGACACACGGGGGTTGCTGCTGCAGGGAGCGAGGCTCCCTCCTTCGCTGCCTCTCCGTGAAGCTATGGAGCAGAGGCTGGAAATACGAGGAAGGACACGAGGTATCAGAGGTGCTTTGGACAACACTAAGCTGCCAAAGAGGGGCCCCAGACGACATAGCTGGGGGCTCTCCTACGGCCAGAGGGAACCGGCCGGCCGGCCGGGGACCATCATCTCTGGTGTGCAGACAGGTGGGGACGGCCCGCAACTAAAAAGGGAAAGCAACCGGAATGAGGTGTTTCACCGAAACCATCCCCTTTCGGAGAGGCGCTCTGCTACCGCTGCCCGTCGGTGTGGGGAGGAGAGCCTCGGTGCTCGTCACGAACCTGCAGCATCGCAGCTCGCTTGCTCTGAAAACGCAAAAAGCCTTCTCAATTGTGAAGAGTCCAAGCCAAGCATGACTGGAGGTCCAACTGTAAAGCATGTTCGTGAAGAGATACGTACAAAGAAACGATTAATGAATACAAGCTGTGTTTTCAGTGTCTTAGGCTTGATAAGTAAAATAATTTAATTTGTTACATAATCACATGTATTACTGAAGCGAATTGCAAATAGATGACATCTGAGCATTCAAACATCAAGCTTAAGTGTAGGAGGATATCTCAGGTTTATTGAATGATTTTTTTAAGAATAAAAGCTTGCTAGCAAATATATTATAAATGAAGTACATATGTTGAAGATATATGCATTATAACAGAAAAATCCTACCAACGCAGGCCATCTGCTTTTGACTGATAGATTTGGTAAACTGTCAGAATATCATGTAAACTGTTACAAATCTCATTTAATGAATATCTCAAAAACATAGATAGCTCACATTACTGGCAAGTTTTTAATGAAAACATGTATCTAAGAATCAAATACGTGTGAAACTAAAAATAAAGAAATCTGAATTTCAATTATCCAATAAGAACAAAGCCTGCAGAAAAATAGCAAGAGCTCCATCTATCCCTCCTGTGATGAATCAGAATCTCCAAGATGAATCTAAAAGCCATGGTTATTGGCTTCTTAAGAAATATTATTAAAGATATTAGCAGCCTGAGAGTTAAGTATTTAAAATAATTTTGTACAGACTGAAAGCAAATATAAAAAAGAGAATACAAATAAATCCTTCCATGAATATTTTCAAATATCCTGCCCAAAGGATGTGTTTCTCCCCCACCCCTTTTCATTTTCTGAGATTTTAAATATTTAGTTATTACACCATTAACATCCCACAAAACACTACTATAACCTTATAAGCCCTAATTGAGGATTCTACTTGTGTCTAATGGTACACTTTCTGGACTGTTCCTCTACATAAAGCTAAACACTTACGCAAAGGCCTCTGCAGGACTGGGACGACTGACATAAGATACAGTAGCTTTTCCTTTTATTTTATTCTATTTTATTTTAAAAGTTTGTCCATAACTTAAAGGCTTATGTCTATCTCTGAGGAAAAGAATCAGCTTCAGTTTGAACACTTAAAACACTTACCAAAAGAATTTCTATCAATAGTCAACTAACTTCAAAACAATCTCTCATCTTCTTTAACTGTTAAATTCCACTGGCGAAAAAATGTAAGACTCTAGAGATTTGTAGATACGATGGAAGATCGTATACACAAGAACAAAAACACGTTTCCCAGCACAGTGTGTCAGGTATGGTGCCCCACAGCCTCCAAGGCCATTTTACAAGCAGCTTTTTTCCCTGATTTAGTGTTATCAACCTTGGCACAAAAAAGAGTGCCTAGTTATGTTCCACAGCGGCGGACTACGGTATAGCACTTGCCCAACAAATCATCTTCAAGGAGATGCCTGCAAATAGTTTAAAGCTATAAGGATCCAGTTCTTGTAAGCAACATAAACTGACTGTCATGTAGTCTCAATGTTTTCTCTCTACACTTCAATCTTACGCCATCTGAAGTGAGTACTGAATGGTTTGATATCCCCATACATCAGCGACACAGCTAATGACACACAGTGAATGGAGTGAGTATAGGCAACTGTCAGGTTCTATAGAATAACTTCAGAAAAATGCAAACTATTACTTATCACGTCTAAGATCTCCACAGTTCCTCTCCTCGGAGCTCGACTTGACAGCAAACAACCTCCCGAGGGAGGAGAAGATGCTGCCGCTCCCTGAAATCTGCCAGTGGCTCTGTGTAGACGACCAGAGCTGCCCATACTCTCGCTTCACTGTTCTTGGCGTGTACAAATGCTTTACAAAGTTCTGCATTATATTCTCATATGAATCTGCCGTATGCTACCACCAAACTGCTACCATATCATGAAATTTAACTTTGGTTTTATTTCCCATGGTAGGGATAGACTCCATAATTTCCCCTTATGCATTTGGTTAATGGTATTTTTACACCCATTGTAAATTGCTTTGCTATCCCAAACTATTCTACATTGCCCTGTTTTACATTTCTAAAATTCATATGTTTAAATTTTGAAACTTTTTTTTAACTGAATTGTAATCAAAAAGTTTCTTTTTAATTAAAGGTAGTTTTATTAAAGTAGCAATAATGGCAGCAGAAACTCAGAATACTCTAGTCTTGCTAAATGACTCTCTGACAACCTATAATTTGTCTGTCATTAAAATACATATTCTAGCACTGAGTTCATGTCGGAAAAATGTTACCCTAAGGAATAGTCTTTTCTCATAGTATATAATTTAAGTTTCCTTGACACACTGTGCATTAAAACAGAAAGTGATCAGTTCTGAGAAGACAAGTTCTGACATGACTGACCATTTAAAAACAGCCTAATGCAGAGCAGTGTCCTGCAGCAAACAGCCAGAAGCACAGCTATTTGTTGTAAAGGACTTCCATAATACCATCAACTGCATGTATCGTCCAAGAAGGGTCTGACCTGTTAATGTAGCACTACTTTCCATTTCTTTGGTAATTCTTATACTAAGATAAAATAATTGTTGGCCTTAACAAATGATAAATGGTAATTACACGTGGGATTCTGAAAAGCCATGCAATAACCATTGTGCATAAACTAGTTAGCAGGACTACCCTTATAATGTGTATGTAGCAGTGATCTGAAAGAACACCTGAAGTCAAATAAAGCAGTCTTTAAGATTATTTTTTCCACTAACGTTCTTTTATCCAGTAACATGATTTTTTCTTTACAACTGTTTTTCTTTTCTCCTCCCAACTGCACGACAGAAAAGAGCTTTCTTTTCTGCTGTTGGTTAGAAAATGGCTAACAATTACCCAACCAGTCTCAGAAGTATCCACTACAGACAGCTGATTTAACTTATATTTTAGCAAATAAAAGGCAGACTTCCAAAAGTGCAAAGAGGACCTACGGTCCTTGTGAAAATGTTGAAACTTGGAGAGGAGATACAGAGCAGCAGTTCCATCTCCTGCAATTTTCATAATGAAAGGAAGCAAAGATGCTTAGGGGTAGAAAATACCGAAATTATTTATTCTTGAGCAGCTACTCTTGCATATACTGCTGGGTCTCATTTTTCTGTCCTGTGCTAGATTCTTGCCCTACAGTCATCACCATATGGTATCTGAGCGCATTCAGAAAGTGTATGTTACGGAACATTACTATCTTTCACATGCTCATTTTAGTCTCCTCTACAGCACCACTACAC
The DNA here is from genome assembly GCF_036370855.1 of Dromaius novaehollandiae. Classification (NCBI taxonomy): domain Eukaryota; kingdom Metazoa; phylum Chordata; class Aves; order Casuariiformes; family Dromaiidae; genus Dromaius; species Dromaius novaehollandiae. The sequence continues at coordinate 34,113,213 of NC_088100.1, read as the reverse complement.
TTGCACTCTAATAGTTTCACTACTAACAGTGATATTAATACAAATATTTACATAGCTACATATGTAGGGAAGTATGGGAAAGATCAAGGAACACCTGGAACAGTGCTGAAATCTGGGAAGTTATCCCATTCCTGTGAGAGCCCCTTCCCTGCCCTGGACCCCAGCACAAGAGAGCTGCCGCTCCCACAGCCACAACTTACTGACACCCGAGCACTGCAACGTGACCCAGGAGCTGCTGACAAATGCGAAGCATTTTCTGTTGCTTTACTAAATACTAAAAATTGTGTAGCAGTGACAACGACCCAGGAGCCGAGAAGTACCGCGACAGCAGAGGGGAGCGTGGTGCTGCCCCAGCCCTCCGAGTGCCCCTTCCCCAGGGGGCAGGCACACAACGCACAGGGCAACGGAGCTGACTGATGTGTCCGTGAGAAGCTCCTCCAAGAAAATCACCTTGTTAACCCATATCAATACAAAAAGGATAGAAGGAAAGGGAGAGGGATGGTAAATGAATGCGGAGCAGATGCTTTGGTACTACAGTTTCTTTGACTCTGTAATTTTCAAATATACTGTCATAGGTAATAGTTTATAAATAATGTCAGAATCTCAATAAGGCTCTCAAAGGTACCACAGCAGTAGCCACTTCATAGTGGGCATCCATCAAGTAAAATATTTTTAACCATGAGCATTATATTTATCAAGTATTCAGAGTACATTCAATCACTAACGTGAAAGCAAACAAATTACTAATTACGCATAATTATCACTGTATTTTCAAAACATCTGATGGGAGAGTTAATATCCCCCCTCCCCCTTTATCTGTTTTAGTAGAGATACTCAGGCACGGATTTGTTGTTGTTTGGGGTAGTTTTGTTGTGAAGTTTACAGTGGGATTAACTGAGTGGCAAGAAACGGATCACTTCACCCTCCCTGCAAAGGCTGGACTAATGTGGTTGTGCTGCATCTGTTATTGAACTAGCAAGGACAGAGCTACCTTGGGTACCTCTGCACATCAATGCATTGCTCCACAAACACACATCAGATCTTGTAGTTACAAATTCATTATTAATGCTCTATATGCAAAGATTTTGCTAATTAACTGAGCCGCCCACTAGTTCATCATTATTATTTCCTACAGCATTTCTAGATTCCTTGGTTTCCCAGAGCATTCAAGAGAGGAAAGCCTAATTAATTTGTGGGGATTTGATGGTGGCACAAAGTAGCTGCAAGCTATGTATATTGCTCCTTCTCACAGATATTCTTATTATGCTACCAAAGTATTAGTCAGGAACAAAAATAATACATAGAGAATTGCACAGTATTCTAGTAGGAGTTGAATCATGAGAATTATGCAAACATCTTAATGGCATTACTTACAGAGCTACTGGGGAAGGACAGATTATTTGGCAGTGTGAATTCAATTTGCTTTGGAGCAGCACAACACTTTAGTCACATAGCCTTATTTCCAGCCACAAGTTAGAACTTCTTCAGATGTCAAATCCTAGAACAATAAAATAACAACAATAAATAATCCAGGTTTCTTACAAAATATTTGTAATTTGCAAAGCAGCCCAGAAAGAGGGACTGATACCCTCATATATTATCAACCGATTCATACGATGCAGAAGTCACCCAGGTACCCCCGCGTGGAGGGCCTGAGCCTCAGCAGGTTGCAGAGCCCCGGCAAAGAGGGGCCCACCAAGCCACATGGCACAGAAACCGCCCTCTTCTGCACGCAGCTCCTACGCACAGGCACATGCAGCCCACTCTGCTCCTGCAAAAAAGGTCCTGTCTGCCTTGCCTGTAGCAAAGGCAGTTCTTAGATGTTGCCTAACTGCAGCCACAGTTTCCACAGCTAAATTCCAGACTACGGGTTTCTCTGTAGCAAACATGCTGCCTCCTGGCATCCAACGTTTGTGCTGCTTCCTTCTGCAGCTGCCAGAGCTGATAGTCCACTTACAGCGTGCGTGGTTGATGTCCCGCGCTGTCATCTGTCCTGCTTTAGGGCTTGAATGATTGATTGTTTCTTTGCAGCTTTGGGAGCAGGACACCAAATTTTCTTGCATTCAAGTTTCACGTTGCTTTTTTCAGCTCTGTTGTATGTTTTAATGCAATTTAGTGACCAGCCTTAGACTGATCTCAATTTCTGAGGCATGCATGTTAAACGACAACAGGTTCTGCCATTTGTTCTAAACCTTTTTCTTCACTTCTTATCTTATACATTTTCATCATACAAAAAACCCCACCCATATAAACAGTTTTTAATCCCTAATCTACCCCTAGCAAGTTGCATGTCATTGCTAGCTGCATCATATACCTCATTTATCCAGAACATGTTTTCAACATCCAATTTTTGGGACACGAAATTCACATTTATTTTCCCAAAGATCATCTTTATCTTCATGAAAGATCGAACTTGTGGTCCTGGAGACTGTGCCTTTATGAGATGAGCATACCAGGAAGAGAGTAGGGAAGTAGGAATCAAACCAGCTGGAACCAGGCTTAGAACTTAGGACTTGCCAGAACTTAAACACTGAAAGACTCCTATCACACAAGTTGTTAAAATCAACATTAAAAATCATTTTAATTGCTTGCATATATAGAGAAATGGAAGATCTCCAAGTTTCAGGCCCACAGAACTCAATGGGAAGCTTTGGGGTTTTGAATTGTTTCTAGAACTATTCATCTAGCCTACCTACTTTGCCATTTCATTTACCGCTGTTCTCAGTAACAAGAGTAAGTTTTATTTGATCATGCAGTAGGCCTGTGTTTCACAAAAGGAATACAGGAAGGTTTTACAGTGTCATGTGTGTAATCACATCCATATAATCACAGAATAGCTGGGGTTGGGAGGCACCTGTGGAGATCGTCTGGTCCAACCCCCCTGCTCAAGCTGGGTCACCTAGAACAGGTTGCCCAGCACGATGTCCAGTTGGGTTTCGAATATCTTCACAAATGGAGAATCCACAACCTCTCTCGGCAACCTGTCCCAGTGCTCAGTCACCCTCAGAATAAAAATGGTTATCCTTCTGCTCTTTCATTTGAGTGGAATTTCCTGTGTTTCAGTTTGTGCCCTTTGCCTCTTGTCTTCTCAAGCAGAGTGTTTCATTTATGTGGGTTGAAATAGCAGATAAGCATGTAAAAGACAAGACTTCAAAAGAGAATTCTGGAGCAATAACTCTTCTTAGTCACTGCTTGAAAAGTCTGTGACTTAGGATGCTGTGTGGGGCACTCTAAACTTATTTTAATTAGTGCCCAGAAAAAGAATGAACTGCATTAGAAACATAAGGAAAAAGAAACCCACAGCTCTTCTTACCCTTAAACTTCGCAGGAGATTTAATAACTGATCCCCAATGCTCTTTCTAGCACATTTGCATTATGTATTCTATTTTTGAGCTAGCAATAAATAAGAATTAGCAAGAAAGCTGCTACCACTTCCTTTCTCCCACAGACCATGGCACTAGATAAGGCTAGTTACCATCAATACTTAAATTATTCAAACTGGAACTTTCTTCAGGACTCAAAGATCTGTGAAACAAGGTTGGGAGATAAGCAGCAGTTCAGCAAGAGCATGGCTAACTTCAAAGATCAAGTTAAATCAACTAAAGTTACTTGCGTGATTAAACTGAGGCTCATATTTACATTATTGGCTGAAAAGCCTAAGCATTCTGATAACAAACACAATGAACCATAAATGCAGTAATACAAGACCAGGACGAGAAGCTAGCCAGTATCTTTCATCACTGCAGTAACTCAAAAGCTCTACAGCAAAAGGAATAAAGGAAAAGGGACATCATAACGGAATAATGGATATTATGGTCTTTTGATGGTTTACAAGTACTTTTTTTCCTACAGTGCTGAACAGACCCATTAGAGTCCATATTTTGGGGGCACAGTGGCCAAGCTGAGAATCATTTTCAGCTCATGTGTCAGACAAAAACGAATTACCTAGGGAAATGCATATACGTGTGTATACTACACTATGCTCCATAAACAAATGTATCTTTGTAAGTATGTATATAAATGAGAATGACAAATTTTCTCTCTCTGAAGCAAAATGGACATATTTCTTTATCAACAGGGCTAATTTTAATTGATACATTAAAGAAAAGAAGAAAACATTACAGTAGCAATTAGATAATTATAAATAATGGGAATGACAGAAGATGGCAAACTGCAGCATTAAGACACAAGGCCACACATATCTACTCTGCTTTCTAGCAGTAATATAGCAACAGCCTTGTATTTCAACAGTTAGCAACTTGATACGACAATAAAAAGCACCAAGTAATCTCCTCATTGCAATTATGCAAAATCATGGTGAAAAGATAGCACGTGTTTTTCCAGGGAGATTATTTTTTGTTATTCATTATGCTCCTGCCAAAGAATACAGAATCAAGGAAATACTTTTATCGTTCCCCTTTTGGCACACTGAATCATAGCTAGCACACAGAAAGCTTAATAGATTCATGTTCTGAATTGTTTTCCAGAAATTGTTGGGTAATTGGAAATAAAAAAAATTAAGATCAGTATTCTTTCGAAGCATCTAACTGAAATGCTCTTGTCTCTATATTATATTAAAACCAAGTCACTAAGGGATTAGATCCAGAAATTTCTCTCAATTACATATAAACAAAGACACAGATCCCTTTATATTTTATCTTTTTGCTGCTGTACGTACAGGACATAAAGGCCGAAGGCACTGATTCTAGAATAAGACTATCAGCACACACAGAATTACAGTAGTAGAACTATTATCAGGTAACTATCAATTCTTTCATCTAAATAAGGCTTCTTCATGTTATACTTAACATGCATAACATGTTTATGCTTTTTGTGATGTGTAATTTTCTAAAATGTAATTGTGATGTTCTAATAACTCAAAAAATGATGAGAAAATAAAAATACAGCTAACAAAACATAATTCCATGGAATCTTTTTCAGTGTTAACACATATTTAACTGTTTGCACAGTAATTTTCAAATACATTTACACACGCCATAACATGACTTTCTGTAAGAGAACATAGTTTATCTGCCACACAATTTAATTGACCTTTTTCTTCTACTATGGCATAACTTTTGATTCAAAGGCTCCAAGTAATACAGGCAAACTCACTAAAAACCCACCACTCATTTCAGGACATGTCTCCTCCCTCTGGACTGTGGATAGCAAAAAATGACTACGGAAAAATAGAAAAAGACATTCCATTGCTAAAGAACTTAGAATATTAAACAGTTTAAAACGTTACATTATAAAAACAAAAAAAGATGACAAGATGTTTTTATGCAGTCTAGTATAGATGAATTTTCAATACTCAGTGTTGTGATGTTGTCTTTTTCTTTCTTGTACAGCCAATACATATTAATTCTTCTGAATCCTTTAAATATTTAGGTTCAAAAAGTTAATCTCCAGTATCTATAAAAAATCTTCATATAATATTCAATAGCAAGTTTGTATAAATTGTAACAGAAGCCAAAGTTGATGTTGCTGCCCTGCACTATTTTCAAATATCTAAGTTGTCTGCATAAATGAGTATGAATCACTGATTAATTTAGCATCTCATTCTACACTAGAAATTATGTTATTATACTTAGTTGAATTCTAATATAAAAAACACAACAGTTCCCTAAAAGAAGCTGTCATCATCGCATGTGGAATTGTGCTTTATTAAGATCACAACAGGTATTATACTTTGAGAAGGCATCGCCAGTCTTTAAAAACAATGCTGTTTTTCCTGTTGGCCATCTCCTACTACTCACACACACATATACTGATAAAAAGGACAGTCATACTGGTTTGTCTCATAGCTAACTGAGAGTTGGGCATCTTGAGAGAGTGCTTTATTCTATCCTAAAATGAATATCAAAAATGGTAGCTATGACAACTTCGCTTCTCAAGGTGACTTGCTTTCTCTCCTTAGGGTAGCAAACAGCCTCCACCAGAAGGCTGCAATAACAATGAAAGACATGAAGTTCTTTCTCTCTTACGTTTTACTAAAATACTGATGTCTTTTAATGCAGATTTTGCTCTTATCAACATCACTGCAAATCTGAAATGAACTTTACTAACCTATATACAATTCTTTTGCACTCACCTGAACATAAATCAACACAATTCTGCATAACTCACCACTAACACTCAGTGGACTAATCTGTGAGGTCAATACTATCACATGAATACTTAACTGATCAGAAGAATGGACTTTTATACTCTAATAAATCTAAACTTGTGTTATTTAACTCTCAAACTCTTAACCACTAATCTGCAACAGACACTTCCAGAGAAACACCACCTCTAGCACTATCAGGCATGCAGGTGCCTACAACAAGCAAACTGTATATCTGATGTGGAAGTATCAGTTCAGAAAGATCAATAACAATACCTACCGGAATGAAGATTGGCAATAAATAGTGGTTATGTCAAAAACTGCTTTAGAAAAAAGATTGGTCAAAGATTATAAGTAAACAAAAATGTGTATCCCTGACCTTGTCAGGGCAATTCTGAATACTCATATTTGTTTAAATTTATGATACTTTTCATTTAAGCACCTTGGAAATCCTGGACAGCATTATACAAGCTTCGCATGACCTCAGAGAGACAGGCAGGTGTTAACAACAAAATCAAAATGATGATGAAGAGGGAATGACTCACTATTTCTTGCAATAACGCTGGTAGCAAGTAGAGTCAAACAAAGTTAAAAAAAAATTTTTAAATACACAAAAGCAGTACATTTTCATATACCTCAAAACTAAGCTGAATAATCTAATGCTGGAAGATATCTGAGTGCCAAAGTACAAAGAGCTTCAAAACATGATTGGAGTATTTGCTAATATATCTCCCAGCCGAGGCACAGCAGTAGGTTACTGCAATATAGAAGAATATAATCAGGGGAAGCGCTCTTTTCGTACCTGTGTATACTGGCAACCATTGGTAACATGTTTTAGGTCCAACCAGCATGGCCCTACATATGTCCTTACAGATGGAGCCTAAGAAGCCTACTATGACTAGAGACAGGGAAGTATGTTGCATGAGGCAGAGGTGAGAGCTTATCTAGAATATCATGTGCAGTTCCAGTCTATCTTGTTCAAGAAAAAAGTAGGACTTTCTATAAGAGGAGGTTAAGATAGGACGGCTATTTTGGTACAGTAAAAACAAGCCAAAGGGAATATGATCTAGATGTATAAATACTTGGGGTCACCGAGTATTTACCTAAAATACGCGAGTAATATCTGAAAGAGAGGAGATTTAGGGACACGGTTGGCACAAGAATGAGTGAGTATAAACTAGTGATAAAGAAAACCAAGCTTCAAGTAACGGGTCTGTTTCTAACCATAAAAAGAGCTGGATTTTGGAATAGCATTTCATACAGCATAGTGGACCAATGATCTATAGCAAAAGAGCTACACTGTTTTAAGATCCATCTTAAAATATCTTACCTAGCGCATTACATATATTGTCCATAATAGATCTGGGTGAAATGGTTCAGGAAGTCCTTTCTGGCTCTGTGTTCATCCTGTATCCTTGCAGCTACGTGACTTGGAAAACCTCTCACAGCTTTTGAAAAGAAGAGGTGAACTGATCATCTACTGAGACCTTCAGATCAATACTCGTGCATCCTCGTGCAAGGTGTCAGCTAATTCAATCAGAAGATACATTCATTCACGTATTTATCATGTATGTCCATTGCTAATTGCAAAGTATGACTAGACAATCATAAATGTTTCTTTAAAACCTTAACACTCTATAGCAAGAGTACAAAAACTGGAAACAAAATGCTCCCACAGTACATGTTTCATGCACAGTTTTTTCATATTTACTATTTTAGTAGTCATTCCTTTCCGAAATGCTGTTAAGCAGACTTTATGGAGCTTGTAAGGTTAAGACAGAAAACAGTATTTATTGATGTTAAAAAAAAAAAAGGAAGAGAAAAAAATGTGAAATTAGAATGACAAATACCTATGATTTTATTATTTTTCTATGCAGTGAACAAGAAAGTCTACTTAAACACATTGCATCAATAATATCAGTAAGATAACAGGCCATTTGGCATTCATTTTCACTAGACATTAAGAACACATTCAACTTCTATAATTATCTAGTATTTCACTCATTATAAACCTGCTGACAACTGTAAGAAATCAAGACGAGTCTCTCCATGAGATCTACAGACATTTGATATAACTTTACAGAATTTTTCTTAGATCGTTATTTTACAAAGATAAGATCAGAATTAAAATGGCAGGCAAAGATCTGAATGCAATGAGCATTTTGACATGTGAAATTGGAGAAGACCCTTTTATGTTAAGAGCATTCTCCATTGGCAGTTGCTTTTAATTAAGATAAAAAATAAATCACATTTCCAATGTACACAAATATAAGACTTAGAAGGGTTTAAACTGCAGTTACTAAAGCTTTGTTGATCCTGCAGAAACTGGTAATGCATTCTGGAAGATTCATACAATTTTACCTCAATTCATGCAAAGTCCAGAAAACCAAATATCTACAATTATCACTCTCTAATCTTGGATGGATGAGCTGTAAAGTCCTGAGCGCATTACAAATTCTTATATACATTTAGCTAGCGCATTTTTAGGCGTATGTACATATGTTCAGCAACCAATTCCCGGAATTTCCCTGTAAAGACTGTTGAGCAGAACCATGTAGCGGTTAGAAAAGAGAAACAGTCGGACCAAGCTCTGGTTTCTGCGGCAGTGAGTCCCCCTGCGGGGACTCTGCTTCGGAGGATGTCGTACACAGAAAACCAGCCAGGAGTCTCCTCTATTCTTCTAAGCGGTACATGGCAAAGACGGACACACTTTCTTTTTAAAAAGGCAGACATTTCTAATCTATTAGATGATTTATTTTGTAGACAGTGAGCAGGATTTTAGTTCTATTCTGATAAGCATAAAGTGAAGTTCACAGAGAAAAGCTATGATATGTTCATTTTGGCCATTTTGTTGTCCATGAAAAGCATTTTTCTTACAGATGTGGTATCTTTTAAGCATTGCCTACACTATGCTAGTGGTTTCAGAGCAACCACAGAAATCCACTGGGGCATGGGATAGTTGGGGGTGCTCAAATACATTCTTGAGAAAATTATTTTTCAGTATATTTTGTAGTTTTGCAAAATAATTTTTTCTTACTTGAGATATATTAAATTAACTTTGTGAAATAACGTAATAAACTAAAAATAGCATTTACCTGGGCTTGGTGTCCCTGGATCAAAGCTTCAGTGGATTTCCACGTTATGTGACATTGCAACTCAGTGAACGTGCTGACAGTTGGACCCTGACACCACAACCTGAGCCAGCTCTCAAAATGAGGCATGAAGTTACAGGAATGATTAAAAAAACATTAAAAGCATATGTGAAATGAAAAGTGTTTCTATCTTCCTCATTTTTGCCTTTTAGGTGGGTATGCTTGGTCCATAACATTTCACCGAAGCAACACTGTCAGAGTCATCTGTACTTGTATGGCATCTGGGGCAGCTCTTCCTTATTCCCTTAAGAATGGAAAGAGCTTGCAACAATAAAAGTATACGGAAAGGGAAAGCAGCAGCCTGTCATTTACTATTTTATTGCCAACCTGCATTCTCCTCTGAGAACTGTCACGCACGGCGACAGTCTTGGGTGTCACAGCGAAGCACAGGGCAAGGGCAGCGCTGCAGCAGGGACCGAGCGGCATGGCGGGCACCGCGAGCCGCAGGGGTATACAGGTCCTGGGCCCCAGCTACAGCCTCTGGCTCCGGTGAAGTGTCCTACTAGTGCTGCCTCAGCTACTTGGGTACCTGAGGCCAGTCTGGAGATCTCTGAGGTAAATGCAATCTGCAGTCTGAACGTATTTTTAGTTGTCTTAAGCACTGGTGGTCCCTGATTAGTTAATCGGCTCCATTTGGTAAAAGTACCAGTACTTTGGCTGTAAGAAGTAGGATTGGTTTGTATCTTCTGAACAAAGCTGACGAACCATCGACTGGATCTGTCTGAAAACTTGTAACAGTCATAGCAGAAATCAGCTTTAAGAGGAAGGCCCTTGGTTGCTCAGCCTCTTGAGTTGCTTAGAGGTCTGTATCCCAATTCTGGCTAGTCCAATTTAGTTACTGAAAAATTATTCAGCATTTCAACTAACTTGTAAGAAACCAAGAGCTGGTATCTCCTGATATTAAATGATTTGGATCATGTGCTTTCATTTCTTTTTGCCAAAATATATGACAGCATCAGTAGACATAAAATTCTGAATATATTATTCAGTGTTATCATTGAATTATTCTGAAAGCTTCCTTCTGCCATGCCCCACAAAAGGATCAGCAACCTTTTTGTAGAAAAGTCTACGATTGCTTCCATATTTGAATCCATTGTCAGAACAGTTAATTCTTTCCATTATGTAATATTAGATAGGTTTCTTTCCTTCTCTGTGTACACCAGCTATTCACAAATTTTGCAAAGAAATTCTGAATTTCAACAATAACTCCCCTGGCAGCAGCTAAGTCTCTTAACCTCACGGTCCAAACATTAAACTTCTTGCAATCTCAGTAATCATCATTCCTCTGTGAAATTCAAAGTAATTATTTCATGTGAAATATCCTGTCTCCCTCCCTCTCAACTCCATAGCTTTATTATTACGCTGGTAGAGGTAACAGTATGGGTACTATTCAGGGGATTGGTGGGAATAAGCGAGCCAAGTGCCTAGCTACAAAACAGCGTATACAATCTGTATGCCAGGCCATTACTACTGCAAAAAGCAATAATCCTTTCTGAATTTTGTGTCCCCAATAATCTTGTTTTTTGTCCCTTGATATTTCACATTTATCCAACTTCCTTCTCTGCAATTTAGTTCTTTATTTAGCTCACAAAGTAGGCATTATACTAAGTAGGTAGAGTATTCATCTTTTGGCGTCAGTGCTAGTTACCCTTGGCAACCACCACTTGAAGGGAAGCCTTATTTTCAGCTGGTAACTCAAAATAGGTCTAAAGGGTCAACTGCAAAGCAAATGCAAGAAGGCAGCTCTTAAGTCTGAAAAACGTTCCATACAAGACCCGCTTTCACTTGTTGAATTCAAATATCTTAGAGATTTGTTGTTGTTTTCTTTAATGATTATGTCATGTGACTGGGGGAAAAAAAGTGACATACCCAGAAAATGGATGCAAAAGTGTGGCATTTCAAGAAGTATATTTACTTGGAGGAAGCCTCAAGGATATAAAAGATAAGTGTTAACCTAATTTAAATATATGAAAGCCAGAAACAACAGTACAGGTTTTAACTCTAGGGTATTTGAGATGCATACGTATACACACACTGTGTACCTCACCGTCCTCCTCAGCTGAGACCTACGTGCACTTTATTCGGTGAACACAGACAAAACAGTCCTGTGGCTGAGTAAAATAAACTCCAAATTAAGGATGGGTCCTATGGCAAATGACAGGGGTAAAAGAAGCTGTATAATGGTTATCTGAGACTCAGCCCGCATGACTTGCAGATCACAGGTGCTTTGTGCAACATGCAGGTTTCCACAAAGTCACAGAAGTCGAGCAGATGTCGACTTGCTCTGCCAAGGCTGGGAACGAGACCTCTCGGCTGGCTATGGAGGAAGCCAAGGACGGCTGGCTCACACTGAGGCAGCACAGCACAGCAGTGCCTAAGGCCGGGTGGGACAAACCCCACTCCAATGCCTGAGGAAGTAGGAAACGGAAAGCCTACCCTCTGTCTGCTCCGACAACCATCACTGAAGCGAAAGTTGAAAGCCCAAATGGATGATATTCTATTAACTGGCTTAAGAGGATCCCATAAATACACCCCTGACTCCTTATATATGGGATGTGAGATTTCCCAAACGAGTCAACTACTGAGCACCATTTACACTCAGTCTCAGTTTTGGATACCTCAGGGGTTTTAAGATGCACTTAATCATGGCTAACAACTGAACTTAAACTGCCAGACTAATCGCTGTGTCTCGCCTTTGTTTTTGTCAGGAACAGTTAGGTTGAAAAACAGAAGCTTCTTATTTATACTAATCAAAAAAGTGTTTACATGTGTGCATGTACATATGAAAGTATAACATAACTTAAAAATTGCTCTCCCTCAAGGAACTAGCCTTTAGTGGGCAAGCAGCACTGTAATTACAGACCAGGCACACAGAGATCAACATTGCTCAGCAAAAACATCAACTGCTATTTTTCATTTTAATTTGCATTTATAAAGATAGAATCAGGATATACAGTTATCTGCTTCACAAATGTTGGAAGAATGCACATGTGATATTTTCCACTCGGGCTTAGCCTGCTTCTGCTGAAGTTAATCAGCTGACGTTGATTTCAATGGAAAAAGGATCAGTTCATGTTTGCAATAGCATCTACTGTGTACTATTGCTTACACAAGCAAATAATGGAGGACATGTGATACTTTTATTTTCAGTGCTCAGATCTCTTCCATCTCAAGTGTATTAGTATAAAATTAGTAAGGTATATTGCTACTCACTTGTGATTAGCAATAAATACTCACTCCTGCAGCCAAGTGCATTTTTCCCTATTGGTACCTAATAAACACCCACTTTTAAAAATCCACCTACAGGGATTCACATGTCTTCTTTCTGTGTACAAAAAGAGCACAGAAAAGACAGTGGAGTTTGTGTGATAATACACTACAGCTCTTCAGGGCTGAAAAAAGCCACCAGAGGCAAGGATGTCTACACCATCACAAAGTGAAAAGGAAACATTTACTATTTCTCACAGCACAAAAAGTAGGGACACAAAGTGAAACTACTCAATTAAAGTATCTATCTTTTAGTCTACCAAGCAGAACAGAAAGAATTCAGCTCCCAGCTCAGAAGGCCCCTGAGCTCTTCCTTATCAGAAACAGAGACGGATACTGGGATCAAGAAGTACCACGGCTCTCACGCTCTTCCTCTGAGAACCCACTGCTGGTCTGTAACCCAGAGTGGAAAACAGGATAGTCTGATCGCATAAGGCTATTTAATGAAAGGCACAGTCAATACACAACAGGCAGATTCCAATATCATGTAAATATTTTGCTGCTTTGAGCTGTTCTTTGGGGAAAGTTTCTTTCAGGCTATGCCGACTGCGTTCCACGTCGCTGTTCTTTTACACTTAGCGTATCTGTCAGTGTCACTCCTTAAACACCAACCAGCTAAGGAAGCAGCTCTTCGGAAAATAACCCAGATTTGATTCAATGTGTTCTCCCCCTTCCACAATACTAACTCATCTCCATGAGTACAAACCAATCTGTGCAAAAAAGGGAAATACCTGTTATCTCTCTCCAGTATTCTGAGCCAAGCTGCAAAGAAGGTGAAGAAGGCAAGTCTATCTTCTTGCTGGGATGTACTTTTTAATCAAAAGAGACTAAAGCTCAAAGTCAAGTAAAAAAGCTGGCAAGGGCTGAGCCTATCCAGAAAGCAAAATGGATTTCGTTTCTGATGCTTTCAAACAGTTACTTTTCAGGAAAGTCAATTATAAAAATTTCAATGCCCCATTTAATGCTCTTGCTTTTAATCAAAATGTTTTCCTACATGTTAAAATGAAAGTGCTAAAGGTAATGTTGTATTTGTGGATCAATGTAAAGAACTGATTCTAATCATTGAAAAGAGCATGATTTTGAATTAATAGGAAACTTGTATTGAAATTTATTAAAATCTTTTCTTGCATATTTACTTTTTAATTTAGTCTCCTAAAGAAACATCTGTTTTCTTGATTGTTAATTATTAAAACCTGTTACTGGCCAAACAAAGATAACTTTTTGGCACCACTGTTTGCTAACCAGGAGGTTACACAAATATATATGTTTTCCACATATACAGAAATTTTATACGAACAAAAACATATTTAAATACTTACGTATCAGTAAGTTTCATCATATTCTGAAGTTCTTCATTTTTAATTTATAAAACAGCAAAAAGGTAATTTTTATGTCAAATTGCATTCAGATGGAAACTAGATTCATAAAATGCAGAAAACAATATTCTAAAAATAGTTAAATAAATTTATTATATTTCAGGATTCACAAACACAGCTCCCTTTCTCCCCTGGATTATTAAAGCACAGTTTTGCAAAGTGATCTACAAATCAAACAAAGTAGTATTTCAGTTAATGAACCGAACATTCCTGATGATCACATCTGTAAGGATTTTGAGATAGAGACATTGATTTTTCTATGTATAAAGTAAAGGAGAATGCAACTGCTTTTCATTTCCAAATCAATCTCTTTAGATATTCAGCTGAACATGCTGAGCAGAAAAAGATAAAATATCATTTCTTTATCCACAGAACAGACTATAGACTGCTACATAGCAGTTATGCCAGAAATCTTCACCTGTTTGGTGGTATGACAAACATTCTGGCTCTAAAATTTGTATCACTTTAAAATTTTTGAAATAAAATATTCACAGTAGACCATAGTAAACATAAAGGAACGTAACATCACAATTTTAAGCAGGAAGAAAACCTGCTTATAGAAAAAACTTCATTAAACAAACAAATTCAGATTGTTACAACACACAAACACACACTATATCCACTCTCCTAAAAAGATCTGTGTGTGCTCTGAATACTAGTTTTCCAACTTTCCAGTGACTACCAATCAGTACGGTCCTTAAGTAGCTTTCCTGGAAATAAAACAAAAAAAATACTTTCTCTGAAATCTCTGGTGTCAGGAATAATCTCATTTTTTAAAACGGCCCTAAAACAAGAAAAAGATAAATTATATCAGAACAGCCAAGTACCATGTGAAACAGTAGCTCTTGTATTCAATTCTGAATCACATAAGACCTGGTCATTCTTGATTTGCCTCCCTTTGCATTGCAACATCTTCCAGCTGCAAGAGAAAGGCTTGTTTCCTAGAACAACACGGCCCTGGTTTTTGACAGTCTTGTATTTCGGTCAAAGCCAAGTACACACTTAAGATCAACCATGGGAAAAAAAAAAAGTGATCTCTCATGGAGCCAGAGTGATACCACAAAAGTTTATAAAAATTGGTAGTGATACTCGATCAGACATGAGGAACTATTATGCACAGAGAAAAGTTTATTAACTGGACAATAAATTGCGCTCTATACTCCATGAAAACCAAGCCACTTTTCTTCTGCAGTTTGTTCAAAATGCTGAAAGAGTTCTAATTTCATACTAGATTTAAGCTTATTATAAGCTGGAACTAGTTGAAGATAGTGTCTCTTAATACAGATGATTTTTCCTGCTATTCGGTCCTTCCAGTAACATACTAGTATCATCCTAATAGGCTACTAGGTACTGAGGTTAGGCCTTAGCCCCATTTGCATGGATGTGTCTGACTCCATCACCTATTCCTGAAACAGCACTGGGGCAAACTATACTCCTCTTGCCGTCCATCGGCGCCAGCTTCGTGGCTGACATTGGATTTTCTCCCATCTAATCATTTCCTCTTTTATCTTCCTAAGACCACTTTGTCTTAAAAGTATGTCACTTCTACAACCCACAAACTTATTTTTTTTAAAATAATCACTGCCATTCATAATAGTCCCACTAACTTTTGTGTCCAGAAAGGCAAGTCCTCATTACTGATACGATGTATCATGTCATAGTCTGGCTGGAAACGAATAAAGGAAGAATTACCCTACAAGGCTGCGAAACAATAATGACCGCTGAAGCACTTCTTTCCAACATGATGCTTCATCCTTATCAAGAACAGTATGTAAAAGGAGTTAATTTTTAACCACGGACAAGCACTAGGAGCGTTTGTACATGGCTGCTTGCTTCTTCAAACCATGGCACGAATTTCACATGCTGACTTAAGATCTCAGAGGTACTCTTTCTGCTTTCTGAGTTGCAATTCCAAGAAACTATTCATCGTTTTTGCTCCACGGCCTCCAACTACAATTTAACAAAATGTCTTTTTTTCCATAAACAAAGCCAAAAATAACTTCTTAGTCATTTGATTGTACGCAGAATAGCCTTTATCAAAGCACTGCAACACTGCTGACAGATATGGCAGTAATTATCATCCTCCCAAAATATGTAACTTAGAAGGACATATAGAAGCTATCAGAGCAGTAAAAATACAGCTAAGCGGAGCAGCATTGCTTGCTCAGCTCTGGCGTAAAAGTATCCTGTTGCAGTCTGCTTTGGAAGTCTCTAAGTCTGTTCTAATACAACTATAACGCTTATATTTAAATAATCTGCCCAGTAAGACTTACCGAGGAATACAGTGCGGCTGCAGGACAAACCCTTGCACAGCACACTGTACTAAGCAAGCATTTGCAGGGTTATGCTCATTTTTTACTTACTGCCGGAGGCAAAATGCTACACACTAAACAGACATATCAAATGGCAAATCCGCCCGAGGCGATCAGGAAGGCAGCAAGTGTAAAAACAAGATGAACAAATAAAACCTGCACCCATAGAAAGGGCAACAACGCCCCGGCCTCTGCACTAAACTGCCTGAGACTTGGGAGCAGAAGAGGGCACGAACATCTCAAAAATATGTGACTGTCACAATCTCGGACTCACCTCAAACGCCAGCTAGGGAAAAACTGTTGCTTCTGCCTGGTTACATGACACCACCGCACAAACACGAAGAAACTGCCGGATTTATCAGAGACCTCACGTTCTCACTAAGACAGACTGCAAACACACGCAACTATCTGCATCGTGGGGAAAGGAGAGGAAGGGAAGTTCTACCACATTCTCTGTTATTACAGGTGCAGATCACATACCACAGCAGCACCTAATTAGAGCTCTGGACATCGGTACAACAGCATGAATAATTATTAACAACAATTTGTTTCTACAAAATTGGATCTCTTGCAAGAATTTGATCCGTTTCTTAATTCTCATTTTTCAAAATACCTCCCAGCAGCAGAGCAACACGCTTTTGTGCTTGCATACATTAAAAAAGGACGTGTATTGTATTTTGTTTAGGATTCATTTAAATGATGTGTCTTAAGCAGTCAGGCCACAAAAGCAGCAGGCTCACTGCAGAAGTGACCGAGAACAACGGGTTGAAAAGTAGTATTCACAGAGAAACTTTCCAGTTTGAAATCTGAGCTGAAGGTGGGGACGAATATTGCACACACGGCTTCAGTTTCAATCTGATTTCAGGTGACAATGGTGTCTCACAGGTTTAACTCAAAACAAAAAATTTTTGGCTCTTCACTCCATGACAGAGAAGAAAATATTAACAGTTGTTTCCAAGCTGAACAAAAAAACACCTCAATGCTTTCAGTTTTCAAACATTTGTAAAATAAAAATACCTCGGACAACAAGGGACGAGATTTGTAAGATGAGGGTAACATGGTGGTAGTTTCCCACCTATGCAATAGCTCCCTTGGTAGCTAGACTACTCCAGGAGGACTTCGGAGGCTACGGTTTGATCTCCCCCAAGTTGGAAAAGAGAGTGGATTCGACCCTTTTGAGTGAATGCCCTAGCAGTCTGCCTAGAGGACAGCCTAATCTGGAGCAGTTCCACAATATTAAAAAGCGATTAAAAATCTGACAAACAGATCAAGTGATTAAACATCTATCCAGGAGGGAGGATATGAGAGTCCCCATGAGGGAAAAAACTTTGTAAACTGGTGGCTTAAAATTCAGTCCTGGAAAATATAAGGAGAGAAGAGCTGACTCACCAGAGACCACAACCACTCCTCCTCACTTACTTCCCAAACCTAGAACAGACCAACCTGTCTGACGAAACAACACATTGGGGACATATCTCCAAATAGCTTCAGGATGAACAAAATGTTTTGACTACTGGTCAAAACAACATCACCCAAATCTAGCTGCTGCGAGCCAGTATTTACAGTGCTATGGCCAGCAAGTCCACAAAACAATATATTGAGCTTTGAACTTTAGAAACATCATGGGTCATTGGGATTAATAAAACATACGGATACTAAACGGAATATTATATGTAAATTATGTAAAATGTAATCATATGTAAATTATATGTAAAAAGTGTAAAAGGAAACCAACACATAAAAGTAAGTAGAAACTGTACTTCACAGAATTAAAAAAACAAAAACAAAAACACACACTGTGTGTAACCAGTGATAACTCTGTCTTTAAGCTCTTGGCGGATAAGTATGGGAACAAATTCTGTTTGCAGTTATACCATTCTAAGCCTAGAGCTACTGCACTGAAAAGCAAAACTTCAAGCACAAGGTTAGAGGAATAAAACTCACCACCTTTGCTGTGCGATCATCTACATGTGTATCCTTAGCACTTCCTCTAACCTAGCAACTTACTTGCTCTGTGTGACAGTAGTTCCTTAAATAAGAAAAATAAAAGATCACCACCAACACACAGGCTTTGTTATAGCAGTGACTGTTATGTGTTCTTCAGTGATGTAATTTTTTTTTTCCACTTGAACAAAGAAGGGAAAAAGAGAAAGAAAAAAAAAAAGAAGGTATTCTTGCTGCTTGCTCACAAGGAAATGTGTACTTTAGATTGGACAGTGTACTCAGAGTTGTTTTGGTTTTAATACTTAATTCATTAGTAATGGAAAAACTTCACATCATAGTAAAGGAATAATCTGGTGGATTTTTCAACTTGTAGGACATTGTTTTTGATAATTTGCCAACTGGAGCTGGAGATTTATTATGCAGAGTATGCCAAAATGGTGAAAGGCTTCTCACGCTGCAGGACCACAGAACAATTGTTTTATGGGATTGAATTTACTGATTCTTACTCTTTATGACCTTACACTGCCAGATAAAATGTGCAAGTCTGCTCCAGATCCTGTATCATGGCTCAATACGCTGTGATACTGACTGGGATGCTTGGTTTGGTTTCTTTTGGCCACCAAATCATCTTTTAATTAAAAAAATGTACATGTCTTTCAACTAGATCTCTCACTCTATTATGCTATTGCTTTTTTGTGACTTTTTTATGAGCAAAATGAAAAAAATTCCAACTAGAAGGTAAATTATTTTCACTGTATATGCATATAATACACACCATATATCAATACTTAATTTTATAGATAGCTTATTTTTAAAATTCAGTATTTGCTGCAAAACATAAGCATTTGCCATATAAAAAGTCTTTTATTTTCACTTCAAATTTCCAATTAAAAACAAAACACAACCCATGTCCATTTTTGTTTTAAAAAACAATATTTATACATCCTTAACTTGGATGCAACTTTGTTGGTCACAATAGTCGCAGAACTGAAGGAAAATTTTTACTTCTAAAACTATTTCATGAAATATCTAACAATACGGAAAAAACACATTTTTTGTAATTTGCCAGTGGGATATAACTCTATGAGTAAGAAATAGTTCTGAAACTCTGAGAGGAAAAAGACCCAACAAATAACTTGGTTGATAAAGCACAGAAATACACCTACATGGAGACATCTCTATTCCCACTCATAAATTAACAGGAAAACAGCTATTTTTCCTAATGTTTGCACAGTACTCCCTCACTTCCCTTTTTTCAGTTAAGAAAAAAAAGTACATGCTCAGATATAGCAAATGAATGTGAAGCAGACTGCTGTCATGGTTACTCTGAGACATCCTAGTATATAAAGTATCTTAAAGTTAATTCAGTGTTTTTGTTATAAAAACCATTTATACGTGAGGATAAAATTCCTAACTGTTGTACTTTTAGGTGGTAACACATCTGCAATTTAGTGCCTATCGTTTTTCCAAATAATTCAGTTTTTATGGCCTCTCGTGCAGTGAATAATGCTCCATCGTAAAGGTTTCTAGAGCAGCTACAAGCAACTAGCAACATTCAGGGGGACATTTTGTCTTGATAAACCGGACAGCCCAGCCATTGCATACCACCTTCCAAATATGCAGCTCCCCAGATGAACCGCACATTCATTTTATTCCATTATTTTAGCTAGAGGCTGTTTTATTTATTTATTCCGGAGATGCTTCTTTACGCTATTGTAGTTAGGTACTCGCCAGCAAGTTTATTTTTAGGCCTTACTCTTTGGTTGCAAAAACTGAGGAAAGGTAATACCTGACACTGAAATAATTTGCATTGTTCAAAAATGATGCATATCTTTTCTGAAAGCGCCTACCTTTCCAACACTTTTAGAAGCTGAAGATGTGCAACAAAGGGATGTAATGCCCAAGTCACATTTAATGTAAAACAAAGAAATACAATTTACATATGTAAATAAGAGTGGCTGAAAGATTTTCATAAAATTCCCAGTGGCAAATTCCATTGTTTATTTATAACAATGCTTCTGTGCTCAAGCTCAGCAACTGATGCAAAGCAGTACCTTTTTTTTTTTTTAAAAACAAACTTTAATCTCAAATTATAAAAGTATGGTGACCCAGCAGTTAAAGTATGTTACTGAAGACACGACACTGGCCATACGAATAACATTTCTCTGGGGTGCTCTTTGTTCAAAATGCTGTCTTCGGCTAATCTGAGAAAAGACCTTAATTGCGGCATGCCTAAAATTTATAGTGCACATGGCTTAACAAGGTGCAAAGGCTTTAAGGGACTACTGTTGTGTAAAACTAGCTGTGAAGAACATTGATTAACATTAACATCAACATTAACAATGATGTTAATCCTTGCCTATTGCAAGGAGGCTACTTTTCTGTGTGGTCAGCAGAAGTAAAAAGTAACAACAAACCTCACATCTAACAGCAAAGTTTCATGAATGTAACTTGAGAGTGAGTTTAACCTGGTTTACTTCAGGGGACACTCTGTCAGCTTGGTCACGTGTCCACAATGAACATATTCCAGTCTCTCAACAATATATTCCAGTCTGCTCAAAACGCAGCTCTCTGAGGCCAAAGAAAGGAAAAAAAAAGAAAATAAAAGAACAACTGATGAGAAAGGTAAATGGAAATGAGATTCAAATCAGCATGCAGCTGGAAAGGAGGAAATTCGAACTAATTCTTACCTGATATTAACTACCTGATCTGCTGTTAACACAGTCCCAATGACCCAAAGCACTCCCAGCTCAGCAGTCTCACCCTCTCCTTTCGGCAAGAGTAGCAAACAAAGTAAGAGGATTGAGGGAGAGAGACATTAACGTAAATGCACAGACTTTCCTCTTCCTCATCCAGGTACAGATGAGAGAAATCACAATTCATGCACTGCTTTTACACTAGTGAGCAACGCAGCAGGGAGAAAACTTTATCATCCTTCGGCCGCCTTGGTTTAGAGACAGAAAATTTTCTTCGCGTTATCTGAGGATATCCACACCAATACTACATTATCGGGCAGACTCACAGAGCCATATTAGATAAAATTTAAGATGTGCCTTTTCCGAAACTCCATACACATCTGTGACATGAGCTCGTCCACCCTCTTCAGGAGTTACGGACACTGTTCCCTGGGTCCGTCACCAACCTGGTATTTCAGCCCAGAGCGGCAGACCTGCCTACCTAGTGAAAGAGGTCGTAGGTCCCTCTTCCTGGTGTCTCCAGGGTTAATCGTCAGACTCTCGTTAGCGAATGTTAGAACAAGTCTCCTGGGTGCCAGGAACCTGCTGTGCTGCCGTGACAAACAGCGATCAGTTGGGGCCGGGTCAACCAGACTGGAGGCAACCAGACAAGGAGGCAATCTCACAAGTCCGCATGCCTCCAGGCTTTGCTAGAGAGAACAACACCTTACGCTGCCCTATTCCCGCAAACGAAGGGAAAAGCCAATTCAACTTAATGAGCGCACGGCCTATTTTAGATTGGAACTAAATATGCGCAACGTATTGCTTGTTGTTTTTAAATTATTTGTTTAAATCATTTAATGATTTAAATGATTTTGTTAATAGCAATTTGTTTCAAGGCCAGTATCATGCGTCACACATACCCAGGGGAGGAAAGGCAGAGGCTCAAAATCCAGTTAAATAAGCCCAGTTAAAAAAGCCTGGACCCAGCTGCTGACTTAACACTCGAAGGAAGTGCAACAGCTTACACTAAGAAATGTGAAGGAAAAAGCTCTCATGCCAAAGGAAGTGCAGGAAAGGGAAAGAAATCTAGACAACCTCATAACACCACTGCAATACTAATTAAAAAAAATACCAAGCCAAAGTAACATGTGCAAATGCCATTGACAGTGCTATTATCATAACACAATATACATGCTGATGGCCAGGTTAGATCCCTTCTGTACGGCTCTCCAGAGGGATCAAACACCTTTAATAATTTTTTAAAAGCACATTAATTTTAGTCAGAGACCTCCAAGTGTGCACATTATTCCACAATGACCAACGTAACGTGCTGAAGGCAAGTGTTTTAAAGGCAAGCTGTTCACGTGCTCCAGGCTATGGAGAGGAGGGAGTACCTCCAGCAAAGGGAAGAAAAAAGAAAGACTGCAACTTGCTCATTTGCACAGAACCACATGTGTGTGTGTATACATACATACATACATACATAGATATATATATATATATATATATAAAAATGTATATCTTCTGGTTTGGGTCTTTTCCCAAGCCGCACACCCGGAGCCCACCGGAGTGCACCCTGGCCAGGGCCGTCCCACGGGATGGCCATGGCCCGGGGGTCAGCCGAAGTCTGGCTCCCCTGGCCGCAGGGATGGGATGGGACCAGAAATCCCCTCTTTTTCGGTTCTGGGAGCCTGACACACCCCAGCGCCAACCCCATCCCGTACTCACGGAGCTCTTCTCCAGAGGGGCTGCCGGTGGCATCAGCTGAAATCCAGCTGAAACTCACAGCTGTGTGCAAAACAGCCGAACTATGTCACGGCGCTTCCTATTGCTGGCTATTAACACAGTATTTACTGTAGGCCAAGCTTTAGGCAGCGATTCCGTACACCCACCCTGTTCTCCTAATTTGTGAAAGGACAGTTGTTTGCCCAAAATGCAACTTTCCCACCCCAATCCCCCAGCTGGCCCCCCTGCACATGTGCCCCATGCTCCCCTCCGCTCCCCCAGCTGAAATATGCTGAAAAGTTTTAATTGAAGATTTTTTCAAAATAATCCAGGTGAAGGCAAACATGTGGCTTGGAAAAAAACTCACCCAGCATGGCTTCTGTCTAAAAAATCTGATTGTAAACACACCCTTGAGATTCAGAAAAGAAATGTCAGGCAAACCTAAGAGCAGGCAAGGATACCAGCTCTACCTACATGATGGAAAAGAGTAACAGAAACTGTTGCCCTGAAGTTTATGCTGCACTACAACTGAACCATACGTACAGCAGCACGCATATGATATTCATCATTTCTGATTACAGAAATAAACAGTAACATGTTAAGGACTGTTCACAAGTTATCACAATTCCCATATGTATCCAATCTTAAGATCATTTTATGTCCTTTTTCCTCCCTCCGCGTTATTTCTGCTAAAATGAGAGAATGAAAATAAATAACTAAAGCAAAGCACGTAAAAACAGTGACACAAACACCTTTCTCACAGGTTTGCCTCGTATACATAAAAAGCCTTTTTTCCCCAAAAAAACCTCTCAGCTCATTCAGCTTTTCACAAATTTTTCCCAACTCATCACATGAGAAAGTCTGACACTCTTCCTAAGCTTTCAACTTACTACTATGCATCTCTCAGCGAAGCTTTCCAAGGAGCACCACACTTGCAGGAGACTTTCTACGCTAGCATGGTTTCAAAGATTTGTCTTTTGTTTAACAGTATCATCTAGCTCATTTTCAGCATAATTGCCCTTTTAAGAACAGGCCCGTTTACCTGCACTGAGCCACCAGATGTTTATACTGTTCCTAAAAATAACTCCCACAAAGTTTGAGTAATCTACAGCAACACAAATATCCAGATTATAAGTATATTCACTAATATTGAAGATAAAGATGACACTGCACCAAAAGGAAAAAACAGTAATGCAAGCAGACTTGAGTAAACACTGAAAAAACCCCAACTCCTCAAAGCTAAATACTGCAAAAAATAGAGCTTGATTCTGCAAAGCCAAACTCACAGAACAGTCCTTATTCCCATACTATTCATTGATTTCAGCAGAACTTCTAGTATGAACCGGTGACGACAAGGTTTGAGTCATTAGCAGTAAAAAGCCTTTTGTGCCAGAGAATTTAATACAGATTGCACAGAGAAAAAAACATGATATAGCTCAAGTATTAATAATAAATTGAAACAACCTCGAACAAACGGTTTATTATGCTTTTTCTTCACCTCTACACCAGCAACCATATCCCAACTCTGACAAATATCCTGTACTTTGAGTAATATTTCTGTGCCAGTTCTTAGTACTAAGCACTATTTTGCAAACCAGCTGTGGATTGCTGTTCAAATAAAATCTTGTTCAACTGTGACTGTAGAAGAACCCAGTCTTGTAAACATAAGCAAACTTAAAACCATACTTTCCAGCTAATAACATAATACCAACCTGTTGTAAACTAACCACTCTAAGAATACTAATTAATCAGAATTAATAATTCTACTTATGCTTACTTGCAGCTTTCATTTCCTTCACTGGTAATACTGTTACCTAAAACGGAGTGCTGATATGCAAATCTAAGAAAACAACACTTAGTAGTATGAACACTGTGACAAAACCAGACTTTAATATGCCATACTGTGTCAAGAACTGGAAAACATTAGTTGAATTCTTACCAATACCCTCCCTTGCATTCTTAAAGGAAGCTCTTTCAAAAACATACACAGCCATTTGGTGCACACACCACCTAAAAAACATTGCTCATTGATACTTCACAAACTAATTTTAACAGAGTTTTTATGACTATCATAAAACAGTAACAAAAACAGTAACAGAACTGATTTACTAAGTGCCTAGAATACTGAAACCTCTCAGAGTATATTATTTAGGTTTGAACAGAAAAATGATCTCAGCAGGTACTGACAAAATTTAGGATCAGCTTTGCTTCAACATTGTCCTGGCAGGGGGTGGGAGCTGGGGAACTCTGATTTTTTGCAGTAATAACCAGGAGCGACTTCACATGCAGGATGTGATGCCAAAGTTGGGTTGCAACTAACAATATTATACAATATTCTGAATTCTCACTGGTCCCCCCACTCTGTCTTTTATGCTCGAGATGCAATCCATACAAGCATGAGCGTACAGATGGCTAAAACTCTCTGCAAGTTTCAGGCAATAACGTGTTGACTTTGACTCATCAATGCCAGATGAAAAAGCTAGACAAGTGCCGCATGTGCTTGTCTCCAGCGTCAAGATTTTTTTCTTTTTTGGTGTGTGCGTGTGTGTGTGTGTGGGGGGTCATCATTAAAATGCCCAAAGTCTGCACATTATTTTCTGGCTTCTTACCTCTTGTTGCCTGTCATTTAGAGAGGCATGCTACAGCAAAACTTGGTAATGATTCCTGGTTTTGCAACTGTTCCTACAATTTTCCCTTGCAAATAAACACAATATTTATTCTGCAACTGTAGAGTTGACCAGGAGCTTACATGTCACCATTTGTTTTTGGTTTATTTTCAAATACCAAAAATGGAAAAGAGTAGTGGAAAAACAGATTTTAATTAGGTGCTTTGTAACTCTGTGTATATACAACATGCCTAAGAGGACAGCTTCACCAAAAGATCCAAAAAGTACACTCCAGGAGCTTTTCAACATCTCCTGACTGGTTTCCAGGGCTTCACCACAGCTTTCCTCTAACACCAAGCAGTTTGGCAACTCCCACTTCTTCCCCAGATGAGAGCTGGGCCAACAAAACATGGGCAAAGGAAAGGTTTGGGCTGCAGGAGGAGATGGGGAACGGCAGTGGCGAGGGTACCACCATGAGGCAAGCGGGGTGCCGGCACCCTCACACATGGGATACCCGCCACAGGTCCTCAGGCCCACGGGAAACTGCGGAGGTCTTCTGCTGCTGACATGGGGACGGAGTCACTGCTGGCTGCGATGACTCGGGGACTGCTGCTCACGGGGAAGCTCTGCTCTGCCCTGCCGTGAGGCTGCCACGGGACTCAACGTGAAGTCAAGCAATGCAAAAACATGTAAATTGAGATCACGTATCAGGTTTAAGAAAGCCCCCTAATAAGATCAGAGAGCAAATGTCTGTGCGTACTACTGTTTTGTAACAGGAAAGTCTGTTTAGAGAGAGTTAACTACAAGGTTAACTCCAAGGCATTATCCCTAAGTATTATTTCTACAGTTGCAAACATACTTTTTATTAAAAATACTGTTCCTTAAGAAACCATATTGTACTTTAGCACCTACAGCAAAGAATAGCTTTAAGGTTTCATAACGTGTAATACCTTCTTTTCCCAATAATCCAGGGAAAAAAAGTCTGTCTGTTGTTCTAACAAACATAAGGCAAGGTGCAGGACAGCTGGACGTATAGCAGAGGTAAAACCACTATCACAGAAGGCCTATTAGCATCTTTGCAATGAGAAAATGAGTATTGTATAAAATACAGAAAAAATGTGAAGTAAAATTTGCTCGAGCAGTAAGTCAAGGATACTAAAGTATTAGGCACACTTATGTGAGTCCAGACATGTTTCTGTCCTTCAGATCTTTTTTCATGAAGTTCTAAAGTTACTCCCTGCTAAACTAGAAAACACCTATAACCCTCTATGATTAAGAATCTGTTCCATTTTGCCCTCTCATCAGGTCACTGGTCTCATAAAAAGATGCCTTAATAATGACAAGTTGATATGAACAAGGAATTTATTTTCTTGCACCTTTTTCCTGATATTTCAAAAGATCTTTCCATTGAAAAAAATGTTAATATTTGCTAAATGCTAGCTCATAATATAAATAATGATAAAATAAGGAAATAAAATAAAGAACATGCCTGTGTGGGGGTTTGGACACTATTAGGAGAAAGCCTTCAAGAAGCTTGCTCTGCCCACAGCTCCAAAGTGACACAAACCCACCCTGCAAGTACAAGGAAAGAAGATGACGCTTGTGCACATGTACAAACACAGAGTAAGATTTAAGTGACAAGCTGAACAGCACCAACAGAAAAAAATCCGCCTGTCTGGATTCCTAGACCAGGGATTCATTCTGATTTTGTTTCCGTGTTATAATATACCAGCTGAGAAAGCTTCCAAATTAAGCAGCAAGGTAACCTGACAGGGCAGAAGCAGAGAAACAGCCTACAGTGTTTCCACACTCAGGTTCACCTACAGCTGCTTGTAAACCTGTTATCAGAACATGTAGACAATACTCTCTTAATTTTGTTAATTTGTGTTTGTAGATCATAAAGTATATATATCCTCTGAGCAGAGATTATCTCTAAAACCTTTGTTACAGTACCAGTCCTCTCAATTTGAAAACATAACTAGCTCCGATGGTACTCGAAAACATAATCTACTGATGTTTAAAATGGCTAGTTTCCAAAACACAGTGATACTTTTGTGCTCAAAGATTATTACACCGTCTTGTCATGAAACAGCTCTCAGTTCAATCTCTAATGGCAAAATCTTTCAAATACAACTTGTTAAGCTACAGAAGGCGGCGATTTAATGGTATAGCTCTAATACAAGGGAGAGGAACAAAGCAATTACACTGAACACCTAATTTTTAAACCTGACCCTGTACATTTTTAAAGAGCCAGCACTTCAATGAAGAAGCAAAGCTTTCCACACAGTAGCACAAGCTTTCAAATAGGCAGCCACCGCTCACCCCTGTGACACCTGCATGAGTATCCGTAGCCCAGAAATCCTTTGTTCTCCTTTGGTTTGCACCCACTTAAACACCTATGTTCTGCATCACGCTGACCCAGACCTAAGTCAAGGGCAGAAGGCTAGTAGTATCACACTGTCCCCCAGAGTTATGCTTACGAACTTGCATTTTCAATATTCTATGGGAAATGCTACTGGTGGCATCTCTGAGAGGCAGCTGAGATTTCCTGAAAGGGATTTAACAAGCCCCTAACTCTTTTCTTAAGAACTGTAAAACTACTAAGCACAACCCTAGTTTTCAAGGAAACAAGGAGACTGCTTCAAACTCTACAATCATTTCTTAAAAATGCAGGAAACACCTACATATTCTACATCAACAGTTTCAAGAATCCTCACCAAAACTTGAAAACTTTTTGTGTGTTTAACCTAACCTTCTACCTGCTAAAGAATACACAAATATTGTAATAATTTGCTAGGATGATTTCTTTTTGTAAATGTAATCAAGAAGAAAAGAGTAAAAATGAGGAAAAACATTTTTTCATAATGACATTGAGGGTATGGGAAACAAGACAACAAAGTTCTCCATTAAAAATACATGCATCTTTAGCAATATTATATTAGTCTCAGTGTTTATTATTATGGAAAGCTGCTTTCTAAAGCAAGATATTTTTCTTGCATTTCTGTAAGATATTATCTTACATTTTTGATTCACTAATGACAAGTACTTATGTGACAGGTAACACTGATTTTTCATTAATGCCAGTTCATAAATTCTAGTGTAATTTGAATGTTTTCTTACATAGTCTGAATCACCACAGTATCTAAAAGCATGAGGTAAGTGACATGATTAACATTTATTCTTGCTACCTAGTCCCAGGAGATAAAACATGCGTGCAATATCATTTATTTGCTTTTAATATGTATGGCCTCTGTATGGAACTGCATTATTTTCCATAATGTAAAAATCAGTTATCTGTATACCACTTAGATGATGTCCACATGCCAATTTACTGGATGTTCCTCATAATCACATGAAAAATACTGAGAATTTCTGATTTTATTTTACACAGGTTTAACTCATTATTCTTGTTCAGATTTTCACGGTGATCTGCTAGGACAAACGGGAGATAAATACTTCATGTTGGACAAGAGAACCAAAGTTGATCTTGGCATAGCTAGACCACACTGTGACTCTACAGGGACGTATGTTAGTAGTTCATGTATTTATTTGTCTTGGAAATACACTGGAAGCCCAACACTTGGATGCTACCTTGCTGACCCACATGGCTGAAGGCTGAAACCACGAGCCAAGGTGCAGGAGGCTGCACTCCCTGCACAGGCAGTGCACACTGCTCTGATCCACCATCCTAGGAGCCCATATTTATTGTGCCACATTTAATCAAGGAAAGCTTTTTTTTTTTTTAAAAAAAAAAAAAAAAGGTTGTTTCAGCAATATTGAAGAAACGGAAAACACAGGAAAGCCTCATTTTAAATCACTGGAAAGTATGTGGCTATCCAGACTAGCGCATCAAATACAAACTTGACGGATATTAAACAAATTAGCAGGATGAACACTCTATTTCAGAACTCTTGTTTTTTCCGACGGGGCTCTACACAGCTGAGCAAACATGCTGCCAGGGGTACAGGCCTGTCCGTCTCACTCCAAGTATCACTAACGTCTTCCTTGCACCAACAGTGACTGCTTCCCCTGTTCTACTCAATGAGTGACCACGAAGCGCTAACCCCTCCATGCAGCATAAATCAAGCGAGGGGGAGAGGACAACAGTCACCATGGTCTCTGAAGGCAATCGTTTGTTTTCCGAGTGATCGCTTGCACAAGTTTGCCTGACCTTTCCGCGGTTCTCAAGCAATACTTTCTACATACGTTGTCTGCTAATCATCAAGGTGGAGTGCAGTTATGTCGCTGCCTTCCCAAGAAACATAAATGGACCATAAAGCACATCATAGCACTCAGAACAGGTGCCCATTTGACAAGAAGGACTTCAGCACTACTTTGTGCAAGGAAGGAGCCCTGTGCTCCTGTGTTCTTAGACTGGGGCTCCATAAAAAGCTTTCCATCAGTGTGGCCGCTTTTTCAGGGAGTTCAGAAAAACTTGCTGCTAGTCATCAAAATGACATTCAATGTGTGAAATTCTAACTCCAGAGTAACTCTTTTCTTATCCACCCATGTTAAATGGCCATCTCCCATGTCTTCCCCAGGATCTAGACATCCCTGCAGCAGATGGCTGGAACTCAGTGAACATCTACTGAACCCACATGGCCAGTCTCTTCTCAGCAATGCAAAGCCTGAAAGCCCATATCACTGGCACAGACAGTACGAAAAAAATATGCAAAATACTCAAGCACCGTCTACTAAAACTAAAATATCCTGAAAATAAGGTAGAAAGAAAAGTTAAGAATCATTAAAGGGAAAAAGAACTGCCCTCATTAAAGACAAGAAAGAAAAGCAAACAGGCAGGGAGGAAGAGAAGCACAGACAATGAAATTGGGGGAAAGGTGAAAGGACTGAAACACGCCTACAGGAAAAAATGTGGCAGGGTATAAAAATTCATGGTTGCCAATGTGAATGAGTGTTAACAAATGGATATATTCGACGTGGTGTGACTGCTGAGAAGCATAAAACTAAACCCTGTTGGCTTTATGAGCAAGCAAGTAGCTAGAGCATGCACTCCTTGGGGGTTCTGGTACAAAATGTATACAAAACCTTTCAAAAGACAAAGCATGCTTAGAATATATGAATGCTTTCCTTAGGACAAAAAAACAGACTGAAGAAGTATTCAAAAAGGTCTCAAATGTTACTGAGGGGTCCTCAGCAATTGACTTCACTGTCTTCAAGAAAAAGCTTTATTACAAAATGCACCTGGTTAGGAGAGGTAAGACGAAGGGATCCTCCCAGAAAGCCCAGGTCTGGTGTACCATGTGGCTCTGCTGTGCCGCAGAACGCAGGTCAGCACTTTCTGGCAGTAAAGGACTAAAATAAAAACAAACTGAAGCACACCGCACTACCCCACCGTACCTCAACACAACAAGTTGCTAGTTGTCAATGAACAGCTTTATCTGAATTCAAAATGTCCACCAACACCATACATCTCCTTTCTTAAAGGCGTGCTCTTTTGGTACCTGATACAACTGCTAGAATTACAATGTGTCGTATTTTTAATCAAACTGACCTTCTTTTCCTTATTGTTTTCCCACATGCAGCATGCTCAGAGCTTTGAGCCAGATCTGTAATCTCAGTTCAAATCTTCTTTAAATGGTTTTAGTCGTTGCTTAGTAAAGACTTACAGTCCATTTCAACTCCTGGGATTCTGTTGACTATTCTGAAATAAATTCTTTGATCCAGTTTGCCAAAAGACCAGCACAGCCAAGAGAAATAAAACTGAAAGCCTGTCATATATCCAATGTGAGCATATCCTGGTTATTGCAAAATGCTGTGCGTCACGAAGCACAATTTTTCCTCTGAGATCACCTAACGTTATTCTTTGTTAATATACGAATTAGCTGCCTGTTCAACTTTCTTTGAATGGATCTTTTTGCATCTGACTGCAATCTATGCTCCAAAAATATATAAATTATAATCAAGCACTATGCAAGTGTCCACTTTCTTCTATTTACAATCTTTAAATCATAATCTCCATAACCCCCATTGATGAACATGCCATAAACTAGACTCTCTAAATAGTGTTCTTCATTCTGATGTACACTTTGCAGATATTAAAAACATAAGGATGCCAAATATTTCAGTATATATAATTTAGTTCAAAAATTTAGTTCTAATCACACTATTCTCTTAAGGACTGATTTGCCTTGGGGTGTTTGAGAGTAAATGGATATGGCATTAACTGTTATATATGAGAATTTGGACACAACTTGTTCCCCAGGCTCCCACAGCAATTATCCTTCTGCAAAGAAGTGGAAATCCTAAGAGTTTCACCATAACGAAGTTCCTTTTCAGTCTTCTTGCAGAATTTTGGATGCAGGCTCCTCAACACTCTGGTCATTTGAGACTGACATGAATCTCAGGTATCTCTCTGGAGTCAGGAATTATCTCCTTCAAAATTTTTTTTTACAGCATAGAGACTACCATCCCAGGCCATTGCTCCCTTGAAGGTGTCCAGCTGCCAAGGAAGCATCAAGGGAACCAATGCAGAAGGATGTCCTAGGCCAAAACACCACCCACTTCTTTCCTCCATCTGTACTGTCTGGGCTACAAGCTTGTGGAAAACCTGCTGGAAAGGTCACACAGCACATCTCCCCAGTAACGTGTGATCAGCAATGCACAGAAACTTTGTCTTTCATTTTCAACTTGCATTACAACTAAAAATGAAATTCCTTGTTTCAAATTTCTCATCACGCCTCCCTCTACGACATAACCAGAATGGAGTATTTCTGTCTATATTGTCTACACGAGGAACCTCAACCTGCAAATACTACATATTCTAACAAAGTTAGGCATACCTGTAAGTTATGAGATTATATTCTGGTATGTTAAGATAGGAATTCTCTTCTCCGTCTGGTTTTCTATCTCACTTATGTTCCAAATTTTTATTCTAAGAAGAAAAAAATGAATTCAAAGAAATAATTAACTGCTGCTCCACAAATCTTTGTATTTGTTTTCACCTTAAATTGCTTTAGAAGTCCACAAACATTAAATAATCATTGGAAACCTCATGAGGCAGAAGTATGTAAAATGTTAACTGACAATATAAGTTACATTGGCATATATCTAGTGTATTTAAAACGCATTTTAAAAATAAATGTCCAATATGCTCATTTTTGACTTTACGATTATTATAGATAGAAATTAATCGCATTCGCCCACAATATATTTTTAAATGATTACTCTTATCCCACTTCTTCAAGATAACTGTTTTTACAAATCACTTCTGGTCCTTCGTATCCTTAGGAAGAACCGTTATTAGTTGCATTTTTGCTGGTGCATAAACAGTGATTACTCTCTAACTTGTGGAAAAGTGGCTTCATTCCCATTTCTAATTTCAGAGTGGAACCGATTATGACTGGGTTATGAACCCATATCCTACTGAAAGCCAATAAAAACATAAATAGGAAAAAAGTTTTTATAAAGGACTTTACAATAATATTTTTAATGGGATTCTGTTGGCATTCTGCAGTTTTGCTAGAATGTTTACAACTCTACAAATCTTAGAAACCTAAAAGGGATGCAGTTTTAACTTCTTGCACATTTACTGCTGATAACAGATTTGGCATTTATTTCAGTTTTTCAGAAAGTGTTTTTATCCTTCAAAAATCATCAGTATCTAGCAAATACATCTTGATTTAAAAAATAGATGTTCTCTCTCTCTTTTTTTTTTTTGTTAGTAACCTCAACTGACTTGTTAAAATGCCAATATTCTCATATAAAATGAGGAGGGAAGTACATGTAGAATAAAAAGGAATGCCTGGCATTTGTTCTTAGTTGCTTGTTTTTCTTCTTCATTTCAGTCAGGCAATAATGTTCTTTACTGGGGGAAAAAAAACAACCAAAACCAGTATAAGCTTCCTCTTTCCAAGAGCCTCCTTTCCATCCATGCCCTTCAAGGACCTCTTCTCAAATAAAAATGCATTTCAGTTCACATGCGACTTCAGTTTTTAACCTCTCTGCTTAGAGCTTTTAGCCATCTGGTCAACTAGTGACAAATAAGATTTTTTTATTATTATTTTTTGATATGGACATATGGCCAGAGACAGATACCCTCTAATTCATTCCATTTGGGCAATCACACCATCTCTCACCACAGAACAGGTGACATTCAAAACCAAGGAAGCCTGAAGTGGATCATGTCTTATCATACTGCCAGTCTGCACAGCATACAGTACATGGGGATGTGACTGCCCTCATATGCACAGGGTGAGAAGCAGCAGAAACCTTGCTACTTTAACTTCAGGTATGAGAATTACCTCAGCCAAGTCTTATGTTTAAATTACTTGCCAAGTTTAGACTTTAGGTATATGTTTATATACATATACTCTGCATATGCTCATGTACATTCAGTCTCTCTATCCATGCTGATTAGCTGTACCTACAATTAAGTATGCTGTTTCCAAGATACCTGGATTACTAATGGATGTCTTTTATCCCAAACTAGTAATTTTAATCCCACCAGTTGCTTTTATACGTGTTTTTGTAATGCTGACACTGGTTTTGTACATCCAATGCATTGCTGAAGGTTTAGTTTTGAATCTGTGGGAGCTAAATCTGTGAAAAAAAGTAACAAAAGACAAGAAAGAAAAAAATAGAGAGAGATTTCCTAATTACAGTTACAAATCAGCAGGAGGAAATAAGAAAGTTTTAAATCATCATTTTTCTGAAAGCCATGAAATAAAACCCTAAGGCACTATGGTTAGAACTTTCTTTGCCACCAATATGAATGAAACTGTAATGACTAATAATAACATGCATAGCTGTGCTGAAAATCGTCAGGGGAGGCAATCCTTCCCCTCCGCTCAGCCTGCTGAGGCCACACTTGGAGTGCTGGGTCCAGTGCTGGGCTCCCCAGTACAAGACAGACGTGGAGATACTGGAGTGAGTCCAGTGGAGGGCCACAAAGATGAAGGGACTGGAGCATCTCTCTTATGAGGAAAAGCTGAGAGAGCTGGGACTCTTCAGCCTGGAGAAGAGCTGACCGAGGGGGGATCTTATCAATGGGTATAAGTATCTGAAGGGAGGGTTTAAAGAGGACAGGGCCAGACTCTCCTCAGTGCCAAGCGACAGGACGAGAGGCAATGGGCACGAAGTGAAACATAGGAAGGTCTGTCTGAAAATGAAGAAAAACTTCTTTACTGCCCGGAAACCAGATGGTGGACTCTCCATCCTTGGAGATATCCAAAAGCTGTCTGAACAGGGTCCTGGGCAACGTGCT
Organism: Dromaius novaehollandiae; assembly: GCF_036370855.1. Classification (NCBI taxonomy): domain Eukaryota; kingdom Metazoa; phylum Chordata; class Aves; order Casuariiformes; family Dromaiidae; genus Dromaius; species Dromaius novaehollandiae. Next base: position 34,078,824 of record NC_088100.1, on the reverse strand, counting down.
CTAGGTGACCCTGCTCGACCAGGGGGGTTGGACTAGACTATCCTCAAAGGCACCTTCCAACCTCATCCATTCTGTGATGATAAAATTTAACTGAAAGATGTTACTACATATTACTCTGTGGAAATGGAACAATGCATTTTCTTTGCATAGTGCTGATCAAAGTCACTCTGAACACTTAAGAGATGTTGATTTAAAACTAAAATCATTTACTAGCAAAACACATTTATTCAGTAGAGTTCAAACATTAACAACTAAAGATTTGTCTTACAGGACAGTTAGAGGGGAAGTCTCCATTCTAGATAAGTGATGCCTAATTTTCAAATCAATAAAATATTTTTTCAGTAACAAAAGTAGGATGTTTATGCTACTGCTGTGAAAGACAAAGGGGTAAAAAAGAAAAACCTGCAAGTGCTTTTACTTTCACTATATGAAAAACAAGCTGAATACATTTATTTTTTTCCCCCCATTTTCTGCACAGTATTTGTTCATTCTGATTTAATGCATTTCCCATAGCAGGCTTGTATCAGCTCCCTAAGGTATAAGAACATTTCTGGAAGCTTTTAAGGCACAAGACACTTTTCCCCTATGGCTTATCCATCCTTCCTATAAATCTGGCCTTGTCCAAATGGTGCCCTGTACTCTACTTTCTTGGCAATCTCTTCATGTTTATTCACTTCTTGTAGCCCAGCATGCACCCAGTTTATTTAGAGAATGTTCTTTGGATTGCACTTCTAAATGTTGGCAGCTATACAATAAAGCACTATCATTGCTTAACATCAACACCTCTCCAAGCTGGTAAACGGGTGTGATTTCTCATCTTCATATTCATCACCTCTTTTGTCCACAGCGATTAAGCAACAGGCAGAGGGGTGGTGGTACTTACCATTTTATCTTTCCAGGAAAATTCTCATTCAACAGGAATGTTGTTCACGGTGGAAAGACCTTAAGTGAAACCTAAGTGACAAGCTAATTTTAATATGTTGTGATATGCACTTTATTTACGTTAACCTTTGAGACAGAGGACTCATCTCTTCCTTGTAAAGCACGATCCATAGCTATGGTGCAAGAAAATTGACACTACCGTTACCACTCCTTTAAGTCAGCTGTCCTTGCTTGGACAAACTACGTGAATCATCAAAAAATGCCATGTAGACTAGAAACATTACTGTATGCTTCTGGGAACACACTTACAGAAAGTTTTCAGTCTTTAGTAACAGGTGAGCCAGCAGTGGGTTTTTAGCTTGATTTTTATGGAAACAAGACTTATGCAATCAACCTGCTTGTGTGTATGCCTGTTTGTTCCAGGCTCTCTTCAACGCAAAACAACCTTTCAATGTTAACCGATTTCAATCAGACTTGACAGAAGGGGGAATTCAGAAAAAAATCTACATTTTTATGTATTTAATGAAAATAGGTGACTCAGCAGAGGAAAAAAATATGTATGTGCAGATCCTATGTCACAAAAAAGGTGCCGCATGTGACATAGCTATTACTGCATAAGAAATTCGTAAGTAGAGAAACCTTTTAAATGCAACAGCTGAAGAAAAAACTTCAAACTGAGTTCAGGCCTTCTTAGACACTAAAATAGGAAATCCAGAAACATAATTTCAGGTTTTATTGATCTCGCTGCTTATGGAGCTACTTATTAAAGTCCTTTTCCCCCCTCATACTAATTCTCCACTCACCCAACAGGTTTAATGCTTTTAATTGCTAACAGTAACTTTATATACTAGGAATAGCACTTGGAGAACAGGATAACCAATATTGTCTTAGAATGAGTCAATATATAGGAAGTATCTTGTTCTGCTACCAAATACCTTTTCAAAATGCAAGGCAGTAACTGCCTATTCTACTTTAAATTGCAGTGAAAGTTGTGGCAGAAGTACACATTTGCTGATAAGAGACATGAAACGATGCCCACTTGCTGTCAAATTGGCTGTTACAAAACCGAGGCACAAGGTTTGTTTTGCATTTGCCTAGGACGTTCAGGAACTGCAGGAGGCCCTAACTACTAACTGCCACTAAATTTCAACAGGTTGTACGTGCCTAACGTTACAAAATCCTGAGCTTTATTTCCATGACAGGTAACTTGTGCAGTCCACACAGTAGTCCAAAACCATCTATGTCAGTATCTAGCACTAGCTCCCAATCTTAATTAAAAAGTTAAAAATAGTAAAAAAAAATGCAACCTAGAGTTATCAGTTGTGCCACATACAACTATCTAGGCAGAGCTGGGGACCATCAGGAGACATGAGGAGAACGGGAAGAGTCATGCCACAGAGGAGTCCCACCATATCCAGTTAACTTCTGTTTTTTCACCTGGAAACTTTACTTTAGGTAGCAGGTATCAAGGAGTTCCAAGCAACTCCACAGGGAACTTTCCCCAAAGACCAAACATAGCAACCACAGAAATGGTATGGGTCAGTCTTCGTTTCCAGCATGTTGCATATTTTCATTTCAATCAAAACATTTATATGTTTATTTAAACTACAAAATATTCAAGGTCTGGACTGAAAAGAAGAATTCCCACACAAATTAGAAAAGTAAAAATTCCAAACACTTTTCAACTCTGAATTTAAGCAGAAGAAATATTAAATGCAGAATCTTTCCTAAATTACTTAATTTTGAAAAGGCTCATGGGAACGTGCTAGGATCTTCAAACCCCCAGCTACCAACCTTGTAAGTATCTCTGCTCAGCGGGCTTCACTTCAGCTTGTCCGTTGTTTAACCCATGGTAGGGAAGTCCACTATGAGATTACAGGTGAGAGACGGAAAGCAGAAGCCCAGAGACCAGCGCAAGCAGACCGACAGCAGGACACACTGGCCAGCAGGAGCACGGAGCAAAGCATCAGCCACCTGCCCGACTTTCACTGAAAACTGCAACACAATCAACAGGTTCCTGTGGCATTGCCTGGCGCTTCTTCCATAGAAACAAATATTAAACGAGATTAGTAAGTTTTGGAATGACAAAGATTGCCAGACAAGCACATTGTTTTGCCAAAACTGCATACTGAGTGATGCTTGACTGGTATTTCATAATAAAAAACCCTACAGGTTCTAGGTCTGCTCCAAGAAATAAGCATTACTGCTACATCAGAACCTGGCAGCAAAAACACAAGCACAGTTAAGTGCACATTTTTAATGTTTAAGCACATTTTTGTATGAATTTTTTATATCAAAAATGTTGTCTCAAAAAGCCCCTTCAAGTTTAAAAATGTGATTACTTTAAACAAATTAGAACAGTAAGTGCTTGCTGCACTGGCTTCTCAGCTGTTATTTTATGCCTTAAGCCAAATTTAAAGGAAACAACACCAGAGTGTAACATCAGCTTGTCTTCATTTAGTGGCTTTGCTTCATTTGCATTCTTTCAACACGGAGTCGTGAAATGTTTAAACAACATGAAGAATATTTCTAATTTGTAACAGCAACTTTGCTTTGAATTATCCTCTAATTAGTCATATAATAAAATGGCTTTTTCCTCAAAGTATTTCAGATATACATAAAAATTAACAGATTAAAACTACTACATCATACTACTAAACACAAAAATACTACTATACCCATTATGTATCAGTCCAAACGTATATTATATTTGCATAAAGTACACAGTATCTGGATTGTTCTTTTTTGATTATAGTTTTTTTTTAAAAAAACTATCAAGGTAGAATATATACCTTTTTACTGTGTGCTAGAGAACACAGTAGACTTCTAAAACATTATTTAGATATACTAAGCTTCTAAGTAAACAAACCATACCTATAAAATGAGTATCTCATTTGAGCCAGACCTGTGACTTCTGCAACAGTGCTATGAAAGGTGTAGCCTGGACCAGCTAGCACTATGAAATTGCTGCTAGCTCATTAAAGGTTTGTAAATATTTATCATTCCACAGTATAGTGCTATGTTTGCAGTAATGAGGGATCAGACCTGGGCCTTTGATAACAGTAAAGCCAAACACAAGTTTTTTTTGGTCTTGGTTCACTGCAAGCCCTGTTACTCGCTGCAGCCAGCAGGGAAGGGGGTCGTTAAGCCCTGCCTAGGGCATGATCTCTGGCTCCCTTACAGCAAAAGCACTGGAAAACACTGAGATGTAAACTGAAAACACTAGCAAGAATGCAGCAATCTGCATCTAAAAAAGGGTGAAATACATGCTTATGCATACAGCTGCTATGGTTTTGAAGCACAGCATGGTGGCTCACCAAGTTTCAGAAACTGGCCCAGAGAGATTCACCAACTTTTCCACATACTTACGGTTTTCTGGAGGGGTAGAGGTAGGCAATGAAAGGTTAAATGTGGAGGTCAGCCTGCTAACTTCTTTCAGAGCTTCTAATTCTCTTAACCAGTGTCCATCAGTATTCCCACATACTCTCTCTCCCCAATCCTACTGGGTACTTTTAATATTGCACTGTGCTTCCCAGACCACTTCACACAGTGACACTTTTCTGTTAGAGTATCAGCCTCCTCCATGAACTCTTCACGAAAAATGCAACAAGAAACTGCATCAGAAATCTCTGCAGTAGGAGTCTCACTATACTCTCACACATTGGTCACCTGCAAGGGAAAGAGGGGAAAGGGAAAAGAGAAACTGGATGGAGAAAAAAGGCCATTGGGAATTTTTAGCAAAACTTTCTCTGGACAGAAAAATATTGACTCACAAGCATCAAAAACTCTCATCACACCAAAAAGATTGATTTTCTTCCTCCTTCATAGAAATGTTAAGTCTGCCAAATACTTTCATGATTTCAAGTGAAAAAGTCTTCTTAGTGAAGCCCAATACATTTTAAAAAAAGTATTAAATAGTTAATATTGAATCACAGTATTAGTCTAATGCACATTCTTTTTTTTACATTTGGAAAACACTGAGAAATCGGCTCTTCAATGCAATGCTCAATACAGTTAAATTTTAACTGGTTAATACTGAAAGACTGTATTTGTCCAGCACATTCATATTTTTACATTTGATTTGGAAAACACTGAGAGGTCAACTTGATGCAATTTGAGATGAAGAGCTTTTTTGTTTTTGTTTTTTTTTAAATCCCACATTTTCACAAGACAAAAAGCATTTTCCGCCAGCTCTGGCTGACAATCACCCCTTTTACACTATGTCTCAGGGAGGTATCACTAAAGGAGCTATAAATTATCTCTGGGTATGTCTATACTGCCAAATAAAGAAGGGCAGGCTTCACAGAAGATCAAGAAAAAGATCAAAGAGATCTTTTGCACCCTACTCCTGAACACTTGGGTTGTTCATCCCCCCCCCTCTGTTTCGCTCTCCAGTTCTCCCTCCCCAGGACCAAGCCCTGGTCACAGTCTGAAGGCAGTTTTGTCCAGAGATCCCTCCTCTTTTAGGAGATGAACAAGATGACCACGGATCTGGCTCTCCTCATCCTACAGCATACCCAAAAAGACACTCTACTCTCAGACACCATCATATGACCACAGGTCATAAAACACATGATTTAAGTTTCACGCTATAGAAACACCATTCTGGTGGGCTGCAGCACAGTCCTTTCAGATACTTTGAAGCTAAAACCCCATTAACTATGTGCAAGGTCTAGAGGACTACCACCCAAGGCCCAGAAGAGACCCATGGTCAAGTCCTAGGTAGGACAGATGCAGGCAGTCAATGCAGGCGAGAGTCAGCCCCCAAGTAGTATGGAAATGGGAAAGGCTGCATCATTGCACCTCCAGATCAGGAGCTGCTATATTCAACATGTGTGTGTGTGTGTGTGTGTGTGTGTGTGTGTGTGTGTGTGTGCGCGTGCGCGTGTGTGCACATACACACACACACACGTAGAATAAATAAAAGCTCTAAATCCATTATATGGATGGATGTTCAGGCTGGTCTGTAATTTACTGGAATGTCACCATTACTGGAATGAGTTAATTCTGGCATGCTTTTAGCCTGAATAAACTAGCTTATACATTAAACAACAGTAAAAACTCCTACAGCATTTGCCCGCCTTTCAAGCATATTCTGTTAGATCAAAAGGAAAAAAAAAAATCAGAAAAAGGAAAAGCAAAGCTAAAAAACAGTAGAAATACCACAGTTTCATAAGCAACGCAGCAAGGGATACATGTTCATTCACATCAATATTATTTTTAAAAACTTACTGTGCATGGTTTTTAGAATGATATCTTTATGAAAAAATAATGGTAATATTTCCACCCTTTTAAAAAATAAACCAATATTACCACAGCAATTTTCCAAAATTCCAGCTTCATCCGTACACTTCTGCTCTTTGTGTCTCCAATGTTATTTCATTTTTCCTTTCTTGGTAATTCAAAGATGTTGTCCATGCTATTTAATAAAGGTAAAAGACACTCCCTAAAATTCCATTAGCTGCTTACTTAACCAGATTATCAAATGTATTTTAAACAAATGAAACTGAATAATTTAGTATTTATTATTTAAACATACAGTTCTGCAATATAAATTCTATATTTTAAATGACGTGGTTTTTATTTTAATTATATATGAAGTTTTTATATAAAAACTTCATGCGCAAGGGAATTTTAGTAGGGGAAACAAACAGACTCAAAAGAGCATATATTTTTAAAATTCGAATAAAGAGGCATGGTAGAAGAGAAAGGCTGACTATAAATATAAAAGCATAGTAATCCAACCATAACAGTCAACCCACTACAGACTTCAGTATTGACTCTCCAGATATGCAGTAGCTACTGCAACATCAGAAGACCAGCCCAAAGGAATGCCAAGGCACTTGTGCCTCTCACACTGCCATCCCATGACAGACATTTATTGGCACCTACAAGTGAAAACCATGCCCACTATCATGCAAGGGTAGAGCTGATGCTGTGAATGAGTTCTGAAAGGAAGCAGATAAAACAGTGGCAACCTCAAAAGGTAACTCTAAATTAAGATTAAAAGTAGATTTTAGCTTTTTTAAAGAAAAAGTACATACTAAATAGATTTTTCTCCTATGGCTTTAAATTCTAGCTGGTTCTCTCAGGAAGCAAATACATAATATTTTCAGTACACAAAGGTGTGTGATTGTGTGCCATGATAATTTATATATTTCTAGTTTATATGGTTTATTTCAAGGAAATATTTTAATTTGCTGTACTTAATTGCTCCCAGGTGTATCTCAATCAATACCCATAAGGATTTTACTCCATTATTTACACAGAAGCAATTAAGTACTTAATCATGTTTGAGGCAGTTAGCGTTTAATCTGTTCAATATAAACCTGGTCTTCAAATATAAGGAAACATTTTTCAGATATATTTCTTTGTAGTAAAGAATTATAGTCAATCTGCCTTCCTTCTCCTAGAGACAGACTCAAATCCACTTATTAGGAACCAAAAATTATCATCAACAAATAACTCTTGTGTCCCATTTAACATAAGCTGCTGTTTTTAGTCCTGTTTTCAATTAGCATCATGCACCCAACTGCAGTACCACTAATAAGCACGCTTTTTAGCAGGCTGATCATACAAACCAAACTACAAAGGCTACAGAAACAAAATTCACTCCCAAAAGCAATGCCCCAAGACAAAGCTATAGAAAACCAGTACAGAAATGTGTTGAATTTAACAGTGCCTGTTCTATATAGCTGCTCTGAGGTTATGCAGGACACCTAAATTTCCAGGAATGCCCGTCTAGCATATTTCATATGTATCAAAGTTACGATTAATTAAATAGAATCACATCTTCACCAAAAGGCTCATCAGAACAGGTACAATCAGAACACAAAGTCAGATGTTATTTTTTCCAAATCATTTTTAAACCCTCACTTTTATTTCTTCATTTTGTGTGCCTGGAAGTTACACAAAATCTGATGCTTCAGGGCTGCACCTAATTATATTGGGCATCCAGAAATAGGTGAATCTGACTCAGAATTTCTGCATGCTTTGCCAGCCAATCAAGCAATAAGAAATGCAAGGTATGGTTAAATTAAGCAATAAGACACCGCAAGCTGCAAGCTGTGACATATCAGTATACACCACACTGCAAGGAAGAAGAGCACAACAGGAAGCATAGTTTTAAAGTAGTAGTTGTCCTCACTAGTGCTAAGAATATCATCACAACCAGGACTGCAAGTTCAGTTTATGCAGTTGGAGTCCGAGGACAAAATATTCTAAACTGAATGTTACAGAACTGGATTAAACATAAAATTAAGATAAGTGTATTCTTCTGCTGTAATAAAAAAGCAGTCATATTTCTGATTGCCAGTTCTTATCTATCACCTTTTTAACTCTTAAAAGTGAAGTTAAGAAGCTTTCTTGTATGTAAACAAGTGCTAATAATAGATATAGTGACATTGTTATTTTTACATCAATCTTTCACTATACTGATAAAAAAGGGATGGAGAGCTAATACAGGATATGATGTGCTACCCAAAAATGGCGCTTGCAGAAGTGTGGGAAGTTTCATTACTCATGAGTGATGGGGCCATATACCAACTATGCAGTAGATCCAAGTGACTTATAAAATCTTGAAATCACAAGATTTATTTTCATAATGCATATTTTGAGAGAAAAATATTAAAAAGAAAAGTGTCTCATATTTTAAGAGAAGAAATGTCAAATTCCTCAGTGATTCCCTTACGTGCAGCTTCATCTATTTATGAAAGACTGCAAATGCCATGAATAGTTTGGAATTTTTTTTGGAAGGCTTTAAGGCTTTTTTTTTTTTTTTTTTAAATTGGCAGTGTGTCTCTTTCACCTGCCAGTCCAACTGGTTTAATTAACACTTGAAAATAGCAGTGCAGGCAAAGATTGCACTCCTATCACCAGGAGAGTATTTCACCAATCAAATAACTGCTATTTACCAGTTAGGCATAGATGTTAACTCTTAAAAGAAAGCCAAAAAAGCCTTTATATTCATTATGTAACAGTGAGTAACAGAAAAATTCATAATCTGATTTGTTCATTGGGTATTTTTATTGATTTTCAACAGTTCATATATGCCTTGAGTCAGTTGTACTGATGCTTTGAAGGTGTCATTATACACCACAAAGTTCCCAGTCACCTGAAGAGACAGCAAATTTCCTCACTTGATAATCAGGACTGTGTGCAGACACAGTCTTCAAGCCAGATTTAGTCCCTTTATGACTAGACTCTGGCAAATTGTACAAAACCAGACTAAAATAGCAATTCACACGGAGACTTAGTCATTTACCTGAAGCTAAATAGGTAAGCTGGCATGCTGTATTTTGCAAGTGAGACAGGACATGGGAGCAAAAGACCAGATCAACCCAAAACACCCCATGGTTGTCCAGGTCTCTTCACTATGAGACATTTCCAGTACAGCAGATGCAACTCAGTCGTTTTACTTTACTCTTTCTTTTCCACAGCACTATGGAAGCAGATTACGCACATCAATTAGGCTAAAACTGGTCGAGAGATTTCAAAAGAAAACGTATCTCGTCATGAGAATGTTAGGATTTGTTTTCATGCCATGAGGGTGATCATTAGTAATTAATGACACACAAAACAAAGTAATAGATTAAATCCCCATGTATTCTCTGCCTAAATTTTAGAAAAGCTAAAAACTAACAATAACAGTAAGAGAATGGGGCTGACAACCCTAAAGCAATTATAGTCATTGACAATCACTGCACACATAAGCAATAATGACAGCAACAAAAGGAAAAATCAAGTAAGTGAACTCTGCCAATATTGAAAACTTTTCCATCAAAGGCTGCTTCTCCATAGAACCGTTACAACCTTACTAATTCAGTCATCTGACTAACTTGTAATGTCATTTTCTAGAGGCAAAGTGACAAGGTTTGAGTTAGATTTTAAGGAGAGGGGTTTTTTTAGTTGATAGCTATGCCCCAAGCAACGCGGCAATAAATTCCGAGCAACATGGCAACTTGACACCAACTGCACTAGATGAAAAAAATGCATGTTTGTATTTAGATTGATAACATAAAGAACATTCTTTGTCTATATTCATCATGAAACAAACTGTGCTATTAAACACTGCTTTGCACAAAGGCTGCAACTGTAATATACAGTCAGCTTTCAAACTAAAATATGTTTAAGAGTTATTTGAACAACAGGAGTATTTCCTATTGATTTTAGATTAGGAACATTTCCAGATTTCCATGCCTGCAAGAGAACAATCTTTTTCATTTCTGAATAAAACCATACATAGCAAAATATGTTATTTTGTACCATATCATTTTCCAAACTCTATAGTTACTTTTGTGGCAGTCTTTTTAATGACCACTTTTAAAGGAAAAGTATTTTGCTACTTATAATCTGTTATTCATTGCAAAGGGCTAGAGCAAAGACCTAAAAACACTGTCTAAATCCCATTGTGACCCGTTTGAGCTGCAGGTGATTTAGCATGTAACATACCAAAAACCTCAAGTAGAATTCAGTTTAAATTACACAGCATTCTTAGAAAATTCAAGGATACTAAGATAAAGCATCCTATTATTCCACTGATTTTTTGATCAAGTAAGTGTTTCTGGATATAGCCTGGGATTAACGGCTAGTAAACAGTTTTAGGATTTGGCCTGCTATTTGTATCTGCTAAAGACTTCTCTATCCAAAGGTACTAATGCTTGACTCAAAATATTAATCATGCTCTCTGCTTTCATTAGTGGGTGCATCAGTATATGCTTTTGTACAAAAGTTTCTGATGGAGTTTCTAAATGGAGACTAAGATGACCTATATCAAAGTCAGCGTTTCAAGTACTGCAGCTTTGCCACCCTTCCCTTTCCTAGCTGCTTCCAGATGCAGCAATGATTCAGCACACATTTTGCTCTCAAACATCCTTTCAGCAGATACTCAGCTCAGTATTAAAGTACATATATACACACACACAAAAAAAAAAGTGTGTGTGTGTGTATGTATACGTATATATGTATATATACACACACACTTGAGTGCATCAGAGAGCTTCCTGAAAGCCCAAAATAATGTGAGCTAAATGCCAGGATGGTGTTGGAATTTGTGAATTTATCACCGTGATAGAAGCAGTGCTCTTTCCACCTCTCGACCACGTCCACCGTGACCTCCTAGGAGGCTGGCCACGAGGAAGCTCTCAGGTTGCCGTGCCAGGGTCAGAAAGGAGATGGAGTTAATCAGAGAGCGCAGAGGTAGTCTCTCAGGACTCGGTCTTGCAGGGAACCAACTGGGCACAACCCAAAGAAGAACAAGTGGACTGGCAGAATGACTAAAAAGCCACTCAAAGGAAAATCGAATATCCAGAGAGTTTTGTTCAAAGGCTGAAATGGAGAAAACAGCTGAAGCCTGGTAAGAAGAAACAGAAGTTTTTCTTCATCTTTTCTGCTAGAATAAAAATCTAGAAACATTTGTTCATTCTCAGCTCAGAAGCTTGCCATGATTTGCTCAAGTTAAAAAAAAAAAAAAAAAAAAAAGGAGAAAGAGAGGAACCAAGTCTTTCTGGTGGTTTTTTTTCCTCTCAGGATAGAAGATCTGACATTCTTGTTTGCTTTGTCTTTGGGGAAGATGACACAAAAACGAAGATGGGTAATGTGTCAAGAAAGTTTGTGTTCTCTTTTGATTTGTTTCTGCCAGCTGAAAGGCCATACACTTCCAGCTTTCCCAGGGCGTTCTCTAATGCCCTAAAAAGGCTGTAAAAGCAAACATGAAAGACAACTAGAAGAAATCAGTGTATGTGTGCAACAAATTCTAAGGACTATTTTAAGGAGCGCAGTGTTTTGAATGATCAAATGAAGAGATGAAAGAGTAGACGCAATGTACTCAGCCTACCTAGGCACAATACATCTCAATTTGAAATATCTGTCATCTAGAGGTTAGCTGGTAAAATTAATAAAAGCTATGTAAGTCTTAATTACAAAGATGTGAATTGCAGCTCCATCCTAGGTCACAAGCAAAAATACATTTTTTTTTTCCTCCTGTTTTTGAAAAAGTCACCTAAAATTTATGCTAGGTAGTTAGTCTACCAAGTTAGGTAACAGTAAGTTATAGTAGGTAGCAATAGGATCAGTTGAAATGAACTAGCTCGAGAGCATGAAGTCCCTCCTCATGCCACACTACAGACTGCAAAACAAAAGTACACAGATGCAGAAGCCCATTTTGAGAGAAGCAGCTTCATAAGAACATACTTTAAAACAAACTACATTAATTCATGTCATAGGATTTTGACAACAGCCTGATTCAGGCTAGTGAAGAGACTAATATCAGTATCTGTAAGACTAATATCAATCTGTTCTCCCAGGGCATCCCACTGATGATTTTCCCCAGTTTCTTACCAGTCTTAATTTCCGTTGGTCTTCTAGCTCCCAGGCTCAGAGAAAGTCATGAGACTTAACATACTTTTACAACAATCAGGATCTTGTTACCCTTACCAGTGTGTGGGGAAGCTGGATTACCATTCTGCTTGTTCTTCCACCAGTCATCCATTTATCTAACTCGGTATCTTCAGGCAAAGCCAAATAGTGTAGGGAGAACTCTTTCATTAATCATGCCAAATATATATATCATTCATAAAACTGCTATCCACTGAAATTCCCAGATTAATGTAACAGCTCTATATATACCAAAAGAAGTGTTATTTTAAAAACTGAAAAAAAATATATACCATAGTTTTAGTTACAGGTGTATGAAAGTTACGTTTACTTGCAGTTAGTTAGAAGTCTAACCTATTAGAGTCTTTTTCTGCCAATAGTTTACTGTTGAATCAACAGAAATTCCACCACATGCTACTGATGTTGTCAGATAAAGTAAAAAGCACCAGTTTCAGGTGCTTCCCCCCGCCAATGAATCATGTAAAGTTTATTTTCTGTAGCTGTTCTTTTTATTCATTTATAAATGCAGTTTTTAAAAATTAATTAGCCAGATGCCTTTTACAACTATTAAAAGTTAAGACAAATGGCTATCTCTAGACAGGAAAGGAGCTAGAGCTCAAAGACCAAGGTGATACAGTCCAAGAGACAGACATTCAGAACATACTGTCGAGTCCAGACTGACGGATGTTGCAAGAACTGAAATAACAAGAGTCTGAGTGACAGTTTTTGCTGTGGTGACAGATCATTGAGAAACTAGATAAAAATGATACTAGGAATGATAAAGATCCATCTCAAAAATGATGCCTGGGTTACAAGCCTCAGTAAAAGAAAGAACGATGTTATTGTCTGCATTAATTCAGGAAAGAAGTAGGGGGAGAACGACATTCCTGTATATTATGCTGACCAACACCCTTTTATTGCCTTTCCATATTATTCCAAGAGAAAAGAGAGATACAGTCTTCCGTAAAGATTTTTCATTCTGCTTGCAGAGCATGTAAAACAGTGGTAAATAACTAGAACACCTAAACACAAAATTGATACAAATACTCTGTGTTATTTAATCATGAACTTACATCTCCCACATTGTTACACGAAAGAAGTTTACGGATTAGTAAGTAATACCCTGTAGAGTTACGGCTCTGTGTGATATTACAAGCAATCATTTTCACAAGGTATCGCAGTAATTTTTCATATATTGCATTAATAGTTAGTTTTAATCAAAACAATAATGTTGACAATTTTCTCAGAACACAGAATCAGCAATTCACAGGACTAGATTGCAAGATGATAACTAGTTTTATCCTCCTGCCAGAAAACAGTATTAACTGTATCTGCAGTGATTTGTTGCTGTCACCTGAACACCCTCTAGAGGTAGGCAGGGAAGCCCTCAGTATAAAAATTAAGCCTCAGAGCCAGACTTGTGACAGCATAACCAGCCAACATCAGGCATTCCTCAATTCAGAGACAAGCCTGAGAGAGGGAAGTTTTATTCCTGAGCCATCATGACACACTGAATACAGCAAGTACCCTGTGGGCTCACTAGACACTGCTGTACAGCACACGCTGCACTGTGATAAACGCAAACGCTCTGGTTCATCGCGGGATGCTAGCTGCAGGTATGAACGGGCCTCACTAATAAACCTATCCCGTTCCCAAAGTCAAAGCATGCTTCAAATCTCTTGACTGACTCTTATAGAACCTTATTTCTTAAATACTGAATTCGGAATAGAAGCTGCACTGTTTTAATATATTTGAGTTTCCAATCACTATCCATTATATTACATAGGATCAATTAATTAAATATTATTTAGGATTAATTTATTGATGATAAAGGTAAGCCAAGAAGCCCATGATGATCTTGCACTGTAGTGAGGCAATTTACAGATAGGGGCACATGAAAAAAATACTGGAGAGTAAAATTACAAAAAAATTTTTTCAAGGTAAATAACCCTCTTCTGACACTAACTGGTGTGAGATCACGCTTCATTTTGGTAGAGATATTTCAGTTGATGCTTTCCCATCAATGAAGGGCAAAAACAACAAAATTCAATCTAATTTTATCTTCTTTAATGTTTTTGGTATTTCACAGACACCGCTAATTCGGCTGTGGTTTCAAGGAGAAATCCCTGGATGGGAATAAGACGCATTGAAATGACTTAATTCTTTCCTGCAAAGAAGTCCCCAAATGTCAGCTGCCTCGAGGGCATTCTGAAGTCCTTGGCTTCTGATGCACCCCAGGTCTTCCTTGAAATGTAAACATAGCCACGCTGGAGGTTGGAGATTAGGCTGCACTTTGGTGACCTAGCTTCACATCTGCCTGTCGAATGATCCACAAAAGTAGCAAAAAAAGTGATCTAAGCTCTAGTAGAGTGTGGACACAGATCTGAATACAACAGCTGAGACGCAGTCTCAGCACGAAGGGAGAGGACGCTGCTGGTGGTGCAGGGACTGTCATCCCCACCACAAATTAAGCCTCTAATGGCCATCAACAAGATCAGCCACAGTGTGGAAAAGAGATTTTATCTTGTGCACCCTGCTAGCCAACATTATCTTGCAGACGCAGACAGTGCTATGACTAGTCGTACCCCTGTCCCTTTGATGGCAGAGTCTGGGACGGCTCTCCACATGGGGCCACGACTCTGATCCCTGCGGGAAGCTGGAAGCGCGGTCGGAAGCGACCACCTACTCGGCAAGCCGGGCAGCCGGTACTGAACATCCCTGCAACAGGGCATGCTGCAGAGCTTATTTATTTTATTCTTACGTTGCATTAGCTGTCAGGGCGCATGCTTGCACACACACACACGCGGACATTTGCCAAGGGAAAAACACTCGGAAACACAATCAGGTAAGGAATAAGAGTTTCACTATGTAAAAAAATATTGCCCATTATTTCCTCAAGCCTGCAAATAGGGTCAAAACTTCAAGGAAAAAAAATGTAAAGATCACTACCATGTTTTAACTCTATAAAGTCCAATAAATTAGTTCACATTGGAGCTTTAGCTTTCTTTCCACAGAAAACAGATAACAAAAGGAAAAAAACAATTAAAATATATTACTAATAATATACAGCAAATGCTTATACATGTCTAACTTCAAAAATGTTCAGTATCAATCAAGTAGTCTTACAATCAAGTGAGTTTTCATAAATTCTGCCTCACCTTGATAATTTGTTCCCAGCATATACATCCAGATAATACCTCCTACTGCTAAAGTTTCACGAGTGCTCTCATAACTCTTCCTACATAATATCTCAAAACAGTGCAATCTACTGTAGAGTGCCTGCACAAATACAGTGTAGTAGCTATTAAGATTTCAGCATAGGTCTTCATCCCTCCATACAAGAATCTGAGTGCATCTTCAGAAGCTTTATAAACATATCGCTAAGTCAAACAGATGCTTTTTCACTATCACTTCTGATTGAAAGATAGAGCTTTTATCAATGCTCACTTTGGTGGTTTCTACTAACTACCACTTAAGGACCTAAAAGTATTAGTAATACCACTAAAACAGTATGTCTACAAGCATTCTCAGGATGAAAATCAAGATTACTTCCAAACTGCATTTATAATTCAGGATTGCCACCTGCCTCACCCCTGCATGCAATAATGTCCCAATCCCAATATCCTGGCTATGCGATTATTTGTGGAAACCACATCATGAGTAAAGTTTCGTCAGCAGGCAGTGTGACCTTTGAGGAAGGCTACCTTCTTTCCAGACAGTATCTCTCACCAGCAAACTAAATTATCATTTCTGAGCTGAAAGGGATAGAAATACATATGTTTGAACAAGCTGTTTTATTATGTAAAAATTTACATAACTCTAAGATGCTAATGAAATTGTTCCTTTTTTTATTCTAAATTCTGCTTCATCTTTAGTCTACAGATGCAGTTATTAATGAGACGCTGTCAAACAGGGAAACATCCAAAGGTTAAATGACCAGCAACTCAGTAAATCACTGAAGTACATGCACATTGATTGCAACTGACTGCGTACAGCACAGGAAATGTACCAAAACCTCCTCAAAGGAGCTAGCATTTAACTTTCACTTCTAGCAAAAACAAACAGGTGGGGTCAAAGGCACAAGAAGAGCTGCCTCCCAGCTGCACTTTAGCAGGGTCTTGGGGACAGGTCAGGGGGAAGCCGTCCAACTGCCAACACTAGGCTTGTCTTTGCTGCAAGTAGCTCGCTCCCCTCCACGTGTACACTGCTTTGCACTTCCTGCCTCCAACAAGCATCCTTTTGCAGAGAGCAGTAAAGAGCAAAAACATGCTCTTTTCTATGGCAATGGTTCATACAACATGACGCAAACTAACTCCACTGGAAGTATTATCAATTGCACAAAGACAGGCCAGAAAAGAAATGCAGGTTTCTTTCCTCCTAATAATTTCAGGCACTACTTCTAACCTCAGTCAGCATAACTTTCTCAGACGTAAAAGCATTTCTGAAGCTCGTGCATTTTTTGTGTCATTTCCTGGCAACATTGCAATGCTTCTTTTCCAGTGCAAGGCCACATAAAAAGAAACATAGCACATCGTCTGTTTGACGACAGGTTGCAGTATATGCATCACTCTCCAGGCTTACCACACTAACTTTGAGTGATCACCTGTCATTCTCAAAAGACATGACAGTTCTGACATTAAAATAAGAAAAAAAGAAGTTTCTGATACACAGGAAAGACGTGTCTCCTGGGGAGACCCACCTAGGTTTGCAAAGTCAGTGCCAAATATGAGTGATCCTCCACCCTCACCACTTACAGAAGTGCATCCAAAACAATTTTTCATCTTAATTTTCCTACAAAGGCCCTCTCAAGTATGTCAGGATCCTTACAAGTTATATATTTACAAAAGGTCCCAGCAGTAACTTATAAGTGCTTTCCTGCCAACAGAGCTTGGAAAAGGCAGATTCGCATATTTGTTTCTAATGGCCAGTTCTCAGATACCAGGGTTATGGATGAGCTTAGGCCATACAAAGCAATTAAATTTAACACCCTAGAAGTTAGATGCTATTTCTGACTGACTGACCTCAAAAGGGTTGGTACAGATGCTCTAGCCTAAGACACTAACAAACTAGGAAGATATCCAATTATGCGTTAGCTAACTTTTCTTCCTCCTCCTCCCAAAGCAGAAAGATTTTATTCTCTTGGTTTTGTCATATTTGACTTTTGGCACCAGTATGTTGACACCATGTGATATCTGGTATGACTGCAATAAAAAAAATCAAAATGCTACAAAAATCTTGAAAGGTTTAATGTGTTTGCTTTTTTAAACTAGGGAGTCTCAAAGCAAGAAGGAAGCCAAAACAAACAGGAATATATTGCTTAAATCAAGAAGTGGGCAGGTACAGAACTTCCTTTCCTCATTATTTCTAATCAGTTTAAGAGCATGATTCATTTGTTAAACTTCATTCTGCACAAGTGTGGAGAAAAAAGTGAATTAGCCTTTGAACATATAGTAGATTAATTAAAGGAAGCTACAGGTATTCTGTGCCTTTGAAAATCCTTTACTTTCCAAGAAAGCACTTACATATATGTTTATGTTCATCTCTGTTACAGAAAATATACAAACATATGCTTGAGTATTTTCTTGGATGAAGGCCTAGCAGACGAAGTGAGATATATATAGCTGGAGTACTATGACCACCTCTGAATCACTGGACCAGACACACAAAGCAGTAATCATACATTCTTTCAAGTAGAATAGCATCTCAGACTACGCTTCGGTGCCCCAAATGATGAATGTTTTGCAGAGCTTCCTGTAACGCAATTATACTGTAACTCAGACAGCTATCACAATCTGAATCTACCATTCAACAGAAAATTGACAATATTGCTTGATCAAGTGCAGCTGACCTTTAAGACAGCCTTTGAACTTTTACTTAATAACTTTTAAGGAAGTTTATTTTGACACAAGCTCAGCAACTGCTTAAAGTTATTTTGCAATTGATAAAACCATACAGCTGATGAATTTTCTTCTTAAACTGATCTGCCACTGTGGTGGCAATCCCCTGGGCAATCTAAATCTGCTCCCTTACAGGAAATCTGTAAACCAAACTCTTAAAAAGCTCTCACAGAAAACAAAAAGGAAAAAAAACCACAAGTTTTCACAAATTCAGTATGATCTATATATGTAAAGTATCTCAATACACCAGCATCAATAACAAAAAATTAGAATAATGAATGATCTGTTGTGTTAATGCTCTGCAAAAGGGAAAAAACAAGGTTTACTGTAACGATAAACAGCTGCCTCATTAGGAAGAATCTTGCAACATTAAAGATTTTTCATTTGATAGGTAAAAAAGATTGAGTAGATACTGTGAGCAGAAGACCCAGTTTTGTTTCCATTAAAATCAATGGTAAATTTCATTAATTTTCATCACACTTAAAATTTATGATAATGAAAATGAGAGCCATATAAAAATGTTAAATACTTTGCAATCAAGTTTTATCTGTGGATTATTAGGAAACAATCACCATAGAGCACTGAGTTCTATTTGGAACACTGGGGGGACGGGGGGGTTATGTTACCTAGGAATAAAAACTTGTCTACATAATCCTTTTTTCTATAAAAAGATTAATGACATGAACCATGTTATTTTCCATTCCACTGAAATGATCATGAAAAAGTTCACTGCATCTTCATGAGTACTGGTAAATATATTAATGATGATTATTATAATGAATAATGAGTGCACTATTAATGACAGAATGAACATAAATATTCCACATTGTTGATGCTGGAGATGATTTGCAGTTGTTAGGAAAATGCTAGCTCAGTTGAACTTTCACCCAGTTCAAGAAACCAAATCCAGCTACAAACAACAGCAAGACAGTGCAAATGCATTTTAATAATATAGTCACTGCACTGAAAGCACATCAAATCTGTGCAAGCATCATGATTTCTATTTTTGCTTTAAGAATTCAGACATCCCAGAAGCTTTAACAAAAAAAAGTTCTCTAGCTCATTAAATTGTTATCTAGAACCTACTCAAAGTCTGTCACACAAATACTGTCTTACAGGCAATTAAAAACTTTCCAAAATCTTTCCTGCATCCTCTGAAACTAATACTCCTTTGAGACAACATACATTTAATGCCACATTACACATTCACAGATCATCCGACCCCTGGACAGAATCTATAATTCCAAGCAAAATTTTTCACCGCATGCGGCCACAGAAAGTGCATCAAAAGATCCCACATCATACAAGACCCTCAACAAGCAAGACAAGAAGTATAACACCCAAGACTGGCATAGAAATTAAAATGGATCTAAGATTAGATTGTAACCACCAACATAATGCTAATTGTATGATTACTGCATGAAGGAAAAAGATTATAGCAAAAAGATAACTATAAAGAAAGTTCTGAACTCATTTCTTGAGTAAAGATGTAGAAGAGATGAAGACTACTCATTCAGATAGTGCATTTATTTTTAAATTCCAAATCCAAACACTAATTTGATATACAATTTATGTTTGTAACCACATACACAATTCATAGTTCCACTTGAGAACCAAACATCATGACTAGTACAAGAAAGCCCATGTGTATGGGCTTTCACCAGTCCAAGTCTTAGCGACTCTTCCTCGAAGTACTGGATCTTTCTAGGATCATATACTGTTGAATCAGAAAGTAAGGCCAGCACGGAAGAACAAACTTACTAGACCAAGCCTGAGAAGATTAAAAATGCAAAACAATATTTTACTAATGTAAGTAAAAAACATTTCTTAGACATGTTACACATCTGATACTTATCTATTAAAAATCCTGATGGAGGCAATAGCTCTCCAGCAAAAAAACAAATGAAAATAGGAAATTACGTGTTATTATATATGTGACATGTACATATACATATATATATATATGTTATCACACATGCCTGTGCTAGGGCTCCAGAACAGGACTGCTGTTCACGAGCAACACTAGGAAAAGAGAAGGAAGTGTTTTGTTGCCCATTTCATCTTCTCTACTGATTCACAGAGAATGTGCTGCAATTTTAAAGACTGTTGTATTTCTGTCTCTATGGTTAGTGCATAACGACTAAGATATTCAGTACAAGGAAACACAGGAGGTGAATATAAAAAGTCCAGCTAAGAGAAAAGTGGAGCTCTGCATCTGGTGCAGAATAAACCCACGCATATGCATCAATATGGGCTGAGAACCCACTGTTTGGGTAGCAGCCCCCCTGAAAAGGGCTTTGGGGTTATCCTGGACAGCAGGCTGAGTGCAAGCCAACAACACGCTCTCCTCAGAAATAAGGCAAAAGGCCTACTGGAGCATGATAGAGGAGTGTGGCCAGCAGCCTGGAGAAAGTTGTTTTTCTCCTCTACTCGATGCCAGTGAGGTCACCCCGTTGCATCCATTTTTGAGCCCCCCAGTTGAAGAGGGATGTGGAGAAGCTGGGAAAGAGCCAGGAGAGCAACAAGATAGCCGGAGCCTAGAGTATGTGCCTTAAGAGGAGAGGCTGGGAAAGACGAGCTTGTCGAGTTGATCTAATAGCAGCCTACAGCGACTTGAAGGGATGTTACAAAGATGAAGAAGCCGAGATCTTCTTGCTAGTGCCAGACAGCTCAGTAAGGGACAATGACCACAAACTGCACTTGGGAGGTTCAGGGTGGCCAAAAAGACCAAAAAGCCTTTTACAACAGGAGGGTAGTACAGTCCTGCAACAGGTTACCCAGAGAGGCTGTGGGACCTCCATCCTTCAAAGTCTTCAAGACCTGCCTAGACAATGGTCTGGCTGACCTGACTGAGGAGAGTGTGTCTTGAAATGGTACTCCATGATCTCCAAAGCTCCTTCCAAACAACATTTAAAAAGAGAAATACGCATACATATAAAATCACAGACTTCCTCAGATGAGACAAAATGCTGCAGATTTATACTGAAGTGAGTCTAAGTATTTACCATCATTCATTGTCACTCTCTGAAAGAAAACGCTTACTGAAATTTAGGTGACACATGAAACAGTTTTAAATTTTTACCTTCTCAGTAACCTAGTACGATTTACTTTGCCATATCATTTATGTTGTCAACATTGTTGTTATTTGTAAATATGTTATTTTTCAATGTAAATATAAATACAGTGTTATGTTAGTAACATCAGGCCCTGACTCTGAAAGGGTACGCGAAGAGAAGAAAACCTTACCCCTATCCACAGAGTGCCTGGAACTAGTACATTAGATACCCTGAGCTGGATAAAATAGAATGATAAAATCATGTCTGCACTTTCTGTTAGTATGAAAGAAAGCAAGTATTTAGGTTGTTGCACATACTACTTTATAAATAAGAATGTGGAACCTCTCTAATTATACCAACGGCACAGTATGATCCAGCGCCATGAGCTCAGATGCAAAGAAACTGCTGTTCAACAGCCATCTGATCATTAGTAAACTGTGCCTGGAAAGTAGATTTGGATAACTAAAATTAAATCTTTGGTGGCCTCATTTGATTTTCTCACAAAACCATTTTTCAGCCTTTCCATGAAGAATGCAAAAGACAAGAAGAAAAGCGTCATACTGGATCGTAAGATCATCTAGCACAGTATCTAGTCTCCAGTAATGACCAATAGAGGATGCCCATGGAAACATATCAAAACAGGTCACGCAATGTGACACCGTCCTGCCGTGCTCATCCAGTCCTCTGCAATTTGTGATTCAGAAGCTTCCAGAGCAAAGGTGGTGGCTTTGTAATAAGAAGGACATACCCACAACGTTAAAGACCTTTTGCATGGAATAGATGATAAAGAAGTCAGTAAAAAACGGAAACTTTATTATTCCTGAAATAAATCAAACTTGTTAAATTAGGAAAATTATGCAACTAATTATATCCTACCAATATAAACAGTATCAAAGAGCAATATTGGTTTCTGAGCAGCTCAGGCCATCTCTTTCTCAGAACATCAATTAAGACTAAAAGTAGTACAAAATCCTTACGACAGTTGAAGATGAAACCCAGAGTTAAATTTGTGACAAATCTGGAATTCCCCTTTGATCAGTCAAAGACAATGTCACAGTATTTGTTCTGCATTCTTATCAAACCAAACAACCAAAAAGAATCTAAGTAAACAAGAAGGACAAAAACAGAAATCCTATGACATTCCAAGACAATGCTTTTAAAAAGTTACAGCATCACAGCATTTTAACATATGTGCGCATGTTAAGTATGCACATACTCCATGTGTATGTGATGTGGTGTGGCATAAATATTTTACTAGCAGGAGTTTAAGTTACTGACTCATTACTCACAAATGGTATGAATGTTCTTTTCTGATTGTATAAGTATTCATATTTTAACTGTTCCTAAATGATTAAGAACAGAAGACTGTGGTATTTGAAAAGCAGTTTTTCAAAAACTTGCAGCAAAGATCTCAGATTTTCATCAGGGCTTCTATGTAACGAGCTACTGAGGTATACAGAAGGGAGCCACGAAACACGTAATTTATGGCTCTAGTACCCAGCATAATCATGTTGAAGTCAAAGGCCTATGTTCAAGAGTAAATACCCAATCTAGTAGCAGAACAGCTGTCTTTCCCAGCATTTTGCAAGTCTATATTTACAAATAAACTAACAAGTTGACTTCTGAATGGAGGTCACAAGACTCATTCCTCAGGTGGCTGGCCTTTTTTTCTTATTCAAAAGGGCAAAAAACAGAAAAGGGAGAGAATGCTATGCACAATTCTCAGCTCTAAAGTGTTTTTCCCTATAGAATTGAGAAATGAAAATATCACTGGTTTCTCATTGGTTAGTGGTGCTGAAGTCCTCAAAAACAAACCAGCAAAACCTAAATAAACATATCTTCAACATTAAATTGAAACTCTGGAAGCAAACAGGTTATTTCAACTTGCATGTTAGTGAGTTTCATTTCAGGAGACCAACAATCTAGACCAACTCTTACAGCTGACAGCCCATTCCTGTAACAGAAACAGCACAGAGCTACAAATGGCTCTACTCCGATCAAGAATAGCTTAGCAAAGGCAGGAGCAGATGTCTCAACCACACACTTAGTAATGTCCTTGGAACTCTAAGTTACTTCAGTGTTTCAGGACTTTCAGGTAGATATTTCTTTTTCTTTTTTTATTTCTCTAAGAAAATGTATTTTCCAAGATGCAGTTGTGGCTGAATCAGGTGGCTGAAAAGAAATGAACCCACAACACTAAAAACACTATATAAATATTTGTGGTCATTAACTCAGAATGATATAAATACACTAAAATAACTTTTAGAGTGGCAACCAAGCTGCTCAAATTGACATCCAATGGGACCTGAAGTGTCCACTTAAAATGCACCTTAAAAGCAAGGAGCTGTAGCAGTGACAGATTTTTAAATGTAGTATTATTACTAGGTGCCTTTATATCACAATAATGTTTCAAACTGCTTCACACAGATCTGCTCAGATAAAAGATATATTATTGGCATTTACAGCTGCCAAAATTGCCATTTGCAATTAAAAATTAAAACTGGCACTCTTTCTATGCAGGCAATTATCTAAACACAGCTGGCGATCTTCCTTGTTTACAGTGCTGCTGTGTCATGACTTCGCTCTGTTTGGAAATATTTTTTTTTGGAAGGTTTAAACTTCTCAACTTTATTTCCCTCTTGAATTTTATTTGTTTTAATTTTCATCATGCTCTCAGAGAGAAAGGTCCAAAGCTACAATTATAGATTTTATATGGCAACTTAGGATAGCGCAGCAAGACAATTCTTAGCAAACACTTTAGTGGTTTTCACACTAGGTACTAGCTATTCCATAGGATACAGGAGTCAGCTGTTAAGAAACCAGATAGCAAAACGTATCAAATAAATGCCGTCCAAGAAGAAAGTTATATCTGTAAGTGTAGATTCTCCCAGCAAAATAATAGAGGAAGCAGCTGTACTGAGCGGACAAAAATCCTTTTACGGAACAAAATAAAACATTAAGTATATTTCTACTGTTTATCATCTATAGCAATTTTGATCTACTAAGTAAATCTATCCATGAAGTATCTCATTAATCACACTGCCATGTTCTTGGCAAAGTATTTTTTCAGCTATAAAAACTGTTATTAAAGTAGGGTTTGGGGATTCCCCTGCTGCTGGGAGAAGAGTATTCTTTAGGTTAGCACACAGAGCTTTTAGGGAAGAGTTGCTTTTTCACCAAATCTGCTGTAACCAGTAGTTTGACTCTAGCAAAAACCATGGAAAAGACAATTATGTGCAGCAAATCAGTTAAACCTTCTCTTTTCTTCAAGACACATTTTCTCTGATCAAACACAGAAGTATCTTGGATAATACTGAAAATCAGTTCTGTCCACCTTAATGATAATGAATTTGCTGCAACATTTTCATCTAGGACTACGCTCCATTGCAATGACCCCGTGCTGCAGGCTGCACTGCGTGCACTGCACGTTCTAGTCGGCCACCCAAACGGGTGTTAAAGTTGGGCCTTTCTCCCGCCCGTTACCAAACCCCGTAACACCGAAGGAGCAAAGGAACACTGCAGATGTGCAGATGGATACCGTCATAAGTTTCGTGGTGCAGTGGCAATAATGTTTTTCAAAGAGCAGTGCAACTGCACGCGTAGTTTAGTCACACGCTCTTTCAGAGGGAGCACAGAGCGCTCACCGAGAAGGAGGAGTTAGTTGCTAAAACAAAAAGCACAGAAGTGACAAGTATCAGAGGAGCAAAGTGAGTGAACTGTTAATTCAAAGTTGACCGAGCTGCTCGGCAGGTTACCAAGCCCCGGACGAAGGGGACCTCCGGCGCGGGGGCAGAAGCTGCTGCAGCGGCACGTGCCCGGTCCCGGCCAGCGCCAGCAGCCCCGCAGCGCTGCCCGGGTGCGGCCCGCGGCCCCCACGAGGAAACCAGCGGGGAAGCGCCCGCGGGCAGCGGCGGGCAGGCGCGGCTGGGCGGCACGCGCCGCGCGGCTCCCCGGCGCCGCGCCCCGAGCAGCCGCCCGCCGCGCCCCGAGGCCACGGGGACGGGCGCGGCGGGGAGCCTCCCACGGCGGGGCACCGGGGAGGCGCGGCCCGCAGCGCGCTTCTTCCGCGGGGTGAAACGGGGCCGCCGCTCCCCTCTCCCCGCCCGCCGGCCCCGCGCGGACTTCCCCGCGGCCGCCCCCGCGCTCAATGCGCGCGGGCGCTGGAAGCGCGACGCGGAGAGATGCGGGGGGCAGCGCGAGGAGGAGGAGGAGGAGGAAGGGGGCCCGCCGCGCCGCGCCACGCCGGGGCGGCTGTGCCCGCCTGCGCGCCCGCGGACAGGTGCGGCCGGCGCCGCGGGGGACGCGACGCGACGCGACGCGACGGGGCGGCCGTACTCACACGAAGGCGTGGTAGATGAAGGCCCATCCGCGGGGCCGCTCCAGCACGTTGTACAGGTAGTTCTGCAGGCGGCGGTACTTGGCGTTTCTGCGGCAGCTCTGCCCGCTGCTGTACGACAGCGGCTTCCCCAGCAGGCTCATGCGGGCGCCGTGCTTGCCGCGGCGGCCCTCCCGCAGCCCGCCGCCGCCCGGGGCGGCCGCGCCGCCGGCGCCCAGCAGCAGCAGGCCGTCGCCGCGGGCCGCCGCGCTCACCAGCGCCCTGCCCCGGCCCGACTCCACGTCCTTCATGCCCGCCGCCGGGCGCCCCGCCGCGCCGCTCTTCACCCAGAGCCCCGCGGCGCCGCCCTCCTCGCCGCCGCCGTGGTTGCGGGGCATGGCATCACCCCGGGCGCCGGGCCGGGCGCCGGGACAGCGGCGGAGCAGGGCGCGGGCGGCGGCGGCCAGGCACGCCGCGGCGGCGGGCCGCAGCTGGCAGCGGAGCGGCGGCGGGCGGCGGCCGAGGGTCTCCGGGCGGCGCCCGCGGGGCGGGGGGGCGCGGGCCACTTTGCTCGCCCGGCGCGGCGGGCCGGGTGCGGCAGCTTCGCGGGGGGCCCCGGCGCGGGCGGCGGCTCCCCCCCCGCCGCTGGCCGCGGGCCGCCGGCCCCGCAGCGCCGCCCCCCCGGCGCGGCCCCGGGGCCCGGGCGAGCGGCGGCCGGAGGCGCTGGACGGGGCGGCGGGGGGCGGCGGGCAGCGGCGCGGCGCGGCGGGGGGAGGTCTGCGCGCCGGGGCTCGGCGGTACCTCTCGCTGCCCCCGCCCTCCCGCGGCGCTTCGCCCGGCCGGGCAAGCTGTTGCTCTGGCTCCCGGCGGCGGCGGTCGGCGCGGAGAGCGCCCCGGGGGGACGCGAGCTCGCTGCTCCCCGCGGTGCGGGCGGGACGCGGCCCCGCGGGCTAGGCGCGCTCCCGGCAGATGTCCATGTAAGTCCGCGAAAGTAACAAAAGTGCTGCGAGTCTCAGCGGCGGCGGCAGCCCGCGGGCAGCCCGGCGGGCGGCGGGGAGCCCGGGCCGGCCCCGGGCGGGGGCACGGCGGGCCAGCAGACGGGAAGTCCCCCGGCGTTGCACACTCCCACACGCCGCTCCGGCGTCTCCTCCGCGCCCCGGCAGCTGCGCGGCCGCGGCCCCGCGCGTCGGCGAGCGAGTAAATCCCAGCTGCGGCGGCGGCGGCGCGGAGCAGCTCTCCCTGCCGGGCTCGGCAGCTCCCGCCGGGAGCCCGGCGGCCCCCGCCGCAGCGAGGTACGGTCGGGGAGCAGCGGTGCCGACGCTCGGTGCGCGCAGGAAAACGAAGCTCCCCCTGCTGCGGACGGGCGTTGAACTCCCCGGCGCATCAAGGTGAGTTTGCAAAAAGAAAAAAAAAAAAAAAAAAAACAGAAAAAAGCCCTAGAAAAACCCCACCCCAAACAACAACAACGGGAGATGCTCCGCAGCCCCGGCCGCTCCGCCAGGCGCGCCCGGAGCCGGCGGGGCGCAGCGGGAGCCGCGCGCGCTTTGGGCGCCGTTTATTGCCGGGGCTCGGCGGGCGCCCCCGGCGCCCCCCCGCGCCCGCAGCCGCGTGCGGCCGGCCGCTGCCTCACGTGACGCCGCGGCCGGCTCCCGGGCCGCCCCGCCCCGCGGGGGGAGCGCGCGCGCTGAGGGGCCGGGGGCGCCCGCAGGTGGCGGCGCGGAGCGGCGCTCCCCCCGCAACGCGCGCCGTCGGGTCCCCGGACGCAGCGGGGCGGCCGCTGACGCGACCCCCGCCCACGGCCCTTGGGGCATCGAGGGACCGGTGGAGTTTGGGGTGTCCTTGGCGCGCAGCTTCCGGGGGGCACGCGCACCGCCAACTTTCAAAGGAGCCGCAAGGAGCAGCGTGCTGTGCTCCGGCTGCGGGCACCGGCTCGCGAGGAGCGGCCGACACGTGGCACCGACGTTTCCACCAGCGGAGCTTGGTGGCTGCCGCGGTGTCTCCACAGCCCCTCCGCCGGTCGCCTCCACACAGAGAATTTCACCTTCTTCCTCTCGTCACTGCGCTTCCTCCTCCACCGCAGGCAGCTGCGAACAGGAGCTCTCTAACGTGACCCCCGGCGGGATCACACGCGTGATAAGGGATGGCAGAAATGGCACACGTGTCGAAACAAATGTTAAATAGTTGGTATAAGTATCCACAGCAACCCCATTAATATTTAAGCTTTCCAGTAGCCCATATCTACTCCTCTTTCTTTGAATTGGAAATTGAGTGAGTTAATCCTTCATTTACGACTTGTTTGCATTTCTCTGTTTTGATATGCAAGTGTTTATAGTCTTTTGAATTTTCTCATCCCCAAGCAGCCATGTAGAGCAAAATATGTACAGAATGTCGTCTGAAGTTAGCTGTGTCGCCGTCACTGTGCTTAGATTTGTACTGTGCCGGCTTTAGTCGCCGGAGTAAAATATTTGAGGCTTGGTACTCAAATTCCCACAAGCTAAAATGCGCAGTTAAGCTGCGAGCACGCGCTCCAGCCACTCGTTGGGTTTGCCCACGCTGTAAGGCCCTGGCCTGCACGCGCTTGCCCGGGAGCTTCACCGAGTGGCCGTGCCCGTGCGAGCCGGTCTCCAGTGGACTCCTTGCAGCCGTGCAGCTAAACACAGGCATCACTGTTGGCAGCATCGAGGCTCTAAACTGCGAGCTACGGACAATAAACCGTGAAAACTACAGAACTCCTGTTCCTGATGCACTTTTTGTTATCCCCAAAGAAATACTGTTATAATTCTGTGCCCTCTAGTGGTGCTTAAAGTCATCTATTAATTTAAATAATAGTGAGGAAGACAGTTTGTGAGCACAAATAGTAGGCCAATACTGAAATGTAGCCATACATGCAAAGACACCTAGAAGCATACAAATATAATACTGTTAGTGATGAATTAAGTATTTTACTTTATTGTGTGTGAGCAAAAGTGTTTTTCCATTATCTTTTATTAAATAATGCTGGAAAAAGTATGTATTATGAAAAGATTGATGGCAATTAATGAAGTTCTTACTTGTTAGCATGTCAGATAATCAGAGCGTGATGTATCACTCAAACACTGAGTAGATGGTTAGCATTCAAATGCAGCTAATAGCCCTGTGTTAGGCAGAAGACATGTATTATGTAAAAAGTTCTAGTGGTCCTCTAAGTATTAATGCAGTTCTTAATGCAAAATAAGGGTCTACATTTGTAAGACAACAGATTTCCCTGCTAGTTTGGCTTCTGACTCTATAATACCTACAGAGATGAGTCGTGTGAAATTCTAGCGTGCCCTCAAAGTGCGGCATCGTCCTGGGTTCAGGTGTCAGTAACAGGATCTACTTGATGTAATGGCCAAGGCAAGAACTTTCCAAGGAATCTGGACTTAGCGAAAGCCTGCAGGTGTACTACACCCCTCCTGCAGGTGGGACAAGGAAAGGTCTACACCGAGGGCAACTGGGGAGTAGCCATTGCTATGCTTTATTGCTAATGGCAACAACATATCCTTCCAAAATCGTGTATCACAGTCTTTAAGATCATGTTGCATAATTCCAAATGTATACATCAAATGTCATATATCTTGATTTGTGGAAGGACCAGCTGATACCTCTGACTTTTTCTGGACAACTACAAAATGTTGCACATGTTTAGGATATTCAAGGTTTTCTTTCCAATATGTTACTTGGGATCATGTTGCCTGAAATCGGTGTTTCTGGGTTCCATTGGAATAAAAGAGAGGAAATTATTTAAGTAGTACTGATATTCCCTCATTCCTGTATTGATAATAGAATATGTTTCTACAACAATATGTAAAGTTCTCTTTTAAAGCCATTTACCAACTGAAATTTTGCAATCTAGAAGTACTAGAAGTTAAAGCAGGCCTTCACAACAGCTAAATTTGCACTTACAGTATTTATAACTGTTATATATAACACCTGTTAAGGTGTTTAACAGGAATACACAAAAGGGCTCATGTGATCATAACACAGGGCTGACTGTAGCTTACTACATTAATGGAAGAAAAACCTTGTTAAACTGTTAAGGGAAAAAAAAGAAGAATGGTTGAGCTGGAAGGCTGTAGCCAGAATTCAGGCTGCTGGGTTCGCAGTCTTGCCCTGTGCAGCTCCATCAGATATGAGCTGGAGTCTGTCCCACTCAGGTCAAATTTACCTAAGCATGTAGTTGCCTGAAGTCACAGTTAGATGCTTAATGAGTTATTCAAAGTCTGCTGTGTGCCTGTCT
This sequence comes from Dromaius novaehollandiae, assembly GCF_036370855.1. Lineage (NCBI taxonomy): Eukaryota > Metazoa > Chordata > Aves > Casuariiformes > Dromaiidae > Dromaius > Dromaius novaehollandiae. Next base: position 34,049,043 of record NC_088100.1, on the reverse strand, counting down.
GCATCTTTTGGTACTTCAGTGTGTTTGAGAAATCTGTCTCTCTGTGCCTCGGTTTCATATCTGTCACTGAGGGTGGTAGCAACTCATTCTTGGAGGTGTTGCTAGCATAAATACATTGAACATTGTAAGACAGAGTGCTACAAAAAAAGGAACAGTACAAATCACATACATACAGTGGCTGTTTTACCCAGAAAGGCAGCTGGAGTGCTAGCTGGAGGGCCTTGGTAACTATAGTCTGCAAAGGTCAGCTTACCATGGTATCATGTTTTGAGTTCATTTAAGTTCCTTGTGAATAAGCTATTTTTGTGTTACATAATACTGTGAGATATCACATACACTCTAGTTTTGCATCTCTTTGTAAGATTTTGACCTTTCTGTCTAATTATATGGAGGAGGGGATGCATATAACTATTCCTGAAGCCAAGGATACAACAGTCAGGAAAAAGTTTTCAAGTCAATTAGGTGTTAGGAACAATTCATTTGGTATTTGCGACAGTTGGGTGGCCTTGTGATATGTGGCTTGCATCTCCAGGAAACTCCAAATGAATCATCATTATTGCATAATAAAACAGCAGCAAAATGGCAAACAAGGTGAAGAGCATGGCAGGATGCATGTTACAAGCTGTCTAGCCAGTGCATGCAACACACTAGTGGCTGTAGCAGGACTCTGAATTTATCATGTTGGAGTATTTTTCTGCGAGCTTCTTTCCGCAGAAATGAAAGAATCAAGACTATGAGTAGCACAAGGCACTGTGTGCACGGACAATGCAGAAAGCACTGCCCAACCTCCCCTGCGTCTCAGTCAGGACAGCCCTCAACCTTGGCCTGGATCCCTTTAAGTACTAACCTCACTGTTAGACAAAGTTGATAACTCTGAGGAAGTCTTGTCTGCACAAAGAGCTGTACTGAGATGAGGCTTTCATTTCAAGTAGACTACAACTGACACTGATAAGCACTTGGGTTACTACCAGCTCAGACCACCTTTTAATCCAAGTAGAGGAAGCGAATGGCTCGCTCTCTCGACACCTGTTCCCTTTGCCCTCTTGGCCGGAGGTATGCCAGAAATGGCACTGGCTGGCTTAGTACATCTGTAAAAACCAGGGCTAGTTCCCAAAGTGACTGGAGAGAGCCCTGCACTCTGCCCCTTTGGCTTCCTCTGCCAGGAGCAGGCTGCACCAGCCCCGCTCGGTAGGACAATTCAGCCTCCTGCCCTTGCCACACCAAGCTCAGGGCAGCAGTTCTTGGCCTTGCTTTCCATGCAAAATGCTCATTTTGCTTTCTCACATCTACAATTTCCTCTTACTCTTATCAGATATTCTTCCCTGATAAGAGAATTAATTAATTCTATTAATTCCTACTTAACTAAGTATCTAAACATTACTGCCTGTTAATAAGGCATGGTTGTCCATTCAGTCATGCTCAGCCCCCAACACTGTCTCTCTGTAATTGCTCTTCTGCTCTTCTCTTTTACTTCGTTTTATTTTCTGGGTTTTTTTGTATTATTTTGTGGTACTTTTCCTCCCTCCTTCCAAAGTGCCCTTATTCTGTGATTCAGTTATCTGAGCAAACAATCTTGTGCCAGAACAAGACCATATGTCTTCAATGGTGGCAACTCTCCCACAGTAGCAAGATCTGCTCCATAGATCTTTCCCACTCTGTAATCTAGTGACACCAAAGCATTTGCTCCATTTCGAAGAAAAGACATGACTCTATGCTGTGAACAGCAAAGCAGTTTACCATATAAGACCTGAAATATAATATGAAATATTTTTGTATTAAAGTTTTCGTATCAAAATATTTAGATTTTTTTGAATTATATTCTTCCAAATACATACAAGTTTTCAGGTAAACATGTCACTCAAAATTGTTAGTGTTTAATGCAGTCTTTTGTAGCCAAACACAGTCTCTAAGTAAGAAAGTGAAATGTAGAACCTTAGGATATTTTCTTCAAAATCATTTATTATCAAGGAGAAGAATGCAACTTGGCTAGCATGCAAGTAGTCAGTTCCTTTCAGCAGGCACAGTAACAACCTACAGGAAATCCAGTAAGGTCAAAATATTGGCAGATATGCAGGTAAAACAGACAGAAACCTCCAAAAAAAATCCCAAGAATAAAACTCCCTGAACTAAATGAAAATTAATTTCAAACTTGAAACACGTCAGAAATGCCTGGGCCTTAGTAGTGCCTACATAGGCATTCAGCAGGAAGACATTATTTTGGTGGGGTTGCAAAGTATGAGACAAGTAAAGATTTCTGGTTTAGATTTTTTTCTGGTTTCTTTGGGTATGGAGGAAATATTCTGTAGAAACCCAACTTGATCTTCGCATTAGCAAAGATCACAACAATGTCTGTTCAGACGTTGTTAAGACACAACAGTGCATAGTCTTAGTTTATGTCATAGGTCATCTAGAGATGTTTGCCTATAACTGGAAGAAGCTGGTATATGATATTCTGATATGCCTCATTAAGACTGTTTTCTTTAGAGTATAATGACCATCATTATTTGCCAAACATAAAACTTTTGGCAATCTCCTCCTTCCCCTTCTCCTCAGAGTTCTTCCATTTGAACTGTAGGAGCTGTGGTTTTGAAAATTCCTATGTTGTTGTGGCCTAATCTTTAAGACATTGAAATTTTTTCACATGAATATTTCAGAATTGCCTAAAATTTTTCTTCTGAAAATACCTAGAAGCCCATCAGTCTACAGTTGAGCCACCTGGACCATAATTTTCATCTATACTGTTTAGTTGCACAGGGTGCCTCATTCCTTTCTCCTGAACATGACTATTTTGCATGAAATATTTAGAGATACCAGAGGGTCAGTTATCAAAAGGATTGTAAATAAAACCCTCCTACACAGAAAAATACTCCTAACTCTAAATGTCTCTAGATGAGGGAGACATGCTCATCCTTGTTCTCTCTAGCCCAAATGAATCTAAGAAAATCTCTGAAGAGTGATATGGAGAGAGTCAACTGCTTCTGGTGCTCATGCATCGGAGGGCTTTCACTTCAGAAACACTGAACGTTTTTTGTGCATTGCTCACAGGAAGCTGAGCAGCATGAGGCAACGAGGAGCACTGAAGCCACAGAGCTGTTGAGTAGGTACTGCTGGCAGTGTGACTCGTCTCGAGCGAGGGACGTGAGAGAAGACGCACTCTGCCGGCTTCTGGCCCCTTCGGCAAGCTGCTTGCTCCATGTCCTGGCATCTGTGACCCCTATACGCAGGCTCCTATATGCCTCATGCATTATTGAGATGGCCTAGTTCCTAATATAGCAGCCTGGTTTCTGCCGTCAGAATGGGAGTGCAGATTTTAGGGAAAAAGACACGGAGTTTCATGTTACCTAAACTCTCTTGTAAATCTAGGAGTGATTTAGTATTCTCAAACGGTCATCAGCTGTTCATCTTGCATGCAAATGCTGCTGTGTCTTAGGCTTTATTCATAGCATAAATACTGGGCTCAAAACTAGATGACTGTACTGTGTACAGTCTGGAGGACTGTTCTTTCTGAAGGAATATGCTTTCTGAATTAGATGATCAATCATGAACGTAACGTACTCTGCAGGTGTATTTTAAAATAAAAAAAGTTATTCTCCATCTCCATTAAAAATTATAAAAATATGTGGCCTTTTTAATTTTGTGCCTGTTCAAATAATTTGACAGTATCAATGATCCTCAGAGAATTTGAGGAAGATCTCGATGCCCTCTGAATTACCCAAGTGACATAACTATAACCTGCTCATAAACTGGGGGTATCACAGAAGGCTGGAACAGATATAGACTCTGAAAGTATATAAATCCATTACTATATTAGAAAACAACTACTTGCTGGAAAGCTTTTGCATTTTAAATTCCTTCTAAGACAAATAAGAATTACATACTTAGGGCTCTTCCTTTCTGCTACTGCATTCCTACTTTCAGTGAGATTTATTCCTATCATTAGGTAAAACATAAAAGTGGAGGGGAAAATGTCTAAGGTCAGTAGGGCTCTCAAATGCTCCTGTTATTTATTGGATGAGTAATCCAATTCAATGGGAGCTGTTGGAACGATAACACATCAGAAAGGAATTGCTTAGGCTTCTACCTGCATAGTTAGGCACTTAACTTTAGTCACCCCTGTTTTTAAATCTCACCCTAAAGTGCACACTTTAAAAACTTGCATCAGGAGAATATTAAAAACAAAGAAAAAAACAAGAAGCTAAAGTTAAAAGGAATACAGATGCTCTAGTGAGGCTGTGAGACAGCAACAATAATGAGACAAAGTTTGCAACAACAGGTAAGCAAGAATCATAAAAATGGGGAGTAAGGTATTTGTAGAGAATAGGGTTTTTTCCGAGCAGTTTAAAGGGATGATCTAACAGCTGTCTTCCTAGGAAAGGCTGGAAGTAGCTATTTTATTTAAAAGGAGGAATGAAAAACAAGCTGTTGTGTGTCTGACGCTAACTTGTATTATATCTCCACATACATCATTGTGTGCAAGGAAGCATATGAGCCCCAAAGGATTTTTAATATCCTTGTGGGGTTAGGGAGAGGACAATCAAATGCTAGAGGCCAGATTTACTAGAGGAGCACTTACATGAGAAACAAGATGTACAAGTATGGATATAAGGCAAAAAACCCAGCCTTTTTTCCTTGAAGGTGGTCAGAAACTAGCACAGGTGCCCAGGGAGGTTGCAGAATCTCCAGCCTTGGGGTTTTTCAAAACTCAGCAGGCCCCAAACAACCTGGCTTAACTCAGAGGTTAGCTGGGCTTGGGACAGGCCGGAGTAGCTGACCTCAAGAAGGTCCTTCCAACCTAAATTATTTGATGATTCTAAATAACCCAGGGCAATGAATACTTCATGACCTATTCCATGAAATAAAAACCCTGTGATAAGTTTGACCTGGTCAATACTGTAAGGACATATAAGCATCTGTCACTGCTGGTATCCTGCCCCTGCTGCCACATCACCAGCGATGGGTGCAGGGGGCACAGGGTTGAAAGGGTAGCAGTGGTTTGACATAATAGCTCCTCTGATTGCTTTTCCAAAAAAAGGGGATAGTTCACAGAGACGGGGAAACGAGCCGAGAGAGATGTCGTAACGCATTTGCCTCTAAGCATAACTGCGAGGAGCAGCACAGATTTCAGTGCCTGTCCTGTCCTCACTGTGGATCCAAGGGTCCTGCAGGCCAGTACTGCCCTTCTCCAGCCCTCTCTCCTGTAGTGAAAATCCTTTTTCTTATCTCTTTCTTTTCTGCATGAGATGGCTTGAACTTGGTTGAAATTTTACAGCAGGATTTTTCTGTGTGGAGAGGCTTTGTTACAAACCCTTTTTTCCCCCCAAATAAAAAGGCAGCATTTCAAAATTGGTATTTTTTAAAAGGGAGTAGTGATTTCAGATGCCCTGCATGATGGACCACTTTAAGAAAGTGTCGAACACTTCTGGTTTGAAAATCAAGTTTCTGTTAGCATTTCCCTATTTGAACACTGACATCTCTAGTCCTTTCTGAAAATCTTGATCTGACTTTGCCTCTAGTTAATAGGACATTCACATTAAAACCATTTAAGTTGTTTCATTTAAGCAGGAGTCAAATTCTGCCTTTATTTTATTATTCTGCCTGAAGATTGTTATTCTGCAAGAAGTTTCCTTGGTTCCGACTGGTGAGAAGAGGAAAATACAGCTCAAGTTCATGATACTGTAAATCCTTGGAATGAAAATTAAACAATATTATTAGCAACTTTCAGCAGGGTTTAAAATGTCGAAACTTAACCTTGCCATGTGGATCCCTATCACTTAACTTTAATGAGTAACCAGTAGCAGGAGAGTTTCCTATATCATGTGTGCAGTAGCTGCTGAAGGGAGATATGACATATTATCTAGACTGTTTTATAGAAGCAGCTATCTTATCACTGCAATAAAGAGAGAAACTAGAAATTTAAACCATTATCTTCTAAAAGGCGAATTGTAAAACTATGGTTCCAAAATGATTTTTGCAGTACAAAGATTATGTACTGGAACCACCACTCTTACACATTTCAAAAAGAAACGATGACCTAGAAGACAATTATGGGTGCTAAATAAAAGCAACAGACTACCTTCATAACTCAGCTGAAAATGGTTTTCACCATTATTCTACTTTCCTTGTATTAGATACTGATAGCAAAACTCATTTTTTTCTGAGAAGGTTTTGGTGGAGCAGAAGTGAGAAATGGTTGAAAGCTTAGAGATGAGTGTTTTGGAACATTTCACAGAACACATCGACTGGGGCCATAAAGGTACAATTCAGCTGTAACTTAAAATATCTGATTGAAGCTGTTCTTTCCATTCACTGTCTCTTTCCATATTTAAATCCATACTGATAAGAATACCTCTCGGTTTCCAGAGCTAATCTGTACACTTGAGTAGTGTAGCAGTTGAGGTAGTTTCCCACTAAAGCAAACGAGACCCAGAAAGCACCTTTTGGGTGCAAACACTTTTTGTTCAATTCTGTTCAACAGAGGATGCATTTCTGACTGAGAGGGGAGCAGTGGCAATGCTTACGATAACTTCAGAAGAGCAATTTTGCTTCAGAACCCAAGCATCATTCCTTAGGGTCTTATTTCCAGTTACCAAACAATTTTTTTTTCTTTAATATAATATTTGGCAGTCTCTTTTGTATATTGCCTTTGGCTGAAGAGACCTGCTGAAGGCATTTGGGCTTGAAGGACCACGCTAGTTAGGAGTGAGGAGTTCCCCGGGTGGCCTTACCTGCTCTTGCAGAATTATTTGCTCCCCGCGGAACCGGTGCATTTTCCTCCTAAAGCCCGGGGCGCGGCGCCGGGGCCGAGGCGGCCGCCCGCGCTCCGGGCCCGCCGGTACCCGGCGCCCTCAGCAGGGGGCACTGGCGGCCCGCGGCGGCCGCGCCGCGCCCGGCGGTACCGCCCGCGCCCCCGCGCCCCGCGCAGGCGGCCGCCCCCGGCGCGGGCAGCGCGGTGCAACGCAGGGAGCGGGGGCTCCGCCGGCTCCGCCGCCGCGGCCCCGGCGCGGACACTGCGCTGCCCGCCGACCTGCCCCTCTCCCTCCTGGCCCCGCGCGTGCGGCTCTCGCAGCCAGTGCTCTTGTCCTGCCAGCTGATTTCAAGGAAAATACATGCAATCGCCCAGAATCCCCCCCCCCGCCCCCAAATTAAGGAAAATACGTGCAATCAGTCATGAACCCCCCCCCCCCAAATAAAAAAGTGTCGTTCCCCATCCATCCTTCCCTCTTGGAAGTCGTCGTGGCTGTGACGAGACTTGCGTTGAAATGACGGTAAATGCATCATTTTATGCATGTTGCTCTTCAACACTGTCCCTCCTCAAATGTGCACGGTGTTAATTAACACTCCTATGGCGAAGTACTTCTGTCCCTGCTCATACCAAGTTGTAAAAACGTTACCTGTCACGAATTATTCCCCAGAGAGAGTGGGCACTTCAAGAAGTAGCCACATGAAAAGTATGCCAAAACTTTTAGTTTTCAGACAGCACAATCCCTCTTGATAAGAATTTCCAGAATCTTAAGTTATTTCTAGAATCACGTGAGCATGTTAAGTTTATGCAGGTAGCTGTGGTAAATCTACATTGCTTTTCCGTTTCTTTTTGAGGTCCTTTATGTGTTTCTGGAGTACCATTTTGTTATTGTATCTTAAATGTTTTACAACAGTCTTAAGTTAAATACACCTTTTTAAATAACCGTTACAGGTGATTACATATTAAGAGGATTAAGCTTTGCAAGAACAACTGTTGAATGAAATTTGTGTAATTAATACTCATCTAAAAAAGCGTAGTTAAGATGTGGGTCCAGATTCTGTTCCCTATTGTATCTGTACTAACTTCAGTAGCGTGACATCAGTGACAAATACTGCTCATTGTTTTTGATTATTTTAGGTTTTTGCATAGCACATGTGCTTCTCCGGTTAAAAAGAAAGAGAATAAGGAAAGAGTAGTGCCATATTTTTGTATTTTCTGACTCTTTATTTGCTAGTACCTGTTTAAGAATTATGAAAAAAATATACTTTTTTGCGTATTTGACTCATTTGCATATACTCTCTGACAGTTTTTCTATTTATTTTCAGGAAGCCATGCATCTTCTATTTAAAAATTTGGCAATTTGGTGCAGTCATGTGCTGGCTATTCAACGACTGCAAGTGAGACTTGAAATTTTGAAAAGAAATGCTCAGTCCTGTAATTTGGGGCCTCAAGCAACTGGGGAGTAACATATTTTCTAGCGGGGGAAGGGTACACTTATCTTTATTGACAAGAAGCGTATCTCCTGAGCCCAGAGAGGCATGTTGATTGACAGTTCCTCTTCACCTGCCCACTGATGATGATTCATATCAAGAAGGAAGAGGAAGTAAGCGGGGAAAAAAAATAAAGGAGGTGCAAGATCAGTAGCTCTGTGAGTTCCTCCGAGCTACATCAGAAAAGATGAACTGTTGCAGTAGTTACCATGGCTGCGCTGCTCTGTTTACTTCATGCAAGATCCAATACCACCTAACTTTTCTATATTGTTTCAATTGCTTCCCATCGGAGAACATTTGCAGACTTTCGCTTTTTTGGAGCCAAATTCTGTCCCTGGCTTTAAGTCTTCTCAAACTGATTACTGCAATGTTTTATTCATTACCATGCGCACTGTTTAAAAGCGGCTGAAAGGAAGGCAGCTGAGCAGTGGAGTTCTGGCTGGTGTTGGGCTGTGGAAACACACAATCCTACGCGCTTTCCAGGCTATGCTTATCAGCTGTCACACTAGTGCATTCGATCAGATGATTGCAGTTACTTAAAAATGAAATTGGTGGTTTACAGATTTCATGAAAGACGTGTAACTGCAGGTAAGCAAGCTGTTTTGAGTTACGAATTTGGTATTTACATTTAGTCCTCTTTCTCCCGCGTTGCCTGTAGTCCTCATACTCCAAAATGGTATAAAGAAGGCTAGCCTCCTCTATTTATAGTTATTTTAAATGCGGGTTACCTACCCTCATTTATACCAGTAGCATATAGGAAATGTGTGCTTCCTAGATTGTGACTTTTAAGCTGTGGATAACTATATTATTTACCCCAATCACCAGAAGAATGTGTCTGCTTTTGGAGCAACACCGCGAAGACAAAACAATTCCACATGTATTCCACATTTTGTCTCCCTGAGTACTGTGTTTTTCCTTGCCTTCTGCTGCAATTATTTCAGCAATGTGTTACAGAGCTTTGAAATAATAAAATGCTTAGTAACATATTTAATATTCTTTTTTGACATAAAGTAAATATACCCTTCCATAACTGGTACAAGTAGTGATTCTACCACACTGTACTCCTTTACATTTTTTTCTTATTACTTTACCTCATGAAAAGTTCCACTAAGTGACATTCTGGTATTGAATGGCATTTATTTTTTAAAATTTAAATAGAGAATGTCATACCGATTATTATTGATCCCTTTTAAAAATTGTTCTTCTAGTGTTATTTGTAAAAACTAACTTGTATATGCAAACAGTCTTGAGATCCACGATCCGTGCAAGCAGCCAGTGGTTTCTAACGTCAGCAAAAGCAGTGTTTACATGCATGCTATTCACCGCCTAAACCAACCAGTAAACCTGTATTAGCAGGCACAACCATCTCATGTTGACCATTTTAGGCCTCTAATCTTGAAGAAGTAATAGTTGCTTAGAGGCATAGCTTTTTTTCACTCCCAGCTACACGATGAAGAAATTTCAATATCACATGTCAATATTATATAAATAAATGGTATAATGCAAGTAGAATATTTCATTTGATTCCTTCCTCATCACATATACTGTCAAAAGCTATTTGAAATGTGTTTTGCAGGCAGAAGCAGATGAATCCTGGGTGAGTGGAACGGGAGCAGACGATACATGAAGGACAAGGTCCTAAATGATCCTTCTGAAGCAGAGAGAAGCCCCAAGGAGCTTCCCCTTCCTCCTCCCAGCTCTGCTCCCCTGTTCAGAGGGCAGACGCTTTCTGAGCAGGCAGAAAAGCAAAGATGACACCTTCAGGAAATATCAAGAAGGGCGCATAATTAGAAGTGTCCTACCCAGCCCTCTGATTTGCAGTAATTTTGTGAACAGCATTCAGCATCTATCATGTTGCCCTTTAGTATATTCAGGATTCTGCCTGACTCTTTCAGAGAACTTCAGGTGGGTGACATTGTAATGTGGTACTCATTTTAGGCACGATGTCCCTTTTTAAAGGCATGCAGAGCACAACATGATTAGACTTGGTATTTTACTACAACAGGAGATCATCAGGTTTATCAGGAGGCAGGATTAATATAGATATTTGCCTGAGAAAAGCTTTTCTCTGCAATATATTTGTTAATGATTTATGGTGTAGCTTTTACAAAATTTTAAACAAGAGAAAGGTTTGCATTGTTATTAAATAATTTTTCTACTGGGGCTGTAAACCTTTAGTTATATTGGGAAAACATATGTTGAGCTAGTTATTTAGCATACAGAGAAGTGCAGTCTTTGTGATTTTTGTTTTGATTTTTATGAAAACTCTCTTAATTTTGACTTCTATAATTAATTGCTCCATACTTCCCTAAGCAGTATAACACATTGCAGGGAAGTCCCCAGATATGCAACACCTCCTCTTTCCTAAGCTAGTTGGGGGACAGCGTATAAAAGGAACTAAAAGCCTTGGCCAGTGTTGTCTTAGGACCTCAGCTTTAGAGTGAAAGTACTTTCGTGGAATGAGGTAACAGGAAAAACTAATTCTTGGATTCAGAAAAGGGAAGACATCATGAGGAACTGTCAGAAGATTGTTTTCTAATTTAACTGTTGCTGATTTATCTTGAATGTGCAGTGTGTGGAGGATACTACAGAAAATCCATTAGTTTGGCAGGAGGTCAATATTCTCTTATCAGCATAGCCAACAGTCTTCCTGAGCAAATCTGGGGAAATTATGTGACATGTCTAAGCCCCAGTTTTCAAACTCTAAAATCAGAGTAATAATCTGTTGCTTTGTGATGGTGTTATAGTGATAGCCCCCTCTACTTTTTGAAGGCTGGTGCTATGCTGCTTAAGATGATTTAAAAGCCCATAATTAAACATGTCTGCTCTTCATTAATATTGAAAAGCAGTGCGGTTTGCTTATCACCTCCGTCGGTTGCCATAGATGGAGCAGAACTGGCTCGCAGTTGGGAGAACTCTGACACGATCGGATGTTGCTTAGTAAGTGAGATGTTTTGTACATTTGTCACTGTGTAAAATACATCTATTTTAATGCATGACTAAGAGTAGAAAATTTAAACCACAAGGGTAAATCAATTAAATGCTCTTATTCTTGTACCGGGTATGCATTTCTAATGGAAGGTTTTGTAGTGTGTTGTTACATTGCTCCACCGTACTGACAAACGTGTTATTATACACAACCAATCTAAATCTGACTCAGTTACCCTGCAGATAATTTTAAAACACCTTAAAAATTTTAATCATGAAGCACTAGAATACCACTTTTAAAAAACCCTAATTTAAACATACAAGTGGAAATAGCAAGATGACAAGGAGTGGATTAAACACTTACGGAAACCAAGTTATGCTGCTGTTTTATTGTGAAAGGCAATGACGTACAATACTCTGAGTGCACACTTGCGTGAATGATATTCCTCTCTCCTTCACTTAATGCTGATGTTCCCTTCCCCGTTCCACCAAAGCAATTTATCTGCTTATTGACTAGTTTAATATAATGCTTGAAAGACTACAAGCAGCTAGTTGATATGTGAACAAATCTCCACTGCAAGCGAGAGAGTCGATGCAGTCTGCCTGCAAAAGAGCTGTTTGCAGAGTGAGAGGCCAGAAACTAGCTTTCTTCTGCTTTGGTTGCCTAAAGTCATACGCAAAATCCAAATTCTTACCAATATCATGGCAATGTTAATTTTTAACATTTCAACAGTAACTATTGGATATCCAGCACCTCTGACTATTCAGCCAGCTGAGAATATGCACTTGGATGCACGTTTCTGGCCATCATTGGTTGGAACGGTACTGGGATACAAGGTTATTTTTATTTTGGAGCTATTATCGAGCCATTTTTTTATTCCAAATTGCAAAACTACCTTTTTCTTTAAAAATTACCTCGTTTCATGTTTATTTTTTCCCCCGCTAACCTAGCTAAGGTCACTGGCATTCTTTACTGTGCCAGTAATTACATTATGAGAGAGGAGTGATTTTAGAGATTTTTGAGTACAAACCTGTCAATCTAATTGGATATTACTCCAACTTTTCATCTCTGGAGATCTTGCTTGAAATCTAGTCAGTATAATCAGCCTTACTGCAGGTTATTGGTGTTGTTCTGGTAAAACTGCATAGTATTAAAAACCAAAACTAAACATGGAATGATTTGTATTTAGACAGGGTTTTGTAGCTGCTCCCCACCTTTGCTCCAGTCAGCTTGACATTAGAGAAGGATTACTGAAATCAGAGTTCAACTACATTTATAATGTTGTGTGGGAAATATTTCCAGTACCAGAGTGTTATTATAGCTCTGCTATGACATAGCAGGACTCCTATAATCAGCAACTCATATAGAAGTTTGCTGTTTGTTCTTCAGGTATCCTTCACTATAGTACTGTAAACTTCTCAAACAAGTGGAATTTAACTACACCACCCAACTGGTATAAATTCCACTCACCAAAAAAACAAAAGAAAAGAAGACAGACATCTATTTCACTTGCTCTGTAATTTTTTTACTGTGTTTTATGAAGGTTGCTTAAATTATTGATGTAAGAGCTGGTGCGCTTGTATTGTTATAGTATAAACACTGTCAAAAACATGTTTACTTAGCTAGGTTATTGGGGAAAATAGTGAAAGGAAAGAAATTGGCCATGTGCTTCATAATGAGCAGAAACCAAGGAAAACATAGAAATTATCTCAATTTGTTTATATATGTTGTTCTTTATAACACATTTTAAATCATTCTGTTTTTTCCATTGGTAAGCTGATACTCAGCCTGAAGCTATGCTATTCTGGGGGCAGAACCATAAAGACTCACTTTTCAAGCCATCACCATGCAGGCCTGGATTTATCCCACCTCCCAGTGTTTAGAGATTTCCAGCAAGTTCTGAGGATCTGCTACTTCTGCTGCTGCTTCAGCTACTGCTGAAGCAAGAGAAACAACACGGGCTGCCAACTTTTTAACCTGTGGGAAGCATGGAAGTTGGTTTCCTGCTTTTACATGTTGCACATAGGGCTATGCACTGTTGGCTTTAGGTGTAGGTCTAGGCAAAATCACAATATCAAGGAGAACATCTACACCCTGTTTATCTCATGTCGTTGGCCACGGTCTGAGCTGGACCGTGCTGACTTAGCAGCATCCCTGAAAAGGCTTGGCAGTAGGCAATCATGTAGCTACATAAACTGGTGCTTAGGGCACTCTGTGACTACCCACATCCTCCTGCTCCTCGCTGCCACGTGGCCAAGGAGCGAGGGGGCCAGGGTCTGCTTGGGAAGTCCTGTCCCTTTGCCAGCTCTGGGAAGTGTCGTCCTGCCATCCCAAAGCTTAAGCCGTTGGTTTCCTCTGCCTCCATTTTTAGAATGGCAGTATTAAATGTCACCTGTTTCTGCTGCTGTTTCTTTGCTGCCTCAAGGGCGAAACCTGGATTGTTACTCTGAGACGGCTGAACCTCATTCTGCACAAGACAAGGACCATCATGTGGTTTGCAGGACATCTCAGATGGGAAAACAAGGTTTGTACCTTCCTCAAGTTTCGAAGGGTTCACTTACCTTTTCTCTGAAGGAATATCTCCCCTCATACCAGGTTGGGGGCTGGTTGTTTCAAGGAAATATCTAGAGGACGTAGTTCCTCAGTCTCTACTCTGCTCTTCAAAAATTTGCAGAATGGAGTCATCTGAGATAAGTGCTTGTCTCTCGATTCCCAATTAACAGCCTCATAGTGCTTGGATAACTGCTTCTCTTAAAGCTTTAGTGTCTGTTCACACTTTCAGGATAGATATAAGTATAGACAGTTATTATAGGCCATTTGACTTGTAGTTCTAATGACACCTCTGTTTCATAACTTAAAGAAAACTAGAACTATATGGAGAAAGAAAATGTTTCCAGAATTTTTTGGGAACATTTCTATCCCAATTCAAGAAAAACTTCAGCACTGAAGTGTTCTGCGAAATTAAAAAAAATCTAGTTTCAGATGGATCAATTTTTTCCCATTTAGATTTCTTACACATCGCACACTTGTCTATATGAAACACAAAAATCCAAGTAAAAAGCCATTTCAAAAGGGAAAGTATAAGACTTTCATTTAAAGATGTCAAAATGAGCTATTTTGACATTTTCCAGCACCTTTCATCCCATTTTTTTCTTACAAAAAGGAAATTTCAGTGAAATAGACAAGACTTCACAAAGCGGTTAAAGAGAGCTACATTATTTTAATGAAAACATGTTCTGCTAGTGGTTTGATTATCAACTGTAATCAAAATAATAAAAGGTTTTGTTTTTGTCAAAATAAAAAAATGAGACTCTGGTAGGTAATAATAAGATAGAGCAACACTCAGTTAACTGGCACAGAGTGTATAATAGCATCTACTTCAGAATTTAGTTCTCAAATAGTCATTCATATTATCTACCACTCAATGATTTTCTGAACACAAAAGGTAAATCCTCTTGACATTCTTCAGGTCTGGTAGGTAGCGAATGAATGTGAGACTGAATTTTTAAAGAAAATTTTTAAAGAAATTTTTTAAGGAAAATGTTATAATAAGCAAAATCTTCTACTGCTGAGATTAGATACTTTACAATACTTGTTTTTTTCTGGCTGATTTTACCTGAATTATGCGATCTATTTATAATAACACATGTAGATAATTCCACTGAATTTGATGGAACTATGAGAGTTGCATACATATTTGAAGTATTTTAGTGATTGAAGGACTTCAGTGCATTTGCTCTAGCACACAATCATCCGTCATGAAAACCATTTTTCAGTTAGAGTTAAAAGCACCTCACTGGTAATAGCCACCATCTCATACAATGATTTAGAAACATAACTAATTAGTAAATTTAGCATCATGCTATATTAAGTGATCTGCTTTATCTAATTACATCCATTATCATACCTGATTTTCAAATTTGATTTGGAAATATGGGCAATGTGAAGATACTGATCTTCATGTAGCAGCCACTTGCCCAATTGCGAAAATAAACAAAAAACCAAGTCTGTTTTTCCATGCCATGAAATGGCTCCTTAACAACATGATACACTGGTGAGTTGGCTGAGGTTAAACAGTACATTAGGCTACTAAAATTACAAGGATCTCCCTGTATCAGAACATATCCTCGTGATTAGTCTTATTATGTAGGCTTTTTTCATACATTCCCTTTTCTAACAGTGGTCAAAAGGCCACTTCTGGAAACTCCTGCACCTTTAGTAAGAAGGTTGATATTAGTATCATGTCTTCATACAGTAGAGGCAGCTGTTTACAGTAGTTTCAGAGCTGTTTGCAAGAGGAGTGAAGCTGCATGACTGCTCTGTACCCTTGGCTATTTCTTTCAGATATTTTGATCTGAGATGCAGACCTGAAGGAAAAACGTAGTAGCTCTTCAAACTGAAGCCTCGTTCATCCCATACAGTTAATCAAACAAAAAAGGGTTCACATCTAAAGTAGACACTTTCTGAGAAAAATACAAACTAGTTATCTATTGAAAGGCTAATCAAAATCAGCTAAGACATTCAAATCATTTTTTGGCCAATTCAGGTGGTTTTTTTCTGCTTCTAATATGTACTAACTGAGCAGGTTTTAAAGGGCACAGAAGAAATATCAGCATAGTTCTCCTGTGTCATGAGTGATCTTTTATAACTATTAAATCAAAGAATAAGTTCACTCTCACTTAGGTGTGAGAGACAAGCAAGACTAAATTACAAGTAAAAGAGTATTCCATTAAAAATGTTCCAAGATCATTTCCAAGTGAGGCCAAAATAAAAAAAAAAAATCTACTTATCTCTCATGTAAAAATCTAAGACATGGAATAGCAGGTTAACATGGGGCAACACTGTAATTTACATCTTAGGCTTCCTTGTTAATCTTCCTGCATGTACAATATTCATTTCCAGTATTTTCTCATATTTCCACTGATCTTTTCTTCTGCATCAACGATGGTAAACTTTCTTGAGTCCATTGCCAAGTTTATTTTAAAAAGCAGTGTAACTTTCTGTCAGTGATTGCAATCCAAATCCCTGCTGATGCCAAATTTGGCAGCAGTTCACCACAGCTTTTCTGCACTAAACTAGTACTGAGCCCTGAAAATATTTAGATGCTTGTAATAGGCCCGTTTATTGACTGCGGTGCAGCTTCCACTCCGTAAGTATCCATGTCTTTCCCCAAAAACACACCCTTGCCCCACTGACTTCCTAGCAACTGCCCCCAAAAACCTGGCGGAAGAGTGCCGCTGCAGAGCAGAGCGTTGGAGGCTGTGGGCAGAGCCAGCTGCCTGCGCGACCTCTGCTACAGGGGACACTATAGAGACCTTTTAATTCCAAGCATGAAGAAAGGAAAGGAAAGAAGCCCATGCTTCCTCCCTTCCCTCCTCCCATCTTCTCCTTTCCACCTATTTCCAGCTCTAGAAAAAAGGCATTTCATTGCTGAGGAGCCCAGGCCAGTGACCCTGGAGTGGCTAGATACATGGGTATATTCTCTGCTTTGACACAAGGAAAGGGGCAGTGCCATGGTCTGGACTTGTTCCTGTGGGATCGCGTCGTGCTGGGAGGTGGGAGCAGACCTAGCTTGTTTCAGCAGCTGGCCGTGTGTCAGGAGGCGACAGCTATGTTTTCCTTTTCCTTCTTCAGTAGCAGAGAGGGAAAGCAAAAATGCACTGTGTCATTAGAGGCCTGGAACAGTGGTTTTTGCCCATTACGGCCAGTGTGCTGAAAACCTGCCCTGGGGCTAAAGATTGCAGGAGACGTAAGGTGCCAGCAGTGTGTCCTCAGTGAGGCCTTCGGTGAAACAGCACTGAGAGCAAAGGCATCGTTTCCTAACATCTTCTGTCCACAGGTCTTGCCCCTACTCTGTCTGCAGCTTGCACTGTTTGGGGCTCTTGGGAAACAGGGAGGGCAAAATGTGAACCTCCAGGGTCTTTTTGCAAAGTATTGTGGTGATTTAATGAAGGAGTGAACATGGAAGCAGAAGTGGAGGGAGGTGAGGGGCACAGGGATGGTGAATGTGCAGGTGTGTGCATGACCTACCACCTCCTTGGAGGCATGATGCAGCCTCGGCACAGCTATGGCTCGGGAAAGGCGGCATCACCCCAGCTTCTGCTTGGAGACCTGCTGCCTTTTATTGTTTACATGAGGGAATAAGCCACCTGCCTTGGAATAGCTGCAACTTGCAGTTGCCTTGCTTGGGGGAGGCATCTATCCACAATTTGTATTTTAGACAAAACACATCAAAAAAGTCAGTTTGGAATGCCTCACTGACCTTTTCTCATCATCGAACAATAATCAGCAGTGATTCAGACACTACTCTGACAGCTTTCTGAAATTAGCTAATGACTCTCTTGTATCTCATATACATATATATATACAGACATATATAATGCACGTACACAAGTTAGCCCTCCTGTTAAAAATATGTATTGCCTTTTTATTTAAAAAGTCTGCCAAGTATAATCAATTGAAACACCCTGAAAATCCCAGGCAACCCACATCAGGAGGGAATGCTGCATATTCTGAGACCCCTATTCTGCAGCAGGTGACCATGAGGGGCTGCCAGAGGGATCCCTTGATGCTGAATAAAGCTGACTGTGCAATTTCAGAGTTTCCTTCCTGTGGGAAATTTAATTTTGATTTTGAATGCAAGCTTGCTTGAAGTGCAGAGGCTCCTACACACAGCATTTTTTTAGTTCTGATTTCTTTTGCTCTCTATTTTGCATTGCAAAGCTTTTGTTTAGGATTGATGCCATGTCTCACTATGTATGTACGGCTGTATGTACAGCTCCTGTGGACTCAGCCCACTCACCCATCTACCCAGTGAGCTGGCCAGCAAGGGAAAATGCTTTCTTCCAGAGAAATAGCAGCTGGCTTGGAGCTGACTGTTCCTCCACACTTTTCATGCTTCCTTTGATTTAGCTCCAGCTGCCAGGCTAGCCCTGAATGAGGGTGCAGAGACTCCCAACCAGAAGAGCAAGCAGGAGAGCAGACTCTCGCCTCCTCCCATCCCCAGTCAGCTGTTTGGTTGTTCTCTGGCTCTTTTCTGCTGGAAAAAAAAAAAAAGAAAAACTGGTCACCATCAGTTGGATGGTCCAATGCAGCGCCTCTTCCATGTAGAAGACTGTGCAAAAGTCTTGAAGTCTTCCTGTGGGGATAGGACCCCAGCACTCTCACCATTTATGGAAGAAAATTACATGCTGGATTTGTATTTTCCTTTTCAACCAGACAATTATCTAGAATGCATTACTCCAATTTGCAATTTATATTTAAACTTTTTTTTCTGGATATTCAGAAAATATCAGGTAGTAGGGTCCTCAGCAGTTTAATCACACAGTACATTTTACTGTTTTCCCTTGCATTTTGAATGTCTACAGCATAGAGCTAATTAGTGCTATGATGAATTCCACTTTCTTACAATGAGAAGATCTAGCTCTACTAATTAATAACTGGACTGTGGTATTCTTAACTTATGATGAGTAGTCCCCTAACTCATGATTTGTTTCAATATTTTTAGAATAAAGAACTACTCAATATAGAAATTCTTCATTCTCCTGAAGTCAATAGCAAAATATCCAATTATTTCAAGAGGTGGGATTTCACTGAGCTTGACAAAAGGGCGCTATATTCTGGTACTAAAATATGAGAAGATATCTCATATTAAAATATTTTAAGTGTATGGTTATCTAAAGCATATCCTGTTAACTTCTTATGAAGGAGAACTAAAACTTTACTAAAAGCAGAAAATTGGGACTCACTGTAAGGGATAATTTGGTATTTTTTTGAATGGAATGAGTCCCGCTCTCTAAAGAAATTATGTGTAGTACTTGCCAGAGATTCCCTCCAGCCCTCATGGCAGCAAAAATGTCAACTACTAAAAAGCAGCCCTGACCAGCAAAAGTGGGAAACATGGCAGAATCTATGACACATACAGCTTTGTAGTGGGATGATTACAGTAGCATTAAGGACTCTAACCTTGCAATATTTATTGGGTACAGAGCAAGTATAGATGACCCTTTTTTCCCCTGTCACTTTTTTTTCCTCACAGTTCTTTGGAGGCATTTAGAAGTAACCTAGTGCTGGGAATATTTTATGGGGCTTTTTGCTTATATAGAATATACTTTTCACAGCTTTTCTATAGAAAGTAATAACAAATGATCTAAGTTGTTTAAAAATAAAGCTACAATTCCTACTCCAAAAGACAAAAATTTATCCAAGGAAATTCTATTTGTGGGTCTTAAAAGTTCCCTGTGAACCTGTGACAAATCTGTTAGAAGCCATGAAGAGGAGAACATAGTCCTCAAAAATTTATATTCAAGTGTTTTCACCAAAGTATTCTGCTGCTGGGTAAAACAAAATATCTAAAACTAATACTGGTTCACCACATTTACTTACTTGTTTTCCACTAAAAAACTCACCATAAATGAAATTGTTAGAAACTCAAATGTACGTTTCTTCTGTCAGAAGAGGTATGTAGGTTAGTAATATATTACATTTAGAGTTTTTTTTTTTTTTTCCTGACCTAGGTTATATTATACGTTTGTTCATAGAAAGTGAGATTGCAGGTAAACTGGCAGTTTTATCTTGATATTGAGAAAGAAAAATCTGTGTTTAGATGCTTTGCTGTCACTAAAAGAACTGGAGTAAATCATTCCACGGAACGAACATAAATGGGGTTATGGTTTTTATTTCTGCAACTTCTTTAGATGGTAAATATCGAGTTATTACTCGAGACCTGGTGCTTGTGTTGCACCCATATCAGTGGATATAATAAACATTCAGCATTTCTTTTTAATATTGAGCTTTGTCTTTTGCCTTCATACCTCTACACAGAAGCACACTGATCTCACTAAGGCTGAAAGACATCATTTGGTGCCTGCAAGATCCCTACAGGCAGGAGTTGACATTAAGTTGACCTCACAATGCAAATAAATTTCAATTATCCCTAAAACATCGGTGATTTGAAGACCTGATGTGAAGCCTACCATTAGTAGTGGACTGTCCAGACAAGTAATAGCAGACCATCCAAACTGCTTAGAAAAAAAAAATCTAGAAACGGTCTGATTTTGTTCTTAAAATTTTGGGAGAAACTTAATTAAGAATTTTTTAAACAGAATATTAATGTTCCTCTGTTCTCTTTGAATATAACTCTCCTTTCTCCTGCCTTACTCAATTCTCGGCATATCCACATCACTCTAGGCTTCTTTTGTCTACCTCTCTTCCAAGCATTATAGTCTGCCAGAAAAAAAAAATCCAATAAAGGTCACAACACAGTCACATATCAATGTGATTTTTGGGAAGGATGCTAGATAAATCACTGTCTTTGCAGTTAAGGTTGCGCTGTCAACCCCTCATGACTTCTCAGATGTTGGTCCCAGGGGTGGCCATGCTCGAAGGGCAGGCACTGGGGAGGGACTTCAGCAGGGCCACTGGTTTCTCCTCTTCAGTGCCCCTCTCTGAACATGTCTGAATATTTCCTAGGACTCCCAGGCCCTTCCCTTTCCCTGTGTGAAGGGAGAGAGTCTCAGCCTTCACACTGTAAGGAAAGAAGCCATCAACGTCTAATTCTCTGCAAATAATTATGTCAGCAGGGATTTGAAGGTAGCAGGTCACTCACACCTTTGCAGAAAATAAATCCATAATGCAGCAAAGACAAGGCAAAAGTTTTTCAGAGTTTGTTCTGCTGAATAAATTTCTACTGAAAAAACCATCTTTCCATTGCTAATGCAGCGATAAATTGACATTCAAGTAATGTGTGCATATTGAATAGATGTGGGTGATTTTTGAAGGCAGTTTTCAAGATTCTCCTGAAAAAAACGAAGCTGTTAGAAGTTATTTAGTCTGTTCACTTTTCCTACAGGCATTTACTATGGAAATAAGAGAAATTGCTTATCTCAAGTTCTTTAGGAATGAAAATGTGTTGTTGAGACATTATCTTGATTGTCACAGTCATAATTATACCCTTAAAATACATATCTAAGCTACACCTAATCAGATAAAGCCTCTGGGCTTACTACATAAAAACATAGCACATTCTGATGTTCAATGTGTGGACACATTTTAGGGTCTCCAAGTAGATTATATGGTTCTGACCTGCCCGTTGCCCATTTTAAGGGAGAACTGATAGCTAAAATGTACAGGACTGATGTCCATGCCTGTATAATTACTTATGTATAAAGTGATATGTGAAATTAGAGGTTTGTGGAATATGCACTGAGCCCTCCCATTCTCTACCAATTTTTAGAATTCTGTCAAAACTCAACTTTCAGTGAACAGTGTTATTTGAAATTTTCATATTCAGTATGTTTCGACTAGCTAGCATATATACCTTGGTAGATCTGAGTCTTCTGGTCCTACAACCTCACTGCACTATCATCTAGCATGCCTTGTTACAGAAATAGTAATAACAGGGCAATATTTTTGGTCATAAAACTAAATTAAAAGGACATTTGTGAATCGAGTCTGGGTTTTTTTGATTAAATACCTAGGAAAGTTTCACCTTTACGAAAGAAGGACAGATGCTTCGTGGTCCATGAGTCCTCTCCAGCTGGCGCTGGAGGATGTGCATGCTCTGCTGCGGTGATTTATGGCACAGAGCAGTCTCAGACACGTGGCCGGGGCTGTGCATACTGGCTCGTCCCTGCTCTGCTCGTGCTTGGCACCCTGAAGAGCAAACGGCATCTGCGATGGCTCTGCTTGTACCCCACCGTACGCGTATTTACCTGGCGTGTGCCCTGTGCTGGGTGCACAGCCACCCACGTGTGCCACCTGCTCCTGCTGAGGGCTGAGCCACCAGCGCCACTGCCGACACCGCCATCAGGGCCACGTGTGGCTCGGGCTGGCAGGGTCGTCCCGTCACCTCCAGCCTGTTCCCGCGGGGATGGGGCTGGGCAGGCGGCTCGGCGTGGAGCTAATTGCATTAGTTGCTTGTATTTAGGTGTCAGTCTCCATTTCCAGGTCAAAGTCTGAGAAATAGGGGGCACAAACCCTTTCTGGCCCATCCCATCACTGTGTCAGACAAACTCCACAGTCTCTCTGAGTTTATGACAACGTAAGTTTAAAATACAGCATGTGCATAAAATCTAGAGGCAAGGGTCTGTGAGTGAGATTAAGGTATAAAAACAGGGGGGTCATAGTTACTGAAAAGAATTGTGAAAATGGAGAGTATCAGCGCAGAGTATCAAGAAAACCTTGAGTTTCAGTTTTTGCGGGGAGAAAAGCCAAAATTCTGATACAGAGTAATACCTTGGGGATAAGGAACTTTTATGACTTAAAACAAAAGTTTTGACAATATCACAGGGATAAATACACTAGGGAAGAAATTTATATTAAAGTCATAAATAAGACTCCCTAACTGCTAGAAGTGACAGAAAAGAAAGAGCTCCAACTAAAAGGTTTTGTGGTCAGGGTATTTTTCTCTGCTCAGGGAATGTAGAATATTTTCAATGTAAACAAAGAAAAATGGATTTAAATTCTGGGAAAAAGAATTCATGGTGAGCTACAGGATTCAAAATTATATATCTAAAAGGTAGGTTAAAAATATCATTGATCCATACAAGATATACTACTTATTTAAAATTGTATTGTGATTAATTCACAGCTCACCATCATTTGAGGTTAGTCTTGATTTATGTAACAACTTCAGTAATGGTCCCCCCCCCCCCCCCAAAAAAAAAGAGTTCTTTCGTTTTTTAGTAAGAGAGCATACAAACTTATGCCTGAATTCATGAATGGTACCCAGGCATCATAGGTAAGTTTCTAGCTTTGGTGGTACAGAGAGAATGATTTTATAGACTAGTGTATGTACTCACCTGCACAGGGGAGTACAACTAAACCTGCTCCAGTTTCACTGCTGTATATTTAATATTCATAAAGATCTGCAAGCCTTGTCTCCCTGATTCTGGTATGATGCCCTAATTCACTAGGAGCAAGGCTTTCGCTCTCATTCTCTCTCTGAACTAGCACATATTGAATTCTTCCATGCAAGTGGAACAAGAACCAGAGGGAACGTGAATATTCTCATCCTGCCATACTCTGCGGTGGCCTTAGATGCAAGCCAAATTTCTTGGGCAGATGCCCAAAGGCAGGGATAATCCCTAAACTGCTGAACAAGCAAGGGTGATGGTGACTGCAGCTTCTGCATCCGGCCTCTTTCTTCCCTGCCTTTTTGTGGAGCTCGGTCAGCAAGCGTCCTCCAGGAAAGCCCATTTGCTCACTGAGCGTGTGAGCCCCAGTCTGACGGTGTGGGGGTCTGCAGACGGCATCAGCTATTTGGCACTTTGGGGCAAAAGGCTTTGAGGAACCTGTGATCTTTAGTCCAGGATAAGACAGCAGTCAAACAGAGGTCTTGAGCCTCCAGCTAACAGGCTCATTTGTAAACCCCTGTGTGATCACAATTCCTGGACTCTTTCCATAGAGGAAAACAGTAAATTCTGCATGAAACAGTAGTTTTTTTAAATCAAAGTGCCAGATTCAAGCTGGCACAACTCCACTGCATATAAGAGCATTGCATGTAAGCAGCCAACATTTGCACGCAGAAACGTAGGGAGGGACAAATATCTCATACTCATGCTCAGTAGTTTGTGTGGCCTTGATTTTGGACTGTTTGCTGTAAATGAGCAAAATCATTCTGCAGAAGATGAATATAGATAAAATAGTCAATAAAAACTCAAAAGTGTGCTATATCAAGAGGCTGCCCAAAGCTGCAATTAGAGTAAGTTGGGATTTTTTTAAAGAGGCAGATGTTCAGATAATAATGCATTGGTGGGAGGACATGGCAGAGCACAAACAGATACTAACTTTGTACCTGTGATTCAGAAGCTTGCCTGATATTTGGAAGAGAAACAGTTAATTTCCGAGGGGAATACCCACAAAAAACAGACCGGAGCTCAGGCAGCTGTGCTGGCATGCAGAACACCGTGTCTGGGAGCCATCTGCTCCCGGGGCACCCAGCTGACGGCTGCCCACAGCCCAGCACTGCGCGCAGCCTACCCTCACGTGAAGGCACCCTGCTGCCCACTGGCCCCCATGGAGACCCCTGCCTGCCAGAGGTCTGGAGGGCTTCAGCAGGAACTGGCTGAACTGGAATTACTGGACATCATTTTGAAGACCTTTTGAGAGGTGGAGGTTTTCTCTAGCGGGATGGTACTTGTAGACCATGAAATACACAGCGGTAAAGGGCTTCAGGCTGGCAAGTTTCTATTTAGAAGTCAAACTTGTGATGATCTTAATAGACCGTGTGGAAAGGTAGACTAGCTCCTGCCCCTCCCGTTGCTCAAAGCATGGTGATTCCAGACGCCTTTTTTCTGCAAAAGCCAGGGGAAGCTTTGGGCACCCCTCAGCAGGGCGGTGCTACGTGGGAGCTGTGTTTGCAGACCGACGGGCTGAGAACTGAACGCTCTTCTGTAGAAATGGTCTCAACTGGAAGAAGAAGAATAGATTTGCAGAGGGCATGAGAAAGCACCAATAAAATTTGAATATGAATGTCCTTAAGGGTAAGAGCTCAAGCAGAACGTTTCAAGTTGGCATTAGCCCTGCATCAAGGAAAACTGTATGAAGAAGCAAACTGTGCTGTTCAACAATGGAAATTATCAGACTGTCCTTTAGGTGTAGACCAACTATTTCTAGAACTGGCTCATCCTCTCTGCTGAGAGGCTCAGGTGAGGGGAGTGGGTCATTCCACTTGGGACTGGAGGAGAAAGCAGGCAGCAAATAAATATTACTTTTTCTCTCCATACCCTAGGAACATATTCTTTAAAAAACATTATTTAGCAGCTCAAAGTTTAATTTTATTTCCATTTTGCTGGATTAAATGTGGAAGTTTATTAAAATATCATTTGTGAGGGACAGTATGAACAGACAGCAGATTCCCATCAATGCTTAAACAGCTAAGGAAATAAAGCAATTTCTACTGAAGTTCAATCCTTTGTTTATATATGTATTTCTCCATAGCTGTCAGAGTTTGAGGCTGACATTATTCATCTGTTGAACTTTCTGAAAGTGATAATTTTTGGAAAGTCTGACCAATAGTAACTGAAAAAGATTAGGGAAGCTAAACATTTATTACATTCAGTACAGCGTAGTATGGTGTTCACTTCACTTCACGCATTTTTTGTCACACAAACAATAGTGTGGCTATCGATTTTACATAACTTAACCCTGACTTTGTCCTCTGCTGTTTCTCATCTTGTCTGTATCTCCACATAAAAATGAAACTTAGGAAAAATAGCTTTGAAAACACTAAGAAATAAAAAGAAGTATAAAGACTGAACACAGGCTGATAGCCCAAGCCTATGATTTGGAAGGCATGAGGAACTAACGAATTCACACATTAAATGGTTAACTTTTATCTAGATGAGAAACAAAACATCTAAAGATTTTTGTGGAATTCCTGTAATTAATCTTTGGACCAAGCCCATAGATGTTCCTAAGGAAAGGAGCCTGCCCATCCAGAATGAAGCACTTCAAGGTTGGACACATAAGCCTGGGCACAACATTCAAAAAGAGAGACTCGGGATAGAAAAGTATAGGAGAGCTCAAAATAAAATTTCACAAAGAAATAGTGCGAAAAGCTGTGCATCTTTTGCCAAACAGTACTGCCAATGCCAAGCACACAGAAAAAGATACAAAACTTTGGATGCACTTTTCTGTGGCATGTACACAGAGGAGGAACAAGGGACACCACCTCAATGCTACTCAAATAAGCCTCCCAGGACAAAGTTGCAGCAGACAACAAATGGGCAGTCAGCCTGAGAGCAAATGGGACACATTACTTTTAAGATAGTCACAGAAGCAGAAGCCAAAGTGGTGCCAGAAGCAAGCACATTAGCTCTGAGAGAAAAAACCAACAGCAACCACCCCATGGGCGTAAGAAAATACAGTGATAGCTGAGGCTGGTCATTATGGAAGCATCACTGAGCTCCATGTCGGCATCCTAGCGTGCCTCAGGGCCAGGTCTGACCTAACCAGAGGACACCTGAGCTGTGAAACACTGAAGGATGGCAGTCCACCTGGATGCACAACCTGCAGCGTGACCTGCTCCGGCTCCAGCTTCTCCCACGTGTGGGGGCCCTTGTCCTTTGCCCCTTCTCCTGCTGAGCATCACTGCCTTCCCCAGGAAATCCTGCTTCCCACTGGCTCTTCCACAGAGTGGCGGCAGGCTCCGGTTTCTCTGCATCACAGCCCTGTCTTCTCTTACCAACAGCTTTTCTCCCCCAGCATCTCTGCAACCTGTCTGGCAACTACCCCACTTACCATGTTTGTATAGCAGATTTTCTGATTTTCTTTGGTCACAATGTTGTGTATGTACATGCGAGCAAGCAAAAAGAAGGATATGGTAGTAATAGTTTTCCATTAACTCCTCTGTCCAGATTTTTGCCACATTAGGTGTTTATATGCTGTTATACAGAGTATGGGGGATTTAAGAAAAAGATGTCTCCTGTGATGGTACTAGGGGAAAACACCCGCTATTTTATTAAAAATGTGCAAAACCCTTGGTTTCATCAAGCAGACACATTCCTTGGAAATGGCTGGGGAATCAAAAATTTCAAATACATTCTGCAGTTATATTTAGAGGAAAAAAACCTTCTCATCTATATTCTATGTACTACACTTGAAAAATCCCAGCAATCTCACAAAAAACCCTAAGTCTGAGGTGAGAAGATAGTGAAGTAGGCTCTTTGCCTCAGAATCACACAGCAACTAGAAGAGCCAACAAATGTTCAGCACTCACAACTTAGTGCAGAGAAAGAACCCTTCATTAAGACATCAACTTTAAGGAGCTAAATATTCGCATTAAAATGGAACATTTTCTATTACCTATTAAGGAGAGGAATATTTAGAGAAATGGTAAATGCAAATGAGTTTTTCTGTGCTTAATGAACCAAGAGGCTCTAGTAAATTGGTATCCTGATAAAAACAGAACACTCATTCTGGACTGTAATCTTAAAAAAAGGAAGAAAATAAAGGAGTCAATGAGATTTCAGTCACGAGTTGCTATAATGATAAATGCAAAACAAATTTATTCACCGATGGCTCTAGGAAAAGTTTTGCACAATCCTTCACAATGGTGTGGTCAAAACTAAAAAACACCAATAGAGTAAACATCATAGGAATGAACAAAAACCAAGCTGTCAATAAACTCAAACAAAGAACGTGGTTTTGGTCTCAGTCCAAGGGTGAAAAATGTTTTTATTTATGGGAGGCCACTATTAGCTGACACTGACCATAAACCACTTGTTGACAGTGCCAACAGGGGCCTGGCAAACGCTCTGTTGCCGCTAAGAATAGAGACTGTTTTTTCAGCTACAAATGTATGATTTGCAAAATGAATACCAAGTGGGGAAAGAATTGGTGGTTGCAGACACACTTCAGAGCATTTTGACAGTGCAATGGAGCTAAGTCAAGAGGTATATTATGTACTGTGAATCTGATTAAAAATGCGGTCTGGTTTCAGGTGAAAATGAGGACTATTATTCCCAGCACTATTGTTAGGAACAAGACCCTACAAAAAATAGCCCTGGAGAAGCAGCACAGTGTATTCCTAGACCCCATTGTAAGGGAAGCCTTTTAGTACTGATGAGATTTTATTTGAAGCCACCAGGATAATGATTCCCAAGCCATTGTAAAAAAATGCTTAAGGAGATAGGTATAAAGATGATTTACAGAGTCAAAAATGTAAGAGTACAACAAGATTTTAATGTCTTTTTAAGACATTAAAAAGAACAATCACTTTCATTAAGATTGTCTGGCTTATCACAGGCCCAAAGAACCTGTAGCAAATCTTGTGAAAGAGACAATGCTTGTGCTATAGGAAGATTTGGTCTACTAAGGCAAAACACGTAGAGATTTTCTTACGCTGCATATATTTGTTTATGATGAGGCTTTTTTAATAGTTGTTTTGACTTCCCTGAGATCAAAATACTAGACAGGAACTCTGTTTAAACAAATGATTACATAGATAACTTTTTGTGGGACATAGTATGCCTAGCCTGACCAAAGACCTGCTTTTTAGTAGGCATGAGTTTGCCATGCAGTTTGAGTTTAAAAATATAATTAGTAGTTCAAATTACCTCTAGCCTATGCATGCAGAATAAGTTGGTGTGAAAAAACATAGTGCCCACCTAAAAAGATACAGAGACTGACGCTCACCTGTAATCAGTACTATTTAGCTAAAGAATATTACCAAGGCTGCAAGGAGGCCACAATTGCAGCAGAATAAGATAGCAGACCAAAAAGCCCAGCAGAGCCAGAAATAGTGAATCTACCACTGTGTAACATAACTGGGGTATTGCTGTGGGAGAGCTCTAGGTTGAGGCAAAATTGTAAATTGCAGATAAGCTTCGATATAGATAAATGTACAGCATACATTGAAAAATAACTCTTCCTAGACATACTAACCAAATGGCCATAAATTAGCTATTTTATCTCAGGAAACGGATCTTGGAAGCACTGTGGATCATTCCATGAAAAAGTCAGCTTGGTGCTTAAAACAAAGCATTGGAAATTATTCGAAAAGAGAGAGAGCGAAAAAGAAAATAACCATATGCTCACATCTTGAACATCATGTATAATCCCATTTTCCTAGCTCATAGAAAGGTCTAATAGGGTTAGAAAAGTGGAAAGTGACAGAGGAAGGTGACAAGGATGAGTAGGAGTATGAAACAACTGCTTTAGAAGCAGATAGATTGGCATTCTTTAGCACAGGAAAAGATTCCTTAGGCGAATCCTTAAAAGTATATGAAATCATTGGCACCATGGAGAACATGAACAGGGAGTGATTATTCACTAGTCAAAACACAGGACAAAGAAATGAATCTAAGCAGCAACTTTAAAGCAAACAGATGTAGTCACAAAACACAAGTCTTGTGGAATGATTGTAGCAGGATGTTAGGGAATCCAAAAATATAAATTGTTTCAAATATAGTTAGATAAATTCATGGATGAAAAGACCATCCAAAACCATTAAACTCAAAGATTACAGATAAAAACACTGCCATGAGAAGTCCCTAGATGACAAGTTGCTGGAAGCTGGGACTGCAGAGGTACAGCAAGAGAAGCACGACCTTACAAAACTCTTTTTTTCTAGTCACCTGTTACTGGGAACACAGGCAGGACTACAGACTACATATTCCTTACTTTGGCCACAGAATGATTCCACACAAGTCACATTGGTAGAGGTAGTGTCCAGGACCTGAACTCTTAAGGCTATATGAAAGAAACTCCACAAAATCCACGAAGGTCCAATAGACCACAGGCTTCTGAGAAGGTTTCTGAGAATACTTTGAGGGGGAACAGAGAAAGAGCTGAAACAACAGCAAGCTCCAGACAGATTGCTGTCTGTAGAGAGTTAATTGATAGTTGTCTGATTCAGGGAGAAAAAAGTTGTGGAATCGCAGGATCATAGTATAGTTGAGGTGGGAAGAGACCTCTGGAGATCATCTGGTCTAACTCCCCTGCTCAAACAGGGTCACCTAGAGCAGGTTGCCCAGGACCATGTCCAGTCAGGTTTTGAATACGTCCAAGAATGGAGACTCCACAACCTCTCTGGGCAACCTGCTCCATGTTCAAACACCCTCACAGGAAAAAAGCTTGTTCTTACGTTTAAAAGTTTCACATTGTGCCCATTGCGTCTTGTCCTCTCACTGGGCACCACTGAGAAGAGTCTGGCTCAGTCTCCTTTATTCCCTTCCCATCAGGTATTTATACCAAGTGATAAGATACCCCCGAACCTTCTCTTCTCCAGGCTAAACAGTCCCAGATCACTCAGCCTCTCCTCATATGAGAGATGCTCCAGTCCCTTAATCATCTTTTTGGCTCTTTGCTGGACTTGCTCCAGTATGTCCATGTCTGTCTTGTACTTGGGAGCCCAGCACTGGGCCCAGCACTCCAGGTGTGACCTCACCAGTGCTGAGTAGAGGGGAAGGATCACCTCCCTTGAACTACCAGCAATGGTCTTCTTAAGTCCTGGGCTGAGAACCTGCCCTTTGCCTTGTTTCCTCCTCGCAAGATCCTGATGCAGCCAAGGCTGCTCCCAATCTTCACATCCTCTGCTAGTTATTCCTTGTTTTTATGAGGTCCAGCAGAGCATCTCCCCTTATCATCTCCTTGATCATCTTAGGAAGTTGTCATCAATGCACTCCAGAATCCTCCTGGATTGGTTGTGCCCTGTTGTGGAGGGACAGCAGCCCCTCCAGCAGTTATCAGGTTGATTCAAGTCCCTCATGAGACCAGGACCTGTGAACATGATGTATCACATCATATGGTGTGTATCTTCTCCCACAGAAGGCCTCATCTTCCTCATCTGCAGCAGACACCCACAACAACATCACCAACATTGGGCTGCCTTCTAATCCTGACCCATAAGCTCTCAGCCAGCTCATCATCCATCCCAAAGCAGAGCTCCATGCATCCCTGCTGCTCTCTCCCAGTTGTGCTGATTTCCCAGAAAGGTATGAGAGCTCCCCCCATCCTGTTCTGTCCTGTAGGCACATCCTTATTTATGTGCATATGCTTGGGGTGTGCCCCTTTGTGCCCTGGTCAGTTGATTACGATGTCTCTTGTCCACATCACCCTGCATGCTTTGCTTGTCAGCCTGGTCCACCACTTCCTCACTTGACTGTGGGCCATCCTCTCCCTCCCCTGCTGTTCCTGTCTACAGCTCTCCTCACAAGGTTGGCCAGCCTGAGAGCAAAGATGCTTTTGCCTCCCTGGTCAGGTGGATCCTGTCTGTCCCTAGCAGTCCTGAATCCTCAAAGAGGGTCCTATGGTTGTAAAAGCTGAATCCCTGTTGTCAACGCCAGCTGTGCAAACAGTTGTTGATCTTCAGGGTCCATTTGCTCCTCCTCAGGCCCTTCCCCCCACCATCAAGACTGAGGAGATAACCACCCAGGTCCCCATGCCCTTGGTCCCAGAGCTATTTAGTCATGCTTTATACATTCCTGGTTGCCTGTCTGTATCACTGGTGCCCATGTAGAAGAGCAGCAGTGGAAAACAGTGCAAGACAGCCTCTCCACAGCATCCCAGACCCAAGCCCCAAGCAAGCAGCAAACCTCCCTTGGTAGCATTCAAGTCAGCAGATGGGGCCTCTGTCCCCTGCAGCGGGGAGTCTCCCACTGCTGCTGCTTGCTGCTTCCTCTGGGCACTGCCACAGGGCTCAGACTCAGCCAGCTTGGCTGCTTCTCTGGACGCAGCTCCCAGCCCTTCATCTGCTGCCTGGGCACTGACCCTCTGTTGTGGCTGCAAATCTGCAGGTGGGGCAGGAGCCATCCTCCTGGCTTTCGCCATCATGGGAGCCTCTGCTTCCCAAACTGGCTGGCCCAGGCTCTGCTGCTCTCCTTCAGTGCAGCGAGGAGAGTTGTCCTCTGGCACCTGCTGGATCTTGGGGAAGACCCAGTTGACCTCCTTTTCACCATACCTGCAGCTGCACAGCCAGCTGCCCTCCTCCCACAGCTCTGTCATGTGGTGGCACAGGCCCTGCGTGCACACCTCCTGCAGGCAAGGTGCCCGTCCCCCAGCCCAGCCTCGGTGAGAGGCCCCCGGCATCCCCATGGCCCCAGTCTGAGGAGCTGCACTTGTCTCGGGTGCTCACTCTAGGCTGGGACCAGAGGGGCTGCTCCTGGGAGTTCTGGGGACCATGCCTGGCTGCACCTCACAACCATGGCTGAGCATGTGGATGCTGCCCTGAGCACAGACACCGGTCCCTTCTGTGCACCCTTCAGCACAAACTGCAGTGCGCTCTGAGAGCCAGCTAGTCATATCAGAACACCCTCACCTATTCTTGGGTTTGTACTAGACTTCCAGGTAGAGCATCATCCTTCATGAGGATATAAAGTTTTGACTGTTCTCCTTCTCTGCTAGAGTATGAGCTGCAATCTGTCCTCCAAAACAGCTAGAAATGTGGTTAACTGAAGATCCTTGTCCCCTCATAGACCCTCATGGACTAGTGGAAAAGACTCAGGTCCACTCCACTCTCTTTCTAGGGCTCATATCTCCTTAAGGATTCACAACTGTTCACCTCATTGCTTGGAAGAGTACAAGGGCTCAGGACTCCATAAAATTCTCTCAGCACTCTGTTTAATCACGTTCTCAGGTGTTTCAGTTTAGACATCCAAAGTACATGGATACCCTTGAACTTTCTCCTTCTGTGCTTCAATATTCTACCTGCAAAATAGGCATATGACTTCAGGCTGCCTGGTAATTGTGAAAACAAACCCTACTACTTACTAATTATTGCTTTGCTCAGTCTGAGCTATTCCACATAAATGGGTCAATTTCTATTTTAAAAATGTTTTGCAGGAATATTTTTCTTTGTTTCCTAAATCAGAAATTAAAAATGCAAGACTATGCTATGTAATTTCTTGTAATGCAAATACCAATTCCCACACAAGTCTTATAGTCAATAGTATTTAAAAGCCTATAAGAGAATTAATGGTAATGAGAAAAATCTCTTTAGGGGGATAACTTTAATAGTGTGCTGTAAACAAGGAACAAGACCACGCACTGAAGAATGTAGAAGAAAAATTCAATAAATTGCTAGCCTCTAAGTAAGACACTGTACATCCTTTCAGTAAATGAGGATGAAATCTTTTGGAAGAGGTAGCATTTGTTCAGGTACTTAGAGATTCTATAATGGTGTATGCCAAAAGCATATACATAAGGAAATGAGAACAAAACTGAAGAGAAACTTTAATTAAGTTTCCTTAAGTTAATTAAGAGAACACTTAAGAGTCTCCTAACAGCAGTAGTACCTACGAGGAGGTAACAACGGACATAAATTGAAACAAGAAAGGTTCATATTGGACAGAAGGAAAAACTTTTATGCCATGAGGACAGTTCAGCAATGGAACAGGTTTTCTGGAGGTTGTTCTGTCTCCATCTCTCAAGACCTGGTTTTCAAGACCTGGCTGGATACAGCCCTAAGCACCTTGAATTATCCTATGATCCTATGAACTCTGCTATTTCCTCCCAGTAGAGTCCTTGACTTTGTAACCTTATTATTTGCTGTGCATAATACTTGCACATTGTCACAGAAAGCTTGTAGGCCAACCATTCATGCCTTTCAGTGGTCTCCAAAACATGAGATACCTTATCACAACCCTTTGCTGACCCCATGGTAGGGTAGCAAACTGCAGCTTCACTAATAGTTAAAAGGCTAAATGGATCTGGGAAAATAAATTACCCCAGAGGATGCTTATGGGAGAAGAAAAATCCATCCTCTCCTTTTTTTTTTTTTTTTTTTTTTTTTTTTTTTTTTTACAGTGAGAGAGAATTTGGAGGGAAGGAGGGGTCAAAACCAGGGTAAGCCACACTGAATATAACTTAGAGAGATTTGTAAAGATTATCTGGGGAGAGGTAGCTACCTCAGGGCCAAAGCATCTACAGAGCCCTTGACTCTAGCTGGGTGGATTTTTTTCTTCCAGCAAATAATAATTGGTCAAACTAGGCTTTCAATCAGGCTGAAATTAAATAACAAATTCAATCCAGATGTATTGAACAATTTAGCTGGGTTGGTCTGTTTGCTTTAAGAATCAGACACACAAAACTAAAATAAAACAAAAAGGACCTAATGTTCCCCATTTACACAAAAGCTTAAATACCAGAGCTTTTCAGGATTTTTCAGGAATACTCAGTATATTAGAGATGTAAATTAAGTTCCACTCTGCCTGAAAGAATTAAAACCTGCCTTCTCACCTTGCTGGTGAAAATCCAAGCAAATGAGTTGTAGCTGTCACTCACACTCTGTGTTTTAAAGAATATTTACTTTTTTTTAATGAAATGTAGGAATATCATCAGGAAGGACAGAGAAATCTCAACCTAGAGCTGCCCTAGCAGTCTAGTGAGTAGGGTGCTCTCCTAGGATATGGGAGATGTAGGAGAGGAGAAAATTCAGCCTGTCATAGCCTGGGTGAGAAATTTGCTCCCTGAACACATGAATAAAAAACATGAAATTGTCATATCATATTTTATGAATTTAATGCTTTATTTCTTTGGCTTTTCTTTCAAATACCTTGATGTTTCTGTTGGTGCCAAATGGGAACGTTCAGTGTCAGAGCATCTTTTTTTGTTCTTGCCAAAACAAAGACTATAAGAATTTGGTCTGTGCCAATGACATTTTTATTTCTCATTTCCTGTTTTACAGCAAAGCTGAAAAAAAAATCAGTAATTTTAACAAAACTCTGCTACAAGGGTACTCTGTTTGCAAGGGTTATTCAGTTTAGAGCTCGAGCTAGAGGGCTGCTTCCAGTCCTGGAATAAGTAGGCACAGCTCCTGTTGGCTTTAAAGTTTATCCTGGTAACTATCCAGGGCTGCGTTAGGGCCATGGAATAGAAAATAAATGTAATTGAAGAGGAGTTAATAAAAGTTTTAGACGCCCATTAAATAATGCACCTTTATTGCTCCAGACGCAATAATCCCAGTGCTTCTAAAATTAACAAAAGGGTTTTTTTGTCCTTGCCTGACTTGCGGAGTAGTCCTATCTCATGTTACTGATGAACCCTGGAAATACAGGGACTGTTCCTTCTGCCTGTATCCTTTACAGCTCAGTTCTAAGGGCACACGCTGTACCTTGAGCTGTGTCAGGATCTACTGTGCTTCTTTCTCATCTATTCATTCCTTTCAGTCTTTAATGTGCGAGATCCTCTCTTATTGCCATGGGGATAGCCATTCAATCAGAAAACTGTTTATTTCATTTCAAACACTTACATGGCAACAGTAGGCTCAGGTTCATTCCAGCTTTTACTCCTGGTGAGGATAAAAACAAATCTTTCATTTTAAAATATGCTTTGATTTCCAAGTCACCTGTTTAATTCGTTTGTTTCCACCACCATCTAGCAATGATTCTTTGAAGATCTTTCTTTTTTAGTGTCATAATTCTGAAGAAGGAAGGTATTTTCTTCCCTTTTCACTTTTGTTCTTTTCATATGCTTACTAGATTTAAAAAGTCTCTTCAGACCTCCTTTGCTACTGGACCTGACCCCTTGCCAGACCAATCAGACTTGCTGTGAAATAAGGTTTCCTGTAATATTAAGGTACAGCTGTCATCTTAACCCTCAGTGCTGTAAACAAGCAGTTGCTGGCAAAGGATCATAAACAGAGCTATAATCTGTGTACCTCAATTTTCCATGTGTCTGGCCAAGAAAGGTATCTCTCCATGACATCATTCCATCTCATCCATTTCCCTGTCTCCTCAGCCTTACAAAGCATTTATCCTCCTTTTTATTTCTTCTGCATCCATTTTCCTTGCATCCCTTTGAATCATTTCTCTGTGCCGTTTTGGTTACCGTAGCCCAGCAGTGAGTCATGGAAACTCCTTTAGACTTGTCTCCTATTTATTCTACCAGCTATATCCTGTTATTTGTCTGTCTCTCGACTGTTCTCATAACCGGACACTTTCTTCTTGACTTTACAAATATTGCTTTACTTGCTTAACACGTTGACTCTTGATCACCCAGCCCACTTCAGGGCTTTTCCTTTCTTTAATTTTCTGTGCTCTGCTAACCCCAAAACCCCACCCCTTCTGCAGATCAGCAGAATGCATCTACCTTCCTACTTCTACTGCAGTAACTGAATTGGCCTCCCTTATTACATTGACTACTAGTTGTTAGCCCTCCTCGCTCGCTTCAGTGTGCCCGAGACTGACACTGCAGAGGCCAAAGGGCTGCCCCTTTAGCCCTGGTCTTAAACCAACAGTACAGTGACTTCAGTGCACCTGGCATGTGAGTTTTATTTCTTCATATGTCCACAAATATGTGACCACGCAAAGTTAAAATATTACCCTCTTAAGTACATTGAAAACTGTGTGATTTTGTTTCTTACTTAAATGAATGAGAGAAGGAATGTAGAAGAGAAGAGAAGGAAAAGGCAGAGGAAAAGAGAAGACAAAGGATCTCTTTTCTGTGTATTTTCTTTCTTCTCCCATCATGTTTCTTGTTTCTTCTTCTTGACACTCCTTTACTAGGATACCAGCTGTCTAGATCTGAGGAACAAAAAGCATGTCTTCTGCACTCCACTGTGCTTGAGGATACTGAGACTGCCATTTGAGAAGGGATCCAGAGGAGCCATAGGATAGAAAACCCTTAAAGACATGTATTGGTAACTTCTGTGTTAGCATCTTCATTACTAATATTTTTTAATTATAAATCATGTTAGGATCAAGTGCATTTTTTCCTTGTTATGATATTAGCCTTCATAGATATTTTCTTCCTATTTTGTCATCTCTGCTTTTCCAAGTACCACAGACTTCACATTCATTCTTACTGGTGATGCAATTTTCTTCAGTGTGAAGATAAGATTCTGCTGCACAAAGACATCTGAATTTAAAATGACAAAAAACATTTCTAGCTCTTTCCTATGGAAACTGTGCTTGTCAGTCTTGGAGTGTCAGTTTTGGAGTGGCTTGTCAGTCTTTTGGAGTCAGCTCCAAAGAAACAAGGAACTTTAAACTTCCTTCCCTCAGAGCTCAGTGCACAGCAGTAAGGACTTAAATGTCAGGTGGGTTTTAGAGCAGTCAGTACTTACAATCTTAGGAATCTTCCATTTCAGCCTTCCTACAGAAAGATTCCCACTAAAATACAGAGTATCTGTAAAAAAAGAAATGTTCTTCTCAGAGGTCATTTGCAGCTTTAAGTCTCTGAGAGCAAAAGAAGGGCATTTTTTTATGGCTCAGACTTAGGACACTAAGGGCAAAGCAGGAGTCTTTGGAGAAATCTTAAGGTTTAAATATTAGATATCCAGCTATCATTGAATTTCTTTGGCAATTAAAGGGTCTAAGATCTTGTCATCTGTATTTTTTTAACTGTCAGTCACAATCATTTTAATGCCCAGAGAACTCATATCCTACAGGCTACTGTTTGTTAAATGACCAGATCTAAAGACAGAGCTATTAGCCTCAATCAAAAATATCCTAGGTTGAGAAGTTCCATAATTTTTCCCATGAAAATCATTCTGGACCATCTCAAAACATAAAATATTGAGAATTCAGGTAGTAAAAAGACATAGAAGCAACACATTTTGGCTGGATACACATTATTATTATGTATTGGTGAAAATTGTATTTTTCAGGAGCAAGATTTCAACATTCTTGTTACAAAACTGATAGATCAAAAGTATTTTGATGCAAAGCTCAGTGATTTTGAAGGTGGATGTGACTAGGCCAGGCATAAACCTTTCAAGAGTTTCTCACTGTCTTAGGATCCAAAATCTCTTCTTCTAAAGTGACTTTTGACTTGTCTGGTTATAGTCACATAGTCTGTGACTATGTGACTAGTTCTGCATGAACTGTGATTTAGGCAAAGTGCCATACCTAAATGTCAATCTGTGAATTTTTTGAAGATGGAAAGGATGGATTTGAGCTCCCAAAGCTAAAGCAATACCTGGGACCCAAGCCTCCTACTACTAACATTTCTGTCTGCTCAACCATTTACACTAGCTTATTATGTTATAGACAGGTAGCACCACTCTTCCTCTACTTAAAAGCCTTGATCAACCAGGCACTGCTATTTATGCCTGTAGCTCCTCACTAGCAGGTGGTTATAATGGCCTTTTTTGAACTTGCATTCACATTCTTGTGAAGACAAAACAAAATGCAAGTGTGGTAACACAAACCACTGCAGGAAGGACAGGGTAAACTACAGTCTTTGCCAGATTCTTCCATGAGATATTTATTTACAATTTGCTGTTTAAAGGATTAGACCACTGTCATCTACCCACTTACAAGAATCTCCTATCCTCACCAAAGGTGTTCTTTTCATTGCATTGGTCTTTGGAGAAACGATATGCAAGTCCTTGTCTAAAAGTACCTTCCTTGAATACTTGTTCTGGCTGGATTCAGCACTTGAGATACTTCAAGAAATCAGTGCCAAGTTTCTGATTGCTTCGTTATCGCTCAGAGCTCAGAGTAATAAACATAGTACAAGAAGTCAGAGCCTACAGAGACACCTACCTTCCAGATGTACATCTCTAGCCCCATAAAAGGAGGGATACGTGACTATTTTGCTCCTGTTGACTTCACTGGTTGTAGGGTCAGGCATGGAAGCATAGTCTTTTTTTTTTTGCCCTAATTGCAGTCTGCTCCTAAAGAAACACTGCAGAAACGGATCTTGCACACATTGTTGTCTCTAGTTCCCTGAACTGGTGCTGCAGGAAGACAGTAGTTTCTACAGCTGCCAGGTTAACAGGCTGTGTGAATTCCAAGATGCTAGGCTTTTTTTAAAATGAAAACAAAAATTCAGTGGAGTTCCTAGCAACAGTCAGCTTCTACCTTTCAGAGAGACTTTCTGTCCAATTAGTACACCATACCCTCTCTAGGAAAACTTTATTGCTTCTTCATTTTAAAGCCCAGCAAGACACTTTGGCTACCTGAAAACATAACTCCTTTCCCTAGCCTGCTTTCAGCCTAAAAATTGTCTTGGACTATTCTGCCACTTCTTTTACTCTTGGTACACCACAAACACGTTTTTGATCTCTGCTTGCTTACTAACAGGTAAAGGGGGAAACAGCCTGGAGAAAACAAAATTCTTAACAAAAGTCAGACCTTATTGAAAACTGAGAGATTGTCCTTAGCTAATTCCCAGTGCTAGGCACAGAGCAAAAAGATGAATAAATACATGGTATGTTTTCTGAGGTGCAAAAAAGAAAACTGATTACTTGAAGAGGGGAAATAAGAGTGCCAGGAACCGTAGCTATGATGGCTTTAATATCTGTGCCCAAGTCTGGACTCTAGCTCCCACAGCTGAGCAGTCTGCATGGGAGATGTCCTCTCCATGTGCCAGGGCCAAGTCTGAGTGTGGGCTGCTCCCTGCCTCAGTCTCCCTTTGGGCAGGAGCCATTTGCTGTCCTCAAAGTGAGCACTGCATTACAGGCACCAGGAACAATCAGGGACTTTGGATTCAAGCACAGCCCTGAATCCCAAGATGACATAAAGATCAAGGCTGAGGGCACAGGTCAAGCTTAAAACCTGAAGGTATTGAGCCAAACTGAATTATCTAAATGAACTGGCAGAACTGATCTGGTTTTTTACATGACTTCATCATGGCAGCTCTCAAATTTAAGATGTATGTCTTTGACATGGCATCAGTGGATAATGTTCAAAGAAGCCTCAAAGCTGGAAAATCACTTGGATAACTAGCGACAAAATAAACAAACAAACAACCATAGTAAATAAACATTTTTTTTCCTTCCAATAATAACTTAACTGTCTCAGTTATTTTTAATATATAAGTTATTAATATAAGTTATTAATATAATAAGTTATTAATAATAACTTAACAAGTCTGGCCCAGTGCCATTTAAGCCCCCCCACCTCCCCCAAATTGAATTCTAGCCATTGAGGCAGAAGCTGGTTGGTGCAGACCCATGGATTTGATCCTGCTACAATGTTCATCTGCTGCCTGGAAGTGGAAGTGCATTACGGACAAGTTCATGCTCATCTCCAATCTTCTGAAAGCCGGCTGCCAGGATAGACTTTAGAAAAGGATGTACAAGGGGTGGCAGTGACTAATTGCAAATCCTAAGGTGTCAGGAAGGCCTTCTGTTGCCATATCCATGGAAAGTGTCTCACACTGGAATAAGGTGAAACATATCTTGAAAGAGACTGTACTGTATATTCACACACACATATGCAATAATGCTCTTGGTATCTCTTTGCTATGGGATTTGATTATCTGCTACCACCCTGTTTTTATAGCTATTATTGTAGCCTGGGGAGGCTGGGGTTGTTTCCTTTCAGTCTGGGTATGTTGGGAGTTACACTTAGAAACAGGACTTACTTCTTCCTTTCCCACTTTATTCACACTCTGAATTTAATTCACAGCTCTTCAAATGCTCACAATTTACTTTCCACAGTCTTTGTTACAATATTAGCAACTTTTGGCAAGCAATGCCTTAAAAAAAGCTTTTTTTTGTCCCTAATACTTTTCCAGCTGCCGTTAAAACAGACAGAGACTCCGGGCCTTGAACAGCAACTATCCACTTCCTCCCTTAAGATCTCTGAAACGCTCTAAGGCCAGGTAGCAACGTGACTAGTCCAACACTAGCCCAGCACTCTCCTTTGTTGGCCCATAGGAGGTTCATCAGTGCAGAAACCTCCCTAGATGCATATCAACTTTTTGGGCCATTTAGCCTAGACCCTCAGTGCTGTCTGTTGAAATGTGGAAGGAGCAGAGACACATAAACTTCTTGGGCAACTAATGACAGAGATCTTCTGTAGTCAGCTCTTTCACCTTGTAAACTGCGTAGCATCCATAAAGCGGGGGCCCTGCCTCCTTCTCTTTGGTGGTGATTTTCACCACTTTAATTAAAAGCA
The DNA here is from genome assembly GCF_036370855.1 of Dromaius novaehollandiae. NCBI lineage: Eukaryota > Metazoa > Chordata > Aves > Casuariiformes > Dromaiidae > Dromaius > Dromaius novaehollandiae. The sequence goes on along the minus strand of NC_088100.1, from coordinate 34,008,591 downwards.
CCCCATTTTGTACATTAGTTATGGGTAAGGATTATGATAGAGAGGAAATGCCCCTGTTATTCAGCGGCCCACAGACAAGAGAAAGTGATTTTAACAAAGGAAAGATTACTAGTGAGGGGCTCTCCACTCACATATGTGAAGAGGTGGAAATTCAATCTCAACAGCGCTTCCTCTTCTCTGGCGTTTATTCAGATGACAACAACCTGAATCATTTGTGTAGGCTCAGGAAAACAAGGTTTTCCTTTCTGCTTGTGGTTTAATCATTGCCAAATATTTCACTATCTTGTGTGGTTTGCTCTAAATGCTTCTGTCCTGGGATGCCATGACACAGCTTCTCAACCCTAGGATTTGTGACTGCCCTGCCTTTCTAGAGTGATTCAGGCGCTATGGACGAATTGAAGTGTTCCGGGTATGTAGTCCCACTATGCTCCAAGTAGAAAACCATGACAGCTAAGGGTTGGTTGATCCCTCTCAAGCGATTTTGTATACCTATAGTGGAGATACCTACATCTAAGCCAGGAAACTAAGGGCGATTTTATAGTTAGCTGAAACATGCAAGAACTTTTGGGATGTGAGTCATCTGCTCTATTTTAAACTCCTACTTTACTGAACCGTAACTAAAAGTGTCTATTTGTCTCCATTGAGACAAATAAACAGTGCTACGGGAAACTAGCTCAAAAGTAGACAGCTGCATTTGGTCATAAAAGCCTATCCCAAAAGACTTCTTTTGTCTATATGTTCTTTCTACCACATATATTATGTGAGTTTTCATCTTTCAAAATTAATTTTAGTCTCTCTTCAAACCAGAAAATTCCTTTATATCTCCCATTTGCCATTTAAATTTGAATAGAAAATGGGTAAGACTAAAAAAGCAGAAGAGAATCAAAGATATGCCCTACATTCAAGCCCCCCCTATGAGGTACTGGACATCAAAATAAGGACATGCCATTAACATAAAATCACATACACATTTCACAGACCTTCATCTTACTTTCAACCAGCATTTCTGATACAATGCTAACAGCAAAATTAGTTTTAAATCCAAAAAAATGAAATGTCTAAACCATATAATAATTGTACGTATACATAAATATCAGTATGAATAAATACATGCTGATATATATCAGTGTGATACACACATGCAGTAATATTTATATCCATACACAATTACGAAAATGAAACAACCTTTAAAATTACAAACTTCACTGAACAAATAAGAGGTACTTCTTGTTTTGTTTGGAGTTAGCACGTGGAGCAAAATCAGTTTATACCAATTTATGTTATCCTTCTAAAAATCTATGTCTAGCACTGCAAGAATATATTGAAAAAAAAATTTAACATTTTAAAAGCCAAAAAAAAAAAAAAAAAAAAAAGAAGAAAAGCCCACACAAACAAAACCATGCAAAGTAGCTGTTGTCTGAAGTCTGGGCAGGACTGGCACATTTTAGTCTGTTGAGAAAAAAATGTAATCTGCTTTAGAATGGCCATTATGCAAAAAGAAAAAAGGAGACTGATATAGTATATCAGAATAAATTAGTTGTTTAGGTGAATAAGTGCATTTGGAAGAGATTGTCTAAATAAAACTCTTCATAAGTGAAGAACTCTTTCAGTCCTTCACTGAAATTCATACTGAACACATTATACTCATTCACTAACTAAAACAAGAACTATGCACAAAAAATAAAAGGCAATGTGTAGAATATAACTCCCTTCCCTTGCTGAAAATCAATTCTTTTCCTTCTTGCTCGTGCTATTACAAAACAGGTGTCAAGAAGACATACTGAAGTATTTCTGAAGATCAAGATTAATGGGAATCTGGATTTTAGAAGCTGTGCTACCTCATGTTCTCAGTCTGTGGTTATGAGATGAATAATAAAAGGTATTTCCAGTGATGTCTGATAGGATGCACTTCTAAACATATTTTAATATTCCTGAGAGAAGGAAATTAATATGGAATAAGCAGACTGTATGACAAGCTAAAATATTACATGCTGTAGGAGAATTAATATTAGAGCTGTTGGAAAATATTTCCAATATGAAATGATTCCACACATACATGCAATGGTAGAGCAATGTAACAGTGCCGACTGGCAGAATGAGTTACAACAGACTATAGCCTGGTATTGCCCCCCTTTTTTGGCATCACTGTATGATGGCGGATTTTCTGCATACTTCAAGTCACCAATATTGCATAGAGAAGCTGAGTCTGATGAATCTCAAGCACAATCCATGCAGTGGTGTGTGCCTGAGTCTGCAGAGAGCATGTATCAAAGGCTAAATCACCTAAATGTTTTGATAGGCGCTGCAGAGAACTCTATCTGACTGAGCAACAAGTGCTTGCTGCACTGCACAGTTGTCCCTCGTCAGCCAGCACCAGGCCGGGACTCGAGCATGGCCTGGCTTCCTCACCCAGCGCTCCTGCATTCGCTCCCAGTAGAGGGGACACAAAGAGGGAGGCGACTAGTGCCAGTAACCCTCTACGTCCTGGTTTCCAACCCCGTTTCTCTCATCTGGTTCCTCTCTTGTCCTTTACACGAGTGCACTGCACATGAGGCATTTTGAAAATCAGAAACAGTGCTTGGTGGAAGAATTGGGACGTCTTCAAGCAATTCACAGCCTGTCTGTCACTCTCCAAATAAAAGTTAGAGAGACCAGAGACCCTAAGGGCTGCTTCAGGCCCTGGGATAAATTGTTTTAGGCTTCTTACACTTCTCAGTAACTCTGACAGAAGTTTATCAGCAGTCCTCTGGGGAGAGAAGCATTGTGACCGTAGCTTGCTTTAATAAGACATAATAGAGAAAATATTTTAATAGGCAGTTTTGTTATGTGCCACCAACCTATGTGTTTGTTCCTCCACAACATTATCTTCTTCTCCTTAGCTGTAAATGGCATCTGCTGTAAATTTGCTTTCTTTAAGTCAGATTCCATTCGAGGAAGTTCTTGGAAACTATGTGCACCAAAATTATCCTGGTGTAATTCTACAGTCAACTGGCTTCCATGAAACCAGAAATGAGTTTGGCCCCATAATTTAGGCTAGTCACTGTATTTCACCTCTTATATCCAGATATTTTTATTCTGTTCCCACCAGCATGATAAAGGATTCTGTAGAATCCATTAGGTTATTTATTATACTTGGCTGTGCAAAGAGCAATGCAGGAATGTAAGAAGACAAGGAGTTTGAAAGAGATGACTTTTCACCAGAAAAAGCAGATACTGCCTAAGAATCACAACTACACTTAAACAGCTAAATACCTTTATAGACTTGATTCTCAGTGTTTCTGGCATAACATGTGCTTTTTTTCTCCAAAGACAACAGGAGTTTTTAGCTTTGTCTTAAAAAGTCCTTATTATGACCACAAAGGAACGAATACCAAAGGATCTAAGAAAACAGTTTGATCTCAGTGGGAAACATGTATCCCCATGAAAACTTAGAGCTGTCTGTCAGCAAAGCTGTCTTGTCGAGACTCTTGAGTCTCAGGAATGGTAGGTGCTGCTGCTTTACAGCGCATAACAACGCATTGTGACAGACAACAAACCTGCCAGTTTATGGAGAAAAAGAGTAATAAGTCACAGTAGCCCCTCACAAGCTTTCCCAGGTGAAACAGGAAACAGGGAAACAAGTCAAAACCAGAACACAACAGATCTAGGAAACAAAGACAGACAACAGCTCACCACTAGCCCTGTCTGCCTGTGGGGGCCTCTGGCATCTGGCCAGATTTTCTTCCAAAAAGAAAAGAAAAAAGCTTTCATCCACTCTAGCTTGTCCTAAAGCTGTTTCTCTCTCCTTATAACTGCTGTTTTTAGGCTAGGAATCTTTTGCAGAAGCAGCTAGGCTCGTTCAGCCCGTTCATTAATTCTTCCTTTATTTTGGATACCCTCTCGTACTGTTTAACGTTAGTCACACAAGCGTTCGCTTCAGCTTCTGCATTAGGTTTCTCATTAAGTGTTCACCTTAGTTTAAACCTTGGGAACTAATCAGCATTGGTCTTTTTTATGTCCCAGAGTCCAGAAAATTTCACCCTCGTCCTTCTGCCTTGTCGCTGCTGAATGCTGAAAGCGGCAGCTTCAGCCTAGTTTCACATGCATCTTGAAGCGCTGTACCACGAGCTCCATTTTCATGCCAGATCTTTCAGAGTTTTATAATGTCTTTCAAGTTATTAATGAGCTTCATATCTGGGACCGTCTTTTTGCTCTTTTTTTATACAGCATCTGCAGATAGGCCTCAGATTCGGGACTATATCTCAAAGATTTTATAGTGATGCTATAATAAAAACTACTGTAGTAATACTAAATGTAACTTCCTTTCAGTCCTTGGGTTTGCTGTAACCAAGTCTACAATGTTGTTATATAATTTCTATCTTGGAGACTGTCAAGAAAACAAGTTGTTTAGCAGGAAGCACTGGAAAATGTGCCAACTCTTTTTAAATAAATAGTCAAGGCTAACTTTCAAGTTCTTTAGCTGCCCAAAGTTACCTGAAAGACACAATGGGAAAATTTGTTTCCTTCCTTAATACTGATGTGAGGCATTAATACGTGAATGTCCTGATATCTTCCATCAGCAATCTAACTGCAATTACTTTCAACCATCAATATCTTCTTTTTTCTGTAGTTCTGAGACCTCTTAACATTTCCAAAATATTAAGGACCAAAGAAAATTGACAGGAGTCAGAGTCTGGGTTCATGTCAACTCTCACAAAAAAACTTCAAAACTAATTTTCTTTCTGAATACTGTAAAAAGAAACATCAGAATTGGTGCCAAAATAATATAAATATTTCCTACAGAAATACGTTCAAAATTCAATGTTTTAATAGTGACATACAAATTAAATTATTTGAAAATCAGGGGCAGTGGAATGTGATGGGACCCCCAAATCAGCCAGAGCTTTCAGATTGCTTTACTTTTCATTACAGTAACTTCCAGAAAGAGCAAAAAAACTTCCAGTTCAGAAAAACTCAAAAAGACAGGTCTCGTTAGGATATAAATACTTGGTAAATAGAGAAGCACTCCAAGTGGCTAGCTGAAACGGAACAGAAGTAAAAGGCTTTATAAACAAATCTTTCTTCCAGCCATTGCGTCCTGGCTTCCTGGAGGGGTTTTGGCTAGCGCGAAAGCTTTCAGGCTGGGCTCGCGCGCTGCCCGCTCCGCTCGGCTCCTGAGGAAGACTTCCCTCCAGCTTCGGTCGGGGCTGGTGGGTGCCGTGCCTATCTGCAGGCCTCCCACTGGGCCTCGTCCGCCATATTGGTTTGTTCCCTGTGTGCACGGGGCTGCTCACAGAGAGGTCTATGGCACGGCCACAAGCCTGTTTTGGGCAGCACCAGGCTCTCAGTTTGGTGAGAGCTTGAATTGCTCGTGCCACACGTGCAGTCATTTAGTGTGCTGCTTCCAAAATTGCGCTGGAATGTGTTTTTGGCAGAGAGGGGTGGAAGGTGAAGGAGCAGTGTCTGAAGGAAGAAATGATCCTTCCCTTGAAGTGAGAAGTTTGGGCTGCAAGGATTTATCACTATAAAATATACCTCTATCATACTTAAAAATAATAAGCCTCCCTTTTCCCCCACCAAAACCCTCCACCTTAATTATTCCAGGTACTTTTAGGGATAAATGGCCAAAAAAGTCTCCAGAGGTACCTAGCCAATAGGAAACTTTGCTATGTTTGTACCTTTACTCTGTACTTCCGTGATCCCAGTATCTGAAATGGGAAACACGACACCTAGGAGCACAGCCGACCTTGTGGTGCATCCTGCAGGAGTCTGAGCAAACCAGCATCTACCTGCGTAACAGGCCCAGCGTTGGCAAGCCTCTTAATTTAATGATTCATCCAAGCAAAAATGAATATAAATTTCGGGTTAGAAATATTCCCCAGCACACCTAGCTGTGTCTGGTTTTACCCAGCAGCTCTGTAACGCAAAGTTCACCTGCAGTGGGGACCTCGGCTGGCCTGGAGTCACACTCCCCTTTATTCCTTCTCCCCTGGCCACATGTTCTTCCTGCTCAGTGCGCAGCTTCATCTGCAGTGTCAGGGCCTACCTATATAGCTTGGAGTACCTATGGAGTCTATAGATTAGTCTTTTCTGAGGGGCAGAGTAGGTGGATTAGTTTCCTCTCAGATTGCTGGGAGACCTAGTATCCCTCAGCTTTAACCTTCTGTATAAAAGGGGATTACTACTTCCACATTTTATAAGAAAAGATTTTTTAATTGCATTTTTTCAGTGATCAGGATCTCTTCAGGCTATGGTGAACACTTCTATGGGTCCATTTCGTTCAGAGACATAGCTGTACTGATTGAGCTCGGCTTTGGACCTAGCTAGAGTTTAGGTGGAAACCACCTGCTCAGGCCTGACCCCAACTGCAAATCAAGGGAAGTTTGGAGGTGAAAATGGAAACAATCAATGAGTTTAGCTACTGCCCAGAGAAAGCAGCTGTGGAACAGGTGGTTTTTTGCATCACAAGTTTGTTTTTGTGTGCCTAAAAGCTACCTAAATCTTGCGTCAGACTCCTAGGACAAAAAGGAAAAAGATAAAAGATAAAAGATAAAGAAGAAGAAGATGAAGAAGGAGGAAAAGGAAAAGGAAAAAGGAAAAGGAAAAAGAAAAAGGCATGGATTTAGATTTCATTTTAATCATTCCACTGGGCAGGACAGCAAATCCAAAGGGACCCAGTTCAGTAAGACACTTAGCTCCTGGCTAATTTTCTCAGGCAAATAATCCCTCTGAAATAAATAGAAAGTACTTAGGTGTTCAAAATTGGGCATATACTTATTCAACTTGCTGAACCAAGGCACAGCAATATATTAGCTGAAAGGTAAGGAAGCAATTCTTTATATCTTATCTTCTTATTGCAAAACAACAGGAAACAATTTCTGCATCCCAGATCTGATCTACATGCTTCATTTAGCATTTATCTTGAGGATATTTTTGTGTGATACTGTTCACATTATCTTTTTGCCCAGGAATTTTCAGGTGCTGTGCAGAATTGTCAGTATAACTTTTCACTGTCTATTTGATAACCAGTTTATCAGTCCTACAGCTCTTACTACCTACATATATTTATAGACTTGGCATGTAGCTAGAAAAAGTTCTTAATAGTTAATCTGGATGTCTGGTACTGACTGAGGAACTTTTCTCTTAGAAATGAAGATGTGACAGAATGGGTATATTCTGATTTTATTGTTCTCAGTAACAAGAGGATTTCTTTCACAATGAGACTGCAGCTGTAAGCAAGAATATATCAACATTTTTTTCTTCATTTAATTAGAAATTCATTTAATTCTCCACACCAACTTTACCATATTTTGTATTTGTTAGTTCATAAGAGGGGGTTGCAAAAGGGATCCACACTGTTGCTTTGCAAATTCACACGTTCAGATAAGGACAACTGGTGTGAGATGGTTCTTTCTGTCCTGTCTTTTCATTTCTTCTCTGCTGCATCGAGAAAGTTGGAAAGAGAAGCAATCTCAGAAGTAGCCAAAAATGTCTTACTGCTCAGCGGCTGCCTGCAGCACCAGCCTTGTGTCACCAAGCCTCAGGAGTCTGCACACCGTTACAAGATCTTCTGGCATTGGACAAGCCTTCAAACCGGTTTTGGGGCCATCAGCACACACATGCTTAATAAAGCTCTCATTTGTTTCCTTTTTCTCCTAAGAGACTGGATTAGTTTGAGACTTGGAAACTTGGAAGTTTATTGCCTTCGTCCTGGATCCCAGCATACAATTTATCTGTGCATGTTCTTTACCTCCTTGTTTACTTGTAAGCATGTCATCAGTTGAGAACTGATATGTGTCAAAGACTTTGGGAGTAAATTAACCTCAGACCTGTCAATCAGAATTGATTATTTAAGCTTGAGATATATGAGTGTGAACTGTGTCTCATATTGCCTCCTTCCAGACAGCTTTTCAAGGACAAAATGGATTTGGGTTACATAGAAATCTTTTTAGCTCCATTATTTTTTGCACAGATTAAAGATTTGCTAGAATGCATTCTTTCCATCCCTACATGATTTTATATGTTGGCCAAAATTTTTAAACATGGAGTCCTCAGGCTGAACATTTTAAAATGTATCTAAGTCCTGAATACATGCTCTGACTTTCAGATATGCTGAGCAAGTGAACACAAATCCTATAAAATCTGAGGGTCTTTTTCCCCGTAAGTAACTGAATACCAGTAATTCAGATGTAAGCAGAATTCAGAACAGACATATTTTTTTTGAAATCTCTAACTTGGCAGTAGAGGTTTACCTTGCATGTCATCCTGTTACTGTTAAATAGCTCTTCCAGGCTGGACTGTATTGAAATGGGTAAGATAAATTTTGTTGAACAGAGTTGTACAAAATCAAATCTGCTATACAGAAGGGTATACAGCCAAAACACAATTATATTGGTTTAGGGAATTGAGTGATGTGGCCCAGGTTCAGCAATATTTTGGAAAAGACAGAGCAAGAAAGAGGCAGTTATGGTGAACTTCATGATTCATGGAAAGAATATATAGTACAATGGTGACCTTTAAAACTGGTGAAAACCCAACAGTCTCATTTACTTTCCTGTGTTGTTTGCAAGCAGCACAAAGAGAAAGCAAAGGTCCTAAGTACTCTGGTCTTTAAGTGGATTCAAGAATATACACAATAACATATAGGCTCATTTTTAAAAGGCAAGGGCACTTTCATCTGTGCAGGGAAGTAGGGTTCAGAACGCAACAAGCCTACAGCCTCTAATCATTAACACTTATCTTTCCAAGTAGCTCACAATTGAAGAAAATCAATTTTACATACTTTTCCAACAACCAAACAAAAAAACCCATATCATTTCCTTTCTCTGACTCTCACATTGTGTCTTAGCTCAACATCTGTCCTTTCAGTCATGAGTTCCTAAGAGCGAGGACATGTAACACAACACTGAAGAAATGATGTTGAAAATCTGAAAAATCTAAGCCAGCTGAACTTAATGGAAAGATTCATATTATTGCAAGAAGCTTTGGACTCATTACTCTGCCTTCCAAAAAGCAACATCTTTTTTTTGAAAGCTCCAGCTGCTTTTTATAGCCATTAACTATAGTTAAACATAATACAAAAGTAATATTTCTTCTCCCCACATATTAAAAGCTATAGGCAATAAGTGATCTATAAGAAGTATGGAAACAGCATCCAACAGAGTTCCCTTTCCTCTGCACATCCCCAATGCAACAATTGGGCTCCTTGTCCCTCTGTGCCCTGTCCCAGCCATCTAGCTTCTGTCAGAGTTATTGGCTAGTGCATCTAGAAGGCTATTTGTAATCCAGAACTCCCCTGGCATAAACGTCTACTCACTGCAGGACCCAGTTCATTATATTTTGGAGGGAAGACACCCTTCAGACTCTCCTGGGATATGGATTGGTATTCTGTTCTGTGCTACGCTACTTCCCTGAACTCTTCTGTACTCTCCTCTCTTCTCCTCTTCTACAGTGATGAGGTTCTTTCTTCAATTCGCTCTGTGATATAAATAACAAATCTCTCTTTCCATACTGTGGGAGGAAATGGGATCTGGATTAAAAACAAAAAGAAAATAAATATATAACATATGCAATTAGACATAGTGTGTCTTTTTTTTTTTTTTTTAAATGAGCAAAACTGATTCTGGAGACAGATACCCTCGCACCTGGAAGAGCATGGTAGATTCAGGTCTTATAGGAAAATTCTTCACTCTTGGGATGGTCTTAGAAGTATTTCTCAGGTACTGAAAGTAATCAAGCCAAATGCCACAACAGAAAAATATTACCTGGAACTTGTCCTACACAAGTGCCTATGCGCGAGTCAAAGATGCTGCTCATATTCATTCATATTTACTGGTATAAAAAGTGTTAGAAAGATCAAAAGCCTTATCATGAAGAATTAACACACAATAGAGCAAAATGGTATTGTAATCCACACCCTTGTGAGAATCAAAAACTGATGGCACATATTTAGCTTTAACTTTCCCATTAAGACTTTGTCAACTGGGATAATTTGTCTCTTAAGATAAAGCATGATTAAATTGGCTAGACAGATCTTTAATGAACAGTTGTAGAAATGTAAAGAAAATGTTCAGAAAAGCACTTTAATGCATGTTCAGAAATGGAGATAATTTTAAAGGCTTTTAATACATAATAAAACATGAAACTACTAGAGCAAGAATGTGGGATGCTTTAACTAGGTGAGAACTAAGAGAAATCTGTGTATTTGCCTTGTTTGCTCATCTTCTGTGACTGCTAAGGGTGAAAAATCTCATTTGACTCTAGAGGCCTGAAGAGCATGGTGCCGACTCTGTTTTCAGACTTGGCCTTCTCGATCTTGTCCGGTGTTGTGCTACAGCTAGCATTTTCTAATTATTTTTACTTAATTTTTGTTAATTAAAAGGAAAAAAGCTCATAGAAAAGTTCTAGAAACTGTTTAAAAAAAATCCAGGTTCAAATCCATGATACCTCTCCCACACGTGAGAGTTTCCTCTAGAGATCAGTATTCCAGCAAGTCCCATGGAGCAGCATAAATTTAAAGGTCACTTAGGGGAAGTTCTCCCCACCCACTGGGACCAACCTAGCAGCACCAGGAGCTTCCTGCAAGGAGTGAGTGGGACTTCGTGGGGTTGGACGCCAAAGCCCAGAGTTAATGTGCACTTGCGGGCACCATAACCTTGTGTATCCAGGTAGCGTGCATGTCTGGTCCAGATGTTTTGAAATCGTGGAGTGACACTACAAATCAGCTTTCCTAAACAGGTTTCGGAGTAAGTGTTTCCATAGCAACCTGATACATATGAGGCCTTTTTCCCTGAGTGTCGCTGTAGAGCTTGACTGCAGTTGCCATAACAGCCCGATGCAGCATAAACATTTTTATTGAAGTTCATCACAGATATTGCAAAGACATAAACCCACAACATTTCCATCACATGTGGTATCTGAGGAACACTGGAAGAGATAAAGTCCTGTCAAAAAATTATTGTGACGGTCTAATTGTTTAAAAACTAAACAAAGCTTTATACACACGCGTGGGCACGCGCGCTCACACACACACACACGCACATGCACACACATGGACTCATCACAGTGTACAAGAGCAAGCAAGTGCCATGGCTTTTACTGGCAAATGTTAATGAAAAGCGGAGACATGAAGAAAAGCAAAGAGTGTGATCAGTGTGGTAACGCTTCAGACATCAGTAAAGCTGGGTTTCAGGACTTCGTGCAGCTGAAGTGACATTGTGATCCCACATCAAAGGTGCGTGACAGGGAAACAAGAGAGGAGCTCTGTGTCTCACTTAGCTGTGTGGTGACTTGTGTACCCTTGGGCAGATCTGTGCTTTTTAATTGTGGAAAGAGTATAGCAACAAACAGAACAACACACAATGACAATGTTTGGCATAAATTCAGAAAATGGCGTTCATACAGAACAGCTCATACCATCACCCCATTTATCAATGCTAGTGTCTCAGGAACTCTATTATTTTAGGTAGTACTGTAATATTAATACAAATACGATCAACAGTGATCTTTCACATAATACACATTTACGTGTCTATACAGTCCATCTCCTTGGTTCTTTTTAAACAGCCCACCTAATACCATGAACAGAAACAGTACTTTTCTTCAAGATGTCTCATACCTGCTTAAATTCATCTCAGAAGCCATTATCACACGCTGAATCTCTTCTCTATCTCCTGGCTAAGCAACATGGATTTGGGATATTTTATAGGCAAAGATTAACAATAGAAATTGGAAAATGGTACGTAAGCTAACTAGTGTCATTTAACTATTAAAATCTTTGCCTTGTATCTAGACCTGAAAAGACCCAGACCCACACTCCATGTGCATACAGGGCCAGATATGATGTGCTCCTCACTCGACCGTATCTCACATTCATGCCAGTGGGAGCACTGCACGAATCGAAGGGATCTGACTGCAGAGTCTCATGTCTGGCACGCTGGGACGATGTTCTCCAGCTGCCTGAGGGGAGCTTCTGGGAGCATGACTACCACATTAATTTTTCAACTTCAGAAGAAAAGACTTTTCTGTATCTTTTCTGTTCTCCTTCCTTTCACAGCTGGCTCAGTCTCCCATTTCTGGTCCCTCTTCAGTTCCCATCAATGTTTTCCTCCTCACCTGCCTATTTCCCTCCCTTTGGCATAAATCTAGATTTTGTACCCATAATATCCTTTGCTTCTTCGCCTTTGGTATTTCTTGTTCTGGTGTTGGACCTTCTTCTATTGTCATCTCATCGTTCATTTCTGTGTAGTTAAATTATCAGACCATCCCCTGGCCACCAAAACACACTTTTACATTTTCAGACAAGTACTGGTGTGCTTACTTCCATGCTGATTTCTTTCTCCCATGATCAGGAAATGCTCCCTGTAGATACAGCTGTAGTTTCTTCCTTACCCTACCTCAAAATTCTCCATTGTCAAAATGCCTACAAAAGAATTGATAATGGATAGGTTCCTAATGACCAATATCTGCTTATTTTTTTCATCTAAATCTCATCCACTTGTCACTATCATATGCCTGGATTGTACCTTTCTAGAGGTAAGGAGTCCCCTTCAACTTTGTATTTGAACATTGTCTGTCATGACTAGGTGATGACAATATCCTGGTAGTTCCAGCAATACAAACAGTAAATTTATTTTCTTTTAAAAGAAAATCCATAGAAGCTTAGGTTTAGCAGGGATTGAAGGCCTGATATTCAGCTCTAATATGTTTCCTGAGACACTACTATAGTTTACACACTGCATAATGAGATAGTAAGGCCTTAAAATGGGCCTACTACTCTGCCGAATGGAGGAATCATTAGACAGTCTTGAGAGTAGGAAGAACTGCTATTCATGACCATTACTTCATAGAGTCACAGAGTCAGAGAATGGCTGAGGCTGGAAGGCAGCTCTGGAGATCAACTGGTCTAACCCCCCGGCTCAAGCAACCTCCTGGAGCAGGTTGCCCAGGACTGTGTCCATTGGGTTTTGAATATCCGCAAAGATGGAGACTCCACAACCCCTCTGGGCAACCTGTTTCAGTGGTCAGCCATCCTTACCATAAGAATAGCTCCCAGATTAATTATCTTCTCTCAGTAAAACTCTAGGCTGACACCTGCTTGGGCAGCATCTTGATAGTTTGCAGCAGAGCAAAGAGAAAGAAAGGCAAGGTTAGGCACGGATAGACATTTCCTCTCTGAGCTGCTGGACTCAGCTGCACTTTTAGCTCATATCTAGTTCCTTTGAGGGGTTGTTTGCTAGCTAACTGGTCTCGTTTGACTCTGTCCTTCCTGCAAAGAACATTCTGCACATGTGCATCTTGGCCTCAGGCCTAGGTTAATAAAACTTCCAGTACTTTCTTCAGCCAGTCCGAAATCTCAAAACCTCTTAATCCCTAGAGGATGGGATGTCAGCTGAATCTCCAGCTCCTGAGCTGGCCCAGCGCAGCTACCCTAAGTTTCCCAGAAGTACACCAGTTGTTCCCCCATGAGTTCCAGCATCCTGTAGTTTGAATGATTGGACTCTTGTATCAGTGATGTGTAAAAGGGCTATCTGTTACTTATGACAAACTTGAAATGCAGCATTAGCACAGATAGCAAAGCAGGGCATCACTTCTGCCAAACACATCAGCCCAACAGCAAGGTGAGGCTCCAGCAAAAGGATCAAGACAGATTCACAATCTAAGCAAGAAAACCATTCACAAAGGAGCTGGGCATGTAATGTAAGCTTCCCCAGATACCACAGAGAACCAGCTTTCTTTAGATCATTCAGTGACACATCTCCTCACTAGAGAATACATTTCTATGACAAATTTCACAAAACTTCTGTATAAAAAACTCTTAATCACAAAAAGAAGGAAAAAAACCCACCACATTTTGTGAAAGACATCTTTCTTCTCCTCTTCCTGACCCCTGCCTACATACACACATTCCTCAGGTGAAACATTTTTGGTTTTGGGGTTTTCCTTTTAGACAAAACTAATTATAGAATATTTTGGTCCAACAATGTTGGGCATTTCTGAAAACTTTTTTTTGGTTGAAAACATGGATTAAAAAAGAACTTTTTGAATTGTGTGTGAAGTTACAGAGTTTTAACCTCCAAAACCAGCATGAGATACCATAAATCACAGACTAGGACAAATATCTCTATGTTTAACATTTCTTTTAATAATTACTAATCTTAAACTTTCATAGTTCTCATCATTTAACTGCTACACCCAGCTACTATCAATTTATAAAATTAGACCTGAGTAAGGTGCCTTTGGCACTACATATTTGGGCTTTGCTAAGAGGATGCACTTTAAAGAGAATTGATCAAAGTGTTTTACTCTTTTTCCTTCTAAACGGTAAGAATAAATTGATTGCCTACACAGCCATCCTCTGTTCCTTTTGTGTTCCTGTCGGGATTTCACGTTGAATGGAAGCCAAGCAGTATGAATTGCATTAGCTGGTGTCAGTGTGATTGCTTCACTCAAGCCTAGATATTCTCATCTCACAGAAAAAAATATAATGAAATGAAGCATGTGTAAACTTCCCCTAGCAGTGGCTGATCCCTCTGTGGATATACTTTTATGGTTCGGCTCACACACAGCAGTGTTTATGTGATAAAAGAGAAGGTTTCTTGCTAGCCTGGACAATCATGTTAAGTTGTTTTCCTGAGCTCTCTAAAGTTTCACAAAGAAAACTGATTGCAGATTTTGGATTCTAAGTCATATCTATCAACTGTAGGTTTGCACTTCTGCCACTTACTACTTTGCCGACTCATTGGCTGACGCATTCAATGAGTTTCATGTTGTTCAATATTAATTTAGCTTAGGGAGAAGCATGTCATCTAGCTTTTGCCACCGTAACACACTCTCTCTCTCAGTCTCAATTTATAGCTAATGAAGAAAAACAGAGTTGGGCCAGAATGGGGAAGCACAGCATTTGAGGTCCCACAGACGCTAACCCTGGCAAAGAATGTCACCAGTCAGGAGAGGCGTGTGGCTATTCCCAGGAGTACTAGCTGTGACTTGCAGTGGCTCTGGGAATTGTTGTTATTTAGTGTCAGTCCAAGTTGCCACTAGTTATGCCACTCTATCATGAAGTAGACACATAAAATGGTGCTGAAACCCTTCCGGGGTCTACTCTTTAGCCACAATAAGCATTTAATATAAAGTAATGTTTTGATTATTTATAAGTATAATTGTAAGTGAATGGTTTCCTGGATGGAACTTGCTTTTCCATTATTTTTATTGCTAACTCATTAACAAATAAAATCTGGGATTATACCAAAGACAGCAGCTCAACACCTTTGCTGTTTATGTTCTTCATATTATAGCTTTCTGAAAGTGAATTCTTCCTCAGAAAGCACACCCAGTGAAATTAGACAAAAATTGTTTCAAGAAATAGTACTGTTTGAACAGATTCTTATCACAGAAGGATGGTCATTTAAAAATATTTCTTTAAGATCCCAAGTCAAGATGAAATACTGTTACATTATTTACACTACTGCAGTTCTAACCTTCCTTCACCCCAACCTCAGCTCTAAAAGGCTTCCGAAGACAACAAGAGCAGCATCCTTCCTCTAATTAAATTAGGGTTGGCCAAGACAGAACTCAAAGGGTTTCTTGAAAACACAGTCAGGGATTCAGGTTAGTTATGTTTGTGCCGCTTCTTTTTGTCAGTTTCCCATCCATGAAAATGTTTTGGGGGATATACCAGTATTTGGAGACTTTCTGTCATCTGGCCTTGTTTTTTCATGTATCCAAGAGAGCAGGAACAGCAACACATAGTGGAGGTGACTGCTCAGGTGACACAAAGAGTTGGAGACTGTTAGCAATAACCCATAACCTCAGAGACATTCCTATGGTCCCAGGTTCCAGGGACCCCAAGGTCTACTACCCAGTACGCAGTAGACCTGAAAAATGGTAACATTTAATTTTAACTTTCTACCAGTTAATCCGATGGGGAACTTAAATGCTGGGATTCATCCAATTGCTATGGCAGTTTTGCTGGTTTTGAGGTAACATATGCACACTGCTGAGAAGGGGGATGCTCTACCAAGAACAACAGACAGTTGAGAGAAATTAGCTAACTGCTCAAAACTAGCAATTAGTTAATTAGAAATTAGAAATTAGCTAATCCCACTGCCAGACCCCAGGCAGGCTCAGGAATAAGCCAGATGACAAATTGCTCCTTGTCATGTCTGAGCATATGTGGAAGTATGTGAAGTGACCCTGAGCCTCTAGAGTTACAAATGCCCTGTGGCATTTTGGCACTGAAAGGTTAGATGGCAGCTGAAGTAGGAGTTTTCAGGACTATAGTCTGGGATTTTAACAGCAACAATCTGCCTAAATCCCTTGTTTGAAGATCATGGGGTTTTTTTTGGTTTTTTTTTCTGAGTGGTTAAGATGTCTTGTATATTATCTAGGCTAAAACTTTCACACATGGCCACTAATCCGGTTCCTCACTTTCAGGTTGCTTGCTTGAGATCCCAAAGGTCAGATGTGGAAGTCAGGGAGAGCAGATGAAGTCTGTGTGAGAAATCAGCCACAAGGCTTCTCGTGACCGGGCATGGAAACCTGGTGGGGGCTTCTGGCAATTTGGGTGGATCTTCCTCAGTGTTTGTGGAGCACTCCAGTGATTAAAGCACAGTAAAAGCCCATGGAGAATGTACTAGTTTTTACTTAGTGGATGTAGTGGGTGATACGTTATAAAACTTAAAGTCAAGGATGAACAGAAAAGCTGCACAGTCCAATACAACAATCACCATCTACCATTGCTGCTTGAATAAGGCAGAGGTCTGGAGAAGAAGAAAGAATTTGTGTTTGTGCAATGGGACTTTCAGAATCACATGCCCAAGAGAAGTCGAAATAAGAGTGCACACACCTCATTTTTGTGTTTCCTCCCTTTTGATTAATTTGACTGTGGAATCTTATATTTTAGATGAGTGTAGTTATACTCTTGTAAGAAGGCACCTTCCTCTCAGAGGCTCACAACTATAGATGGAGCTACACATGTAAGAAGCACAAGCAGAAGTGAAAAAAGGTCCAAGAATTAGATTACCTGAGTGGCTGGGTTCAGCCTCCTACAATGCCACAGACACAGGACAAGTTACTTCTCGTCTGTGCCTCAGTTCTCCCAGTAAATGAGTAAAACGGCACTCCTTTGCCTCCTGGGAATCCTCAGAAAAAAGAGAAATATACCAAGACACTACAGTAGCAAGGACATCTAATGGATATATAGATAAGAAAAACATCTGCTCTCTTCCATAATAGCCTTTCTTCTTTTCCCTGTCTCCTAGGGAGCAAACTGGACTGTTTCAGAGACAGAGATTATTCAGCTTTGTTCTAGTGTATTCAGAGCTTTCATCACATTTTTCGTAACCAAAGATTTTATCACTGTATCATAAGCCACACCTGGCTCCTGTGTAAGAAAAGCAAAATTTCTGGCAAAGTCTGTTGTCAGGCATTGGGAATGTCTGGCTCAAAGCGAGGCCTCCTTTCCTGCCTAGTCTGTACCCAGTCAGCCTACCTGGCTGCTGCACTGCATGGCTGCGAGGTAACAGGAGAGGGAGAGAAAATCAGGTCAAGAGTTGTTTTTCCTTCTGCTCCCATTGCCAGAGGCACAGTTCAGTCTGACTTCTAGTTTGCTTGCAAGGCTTTTACATAAAGCTCCGCAGAGCTGTTCCCAGCATCTCTTTCTCTTCAATTGATGCAGTAGATTCTCTTTATATGTTTAATAACCTTTCTTCTGCTTTACAATAGAAGTCCATAGTACACTAAAAGGCATGGTGACACCACATCTGGGAAAAGGGCTACAGCTCAGGTCCAGAGGTCACTGGGAGAATTAGGGTGCCCAGCAGCTTCATCAGCCTTTAGCCATGGCAAAGTCTTTCCTTGGGAATTCAGATCTTGTTTTAAGGCACAGAAACTTGAAAACAGTTTTAAGGAACAAAAATTCCCTCAGGTGAATTACAGTGATACTGAGGAAGGTCATCACCAGGGCTGGAAATTTTCAATCTACCACACAGAAATCTGCCACTCAAGCTGCAAAAGCAAGCAATGGAGTAACAGCTTGCAACAATAACTTGTTAGTTATTCGGTAAACCAGCTCTAGCAGGGACAGAGATACACCACTATGGGTATCTGTTTACAGAGGATTGGAAGTCTTAAGAAATATAGATCCTATTGCTCTGGAAGTTTGTATGCACTAGTGAACATGATTTTCCTGACTCTTTTTCATAAGCTTCATCATTTTTTCCCACCTTTGGCTTCGCCCCATGTTCATTCCCTTTAGCCAGCCTGTCTCTAGGCTTCTCATGCTAGTCTCTATATTTTTCTCCAGGAATATGAAGTGGTACAATCACCTTCATGTAATAATAGATCCGATCAACAAAATGGCAACAGTATCTTTAGTAAAAGTAGATGATGAAGGTCATTTTCTAATAGCACGCATACATATACCTTAGACATAATTATGTTAGCCTTCTTTATGTAGGGTAAGAAAGTCAAATGTTAATTTCACCTAAAAGTCCTAAGAGAATTTGATTTGTGTCTTCTGACATTTCAGCAGTGATTTCTGCTTTATTCACTCTGAGGTCTAAGCCTTTAAAGAGTTTCCTCTCCTTTCTGCATTGTCCTCTGAGATGGTAACTTTTAAAGCCCTGACTACCCAGAGGCTTTTTCTATATAAAAGACAAACTGAATGTTAATTTCTGGTTGTATGATCCTGGGTAATTTTCCTGTTTAAACCTCTTGTAGAGTACAAAACTGTTTTTTAAACATGAAAGACATGCCATTAGTGAAGTCCAGCTTGTCTTGGTGATATTTTTCTCTCCTATATTCTGTGTCATTCTTTGAAGTCTAATAAGGCAAGCTACTCTGTGCTCCTTAGGTAGCAGTGCAGAACAAAGGATTTGAAGCATTTGGTTGCTTCCCTTGATTGGGAATTAGCTTCTTCTCTCTCTCTCTCTCTCTCTCTTTTATTTTTTTGCTAGAAATAGTTCGGTTTTAGAATTTTCAGACTACTGTGCTCATTTCACTATGCTCCTACTTCAGAATCACACATTCCATGAAAAAAATACATGAAAAGAAATAGGAAACACTGTTGCAACTAATAGCAAAACTAAAGAGCATTGAACGCCAAAACTCTCAGCAGCACCCAGTGTAAATTGCTCTAAATCTACATCTCCATATTTGCTTTTCCAATAATTAATCATATTCAGATTACCTCAGTATTCACTATGAGAAGCCAGCCTTAGAAATCAGTTAGTATACCTTGGTTTACTTGAGAGCTGTCTATAATTCTTCTAATACTACCAGATATACCATGCCACACAAGAACTACAAAGTTATGGGGGGTGGAGGAGGAAGCTGCCACAGACATGTTTGAGCAGAGTAATCTTTTGCTAGGTCTGTTTTTCATGCTATTATTAAATGGGTTATATGTGGTCTTTTAAAGAAACTGGAGATGTGGTTGTCACTGAATGAAGTAAAAGTTATTAATATTACATATCACAGAAAAACGTTTTTGTAACCCCAAAGAAGTCTGAAGAATTTAACATGAGCAGACTGAGAAGGGACAATTAGTTAGTGGGCTGTCTAGGCAGCTCTTAAGTACTGAAGCACTTGGCTCCAGCTAAAGCCATCTGGATTATTTCCATTTGTATTCAAACCTTAACTGGAAAGAAAGGTCAGATGGGGTAGGTAGAGTCATATAAGACTTGGGAAGCCATCTGGAAGCCCTAGGAAATGTCTATAGCCCTGGTTTTTGCAGCTAAGGCATGCCAAAAAGAATCTAAATGACTAATATAGAAAACAGAGAGAAAGGAATCCCATTGTTAAGTACGAATGAAAATGCATTTTTATATTTATCTTATTTCTAACTTTTGTCCAAACTTGTATCTAAAAGCCTGATGTTACGTCTCACTTGACTTAGTTTTACCACAGAGCCATCCTGTTGTCAGGGACCAGAGGAATCTGTTTGGATTCAAAATGTGAGCTACATGAAAAAAAGTGAGTCAGGAAAAAAGTGGTGTGTGCAGGGCTCGATTGCCCCATGTGTGGTGATGGACAGCCTGCCCGTTCCTGAGTGTTGGGTGGCCAAGCAAGAGCTCGGGGAAAGGCATACCCTAGCGAGGCATACGCTAGCATTTTCATAGCCCTTTATACTATCACACTGCTGTAAACACATGAAGGTGCAGTTTGTAGTTGAGAGAGGCAGCTGATGCTGGCGGGGCTGCACTGTACAAAACCCTATGGCCCTTGCTGACCTGCACAGCTGAAACTCTAGTAGAAAAACCATGAAAAATGTCTGGATTCTGGGGTTTGTGCTACGTATTATCAGGTAGATAATACAGATCCAGACTTTGGAGCAAAGCAGATGCAAAAGATTTCCTTTACCTGCTTCTCATTCCTCCCACGCGTGCAGTGCTGTAGTATTATTTACAGTTTTAAAGGAACTTTAACAGCTCCTGAAGAGCTGAAGAGTATCAAACAGTCTTCAGTCAGATCACCTCGAGAACTTGTTGTCCAGAGAAAACAAACAAAAAATATAATTGCTTATCTGCAATGGGAAGCTAACACAAAATTTTCCTAAACTGGATCCATCTTTATCAGATTCTGACTGGACAACATTATAGGTGATCTCCACAGCTTTTCAGTGGAAGATGGACATTCTGTCATTTATATGCGCATGAATAAAACATACTTCAAAACACAGCAAATAAAGCTTCAGGCTGACTAGTCATATTTTATGTCTTTCCCAGCCATGGAGAGCAGCCAAAATCCTTTTCAAACTAGGAAATACAAAGTCTGGGAACTTGCACCACTCTGCAACACTTTGTTCATACCAGATGATGCCAAGCACATGGGCAATGCACTTGCATGTACAGACACCACCAAACACTTGGGAAACAGAGCACGTGGCTGTTCTAGCACCAAGTCATAGAAATTCCCTTTACTGCAGCAAAAGCCCTGTCTAAATTCAAAGATCGAAGGCCCTGTGCTCCATACAGCCTAAACAAGGTGTGGACTTGCCTGCGTACACAGGCATAGGCACGCAGACTTCTTAAATGTGACACCCCGCCATGAGAAGCTGGTTTTCAAAGTGACCCAGCTTCATCTCTGATGCACCAGCTACCTCCCAGGCAAAGCTGATCAAGGCACTGTAACAGTAGAGGAAGGGAAAAAAATTGATTTCATATAAATGTATATATAGATATGTTTATAAAATCTCTCTCTGCCTCCCTCCCTTGCTCAAAAAGTGTCAGCATCACAATATTTTAGAGCACAGTTTTATTGTTCAAACGTATTGCTCACAAAAAAATACCGAAACAAAGCTATTTCCCTGACCAAAATGACCAGGTCTATTGTCCACAACCTCCACCTGTGTGCGAGCACGCAGCAGTTCCTGAAGGAAGCTGCCTCTTGCGCATAACACTACAGGAGCTATACTGTCAGTGAAGAGCTCTGGTTTTGCTAAACCAATCTACCCACACTGAAATTTCACTGCCAGCCGGTTTCATATTTCAGCTCCCTGCCGTAAACCATTGCTCTAGAACAAATATCCAAGGCAAAAATAAAAGTTGGCCTTACGCACTTCAAGCCTCAGTGCCGCAGGCTTTGAGAGCCTGCTACATCAGCCAGTGCTGAGCTTGGGCCTCACTCAGAAAACAGTTGAACTTCTGTCCTCCCGCCGGGAATGTGCGCAGCAAGATGTGCTCTGCAGCACTGCGAAGGACTGGGCTGTTCTCTGGATGCAATATGATATAAAGAAAATCAGGAACGACGATAGAAACGCTCTGTGCTCAGAGTAGGACAGCATGCCTCACCCCAGGGGAAAAACACAGAAACTTGTGTCCAGAGTATCTGTGGGAGTGCGGTGGGGTCAACTGCAATTTCTCTGATGCTGTAGGCACAGCAAATCAAGCAAAATGCCCCAGAAACCACTGCCTTCAGCGGCTGCCGACTTTCGCCAGCCATCGAATTGGCAGCGTTCAGCATCTGCCAATGAGAGAAGCTGCTAGATCAAATGCTGCCGGCTGAACTGTGAGATTGCTGAGGACTGGTGGGCAATTAGGAAGGCGAGACACTGCCTTCATGTCCAGCGGCATGGCTGAATCATCTTTGAAGTCAGAGGTGACCCGGCTCCGAGCAAAGAGCCGGATTCATACCCCGCACTTCCTTCCCCTTTCCTTCTTGTCCCGCACACGCTACAGATAGCTCGAATGTGGGTGTGAACAAATTTTCCCATGCAGGAAGATTGAAAAAAAAATTGTAACTCAAAATAGAAAAACAAAAAGAAAAACAAAACCAGCACAGTAACCAAAGCAAAGGTCTATCCCAGAGAGGGAAAACTGGCAGGAACTCTGCGAAACTGGCTACCAGTGACTCTCCACCGTCCCTGCTGCTGCAGTTGCACACAGAAGCACTCAGAAAGCATGGGTGGGATGGAGAACGTGGGAAGGAAAGACCCAGGAGTGACAAAGCAAGTAGTTAGAGCTGATTGCAATAAATTAATACATATACCGATCATTTAAGCTGCTCCTTTGAGACTAACCACAGACAAAATATTTTTTCAGCAATTTCTGATCATCTTTTGAAAGTGAGTGGTTTTAGGTGCTGCACAAAAGACAGCTCCTGGCCTGAGACATTTAGATGGCTCACAGGGATGTCTAAATAACAAGCATTATTTGTTGTTCGTATGAGCGCAGCCACATCTGGCACCCGTAGTCGCGAACTGAAATCCCACTGTGTTCAGGACTGTACAAAGAGGTGGAAATGCCATGCTATGCGCATAGAAGTAAAGGAGACAGAAAGCAGATAGGTACAGGGAAAACAAACAAATTATGAGTAAATACTATTGGCAAAGGTCAAATAGTCACAGTTTACAGTTCACCTGTTTTTTTTGTGGGCCTTGCTACAAGACAGGTTTAATCAGGAGCGTGAAAGATTCAAAACTGATTCCCTGCCAGGTGATTTTAGTGAGCTCATCCAAATACAAGGGTCAGGATGGAGGAAAACTTTCAATGTTAAAAGAGGGAGGAGAACAGGGTAGTGATAGGATATGAAGCGTATAAACGTGAGGGCAAGTCTCTCACGTGGGATACAACAGGGAAAGGGGGAGCCTCTGGGCGACTGTGGGTAGCAGGGTGATGTGATCATGGCAATGGGTGAGGAGAATGGCTTCTGCTCTGGGATATCCAGCAGGTGATAGCAGAGCAGGACTGCTGCTGTCAAGATGCTGCAATAATCAAGATAAAAGAGTATGAACCGGAGCATAACAAAAGATAGTTAATTTTATGTAACGTAGAATATTCTTAAATAAGCCAAGGTTGTAAAACATAACGTAAATATCCCCACTGTGTAATTTTAAATACGCCTTTTTCAATTTCTATTATATAAATCTTCCTATGGAAGAAAAATTCTTTAAATCCCTAGTAATTCTTATAGTGGGCTGCAGTTTTAGGTCCCCTGATCACCCTGTCTTCAATTTGGAAGAAGACAAATGACTTTACAGTGCCTTGGAAGTGGCAATATTTGATGCTCCGGATTAGTTCCAAGCTAGCAAAGAAAAACCTGATTCCCCATAAAATCCAACCTTAAATGTTCAGGTTTAAAATTAAAGGAATGGCATTCTGTTCTGTTGACCATAAACAGCACTAAACAGATTCTGCTTACTAAAACTCCGCAGGTGAGCACACAGCTGTGCAGCTGTGGTCATGAGCTCCTGATGCAACTAGTGCTCCACAAGCAGTTGACTGTGAAGGAAGAAATACGCTAGTGCCTTGATGATGAATCCTCCCATTCCCAAGTTAGTAATTTCTATTCTGCCTGCTAAGCAATCTTCAAAAGAGCTACAGTTAGAAAAAAAAAAAGAGCGTGTCATTCTGTCTTTTCAAATTTGCCCTCTATCAGAGAAGATGAAAGTTCTTGAATGTTGTTTGGGATTCAGACCTCTTTAATAGTATGGGCTGTGGTCTGTGAAAATGGAGCTGGAAGATAGCGCTGGGATTTCCAGTTACAGGCTTGCAAAGGTTAGAGGTGTCCTGAAAGTTGGGACAAACAGCAGCCGCTGTAGCTGGCACGCTGCTCCTGCCACCCACGGAGAAGCACTAGTGTCAGCGCTGAGAGTTGCCAAGAGATATATATTTTGGGAGCTTGGTAGTGACTCTTTCATGATACGCCACTTGTGGATGATATACAGAGCAGCACACAGTTCAGCTATTTGGTGAAAATATTAACTGCTGAGCTTATGTGATTGATTCAGTTCTCTTTTGATGTGCAAGGCTGAGCTGTGTGAGGTGGCTGGCAGGACGCTGCAGCCATGCACTGCGAGCAGGGTCGCGGTTGGCCGAGGAGGAGAGGGCAAAGCTTTCACAGCCTCACTGCAGGGCCAGGTCTGCGGGACTCGTCTGGTGCCTTCCCCTGCCCGACCAGTGGTACACCTCCTAAACCAAAGGCTGCTAACATGAAGGATTGCAGATTTCCAAGGACATTAGCAAAATAGGTGCAATTACATGGTAAAAATGTAGATATGACAGTCTAAAGTTTCTAGCTTTGGCCATTGCAACAACTCCTCTTGTAACAATGAGTTAAAAGCTTAATCTGACTGTAAAATAAAGATAAAATAATGCTCATTTCTGAAGAACATTATCATGAATGCAAATCTGGACCAGAACAGGAAAATCAGCACTGAATATTGCGTTAATAGTGATTAAGCCTGATGCTAATCCTGACTAAATTTCCACATCACTGTAACTTCTGACTAGAAGCATTATTGCTTCTTGGGTTATAATCTTCTGTTTTTCTTGCCTCTTGGCTTGGCTTTTTCTACACCATGTATTACAGAGCCTAGATTTAATATATGCTAAGCAGCTGTATCCTGTATTTCTCCATTTAGTCAGCAAAAATTTTAGTCATTACAGTGGCATTCTGTGGGGAGAAAAATCATTAGGGTGCACTGCAGATCTTCAGCCAGTGGTCAAATCTGAAGTTACTAGCAACTTTAAGTAGCTTTGGGTATGAGGTTGAGTCTGAGGCAGAAATACACCTTGACATTATACTTCCGATAAAAGTGAAATCTCAGTAGAGGAAAGAATTTAGCCCTCTGAGTTGGAAAGTACTGTAGCTTTTAACAGGAATGAAACAATTGAATATTCCTTGCATTGCTTGCGTTGTAGGAGTACAGGTGAATGATGGACAAGAAATGTTGAGGTGTTGTTTTCTCTTCTGCCTCACTTGGCAAAGCCTTTTCACTACGGAGCTGCTTCTTTCTTTGTAAATACAAAGATGTCTTCATCATCGATTAGTCATAAGGGAAGAAGTGAACTGAGAGTAGGGTATGCCAGCACACCTGAAATAGCAGAGCAATATAGGGGGGAAAACCAATAAGTATCAACCGAGTAATCTCATTATCATCTAAGGATACTTTTCCAAGTATCAGCTCTCTGGGTAAAATACTGAGTTAAATTTCTCCACACAGTAAGTGCAGCTTGCAATTCATCAGTGTTTTTGATAGTGTATTCTACAAACTGCAGGGATCTTCAGTCAACCTGTGCTTGAAGATAGATGAGAATTGGGGCATGCTGTTTTGCCATCACTGTGGTTTTTTTTTTTTTTTCTTTTTCCCAGCAGTTGTTACTTACTTTGGTTAGATTAGACCCTTGCTAACATCCAGAAGGCCAGTTTTGCATCTTGGACTGGGAAGACACATACGGTACTCCAGGCAGTGAACTGCCCGGCAGCCCCGCTCCCTGGCAGGCATCACACTGGGGTGCCTCAAAGCCTCCTCCCCAGTAGCTGACCAACTGGGTAACTGTGCTGGGTGTTACGAAAACAAGACTAGAAGGGACTGCCCACGCCACAGTCGTCAATTAATTATTCATATTCATATTTTTCCAGAGGTTATGCCTAAACAAAAAATCCAAACCTGTGATTCAGCAGGGGGCTGGGCCATACCTGTACACAGGTAACTTGTCCAGAGGTTCCCCTACATGGCCAGGGCCCTGCCTTGCCTCCCCTCTATCCCTTTCCTTCTCTCCAAGGACCTTCTCTCATAGCCTCTTCCCTCTCTCCTGCTCGTCTCTTCTCTCTGTCTTCACATCTTGCAAATTTGCATGAGGATGCATATTATTTGAGAACTTATTTTACACATAAAGAAGTGTGGACTACTGAAGATGAGAGCTAGAAGTATGAAAATATGGTGTACTAGTCTGAGTTATTAATGGTGAAATATCATTGACCAAACTCCAAACCTAATCCAGCCCACTGAAGTATGAACAAATACAGTCCAAATGACTCCAGAAGCACTAGGATCTATTAATTCAGCCCAACACAAGCTCCGATGCGCTCCTCTGAGGGGGCAAGGAAGGCATCTTCAGCTTCCAGGGAAGCGGACTGGCTTGCCTTGCTGCATTCTCCCTAACAGCTAGACTCCTGTGCTAGCAAAGCCAGCAGGAATTCTGCCAGTCATCTCCCCAGCGAAGTCCTGGATTTGATCCCATTTTTTCAGCAACAGATTTTCAAAAGAAATAGTCAGACTTGAATCTGTTTTACCCTGAGGTTTGGGATGGCAAAAATCACAGTTTTGAGTATTTGATTAGTACCTGGGAAAAATTTGTGTCATCTTTTGTGGCTTCTTGAAACACATCTACCCTGTTCCACTAGAATCCATAAAAATAATAATTATAATATATACAATATAATGTTAATATATTGTATTTTGGGACTAGACTTCAATAATGCTGTCTTTTACTTTGCCTACCGTTTACGTAATCTCTTACGACATGAGCTCCAAATGTGATAGCCAGGCAGTCAGTTACGTGTGATGGGTTAATCTGTTTCCAGCAGCAAGGGAAGTTTTATGTGGCATAAGCAAATGCAACACAAATGGGGGATGGAAGACAGCCTTGTCCAGTCCTGCCTTTTCTCATTCATTTTATATCAGTTTTAGGCTGCAGCAGTTTTCTTTTTAGCACTCCTCTTGCTTTCTTCATGGACGATACTGGGTTTGCCTCAACAGTTGGCTCTGTAAGACAGCAATTAATTGCTTGAATTACTCTTGAGAGACCAGAGGCCAGAAGGGCTTTTCAGGTTAACTTGAGAGCCCTGTAGGGTGGTCCGGAGTGAAGGATGAGTCAAAAAGGAGGGGAACAAACTCTTGGTAACCTGAGTGGTGGTGAGTTGAGATGAAGTCCTACAGAGTCACAGACCGAACCTCAACTTTTGAGCAGATGGTACATTTTATTGTTTGGGGAATACAGGGTGGAATGGACCAGCTTAACTTTTACTGTAACTTCAAGAGAAAAGCGTGTGTAATTTTTGTGTCAGAAAGACACATAAACCCCAAAGGGGTGCCTGATAGATCCATGGAGAAATAATTTTAGAACTAGAAACTCCCTTTTGGAGAAAGTGTTAGCCATCCACAGAGCCTGAGGTGTTTTCCAGGCTCAAAATACACTCTTTTCATTTTCTACAAGGAAGAACAGAGACAAGAGACATTGCATGAGGTACTTGGGGGTAGACCTACAGGAGCAGGGAGCCCGGTCTCCCTGTCCACACTCCTACTGCCCTCAGGGGATCCTGACCTTGGTCCAGAAATCCCGGCGCTGGCAACTGTGCCTGCTCTTCAGGTTGAACGAACCACATCAGCTCTGGCCATGCACGTTTGTTTCACCTTGGTGAAAGCGCTTGCAAGAATGAATGTATCTCCAAAGCATTAAAAAGAAAATCATATAAGCATATTTTCATTCTCTGTCTGTATGAACAGGAGTAGGCACATGCTGCATGAATTAACACATTTTCTGCTCTTCTCTCCTGTGAAGTAAATTCTTTTTTATTACAGAGGCCGGCTGCACTGTCCTTTATTATAACCTAAGGACTTACCTTAAAATGTTGGCAACTAAACCATTATAGCAACTGTCTTGCTATAAATAGGTCAATTTCATTTAGATTTCCCAAGAGAAATGAGATCTTTCTCTCTCTCACTGAATTTCTCTCACCCCCCACCCCACCTCCAATGCAGGAGAGGCTTCATTCCCACGCTTAGCGAATTTCTTTTTCCCTTACATTGCTTACACACACTATTTCTTTCATATCATCAAAACTTCTTGCTGCAGGTTTTTTCAGCCAAATTTATACAAGCTGCCTCATAGTCTGGAAATATTGCCTATATTTTATTCACTGAATTTGTGCTGTGTAAGGGAAGCATTCTTTTTTTGAATTCTTTGAATTTTTAAAAAAATATTTAATTAACTTGGAAAATTTAACCTTTTATTTGGCTCCTTGCTAGTTTGGCTTTCTTTGCAAAACACATCCCCTTATTCCATACTTTTTTTAAAAAAAAGGAGGAAATTGTTGGGCTTTTTTCTGGTACTGCTGCCATTTATGACTTTCTCTAAAATAATTTAAAATTCACTACAGCTTCACTACAAATAAAGCTTGAAGCACTTGACTTCAAGAGAGCCAGCAAGCAAGCAGAGAGACTGCAGAGGGGAGCAGTGAGAATGATCAGAGGACCAGAAAACATGATGAGAAAGACTGAATGAAGAGAAGTTGTTTACTGTATAGAGAGAGAAACTGAGGGAAGATAATATTCAAGCACGGAATAAAATGTTTTGGAGGAAGGGGGAAAGATTTTCTCTGTATCCATACAGCAGAGAAGACAAGAATGAGTGGGATTAAATGTAGAAAGAGAATTCAGACTAGACATAAGAAGAAAACCCTAGCAGCAAAACTCAAAATAGAGCAAAGCACTGGACTTTATTACCAGGGAGATCCTGGGTGGTCCATTACTGGGCACCTTCAAAACCGACATTTTGACAAACGTCTGTGAGTCACAACACAAATATGATTGATCCTGCCTCAAAGCAGGGGTGAATGATCCTTTGAGACCCTTCTGAGACCCATTTTTCTATGATTCAGCGTTCTGCCGCACCACTAAAACTGCAGTGTGAAACATCATTGTTTATGATGGAAACTGAGAAAGCAAATTAAGTTTAAAAGCTGGATCAAGGTTACGAAGAAATACAAAAGCAGCAAAATCCCAGCATGCAGACATGCTCACTCTACAAATCCTAATGACTTGATTCAGGAGTGAATGAGTTAAAAAATAAAAAATATAGTGCTCTCTAAGATTCAATTGTCAAAAGGGATTCTGAAAGTAAAAAATACAGCTAAAATGCATTTTAGATTAAAATTAGTGAATAAAAATGGAGTCATTTATTCTACTCACTGAAAGACAATGTGCCTTGTACTTCGAAATGCTAGGGTCATTCAAAAAATGTGCCCAGCTAACAGTATCAGGTAAACCTTTATAATGTCCTTATAATGATAGCTATATGAGGATAAGACAGTGGCCAATTTTATCCCCTTGTATCTTTATTTCAGTAAAGATAGTCAGTTACACATCTTACATTTAAACCCCATGCAGGGCTTCGGGATCCCTTTTCTGCACCCTGTTGGCCTAAGTGAATCAAAGGCCATGGAATTTGACTTTGCAGTCTTTAAAAAAGTCCTTTAGCATGGGTGTCTTCAGGGAAAACTATTCCAAAAATTACCCTGAAGATCTCAAGTATTTTTGAATCGAGCATGCCCAGCATACAGATAAGCAGATTTCTCTTTCCTGCCTCCAAGTGCTAAACTGATTGCAGAGCCAATCTGTGCTCTGAAAACTAGGTCTAGTTTTCTTCCGCAAGCTCATAAGCACCAAGATGACAAGTTTTGCCCATGCAGGTCTGTTGACAGCTTTCAAAGTTGTAGACAATTGAAAATTAGGACCTGAGTCTTTTCTTAGTTACATGAGCAGGCTCTGGGATGGCATAAGTCTGAACAAAATGAATAGGTTCTACATAAATAGGGTGGGTTTTTTTAAGATACCAATGAAGAAACAGACTCCACTTTGTATTTTCTCAGCTGTGTTGATTTGGCAGCTCTAGCAGGAGAAGCTTGTTTTTGTCACTAAAATAAGATCCAAGTGAACTCTTTCAGGGAGCACATCACAGATTAAAGCAATTTCACAGTCACTTTTCAGACTGAAATGGCAGCTGAAATAGAAAGGCACACATTATATTAATGGTAAAAGAAAGCAGAGAGATAAGTGAGCGGGGTTTCAGAGGAACGTTTAGTTAAGCAGCCACTAAGGAAAGCCAGGGACGCTTAGTTTCCTTAACGGCGAAAAGAAAAGCCACCACCATTTCTTTAGGAGTGGTATAAAACAAAGGTACAATGAAAAGGAAGGAAGGTATCATGGAGCATTATTTGAAGCTGCAGTCACGTGGTAAAACAGAGGACACCAGGACAGAGACAGGGCAGCAAATGACTCACATACTCATGGCCACAATCACCAGAAGCAGCCCAGGACTTGGAGCCCGCAGTCCCAGGGCTATGACCCAAGCGGCGGCAGCCAGAGTCCAGAGGATTTTCTTTCCTAAGTCTGATGTGAACGTGCAATATCATGACAGGGAGCACCAGATTTCTTAAGCTAGCTGTGGAGGTTCCTAACATCACCGGCACTCTCAAAAACTCATTTTAGCCAAGTTTCCAGGCTTCCTTTGAAACTTCCTCTGGGTTTCAGGTCTGCTGGGAGTTCAAAGAGAAATGTGGCTTCCCTCGTTAAATTACACTCACATTGCCTCTCCACTTCTCTCTCAGGGGAACGAAAGGTGCCTTTCAAACCTCACCACAGCTGTCTCCACCCCTCTCTAAATAGTCCTGCAAGGCAGAAAAACAGACACCAGTTTTCTCACACATGCAAAACCAAGACAGATTTCAAGCGCAAATAAGCATAGTACTCCAAACTCTATATGTCCAGTCCAGCTACAGGGTGCCATTACTTCTTAATACAACTGGACCTTGAATTGTCCACAAAGATAACTGTGGCCTATGGTGTTATACCAAAAGGACAAGAGCAGTATGGAAATCTATTTCACCTTACATAACCCACAAAAGGTCAGGGAGAATCACACGATATTTCTGGGAACAGCAAGAAGGCATCTATCTAACTTTTCCCAGGGGAACATGGAAAACAAAAGGTAATTGTGCACAGACCAGATGGAGTATGGGGAATTTCTGTGCTTCTTCATGGGCATCGTTGTGGGCACGTGGTTTCTGCAAGCTTAGGAATCCTGCACGATTCCCGAGTGAGGCCTGTGGGTGATTTTTATTAACTAAGACCTTGGAAACACCTGAGGAAGACTCCTTTCTCAGTACTTTATTAGAGACCCTGGTATCTCCTTCCACTAACTCTTGGAGACTGAAAATACAAGAGAAAGTCAGGAAGGCAAGAATAGAAGAAAATCTAATCAGTGTTCCCCCCACATGTTGCCTTTGCTACCTGGATGTTCATATATCTTGTTTATCTGATGATTAAAACGCATCTACTGTAGTACAGTCTAAAAGTATAGCTTTCAGGTACTCTTGGGTTAACACTGACTTATATTTTCATAATATTTTGTCTACAGGAGAGAGCATCATTGAAAAAATATCACAGTTCCTTGTCACTTTTGTTCCTCTACTTCCTACTGAAATTACAGGGAAAGTCACCATACCATATAGTGGGATATAACATATGTGGGTTTTTTATTGACATGCTCAGGTTGTGAATCAATCCCAAAGAATTTTTACTGATACAGTGAAAATCAGTTAAAATATTCACCTTTTCCCAATTTTGCTTTTTCAGATCATCTTAAGGTTCAATGCCGGCTGCTTCACCTTCTGCCCTGCTGCAATCTGTTTTTCTACCAATCCCAAAATATTTCTCCTTCTCCTGGCACTCCTTCTGCCTCCTGGCATCAAACTCAAATGTCCTGGAGGGACTGAGGGAAACCCAGGTGCCACGGTAGGCTCGCCAATGTGGTGATGTGTCCTCACCACAACAAGGCAGCATGCACTGCTAATCCTGGGCAAGGGCGAGAACATGGTCCCACTGCCTACAGGCTACCTAGAGGTGCAGAGTGGCCTTCGTAAGCCTCCTGGCATTTTTCCTGGTGTTAAAAAAGAGCCTGACAGGGAGCTGAGCGGGAGCCAAGGAGCCCAATGGCCAAGAGTAGCCCTACAGTCACTATGATGGGCACTGCTGGCCTCGCAGGTGCCGGGGTTGTCACAAAGTCCTGCCACTCATCTTCAGTGGCCACCAAAGGTGACATACGCAGCACTCAAGGAACCAGAAAATAATGGAGTCATTCCCTATCTTATTTCCCTACATACATTTATATTTTAGACCTGCAACAGGTCTTTTTAATGCCAGCATTGCTCAGGGAGCCACGCTGTGCTTCATTGCCTGTGCTCACCTTGTGTTTTTAGAAGTGCTTTGCAGATAATGCACCTTCAAGTTTGTATCTCCACTGTGGTAAATTTTCCCTTTCATTTAAGCTCAGGCCTCAGCTGCATGAATTGTTTTATGCTGTGACTAGAGAGTCTCCTTTCCTGGACATAACCTCAGAGGTTTCATCAGCAGAGCATTATCTTTGTCTTCCACATCACTCTTAAAATATATTTATAATTTCATTTCCTTGGTGGCGCATCTTCCTTGCATGATATATCGTCATGGAAAAAGGCAAATGCTCCACTAAAATCCTGATGGCTTATATATCACGTTTCCTAATCTAGTTTTTCTTTATGCCATAAAGATGATCATATTACTTTGACATACCTATTCTGCAAGCACGCTCTTACCCTCATGCCTACAAATCAGATACATTTTCATTAGTACACTTCCTAACACTGAAATTAGATCAATAGATTGTTAGGCAGGCGGGCTCACAGGCTCAGGCAGCTTATGTTTACAGATTGTAATTTGAGATTTCTCTCTTCCGAAAGGGGTACAGTCCTTGATGGCTAACAAAAATATGACTTTTGGGTCCACAGTGTATCCAGTCAATTCCTTCAGACATCCAGGCTAACACATAGATAAATAACTACCTGAAGACACTATTGGCCACTGTTTCTCCAAATCTGCAAGCTTCATCAGTCCCAGTCACGATCCTAAACACATTCCCACAAACGTAAAGACAAATTTTGTTTTGGGGACTCTTGATCGGAGTCCCAGTCACAAAGAAGAAGAGAGGAACTCAATGAGCTAGCTCAGGATCTGCGAGAAATTGTTGAACGGTTCAAAGCTGCAGGAGGAATAAGCCTTTTCTGCGCCGATGGAAATATGGGAAAGTAGGCTGTCTCGGCATGTTACCTATTCTTTTTTTTTTAAGATAACGGTTTGATGCAAGTTACTGTGACCTCTGAGCTGGCATTGCAACCTGCAAATATGCCTGTGAGGTGTTTCAGCGAGTCGACTCTGAAGAGCAGCAGCCGAGGAGCCCCGCGGGGCTGGGGGATACAGCAGCACCCCGGCGAGCCGCCTCCGCAGGACACCGTGCCGCCATGCTGTCTTGCCTGGGCACCCCTCGCTCCAGGCGCGCGGGTCCCTTCCCGGCCGTGGCCGAACGCAGAGGACGCTTGCAAGGCAGCCTGCTGCTTATAGGAGTGTGTGTCTGTTTGTTTGCTTTGCAGAAAGGAATCCTACTGTCCTTAAATAGATTTGATTTTTTTCCAAAGATATAAATTCAATTATTCAGTAGCATTATCCAGCTGACAGCCAGCAGAAGGGGAATATTAAGAGTATATTTTCCGAATGAGAAGCAGAAGTAGGTATACTATTTCTTCATCTTCGTGCTGCACTATTTTTTCTCAGCTGTCTGATGTAGCATGGGGAGGATTTAACTGACCATTCCTCAGCCTGGCCTTCCTACCTTCGCCTTGTTGCTTTCTGTAATCTCATCTTCCTCTAGCAAGCATCGCAGTGGAAATTAAATGTTTTTCTTTAGACGGTGATATTTTTTTCATACTAATTTTCCTGACCTTATGTTTTGGTCAGTGTCTGGATAGGCAGTTGGAGTAAATATATTGTCAAGGACAGAGACTATGTCGTTGATATAACAGAAAAAAAGGGAAACTCTGTATTTCACAGCAGCTAGAATCTCCTCAGAGTCACATCTGTGAACCACGCCGATTTCAGCAGAGCTGTCTTGAAGAAAGAATCAGCCCTTGATAACGCTATTTGCTATGAATGCCAGGTTTAGGAGTAACAGAGAAAATAATCACCTGTAACACAAGAGCAACCATAAAACATGTATTTTACATTCAGTTTTGTTAAACTGGTATTTCTTTGCACCTTTCTCTCTGTGCATGACAGGGCACATTGTCAAAATACTGTTGAAGAAAAAAAGGAAACCTGATGGGGACCAGATCAATGAAGGGGATGAAAAGGGTATAAACACAATAAAGATTCATAAATACAAATTCTCCATCTAGTAGACTAAGTAAAAACTATATTTTTGATGATTCTCATCAGACATTCAATTTTACATCCAGACTTCTCTAACACAGTAAAATCTCTGGTCTACACCATGCTTTTGCCTCACGTCTCTTTGTGTCCTGTGTTCTTGTACTGCCCAAGGACCTGCCCAGAGACAGACTTAGGTATCAAAGAGATCAGTCATTTCCAATCCCACAATGAGTCAGCCTCACTAAATATTTTACGTATTTGCTGCAAGGCTCACCGATGTTCCTAAGAGATTTTAAAATACCCATGGACTATCAAAGAGACCTCGCACCTGGGTCTTTTTTGTTGTTTTTAATGGGCCTTCTAAATGATTTGGACCTTTTGGATAGGAGGGAGGTCTAAATATCTTTTAAAATCTGTGCCATTTCTGCTTGTGTCCAGTTCATCTGCAGTAGCAAGACGGACAGCACCGGATACACAATCCCGCTTCCTTCAATTTGGCAGACTGAAGCAAGCATGAGCTGGAAATCTTACTCCCTATTCTCATACTATGCAAAACTGTCTAGCCTGGGTTTCTACTTTTAGGGATTTTTTTTCCACTAAAAATTTGATTAGAAAAAAAGCAGCTTCTGCTGGAAAGGGATAACCAGAAGATGTAGGCAAAAGCATGGTTTCCGTAATTTTCTTCCTATGCACTTTTTGGTTGGAACATAAAGCAAAGATTTTTTCAGAAGATGCATTCCGAACTGGGGGTAGGGAAGAACCAACTCACCTGTTTTTACAGCCTATGCAACAAACAGCATTCATCACTCCACCTTTCACAGAAACCCTCACAGCACCTCTCTCTGTTCCAAGCTAGCCCCTGCTCAATTTTTTGCCTTAAAACAAGCAAAAAAACTGCACAGATACCCCCGCTCCGTCTCCCCACAGAGATGTCACTTGTCGAAGCAGCTATTTTCCATTTTATGGACAAGCCTAGTGGCCTGCAGCCTGAATGTCGTGGCCATTCAGCAGTGACACTGGTTAGCGAGAAGAGGAAAAGGCAGTCCTCTCCCTCCCAGAAAATCTCTTGGCTAGAAGGGCCAAAGCACCCACAAAGCTGTTATCAGCCACCACGGCCAACAGGTAGCTGGGGCAGCAGAGAAGCAAACATGCAACATGGGAGCAAATAATGAGGAACGCCAGCAGGAGCAACCATAAACAAATTCAGATCTGACAAAATCTGAAAAATTTCTGCATTTGTGAAATATCTGAGCTTGCTTTTTTTATAAGAAAAGCTGTGAGAAATAACAATGTGAGGAAGCTGGCACTGGGAAAATTGGTGAGTGCTGTCAGGAAAACCTGACCAGAATCAGTGCTCTAACCCTCTATATATAGGTGTTTCAGGAAGGGAAAAAAAATTGATCTCCATTTAGATTTGACTTTACTTTTGCTTCTCTTACAGCACTTCAGGTAGGAAAACTATTTACGATGTCTGTTTGCTTGTAGTTCTCAATCCCAGTTTTACTGCTCATCAGGTAGTTGTTTAATATAAGCAGTTGCTAGGGAATAGAAAATGAATTGTCTTCATTTCAGCATGTGAAAAATCAGAATTTTGCTTCCTTGCTGCTGCATTTGAAGGTCTGTAACAAAGGCAAGCATAGGTGATAGGAGAGAACAAGCTTTAGAGCATCTGAGCAAGAGGCATTGCTACAGGCTGATGGAGATGAGCTGATGCTTTCACTGTCCTCCTCCTCCTCCCAGCAAAGCAAAATAGAATTTTAAACTGGAGCTGCTTGGAAAGGGGCTTTGTTTCTTCCAAATACACTTTTTTATCTTTTTTAAGAAATATCAGAACCCGCAAGTTTGAAATGTGCCAGTAGCAATGGTACCCACACGCCTCAAAGAAGTTGCAGAGGGGCTCTCTGCTCTGTCTTCTCCTGGGCTCAGGCTCCTCCTCCACGCGTACTCCCTCCTTTGCTGTGATGCCAGAGCAACAAGTTTGCCAGGGTGCTTTTTTTGGCAATACTGTCCTTCCAAGGCTTGGTGAAGAGAGCAGAGGCATGATGCAGCCAACCAGTAACTCCCACAAGGCATTGGCAACACAGTGCCAAAGAATTTTTTCCATGTCTCTGGCCAAAGTGTTTTGGCTTTTGCTGTTCGGTCTTTAGACAAACAAATATAAATTTTCCATTGAAGGCAAATGCCATTTTTTTGTGAAAAATAAGAAAACTTGAGATTTAACTTAAAAAGAGTTTTGACAGAGATTCTCTAGCCAGCCACCATGAAGGATGGAGGGTGCAGAAATGGATGCTCAGCCCTAGCAGCACCTTCTGCTTTCCTTTCAGGTAAGTGGGTGATGCAGTGGGCTCCCAGAGGTGCATCGCCAGCAAGCTGCATTGAAGTCACTCAGTCTCCTTAGCTGGAGAGCTAAGGAGGAACCCCCAATTCAGGGTTTTATTTCTGAAAAATGAAACATTGGCTTTCAAGGCATTTAATCTCATCTTCCCTGTGTGTTTTCCTTCTTTATGTCATTCCCATTCAGCAGCAATATTCTGCTCACTGCAGTTTATGGGTAAACTTGCCCTCTCTAAGAAGGAAACCTCTTCAGTGGTGATATATGCCCATGTTGGTCTTTTTATTACTTTTTCAGTGTGCACAGCTTGCAAAAATGGTGGCTGCTCAGCATTTTTTTTCCACTTTAGTATCTGCAAGATCTTGGTCTTGTCTTTCTTTTTTCCAGGTCCACTAAATTGAGAAGGGAGCAGACACTGTTTCCTAAATCCAGATAAAGTGGATGTGTAATAACTACCAGCTGTGCAGTGTCCTGGAGTGGTCCCCACACACGCCCCTACCTGATAAAAATAACCATGCCCAAGGTCTGACTGTGACTGGCCACCATATTTGTCCACAGTGACCACTAAAACTTCAATTGAAAAAAAATTGTGATTTTTTTTTTAATATGTGGAGGTAATTTACAAGGGACGTGGGTACACACGTCACCTCTGTAGCTGTCTCTGTGCACTCCTACCTGTTTAGGTGGCCTTGCACACCTGCACTGCCTAACCTCAGTGCTGAATCTCTTTCAGAAACCATGTTCAGTGGCCAGCCAGCCGCACCACAAACCTGCCCTACACCTGGTCCTGCCCCCGGTGTGGCAGGTCCTGCGCACTCCTTCTGGGGGTGAGGCGTCAACTCTCCAATTACTTTGTAAAAGTTATTTCAAGGAAGTCTGAGGTGCTTCTATAAGTCTCCCAATTACCATGTAAAATATTATTTCCTTGATTGTTTTTTCTGAATTCTGCAACTTATTAAACAGCAATAGTTAGAAAAAGAAAGTAGTATCTAATGCTGTATTGCATGGTGTGCATGCAGGCTGAGAAGGAAAAAGAGGACAGAATTTACTGTACAGAAATTCTCCTGCAAAGCAAAGTACTCCTAAAAAAGCATTTTTGTGCTGGAGGAACATTAAATAACTCTGAAAAGATTAAAAACAACATATGGTATTTTTCCCTTCCCCCCCGCCCCCCCAATACTAGGACAACCAAACAAGTAATTCAACTTTTTATGATTTGGCATTAATGGGTGCCAGTTATCACTGTTCAATTGCCATCACACAGCTCCTTAACAGATTGCAGTATAGCTACAATTAATTAGGAGGAGCGCTTGCTGCTGGCACTGCAATCTCAGCTCCCCACTGCTCACAGGGAGCGGGTGGTCACAGATCGATGGGGAGGGCTGGGCTGGTGGAGGCCAGCAGGCTCTCCAGGATCCTTAACCCAGATTTTGCACAAACCCATCGTCTCCAGCACCACATAACGATCAAGTCCTCCACGTCGAGCAGGCTGGGGGCATGCCTTCGAGTGCAGGAGGCACCCGCAGGCGAAAGGCTTAACAAAAACACAAGAGTCCATTAAATATATTAGCTCTCATCTAAACGCAAAGCTGAGATAGGGAAGCTCATGTATCTCCCTGATGCTGCTGCCCTGGACCCGTCCTGCCCATTAACAGAGCGACCCAGTGGCTCTCGAGAGGAGACCAGACTGGGAGCCCTGCAAGCTTGTGCGCCGCAAGATCTCTTTTTATTAAGCTGTGTCTTAATGAAAAAGCTGGGGAACCCTACTTTAGCTGTAGGAAAAGCTTTTAAGCCGATGCCTTATTATCAGGAATAGGATATATTTTACGGACTCCAAATGTTTTTAGATCATAGATAAAGCCAAAGAATTAAAATCAATTGTCAGAGTATGCAGAAAGCAAGCAGATTATGATATCCTCCCTTACAGTGCTGACCTTAAAGAGGAAAAGGCTTGTGCAGTTTTAATTACATTTTATTTAATAAAATAAATCCCTCTATTTACGTATTGACACACCCGGAAATGCTGAACATACAGAATATTTCAAGTGGAAAATAAAAAGACAACTTTTACCATTGTTTTTGTTTCTTCTATTGTATTTACTCTCCTTATTCATCCTGAATAAAGAGCTAAGCTCTTCATCATAATATTGATACCCTATTCCCATGCTGCCATCTACAAAGTTTCTATGGAGAGATTTAAAAGGAAAAATACATAATAGAACTAAACTCCAAATGATGTACAGTAATGTAGACTGTTTTACTTGCAGGTAAAA
The DNA here is from genome assembly GCF_036370855.1 of Dromaius novaehollandiae. Lineage (NCBI taxonomy): Eukaryota > Metazoa > Chordata > Aves > Casuariiformes > Dromaiidae > Dromaius > Dromaius novaehollandiae. Next base: position 33,969,767 of record NC_088100.1, on the reverse strand, counting down.
CATTAGCTGCTATATATACTACTTACTAATATCGCTCTATACTTCTGTGTTAGGCTATTCATCTCTCTCTTTCAAAAGGCCTGCAAAGTAGGGAAAGACTATTATCCTCGCAGATTCTGAATTAGGGAGTGAAAGGGGATTATTTGACTCAACTAAAGTTATGCAGTGAGTCGTATCAGTATTAGAAAGAAGACCCAAAAGCCAATACCTATACTTCACTGTTCCTACAGTCTTTTTTTCCCCTCAGTTATGAGGATATCTTTTCATTCTTCTATTTTCCTTTCAGTGGACTTTTTTTTTCTTTTGCAGTGCTACTTTCACGTTCAAGAAAACTGAGCCAAACTGCAAGCAATTCTAGAAAAAAGGAAAACATACAGAAATTACAAATTTTATCCACGTGGATAAGTCCTTATCAAGGATTTCAGCCTGACACCACTATCATCTACTGGCAAATGTTGAAAATTAATGACAAAAAGGCAGCACTGTAAATCATAGAAGGATATAACAGGAGTATTCAGTATAATACTGAAGATTTTTCTGGCAAAACATGCTTTATGATGTACTTTCTAATGGATGTTGTAATCTTAAAATTAAATAAAATAGCATAACTTAAATTACATTTATTTTCCAATGAGAAAAATGGTAGTTAAAAAAATATCTAAGCTCTAACATGACTACTTACAGGTCTCATAATTCTGATCATTTTGAAAATGCTTTTGATTTTCAGATCTGATGACAGCATTTCTTTGACACTTTGAAGCCTCTCCAGTTGACATGCATGGAAGTGGCTGTTGGGGTCTGACTGACTGAAGTAAGGGAGGTTGGGCACAGAATAGAGGTAATTGTCATTAGCTCTTTTTGCTTGAATTTTTAAGTACAGTAGTTTCTGCAGGAGCATAAAAGAGCCTCTTAATCACAAAGAAGTGGGAGCTAGAGCAGGAAAGGAGAAAACTCCAGTAGAGTCACAAATACCATCACGTCACTGGACTGATGAACAGCTCTTCCAGGTTAAGGAAGCCGGAGGAGAAAAAAATTAATTTTTGCGACTTGTGACTGAAGCAAAACAGCAGCATATGGACTTCTTCTGTTTTGGCCTACAGCGCGAGGTAGGGAAGCGAGGACCCAGGAAAACAACACAAGTGCCGAAGAGGCTTTGGCTCCTCAGTCTTCACCACACAAATAGGGCTCTCAGCCCCTCCTTGGCTTCTGCGCTCCCCACGCCAGGGACGCCCGGACTGCAGGTAGGTGCCGCGGGCCACCAGCAGCGCTCCGAGCCCAGCGGCTGCTCTGCATCCCCTGCCGACCACTCAGCACCTACCCCGTGCTGCACAGGGAGCCCCGCGCCGCCCCCCGTCCCAGCCACGCTGCAGGAAAATTGCTCTCCAGACAGGCACCTATGCGCAAAAATTGCCTAATGCTTTACTGTCGCACTCTAAAAGAAGTGTATAAATCGATATAAAAAGAAGCACATGAAAGGAGGTCTGGTGTGTTCCTGTGTTTTCATTATTTCGAGGTGTTAAAGGTCTGTGATGGTTCGTTCTTTCTTCCTTCCTTCCTTCCTTCCTTTCTCTTTCTTTCTTTCTTTCTTTTTTGAGTAGAAAATTGCCTTGTAATCACAGTAATTGAGCGTACAAGTTTCACCCATAAAATGCCAATTTTGGAATGATATTTGTGTGTCTGGAGCTATTTTTTGTACCACCTATGATTTTAAATAGTTCTACGGGCATAAGGAGTTATTGAGCATTGAGGCAATTATAGTGATTTGTGTAATTACTCAGATTTATTGCTATGTAGCGTTTTTTTAAGATACTTTTTTCTTTTTCATAATGTTCTTTTTTTTTTCTTCAAAAGTTTATCTTTTGAATGCTGACCACTGTATCCTATGAACAGTATGTCCAAAATACTAATAAGCTTCATCAAGTGGTTCACTGGTTGCCGATGAACTTGCCTTTCTGAAGTCCTCCTTGCATCAAACTTTGTTTCTGATTCTTCTGAAAAGGACAATCTTTCCATGGAAGCAGAAGCCAAATATAGTGAGTCCAAGTGCTGTAGCTTTTTAACATGACCATCAGAAGAATAACTTTATTTTTTACCAAAATGCATGATTCCAGAGAGAAATTCCTTGTCCTCATATCTGAGAGAGGTTGGATATAGGATAGGATGGGCATCTGGGCAGACAATGAGAGAATCAGGATGGTACAAATTTAATTTTTTGTAAAAAGAAAAATGTAACCCCTAGTTGTTGGGCTAGAAAACTCCTTTCCAACTGGCCTTTCTGGACATTGGCTGATATGGGGCAGGAGGAGGCAGGTACCTGGATCAGATATATCAGCTGCTACTGCATTAGATGGCCTGGAAGCACGGCTTGGACAGTCATAACCATGAACCTGAGATCTGTGACATTATTGAATTATTTTTTTGCAGAACATGGAGGAAAGACATTTTGTCCTTTTGATAGGATTTTATAAACACCTCCTTATTAAGTACAGTATGCAAAAGCTCAATAGCACACACCTTTCCGCAGCACCCGAAACCTCCCCTCACAGTCCTCTGCGACATGGGGTTAATGCATGGCTGGCTCTGACTGCATTTTTAAATAAGTAGTTAGGAAAATGAATAGTGTAAATTTTTTACCAAGTGTTTAATATTAAAGAGGAGAAATCTCAATTACTAGTCAAAAGGGAAGCATGTTCTTAATGTGAGAACATTTGGACCAAAGTAAAATGTCAAACATTTTCTGATCAGCTGCATCCTCAGCTTGGTGTACCTCCTACTCTCTCAGCAAGACCAGCGTTACCTACTGAGAGCGAATCTGACCTACAGCTCTGTGGCTCTGCTGAGCGGTGCTGGTGCCACAAGGGAGTTGTGGCCTGGGGGTGGGAAGAGCCCCCACGGACAGCTTCAAGACAGGGGTGAGGAGGGATTATTTTCAGAGGGCTTTCTCCCCAGGACAGTGGGTGTTCATTGCCACCCCTGGGGGATATCAGGGCTCACAGTAGCTCCAGGCCTTGCTGGCATCTCTCAGTGCCCGAGACATCTGGCTCCTACGGAGCGGCACCATAAGACATATGGCCAGTAGGAAAGGCCACCCCGAAGAAGCAAGGTCATACAGGCCAAATTAGATGTATGCGTTGACCTACATATTTATGTAAATACAAGCCAGACCTTTGCAACTGATGGCATATACAGGGTTTTAAATGTATTTTCCCAGAATTTTTTCTTCTGATGTATGAAATGTGAACCAAGCAAAAATGTTGGCGAGTTCTGAGGTTCACGGAGGGAAATGGAGGGGAGGCTGAACGTGGAGGTCAGCGCAGCTGCAACGGCTCGTGTGAGGGTGAGGCAGAGGCACCGCCTGGACTCCCAGCAGGGACGGATACACAAGCACAAGGCATACGATGGTCGATATGGAGCATTTATTACCTCTGCGTCTGAACGGGGGTTCCCCAGCGTTTTCCCGGTCGAGGCAATAATGGAGTGGGGGGATCCCTGGCACCGCTGAGCGTCGGTCCAGGGTGAGGAACACGGCGGGGGGGGGGGGGGGCACTGTATGAGGTTTTTATGTACCATACACATGCGCAGTAAGCATGTTGAGCTCATTGTTATTCCCGATTCAAAGCCCAGGTGCAGTGCCACCCTGGCACAGGCTCAACTACGTGACTGTGGGTCAACATGCCCTGTTGATGCTCCTTTTCCCATGGAACAGTCTGGCGAGCTTCCATCGCCTATCTCCTCGACATTCTTCTGCACTTTCCCATACACTTCACTCCTGCGATGGAAAGCTAGTTACAGGCCATCTCAATCCTCAGAAGGGCATGGGGTATGATGGCAAGGGAGTTTACAAAGTAATGAAATCAAAACATAACATAATACAAAGCAAGAGATAAACAAGAGTCCTCCTTGTATGAGGTGGCTGATATTCTCAATAGATGCCGATTCATTGGTGATGTTGAAACAGCACATCTTGGTGAAGTCATGATGTCTGTGGTTATCCCGCAGTAGGAGGCAGTCAGTCCCTAGGTGGTTTTGCAGTGTTCCTTGCTACACTGCTCCCAGTTCCCTATTTGAAGAGGCAATGGCTCTAGAAGTCCAATTTAAGCTTTGAGCCAAAGCACAGGTAACATGCTCTAACTGTTTACAATTATGTGCCACCACCCCCGGGATCCCAACTAGGCTCAACAATAGGGCTAGAGCTTCTGCATGAGAAAATAAACTTATATGGTGGTTACAAGCAGTGTCTTAGGATATTCCACAGGGTCCTCCGCCGCTCCGTCATAAAGGGAGGAATGCTTAAAGTAGCACAACCTATAGTGCATAGGCCACCTGCGGCACTGGCCGGCACATATGTATATGCTGTAGTGCCATACAGAAGGAACCACCCTAATGGTAGTAAGGTGAGCAGATGCATAGGTAACATCCATAGTGTCATTACAAATTAACTGCATATCAGTTACATTCTTCAGAACAGAGACAGCATTTACAAAGCGAAAGCAAGTATCTGCTTTAGATATGTTAGCTATATGAAAAGAGTAAGCTCAAGGTGTCAGCTTTTGGGAAACAATACTCAAATCATATAAATTCATGGGAGTAACAGAAATCTCTCTCTCTCTCTCTCTCTCTCTCTCTCTTTTTTTTTTCTGTCTTTCTTTTTTTTTTTAAGTATAACTCTGTAGTACCACAAGTGGAGCTGGTACACCTATGTAACATGTAGTTAAGACATCATCCACTGATCGACCGCCTGCAATACAGAAAGTAGAGAGGTTAGCTGATCTTTGTGCGGGCCAAATCCATGTATTTACATGGGAAGCTGGGTGGTCTTGTAGATCAGTAGCATCTGTCATGGTCAGCAAGAGGCAACATTCCAACGGCAACTTACAGATGCCGGTGTGATAACTTGTTGATGGGAAGAGAGAAAGGCATGGTATCGCCATCAGGAAGAACAAGAGCAGTGACTCCTGGACCATCTGCTAAAATAGTGCCAGGCTTTTTTTTCTTTTGAGGAGTTAGTACCCACACACTGGCTAAAGAGTGCATTGAGGGTGTTTGCTGAACTCGAGGCACTCCAGCACTGTGGATCAGAATTCCTCACAGTATTGGTGCTCCCTGTGAGACATTCACTGGCATGGATACGGATGCCTGGAAAGATAAATCTTGAGAAGAGGTCAATAAGAGTGGGGCTATTTTAACAGGTATCAAAAGTGTAATCAGCCATACACACTGTGAAGGGCAATCAGGTCTTAAATGTAAGCTTATAACTCTTCATTCAGTAATCAGAAGTTGCTCAGATGTAAAAAATTCTACCTCCCCAGAGGCGAGTACACAGGAGGTAGTCCCCCCCTTCCATTACAGATATCCGAGCAGGGATTGCTAGGGTCAGTTTGGCTTATACTTGCTCAGGAGATAATGTCCCGAAAGGAGGGGCCTCTTGGACAGGTAATGGGTTTATTGGGGGAGCGAGGAGGGGGGAGCCCCTCTGCCTCAGACAATAGAGGCATTTGCTCAAAACGTACTTCCCCTAACAAGGTTGCTTGTGGAGTATAAAGGTCCGCCAGAACCCCAAAAGGCCCCCAGAAGCTTTTAGTTGTTTTACAGTAGTGGCAACAGGGTATTGTTGAATTGTATTGCACACTTTCTCAGGGACAGCTTTCGTCTGCCGCCTCCAGACTATCCCTAAGAACTGCACACTGATGTCCGGCCCCTGTACCTTCTCAGGGTTTACAGCACTATGCAACACTGTAACCTCTGCTCCTGTATCTACTAAAGCAAGCACAACTACTTCCCCTCCCGAGCACCACCTAATTCACAGGGACGCGTGGGCATCGATCCCCCGGATGATACACTGCAACCCATGCTCAGATTTTGGGGGACCCACCTCCCCTTCGTTGTTTCTTAGCAGGCAGCTTCCAGGGAGCACTGGGTGCAGGTGGGGTGGTAGGATGTGTCTGATATTGCTGATTAGCAGGTAACCCTTGCTTAAATAAGTCAGCAGTAGAAAGACCATTCATCTCACCATGTAATACCCCTACCTGCAGCAAATCAGTCCACATCTGTCACCTTGTTAGCCTTCCACTCAATTTAGTAGTCCCTGCCAATCTTCTCACCTTGGAATTCCAAACTGCTCTCACTTGCTTAGTATCTGGTTGACCAACAAGTGCAAAATTCCTTATATTTTTTACCAAAGCCCCCACTGCAGCGGCTAATTCACCAGTGGACGGGTAAGCACCCACCGCAGCAGCGCACAACCATTGATACAGCAAAGACGCAACTACAGGGTTACCGGAGCTATCTTGCGCAGACATAAGCTGGGAGAGATAATACTGTACCTGAGTGTCTGTGGACAACAGGCTCATTAAATTCAGCTCCTCTCTTAACAACGTTAATGATCCAGCCCCATTATCCCAGGCTTTCACCATCCACACTAGTAATAACTCCCCCAGTTGCTGCTGGAATGTGGCCAAAAACTCATGTAACTCCTTTGGTGTAGAAGTCCTTGTCTGCTCTACGGTATCCCCATCTATCTGTCGCTTCCCCCGCATCTGAACAAGCGGCCGCACCTGAGCGTTAGCGGTTCTTGCTTGATATAAAACTCAACTTCTGAGTCAGATGAGGTACTCCAAATATTGCCATCCTGCTCCTCTGGGTACCAGGAGGGTCGAGTTTTATTCGCCCGCACCTGAGAAACAGTAGCAGGCACCTTCCCATAGTGCCCATGCCGCCTATTAGCCATCCGCAAAGCTAATCGCTCTACCCTATGGGTTAATTCCTGACTCTTCTCAGTCTGGGTCATAGTCAACTCCTGTACTACTGCCTTCGCATCACGTAAATCTCCACTCTCCTTCTCCAGATCCTTTACTCGTTGCTGCAAAGATAATATCTTGTTATCTAAGGCTCGAATGCCTGTCAACAGTGCCCACCCTAATTGTCCGTCCAGCTTCCAAGCTGCTCCCGAAGCACCGTGGAAGGGCATAACTTGTAAAGTGGATTCGACTACCTTTGGGGTAACACTTTCCCCCTGTGCCAACTCTGGCCAGTCCTCGGGGACTGCCAACTTGGCAAGCAATGCAGCCGCCGGTCCCCATGGCTCAGTCTGGGGCCATCCTGGCAGCTGCAGGCGAGCAGTCCCTTCTTGGCTCTCGCCCTCCCCCTTCGCTCTCCTCGGCCACAGCGTTGTCATTTGTGTATCCTGTCGGCTACACCAAGTGTGAGGGTGAGGCAGGGGCACTGCCTGGACTCCCAGCCGGGACGGATACACAAGCACAAGGCATACGATGGTCGATACGGAGCATTTATTACCTCTGCGTCTGAACGGGGGTTCCCCAGCGTTTTCCCGGTCGAGGCAATAATGGAGTGGGGGGATCCCTGGCACCGCTGAGCGTCGGTCCAGGGTGAGGAACACGGCGGGGGGGGGGGGGGCACTGTATGAGGTTTTTATGTACCATACACATGCGCAGTAAGCATGTTGAGCTCATTGTTATTCCCGATTCAAAGCCCAGGTGCAGTGCCACCCTGGCACAGGCTCAACTACGTGACTGTGGGTCAACATGCCCTGTTGATGCTCCTTTTCCCATGGAACAGTCTGGCGAGCTTCCATCGCCTATCTCCTCGACATTCTTCCGCACTTTCCCCTACAGCTCACCTGGGTTTTGCTTTTCCCATCCCTTTGTACTGGGAGATGCGGCCGTCTTGGCAATTGGAGAGCTAGTTAGGGCCACTGTAAGGAGGAGATCCATCTTGTTTTGCCACTTGCATCCACGAAACACAGGCCAGTGTTATAATGATTGTGTTCAGCTCTGAATGAATTTATAGCTAAAATTGCATATTTTGTGAATTTGTACTGAACATGCACATGATGGTTTTTTCACTGATTCTTAGCTGATAATATCACACAAATATTTTCAAATGCATCATGACAGAACCCTCAAATCAATCCTTGCAAGTCAAATTCTAGGAATCCCTGCATTCTTCATTATTGCTATGGGAAAGAAAATTACGGCAAGGATTTGCAAAACAATCATTAGACCCTAAACATGATCAAAGAGGTTTTCTTTAAAATATAAGCCCTCACCTGCACAAAGTGTTACTGCTGAAGAAAGTGAAACATGAGGAAGCAGTAAGCTGGAAAAAGATTTCTGGTGGCTCCAAGCAGCAGAAAAGTGAGGCTTATAAAAGCAACTGTTTCATAATCAGAATTACAGTATGTGATAACACAGTGTATCCTCCAGCATGAGAAACCAAGAAGCTATTTTCATACAAAGATACTTGGCCTATTAAGTTAATTGAGAAAGTCACAATGAAGCCAGATGATGTTCCCAAGAAAGAAAAAACACAATAGTTTTTCTCATTATTATACCTGTATTCCTTCCAGTGACTAGGCACCTGGATGCTGTAAACACTCTATATTATGTTAATTATAATTATTTCACTGTAATTGCATATTCCCCCTGATCCTAACTACCTTTCTCTCTTGCTTTCAATTCAGACGTTAATTTTTAAGAGGCAGCAGTATTTTGTCAGTTGTATGGCCCAGTGCAGGAAGAGAAAAGCCCCTATGCCCTGGGTCATATAAAGGAAAAGGGGCTCCCACGATGGGAGGTGGGAGCAGGGCAGCTGCTAGGAGATGGAGGCTCCCCGTGCAGCTGCAGCCCCTCTCAGGGATCCCACACAGGCTGGCAGCTCCAGCCCACATACTGCAGAAACGCAATTTGGGGGGCAGTGCCGGAACCTGATTTACAAGTGCTTGTGATTTGCCAGGACTGGGCAAAAAAAGTTATCTAAATCTGATGGATTCCTGGAAGATGGGAATTGATGATCTATATAGCGACCCTGTCATGCAGGTGCATTAAATTGCGAGCTCTCCAAAGGCAGTGGTAGGAAAGGATTTCTGCAGGACCTTATCTCCCCAGGCGTCCTGGGGATCCTTTGCTGATTTACAGCGGGTACCTTGCCTACAGCTCACCACAGGCCTGCCAAGATGAACGAAGGGTCTTGCTAAGTCCCTGTCCTCCTTCTTGCCCCCAACCCAAGCATTTGAAGTGCTTAATGTTTCCTTCCATGTTTCTGAAGGGACGAGCCCAAACAAACCACAAGCTTGAGAATATTCAGATCTCAAATTTGGTTCAGAGTTATTTCCTTTTTGCCAACATCTGTTTTAATCTTTAATGAGGCAAACTGTACCTTAGTGTGTGATTTGGAAGAGAACCAAGAAAAACATAGTTTTGATTTTCAGTTCATTTAAACACCAGACAGTCAAGAAACATCACCCTCCCAGCTAATCGAAATCAGACTGCAGGTTGCTGCTAATCTGGGATTAGAAGTTGTGTGTTGTATGATGGCCCTATACCACCAACATGCACATGCACAGAACAGCAACCACACTGAAATGCAAGGTCAGAAGCAAAACAGGTTGTAAGAATACCACAGTACAACAAACAGAAAAAGAAAAATCCCTGAGGTACTAGTGCCAGAATACCACTAGTGGAAACTTTCTCTAGCCAAGGCCTTAAGCACCTTGCAAACCACCTTTTGAAGTCCAATCCTAATATGAGCAGGCAGGCGCTTTTGGACTCCATGTCTGACAGGAAGGGCACATCTCCATGCCACCGCAGGAGTGACTTCAATTACTTCTAGCAACACCTGAGCTAGCTTTAAATGAGCTGCCTCAGAGACCAGTAGCTGTCCTGCCGCAGCTGCACAAAGCTTTGTGTGAGTTTATTTGCCTATCCAAAAGCTGAAATGACTACTGTGTAAATACATGCCAAAGTCAGACAATTGGGAAACATAAATGTATTCCTCTTTATAGCTACCATCTATTGTGTTAAACACATTAGACTCTTATTTTTAAAAATCTTGGCTTTATTTCCTGCTCAGAGGTTGCCATGGTATTGTGACAATCAAAAGAAATAAGATATTTCATTATGATAAATAATGCAATGAACTAGTGAATTCTACATGACTTGTAAATGTCATTCCTTGGGCCCACAGTTTGTTCTCTCTTTTTTCTTTTTCTTTAATGCTTGTGTCAACACACTTGTAAGGTTAAATTGAAAATTTACCACTGTTTAGAAGTGCTTTGGTTAGCAGGTCAGATAGCCGTTGTAGAGCTGACGAGTCCCTGGGAAGTTGTTGACACTAGAAGAATAATTTTAAATTGGAATCTGAGATGAATATGGCCTGGCTGAAGGTTAAACAAAGTGGGACCAATATCACCTTATTCCTAGAAAAAGAAAATATTTTCACCATAGCATTCAGAATTCACTAATGTGTACGTGACAGGAACCCATAAAAAAATATGAAACAGAATCTGGATTAGTCAAAATGGACAAGTGAAGACATTAGTTGTACATTCAAGGAGAAGCAAAACAAGACAGAGGTAAAACAGTAATAATGCTTCTACTGTGATGAAAGGAAAATATTCAGAAGCAGGACTTGGTGGGGGTGAGGGCAGGGGAAGGCTGGGCAGGGACTGGGGTACTTTACTGGCTTTCTTGGCTACGTTATTTGGAAGGTGCTGTTTAGCCTACAGAAAAATGTATAATGCTGTGATGTGTTCAGCTCAGCTTGAAAGCACAGAGGACACTGTAATTCTATAAAAAGTACTATTTGTTTCTATTTTTTCTTTCTTTCTGGCCACAGTTGCTACTGCCTCAATTTCCTGTTTGGGTTATTACTGACATTAATCTCTCCAAGCAGTTCTCCTGAAGAGCATAAGCCTACCTACTGGTACCACTGTAACAAGGTGACAGACATTCAAAGGAATATATAGACATGCAAATGTAAAATGATAGAACTTTGTAAGTGTGTTTTATTCCCTTTAATCATTTTAGCCCAACTTGGTCTGATAAGCCTGTCTAGTAACACCAGATTAATCATTTTTTCAATTCCCCAGGAAAGGCCAAGAATCATTTGATTGTAATTGTCAGTTTAAATAAACTGTATACTATATTTTACAAGAAACTGTACCAATGGTCTTCCACGGAAGAAAACAGGCATTGCATGACAGTATCACCACAAAGAAAGCTGCAGCATTTGTGCTGGCCTCAACCCACCATGGAGTCGGAGTCAGCTGTCGGAGTCAAACGATGGTGTCCCCAGCTCCAGGTGGTTGTTGCCGCTTTCCAGTCCCTGCTGTCCCCTAAGGCGATAGGTGCGCTGGAAGGATGAGTGCTCCTCATGCCTTGCCATTTGGAGCATTTCTGGTGGCAAGCTGGTTCCCAGCTAGGAGAGTTTATGGATTGAGTGTGTGAGCCAGCAGAGGAGAGGCTGGGGAAGTCTGAAAATGTCCGGGCAAAATAAGCAAGCCAAAGGACATCTACCCAGAAGAGAGAATGCAATGCAGTGTGTGGGTGAACAGTGGGAGGATGAAGCAGCTGCATAAACATTAATGAAAAGCTTCGGACTGATACAGAAAGGAATGTGAGGTCCCCTAGATACCTGAAGACCAAGTTACTAGTAATATGTGTGCTGGGCGTCTCAGCCCCATTGCAACCACTGAAAACCTAGGGATCAATTCAACACTTCACTTACGGGCAACTGAGATGCCTCTGGTGTCTGATCTGACTGCCAGCTGCTCCCACCGAAAGGCACAGGTCACCCTTGCCAGCCCTGTAGGGAAGTGTGTGCTACCCGATGGCATTGCAAATGGCACGACATGCCTGGTTTTCGGCAGCTGAATTAAGGTCTTCATAAGCGTAGCAGGGGAGCATAAGGCATAGTTCAGTTTGCCTATGGTGGACAGCAGGAGCTCAATTAAGTTGGCTCAGCATAGGCATCTAATGTTATTTTAGGCACCGTGGGATATCCCAGGTAGCCTCTCATAAGGCTCATGTGAGATCTGCCAGCCCTGTGCAGCTCCTGGGTACGCGTGGTGCCCATGGTGTCTCAAACAACATGGACATTTAGGCAGCTGGCTTTCATCCCTCACGGCTGCTCAGCTTTACGCTCCACTGACTGCATCGACCTGACCTCTCTCAATTACACTCAGAGCTTAAGGACCCGTAGATATATAGACATTTAACTTCGGGTTTCTCAGTCTTGAACTGAACAGCACTCCAAGTATTTAGCAATGACCTAACCAGGTGCTTATGCTGAAGTCTCCTTAGAGACACCTATACCCACCTAAGGGAAAAGAAAGGGTTTTATTAAATTTTATCAACTGTTTGAGGAAGATTATATAGGCTGGATTGGATAGGCTTTTGTTTTGAAAAATTTGTTGCCAACAAGCAATCTGTGTTAAAAAAAACAACTGAGCAACAACTGAGACTATAACAAGCCCTACAGCTTTTTCTGCCCTGAGATATCAGTTGGGGTTGGGTTTTTTTTCAAATATTTGGCAGAAGCCTAGCAAAGGAGAAATATTGCTAAAAAAAGTATTACTTATTGCTTTTATTATTAGAGGAGCTGGCTGGAAATTTTCACCAAATTAAATTGGATCCTAACAGTACAGTAATTTTCAGTGTATTTTCTCAGTTCTTAGAGCGGTTCTAATTATTGCTTCAGTGACAGCTCCTAGAGACCAAAATCTATTGCCTAAATTAGGAAAACACAGACCCAATCTCTAAAAATTTACAACCTGACTAAAATCCTAATCCAGCAAAACATTTCCTCACTTGCTTTACATTAAGTGTATAAATAGCTAAAGGCTCTTAAATGCATGCTCCAATAGATGAGTTGAGTGAGTATAAAATATGCTTCAGGCTTTCTGATTTTTGCCAGAATTTCCATAAATTGTATAGACAGATATTTTGTGCACACAAGAGCATAAAATCTAAGCAGTCTTTCTATACATACATATATACGCACGCACACAAACATATTTATACATACTTTCTCTCTGTATATATATATGCACATATATGTATGTATATAATTACAAAGCCTGCACAAATATCGGGAATCATAGTCAGTCTTGTGAACTGGAAAGGTCACTCAGCTGTGTGAATCCCAAGAATTTGCTCTGGGGAGAGAGTTTGGAACTGTCAGCCAATATAGCTGAACAAGTATGGGAAAATAATTTGGGAGTATTTTTTTGAAGAGGGATGAGCCTGCAATAGCAAACTGTAGAGCCAAACTCTCCCAAGTGTAGCAGAGCTTGAAACTGAGTTATAAATTGATTTCTTCACAGAGGAAACAGTCATCCATCTTCTAGAAGGACAGGCAGAGAGGTCCAGTCATAATACTGGGTAAGAGCCATCTCTCAGTTTTTAACCCCCCCCCCAATAAGGTCATTCATTAAAATAGTTGCCAGAACTATGCTACAGACTTCACTTTGGCATTTTTGTTGCTGACTTGAAAGGCTGGAGGGGTGAGGTGAGTGTCAGTTGTTTCAGCTCTCACGCAGGCGACCCGTCATCCACCTCTCCTGCGTCAAGGTATACATGAGTTTTCCTCCATGTTGCATGACCCTTTCAAGTCCTAAGTGAAATTCAGACCAGTTCCACAAAATTACAGATCAAAAGCGCAGATCTCCTTGCCCTTCCTATCGGAGAGTCCTGTCTAAGTTTGACCCAAGCTGATGGTGTTTGTAGGACATGTTAATGAACCATGATCATAGGAGCCTCCACCCACCCAACCCTACCCAATGCCAACTGTAGAGCCCAGAAGAGATCCATGGTGGGGGATGAAGGGACAGAAACACATTACTATCTTCAGAAGGGGACTGCAGATAGAGGAAGGCTAGGAAAAACCTCCGTGGTCCGAGAGAGCACAGGAGGAGCAAGTGAGGGCCATGCTCTGTGGAGGTACCCTGCCCCTTAGCAGCGTTAGCTGAAGCCCATTCACACTGACTGATACAAGAAGGCAAACTGATAAGGGGTACTCAGCTTGCATATTAACTTTACTTGATATTTAATGCCTCAGGACAGTTACCTGATGAGGTATAACCACTGTAGTTCAAACATGTGCTCACATACAAGGCATTGAATATGCAGGATCAATCCTTTACAGGAATTTTTGTTCTATTTTTTTCATGCATTTGGTTTCCAGTTCCTCGAGATGCAATGGTTGCCCTTGGCAACATTCTCTGGATTCTTCCCAAAACTTATGGAGGCAAAATGGCACATTTCAGGACAAGCCAGTTTAGTTATTAAATAAACATTCCCTGCTCGTACTGTAGTAGCACTGGATTCACAGAAAGTCTATTGCCTGGGTAGTCTCTTGAGATTACTGTTACTTGCTGCCAAGGCTGGAGGGTCTTGCAGCAGAGATCAATTCCCGTAACCCAATCCATCTCTTCGCACGTCCTGGGATGTGCACAGTCCTGCTGCTCAGAGAACAAGAAATTCTTCATCAAAATACCTGATGAAATGACTACTGTTTTCTTTGAAGTTCAAAGTCATACATTTAAAGAAAAAAATCCACAAAAATAGTCTTATTTTTTTTTTAATTTCAGACTTGTTTGAAATCTATTATCACGCACTTAAGAAAAGATTTTTAATGGGTAGCAGCTCTCTTGCTGACTTTGCAGAAATTTTTATATAACTCATTTTGGGGCAGATGACCTACGATTACCTAACATTGTTTATGGCCCACAAGCAGCCTAACAAAAATAGGAAGTAAAAATAGCCATAAAACTCAACAACAAGAAAAAAATGGAGTGAAAGATCAAGAAAAAGATTCAATAATGAATATAAATAAATCCTTAATTCCATCTGCACAATACTTAGTTATAGCAAAAGAGGAGAATAAGCTGTTCAGATGCCGGTATTTTCAGGAAATTGATGTATCCTGGCACTCGTGTAGCCACATTACAATGAAATAACGTATCTAAGTCTGTACAACCTCAGCTATAAAACCAGATTTTTCCAGAGAATGAATTGATATAGGAGAAAGCAAATATAATTTGCTTACAGGCTGAGGTGCATGTTAAGCAGAGAAATATGCAAAATATGGCAGAAAGGTCAGTAAATAGGTTTCTGAAACACATAAGCTGCTAAAGAGGAACAATCAGTTTGAGAATAACAATGTGGGAGAACAAAAGTGGTTTGAACCAAGAATGTATCAGTTCAAGTTAACAAGGGGTTAACTTCCACATTACGAAATTTTTTAAAAGAAACTTCACGAACAATGTTGGCTTGAAAAAAGGCACATACTCAGAGTTCTAGCAACACACATTCATGCTTGTCAAAAAGGAAATGGAAACTTTCTTAGTAAGAGATATATAGCACTATAGATAATTTTTGGATTTTGAACATGATATGTTAAGTTTAGAATGTATTGTTGTGTCATGGTCATAGTTTAGTCCTTGCTGGAAGTACAGGGCTTCTTCACTTTTTTGATTTTGTAGTTTATTATCATTTTTAACCCTTTTATTTTAAGAGGGAATGGAGTGCTTTTTTATAGGAGTGCTGGCAAGAGTGAATTTGCAAGACAGTGCAGCATTCCAGAGCTTTTCTCGACCTGCCTGCTCAGCACTTGACAAACCTGAGAGAGGTCAGATACAAAATTCAGAAATCATTCTGGTCCCAATTTCTTAATCCTTCACGAGTGTAAATAAAATTAGTTGACTACCAAGCACCAGCCATTTAATCAAATTCAGCTAAATGCAATACCCTACATTTTGCTAGAAACAATAACTATTTTCTCAGTCTGATGCCCTGAACCGACTAAATTCCACATTTCCAGTTTAAAGTTATGAAAAGGCGAGAGTATTTATGTGTTCAGAAAGGCTGGATACAATGAAAATTCAAGATGAGGTTTCCAAAAGTGGCCAGCCTTGACCTAATGGGAATTTTTCCACTTCTCTGGGAACAGTGACACTGAATATTTCTGAAGCTCCAATGAAGTCTGCCTTGCCCTGCGCTGACTGTGCTGCTTTGCAGTGATGCGTCCACAGGGGCGGATGTAGGAGAGCGTCGTTGCCTTCGCTGTCACTGCTCCGCAAGGGGCGTTCACGCCGGTTAGGGGGCTCTGCCTGGACCCGTGCCTAGTGAAGATCTGCCTGCACTGCAAGCTGTCGCCACATCCAGCCATGCTCAACCCACCTTCAAACACCCTCGCCCAGGGCTGGGGAAACCACAGCAGCTCAGGCTGCTGCTGATAAACCTGCTGTTGATAAACCAAATCTCCACTGCTATAGGTAAGTAGTGCTGGTGTGCTTGAACCCCTGACTGTGGCGGCCAAGGCAGAGCTGTCAGGAGCTGTCTTCAGCCTCCTTCCTGGCTGCAGAGCTGCTTGGCCACTGCTCCCAGGATGCCCCAGCACAGCGGTTTGTGTGGCAGCAGATCCGGCCAAAAAAGACCTGCGCTTCTTTATTTCCACTAACTCTACAGCACTCCTCCGGCTGCTGCCTAGACCGCCCAGGGATGGTACTGCAGCCTCTCATGGTGCTTCCTGCTAGTGCTTTGCTTCAGCCTGGCCACCAGTGATACCCATGGGGAAGCAGGGTCTGTCCCTTTACCTCCAGGGCCCATTATGCTACCACGGGTTAAAGTATCAGGTTCACTACAACATTTGAACTTGAGATGCTGACCCAAGTTAAAACTAAACAACTCGGTATTCACAGCTCTTTGAAATCGGGTTAGTGAACCTAGATGGAGAAGATAGCTTTTTTTCCTATACTAATAAAGGCATGCTCTCAAAGAAGCTCTCTCACTTGCCCTGCGTACTTTTGTGTGTTGTTCTTCCCCAGACCCTCACATACTTAACATGGGCCTGTTCTTTTTCCATCAAGAAGCATATGAGCAAGGGCATTTCCATGCAAACTGATGTGTGTGCTTGTGTGAGATGCTTTAATAACAGCAGCCCTGGAATGTAAAGATAACATGCCCGGCTCTATTTACAGAAGGGGCTGAGGATGTAGAATACATTTACATGGCATTATTGTAATAAGGAAGGGTAACTTTCCATGTCTCTGAGCACTTCTCTTGCTTCTAGAAGCCTTGAAGATGGGATACAGCAAACAGGGAATCTGTCAGCAAAGAGGATCCAGTGTAAAGGACATATAAAGAGAATGCAGGGTATGATCAGAAACCCAGAGATGGCAATGACAAAAACCCTTAATCAAATTTACCTCTCTAATTCTAACACTTCAACTGGTGGGTATATTATGTTCCTAGTGGAGGAACTGTTATGAAATTAAGGTGAACACATTATGTTATTCCTGTTGATCATTCATATGTTTATTCATACGCTGTGATATAATTTACTCAGATGCAAACTTCTAGAGTTTCTAACCATATTAGGAATTGGATATAAGGGGGAAAAAAAGCAGGATTAGTCCACGTCTGGCTGCAGATATCCTCGTATAAAGCAAAATAATTTAAATAAAGCACTAAGCAATCTCATCTGAAAGGCAGTTCACTTGGAGATAGCAAACACCAGTAACGTGAGCTCTGCTCTTCAGCTGGAAGCCATTATTAAGCAACAAGAACACAGCGAGCTAATCTAAAGTAGGAGGGTTAGCTGTGGGAGTAATTACTCTGTACTGCCAGTACTAAGGGCAGCTGCGACGTCTGTGTGTGGTTTGAAGATATGTCCATTACAGTGGCCTTGGGCACCTTGTTCTCGTGAAAGAATCCAATAAAACATTTTAATTATCTCTGTAAATATCTGATTGCTTTAAAAGTCACTTGCTGTGCACAGCGTAAATCTTGTAATTTTACAGACTTAGAGGTGTTTGCAAGATAACAAGTGTTCAGGGAGAAAAAAAACCCTGCAAGACAACAGGAAGAAGAAGGAAGCATAATCTGATATGCCCCCCATCAAAATAAAGCACGTTGCTCTGCCTAGGTAAAGCATAGCTCTCTGTCCTTCAGAAGGGAAGACCGATGTTCTGCTCACAATAAAAACCCGCACAACACTGCAGCCTGTTCGAGAGAAAAATTAACTACCAAAATGAAAAAATGACTGAATGCTCTACAGATGCTAAAATGGGAGCCATTTTGAAGGTGGTTGGGTTTCCGGACATACCGCCCTTATTTGAAGAAGAGGTTCTTGCAGTCTGAAGCTAAGTTAATGGCACTACATGACTTTTTTCTTCATTTTTAATGTTCCAGTTTAATTAGCAATTTCTATAATAAAGCTAAATCTTGTACAAGCCAAATAGCAGCAACCCGTATGTCCCAGCTGACTGCTGGCCTTACAGTGACCGGATGCTCTTTTGAAAAGATGCTAAGGAATGTATAGGTTGTAGATAAGAGACATATGACTAACAAGCACTAACTTATGTCTGTAATTGGCCTTACTCATTTATGCAAACAAAGAGTGGTGCGGTTGCAGGAGGAAATGCTTGTAGGTCTGGCCTCAAGCTCTCGGTGTCAAAGTTAATGGTGTCGAGCTCCAAGAACACCTTCACAACCAAGCCTAACTGCAAATATGCAGTTCTCCTGCCAGGTCCCAGCAGCAACTACAAGGGCCTGCGCTGAGTCTCTCTGAGGGTGCTTTACCACGAGTTCCCAGGGGAACCGGGCAGAAGCCTCTGCAGTGCCCCTGGCAGAGGGCTCTTCTGCCCTTGCAAGCAGTCAGCAGGCCCTGGGAACAAGGAACCGCAAAAGCAGCAGACAAAGAAGACTCATGACAGCCTTAAACCTATTTGCAGGCACGAAAGTGTGCAGAGCCTGACCGGCATGTCAGGACGGCGGTCAGCAGCTCAGTTCAAAGTATTAGTTGTTGAGCCTGGTGAGGCCCGGGAGGCTTAGTCACGCCGCGGCTTGGTCAGATCTGCATTGCTTTGGCCTATCCCAGACTTGCAGGGATTAGGATCACTATGTGGGGAAATTTCGAGCAACATGTGGCCATCAGGCAGCCTGCAGAACTGTCTCAATCGCAGTTATTCCCAAACCCGTACATCCAGTCCACACCTTCGTGCTGAGGAGCACTTGGTGAGCGCTCTAGGACACAGATCTGGCCCAATTTTTGCACATAGCCACAGAGCATCAATAGCTAGGGATGGAGAAACATCAACTAAAAATGAGAAAACATAGTATGTGGCATAGTAGGAAGCAACAATTATATCACCTAAGTGTTCTGGCTGGTGACAGATGTGTGTGTTTATTGTATATTCTGTTACAAAATTAGTTTTCTCTATAAACTATCTTAATTCCTCTTCGAAAGGATACTGTACATTTAAGCTACTGCTACACCTGCTTCCCCCAGAGGTCAATCCTTATCCCTGCCCATGGGTACGTTCGCTGCTGCAAAATGTCTGCTATTGCATAAGCTCAAATCACTCCTCAGCCATGCAAATTATTAATTAAATAATAAGTTTCAAACATGATTGAGGGTAATTTAGAGAATGTGTGAGCTCATTTCGATACACAGGATGTAACTGTGCTGTTGATTGACATTTTGTCATAAGCCTCTGTTTTTTAGTGGGTATGAATGTGTTTCTGAATATGCTGTTGAGGGGGATTAGATCCGAATTCCACGACCGAGGCGCATTTTATCTTTCAGCTCTTCCGTGCGGTAACAAATGAGAGCTGTCACTATTGCCTAAGTTACATTTCTTACTTTTCTTTTATGTGTGTAAATTCTTCTACTCCATGTAAAAGCAGTGGTGCACAACAGGGAAATGCTTCTTTAAACATGCGTTTTGGAAGGCTTGGATTACAGCCCTGCAAGGGTGTTTAATAACAGCGGCACTATTCCCAGATTCCTTTTTCAGCATTTGCACAACCAGTAAATGCAGCTTTAAGCTCATGCTGAAAATTGATACAATTTGTTTGTTGATATAGTTGCTGTCAACTGCACTTGTATAATTTATTATTGCCTACTGCTGCTAGTGATAATAAAAGAGTGAGTGGGTTTTGCGACGTGAGTAAAACATGAGCAGAAAATCTCCACTGGAAATACTGAGTCACTGAATAAACATGTAGACCACAAATTCGTTATACATTATTCATTGTACAGGTTACAGATGGGCCCGACGCAGATGAGGCTGCTTAGGTTTGTGCACACGCACACGTGTGCGCACATCTGCCGGCGTGCACAGGCATGCGCAGGGGCGAAGGGTGTCCAAATCGGGGTGCCACTCCAGCTCCTCTCTGAAAACGGAGGCCAGACACAGCGTTTGGCTGCAGCGGACCGTGCTGCGACTACCTCCAGGCCCATCAGCCTGCAGTTTTACAGGTTTTGGCCGATATCCAGTGTAAATGTTGCTAAAGACATTGTTCAAGCCATAGCGATCAGGGGTGCCTGCACTGCTATAAACAGCGGATAAGAGACTCGAGATATCACAGCTCCCTTCTGACTCCGGCGTTGCCGCCAGCGCAGCAGCAGCAGCTGCCTGGCCCCCGTGGGCCGCCTTCCCGGCAGCGCCCGCGCACCTTCCCGGGGGGGTTGCTCCAGCTGCGCGCAGGCAGAGGTTCAGCGAGGCGCATAAGGGCAGGGGGTTTCCTCAGGCCTCTTCCAACCTGCCGCACTTGCCTAACCACAGACAAGCAGCACAGCCTCCCTTTTCGGGGCTGGAAACTTGCTCACCTGCTTGGAGAAAAAAACCCAAAAAACAAAGCAACTTTGACGTGTGTGCGTAGCTGTGCCAAGTGGCGACACCTGCCGTAACATGAATAAACTGCTTAGAGTTTGCATTTGCCATTCGAAGCACATTTTGTAGGTGAAATACAGGGAAACTGGTGTTCAGTGTAAGCCCGAATGCTAATGCCGCACATGTTTTGGGGAAACAAAACAGGAGGAATTGTGGCAGAGCTGCTGAACCGAGTAAACCCCCATGACTTCAGTCATTTTTTTCAGCCATGGCCCACTCCAAGCATGGACTCCCTGAGGATGAATAGGCACTTGCAGATTTAGCCACTGTGACAGAGCTGATTGATAGACACCGGTAGAACTCCCCCAGACCAAAGCATTTATTTGCTTTCTCACATTGTTGCTGCTATACTAAAAAAAAGGCCCATTAGACTCTATTGGTGATTTCGAGGAGAAGCTCGGCAATCACATTTTTCTTCACTGCATAAGCCTTCAGTTGTAGCTCAACCATTAAATATACATCATCAGTGTCTTTTTTTCCAAATGCCCATACAGTGCTGCAGCTCCAGTCTCCAGAAAGGCTGTAATTTCCTTGTATTGTCATAACTCTATTTTTAATAAAATGGGCAAAATGCTTAATGGCAACCTTAATTCTATTCTTTGCAAATACTGGGGATTTGACATTTAAGTGAACGCTTACCCAGCTTACACACACAAGGGTATTTAAGTTACTGAGGCACGGTCGTGCACTCCATCTGCAATCCCTTGTGCAGTTGTCAGGGTGCCTAGAAAATGCCAGTCAAAAACATATGACTGCCATCTTACCTGAAAAATCACATTACAGACATCTGTATCTTCGATACATTTTGCACTCTTCCCCACCTCTTGAAAAGCTACTCTACTCATTTGCAGTTGACAACACATCTATCCAAATTCAATTCTACAGCAGTTTCCTAGGTAACTAGCACTTTGGCACAGAAATGTTCCACGCAGCAGAATGAGCCAAAACACCCTTTAGCATTTCCACTTCTTTTCAATCCTTTCGAAACATCCAAAGATACAGAAAACCTGCACAGAAGCATTGAAAAACAATAACAAGAAAGCCCATGGCAAGGTATGTTCAGCCGCTCTGTTTAATTTCCATCCAGGAAATTCTGCATCCGCCAAAAATTAGCTCAGATCTTGAGACAAGAACAATCTAAGGTTTCAAACCACTTCTCAAGGGTTGGACCATTTTGTGCTGTCTTCGCAGATCCCAAACATCTTTCTCCTTTCTAGGCTCTGAGTCATGCATGTAGCATAGATGGATATTTCTGAGTCATGCTGCGATCTAATAGCTTGTCTCTGCTCTTCCAGCCTCGTTTATCATAGGCAAGCGCCAGTGGGGCCTTACAAGGGGTACAGGGCAAGGACTGCTATCCCCAATCTATTAGTGGGTTTCTGAGAAAGTTTCCTCACATTGCTTTGTACCAACATCTTCTTCAGTCATCTCAGTGACTGCTGTGTTTTCTCGTGTTATCTTGTTACAAACCAGCAAATGCAGCATCCGGACAGCAAAGCTGTGGTTGTGGCAGCTAATGGAGAGGTAGAATGCATTTCCTTGTTTTGCGTACAAGAAAAAGTGAAGTCCTGCCCTTGCCTAGTATCCACACATGGTGCATTTAAGTGCCGAAAAAAAAGCTGCAGCCTGAAGCCAGGAGCATATTAGAAGAGACTGGGCCATAAAGCTGCACTGACAGCCCTTCCTAGCATAAGCATGCATCCATATATGCATGCACACACATACAGAGTTGATCCCAGCAAAAAAAAGGTAATTAAGGAGAGGGGAAACCTGGGAGTGGCTGATATAAAATGCCCTAAAGGGGAGGAGCAGCTCCAGGAATGTGCTTCTGAAGGGCTTGGTCTGGTGTCAACCTCCTTGAACATGTCCTGCTGCATCTTGCTCGTATACCCCCATAAAGCAAACTTGGCAGGGCTTTGCCAGACCCATAAATGAGGAAGTGAGAGGCCTTTGTAATTGAAGGCTTTACCTTCCAGGCAAGGCCCTCCCTTCTCCGGCTGTAATTGCACTAGTTTGCTGCAGGGCAGCATGTGCGTTTTGGACTGGCGTATAGTTCAAGAGAAGTAACTGTTGCCTGCAGCTGTCCTCGCTTCAGAGCATGTTATAGCAGGTTAAAGGTTGCTGTAAGCTATGCCAGTCACCAGTTGTCTCAAGAAGCTTTCCTTGTAACCACACATTGCCGGGACATAAGGATACACTAGTCATGTCCCTTGGAACAGCCTCTGCTCCAGGAGCTTGGGGAAGACAGGCCAGGGACACCTGTTGGTTGCAGAGTGGCTTCGTGATGTCTTCCACAGGAGAGGGGCTCTTCAAGACACTGAATATGCAGGGTTAAAAAAGTTTTGTGCTGCAGCCTGGTGCCAAGCTGCCACAGACTGCAGCTGCCCTGCCTTGCTAGCTAATTTGAGAGCTGAGAGTTTTTGCAATTGCAGCACGCTAGCCAGCTCCTTACTTTATACTACATGAAGTGAGCATTCCCCTCTTTGCTGCCTACCAGGATGCTCTTTCTGCAGTGCTGCCACCACTAGTGTGGGACAGCAAAGCATGTTATCTCCTTCTGGAGCTCGGTACTGTACCGGAGTGAGTGTGGCCCTTCTGGTTATGCTCCCCTTTCCAGATGCCCGACAGCTGGGTGGGATACCTAAACCAGGCCATCTGCTTATTTATAGCTCCCTGAGAATCGGGGACACAAGCTCTAGCACCAGCCTCAAGGCTCAGTCCTTGTACATGCACTGCTGTCTGACAACCTGTATCTCAGAAGTGAGACCAAGAAGCTGGCTTTAGCTGGGCTGCCAGATCCTCCATGGCCATTCAGCCCGAGCTCAGTCCCAGCAAACTTTACAGTTTTGCTGTGTAAAGATTTAGGAGAAGCCATGGAAGCCTTAGGCCATTCATTCGGCAGTTTAAACACCACAGTAGTTGCAAGGGGCTACACAAAACGAACACTTCTGTGCAGCTCCCGGCTTTGGTTTGCTCACTGTGTTG
This sequence comes from Dromaius novaehollandiae, assembly GCF_036370855.1. Taxonomy (NCBI): domain Eukaryota; kingdom Metazoa; phylum Chordata; class Aves; order Casuariiformes; family Dromaiidae; genus Dromaius; species Dromaius novaehollandiae. The sequence goes on along the minus strand of NC_088100.1, from coordinate 33,946,306 downwards.
CATGCTTTTTTGTGATTCAGGTACCAAATGAGCTCTTGCTCCCCAGCTGCAGCCTGCCATCCCTTGTCCACTCTCCGTCTCCATGAGCAAGACCTTTTCTTTATGATCTTCCTATACCTTTGTCAGCTGCCTTCCACAAAGAGCTGCTACATGAGCACCGCCTTAGTTATCAAGCCATTTGGGCTATCATAAGCCATGTCTTTTTACTCCTCAAAGCAGTTTATTGTAAGAGTTTCATAATCCTTCCACATAAATCTTTGCTGGACAAAAGAAATTCTCCTAATATACCTGACTTTCACCTTAATGTGAAAGTTAGAAAGCCGTAGTGAAGGTACAGAACAGTCTAATAATAAAAGTTGTCCTCAGAAAACAAACAGAGTTTGTAGTTTAAGCACAAAGTAGCCTGACACTAATCTGTCAGACCAGGCACTGCAAATAATGCAGAAATATGGATAAATGTGCTTTTTAAACGTACTTAGTGCAACAATATTGATTTACGTGAGTTCATAATCACTACTGAAGAAGAGATAAGAGTAGGCTGTTTAATATAAACGATTTATTTTTTGCATTATGGATTTTCCTTCCTAACTTTTCATCTCAGAATGGGGTTTGACTGTTTTGCGGGCTGTTACTTGAAACAAGCACACACGCACACAGCCAGCAAGCACGCACCGTCGCTGCACCTGCAGCTACACATTCAGCACATGGGGGAAAAGAAAATCCAGTACTGCCGTTTTTCCACAGAAGAGTGCTTAACGTGTTTTTTCATTGTTTTTCGTTTTTTTCCCTCCACCTTAAAGCTGAAAACTTTGTGCTCGGTAAGACGCAAAGCCAAGGGCCCCCCGAACCGGGCCCGGAGGCAGCAATAGCTGCTGCAGGCAGCTCCCCGTGGCCCACAGTGCGGGGCGCCCTCCGCCGCCGGTCCCGCGCGGCACCGGGCACCCGCGCGGCAGCGGCGGCAGCGGCGGCGGCGGCGGCAGCGGTCCCTGGCGCCCCGCAGCGGCCGCGGGCTGGCGCCGCTGCCGTCCCGCCGCGGGGCCGGGCGGTTCGCTCACCCTGGATCACTTACTTCGAAGGTTTTCGCCCTTTTTCGCTGTTTGCAGATAGAGCGAAAGCAGCCCAGCGCTTTTCTCTAAGCTGCTGCTTCTTTATAAGCCTCTGCTACGCAGTGGCCACACAGAGCTACAGGTTTCCACCAGGGGTGTTGTGTGCCCTGTCAAACAAACATGCACATGCGCTCCCGGCCACGGCTTGCCTGACCCGGCACTGTGGCTGGCCAAAGAGCTCTCGCGGTGCCCAGGTCCCCCATGGCACCCAGGTCCCTCAAGACACCCACATCCCTCATGGCACCCAGGTCCCTCGTGGCACCTATGTCCCTCAAGGCACCCATGTCCCTCACAGCACCCAGGTCTCTCACGGCACCCAGGTCTCTCACGGCACCCAGGTCCCTCACTGCACCCAGGTCCCTCACAGCACCGGCGTGCTGGGCACAGGCACATCCCAAGGTTTTGGGCCTAGCTTCTACCTGAACACAGCTTCATTGCCCATCTGAACCGTCACCAAGCTTCGGGTCAAAGCTGCAGTGTGACTGCTCTTTGGGAATTCCCAGCTATTCAGAAAACACCAACCCCTGCTCTTATTTGTTAGGACATGCACTCCAAAAAAAAAGCCGGGCATAATACATGGGCCAGGCAAATTCCTCTGGTCGCCACCTCAGCTGGTGACTGTCACCTCAGCCGCAGCTGTGCTGATCACTGCCCCCATAGAAAACATGGCTCTTTCCCTTTATGCAACTGCAGCTACTGGCTGGCTTGCTGCTTTGTTTGGGGTTTCTTTTCAGTGAAGGGGACTCTGTACTGTATGAATCATTCTTTTGTCACAAAATCACCTTCGGTTTCATCTCACTGAAATCAGTGGCAGAATTCCCACATTCCTCAGTGCAGACGGATCACATCCCAAGCCTGTAAGAAATGCACAGTGTGCATGAGATCCACAAATACAAGGGAAAAGAGTAGACTTAAAAGAGTCATGTACAAATTGAAGAGCAGCCCCAGAGAGGTGAGGTATTGAAAAACTCTTCTCAGCCTTTTTTCTATTCACTGTTACTCACTGAAGGAATGTAAATGTTATCAAATCCAACAGGTAGTCCCTGGAGACCAAAGATACAGTTCTGAGCTGGTATCAGGCAAATATGTGGTGGAAGAACAAGGCACAGATTAGTGCTGCAGAGAGATACTGGCCTAAAGAACAAAAGAAGGTTAAGCCCTGAAGAGTCAGTCACTACCATGGAAACGTATCTCTCCTCCTCACTTCTTACATTTTGGGATTTGTTTTATGGAATACTTGAATGACATAACAGAAACTTAACCAAGAAGCCTGCATGTATAGAGAAGCTGCAGGATTATACAGATAGCACAGCAGTGGCTTCTGGTTTGGCTGTAATTGAACTGAATTATATATCAAGCTTTCTAACAAAAGAAAACACAATGGTTTTCTTCCCTTATTTTTCTGTGTACATGATGCATGAAAAAAGCCTGAAGTTTTGTTTTTTAACATTAATGGTTTAGGAATTCTGGTCTTTCCCACCAAAGGACTTGGGAATCAAATGAACTGCTAGCATAACTGGAACAGAGAGTTAAAGCTGAGCAACTCAGACCTGAGTCCAGGTACCAAACTACACAAAACTTTGTGTTTCACAGCTTACAGAGACTATGACTAGGGAAAGGACAAGAGCAAGCAATCACAGGGTTTCTTAAATTTGGTAGGAGACCAGATACTTCAACTCCCTCTCAAATCTTCGGGCCTTTTTCATACATGGTAAGACGAAGCAGAAGTCATCAACCCAGTCTTAAGCTGCTGTGATAAGCTTGTTGATACCCACAGTTCCAGCAACGGCAGTCAGTATGTGCCATTTGAGATTAGGTGTGGAGCAGCTCTGAAGCTATTTGTGCCTTCATCAACTTCATTTTCCACTGCCTGTTAAATCCTAGAGAGCCAACCATTAGGAAGGATAACTGTCCATCCTGTTACTTTTCTGAAAAGCTCCGTCTATATTGCTGGCACCAGATATTGTTTCCAGTACTAAATTAATAGAGATGGGTCAAATCCTCAGGCCTTTTCTTCAGGAAGAAATCGACTGCCATCTGTGAGGCTTTAAAGAGCTGACCAAATTCCCACAGTCGCTATTCTTCTTTTTCAGTCAAAAAGATAGGAGCTAAGGAACTATGCCTCGTTCTTTTTCCTGGCTCTTGCCCTTTCCTCCCTGAAGTGAACAGCCATTTCTCCCCCCTCTCCCATCCTGTGCTCTCGAGGCTCTTGCCCCTGCCCTCTGTGAGTGCCTGCATTTTTGACTCAGTGATTTGCCCATCACAGAGCACCTGACTTTCCCATCCTAGCTGATGCTTCAGGAGGGCTGATGCAACATCCCCTTTTCCACAAGATTTTTTTTGAGCTTACAACTAAATATGCACTTTAAGTCCCCTTAAAGTTAAGCTGCCACTTCATGCATGCATCAGACCATCTCCAAAAAGAAAAACATGGATGATCTATGTCTACAAACTGCTCCATTAAAAAAAAAAAAAAAAAAAAGCTTATAAATGGTCAAAAGCTCTGCAGCACTGACTGCTAATGGACATCCAGTCCTTCTAAACTGTAGCATATGAAGGACATTTGTGGACTCGTTCTAAATCCAGACTTCCTCTCGTCCAGTGGCAGCTACATTCTCAGTCCTTCAAAATCCGAAGAGTCTTCCACAAGTCATAAGAATGGTTTTGAAGTACTGCCTTTTATTTTAATCACTATCATCAGCTTCTTTTGAGTAGCCTGTTCACTCCCGAGCATTCAGGAGTTGCTCGCTCAGTCTCAGGCTATTTCTCTCTCTGAAATAAACACAGTACTTTCTAAAATTGGCAAGTGAAGTTCTTATGCTATCTCTTGATTCCTGTTGCTGGAACTTTAACAAATACAAGCTCAAAGTGTGGATAATGCTGCTGCTGGCTTCTGACAGACTTTGCTTGGTACCTAAATATTTAGGAAACATTTCTCTCCTGACAATCCCCCCTCCAACACACACACACATTATTAAACTAATAATCAGTTTGTTTTGTCCTTACACATTAGTGTAATAGTGCCATGTTTTGCATTGCAGGCACTGTTTCTGCAGTATGCAAATACAGATATTACAACTGATTTCCTTTCTTTTTTAAGAACATACCATAACATTTGATTAAAGTTCTGGTTTACAATACTTGCTGCATTTCCAAATCTTAATATTTTGGGGTTAAATTATTTGACAAGATTTCTTAAAATACCTAGGACAGTCTTATTGACCCTTGTGTGAGTATGCAGGCTTGCTCTACATGGGATTATTCTGTCTTCTATCATTGGTACTGTAGCACTATGTACATGAGCATGCTTTAGTTTGTGGAGACCTGCTGTAAAGAAACAGCCTAGGCAAGTCAGACCAGACAACACTGACTAGGGACAACATGGGGATACTGGAAATACAGAGGTGATAGTGCTGCTATATTTCCTGGTGAGCATAAGGCTGGGACAAGACACATTTTCTGTATGAAATACTCTTTTATAAGGGGATGTTATAAACTGAAGAAGACCACAGTGTTCTGCTTAGGTGTGTGGCTGAAGAGCTTTTATTTGGCTGCAACTGAAATTTAGTGACAAGTTTCTGTATGGATAACATTGTTTTCTGATACTTTCCAGTGTAAGAAAAACTTTAGGATACAGGACAAGATGCGATATTGCTATGCCTATCTACTCTCTGAGGAACTCTCAGCTGCATTTCTCACATTTATGCTCTGCCCTTTCCACCATTATGTCTGAAATAGGCAAACGCACCTATCCCCATTTTATTCATCAGAAAATGCAGGTACTAAGATACTGATACCCAGGTTCTCAAAGTCAACCAGAAGCCTACGTCCATAAATGAGGAGGAAATGTGAAAAAAAAGACTCTAAATCTTGACCTAAATGAATTTCTGCAGACAGAGGAAATATATAGCAGATGTAGCTATCACACAACCTTTCACTACGTACACAGTGTTTTACAAAGTGAACCATTACTGATTTGTAACTGCTAAACTATAGAGGAGTCAAGCAGTTCCCCTCCTATCTCTGGCACCTCAGGTAGGAAGAATTTGGATCACAAAATGCAGAAAAAACAATTGATTTATATGACATTTCTGCCACCCAGATATTTCTCATAGCCATAGCACTTAAATCCCAGCATACGTGGTCATCTGCTGGGAAAATACCTACACGACCTATGTACTTTCTTTTCTTTCTTCTTCTAGAGAGAAGTGGTAGGGCTGGGAGGGGGTTTTAATGTTGTTAGGAATGTTGTTAGGCTTGATACATGTTACCGGAGTTTTAATCACTCCAGACAGCCAGAATACTCATTGCCTGAGTTGAGAAACCACATCCTTTAACAATCTACTTTGTTGCCAATTGCTTTCTACTGTATTTGCAGAATTACAGCAGGGTAACAGGGGTGAGTGGTTGAGCCTTTAACAGCAGGAGCTGCATCGCTTTCTGGTCTTTCTTCACTCAAGGCCAGACAAGAGTATTGAGGCCCATAATCCTTTTTGCCAGAGTTAAATGGGCGATAGACAGTAGAGCAGTGACTACACAGGAGCGAGCAGAAAACAGCCACAGGTAGGACGAAAGACCTTGTAAAAGGCAAGTCACAGGCTACTAGTAAAATCTTGGAGCATACAGAACATTTCTCAACAGCCTCTGAAGAACAGATCCACTCTGAACTTTTCTTCATGTTGGCTATCATGCATATATAGCATATCATACCTGGGCTGAACTTGACTTGCCTGTCAGTGAAAACAGGCAATGACAGTGCATGTATAATTTCTCTGGGAATTACGAAGGAAGGAGGCCATGAAGCTCTGGTTGTTCTGCCCACTCTCAGCAATTCTGATACAACTGTACCACAATGGTCTAGGCCAAAAGCTTCTTCTCCTCCCACAAGAGAGACACTAAATTTGCATTTCAATATAAAATTTAGAGCATTTACTCACCACAAGGAAAATAAATGCCTGTTTTCATCTCACGAATTATGAGTTTAGTATCTTTGCTTCTTCCTCTGTATATTATGTATAAGGGAAGTACAGTGTTCTCATGGGAAAACCAGAAAGAAAGTGAAAGGTGATTTATCTTTGTACTATAATCCCAACACTAAGCAATGAGCTTTTAAAAGGCAACAGTCCCTGGAAAAGGAGAGCAGCGCACACAGCTTATCTGTCCTGGCACAGTCTACTGCTTCTTTCCTGAAGTCTTTGCGTATGTGATCCCTGTTGATCAGAAACACCATAAATAAAATAGTTCAACATGTTATTTGATGATACATTTTCTGTGCTCTAGGAGGGGCTGGAAATGCTAAACTGTACTTATTGCTCAGGATCAGAAAGGAGAAGATATCCCAGTTTTGGGCACAATATCCAAAGCCAGGAGATTTATGAAACTGAGGGCTTTTGCAACACTGTGATGAATTCTATATTTAAACAGAGCACTCCCACCACACAGAAGCAGAAATATAACATGCCTTTTGTTCAGAGATTTACCATGTTTAATTATTCATTTTTTTCAGTAGCTTAACCATGTATTCAGTTAAATAAAGTAATTAACAAAAGTGTTCAAAGTGAGGCAATATTGTCTTTAGGTTATTTTTAAATTGTGTTCAGGTATCTGTGGGACATGGAAAACTAAAATCAAACAAAGTACATAATCTTTGCTTCTCTAATAGCAAAATTTAGTGCCAAATTCTGCTCTCGGGTAAATTGTTACAAAGCATTATCCATAACGACATTACAATACATTGGCATGTTTCTGGATTTAAACAAGTGCAAAAGATCAGAAAATGTTCTTATGTCTTACAAGCTCAGCACATACCAATTACAGACCTGGTGCCTAGTTTCAACACATACTGCTCAGCTGACCTAGAGTAAGCACATGCAGCATCACTCAACCAAAATTTGCTGATCTGATTTCACCAGAATGCAATTTGGCTAACTGACTTCAGTTTGCCTGATTTGAAGAATGAGAGCACAATTTGGCGCCTTTCTTGGTGCAAAGGAAACCAACCAAACAAGACTTTCACCAGGCCTCAGTTTTTGGCCCCAGATTTCAACATACGCTATTACATCAATCAAAAGAACCACAGAAATTACTTATTTTACTGTTCCTTAACACATTTCACACAGTCCTGCAGTGAGCAGAATCACAGACGAACCTCAGAACATACAGAGAGCACAACTACTACACTGGACATGAAAAGGAAATTTTATTAAACATGTTTACATAACATGAGTTGGAAGTTCATTTAAAAGCACAGGGGAGTGTTAAGACAAGTGGTCAAAATAGAAAGATACTATCGAATTATAACTGGTTGGTTTTTGGCCACTAAGACAGAATGGAATCTAGTAGTAGTGCACCAATGCTTGAGTTCTTCCTGCTCAGCAGGTCGAGCAGTAGTCAATCTGCGCCCTACGGAAAGATGGGCAGAACAATTCCAACGTGTTGAATAATAATAAATAGTTCATTTGGTGCAGGCAGTAAGTCTATGAATTAAAACCTAGTGTGTACACAGTTTCTACATGTGTTACAGCCCCACAGTAGGAATCTACACCAAAATATTTATTAGAAGGAATTTGGTCCGTACTACATCACGTTTTCCATAGGGTAAAAAATAAAGTCCATCTATAGACATTTAGCACCAGACTCACAGACCTAGCCTGGCTAAAATCTGCAAAATGTCTATAACAAAAATGGATGGCTTAGATTTCTTGGTTACTTCAGTATAGTAATTACGAGCAAACTGTACAAGTACATGCAACATACAAGCTGGTCTACGTGGAACTAACATACATTATTAAATAACCTTTTTCATTTCTTTTTACAAAACGTGCATGCAGCTTTGAACAGTTCCAAGTCATGCTGCTCTATTTGTGTGATCACAAAATTGAATGGCCTGTAAAAGGAGGGGAAACATATCAGTGCACCTGCAGAGTCTGCAGTTTTTAGCACATTTACAGAAAATCACAAGGGATTTCAAGGCCAAGAACTCAAATGAATAAAAAGCAAATTGAAATTTGACTTTTTTTCTCCAAAAAGTAAGATATCTTGCGTTAAAAAATCAAGCCTTGTGCTTGCATCAATCTCAAAGAAATGTAAACTAAAATTTGATAAAAAACATTAGTAAGTGCAGAATATTTCAACTGGAATTTCCAGTGAAACACTGAACAACTCATACCATGCTCTACCCAGGGCAGACAAGTGTGTCTGAAGTGACACACATCAGAGAAGCCTGGGTACAGCTGAAAGTGTCATATGCTCAATCCATTCGTGGTCAACATTTTGGGAATTCAAATATACATTTATACACAGAAACGTAAATATTTCCTCTCCATTTCTAGGAGGAAAATTGCATTACCAGTAACATATTCAATGTCAAAATTATGACTAAAGCTGCTTTTTACCAGTTCCCAGCATTAGTTGCAGAATTCTTCAAAATTCTTCCATGCAAAACATCATAAACATAAAGGTTATTATATATAATGCGAACATATCTGCTTTTTACAAAGAAAAAGTGGCACTGTGATAATTATTTATTTTTAAGAACATAACCTTGATTGGTCATTTGCTCTGGGTTTCCACATGAAAGACTTTGAAGTACCAGAACTGAGAAACAATTTGAACTTGCTGGAATAAAATTGTGGCTGTTGAACACTTTAAGCAATGCTTACAGAGATATACTTCAGCCCTTTTTTGTTTGGTTTTGAGAAAGAAAGCAAGGGTCTCTGTTAACATTGTGAGGACTTCTACAAAACTAACAGAATCACATGGCAAAAAAACTAGTGGAAGTAACAAGTACAGAAAAACTGCTGAAACACCAGGAAGATAACACTGCTTGAGGGGTCTGTCAAAATGTGAAAAATACAACATTGTTAACAGAGTGAGAGCTTCCAGTTTGACTAATTTTTTATTTGATTTGAACCTAAAGGTCCCTCTCTCTTTTTTTGGATCATTATAAGCATCAGTGACAGTTGCTAATAGATTGACCATATGTATGTGATACACCTTTGTTCTGTCAATATAAGCCATCTTTTAACAAACAATTCAGACATATTTTTGGATAACTACTACAAGCAAAAACAGAAGTGATTGTCTCTCTCCAACAGTGTTTTTGATCATGTGAATATCTGGTTCCAGTTGTTACACTGGGTGATGTTTTTACTAGACAGCACCTGCTACTACGATCTAATGCAGGGAGGCCCAGTTGAACTCTCCAGAGATGATTGGGAAGCCCTGCGTGTCAGGGGGGTCAAGGTTGGATCCACTAGTGATGAAGGCGGAAATAATTTATACCAGCCTATTACCACGCTGGACAGATCAAGTTCCTCCAGAAGGATCTGGGCAACTCCCATGAAGCATTTGTGATCCATTCGGCCATAATCTCCCCAAACTATTACCTGTAAGAACAGAAATGCAGGTTCAGCATTGTTCCAAAACCTGTGTTCATATGTTCACTCCTACTGTATTTCATTATGTGTATTGTAAGGAAAATATTATTCTTAAGAGTGAATGATTGCTCCTTCCTGTGGGAAAACCTAATGGCAGGACTGGAGCAAGAGTCAACAAAAAAGAAATGTTTAATACAGCCAGACATTTCACAGGTCTGAAACCACAAGCTACAAGGATGCGTTTGCTGGTATTTATAAAATTAAATACTAAGCAAGTTGGAATGGGGTTACTTATATTGCTTAAACTTAAGTAAACATGTATGTGCTTTACCAAATGATAGCCTAAAATGGGATTAAGAAGCAACTGACCTGAAGGACTTTACCCTGTGGACTTTCATCAAAAACCAGTGTCTGTTGGTACAGAGGATCAAGGGTCTTCCGTGCAATTCTTGTCTTCTTCTTAGCTATGCATGCTCCATTTTCCAATAAATACACTTTGACATACGGAGCTGCAAACAGAATATCATGAATTTTATGTTTGGATACAAAAACTTCTACATTGCACTTCTGAGCTGGAGGACAAATGCCATAAAAGGAAGTTGAGTGGAAAGAAAATGACACACTATCTTCACTATATAATCTGAACACAATTACATTCATTAAATAAATGGACACAGAACATAAGAAATCAGTTTGATTTTTATAAACCTTGAATTTAATGATCCAAGATGTTACTAATAACAATTCTGTTTCATGTCTGTCAATTTAAAAACACTTTCCTCTGCCAGGAATTAGTTGTCACTGTTAGCTACTCTGAAGTCTCTATGTATGTCTAGGGGTCAGAAATATATTAAAAAACCCAGAAGACTCTGATGTTTCATTGACAGGAATGTTAAAACTAAGACATTCAGATAGCGAGGACATTCATTGCTCTTTCATTTTCAGCTCCTAAGGAGGTTATAAAGTACCATTTTGGCAAAATGCACTCTGAAAACAATTGTTCCAATTGTTTTGGTAAGCAGTGGCTGTGGTGGAAATTATAAATCTCTTCTAATAAAGATTTTTGTAAATAACTACAGTTTCAAAATATTTTTCTTATAAAATGATACAATATTAAATCCCATTCATTATAAAAATTATTGGCACTGGCACTGGTGCAACCTGCTATCTTGAAGCACTGTTGTAACACGGAAGACCACGACATTTGGCTCTAACACCCTGTTTGTTCAAACCACTTTCATCTGTTTCCATCTCTTATTTTGACACGGAAAAAATGCAAGGACTTCATCAGCAAAGCCTCTCTGAGAGAAAAGATTTGCCTAGGATATGCAGAAATACGTCTGCAAACATTCCTTCCAGAAAGCATACTGAGTTGACGAAAATCACTCCTTGAAATGTTGCATGCAATTAATAGCAAGGTGGTAAATGCAAGGTGGTAAGAAGCGAACATAGGTATAAAGGATATATCCATGCATGCCCCCATTGCTGAAAAACAAACCAAACAAATGACAGTGTAATGATAGCTAATGAAGAGCTCAAAGGTCTCCAAACCCCAGTTCATCAGCATATTTCATATTCTTGTTTTACAGTCATATATTGTCTATTTTCCCTTACCTGGGGTCGACTTGGAGCCAGGCTTTTGTGTGAGGCCCCGGGCTCTAATGACTTCTACTTCTAATTGGCCCTTTTTATCCACCATTCCAATCTGAATATCACCTGAGAGGGAGAAGAAAGAAACTCACATTTAGAGAAGAAATATAGCCTGGGGGATAGGATATAAGAAGCAAAAAGACTAGTTTGCTGTTAGCCTGCTGGGTGATGCTGTGCTTGTCAATTCTCCTCCTTATTCCTTACATTTCTCCATCCTTAAAACAGGAATAAAAGATGCATACTTAGGAGGCTTACTTGTTCTTGGTGAACAGCTTACACCAGAGCTCAGTATTGACGTTCTGATCCAGGGAGAGAGGGAAGTTTTACAACAATGCTATGGTATCACCACCAACCTTCTAATTTTGCATGGGTGAATTATGTAGAAACTTCCTACCTAGGACTGTCGTCCTTGTGGGCCAGCCTCTGACATGCCCTGCCCTGAGAGCGGTCTCACTCTCGTGGAGCCTAAAGCCCAAGTTCACGTTCAGAAATCCCCTCAGCTGGAAGTTTCTGCCTCCAAGCTGAGATGCAGGAGCTGACAGTGTGAATACTCCTCATCTGATGCAACAGGAGGGAGAATGGGTGGAACAGGCAAACTTTGTAAATCTCAGTAACTACAGTTGTCTGACGGGATCCCCAGTGTAAGGCAGACAAACCAAGCAGATGTGGCACAAGGTCATAGCACCGCTTCAGAGAACGATGTGCTGCCCTCCAGGAGCTCACAATGAGGTCTTTTCCTCCAAAGGTCTCTTAACAAGTGTAGGGGTGATGATCTTCCCTGTTTTTATCAATATTTCACACCCATTCTGGTGGGAATAAAATCACCCAACATGTTCAAAAAATCAGCTGCTTACTCACACAAACTACTGAGCAGCCAAGCAGCTGTCTCGCTATCTGAGTTGTGGCAAATGACGTTTCCAGTTACAGCTGCAGAAAAGGAAAACTGCACAGTCTGGGACCAAGCACTCTTCTGATCTAGGCTAACAAAATGCAAATGAAGAGAGAATGCCTTAACGATGGGCTGATGCTCAAAACATCAGATCTCTTTAGCTTCTTATATAATGGAATCAGCTGGATAGGTATGTAATAGGCCACAGACTCAAAAATACACAGTATGAGATGTGCGGCTATATGACACTTGCGCAAATAAAAAAAAAAGCCTATATCCACGACACATCTGACTTTGATTTTATATATTATTTATTTGATATGCAAACCCTGAATTACTAAAAAAACACCAGCAGTCCTGAACTACAGAATTTGGAGCATCCAGATCTATAAACACCACATTTTGAAATTAACTGGGGATGAGATCTTCATGTAGTATATTGTAGCAGTGTTTATACCTTGGTACTTGAGGTATGACAGAGCAGCAAGGAAGATTTTTTTATCTATCAAACTTTGCTTGAATGAACAGAGTTCTGTGCTGCACTAAAAATAGTTCCTATTTTAATGAACCATTTTAAGAGCGCATCTCAATACTGCATATCCGAATAAAAACATGCTACAGGCAGCCAGCAGAGGGAGCAACAATACAAACATTTCCAGATCATCCCCAACTAAAGGATGCCACACGAAACAGCTTCTGAAAACTGCTAAGCAGCACTGCCGAGTGCTTTTTTGAGCCAAAACCTTGCTTGAGCCTTTAGTAAGAAAACAGCTCTAAAAAGTGGAAATAAACATATTACTCAAGTAATCTGCAGGAAAATATTTACACAGGAAACAAGATTAAAATAAGAAAACAGATGGAAGAAATCTAGATAATCCATACCAGCTGAGCTGCTTAGACTTTTATTGGGTGAAAAATGTCACAAATATCTTCTCTTTCAAAATAATTGTATGTATTTATAAAGTCTGCTGCTTAATAATGTGCTAGCCAAGTAGCAGCTATTTGTGCTTTACGGAGTACTGAAAGCATTCTCAAGAAAGTTTCCTTTTCATTCTGCTCATGAGCTGGGAGGGAAACACTCTCTTCTGCGATTTTTCTTTCTTTCCTTCCTTCCTCAGAAAGGTCAGTGACCTTCTTGCACCTGATCTGAGACAACTTTACTGAAGCATTGGCCATTCATAATTTCCAATATGAGTAATATGATTAAAGTAGCAAAGATGACAAGAGCTCCACACTTTTCACCCTAAACATGTAACATTTGAAGCATATCTAAGAATTGCTTACATATTTACCAAGAATTGCTTACATATTTACCAAACTCTTCCAAAAATACTTACATAGTGCCATGCCGCTGCACAGCTTATATGCTTATACCCTATTCGTAACCGGTATACAGTTAATGCTGCTATAGGGAAATCTGGACTGGCTTGGAATACAGAAGAGATCACAGACAGCCCCAGGCAGCTGCTGTGGGAAGAAATTTTGTCTCTTTCATTATAAACACTGGCTTTATCAACAACCGATTTTTGAGCACTGCAAATGTGCGCTGAAATTTCAAATTCTGGGTTTACTTTGGGACGAACTAAGGTTGGACAAATGCAGTATTTGGCAAGATACTGTCACATCCAGTATAATCTGTGACAAGTACGTATAAACTTTGAACTGCTGAGATCTGGCAGTAAGCTCAGATTGAAAAAACCACAGTAATTGTGAGTGGGAAGGAAAGCGCAACCCCTATTTCAAAATGCAAGTGAGATTAGCAGGCACCTCACGTACAGTACAAATACTGTTTTTCACTGTATTTTGGATGCCAGTGTGCCAGGAATACTAGCAATTGGGGACAGGACATTCACGTTTAAGGTGAAGGAATCCACTGTGTAAAAGTCTTTTGGCTGCTGTAGTGTGGCAGTGTGTATTATGCTTTAGTTAATGACTATTACTCATCTAACATAGCAGAATGTATTATTCTTACCCATGGCAGGGGTTGCTAGTGTTTGTCGGCCTACTAACTGTGCAGGTCCAAGTCCATCGAGGAAATCACTAAACTGACTGTCAGCGCCCAGCCGTACTCCAGGGAATATTAAGCTGAAGCAAAATAAAAGCTGGTTAAGCATAAGCAGAGTAATAATTTCTTTTGTCCTGCAGTATTTTCTCTAAAGTACTTCTTATACAGTGCAAGCAGCTCAGGATATGTAACCCTAAACTGTCCTGCAAAGCTGGAAACAAGCTATCTCCCATGGACTCCAAAGAAGTATAGTGAAACTTCCGCATATGGAACCAAAGCAGTCCATGCAAACACTTCTTGCCAAGGAGTTCTCCAGGAGCACTGAAGAGCCTGACAGGTGAATAAAACTCACAAGATTTAATAAACTTAACTGAGCTCAAAATACGAGACTATATTCTGCTTGAATACACAGGCCATGCAAACATTTTATGAGGTGCTTATGGTATTTCACATTGGTTCCTCAATTCAGCTGATTCAAAAATGTCAGTTTTAGAATTTTTATGCATTTGTTATAATTTCTGCATATTTCCCTCACTGCAGTTTTATATGGATAGCCAGTTGCGGCTTCCTGAAATCACACAGACAAACAGAAGATTTCATTTGGTCAGAATTTTCTGATGATCTTCACTATGGGAACGCCATGAAACATATTTGAAATTCCAGCAGACAACTGAAAAAGGTAGTATGCTGCATATTTGTATGTGGTAACTTGATTTGCGTCTTCTAGTATGTTTTTTCAGTTATCGTACTTCATTTAGCCCAAGTTTACCTAAAATAGGATTTCAGGATTTCAGTATCTTTGTATGTTTGAAGAGCTCTGTTTCAACTGGTATTCTTCTCAAAGAGGTGAATTGGGCCAGGAATCCACAAATGATCCCAGATCCTCAGCAATCAATGGAGGATGAAACTGAGTCCCTCCAGTATTTATTCACATTAACATGCAGGTTTATTTATAGTAACTTTACTTGCAACTGTGAAATATGAACCCATCAAAAATGACAATGAGCTCTCTTTGCCTGTTCATTTTCTTCACCTTTCTTCCAGGTTCTTCCCTCAATCTCATCCGGCAGAATTGTCCTCTCCTTTTCCAGTTTCTTAGTCCCTACTTCCTTTTAAATATTTCCATTTGGTTTTGTCCATTCATTTCTCTGCATTTCTGCTTGCCCTAACTTCTGCCTGGGGTAGCGGGACACTGCTGCTGTCAGCCATTGCACTAGGGGAAACAGCAAGGTCTGGGACATGATTCAAAAGATTCCAGCTTTTCTGACAAAGCAAATGCATCACAAGAAAGAATATCTTTTTCTTTCTCTTCTTTTCATTTATAAGGATGAAGGTTATAAAAGACCAAGTCCAAATGTATATCCCATAAATGGAGAAATGCTGACTGCACATCACTCAACACGGACATTTCTTCATTCCTGAATGCCTGATTTACTGTCCTTAATACTGTCTTATCTCTATACATAAATCCAAACCCCATCTACCTCAGTTAGGATATACAGGGAAAACTCATGTATACACTAAATCTGATTGCTGTAGCTGTTTAATAAAGCAGTAAACAGGCAGAGGGTGCTACTGTGGATTAAATCTAAAGGTAATGCTATCCCCTAGCCAAAATAATCTGGTAGCCAGATCTTGATGCCAATCAAGTCTTGCCAATCAAGTAGGTGCCAATCCATCTTTCAGGACACAAAGTGAACTGGAATACATTGGCACAGCAAACATATGCTTCTTCAAGTTGCTTTCCTCCCATCATTACTACCTGTCTACCATAATGTCAAGAGTGAACAGCACACGAAATACTACTCAACCAACTCAAGTAAAGTTTTAATTGATTTTGATGGGAACCTTACAGGAGATAGGTATAATCAGGCAAACAGCTTTGCTATTCAAATGTAGGGTAAGTGTGAATATAAGGCACTCTTAAAAATGGATTCATGGTCACACTAGAAGTAACATCTAAAGTTAAAGGTGACAACATTTCTCACGTTTCTAAATAGGCCCAGAGGATGGAGGGAGGGAAGGAGAAGATTTTAGAATCAGCTGCTGCAGTTTATGTACCCCTGACTATGTGATGTAGTTGTGCAGCTTTACCTCCACCTTGCAGTCACATCCAGCTCTCATTCTAAATATAAGCCAGTGATGCACTTGGAGGAAGTGATTATATAGTAGAAGATTGTTTTATTGATTGTCTTTCTTACAAGAATCTATGCTTTCTACATCCTTCATTCACTATGGACTAAATCCAGAGCTGCTGTAAACTTACTCTAGTCTACCAAATTGCAAGCTTGCAGAGCACCTGACACTCAACCTCGAGTAAAATCATAGAATCACAAATGAAAGACCTCAAAGAAGTCTTCTATGCCACAAAGTACACCATCATGATGAACATATTGCTCTGGCTTGAGCTGTTATTCCTTTTATCTGTGGCTTTCTATCCTGTTCAAGGAATGTTTTTCCTCCTTCAGTGCAGAAAGATACATTTAACTGTTTCCTCTTTAACACAGGAAGTTTTGTTACATGCTATCTGCCTTCTTAGGCCCATCCTCTTGGGGTTCCCATCATATTCACTGTTAGACAGTGGTTTTATTTTCATGTCACTGTCCTGACTGTTCCTTTGCTCTTGCCAGGAATTGGAGGAGAGATGTGGAGATCAAGGACAGTGATTAAAGTTAAACTCAAGCTCAATTTGGGTTTGAAGCCAGAAACTAGCTGAGGTATACTGAAGGCCAGGAATTAACCAGAAGAGTTGAGAACTCTACCAGACCAAAAGTCTGGGACAGAAACATAATCAAAAGTTAGGGAACTGGTGCCAAAAGTATGGATCTGAAAAGCCAGACAAATGTGGTCAGTTAATAGGAAATCTACCATATGAAAGAGCTGAGAGAGGTGTGGAGGCTTGTCAAAGGCAGAACAGGTGCCGGGACAGCGGAGATGGGAAGCAGGCATAGGAGCTAAGGAGGCAGAAACAAGGCATAAGATACAGAAACTACCAGCTTATGACAGTTCACTTTAACTTGAATGTGGACCCCTTTCTAAGGATGCTTTTCAAACTAAGACCCAAAACGCATGCCCAGCCTCCTACAGAAGCAAGCACCCCATTTACCCCTGGGCTTGCTTTCTTTACTGCCTTGCCCAGAGGCTGGTTTTCAAGTCAACAATTTAAGACTCTACTTTGCAGTTCCTGCCCTCCAGATGCCTTCTGGCACCTGGCTGGTCTGGCCTTGCCAAATGTGCTCACACACTCTGGGATTAGGCTGTTCCCCAGAAAGGGCCTTCACCTTCAGAACTGGTCTCCCACATCTCCCATATTGCTGACCAGGGAAACTGGCCAGTCCCCAGCAGGGTCCAGTTTATTGGGCCTCAGCATGGTGACTGGTGGCATAGAGACTGACAGTCCAGCATAGAAAGAGGAAGGATGGCAGGGTGTAGTGCAGAAAATGCCCTATTGTCTGATGATGGAGAAACTGCACCACTATAGAGCTGCTTGCTGTCATCATGGCTACCCCAGCTCTGCATGCCTCATAGCCCTTACAGTACAAAATCCACTA
Source organism: Dromaius novaehollandiae (assembly GCF_036370855.1). Classification (NCBI taxonomy): domain Eukaryota; kingdom Metazoa; phylum Chordata; class Aves; order Casuariiformes; family Dromaiidae; genus Dromaius; species Dromaius novaehollandiae. Next base: position 33,928,727 of record NC_088100.1, on the reverse strand, counting down.
GAAATTGTGGCAACAAGGTAGGCATATAGAAAGATGATGCCAAATAAGTCCCAATCTCTCTTTTTTTCTGTTCTACGAGGCAGATTTGCCTACCTCCTGTTTCCACTTTTGTAGGTAGCAATCTTCTCACTTCTAAGAATTCTTTAGTGACCATAATACATTCACAAACAAGGTAGAGTCCCACTAAGATCTGTGAGGAGTCTGGAATATTCATGCACATTTTTGTGCCAAATCTGCCTTTGTTCGCCCTTCCTACATACTTAGTCATGTCAGCAGTGAATTAAAACAGCTGCCCTATTACCCACAGTTGTGTGCCTGATTTTAGCTGATGGTGCAGTTGGATGCTGCTTTTAGAATTCTCACTAAGAGAACTGGACCAACTCCAAGCTAAACTTTCTTTGTATACAGTATTACTGAATGGAGTTTCATATCACAGGGGTTTACATACAGCATAACTACCTCTATGTTTTCTTTGAATAATATGTTCTGAATTTAGTTGTTTCTTAGTGAACAAAATACCTCAGTGGAGGGCAGGCAAAATATGAATCTCTAAGAAGTGTTCTTTCAATTTCAAGTTTCAAGAAATTGTCTACATGCCTAAAATAGTTCAGTTTTGCAAACATTTTCACAAGAGGAAGAATTTATACACAGAGCTATCCCCTTATTCAAAGCAATCCAAATCTGGAACTTCTATTCACAGACCAAGTTTTCTTACTAAAATTTCAGCAGTTTTCTTACAAAGACAAGAAACTTTTCCAACATTATTCATATTTTAATGCCACTTACTTGCCCTCAGAGCTATAACTATTTATGCTGCCATCAGTGGATTCCCGACTTGGCTGTCGAACCATACGACTTCTCATTTCTGCTGCCATTCCTGTCTCTGTGCTTCTCTGTATCGTGCTTTTTAGCTTCTTGTTGCCAGACTCTGAAAGCAGAGAAAGAGAAGCAATGGTTATAATGACAGTCTAGCCCAAAACCTTTCCTTATATTTGTTCCCTAACAATGATGATCTGACTTGACCATTACTATTCAAAAATACAAACTCAAAAAGATTATTCTGGTCAAAGAAGGAATGCCTCTTCTTCATCCACGAACTGGTGATGATTTCTCTTTAAAAGAAGACTGCAGCCTGAAGATCTTTCTTTGGGTAAACTGTTAGAAATTAGGTATGTTGTTAATATTCTTTATAGAGTCAGAATGTAGACAAGATGGCTGTGATAGTGCTTGCTAACCATATACTTGATGTCTCTAGCCAGCTTGTTAGTTCAGTTAGGTGACCACAAAAAAAATTAACTTACAACTCTCACAGAAAAAGATAGAAAAAAAACCCCTTCATGCATTCAACAGAAAAATGTTAAGTACAATAATACTTAGCATCAAATAAAAGATGTGTTTTGATCCAGCAAAATGTTGCTTTTCACCTCTGAAATTCTTCAAAGTAAACCATGAACTTCACGTGAGAATCTATTTGGAAGATAATAGAATCTAGGCTTAGAACATTATAAAGCAGTATAGTTCTTGTGAAGCTATTTAGTTACTTGATCCATGTGGAAAAGCTTCCATCACACATTTTTTAAAATGAAATTTGAGTTCCTCTTGGAAAATTTCAAGTTACACTTGAGCAAGGAGAGGTCCCGGCCCATTCCAGGGGTATTTCTGAGCTTAAGATGCAATGGCTTATTTAAAAACAATTTGGTTATTGCATTGGAAAAAAACCCCGTGCTTCTAAATCATAATGACCATTCTGAAAAACATTTAACTGAAATATTTCTAGCAAAGTCTCTATGTAATGTAATCATATGTGTTGACTTCAAACTCAGTGTCCTGGTTGTTTTCATTCACCTGGTAACATTGTTCTCTTTCAAGAAGTAGCAGATTTTACAAAGTTTCACATAAATGCATGCAAAATCATTCTCCAGTGCTTCTCCCACTCATTTAGGTGCTCTTTCATTCACTGTACCAAAGTCTCTACTTCCCTTTCATAGTTGGCTTAGGGACATACCTGAAATAATAAATGCCTCTTCCACCTCCACCTGCTGCGGAGGCTGAGTTGCTCTGAAAACTTTTCCTCTTTTCTGTTTCACACAGACATAGTCATGCTTGAGGCTATGACAAATCTTGACCTCTCTTCACATTAAAGTCGGGGATTTGGTAACGCACTCTGGCCTGCCCACAGCTGAGGATAATTAAAATTGCTGTGGAGAAGAGCTGGCCTGCGTTCTTTGGGTCTGCAGAGCTGGTGGAAAGCAGGACGAAATCACACAGGAGAGAGCAGCTCTCCCTCTCCATGGGTTATCACAGTAACCTCTTTGGAGCTATCAGAGAGACAGAAAACATGGCCAAAACAAAAAAGAAAGAACTTATATACTGGGCTAAGAAGAGACACAGCCACAGCAAAAGCAGCTGTGGTTTTCCTTTTAGGCCTTCTGGACAGAGGGTTGTATATCTGTGGCCATCCAGCAGCAGAGACTCAAATGTCTCTGAATGGAAGAAATCAGCTACATCCAGGACAGCTGCAGTTTCTTCACTCCTTTCTGAGGCCAGCAGCCCCAAGGTTTTGCTGTGGGCAACTGAAACTCATCCAAATTCCTGGTTCTCAGTTAGCTGAAAACATACTATTCAACATCTCTAAGTATAAGGCAGACTAGGCTACACTCGGAGACAGCGTAGATGGTTGTGGAAGGTATTTGCTGCAACTTAGGTGTTTCTAATGCAGAAAATTAGAAGCATTATATTTTGAATCCCTAACTTTTAAAATAGATGATGTGTCCAGCACATCAACTTTGAAATGTGAGCTGAGCATCAAAAATGAGTGATAAGACATACCAAGAAGTATAACCCACATGCAGAGCCCTGCGACAAAACACGAGTCTCATATTTTTGGTAGCTACACATTTGCCACCCATGTTGTTTTGTGCCTCTCTCTGTCTCGCTGGGACTTGTATGAAATTGCCTGCTTGTTTCCATCTGTTCACACAAAGGGGGTTAGATTATGTGTTTCACCCCCTGCATCCGCTTCTGGAGTCAGTCAGATCAGGCAGCATGACTGGAAGGGTAAAATATAGCAGAGCCTGAAATGTGGGCTGCCGAACAGGATTGCCTTGAGGACTGTGAGTACTCCTGGATCAAGAAACAGGAGAGATGAGACGCTGAAGGTGGCTACGAGCTCATCACGAGCTTGGCACAAACTGGGGAAAGGGAGTCTGCTGGGGGCCACCTGGACAATGCTGCGGGTGTGGAAACTTAGCGATTAGAGCCAGGTTGTTGGGAAAGCATAATTAAAAAAAGCATATTCAGAAAAATAAAATCACTGTAAAAAATATCCACTGACTAAATTACAGTGAGTATTTTAGGTTTGAGCCAAAGTTGGGGTTACAAATTACAAGCACTTTGTTATGACAGAGTAAGTTAATATTACCATGGGTAGCATCAATGTTGCTGCTAGAAGATACTTCTTTTCACCACAGATTTCAAATGTACAGACAGTGAAGTAGGAAGTAGGAAACCTTGTGCATGGCCATGTGCAAGCCTGAAACCTTATCTTATTATGTTATAAATACCAAATTTTCTTGTTCAGGATACTTCACAAGTCACCGTTCTCTGTCTTACTGTACTGGATTCCCCTCCTTTTTTTCTCTTCAATATTTTTTTTCAGGTTGAAGATAAAAAGAATTGTCTTTTGCTTCCTCTTGTAACTGCTAACAATATTCACAACGTTTCCTGGAAACATCCACAATGTTTACTGGGAAAACTACACAGCCCCCTTGCATATTTTATTTTATAATCACAGTTTTAACATTCTTAATAAAATCAGAAATATAACATAAAAGTAACCCAAGACAGAATGATAAAATACAGAATGAGTTTTATGGCATAAATGGAATTGCCTTTACCCATGACTAAGAAACACACATTTCACAGGTTTTTCGAGTGTTACACCGGTCACTTATATACATATTTTTTTAATCCACTTATAGCACAAAAAGAAAACAAAACAGTTTATCTTATTGGCATATTCTTATAAGCTTCTCAGCAAAACCTAGTTCTGTGTGTGTGCGGCAGTGTTAGAATACAGCTGAGTTGGAAACTGGTCTTTGTTACTTCTTAAGCCCCTCTGGTACCGGTACAAGTCATTCTGCTGTACAACTTCCAGTCACACCTTGACTGCACAATGAAATGTGGGATCTGGACGATTACCAGTCCTTCTCCAATTCTTTATAATATCTGTCTGCTTAGAACTTTCATTTTCATCTTAAGTTATTTTAAATCTAGTACTTACGTGTATACCTCTGAAACCCTGCCCCTTTACAAACAGTACAGATTCATAAAAATATTTAAGTTCAATATCTATGCTATGATATACTGAGATTTTCATCTTGTTTGGATATGGACTGGAGAGTGCCTGCTCCAGCACCTGATTTTTATTACTGTTTGATATGTACAATTAAGTTTTATAATACATTCCAGATATTTGTCTGCACTGTGTAAATTACACTATACACATCATGCAGACTGAAGATAAACTAACTCTATAATGAATACCATTTAGGGGCAAAATTTACTCCAGAATGGCCTGTATGCCTCTATCGTGTAAAGTGTTCTGTGTGCAGAAATGCAGATTAATGTGCATAAATTGCATCTAAACACAGTTTAACAGCTACAAACTAGAGAAAAGCTATTACAGAGTGATTGTGAAGGAACATTTTGGCAGGTTTAGTAGCATGCAAAAGGATCATAACGTGACCATCTGCAGCTATAAAATATACTTAGCTGGTATGCTTTTTGCAGTTCATCAATAGCCTTGTTGTAATACCCTTGCTACAACGCACCAGTGAGTGCGTGCACTTTGCTATTTCACTCCACCTATTAGGAAAACAGCCTATCTAGTTATTCCTCTGTTGATCTGACAAGAAACTTGTTCCTGTCCCTGGTTTTCTCAGACAAGAATAAATTAATGAATATCCTGATCTAAGTAATGATGAAGAGCGAAATGCAAGTTTCTTAGTTCATTCACTATCTTAAATTTGCACAAAATACCAACACAACTGATATGTCCCCATTTCTGTATTTCCAAATCACCTCAAAGTATACTAACCAGGAGCAAAATGCTGTTTTGGTATGGCATCTATAGAATGGTATGGTATCTATAGAATGAGAATGGGCCACTGGAGATACATCAAGGCTAACTTTACGGTGCTAAAGGCATCCAGGCCAGAGACCAATCCCTGGGTCCCAGGAGAAAGAGCCCAAAATGACTCATAACCACATTGCTCTGAGGCCACGACTGGCCCCAGAAGCATCACCATTAGCCTGGGCTTCCTCTAGGCGCCATATGGTGCCCCCAGATATAACCACTATATTCTGCAGTTGTTTCAGTCCAGTGAGTGTGAAATAACAGTAGGGGCTGTGTCACAGCCTGCTGGAGTAAAGCTTTTATCGTGTGATGACAACGGTATGTATTTCATGGGACAGGGCTGGAGGCATAAGGGCATATGCCAGGACACAAGCTTGGTGGCTTAGTCAATAGGACTGTTAGCCAACTGCATAGGACAGAAAAAGCCAAACCCACTACAGTCTTCTGCATACTGAATGAGCCATGACCAGAATCACACTTGAGGGCAATTAGTTGCTTAACACCAAAAAAAGATCTGGGAAGGAAATTCATGCACATGCAGCACCTATGCCTGACCTGGGTATACGGCATGGAAAATTCATGAATGGTTCAAAAGAACACCAAGGAAAACAAAGCATAGACCATTGCTAAATCCACTAATGAAAGGTGATAATAAGCAAGGTACTAATGCTAAGGTCCTCGCATGACTCAAGGGTAAATGATCCATTGTATCTAGCATGCTCTTGCATGCAGAGAAAGAAGCCTAGAAGGACTACAGCTCCAAGCCAGCTCTGACTGAAATCCGGCAGCACCGTGATCGTACTGTTGGTTCACACACTGACTGTGCGAGACACCAGCAAGACTATGCCTACTGGTATATTAAGGGTCACCCTCAATTCAAAGAACAGTGAAGAGAACAGCAAAGCGGCACACTCCCTTCTGGCCATTTCTGCTGTGTTACTGACTTTGCAGCCTCCAATTTGGCTGGCTGGAGACCTGCTGAGTTAGAAGTGCTGCAGCATCCCCCTCACTCTGCATGTCACACTTCTGAACAACAACAAATTGTAGTTGCACATGAATTAACAAAGTGCCCCTTGGCTTGTAGTCCTAAAACAGACAGCGAAAGAAGGGAAGAAAGTTCACATGACATTTGTTCCTGTTACGTGTGTACACCTCTCACATGGGCACAGCTGTAGATTGATCTCAAAGCTTGAAACTGCATAGTGACTATGTACAGAAGATAAATGGTAAAAAAAGATGACATTTAAATATAAATGTTCCCTGGACTTTTTATTCTACAACAATCTACAGCATTTTCTATTTTGCCTATTCTGGCATACTCTCTTGATTCATATAATGTTGTTTATAGAAAGACATCTGAAATATTCCAGTAAATGGCTTTCAAATCTTTCCTCCAACATTGTGTATCTCACAATATACCCAAAGAAAGCAGAATACTGTTTATATTCTGTAGAGTTTGATCCTGAGCTTTAAAATCCAAATATAAAACATCATGTCCTTTTTCCTATTTCTGTTTACTAAAACATATGCACAAGCAAAATCTATACTACTGTAAGTAACAAAACCAACAAATTAATGAATAAATATTGAAACCTTTTAGAAAGAATGCTAACCTTTTTTAGCTTGGATAAATTATCAGGAGTCTGAAAAAAATTGCATTCCATAATGATATTAGAAAATTCACACATTCAGCTGGCAAACTAGTTTCATTCCTAAAAAATATCTTCAAGTAATACAGAAAAGACAATGCAATTAATCCATTAATATACACAGTATTTTTTCTCAGGTGTTTGTATATAAACAAAGGAATAAAAAACACCAAACCTAACAATAGGAGTCTTGACTGAAATGCTGTTAACAGTTATGTTAATGCTTTGATTTTTGTTACTGGGCCCTTTGCAAAATCTATGGCATTTTAGCCAGTGCATTGCGGAATCTCAGCCTTTGGATGCATTACTCACTCAAAGGCAAACTTGCAAACTCAAACTCTTAACAGCTTAAACTTAGATTTCAAAGCAAAGTAACTTTAGTTACCCAACAGCTCCTATTGACTTCTACCAAGTTGAAGCAGTACTTGGAGAACTGATGACAAAAACTGTTTAAGCTCCATGTTTAAAATAAAAAAAAAAAAGTAAATAAGAACTTGAAAATAAGGCCACTATTTACTACCTGACAATTGACTTGGGGCCTCAAAACTTCAGGCAACTACCTTTCCAAATCTTGTGTCCTTAACAAAAGATGGTCTTGGCCATATCTGACCAAAAAAAAAAAAAAAAAAAAAAAAAAAAAAAAAAAAAAGAAGTAAAAATGAAGATGTGGTTTTATATGATTTTCCTGACATATATGATTTTCTCATGTCAGGGAAAAGAACTGTGTCTAACTGTATCAGACACATGTATCTTAAGGAAAACCATGGATACCTGCTCAGGAGAAGTTCACTTACAGCTTCTTAAAATACTAACACTTTTTGTCTCAAGGCTTTTAAATTAACAGTGTTGGTCACATACTTGTTATGAGGTGAAATGAGCCACTGTCTGTCAGGCAAAATGAGGCAATCAGTGATGATACATGGTAATGAGTTTTTACTGCTGGGATTGCACTAAACAGTCTTTATAAACATACAGAAATAACATCATCCTAATTTTCTTATTCGCATACATGGAACGAGCTGTATAAATTTAGAATATGTAAATGAAACTGATAATACACATACATGTCCAGTTCTTCAACTCTTAAAGCCTATTTCAATGAAATTTGATTAGTAACATAACAAAGTCATGTCTTCCACAAATTATTTCCTACATAAACAGTTTATAAAATTTCAAGCACTCGTTTTCTCATATACTCACTGAGTTAGTTAGAATGGGGCAGAAAGCAACACGGAATGAAATGAGAAGCTCACAAGAGTTGTTTGCACTTCAATATTAACATTTTTAGAGCAAAACATAGTGTTATATTATTACACTGCTTATTGCTGCCTAACCCTACAAGAAAACTGGCATATGGCGTAGAGATAACATTTGTCTGCTTAAAGGGTGCTGGGACACAGCTGCCGGTTAGAACAGGAGGGGAACACAAAATTGGAATACAGAGGAAAGTAGAAGAGGTTCTGCAGATAAACTAAAACAAATTTTTATTTCTTTAAGGATTTAAGTATATTTAAAAAACCATATGAAGTCCTGAAGTCGTTTTGGTATATAGAGAGCCATAAAATTTTAGTATATTTCTTTGAGACTGTTTTTTAAATAAGGGTAGAAGCAATAAAGTAAAATATATAATGATTTCATATCTAAATTAATACCAAGTCACTCAATAAAGAGCTCAAACAAACCCTCAGGAAAGTGCTCCACCTTCCTTAGCCCCCAGGAGTGCAAAAACTGCTGAACATACTTCAGATATACATAATTCACAGTTACAAAGCAGCATTTATAATTAGAAATGTAAAATGACAGTATGATTACTAAAAAAGAATGTCTTATAATATCACCAATAAGACAATTTTTAAGACATCACTAATAAGACAACTTATTTCTATACTTCTTCAAAATTTCCTGAAAACCATGTGATGTACATAATGGAAACCAAAAGTCTAATTCTTTTAACAATGTATATAAAAACCTTAAGTTGAAACACTAACAAAAACACTGCTTGCGAAAGTATTTTCCAGGAAAAAAAAATAATATATTCCCTTTTGTACATTTGTAAAGTTTTTGAGTAATAACTCAGTGCTAATTTAACAGAACAGAACAGGAATCAGCACCGGTTACAGCTTAAACAACAGCTCTCTTTTTACTCAGAACTTCCATTCTGCTAAGTGCTTGGAATATTCTGTAGCTCTTCTGCAGTTTGATTTGTTTAAACTGCAACTTTAAGCTTTTCTGGTTGTACTTAATCACTATGAACATCTCCAGTTTGCTATTACATTTCCCTTTAAAAATGTCTCTAATCTACCTTTAAAAATCATTTCTAGTATATCAAATCAAGAGTATCAAACTGTCAAAGTTCTTTTCTCAGTGCCTGCAGCTTTGCAAAGTTATAACCACAGATTAACACACACTGCTAAATCAAACTAATACAAAGGCTCAGCACACTAACACACAGAAAAAACAGGCTTACCTCTTCGATTTAAGTGAAATTAAACATCGGCTATGACACAATCCTTAGCAAGCAGTCAGCACCTAAAGAAGCTTCACCTTTGCTTAAATGTCTTGAGCTGTTTCTGGGTAGAATAATCTCTGGGTTCCTCCTTTGCCTCTCTCTCTTTCTCTTTTAACCGCTTGGCACTATAGCTCTGGGAGGAGTGACCAAGTTGCTTCAGCCACCAATTCCTTTTACAACCATGATTACATTATAGGGCCTTGGAGTGAAAAAGTACTGAACTACCTGCCAGCTAATATTTCATAATATATTGCTGAAAGGTTCAAAAACTCAGTCAGCGGCGTATTTTCTCAGGATGTGTAAGTACAGAAGAGCACAAAACATTCTTGGCAACCTTGTTTGGCATTTTTTCTAATATAGTTGTTCAGAACTAGATGAGTAGAGGCAGATAAACCCAGAAACATATTTCTCTATCATGTTGAATTTGACTCCTTCTGCATGAATTTTGGTATAAATCCACCTGAGAGATTGCAAAACTGAGAAAGCATCATCACCACTCATTTAGTTACATTGCAAGAAATCTTAGTGGTTATTGTCTTAAAGAGACTTGAGCACCTTACAGCTAGAGATCCACTGCCTCCTACATGCCTATGTGTATTTTGAGTATAGAATTTAATTATGGAATTATTCCTTCCATCTTTAAACTTCATTTTGAGGAAACAGACTTTGCTTTGGGGTTGTTTCCCTGTCAAGTTATTCAGTTTCCCTCACATTAAATTCTAAACGTGCAGTATGTTTTCCTCTGGCAACTGGTTCTTTCTAAGAACCAAATAATCTAACCTACTTCTTCAAAAAAGCTTGGTCAAGCACTATGGGGTTCCTCTTACTCCCTTTTAGAAGGTAAGAAAGAGGTATCCAACTTAATGTACTGAAAGAACATGTCTGATTTCATCACTGGTGACACATACTGAATTAGGATATTAGGCCAATTAAAGACAGAAGGGGGAATGGAAGTGAGTTAGCATTTGTCAAGCTAAAGGAACACAAATTAGCACAGAACCAATTAGAATGGGAAATAAATGAAAAAAAAAAAGTATGCAATACATCTCTCTTACAGATGTTCAGTTCAGGTTATGGTACAGTTCTGAAGATTTAAAGTATCATAAAATTATTAATGAGAAAAGTGCCATAAATTATATTGTGGTTTTCAAATTGATTGATTCAATTGACTTTTGATTTCAAATGCTCTACAGGTGGCTAAGAGATTTAAAATCCTCTGCAATAAGGACGTGGTATATCTCAAGTCATGCCTATGCAGAAACTGCTGGGTATGTTCATTATATGAGCACAGAAGTTTCCTACAGATTGCAATAGTTAAAGTAATTTTTATCATCTTGCTCTGGAGTATACATACAGAAAGGATATTCAGAACACCACAGAGAAAGGATTGTTCACCAGCTTTGTTAACAGTACATAGTCATATCAAACATGCATGATTTTTTTTTTAAAAAAAGGAAAATACAATTAAATGGATAAAAGTCATCTTCCAAAGACCAGTCCAATGCCATGCTAGGACTGAAATGTTCATGTTGCTAGCCACCAATGCATGCATGTCACCTTTGCAAGTGGCATGCTGTCAGCACATGTACGGAAAGCACCCTGAGCAAGGCTGCTGCCCGCAAACAGTTTAACATGAAGCTGGTCACTTCTGTCAAGGGTGCAGGAGGTTCCCCCCACTCAGGTGCTTTCTCTAAGCCTGCACACCTAGTGGAAACTTAACACATCTTCACATAAAACCCACGAAGGGAAGGCTTTCATGCCATATGCTCCCAGAAGCCCCCACTCTCATCACACCCTTTCCCCCTTTACGTTCTCACTCCTCGTCCCAGGAAAAATCATTCCTTGTATTTCTTACTGGTATTACCAAGAACCTTTTCCAGGATTACAACTGTTTAACCTGCTCTTCTGGATCAGTAACAGAAAGGCTCACCAAAAGCTTGGCTTGTTCTTTCACCACTGCAGAAAGAGGGAATTCAAGCTCATCTGCTTCTTGAAATACTAGCCTCAGACTCTCAACATGGTAAATTTTTCTGAACAGTCTCCAAAGTACTGCACCTTAAAACTACTTCCTTTAGACTTTCTACTTTCCTAAACACAAGTTTGCATACTGTTTTTGCAATGTTGTTTGCACACCTATTGTATCATCATCAGTGATCACATGGAAGTTTCAGCTACAGCAAAACACAGCAATGCTCTTCTTCATGCAAAGTACCTACTTTAAGGTTTATTCTGCTTTTGAACTTCTATTGCCTTACCTCTGAGTGCTGTTTGAAATGTAAATATATAAAGTTCCAAGCAAGCTCTGTTGTGTTGATAGGAAGAAATAACCCCTCACTTTCAAGGTCATCTGAGGTAACGGCTGCCACAAGAGGGGCTGAAAAGCCAGAGAGGCTCCTTCTTTTGGTTGGCTAGAGCTCAAATCTGTTCAATGTCGGAGTTGGTGCAAAGTTTATCTTTTAATCAGGTTTTTATCTTAGCAGTAGTTGAGACGCAAGTAGTGAGTGAGATTGTTACTGAATATTTCACTTCTAAGACAGCTGCTTCTGGCATTATGTTCAAACTGTTTTACATGAGCTACAAGAGTCAGGATGTAAAAAGACCTACAGACTTGGGCAATGGGTCTGTGCTAGATAAACACTGCATAACTGGAAGATATAATTGTTCCCTTTGTGTTTATATTATTGGAAGTGGACGACTGTACACAAAGACTCAGTTCAGAGACAGACCGTTCAGCCAAATTCTCGAATAGATGCTCCAGAATAACTCTGCTAAGAAATTGTAACCTTTACATCCAATATTGCTGGTTTATGTCAATTATCAAATATGCACTGAAGAAAACTCTACTGACAAGATGCAAAGGTGCTGCATACAAAAACCAGCACAAAGAATTACCACAACAACAGCACTGCTTTGATTGCAATGCAAGGTGGGGCAAAATCTGGGAGACAACTACTGCTTTTTAACACCTTTCCTTTTGCCATTAAAACTGAATTCAGGTTATTTTTATAGTTTCATACGGCTGCCCATTTCTCATTCTTCTCAGCTCTCCTTTTTGGGTTGCAAACTTTGCTTACTGAGGAAGCACTGCCTTTATTTAAGGGAAAGGAGCTGAGACAACAGCCAACAAAAAAAGAGTACTTATACAAACAGAAGAGAAGTTCTGTATCTTCTCCAGTAAATTATGCTAAATTTTCATTATAGGGAAAGATTTCTTTACTGCAGCCATTGGCTTGTGTGATAATACAGTTCTGTGTATAATTCATCTGTTACAAACATGATAAAAAGCTAAGAAAAATGTAACGATGAGAATTAGCAACATACTATAAATGAATACCTGAGAGTATCTGAACTACAGACAACAAATTTAAGCAGACCGTTTACCAAGTTTTAAAGCCCTTTCAAAAACAGGCAGAACGAGTTGGAAAAAGAAAATAAAATGGTGCTTATATTGCCTGTTTTTGTAGAAAAACAAAACCCCCAAAACAACCTCTAGCTATTTGTGAATGAAAATGCTTCCAAAGCTCTACACCAACAAAGAAACAGGTTTACTTGAACTGCAATTTTTCAGTGCAATGGTGCATGCATATTAGTAATTTCAATGATCAAACACAATTTGTTGGACTAGTGTGACATCTGCAACTGTTGCTCTTCATACACTAATACATAACTGATATTACAGTACAAAATGAAGCCAATTCCAATACTTCCTAAGTATTTAACAGGCCATTTTCATCTTTCGATATTATGTAAAAGCAGAAGCTGAGATTCAGGACTAAATTTTATTGCTATTTGGACATAGAGGGCACTGACAAACATACCACAAAGGAAGAGATGGAAAATCAGTAAACTGGAAATCAACATTGCATATGAACATCAGTACCAAAGAAAATGAGAAGGGGTAGCAGAAAACCAAACAGCTGCATATGAACAGAAACTTGCAAATCAGTATCATCCAAACACAAAAATCTACAGTCAGCTTGAACCACAGATTTCAAAGTCTGAGTTTGCTTGTCTGTGGCATACAGAAAGATGGCTCCCAAATGTACATTACACAAAATGAAAATACGATAAGCCAACCTTATTTTCATGGTGCTAGGCTTACTCTTGATTAAACAGGACCTTTTCTTTACAGTAATTTTGGTCTACATCCTGGCATAGAATAACTCAAACCAAGTAGTACTACATCCTTCCAGGTATTTCAGTATATATTAGCCCATGGATGAAGATCATAAAATACAAAAGTAAAACAAACTTGCCTTTCATAGCAGGATTACACCATGGTGCTTCAGTCTTGCAGAGCTAATGGTCTGAAGGTCAGGGTCTTTGGAACAGATGTGCTAATCTCTTATTATCTGTATATTATACAAATTATTTCAAATAGCTTATATTTTTTCTTGGAAATGACAGATAAAGCTCTATTTGCTGCTCAGGATTACTATTGTCATTAATGAGAGTGCTTCTTTTGGGGTGCTGTGAAAGGTTAGCCAGTACTGAATATCAGACAGTTATAAAAATAGCAATGTCCAGCAAAATACCAGGCAAAAATAAGATATGTAAATTCTATGCAGGTAGCATTATCAGAATAAGCATTAAACATACCTGATGAACAGAAAACGAAGCTTGAGGTTGCTATACACAATATGAATCAAAATCACGTAAGGTACAACATTAGATCAGAACAAGATCTTGCTCTGTCATTAACTGTTTAAGGAAACATTCAAATTTTTTATTACAGCCTCTACGGTATATTACATTCTAGAACTCCGTGATTACAAAAGAATTTAATGTGATGGAAATTTGTAGAGGAAACAACAAACAATAAAATATGTATAAACCCTAGCTCATTTATATAAAAATGACATTACCAGCCTTTTGAATAAATAAAGATAGGATGAACATAATAAAATTAGCTAACTGGCAGGTAACTTCTAATAAAATCACAATGAAGGATGACATCAATGGCTTGCAGTTAAGGTCAGGTATCACAAAAGAGAAAGTCTGGAAAGTTCCTTGATAGGTTAAATGACAGTTACTGTCAGAGTAAGAAATAATAGAAAAGCTATTTTGAATGAGCTTAACTAACATATATCATTAGTATAGTAACTATGTTGGAGCCTATTAAATAATAATGATTACATTCAATTAAATACACCATGTTTAGAGTAGGAACAATATCAAAACCAGCACATTAGGTATTAAAAAGGGAGGATATCTTTAAAAAGGAGAATCTAGTCACAGGATTAGTTATAAAACTGAATAGTGTGTTGACTTCTATTCTGAAGAAACGCACATGAAGATAATCTCCAGTTTCTATCAAAGCGAGTTTCCTTGTGCATTTCAGTGGAGAGCCAATGTCCCAATACAGTAACTCATACCTAAAGATTATTTTATTTTAAAATTCTTTCATATAAATGTGTCTGATTGATACAGTTTCCAAGAGAAGGTATATTCATGATATCTCTTCATCCACAGCTTTAAATATATGTATTTAGTATTTTAACTAAAATAACATATTTTAGAGGAATAGTGAAGTCAGAAACTTCAACTTCAAATACATGCACAAATACAACCATGTTTTCTTCTGCAGGAATTTTTAAGCCAATGCAATCTTTCTAACCCTTGACGTGACAGCCCTAGTTCCTTCTCTCAAGATTCTACTTTGTGTGAGCCAAGCTGGGAACACAGGAAGATGCACAATAAGGAACAAAGCTTTTTCAAACACCTTAACTTTTCTACCCATTTTCTGTCATTTTTAGAGGAACTTACGGCTTCACGGGTTCATTGACTGCACCAAACAAAACATGAAGTGCATGGTCCTATTGAAACCTTTTCTTCCCTTTATATCCAGAAGAAAGTATTTTTATGTCTTACATAAGGATTCATAAAAGCATGCAGAATTTTCCCCAAAGCCCCAATTCATCTTGTGTGGATCTCCATGGGATTATTCCCTGACCAGACTTTGGCCTCAGCCTAATACTTAATGCATCACATTTAAATAAAACTACTAACATGCTTGTAATGTGACAATATATTTCAATGACACAGCTGAAAATTATGTACATTAGTGATGAAAGACAACTTTCCCATAACTTTCTGTTCAAGCATGATATGCCTGAAAATTTTAATGATTTATAATTACCTATTTACAGAGACATAATTTACATAAAATAATGTATTTTGAATATAACTAACAATCAGTTAGTCTACTAATATGAATCCACTAGTTTATAATATATTCTGTTCTAACAATCCCAATGGCACAATAATACATGAAGCATCAATCCACAGTCAGGGTGCAGTTCTGGTCTGCTTTTCTCCAGAATTTATAAAAGGAAAGGAGAACATTAGGTATCTTCCTATTCAGCAAGACAGGTTATCAGAGTATATTCAGGTACTTCTCAAAGATAACTTACAACAGCAGTGAACTATTGATGGAAATACTGGCAATCTGAATATAAAGATCTTGTTACAGGCAGTTCACCACTGTATCATCAAGTACGATAACAAATGTCACCATGCTACTTTCCGAAGTATAAAGCATCAACTGCAGGAATGGTCAACAGAATGTGGATGAATCTATTTATAATTAATTTAGAACTAATGAGCTAGTCACAAATCCTATGCTCTTCTTCACACTTCAGTTGAGTTCACCAGATCAAAAGATTTTAAGGAGCTTTCTACAGTTACGTCCTGACTCAGATTGTGGTCAACTTATCTTAGTAATACCACTAAAATATGGCAAGTTATCAGGTACGAGTACCATTACTTGCTCATGAACAGCTAATTTACTACTGTGCGGAATAATTTATTCTACTATTCTATTCCATTAATAATAACTTAGTTATAACTTATAACTATATTAATTCTATTAATTAGCATGCCCTTCCTGGTGGAGTAAGATCTTCCTGGTAAATAGACATACTCTCACTAGGAGGATACAGGAAATTAAAATGCTAAAAGAAGCCAGGGATGTGCACAAGTCACATTACATATCTTCAGCACAGAGGTATGTTCTATGATAACATATTTCAGGTGTTAAACAATATATTGTTTTTAGCCATAGCCTCTCATTTCCATAAGGCTGACACTGCGCCAGTTTGTTCCAGTTTATAAACATGTTTAATACCTATGTGATATTCAGATAAGTTCTAATGCATGGACATTTAAGGTCTCATGGCATCTTTGCTTTGAACAATACCTCTAAATAAAGATTATATGCACGCACACATGCTCACACACATACATGCACACTCTGGGCACTCTGGGTTATTTACAGGCACATGACAGCATTTCAATAAGATTACCGTATCTCTCATAATGTGCTCTTGAGTCCTTTAGAATTAAACAATTCCAAATATGTTTTAATTTGGTAATTTTAACCATAGGTTTTTAGGAAGTTGGCTCTTTTGCAGACTGCGAGACCTTCAGTAGGTTACTTCCAGCACAGGAGTCTGCACCTCAGTAAAATGGGGCAACGCCACTTACTGTTCCTTTGTGAAATGTTTTGAGGTCTATGATTGCCAAAATTACAAAGAACAAAGAACCATCACTCCTATTAAAGAGTTCTGAGATGAACTATAAAAATCAGTATATTAAATAGGAACATATAAAATAAATTGCAGTAGAAAGTGAAGTTCAAAAGTACACATTTACAGTGTCCATGGCAGTCTTTGCTCCAGTTGGCACTGCAAAATGATTGCCAATAACATCGTTACTGCAAGTCTGAACAGGATAGAAAACTCTGTACAACAAAAAGATTAGGTACCACATGAACACAGATAAAGAGTAAAAGATGAAAAGAAAGCCATGAGATGTCAAGTCTGTCACTCTACATTGACATCATTCAGACTTGCTTTTGAGATCAATCCTTGATCCAACTGGAGATTTGGGTTGCCTCACTCTTTCTCTCCTTCACTTTCAAATTCAACAAAAATTCATGTTGTCCAAATATTTCTGCTCTTTTAGCAACAGATTATTTGCAATGATACATGGAAAGTGATAGTAATACAATACTAATAAAGCATAGTTCAAATAATAGCATTAACACATGGAAAAGTTAGCCCCTCCCCCAGGAAAACTAGGATAGCCATATTTACTTCTCGTTATATGCAGCAGCAAACACATGGCAGCACTAGATGAATAACAGCACGGTGGTGGTTGTAATTGTCTCAGATTGCCCTTTGAAAACTAAATGGAAAAGCATCATCATATTCTCAGGCTGTAGAAACTGGCAGTATTGTTGCCTAGTGTCACATAATAGAGAAAACCTCGTATTTTTTTTAGCGGTACTCTACAAAAAAGAGTGTTATTAGTGAAATTACCTACATTCTCATCAGAAACAAAATATCACAGAAAATGCTATTATTACATATTCCACTTGATGAATGACAATGTATGAAAGTCTTGGATCATGACAGTTCTGCTGGTAACATTTCCTAGTTAAAGTTACAACAGGATTACGGTTCACTCATTACTTTCATCTACACAGTTATTCAATTTAGTTTGACTGGCAAGATTTATACCAAGCACAAGACGAAGACATTTGCTCATCAGAATAGATAAGATATTTGAGACAATCAGCAGCTGAAAAAACACCTGTCTGTTTCTTCTGATTTGCTCACATTTAAAATAATTAAGCAACTGCCTTCTCAAATGCTTCTCATGGCAATACTTTTCATCTGAGGCTAACCATTTCACTAGCGTGGATAAAAATGTATTAATGGCTCCCTTCATGCAAACAATAAATGCAAGGGTATAAAATAGACACACGCAATTCTTGATTACTATTCACGCAGAGGCCTAGAAAATTCTGACTTTACAAGTCTGTAAGACCCTGTATCGGAGCTAGTTATTCCAGACTCCTTCCAGAGCTGGTGAAGAGAAACAGGCATTTGAAGATGTGGTTCATTTTTAGTATTTCAGACATTTACTTAATGATGAATAAGCCACTCCCAAAAGTGCACATTTCTCTCAACTGGCTAGAAAGCAAGCCTGAAGTGATGGAAGGACTTCATGGACACCTATACTTGCTTAGATTAATCCCATCTTTTGTGATTACTGCTCCTGGTCTGCGCCTTTGAAGAATGATGCCTCTCTAGTTGTTATCAGCAGTGTTCCTGCTCTCTATTCCACAATCCATCTCCAGCTCAAGAAGAATAGGTTGCATCATGTAAGTGCATTGAAAAGGCATTATCTGAGAGACATGGACACACAGGATTGGCCACAGAGGGAAACAGTGTCTGGAAGTTAGAACTCAATCTTTTCCAGATATAGCCTCAGATTTTACCCCAGAGAATAGTAAAACCCATAAAAATACAATCTCTATCTTGGTTCAATACTAGTTTAATAATTGTTTTAAAATGTAGTACAATGGTAAAATATATTGTTTTAAAAGCAACTGTTTTTCAAAAATGGATGAACAAATATCACTGAACTTTGGCAACAGGTATCAAAACTCCTCAATGAATGTCTGTTATTTCCAGCGCTGCAAACAATGTGGCTTAACCAAGGTCAGCAAGAGTGGGAATTTGTATTTAAAATAATTAGACTTGAATTTAAACTGTACATAAGTAGTTCTGTTCAGCCTTGAGCAGGTCATCTGTATTTGGTAAAATTTCCTCACTGACCTTTCATATTTTGAGGTACAGAAAATCTGTGGGAGCCATATTATTAACAACTCCAGTCTATGCATTATTCACTGCATTCAGCATCATGTTCTTATAAAAATGCCACCAGCTGACATTCAGGAAAAAGGCTGGCTGGGCCCAAAGAAAAGGAAGGGACATAAGGCCATCTCAGATGAGTGTGACTGGCTCATTGGTGCCACCTAAGGGATATTCAATACATAGTTACTAATGTACACTTCAGACATTTTTCCTGGAACCAGAGCAAGTAAAGAAATGGAGGCAGCTGCCACTTTCAACTGAAGGACACTGTGTAAGTGAAACGATCCATACCATTAAATATTCAGTCACCAGTATCTGCAGAGGAAGATTTTCTCTGGGCCACAATTACTAGGACTGGACAGGGGCTTTTTGTCTTCTTGATAGTATCCCCCCAGCATCATTAAGCTTTAAGGGATATTGCTGTAGTCTCTTCCAATCTGGAGGTGGTCACTGGGAAAAGGTCACTGTTCTGAATATTTAAGGAATGTGGTCAGATGTTTAAAAACACATGCTCCAGAATAAGCACAAGACAATTTAATGGGCCTGGGATTTTGGCCATAGGCAAGCTTTGGAACAGCAAACAGTGGGAGGCTGACTGGATGAGCCTGATTCTTGGGTAAGAATGAGATTTGGGAACCTAACAAAACTCTTGCTGTTTTACCAGCTGAGCCATAAACCTTTCTGCTCCCTTGGAAAAGAAAACAGAATAAAGGCATGGAAAATAGGAATATTGCCTAAAGAAAAATAGATAAAACTGTATTTAAGTGCAATCAAAGTGTGGACTGTCACTCAGTTCCACCTCGGTGTCTTATGTCACCTTCTTTGTCACTTCTTCTCCTGGATCCCCCAGTCAATGACAATGGCTCATTTGTTAAGAAGTACAGACCTAGCCGTATAATGACTGCATAAATATATCAAGGTTGCCAATTCCAATTTATGCTAGACACGTTAGTTCTCTTGCTGTAATGAGGCTGTTGCAGAGCTGTAAATTTTTCACATCAAGGGAGAGGTAAGTGCAATACAAATGCAACTCAATTCTGTCACATCTAACTCTGGGAATGGCTGTGATATGCAAAACCATTGCTGAGACTCCAGAGGAAGAGTTTGGTTCCCAGATTAACCAGATCCTCTGGGCAACCTTTTTTAAGTCACCCTTTCACAGCATTGTGGACCATGTGGAATACATCTACCTAGGCAGAAGAACCAGGCTCTTAATATGGCTTGAAAATTTCCCTGCAAATATGTTCCTTTAAATTACTCCTTTCCACTGGATTTTAACAGAAGTTTCTATTACTACAAAAAAACAAGCCTACCCCACTATGCATTTACCCATCAGCTTGTTTTCAATGCCCCTTGAACATCTTCCCTCATCAAAATTTCAGTCACTCTGGAGTATGGATTGAAGAAAGCAGATGAGTCTTGTCAAAGAAATCCCTCCCCATAACCATGATCTCTTGAAGAGAGCTGTGCATGACAGGAGATGGATAGTAGGATAATTTTCAAAGGGAGAGTGATGGGCAAAACTGGTTTACTTTTATATATAAATCCTAGGTCACTTCTATATCTATTTCAGTGTTTCAGTCTGGCCACGCTCTGAGACAGAACACTTTGCACCATCAAATCTAATCAAACAGCAGAGCTATAAATAAACTCACAAGCTATCAACAGCAATGTGAAAGCAAAACTAATCAAAACAGTAGCACTGAGATTCCTCCCTGGAAGAGATCTTCATATATTTTAACCTGCTTTATAAAAGGAAATCTATTTGCATGTACTTGTGTTAAGATAGTTTGTCAATCTGACAAGTTCTTTCCTGAGACCAGAGAAAACATTCCAAATAAATGGATTCCCAAGACACTGATTTTTACCCCAAAGACATAAAAGCCTCCATAAAATATCTTTCAATACTGTTTCACACAGTATTTTTTTAAAAACAAAATAAAAGTTACCCAGTTATCCAAACCTTCAAAAACAGAAGTTGCGCTTCTGTTTTGGGCACCCACCCTATCTTGTCCACCCACATCTTTCATACTTCACAAATCACAGAAACAAAGCAAAGCAGAAAGACAACTGCTTCCTCTAGCCTTGGCATTTACCTGCCCTGGGTGCTTATGTCTAATCACACTTTGGAGGTGTAAACCATGAAGAAACTGGAGGGGAGGCAGCAATGCTGCTCAAAGGAGAGGAAGGGAGGTTTCTCTTCTTTCTTGACAACATGAAGAGGCATTATCTCACACACTGCCTTCTCACATAGACCATTCTGCCTTGGTTTCTTTCTTTAGTAATATAAAATCTTGCATTTTTCTTAACTTAGAATGCAGCAAAAATGGCAGGGTAACTCTAACTTGCCAAAATCCCATTCACACATGCAATTTCTAATGAAATTGCCAGACATTTACAGCTTCCAAAAAGAAAACCACCTAATTTCTAAGATTTCATTTCTTCTAAAGCAATGGTGTTAAGGGTATCTGGCACCAGAAACTCAGTATTTTTGCAATATGAAAAATGACTGTGTATTTGTAAATAAAATAAAATATGTACGAGTGTCTGCCAATGAGTATCAAGGACTTTTATAGCTACTGAGTGATTTCAGAGCAATCCTCAGATAACTTAGGAGGACAAACACAAAACAGATCATTGAAAAAAATTGCCCTAGTGTACTTTTTCTGTTCTTTGAATGCCTCATTATAAGTCTACCACACTGTGCTTATATATTTGCAGAATTCAGTCTGAAAATCTAAATAGATTGTCACGTTTTAGCTAATGAACAGCACGTTAATATAAGGATGAACCTTCCTTTCAACAGAGACTTGAAGAAATAAAGAGAGGCAACATATACTCCATTCTGATGTCTAAGCAGGTAATTCTACTCAGGTCGGTTCATAGGAAGCAGTAATTCAACTTCAATACTGGATAGTATTTTCTTTGCTTACTTAGCACAAGCTAGACAAATAACCCATATATGTAGCACCTATCACTGCAATAGAAATCAATACAAATTTAAACAAAGTTAATACTTTGACTATTGGTCCCCTCTGGAAGTTATATGACCACTGTATTCCAAAAATGACATACTTATCAAACTAAAGAAAAGCTGGCACCACTTTCAAAACTCTGATGAAAAGTGTAAATATATGCCACAGCTGACAAAAATATTTGCATTTTGACAACGTGCTAACAACTTAGTCACAGATAGCAAGATTTCCAAGTTCCGGGGCTTTATGTTTTCTTTGCCTTCCCTTGGCAATCCAAAGAAAATTTACCAGGTGCCACAAACTGGCTAATTTAACAGAGTGGCTAAAAATTATGGAAAGTGTAATTTAAACACTTCTTGAAATACTCATAGATGTACAGAGGAAGAGAGGCAAATGTGAGTATAAAACCAATAAATCATATTCAAATATAATCCTCTGTTAAATTCTTACTAGTCTCTGATGATTTCCTTAGAAAGAAATCACACCTGCTATTTTATAATGAAAAAGCCATTCATATGCATACAGAGCAATCATTTCCATAGGATAATCCCAATTGCTCATGAATAGGGTTTACACATAAAAGTGCAAGGGTACTCCAGCAGACTGGGCAGTGAATGACAGTGAAAATCTGAGCTTTGTTCTGAAGTACCACAGTCTCATTGACTGCTTCAACCTTTTTTTACTTTTGTAGATCACATTGGTTGGCAGGAAGTGAGTATGCATGTAAATGAGCTCTGGACTAACAAGTTTTATGATGTGCTCATTTTCATCTCCTCTATCTTTGTTCTATTTTAAGACTTGTCAAACTGGTTATTACTGATGTTAGTTTAATTTATGTGCTATCTAAAGCACAGAGGAGACTCTGGGCAGTAACTGTCCCAGGACACAACCAGCGATCAAATTCCTTTGTCACACAGTTTATATTAGACTGTTGCTCCTCCTCTCTCTCTTCTTGGCAGCAAAGTCAACAGCATATTTGGCTGGCCAATAGCCCTGGCTAGGGGGTACACTGAGAGACCAATGCACGTGGGCATGAGGCCGGTCCTCTCAGGTCTGTGACTGCCTTTGTTCATCCTCTGTCCTTTCCCATCCTGCAGTGCTGCTGTTATCTGGGTCTCAGCCAGCTGAACCCAAACTCCCTCTGTAATCTGTAAAAAACAATGGAGGAGGGCCTTGCATTCAGCACTGTACCCTGGGTGTGCTCAGAGAGGAGATACACTGTGCAGGGTGGCTGCTGCCCAGAAGCTTCCCTATTCATATGCAGAGCTCCTGCATGGGGAGACAATGCGACTGCACAGTTGCTCTTCCCATGTACCGGCACGGCTCTCCAGAGCTGGGTGAAATTTGTCAGCTGAAACATTTTTTTCAGCAAAAAAACAGGAAAGAAAAAAAAAAAGGAGATTCAGCCACAGGGCAATGTTTTGGGAGCCAGTATCTGTTCTACCTGCTGGTGCCAGATTTTTGTTTTAGAAGTTCACTCATATTTATTCATATTTATTTAGAGAAATAATCAAATTGAACTGTGTCCTTTCAAGTTGAACATCATAAGCTCTCCGACTCAAAGTCACTCCTCATCGAACTTAATGATTTGCTGAAAATCTTGAAAATTATTTTAAAACATTCTATGAAACTGAGTTTTTAAAATAATCTTCCCGAGTTCTGAGTATTTCATTACTTCTGATTTGAAATTCATAGCATCTAAGAGCTATTATCTTTGATTACTCTATCGCAGAATTCTATTAATTACTTTATAGATATGTAGATTATGTACAAATGCATTAACATCATTAACAGCAATAAACGCAGCAAATGATGTGATCCTTGAACAACCTTTAGAAAACATCTGCTGATGTTTTGCTTTGTTCTAGATTATGTTTATTGGTTTTGATAAGGGTTCTGTTGCTGGTATTTCTACTTCTTAGCCAAAAAAAATGAAAATTGCCTCAAAGGTCTCTTCACGTTCACAGTTGTAAAACTCTCTGAATAAGAGATAAAAATATAAAGAGTATTTGAATTTAATACTTCTTTCCTTTCAGCTCAAGGCACTTATTCTGAACTCACCAGCATCTTAGCATCAAAGGTACAATTAACTCTTCTCTCTTAAACCAAACTTTTAAGATTTTTAAAAGTCAGTTCTATTTTCTAAAAAACCCAGAACCAAATAATTTCTTGGCCTACATGGTTGTAGAGATATGATACTCATATTTTTATTTAAATCCCAGTGCACTCAGAGTTTTGATCACAGACTATAGAAAAGTGTTTCAATTTTTTTTTACAGCTATAGTACATCCTTGTACAATTCATAAAATAATGCCTTAATTATTCACTGAATCACAGAATGGTTGAGGTTGGAAGGAACTTCTGGAGATCATTGAGTCCAATCCTCCCACTCAAAGCAGGGTCACCTACAGCAGGTTGCCCAAGATCATGTCCAGACAGGCTTTGACTATCTCCAAGGATGGAGGCTCCACAATCTCTCTGGGCAATCTGTTTCAGTGTTTGGCCACCCTTAGAGTAAAAAAGCTGTTTCTTAAGCTTAAATGGAAATTGCTGTATTTCAATTTCTGCTCATTGTCTGTTGTCCTGTCACTGAGCAGAACCGAGTCTGGCTCTGTCTTCTTCACTCTCCCCCACACATTGATTATACACATTGATAAGATCCCCGCTTCTCTTCTGCAGGCTAAACAGTCCCAGCTCTCTCAGCCTCTCCTCGTATGTGAGATGGTCCAGTCCCTTCACTGTTTTTGTGGCCTTCCACTGGGCTCGCTCCAGCATGTCCATGTCTTTTACTGGGGACCCCAACAGCGGACCCAGCACTCCAGATGTGGCCTCATCAGTGCTGAGTAGAGGAGAAGGATCAGGCCCTCCTCCTGTAGCTGGTGAGTTAAAAAAGAAAAAAGTTTTTCCCTATATTCATAACTTACTAAAAAGTAGGTTGGAGTAAATGGATCTGAACTAGTATGCTGCAATCAGGCAATAAGCTATGCCCATATTTAGATGCAGAGTCCCACTTTGCCCTTGACTGAAGCTATGTAGAAATTACAAGCAAGCCAGCAAAATATTAAAGATGATTTGTAAAAGAAAAGACTGCAAAGAAAATTTCAGTTGTGTGTTTGCAGGGAGGAAATAAGAATATTTTTAAAACATTTTTTAAAATTACTGCAAATTCAGTTACATGAGAAAAATAATACCATAAATGGTCTGTAAGAAATATCATACTATATTGGCCAGATTTCAAAATTTCTCTTTCTCCCAAATATTTTGATCTGTTTTCTACAACTCTGGGTTACATTTAGTAAGAGTAGCAGGGAAATGGCCATCATGTGAGAGTCCACAAAATTCAACAAAACACAGTGACATTAACAGAGTCTTGAGCACCCTTTTGAGTAGAGGATCCTATGTGACTGTACCAGTCACTTCTTCCCAAACTCCACTTAGACAGTAGGAACAATCCTGTGAAGGAAATACTGCAGATCTATCTACTTCTATTCTTCCTGGTTTTAAACTAGACAGCCTTAGCTCCCAATTCAGTGCTTAAAAATGGAATGAGTTGTTTCATGCTGAACAAGGCATTTCATTCAAACCAAAATCAAACTTTATTCTAGTTGACAGAAGGACTATTTTGGAAAGAAAGAAAAAGATGACTTTCAAGTCTACCACTACTGATCCAGATCATATGATTTTATGTAGGAGTGGTTTATTTTTCTGTGAGACAGGAATTCATTCCTGTGCCACAGAGCATGAGTACTCTTCCTCTGGAGGACCACAGGTACTCTAAACCTTTCCACAAAAACCCACAGATCCAGAAAGTTACATACTACAGACATGTTCAGGCAAAAAGTAGGTGAGGAGTAATAAAATCCAAGTTTAAGGATGACATTCTGTTATAGACAGACATTTACATGCAAATGTCTAATCTGAAGAGAGATTTTTTCCCTATTGACTGTACTTTGGAATTGCTTTATTTCCTTTTTCTGACATAATTTTGATAATATTTCAACTTAGTGTTTATACTTGCACTAAAATTTGTGAACTAAGTGGGAATCAGATGAAAAAGCAAATGAGAATTCTCTTTAAGCTCAGTAAAAAAAGATTTACTTTAAGATCAGTAAAATGCACTAAGAATTATCAGTAGGCCTTTCTATTAAATATTTCATAAATATCATTTTATAGACTGATTCACCATTTTAATATAGAATAGAAACATAACCTACACTTTTATTAAATACTTTTGACATATTTTGAAATTATATTTCTGCCACGTGTATCACAGCTTAGATAAAGTCAAGATTGTACTTTTTGAAAGGAATAAAGTCTCCTGAAGCCCATACTACTCATAGGTTGGAAACAGCCAAAAATACAGTTAATAGAGTTCAATTATTGTAGTAATATCTCTGCTAAAAATCTAGGGAGAAAGTGCAAACAAACAGAACAGCAAATAAATACTTCTGATTATAAGTTAGCCAAAATTTATATTTCAGGAAAAAGGAAAAGAACCACATGTAACACTAATTCCACAGAGCGGCTGGACTTTGTTTGAAAATACTAGCCCTTATTAGGAAATCTTTTGGAAGATGAGTAACTGTAACTGAATTATGTTTCTATTAAGGGTAGTGAATTCCTCAGCTAGACGGCAACAGTAAATAAAAGAGAACATGCTTACATTCACTCAATACTTTCAAAGAAGTAACTATCACTACTAGAACAAAGAGTTCCTCTTACAAAAATAATCAGGTCTTTTTTCTTTGTTTTTAGTATTATTCTTCATCTGTTGTTTCCCTTTTCCTGCCGCAGTACCATTTGGGTGCACAAAGGATCAGAATTAAACTTTTGCTACTTCCAGAGGGGTGCTCAGTGCTACTGGGTTGTTGTGTTTAGAGCCCAGCTCTTGTCACTGTCCCTAAGGCACCATTACCAGCATTGCTGATGCACTAGAGACTTTTAAGATTGGCTGAAAGGAAAAATCCATGTTAATGTCAGTCTCCCCCCACTCTTCCTTTTTGTGGAACAGAGTAGACGTCTTCACAGATCACCACAATTATGCAAAGCAAATTTTAATGCCCTGCTCTGGGAAAATGAGCAACTAAAAGAGAAAAGACTCTCAATGAGACAGTATTAAACAGCAAGACAAATCTGGGCTGATGGCTAAGGCGCAGGTAAGAGAGTACACTACACTTCTGTCAGGCTGCTGAGAGTTATTTTACAAGTACAAACAGTCTAATGTTGAGGAAAAGATTTGCAAAATGTGCAGTCTTAGATAATGAAATGGAGTTATCTGTAGGTAACAAAGCTCATACATAAATGCTAAGCGCTCTTGCAGAGATAAACAGCCAGTGCAAACAAATACTTTGGAAATGCTCCTCCAAAACACAGTGAATTACAGAAGAAAAACTAACCCTGTAGAATAACTGCACAGCTGTAAGACTCCTACTAATTTTGATTTCTAAGAAGATTTTCTGGATCCACTTCACTGTCAGAAAATTTGAGATCTTGTAGCATTTTACGAACAGGAGATGGCAATGAAAAACAAACACAACATAAGGAAAGAAATCCTACAAAAACAGAGACAGGATACTCTGCTAGCTAACAGAACAAAAAACCAAATTTCATCCCTAGCATGCTAAATGCCTTGGGAAGTTTAAGATACCTTTCTCTCTGTTCTGTTAGAAACTTCATTCTAATCTCTAGACAAAGCCAGAAGTTATTCATGACCAATTCATACCCATTTGTTCTTATACCACGGATACTGACAACAATGCCCTTCAGATTCAAAAACTTTTCTGCCTTTCTGATGTTTACTCTCATTGAATTTTTATAGAACAAGCATATCCCTGTTCAATCTTCCTTTTTGTAGGCTGAACAAATCAGGCAATAAATCATCTTCCAAGGTCTCTATTCCCACAGTCAGCCAGCATTCATTTTCTTGAATGTGAGTGACCCAGATGAGCTGTCAACTATGCCTCATAAAATGATGTCAACATTTCCTTAGCTCTCTGGGAAATACTTTGCCTGATTCATCTAGGACAGTATTTCCTTTTTTCATGGCCAGATCTTACTGCTAGCTTATATTCATCCTGTGATTTTTATTATACTCATGTTTTCCTCTGATCCTTCTAGATGACAGGCTCCCAGATTACACCTGGAAATCCTCATTAGTCATTCTGAAAGGAATGATCTTGCAATCTGTATTACTACATTTTATCCTAGTTCTATTATTCCGGTCCTCAGGTTCATCAACCCTTTCTTTACATCTCCTGGAAGTGATATACTTTCCAACTCAGTGTCAGCAGCATATTCTAGCAGCGTACCTACTGCCTCTTGTTAAAATACTAACAAGATCTGCCTACGATTTTTGTCTTAGGAACTCAATTAGTAAGCATTATCTGGCTGTTGTTTTATTAAAACCAGCTGCTGCCTCCCTCTTAACTGCCTCCCCATATGTCTTCCATGACATACGGCTTTCCTGAGTAATCTGCATATTCTCCATCCAATCTAATAATAATATATGACTTACTGAAGTCCAGGTAAAGTGTATCTATTGAACTTTTTTTGTCTACCAATCAGATTTCTTATAAAATAAATGTAATTTTTTAATAAGCACAATTTCTTTCACTACCTTGATGAAAAAATAAACTCAGGTGTTGTGAAGTAAAAGAAGCAGATTCTCAGAAATGTATTCAGGTCATTTTTTATAGTCGAGACTCGATCAATCAAAAAAAAAAGTGAAAGAAAAAAGAAGATTGACCACTGAAAGAAAAGATCATTGTGACCCTTCTGAAAAAGTAAAAAAATTATTTCCACGAGCTGATGAAAAGAAGCAATGGCTTTCTGGAGGAAGACAACAAACAAACTACCTCTCCTTCTCCCCAAAGCCCCCACCTTCAGGCATATTTTATTTCTGATATATCATCTGCCTTATCTTTCTCTACTAATATCTAGCCCTGTATGAAACCTCTTGTTATCTTATAAAATTACCACAAGGATGGACAGAAAATTATCCTTGCTGGCATGACCAAACAAACACTGCAAAAATGAAAGACTGCCATTTTTCCTTTTGGCATGTACTCAAATGATGCAGTTCTGAAGCAGGAAGACTGCTATGCTCTGCTTAATTTCCATGTTTCTGAGAGTGTTATTTCTATCACAGCATAATGCTGCTTGTTAACAGACAGTAAGTAGTCTGTGAGTGAGCCATCATAATCTGTATCGCTAGAGGATGCTTTCTTTGTGTAATGGATGGGGCTGTCTTTCCTAAATGTTGCCTAAACTACAATCATCCAACAAAGTCACGAGACAAGGAATTCTTAAGATTGATTTCAAGAAGTGAAATGTGAGACAGTCAACCAGACTAAGCAGAAGTGTTCTTAAAGCTATAATGAGCACACAAAAATATTGCTGCTATAATTTACTATACTGTGGAGAACACGATTATTAGGACTTGACTGCTTGCTGACAATTTCCTCATTTAGATGATAGTTTCTTTTCCAAAATTGGGAATTTTGATGTAATTCAAGAGAACACACAGAAAACCATTTCTAAGGGGGAAAATTTCAGGAAATTACAGAAAATATACTCTCTAGCAGCAAATTGCATGGAAGGGTACGTGCAGTTATAACATAGAAAAATAGCTGTAAGTCTCTCAAGTGGTTTTGCTCAGATTGCTAGTTACTTTCTGAGTGCAGCGACCAGACACCCTTCAAAGTCTATCTGCAAAGCTTGTCTACATGAGCACGAACAGACCATCTCTCTGATGTTTAAAGGTACTTTGCATGTATCCAGTTCACACGTACACACACTAGTGTTTTACCACCTGTTTTCAGTTTGTGAAAATACTAGATTTCAGCTCCACCTTGTAGTATACAAGCTCTGTCTGAAACATTTACAACTATGGCTTGTTTTCTGGTTGCTGAAGTTAAACTTCACAAACAGGAGAGAGGCATCATGGTTCATATCATATACATGGCAAGGTATTTCCATTTGGAGAAAACACTCGGCGGTTTTGCATTCCCTGTATCATCCAAATCCTTTCACAACAGCCATCTTAAAACCAATTTACGTACCTATGTCAACTATTCTCATGTAAAGGCTGTTTGAAAATCTCAATCTCTTAATGGTTAAGAACATACTTCTGGTATCTAGCTTATATGGGCTGTTCTTGTGTTACAGTTGAAATGCCTCTTCTCCCTCTCTAGTCCCTTGGAGGAAGGCGTAATCCCTTGTAGTCTCCCCTCTCTTGTCCCTGAACAGTCTCCTCTCATATGAGAAATTTCCCATTCTTCCAACCTCCGATTTCTCCTTCTCTGCCTCTCTGTCACTTTCACCTGTTTGTAACTGCAGTAATGGGACCAGGACACAATATCCCAGGCAAAGCCTCACCACAGCGTCTCGCGTGAAATCATTAATGCTTCTCAAACAATGCAAGTGGAAAATCAGCCAGAATACTGATGTTAATGGTGTTCAGCACCTTGGAAAATAAAATCAATCTCAAAGGGCTCGTATTTTGAGGAAACAGAGCCCATGTCTCAGAAAGCTCACCAGTCACATCTCTGGTGGTTTTATTCATATTTCTCTCAGAACTGGCATTTTCAGTTTTCCTATCTGTACTGGTTATCATATTCTGGATGTCTTAATTAAGCAAACACTCCCAAATTGTTTTGTAATTCCTTTTGAATTCCTTTCTCACTGTTTTTGACTGAAAGTTGGCCTCTGTTACAAGTGATGGAAGAATGAAAATCCTCAACAAAACAAAAAACACAGCCAGCCATTCTCCCAATTTGCCTTAAAGAGAAAAATCTGTCTTCCTTCCCCAGCAGGCAACTGTATCAGGAATGCGTCACAGAAATGTGACACTATGTTAATCTAGGGTAGCAAGATGGGCAGTTATGGCAGCAGCATGTTTGCAAAATGCTTTAAGCACTTAAAAAGGAAAAAATGTGCTCTTAACAGCAGATGACCTTTCTGAATCCCTCTCTGCTGACCAGTGGTTAGCAAGCAAAATGGAGAAAACCCTTCACCTCCTTAAGGCATACCTCTGCATGTACATGGAGAATTTAGAGGCACTTGGGATGGGAATACTTCTGTTTATGTGGGATTGAGCTTTTCCCTTCCTCCAGAACAGTTTTCATTGGTCATCTTCCTGCCAGTAGGGCCATCTGCCCTGCATCATTATGTCTTCATTTATGGTATAAATTCTGTAATACTCGTCTGTGAGATTCTTCCAAAAGTAGTCGTTTCTATCTATTGCAAAACACAACAAGAACCCCAAACCAAAATGCAGTATGATTGATATGGCCCTAAGTCACTGTTTAGCAAGAAAGCTTTAAGAATATCCATAGGGAAAGCGATAACTGGATCACAAATCAAGACAATAGATTATGATGTCCTACCTCTAATTTCTCAATGCACTGTGAATTCTATCCGGAATTAATCAATTTAAATAGACTTCTTATAATTTAGTTGCTGTAATTGTTTGAAAAATCTGCAATTAAAGGGTTATAAAAATTCAACAGGCAAAGACAAAAAAGCTGGGCAAGT
This sequence comes from Dromaius novaehollandiae, assembly GCF_036370855.1. Lineage (NCBI taxonomy): Eukaryota > Metazoa > Chordata > Aves > Casuariiformes > Dromaiidae > Dromaius > Dromaius novaehollandiae. The sequence goes on along the minus strand of NC_088100.1, from coordinate 33,897,258 downwards.
TGTATTATAAATAAAATACTACAAAAGACCTGTTTTCATTTTTTTTAACGGTCTTATTTATTTATTTTTTTTTAGCTGTGATAGCATAAGCAGAGCTGGATTTTCACTAGGAATACTGCCAGCAGATTGCAAGCTTTTTTCAGCAATCTAAAAAATCTACTCTATTTGTGGGCACAATGAGCAAACCATATGAAGTAAAAATTTCATTATTTTAATGTACCATTACAATAAGCATCATGAAATCTTAGATGTAATTGAAAGGAAGGTACAATAGAAATATATACCTTTCTTTGCAGATTTATGGAAAATCGAAAAATGATCTTTTCACTAACAATCCTATGAGACACAAATTCAGAAAAACATGTTTTCCAATAGCTCTCAACAAGAAGGGATACCTGCATAATATGAGGTGATCATGGATGCTTCTAAATCTAACATGCAAGTGTATCCGCCACATTTATCCACAGAGGTTCAAGTGTGTATATCTACACTCATACATGCGTGCACAGGCTCACACACACAGACACACACACATACACACACTTCTCTTTCCATTTAAAGAAAAAAGATGATCTCGGAGCAATAATTGATACCTTGTAGCTATTTCATACAAACAATTTCTATACTTATATAAGATTAAACATGTACAATACACTACAAGCAAGAATTTTCTGTAAAAAGTGGCATTCAGCCCTTACTGACCATTTTTTTCAAATGGAAAACAGAATGATGAAAGTTCAGTTTATTAGTTTGGAAGAGATTAGTAAACTGCAATTTTCAATCTATCTGTTCCTCCAAAACATGGAACCACATATTTTCGACAAATATCAAGCCTTTTATTCTAGTCTTCTGTTTTAACTGAGTTCTCAGAAACAAATGTATATGTAAATCATGAGTAACTTTTTCAGACATGAAAGTCTTAAAAAATATTGTTTCTTTTTTAAGTTGCCTGACCAATTCAGGAAAAGTAATGGAGCCTACTCATACATTTCTGCATTTTTTATACTTCTTTAAAATGCATGCTCCATGTCAACAGCATACCTGAAGATCTGTAGCAGAAGTTCGTATCTCACACTGCTTTTGTGGAGGCCTGTACACTCTCATACCAGTTTTAATACTTCAGTATGTGGCTATTAGAACTGATTTTCACATCATTAATCTTAAGGGTCTAGTTTATAGTATATCAGGAAAACAGATTTTTTATTGTGAATGGTGGAGACAGTATTCAGTTATCTAGGCACAACATATTAAAATAAATTAGAATTGTTTTTAGATTCCTCTTCCCTTCATGTACCCTCAAACTTCCAGCCCAGTAGCAGCTTTTTTAATCTAAGCTGTGATCTTGAGTTTGTTTCAAGTGCCACTGAAACCACCTGAAAACAAAAAAAACCCACAGAAGTAAAGATCTGTGCCTTGAACAATCTCTCATACATTAGCCTTACACTCCAGGACGGAAGGGTAAAAAGTTTAGACAGAAGCAAAACTAAATTACTATGGGGCTATTTACCTCACAAGGACTCTCTGGCCAAAATGCCTTTTACCTTTCACCTTTGAAAGAAAGTGTTTCCCTGATTTAGGATATGAGTATTCAGTCTCCAACAATTAGTTTTCTTTGAAAAAAAAATCCTATGAAGTCTCATGTGTATATTAACCTAAAAAATGCATGAATTCAACTCACTGATTTTCTGCAACACAATTAAATGCAAAAATATTGGTTGATAAAATATGCCACATCCTATTTGCTCTCATTATACACATTTAGTACTGTTTGCCTGAGCCGATGTAAGGCAAACTAGAACTCTGTTTTACAATACTAAATAATACATAATCACACTTTTTGTATTTGATTTGGTGTTTGCACTAAATTATCATTTTAGAGTAAGATACTCCATTCTATTGTTTTGAAAATTGAACCCAGCAAAACTGAAGGAGCAATGTTATCTTTATGTGAAAAATGAGAACATCTGAACTTTAAATAGATAATGCCAAAATATGTTTGGAAGTCACAGTTTAGATTTTAAGTTAATTACTAACTCCTTTGAGGAGTAAGACCAAAGGATCATGAAAGGCAAATTATCTGGTAGTCTCCTGTGCCTTCCTCCTAATCATACAGCCCTGATTCCTGGTCAGAGCTGGACTACTGATTAAGATGGAGCAGAGATTTGTTCTTTCTCAGCCATTCCTATTTCAATGTGATTTAGGAGCTAAAAGGAATGCCAGATCAAACCATAAGAATGCTCTGTAACACAGTTAAAATATTCTGTTCTTTACTCAGTGGAGTAAAATGTCAATCTGTAATACTTGCTCTACTATAACACCACTTTTTAGTACTTAAGAACTTTGAATTGATTCTGATGCATTTGAAATAAAAACTTACTGTATAACTTTTTATATTCTAGTTTCTACATTCAGGCAGAATGCTACTGATCCCACTGCATTTTTGAGCAACAAAATATTACTTCCAATTCTAGGCTTCAAATATGCCTACTACATCTCTCATTCAGTCCAGCTACATGATTAAGCGCTTTTTGGCTTAAAATTCGTAAGTGATTAGTGTAGAAAAGTATTAAAAACTATTTGTTACAGCTGACTGAACTTCATGTTTTCAAAGAACCACTCCTACAGCTCATCTGGCAATAAAAGAAAAACAAGGGAAAAGGGTGAGATATTTTATGACACAAATAAACAATATCGTTACTTACCTTAGTTTAGATTATCATGACTATGAGAATGGAGTGCTGCAATATGATTGCATTCGATACTAGGCTGAAGCTTTTCTTTTTTCACCCTTTTCTTTTAGTAAGAAAGAACCCTTAGGGTCAGATCCTGCTCCAACTGAAGATCAGAACAAAAGTCTTCACTGGAGTTCAATAGCAGCAGGACACAGGCTTTAAAACATTCTTCCTTTTGTGTCTGTCTGTATGAGCTTTTTTCCCTTTAGGCCACCGGGATATGACGCTTTTAAGATTTCTGAAGCAGCAATAAGGAGTTGGAAATCTTATGCTCCTAATGAAGCACCATGCTGTAGTTTAACTTATCTGAATTCACTGACCCTATTTTGCCAGTGTTGTTTTTAAATAAAAATATTGTGTTTACTCAACTAAGAAATCAAAAGTAGTTTCTTAAAACATATTTTTTCATACTGCAGGTATAACACTTTATATGAATTACATAACTGACATTCATTTGCTCAGATTTCAATTCCCCTATTTGCACTCAACTATCCTGCTAAAAGAAATTTCATATAAATAAAACACTGCTCTTAGCCAAACCATTATCCACTGTTGATACCTACATGTATCTCTTTGTGTTTCTTTGCCTACCTGCAAACAAAGCTTTTAAGAGATAAATACATTTTTTATTTATCAGAACCAGGAAGCTGTGACGGTACATATTGTAAAAGATATTTGTATATGACTTTTTGTAGATGTCTAACGATCAGAAAAAATCAGTATCTCAAAAATCCTTTCAAAGCTGGAAAAGCTTCTCCTGAGAAGACTATATCCAGATACACGTAACACAGATGTCACAGATGAAATAACGATAAACTACGCTTGGTGAGTCCTGTTTCCAAACAGCACGTGCCTCACTCACCTGTTTGGCTAAGCTGAGATGTGCTTCTGCTCCTGCGAGACACTATGGCAACCACTTTGGCACTAAGGCTGGAACGTCTTTTCTTCCCACCTGTTCCAACTGTACCGACAGCCGTGTCCGACTGACTCCCGTCGTTGTGCTCCAGCTTGTACATCTCGCCACTCACACTTGTGCTCTTAGTGATTCTCCCTGATGTCCCCATCCGTCTGCCTTGCATTTTAGGAGTAAATGTACTACAGTTACAAAGTAAAAACAAACATGTTAATTTGCTTGCATAACAGTGTTTCCAAAGCCAAAAGCTTTTTATTAGTAAATTAATTTTAAGTCTTGATACATTTTCATTTACTTGATTCACATATATGTGGCTAATTTGACATCCTCAGACCATACATTCCCACCATTGCAATTTATTCTTCATTTTTTTGAGGGGGAAAAGAAAAAAGAACACTTTCCTGAAATTTTTTCAAAGTTAGCAAAACAAAGAGACATGACATTTAAAAGTCACACAGAGCCTTCCTGCATGTATCTATTGGCTATAGACAGCAATACAACAGTAATTTTACTGCCAAAGAAAACGAATATGGGTCAAGAGACCACATTTAGGTTAATACATATATCTTCTAGATGTTGTTCGTAATAGCCTTAAGATCCAACAAATAAGAAGCCATCATATTCTATGTTTTCATACTTCACAGAAAGAAGAGAGAAAATAACCAGTAGTATTTTCTACATTTTTGCTCTCTCACTTATTAAAAAGTAAATGCAACCGTCCTAGCATGAAGGAAAAGTAATTTTCAGGCAAAAACAACTAATAACCCAAGTGAACTTCCATTGACTGACAAGGAGACAAACCGTCCTGTTAGTTCTGTTTCATTTTCCTTAGCTATCTCATTGCATTGGAATGTTTCTATATGAATTGCCTTTCTGGTCCACACATAAAGGCTGAATGAAGTATTCAGAAACTCATTCTAGAGAACAATCTCATAAAGGCACAGGACATACTAATATACAGTCCCGATAGTGCTAGGACCAAGTGATGCCCTAGCTCTTAGGGCGATACTAAGTTAGCTATCATTCTGCAGAGACCTAGAAATTTAAAATGTAGCCTGACTCACTTCAGATTCATTAAATCAGCTTTAGAGATTTTTAAAAGTAATTCTATATTTTGAAATCAAATGTAAAATCTATTTGTTAAGGGACAGTCATGTTAGAAACCTCGATTCCCTTCCCAGCAGATGTGATGACCTCCACTCTCATCACCCTAAAAAAGGAAAGAAAGGGTGTACAGGCACAGACTACAGAGTTTCAGAGAGCTAGGAAATTTTGCCAGCAAGTAATGAAGGAGTCTATAGAAGGAGGAACTGGCATGTGGTGAGGACCTTACGTTCTAAGGATCTGGACCCTGCTACAGCTTAAATCAGTCCTGTCCAAAGGCAGATCCTAGGGAAGTATAAAATATTGTATATCTAAATGGCGTTTTACTTACAGTTACCAAGATTTATTAATGTGCAATCATACATAAAAGTAGAAACAATAGACAATATTTTTCAAGAAGCAGCAGGAAAAGTAACATCTTTGAATAAATGACACTCAAAAGAAAGGTAATTATCAGTCTCTGTATAGGTATTTAACTGTGTTCAGCACTTTGGATCTCCTCCTGTTAATTCCAGATAAAAAATATTTACTGCCTTACAGACACAACAATGTGCTGTGCTGCATTGCAGTGCTCACAGATACATTTTAGAGGACCACCTGAGGCACACTGAGCTTAAAATAGGTTCTCTCTTTCTCCCTCCCACCCTGCTGTAGCTTTAATGATCGGCTTTTGGTTTTGCATGGGAAAGATGGAAGGACACCTGTATTTTCAGATTCCTATGTAAAATTCCCTTGTATTTTGCTGTACATCTTTGCCAACACACACTCGCTCACATGCATGCATGTGCACACACACACACACACACATTCAAGGCAAAAATGCCTTACAATATTTTCCACTTTCAAAATAAGAGAGATTTCTTCCTGAAAGCCTGTAAGAAGTTATAAAACTCAACAGATTAGATATGAATGGAAAGAATGACACCATATTTTAGGCAAATATTGAAATGAATGTGTTCCATTAAAAAAGCACATGCTTGACTGCAAACTCTTCTCACATGAGTAGTTCTTTAGCTTGAGCAGTAGCTCAAGTCACTCATACTAGTAAGAGTTTGTAAAGCTCCAAAGTACATTTCCTAAATTACAGTAATTCTGTGCCTACAATTTTAAGTGCAGATGGTGCGAACAGAAGAATTAAATACATTAGCACCCGAGTGTACCTAACACTCCTAATTTGCCTCAATCCCATTATGCATATTATCTGCATTATATGAAGCTTTCTCATGAGTGACTGCATGTTTGTAAAAGTTAAGTCATAGCTTTCTTGCAATGCATTTTACATACTGAAGTAACAAATAAAATAAAAATACTGCTATACACATCTGAAGGTAGACTTCTCCATGGCAGACTTCAATCTGACTGGCCAGACCAACTGGCTGAAAACATGCACTATGCAGAGACAGAAGGTTTGGACATGTAACATTTCTGACAAGTGCTTCAGCCAGAAGCGTGTCTGCTATGGTTGAAAACAGCATTCTAGGAACACTGTGCATTGCAAAAAGCAGAGCCTGAAGTTACTAGATGATTACTAGATGATAGATGGGAACACAGAAGTTGCTCAGATGTGGATCAAACATTAACTCACTCCCTTCACACTATTGGTGATGCAGTATAGAATAGAAACACTTCTCATGAAGCTCTTTCTTTTATATTATTTTATATAAAATCTGTTTATTGACATTCATCATTAGTGAAATTTACTGTTTAAAAAATGTGTCTACACCATGCTTTTGAAAAACAGTAGTGTTGTCTTTGCTTCAGTTCTAGAACAAACAGCTTTTAATTTGGGGGGGGGGGGGGGGGCGGACATGCTTTGGTAAATGAACACGCTACCAAATGCATACTCATCAAATAAGTGATGAACGAAGAGACCTCTTCTGTATCTCACCCAAGAGGGTAGATTTGATTCTGTTACAGTTCCAAAAGTCATAGAGAGCATCTTTTTAATCTGAAGCAGCATAAACTCATAATCAATGAGTATCTGCCATTCAAACACTCGTTTCCATAAAGGCAATTAATTGTCCACATTCCTGCAGTGTATGTCTTAGCAGTCATGATAGTAACTAACAACCTGTTCCATGAAGCTCAGAGATAACTAGATTTTTGTTGTATCAGCTCTGCAACCCATTTCTCCAACCCTCCTGTGACCCTCTCTCCCCCACAAAACCTTCAGGGACCCTACCCATCCATGGCATTTAACTTCTTCCCATATACCCTAAACACCAGCTGGGGAAGAAGGCAGCACATGCTAATGCTGGTATCAAGCTGTGTGAATGAGGCACGGCTAATCAGCAGGCCAAATGGAGCAGGTAACTACAGAGTTCCTGTTTCAGTCTTTCATTCACTGGGCACTAACTGTTTTTCTCTCCCCTATCCAGCTACTAATTTTGACAAAATCTTAGGAAGATCTCTGTGATCTCTATGTTTCTTCATATTGGACAGTTAATGAAAAGTTATCAAACAAGATTTTCTTGGAGGAAATAAAGAATCTTTTCTTGGCCTTAATAAAAATCATGTCTGTAATATAGTATAGATGCTTACTTCATAGGCTACATATACTACAGCCTGTTAAAGTAGTGATGGTCACTAAATAATGAGATTTTTATTGTTCATAGAATACCATAAACTTGACTTTACAAAATACCCAAGCTAGCAGTTACTTTTGTTTCAAGTATACACATATTTCTTTCTTTCTTTCCCTTTCCACAAACATTATAGCATGAATGAAAAATGAGTCAGGATTGTGCAACATCTAAGAACATAGTAGTCATTATTCATCAAATAACAAATTGATTTAGAAAGCAGTGATGAATGTTACAAAATTTTCGCTGCAGTGCCCGACAAAAATGACAAATAAAATAATTTTTCTACAATTTGAGAAGAATTAGGGAAGTTTATCTTTTTTAATTTCATTGGAAAGATGAGAATGCTTACGTTAAATCCTACCCATTAAATATTTTAATACTGTATTGGGCTGTTTTGAAACACTTCAATCACCTTTTTAAAGTAAGTGAATACTAGTCCATCTGCTGTAGCCAGATAGCATATTCATAGAATGAAGGCATACTAAACAGCCATAGGATAAGCACCTGAGCACTGCATAAGTAGTTCTTTACCTGGACTCTGACTTGACAGAAAGGCCCTCCCTTACTCTAGCTATATTAGAAAATACTGGCTTGTGCTGGACAAGTTTAAACAAATACTGTTCAGCTTGTTCTCAGCAGCCCTATCATACAGGCTGAAGAACTACTGCAGGCTGTGCTCACTCCAATCGTTTTCTAAATGACGGCAGATGCCACTCTTCCTAGATATTTAACTTATTTGTTAGAAAAAAAAATCTCCTTGGTAGTGGATTTCAGGAGATTTGGGGCTATTGGTAGGACAATTACTTGAACTGTTTTAGAGTATCTCCTACCCATGCTGCAGTGATGTTTGTTCATGTTAACACCTGGTTCAAACCTTCTAAAACAGGTTCTCAGAATATTTATAATCTGTTTGGAGCACATATTTATATATCAGCAACAGACACTGAAGCAGAGTGTGAAGAAACTTAGTTTCTCTGAATAGAAAATCTCTCTAATCCAGACTTGCAAGGTTTGCATTTTTCTAGTTTTTCTTCACTTTTCTACTAAGGTCATCAACTACCTCTTAAGAACTTAACTGAAATGAGTAATGTGTTACCAATATACCATCAGTGCTTATCGAAAGTAGTATACATAATATATATTTTTATATATACATATATTTAAACAGAGTGTCCTACATGGGGTTAGATATTGGTCTATAGCTCTACCACAGGATTCTGACTATGGTCGGAAAATCATAGAACATTTTCTCTTTAAAGAGAAGTGATGTAACTACCTTTTATATTTATCAAGTAAATGATAAGTAAATTTCTATCATGAAAATACAGATAAAATACATAGTGTTATAATACTGCCTGAATAAGCGATCAACCTGCAGCAATAGTTTGGGGTGGTGTGAACCAATCCACATATTCAAAGAGAGTCTTAGCTTCATAATTCAATATACTAGAGCTTGCCAATGGCATTCCTACACCCTTCAGGTTCTGAACGATAGGTCCCTTTACCTCCTTTGTTGAGAGGACAATACCTCATACTCATGGTCATAGGCTGCTGGAAGGCAAGAGCATTCATTGCTTTGCTTCTCTGGAGGAGGCAGCATTTTGCTATTTCAAGCTGAGGGCAAGTGGTGAAAACTGGCGGGGAAGAATAACACAGGCCTCATTTTGTGGGAGCCTGCTTTCTACTTTGATTAGACATGGGTAAGCCCCTTCCACTAGCACTCAGACTAAATTTCAGTGACTGTTTCTGTGGTGCAGATGATGCCTCTTGTTCAAAGCATTCGGCAGTCATTTTGTTCCCATTTTGAGCCATAGAGTTCTTGTCACTTCTGTAACTCTTGAGTCTATGAATCACTACCGTGGCAATAAAGAGGGAGAAAATTGCAAATACTTCTGTTGACCTGTATTTTGTTGACATGCTAATTTATAGAACATTATTATTTACAGCAATAAAGATTAAGGGACACAAAAATCTAGCATGGAATTAAAGAAATAATTGTTCACTACACTATTGACTTTGCTCTACTGAATTTCATGTGTTTGTAAATATAATAGAGACTTATGCTAAGATATTTTTATGACAAACCTTACTTTTCTGTGCAATGAAGCTGCTATGGTTGATGCTCTAATCTTACATTTACTTTAGGAGAGAGTGATATCCAGCAAATGAGAAATAAGAGCTGATAATTTAATAAACTTGAAGAAAATCCTACTTTTTCATGTATTAAGTTCCTAATGCAAGGGCTGTAAATACTTTCTGATTAATTGGTAATTTTTTTTTTTTTTTAAAGAACCACATCTATTTCAGTTTTTCATTCTTTGTGACAGATAGAGGGACTTAGAAATTCACCCTAAAAAAACAGATTGGGGAGTTTAGAATTCAGCTTAATCTTGTACTTGTTCTTCCTTACAAATATTAAGTTCTGCTTTCCTTGACTTGATTAAATAAGTTCTAGTATGCATAAAACAGGCACTGGTTTTCCAGAACAGAGTTTAAAGGGATAGGACCAGAATTCTGAGTGTCAGCTGTCCAATACTTCCACTTGTCATAACGAAGCAAGCAGGGGAAGAAATTAAGCTTCCTTTGCATTCATCTAATCCCTGAGCTAGTTTATTCTTTGACATTAATTGCAACAGTTTCAAAAGAACTGGCATTTAAAATTCAGTCTTCTTATACCATCTGATTGAATACCCTTAGAACACAACATTTTTCCATTACATGACTGGCTTTTGCTTGGAGAAACAGTTCCCAGCTCAAACTATTACTTTTGCCAATACACTTAGAGTTTAACTTATGAAGCAAAAGACCTGCATGAATTCACATATTTCCTTTTGCATTTAACCTTTCCAATAATAACATATCTAAAATCTTACTCTACTCTACTGGATTTGCTGGCATTATTGACGAATTAATTTATATACAGACATAAATTTTTGCCGGCCTGTAACTAAAATTGCTATATTATGAAGTTACGAAGTCAATTCAAATCAAGTTATCACAATATGATATATAAATAAACTGAGGTTTCAATAACAGGGCAACTGAGACTCGCATCTCAATCAATATAGCCCATTTATTTCTAAATCAAATAATTCATGTAGATTTTTTTTTTCAATTATAGCACCATCTTTAGGAAGTCTTTCAATGACTACTTCAGCAAAAAAAATTGATGTTATTTTTAATTATTGGCACAGTAACATCATCAATGTGTATATTAACAACGGTTACACACAACCTACTTGTACATCTGTTTTAGGGACAGAAGTTGTATTTCAAAAATACTGGAATGATAGCATGTATTTGTAATTAAATTTTAGGTCATCCTAAATACATTCTGTTCACTGATAGCTCCCTCTTTTTATCAAGGGGTCATGTTCAGTTTTCAGGCTGCTGATTCTGTATATATCTGGGCCAAGCATGATACATTAAGACAAATGAATCAAGTCACTAGCAGCTGTTTCTCAGTGCAAATGTTCTAACTTTGTTCCAAATGTTTTAGTGGCATCTTACAAGTTCTTTGCTCATGAGTAGAATTAAAAAGCCTTACATGAAAATTATTTATATCTAGAGGACACTATATACCAACTATCTTTTTTCCTGCTAAAGCAAGTATTTTTATCTAGATCAGCTAAACATGCTGCAAGAAGCTCAGCATTTCAAAGCAGACAAGCTTCAAAGATATTTAATACTAAAAAGAATCACCTGCTTTGCCTTTCATTGAAGTCACCCACTACAGCAAACCTCCCTCTGACCTGGCAGGAGAGGACCTGGGCCTGGGCCCCGGAGCTGTCCTTCAGCACCGCGCTCAGGTACCTCTCCCTTGCCGGGGCATCACCTGGGAACAAACTGCTGGTTTTACCAAGAAAAAAAGGCTTATTTTTTTCTGCAAAAACGTATGCATTTGAGATGGTGATTATCTAAAATGATATCTGTACCGCACAAGGCAAAATTAAAGCTGCATTTACATTTCAGCCGTCAGTGTTGTACAAGAAAAGAGCACTTTCAGTTTTGCTAGTTACTGCATATACCTGAAAGTTTACTTCACTCATATCTGTGGGAATGAACTATTACAATAAAAACACTTACTGAACACGTAGTAAGAGCTAGAAGCTTCCATAATTAACCCTGAGGTAAACTCCATAAAATAAACATAGTACAAGAACAGTGTGGGTTATACCTGCTAAAAATATGCACTGTAGTGTACACAACTATATAAAACTGAAACAAAGCCAGTCAATTATACATATTAAATCAATGTATATTTGTCTGAATATAAATATCTATTACATATATTCAAAATGCATAAAAAGATACTGCAAAATGATTTGGATTAAAAATATAGAATATAGCTATTCACTCAGCATTTCTCACTGTATCAATACCGGCTGATCAAACATATCACCTGAAAATCAAAGTCAGCAAGACACAGGAAGTTAGAACAAACTTTATCCATAAACTCACCTATATAATATCCAGAAGTATATCCTTTTAGGGAAAAAATCCTAAATGATTAGCCATTGCTAAAATTAAAATATTTCCTTCATTCTCTTAGACTCACTGATGATTTATAAAGAAATACTTTAGGTGTTTATGCTCACGATCACTCATTTTTACTCCATCTGTTTTTCCAATAATACAAGCCATGAGTAAATAAATAATCCCTTGTATTCCTTGCAGTACAGATGATATTTTAACATAATTTCTTTTTGCACAGTTGCAGTGACTTGAATCTTTAGACAGAATCCCTGGCCTCACCAGCACAAGCCAGTAAGCTTCCTGTCTCTTCTGCTGAATGCAGACTCATGAACTACTTCATAGCCCCTTTGGCACCCTTTTGCAATGAGGTAACTCATGAATACTAACAACCTCCTAAGCATTTAATAGTTGTGGACCAAAGGGAAGATGAGCACTCCTTTATAACGAGGAACATTACAGTTCTAAAAATAAACTAAATCTTGTTATTAGTAGTATATCATATTTAATTAATAAATCTGAACTGTAAATTACCTATCGACAAATTGCTCTGTCAGTCTCAGAATATTTAGCTATATTTACCTATGATGAATTGCATTTGCTGTAAGATTAATGACTGTACAATTTGTGGTATTTCATAAATTAATTGAAACATAGTACTTTAAAAACCAAAGGACAAACATACACGCCTCATTAAAATTCTCTCCAATCAGTCAAGTGATTTTTTTACGCCACAAGGAGGTTAGTTAGTTCAAAGAAATAATAATTTTGTACAGTCTGAACAGTCTGCATTTTGTACAACTGCAGTTACATATTGAACTAACATGCACATTGATCACACATCAAATCCATCATATAGCTGAAAGTACTTGCTTCTCCTGTAAAGTCACCGAACAGAGTCCTATTGCCACATTATGACAGCTGAAATACAGCCACTCTTGTAGATCGTATCTGTTCTTGACAATTTTTGTATATTGTCAAAAAGTGCCTCCCAGGAATATTTTACCTGGAATTTCAAAATCCTAGGCCCGTTATGTTCAATGGGAAAACTCTCACTGATGGTAGGACTGTGGAAACTGTCATCATGGATGTACTCTCTAGGAGCGTAACTGGTTAACAACCTACTTTGGAAGATCAGGTTATTTCCAGGTTAGAATACAGCATCAGAATCAGTTGTTTGAAAATGCCTTTCTCAGTACCATACTAACTCAGTGAAACGGAGGAATAATAATTCAGAAAGTAATTCTGAACATTACCAAAAATGAGCAAGTTGTACCAATTTTGCAAGACTATTTTTGCAGGTTAGCTTTTATTCTTTGAAATAAGTATAGAAATTGTGTCTGCATGTAGCAGTACGTTAACCATGGCTGTGAGGGTGTGCAAGCCCATGGCACCACTGACCTGAGGCCAACTAAACATACGAATCATAAATGGAAACCAACAGAAAAGCAGTTAGCTACTGCAGGGACTCTACACAGGGCTAAGTATTGCTCACGCTGACATGGCTAGGCCAATGAACTCAAGCTTCAAACAGCCCAATTGACCCAAACTAGACTGCAGATAGCCATATATATATTTTTAAATCTATATAAAGAATGTATGCATTGCAGTGTGTGTGTGTGTCAAATATAAAAATGTCTTGTTTTTCAGCCAATTAGCAAACATATAATGCAATTTATTAGAACATTAATGGTAGCTATCAGAAGCCAGGACTCATAAACTTCAGATTCTAGTTGCTCATACCACAGATAAATTATTTGGTAAGAAAAATGTGCTGTTTTGCTGTTTTCATATCACCTAAAAAAAGGAAACCTGAAGGAATGTTCTGGTACTAAACTAAAATCCTAACTAGAGAGTTCTGGAGTTCCTGAGAGGAAAGGTAGGTTTTGGAAGAAATGCCAATAAGCAGGATCTTGCTGCCAGATAAAATTAAGAGCTATCTTGAAAGACAGTCTGAATGCCATTTTGTTATCAATCCAAATGCTTCAAATAACTGTTGACATAACACAACTAATGAATTACAACGATCAAAACCAACAAAACAATAGCAATAATATATTACCTGAAAACAAATCAAAGGCAGAAATATGCTCAGACCAACAATTTCCTGAATAATTGGTTACCAAATAAAATCACACTCAGAAAGCGTTCTCTCTGTGGACAGTGAGTGAACAAAAATAAAATTCACTAAATTAGGACACTGGCTGGAAAGACATTTCAGGGAAAAATGTTTTACTTTTATTGCAATGTTCAGAATAAATTTATGCTCACCATTGAATGAAGGAAAGTTTCTTCAGTATCAAGAGAACTTAAATAATCAGTTTTTCTTTCTTTTTAAAACTTTAAGCAATAGCATATCATTCTCCCTGTTACAACATACTATACTGCTTTTTGCCCTCTAATGCATGAGGTATTAAAGTACCTGTGATCTCACTGCTCTTCTTTTAAGGAGGCTATACCTTTGCTATGAAATACATTATTCTCTGTTCCTTAACAAAAAGCAAACTGTAGGAATAACTGTACAGATAATAACAACAAAATAGGGAATGCAGCAGGAAAATTGGATAGGCAAAAGGAAACAGTGGAAGGACAGGACTACTGGAGAACAAACAGAGGACATTTTAAAAAGAGAAACAGAACTGAGATGAAGGTAAAGCAGCTGAGAGCTACTTCGATGTCACAAGCCATGGCAAAAGCTAGTTTCCTATATTTCCTCATTCTAAAAATAACATGAACTGCCTTTTAAAAATGTTCTTATACTGAAAGGCTATGCATTGTATTTTATCATAATCAACTGCAATAATTAAATGAAAAACCAATTAAAATTATTTTTCAGTCTTTTTCAAATGATTAAGAAAGGCAGCTGGCAACATGACAGTTTCTTTGAAAGAGGAAACATAATTAGATAATTAAAAATGCACAAGCAGTGCCTCATAGTAGATTTTTCATGTACAGATGTTCTGAAGGGATTAAAGACTTCATCTCTCTCTCTCCCTCCCTGACAGACACATAAAGCAGTTTATAATAATGATAGATTTTAAAAAATCATTATCTTTAGATAATGAATAATTAGAACATTAATTACTCTGGCTTCACCTTGTTTTTATACATAAGTGACCTCTGAACCAGACATTTCCATCTGTAATTAACTGTTTGGGGGTAGAAAGGATATGTTATTATATTTTCAAATAGTTTAGCTTAACTGTTTCCATGTGTCTTGTCTCCAGGTCCATCATTTGGAGGCCATCCATCCCCCACAAAAGTATGAGCTGTGACTCAAGTTACATCACTTTGCTTACCCTTGCCACAAGAGAGATCATCTAAGAAGGAATACTAAATAATATCCATACACATTCAATATTTTTATCTTGTTAATGAAACTGAGAAATACGCTAGTTAATGACACAGTTGTGATGTTGGTTTTCGAGCGGCAGTGATTTGTGGATAATCAGAAACAAAACAGGATTGCTGATTTACTTCAGATATTATGGTGGACCCTTATACTGTAGAGATATTAGAGACCTTAGAGATTTTAGATCCAGAATACAGGTGAATTACCCTATTGCTTCCTTGGTTCTTAGCAACATCTGTCATTCAAGTTCATCTGAAAATATGGTCAATTAATTTTAACTTTGATAAATATTAACAATTTGGGCAGGAATTTTTCATGCTTGGTTTCTTCTATTTATTTGAAGTTCCAGCTGAAATACAGTGAAAAAATGTCTGGTCATTTTGAAGCAGCTAGGAACCACCCCCTGCTACTGTACAGCTGCATAATAAACAAATAAATAAATTCGCTTCACTCTGAAAAGTACTTGTGGCAGTGCCTGACTGAAAGATTCCAGGGAGATGGCCCTTCTAACAGGAACACATTGATTCCTGTTTTTTTGAATAGCTATGTAAACTTGTTAAACTAAAAATAATACTTCAAAACAAAACAAAACGAAAACCTCTCATATGTTCAGACACTTGGAAGAGATTAACAGTTAAAATACCAGAAGACTTTTTATTACACAACCATGTCACACTCACTCACAGTTCCTATTGCTAATCAGATTGTACATTCCCTGCATATTACAATTTTAGCTCAAGGATAGAGATAGAAAGTCAATATTTTCCAGTAATTGCTTCTCTTGGCTACCGTGGATCTGGGAAACTTGGCAGAAGCTGGCCTATCAAAGATGCAGAAAAATTGCATCTTCTTTGTTGGAAATCAGACAAAACTCAAGACAAAGTCACCTGAGTGGAGTGCAAAAGAGAACAGGGTTGGACAACAACCTCTGGAAGGAAAGAAACTGGTACATGGTGAGACAGAAGTAAGGGGGAAATAAAAAAATTGGTAATACATTTTTTTCACAACTTTTGGAGACAAAATGGTTCCTAAGAATCCCTGAGACTGAATGTGAGTCTTTCTGCTATACCATCACATGGATTTATTATTTTATGACCCTCCCATGAGATGGTCAAATTATCTTTTGCAGATAGAACAGAGGCACTGAGCGATCAATATTAAAAGTGCTACTAATTCTGGCTGCTCAGCTTAAGCTGATTTTTTCAGAGAGCTTATCATGTAATATATAGCCCTCTGTATGTGCAAACCAGCCACATGACTTCAGCTTCAACAGTGAGTACAAACTGAATTTCAAAGTCTCTGGTCTTGAGGGACTTGGGGGAACAAAACAACCTATGCAAGCAGGTAGCAGCAGCCGCCTAGAGGACAAACCTAGGACGACACCAGACACCCCAAGGGTATAAACACAACTGGCCAGTTCTGGGTCACTAAATAATACAGCCTTGAGAGCTGACTAGAGCCAGTTTCTGGGTATAACGAAGAGAACCAAGAACATACATCCGACATACATAAAACTATATATAATGAAAACACAGAGGAGGTAACAAGAAACTACAAAAAGCAGTCACAGCTCCTGCAAGTATGGAACAAAGGAGGAACAGAGAGAGATGAATTCCTCCAGTATGGTCTGCCCCCATACAGGGCACTGTACCTGCCCAGTGCTGCTGCTGCTCTGCAGCAGGTCCCCTCACTTCAGTACAGAAAGCATGCTGCTTTTTCATGTGCCATTGCTATATAACTGGGTTAAGAAAACTAGAATTTTAAAGAACCGTGTGTGTAAGCATGTTTTCTGCTCCAGATTTTCCACATGATGAGGAAGTTGAATGCACAGCATCAAGCCAGAGTAAACTCAAATGCAAGAGGCATCTGAGTATGTAATCACTGATGAATACTTGTTTGAAGTGACTTGTCCATCATCACATAAAAGCTCTGGGACAGAGGCCTGAAGAGATCCCAGTTTCCCAGAGCTATAATTAACTAGCTGAGCCAACAATTAACCCCTCCTTCACTAAACATGTTCCAGCTTCTGTAACAAACAGAATTAGAGTTTTAAACATGACAGTCTCTTTATATGCACAGTCTTCATTCATTGCTGGGACGGGCCCATACTGTGCACTGATTGATAAAATGTCTGTGGAGAGAAATGTGGTAATTAATTGAGTATGTCTACACACAAAAAGGCCAGCTTTGCACATACATTTGAATTCAGTGCTTTATGTCATTAAAACAGTCACATGAAAGCAGGATGGCACATGTAAGCACTGATGGAATACTTTAGATATGAATGCAAGCAACAATCCTGCTGTCTTCCAGTCACTTTCTCATTATGGTTTTTTCAAAAAATGTATGCCAGTCTAATAGCCATAGGATGCTTTTTAAAGAGTGATCAACTGTAAACTTATCAATTAAAAACTGTATTTTTTCTTTCTGTTTTCAGGTGAAGTATTGTAGACTCAGGGGTTTTGGAGATTTTAAATTTATTCTGACAGCTCTTTAAGTCAATTTGCTGGTCATTCTTTCATTTCTGGTCATTATCAGTTTCAGTCAGTGCACTGAATTGCTTAGCCAGCCAAACTTTATTACAGTTATAATTTTCCGAATTTCTACATCTGAGTAATCTTTATTGATAAACTTAAATATACCTTCACTATTCTGTCTGAACTCTATTATTTTTCTAAGCTTGATTTTCTCTTCTAGCTATTTATAAGTTATGTTATTTGGAGGCATGGAGGCTAACTATAAAATCACAGACTAATGTGAAAAATCAATCTCAAGCCAAATTAGTGTATACGCTCCTTCAGCACTTCTTCAACAGAAAACAGCCCTCATGGTTACTGTTCTATGGAGTCACTCTTCATATAGAGACATGAAATTACACAGGGACCATAAGCTTCCTGTAAATAAAGTAGCTCTGAAACCTGAAGCCATATAGCTGCCCTTAATGGCACTGTGCCCAACTGCAGGAGCCCTGAAAGGCAGAACCCCTGGCCTGGCCATGGCAAGTTGCTGACACAAGCTCATATATTGGGATAAGGCTGTTACATATGAGCAGCTGCGAATGCACTATGTGATTATACCAAGCACCCGAAAAAAGGAATCAAACTGCAAACCACAGAGAGATACTTTCGGCCACTCTGACAGCTAACCCAGGGGAGTATCCGGACACAGGGACATGTACGGACAACAGGCAGCATGACGGTACCCCAGTGACAGAGTTGAAAAAATCCCTTCCTTCTGCTCCAACTGTCTATTTCTGTTGTTTGTTTCTTGTGCTCTGTTGTGGTTTAGGGAAGCTGTCCTACAATTCAGACATCACGCTCCCCTCAGCTATACTCTTTCAGTTTTCTTAACAAAGTCTGATCAGCTCACAATGTGATAGTTTCTCTCCTGCTAACTGGAGGCAGGAAGAATTTTACAGAGTTTTACCTAAAAATAATATATAAATAATATATATATAGTATATATAAAAATACATATAAAATATATATGTAATATATATATGTAATATATATATAAATAATATATAAATACATTCATGGAGACAATACTCCAGATATGCCTCTATCCAAAAACTGAGAAAGAAGTACATGTACTCCCTCTTTCTCAGACAGTCAGGGATGCAGATGGGACAACCAATTCCTAAAGCTGACCATTGCTGGAAAGATCCCTTGAGAGGTTTTATCCTTATGACTTTATCTAAAGATCTTGACCAGGCTTCCTGCTGCATAAATACTCTTTCTTTTTAAGAATGAACACTGTTTCCGTCCTGGAGCTTTGACAAGTAGATGCTCCTCCACTTCTCAGATCTGATCACAGATAAAATGAACAATTGTCCACATCTGGAAGCTCTAGTCGTGCTAACCCTGCTAGGAAGTCTGCACTAGTTAGAAGTTGCATTTTGCACTATATTAAAATTGTGTGTATTTTTCAGCACAATTTGGCTCAGACTGAATGGACTTACATTCATATTTCTCAATTCTAAACCACTCTATTTTAAGCAAAATAGCAGCACACCACTACTACTCAACATCCAGTTACACCAAAGACTGACAACTTTTCCATCAGCCTGATTTTGATGTGTGTAAAAAATGAAAGAGTATTTTGATTGTTAAAAAGATCTCTCTGTTCCGACAGGTTATCCCTCTAAGAAATGTCAAATAAAGGTCTTTAAGTATCAGTTTCTTAGCCACAGAAACTAGTCAAATTCTGAGCTTTAAAATAAAAAGATGAACTGATGTGCTTTTGAAATCCAGATTCACAACGCTACTCCTATGCTCGTGTTTTCCAGAGCACAATCTTCCAAATAGTCATTAAAAGTGTAGTAATGCTTGTAAATTCTGTCTACAGCAAATAG
This sequence comes from Dromaius novaehollandiae, assembly GCF_036370855.1. Classification (NCBI taxonomy): domain Eukaryota; kingdom Metazoa; phylum Chordata; class Aves; order Casuariiformes; family Dromaiidae; genus Dromaius; species Dromaius novaehollandiae. The sequence goes on along the minus strand of NC_088100.1, from coordinate 33,877,745 downwards.
ATCACTATCTTAAGTACAGGCTGGTTTTAGAGAGTTTCAAGTGCTATTTACCACACTCTCCTCTGAAGATCAAATTATTTTTCGGCTCATAAACTTCCAAGTCAGAAAGATTAAAAAAATTACAGTGAACTGTATTTTTAACTCATAATGAATTTTCTAAATTTTTAGCCTTGTTTTCTGTGTTCCTTATGCAATCTTTTGTTTCTGTTGCTTGGTCCCCAGGTGTCTCATAGTGGTGAGTTTCAACCAGAATTGATACAGAGGAAAGGAGTTAAAGATAACAAGTTTTTACAAGTTTTGTGAAGTTTGATAACTAGGCAGAGAAGAGGTAACTAAAAAGTGTCCCTTTCTGACAAAAGGCTGCTATAGTTAGAGCACCAATAGTTATCTATTCTTTTTGGTCTACTAGCTGGCCAGTGAGCACAAGCATAGTTCAAAACCACCCACAACAGGTATTACTCCTTACCTTATCTTAAGGGACATGGAAAATTGCCAGGAACAGTCTGGGTAGGGGAGGAATCATGGGAGACACAGTGGATGAGTGAGGTGGTTGCAGAGAAGGCTGCTCCAGGATGCAACACTTCATTAATTTACCTGTTCAAAAACTCCTTACATGCATGGTCTTTTCACTGAGATAAATATTAAAGTTGAATTGAGTTTATTTTTTATCAGCCCTCCATGTTTTGGTTAACACATGTACATGTTTGGCGAGCACAGCACTAACACAAACATGTACCAGGGACACGAACATATACTTATGCACATAACATACACTGCAAATGGAAATGCTAAATGTGGAAAACCTACATTAAAAAACTGAATCTAGTACCCACCACTGATGGTCTTGATGTCGCCTTATTTTATTTTTGCAATATGAGTTTTATTAGCATCTATGGACTGGATAAGTGCAGTTGACGATTTTAAAGCATACTACACTTTTAAAAATATTGATTTTTATAGTGCGGCCCCATATGCCATCCTTTGTTTCATTAATACTGAGAGACTCTTTGGATGGAATAAATGCTAGCAACAGTCACGTAGTAAAATGTTAATTTAAACATCCTATTTTTAAATAAAGACTTTGTAATGGGAAATTCCAAGATGAAAAGGAATCTTCTGAAAACGTGGCAGACATATGGCATGAATCTCATGAAGGCTTTTATTATTTTATTTTTAATGGCAGGAGCCATGGAAAGTCTTCAGTCTGTCAGCAGCACTGGCTACATTCTGGATGCTATGGGGTACCATCTCAGCTATGGCACTGACTATGTTCTTCATAGTAATATCAACTAATTAATCTCACTCAGTATTAAAAACCCCAAACTATCAATCACTGAAGTAACTGCACCATAAAAGTTGCTTATTACATTACATAAACAATGAGTCTCTACTCAGTGATCCTAAATGTCTTGTTTACAGTAGAAACCTTGGCTACAAAGAAACAGTCCTACATAGGCAAATTGTCAGTAATATAATTGGTATTGTAAATGCAACAGTCATGCTGGTATTTATAACAGTCTTTCTCACACCAAACTGGAATTCCATTACTCTTTTAGTCATGCTGTACAGAAGTTAAAATAGTCTAATATTTTAGTTCTAATACTGAATTCAATAGTTTGTACTTATAAATGACAAACAAAGAGTTAAAAACATATCTGGGAAATCAGAACAGATATTCAGTACTGACATGTGCTCTATTAGGTTCTTATTACAAGTGCTGAAAGAGTCTGACTCCTAAAGCTAGTGGAAATGGAAAGCGCCTGACAATTCAACACAAGTACTCAACACAATGCAGAAATCCAACCAGCCAGAATAAAAAGTACAAACAAATGTTAAACATCCTGATTGAGCAGAACAGTTGCCATGTACTTCAGTTTATCCCTTTACAGCAAAGCACGAATGGCAAAGCACAGGATATGTACTTTGCTGAACCTCCGTACCGGTCGCTAACTATAACACTTCCTTGGTTGTGTGGGAGTTCTCATACATCCTTCAAAGCAACACATTGGTCTTTCTTGCACATGTAAGCTGTGTCTCACTATCCTTCCCCAAATTATTGGTGGTCACTCACTGTTTGCTATTGTTCAACAAAAAAAAAGCTATTAATCATCTTCCCATTTATTCTCCCTCACCCCAAAACTGTGAAGCTTGTTGACATTAAGATATGTTTAAAGGTTCAATTTGCTGAAAACTCTAAACCCCAAATAGTTATCTTAGTACAAATGTCAACATGGCAAATGCACACAGAAGAGAAAGATACCTTCCAAGGCAGAATTAGACCACTGTGTATGGCTGGCTACCTCTATGTGATGTTTGTTTTCAATATTCAGAGTGACTATTTAAACACTCAGAGATCCCAGGTCACCAGGGCAGTACAATTCAAGGGAAAGCAATTGGAGCTCTGTAATATTCTCTTGAACTAAAAATTCCTTTCCTTCCATGAAGAAAGAGGTGGTCTCAACATGAGGTCAGACTGGGCTGTTCTGACAGAGCTAGTCCAAATGTCCCCACTCATACAGTGACACTGCTTTGATGACTCTGAGCTGGAGTCCTGGATGTCTGATCTCTCTCTGAAAAACTCTCTCCTTCCTTACTCTAAACTCCAAAGGCCTATGAAGTTAAACAAGAATGTGTAGGAAAAAGAATTATATGTTTTTATGCTCTATTAGAATCTCTGGGTCATAAACCTTGTATGTAGTATGACCTTGCACTTGTGTTGGAGTTAGTTAGCTGAGTAAAGGTGAGACACTATAACGAAGTCTCTCTTAAATTATTTGTATTATTTTATTTTTTTGTATGACAAAAAATGGGAGGGAGACCTCCTGCTCAAAATTTCCAAAGAAGGAATATTTACAATAGATTTTTTTTTTAAAGGTGAAACATTTTAAGGTAATTCTCTCTCACAAAAACATAAAAAAAAAAACCCCACTGGTCAAAGCTGAAAAAATGGACTACAGGAGGTTCCAGCAACAGAAAGTAATTCAGCAAATTTGATCAAATAGGCAATGGGGAACACTGTACATTGTCCTCACCAGCAGGAGACATGCTTGAACAGGGGCCAACAAAAGAAACAACAATGTTTTATCTGGCTTTGAAGAATTCAGTTCTACTCACTGTATTATTTAGTGGGAAATTACATAGGTTTAAAAACTTTGGCCTTTGAAAGCCATCTAGTGCTAGAGGACTATGACCTATCAGACAACAGTATAATAAAATGCAGTTGCTAAACATTTAAGCTAGAAAACAGATATTTAGTTCCTTAGAAGTTTAGAGATTTTATGTCCTTACAAATGGTGTACACTATCCTAGTTATAGCTTACTGAACTATAACTCAGAACCTAAAGGTTAATCTTGTAGGTATACGAAGTATGACATTTGAAAGTTGATTTTAAACCTTAATACCTATGAAAACCAATAAGATTTAAATATTCAAATCAGAAGGAAAAGCCACTTATTTCTGATTATTTTTGTTATTTGTACATTTAAGCAGGAAACATATATTACTGCATTATAAATATATGAATTGTTTTAGCCAGTATAATTCAGTTCTAATGAATCATATTGCTTTCTTACAAAAGACAGATTCCTGTTTTCATGAAAGATGATGAAGTATTTCATATATATGTGAAGTGCAGTCTAGTCATCTAAAAACTGCACCTGGAAATTACAGGATATACAAATTGTCATGAAGAAGAATACTGAGGTCTTCAATTAAACTAAATTTACAGAGAGATAGTTTTAGAAATAAACTGGGGAAATCTCTCATAATTTTGAACATTAAAAATCATGCAGAAGAAAAAAAAACTTCAGAAAAGAGGACAACTTCATTATAAACTCTCCAAAGCCATGCCAGTTCCTATTATGAACAGAAATGAGTATTGTTTCAGTGAGAGTGCCTTTGCATGGGTGCTTTCAAAGTTGGTAAAAAGTCATATTAATGTATGAATTCTGATCCATGATTCTGATAGATTACAACTGTAGCAATCTGTAAAAATGCAAATACTTAGCTATGCAGGCTTTAAAGCATATATAATATGAAAATCCTTTAGAAATGTGCCTATATGTAATAATCGTGAGCTAAGATTTTTAAGCAGAAAGGCTGATCTGATTCATATGTGAACACAGATGCAGCATAATGCATTATTTCTTTTACTGCTACAAATACGTAATTGAGCTGTGGCTTTAGAAGTGTGGCCTGAGAAGTTGGGGATAGACTTTCCACAGTGACATTTTGAAATGCTGTGCGTGGCTGAATTCCACCATAAAAGCAAGAAACACCCTTATGAAAATGCAGCTTTTCAATTTGATACAGCTTGGTATTGCCACACCACAGTTTGTGAAGCTGTGGAGATTTCCAATAACTGGGATGCTGCAAAATCTACATACAAGATGAATTTATTATGTTTTCAACTATGATATCCTGCAGGCTCCCAAAATCCTCAAAAGAGGAACCTTCACACTTCCATGTGCATGAGAACCTCTCCTTTGCCAGACAGGGAAGGATCTGGGTTGAGGGCATTTTGCATAACTAGAAGAATATTCCCTTTTATACAGAATACCAGTATAGAGAGCTGTAGAAATCAGGAACAACCAACTTGGTTTAGTATACCCAGTCTAAGACCCATCCCTCTTGTGCTAAACTACAGGAGCAGCAGTGTCTCACTGCAAATAAGTATACCTCAAACCTTCTTTCTGTATATAACGTGAACTCTCCCTGAAACAGATTTATACAAGGAAGATGGTATCAAGCCTATGTGAGGTACAAAAAATTCTGCAATATCCAACACATTTTCAGAATCCTGTCTAAGGTTTAGATGCTTAGCGTGGCATGGTGAACAGCCCATACAAAACCAGCTTGAAGGTGCCTGTGAATTTGTTCCCTTTTCCCAGATGATTTGCTTTTGCTGATGAATAAAGAGCAGTGTTCTTCTGCTGTGGCTTCCACTAATTCTGTCTGTAAGTATCTATAATAAACATTAAAAGATTTTACATTTCCACTTTTTCAATATCAGTGAAAAATATTAACTATGGTGTACACTGCAGCACAAATTCAATATACAGATTTTAATTACTTTTGTAATTAACATGAAGCAAATGGGTCTCTTTTTCTCAACACACTACAGCGACTCATCAACTGAAATACATTAAAAGCCTTCGGCGTGTTACGTTTTCCTTGACTGTCATGACATGAAGTTAAATTTCACTGAGCTGGCTATGTGATGCAGTACTGCTGCATATCAAGTGAATTACTGAACCGACAAGGATGGATGCAGCCCCAATCTAAATGCAGGATAGGGGAAGGAAGGAACAACTTTATTGCACAGCTCACAAGATATATGCTCATGGTGGCAACAGTTTGCACTACTGGGAAACCTGAGAGGAGGTCAGAAGACCCTTCAGACTCTCTCCACTTCATTCTCCCTCATCACCCGAACTAGCTGAACTAGCTCCAAAATGGGAGGATGGAAAACCAATGGGAGAAAAATCTATTTCCAAACCAGGGAGTCCTCTGTGGCTACATGTCCTTGAGATATCTCTTGCAAATCCACACTGCTGTCTTTTCCTCAACGAGGTGGCAAACCTCCAGTTCCTCTATCTGGCTCCACATTCAAGATACTGAGCATTTTATGTAAGAGAATAGTGTAATAATGAGTGTAAAATGAAACTCTGAACAGAAACAAGCATATACATGTACAAACATTACCAGGTAAGAGGGGGCTTCAAGCACAGAAAAGCCAGTCAGCACTCTAAGCATCCTAAGGGACTCCAAGCAGAATGTCCCCATGTCAGTCTAGAAGAGGGGAAGGCAGAGGTCTTAATTCGAATCACTGGGCAAAACAGACATTTTGTCTGGCTTAGAGTTTGCAAGCTCATCTCCCTACAAGTTTGAAGAAACTGGCTCCACTGTAACTGACAGAATAAAAAGTACAACAGGATAAAAAGGACAGGTGATTCTGCTCCATGCTAAGGAGTCTCCTGCAATTACACGAAGTCAGAGACTGCCGACTCAAAAAGCAGGAGTCTCCAGAACTGTTGGAGTAACTAGGAAAGTCCTCAAAAGCATGGAGAAGAAAATGCCATTTAAATGGCCTCATCTCCAGACAACTCCTGTCGTGACGGTAACCATCAGCAGAAGTAACATTAGATTAGTTTCTTAGAGAGACTGACACAGACCTAGCAGTGGTCATTTCTAATGCCCACTGACAAACTGAAAGAATTGTTGGAGCTGGACCAGAAGTGTGAGTCCATAAAGTTAACTTCGCATGATACGCTAGCTTTGTTATCTTCGGTTTCATAGCACATTCAGAAGGCATCAATTTCTGTGCATCCTCAGCCATGGTCAGACCAAAATTTAGTAAGTTTCCTTTTAAAGGAAAAGAATGAACAGGAGATTCATTAGGTATGGGACATTTCCTTTTCAGTACAAAAATTTAAGGATATTTGGAAACTACAGTTATAACTGACAGCTAATTTTGATTCACTGAGTCTTCCCTCTCAGTAAATATTGCTAATCAAATCTGAGAGGGGACAGTAAAAGACGTTAAGTTTCTCAGATTTATTCCTCATTTTAATGGCATTGAGAGCCTATGGAGAAAAGGCCAGGAGCAAGGTTCTGAAGGGAGCACCGTGCAGTGGTCCATGTCGGTAATGGCTAGTTCTTCAAAGAGGCTCAGTATCTGCAGAGACTGGACACTGAGGGAGATGTTGGGAATTGAGAAATTCACCCACGTGTAGCTGTGTCTCCAAAGGCACAGCTTCTGACATGATGGTAGTATTTTGACCATTTGGAATCTTCTGTGTGTTGATTAGGGCAGAATTAATGACACTGTATAAGATACTGGTGAGACTTCATCTACATTGCTGTATATTCTTCTGGTAACAAAAATTCAGGAAGGTTTAATTTCAATTAGAAACTGCCAGAGAAGGGCTCCTAGGATGACCAGTGAAATGGAAGGTATATAATATACAACTGACTAAAAGAACAGCTAGTTTAACCAATAAGCTACAACTGCTTGCTATGATACATCAGGGAGTAAACAGCAGGGAGAAAAAAATATTTAAATAAGAAGCCAATATTGGCACAAGGACAAATGTGAACAAAGTGTTTAAACTCTTTGTGAATAAATTTAGGCTGTAATTAAAATAAATTTTCAGAGCATCAAAGGAATGAGATCTGGAAAAACCTTTTAAGAGAAGCAGGCAAGATCAAAAATAACTAATTAAGTTCAAAATGGAGCTTGAAAATATATTAATGTGCAACAGTTCTTTGTGACAGGATAGCTTATATTCAGTGACCCTAGAGAAGTCCCTTCCAGTCCAAAGGATTATTTGTATTTTCATAAGTGTGTTCATGCACACTCAGAGAAGTAAAGCAAAAAGCACAGGGTTCAAGAACAGCCTCCTAAATTGGTTAAGAATCAACACTTCTGTGTGTGTGTGTGTGTGTGTGTGTGTGTGTGTGTGTGTGTGCGCGCGCACGCGCATGCGCATATGCACACGCATGTGTACCTGTGCCTAATGTGAAGATCTGAACCTGAAAGAGGCCATAAGGAAACCCCAAGGAAGAGGTGAATGCTAAAAGCTAGCATGCTATGACAACAGAGGATTAGCTTTGACTAATGCAAACTGAGTTGCAAAGTATGCGTGAGTGAGGTAAAAGGTCAGCATCTACAAGAGATGATATGAAAATGGGAGAAAGACCTCTGGCTTTGAACACAGATGAAACATAATTTTTCAGTCCTGTCACTGCTGTTGTTTCATACTTTTTAACTGTCATCTATTTTTCTTTCTGTATCTAAATATTTTACTTTCATTTAGCTTCAATCTAATCTGGCTTGAATTAGAAGTTATTTCCAGATACAGAATATTCACCTACCCAACACATCGCTCATAGAATAACAGACTTGCTGAGGGGATGTGGAGTCTCCATCTGTGTCCATGTCAGGTTTTGAATATCTCCAAGGACAGAAACTCCACAACCTCTCTGGGCAACCTGTTTCAGTGCTCAGTCAGTAAAAAGGCTTTTTCTTACATTCAAGTAGATTTTTCTGTATTTAATTTGTGCCCATTGCCTCTTGTCCTGTCACTGGCCACCACTGAGAAGAGTCCAGCTCTGTGTTTACTCCCCCCCATCAGGTATTTATGGACATTGATAAGATCCCCCTTAGCCTTCTCTTCTCTAGGCTAAACAGTCACAGCTCTCTCAGCCTTGCCTCATAGGAAAGATGCTCCAGTCCTTTAATCATCTTAGTAGCCTTTCACTGGACTTCCTCCAGTAGCTCTATGTCTCTCTTGTATTGGGGAGCCCAGAAGTGGACACAGTACTCTACATGTGGCCCCACCAGGGCTGAGTAGAGGGGAAGGATCACCTCCCTTGACCTGCTGGCAACATTATGCCTAATGCACCCCTGGATGCCAACGACCTCCTTTTCTGCAAGAGCACATTGCTGGCTCATGGTCAACTTGTTGTCCACCAGGATACCAGGGCCTTTTCTGCAAAGCTGCTCTCCATCTGGTTGGTCCCCAGCCTGTACTGGTGCATGAGGTTATTCCTTCCCAAGGCTCTGCATGTCCCTTTGCAGAACTTCATGAGGTTCCTGTCTGCCCATTTCTCCAGCCTGTCGAGATTCCTGTGAGTGGCAGCACAACAGTCTGATGTACCAACCACTTCTCTCAGTTTTATACTGTCTGTAAACTTGCTGAGGGTGCACTCTGTCCCATCGTCCAGGTTATTAACGAAGATGTTAAACAGTATTGGCTGCAGCATCAACCCCTGGTTACTCTACCAGTGACTAGCCTCCAGCTGGACTTTGTGCTCCTGATCACAACCCTTTTAGCCAGGCAGTTGAGTCAGTTTTCAGTCCACCTCACTGTCGACCCATCTAGCCTGTACTTCCTCACTTTGTCTATGAGAATGTTACAACAGACGGTGTTGAAGTCAATATGTCCACTGCCCTCCTGTGATCAACCAAGCCAGTCATCTCATTATAGAAGGCTATCAGGTTTATCCGGCATGATTTCCCCTTCATAGATCCATTCTGATCACTCTCAGTCACCCTCTTTTGCTTAGTATGTTTGGAAATGGTTTCCAGGAGGATTTGCTCCATCTCCTTCTCAGGGATCGAGGTGAGGCTGACCGGCTGGTAGTTCCTTCGATCATCCTTCTTGAAGACAGGAGTGACATTCGCTTTCTTCCAGTCTTCTAGAACCTCTGCCAATTGCCATGACCTTTCAAAGATTATTGAGTAGCCTCACAATGGCATCAGCCAGCACCAGCTCCGTCACTATTCATGGGTGCATCCTCTCAGGTCCCATGGACTTGTGTATGTCCAATTTATTTATGTTTCCTAACCTGATTGTCCTTTGATAAGACCAAATAATCCTTGCTCCAGATGTTCCCACTGGTCTCAGGGGCCTGGGATTCCTGAGGGAAAATCTTGCCAGTAGAGATAGAGGCCAAGAAGGCATTGAATACTTCAACCTTCTCCATATCCTTTGTCACCAGATCCCCTGCCCCATTCAGCAATAGGTCCACTTTTCCCTCATTGTCCTTTTGCTGCTGATAGAAGCCTTCCCTGTTGCCCTTGACATCCCTTATCATATTCAATTCCAGGTTGGCTTCAGCTTTCCTAACCCCATCTCTGCACACTCAGACAGTGTCTCTAGGTTCCTCTTGGCTGACTGACCCAGCTTCCACCTCTTTTATGCTTCCTTTTTAAATTTGAGATTAATCAGGAGCAACTTGTTCATTCATGCAGACCTCCTGCTGCCTTTACTTGACTGCCTGCATGTTGGGGTGGACCATTCTTGAGCTTGGAAGAGGTGATCCTTGAAAAATAACAAGGTCTCCTGGACCCCTCTTCTCCCCAGGACCATTTCCTATGGGATTCCTCCAAGCAAATCCCTGAAGAGGGATTTGCAAAGTCTGCTCTCCTGAAGTCCAGGGTTGTGATCCTGCTTTTTGCCTTGCTCCCTCCTCACAGGACCTTGAACTTCACCATCCAATGGTCTCTGCCCCTAGCCTTCACATTCCCAACCATTTCTTCCTTATTTGTAAGTATGAGACTCAGCAGAGTGTCTCCCCTCACCAACTCCTTGATCACCTTTGCTAGGAAGTTGTCATCAATCCACTCCAGAAACCTCCTGCACTGCTTGTGCCCTGCTGTTCTGCCCTATCCAGCAGATATGGGTTTGTTCAAGTTCACCATGAGCACCAGGGCCTGTGAATATGAAGCTTCTTCTATTTCTCTGAAGAAGGCCTCATCTACTTCCTGATCAGATGGTCTGAAGCAGACACCCACCACAGCATTCCCATATTGGTCTGCCCTCTGCAGCACTTCAGTTATGTGAGCTATCCCATCATGTCTCTGTGCTCCTGATGAGACTGTAGCCCTGAAACTGCACACAGACCTCTAATTCCTCCTGTTTGTTCCCCACGCTGCATGCATTAGTGCACAGGCACTTCAGAGAGCTACCTAGTTGTGCTTATGTCCCAAAAAGGTCTGAGAGCTTCCTCCATCATGCTGTGGTCTTGGCACTTTATTACTTGTGTGCATGCTCTTGGGGAAGTCCTCTTTTGTTGATTATGAGGTCCCTCCTGTCCACATCACCCTGCACCCTTTGCTTATCCACCCAGTCCACCCCTTCCTCACTTGATTTTGTGTACTCTGCTCCTTTCCTCATCATTCCTGGTTTAAAGTTGTAGTGAACTAGAGCTAAAGTTCAAGTGTACCGAAGGAATAACAGCTACATTAAGCTGCACAGGCTGTTCTGGAAATTGGTGATAAACAGGTTTGTCACGGAGAGCCTCATAGTATGAACCAAAAAAGCTCTTTTCTCTTCAGTAGTATATTGGGAACATACCTGAATCCCAAGAAGCGTACATGACTTTGTGATACAAGCCATTCAATGGCATGGGATAATACATGAAATAAATTAGGACTTGTTTAAGTCCACTGTTACAACTTACTGTATTACTCTCTTTCCTTAATAAACCCCTTTAAAATATTCTTATTAAATTTAAGCATTCAATTAAGCAGTGCATGTACAAGCAGATCAAAATATGGTACATACATAATGATATTATTGTGTAACACACATTGGTTAAGATACCAAACATAATTTTTACTGAAGATGTGCTTTTCAAATGTAAAATGAGGAATAACAGTGATAGTTCTAATATAGAGATAATTTGTTCCAAATTTTGATACACTGAGAGAAATTTACTTTAAAAGTATTTATCTAGTCTTTCACATACTTGGCAGATTTTATTTAAGGAGATTTAAGCAAAACATCTTATGGAAGCCAACTGGCTAACTCCTGCAAAATGGAAACCTCAGGCTCAGCTCCTGCAAGTCTCCACATAAATGACAGTGGCCTACTTGAAATCAATGAGAAGTACATCTTCAAAGGTATCTTTGCATAAACAGGCTGCTAATGAATAATGATGCAATGAGAGTGGGCATAATTTTAATTGAAGTGAGCAAACATCCTTCCTCTGATCAAGGCTATATGGTGCTGATTAATCATCACCTGTTTAACAAGAATTCTTACTTATCAATTATCTTATTTACCTTAAACCTTGAAAAATTCCTTTCTCCTTCACATAGGATGTGAGAAATGTTCCTGAGTCATACAAGAGAGTCTGTGGCATACACAGGCACCAAGTAACTCTTGACTGTACCATGAATTATTAAAGACTATGATTGATGAAAGCAAAATTCCATAAAGAAGGACTGGTAACCTGACTTAATTACGAAACACACACTAACTCCAAATACTATGGCAAGCCAAATGTAGAAGTCTGGTTCTGATTTAAGTCAATATTCCCAGAATATCTGATATTTGCCTGGACTTCCACTAGAAAGCATGACAATTAAGCAAAATTCCCAGTGCAGTAACAAGAAAAATGTTTGAAATAATTTCATAACTAGACAAATTTACTCATGCATAGCTGTTTGTTAAAACACCCACCTGAAAATGTTAATCAAATTAGAAATGAAAAAGCTGTTTTATAGACTTATATGTTGAACTTGCATCAATCATAATTCCCTCTTGTAACCTATTAGAAATGTTAATCAACAAAATCTTCAGACTGAAGAACTAATGATATTTGCCATGCATGCTATGTCACAGCTTTCTGACAGTAATTCAATTACAAATATACTGTGGGAATGAGATTAGCCTGGTGCCTTAAAAGGTTTAGGCACAGTCTTGTGGCTGATTCAAAGGAAAGGGAAGATTTGCTTTCATTCTCCCAGTGTTGCTAACTTGCTCTGCATTCTCAAGTTTCCTAATACTTCAAGACATTATATTTGGAATTTGAACCAAAGAACAGATAGCGTGTTATCTATCTATTCAAATAAGATATACAGTATTTTTGTGTTGTTATGCTTCAGATTGTTTTATCTTTATTATATAGACAGTATTTTGTTCTGTAAATGATGTGTATTATGAAATACACAATATAATTTGAATGTAATGTAACTCATGAAAGTTAAATATTACCGAACAAATGCAAATTGTTACACATTTACATGTTACACATTGTAACATTTACATGTTACAATTAATGCATATGCTTTAAAGCCGTAAGATGAAGATGTGGTTCCAGGCTTTAAAACCTTTACTGATTGCAAAAAGAAATAACTATTTATAAATATAGGGTAATACAGAATACATTGCCTGAAATGAAAGAATATAAAACCCTCAAAATTGAAAGAGAGCGAGCTATTGATTGATTCTGCCTGGATTGATGGGAAAAAAGAATTAGCTACCTTTTTAAAGGATATTTCCTTCCTTAGAATTTGGGAGGAAAGGTCAGGAAGCTGTTTATGCTGCCAGGAGTGGCAGTGAAGTCAGTGGATATAAACTGCATTCACTGTGATCGGCAACCGCCACCCTTCTGACATCCAGCAATAATGATACCGTGTACAGAATTACAAGAAAACTGTTGCTGTTTCGTTAGTGACAGCCTAAACAAGACAGTGTGTTGTACTTTTATATGCCTAGAATCTTAACCTATATCCCTTTTCACAGATGCATTAATTTCAGGGATAATCAGGTTACATTAACTAATAACATTAACTAAAACTACTGGCTTCTTAAAATCAGCTAGACCACTTCATGTTCAGAAATTGACATCACAACCCTTTACATGAGTAAGTAAACTGTTTTTCAGTTCACATAGTGATGTTAAAGATGTACAGTTTAACTTCAGTTAACTAATCTGACAGCCGGAGTAATTCATCTCCAGCCACAATTCTCCATTTAACTTAGTTAACTCAACTTGCTGGTGATTATCCCTAGGCTTCATTCTCCTCTACTCAATGTAGAGAGAGGCTAATGCAGAGCAGGAACCTTCCTTCTGTATTCTGAATTTGTGTATTTTTCTCTTGACTACAGAGGGCACCAAAGGATACTAGTTGGATGAGTTAGTTAAGGGAAGTGGCTAAAACTGGGCCACCTGCTTTAAGTTTCTACGTGCTTACTAGGTTCTTCATAGCTCTCATCTCCAAAAGGTACAAAAGTGGTGCATAAAAAAAGGCAATTTAAGTAAGTTTTTGTGTTTAAACTTAACGTTACACTCACACACTTGCCATGGTCACTGGGCCGATGCACTTGCAGATGAAGATGCTTGTGGAAATATAGTTTCAACAAGGTAGAAGACAGGAGGTTAAAAAACGCTTTTTTCTTTGCCTCTCCTGCTCTAACCTTAACATGCAGCATGACTGCTATATGTTAACATCAGGTTCTTTGGAGACAAAAATAAAATTAAACTTCAAATTACTCATAAACTTTGAACTTCAAATCAGTATTTACTTGAATGCAATGAAACATTAGTAACTAAAAGAAAGAATCAATTTCGCTTGATTTCTGATGTGTAAAATTAAAGTACCCTATCTAAACTAGTCCCTTAGGGTTCCTTCAAAAATTAATGCAAAAAGAGAACAATTTGCCTGCCCATCTTTGACATCTATCTGAAGATGAGGTGAACCACCCAAGATAAGGGGTCTTTGCCTCTTTCTAAAGATGACTTAGGGAAGTTAGAGAAATAATTTAATACATTAATTTTTAGATGAATTCCATTGTAGATGCATAGCTTTTAAGGCTGAAGTTAAAGAGGATGAATCTCACTCTGAAAAACTGCTCATAATATAATCAACCCCTTTCCCCAAACTGACTCTCCACTTCCATATAAAAAGTAAGTGGCACAAAAAAGTGATTAAAAACTACGTGACAGAGGCTACCGGTAGAGAAACAGGAGTGGTGGAAGCTAACTTTGCCTCAGATCATCAGCAAAATGCCTTCTCCTTTTCTCTTCTTCAACATCTAATTTCTTTTCATTTTGACCTCTCTTGATATCTAATTCCTATGATACATCATTTTTGCAGGTGTTTAAGGACTTCAGCCTTTCCATAGTCACAAAGAGCAAACATTCAAAAATAAGCATAGATAGCTTGCATGGAAAATTATGAACAGCAGATGCTACTCCTAAATCCGCTGGATACAATGCTTTCTAACAACATAACATGAAAATGATTTTAAACCTCAGTAAGAAACAGTATTTGAATAATGTTGTAAGTATCTATGAGTTAAATCTAAAAATGAATTAAATGATTAATTTTAAGACATACTCTATCACTTTATAAGACCAGATTCATTATCAGTAATGGTAAAAGAAAGATCAAGTACAGCAATCTACAAAAACAGTATTAAGAGTCTGACCTTGCAGTGTTTGCTCACACGAATGGCCCTAATGATTTCAGCAGTTTTATATGGCCAAGAAACATGTACATTCATAGGGATTCAGTCCAGGATAAGACTTTTACAAGCAAATAATTATCTAAAAAGTTCCACTGAAGTGAATGGGTCAGCTCATGTACGGAAAGTCAGTCTAACACAGAAAGTCCTCAAGGAATTGGGATGAAACAGTACAGAAACACTGATAAGATCAGATTTATCAATGTGATAAATTTATGAAAGTGATTAAATCCAGTCCATTCCTATAATTTTCATAATCTTAGAATTTTGCCCCATTGCAATTAATCGTTGAAATGGGCTAACTGCAAAGACAGCATACTAGGCATCTCCCACTGATGTTAATGGGACTTTGGGGGGAGAATAAACACACGCAGCTTAGAAGAAAAACAATTAAAATTATGACTGACTTTCAAAAGCTGTTAATTTCTTCCTCATAATTGTTCACCTGTTCCCAAGGTGCTCTCTCTGCAAGAGATTGAATCAGAACAAGGATCTGACTCTAGGTTTCCCCCTTTCCAGCCTAGCATGAGGTTATTGATTCTCCTGCGGTTGAGACTCTTCTGATATTTGTGATCAGACATTCTGAACCCAATGAACCTTCCTGATAAAATCTTCTCAACAGAGACATACTTATGGGAAAAAATTCTATTTTGTTCAACCTGTTAAAGATACTGCATTGCCTAGTTGAAGAGATTCAGTCTCTCAAAAATATAGCTTTTTTTGGAATGATTAAAGTCCTCTGTAAGAGATAAGCACTAAGAAGTTGCGCTCCAATGAAATGTAGCATTTAAACACATGATTTAAAATAATTTTAAAAACAAATAACTTAAAATACATTTACAGTTCTACCACAATGCTCTGCTGGATTATAGATTACATTATTAATGCAAGTCTCAGGTTTTGATTTCACCTATTTGAAACATGATTTTGAATATATTTGTGAACTTCCTTTAACAATGAAATGAGGTGGGGCTGGTTCATACATACAGTCCAGTTTCTGAGTCCCCCTAACATCCGTTCCCATGGAGGAGGCAGACCAAACTGTACCTTGCAGCTGAACTTCTCTGTTGGCAAATCTGTTCAGAAATGTTCTGAAATACTAAATGATACATCCAGACTTTCGTCATACTCATTTTCTTCATAGGAATAACTTTTAAGAGTTCTTAATTCATTCCCTATCTTGTAACACTCACTTAAAATCAAATTTGTGAGAGCTCGTGGATGTGATCACAGACTACTAACCCAATCCTACATCCATTTTAGCTGGTGAGAGTTTTGTCATTGACTTAAATCAAGGCAGGGCTCCATCTCTATATCTCAAGAAGTACTAAACTGAGAAGTACATTATTATCAAGGAAAAAAGAGATATTTGACTATTGATAATGTAAACTACTTCAACTATTTTTGAAGCAGAGATATTAAAGACTACTATATAAATATTTGTTTCAATGCTAGTGATTTATCATGTGTGTAGGTAGGCAGATAGATACACAGATAGAAAGAAAAACAACAGGGTTGTCTTATGACATAAAACTCTTCAGAGGACAAATATAGTAAGACTTCTGCTCTAATACTTTTTTGGCATACAGTTTGCACTGATTCATGGCTAGCAATGAGATGATAGTGTGTGTACAAATTCTACTTGCTGTAAATATATTAATCTGCTCTTTCTTTATGACAATTTTTGCTTTCTGTTTAGAAGCACAGGTGCAAAAAGCACTGTCATCTTATGCTAGCAATGGAAGACTATATGTACACAAATACATTTCATAAGCTCTTACATTGCTGTGGTCATCTAATTTCCATCATTTCTAGTTGTATTTTGGCACTTAAATAAGAAAAAGATGTGTGATACAATTCAAGCTGCATTGAGAACTCACCTGATCCTGCCCCGAGGGCGTTCAGATTGCTCTGACATAAAACTTGTGCTGCTGAGGCGTGAGGCACTGCTGGTTCGGGAAATGGCTGACACATCACTGACATCGCTATCTGATGATTTGGCAGAGACGTTATCACAACTTCTGTACTGATCTGTTTGTATGTTATACTAAAGAGCAAGAAAAGAAAGGGTGAGGAGTTTCATCATGATATAACGTATATATTGAAACAACAAATGACCTACGTATGACAAATCTCTAACTGTTTTTATATCCAACAAAATTTCATGAAATTCAGAGAAACACTTATATTAACATCTTTATGTCTATTGAAGAAATGAAAAATGGTATTTATGGAATAAAACAGATACCTGAAATAAATTACAGAATTTAAATTTAAATAGGCTGCTGGTTCCTCAGTACATCGTAATTATGATATATATTTATGCAGCAGATGCACACCTTTTCAAGCATGTGTTTACTATCTATTTGACTATACACTTTCCTCCCATTTTTTCAAATATTAAAAATATACTACAAAATACCTGTAGAGAGTCAGTTCTGAACAAGAGAACTGCATATGGGTCTGGATGAAATGTAATGCTACACAAGTTTGGCATTTAGGGTTGATTCCAATATCTAAGTTCTATGAGAAAAGAAAAAGAGTACACTATCTACTTCCAGATATCTCTATGTGTCATGATACTAGAAAGCTAGTCTGGCAGAAAGCTAAAACAGCAAAAATAGTGTTTGTTTTCAGGGAGATCAATTCCCTGATCTAGCTGGGTTTATATGAGAACTAGCAGAAGACCAGCAGCAAGAATAGGTGGTTGGGGTGGACATTGCCACCCTTTTGTTAACAGCAGAAGCTTTGATTGGTTAAAACTGATTGCAACACCATACCCTCTATCACATACTACTCACACAGTCATACTACCTACATTTTCAGTAAGAATATACATAAAAAGGGACTTCAGCCCTAGTAACGTCACACTTACCTAAATCTTCAATTATACAGATAAGGATCAAATCATAGTCAGGTTCCCAAAAATAAAATTCGCTATCATTAGAGAGAAAGGGACCTATGGCTGAAAAGTGACTTAAGTAGTGGTATACTTTTTCAGTGCATATTATGTGAAAAATATTAACAAGTGCTAACATTAGTCAGTTTTTGACATGACAACTCTAGGGAGTCCATTTTCCAGATCTGTGCTCTGTAAAACTGCAAGTCATAAAAGTTTATTTATGAATTATACACAAAGGTGTGACAGTCTATGAATAGCCCCAGCTGAACTTAGCTCTGGGTTGCAGGCTGAGTCAGTCAGCAAATGTCATGATTTAACTTTAAAAGCGTGTCAAACATGAGCTGAAGTTTCTGCAGATGAATGTATCAGAGCTCCCGTCCTCAAGCCATGTTTATCTTCCTTTGCCCCAGTGCCTTTCAGCAGCTCCCTCACAGGTCTCCACAATACACTTGGGAACCTCTTGTTAATCCACCAAAAGCAAGATGAGGAAGCTAACTGGAGTAAGGAAGGGGAGGAAATAAAGAGGATACAAAGGACTGATTTTACATATGGGATTCCTGATGAAAAATCAAAAAGTTTATGTAAAGTTTAGCTTCTCAGCATGTGTTTCAGTGTCACTCACAGCTCCTTTACAGCCAAGATTCAGAACACAAACCAACTTATGAATAAAAATCCTGTGGGTTTGACCTGAGGAGTGTTCCCTGAGGAAACTCTTAGCAATACCACATGAGGGGCTTGCATAGGCTGACTGAATAAAAATCACTGAGAGACAAAAAAACTCTGGCTCGCTAACGCTAGATTTTCAACCTCAAATACTAAGTGAAACTCAGCAGCATGATTCCAGAATACCACAACACCTTGGAGCTCAAATAACATGTCTAAGAGGCATTGACAGGGAAACATATGCAGCAGAAATCTAATTTAATAAAGGAGGTGACACA
This sequence comes from Dromaius novaehollandiae, assembly GCF_036370855.1. Classification (NCBI taxonomy): domain Eukaryota; kingdom Metazoa; phylum Chordata; class Aves; order Casuariiformes; family Dromaiidae; genus Dromaius; species Dromaius novaehollandiae. Next base: position 33,859,139 of record NC_088100.1, on the reverse strand, counting down.
GAGGATTCAGGAATATGCCAATATTTAAAAAAAGTTTCAACTCCTGTAAGTATTTATTTGAAGATTCTCTTTCCGAGTGACTTTGTGTGACTTATCTGAATATAAATTACCAATGGGGTTAAACTATGCTGATATGTTTATCCTGACCATCTTTTGGAAATAGCTCATAGGATCTTTTAAATATTTTCACTGCTTGCCCTCTTCCATATTGCAAAATGCCTCTCTACAAAACTAAAATACAAAACACATCAATTCTTATCAGCTCTATTTCATAATAATGAAACATTTTCATCTCTGTAGATATCAAAATTTCCTTCTAAAGTTTATACTTTAAAAAATTCTAAGCAAGAATAAAAGTTATAAAAATTTCTTACTTTTATGGCTAAACATATATGTTCACAGGCTTGAAAACCAAATGGTTACAATTTTCCAGTTTACACTAAAGAGTTCCACTCCTGAGCCAGCATTGCTATTTTATGCAAAATTCCCATGGAATTCCTAAAGGAATCCTCAAAACTTTCCTAAAATGAGACATCTAAAAATATGAAAAGCCTCTAAACATGGAAATGTTCCAGTTTTCCATTACTTTAAACAAAACTTGATCAATCTGCAAAGGAAATTTTGACTGTATTAAAATAAATAGGAAAATTTCTGTTGATATCAGTGGAATAGGCATGTTACTCTACATATTTATTTAAACTACATCTAGAAATGATTTCTCTACAGTAAAGTTTTAAAAATACTTAAAATGTAAAAACGAAGTCTCTCTGAAATACATGGCTTGTTATGCATGGTAACAGAGTAAGTGTTCCAGAAATGTCTCCATGCTTTATTTGCATTTGCTGGAAACAATCCAACTTCCCCTCTCCATCATGATGACGTCTATTTACTTTTCTTCCTCAACAGAAAGTTTACATTCTCATTGTGGCCTTAATGAGTCTGTATATAGCTGTTATGTGACAATGTATCATCCGTGCAAGTTGAAACTTTGCCCCCTGCTCAGCAGAGGATGGGTCTTCGTTTGAAAAAGCATACAGTGAATCTGGAAGTGCAAACAATGAATCTGGAACAATAACAGAAGGTTCACGTGGTCCCTGTGCAGGAACGATGTGCTAGTTCAGAAGACTGATACAGTCTGGGCTCTCCACTCCATCAGTGAGCAACCGTAACCAGATGCACTTCTCTCCTTCCTTTCTCTAAACCTTTTTTCTTCCTAGTGTTGAGGGACATACAGGCTGCTGGCCTTTTTCCCATGCCAAATCTGAATTTGGACTTTTGCTTAACATTTAATATTCAAACACAAGAATAACACAAGTTGAACACAGTGGACTATATATGCCACCTGGGGAATGGAAGGACCCTCTGGTTCGCTCTTGCTGCACCTGCTCCATTTTTCATGGGCCACTTATATGGCCTGTGAAGGATGGGGAAGAGAGATAAAAAGCAGCATCAAGCATGGTTGTCCAGCTTTCTGATTAAGACACTTGCCTGCGAGAGAGAAGACCTAGGTCCCAGCTTGTGTGTCAGTGACTGTTTGGGAACTCAGCCTCACAGAATGACTGTTTAATATTAAATATGCAACCATTTGTTGCAACGGGGTCCTGAGCCCAGGTATCCCTTCTCTTAACTGAGCGTCTATTCACTAGGTCATGTGGTTGTCTTCCTACCTAGTCCAACACAGTCTACACAAAATGGAATCGTTATAAATATCAGACTGCATTAATAGACAGTGTTTCAGGTATTAGGAGACAGACTATTTTACAGTGAGTTGGGAGATGAAGAACGAACTAAATACAGGTCTTCTACTTCTTGCCTTGCTATTCCAGCCACAGAATTACTGTACAAAACATGGAGCTTCCCTTCCTACTGAGATTTGCATGAAATGGTTGAGCTTTTACTATCCCTTTGTACCCTATCCCAGGACTGTGATTCCTGAGAGAGAGAGAGACCCTTTCCCTTCAGAGAAATAGGGATTAACACAGAAAGTGGTGATGACAGACAATGCTGAGTGCTGTAGCATTTACATTTTAGTTGTTACTGTTACGGATTTTGCCCTTTCTTCTCATAGCAGATGTTTCTACTGAATTCCTCATCCTCTATAGGAAGCATACAACTTTTACGCACCTCTACTTCTTCTCAGTACAACCTGATAATCAAACAACACCCTCAGCTAACAGTCTCCTCCCCAATTCCGTACCACAGGAGACTTACAGGAAGACTGCGAGAAGGAAGAAAAAACCTAGACTTTTTCCTGTATCTTTCTCTCACTTTTTCTTACAGATCAAAGTGATCAGTTCTCTCTCAACTCCATGTCTAAAGTAGTTGAAACTTACATAGCATTTCCATTCCAAAGTGTGTTATTTATCACATGAGGAGAGCTGCTAAGGTTTGCAGCAGCTTTGATATCAATTACTAGAGAGCTCTGTTTTCCAAACATTAATAGTAGCTAGCTTGAAAAGCCCAAACTATCTGCATTGTCTGTCTGTTTCTCTATTACAAAGACAGACATTTTTTCAATATAGCTATCTCAAATATAAACACTTGAAATTCAGTTCTTCCATTCACTTTACCACCTATGGAGCCTCTTACTCTTCCTCTATGTCAGCAGAAGAAGAAAAAAAGGCTATGATGAACTCCAGGCATGTTAATGTCAATGGAAAGAGCACAGATACAAACAAGATTATGTCATGGATACTGCTATAGCTCTTCAATGACTAACAAACTTAGAAATTTATTGATTATAAGGCACGTTTCAGAAGTCATTTAATAAACTACTATAATTATGTTATATATTAATAAGCATTTACACTTCTGCATTTCTCTCTCCAACCCCATGTAGGATACAACAGTTCAGAGCTTTGCAAACTGAAGGAGTGTCCCCTTCTTTGACTACAGAAAAAGCCTCAGGCAACTAACCTCTGAAAGTAAGTGCATGCCTCATTATATGCTTAAAATGAGGAAAAATAAATCCGGACCAGAAACATTAAGGGCTAACGGAGGGACTTAAGTAAGACTTGAGATCATACCTATCTTTTGAGGCACCTTACTCTAAAAAGGAATTTTGCCAAAACATGCTGAACCATCCATGAAGCACCTTGAGTTTTACAACTTATCAGTGATTCTAGCACAGTGTTCCTCTGAAGGCTGCATGGATTCATAGCTGCACAGTCAGCATCCTGGTGCTTCCAGGCCCTCATCTGTGACCCCTGCCAGTAATAAGGGCCTGTGTCTTAGGAGTAGCTCACATGATGGTTCAGAGAACTGTAACAGTGCTTCTAGGTAACTCTTCCCAGGACTGTAGCCAGTTCAAGTACTGTGAACATCAGTCAACTTTCAGACGTCTAACAGCCAACAGTAAAAATAAGCAAGTCAAACCACAGAAAAGCTGTAAGCAAAGCCCAGGAATCAAACAAACAGATCTTACTGAATTTTGTGAAACTGTATCAGTACGAGAGAGATTGTAATATCAATATGCTACTTATTAACTATTTTCTCTTCAAGGTGGAGGAAAGGGGATGAAAAGAAAATATCTGAGAGATCTCCTAGAGAATCCCTTTCTACACACAGCCCTAAGTACCTTGCCCAGCATCACATAAAACTTTGATAATCAAAGCTTCCTATCATGCTGAATCTCCTATCCAGCCTGCCCCTGTAGACTTTAACTATCAAGTTAAATCCACATTGAATGCCATTAAATTAATGCCACCATTGCACTCCACTTGCTTTTAAGCCAAATGCTTTCAAATCACACACACTGTTAACTGAGTTAGTAGTGCATTCAGCTATAGAGTGGTACCATTTTAAGTAAGTACTACAGTGCTCTGATCAATAGCTCTCTTAAATAAACAGTCCTAAAAAAATGTGTTGTGCACTCTCTGGAAAGCCGAAGCAACTGTAGCTTGTGTTCGTGTTCATAATATCTGTAATAAAAGCCTACTGAATTCTGAATTACAATTCTAACTACGATATTCTTTCATTTATATCTGTGCAAACCCAGAATTTTGCTACTGAAGTGTTTTGATTCTCTCAGACACAGAAGCAGCACAAACATATGACAGGGATACTATCCAGTACAGTCTTACCAATATACAAGACATGAGAAAAGAAAGTTATTTAAAGCTCTTCTTTAAACACTTTCACCAAATCTACACAGTACTTTTTTAATTCAGCTTTTTAGAACTGTTTCATATAAATTATGGAGTTCTCCCACTGGAATTGAAGGAAGGAAGTATGTGAGGTCGTATCTGTGAGGATCTCAAAACAATTAGAGTAGAAGAGCCAGCAAGACCTATACAAATGCTCTAGAGCGGACAGTTACCTATTCCCAGTCTGTTCATTGAGAAACAACCAAGAACTATTTAAAAATGTTTACACACTAATCTGCACGGTGTATGCTTGAAAAACATGCATACACCATCCATGTCAGCTGACTGATATGAGAAGCAAAAGGAATATTTTCTTTATGCACAGAACAGCATAATTTCTCAAATACATATAACCACTTCTTTTCTGAAGCACTAGGCAAACATTGCTACTTGAGAAAAGAAGTGTTTCTGTTAAAAAGTGACAACCCATGCTTCCAACTATGATGAACAATTTCTGAAGTTACTATTTCTTTTTCACTATTCTAAAATGTCTATTAGACCACTATATATGTTGTCTTTTTGACTTAAAATAAGTCTTGCTCCTGCAACTTTCAAAGATTTTTCACAGATTTTGGGACGAGAAATTAGGCATAGTCTTAAGTCCTTAGACGTCAGACTCATTAGCTTTATTGCATCACCTGATATGATTTATTAGATTTTCCTCAGAACTGCCTAATCTGAATCTGTCTTGGCTATTTTCTTGACTCTTTCAGCATCTGCTCAAGGTAAAGAAAGACAGTATCACTAAGAAGATTGCTTTGTTTAACAATATAGTCATCACAGTGATATGAAGCAAACAGTTACATCGCTAAATATTGTACAGAGTGTTAGTATGTGCTAATTTGTTCTTATCACTTAAAAACTTATTATAGATAGATATAAAATAGATATATCTCTTCATATAGATATAAAACTTATTATAGATTAGATTATCCTATCCAGGCAAAAATTAATGCAAAACCCAAGAACTCCACTTGGAGTAAGGACCACACTATTAACATATACGAAATACCTGAAAAGTAAGGATTTAAAATCCAGTACAAGTAATTCATTTTCCTTACTACTATTTTATCATGGAAAGCAGCACACATCTGTCAGAACAACACCAGCTACCCAGAATGTGTTTTTCTCTCCTCAATGGACTTGCAAAGAATTTGCTTCTCTAAGTTGTGGTCATACATTTTTTAAAATTTCTGAATCAGCAATTTTTCAACAGACTTCTTTCCATCTAGTACTCATCATGCTGAGATTTCAAGTTGGATTCTATTTCCACATATACTTAGAACTTAAAGACAGTACTAGAAAACTCCAGACACTAGAGGATAAGGGAAATTGGTAGCATTGCAGATTGATATTTTCCAACAACCACTTTACCATGTATCAGATTCACAATAGCTCTAGTTTGAAAAATTCATTGAGGAGCAGAAATCATGCTTAAAATAAATATTAGAGAGAGTCAGAATTAAAAATACGCTCGGTAATGGAAAATATAATTTATGAACTTTTGAATCAATGTGTAACCATGTTTAATCCAAATAAGAAATCTCATCTTTAACCATGAACTGAGGTTGATTTTTGTTCATCCTGGCCGAAGTGCTCATATCACACATTACCTTTCTCACTAGCAAACTTTATCAAGTTCATTCTTACTGTGTTTTTAAAATGTTAACTGGTTGGGAGTGCCACACAGACATGCTGCATAAAGTCACCCTCTTGTCCTGAGTTGACAGAGTGGATCTCATACAAAAGTTATAAGAAATTCCATATCAAATGAGCTATTTTAATTATGCAAATTCTGGCTTCTTATAGATGATCTCATTGGAAATTTCCATCCCACTCTTTTTTTATAGCACTGATATCTGGCAGTTTGGCAACTGAGGGCCTAAAGCATTGTTTCCATTATCCCTCTTCCCTCTGAGAACTGTTTTATTTAAGTTCTACGCTGACAGTGAGGTGGTTTCAAAAAAGAAACATCCTTATTAAAGTTCCCTCCACATTTAACCGTAACAAGATCTTGACTGAGTTTTTCAAATCTGTTAGATGTTCGCAGTTAGATGTCTAATTCCTTATTTATCCATTCCTAAGTGACACTCTGATTTTTCAAACTGCTGAACACATTTTGATATGTATTAATTACTTTAACCTATTCCTCCAGGAACATGCATCAATTCTGTGAAACACAGGGAAGTGATACTGAAGGGGCAGGGACAGAAAGTCAGATGGTGCTACCTCAGTGTCAGGAGCATTCTGACATTCTCAGCTGCTGAGAGCTGGACAACGTGTGGCATTTTCTGTAAGGCAATGATTCCCCAAATGGAGAGTTCATCTCTTTTAAAATGTAGAAATAAAAACGTAAGTGTTGAGCTCTTACGTATATGGGGGAAGTCTTGCAAATATGGCTCCTAAGGCATCAAAGGCAAAATTAATCAAGGCTGTAATTTCCTCTCAACAGCTGCTATTTGGAGACCTTATTTTTAAGGCATACTGTTATTACATGCGTCCTTCTCCTTTTTACAGTCCACTTTTACATTTATACTGCCATCCCGTGGTCCCTTGTTGTAAACACACTACTATCCTGCAATTCTCAATAGCAGTGAAAGAACAGAATGGCAGGGATGCTGCCAGTGGACCAGAATTACGGCTGGTTTTGTCTTTGCCCTTTATTTAGACTGCACAAAGTGCTGTATCTCTAAGAAGGAAACATAAAGTGTAACTAAACATCTTCTCTCATGAGTTCTGCAAGTGATCCCCCTCAGCTGGGTCTCAGTTACTCCCTATTTTGCTAAAGGCAAAATGTCTTTAGCAGCTACACAGAAGTTACAGCTCTAGCCCCTCACACTTTCACTTTTAAGAGGCAATGCAGATCCATGAGACATTTTCAACAATTTGCTCAGAAGTCTGTACAATTTTAGCTGTGGAATACCATTTCAGTATTTTATAGAACAAACATATGGTCGCTTTATGTAACTTCATTAATGCAATTTCATATACACATAATTATTAGAGGAAACCTTTATATTTTCATTAGAAAAGGAGATCAAACCTCCGAGCATGTATTTCCGGAAAGGAAGTACTTTATCTGTGACAATATTTGTGTGCTAAAATACTATATGAATATGAGAACAGGCCCACGAGATCAGATCTAACTCTGTCTAGGTCTCTATACTTCAGGCAACAGCGAAGACCTAGAGAAGAATAAAAGAATAGGGCCAACATACAACAATACTTCCATGGTCGACTTTTTCAGCCTCCAGTGATTTGCAGGCCATGGACTTCTTAAACTAGATGCGACACGACTTTGTTTAAGCGCTGTTGATGGATTTTTCTTCCCCGAGATAGTTTTGAAGTGCATTCTTCTGCATTTTGCAGATTCATTTTAGATGACCTCAAAGACCAAGTCTACTGCACTTCAGATGGGGCTAAAGAGGATTTTGAAAAGCTACTACTCAAAGATACTTCTGTCAGGCTTTATACATTGTATTCTTGAGGGTTATGTAATATTTTAAAGAATCATGTTTATTCCTTCAATTTCCAAAACAAAGTATCAATTTCATACTACTAACTTTACCTTGGTATATTGCTCACGCTCATGTTCTTGACTAGAACCAGACCCTGATGTCTGATTATAACGGTGCACTTTCATTTTCATCTGTCTCGTGCGCTCCTCCACTACTAAGCTTGCTGCAAAAACACATAATGAAAATCAATTAAAATTAGTGAAAAACTTTTGAAAAACAAATGGTTTAGCAACAATTTTAACTTATTTCCATCTCAACAAAACAAAGAAATGTACAAACATGTAGAACAAGCAGGGTGTAAACACAGAACGAAGGAACACTAATGTCAAGAAATCAACCACTTCAGTTGCCAAGAGTCTTTACCTGAAAAAGGGCAGACAATCCAATTTTCTATACATAAACAAGCTGGTGCAATAGATATGAAAAGAGCAAAAGAATTTGGGTGATAGGCTGAATTATAAACCTGTTAAGCCCTCTGGATGCAGGGGACATAAATCCATGGTCACCTAACCATGCATTTGCTTAACTGTAGAAAACATTACAGTAGCACTCTAAGGGTTAATACATTAAACATGTATGAAAATTTTCTTTTGAAATAATTAACTCCTACTGCTATCTTCAAACATGATTGCTGACCAAAGCTAAAAATTATTATAAAGAGGAATAACTCCTCCATTTAACTAGATAGTAAAAAATGTAATAAATAGAATAAAGTTTCTAATTTTGTTTACAAAAAGTCCTTTAAAAACACTTCTTTGCTCTCTAACATTCACTCCTATTTCAAAGAAATTGTATGTTCCTATATTTTTAGTTTGTCTACTATAATGTGTGCTCAAAAATATCTAATCCTAAACTTTCAAGAAGCTGTGGTGCTATAAAGAGCATCTTCTTTACTTTGAACAAATTATGACAATTATTATGACAATTAATAGTGGCAGGAAGATAACCTTATATTAAAGGAAAGATGTGTATGAAAACCTTTGTACATATGTGAAAGCATCTCCTGATTTATTCCTTTATTTTTGTTCAATATTTGTTGGGTTCTTTTATGAAAAAGCTTTCTTAAAATAAGTTAACCCTTGTGGTAATACGTAATTCTCAGACACAACTATATATTCTGCCACTCTTAAACTTGGTAGCACTATAAATGCAAAGCAATTCCAATAAAATCAGAACTTTGAAAAATGGTACTCTAACATTTCTAGAACTTGACCCAAATACACATCAGCTAGTAACTATTATAAATTACAGGAACACTCACTATGTTCACCAGTTTTTATATGTTATAACATTCTAAAAGACCAACTCCTTTCAGTTGGATATTTTTGTGTGGTTACAAATTCAAAGCCGATATTTATATGGAAAACCTTTGCAAAATGTTTTTCTGCTTTTGGGTCAACCATGGATTTATATGACTCTCTCCAAAACAATTAATTTTAAAAGTCAATAGTTTTGTAAACAGTCGCTCTCCAGATCGGTGACAAGAGAAAGACACTAACTTAAAAAAATCTTGGAATCAATTTGCAATCAAAAAACACAGAAAATTTCAAATATCGGAAAAATAAATACTCTATCATGTGTTTATAGATCTATACTGGGGATTAAGAGGTACCAAAGTTATCATATATGGGTTTTATGCTGCTAGGTAACTGTGGAATTCTTTACTTACTTTTTGTTTGTACTTTGCAAGTACAAAGATACACAAAGAAAGCAGTATACATAGGGTTGCATATTTTAAACTGTGCGATATTGCCCAAACCATGATAGTGCACACACATACCTCCTGTAATGTGTTCATGGAAATCACAGAATGTCTGTGCACTGGCTGGGTATGAAAAAATATATGAAGACATCACTTTGAAAAATATGTTGTTTTCATGTCCTACTTACACATTTCTTATTTAAAATAGGAAAATTAAATATAGCAAATTGCGTTAAAGTTCTGCTACAGGTACAAATTTAAGGCAAGAAATAAAGATATCATAGTAATCTTTAATCTCCCACACTGCAGAGGTTATTCTGCACATGCAGAATGTTATACTGGGCCCAGCAAGTATTCCAGATGACCAGTTATGTTGGTAAACTTGTACCTTAATTGCAATGGTCCAGTCCCACCATCAGATATGCAGGCACAGCTCCAATTACTTCAATGGAAGTTGCATGGAGGTATCTGAAGGCAAAATTGATCACTTTAGGTGAAATTTTTAAAGATGGTCTCTTACTTTACGGACAGATATGAAAGGATTAAGATATGTCAATTAGTGACCTAAGTCAAAAATTTAGATATCTTAATCCTATCATAAATGCATGGAATAGACTGAGGATGTAAGATAAGAGGGAATATTGAGACCCCTTTAAAAATTTGGCCCTATACGTGTACTGTGCACAGATTATAGTTACTCTAAAAAATAACCCTTTCATTGTGTGACTTTCAAGTGTTATACCCTATAAATTGTACATTATGCTAAATAATTTGTATGAAAAAATGTTACTATATTACTTATGATACTTGACAAAGAATATTCTATTATATAATAAAAGACATTATTTCAGTGATTATGCAAAAAAAACTATTGCCATCAAGGTTGGGTAAATATTCAACCTTAACTCAGTAATCCCTGGTTTTGTTGTGTTTTAATCCTTAACCTGAACCCCACACTTCTGTCCTGTTTCACATTATTAAATACCATTGTATAAAGTAACATGAGAACAACTAATGAGGACTGTGAAGAAATTCTAAATTCACTAAAGAAGAAATTTGGTTTTATGCATATAGTAAAACGTATTTAGCTCACCAATTAGCTCTTAATGTATTTCTAAGCAAGCAATTGTCTGAAATGTAAGTCTGTTCTCCTAGAAAATGCAACTGTGTTCTTTTTTATTTTGTTTACCATGCACATCTGAGCATCTGCTATATCTAACTGAATTCTGTGATGGAAAGTTTAGTGAGATCGAAAAGCAGCCTGGTCTACTCTTTACATGTTAATCACAAGAAGCAGAATGAATCTGAGACAGCAGCAAAAGCACATTACCAGAAGCTCTAACAACCATAGGCAACATCACCATGCAATCACATTGCTTTCTTGGAACACAGTTAGTTACCACAGGTAATGCAAATTTGACATAAACAATACTTCAAGAACTTAAACTATCTCTGAGAAAAATATGGCTCTGCCTTCTTCTAGGATATGAGTATTTACAGAGTGCTTTTCCTGGAGCTCTTGAGAGGTAGGACTATGCAGTAATTTACATACTGAAGCACTGGAATCCCAATACCTCAAAACTCCACAGTGGCCCTAAAATTAAAAATATAGAGATGTACCACAAGCACCTGAAATTAGTGGTAGAGCTACCATCAGGATCAGTTGGGCCAATATGTCACTCTGATATTAGAAGCCACACTAATCTCTCTAACAGCTGCTGATGCAGATATGAGATGAATCAAGATCACAATTAAATGAAAGAAGAGAACTCATAAAGTAGACTGCTGAAATAAGAGCAGCAAGTTTAGAGTCAAAGCTTTTATTATAAGGGGTTTTCAGTTTCTTCTTATGCAAACCACACGAAGGTTGTATAACACTGATGTGCATACACAATCAAGCCATGCAGGAGAGAAAAGACAGACATACGAATGGAATCAAAATGTCAAACTTGGACTCCATTAATATATTTATAAACCAGTCTGATTCCTCCTGTTCCCAAGCTACAAAGAATTAACTGCCCAATGTAGTGCTGAATGGTCTTTTACCCAGCAAACAAACCTCCCTTAGCTATTACTTCGTTTATTATTTAACTCATTGATAAGTCTCATTTGGCTTCCACTGTGAATAGGATTCAAAGGAAGAAGACTTCATCTACAAAGATTAAGACTTTCTCCTATCCCACAGGCGAGCAGCATCCATCAGCTCCTCTGTGTTCCTTTCCTCAGATGTCATTCAAGAAACATCCTTTTGAAGACTCTGTACCCTGTACTGTAATTCATGAGAGAGCTTACAGGATTCTAAATATGTGACATATTGGAAGTACAACTACACATCTGGATTTCTAATCTTTGTAGAAGTGCTACTGGTATGAGTAAAAGAATTTAACACGTACATAAAGGAAGAGGGTTTTTTTACTCATAAAGCAATCTCAGAAACTTGAAAATATTTCTTGTTACAAACTAAGGACAGTTCTTGATGCATGCTTCCATTATATGGAAAGCACTTCTCATTTTTTATTGACAGCCTATGAAATATATGCTCTCCTTTGATTGTCTAAAATAAGCAAATCCATAATAGGTTACTAATAGGAGGCAGGGAATAAACTAAAGAAAATGGTTACAGCTCTCTCATTTGCAGTCTACAAGCTACTCTCAGAGAAAAACAGGCCAGGCCAATAGCTACTTTCTCTTAATGGAGATGGGCATTTCTTAATTTTTCTAAAATATTATCTTTTTACTAAAATTTTATACCCCTTTTAACATGTCAGTGCTATGGTAAGGTTTTTAGAGACAAATCTGAAAGCAGTAGCTAGTTGAAACTAGAAATGAAACTGAAGTAATTTCGAGTTTTTAAGTCCTCTATTTAAGGTCTGAAAGAGGGAGTAAACAATGTAGTATTTGAAAATTTTCTTAAATGGTATGGTGCTATAAACACCTATACACTAAGTTGACAGTATAACGTATAAAATACTTATATGTGGGTTCATCTAAATAAGGACTGTACCACAGGCTGAACGATTAAGGAACAGCAAAAATGCTACAGCTGCCTTTCTAGCTCTAGTTTTTAATTTCCAAACTTACTTACATGTTTAGATATTCATCTCTTTCACATTACAACAGTCAAAGACAGTCTACATTGTGCACACTTTAGAAAGCTTTAGATCTTGATAATAAATAACATTTAAAAAGAACTCATTTAAACATTTGAAAGAAAAGAACTCATTTAAACATTTGAAAGAAGGGATTAAAATTATTTTAGCACTAAAACTACTTCCTGGGGAGCAATGTGACCATCTTGATTCTTGACCACCGCCAAATTCCAAGCCAAACAACCTTCCACCCAACACTGAACTGCTGGACATGCTACACATGTACCACTAGTGAAATGTCACTATATCTGAAGTGGAGACTTGCTGCTATCTAGCAAACAATAAAGCAAGAGATCAGAAGGGAAATTTTGGCAAAGCATATCAAGATAAGCCTTTATATCTAAGAAAAGAAAAATAAATCCTTAAATGCCATACAGAGGAAAAAGACATTTATGACACTAAAAAACTCCTGGAAACTGGAAGATACTGGAAGGTCGAAGAGATTCAGATATTTTAGGAAGACTATCATTCCAAGCATACAGCTGTCGAAAAAGATTCAGGGAGAAGTCATGAGAACTATATGAGGTCCAGAGAGCTGTCTTGCAAAAGCAGATTTAGAAAGCGATTAAAAAGGAAGCAGATATGTGACTTGATTGCGGTCCATAATCGTTTACATGTGGGAAGATTTCTGAGAGTAGAAGGCTCTATAATTTAGCAGATACAGGTATACTAATATACAACAGCTACAAAGAAGTTAGAGAAAAGTCAGACAAGTAATATGATCTATGTTTAAAAAGTCAGGTAGTTAAGCAATGGAACAATTTTCCATCACTTGCAGGCATTACATTCAGTCAAAATACCTTTCTAGAAAGGCAGCCTTGCTCAAACACAAATATGAGCTTAATGCCACAGCCACAAATGACATTATTTGGTCAGTGATCAAAATAGATAATAACAGTCCTCTTTGCTAGCCTATACAAAACCTTTGAACGTTTTAGTACCAGTTATACCATTTCCTGCAAAGGCAATGTCTGCAACAAACACAGATTTTGCTCTTGAGCATATTTCTGCACAAGGTGGAGAAAACAGAAAGCAGGTATGGCCAAGCAGTACAATTTGGAAATCCTCCAAGTCTTACCTGCACTATTAACTGCTGGAGTAAGCTAGGTAAAAAGAAGAAACTGGCATCAAGATTTCAGATGGCTGTAACCCTTACCAGTAGATATCACACATTATTAATGATGCAAACTTTAAGTGAAAAAGTCTGAAAGTCAAAAATGACAGAAAGATTTGCATACACATGGAAGCTACTGAAAAGTAGGCTGAAATGAAATTTTATCTCATAAAAACTGTTTCACAGTAACAATGTATCAGGGCATTCCTATACTGCCCCAGGTGCTTTCACGATGGCTTAATTCACTACGTAAGAGCACTGCTAACTCCCATCGCACCTTGAAAGGTCTATGCTTAACAATAAAATGGTTTTCATTTGACCTTCCAGGGTATACTCAGAAGTTCAGGACCTCCACAGGTGCTATCAGAAGTTCAGGACCTCCACAGGTGCTATAACAAATACAGGATTACTGGCAACAGTCAGCGGAATCTACTGTCAGGACTGTGAGGCTACAGATCTGTCAATTAGTAACAGAGACCACAACTCTGCTCTTGTGCACTTTTCTCCCCATTTGTGCGCAGTCAAGGGAACAGCAGGTTCTGGAAGTTCTTCCTCATCACAGAAGCCGGTACACAGAGATCTGACCTGTTCTTCACTCTCAGTGTTCTTACTAAGAAGAAAAGGTGAATCAATGACAAACAGCCACAGTGAGGTCTAGAAGCATGTGTAGCTAGCCCTTCTGCACTGCAAAGGCCTGGAGCTGTATCTCTCTACTCTTAGATGTTCTGCAGGTTGAAATCAGGAAAAAAGTGATATTTGCTTTCAAGAACTGAGAGGTGGAAACTGGAGAAAAAACTACGCAGAACCAACGTCCAGAACAAAGGCAGGGGAACAAAACGGCAGTGAGAGTTGGATGGGAGAATTACCCACTGGAGTGGGTAAGGGAAGTGAGTGAGAGGGAACGGGAGTATTCATGGAAAAACTGGCTGTGTAACAGGGAGAAGAGAACCGAAAATGGTGTTGGACCATGACAAAGTATCTTAGAAATAGTACAGGAGAGTCTCCAAGTTAATTCTTTGCAGCCTTCCAGCTAAATTTTGCAATGTGCACATACAAAGCATCCTTGTGGTGTGTTTCATGACTTTAAAAATTCACAACAAACTAAAATGTGAAATCTAAAAAACGTCCCAAAATTTGAAATCATGAGCAGATAAAAGTGTTTTGAAATCTAGGGTTAGTAATACTGAAAAATCAATCTATTACTAACACACAGGTCTCATTAATCACTTCTCTTCCTATACAACTTTAAAATATCAGCTACATTTGCATGTGAGGCTGACATGCTCTGAAGCAGGCCCTGCAGCCCAGATCCCTGGACCTCACTACAACGTGTTGTGACTCCCTTTAAGCTTGTGTACATAGGTTTCATTTCCATGGGAATTGACAGGACTCTAGGTCTCTTCCCAAAATAGAACTGAGGCATGACCAAAACACAGATTCAAGCTGTCAAGCTGGGAAATGAGCTTGGGTTCCCCAGTATACACAGAGGCATAGCGGCCACTTCGAGTTTAACAACTTACTCCTGAAGGAAGATATGCTAATATAAAAAACTGAACCGGCAGCTGCAGCACTCAGTTTGCACTTTTGCCTCTAGCAGCTCCACAGATCACCCAAACAGAGGCTTCTATTTAAAAGAAAACAACAAGAAAACACATACTTTTTAGAATCTGAAAAAATTAATCCACCAGCTTTGGCAGCAATCCAAGTCAGTTTGGCATTTCAGTAATCTGAAGATCTTATGGTGACTCTTCCCATTGATTAAACGGAATAGATGATTGACTTGTGTATTTATCTGGTTGGAATGTTCTTCACATCTACAGCATACTCTCTCCTGCACAGTTATTTCTCTTTTTATGTAATATCCAGTGACCCCCACACCCTCTGTCTCCCATCCATCTATTGTCCATTCTTTTTATCTCTTAGTCTTCCTTGGGGAAAGTCAGAGGTGACAGTGGGCTACTAGTGTCAGTCAGTTGAGCTTCAAGTTATTCCTGGTCCCCCAGAACTGCCACTGCTCCATCTTCCCCTTCTTCTGCTCAACTCTTCTTCTGCCTTCTTCTTCTGCCAGGCTGCAGCTGCATTCAGCCCTATCCTGCCTGGGAAACCCCTTGAGCCAGAGGAATCTGTGGAAAGATCCCATCACCTTCTATCAACTTCCAGAATCTGGCCAGGTCCCTCCAAATGTGGAAACAAGCCGTTTTACAAATCTACAGTTAAATAGGCATGTTCTAGTCTCTCTGCCTAAAATCAATTGTTTTTAGCAAAGAAAGATCCACTGCTGTCTAAATCACAGAGTGAGGTCCCAGAACTTGAAAGAAACATAAATAAACTGGAATGATTGATTTGTACTGTTCTGTTTGAGAGAAATATAAAGACAGAAGAAAGCAAAAATGATGGACTCAATTTGTAAAATCAATCATTCTTAGTGCTATTAATACTGCAAAATAATCTGTGACAGTGAATGATTTCGATACTCTTTCTTTTTCATCTAATTGTTTTCAGATTGTGATAAAAAAAACACTCGAACATTGACATGGATGTTGGTGTTCTTAGCTAGTAAAACAGCTGCTGCATTTTACGTAAGAAACTATGAATGGATCAGTGGGACCCATCCTTTCACAAAGTAAAGAACTTGTAGCAGATATTCTGATTCAACTCCATGATACAAATTGGCTTTGGTCCACCAAAGCCTGGATTCAGACCAGAATTTGCCCAGATCTGAAGGATTCATCACTGAAGTTCAGTAAGGTTCATCTGTGCTATTAATGTTTATGCGGCATAGTATTTTGCTGTTAACATTAAATAGGATTGTTTTTCTTTCCCTCTCCAAGTTTCATCCTGACTTTGAGATAACTCTTAATTCCAGAAAAAAAAAGAAAACAGGACTTATCTGCAATATTGCCTTAATAGGGACAAGACAGATTGCACTATTCACTTCCTGGAACAGACTTAAAGACGTATCATCAGAGCTCACTGATTGACAGGTATCAGCATGGATCACGGAGAATTCATAGGAGGTCATAACTCCACCTGCGATAATTTAATGCCTGCTTGTAGAAACCTGCCCTAGATCATGCTTAGCTTTCTGAGAGGGTTATGGACTTGTAATGAAAAGAAAACACAGGTCACGTTGAATTAACTTTTCTTCAGAATGTCGCTGCATATAAGGGATAGTGTCTGGCCAGCATCACTTTCAGCTATTCCTAACCCCAGACCTATGAAACATCCTTCATAGATGCCTGGAGTCATGGCTGCATCATTACCATTATACTAGAAGCAGATGTGCAGACCTCAAGAAAAGCTTAGGTAAACTCTTAGTCTTTGAATAAACTAACCCAAACTAGTAAGTTCTGAGCCATGTAAAATACCATGATGACTCCTGTTAAATTCAGCATATAGCATTTCCATAGGAAAATTAGACATCACAAGAGAAATCACTTTCAGATTCTAAAGAGGGATATCAGATAGCATATAGATATTTGAGAAAGAACCTTATCACCAGGTAAACACTGTTAACTAAATTTAACATACTGACATGGAATATAATGAGGGAAAAGCCAGTAATAACAGTTGCCAAACATTTGTAAAAAATTACATAAATATTTACCTTTTGTGGAAGAGTTAAAATTCTCTTGTTCTTCAATGAATTAAATGCACGGAATGATGGAAACAGAAAAAGAAATCAGCAAATTTAAAGTTAGATAAAGAAATGTGTTATATGTGACAATGGCATGTACAGTAGGCATACTACGGCATATGTAAAGGTAATGTAGAAAATTAAAATGATAAACCATGACAAATAATAAAGCCTATGACTTCTTCTTTAAAATTAACAGGAACAATGAAGTCACTAAGATCCAGATTGTGGATTCTTTAAGTACTCTGCTACAGTAGTATTGTCATACCCAAGTTTATGAACAATATAAAATCATAAAATTACTTTAGGTATCTTTCTAATGTCTGAATCCTATAGCCTTATTTTATGTTTTGAAGCCTTTTTCTACAACAATGATTTTTACATATTTACTTTCTATTAACTGATACTCAAATTACTTAACTATTGAAAATGGGTCTTTAAGGAAAACATAAAACATGAGGCTTGAATTAATTTGCAAGTTAGCAGTGCTGAGAAAAAATACTCTTCAATGTGAGTAAAGATTCCACAAGCTGCCTCAGAATATGTAGTGCCACCTAATAATTTCAAAATAAAAGCAGAAATATGAAGAAAAAAAAAACAATACTAGAAGACTAAAATCTAAAATTGAAATGACTTATTCCTTTCCTTTGGCACCTCTAATTTTATACTGATTGATATGAAAAAAGGTTTTAAATGAAAGAGTCTGATCTTTTACCATTACTCAGGCAAAACTCTCAGTGGCTGCAATGAGACTTCAATGATCAAAAACATATACATAAAACTGTCTTTCTCTAACTATTCATATTTTAGGTTCTTAAGTTGATTAATGATGAAAAGATATTTGCAACTCAAATGTATTATTTAACAACATACTGTTTTTTCATATGAAATTCTGATTCTTGTTTGTTGAAACACACTTCACTCCTCTATGTTGTGACTATCTTTAGAGTTTTGTATATATATTGACAAACATACATATTATATACATGAACTTTATAAAAGTAATCACCATTCAGTACAAGCACAGTCTTCAGAGTAGCTTTTCCTCATGAAACAGCAACACACACACACACACACACACACACACATACACACAATGCACTTCAACTTGGATACAAGGTATGTACAAGGCTCATGCAGTTTTTTTCTAACACCGGTTAAGATACTGCAACACTTAATGCAGGTATAATTCTCTCCTTC
Organism: Dromaius novaehollandiae; assembly: GCF_036370855.1. NCBI lineage: Eukaryota > Metazoa > Chordata > Aves > Casuariiformes > Dromaiidae > Dromaius > Dromaius novaehollandiae. The sequence goes on along the minus strand of NC_088100.1, from coordinate 33,840,674 downwards.
TCTGGTCACACTTCCACTTCTTTAAAGGCCACTGCATAAAGCTTATTGCTATTTATGTCACTGTAAACAGATACAAAAACACTAGTTCAGTCATGTTTACAGATGCTCTTTAGATGTAAATAGACTGCTGATTATCACAATCCTTACTGTCATTATAGGACTTCTGAAACAGAAAATCACATTCTTGAGCCTATGAAAAACAACTGTCCTGCAAAGAGTCAAACAAAAGCAGACACAAGGAGAATGACATTTGGCCTGAATTCTCTCTGAAAGATCATTTCTAGAAAACCAACAACCATCGCACATTTATCTTGCTGGTTCATAAATTTCAATAGTACATAATATAACTTTCTTATTCACTTGTTTGATTTCTGTCCTAATATTATCTACGGCAACTAGCAAGTAGTGTAGAAAAATGCTACAGATTTTCAGTCTGTATTCATTTGCTTCATCAGTAAGATAATTAACTACTATACGAAAAGTGCATAGACCCACCCTAAAATCCTATTCAAGCAAGAAAATTCCTGTGAAGTTCCATAGTTGCTATGACAGAGAATGGACGGAGTAAAGATTGCAGAAATACGCTTTATGCAAAAGTACCATTAAAAAACCCATGCAACTACACAACAAAGTTGCCAGATAAACAGCATAAGAAAGTTAATGCAGAATCCCCGCCTCTCTTAACTTTCATATATGATTTGCAAAGTTCCGTTCAAAATTTATGCAAATAACAAATATTGATGAAATCTCTTACAATTTGGCACAAGATGACAGATTGAGAACATGGCATTGTCCTTACCACAGCTTAGAATTTCACTGCTTTAGTCACTGAGTGAAAACACCTTATTATTAGGTCTTTTTGTAAAATTGTCAGGAAAAAAAAGAAATAAAAAATGCTTCTTAAGTAGAATAAGTTCAGGTAATGACTACTGAATTGTGACTTACTGAAAACAAATGCACCTAGCCATACCTATATAGACTAATTTTCATCATCAAGCACCTCAGGACCTTCTCCTGATATAAGACCTCTGTGCATCTTGGAGTCTGGGAACTACTGCTGATGGGGTTGCACTGGAAACAGGTACAGACATGCCTTGCTTGAATATCATTGTGATTAAAATAAAAATTCCCTTGTTTAAAAGAAGCTTATAATCTTAACTCTAACTGCTTAAAAAAGTCTGTATGTATTGGACTTGCTAAAATCATTACCTAATTTTTTATAACTTTTCCAAGTGAAAATACCTAGCATTTATTTTTCTTCCAAAATAGCCTAGGCAGTTATCCTCTTCGGAACACAATCTCCAAGAACTTTTTTGTTTGCTTTTTTAATTATGCTTTTCTGAGGTTTAGTAAAAAGATTAAAATGTACTTTCTCCTTTACATTTACGGTTCTTCACTGACCAGTACTGATCAGTACCTTCCCCCTCTCTGTGATGGAATGGGGACGAATACTTTGGTTTTCTCTGTAAGATTTTCCTCTATGAGATTTTTTATAAAGTATGTCTACTGATAAGGACTTTTTAAAACTACCTTGTTTTCTCACAAGCTGACTTTTTATGATCCTCAGACTGTTGACCAGACAGCAACTACTCAGACATGACCGGGTACAGACAAGGAAACAACCCTTTTTTTAGTTCTAAACTTGACAATGACAAAATCTAAGATACACTCTAAGATACAGAATCTAAGATACATCTAAGACACAATGGCAGTCCCAGAGGAAGCCTTATATTAGCATGAATATTATCATTTATAAGAGAAGATTAGGTGTTACAGTATCACTGTTTCTCAAGGTAAAACTACTAACAGACTCTTGCTCCTTCATTAACTCTCACTTTTTCACAAAGTGAGCTTTAAAGAGTAATAAAATTACATTAAGAGATTCTTCTATACCTCCTGGATACGCAAATAGCAAAGGAAAAAACATATTCTTGACTTAAAGAAATTCAATCTTTTTACAACAATTACTATGATCTGTAAAACAGATTTAGATTCATAGATGTATATACTCAGATGCGTATCAGTCCCTCCTGACACAAAAGAATTTGTACAGAGCGTAAAACCTAAAGGATTATTTTAATATCAAAATGATAGCTCACAGCATATTACACGCAATTCCCTTGAAACACAGGATGTCCTTTGAAACACAGGATGTGTCATGAAAAATAGCTTTGTTAATAAATGAGGGAAACGAACAAAATTTTGAAATGCTACTTCCTATAACATCTGTAGATTGCACTAGATTTTAATATCATTTATATCCGCAGTGACTGTGAATTTCAATCATTAAGAACACAGTTCAGTTCCAAACACAGTTAATGAAAAATTTTTCACTGACTTCAAAATACTTTGGATTCAATCCTACATGAGGGTCAAATGTCTTCTAGTCACCCCATTTGAATTGCCAAGGATTAAAGAGATGAAATAGATGTCAAAATTTGATACCTTAATTCAGAGCAAATATTATGGTTTTATAGCCTCACTGAATTTACTTTCTTACAGAAGCTTGAAGTTTATTCATACTACCATAGGTATTTCAGAAGATATTGACAACAACAATTAAATAGTATCATTTTATTAAATTCTATTAAATTTGGTCCTTATTTGCAAATATAGTGTCAGCTTGAAAAACCTGTTAAACATGGAAAAAAATCAGAAAACCTCCCTTTCAAAAGGACAAGTCAGTCACCTAGACAAAAGCAAAGTAGGACGTAGAGAAGGAAATCTCTTTAGTCTTGGAGTGCATTTGCAGTAATACAGCCATATTGACATGGGGGTATAACGCGTAACAGTGAAGTAAAGGATATGTAGCATCCGCCTTGTACATTTCATACATGTGGCAAGCATAGCAATCACAGATGTAAATATGTATTCAACGAAACAGCATTACTTCAGGGATGTTCATGGTATCAACAACTTTCTAAACTTACAACAGCTTTAGCCTCCTGTTTAACTTTCAATTTTCCCTTATTTTTTTTACTCTTCTGCATAATTACAACCCACCTCCACTCATTGTCATGGCATTTTATTCACAGCATACTAGTTACCAAAAACAGGAGAAAGATGATAGATGAATACCCAAAGGAATGCCAAATTAAAATTAAATTAAAAGCTAATTCATCATTATATATTCTACCAAGTTCTGGAATTGCAAAAGAAATACGAAATAAACATGAAATCCATGTCTCATTATGTTTCCCTAAAAAACTCCTAACTTACTAATATGTAAAAACAGAAATTGTAAATGTAGTCTGTTACTAGTTTATAACCCAGAGAGTCCTTCGTCCATTAGGAGACAAAACTAGAACACTCAAATATAAAGTTGAAACTGAGTAAGAGCCACTTGTATTAACATAGTAATCATTCACAATAAACATGTATTAAACAAGAAAACATTTTTGATATAAGGTTAATTGAAAGTGTAGTATGCCATCACAGCTCAAAGCCACAAAATTAATGTAAGCTGATTGTATGTCAACATAAACCATTGCGCATCATATAAAAAAGCTATGGCAATCTAACTTTATAAAAAGGTCATGGTCAAGAACATTATGTATTCAAGAAAGAGGTCCATCAACTGTTGTAGAAGCATTATAATGTATTAACATTAGAAGCATTCCTTTCATTTCCATGTTGAAGAAAACCTTGTAGTATATGGCAATCTGAGTCATTGCTTGTAGTCAATGAGAAAACAGGCTTTTAAAGACAGAAAAAAACCTAAATGTACACATATTACCCATCGTGATATTAAAGCTAATTTTACAGTCATTTCATTTTACCATAATAGCTCATACTCTGTGTGGAATTTGTTGCTAGAAAAGGAAAGAGCAATATTCATACTCATTTGATATTTGTATGCAAAAAATATCTTCCACAACCACAAGGCCTACATAGTGCTTTCCAAAAAAGACCAGTCCTCTTATCATGACTAGTTTGTTTTTGCAAATGTAACAGCAGATAACCTGTGCTTTCACATTTCTCATGCTGATTGTTTTCATTCTTTACTCACTGGACCGATGTCTCACTCCAGAGGAAAAAAAATTATGATATTTGTTTATTATTTATGTTAGCAATGCACAACAATTAATATAAACGACAAAATAAGAAATGAATAACTGTTCTGTTGTCAAAATTTTGTCTCGATTTCTTTAGTTGAACACAAACTAAATGTGTTCACAGAAAAATGTGAATGGAAACTATAAAGACTCTAATAGAAATTTTAAAGTGAACAGACAAAAAAGGATACTAGAAAATTAAGGCAATTATATCGTGTAATAATCTTCTAGTCAAATTCTGCTGGACTTTGCAGACTAGAAATATGCTTTCTTTCTCTTCTATTGCTTTATGGGTAGAAATAGAGCATTGAATATGTAGTTACAAAAGCAGACTTTATGTAAAGCAAAGAAAGCTAAGAAATCAAAGAGTTTGAGCTATGATAAGCTCATTATTTGATACCTTGCTCTATACTGCCACTTCTTACTGGAACTTGCGGTAGCTGTCTTCCCCTGCGACTGCTGAAGGATGTGTCTGCAGGAGGAGACTGTGTGGGACTTCCTTGTTGATGTATTCTGCAGATGAAATGAAGATAAAAATAAAATAACCCAAACGAAGAGAATTTATATATTCTGAGTTCTAAACACATATTCAATTGCATATACAGAAGATGGGTTTGAAGTAGCTAGTTTCTGGTGTACGCCATACACACATACTCAGGTCTGGATACCTAGTGAATGTATATGGCGTTATCTTTAGTTTCTCTAACTACCTTCAACTCAGGAGAAATAATTTCAGTCTTTCTTTTTTTTTTTTTTTAACTTTGAGAAAGTGCTAGTCAAAACCCACTGAACTGTAAGCAGTTTTCTAAGAATCATTTGTGATTATAACCCATGATTCTAAGAGCATGATTGTTCTGCTGCACTGGTGTAAAGACAATACAAAACGCCACCTTTATGTTTTATTAACATTTGTATTCCCTTTGTGCTGATGCAATAATTGTATGGGGCCACAGAGAATTGGACTGTAAGCATCTAATCCCATGGGATAACTTATTTCTTTTCCCCTAAATTTCAACAAAAAAAGAAAACCTTTATTAAGGTTGGTATTGATTGTGTGTGTGTGTGGGTGTGTGTGCGTGTGCATACACAGTACAAAATGGAAAGTGCGAAGAGCAATGTATAAGATTTTTAATATTCCCACCTAAATAAATATTTTAAACCCATTAACTTTGGCTGAATTCTAGCTAGTATTATTTCAGAGCCCCTTGGCTACTTGGTTTCTTACAGATATACTGAGTGTTTCAGTTTAACACATCACACGTCTTTGCAACACTCGTAAGTCAGTAAGGCAGTCCACCTCTAACAACTAGGGAGAAAGAAAGGAAAGGCGAGAAGCTGATCGCTCACAGGGAGAGCTTACCTTTAAACCTCCTTGCCAGTTACAGTAATGTCACACTCATCATAGTGGATGGGCACTGTCTGTCTACTACGCTAAAGTTGCAAGTGGATAATTTGCCAACCATTTGCAAAACATTTGTACAAGTTCAAAATGCTGTTAGTATTCGTAACATGTAGATCAACTGACTTTCTCTTAGCCTGTGGGATGAGAGTTAGCTGTGTGAACTGCATGTTATTTCCTGAACAGTGTTTAAGCAAAATGCTTTGATAATCTTCATATGGATACAAAACAAAACACAACAATGGAAGGACAAAACACAGCCAACTTTTACTCTTACACTGCGTAACTATTTAAATTCAGCACTAAAAAGTACCGTCTGGATGGTGAAGCTAGGAGGAGTAAAAGATATGGGAGAAGTGTAAATACCATGAAGAGAGGATAATCTACAGTGCCAGAATGAGTGAACGCGCCATGTATGCTCAGGAAAGTACAACACCACACTGACACCTGGGAGGCAGAACACGAAAGCTGGGCTGTACATGTAATAGCAACCTTGTCAGAAGTGGAGAAGGTGGAGCCGACCCTCCGGGCGCTAGGTGATGTACAGAGCATAATAGTCTGATACTAGAGTGCTCACTCGACCTTGAGCGAGTGTGATGTTTTCCCCTAATGACTGGCTGTTCAGTTGTTCGTGGGGTTGGAAGTCCCCTTCTAGAAAGACATGGTAGCAGACCCCTAAAACATCAGGGCCAAAAAGAAACTGTTCAGTAGTTAGCTCCAGGCACGCTTCCCCATGCCCCCCCCTCCACCAAAGAACAAACCACGGATCCCAGCTGCAGGACCAGTGCTGACATTTCAGACTGAAGTTATTAATTTAGACTACAAATCCATTTGCAAAATGACAAACTGCAGAACACTCACAACTGCAAGTACACATGACCCTAATTGTGGAGTTGATATACTGCACTGAGTAGAGCAGTTGGCCAAAAACTCCAGCTGCATCTTGAACACAGCAAACACAGGCTAACACACATTGCAGTAAAGTACTACCACAGAGTAGGCTACGAATGCCTAGTTTTAACACAACACATTTCTGTTTTCAAAGTACATGTTTTAGTTTTATTAAAAATATTAACTAGACTCCAATTAATGTCCTAAAAAAGGACAGTATGTAAGCATATATGTAATTCCCTTGGTTTCCTTAGGAGCTTGAAATAAGGTATGTATTTCAGTATCTTTCTGCAGTGATCCCTAAAATAGAAGGGTTCTGAAGGAACACTAATGAAAACATCAGTAACATATGCAGTAAAATGATTAATTGTGTTAGGATAATAAAGTATAATTATTAGTAGTTTAATAATCACATATATTGCACATATAAAATAACCTGAAACATAACAGGTTTAGAGAGTGATAAGGTAAATTTAGCACCCAGTGTTGAAGCTTTTGTTTTCTTCTAAGTATTACATCAACAGAACAATGCACTCCCCAGATTTTCTAGGTGTGTGCTACTTTGTGTGTGCTTTGGTGTTTTTTAAACATACCAAAAAGCTTTTCCATTTTTTTTCATAATTGAAAACTTCCTCACTTCTTTGAAAGTTAGTTCTCTACTTCATAAAATTTAAGTAAGAATTATCTGCAATAGCTGCTATCTTTTTTGTACTCAGTCATACACTGGTTCACTTAAGATGTCATTCTCAAAACAGCTGTCTTCTCGCTTTGTTCTCAATAGAATGGAAGCTACAAGCAAGACTGGTTACTGCCACCCTTCACTAATTTTATTAATTCTAGATGGGGGCCTCATTTCTTTAGACAAGGACTAAGCCAGTACCAAATTTGAAAACAACATCTTTTAAGAAGGCGGCAAGTATGTCACAAGATGCTTCCCATCTTGAACTTTGCCCTTTGGTAGTATTCTGGACAGGAATTCCAGCGGAAGGAAACCACTCTAATCAAGATCACAACCAGAGTGTTTTTATGACATTATTAAAGAATTGCAATAAATTGCTTGGATGCTCTAATTGCATTTTTCCATCCTCTGGATTTCTTTTAAGCTTAACATTAATTCCAGGCCTGCCCTAGGGACACCTGTGACATTCTTGCAGAGATTGTTTCACCAGGTTGCAAGGGAAACCAAAGGTAAGGAAGATGAACTGAGTTCTGAAAATGCCTGTTTCTCTGTGTTGACTTTTAGGGAATCCATGCTATTGCACACAACCTGCTTTTAAACACCTAATATAAGGCAATACAAACCCCATTCTGTTTGTTTTCACAATGGAAATATGCCCAAATTTAACACGGTCATCATGTGCTCAGTTCCAATCTGTTTCACTTTATAGGCTCACTATCCTGGAATTTATCTAAGAGTCCAATGAAGCATTAGGAGAACTTGTGCTTCAATTACAGAACCGGCACCTGACCTGAGACTCAGAAACTTACTGCTGTTCTTTCAGTAGTACCCTCTTTACTGACCTGTCTCCTTCCACTAGACAAAAACAGAGGATCTGCCTAATTAAAATGAAGACAAATCAGACTCAAGACTTGCATTAGCTGGAGTTTTAGATAGAGACAAAAATGCTTGGGGTGAAAACGAAGACTAGAGCTAAAAGGAAACTGAAAAAAAAGAATGCAATTAAGGATTTACTGAGTCAGAAGAAAGATCAGTTGCTCAAAGGAAGAATCCTGCAAATAGCTTGTCAGGAGAATGAGACAAAAAGGAACAAGTATGAGAGACAAAAGTTGGTGCATGACCAAGGAATTGAAACAGAAGTGAGGTATATTAGGAGAGGAATGAGACGTGGTGAGCAATGAGACTGCAGTCAGCATGTATGAGCGTATGCCATCTCCAGGCACAGTTGGTCCTCACGGAGGAAGGTAACTCTGCAAGCAGCTACTCTGTTAACCCAACTGGCAGTGGTCTGTCAGGGAATCTAAATGTTCCAACCCTGCTTTCCCACAAGAAAACTCAAATTCCCTTCTCTTGAGACTCATGTCTAACTGCCATGTAGTAAATGAAACATGCTGCTGCATATAGTACTATAAGGAAAAATTAAAACTAAGTGATCACCATTGATCCAGCACACCTTTGGCAGAACATCCTATAGAAAATATAGCAGGTACCATGCAGTTAAACACTGTATCATCATGTTGTGATAAAACCTGACAGGCAACCCCAACTCTGGCATTTCTGGGGTGAGCAGTTAGGGGGTAAAAGAAAACAAATCAAGAGCAGTATGAACCCATTTTTCATCCTTCATACATACATTTTCATCATTCATACATATACAAAAAATATTAGCTGTTCTTGTAAGCAGTTTTACCACTTCAGAAAAGGTTAGAGTCCCACTTTGAAGGCTTACCATGAGATTATTAAGAGAACTCTTAACCCCTGTAACCTGTCCTGAAAGGATTTGCTTTCCGTCTTTGTAAATTTCCTCAGATTTCACAATACACAGAAACTTAATCTTACATATCATGTTGAATAGCGTTATAAAGAAGCTGATGATATGCTGGTTCTTATTCTCCCTAATCAGCTTAACTTGACAAGATCCGTGAATTGAAAAATAAAGGCCAAATCTAAGACGAAAATGGTTATTTGGGGAAGAACCAGTATTGAGTTGTATTTGCCATGTGACTGGCCTGTTAACAAAACCTTCTGGCATTAATGCAATATTAACTTTTTGATTAAATACTAAAGTAGAGCACTCGGATTTCTTTAGACATTTTTGTGTCTAACATCTAGCAGTAGTGAATCATTTATGAATTTATGGAAAACAGAAGCCTATACTACATGCCACACAGGAGTAAGGGGAACAGGCATAATTCACTTTCCCCTACACTGCTGTTGCACTGGGTTCATCGCTTTTAAAATCATTAGAAATCAGAGCTCTCTCTCTTCTGCTAGAATGTAAAAAAAGTAGCTATGCGGACTGACACTTTTGGAAACTTTCTTTAACTTGGGGCAAAAAAAATCAGATTGCTTTTTTCTAGTTTTCTTAAACACCTGTCAAAATATTTCGCACTGCTTAAAAAACAATACATTTAGCACTGAGTGATGACTACAGCCACTACCCGGTGACTGATCAATGAAAAAAGGGAAAAGGGTTTAATCAAAGCACAGCACATGAATCATTAGTCCAACTGAAGACCTCTTTTGTACCAACTTTCAAACCATTAAATCCCACAGAAATTCTGCATAAAAGACACTACATGCAATATTTCACAGTTGCCTCCAGAGTCACTTTTTCTCATATATGTGAAGGAATGCTCAAATGTATGTTGTATTTTGAGTTAAAACTGTAAGAAGCTCTGAAATGTCCAGAAAAAAAAAAAAATCAGAGCTAGGGCTGTCATTTTAAGCAAAGAAACACACTGCCTAAGCCTCGAATAGCCCATTTTTCCTAAATATAACTACATGCTTATCCTCAGAGGTAGAGCCCATGTGCTGCTAATGTGTTCAGCATAACACTTCACAATCACAGTCCCTGCAAATCGGTTCCTACCATGTGCAATATTTGAAATTCCAAGTATTTCAAAATTATGATTCACACTCCCCATATAAGATTAGTATAAAACCACAAGAATTAGTGAAGTACATGTTTTTTGATTTACTGATGACAACTTCAGAAGAAAGACACCCTCAGGTTGTACAATGCCCTTTCAGGTTTGAAATATAAGCATACATACAGACGCACCGACTTCTCCAGATGCAGGTCTGGTGGGATTTTCTTTGGGACTCTGCCCGTCTCTCATTCTCTTTTCTTTGCCCTTTTGCCACCACTTTCCTCTCTAAACTCTTTTACTTATCCTTTATGCTCCCATATTTTCTATTTTTGTTCCCCCTTATCTTCCTTCCCAGCTTCTTTCAAGCTTTTTAGCCATACAGCATGAATGATTATCAAACAACTGTGAGGCCACTGTAACCTCAGATCCACTGGAAGTCAGGGAAGTAGTAGCTCCCTTTACTGTTCAGAAATCAGAAAAAAAAAAAGGTGAAAAAAAACCCCTGGCTTTAATGAACTGAATGACAAAACTCTCCCTCCTTTAAAAGCAGCAAGGATTTAATCCGTGATTTAGGTAACGTCTCTGGTCTAACCTGAAATAGAAACTCTGCTGCTGTGACAACAAATTCTTCAAAACCAAGAAAAATATAACCATTGACTTTAGGTTAGGAACAGACAATCTGGATCATCAAGCAGTAAAATGAAATATAAGATCTGAATTTTTGCTGCATTATGTGCATTTTCTTTGAAAATAAAAATGTTTGTTGTTCATGGAAGCTTTTCAAACTCACAAGGGAAACAGATGTGCACTTCTGCTAATCAAGACTCACATAGATATCTGTTTCCAGCAAGAGCAGGATCTCACCCAGCAAGAGAAGGATCTCACCCCTTGTCACTGTTCATATTTAAACTGACACAAACTTTAGAACTTAACTAGATCTAGTCATGATTCAGTACCTATCTTTCCTTTATTTTTTCCACTTTTTCTTTAGAATTTGAAAACATAACCCTAAATTACTGTAGAGTCAAAGCTGAAAGTTACAATCATAATAAATGTACAAAAAGATTCAATGAAAGCAGAAGTTAAGTCCCAATATTGATTTTAACTTTTTGTAATGACAGATTATGATTTTCTCTAGTTATTTAAATGTAGAACTTACCATTTGTGTATTATAAAGTGAAATTAGTATCTTTAAAAATAAAGGTCTTTCTCCAGGTAAAATGAATATTTGAAACTGCCATTTTTGTGCATGTGTGATATCAGTTATGCTGTAGCTTTTATGTTATGTTAGTCCACTACACCATGCCATTTGATCACCGATCTCTTGAATTATTAATGTTTACATACTTTTTCCATCCTCAAAGTTATTATAAAAGACAAAGGTTTTAGAGAGAAATTAAGTAGTAAAGCACAAGAAATGTTTAATTCCATACCAATGAAATATGCTACATATTCTGCTTCAAATTTCATCTTACAGAGAAAAAATTAGTAGCAATGGGTCTTGGATTTGGCTCATTAAATGGACTGTTGATCTTTACCTTTCAGTTTACATGCAACAATGGAGAAAGCCAGAAAAATTTTGTATGTATGGCAACATAGCAAGCAGTGGTAATAATATAGATACAGAATAAATAATACTGTAAGTTAGGACAACATAGCTTTTGGTACTGTTACACATTTTCTGCTTTAACAGTTATATTAGATGTATACTCGAAACACTGGAATCAGTTTGATTAGGAGATATGTTTACTGCATACTATATCATCAATCCTACCTTTCAGTTTCAGTTGCGGAGCCTTTCCTAGTTTGTTTTTGGCTGCTATATCTTTCCACTTTTCTGGACTGCCTGTGAAATGAGATGTCAGAAAAGAAATAAACAAAGAAGAAAAAGAATACAAAAGATATGAAGATTATATGAAGATTACATATTTAATAATGTATTGTAAAGGTAATGACAGAAATGGCTGACAGATGACAAAGTGACAACTATCTTCCTGAACAGGCTGGTGAACCGGGTGGTTTAAATCACAGGGCCTTAATTAGCTTTGTTTGAGTCTGATGGTGCGAAGGCTATGAGGTACCAAAATAGGGAACATAACAATAACCCTGACTGAACATGCAGCTAGTTCCCATTTAAAAATCTGTATTTGATTAGAAAGAGTGCCTTCCTCACAGGCCTTTTAGTCCTCTGTTGACAGCACCAAAACCAAATGCAGAGTAGGCAGCAAGAAAAAACTGTTGCAGCAAGGATCAGGAAATAATATTAAATATAATTTAAACAATTTTTTTTCCCCTTAACCTAGATCAGAGGTCAGTCAATTACCTCTCAAGCAGCAAAGCAGGTCTTTCTTTCAAGGGCCGCATTTTGATAAGGCAGTAGTTACCTTTGCGATAAAAGTATTTACTCTGGTAGTAAATAATAATAATGAACAATAATACAAGTAAATGGATTTGACAATGATGGTAAAGCATGCTTCACCTTTATGACCCAGGACTATACATTATGAGAAATCTCTGCAACAGTCTTCTGTGTTATAAAATTTCTGTTATTATCCATGGTAATGTGGTATGGGTATTTACAAATTAGGATTTACAAGTTGAAACCTCTGATAATCATCAACATACATTAGTCTTTTAGAATAAAAAGTGCAAATTATTTCAAGCATGGACAAAAATGGGGAGTGATGATTATTTACGGTTAAACCAGAAATGCTGACAAACCCTAACTTGCATATTACACAGGAAAGATGACAAAGACATATGTAAGGATCTTGCACTGATATAATCAATGTCATATATGAAGCTAGAAAAGAATTACTGAGGGCAGAACAAATAGAAAAAAAAATACTAAAAAAGACATTTTAAGATTGCATTTTGAACCTTGGCAGTTATGAAGAGAAAGCCAGTGCCTGAGCTGGAAGATACCTAAACAGCTGTTATACCAAATTATGCCCAAGGAATACAATCACAGTGGATTTTCATGATTTGTACCCACAGCAGTATTTGAACAGCATTATATTGTAACACAGTGTGCTTCACAACAAAGAAAAGAATACAAAATAGTAAAGCAAAATAATTTTTTTTTTTTTTTTTTTTTTTTTGCAGGAACAGAGATCATTACTGCATTGTTTCCAGCTCTTAAAAGAATACACGTTCTTACAATAAATACTCTCTCAGGCTACAAATTAAAATTCCCTTTGCTCTCCTCAGGCTCTTCTCTCCAGTAGCTTTTGTGTTGATTGTCATTATCTTTTTTTTCTTTACCAGGACAAATACAAGGTGCATACACAAGGAAACTCATACTAAATGCTGCAACTTTTACTTAAAACACTAAGGTTAGCAAATTATTTAAAAACTTCTGTGCAGATGCACTGAATGCAGCATTATCACTAAAATGATACTCTGTCACCATCTTCATCTTCTGTGTGGTTTGTTAGGGCCCCTTATGCCTTTACATCACTTGCTTAGACTGTGACATTAACAGCAATGGAAAAACAGAGCACATAGTGACTTCTTTGTCTCTTTCTGTTCCCTCAAAAGGACTGGGCAGAGAAAAGATGAGACTAAGAAATGCCGCTCTGAAAAGTGACAAAGCAATACATAGTCCTAGTTAGCTGAACACAGTTCTCTGCTCTGTGCTGCCACTGAGAGCAGCACATCTCAGAAATAGCCTTAAAGTCACTATTTCCCTTCCGTTTCTTCCTTCTTGCTCAGATGATGCTGTACGCACGCTGTGTATCTCAACAGCATACTACCGCACACTCAGTCCTGGCTCAGCTCTAGTGCACTGTGGGCCCCAGCAAGTACGTAATCACAGGTAGGCATTCTTTCATGTCCATACAAAATGTACAAAGTGTGCACTGGGGATAAGGAGGACACTCAGGTCATACTAAAATTTGCTTTTAAATGTACTTAATAGAGGATTAAAATTATGTATGAACAATACATGCATAACAGGTACTTATACATAAAAAGAATAAAAAGCCAAATATGTAAAAATATTAGGCAGAGTGTATCAAGAAGCTACTCATAGCATATAACCAATACCTCATTTACTTGGAACTAAAATTTGAGTAAATAAGGATACCTCTGTGCTGCTCCAGGTTTAGCACTTAGGTGGTCTACACTGTCCTGTTTTGGAATGCAAGGCTCCAGCGTCCTTGATCTTCACAAAATTTGGAAACATGGATGTGAATTTGGACAGAATGAGCAGAAACAGAGAGATGGTCACATGCAGTGAAGGTGGAGACATGCAGTCAAATATATTAACCAGAAGCATTAAGGCACTATCTGCTGAGCAAGGCTATGATCCTCATTTCCCCTCTTATTGATTTAATCGATACACTTTAAGGGAATTTTGAAATTCTGACGTATCTCTTTAACAATATATGGTGCAATAAAGTAAAAAATGAAAGGCACAAGACATTTTAAAAAAACCTTTATATTCTATATGTTGAATGGCAGCACTATGGCTTACCATTATCCCTCCCAAGAATTACTCTACAGGATTTGTTCATTAGCCTAATATATTAACCCATATCCAACACCTTCCCCTTAGGATTTCAAAAATACATATTTTGCCACTATATTTGTCAAATTCTCCTGAAAACTCAATGAAATTTCATATACAGATGAAAATTCCATATTCTATTGTGAACTATTCTGCTACAGTGATAAATAAGAAACAGTAACAATCCAATAACAAAAGCAGAAAAACTGTTTCAGCAGAAATTTTTTAAAAATTCGAATAATGTTCAGAATATTTCTTAACTTCTATAGTATTATTATTTATGCTGAAGCTTTTTAAGAACCTCAGAATTTGTTCACAGCTTCCAATTTGCCATGAATATTATTAACTTGTTGGTTACCAAATGGAGCATATGGTACAAAATAAAACTTTTTCATGATAAGGTGTATTAGTGTAAGATTTTTTTAAACACACCTCTTACTGAGCAAATTCAGCAAAATTCAGTCTACTAATAATCTAGGGTATATATTCAATTTGCATCTATAATTTTAGTGTGGTGAGCAAATGCTAACATCCTTTTAAGGTCGTAAATGTAAAAGCTAAACAACAACTGAAAAAGGCAAACAGTTATCTTACAAGTCATAATACAATGGAAAGTGCTGATTTCTACATACAGCCATATTCTTAACATTTGACAATGTCACACAAAAATAATTTTCTTAACATGAATGCTTGAAATTTATTTTGTTATCATTTGAATAAATCTTAAGAAACTGGACATAGTCCTACAAACACATGGATAACTTTCCCATCTGAGTAACTTCATGAAACATTGCAGGAGCTGTTACATCTGTGAAAGTTGCTGTCCCACTTATTGCATCTTACATGCAGGTGGGATTGGCATTTTGGGTAAAAGGAATTAGAGCCAAACACAAGAGGTCTTTATAAGAAACTCTTTGAAATAGATAAGCTTAAATAGTAAATACAGCATTTAGAATAAATACTGTATCTATTCTGAGGCCAACAAGATTGCTGGGCAAAGTAAAATTTATCAGGCTTGCATTCAGAAACAAAGTGGAATCACAGAGCACAGAAAAAACAAACCTGTGTTTTGTGAAAGGAATGCTATAGTTTTTAGAGATTTCATCAAGAGATGAAAAAGAAAGGTTGTATTCTATTTCTTACTATTTACACTTCCAAAGCAAGCCTTCTTTCAAAAATCTATACTATACCATTAATTTTTTCAGAAAGAGATTAACAAATGTTTCTTTATGGCAACATAAGAACAGGGACACAGAGGGCCTTTATGCTAGATTTATGCTGATTTTCTTTTTCTGATGGAGGGGGATATGTCTGCATGGTAGGATCTTCCCAGATTTTTATGTAGAAATATAACCAGCAAGTGTCAGCCGCCCAGGAGATTTTGTGGCACTGCTGAAGCCTGCTAGTAAAAAAAATTCTTACTGACACTCAGTACCTACAGGTTTTGATACCATCAGATCACCATGGGGGATGAACATCACTACAGACATGCACAATACATCGATGTTTGTAAAGAATGATGAGATCAGCTATGTACGGTACAGGAAAGGAGTAACTTTTTCCTCATCATTTCCTACCTTTTTGAAAGAAGACATCACAAAGGCCATAACTTCTCTAGAAAACTACAGCTGCAGTTTGTCTCGTCATACTTCTACACTTCTTATCACATCTGGATATTCTTGAATCTGAGCATGGATATTTTTAGTTTCTGATCTGTTCAGAAAACTTACTAACTTGCTTTTGATTTAAGTAATGGGGAAAAAAATCAAGTCATCTTCACGTGTTTTAAAACAGCGAGGTATATTTGTAGCATGTTTCTGATGGGTATGTCTCCCTTATCTGGGACCTTGGTGTATTTATTATGGATGCATTTCGTACCAAATCACAGATCAAGAAGGCATTCCAATATTCAGACAGGCTATTCACACTTGATGAAGACTCATGTGCTTCAAAACAGTTATTGCTGTTGAGTGTAAACAAAATCTACAAACAATAATGCGTTAATATTCCCATCCAAATTAAAAATTAATATTCAGAAAGTGACAAAATAACTGTTTTATAAAATTGGGAATCTAACTTTTTAAATAATCTATTATTGACTATTACTGACTAGTGTAAAAGAGACCTCAGTGGTTTTTGGCGGGTTTACTTATTTAGCCTTAAGATATCAAGAATGTCATGTTTAATATTCCCTGATCTTTCCTGAAGATTTCTGAAAGGCTGTATCCACGTGGCATGTGAGCTGAGTGGTCACAACTACTCTGAAACCTTGGTCACTCCTCATATTCACACAAAGCACTTCAAATTCATGTCTTGCAATTTTGTCTCCCTGATACAAATCACACAGTACTGCTGGGAAGAGAGGAAAGACAGAATCTACCAGGCCATATTAGTTTGCCATTAGCCTGTACATAGCACTCCTCCAGTTCTCTTCAAGAAAGTATTGGTAGGCTACTTTCCACAGCTGGCTTCAAAATCACTCTTACACAGCCATATGTGACCACCAAAAGCTACTTCTCATTAACTGAAAGTATATGACAGTCAACTTTAAAATGGCTTATTTTATCTAGTCTTGATCATATGTTGGAATTGTATAAAGAATTCTCAAAAAGCACAGTCTGAATAAAATTCCCACGTACCATTAAGTGCTCAACTTCCATTCTCATGATTTCGTCCTTTCACAGTTTTCCAGCTACCAGGAAGTCCTTCACTTTAGAAAGGCTTTCTAACTCTAATTTCTAATACAAAAACAAAAAAGACTTCCAAAAACCAAAGTGGCAAAATAAAACCAAAAATGATTCTTTAAAATGTCTGAAATAAATGATACAAATTTGATACAGATTTGATACTAATAAATGATACGATTCCTAAACACTGAAACAACCCATTTCTTCATTTTGTCAAGGTATATCGAGTCACTCTTTCTGATATGGTAGGTGAATGATTTCCAGAAAAACGATAATCTTGCCAAGACCTTTAGTTTAATTTATGCTATGATTATCAATAAATACAATATTGCAAATACTGAATTTAAAGGATCAAAATTAAAAATAATGCACAAGTCTTATGTTTAAGAGATGTGCTCAGGAATAGTTCTTCTTCATTCCACGCTATATGCAAATTGGGCCAATTTGTAAAATAATTCGGGAATGTACGTGAATGGAGAGTGAGATGACATCTGTCAAAGTCAATTAATCTGTGAAAATGTGATTTGAAACTGGTGATCAGAAGTTAGTTAGTTATCCCAGTCTATCCTTCAGATATGCATTCCCCTGACGCCCACTGCATCCGTTGTTAATTTGATAAAAATGTACCTTAAAAGCATAAATCTCAGAACTGAATTGTTCTGACCAACTGTCAGCACTGCCTGTGGGAAGTTTCCCACTGCCTGGAAGCTGTGGGAAATAATCAGAATGAATGTACTTAAAAAAAACCCTTTTACAAAGGTAAAGTGCCTTTGATGCCCTTGCTGATATTCTATACACTAGGTGGACTATCTAGCTTTAAACATGAGTTGTGCTAATTCATCTGCTGATGGGCCTTACAGAAGAACCACGCTTTCTTGGGAGCTGTGGTGGAACGGTGTGTGCTGGAAAAGCTTAGTCCCACTACTCTGCACCACGTGACCTATCCTGGTGACAGCAGAAAACATGTCCAATTGAAATCCTCCTCAGAGGAAGGTCAAGTTGCAGAGGAGGTTCAAAGTCCATGACATTCCTCAAGCTCTACAATGCTCACCTTCCTTTAATTAATCATTTTCTCTCTGGAAGAAGAAAGTTAAACCTCTCCAGGGCAGTTACACAAAAGTACATGTTTTGGACTCCTCTTCATCTTCTGTTGGACACGTAATGTGAAGAACCCCATGTTCTTGTAAATCCTTTTAATCAGGCAGAAAGAACATGGAATAAGGGGGCTGCGAACAGCCAGCAAGATGGGGGCAGCCTCAGCTGCTTTGAGCTTCATCACTGTATCACTGCTTTCAGTGACTAGATTACCCACAAGACTTCCAAATACACAGAAAGGCACAGATTTCAGTAAGAAAGTCAGACTGCCATTCTTCTTTGATTCAAAATCTTACTCATAACAGTTTCTAATCCTAGAGATGCTTTACTGTAATGTGTTTGCGAACATGTATTAGATGATTTCAATCTTTGATACTCTCGCCAAACTGCGACTGACATTGAAAGAATTACAATTCTGCAAGAATTAGAGTATTCAGATGAAATCCTCATTTCACTGATGTATATGATATAAATACCAACCAGTTCAAAGACAACAAGATTTTAACATCAGGTCTGATCCACTGAAGTCAAAGACAGTCTTTCTGTAGACTTCAAAAATGGGAAGCAAAGTTACTTAAAAACCTCTACAATTTCCAAAGAACATTTGTGAACAGTAAACAGCTGGCCTATCAAAGGGCCCAGGATTAGTGTTGGTAAAATGCAGTATCTGTAAGAACTCTGTAAGAGTTTGGAAATAATGTTTCACAATTAATTTTATAATTTATAATGCCGGCTCACACTTAGAGAAAGAGAAATGGTATCCAGACAAAGTTTCACATACTCTCCACCTTATACTAGTGGAACACAGCCAGCATCAAGCAAGCAAGACAGATTACAGTACAAATATAACCACTGTGGATAGTCTTAAGCAAAGGTAAACACTAGCACTACAGTAACTGAAAAAAAATTATCCATATATCTGTCCTACAGTTTTAAGACCAACTTCATAAGAGTTTACACAAATATGGATTATTTATGTGAATCACCTTTATCCTGTCATTTGTTATAACACAAAATACTTGAAAGGCAAATTTTGAATTTAAGTAGAATTATCACCTATCTGCTTTGATTAAAAAATGGATATATCTATAAAGACAAACATAAAGAATTACTACTACCAATCAACCACCAAAACTGATTTGAGTAGGAAGTTCATGACAAGAAAAAAATAAAGAAAGATGGATGCTACTATTCATCATTCTTGGTAATTCAGCATAAAAATATATTTAAGGCACTGGCTTTTTTAAGCAAAACCTACCTGGTTAAGAATATCTGTTCCATGAAGACCATCCTAATTTAGGACAGAACTCAGAAACAGTGCTGATTTTTACATACACCAATTAATGTGCATTACAGACAGTTCCAATATATCAGATTATTTTCTCTAGAAATAGTGTGTTAAAAAAGAACAACGACAACTAAAATAAAAATAAATACCTAGACAAAAACAGGCTCTACAACAGATATTTATCACATTATAAAGCACCACAGTGAAAACACCACGAACATTTACAGAAGCAGGTAAAAACAGACTGAAGAACACTGACACAGATGTTGCTCTGTTGTATTAGACAACTTATTTCATGGCTTGTCACTGTTCAGGCAAACAGATTTGAACAGATATTAATTGCTAGGTGCTTTATAACAGTTCAACAAAATGCAGAGACGATATCTAAGCTGATGTTTTATTTTGGGCTTCTGGAACTTGGAAGTCTCTCTATATTTTTAAATTTCAGAATACTCCTCTGAGAGTGCAAGATGCAGTAAGACACTTTTCAGCTGGGAGGAGCTGACCAGTACCTGTCATCCTCCGGAGATGCATGCTGGATATGAATCCTGGGACTAGTAGGTCGTCTCCTCTCTAGGGAGGGGGACCATCTACCCCTGTTTGCCCGTTCAATAAAACAGGAAAAAAACAGGATATTTAGTTTGTGATAAAATTAAAATATATGGGATTTGGGACTGGAAAAATACCCTAAAAAGTAAGGAAACAGATATTGTGTCATATAACAATTTTTCTTTCTACTAGTTTTCTAATTCCCAGGTGTACTGTTCTTATATCTGTTTACTGCAGAAACATTATAGCTGAAACAAATAGAATGTGTACCCAAATAAGCAGGATTTAGACTAATTTAAATCTTTCTCATAGTGTACCATAAGTTTTCAAATATTCTCAAATGACAGATTATGTAGAAGTCTGTTACTGACACAGAAAGTTGTAATTCCAAACTAGAAGAGCTTTTCAGAGACTGTATAATGGTCACTTCCTGTTGACTACTGGCTGACATCCTAGTTTTTCCTAGCTCTTTGCATTGAAAAAATGCATTCTCAGTAAAAATGTAGGAGTACAAATTAGGAGAAAAATTCTACAGCATGAAGTAACCCTTTTTTCCCAATACAATAACAAGAGTCATCTTCTGCTCTGCTCCTCAGTTTCTAAAGCTCCCTTACTCTGACTGTAATGGATGGGCCTGAATAGCCTCTTATGTACTGCATAGCTGCTAAAAGGAAGAAGCTCTGTACATTTTAAAGGCTATACTTTTGATTATACTACATATCACAAAACCGCATGACTGTCTCAAGCATTTGTATCTCCATATTCTGTTCCCTTTGAAGCTTTGCCAGCAGTAGACCCTTTATACCTGTTCAAGTATTGACTTAACTGAATACTTCAGTAGAAACTGGAGCTCAAATTTTCAAGATGCAATATGACAGTACTGATTACTTCCTAATAAAGTTCTTTCACAGAACCAAGAAGATTAAAAGATTAAAGTGGGGATTTCTCACAGGAACATTACTCAATAAGCACTGTTACTCTCTTAAGTAACTTAAAGTACTAATGCGTGATTTGCTGTGTTAATTTAACGAAGTGAGCAATACAGTGCCCATTCTTCATTAATCACTGTCATTTTTATATGCTGTAAAGGTAAATTAATGAGCTACAACTAAGCTACTCACAAGAACTGAGGTAATTTTTTTCATTTTAAAATATATATTGAAGGTGCATGCAGCCAACTTCTGTTCATTTCTTGGTATCTTTGAAGTGGATGCCACTAGGTTATGTGTTACATAAGCAAATTAAATAAAAAGATCTGAATTGAGAGGAAACACTGGTGTCTTATATGTTTTTTTCTTTAAAAAGCTCATTTAATTTAGAATGATAAATAATATACTACAGATAAGCATTGCTTATTTAGTGGTGATGGTATATGGCTGTAAAGTGCAATTTTAAGTACAACAATTTACAACTCCAAAATATACTGTTTAATTGGCAAAAACAGCAAAACATAAACTACATAAACTCTGCACAACTATCTAATATTTCACTTTCTGAGGAATTTTTCCAGTCCATGGAACATGCAAATAACAAAGGTTTCAAGGAGATCAGCATCACTTGAACATTTAGGAATATATTTCAGAAGATGTGAAAGGAAACAGGTTGTTAGTAGTTAGTTTCTTTTTCTCTCCAAAGCAAGAGTTAAAGAAAATGTTAATGCATCAGTGCACTCAGTCAAAGCCCTTAATATGCTGATATCTACTATAAATATTAAATAGCATTTGATAGAATTAACTAGGTCATGCAGTATGAACTTTGAGAACATGCTCTCTTTCACTGAATTTTGAATGATCATGAGCCACATTACAATGCAGACAAACATGCAACAACCTGTCCTTCTACATGGTTGAAAGGAAAAACACCACAACACATTGCACACCTAATACAAACAGCTATTTTCCTGTGCATTATTTTAAATACAAATAGTGAGAATCAACATAACCTTTAAAAGCATGCAATATAAACAGCTAATATTCCAAAGTCACTAAAAAACGTTAATAAAATCACACTGAAATCAGCAAAAGCCGGGAGCAGGATAGGACTTAACTGGATCAAATGACTGTTTCTAATTCTCTATCATCTATTTACGAATAGGTAATAGGTAACTTTTTAGCTTTGTACGTTTGTCAGGTGGAAGTGACGAGCTGGCAGAAAAAATCCAGAAAGATTTTTGCAACATTTTGATTCCTATTGCAGCCAATCATCTCAGAATGAATCTAACATAGCGGAGCTGCATTTTGCAGGTGTGCTGAATGTGCTCTATACAAACTGATCACTCTGATGTGCTCTTCAGTTTCCTTTGCTCAGAACTCCACTAACTAAACTTCTCAGGACCAAAGCTTACAAATATTACCAATTTGCACTACCCATTTTGTGCTAACTGCTATGACACACCATATTTGCTTGCAATACAAGAAACTTAGAAATTAAATAAAAGCCACACCATGTATTATTAAATAACTATCATTGGCTAACAACTTAAATATTACCAGATTATCTAGGGAAGATGATACCATGCGGAGAAACCACTAGTGAATTGCTTCAGGATAATGCACTTAAATCCCACGCCTAGGTGCCCTCCTGCGCTGAAGCTGCTGACTGCACACAGATTTCTCTGTTCACAGACATGACACTCAACTTACAAGGAAAAAAGGTGGAAATTTTGAGACACAGTGAAGAGGACAGATCAAAAATGAAAAAACACACTAAAGGAAGTAGTAGCAGCACAAAAGCATTTTCAATGGCATTAGAGGGTATTTAAGAATATGTTATAAACTAACATGTCTTGCACATCGTCACAGAAACTACAAGAAGACAATTTTTTTTGATCAAAGCAGTTAGGAATAAATGAGAGGAAAAAAAAGACAGGCACAGTGTAAATGCATATATATGTATTAAATAAAGGCTATATCTTTTTGAATATCCTAGCATACTGTGCCAAATATACGAAGGATTAAGTTCTGTACCAAACTATTCCACCTACCAAAGTGCTTAGGTAGGCCTGCATCAGCGAAAGGCCAGTTTGCCAGTCCAGTTACACTAGCAGACTTTCCTTTTTCAAATGATGTAGCTTACAACAGGAGAAAAAGAACTTCTTTTCTAACTTGTTTTTAGTGCAACTAAAAAGGCTTATACATTCCAAACTAATACATATACTGCTAAAAGTACTTTTCTGCTGGTAATACAATGACTCTTACTGGTACAGCAGCTTCTTAAAAATAACAATTGCTCAAACCATTCCAAATGACAAGAAGAATGTTCTATAAAATTCAAAGATCAAATTTTTTTCCAGTAAAGCATTAAGGCAGAGAAATCGTGTTCTATTATCAGTCAGTTACACAGAGCTAATAGCATTTATTAAAAATGTCAAGTGGACTGTTCTAACTTGTGGTGTTAATTCCAACCTGTTTTATACTTTCTGAGACAAAAGGTTGGAGGGACAGAGTAGAAAGAATTTTCCACAGATAATTATACTCATAATTTAATTGCAGAAAATACGTAATGCCACATTTGGAATTCTATCTTTCTACTTTGAGGCCTAAAACCCCATATTTTAAAATAAAATCTACAATTCTACTCTGAGGAAAAAAAATCCACTTAATGAAAAACCCCCCAAACCTTCAACATATGTTTCTTACACACAATAATAAAAAAGTGGTGCTGTACAGATTGCACTTCACAAATCCATGTAGTATATCTCTTTGCTATAAGCAGGACGAACTACAGAATTTTGTCTAGTCTCTTCTTAGTGCATCTCCAGTAACGAAGTCTAGACAACCTTTCCATATCATCTATTCCAGTTTTTAATTATACTCACTTTCAGAAGCATTTTCTGATGTTTAACAGGAACCTATCTTACTGTAATTTGTCTACTATTCTTGTCTTGTCCAGCACAAATACAAAATACTTTTTGCATACCTTGAACTTAATTCTGTGTTCTTCAAACTAAAAGACACCTCTATCATTACAAGTGACTGATCTAGCTAAAGCATTCAACAGTAGAGGATGAAACCTACTTCCTCCCCCCAAAAAAATGATTTGATTTTTTTTATGTATTTAACATCTTTCTCCAAAAATTTGGTGCATTGGAATAATGACATATGTGTCCAAAGGAAAGAAATGCATTTCACTAATCCCGTAACAGAACCACACAGGTACATATTATTTACAACAAAACCATCATGGAAATTGTGAATATAAATGTCATTAAAAAAAGAGCTTTTCTTTACCCCCATGAAGGTCTCAAAGGCAAAACAACTATTCAACATCCTCTGGGACTTCTCAAAGCACAGACAGAAAAATTTCATAATGACACACTATTTTCCTGGATCATGCCCACAGATGATTCAGCAAAACCTAGTGTTTAGTGATGTTAGAGGCCACTAACACAGACTAATTTTTGGGTTTTTTTATGAGGTGCTCATGAAAAATGCTGCAGATTCTATTCAGTGCCTAGTGGATAAAAGTTGTTGGAGATGAATCATAAAGACATGATAGATCTAGTTAGTGACAGTGACAAATTTAGTTTCAATTATAATATTTTAACAAAATATTTTACAATTATCAACTATCATTTCATTGAATACTCAGCTTGATGGATGACATCTTGAAATGAAACTACAAAACATCCACTACTTATGTCCATACACTATTAAACAGCTGTTTATATGTGAATGCATCTGTATATATCTACACACATAGTTATTAATCTGCTGCTGCTATAATTTTTTTTTTTTTAATCTAGAACAGTATCTTGGATTTCATTGTGCATTTCCTTATTTCCATCATATTTTTTGGTAACCGCATATATATTAGTTATGATATCTCAGGTTAGATCTTCATAAAGAACAAACTAGTGTAGATCTAGTTAAGATATTATCAGTGGAAGACTTAGTCACTCCTGTACAAGAGTATAATTTTGAGAATACTAAAATTCCAATCAAGGAGCAGTGGGAAAGGAGGCAAAGAGAGAGGGAAATTCCACATACCATCAAAAGAAGAGAAAATTTATCTAAAAGACAAAAGTAATCTCTTACTGCTTTTATTTACAGGTCCTCTCCCCACACAATGAAAGTGAGGCAACTTACTTAACAATCAGACTGTGGGTTGATTGATAAATCATCTTCACATTGTTAGCTGCCATGCTAATTAAATATGAATTGTACAGATGAAATTATATTTCCACCATAGTCAATGCGAATCTGTTATTGCCTTTAATAAAGCCAGAATTTCACCTGAAAATGAAATAATTCTTATCCAAAAAATGCTGAAGGCACTGAAAATCTCCCTTGTGGAACAATCCACCTACCAAACACATCATTAGTATTTGGTTCACAAAAGATTTTGAACCAATATGAAAAATTAAGAAAGTATCCATAATGCACCTGCACAATTTAAGGAATTAATCAGTATTTAATTTAAATTATAGAACGTGTCTTTCTAAGACTTATGTGAACCTTAATATCATGTCACAGAGTGAAAAAATTAATACACTGATCACCTTGTTATTTAAACAGATGCAAAAGCAGATGCAGCAGATGAGATTAAGAAAGCAATGAAGTTTGGCTGGTTGATTTGTAGAAAACAATGCTATACAGACTACAGTTCTGGTTTGAAATATGAGAGTTTTGTCATATAATTTGTAGATTATACCACTGCCTTATGAGCAGTCCACAAAACAGGCAAAAAATAAATGTTATACTTTTTAGCAATGATGATAAAGATTAACAATTAAGTGGTGCTTCAAAATAGTTCACTTAACACTGCAATGCTATTATCAGCATACTGAGGACTTTTGTAAGCAATGACGTCAGCTTGAACTAAAACAAGGAAAGAAGCCAGAAGCAGTTATAAATTCCAACACACAATCTTACATGACATACATGAATATAGGAGCAAAAACATCTACAAATACCAAAGCAGACATGAATGTACAGATATGGAGAGTACTCATGTGAAGAAAAACAAAACTGATAGAGATCACCAGCACAGATGACAAGAAATTCATAAGTCTTTATTTTATACCTTTCTCGTTCTGGTGAATGCAAACTAGTATCTGGTCTCAAGCAGTTGGTACTAGCACTCCTAGCCCTGTCAAGGGAGGGCTGTAGTTCACTAGTGCCAGTGCATTGCATCCAATGGTAGAAGAGAAAGAAAAAGAAAACAAAGAAAGGAATACAATGTTAGATATTAACTCATAAAATAATGCTCTCTTTACAGAAAATGTAGAATCATAATGATTTAAGAAAAACATAAAAAGAGCTGACTGGATGACAGTGCAAATATTTGCTTAGAAAATAAAGCCAAACAAAAGACTGCTAGAAAATTTTTTGTTAAAAATTCTTGAAATGTTTAAAACTAAATGAGTCTAAACAATATCCACTTGTAAGAAAGTGGAATGAGAAATACCAAACAATAAATCTAAACCCTTATTAACAGTAGTAAACCTTAAGCCAACATAAAAGGATGTGATACACTATATACTATATGAGAGCAGTTTACAGTGAAGCTAAGTTATTCTGCGAAGCCATATTAGATACTAAACAGTAGGGGGAATTAATCCTCAGTTTCTTACCTAACCAGTAGGTCATCTCCAAATTTCGGTATTCGTGAATTAAGGCAATCACGAAGAAGTGAAATATCCTGTCTAATCACTGATTTGGTCTTAGCACATGAAGGCAGAGTTGAGCTTTGTAAAGTAAAACCATTTAAACAAAATGAAAATAAATCTGACATGTAACCAAAATCATATACATAAAGAAAAGAATGTGACAAAAAAAAGTGTAACATACAATGTTAACATTTATATTTTAGTATAGTTTAATGATGAAGAAAATTCTACCTAATATAAAGTGTTTGTCTTCTTTTATATGTAAGGGTTAATTTAGACACTTACAGCAAGTTATTTTAGGACTATATCCTTTATCTCTCCATTATCAAAACTGTATGAAACATGAATTTTTATAAGGCAATGCTGTTTATTTTTTTAAAAGACAACTAACTACTTAAAGGGGACTCTAAATACTTCTTACCTGTATATGTTCCAATGAATACCATTTTCTAGTAAAGGCATCTTGGGTGGTAATGTTTTATAGTGCCTAACAGAATTTCTTGAATGTGGCAGAACAGAAAACAAAACAGAACAGAACAGAACAAAAACATACCAAAAATAAAAATACAGATTAAGGTAAGGCAAGACTGACCAGAACTTAAAATAAATGCATGATATTCTACTAAGCTGAAGAGCTTGATGAGCAGATTTCTCAATATATGGTTTTCTCAATTCAGCTACAGTGACAGCCATTTGGGGGACATATTTATGTATTTACACTTTTGTTAGTACAGACAAATTCATGACAATACTAGCACAGATCAGATTTTTTTCCCTGTAATAAAAGTAATCTAAATTCCTTATATAGAGATTTTTAATTAAACTCCACAAGCTGTTGTAAAATATTAGGTTGATATTAAACTTGCTGTTTATTTCTGTCAGTAATGCTTTATTTAGACTTACAGAGACATTAACTTCTCCAGTAGCTAAGCATGAAAAGCTTGCTAAAACCTCTCTATAGATACTGTCCCAAAGTCAATTATAGATGCATTAGCATCAGGCACTTTAGAATGCTAAAGTCTTTTGAAAGTAGTAGATCAGCTACAAAAACCTCACAGTAATTAAATGCTATTAATAATCATAAACTAATTAAAAAACTAAAAGAACTCTTATGTGTCAGCCATCACAGCAATGCTCATGGGTGCTATATGACAACTGTCTAACATCATATGATTATTTAGAGTATGTATTATTTTAGAACAGGGGATATAGATTGCTTTATCCAGTTCTGCCCAGGTGAACAATGGGGAAATGTAAAGGCAAATGGTGGCTGTCTACATTCTAACCACGGGCATTTCATGGTTTAAGGGTTAATAACTAAGCTCCAGTAATTTTCCACGTACTCTATCCACATAGAACTGCGGTGGTATTAGCAAAAGGACCAGCAGCTTTTGAGGGTTTTGCCAGCTTCAAGAACAGTCTTTCTCAATAGGACATTTTGATTCCTACTGACACTTAGACCTAGGCACAGTAGATCAACATTACAAACCTGGCTATGTCATCCAGAGATGAAACCCTAACATTTGAAAAATCCTAAGGGATTTAACAGGTGAGCTTCGACCACCTGTCGTACAGGTTAGGTTGTCATTATTGCTGAAGTCACTGAAGTTGGAAAAAAGGAATGGGTGTCCATGAGATACTTCAGCTCATCCTGGCTTACTACAGATATTACCAATCAAAGCAGGTGTGAGCTAAGAGGTGGACTGCAAGCTGCACGGTTTATAGCACAAGTCTGCATTCCTTTCCACCATCTCTGCTACAAGGCATAACCCACCAGCAGACAGACAGGATGGACAGCTAGGAACTGGTGTAGCAAACTAACCACATGACTTGGTAGCTTGGAGCATCTCATGTTAATACGACAGACCCTCAACTTTTCTTTCCCATTTTAAGTTGAAGCTGTCAACTAGTCATAAAAAGATCATTCAAAAAGTTGTCTAGAAAATGAGAATAATGCCATATAATGCTATTTCTAACATGAATAAATGTTTGTCAGGCCATTGTACATGAGAAAGCAGAAAAGATTTGCAAAACCAGTCAACAGACCCAATTTTTTGTGAAAGGGTTCATAAGACTATATAGCCAAGGATGGACATGCGTGGACATTGTGGACACTATCCAGACTTGGATTAGGCTATTAAACTTCACAGTTAATTTTAGAAATCAACCTAGTGTTTTCTGTTATCTGAATACTCACATTCAATATACTATTGAAAGTATTATTCTGTGTTCTAGTATCCCATTATTGTTTCTTTTAAGTGGGTGGATTTGGTACTTACTTAAACATAAGAAAATAACAGAAACAACTAGAATGGCAAACTAAAAAGGTAAGCAAGGGCTGCACTGTCTGAATTCAGTGCTCCTCTTGCTCCTCTTACCTAATCTATGACTGCCTACGGAAAATTTTTAGCAGAAATTGGTTAGCAGGACAGACTGAGTAGCAGATTTGTAATGCAATTGGAAATCTGTAGTGGGTGGGCAAAGTTCATCAGAAGTCCATGATACAATGTTTAATTCATGGATTAAGTGACAGTTTAAACATTGTCACTGAAGAACTGTAAAGCGAATTATAACCTTTAAGAGGAAAAGGAACAATCCCATAGCTGGCAGGGCAGGAAACTGTAGAAAATGCATCTGAAAGAAAAAGGCTGTAGGATGGAGGCAGGAAAAACTGCCATTATATGACAGTAAATTGATCTAAATCAACAGGGAGTGAAATAAAAGATTAACTGTTAAAACTTAAAAATGTTGAGGCAAAAGCTTTTTTAGCTGTAGTATGAGAGTGAAACTCTTTCTACTGAAATTTAAAATGTAAATTTTAATGTAATGGCTGCACTGGTACTCAGCTTCTTTTGGAAGTTTTTGTATTTCCAATTTTACTATTACACAGTATAACAGAATGCAATCATAACATCTTCAGTTCTAATTCAGTCAAGAGAATTAAAACAACACAGGGCAAATCCATAGAAACTATTATGTAGGAGAAAATCCTACAAGAGGGAACTGAAAAAAGTGCATTAGATAACATGGTTTTAGAAGTTCCATGGTTTTAAATATATAACACTGACCTGAAAACCCTTAATAACACCCAGTTCCTGAACCAAAAAATAGTTAACTACTTCATTTATACCATTTGCACATGACAAAATCTATGATTCTATTGATTCTAACTGAAAGATCTTTTCCACAAGCTGATATGTATTCCTAGTAAAGTTACCAGATGTGTTAAAAAAAACAAAAAAGCGGGGGCAGGGGGACAGAGTTAGATTTATTAGACAAGCGTATTTCAGTCCAATTTACTTCTGCAACACTGGGAACAGGGAGCTTCAAGTATTGGGGGAGATACTATTCAAGATTAAATATAAGCCCAAACTGCAAATTTTATGCGTGGATCTAATCTTTAGCACAATTCCAAAATGAAAGAACAAGTAATGTGAGACCCCCTCAGATCTGGGCTTCCCAAGAAGCATTTAAATCATGGCCTCATAAATCACTGTTCTTTCCCCTACAAATGATCAAAGCCAGCATAGTATTAGGTGTCACAAAAAGTAAAGATCATTGGCCTGTTCTCAGCTGTACTATGGACATTTTCAGCTAGTGTAGACTATAATCTCCATTCTCCATGGCTATACTACACTTAATACTCTATAGAAGTTAATATTTGGAAAGGTCAACTTTTTCATTATGGCAATAAAGAAGCCCTCATTCTATAAAGATGAGCAGTCAAACACTTTATTTATTAATACATTACTACAATTTTATGCTAGTATAATTCCCTAATATCAAACACATGAAATGGGATAAGACCGGTATACTCTGTCGAAGAATCAGTCCACAAATAGTCAGGCAATGCTTTTCAAGTTAGGAAGAGATAAAACATGATTGTCAGCAGCAATTGTAAGAAGCTCTTTCAAAAGTATCTGGCCTTGTTATTTATTTGTTTAGCAAGTAGAAACGTATCACTTCTTAAATGTCATGAGGTCAGTCCTATCAGCTTGATCATTCTGATTCAGAATAAACTACTTTTCATTTAAATGATGAAAAGAAGTTTCAGGAAGTTCTAATTCTAACTTCTTCTCTGCTTAGACCAGCACAGTCTACTTTGGTCTTAAAAGATTAGTTATCCGACTACAATTTTTAAAAATCTTTTGAAATAATGCAAGGAGAGAGATCAAAATTAGGTTGTACATCCTT
Organism: Dromaius novaehollandiae; assembly: GCF_036370855.1. Taxonomy (NCBI): domain Eukaryota; kingdom Metazoa; phylum Chordata; class Aves; order Casuariiformes; family Dromaiidae; genus Dromaius; species Dromaius novaehollandiae. The sequence continues at coordinate 33,809,844 of NC_088100.1, read as the reverse complement.
CAAGGTAGTAAATTGCTTACATTGCACAACACTTCAAATGCATCAAAATATTTTAGACTCTCATCCTAAACCTACACACAAGCTTAATTTCAGACATAAAAGATAAACAAAAGCCCAAATCCCACTTTCTCTTTTTCCTCACAATAAAGTAACAGCCTAGCTGAACTACGCTAGATGTCTTCTGTCTGAGTTTTAGGTGCTGTGGCACTTGGAGGAGTCTGAGATGTTATGTACATCAGTCCTGCAGTCTGGGATTTGGCAGGCTAACATACAGAACCTGCAACCCTTGTCCAGCTCACTGTTCTTCTGAAAACGTATCTTCAACAGCTTGCTGTCAAAACGCTAAGAAGAGGGGACTTTGTATGTATGCTTTTAGCACTGTGCAATAAATAAAAATGAAAACGAACATAAAACCCAACAAAATAGGAATGTATAAAACTATAATAATACTGGCATGCATTGGGAGATCAGGGCTTCTGCGACTAGACAGATAAGCTACGACAATCTAGCTGCAAAATCAGCAGTTAAACTACTTTATTCTTCTACTGAAGTTAACAAAAACATACACTTATGTTGACCTGATTTTTTTAAAAAAAGAAAAAAGTGAAAAAGAATAATTGACACCCAAATTACAACACATTAGAAAATTCTTTACTTACTAGGACACAAATACAGCTATGGAAAACAGTTGGGCACGCAAAGTATACAAAACTAACCAGATGTGTTCATGATTACCAAATTCCTGTATTTACCTGATGGTATGTAGGCACTCTGCACTTCTTCCTCGTTTTGCTCTGGGCAGCATAAGAAGCTCACTGCACAGACAGGATGGGTGGTGAGTGAAACAGATATAATTATGAAGCATTAGATGACATGAGTTATGCCAATGATATGCAAATGAAAACATAAAAAGAAACAAGAAGCTTGCACCCAGATAGATAGCCTGATAATGTTCAAATCCAGGCAGCACTTCTCAAGGAATGTGAGCCAAAAAAAGCCTGTGACAACTACATTTGCAGCAAATTCCTTTGCTCTGACACCTAATTTGTGAGTTTTCTGCTTTCAAAATTCAGAAGTACTGTTTCCGAGTTCTTCATGATAAAAGCTGACAGGAATCCATAAACCAGTTACATTTTGCTAGCAATCTCCTTTTTGATGAAGTAATTGCTTATTAAAACATGGAGAAATGTTTTAGAAAAAGGAAAGACAGTCTTCTGGTTTTTTTTAAGCCACAAAAGCATACATGAAATTGCAGGGAGGGCTAGTTACTAATTTACTGCAAACCAGTTGCCCTTTTGGGAAAAAGGAAAATATATGTTCACGGTAAATACTACGTTTGGACAAATGCAAGTTCTGACTCAAAGCTCTTCACAGTATTTTTTAATGCAGTCCCTAAGGAAATAGAAAATTTGCTGATCAGCCATCACAATTTTGTTTCTAATCGTTTCCATTTCACGGACCAGCCACCTATTATAGTATTACGTTACTGTAACCAAACACATGCTACAGCCAGCAAGATGGTAAAATTAATATATATTTATGTCTATGATAAATATGACTATGATATGACATATCGCTTGAATTTATCTTGTAGTTTTATGCACTTCAACACAACCACAAAGACAAAGCCCTAAAATCCCTAATTATCATAAACAAGAAAGTAAAGCTAAACTTCATGGAAACATGCTATTTTAAAAGCTGGGAATCATATGAGGTACTGTGGCGACAGAGAGAAAAAAGATTACGAAATATATAAAGGAGCAGTTATTCTATGTGTTTTGTGCTTCATACCATTATAAAATGAACAACATAACTGATGCAGTACAGGTAAAATTTATGTAAAGTTCTGAACTTGGAAAATTGAAATAATCACTTATAAGTCACATGTGAGATTTAATTTTGCATCTGGAACCACTAGCCTGATTTTGATGCAACAAAATATATTAAAGGTGAACTGAATTGTTTTTCTTAAAGTGAAAAATAACAAATCCATTCAAGCTCTCAGAGGACTAAGAGAATTTATCTTCAGGTCTCCAAACTACAAATAAATAAAATTCATTTTAAGATAAAGTTACCATTTTCTGTAGATACTTAGAGTTTCTGTGATTTTCTTGCAAGGGCTGAAGAAATTAGCATCAGCACTACAAACACGCAGTTTCATGGGCTGCTTACTTATTAGAGAGAGTAACTGCTATGGGAGAAGAAAGATAAAAACTCCAGCAGTCTGAAAGACAGTAGATGCAAAGTCCAGGTTAAATCTCAGGATACTTTGTTAATATTTACTCTATTTTTTCTAAGCCAAAGACTATTTATTATAACTGACCCATGGCAAGCAGTGATATAAAATACATCCAGGTAAGGGATATAAAATAGGAAATCCACCATGAAAGCATCTAGTTAAAAAATAAAACTAAGGAACCCATAACAGTAGGGCACTGATAGTATCAGACTATACTGGTGGTTCCATAATAAATTAAGAATTTTTTTGCAATAAAGATTATTCTAAAACAAGTGTTTGCTGATGGGAATATTTAAGTACTCAGACTAACAGATTTTATTTTGGAATAAAAAGAACAGAAAAAAATGAAAGAGCTATCTCCTTGAAAATAAGATAATGATACTAAATTCAGAGCAAAGATATAGTGCTTAACTAGATTTCCTAAAAAAAAGCTCTTCCCAGCAGATATATATATTATTTTCTGTAAATATACATATTATATTATATGTATATAATGTACATATATATAAAAAAGGTGAAGTGAACAAATCAGTTCCTCTGGAAATGTATTACACCAGATGCTTTAGTAAGAGGCTATAATAACCACTTTTACGACAAATTATTCAGAATATTCAATATTAATCTGGGACCAATAATAGATCACTGAGAAAATGACCAGAAGTAACCAGCAACTGCAATTTCTGTTCTGGAACTATCAGAAAAATCCTATGGGCCCATTCTCATTTTCCGATCAGGTGTATGTTAGGTATGGTCAAGAAGGCACTTGTTTATATGAGGGAACAACACGATACAACAGATAATACTGATACTGATACGAATACATAGTACTGAATAAAGATTTTTTTAAATCCTTGGATGTGAAAGAGAATCTTCCTCAATGAGAACTGCTTTGGCCTTCCCTATGATGCTGGTTTTATTCACTGACAGACAGACAGTGGAAGCTGTTAAGAGCTAAACAGCTTCCACAACTGAAGAAATCTGGGAGAAAGAGAAAAAGGAAAATGGGAAAAAGGAGACCACTACAAACAAGATTCTTGCTCAAGAAGAGTAACTGAACCTGTGTTTAGATCCTGCAGATAAGCCATGTTTATTATTCATGTCTGAGCTTTAACTTCCAAAAAGTGTTTTCTGAGCAATGAAAAGAAATGAAGACCGTTTCTTACTCCAGTCTTAACACATTCAGAAGCCCAGTGCTGCTGAGCTCTGTTCTGATGGCTTATCCCCATGACAGCCTCAACGCAAGCCCTGTTCTGCAAGCATAATCCATGCATATATCATTTATGTTTTGCGACATTACTGTAAGATAATTTTATATACATCTCTCTATATTTATTCCTAGTAACAACAGTTACTTTTTAATGTCTCCTCCTCTTCAAATCTGCTCAATGAGCAAACTGTTCAATAAATACTTGCAGGAAAATTTTGAATATATCACTACTTACAAATGATAACACCAAACATTTGCAACAAGTGGAAAATACTTGAATTAGCTTAACTCTAAATCTGATTTTACTACAGGTAAAAAGCATTTCAATTCACCTCTAAAAGCAAATTCAGTACCACAATCCAACTCAGACAATTCTGTACATACTTCTTGCCTAGAAAATATGACATTGAAATTTTAAATTGTTCCAAATAATTCATTAATCCCCATATGTGTATTATCATATTAAAAAACAAAGCAGGCAAGATCATATACAAAACTGAACTAGTTTAACTGCAGAAGCCATCTGTTATTCAATTTCTATGTTGCTTCAAAACTGGACAAAGAGTTCCAGAGATTTTTATGCTTTATTTCTTTCACATGTCTTCACATTCCTACAGAATGCATTTTCTGTATTCAATTTTCTCAATCATTTGGAAAGGTTTGGTCATCCTGACTCATAACAAATGTTAACTTACTGTAAAAAAATTCCAAGTTTTCACTATGACAATTGATAGTTTATGAATGGTAAAACTTTGCCATTACAGCTTAGCTATTGGATATTTTGCTAAGAAAACAAGTGCCCCACAAACACTGACAATCTATATGATTGTCACCATTATGCTTCCCAAGTACCAAACTGAAATACCTTTTCAACATTTTCCAGGTATAAACTAAGCAGAAATTTTCTTTTTTCCTCCATTTTATTAAAAGATATTTCTATATAATTGAAAACATGTCTACTGTTAGAGAACCAGTGTTCTTTGCGGAGTGTAGTCACTGCATGTATTCCAGGGAGAGATGTATGTATCCCAAGCATCAAAGACTAGAGATTTTTGCTAATTACAAGCACCGTAACTATTCTTGCTATCCGTGGGTACCGTACCAAGTTCAACAGAATGCTATATAAGATGTTGTGAGACTGCAAATGTAGATGTCCAAACTATATTAGCATAGGAATACAAACCACGGCATATGCAACTCCCAAGCAAGAGGAAGGTATGCCTGGTATTTTGTTGACTACCAAAACAGACAAACATGTGTCTGCGTTTTCTGTGCTACAAGGGTAACTATGGCATATATGTAGATTAATGGATTTCTAGCAAAAACCTCTGGGCTTACATTCATGAAACAAACACCGGAATACACTCAAGGACAAACACTCAAGAACCATTACTCTAGACGCCTGCTATTACTGCCAGCCTAGTGCACATTTTTACCACAAAGGAGGCATAGATAATTTAAGCATGATTAGTTTTGGCCATTAGGATGATTTCTCTCTCCTTTCCCATTATTACTAGACTGTGATTTTCCACTGAACATTTGAAAATCAGGCAAAGAGACAAAGACACTTCTAAACTTGTTTCCCAGTTCAAGCTGACAATGTACCTTTCTTGATCTGACAGATACTGACTATCCATGTCTCTGGATCTGTAATCAACTGGACTTCTGGAGGCATCATGGTGTCTAGTTGGAGAGCGTGATCTTCTCATTTGATGAATTTCATCTAAACTCCTGAAAGGCAGACATATGTGCAAAAATTTCATTTGTCCCGTAAATAACACACCTTAATGGATTACAGTACAAGTAAGTTGGAGGAAGTCTTTAATCAGTAAATTATTAATATAAAACTTTCTTAAAAAATACTGGTTCCTGAAGAAAAAAAACCCTCTTAAAGTATACAGAGCAGCCATTTCTACCTTTATCAGAAGTACGTGTCTATTCCTATGTACACTGATGGACTCAGCAAAAGTATTTCTAATGCCTGTACTTAAAGAATAACTGAGAAAACATAAGAACTGATAATACCTCACATATAATTAAATGAAAACTTTATTAATCCCAAACTAAGTGTGACAGAGAAGGGGAATAATTCTGTACAACCTTAGGCAGCCTCTGACCTCCACGACAGGAATTTAAAGCTCTCTCCATAGGGAACAAAACAAGAGAAGAAACCACTCATTTCCTGAAAGGTGGATTCTGCCTTCAGTGTAATAATCGGCATTGGAGCGAGAGGTATTAGTTTTACAAAGTATCGAACTAAGGGATGGTGGAGCTGATTATCAAATATTGTGTGTGTTGTGCTTACAGACAGAAAGATACAGACTTTTTCCAGCAAGAGCACACACCTCTGTTCGTAAAACGGGAAAGAGGAACTGTCTCATTCTTTCAATTATAGGAAGAGGAGCAAGTGCCACAGCCTCTTTTATGTACAGCCATACCCCTCTGCCTATTAAGGATACATTACTGAAAAGTGCAACCGCTAGTGATATACAAAAATGCTCAAGTGCCTTCATAGAAGATTCAGCCACTGACTGAAAACATTTCTGAACCTACATTTTCGTCATGGTACAATAAACAAAGATGATGAATCACAGGGGCAATATCAGTAAGAAGAGCTTTACAAGGTTATAATTAAGAATTTGTTTTGTAGGTGCTCTTCAGTGATTAATGAGAGCATGCTTCAGGTTCAAATGCTACACTATTAAATTAAGATACCAAAAAAAAAAAAAAAAAAAGAAAGCATCATGAAAAAATGGATAATTGCTGAACATGAGAAAAGTTAACAGGAACCAGTGACATATTATACAAACTTCAAACTTCAGCACTCAGTGTTTCATGATGCCTACCTCTGTAATGGCACATTTGGTAAACGTGAACGGGTCCTGCCCTGATCGTCGCCACGGTGAGGAGATACAGATCGTGAACGATGATGTGTTGTTCTTTGCTGTTCTGGCACAGTTAGCGTTGTGGATTTACTTTCTCTAGAACTAGCTCTATAGCCTACTGGTAAGAGGGCAACAAAAGGAAATTAGAGAATAAAAGCCTGGGTTTGCAAAGAATTCAAATGGTTAGTCCTTCCAGGAATACACATCTAAATGTTCACATAACTTTCAAATAGTCATTCAGCTGTTGGATATCCTGACCCATCATGCAGCCAGGACAAATTACTAGCATTACCTTTAAAAGTCTACATGTACAGAGGAAAAGAAACTGAGATGACTTTCAGTAGATATTAGAAGAGTGGGGGAGAACACTGAACTGATTCTCTGACTTGGGGAACAGTACCCAGAGTAAATTCTCGTACAGTAGTGAACATTTGAATGGAATCTAAGCAATATAGATTTCTTTCATCTAACAAATGGAAAAGGCATCCTTGTGAAGGCATCTGCAGAGACACATTCAGCACTACTCATACATGTGTCCTTCTGACTTTTGCTTCAGCTAAATAGAAAGATGTTCTCCTGCTGAACTTAGCCAAAGCTACCTTGTTTCAAAAACTATGAGCATTTACAGTACATTCGATAGAATATTAGCTGTTGCATATATTGTAAAATATTTTTATTCCAAATACTATGAATGAGCTGCAAGATTTTTGGTAGTTCATTTCTGTTTAGGTCTTAAAACAATTATCTGAATGTTATTCAATTTTGAAGTGTTGATACCCCGTGCCTTTTACATTTAGCATGTTTGCCTTGATACACACTTTGAATCTCATCCTAAACTAGATAACGAAGGTAAAAGGAACTGCTTTCAATAGGTGCCTATTATCTTTCAGACTTCAACTGCTAGTTTCTAGACATCTGACAAGAATCCCACCCTCACTGGCCAGAAAATTTGTCACTTCCCAAATTATTGTTTAGATTCCAAAATAAGCATTTTGCTTCATCTCTGAGTCTTTCTAGCTTCAGTTTCCCACATCTGTCCCTGTAATACGTTATTCTGTTCCGCTAAAGAACCATCCTGTATCAGAAATCATCTCCCTATGCAGGAAAGGACCATGATCTAGTCAGTTCTTTATCTTCAGTTAGATAAATTAAATAAATTGCTCTTTTAAAGCCTCTTGCTATGATGGTCCAAGCTTTTTTTGTTCTTATTTTGTATAATTTGTATAATTCTTGCAGTTCTTTTCTGACCTTCTACCAAATTTGTTATAAACATCTTAAAAGTATAGACTGGATAGAGTCAGTATTGGGCTTGGTCATGTTTTCAATGAAGCTTAATAATCCGTTTCACTGTAAGTCTGAACCCTGATCATGAACATCAAGGAGGCATCCATGCTATTTTTCCCAAATTAGGCATCGGTTTGCCAACCTATTCTAATGGACATCTTACCTATCTGAATGCATTATCTTAACATTAGACCTGGAGGAAAACTTTTTTTAAAAAGTGGTAAATAATCCTAGGATCGGAACATATTCCACCACAGAACAGATTCATCTAAATAATATATAAATGAGAAGGGGGACCTATTAGATTATGTATGCATTTCATCATCCAAGGAACTCTGAGACTGTTTTTCCTGATTATACAACTTATAATAAATACCACAGGCTCAAGAACTGTGATTATCTTTTTCAATACTGAGCAAACTAGTGAAAGTTACCAAAGATAACTGAACAACATCTAGGTGTTGTAGGGTCCTACGCTAGCCCCCAGCCTTGTATCAACTTTCCAGCAACTTTAGTCTCTAAAAAAGATCGGCTTCAATAATTTCCTGGCCTTAATACATTTATCACTACAAATATGAGACAGAGAAGGCATGTGGGACGTAGACAATGCTGACAAAAAGGATGACTAGACAGTTATAGTATGGACTTTTTGGTGACCATCAGAGCTAGAAAGCATGTGCAGACAGACCATTGCAAATGCAGCTATCATTTCACATCTAATTTTTGCTTCTTATACTTCTACTAGCCAGGGTTTGTGTGGGAACACGGGACATATCCTTTTTCTTCCATTTGTTGAATCAGGGTAAGGGGGAGGTGAACAAACCAGGGAACCAGGAAGCATTATGACTTTTGATGGAACTTTGAGGGTAGAATTGGGCCCAAAGAAAACTGCTCTTAATAAAAACATATCACATAGCTCAGAAACAAACAACATCAGTTACTATTATGCTGTGTGCATGTGTGCACTGTTCTCAGACTACACTGAGTTTGACACCAGAAATAAAAATAATGAATGTGTTTTCATATTTAAAATGTGACATGTGACATTACCCAAGTTTGGGGAGGGCGAGTGTTATCATTTGAAAACCAGAAAAGGGCATGGACAAAAAACTTCTCAGAGAGCTCATCAGTAGCTGTATACACAGCAAATGCTTGCCACCTACAGGCATTCTTAGTAGCAAAGATTAGTGAGTGCTGAGTACAAGACAGGCCTGTGAAAGTTGATGGTATGCATGAAAATATCTACACAGAGGACCTAGCAAAATCTCTGAAAATTTTCACCAAGGTTCATCAACCTTTTAACGAAGGACACCAATGTTTCACAGGTTTGTCATCACAGGTACTGTGATGCTGGAATATTCTTATCTGCTGAAAAAGAGTTTCAGAGTCACGCAGTAAAACTAGAAAAAAATAGGAAGCTCTCACTGACATCGGGACAAGGACTGGGTGCAAATTTTGAAGCAAAACAGGGATTCCCTCAGAAAGATTGCAATGGAGATTCCTTCATCTCAAGTACTAAGACTGCTGCTGAAGATGTGCCTGTTTTTTTGTTAGAGGAAGACAAAAGACTACACCAGACAGGAACTGCATGTGTCCTCTCTCCCAGGATGACTAAATCTGAGCTGTATCTGCTAAAAGATGCTTCATTTTCAGAACAAGCTTGCTTGAGATAAAATCCTGTCTCTTCAATCAGAAAGAACACTAGTTTGCACTTATTCAAAAACTAAAATCAAAATAATCCAAAACTTCTTTCCAAGCTTTAGGCAACAAAATACATTTTAGGTTTTTGAATATAAATTTCAGTTGAAAATATAATTCTGGAATACCTCTAATCCACCTAAAAGAACTATACTGAGGGTAAACCTATACATCCAAACATGTGCTATCCAAAGATGTTTTGCTATATATTTTTCATAGCTAAGCTATCTGGGAGACAATATCGGAAATCTGTGCATCCTGCATACACAAGGCTTACAGAAGAGAGAGCAACAGAAAATAACTTTTAGCTTAAATATTAGCTGAAGTATTGTCAAGTTGGTCAAATTGTATCTATATTTCCATAGTGACCATGACAGTGACAGCAACAGTAACATTTCCTAATATACTCGAATAAAAAGGCTCTGTGCTCTCCAGAGTGAGCAGAGAATTTTTTGCATGGCCAGCGTGATAGCAGCAACAAAGCTTATGGCAGTTTATGTAGAAGTTTCTCAGTTGCTCATGGGAAACTCTCAGGTGTGGTATGGAATGGAAGCTGCATGGATGATGAAAACAGTTCTACCAAATGTTCTGATACAGTCTTAACTTTGTTATTTCTAAAAAAAGGACAATACAGAAAATGACATGGTATTACTGTCACCCTGCTGCTACAGGAGGAATGCAAGTACAATACAATCATTTATACAAATTACTTACGATAGAAAATTAAATTATTCTGAAGATCTACCCATAGGACAAGCAACGCAGCTCACTAAAAATACCCCTTTGAATACTGCCAACTACATATCAGTGTTTTATTTTATTTAATTGAAAAATTACTCGAAGATTTGATTGAAAAGACATATCTGTTTCTGCAGACACTAATGCTTTAAACCATGTTTTTTAATAAATAACTGTAAGCAGAATAATAATTTATGTTTTTGATCATTTTCAAGTCAGTAATTAGAAATTGGAAATATTAGAAATATTTGAAAATGCAAAGACTATTTTACAAATGCATGAGCAAAACTCAGATAATGTGTTACCATTATAAATGCTAATCTGAAGTTTTGGAAACTCCTCTTGTTTTTACACTTTACTGGAAATGAGGATAAATATTTGTTTACAGCTAATTGTCCTTGCTCATAATACTAAATAACAATCAAAATGAGTTTTAGGTACATTCTATTTTGATCTTAAAAAAAGTGGAAAGGGAATTTTCTATTGTCATTTTATCAACTCTATTATCATGTGCCAATAACATTTTTCATTTACAGGCAATGTTTCATTAAGTTAGCCTTGAATACACGGAAATGTTGAGGCACGTCCCTATAACACGATCATCTGTACACTCTGCAAAAGCTGACAGGATCTTAAATGTTTTCCAAATACTAGAAATATCTTTTTTCATGAACTGAGGTTTGTTCTGTTGCAGTTTTTAAGTTATTTAAGGATAATAAAAAAGTAGATCGGGGGAGACTTTCCCTTGCTGAATCCTATTTATTTCACAATATATTAAGTATCCTATAGCTTATAATTTAATGTATTAAATGAAGTAAATTACAGTAAAGGATCACTGATGAATTTTTATCCAAAATCATACAATAGCATACTAGGAACAGTGGAATAAACTTCATTTATTAATATTTACTATCTCTCAAAGATGTGATTCCACTTTTTGATTTCAGGGAATAACATTACCTCGATCTGAATCAGATGCTTCCTCTATCTGTAGTTTTCTTTTTACTTTTCCAGGAAGTGTAGGAATTATTTAACGGTGGAATGTGACAAAACGTGGACCTTGGATGGTTTGCATATAGGTTATTTTGGATCCAGAGATTTAGTATAGTATAAGTATATAATACAAGTCCCTGTAGTAGGCAAAGGACTAACTTTTATCTTCAAATGCTTTTTTTTTTTTTTAAGAAATGCACATAATTCTTTATATTGCCTCCTGCTGCAATGCAGCAGTTAAAAAAATATTTTCTTCATATAAATAGATGGAGGCATACTACAGAGAAGCTTGTTAAAAATAATTCTGTTAAAGCTGAGCTTCAAATTAAAGGTGCTTTGACTTGCTGATATAAACTTTCTTTATTAACAATTCTATGAACTGATTAAAAAAAAGATTTATATATATTACTGCAAGATATGAAATGATAAATGTGGGCAGTAGAATTTTATAAACATAAGGAATATACGTCTGATAAGACAGGGAAAAACATTTTTCTTAAAATATTATTGAAATTGTAAAACTGCCATTATTTTTGATGTAGCTGCCTTTACTTCCATCTACAAGCAGCTGTTGAAACCTCCACAGAAACAGTCTTCCCTAATATTACTAAATGCTAATGCTGCATTTGCCTTAGCAATTGGTATAACATTTGAAATTATAGCTAAGAATTTCCAATAAATTTGTGAAATTCACCACAAAATTTTCATCATTACTTCTGCACTTACAGTGATCATGAGGCCGCGCTTTTGCATTTGTGTATTTTGCAGTTACGCACTTGGTTGTTTAGAAAATGAGGAATAACCTTTGTGAAGGTTATTAAGAAGGCAGAAAAACTTCTGTTCTGCAAGACTATTTTAAGACAAGAATAGATCAACAACTGAAAGAATATACCTTTGATAAAGACAGAGCTTTTTACCATTATAAACAGCAAGGTTGGTAATGTAAGCAAATAAGTAATAAAGAAAGGAGGTTTTTTAAAAAAAGCTTTATTTTTTGATCACATATTGTGAACCAAATTTTGATATTCTTATTTCTGCTGAGAAGGAATATCTTAATGCTAGACTAATCTAGCTGAAGTCAACAGAGACTGTGCCAAAATGGTTCAAGTGTGCACCTGGGCTGCACTGTGATCCTACATTACGGGGAAATGTGGCTGTGCACCACTCCCTGATGGTTGGTGGGAAATCTGGACCAGAGAAGAGCAGCAGCGCACCCTGGTGAGGACCACGACTTTCGGAGGGATGGGGAGGAGAAGCAAAGACCCTGCAGCACAAGGCATACAACTTCGATGTAACAGAAAAGACTGTTAGATGGAGAAGATGCTAATAGTATCACTCCATGCAAATAAAGGTAGCAGGCCACAGTCTTAAAAGATTTAGCAATGTGGCAACTAAGGAAAGATGTTGGATAGGAAGGCAGAAACACAAATCTGAACGTGGTGCCCACACACATTTGTGAATCTGTGCCTAAGATTCTCAAGCAATTGGGTAGACAATGGGACCGGCAACATTTTCCAGCTCTAGCTGCAATTTTCTTTGTCCCCAGTGTCTAAAGTCTGCCCCGTTATAAGAATTCAGGCTGCATCTACAAAGAAAGCACATACTCGTATGTGTATCCACTTATCTCACTGGAATCACAAACAGATGAACTCCACCCACATTTGACAAAAAATGTACCCATTAAGCTCCAAAAATACAAATTTGAGCTTTGTCACATCAGCTGCCAGAATGCTTCTGACTAAGCTGACTTTAGGAAAAAAGTTTCCTCACCCTTCTTACTTCTGTTTAGAGACTCTTAGCTTATTATAAATTCTTTTGTTACAGATGAAATCAAAGGCACACTTGAGCATGCACAGTCCTTAGAAATTTCCATAAGAATCATAGTTACTCATGTGTTGACCCAGTGAATACAATCAAATGTATTCAGCTGTCATCTTAATTTTGAATACTTCCTTTTTCAGATGGAAAACGGTTTATTTCAAATGGGAAATGGATGCCTTGAAGAACTGGCAGCTGAGAAACGCCCCTATTCTTAATATGGCATACTGAAATCTTACAGGAAGTAAGCCTATGTGGATACACCAGTGTCTATATTGCCAACTAGAAAAGCAAAATAATAAACAGGAAAAAGTACTTGGAAATATATGATTTATTTTTATTTGAAATGTTCTCTCTCTGCTGATAGAAAATTTTCAAGATTAATCACCCCATTAAAACAAATATTGTTACTGGAGAGAATGGAACTAATTCCCCCCTTAGTTACTCAGGTGCAATTGGATTAAAGTAAGGTAAGAATGCAACCACATAAAAAGGAGAATTTGGCTCACTAAATATCAAAATAATATTGCCGTAATAAAATAACTGATTTGTTTAAATCAATATATAATGAATAAACAAGTTATCAGGTTATTTTAAACACTGATCAATAAAGCAGAGAACTTTCTAAATGCCACCATAATTTAAATCAACAGTTTTCATCAGGAAAATCCACAAAAAAACTGATTTAGTACCTGGAATAATGTAATTTAATAATGGATTTAGTAATGGAATAATGACTCTTCAGTGAGTTTGGGACAATTGAGAAACATTAATCTGATTTGTGGCAACAGTCAAATGAAATAGAAATATGTGGCATCAAAAATGATCCTCACAATTTTGAGTCTGTAAAGGCTGTTGTACTAAAGTTAAAATCATAATAGTCTCCACAAATATGTTTTTATGAACATTTAGGGTAATGATAGTTCATGAAGGCTCATGAAAACTCTAAGAGATATAGCCATGCTACATGCATCTTAATCTACAGCCATGCATTTTCAATATAGTCCATGGAAGACTGCATTATATCTAAGTTTCAAGCAAAAAGCAAAAAGCAAAATTAAAAAAAAATGCTTGCAATAAACACTGAAATCTTAATTAATATTTTAAAATGATTTTTGAGTTAAATATCTAATTTTAATAATGCTTAGAACATTATGAAGTAACTTAAACAATTTTGAACCATCTGGTTCACATATGAAGAATGGCATGTAAAAGAAATATCAATGAATGAATACTAGAACCTTTTAATTCCCAAAATTTAAAAGGACAAGTACCATGGAATAATCAGTAAAACTATTTTCTCCACAAGGCACTTTCCAAAATCAGTATCCTCAATAATCTGAAATGTTATAATGAAAAAACAAACAAGCAAAAAAGAAGAAGAAGAAAGCAGGACCATGCTGTTCACCCACGCACCTGGAGGAACAACTCCAATACCATCATCAACATCATAATCTGAGATGTCACTATCACTGATTGGCCGAGATCCTGCACAACAGTAAGGCAAACAAATACCTGAACATCTGGTCATATTGTAAAATGTAATAATATGTTCTTTTAAAGTACTGCTAAAATTCAAAAGATAATCTTAACTGTAAACAATAGAAGAGGAGAACTAAACTGCAGCCATCTACAGTGATGTTTCAGGAGACAGCTGAGCCAACTCAACAGCTTAATGCTGCTACTGCAGCCTCCTGTCCCCTTCTCCCTCCCCCACTTCCTCACTAATCTTCTACTAGGTCAGCTCAGCTCACTAAACCAGCAAAATGCTAACTCAATATAAAGAAAAATGAATACTTTTGTGCTATTTCAGTGAGCTGAATAAGCTGAATCAGCTTGCTGAAAAGGAAAGGAGGTGTGGCACCATATGGTGAGAAAGGGGAAGATGAAAAAGCCCTGAGAGCTTTTAGGAAAGTTCAAACATCTCGCAAAAACTAAGCTTTCATTTGCTTTCTCTGTATGTATTCTCACGCAGCCATTAAAACAGTATCACATTTCCATAATTTATTCTTGAACATGACTCTATTTGCTATGCATTGGCTGGAATTAATGACACTTATGTTGACGAAAAATCAGAAAAATAGCTCTGGATCATATTTAAAAATCATCCCCTATGACCTTCCTATTTCTAAATGTACTTTAAATTAAGTTAAATGAATAGAGAAGTTATAATATTCAAATATTTCAAAATATTTATTAATTTAATATGCATTACCCAAATGTGCAGTCAGATTCCTAAAAAATAGCTCTTTTCAAAAACAACTGTACCTCCCAAATACACACACAGAACTTCTCTTTGCTGCAAAAGTACGCTTCTCATCTGATCGTACAGTAAGTATATTGGAGGTTGAAACTAACTATATGCTGAAAACTGTTTTTAGGCCTCACAAGCCCTTCAGGCTTTTCTCTTCTAAAACAAAAACTTTTAATTATTATGGAAGAATCCAGTAATGACGAACCTCATCTTTGTATTTAAATGAAGAGTTGTGCAAACAAATGTTCTAACAATTCTCTTTTGCTAGTGAAGACCAAACCACTTTCAACAGGTTTCACATACCTAAAAGTTACACATCAACATGTCATAATGTCATAATTTCACATCTCTTTCGTGCCATACTCTTTTGCCATGTTGAAAGACTTAAAATAATATTTTTACCTTGCATATGAAAATTCTAATTTAAAATTTTAAAAGATGAATGGAATTGGGACCTACTTTGTAATTTTTTGCTAGAACTTTCTCCGCCATGGATATGTCTTCTTGACATGAAGGGTGATGGCTGAGGCAGAGGTAGTGAAGATTCATCGTGTGTCTGTAGCTTATACCAATGTGGTTCATCATCTAAAAGTGCTGTCTCCAGCTCTATAAGAATCTAGTAGAAAAATTATCAGGTTTAATTTTCTTTTAAGGAACGATAAAATTAAGTAGCATGCACACATACACAGAGACACATATATAAAATATATATGTATTCAAAAACAAATAAACAATGAACTAATGAGAAATGCAATTCTGTATGTCACCTCTCCAAGAAATTCACTTTCTTCTTCTTGTACTCTTGGCTGATCCCATACAGTTATTTCAAGCATTCGTTCTCTAAAATCTCTACGATGTACGTGTGAGTAGAGAAAAGTTTGGTTCCATTTTGGTTCTAGACTTTTCTTTACTGTTTTGGTCCTCCTTTTACTCTTATCACTGAAACATAAATATTTCTTGTAAAATGCATGTAGAAATAAATCACAAAATGCCATCTACTTATCAGCACTTGCTGCTTTCATTCTTTCTGATCTGAGTGTGCCTAAAAGAGAAAAGTATTTGCTGTACAGTAGCTCACATTCATTCAAATGTCCACAGAGTTAATTTGATACTGGCTTGCATACCTTGAGTGCTGTTTTTCCTGTATTTAATCTAACTTTAACAAATTATATAAAGGAATTCTTTAATTTGTAAGCATTAATTTTACACTTGATTCAATAATTTACAATACTCAATTATAAAATAGATTTCTAAACTGAAATACTACCTTCTGTCTGGAAGAAAATACATTTTTACATAGGGATTCCTGGGGCGTCCATCTACTCTTGGTGGCAAATCTGTTGCTTGCAGAACATTTACTATTAGCTGATGTCCCACTTTGTCATACCACAGTTTCACCTACAAGAACAAAGTTACCAGAAAACATTAATCAAAATGAGAAAAAAAAGAATTTCCATACTGCATCACATTAACTATAATCTAAAAGTAAGCATTTTTTCGCAAGAGGCAACAAGATTTATTTTATTTCAAATCAATAATATTTTGTTAAGTTAGATGGAAAAGATTTTGGTATTATACCAAAGGCTTTTGTACCTACCAAAGCTGAGTAAAATGGTGGTGCCCCATTGTACTTACATTGTTTATCGTAGTCCCTACAAAATCTTTTATCTGTGAGTCCAACTAAGTGAGTATACGTCTTAGCTGTGTACCTTAAAAGTTACATTTCAAATGGGAAGCTCAGACTGCAGCAAATGTTGTCATCTTGCAAACCTTCTTATGAAAAGTATAATATACAGCTAAATTATTTCTTAAAAGAATCATCATGCCATTTTTGAGCCTGCTGTATACTCAGAAACTGATATAATCGCTAAGTGATTTCAGTCTTTCAGAGACTCTGTAAGTATCTACAAATCAAAGTCTAAGTACTCACAATATCTTTAATAAGCACAGCTTCAATTAGCATTACAGAGAACTCCAGGATGCAGTGTTTATCTAAATTAAAATGCATTCCTGACTGAACAGTATAACAGTTACAAGAATATAGCTCTTCAAATGCTCCCATAAAGAAGATTAAGTGGTACTACGCCTGTTGTCTGTAGATTACTGGACATGTACAGAATAGTTACTATTTGCAATGCAGAGGGTACACCATGACAAGTTACAAGGCACATTCATGGGCTCTTCACAAATGTAACTTCCTGCGTTCTCCAGAGTCATATGACAACAACTCTATCTCCAATGTGATTACAGTAATGGTTTGTGAGTGTGTACAGGGGGTCTAAAAAACAACTGAAACCTGCTGGACTTTACCAGCAACAGCCATTTCCCTTGACCTCCCCACAGACCTCATCAGAGAATGCGGAGGGCCCTGGGACCAAAGCTTGAGTCAGTCTGATAAATTTGCATCATTAACTCAAGATAAACAAAATACGCTTACAGAAAGCTGCCCTGGTAAAACTTGTGGTGCATCCCTTAGAGCTCCAGGGCTGGTTGGAGATATAACAGAAATAGAAGGCCTGTCCATCTTCTGAGATTCAAAAGAACTTGAACCTAAAAACACATGAGAAACTCATGAACTTTCCATCTGAAATTCTGAAGCCAATTTGGATAATTTATGAATTGCTTTTTCTTTGAACTGTATAAAGCTTGCACACACAGTATGACTCAATTTATATAAAGGAGAATTTTAAACTGATGTATGTAGGCTGGTAGAAAAGACTGTCTGACCTCCCTTATCCCATATTAAACCTGTCATTTTTTATTCTATTCTAAATAACATACTAAAAAGGTGCTTCTCATATAACACTGACACACCAAACCATGTTTTAAACAAAATATTCTCCACAGACAGTATTACGCATGTGAAATCTTTGATGAATAAGCCCATATTTATTGTGTAGTTTATACCTCCAGTGGCCTCTGAAATGTAATTTCCATTTCCAAGGAGTAGAGATGTAGCAATGTGTGGGAGCAAGACACAACTGTCATGGAGGCTATTCCTGCTGAAGTCGTCTACCAGCAGTTAGTCAGCCAGTGCAGCAGAGCCCTCACTAGTGAAGACAAGCTCATTACGGGTAAGGAGCAGCACTGCATCAGCACTCAGTGGCCCTGCATGACTCTAACACAGTTAATGACTGTTTGGGGGCACAGATTTACTGATAAACAGTCTTGAAATGAAAAAAGTATACACTTGCATGGCCCTAACAACATGGGATACAAAAGCAAACAATAAAATCCTGCCAAGATTTGAAATCAGTATAGTTTTTAATCAAAAGAATATTGTTTCAAATTTCACACATAAAACAGAAAATACATTGCATTTTCTCACATAAAATCCTAGGAGCTGTCAAAGTTTCCCAGTGCTTATCTTCCAGAAAAGGCATAGCTGAAATGACTGTACTTGGTAAAAGACCTTAATTAGTAAAAGGAACAAAGTGTGTACTCACTAGACTCTAGCGGGGGATGAGAACTCTCAGGAATCCGTGGAATATCACTAAAACATGAATATACATATAATAATTAGAAACAACTGAAACGACCTTCTGCTGTAACAAATAAAATGGTTATGGGACACTTGTTTTTAGAAACATGGATCTGTTTTTATTCTAATGCACTGGGGAACAGAGGGAAAGAAAAGGGGAATATTTAGATAGCTGACTGTTTTCCACTAGGGTTCGTGGAAATTTTAATAATGCAAACTAATATTTCTTTCAAAATGAGAAACTAGCAGAAGTAACAATATGAGCACTACAATGTTAATATTGTGGATAAATTCCACAATATTTTTACAAGTAAAACAACAAAGAGCTTTTATGAATAGAAAAGTGGCAAAGGGACTATAGCTACTGGTGTTCAACTATTTTTGGGGAAAAAAGAAGCAAAGAGATAGATTAACTCACTAGTCATTTTTATACAAACGTCTCAAAGAGTTTACGGAATGAAAGTGATGAAAATGTCTTACGATAATAGAAAGAAAAAGCAAGTAACATGAGCAATGTTAAACAAAAAAGAAAAATGCATTTCTTCAAAGGCTAAAAATTACCACACAGCATATTACAAATGAATATGGTCATTTTTTCTGTATACACGTATAAATTCCTAGCATAAAAATATATATGTATATTCAAAATCAAACTGGTTAAGTCCATGTACATCGACTGAAATTTTGCCATCAACAAAATTACTCCTCCATCAAAATCTGGATGATGTTAGCTCCTGGCTCTGTTCTATTCTCAGCACTGATGGAAAATACACTGCAAAATAAGAAACGACTGCTATTGTACAAAAGTTAGTAATTTGGAGCAGGAAAATGGAAATAAAGCTCTTCAATGAGTTACTTAAGAAGATCGTTCATCTAAATGAAATGATACAAACTTGAAACTACAATAATATTTCTAAAGAATATTTACAGGATTTGAAGTATAAAACTGGGCATTTTAAAGGTATTCAGGCATTTCTCTGTTCAGTGAAACATTATGTTACTGACTTGGAAATCAGTAACACTAAGGCTCCTAGGTGTATATGTCATTGTCAAGAAAGAAACAGATGTGGAAGTCAGAAGAGGCACATAATAGTGCCCATCTCTCAGAACTCTGGTTCCAAATGCAACCGAATTTCAGTAAGAATGGCTACCGACACTACACAGGCACTTTGCAAATCTTAGCACAGATGCCCAGTCAACTAGTCATAAATCTGCAATCCCTACACAGAGGAGCTGAATTACACCGGAGAAACAACTTTGACACTATTAATATCATCTGTGGAAATCCAAGCAAAGATAATCAGGATCAGACAAAGAAAACAGAAAAAGCAAAAAGCATTTGTTTTACCTGCACTATCTCATATAAGCTCACCCGAACACACAAGAGACAGTTACCATGCCAAATTTCTTCTCCGAACAGCATACTGCCAGAGGACTTTCTATGCTGTCTTATGTTAACAGCCCCTTGTGTTTTATGCATATTCATAGGTATTTTTTTCCCTCATATTTAGATGTCCAACCCATTAATTCTACTTTTTATAGGTTACTTACCTACCTTGTGTTGCAATCATTAGCATTAACGTCAATTAGTTCCTATGGTGTTTCTATGGTGTTATTGTGGTTATACAGTTTATTGTTGTTACGCCTTCATCTGCTAATAGCACCACATTTTTCACATTTTCCCTAATAAATATCCTACAATTATCCATTACTCATAATTACATTTGCTGATAGACACAGAAATCCAAATTTATAAGACTAAGGAAATTGTTTAGGCATCAATTTTGTAACTTGCAGTCATCTAATTTGTGCCCTTACAGTCCTCCACTTAGGTCAAAATCTGTCCTATTTGGGCTTTTTAGAACTAATATGCTAGAACTTTTGAAATAAAGGCCATTAAATGTGCTGGTACATTATTTGCATTATTAATACTGAGAGATGAAAACACTTCAATTATGCACACGAAATATCATTTTTCAGGTCTTTCGGGAATCTGTTTCCTCACAGGAATTTTAGGTGTATTGGATTACCACACACTACTGCTATCAATCAGATAAAATTTTGCCGAATCAGCACCTAAAGTAGACACAAAGCTTGAATCATTGGCTCGAGCGAGAGTCACTTTCATGGATTTGAAATGCCCACATAATTCAGATAACAAGACAAGGAGAAGCTAGGAAGAAAAAGAGGTAATCTGTCATCTGAAATAAACAATTTTCCATTACATAAGCCAATTCACGTACATCATAATTAAAAAAAAAAACAAACAGAAAGTCTTGTGCAGTATGTTCTTTTTTGTTAACCCACATAAATATTTCTTGTTGTACAAGGTATGGCTTTTTGTTTTGTTTTTTTTTAAATGATAGGTAAATCTCATTCTGATACGAAAAAGACTTTGATTCTTTATTACTGGGGAAAGGAGACATGTTATATGCTCTAGTCCATTTGTGATATTTATTTGCTCTTCTCAAAAGAAAAAAAAAAAGCTCTAATCAGGATACAGTTCTAGTCAGGAATAAAGTTGTTATACTATGTAAATACTTCCATACCAAGACTCATTTTGTCTCATAATAAAAGTGCAATCTGTTGTGGTCTATTTTTGCCTCTGTCTGGAAAGAAACATGCATGGGTCACCCAAAGCAAAACATTACATTTTTCTGGTTTCAGAGTGCACTTCTGAGGGTAAAATTCACTGTTCATATTTAGACATGTCCTTTAATATGGACGTCCTTTTCAACCTAAGAAATTAGACTGCACTCTGCATTTGGGGACCTCAGTTCAGCAATTGTGGTATTTTCTCTGTTTGGCTTTTTCTTCAAGAATATGCTACAGGAATATCTTCATTTTGTACATCTTTTTTTGAAGTTATGTTTATAATATGCGTAAATGACAATAATTCAATAGCAATAAATGTATCTAAAACTCACCTATTTAAAATGCCAACCTAGCACTTTCTTTTTGTAAAAATTGTACAAAATTCTTTTCAGGTTTTCCTTCAGCTGAGATAAAGAGTTCAAGACAGGTCCAATGGACGACAATTTTTTTTTCCTGCTGCTTTAAACACATGAAAATCTAGACTTTTAAAAATCTCCCTGTGGCATTTTTTTTAATTATAAAGATTTAGGTGTGAATCTGCAATTTTCAGTCAAGAATATCTCCTAATTTATCTGACTAAAGGATGCAATTTTTCTGCTCCTCCACAGTCTCCCTCTGGATGGTAATTTTAGCTTCTCAGTAATCAAAATTATTGCATCAAGCTTTCATTTTCCATTAAAAGGTCAAACTCATACTTTAAATAAAATTAACATTTGTTGCTAATTTCAAGACTGTTAATGGTGATCACCATTAAAAAGGCAGAGCTCATTTACAAAACACCGCCACACTTGCACAGTGCAGACAAAAATCAAACATCAAAAGCTGATGTGAAAGAAACATAAAATAAGACTGTTCTAGTCAGAAAAGAAATGCGTTTTACATGTCTAAAACTGAAAACTGTTAGTAGATTTGAGAGAGAGAGAGAGAGAGAGAGAGATTATACTTGGATGAAATCTGGCAAATTCAGAATGAGATAATAAAATGCGTTCATATGTAGGAAACAGTTTACCATCTACCTACCAGATACGGATTGGAGAGAGCCACAGTGACTGTATGTGAACTCTTGACAAACTACAGACAGATTTACATCTTTTTAATTTGTTTTGAAACTAGCCAATAGTCACTTCTTGTTGTTAATCAAGTGACATGGTGCTGAAATACACAATATATGATTCATATTGAAACCTGTATGACTTAGCTCAAAACGGTCCCAACAGCATCATGTTCAGGGAAGGACTGCCCAACATGACGTAACGCAACTATGGCCATTGGAGGGCCCACCCCATTAAGCTTACCAACTGCAACAGATTTTCTGACTCTTCCGACACCTATTTGGGAAATCAATACTAGAAGAACTGTTATCAATAAACTCAAACTTGGATTTATTATAAATAAACATTAAGACCATAAACATCACATGTTAATGTTAATTTTTGATTAAAATTATATTCATAATCATAAAGGTATTTTTATGTTTCCATTTTTGATTCTGATGACAGTATCACTGGAAAATATATAGAGTCTTTTCAAATAAAATAGATAAAAGTCTTTTCTTTTTTCTTTCTAAAAAGTTCCTACTAGTATTGACTTATTTCAAACTCTACAATGCTCAGTGTTTGCTGATGCTTCCTTCTACTCTCTAATACTCATGCAAGTTATTCTGATGTAACAAAGTTAAAAACCTGACAAATAGGTTTTACTCACTTGTAGGTCCACTCAGTTTTGAGAGAAGCCTTGCTTAATTCATCATAAATGATAAAAAAAAAAAATTTCTGCCATTTGGCAAAAACCTTGTTAGTACTTTGACCACACAGAAATACTAATATATATCACTGTACAGATCCAAGATTGTAATAGGCAGTAAAGAAAATGGAATACACACAGTCTTAATAATAAAAGGTCAATCATTCCATTCTTAAAAGATAAAAGCTAACTCACAAATAATCCCTTTGAGAGTCACATTAATAGAAGTAATAACTATGCTTAAGAAGCAAGTCTTTAGCCTTACCCAATAGGCCTCGAAACAATAATTTCAACTTGAGGTTCTGATTTTGATTCTAAAATAATGTTGTAAACTTCTTCATTTGTAGCTCCAGGCAGGGGTTTACCATTCCATTCTAGAACTTCATCCCCTTGAATTTAAAAAGAAGTTTATCTCATTTCCATATTCTTTTACAATGAAGCGCAAAGCATTCATGAAACCAAATGTAACTAACTTTCATTCTCCAAAATGAAATAAATTAAAACCCTGTGTTGAAATCAGAAAAAGGTTTTCAGTCACTGTCAAGGCTCCTCTCTCAGAACACTGCTACAATTTGTACACAACAAAACACGTTAAAGAAACATCTGTAGAAACATTAAATATTTCAGAAATAATATAGCACAAGTCATTGTGTTGTGAAATGAAAGATCAGTGCTTTTTAAGAGGTCCTTTATTAACTAGTGGAAATAAACATTGCAAACAGCTTGATCTTCAAAAATGAAAAGTGTGAAAATCTAATGTTAAAACTTTTAAAATCATGCCTTTTTATTACAATGTATACACTGTGCATTTTGATTTCTCTACAAAAAGGACAGCTTTCATTGTCCATGTCAAATGAACAAAAAATAAAAGCAAAGAGTGACTCAATGTCTCCTGAGGATGTTAGGGGAGATGGAAACAAAACACAATATGAAGTTACTAAAAAACACTCATTTTTTAAGTTTGCCATTTCTAGAATTTAAATACATATGTACGTTGCATTGTCCTTTGGCATTATTATAAAAGGGGGAAAGCCTTTAAATACAGTTTCTGAGGAAAAATCAGTATATAAAATTAAACTGCAGGGATCATAAGGTAAGTTTACATTCTCATATCCCATCATATGCAGTGGTCAAAACCTCCACAACCACTATCTAATGTCGTGAATAATTTTATTTTTCATTTCTTTACTGAGAATGATTTCATGTTTACCAGATTCGGTCAGAAATAACCCTCCAGCTGCTGGCTTTGTTCCCTTCCGAGGAGATAAAAAGCAAGTGATAGAACTTGTGCTTGTCAATAAGCCCAGGAAAATGATCATAAAAACTGACATCTTAACTACCAAAACATGTAGCTTCAATTTCTCTTAATGCTCAGTGACTGTCATTCCTTCATCCCAAACTGCCTACATTTTGTTATTTTAAGAAAGGACCCTAAAAAGGATCACATTAGTTTACAAAGCATTTTGGCTTTCATTAACACATAAGGGTTTGCAGTATACTAATGAAAGACGTAATGCTTGCTTGCTGAGGTAAGTTTAATTTTCCACCATGAAAGTAAATAATCATTTAACTGAAACTGATTTAAATATTTTGTATATTTATTACATCATCTTGTGCTGAAGGGGGGAACAGGTAGTAATTCTAGATATTGCCGAGGAACTTGATTTAAAATTCATGCAACTTATTGAAAACACTCCCAGTTCCTTTTGTGATTTTGATTATATTTTAAAGCTAACAACAGCTATAAACTAACATGACTAATTTTCCTTAAAATAAAATCTGATTTTTTTACAGATAATTTGCTTAATTTCTAAAATTATCACACGCATTAAAAGGAACACGTTTTGCAATTCTTTTAATTTAATAGCAAAAAACAACAAAGAGATATGCTAAATTTGTAATACAAAAAGATCACATGATTTAAACTTAATTTGCACAGCAATGAATCTATCACATTTTGAAGTAGACAGAATAGATACACAATAGCTGAGGACCCTCTAGAGCAACCTGTGAGATGACTGTACTGCTATTTTAGAAATCTAAGCAGCTTTTTCACTTAGGAGAGTCACTAACAAAAGAAAACAAGTTAAAAAAATCTCCAATCCGATTAAGCATAAGTTCATCATAGTCAGAATGTTAAATTAAAATGGCTCTAATCATGCATACAAATAAGAACTTAAGGCTAGACTGAAATGGGGATTTCAGTGTGATGACACTCCTGCTAGTTATAACCAGACAACCAGCAGCCATCAGATATACTTTTTCCTTTGCTCAGCTGGTCCAATTCTTGGTCTCTTTGACCAGCCTTATATTGCCTTTTTCATCTCAGATTCTGTCCCTAAGGCTTGCACTCTGATTTCTCCTCTCAGTGACAGGCATGGAGACAGGAAAACACCATACACTGCTGCAAATTCAGGTGAGCTGAGCTACCTGGTCTCAAGTCACTGTTGTAGCCCAGAGCTGCAAGTCTAAGTCAGCCCAGGAGCTGTTAATAATAAGTAAAAGAGTAAAATAACTGTAATAAGTTTGGTTGCTGCAATGAGCCATTTTAAAAAATGTTTATATTGTTAATTTCATAGAGTGTGACAAGCAGCTTCTGAGATGGCAAGCAAAAATTTCACTGGTGATACTCAATACTGACACTTCAGCACTAACCAATAATGTCTTGTGGTTTGTTCATATACCTAAGCCACTGGAGTTAGTAATAAACTAGAAATGCAAACAATTTTATCATTCCATAAGGGCTTGAAAAATATTTTCCTGTATTTACAAAATATCAGCATATCACATATCACTTGACCAATGTTAACAAATATTAACAGCTGCATTTCTAAAAGCCATATTTTAAGACAATATATTTTGTGTGCAACTGGTCTATTTACCTGCTCTGAGATGCCCCACCACATCGGCCAAACTACCTTTCTTCACTTTGGTAATGAAGGCACCGAGTCGTCCTAATTCTGTCATTTTTCCTCCAACAACCTGGACAATAATAAATTTGTGAGTTTCCAAGCCACACGCCAGACATCAAATCAAGCATAAATCTACAGACAGATTATTTTTTGCATTATTTTTAAACTAAATCTCAATTATGCATAATCAAACCTTTACTTTCATTTTGGGATTTATGGAAGCTTTAAGAGAAAGTCACATGCACAAAAATGCCAGTTCTACTTGAAAAGAAGTAAAACTGACACAGAATTAACAAAACTGAAATTCCTCTTCATATGTTTGCCTATTTAATGTGTTACAATACACTAAGTATCTAAAACTGTTGCAAAAAGAGGGTTTCTTGATAAATAATCAAGAACATGTACTTTATGCAAATAGATGGCTGTATGGCATGAGCATAAGTGTAAATGGCAAGTGCATATCAAACTACAGGTACGCAAATCCCCAAAATGCAACAGGTACACCAATTAAAAATTTAGCAAATACACTGCTAAGGAACACACGCCATTAATACACAAGAACATCACCACTAACTAAAAGCAGGCCCTCTCATCCAAACACCTGACAAGATAAAACAGCGATTTCTGGCTTCTATTAAATAGAACTGAGGAGAGTGTTCTTCGAGTAAAACCACATGATATGCAGATAGAGAAAATTGAAAAAAAAAAAGTGCCCTCAGCAGATTATATCGATAAAATATAAAATCAAAAATGTAGCCTTGTTGACATGCTATTCTCTCCAGCTATCTTAATTTTTCTGTCAGTTGTTTTATCAGGAATATCCTGGGTAGAGTTTTATAATAAAATGCTCCAGTGGAGCAGTGGTTTATTAGGTATTCTTTCTTCATGTTTGCATCCTGGTAACTACTGGGAGTTTTAATACAGACACATATTCAAGAGGATGCAGAAGCCTACCTACCAATAAGGTTGTCACAAGATACTGTGCTAAACTTAACAGTGAGTTTACCCACAGAATCATACATACCACACAAAAATGAGACTCAAAAACCAAATAGGAGAGCCTCTCCAATTTAATTTTCCTATATTAGGGAGAGATCTTTTTCTCACATATTAAAAAATGTTTGGAGTCAGCAAAATCAGCCTTGTGCTACAAACTACTAACCTGAATTTTTAATAGAGTGAAGCTGTACTCATTGTCTATGCCCTGCTCCATACTATCTCACCTTGACGAGGATAAATGGAGTGTGCTCTCACCCAGGATATGCTTTAACCAAGCTCATAGAGCTCCTTCCTGGCTTAATTCCCACCATGCTGAGCAGAGTCAACAAGCCACATCTTCTGCTTCATGTGAATGCTTTAACTACTAGACTACTATATGTAAGAAGTGGTTGAGTTTGGTGCCATTGCCCCTTGAAGTGGACTCATTCCTAAGTGGATGGGAATGTTTCTTATCTTCAACTGATTCCTTGCCTTCTCAGTGGGCAGAGGAAGACACCTAAACTAAGCTCTCTAAATCATCTTTCGAGTTCCATACATTTGGAAATACACCTGGAAAAATGGAAATTCCTGAACTGGTACACTGGAGCCCTCACCATGCTTCAGAAGCACCCCTCTCTCTCTTTTAAGCTTACAAACAATTTAGGGACAAGCACCTAAAAGTCCAGTAGGCAATGCCTAATTCAGGCATTTAAATGCAGTGGGCTGAATGTCACTTATAATGTCTTAATTTGGGGTCACTCAATTAACTGGAACTAGTTTTCCTGAAAAAAATTGTGGATTTAATACAATCTCAGCTATCTTTTAAAAGGAATTTTGCAAATCTTAGCTTAAATATTGAGTCTCATTGTACATGATTTCTGTTTCTGAGTGGCTGGGTAGATTTTAAACACTGATCTTCTAAACATTTCCATATGGATGACATTCATGAATGTGGAATGAGAGATGACAGTTACTTGACTGAAATGAAAGCAGTAAAGCTAGAAAAGGCAGAACCCCATTAACACATTAAGATTTACAGTATATGCCCTGAAAACAGATAGCTGAATAAACATATACTTTATAATCAAAATGGTTCACCTCCTTTGCCATGGATGAGTGGAAGACAGGCACAAAAGGATGAAATATATTTACATCAGTAATTTATCTGTATAACTTTCAAAGTTTACTAAAAACAAAATATTTTAAATTTCCTCAGCTAACTGTAAAATTTCTGCATCTTGCTTTATTTGAGTTTAAAGATATATTTATAGCTAACACTTGAGAGGCAAATACTGCCTGCAAACCTTAAGAGGTTCTCAGTACTTGGCAAGTCAGTAGCATGAATTTCATGTTATGTTTACCCAGGTTTATACCTACTTTTTCTGCATGCAATATCTGGAACTTGAATTCCAGGGATTTAACAGAAAAATAGAGAATGTATATTTACATAAAATGAAGTCATGAGTGTATATTGTGTCCCCCTGTGTCCAGTCCATCAAGCATATGAGTTGTTACAGCTTCCAATTACTAATGCTTGTTTCTTTGGCTCAAGCTCAAGCTCTAGTGGTCTGTATTAAGCTCTAGTGGGCTACAGTGGAGCTGTGATTGGCCCTAGTTTAATTTTTCAAGTGCTTATAACACTATATATGTAGGAAATAAATACTGTCGTTACCCGAACATGGGGTAAAGGCTTTTCCTGTCCCATATTTTAAGGAAAACACCCTGTAATATCTCCTGCTGAGATTCAAACACCATACTGCATTTGCAGTCAAACTTTAGGTGCTGCTGCCTCCTCAGGCACAAGGCTGGATCAGCGAGCTGTGGTACAGGCACAGGGGCTGCTGTCACACATATAACCAAGATGGGTAGTACCTTATCCTTGGGCAAAGCAGCAGCTACCCTGAAGCAGCTGCACGAACTCATTTAAAACCTGAACATGTATTTTTTGACTACAAATGTAGAAGCAAAGATGCAATGCAAACAAGCTTGGAAATAAAGGAATACAGTATTAGAGAGATGTAAGAATGCGGGGGGAGGGAGGAATGAGAAGGTCTAGAGAATTAGGATTGTGTGTCAGAACAGATGAGAAAATGGAGATGAGCGGTCACTACCTCCCACTCTCTATTCACATCCTAAGGGATCTGTCAATATTGAGGATTACCTCATATTTTGAGGAAATACAGCATGTGCAAATAGCATGTGGAATATATTTTTGCCAAATGGCAGTATAATTGGAAAGGCCTCTGATTTAGTGTTAGGCTTCTACATATCAGGTCAGTGGTAATTTCATTCTTTAACCACATAACCTCTTTAATACTTACTTTTAGCCCCAGTAATGCACCTGATTCTTTTGGCATGGTTGTTCTTTTGTTAAGAATAACACGTCCAATTAAGCGATCTCCCTCCTTAGAAGGTTGCCACGTTACTGGATGCTGTTAAAAAAACAAGTAGTGGAAATAAAAAAAGTAATCATTTTCCTGTCTTCATATGTACATTTACATACAAATACAATTTGCTAAAATCATCATGTCATGGTGAACATAAACACCCTTCGGATGTATGATGCATCTGAGTTTTCTATTGTTATAGTTGTTGGGCTCTGGCTTCAGTAAATACGTAATTAGCATGCTCACTACGAAAACATCTCAACACTAAGGCTGCAGGTAAAATTATAGAGCAGTTCAAAGGTTAATACAATCAAACATTTAAAACATACCTTAGGTAAAAAAATTAAATGTTTACATTTAATTCTATAATCTTGAAAAGTGCTTTTATAAATCCTGTCCTTTAAAATAATATATATGCTATTCAGCTCTGCCATATATAATAAAAGTCAATATCTTTTTCCATTCAAAGTCAACAGAAAAATTCACTAATCACACTCAGCTCAGACTCACACGGCTTCCTTTGTGGTGTGTAACTGACTTGATGAAATGTAGTAGCACGTACACATAAGAATTCATTTTATATTAAAACTCAGGTAATTTTTCTAGTATAGATTTTGATGAAAATCTCTTTCTGATTTTGAGTTCCACGATCTTTAAGCCAAGTTTTCATATATTATGAATACAATAAAGTTCTAATAACAAAATATCAAAGCTGAACTGAAATAATCAGCAAACATTTTAATTCATACATATGAACCTATTTTTCCATAGTTCTTACCGAACTAATAGGGGATGTCTCCCTGCTGTGCCATGTGGCAGGATCCAGCCAGTAATAATCCAAGTCACCTAGAAGAATATGAACGGAAAGAAATGTATAATCTCTCAAACAGAGAAAGGTGTATGAATGATTAGTTCCGTATGCATTACTTTTAATGTACAATAGTTAAATCAAGCAAATACAACACTTGCACTATGAATCAGATTAACTTACACCTATCAACTTGAAAAGTATAGACTAAAAATATAAAAATAAAAATATATAATAACACAGGGACCTCTGGTTCTTCATGAATCACACAGCCGAATCAGCTGGGCACTCCAGCTGCTCTTCAGTTTGCCCAGTCATCTTCCAAGGATGGATCCCAACAGATAGCATTCACACTCTTCCTCCTCCCCCATCTCCATACTAAACACACAGTGCTACAGCTAATAATAACATTAGAGAGAATACTTCACAGAATAAGCACTTAGCTATAGTTAAGGACAGACCAGTAAACCACCCTCAAGTAACTACGAAGGAGCTGATTAATGCTGTGCCAATGGGAACTGTGCAGGCAGGGAAAGACAGAAGTTGATAAATAATAACAGAATACAGATTACAGGGTTAAACAGCCACATAAAAAGAGCAACAGTACAAACAGCAAATACAAGGCTGTAATCTTTCATTTTGCTCAGGACAAACTTCTACAGTATGTACATTGAGAATAAAACCACAAATGAAGACGTCTGGAAGCCCTGGGTGGCTGGGGCCAAGAGCAGAGGCTAGGACACCACTGGGAGTGCAGAAACTGAGGGCAGGCTGCAGAAAACTCAGTCTAGCTTCGCTTTACAGCTGTGTCATTTAACATATTACAGCTGTGGGAGGGTGACTTGATACCAAAAAATGGCCAGCTTTCCTGGTTGTTCTCTAGCAGGAGTGCTGTAGAGGAGTGATATAATTGTGCACTCTAAGAAAAAAAGGGAAGAGGAAAAAATTGGAGAAGGAAGAATTAGGCAGTGCTATATGGGCTGCAGTTTTATTCAGGGAAGGGAAGGGTGCAGATGGAAGGACTTAGGAGAATGACCCAGATGAGAAAAGATCCAAGAGGAGGGTAAATGTGAGCTTGATATCACATGAACAAGTCCTAAGCATCTCTGTCCTGGTGCTATTTTAAATAGAACATACCTGTGAACTCTGAACCTTGGAATTTTTTATTCCTTTGCGCATTACTACAGTATATGAGTGCAATGCAATAGTTGGGAACGACGAGGACAACTCTTCATAAGGCTCTCTTGAAATAACAGCAGTATACAAAAGCGTGATCTTAAGTAATCCAAGTGATATTTGTGAAATTTTTTATGTGAGAAAAGAAATAGTAGACTCTTCTGCTATTTAGCTTACTATATCTTAAAAAAAAAAAAAAAAAAAAAAAAAAAAAAAAAAAAAAAAAAGAACCAAATCAAAATCAAAACTTTCACCTGAGAGGAAATACAGCCACCTCTCACTACTGAGGTCTATACCCATACCCACACCCTTTTGGTATTTTTTCACCCTCCCTTTGGTAGGGAATCTTGGTCATTTGAAATGTTAGGACAGTTTAACAAGTCTGCTTTTTGAAGTCACAAGTGAATATTTTCTTTAAAGCCTTTAAATTATGTCCCAGAGTTTAGGTTTCATTATGGAACAACTCTTCTTTTCTAACGACGTTCCTAGAAACTCTTTGCTGATCGCTTAAAAGCTACCGGGTAAAAATGCTACTTTCATTAAAATCAGTGACTTATTTCAGATACCCCAGCCTTTCACCCTGGATATGTTCTGTCTTGGGAAAACATATTGTATTTTTTATATACACTGTAGGCAATAGAACTTCACTATTTTATTTGAGCAAATATATCTCTGTAACTATAGTTACATCATGACTCTTACTAGTGCGCAGACAGCCAACAGAAGTCCAAACAAAGCAGGCTTTTAGCAAGAAAAAAACACAAATCAAGACAAAAGTCTCTACCATTTTTATGATGTTGTTTTTCCACAAATATTTAGATGCTGATTATCAAATACAAGTTGTATCACCCTTTATAATTAACAAAATCTTTAATAACTTATTATATACATGATCATATGCATAAGCTATTTTTAAACAGCTTATTATTATCATGTGCATAACCACATAAGGCAGTTTGGGGTTGTCCTGGCTACTGTAGTTCTGAAATTCTGAGGGCTTAACTTCATATTAAACATCTTTCAGTTTTGCTTTCAGTCTAGTTCCTTGCACCTTTCAAGCCTTCAAAATTGCAACAACAACAAATCCATGGAAGCAGACTGCCCATCACAAGTGTCAGCAGTAAGTTGGCTGCAGCACAGCCCTCTCCAATTTTCAGTAATGGACTCAATGGCCCAGAAAAAAGCCGTTCTCTTCTAGCGGCAGAGCCCTACCATATGGGAAACAAAAGACGCTTTGCCTCTGTGTTTCACAGCTGTTTGCTAGGCAATAGAGCAATGCTCGGGCAGCATCGGAGTCATCTCCAGCACGCAGAGCTGTGCGCTCTAGTGATCAAAACCATTTCTGCTCCTCTCCCCATTGCTCCCTGTTCCCTTCTTCCTTCCCCAGCTTCTCCTTCCATGCCCACGCTTCCTTATGGCCCTTCCTCCTGTTTTTTGCATATCCTTGATCACCCGAATCATGCATCTAGCATCCTGACCCAAAAAATTCTTGCTGTAGCAAGATCCCCTTACATGTCTTCTGTCCTTGCCACTACCTACTAATCTTCCCTCTTCTCCATCTGCCTACCCTCTGCTCCCTTTCTTCCCTGTCCATTTGTTGCCCATTTTCTGTCTCCTTCTGCTCCTGGCTGTAAACTGCATATTTTAATCCCTCCTTCCCCTCATCCCTCTTTATGCTAAACTATGTCCTCGACAGCCCTTCTTCCCCAAACATAAATCTTTAGTTTCTTCTGCCCCTACTATCTGCTGTACGCTTCCATAAATTTTAAGCCTGTTGCCTGCACCCTGTCTGGCCACTGACACGGTCATTTTGCTCTCTGCTCCCAGAAGCTCAGAGCAGGAATTGCACTGCAAACTCCGCTGGCCTGAGAACAAGCACAGATGAAATAGTTGGAATCTATAAATGTAACAAATCAAAACTCTCAGCTGAAAGCAGCTGGTCTATATTTTGGAGAATATTTTAAGAGATGCAAAAATGCCCTTGTACCAGGCCAACAGCCCGCCAAAATTAAAGATTCTGCTCCAGATAATGAGGGCAGCTACCGCAAAGGGACTGGAGAGAGAAAAGAAAAAAAAATCCTGAAAAATAACTGAATTTTAAACTTTCCATTAAAATTCAGTATTAGATCAGTGGCATGGAAACTTTTGGCTCAGTCTACAACAACAAAAAGACTTTTACAATGGCAAGTGTCAGGTAACCTACCTCATCTACTAATATAAAACAGAACATACAAATTAAAACATAATGGGCAAAATCCACAAATACGCTGCACACAACCACATTTTTTAAAGTGCTAATAACACTTAAACTATTATCTTGATATCTGCAGTTAAGCACTTTGCTACAACTACAGTTTTAAAAAACATTTATCCTTCATCATTCTATGTCCCTGTTACTTCTCTCCCTAATATCTATTTATGCCATTCTTGCACTGCAATATCCCAGAACCGAACATGTTTGTTTAACTACATGTAATTTCACTAAACTAGTATTACAAGAGGTGCAAAAACCTAAGAGCACCATTTTAGAATTTCATATTTTCTCAAAAACAAACAAACAAAAACCCAAAATATACAGAGTGCTCTCTCCCTGGTAAAAATCACTAAAAATAATTAATAAAATAAAAGCAAATTTAAGACAGAACAGAAAGAAATCCTCTTTTCTAATGATTACATTATCAATTGATAGGCTTGGACTGCTTTTAAACTCATCTTAAATAATGCCTTAAATTTACAAACATGAAATAATTAAATACAATAGGCTCCTATGAACATAAGATATAGAAACATTGTACCGTTACTGCTGTACATTATTGATATATTTACATAAATAGATGTGCCTCAACACTATGTATATGATTAAAAAACATTTGTAGCTATAATTCATGCTTTACTTAGGATTAACAGTGAAATAAGTATACACTCACAAAACCCTGTTTCCCGATGGAATAATTCAAAATGTTGTATCCTGTCAGCAATGAAATACTTTTCCTATTATCACATCATACTGCTGCTCCATTACTGTACACTGGGACATAAACTGATACAATCATACATCTACTTTACAAGAGACAAACGTGTTGATATTTCTTGAGAAGTGTTTGGTGGTCTTCAATCTAATTTCAAGATGGGGAATAATAACTCCAATATATTTCTGTTGATTTTTCATCAGTAACATACATGCCTTCGAAAGAGAGGGAAAGAAAATTTGCAACACTGAAACAGTGCTCTCTCTAAAATGCTTCATATTCAACAGTACTACCCATACCACAAGCTAATGCTGCGATTTTTTGTGAAATCCTGCAAAGCTGCTAAGTGCTAGAAATGACAGCCTTGTCTCTGCTGCAAAGCTGAAGCTTTTCTTTGCTTAAATGTGCACAGAATACGAGAAATATTGTTTTCCTGTATGATTACTCACTCTGCTTTCCAAAGAATCTTGAATACTGGAGATTAAATGCCCCAAAATGTTTCCCCAAACCTAGGCTGTATTCAAAGGCCAGTGATATTTGGCAAGGAATACTGTTCCGGTGTTTTGCTCAAACCCAGACGCACCAGGTCTGCAGCAGCTCTTCAAGACAAGAGGAAGACAGAGCCCGTCAGTAAGATCCAGTCTGCCTGCGTTAGGCTCTTCGCTGCAGCCTAAGATTTAGCTGCTAATTAATGCAACAGTTCTACCGTGTACCCAGGAAACTTAGGCTATTATTTTCAGAGGCTTCACCTAAAATTAAAGTGCAAACCGCCTTCCTAAATTAGACAGACTAGATCTTTCTACTAGCATAAACAGCAGACATATATGCATTTAACTTCATTAATTTAAAGGCTCAAGGACAGCATACACTACACAGACAATAAAGTGTATCGAAAACCTGGAATAGTCCTCTGTTATGTCTTCCTCAGATCTCATGGGATGGGATCAGTATTTTATGAATGCTGTTGAATTTTCCCAAAGCAAAATCAACAGAAGCCATCTATCAACCCACAGAAAGTTACAACAAGACCACCCTACAAATAGAAAAGCTGGAAAATGTCTTCAGTATACTGTTACAGCCATCAAAAACATTTGGCTGCTATAACGCATGTGATAAATCATATCGTTAAGACATTAACAGTGAGCCAAGACAGCACTTGTATGCCCAAGAAAAAGAAGAGAAAATAAAGAAGATAAAGGTCTTTTTATCACTTCAAAAATAATTAACTGGATAAACAATATATGTTTAAATTATTATAGTCAAGGTTCTGGCTAACCACAAAAGGAGAAAACACACAAAATACCCTGCCTTCACACAAAACCCTCACATCTAAGTGGCAAACAGAGAATTCAAAAAGCTACCTATTGCCTATTTATCCAGAAAGCTTCACAACATGTTAATTTTCCCCTTGATTTCAAACCAACTGACTCAACATGTCTACAACTAAGAATTTAAATCCTTGCAGAATGAGGTCTGTGTTTTATTATTTGTGCAGGTCAAGGACAGACGAGCTCATGCAGTATGTGGGAAGAATTTCCCACTTGAGTATGAAGTTTTTTATTTTATTTTATTTTGTACAGAAAATACATAATTGTCAAGGATGTGAGCTCCCTGTGAGCTCCCTGCTGACACAGGTCCTAACCACTGAATGCTAACATACTGTAAGGCTCCAAAGTTCAAATAAAACCCAATAATTCCTGTAAGTGACCGCCAGGTCATCCTATCAATTTGATATTTAGGCATTGCAGTATAATGATAAGGTACAAAATTGCTTTTCTATATCTTAATTACATTTCTGAATAATTAAAAGTGACTGGAAATGGATCTATTACTACCTGTAGCTTTACCAAACAATATGTTTTCAGATCTAGATAACTGATAATCGGGACTTATTCAACATATCCGAAAATAAATGTTCATTCCTTACTCCTGTGTTTAGAAGATAAGACATTTTACATTCTCTTTCACAAAAAAATCATTTTATTTTGAAACAAGCCTCTTAGCATAAAAATCTTTTTTAAAGTGGTACTTACACTTGCAAACACAGTGCAGGTTGGAATGCTAACTGATATTTGCACAACAGAAATCAAGAAATAATTAGACAAGAAAGCAGTGAACTAATGAAATACTCTTTTTTTAAGGACACAAATACTAAACTTAGTCAAGTGAAAAGGAAAATCCATTTGACTTCTCATTCAGTTACTATTCCAAAGGTTTTTTTTATAAGAATGGTGAGTTCTATGCATGCTCACAATTATTTTTAATTTTATTAAGGAATAATATGTGAGTGGCTGATTATTAAAGATTTCTTCAATGCATTCTTTTTATCTGGGTATAATGTAAATTTCCTGTGGACTGGCTAAAAAAAAGTAACATGAGTTTCTTATCCAGATATTTATTTATCAAAAGTATTCATTTTTTATTATTTGTGTAGCATGATTTTTTTGTATTAGGAGTACAGTTTATGCACAAATCCCTGCATTAGGAAATACTGCATTTTCTTCATTATTAAGCAGGTTTCCCTAAAGTTGTAATAGCAAAAGACTGCCCAACACAAAAACAGCTGGACTAAATTTTATGCTTCAGAGGTAGACTTCCTACCTGAATTATCTCAAAGTGTTGTTAGAAGGTATTATACAGTCCAGATTACAAACTTCATGAATTGAAATTTAAAGCCAAAAATCACTGCCTACCCAGTCACCTAACAACCTGAGGATTTGTGAAGGCTTCTACAACTTTTCATCTGGCCACGCTAGAGAAAGTCAAGACACATCACAAAGAAGCTACTCTAAGTTTCCTGAATCTCTAAGTAGTCTTTTAAGAAGCCCTGAACCAAGGGCTTATTATTTAGGGTGACCGTATTTAGTTTCTTCACTCATATGTTTTAAGATCTGAAGAGTTCATCAACCCTTTCCAGCTAAAGGTTTACTTCTATCTCAGAGATGGTCTAAGATACGATTCTTAGAATGTTAAGTCTTGTTGTATGCATGTGAGCGCATGTATAGATGATCCATAAAGCCCATAAAGGGATGGCTCTCCAAACCAGGTTCTGTAAGATATTCAGAAAGTGTATTTTGAGTGCTAAAGAATTTAGAGGGATTTAAAAATGTACAATACTAAGCAAGACACACGAACTTTCATTAATTCAAAAAGTTCCTTTAAGAGTTTTATTTGAAACATTTTGTTGAGGATGACAGAAAATGACAGAAAAGCTGTTCAGTACTACCAAGAACTTCCAATCTACAGGCAAACATTTTAATTGATTTCTGATCCTGTATTATCTGAAGATTTAAAAATCTGTTCTCTCGGAACTAGCTCCAAGTCCTGATTTTACTGACTGTGATTACGCTGTAGAGCTGGAGCTAATCCTGTAGATGGATGGATGTAGATCTTCTTTTTGAGACTTAGAACTTACTTGAATTAATTTGATTGATTTACTAACTTTATTTAATTCCAATTCAATACTGACACTAACTTGTTTAAAATGTATTATCTGAGTTCCTGTTCAGTATTATTAACCCTATTTTAGCTTTGACATGATCTCTTGAGCCTATTTTTGTACAGCACATAATGAAATTTATAAAATGAATAGCAAGTTATATCTGTGAAAGAAGGTAATATTTTCAGTTAGGCCTCTTTTGATATTTTTTCCCTGACAACTTAAAAAAGATTCAATTGAAAATTTTCTATCTGAATATTGTTAAAGACTAATTCATGAACAAATTATAATTCAATACCCAAACAGAAAATAAATTCCCCTCAAACTCCAAGGTGCTTTATATACATTGCCAGTAGGTCGGAATTTTAACAGGGAGACACGCACGAGAAAAGCTGTAACTCAGCCCAGGCCTTGCAAGTCCCAGGGATGAGATCCCAGAGGGGTGCCAGAGCCCTGGAAGCCCCTGCTGCAGAGAAGGAGAGGCAACTAAAATGGGCCAGGCCCAGAGAGTCTTATTTCTTCTTATTTCATTTTCTTCTGGTATGGGGAACAGGGAAAGACAGAGGAGGTAAAAAAACAGTGTTTATAAACAGGCTGACTGGAGCAATGCAACTGGGACCACAGTGGACCACAGGAAGGCGGAAGGAGAAAGACAGTGAGCCGTTCTGTTGATCGTCTCACACACACACACGCACACACACACACACACACACACGCACAAATAAGTCACTTGAGAAATAAACAAGAAAATTACATTTAATAATCAAAGTTATGATTTACTCATCATAAAAACTTGGGGAGATAATTAATCTCAAATATTATTACAAAAGAGAAAGTCTGAGGAGAAAAAAAGAAGCCTTGCTTGTCCTGAGCTTCAGGATTGGTGATTAAAGAGAAATACGCTTCCACATTATTATCATGGGATCTACTCCAGAGCACCAAATGATGAAGATGTGCTTGGTGAGGTTTTTGGCGAGCATTTGGCAGACTCCTCCACAGCACTGCTTTTGACGGTAATGAGAGATTTTAAACATACTCCTTTCTCCTGTTTGGATGGGAATACTGCAGGACTAAAGTCTTGGAATGCATAGTGAGTGGTCACAGACACTAAGAAAGCAATTAGAAAAGAACTTTATGAGCTTTTCTTCCAACCAATGGAGGGGAAATAGTTAAGAGTATGAAAGTGAATAAGCTTTATGATCCTTAAATAGGGAAGGAGGATGAGCACAGAATTAGAAACAAAAAATCTTTAGACTTAAAAAAAAAAAAAACCTCAGAGAAAATAATGAAGCAGATATGATGGCAAAAGAACTCCGGAAATTACAGAAGTTCTTCAAAAAAACAACGCTATGGTCAGCAGCATAACCAGCCCGATAGAGAGGAATAAGTACAGTAAGTGACTAGCTAACCAAGTCATGAGTGTTTCATTTTCTATATGTACAAACCATGGAATGTTATTTGTAAGCAAATAACTTATGATGATTATGATAGAGTATCATTAAGCATGCAGGACAAAATCAGAAAGGCCAACATACAAACTAAATGCAAACATCAAGGGATGCAAAGATGATCAAGAAATCATTCTGCAAGATGACTATGGAAGAGTTAAACCACAGCCGTTTGGCTCTATCAGCAAATGATACCAAGCAGGCTATGATTCTATGCCTTTTTTAATTTTAAATGACAGTTCTCATAAAAAGAAACTTGACTAAAATCTCAGCAACAAATTAACGTCTGTAGCAAAAAGATTAAATCTTCTGCCAAAGCAGGAAAAGATGGGGTCAGACTATCTAAATAAATTATACACTCGGCTAATTCACTTCACCCTGGAGTACTTACAGACATGTCTGAAACTATCCCATTGCCAGGAACAATTATTTCTAAGAATTAGAGGAGTATGGATGAAGTTCTACAAAACTCAAGAAGGGCAAACACCATACCTAAATGTTTTAAGAGAGGGAGAGAAAGAGGGGCTAGAAATTATAGACCAGTCAGCTTAGTATCAATTCCTGGAAAAGTACTAAGAAGAAAAAGAAGCACCTACAAGACATTAAAAAAAGAAGTCACATCTAAAGTCAAATTGTCAGTAACAAATCAACCTGATTTCATTTTCTACTGCTGCAGGAAGATTGTAGATAGGGAAAAAACAGCAGATGCCATAAATCTTCAGTTGAATAGGGTTTTTTTCATAAGCATGCCATGTTAGAGTCACACCAGAGAAACTGTTTAAATAAAACTACTATAAGGTGGAAAACGATTTTAAAAACCATACAGGTCATCATAAAAACCAAAGGATGTATTAAGTGGGATCTTCAATATTTGTCTTGAATATAGTAATAGTCAACACGGGCATTAACATTCTAGACAAAAAAACAGAAAATATACATATTAAATTTGTAGGTGACCCCATCCCAAGCAGGGAGAAAGGAACTGCTAGTCTTAGGAGGGCAGGACTGGAATTCAAATCTATCCTCACAAACTGGAAAAATGAAGTGGAAAGAAGAGGATACAGTTCAGAGTGGACAAGTAAAAAGCTCCATACTTAGACCAGAATACACAAGTGTAGAAACAGGGAAAGGAAGTCAACCAACTAAGGAGTAGCTACCCAGAAAAAGATCAGGTGGATTTACCAGACCACAGCAGCAATAGCAGAGGACAACAGGCAAGTCTGGCAGCTGTCTGTAAACCATTATCCTTGCACTTGAGAAGCCAGCAGGGTTGGCCACAGGCCAGGTTCAGTGCCTTGCCTACCCACTCACCTGCTAAATACCTCCTCAGATCACATTGGTGGGGACCTTGAGGTTTTTTGCTGTTGCTGTTTCGGGGGAGTGGGGGTGTGCTATAGTCCACATCATGGTTTGTCTTCTGGGCACCTTGCACCCACCTAGCTCCCTAACATGACAGTGACCTTGCTGACAGCTTGGTCTCTCAGGTTCTCTCCTTACAGAACAAATTTTAATTTTCAGAGCTGAACATCTGGCTTAACTGAAGTGTAGCTGTGAAGGAAGGATATGAATGAGATAAATTTAATGGCCAGTGAGATATAGAAGGTCTGATCTAATAGTCCTTCCTAATTCTAAAGTCTTTTACACAATAAAGTCAAACACTCTCAACAGAGACCAAGACTGGACCAGGGAATGTTGGGCTAGTGTGGTTTTAAGACATCTTTTAGCTCTCCTTAATCCACACTGATCCAAAGGCTGGAGATGTCTGCAATGTAACAGCCGCATCCTGGTGCTGCTATATGCTATGCCTGCGGCACAGACTTGAATCTCCACAGTGCTGGGTGTCACAGCTCTGCACTTTTCAATCCCAACCCTACTTCACATATTTATCCAAGTTTGCAAGCGGTCTTCGGAAGGCAGTTTAGAGCTGTCTACCACAGTAAGCACCCTGAAGAAGAAACATGGTTTCACCTTCTTTATGTGGTTCCACACAAGTTACTAAGTGTGAGAATCAGTGCAAGGCTTTGATCTTAACCAAAGACTTTCTCCAGTCTTGTCTTTTAAATTCCTTGTCTCTTCAACCTTAGCACCATCTTTCTTTATTAATATTCCCACCTCTCTGTTTTCTTCCACCTCTGTTCTGATTGCCGTTCAACCCCATTTTCTAATGCATCTCTCCAGATTCTGCCCTCAGTACACTCTTCTGCTCTTCTGCTATAAGAAAAGAATTTCACACACAGATTTTTTCAAGTGTGTTAACTAACAAAATTAAAATCTTAGAGAAGGTAAAACTTCTTCCATGACTTTTGCCATCAAGCAACCTTTAGGATTCATTCTTTCAGTGAAAAAGTTACTTTTCGAATGGACTTTTACAAGCAGCATTACCAACCATGTAGATACAAGATTTTAAAGCTCTTTGTTGTTCTCGACACACTGCATAATCCCCAAAGAACTTTGCAATTGTCAGTCCTTCCTCTAACTTCCCCCTACAATCTTTAGTGATTTAGCTGACAGCCTTATTGCGAATTTGGGGTTTGGGTTTTTTTGTCCTGAGGAGAGGAGTGATGTCCTTCACTGGTTCAGAAAGTGCAATGCATCACATGGTGATGCAGAGGCAATATACAAAATAACTGTAATGGTATGGTTATTTATTATATCATTATATTATTATTATAACTACAGCTGTATATTATGCTAAACAAATGTATTCTTGTTTTATGTATGTTTTCTGTAATATTTTTTCAAAAATAATATGCAAAATAAAAGTAACAGAAGCATAATCCATTCTGAATTTGTTAGGGCTATTAAATCTACTAACCAGAGCACAAATCAGGGGATCTAGGGGATGCAGGACATATCAATTATCTTCTCCCAAACAAATCAGTTAAAAATAATTTACCTGAATAATTAGAAATTTCCTGAAGGAAATTTCTAAATTCTTTATCTACAACATGTAAAATATTTTTAAGGCAATCAGAATGTTATTACTTTTAAGAACTGCATTTACATTTTGACGTACGCTTTCAAAATATATCTTTGTGTTTGAAAACTCACACCACATAACACCACTAATGTTTCATATTATATCTGACATATGAGCTTTCAAAATATCAACATAACTGAAACAGAGACTTACAAGTAAAATGGCTCCGTATTCCCTGCTTAAGCTGAACATTTGTTTCAGTTAATATTTTACATTCAGAGGACCCAACATCCCCACTCAAACTGTACAGTTAAATAAATCTGTTAATTTTAAATATATATCTAAAAGCTCAACACCATAAAGCCACTTGTTTACCTGTCCCTGAATGCAACGTATGGAGCAGAAACTGAAGAAACCCAGCAAACATAGCAGCATCAGCAACAGAGTGTTTAAAAAAGCACAACTGGCATCTAGTATGTTGCTGAATTCCAGCTTGCAACTGTAGCAAAACCGTAAGGCAATCCAAAATCCACTTCTGTATGAAGAAGATATAAGAGAAAAACTCCCTAAGGTCCTTGCGTCCTGATCCTAAGCCAAATTATTCTGCAGCGTCAAATATTCTACACCGGTGATACCAAACAGGGCTACGAGAGCTCTTGTCATCAAAACAAATCTCTGCAGTGTAGTGCAAGCATCAATTACTGCATCGGTTCATACATGCTCACTGCAATGCTAAGGAATTACAGTCTCTAGGAGCAGCTAATGATTTTAGGCACCCAGAATTAACAGTCCTCAGGAAAGAAGACAAAAAAATTGCTGCTTCCTCTCTGGATAGAATATAAAAGGAGTTTCTTAGCTTTTGAAAGCTCATAGTATGCACAAGCTCAGGTACCTCAGCAATCAATAACACTGCTGCAGTTACTATCTGTATGCAGCAGTGTTATGCTGAATAAGTTTTAATAAACTGCATAAACACACCAATAATGTAAAGCAAATGTGTTTGTTACAAGTTACAACTTCTCAAGCAGTAGATTTGCTTCTAGTATACTGAAAATATAATGGCCCACAAACTAATTTGTTATTTCTTACAAATTATGGGATGATTTAACACTTTTCTTACATAATATATGTGTGCGTGAAAATATCACTTTGTATAAGAAACATATATTCTAAATAAAAGAGAAAAACACAGTATGTATACCATTAGATTTGGGAAAGTCAGATGATTAAAGAATTACATCTAATCATATTTGCTGAAGAATTTAATTTAATCATTTCCAAACCCTGGAACAATAAAACTATTTATCAGAAACAGTTTTGTTTTCCACTGTGAAAATATGTCTCTCTGCAGTATATTTAGATACTGGAGGACTTCGGAAATAAAAAAGAACCTGAAACTAAAATGAGAGAAAGCAGAATATAAGAAAAAAATGTATGATGAACTAACCTGTTTAAATTTCCATCCAAAGAGAAAGAAATAATGGATAAAAAAGAAATGATTCAGCTAGTAAGAGTTTACAATTCTTTCATCTTTAATAATATATAGACCCATCAGTAATAAAAAAATACATATTTTAAATCAAGTAGCTTCCTTGTAATTCTTAGTCACATGATCAAAAAGAAGGTACTGAATATTTCCTTTCATACACTGTCTCACCTGTCAAACAGTCAACAGCAAAAGCCATGGCTGACATCTCAGGTCATTGCTGACTTACAGTGTCATCAGTAGCATAGCAGGAAGACAACATAACCGACTGCATCCTCATTTTTCTCTGAACATGTCCTTGTTGGAAGATGATCATTTGAAGGAGGAAGATGTCCAGCTTTGACATATTCCAGCAGAAGGAGAAGATGACCTAGACATCTACTGACTAGCGAACACAGGCTGGGTTTTCTACTAAAGCTGGAGAACACTTCTTGCAAAGGGAACAAAAGAAAGACTAGGCACAGTGTCTGCACCCTTTCGCCCACTGGCCCTTCTGCACTTCTGCTTGTTCTGTCCTACAAAGGCTGGCATCAAGGACTTTTCTTCCTTTTCAGAAGAACATATTTTGCCTGGATTCTCAGTCTTCTCCTCCCCTCACAGCAAGTACTAAACATGCAAAGGAATTTTGCCATGACCCAACTCAATAGATAAAACATATTTTGTCCCTAAATTTTCTCAACTTTTAGAAGAGGTTTTAAAATGTTCCTGTCATTCCCATATTGTGCATGTGTTTGTCAGAAAAAAGAATTATCTGCTTTTCCAAAATATTCATTATTTCATTTAGAAAGGCAAATTGTGCCGTGTGCTGTTGCTGAAGCACTCACTGCTTCACATTCCCTTATGTGCCAGATATGCATAACCTCTCTGTGCTCCTCCACCCCCACATCAGGCAGCCCTCGCGACACCAATTCTACCTATCGCTATCTCTAGCCATCAGATCTGTCTGCTTCCTAAGTAGTCCTGTCTAACAGTGTCAGCATTAGATGATGGATATGCATTCTTAGTATTTGGGGAAATAAAGGGAAG
Organism: Dromaius novaehollandiae; assembly: GCF_036370855.1. Lineage (NCBI taxonomy): Eukaryota > Metazoa > Chordata > Aves > Casuariiformes > Dromaiidae > Dromaius > Dromaius novaehollandiae. Next base: position 33,765,360 of record NC_088100.1, on the reverse strand, counting down.
AGAGGAGCAGCGAACAGTGTCCTGAGGTCAGAAAAGGCCCTTTGCAGAAAGGATAGTGCCACCAACTGCAGTGTGCACTGTACAGCCCTAAGGGTGGCTTTCATGCTTCCCAGCCACACTCAAAGCCTTTCTGGGTCCCCCAGAGTCACATCTGACACTTTGGGAAAAACACTGATAGTATATTTTACTGCCAATGTCCTCCAAGGTTAATATGAGATGATATAAAAGATGTATCTGACATCCACTATACTGTGCATCTGATGCTCAGACTTTGACAATCATATCTTAGCTTCTTCATAATTTTCCTGCTAATAACTCTTCTAAATCTTAATCCATGTATGACAGCTCTATAATTATAAAACTTGCTAAGATCATTACCAAAGAACAAAAGACTGGACAATCTCACACAGATATCCAACCCTAGCAGCTGTCAAGTTTTAAGAGGTCTAGTTCCAACCATTAAATGTACAATTCACTTTTACCTCTGGGTGAAAATGAATCTTTCCTCTAAACCAAAATGTTTACACTACTTTTGGATGAAAGAAAAAGGCCAGCGAATGGTGCCAAGCATTAATTTAATAATACAGAAACAGGAATTCAAGGATCAAGACCACATTTTAAGTGGAAGTTTTAGGAAATGAGAGAAACAAGGGAAAGGATCCATCTTACGGTTTCTGAACCTCAAACCGAAGTGACAACATAGTAGAAATTCTAATATAATTGCAGGGGTATTAGATGTAAGATTAGGTATTGTTTGCAACATAATCATATTATTGCCTTGTCTGACCCACATTAGAAGCTGAAGAAAGAACATTTACAGAAGTTGTTCCTTATGATAGCATAAAAATAATTGTTAATGTAATTTTAAGTGTCTGACTACAGTAATTATAGAAAAACAACCTAAAGCACTGCAAATTCAAATTAATACTTAGGAAAAAGTAAAAGGTGCTGCGGATCTACTAGGCTTTTCTAGAGCATCCTCATTTAAGAAGACTGGGAGCTTCCTTGTTTCTGGTTTGGTTTTTGTTTGTTTGTTTTTTAAAGGGGGAAGCAGATAATCCAATTAATAGGGTGCACAGGAAAACTATGCAATGAGGTGATGTGGAGTGGCACTAACACAACTTTCAGTTGTTTGGTCTGAGACTAATGACTGACTATTTTGGCTGTGATTACTCAAAATCAAATGCTTGTTCGTGCAATAACATTTCTCAAATCAGAAAAAAAAAACAAAACAAAACTGAAAACAGTCTAGTGTGAATTAACCAAGGAGCCCGGTGCTTTCTCTGCTTCCTTTCTGGAGAAATCTCTGAGCATATTATTAAGTGATTTCAAGTGCTATTCAGCAGAACTGTCTTAAACATCTCTAGCAATGAGAATCCTCAAGAACATTAAGATGGAAACGAAGAAAGCTGGAATAAGCAAAATTGGAACCCTGGCAGTTTAACTGACTATAGTCATCTTGTGTACTACATAGCTCTTGATTAAATGTGTGGGACTGGTACCTTCCAAAACAAGATATGGTTGCCCATTAGATTCCTAATTGTGTGTAGCAAGTTGTAGCATAAGTTTTCAGAATTTAAGCATTCTGTCCCAAAACAGAAAAGGAATTACACTCCACCAGTGCAATTTGTCATTCTACCAGTGATGAATTTCCCACATTCAGAAGATGCTACAGTAATGGTGCTCAACACAGAAAACAGGAAGATACTTTTTTATACAGGAATGCAGAGTAATTCAGGTTGAAAGCAACATCTGGAGATCACACAGCCCAACTTCCAGCTCAAAGCAGGGCCAACTTCAAAGTCAGGTCAAACTTCGAGGCTAGATTAGGTTGCTCAGGACCTTGCCCAGCTGAGTTTTGTTACCCCTAGGATGGAGGGTCCGCAGCCTCTCCAGGCAACATGTTCCTCTCATTCTTTTGCTGTGTACTTTTAAGAGTCTGCCTTTAGCTTCTCTACACTCTCCAATTACGCAGTTGAAGACAGAAAACACATCTCGCATGGGACTCCTCTTCTTAAAGCTGAATAAATCCAAACCTATCAGCCCCTCCAAAATCTAGTCACTATCCACTGAATTTGCTAGATTCCAGCCTGTCAATATCTTCCTCACACTGGGGAGCCCAAACTGCACACAGTACTCCAGATGTGGTCTCATAAGTGCCAAAAAGAGGGTAAGAACCACTTCACTTGACCTACTGGGTACATTCTTGCTAGTGCAGTCCATGCTGTGATCAGCCTTCTTTGCAGCAAAGGCACACTTTTGACCGATGTTCAACTTGTCAGTGGATGCTGTTTAACTTGACTGCGGCAAGTCTTTCAACAGTGTCTCCCATAATATCCTTGCAGCCAAATCAGAGAGAGATGGATTGACAAGGGCACTACAAGGCGGATGGAAAACTGGCTGAACCACTTCACTTAAGGAGTAATGGTCATAGTTTTGAAGTTCAATTTGCGACCCTATGTTAGACGTTGGAGACATATGTTAGAAGAATTAGTAGCAAGTATCAGAACAAAGGTTTGTGGGGAGGAATCAAGTCATTCCTTTGCTCAGGTAGTTGTCTTTCAGACCATGAAATGCTCTCCTGGGGTTATAGCAATCTTGAGTGCAACTTTTGGCTATACTTCCAGAATTAAACTAAGTGGAGAAAACATATCTGCTTCTGATAGGGTCAGATGTGGAGACTGGTTGCCACCGGACTAATTAAAACACTCTTGTTCTCTCTGTGCACTCATGCAACCGAAGAGCATCTCCCTTTAGTAAATGAAGAGGACTGAGTATTTTTCAGATGCTTTTGGCAAAATAGTTACAACTTATCACAGGCAATTGTTTACCATTTACCGTTTAAAGGAGGAAGACTTTATATACATCTATGCATATATATATCCACACACATTCAAAAACAGTTCTGTGCTGTTTCTACACTTTACTTTTCAGTAGGCTGACATGGCTAGACCTGTCATCTCTCATAACTGCTGAGAAAAATCACAGGTTAAAAACTGGGACAATTGGCGGTGAACAGGGCACATAGCTCTTTTGCGCTTTGCCTTTTGGAACGTTTGCCCTCAAACACTGATCAAACTTGTTAAAACTTGTTGCTGTTCCTTTGGATTCAGACATGAGCATATTCTGTTTATATTCTTGGCCAGCTGGCAAAGCAGAAATGATGTAGTCATGTTACAAGGCGACATGCTTAAGCTAATAAGCCCGGTCTTTTATTTAATTTGGACTAAATCAGTGTCATGCTGACATTACTTCACAGCTTTTAGTTCAAACTTGAATTCCAGCCAATCAGTTCAAAGTGCAAGTAAAATAACCTGGATCTGTCTGACACTTCAGGAGACCTCACTCTACGATGTGTTTCCCATGGGCATTCCCATCAAGTGGCTTACAGCATTGTTCCAAAAGGGCCTTAAAGGAAGTTTTGCAAAACATCACCTGGTACTTTTTTAGTAGACTGGAAGACTATCTCTGCACAATCAAATAATAGGACCCCATTCAAGCACAATGAGCCAGTAGAGAAACATCCATTATCTATTGCTTCTACAGCCATTGTTTCCAAGTTCCATTGCTGATTGTTTAGTAGGGTGCTATCATCATTATTTTATTTTCCCATCCTCCACTCTTGATTGATTTGATTGATATTGACTCATCTGAGGAAGATGATAATGACAGAGAAGTTGTAACCATTCAGAAGGAGGCAACAAGAACACTCAGAAGACTTACGCTGGGCATCCAATTTCATAGATGTAATGGCTGAGACTTTTGCTAGCTGATCTTTGTGATCCAGTAATTTCACAATACATCTATCTCAGTTACTTCATGTATGAAAAAAAGCCAGCATCTCTTCAGGTTCATCATTTTCAGGATCCTGCTTGCCTAAAGAGGACCTACTGATATCAGGTCTGAGAACCAGCAGGAACCAGCATTACTACTTTTGAGTGACCCATGCCTCTTTGTGGAACTGAAAAGATTGGCTGTTTACTGGCCCTCAGCTGATTAGGATTAACTGCCTGAGTAGAGGCTCTCGCTTATCTCACAACTCAAGTAAGAACTGCGAGAATAAACCGCATACAGGTTAAAGTGAGCTAGCTCAGTAGTGCTGCACTGCACTGCGCTCCCTGCTCTGCAAAGCTACCCATCAATACCACCCAAAACTTCCCGAGCCCTGTGCCAGGATTTGCAATTCCCACCTGAGACACAGGAGTGGGGCTCAGGCAATCCAAAGACTATATCCAGCTGCTTTGGAATGGCATTTATTCTCTTGTGATATCTGCTGATAACATAGAACAGTATGACTTTCAAATATTTTACAAAGGCACAGAATAAAAAAAAAATCTGCAGAATTTTATACTCACAAAGCATTCTTTCAATAGCTCCATTCACTGTATCTAAAACCACTTTGGGGTGATGCCCTAAAAAGCACATATCATGACATCTTACATATTTAAATACAACAGAGTGTATTAGAATACACACTGAGTTCCAACAACACACAGGCACTCTAATTCATATAAATGTGTGTGTATATACTCACAAGCAAGTACCCCCCCCCCCCGCAAGTTAGTCTTACTGATGTTACAAAACTGTGATAAAACAAAGAATATGAAAGCATTCTCACATGTTATTGTATCTTTTCTTTCTAAAGCAGTATACGGATTCTGCTTCTGAACGTTCTTTATAGTGTAGCTCCTGAAGCAGAGAGCACAGCGTGCTCTCATTAAACAGGTGTTTCTTGTGAACTAGATCACAGAAAAATTCAGGTTGGAAGGGACCTGAGAGGTCATCTAGTCCAACCGCCTGCTCAAAGCAGAGACAGCTCCCACGTTAGATGCAGCTGCTCAGGGACTGGGCCAGGTGAGTTTTGAAACTCTCTGAACATTGATACTCCACAGCCTCTCTGGACAGTCTGTTCCAGTGCTTAATCACTCCCGCTTTTCTTTATAAACTATCACAACAGCCATTAATGCAAATTGTGGCCATTGCCTCTTGCCCACTCTTCATTAATCTATAATGATCTTGTCCACTCTTCATTAATGTATAATGAACTCATAAACTTTATACACTAAACATTTCCATTATATATATTTGTAAGTTGTTAAACTATGTCCCAAAGTATTAGTATTGATTACCTGCAGCAAAATTCCACTCCATCAAAACTTTCCCACTTGCTCAAGGAAAGTTTACTTAAGGCAATACATACAAAATATCCCATCATGCTGTGGGCGAGTAGGAAAAATATATGCGACTTCTTAACCAGAAGCATCAGTGAGCTTTTCTGAGCCCTGGCATAGACAGTCATCTATAGGCCTGTACCTCCAGGCTCCCAATAATTTTTTACAATTTGGCTCACGGTCCTCAAACAAGGATATCTTTTTCTTGCTATGCTTATTTTTTCTGAGTAAGGAACCATGTAATGAATAAGTGCTACTGTTGAGCTATACTTGTTAATGTAATTTCCATGCCTAGAATATATTCCATGTACTGTCTCCAATATGGAAAACATAAGACAATGTAAACCTGCATGTGGAAAAATGCAGATGGAGGTAAGATCTGAGAAAGGTTTCTACATTATCAGTTCAAATGGGAAGAGGTGTTTGCATTTCCAGACTTTCTCTTTGATAAGAGAGAAATTGTATTGCACAGAGTGTGATAGACAAGGCAGACCTTTGACAGCTCCATCTAGTGGCTAATTAAGCAAAATTTTAATGGTTAAGAAAAGGTAGCCTAATCGGTTAAAATGAGCAGAGTATGGCGCTTGCTTGTTTTTATAGCTACCCTGAAATTTCTGACTGAAATTCTATTCTTAGCACCTATCTCTTTTAATAACATAGCATGCAAAAATATTAATCTCCAAAAATAAAAAAATTTCATGAAAATTTAATCAAGTTAATAAAGTACATAAAAGTAAAGAAAATTATTTTTACATTTTATTACCTTATTAAATCATTAAAGCTTTGTTTGAGGAATTACCAATTTAAATTTACATTTGAACTTACATTCATATTTGAATTCACATTTTCAGTAAAAAAAGATACCTGAAATTACATTTTCAGTAAAAGAAACAAATTAATAAAAGGCAAAGCATTAAAATAGATACACTTACTGTTATCTGTAAGAACTAACTTTCAAAGCTCAGGTCTGATTCAGAAAGCCATTCCTACCCTGGGGAGGAAGACTCCCTACACAGATCTAGAACACACCTGATTTTTAAATGAAATTCTGCATGCCCAGAAGTCTGCCGGAGCAGAGTGTTTTCATGGGTCTTCTAAAAAATGATGAGAACTCAGATACTTTAAAAATACAGGAAAAGCAACTTGACCAAGTTGCTTTAAAGGGAACATTTTTTGATAATTATTTTGAGAATGTTAACCAATTAGAATTCAAGCTCATACCGCAGAGGAAAGAAGTAGCAAGCTGAGAAATAGATGAATGAGTGTTTGGAATTAAATGATAAAAAACACATAAGTGAGTTAAAATTAGATAAATATGTTACATATTTCTTTGTCCCTTGCTACATGTCTGAAAATTGTTTGTCTTAAATTACATATAAAACTGAAAGGTGGCCAAGAAATATAAACCTTTTACATTATTTATTCCTCCACTACATATAGTTCCCAGAACTAACACAATAGATTAAGTTAGGACCATATGTGAAACCAATGTCTTTTAAATAATGAAAGTTAAACATATGCTTAAATTCCTTACAGAAATGCATTCAGAATTGTAAAATAATCCCATACTAGCCTTAGCCCAAATGAAGCTTACAATACACATTAGACTGAAAGAAACATTTAACTTAATGTTCAAATAGTTATAGTGTGTTATCTACCTTCCCTTCACAGGCGATATTTGGATTTGAAAGTTTAGATGAGCCATAATGCCACTGTATATTCCTCAACTTGGAAAATGGACCAAGTTAGACTTGATCAGATTTGCATATAAGGTATGGCAAAGCTACAGGTCACAAAAGTAAAGTGTCCTGGTATTTACTTTTCTAAACTATAAAAGGTCATGTTTACAGAGATGAAGTAAATGTGAAAAGAAAATATTCTACATAAAATGAATTATTGGAAGTTGCATCATGGCTGGGAATATAAAATATTCCTATAAAATACCTGTAAGGCAGAAACTGTTTAACAATTAAAAAGCTTTCCATATACTATTTGCAGTCAGTCAGGGAAATGAGCTGAGGGACATATGCATGAGGGACAAGGTATTTTAATAAACTAACCATGCACAAATGCAGACACTTCAAGTGTCTTAGTATCTTAAAAAGCAACTCCTTCAACTCTCCTTTTTAACATTTAAGGCAGACTGAGTGTCCGTACAGGGAGGTTATGAACTTATGAACAGTTATCCTAGCAGCAGACAGGTCCCAGCTGTCTACTATGCGTATTAACTAATAAATAATTGCCGTTAAATTGTGCATATCCTGCTTGCAGAGTCTCTATGCGCAGAGTAAAAGATGGCCAAAGAAAAATAATCTGCTCAAAAGAGGGTAATAGGACGATCTATAGCTATAGCTATGATCTACAGCATAGCTATGATGTTTTTGCAGTCTGTTCTGAATGTGATGCTTTTGTTCAGAGGTTGGAGTGGAGGGTTCTTTGTTTTTGGGGCCTTTTGCTCATATATGCAGTTAGCAAATTATGTACATTTTAGCTCGAATAAGCAAGTGAAACACTTTCTAAATCTAAACATTAGCAGAAAAGACTAAAACAACAATCAAACTGTAAATAAAACTATGAAACTCTGTCCTGTGAAAGAAGGGCTGAATGAGATGGCGTAGGATGTGCAGGATAAGCATACTATTTTATTATCATCATAATAACTTGGAGTCCCAGCCATGGACCAAAATCTCACTGAGTTAGGCACTGTACAAATACAAAACAAATCCCAGACCCCTATCTACTGAACCTGCAATTTAGGTGCAAGACAAGAGAAAACAGGTAGACAAAAAGGTAGACAGACAGTGGCTACATTTATACCAATGTATTAAACAGTGCCAGCTCAATCGCCTTGTTATATTGTTAGAATAGCCCCTGGCACAGTTTTGGCCTGGGTCAATTAGCACTCTCATTTATTTCTAGGCAGGAGACAGGTCAACAACCAAGCCTACAGGTAGCTTCCATGCAGCCTTTCTCTTTTGACGAATACAGGAGCTTCATCACATGGAAATCTGCCCTCTTTTGTTACTTGGCCAAAAACATCAATAGATGTTTACTTTACTAGTACAGTAAATATGGCCAATGAGGCCATGTAAGAGGTGCACATATTTGAACACTTATCTGCCAGGTTACTGAGTTTGGTGTCATTGGTCAATTGGAGACAAGAATCGTCTTCTGGGATTGTGAAGATTATATGTAATACAATAGGAAAAAGAACACAGGAAGGACACATTAGAGCAATGCAAAGATGCATGAGCCAAGACAGGAAAACAGTTTTTAGAGAGACATTCAGAGTGGGCTGCAACAGGATGAAACTATGCATATTTAGTCAGAGGTAAGACAGATATCTTCATAATTATTAACCTTCTTCCTGACACACTGCAAGTTTTTCCTCGCAGCCATTCACCAGCACACTGACTTTAGAAAACCCAGCAAATACACCAGTCTGTCTACGTAAAGGCATACTGGAAGAAACTGGATTGCTTCCTGTGTATTACAGTAATTAAGTATATTATTCTAAGCAAAGCAAACACCAAAGGTACCAGAAAAATGTTAACACAAAATACTAACCAATAATACCACTCCAGTTTAGTCCCTATGTTTGGACTCAATACTCATTGATGATGTTCCCCGTAAATGAGAGAAGCAATTAGAATTTTTTTTTCAGAAAGTAACAGACTTTGATGCTTGTTTGTGCTTTGTCAACTCTAAAAGTAACTCCTTTTGTTTTCTGAGACACAGAAAGCAGATCTGATTCATGCCTTCTCTGTTAAGCAACTCCTTCCCTATACAGCCTTTGAATAGAAAAATGATTCCCAGATCTGCATGTGGAAGGACAAAGGACTGTACTACCAGGGATCCATTACAGTCGAGTTATGCATTAAAAAAGAAGTGTACGCATTATACTATAATAAGCCAATAATTAATTTATCTTCTTCTTTCACAGGATTTTATTTTTCTGTCCAAAAGAGGGAGGCTTCCCCACACAGGGAGAAAAAAGAAAAGGGTTGGATTCCAGTCTCAGGACCTACTCCTTTCCTTCGGTATGCTGCAGAGACCAGCCACAGTTATGCAGCTTTACTAATTAACACAGTGTGGTTCTCTTTCACAGCTCACCTTTTCCTCTAAGCTCTCAGATCAACAGAATAACAGTAGATCCTGAGTAGCTGTTCAAATATCTTTTTATTGTATATATAAAAATATATGCATACAGAAAATACACAATAGACTTTTCTATAGCATAGAGTGGGGAGAAGGATCATATTCTGGCTATAACACTATGTCATGTTTCAAGCCAAGTTTCAACTCTAGTTCACTGCATAGCTGCATTCTGAAAAGTGCTCAACAGCTACAATTAGGGCCAAATTTTTTGAAAGATTTTGGCTCCCTCTTAGACTCTTGAAAACTGTTGCATAGCCAACAGATCCCACTGTTTATCTAATACCTATTTCCAAAGTATTCTGCATGCAAAGTAATGACTACTGAGAATTTCTGAAAATCTGTCTTTCATGTAGAAACCTGGAGAAGTCCTTAGTTTCTCTAAAGGTCCAAATACTTTAATGGCTGCTGAAATTAAAGCTACCCTGCTTTAGTCTTTCTGATGATACAATCCTAATTCCTCCAGCCCTTAGCTCCCCTGTACATAATGATGATAATAATCTAACTACTGGACGTGTTAGGACAATTTCACTATCATTTTATGAATTAGATGCACAAGAGAATGTTCAGCAACAAAGAACAACCAATTAGTAAAATGATTAATATGTCAAAAATGAAGCAACACAGAAGATAGAGCATTTTAATAACAAAGAAACATAATGTCTTGCCAGCTGCCAAAGTTGTTAGAAAGAACTCAAGACTGAACAGTACATCATTTTCTTTCATGTCTCTTGGTAAAAAAAAAAATGCACATTTTTTTCCCTTTTAAAAACCCAGATTGTTATTGCAAAAAGTTTGTACTGGAAATGGTTATCAAATGTCATTACTTAAAGGATGGAAAAATGATAACCTACAGTTAGGAGTACTGTGAAATTAGCCCCCAATTTCACCATCTTCGTCCAGAACCTCCCACAGGAATGACAGCAGCATTTCTAAAACAGAACAGTTTCAGGGTGGGCTACAAAAAAATCAGTTTTGTTCTCAGGCAGTCTCTATTTGAACTAAATAAGAAATTATGGTTACAACTGTCCTTAACTTTGTTTAGCTGTCCTCAGAGTTGATATGGTTTCTGATACCTTTCCAAAATTTCCCTAGATATAACTTAACTATTCAACCCCAGTCCTTTCCATCTTTCCCTACACATCATGTTTTATAGATCTCTGGTCATTCTCACTGCTCTTCCCTGGACTGCTTCCAACAGGTTCACAACCTTCTTAAGGTCAACCAGCCAAAATACTTTATTAGGACTTCACAGGAGAATTGTGTCACATATCTTTCCTGAAACTCCCATTTATATGGTTATTTATGTCAGTAAAATGCTGGATTTTCTCTGCAACTGTATGACTTCTTTCCCACTCATGTTCAGCCCATTTCATTTGCATATGAGTGAATGCACTTTACCTAATTGCATGTACATGAAACTTACTTCTTACTGTCCAACACTAATTTGGACAGTAGCTGTGAATAGCAGCTGTGAATACTGCTAGCACCAACAAGGGTTAACACCAACTGAAATTCTGAAACTACAGCTATAGATTTTCATTAAGATCTGAACTAGAGGTAGATCTAAATTATTCCCCAAGGACTAGAACATAAATTGAAACTAATTTCTAAGAACTAAAATACCATTTCTAGGAAGATTGTCATTTTACACTAAGTTCTAACTCAGTCACATTTTTTAACAAATCCAGCTCTTTTTAAAACTTCATGTCCAACTCTCCAAGCTAACAGATGTTAAAAAATGCTAACAGATGTTACAGTACAACTTGACTTGCCTACACCACAGATTTAAAATACATAAGTGAAAACAGTTAGCTAAAAACACTTGAAAAGAGCCTCTTCTTCTCTATTGCCTTTTACTGACATTTTCTTTCACTGCATTTATACACTATGCTGTGTACATATGTTCTTTTAGCCCACAGGTTATTTTTACTGCCAATAATGTTACATCACCAGAAAAATCACTGCAGCAGGGATTTAATTTATGCCTTCCTTCTTTTGGGAGCACCCCCACACATGAATTCCTAATGCAGAATTCAGAAGACTTAGGGAGGAAGATTAGATATGTCAGGTCTGCTCCTTTGCGAACCTGAGGGAGCGCAGCCACATTTGCCTGCGAACGATGGAACCACCTTCCCCCTTCATCTTTTGATTCCTCTCTCCTTGCTTTTAATCCTTCCATCTCACACATGGACCAACACTGAGACTCAGAAGAGACTGCAGCAAAATTTTTGCCCGTAACACTTTCTGACCAGAAGAGTAATGCTGTAAGAATTAAACTAATCTAGGTCGTTCTGTTCCTTCTGGTATCATAAGAGAGGCATTATGAATGAAACATTCAGGTCTATTCTTCACTAAAAGAAACTAGAATGTAGTGTCAGTATTCTTTTTTAAACAAGATTCCAACTCTGCCATGACCTCTCCTCTTTCAGTAAAATCCATCCGCAAGTATAGAAAGTGAGTCTTACTTTGCTTTTTACCATTTGGCGGAGAATACGTAAGTATTAGATGTATTTTCAAACATAAAATGTGCAAATAAAATACATGTTTAGGTAATTACAAATAACAAGAATGCAAAATGTAAAACCATTATCATATCTCTTTATGTAAAATTATATAAGCAATTTTCAAGGTCTACTCAAACTGCTCCAATTTTCAACACCATTTTAGCTTCCTCTTTCACAGACCGCATGATGGAGATCTAGAGTATCTCCTGTATCTATCATGGGATAGAAGAAGTTAACTGCATCCTTGTCTGGACACAAATCTATTAGTTCCACACAAATTCCTGTTTTTTAAGAAAAGTCAAAACTTAGTCCAGATCTAAATTGGATTTGTTCCTTCATTGCATGGCAGTAGGCAGAAGCTGTCTCAGTTTTAAAATGAGAGGGTCTGGATTTCATTTATAATGGTCTGGTCTATGTTATTCTAGCAGGAGCCTTTGAAGTGAGTATAAATGTAATTTATGCCTTCCAAGTGGACTTTTGCCTTCCCATGATGGTGTTGTCACTGGAGACTCAGCCCCCAGAATGTTCAACTATTACAGATTTCAGAATTACTAGTCCTGCAGCCTGTAATAATAACAGGATAAAAATGATTAATCGGCAATCACTAATAATGTCCTTTAAAGGGTGCAGAATTTTTTAAAAGAAAATTTGGGATGACCTTTTTAGACACTGCTAAACAATTCTTTCTCTAGATTTAGTCCAACACAGAAACACCTCAGAAGACATTTTTGAGTCCTCTGCCAGAGACAAAATCCCAGTGGACTGCCAAAGACATATATCTTCTGGAAAGAAAATACCTCCAGTGTTTATGAACTTTTTTAATGATTTTCATGAAACACATGTTAAATGCTTACAGTGAAGATCAGGAAACGTACTTGCTAAATTACATTGATTGCTTTGTGTTTAAGAATATCACTTTTTGAGGCTTTTTATGCTCTGAAGAGATGGTAATCCCCAGAGTATTTTGTAGAGAATTAAAATAACTGAGATTAAGCACCTTATAATTTTTATCATGAGATGTTAGAACTGTAAGATGCAAATAATTCACAGGTGCAAAAGAAGGAATTCTTTCTACTGTCACAGCCAACTATTCACTAAAAGGAAAACTGAAATCTCTAGTTAATATGTATCAAGAAATAAATCTCATGACTGATTTACTAAGTGAATTCATTTAATACCACAAGTCATCTACTTACTTTGTTAAAAAAAAAAAAAATTCAACTGCATCATATACCTGTCCAAAATGGCATTAACTGACATAAAACATATTCCTGAAGATTTGATAATCACCAAAAAAGAAATGCACACAGCATCATACAATTTATTTAATGGTTAATGAAACTTTATAGAGTTTAGAGGGTGGTAAGCAGTTACTGTATTTTTGCCAACAGAACTAACTTTCGTTTACTGCACATTTCAAAATGTTTTCATATCCTTTTATATTTCATTTCTATAACACTTTATTTCATAATAAATAAGACTTTGCCCACCTTGGTAGAAATACTGTTCACTTTCTAGCTTTATTTACATCTGCTACAAACAAGTATTTTGGGCAGTCTTGGTATATGCATTTGGATTTGCATATTTCCCCAATAACAGTTCTTTTTCACTCCACTCTTTTGTGATTTTTCAATGGTAAAATGTTATTAATCTCCATACTCCACATCTAAAAACTGATGGAGCATAAACATCTGCTCAGAGATGACAAAAATAAAATAGAAATGTGTGCCAAAAATTGTATTTTATTTTCTGTTTGCATGTTCTTCATAAAAATTGGGGGCAGTCACTCCTCTCAAATCTCAAGTAAAACAGCTGTTAACAGATCCCCTGACACTAATGCAAGCCTAAAGACAGCTTTTCTAGCAAATGCAAATGTTCAAATGTAACTTTTGCACAGTTTTAAGGACATCTGGGAACACAAATGTCTTGAGAAATGTAACAGTTATTAAAGAATTGGATTCATTTTTGCAAATTTCTATATTGATCCATACATAATGTTAATACATGTTAATGTATTTTGATGTGATCATCTCAAAACTGAATTTCAGTTTTACTCTGTATGGAAAAAAATGTAGTGGAAGAACAAATGTAGTGGAAGAACCACTCTTAAGTCATTTTAAGTTATAAGAAAAGAAACAATGGTCATTTCCTGAATTTTGTAGCCTGGCATTACATGAACTAATCGTATTACAGATGATCATTCACCCAGTCAGTTCATATTACAAACTTCAGGACAAGAGAGATCTCTCATGAGCACCCTGTACAGTTAAATACAAATTTGCTTCAACCAAGACTTCAACCTGGAAAATTACAAAATCAGTATTTCCATCAGTAGAAAGTACACAGCTAATGATTCTGATCTCAAGAGACACTATCTGAGCTACAAAAAGGACTTTTATAATAGCTGCTAAGGATCTGCCATTCAATTTATTGATTATCAAATTATCTAATTTTAGACAAACTGCCCTCTGAAGGTGCCTCTCTATCTTCACTGACTGCAGGTGAACTTGCTTACCTATTTTCAAGCTTAGTAATTTAAACATGCAGTAATGTGTAAGGTTTTCCATTAGTTTTCTTATAGATTTAGAATTGGATATAAAGGTGGGCAACCATCTAGATACCATGATGCAAAAACATAGTATCTATTTTATATGTCATTTTTGGCTATTGATTTTCAATACAGTTTTACACACTCTAGAATCACCTTACATTCCTATGGGAGCATCATTTTCTTTTAAACACCTCTGTAAACTGTTTTCTATATAGTAATTCTATTTTAGCTATTTCATGTAGAACAGAAGTTAGTACAAAAGGCTATTACAATTAAAATTAATGCACACACTTAGTGAATGCCAATATAAAGCAACCAGCAATTGAGTAACATGTATTTTACGTTCTTGGGTTTTACTGGTAAGCCTGTTTGAGTTCAAAACTTTACTTGCAATAATTCTATCTTTCTACCTCCATTTACATTACTTTGGCACCAGATTTCTGACTGAGCATTATTTAGATAAGGGAGTGGATGGAGAGTAGATGGATTCCAGACCCTCCTGGGCTTATAAACCAAAGCTCTTCAACTAAGGACCTACTCAGTATTGCTCCCAAAGTATAGGCATAGCACTAAAGGAATGACGAGTGAAATTCTGCTTGTAACGATACTGTTTAATTGCAAAGGATAGGATTATGATCTCAGTTATACAAGGGGTATTTTTTAAATTATTTTTTAACATCACATTTTACCTTTTCTGTGGTACTTTTTATTTTAAGGATTTCTGAAAGATTTTCTTAGGTAATGAAAATTCCTGCCTTTCTATCTACTCTTATAAAAATACAGTAGATTCATCTTTTCATTTTCAGGCCACTCTAATTATGAAAATAATTTAATACTCTAATATAAAAAAAGCCTCTTCTGCTTTCTCATTTGTATTCACATTGTCTAGTTCTTTTTCTGTACTATAACCCCAACTTCAAGACCTTTCACTTCTTTCTTCCATGGCAAGGATTGTAACAGTCTTACCAAGATAAGGCAAAAAAACAAACACAGCTACATCTCATAGCTATTAAATGAGTAAATATACTTCTGGAATTAATGTATTGCATACCCACAAGCTTACACACACATGCACGCACGCACACACACACACACAAACATATATATGAATATATAAAAAATATCTGATTAATAACACTGTCTTGGATTACTGACAAGTAGAGATAAGGTAGCAAGGAAGGCAGTAACAATGTTAACAACCTATTGAGTTGGTAGTGCTTAACTCCTATTTGCAATGTTTATTCAAATACCGTAGGATAGCATATAGCCCCATATGATACAGACCTAGGTCTCCATTGTCTGCAGCGGAAGCCAAAATATCTACCTCAGATGTAAACATCACAGGCTTGATTCTATAACACACACATCTAGTGTCATCTGAGATTCTCTAAGGTAGCTACAGAGAACAGGCAGATACAGCAAAGGATTAGCCATGCCCTTCTGGAGCGGCAGGCAGGATGTCCTAAGGAACTTCACATGGTAATATTCAAATGCCTTTATTAAGGCAACCAAATCAAACGTGTAGCATGCAATTCAAGATACAGATGCTCTTTTAAGTTCTTTCACAGGAGTATCTACAGCTACACTAGCTGTGTGTGCTCCCACTACGATCAGTGGAGATCTTGTCAATACAGCCAAAGCAAGTCAAGGCTCAACTTCTCACACAAAGGTACTCCTCAGCTGAGCCACCAAAACGTATCGGCAACATCTGTGCAGGGCTGGCAGATATGACAGAGGATACATAGGAGACCTGTGCCATTCTCTAACAGCAGCTGGAAGTGAAACAGCATGATATAGGCATCTAGAAGTTAGTTTAAGCTACTGAATTAGGCTTCTTCTGTAATCAGTGGATAAAGTAATTTATCCCCCTTATTTTAAACACTTTTATGATGATAGGTGTTATCAGGATATTCATACTAGGTATCTAACTTACAGATTCATAACAATGAGTGCACAAAGTGCAACCTTTAATGCTTTAACAATGCAACAGGAAATCTATCAAAAACCAAGTCGCAAGCCTGAAAGCAACTCCTGAAAGATTTTACTTAGGTAGTGCCATTGCGGAACAGACACAGCTGTGCCAACACTACTATATCAATATAATGATATCAGTATATCAGTATCTATCATTTTTAGCCTGGACTTTATTTTCACATAAATGAACTTCCAGTTTACAATAATACCTCTCACTGAGTATGGGAAATAATCTCTATTTCATAAGCAACCTTTTAAACCGAGGCACAAAGATGAAAGCAAATAACACAGATGGAAAGTAAATGCTGTGTTACAGACCACAAATACCAACAGAGGAAAGTCAGGGAAATTTACTGAAATCTTAATTTCAGCATAAAACTCTGCCACAAAGTTCTCTCAGAATGACAGAATCATTGGAGTTGGAAAAGACCTCTGAAGGTCCCCAGTCCAACCTCCCGGTCAGAGCAGGGTCAACTACAGCAGGTTGCTCAGGGCCTTCTCCATTCAAGTTCTGAGTATCTCCAAAGATGGAGACTCCACAATCTCTCTTGGCAAACTGTTCCAGTGTTTGACTACCCTCACAGTAAAAAAAGGCTTTTTTATCTTTAAGTGGAGTAGGAATAAGTGGAAAGTCGAGAATGCTGGGATATCGTTGTCATCTCTCCTTAAAAATAAGCAGAAAAACAAGTTTCTGTATTTTGAACTTTGGAAATGTTTGTGCTTTGAAAGTTACATAGGCACCTATTCAAAGTCATACAGATGGGACTGGGGTTAAATGTTGTCTCTGTTTATATGGGGAGGTTTAGGGGATGACAGGAGACCACAACACAGAAAAAGACAAACAGACAAAGACATACACAAAGAGTAGCATATCTGAATCAAAGACATGTCACTGCCAGGAATAAAACACAGACAACCTATTGACATTTTGACTGTGAAAACCTGCAGAAAACTTTCAAGTAACAAGCATAAATAATTAAACTAAAGAGTGAAAAGCTACTTCCAAAGACACAAAAAGCTTTCAGATCACTGCAATGACATTTAAAGACAAGTTACTGTTATGAGACAGTCCATATTCTATCACAGCATTTTCTGATTATGCCTATTATATCTGTTTACCATTCACGAGTTTGACTAATTTCTTGAACAAGAAAGAAGAAAGGCTTTGTTTAAAAGCTTACAGTGTACTATACTTAATCTTTACTGATGAGTGTTACCATGAACAGAGGAAGACAAACTGAAATAACAGAACGCCAATATATTTGTTAGGTTGGGAATAAATTCAGCCAGATGACAGGTTGGCCAGTTCTCATTTCTCTCCTATATAACATTCCCCCCCTGCATTTGCTATCATTGTCAATGATGAACTTGGCCAGATCTTTGATATTTTATTAAAAGCAGTAAAATATTGCATAACTTAAGACTGGGGTGTCAACAAGATTATGCTTTATAATGGTGTTCTCAGATTCTTATAGAACTCATTTTCAATTTCAATTTATTCACAGAAAAAATTCTCCATACTCATAAAAGAATAAAGCTATGACCAAAGGAGAACAGATATTATCAAGAGAATAAACTAGAATCCTTAAACTCTACCAGTTCTAGGTGAAAGAGGGAAGAGAATGAGAAAGAAATTCATTAGCTAAGGCTATCTATAATGACCTCATTTAAGAATGCAAAATGAAACACACTGCAAATGAAATGTAAACAGCTATAAGTCACTTCTCAAAAAAATGGGGAAAAACAAAGGTGTGCAATCAAAAAAGAGGCAAAAGAGAAAATACAGACGAAAATTTTTCCCAAACCACGGCCATGTGCATAATATACATAAAAGTCCTTACCTTTTTCACTGACACTTTCACTTTCTATCTCCACATCTTCACAGCTAGTATATTCTGGTGTTGATGCCCCTTCTTCCTCTGAGCTACTAACTGACATCTGCCTTTTCTTTCCGCCTCTTTTTGCTCTATGAGGCTTTGGAGGGGATGGCCGCACTGATTCCGACTGATCAGAACTAAGGGAATCATTCCTTAGCATGGTCTCCATTTTCTCCCGCTTTGCTTTTCGCATGAGAATAGCAGAGCTAGGATCAAGGCGACTCTGTTTTTTAAAGGAATCGTGGTTCTTGTATTCTACATGTTCTATAGGAACTGGACTATGCCTGGGAGTTGGTGGGCTATGATTAGTTAATTGTTTAGAAACAGAAATTCTTACATCACCTGTTCTGTCTATAGAGTACGACCTCTGAGTTTCCACAACAGATTTTCTGTCCTGAGTTCCCTGTAATTGTGAGCGTTTTCCTAATTTATTCTCAGGTACCTCTGCTTCCTCCATTTCTGTATGCGGCAAAGCCACATCACTGTGTCTTCTTTCATGCCGTGCTTTAGAAACTTTAGCATGCATGCGCATCTGCTGTTCCTCAGGATGTGGTTTTACAGGATATCTTGCTAGATTGGGGTCACTCCTGTATCGAGTATGATATTCATCTTCCTTCCTTTGTTTTTCATCATCAGCCACTTCGCCTTCCTCAAGTTTTTCTGGCAACTCTTGTGAATTCCCTTTCTCCAGTCTTCTACTTTCATGCCTTTCTTTACGTTCCCTGTCATCGGCCGGTCCTTCCTTTTGAAGTGAGGATTTTGGCACACGCTTACGCTCACTCTTTAAACCTTTGCCATTCTGGTCTGAAACCAACAATGTCTTCTTCCTACCATGAAAAGGAGTACAATAATTTGAAGAATTTAATGCAAAATAAAAAAACTTGTGTAAACTGTTGTGGTAATTAGATTGTAAAACTGGGAAAAGCTATGGCAAAACATACAGAAAGGTACTGAAGCTATTAACAGGAACTGAATCTACTAATCTTTTCAACGGTATTGCTGTTTTCCAACACAAACAACAGCTAGTGTGAACTCCATAAAAACCTAAATTATAGAAGGTCCAAGTAATAAAATCACAGAGAATATTAACAGCTATAAACGCAGATAAAAAACCTTTACCCATGTAAGTGGATAAAGAATCAAATGCATCTTTGTAGTAACTGCAGCCCTATGACAGAATACTGGAGTATGTTTATTCCATTTTTCTGGCAGCAGTCTGGAGAGGTTGGGTTTACGGTCTAGCCTCATATACACAATTCATTTCAAGCACCCTGACACTATAAATATGAATATCACCAAATGGAATATCTCTCACAATGACATTACAAATACAATTAACATGGATATCAAAAAATGCAAAAGAATATATTCAGAGGCAATAATATTTGATCGAGCTTCCTTTATCTTATTAAAACCCTGAAAAGAAGTACCCATTTCATAAGCATATAAACAAAGCCAAACTGACTCACTGAGCTAAATTAATACCATTCCTTCCTCTGGCAATGAAAAGAGGATGAAAAATGTAATTTATTTCTCTATACAAATAAAGTACAAAACAATGAATAATGAAGCTGCCTGAAAATTATGATCTCTCATCATTTATCTTCTGCTTTGGAAGAGTAAGCAAGCCAAACAATCATAAAATCCCCTTGTTAGACTGTTTTTTTCTCATGTAATCCTCCCAACTGCCCTTTTGTATACCAGTTCACATTTGAATCCATCTGTTTTGAAGAAGACTGAACACAGCTATACACTTTATTTTAGATGAAACTGCAGCAGTACTTTGTATTGTGTCACTGAATCTTTCCTACCTTAATTGTTACATATTCAGATTACACATACCTTTTTCACATATGCATCCTAATGGTCAGGCAAAGGTGGGTATGATCCACCTAAGACATCTATCTCCTTTTTCTCTATCCTCTTTTCCTCCTGAGTTATTTGCAATACATGGGATCTGAGCTTACCATAGATGCTCTCCATTCAGAACCTTTGGACTTCATTTGAAAGCTTCAGTAACAAATAGAAAACATTGCTATTGTATAATTAATATAACCACCTAATTTTTGAACAGCAAAGCAGAATTAGAAAGAATTTTGGTGCCCTGAAAGTGTCATTCAGCTGCTGATGACAGATTTAAGGGCCTTCCTAGCATTGAGGAAAAATGTCAACAGAATCAGGGAGGGCACCATTTGTTGATATATGTCATATATTTACATAACACAAATCTGAGTTTTGCTCCTGTTAAACCAAGACAGACCTCACCCACCCAGCAAGTTACTAGACAACTCTCCTCTATTTTCAGCTTTGATAGCTATGAAAAAGATCATCAATTATTGTGATCAAGGGAGAATCTTCTATGGCAGATTCAATTTTGTTGCCAGAGGTTCCCTCCTCTCGACTGCTGTGTCATCTGCCAGTCAGCAGCCAAAAGAACAGCAGCTGATTCATCACATTATCCTCTGCTGACTTGTTCCTCTTCATCCAATTCACTACAGTGAATACAGCTCAGGCATTTATTCATTCATTGAGTTTTAATATACTAGTTTGCTTAATAATAATATAATCATTGATAAAATGATAATGAAGTAGCAAATGTAGGGACATCTCACAGAACTCCTTTTTTTTAACTTAGTACATTATTTCATTAAGTTAAATGTTTGCTTTTTGTTCAGTAACTTAAAAACACCTGCCATATTTAAAGTTTTATTTAAAAGTAACCTGTAACTCTGCATTGAAAGTATACACCCAAATGCATTGAAGTATATGGAAATACCCTTAAAATACAACTATTTCTCTTTTTTCCATTTCTGTTACACAGAATGAAACACATGCTTCAGAAAATGCATTTCCTAGTGAACAGTTATCAATTCCTGGTCAGTAAATAAAGTTGTTCTTTGTTCTTACATGGTTCTAAGTACATATGGGGCACAGCTGAAAGCCCTGGGTAATATTACTGATCTAGCAGTGGTAATTCCATGGCTCTGTCAAGACAGAAAGTATTACCTCTCTCTTGGGGGTTCACTTCTAGACCTCGATGAAGCTTGCTTTTGGTCCAGGCCCATAGCTGGCTGTGATACTTCTGCTCCTTTCCTCCTATCAGACTGCACACTGGAAGAAGAGATCTCCTGTGATGAGGCAGTTGCTGTACTTAAGGGAGTCTGTGATCTTGACCGTTCTTGAAGTCTTGCTTTCTTTTCTCTAGGTGTGTCAGAACCTCCCCCAGTCGCAGTATCACTCAGTGCCCCGTCCTGGCTGGGTGACGGCTGTGGTCCACTTCCAAAAAACCATGCTCCAGATTTTGTTAGGATTTCTTGTTGCTTTCGACATAAATTGCATACCCACATAACCTAGTTGAAGATAAGAAGAGTCAGTGCAGCTGTCCCTCAGACCCTAAAATACATGCTTATTCTACCACAGATCAGATAGGATCTCTTCTTTTCCTCTGCACTGGTGAAGTTTGTGCTCATGACAGTGCTCAGAACATGCTGCTGGAAGTGCTAACTGAACTGGCGAGAGCCAAGCATCCTACAAGCACATGCTATGCGAGCTTCTCCAAAACGTGCTGTCAATATCCATCAATCCCACCTGTAGCGACCCTCCCAGTCCAGCCCTACCCATCTGCTGAATAATCAGTGACAACCTGACTAACACTTGCTGCTGGTGTTCAGGTAGCTGGGGGCTTGTTTTGTTTTCTCTGGTGTGAGTCACTGTTGAGACAGACCTACCAAACTGTGATGGGACTTGAGTCTAGTGTGGCAGAGCTCTGAGCACCCAACTCCCAACGTCCAGTCACTCCCCTGCTACAGACAATTGATACAGTATTTCTCTTTAATTAAGCACTCTCATATAACATATAACATACAACATTATCCTTCAAATAAATTCATCATTTACTGTGTGCATTTTTAGCTACATCCATAACAACTACTTACCAGAGATGTAAGACCTAAAGAAATCTACCAATACAGAACTAAATGTGCCAATGAACAGAATGTAAAAGCACAGTATTTTGTGCTACTAGAAAATGATCATATACCATCTCTCTTGTTTATAGCTATAGATAATAAATAAATAAGGAAATAACCATGTGTCTTTGGCAATGATGACCAAGCTGTGTACATAAAGGGTGCTTCCTAGGATCTTAGGATGCTTTTCTTAATTCCAGATACTCTGCTGAACAGCAACACACACAATAAAGCCAGACTCTACATTTCAAGTCTAAATACAGTACAAGACGGTCTTAGGTATAGCAGCAAGTAACAAGAGGAAAAGTAAGAGGTTAATCAGGAAACTAAAGTGCATGAATGTTATAAAACCGACACAAAGACAAAAGGAGTTTCTGAGGCAGAAGAACAAAGAAGGACAAAATACCTGAAGAAAATAAAAATGGCAGAAATTTTGTCAGAGATGTGAAGACAGAGATACGAAGAAAAAAGGCTGAAAGCTAACTGTGAAAATAAAAAAGAAAACCTATGAATTTAATGTGGATAGGAGTAAAAGAATGGGTAAAATTCTGAGGTAAGAAGATCAGTAGGATGACATATGTTGGAATGAAAAATATGCTTGAATTATTATCTCTGGGTTAACACAAGAATGATACAACACTGGTAAAATGACACAACACTTATAATGAAAAGGAACTGAAAAAACAACCACTACAGGAAAGAAACTGTGACAGGACAAGGCTCTGTTAGGGAGCTCTCTAATTCTTGGGGGGGGAGGAAGGGGAGGTAGTGCATGCCCTATAAGGTAAGATGGAAATTCCCAGGCATTTTGCATATTTGACATAATTCAGATTTATTTAAGATACCCTGGAATAGACCAGCTGTTTAGTTCTGAAGAATACCTAAGAACTTCCAATACCATTTCTGCAGTGTCTGACCATACCACACTGTGAAAATATCAAACTCTCTCCTTCCTGTATCTCGATTGTACCTTTATCACAAGAAAACTGTTATATTTCTTCTATTTAAGAGAGATAATGAAATAGCAATTAAAATACTTTAATTAATTCACAAAAAATCTAATCAAAAACTACAATTATTCCAGCAGTGGCACAAACATGTCTTATGTTAAAAATAGACAGATAAGCCTCCGTAGGATAATAGGAACAGCAACTTCTTCAAAAATAAATGCTAGTCCTTTAAAAAAAATCCCTTAATTCTAAAATACTGTATTTCCTCCATCTAATTTATATCTCAAAACAGATTTAGTCTATCAGACAAACAGAGTATTATTATTTTGTATACATATATAATCCAATAGATTTTTAGTCTGTCTGGTCTTATTATTACAGGTAATTCAAATACCAGGAAAACTAAAAGGAAAAAAAAGCTTTAAAAAATGTCCTGACAGACACTAGCACAGTTGTTAGCTCATTAGACAGTGCATGTGTGCATACACGTTTGCGTATAAAATTTAAGTCAATGCTGTAAACTAAAGCCATTAACCAAACATACGCCATTGCCTATACTTTGCTTGTTTACAGAAATGTTAAAAACAAGTTTTACTAAAAATTACCTGAACTGGAGTTTGTTTAAAAGAAGGAAAAGAATACTACAGTAAAATTGAAATATATGGATGCATGCACATTTCAAATAGTAAAGATGGTGACATTTTCTTCACAATTTAATGTATTTGATCATTTAAAGTACATACCAAGTATGTAACAAACTTTTAAAAAACTAATTTACATAATCACCTTTGCCACTGTAATTACTTTTCATTGAAAAGGTTATGAAATTCAAACAAATAGGAAGAGCTAATGCACAAATAGACACAGATAAATACAGAATACAAAAAGAAGAAATACTACACATATAAATACAAAAATATTTTTCCACGGCTGTCTTTAAACACTATTGTTTGGACACAAAATACATACCAGTCACCACAGATTACACATGTAGGAAATCTGCATTATACTCACATAGAAGCTACGCTACCATCCTTGTTTAGGATTCTCTTCAGGACTTAATAAATGCTATGTTTGCCTTGAGCTATATTCAGTCCAAAGGAAAAATGATAAAAGCCTTTCTTTAAGGGGAAAAAAACCCCAAAACTTGAGGTGACATAACAGTTTCAGTAATAAAAATGTATATTGAAAAACATTTTTAGAGATCTATGTGGAGCAAGCAATCTAGCAGCATGCAGGAATTATATCCTGATTGAGTATACTGGGATGTGGTCCAAACTAATCTAAACTAAAGCAGGTCTGTGTAATAACTTATCTTAACAATCCACAGATGTTAGGCAACCAAACAAATGCTCTGATGAAGGATTACAGTGCTCTAATGTGGCTTCTGGACCTCCATGCGATGCATCAGTAAAATGAAGAGTGTTAGACAACTTTACTCTGGCCTGTCACCTCAAAAATGGTTTCTGTTTACTTTTTTCTGGATGGTGAGCTCCGATGCAGCACTATAGTAAGTCATTCAGGACATCCATAATCTGATTTTTGATGCTGGGTTTGTTTCTGGTTTATTGGACCCTTGCATAAATCAGTTCATATCTGCACATGAAACTATTAAAGAAAACCACTAAAGGAGTACTCCTCATTCAAAGAGTTCATATGCACAACTCCGGAAAACTATGCATTTTCACAGCAAAGCAAGCGGTTCTAGGCTTTACTGCTACATAACAAAAACAAAGTGGCACATACAGGACTTGGCAGAGGTGGGTCAACAATGCCCACACAGATTCATGTAGAAAACATTACAGGCTGCGTGAAAACATGCTACCATGCTTGCCTTCATGTGGAATATGGTGTATTTCATTCACAGAAAAAATATTCCTCAAACTTACTCTTACAGGTACTGTTGAATGTGATCCACAATGAGTAGGAACAGTTTTCCTGTACTAACACATGAAATTCCAACTTGAAAGATCCCATAGTAAATAATATATACACACAGAGAAAATGAGCATTTTCAGTTACAAAAATACGAACACTTCTTTAAGATTATATGTTTACAAACTATATTTTAGAATGGAGAAAATTCTGTTCGTTGAATTCTAATTTGATGACTTCCTTCCAAACATGCAGTGGGATGCTAAAGTCACACTAGAGGGAAAACAGACTATACCAAATTTGTTTGACACATGTCAGGCAAAATTCTCACTGAGCTCAGTGCAACTTCCACAGATACCCTACATGCAAGCCCAGATTCTTAGCTGGTTTCATTATATACCCATTCCTTCATGGTTTTGAGCTTAAGAACGACAAACTCACAATATGCTGATTCCCATGAATCCTGCTTCATCTACATACAGGAAATTAGGCTTACCAACTGTGTTAAAAGGGTAGGCCACAAGCTATTCCTTACTGAACCTTCATTCTGTCATTAGTAATTATTTCCCTTCTGAAGGGTGTATATGCAATTTCCTATCAGTTTATTGCTTTTGCTCACATTCCTTTAGCCCACTTCTTCTATGCACTTCTAGAAGGCTTTAGTTACTTCAAGCAGACCCAATCAAGCAGACTCTCTTCTCTGCTTGAGGCCCCATTAACTTCAGTGGAGCTCTGCCACATCCTACAAGTTGTCTCTTGAAAGTTAGAGGGAAGGAACATTATCAGTTTTCCCTTATGAAACTTTTCATTCATAGAATCAAACTAGACCAAAGGTCATGTAATTTTTCTGGGATAACATAATATATTTATCAAAACATGGAATTAGTATACAGTATTACAAAATGAATTATGTAACATAACCCTAGCTAAATTTTCACGACTGCTTCACTCCATGAAAATCTGACTAAAAGCAGCCAAAAATCTACTTGAATCCCTCCATTCACAACAAATCCAAAATCTAAATAAGCAAAACAAGCAAATCAACTCCCTTTGTTATGAAAACATGTTTGTGAATACACATTTTCATTAAACACATTTTTCAAAACTGTACAGGCAGTTGAGTCCATCCAGTGGCTTCTGACCACCAGAAGGGGAGGTCTTCTCACCACATCTCTCCTCTAATGCTCTTCTCCCTATCCTGGTTTGTTCTTTCCCTCCCCTGCTCTTCCTCTTCCTTTCTCTTCCTTGCTCCCACGTACACGGTACCACGTGCACCCTTGTACCACCTCTCTTGATTATGAGGTCCTCCTAGGAGCCACTTGAACTCAAAAATGTAGGAATTTACCTGTAATTTTTTGTTAGGTTCATTTTATATCATATCCATTTTTATCATGAACAGCAAAACCATATGGCCAGGAACAAGCAGGCAAATGAGAAGAGCAAGTGTTTTCCATGGCAGTGTCTTGTAGAACTACATCTTAAAGCCGTATCAATACCAGTACATGAAACTTAAGAGAGAAATTCTTTGAGCACTGAAGCCAAATGACATGAAATAACCTGCACCTATAGTAGTATACCAGTATACTAGTAGAGGCACCTATACTAGTACACCAGGAACACTTGATGAGACTCAAGTGCTAGCCAAAATCTTGCCAAGTAACCTTCAGTTTAGTAATTTACTGGTCAGCTTAGTAGTTCAGACATTCTAACATTTAGGAACAGTCCCAGATTTTTTAAATTTGCTCGTACAGAAGTAGCCTAGGAATCTAGTTTCTGATTTTGCTGAAGCCTCTGCTCTAGCACAAAGGGTTCAAAAGGACAATAAAATTCTCTAGGTGAATTGAAGCCGTATGCAGAAGACAAAAAAACAGAGCCAGCCGACTGCTTTGCCCACACTGCTATTCATCAGACGTAAGGGACTCAGCAATTTGAGGACTGTGATATAAAGCACTCTCTCAGCATTCCTTGTTCTTCCATTCCTGTGAGGAGCTGATTTTCTTCAGAACTTAGGTTTGCAGCTTCATATTTTTACCCTGATTTAGTAAAAAAATGAACAACAGCAATAAAATTTTACACAAGCACAGAAGTTTTCAAGGTATTATGTTCTTATAAGTTTCATGAAGTAGGCAGCTCTGTAAAAGTCCTATAAATATTTCAGTAGTACAATCCTTTCAGGATCACAGAATTTGTGCAGCAAGTCAACCTCAAGACATGTTCTAAAGGAAAGAGGCTCCACTGCCCATTGAACTACTTGTCATCTTAAACTCTGTGTTGTCATTTAAATGTTTGCACTGACAACATTCATGAAGCAGCTTTGAAAGCCTACCATATCAGAATTTTCCCCTTGTACCAGAGATACCATTTCATACTCTTCTTCCGCTTGTCTTTTATAGTTAAATAACTGAGATGTTAACTTTCCAAATCAAACCCTCTGTATATGATTAAGGATGACAGGAAGACTTTTAAATTTCTATGTCTACACGTAGATGCCTATAGGCATGCCAGGTATTTAACTTCCCATTACTGTCAACTGATGTCTAGTCAATAAGGTCAACAGAATCCAAAGAGAATCCACTCACCCTGAAGTACACACACAAAAATAAAATGAAATCACCTTCCTAATCATACGCTAGTGCCATGAGAAATATGTCAGCATACGCCACCTGGCTGTCACATGCCACTTAAAAAGTGCACGAGCCTGCCACAAGACCTCTGTCACGTCTGCTAGCCATATGCATCTATCTCATAACAAATGGCATCAAGAATGGCATGAGAGATCTACTTTTAAGCAACTGAATCCTACATTAATCTTAAGAAACTTATTCCTGACCTATGTTTCTAAATGCCCAATTACAAACGACCAATACACGCATGCAGAAAATGTGCAGTGGAGTAATAATTCAAGGAGTTAACACCAAAAGTTTTTAAGACAGTTTTGTTGACATTGCTGCTAGCAACAGCATTACTAGTCATTTTAAGATCAAATTAAAACAGAAAACAACTGACTTTCTACACATGCCTTGCTGACAAAATCTCTCATATACAGCTGCCAATCCTTATGAATGCTCCCAACAACCACCACAAAAATTAGACATTCTCAAAAGTAATCCTGCAGCAAGCAGAGTATTTAAAGTGATAATTTCAGGCAACCATAAAGTTATCATAGGAAATAATATCTTCTTTAAAATAGCCCACATACAGGTGCAAGTTAGCATCACAATGTACTTCTCTGAGAACATCGCAGAACCTTTAGCCTTTGCAGTTCAAGTGAGGAAGAAACCAACATTACTGCTGGAGAATTCATATTTTTTGTCTAAAAATTCATACCAGCAGATTTACTTGCAGTAGTTTTAAAATTTCTCTCCCTACAAATATTTCTTTATCTACTGCACAAATAAATGAATTAACACATTTCACTATCACACACTACAAAAATTGCATTGATTGACTTTCTTGTAATTGTGATCCCATAAAGCAAGACTACAGTTTGGACAAATCTGTGAAAGCTTGACCTCAGCTTCCTTGCAGCTCTGCTTTTTGTGTTCAGGATGACTGTTTTTAGGTCTGCTTCTAACTAGGATGATCAAAACTTATAAACTTATAATTTTGAGAGAGATGGAAGAGACTATCATATCAGGAGAAGGGAGGAAAAGACGAAAGGGGAGTTTTGTCTCTTAGCTTGTCTGGTTAAAATTCAGAGGGACTCAGGAAGTAGTACTCAATAGCAAACTACTTGTTCTGGGCTTGAGAATAGCAAACCCTCAAGAACATTTTATGAGGGTCAGACAGTACAGGCTTTATTCATCCACAGGTCCTCATGATAAGGCTTACACCACTTTTCTTGACACTCCTCAACATTCCCAAACATCCCAATGGTTTGGTTCATCCACAAGCCCTGCAGTTAGCCTTATGCCACTTAATTTCATTTTCTGCATATTGCTATACTCCTTCCCCCCTTACTCATCTTGTCCATAATATCTAGTTTCATTCTTGGTATTTTTACGCCCTGCAGTTAGCCTTATGCCACTTAATTTCATTTTCTGCATATTGCTATACTCCTTCCCCCCTTACTCATCTTGTCCATAATATCTAGTTTCATTCTTGGTATTTTTACTTCCTCAGAAACTATAGAATTAATTCCCAACAATAGTCACTGCTTCAGAAAGCTCTGTTTGTGCTTTCACATTTTCCTCATAAATCAATCTATCAATTTCTTTTTCAATTTTGTTTCTCTTGCCTGAACTTCCTTCAATTTTTAACATCTTTCTGATAATGTAGTATCTGCAAATTGCTAGTCATACTTGCCATATCAACCTCCATTTTCCACAGACGATCAGACTACAGTAGAAAGCATTATCTGATAGGTCCTTTTTGTTCCTTCTTCTAACCATAAATAACAACAAAAAGATTTGTCTAATTATTTGAACATTTGGCTGCCTTGATAAGCCACAGAGGTATCAAATATATTCCTTTTAATCACTTCATGGTTTCCATAGTAACAGAAACAGATGCAATATCAACAAAAATACTTTTTAAAATGACAGAAGTCTAACAAAATAAGATAAACATCATGAAACAGTTTACAGTTAGTACTTTATCAAATTTTAGTTGTCTTTCAAAAAACAGAGATTCCCACCAGAAGCTTTCCACTCCATTTACCAACTTATATCATTACAAATTGTAGAAAAAATGTACCCACAGAACCAGCTTATCTTTAAAAGCGCATGAGTGTTTATATTTTCTGCAGAAGCTTACACTAAGACAACATTATTTATGTTTCAATACTATTCTTTCACGCAAACTGTGTCAAAAAGCTAGTAGAGAGAAAAGAGAGCATTTTTTATAGAATAAAAAATAATTCATGAAGAAAGAAATTGGAAATGTGTACATGCAGAGAAGTGCTGAAGAAGATGAGTCAAAATGGAAACACAGTTAAACAGCAGAGTGGAATTCTTGAGGTAAAAGATAAAATCTTGGAAGGAACAGTAAGTGGGTCAAGTGAAGGAGGTTATAAGAGACTTGATAAGCGAAAACTAAGTTCTGATTTTCTCAAACTCAAAGAACACATAATGTTGCCCAGAAAGTTTGTAAAGTCTCCATCCTTGGAGATATTCAACACCTAACTGGACATTGCCCTGGGCAGCCTACTGTATTTGGCATGCTCTGAGCAGGGGGTTGGACAAGATGATCTCTAGAGGTCCCTGCCAACCTCAACTTTTCTGTGGTTCTGTATGAATGAAGCACTGAGAAATCTAAATATCTTAACACAGTGGATTTTTAGCTACATTAACTATTACTACACTTGTAATTCCTCACTGCTAGAAGGTCTGCCGCTTTGTTGTCTATCTACATAGACTTTTACCTTAGAGCAAATAGTGCTCGGCTGGGCCGAGAGGGAGCAAATTTTTGTCACACTGCAGAATAATTTTGTTGCAGTGATGTCTGCTGTACAGCCTGACTGAGGCCTTCTCTGAGCATCTTGATTGACTGTCTTTCCATATGCTGTCTTGTGGGCAATCAAGGTGGGTGATTACCAACTCTGCTTACCCAGAATTTCCTTCTGTTCCCACCAACTCATATGCTGGGAAATTCTAGCTGCTGAATTTTGCATAGAGCTCCTACATCCTCAGTTCCACATGAAGCCTACATAAGACTCTCAAAGCCTTATAACCAGATTGCAAAATCAGGCCTCTAGCTTGCATGGGATTCAGTGAGGGAGAGAGTGGAACCAAAGGTATGCTCCCTCCTGCACCCAGCAGTCCAGCACACAGCCCAGTCCAGCCCTACCACTGCTGCCAGGGACAGTGAGGACCCCTGTTGCTGCCCATCAGAGACTGAGCCAAACAAAGATGTTGTAATCCTCCCAAACTGATTTATTACAAATACTCTTTAATATCACATACAGATACAATACTAAACACAATCCAAATAAACCTAGAAATGTAAGCTTAAATAAATTAAATAATGGTAACATTCTATCAATTTGACCCTTCGTGTTTTAACATTTTTAAGCAAGTGCAAACATGTTCATACTGAAACAGCAAAATCGTATTATATGACTGCACATTGCTTTTAGGTTATTCATATGCAGCTGATCTATTCAGTCTTCAGAATTTAAAAAATATCACCACAGTGGAAATATATATACAGAACTTTGCAAGTTTGGGGGATGTTAAGTATGAGATGGCAACTACTTATAAAAGAATATTTTGCAGCAGTTAGTACTACTCAGTAAGGGTTTTTGACATAACACAAAACAGGATTATGCCCTATACATGATAAACAAATTCATGATGTAGCTGCCTTCATATAATTACAAATACTTAAGTTTTTTATGTTATTTGCTACTAAACTAGTATCCGTAAATGCATGAAGTGTTTTTATTACAGAAGGCACATTTTCCCAACTTTGATATGATTACTGCAGCTTCTTAAATATTTGCAACAGCTATTTTGAAAACAAACATACACTTCTTTTTTGTGTGATATTCTGCCTTATACAGATCAGCAGTCTGATCTCCATTTCTGAAAAAGCTGACTATACTGACAAATCACAGCATACTATATGAGTTGGCTAAGCATGTTATTTGCAGTTATGTCCTTACTGCAAGGATGACAAAGACTTTTTTTTTTTTAATTCCATCTTTGTTGATCCTACCTTCTGGGATGTCCATGGTCCTTGCTCTTAATTCTCCCACCTCTCGCTCCAGGTGCAGAGTCTGAGGCTAAGTTGATTAAGTCTGTGCTATCTGTGCTATCAAGCTCGAGCACAAAGGAACCTCAGTAAATCTGGGATGGAAGATTTGAGGAAGGGGAAGAGAGAATATCAGTGTTCTACAACAAAATTGAGTGGATATCTAAAATTTAAAAAAATTGGGGAAAAACAATGTATTTTTGGTAAGGAAAAGTGTAGATTTTTAGGAGAGTAAAGATTGCAGGATGACTGAGAAAGGGGTAAACAACTGTGAGATTGAACATGGAAGATTCAGCATATAAGAAAAAGGAAAACAGGGCAGGAAAATGCAGTAGGCGTTTCATGCCAGTTTCAAAATATCTTAAATTTTTGAACTGATCTAAACAATGCACTGTTGACAGCCAATCCACAGATCATCATTGGTATCAATTTCAGAAGTTTGCTGCCCTGATTTTACAATACCACTGGCAGATCACAGAGGGAAAGAGGGGAGTTTCAGTAAGGTAAGAAGATGTAAAGCAGTGTAGAACATTACAGTTGGGAAATTCAAACAGTGATGATATTTCAGTTATCTAATGTGGCTACTGCTACAAAAACAGGTTCAAGAATTGAGATCAGAACTTTGCTAGATGATTAGACAACCATTCTGATCTTCTGCACTTACCTGTACATTCACAGATATCTAATGAGGCTTTGTATTTCCTAAACAAATAAAAGACATTGTGTAGTGATGACTTAAGGGTATAGGGGGAAGAAGTCACAGTTAAGTACATCTAGCCCCTTCAGCATCAGAAAAACAGGGATGTGTACTCCATGGTGGTACAAATATAGGGACCATGAGCCCTTAGTTCACATTTATATATTGGTGAAGATGTTTTGTGATCAAAGGTACAATCCAGATATAACTATATAACACAAACAGGCAGTCTTTTGAGCCAGATAACTGATCTGTTGGTGTCGGGTTTCTGTGCATGACTGGAGCTAAAAGAATTCTAATGGGCAGCGAGATTCTTCTTAAATGCTGGCTCCCCGAGCACTTGCATTTCGTACAGTGGAAAGAGCTACAGCATGAGCACTCGAGGAGGGAACGTCCTCACTACATGCTTGGTAGAAGGTGGCTTTCCTTAACAGCTTCCAGAGTTGCTGGGGTAAAGCTACTGCATCCTAAACTTGGATCCAGACATATTTAACTACTGAGTTGTAGAGACATACACTTCCCTCTTCTTACTATATAAAGCCACAATCATCTTTGCTACATCTTACATAGATCTTGTTAATTATTCAGTCATATTTAACATAACTGAACGCTAAACACAAACCATGGTTTGTGGGAAGGTTTACAGGAAGCAGCAGTATTTCTTATCAGCTGATCAAGAAACAAACCCAGCCCTTTGCTGGGTCCAAAAAGCTTGATGCTTTTTTTCCAGCTGAAAAGACCATTTTAACCAACCATTCCCAATAATCTTTTGTGCACAGTACTTTTCCTCCTAGTCCTGATTTGACCTATGCATGTTCTCCTGGATCCATTTTAGAACATTTTTTAATAATTCAGATTACATAACATACCTACCAGTGTCAGCCCAGCCAAACAAAACAACTTCATTTAAATCCAAAACAGACATAATAGACAAATCAGACAATTTCATCCTCATCCACAGACACGGGTTTTTATTTAGGGTTTTCTAGAAGATTTTATTCCATTACTATCTATTGTTTCTAAAATGCAACTTTAACCATACATTTATGTTTCTCACTAGTTTACAATTAATTTCAACTCTGTATTGAAATACTTTAATCAGGTCAATAAAGTACATATTAATAAGGTTAGTATTGTTCTACTCCAGTTGTCTCAGTAAGTTTTAGTGATTATACTAAAACCATGGGTTTATCCCAGCTTAAATACAACTGGTTTACTGGAGGTCAGACTCTTCTGGCTCTGTGCTCCTTAATAACTTTGTCTTAACCACTTCTACTCTTTATTGTCTCTAGACAAAGGAATGCAGGGAAAGAAGGGAAGACCTGTGGGATGAGATGGGCAGAAGAAAGAAAGGCCAAGGGGATAGCAACAAACAGGTGCAAAGGTTCAAAGTAGGGTGAAGAGGAAAATAAATCTAAAGAGACAAAAATAAATGGAAGAGAAAATTTCAGAGAGAGACAATATGAAGAAAGTGAGACAAATATGAGAAATTAAAAGGAAGCAAGTTTGTTGGAGAACAGGGCTGCCACGTTGTCACACTTTGAAGGTTATTTCATTTGAAACACAGATGATGCATGGACAAAACTTATTTCAAAGTGAATGGTTCTTCCTTTCCTCAGACCTAAAAATGGGATTTTGTTTGGTTTTTTAAAGTTTCATTCTACAGTTTCTCAGATACTTTTATTTTGGTTTTAGAGGTCAGAAAAGAAGGAAGACATATGGGGGATTTGGGGTTTCCTTTCTTTTTTAAGCCAAATGCATTTTTGGCAAGCTTTATGTCTATTCATGTAAAATCAGTCAAGATTGATATTAATGAACCTACACACACGCATGTGTAAAACATGCTAAAACAAGCCTACCTAACAAAAGAGCTTACTAAGATTCTTACTACACAGTAGGAAACAGTAGCAGATGGGAAGTGAGAAACTAGAGCTCTGAAGGGAAACACAGCATTTCAAGCTGCTTCTGTAATAATCACTCAGGATTACCATCTTTTATTTGCAAATCCTTCACTTCTTTTCGTCCTGCCTATTTTAAGTAAACAAGAAGTATTCTTAAGTTTCATGTTCAACCAATAGAAGAAACATTTTTTTTTAACACTGGTGATTAGAGTATTTGTAGCCTTTGATTTATATGTAAGTCTTGCTCTTGATCGAAGCACTTGCTGCTTCGATCCTGTGTGAATATCAAGCTCGTTGCATAGAAGTCAGACTACTGCAGCAAGTTTTATATGATTTTAATGGCTGTCTTTCAAACTAAATTGATGTAGAAAATACTTTTTTCTTTCAGTTTCTAAATCTGTATATATTTACTTATCCTCCATATGAAATATTACTATACATAGCCATGTAACCATTTTGCTTGAAACTGCTGCTGAGACTATGCTATGTCACTTGGAGTGCAAGCACAAGAGATTTTTCTTTTTTGAAACATTTATAGCATTTACCATACTTAGTCACCCCAAAGAGTTTACAAGACATAAGCCTGAAAGTTGCTATATACTATATTAATCTTGAAAACTGTTCTCTTTCCTTGTTGTTTGAAGTACATGAATCATTGCACTTGTTTAATACAATACTATGTGACATTTAAAGTGGAAAAGGAAATTACTGGGCAGCTAAAGTTAGCCATCCAAGAAAGCTCATAGACCTAGAGGAATAAAGACTAACAGAGTACATACCTTTCAGCTATTCAGTAAGATAAACTGCTAAGAAATGGTAATTACGATTAAAGTATTTCTGGGCAGGTTATATACTTAAAATGATGGAAAAATAAAACCAAGAATAGAAGCAAGGAGGAAAAGGTGATCTCTCAGCTCACAGCAACTGTCATATCTACATTTGTATCACAGATGCAGCCAAAAAATAGAGTTCTCAGTGGCATATGAACAGTTCTACAATGAAACAATATAATGCAGATTGCTATCAAACAAATGGAAGACTTAACCAAGTGAAAGGGTAGACAATACAATATATGATATGAGTTTTGAGAAAACAACCAGGATAGCGAACTTATAAGCATACTGTACATCAGGAAGCTGTTCTTTCCATAATTTAGCACTCCCAAAAGAATGGCTTTTAAAAGAAAAGCAGTTAAACCCAAAATCTGATCCTTATGGGACTACAATAGAAAGACAGTCATTTTATGTGGACTCTCATTTTGAATTAGCTCTGTTATTTATCATTTAACTAATTTTAATCAACTTGGTAGCTACAAAGTTGCTTTTGTATCGTTCTAGTTTATTTAACAAGGTGTGATGTAATAGCAGGATGCTAAGTGCAGTATAAACACGAAATAAATGACAATATATTAACTATAATGGAAAACAGAAGTCTGTAGTAATAATAATAATATAATTTACAAATTTGCAAGTAATAAGAAAATAGTAAAAAGTTGAGAACAAAACGAAAAATGAACACAAATAAGGATGCTGACAGACAGCATATCAGTGATTGTATGAAGTATTATTTCCCTTTAAAAAAAGGAAAAGATTAAATGAGGATTTCAAGAGGACAACTTTCCAAAGCAAAGTCTCAAAAATCTACACTCTTTACACTGAAAGTGAGCTATTGTTTAGTGCATCAAATCAAAGGAGTAAATTCACTGAAGAAAGCAGTAACTATATATAAAGCTAAAAGCCAGGACTCTACAGCACCTAGTATGACACTAGCTGCCTATGCTTCCACAAACAAACAGAGCCCTTAATCAATACAGTTAACAGAGCCAGAGAAAGATTCAGATCAGATTCAGTCTAATTCAGAGCAACCCATCACTCAGAGGACACTGACTACATCTCTGATAAGTATAACAAAAGCTTAGACACAGCTCACACACAATGTTGGTTTTTCATCTGGAACTGCTTCCCACCCAGGCTGGCAGGTAAGTGCCTTGATCTAATCTCTCTTGGACACCCCAGCAGACCCCACTTTAATGGTCCACACAAGAGACCAAGAGGGCAGCTCCTTTAATGTAAGCAACAGGCTCAACTGAACCCAAGCTGAATCATCAGAAAAACATGCATAGGTGTATACAGCAAAGGGCTATAACCTGCAACACAGGATATCCACAGATATGCAAGAGTAACTTAATTTATACACCGAAGAGGTAGTGAGAAAAAAACAAAACAATACAGGAAAAGCAGGGGCAAGAAATCTTTCTCTGTTTTAATTCACTATTCTAGCCTGTAGCTTTTCCTGCCACACTGCCCTTACACAGCCAAGAAGTTGTCCCTACGGTTTCTTTAACCCACCCACAAAGAGAGCCAGATCAGTCCCTCGAACGGGCTAAGAAAGCTGACTTCTCTACAGCTGTAAGGTCTGATCCAAATTACCCTAAGAGGTAAAGCTGTCAGCCTGTGAAAGGTCCTGTGAGCGGTTTGCTGGATTGATCTTCAACTGCCCTGTGTCCATTTGTAGAAGGTATTTGGCCAGAAGAGACTACAGAAGAGAAAACTGAACCTGACTGATACATGCCTATGTGAGTAATAAAATACATGAGTTTTGATCACTTACCACATGTTGTAGAGATGCAAGTTACATTACCATTAATATCATCTCAGGAACATTCAAAAAATCTCCTCCAATCACAACAACACAATCATCACGTGCATGCCATCAAATATTTATAGAGATTCCTAGCAAATCTGGTCTACAATAATTAATACATATTTCTCAAAATGCTGAACTTTTTACAATGTAATATCCCCAACCATTTTTACAAAATTGATCAATAAAATTTTTTTGCAATGGGATTCTGCTTTTTATGGGCAAGGTAATTACAAATGTAATAAATCATAAAGAAAAAACATTTAATTCCAAGGTTCTCTGTAAACCTGTTCCATAAAAATTAGTTGATGCATGTTTAGTTCAGTATACTGAAATTGCCCAATATGTGATTAAACTTCAGGACTAAGGAACTTGTAACTCTTTGGAAATCTCAGTCTGTATTTACACATGATCAGGCTTTACCTCCTGCATAAGGAAATACAGATTACATTTTCTGCAGATATTCACTTCTTCATCTCTAACCAGTCATTAAACAATCAGTAACAAATATTTTATATCATTTTATACAACAGCTGGGGGAGATGATTAATTTACCTTCGTAGGAAGGAATTGTAAATGGGTCCACACATTAAGGGAATCAAAAAAAAAAAAAAAAAAAAACAAAACCCAAATGGAAAAAAAAGTTACAGAAACTCTCTCTACATATTTGCTTGGTTAATATACACAGTTGTATCCTCAGCCTCATGCATTATATTTAATAAAATCATGTATCTATCTCAGGTATATCCATGACAAACTGTCCTAAGCCCTCGCTAATTGCAGAATTGAAGATATATAGATGGCAGGATCCATCTGTTAAGTAGAAGCATGAAAGGCTCCAGGATGTAAAAGATATAAAAGATGTAAAAATATAGATGGAAGTATCCTTTATGTAGGACATAGCCTGGCTAAAAATACACTGAATTTTAATCCTGGATGAGGATTAAGGTTATTTATTACAAAAAGAGACAGAGAGAGCAGATAACATCTAGTCCTAATAATTACTTTGTTCTCCAGAAATTTTTTCTATTTGCCAATTTCTCATAATGCTTAATATGTCATAAATCTTATTAAATCTTTGTAGCACAATTTTTTTAAAACTAACACTGAAAATCTGTGCATCTTTCAACAGAACAGCCCCAGAATACAGATGCTAAATTTAGTTCTATTTAATGTCTCTACATTGTTTTGTAACAACTAACAACAAAGAATTGTAACTCAGCAGCATTCATAACTATAGAAATATTAAATGTATAATAAAGTCATACTTGGTCCAAAAATCTATATATCAGTTTAAAATCCCACCACTTGAGAGGATCTTACATGAATCAAGGTATAATGATTCAAGCTGAAAGATATACATTCCAAGAAGAAAATAAACTGATTAAGAAATCTCTTAGGGGAATGAAGGGCACATTCTGGGCTGTCAAATCAACCCAAGTTTAAATGAAAGAGTTTTTGCGTGCTCAGGAGAGAGAGCCATACTGTTTCTGTAATGACCATGAAGAACCTAGATCGCCAGAAGATGTACAGGGGGTTCAGGCAGTTCAGTTAGCAAAACCTTTTTTACAGAAGGATGGTCCAGGAGACCAGGACCAGGAGAAACCTTCCAGTAACTCTTTAATAAAAGCATGTTAAAAATTGTATCCCTACAGAAGAGGACAGTTCTCAAATACCACTGTTTGGCACAATTTCAACTAGGTTAGATTGTTTCAAAGCAATAAGAAACAATTGTATCTAGAAAACAGACTGCTATTGGGAAAAACTGAAGGTGCACTGCTCAGCTAAAAAACTCCTCCATCAGGCACTGTTGGAGAACCAATAATTCTGACCGAGCTCTTTGTTTGGACATCATGAGACAGCTCTGTTGGTGTATGATATCCCCCCAGCTACCCCACTGAATAACAAATTCCTTTGAGCGCCTGAGTCTAAACAAAGGCTAGGCATTTTCCTGGGCTGGATCTTCTGCACATTTGCTATTCAGATCTGCCTCCACCCTGTCTTCAAAAAAAAGGGAGACCAACAGTGTCTCCAGTCTCTGAGGCTAAATTCCATTAGAATATTAGCTAGAACAGATACCAAGTTTCATGTCTTCTGGGTGAAACAGATTAAAATTCATAAGGTTTGAAACATTTGCCTGCCCAGTTTCTCTTTGCAAAGCAAGCCCTTCCCTTCAGCCCTGTTCTACACCCAGCAACTTTCAGCGGCTTCCATGAAACCACTTCTGCAGTCTTCCCTTGGAGTTTTTTTCTATAACCCCTTTAGCTTGGCTGTAGCTCCTCATGCTCTACCTACATGCTGAGGTCTTCCTGGAACATGCTGCCTGCTTGACATCATGCTCCTGGACATCCCCCACCTGTGTGCATTCAGTTTTCCCTTAGATGTACGCTGCCAAACTTTTTTCCCACCCTACCGGAAGCTGCGGATGACGGCATACAAAAAGCAACCTCCTTGGGCTTGCCAGAGCTGCCCCCTTGCATATGCGGTCCTCCACTCATAGATACATGTACGAATTTCAGATACATTTATGTGAAACATTCAAGGAATAGCTCAAGATTATGCGCATCTATGATTCCAACTGCCACGTTTCCTCGATTATCAGCCCGCCTCTGACATGGACAACTGCTGCGTATTAAGCAACCGTGATCTGACACAGTACAAGTATACACATTACACGGTTGTTAATAGCAATAATGGTACTTTTACTGAATTTCTATTGTCAAAGCATTGCACAACATTAATTCACTTCCAATTATTAGACTCACTGTACAGATGTACAGTGGGAAAGTGGGTTAGAGCCACATTCATCCTAGCCTCACTCAGCTAGAAGACGCTGGCTTCCACGTTGTCCTCCACCTAACCTTTCACATCATTAATTTCAAACAGTTATAAGTCTATCTAATGAAACAAAATTATTCCCTAACATTTTGATACAATAAATATATAAGAGTGCGATTTCAGAGGAGCTAGGCATGGACAAACTAAAATTATCTATACCATTTGCAATCTCTGGATTAGCCATCTCCTTACTTCAAATTCCTGAGTTTTGTACTCCAAGATGACTTCTTTACAGACTGAGATTCAGACTGAAAAATCATGACATGCAGCACAATGGGGATAAATATTATACTAAAAGATATTTTAAAACTTGTTTTTTAAAGCTCATATTATGAATATAAGTATATTCCTGTGGAATATCACAAACAACATGAGATGCTTCTACATCCCTTTTATTAACATAGTGTATTTTCTCATTAGTTCTGTATTTCATCGCAAAGAGAAAATGTCTGCATTTGTAATATACGGTATATAGTGTTTTAGAAATCTCTACTGATACCGCCTATTTCTGTACTGCTGACAACTAACACATTATTCCATCACAGAAATGAAGCTAACAAAACCACCATAAATACACAGTACCTTGCAAAGAACATTGTTTGCTTAATTTGAAATAGAATAGGGCAAAATAAACTCAGAAATAATAGTGACTGCAAACTGGATAATGGCAATGAAAGAGCCAGTGCAATTTTGGACTATATGATGCTGGAAAGGTAAGAGTCTCTCATTAAGGGTAATGAGATTGGATTTGCCTTGTTATCAAAAGGTAATAATAAATGCAAAAGAACTCATAAGAACTAAAGGACTTGAAAAAGTACTATCTTGGGGAAAATTAAGACAATTAAATGTACATATGCTGAATGACAGCAAGAACAATTTCAAATACGTATGGTGACAATTCAGTTGAAACTGCAGCTTGCTATATACTATTTTTGCATGGATTTAAGGCTGAATTTTGCTTTGGCTACCTTCTGTTGCTTTCTGCCTCTAGCTCTGGAGGAGTAGAAACAAATCCATGGAGTGACCATGCTTTGACAATTATCATACTGCACATACAGACAGACATTCTGGCAAAGTAGAAGTCAGCACACCTAGCAGCTAAGCTAAATATGATGACCATCTGCAGGAGTAAAGATGGGTGTCAGCTGGTATGAAAGAGTGACTTGGCCACATTCCCAAACAACTGTTTGTATAACTCTGGAGTCCAAAACCATCTACACAGACATGCTGTCAGCTTCTAACCAATCCTACCCCCCAGAATAACAGGAGATATGAGCCTTAACATTTACCGTGCAAGCCTTAAATACTTCTTATAATATAAGCCTTAGTACTTACTGAGAGAGTTAGCAATGAGTTAGCAATCATAATTTATTTCTAAAAGGTCCTGTTACAGAAGAAATCCCCCAACAAAGAAGAAATGCCCAATTTAAATTTAGGATTTTAATTGTACACATGACTACCATTATAGCTATCTACAAATCTTTTTGATGGCACAATCACAGGAAAAAGGATGACTAAGTACTACTAAAATATTTCCAACCTCTCAGTATTAATAACTCTAAGCAATGAAATGTAGAAAGAAAAACTGATTTTATGTGTTTGAACACAATCCCTTGCATCATTTTAGCATTTTTTTAACCGGCTGCTTCTTTTGTACTAATTTTATAAAATTATATAAATATTTTTGACTAACGAAGAATGATCAGAATTGTGTCTGATTCAAACTGTTCATGCTGCTTCCTTTTAACTTAGACCAGATAAACATATATTATTGTATTAAATCTATACAGTCATACTTGTGCAGTTTCAATGCTGGACTGCACTGATGAGAAAGGGATCGGAACCTATTCAGTAGCAGTGTTACAGTCATAAGCCTTTAGTGTAAACAATTACTTATGGGTACATACTTTTATTATTTTGTTATAAAATTCTTCAAATTACAAAATTCTAATTTTTTGGTTTGGTTTTGGTTTCAGCTAACTATGCAGAGAGTAGTTAGCACCTATATTTTATAACCTCTTGAGACCTTTCAAATCTCATTCACTGTTTATAGCACAGTGTTGATTAATTTAAGCTACATGAGCACATGACTTCTTAATACTGCACTTCACTGCTAATGTTTTCTACTTTGGTAATGCTCTTTCTTCTTAAAGTGCAACACTCATACTTTTTTACAATGAGCCTCATCTCATATTCAAATTATTAGAATTTATTTTGTTTACTGTCCTCCTGCATACACATTTGCAGTTGATGCAAATATGGAAAATATTTGCCCTTACACGAGATCCTTATCCCACTCTCTACTTTAGGGAACAGATTAATACATTTTTAACAGTTAAGTGAACAAATATTTTTCTATACTGCTACATTTTTGAAACCAGAGCTATATCTCAACCCCCTAGTATCACCCATCCTTAGTACTTTCAAATTTTCATAAATCAACCAAAGCAACACGTGCTTATTTATCTGATAATGTATCAGCTATCTGATAATGTAAAAAAGGAATTAAAAGGAAAACATCTGCTGACGCAGAAAATATTGGAAGTTTTTTTAAAAGTCAAGTTACAAAATCTTATTTTACT
Source organism: Dromaius novaehollandiae (assembly GCF_036370855.1). NCBI lineage: Eukaryota > Metazoa > Chordata > Aves > Casuariiformes > Dromaiidae > Dromaius > Dromaius novaehollandiae. Next base: position 33,722,978 of record NC_088100.1, on the reverse strand, counting down.
CCCAGTTTAAGGAATAGTATTTTTAAGGAACAGCGTTCAAAAAGAGAAGGGAATACTATTGTTTTATACTTTTTTAAATTTCACTAATACATAACAATACAAAGAAAAAAAGTAAGACTTTTCTTAAGCGTTTAGTGCTACAAAATGACACACATTTGGACAAACAGTGTCAACCTGGGAAAAAGTGTTCTCTGTTCAAATGAAAACACTCTATAAAACACAAACACTGAAAAAATAAAATAAATCGATAGTGTCCTCCCAGAAGGCAAAGTAGATAATTTTATTGTTGCAGAATGAGCAAAACAATGGAGCATCTACTGTGATCAGGAATCTGTACAATTTCTGTTTAATACCATAAAAAAGCTGATAGCTTTTCTTTTTAATGCTGATTAAACTTTTCTTACATATTCAGCACATGTGATTTTGTTTTCAATAACAGTGAAAAATCACACAACTATCTTTTACTGAAAAAAGTGAGGTCTTACCCATTACTTTAAAAAATGCCTATTTAAACTGATCTAGCTTTGAAAGTGTGGAATGTCAGAACTTAATTTGCTAGTAGTATCTTTTACTGTGAAGGCACACCTCTAAAAGTCAAGAAGAGTAACTGATTTAAAGAATACTAATAAATACATTTTCAGAAAAGTTGAATCTAAATACTAACTCAATGTGCACTTTTGCATAAAAACAAAGTCAGAAAAAAAAATTTCAACATTTGCCATCCTAACTTCTTTGGTGAGACTGAAACAAGAAATCAGATAGGAAGGTGTTCCTCTTCATTTCTGTGGTGAGAGTACCATATTCCTATCTGGAAAAGCAAGCTTTAATCACCATGGAGTTCAACACCAATCTCCCATGTCTAAGAAAATGTCCTAATTGCTAGGCTACAAAGCATTCCTGGAAGAAATCACTCTACAGCTCTCCTGTTAGTGCTGCTCTGCTTTGTATTGCCAAATTAATTGGACCAAACAGAATGTGAATTTGTTAGTGGTAAAAATACTACTTTAAAGGGAAACAAAAAGCTTAATCTGGTAGCTTTATTTTTTCCTTCTCTCTGAACACTGAGCTAAAAAAGCTTAATACTTTTTAGTGCTCTTTTTGAATGGTTCTAAAAATTCCGGAATTCATTTGTCAAAAGTGGTAAGTCACAGAACTATTCCCTAGCAGATGCTAAGGAGAATTTGCGTAGACTACTTTTGACAAGCTTATAGGGTGTGAAGTTACTATGGGGAAACAGGTAACAAAAATAGCATTAAAGATCCCTGCCTCTTTTATTTTTCATCATGCATGTCAAAAGATACATGAACATTCCACGTTGCGAAGAGCAAGTTCCTTTAGCATACTGTATTTTTTGGAAAAACAAATGAGCATATAAATAATGACTATTTAACTGATTTAAATATCTTTAATGATTTAAAGATCTGAAAGCTCAATAAGGTTTCTTAAGAGCTTTATTCCGCCCTGTACTTCCTCTGTTAGAATATACACTATATTTATATGGGTATGCATGTATCCTCACAATATGTATAAGAATACACAAGAATATATACAATACATATTTATGTATATACATACCAACCACATATACAGATATCTACAGTGCATACGAGATTATACAAGAAGGAGGTGGAATAAAGCGCTCAGAAATAGCCTTACTGACCTTTGAGATTTTATCAATACTTACTTTTTTAAGACAAGCTTTTGCAAGTGGAGGAATTATTACACTCCAAGGTGTTGCTGAAATTTTCTCTACTAAAAAAAATAAATTCTCAAATTCTTTAATTTGAATCAGTTAATTTGAAACAAATGTACTTAACATAAAAGACCACAAAAAATAAGTTAACAGATGACCATTAATAATGCTGCAGGGAACTAAGAAGGTTGTTCTTGTTTAGGCTCCATTATACTTCATGGATTTTCCAATATTATTTAAGCAGGGTTTCCACTGACCACTCTGTTATTTAGCATGCATGCTAACAGCAAAGAGAGCCATGAAAGGTTCAGGAGCCCTCTACCATGGGTTAAGAAAGAAGGTTGCAGTGGCAATACGTCTCCTTGGGTCATCAGTAGTAGAATCACATACAAAGTAAATAGTTAAAATGTTTGGCTAACAGGAAAGCTAAACCTGGATAAAGCACAGCAGCAAAAGTGCCATCCTGAGCCATTATCTGCCTGCTTTTTTGTATGCAAAAAGGAACTAATCATATATGGTAGCTGGACACTGAAAAACAGGTATTAAAGTGAAGTTGAATACAGTTGCTTCAACGAATTTGAAGAGCAAGCTAGTTTTAAAGATATATTTAAAAAATTATAACACTGAGATTTGTTCGACAGTGAACTAACTTTGCACAAAGGAGAAGAGCTCTACGTCTTATTTGAGGTAGATTTCTTCAGCTTCTTACTGGACTGCTTTATCTTTTTTCTTCTTTTATACACTGAAAGCAGCAGTTTTAGTGAGGGATTATTGAAAAGCAGTGCTTCTTTCCTGATGCCTATGAAAACCAAATCTTTTAGGAAACAAATTATGCTGAATGCTACAGAGAGATAATTTATCCGCTATCGCTTTGCAATTTGCCATGTAATTTTACTTCCTTTTGAGGAAAAACTTTTTGTGCTACAGCTGTGTTAGTCAGAACTTACATAAATTAGCCTGTTAATGGACAATTTGACATAAGACTTCTGTGAACGGAAATGTAAAAACATTCTTGACAATCCAGAAATTTTGTTCTGACAGTATTAAAAACTTCTGGTAAAACCATTAGTACACAGCTGAATTGCACAGCATACGCACTCAAGTTGTTAAGGCTTAAATTAGCAAACCATTATGTAAACAAATTTTAAATATAATTTAAAGGAATTAAATGACAAACTCTCTGCAGAAACACCTGACATGCAATTAGAAAAATGTTTCCAAGTTTTCTGTTTTTCAGAGTATAAATCACTGACATAATAATAAAATGAAAATAATTTTAGTCAAACCTAGATGAGAAATGTCCATCCCTAGTATCTCAACACTGACAGTTGACATTATTTTCCACAATCACAGAGCACAAAGTTCAGTTAAATCACTTTTTATCTATTATGTATTTCACATCCTGATTTCCTCTCAATCATCCTTTACATATGTAAATAGAAAAATGAGTCATCAAACTGCTCTATTCTGCGCACCAGCATTTCTGGAAAAAATGGAAGCATGGTAACACAACTATTTTTAAGAATCATCATTTGCTCCCATCTATTTTCACTTTTAATTTGATCAGAAATTGCAATCTTAATGAAGTCTATGAGATGGTAGACTGATTTCTAGAGAAAAATATGTGGCTTACACTGAGGCATCAATCTTCCATCTAATCTTTTCTGACAGTGTTGTATGAATTTCACATAGTTCAAAACATCCACCCCACCTCACAAAACACTTTGATTTGAAGAAACTGTACTCTCATTCAAGTTTACTTTTGTACCCTGAAGTGTATCTCTGCTTCTTTAAGAAGAGAGAAACAGAGCTGCACACCTTCATGCATTAGGTGTTTATAAAGGAAATTCATCTTTCTAGACTGTATAAGCAAATATTAGGAAAAAGCTTTTACAGGAACAATGCAAAAGTCATGTTTTATTATCTGATGTCTTTTGCTATACAAGGCTCTAGCACAACTGCATTAAAGAAAAGAACACGTAGTGATAGCTACAGTTTTGGGAGGACTGAATCAAGTTTCTGTCCATTCCTTGCCAAGCTGCAGAGGAACATCACCCAGACGTTTTGCTCACTTCTCCATTGCCCTACTCACACCTCAAAGAGAAGGGAGAATAAAATGGAAACAAGTAAATTAACAAACCTACCACTATGTTGGCCATTAAAATGCTGCTGTACGGAACAGAAATAGTAGGATCTGGAGCAGAAGTGCTGACATTCCATGAGAAACTGTGTAAAATATGTAGAAAATACCAAATAATGCCAGCTTTTTTCTAAGCAGCTATATTACTTCCTTCTGAAATGCTGCCTCATGTAAAATCCTGTTACTAACATTCTGGTTTCTTACAAAGTATGCACAATGAACAGGTTGCCACAATAACATTAACACTGTTTCTAAATACTAGGGTAATACAAATGAAGAAGACACTTGTATTTTTTCTATATGCCATACAATCACCAACTGTTTTCAGTAAGCACAACCACTGATATGATTACTAACAGTATGAACACAGTGAATACTCTCACTGAATGACTAAATTTAAGCCTAAATTTAGTAAATAAATTAATAGCCCTCTCATCTAAAAATGCTCCCATTAAATGTAGTTTGTCTGCAACCATGTGAAGAAAGAGTAGACTTGGGTGAAAAATATGAAAAGCTAACCAATACTCAATGTACATGCCAGAACTTAAAATACACATTTAGTAATGCCTTTTGACATATTCAAATAAGAATCATTAGAAGGTATGTGCCTCATTAGCCACTAGGATGTATCAGTTACTGTCAATTAATTTTGTAAGTGCACTGTAATCACAGAATTCTCGTAATAAAACTAGCATGCCTACTGACTCCCATTACAAGGAATTAATACTTTGGGATGTCATATATTATTTTAAGTAGAGGGAGAAAAATGTATATAATAAGTTCTGGTCTATATTTTTTAAACACTCCTTAAAATATATTTGGCATTTACTTTAAAAGGTAAAAAATGGCTCCAGAGGCTTTCCCTAAATTATTACATCATCTATACCACATTTAAAAAAATATCTTAGCTAAGAATAACAGCTGGAAGGAACCTCTTAAGGGATCACATACATCCCCCTGCAGTCACGAGCAACCACATCATATAAATCCTTCCTTAAACTTGTCTTTAAAACTTTACTAAGTTATTTTTCTCCTTCCAAGGAGTCATAGCAAAGATTTTCCCAAAGCTTTATGCTACCAACTGCAAAAATCTTTTCCCAAGACAAAAGCATTTATGGTCAATTTACATGCATTTGGTCTTACTTATTCACTGTCCTCTAGTTTAATGATTATTTTTACTGCTTATTATTTAAACTTGCTGTATTTCTAGATATCGATTATAATTTCTCCAGCTTTTGCCTCTCTAATCTCTCTAGTCTCCTCTCACATGATGGACTCTTCGTTCCTTTGATCATCCTTTGTATGACTTTCTTTGTACTTGTCACAGTTTGAATTTAGCTTTATCAAAGATGGGTAACATATGGTACACAACATCCAAGGTGAAGTCTCATCAGTACTACCATCACTGGCGTAAATCTCCACCTCTGCTGGAAATATCTTGAATCTGGGGTCCTACTTGACTTTTTCTGGGCTTGGCACTTCAGTAATTCACAGTTCACCATCCTTTCCAACTTATGAACCCCTAGCTTGTAGGAACTTGGTGCACAACCTTTAATATTAATATAATTTATAGTGGTAAAAATTCACATGGAGAGAACAAGAGTCATCTAAACATGTATCAAACTACTTTACTAACATTAAACTCACCAGATAGATAAAGAAGGGTTTGTCCCTACATGTAGATTAGTCAGGAATGTTGAGCCAATGAAAAAAATTAACAAATACTATTTTTCTGGTGTTGCTCTATCTATATTATAGCAATTGTTCTGCTTATAAAAGACATTACCTGCCAGTTATTTAATCATCTTTTGCATTAATTTATACTATATGGTCTGTTAGCTTTCAGAGAAAGGCATTGTTAAAGCAATTGTACCTTATAAAAAAGTTCCCTATACTCCTCACATAATCAGGCTCAACTACTGTATAATCTCCTGCTGACCCCTATAATTTTTCAGTGGTGAATGACAAGTGGCTCAGCTTTGTCACAAAGTATAAATGATATTTTCATGTATGTTATTAGGGCATTTTCTTGGCATGTGGAAGCTTGGAGTTCAACAATGGCAAAACCTAAATAAAGCAAGGCAAGTGCAAACAACAAGGATATCTTTATCTGAAGTTAGGACAATCCTCAGGTATGTCTTCAGCACATGTCTTCAGGGAACTTCAGTGCTGTGAGGCCTATTTTCTGGGTTTCAAATAGCATCCGTCAAAGATAAACACATAAGTTGTCCCCTCATCAAATCAAGAATATACAATCCAGGTTCACCTGGATTGCTCTCCCAAACCTAGGCGGCTAAATTGTACCTAAGTGGCACTTTCAGCCCTTAAGACCTTTGCTGTATCTGGTCCTAAAGCTGTTTCTGCTGCAAGAGCACTACCTTTTTAATACACTCCAGTGGAGTCATCAATGATGCACTGCTTTAGAAACAAATCAATATCAAGTGGAAACTTCTCTCACTCTATCCTAAGTGATTTAGACTAATAGAATGGAAAAGATCAGAGGTCCTGGGTTGTTTCACTATATTGTTCAGAGCAGCACGTAGAAAACAGTGGAATGAAACTGTAGCAAGCCGTATTTCATAACCATTAGAAAAACAACCATGTCCATTAGGAACTAGGAAACAAAACAGAAAACAACTCAGAGACAGACATTAGGGAACCATTTCATCTCCCATGTAAATAACTGCCTTTAACAGACATTACGGATGCTGGTGATCACAGTTATTCATCCTCCCTGATTTGGGTAGCACCTCATCACAAACTGGTGTGAAAACCAAGTTCTGTAGCTATGATAACATAAAGTACATGCATAAGCAGCTGCAATACATACTGCTGCACTTGAAGCAAACTGAATTCTCAAACAAGCTGACAGCTCCCCTTCACGCTGCCAGGCCACACAAACGTGTTCTTAGAACACTCTTGCCTAAAGAAAAAAATACTACAATGTACACATGCGAGAGAAGGTATTTTTCTGTAAGCTTTGCACTAATTGCACTAATTTCAGCTGAGTGACAGTGAAGCTAGCTACTTCCCACTATCTAAGTCTCCAAGTTAAAAGCCCCGAATACCTTTGCCAGACCTGCCTGAGAACGGGAATTAAGCAGACATGCCCTCTCCTGCTCAAGTACACCCTTCCCTCTTTGCAGAGGATGCAGAGAAGAAGGGCAAACTACACTGACCTATTTCTGAAGAGGCACAGGCATGAATACTGAATAGGCCACTACTGCATTTGGTCCCAAAGCAGTTTTACCACTTTTTGAAATGTTATCATTACTCATTCACAATGGAGTCACTCCGTCTTACTCACTACGTTATGTTCGGCTTTAAAAGGTCATCTTTTGCCTGGACAAATATTTCTAATGCAAAATCAAAAGGATGATTTCAGAAGAATTCCCTGAATTCTGGCTGCAGCCAGAAGTGAAACACAGCAAGCAATATAAATCAATGTAACATTACATTTAAAATTTTAAATTACATTCCTGAAGCAGATGGAAGGACCTTGCATGCAAAAAGATTACTAATCAATGTAATTTTTATGAAATAAAGCTTTATTATGTTTTATTACTTTCTCTACTTTTTAGTCTATTGGGATTAGTAATCCTCAATTTTTAATGAATTGCTTCCATTCTCCTATTCTGAAAACTGCACAAAAACTAAGAACTGTCTTAGCTTTTCTTGCTGGGCCATCTTTAGAGGTTTTGTTCAGCTAGGGGACGGGAGGGGTCTGGTTGTGAGTTTTGCTACTCCTCCCTCCCTCCCCTTTGGATCATTTCAAAATTTCAGTTCAGTCTGTTTCCCAGTTAACTAGCAACATTATAATAATGAATGATAAAAAGCATGGATTCTAACCACTTTATCCTCCTTTGGGAAAGCATCCAAGGAAGCAGAATAAAAAGAGAAAAGAAAAAAGAAGAGAAAAAGAACAAAGTAGGCAAGTATTAATAGGCAGATTTCAAAGAAATGCAATTCTAATAAACTCTCTACAAAGAGCTAAAAACATAAGATTTCCAAAAAAAGTTTTAAATAAAAAATTACACCACTGCATATGTAGAAAACACATATCCCCACCCGAGCACATGGAAGTATGAACAATTTCACAAACAACATAGAAGTTATAAATGAATGGAAACTTTCACAGTTTCCGTTTCTGTGAATTGCAACACTAAGTGAAAAATAATTAAAATATGTTCAATTTCTTTCTGAGTAAAGATAAGCTGTGCTTGATATACTCCAATTATTATTATAAGCTAATATATCAAAGTAAACAAGATTTTCACAGACTTGTTCTAATGATACCACCTGCAGGTGATACAATATAATGCATCCATGTAACTTAAAATATGAATATATCAAAATTTCACTCATCGCACCTACATGACTTTTTCAGAAAGTTAATTTAACTTAAGTTAATGCACTTGCAAGTACATCAGGGTTACGGAAAGCTCCCCAAATAAAGACAAAATGGTATTTTTCAGAGTCATTTTGTCTTGCTTTATATGAAATTTCAGAAGCCATTATTCAAATAAGTTTTAGCCCAAAGAAAGTCAAAAGACCATAAACTAGTTCTCCGGTGAATGTGATTATCTGCTGTAGATCTCATAATCACTTTTTACTGTATTTGTACAGATATAAAAAGGTGAGCTTCCCATACAAGACTGGCACCTTGAAGCCCTCTGCAGAAAGTTATCTCATCCCATGATAGTTAACAAAGTATTCATACAGTAAAAAGGTATTTGTAAAATGTTTTATAACACACCATGGTACTAGATGATGAGCCAAAAATAAACGTTGGATAATGGCCTTCCAAATATAGAGCCTACCAATCACGTACAAGCGAATAGCCAGTTCCTTGTAACGGACTGCCTGAACGGAGGCTATCCCAGGACAGCCTTCAGTTTTGTGGACAGTTACTGCAGCTAACTGCATACAAGTCAGAGAGAGAAAGATAAATCTCACCTGCCTTAAAGTGTGATACCTAATCCAGATTAATCTATAGTTTCACTTTTAAACTAAATTAAAAATATACTGACATTACACTCTCAATGTGGTATGAAAGATTTTTTTCTTAACCAAAAAAAGGACTGATAAGAGAAATCTAAAAATGTGTATGAAAAACTTTTTTAAAAGAGATACAAAATAATAGTACAATAAGAACTTCTCAATATGGAGTTTTAACTCAACAAAAGGATTTTTCTTTCATTCTAACCAAAACAAGAATGTTTACTTCAAGTATCACTCAATACAACCATATACTACATATTCTCTTATTTTAATTAACCAACTCTCTGAATCCTGCATTCCACAATTATTAAATACACAATTCCCTTAATACCTACCTCATAACAAAGTGATGAATGAAATGTTCAAGTAAAATGAAACATGAAATGATAAATTTAAGATGAACAAACTGTAGTTTGATAATGCCAAAGAGACTTTTTCTTAAGAGCACACGTCAGGACACTTACATTGTTTGATCGCAGAGAGACACGACCTCCACATCGAGCACAAAACTTGGTCCGGCAATAAGAGCATAAATGGCCACAACCATCTGCAAACTTTGTTTTATGACAGATTCCACATGTTGGAGCATCATCCTTGTGCTCTCCCTGGTAACGGCGGGCTTCTTCCCCTATCTTTCTTACTTGTTCTTTATAGCTTTCAAATTGCTGATGCAACCTCCTGCATAGATGAGAAAAAAGTTTATATAGCAAGAATGGAAGGAAACATGATTATTGTATATTTCTTTCTTCCAATTTATAACTAAGACTAATATTCCTGTACATTTCATCTCATATCAAATACCCACTGCATCTGGAAAACTGCAATAGGACAATCTGAAGGAAAAAACTAACATGCATTTATATTCATGTTAGATTTACTTAAAAGATAGTGAGAAAATCATTTCACTTGAACAGAAACTGATCCGAATATGCAAACATGGACAAAATTGCACAGCTTTATGTAAAAGCATCTAATGTACAAAATAAAAGCTAAAATATAATTGCCTGGGCAAATCTGCCTTGCCTTTCATCATAATTATATAAAATAATCATCATTATATAAATTATATAAATGATGATTTTATAAAATAATCATCATTATTTTAGTTATACAGCAGCTGTAATCAAAAATTATAACCAAGCTTTGGTTCCAGTGTCATGCTTCTGTTTTCAAAATCTAAATTACTAATATATGTAACTTAAGGACTCCAGCAAGCATTCTACTATCACACTAGCCATATGACAATTTTAAAACCATTTTCTAAGTGAAATCTGCATCTTAACATTCCATAGCTTTATAGAATATTCTATTCTATTAATGTTAATAACAGAGATATGGGAGATTATTTAACGTAAAACTCTGACCTGTCTCCTGTCCCACGTTACAGACATTTGTTTTAACTTAACTGGAGGAGTATATAGGAGTATATAGGCGCACTAACAGGTATACAGAATTCTAAGATGAAAACTGGTGTTCAGTGTGGATGTTACTACAGGTAGTGCTTATGTCTGTTTGCTAGTGCCAAATTAGGCCACAATGGCAACTACATAATTTGTTATGAAACAGAATTTTACTACATGAAAAATTTCCATCTTATTCCTTTATGGAGCTAATCTTCGAAATATGAATAAGCCATAAATGCAGAGTAGCCGTTCTCTTCCAGCTGCCCCAAACAGCAAACAGCCTGACGGTATGCCCACCAACCAGCAACATTTCCTGCTACTCAGAAGACCTGGCTTCTATTCCTGAACACGAGAATTCACTCCTTTGTTTTCCACTTCCCCTTCTGTAAGTCAGGAATAAGGCTAATTTGATAATTAAAGATGAAATCTTTTATATCACTATGATGTGAAGATCTACGTTACAGTTACGCAATATCATCTCTGAGAAGCGTGTGTTCTCCTGCTTCTCTCTATGAGATTTTGGCTGTAAGGGTGAAGCTTCACAGAGGAACCAATTAAAGGGCTCTCCACCTCCAAAAAGGGCAAGCCAGCTTCTCTCCTGCTCCTGGATGCATGCAGTTGCTGCTCCTTACACACTGGTTTTGACACCCACCAAAAAAAAAAAAAGAAGAAGAAGAAGAAAAGGACATGGCCAGAAGCAGAAAAGAACAGGAGAAAGTAGGATCACCCTTTTCATGGCAACTAGCTGGTAGATCAGCTCAGTTGTCATGTGAAACCTCACCTTAGAGCTTAATTAAAAGGATTATATTCCGACTCTGCTAACTATTTTACTACTGATCAAATCATACAGGAAATGAAATTTTCTTTAGGTGCACTGGGACAGTACTGCAACTCCTGAGTTGGAGTTTTGTTGGCTTGTTGTTGGTTGGTTGTAAGCCAAGAGCTTAAGCATGCAACGCATGAGGGTACAGGTAGGGTACATTTACAACTAAGTCTTTTCACCATACTATATGGAAACTACAGACTCTCTCCCCTCAGCGTTTTCAAATGTGGCACTAAATCTACATCTCCATGGATAATATAAAAAATCCAGGAACAACTAAAGAGCTTATTAATAGAAACAGAGAGTCTTGAGTTTAACAAATGATAAGAGTAGGCGTGTTGTCTATAGAAGTCTTCATCATATCCTTCATTCTCCACCTGCTTTGAGCTACCTGCTCCATTAATTAGCATTGAGATTCACACCATTTAACCAATGTATTTCTAGTGAGAGAATTCTATATTTGTGCAGGAATTTCTTTTTTGATGGTGGACTTGTTTCAAGTTTTAAGATACAAGTAATCAGCGTTAGTTAGTCATATATAACTAACATTTCCCCTAAATACTGTTTTGGTGAGGTGAATATTTTTACTTTACAATGATAGTCAAGCTTAGAAAATGATAACTAAACTTTACTAATAGAAATCAGGATCCAATACACATACTCCGTTTGGACAGGAATATCACTGCTCATAATTATATAAATCAATCAACTCTCACACTAAAAATAGTGACTTTATTAGGACACCACTCTTCTGAGGACACAAATATAGTAAAAGGAGAAGCTAAGAAGCCAAATATTCTATTCTCCCTCACTACAAACATGATGCATTATACTTAGTGCTTTATGCTAATGAAAACCTTGGCAGGAGTAGCAATTTTGTTTTGCTTTGTTTTTATTTTGCTAACCTGCTCAAGAAACATTTGAAGTGTTGGTGAGACAGGAAAGTGGGTCAAAAGAATTAGGCAAAATACTGAGGAAACTTAGCACCACGTTACTGGATTACACGTGTGATTACTACTTTTCTTTGACAGCTACTTACTTAAAATGTATACAAACAACTGAAAATGTTCAGGAATGCATATATTAACCAGCTTAAAGAATGTATTTAAACAACAGAGAGGTCTGTAGGTAAATTTCTTATTATATCAAATGTTTTATTCAGAAATGGAACCATGGAAGCTAAATTCACTTCTCCTCCACTGCTATAAGATATGCAAGCTCTGACTACTAATGTGGCAAAGGGAAGATAACAGGAAGCACTACACCTGCTCCTATTCTTTCACTTAGGCGGTGTATAGCTGAAGTTTTTTCTGATCTTGTATGAAGCTCAGAAAGTATATTAACACAACGATCTTTTGCCCTTCTGTGTGAACCAAAGGGCAGACAAATGTACTGCCAACTAAGCAAAATTTAACTGAGAGTAGATTTTGCTTGTTTATAAATAAACCTTGCTAATAAATTTTTTATTTTCTCCATCAGTGTTAAGACCTGCAAACAAGTGCTTATCTTGCATGTTCATACTCTTCATTACTGAAGAAATCCTAACACTTTATCTTCAACTGGAATGGAGTGGAAGGAAACAGTTGTGAACTTCAGGAGCCTGCACACAAGTTTATATGAATGCTATTAGCTAATGTAGGAGATGAAGAGGTCATCAGACATGCTTCACTCTCCTAGGGTTTTTAGTCAATTAATTCCTACTATGCACAGGGACGCAGTGACGTAAGATGGCCAGTTCTTCAAATTATGCTTTATTAATGCAGGGCTGTGTAAATAACTGCTACTTTGATTTGAATTAGTGAATTAACTTATCAGCTCTAAGGGAAATCGAAGGAATTTCAGTCACCAAAATCTGTTATTTTCCAGTATTGTAACAGAATGCAAATTTTTACAAAGCAGAAAGAATCTTATTTAGCCTGTGTGTGGTTCAACTACTTCTTTTGAAAGGTCTGAACTATCTTTCTCACCTTTCCGAGGAATGTCTGAATGTCTGTATTTCTGGCTATTCTAAAAGGCAGCAGCTAAGTCCCTCTCAAATTCTCTTACATATACAGTCTTGGCTTATACAGGAGACTTAAATATTCTCTGGAGCAAAAATCAGAATGCCTATAGCACCTACAGGTTAGGTTAAAGGCTTCATAATGGCATATAACATTGATAGGGGAAGAGAGAGGGAAGATAGAGAAGAGACAGCGGAGACAGGAGCACCCTTTGGCAGATATGGCTTCAATCCCCTCTCACAGAAAGAACCACAGGCTACTATGTAAGAAGAATATGTTACATATACTTAAGCCATTTTTCATCAAGCACCCCACAATTCAGCTATACTACTGAGGTCAATGCCATAGCCAAAAAACAATGGCTTCCTCTCCCACTGGACCTCCCATTACAAAGGAAAAAACCAACTCCCCACCCCAAAAAAGAATAGAACAGAAAGTAGAGGAAACAATCCCAGGACTTATCCTTGATGATTAAGAATGTATATAAGTCAATATGAAGAAGTTTACTAGAAATTTGACTTTAAAAGTGAGAAATACTGCAGCAGGCAGAAGATGGCCAGAGGGAACAATGCACTGAAAGTGTACTCCTCTTAAAGTTTTTCATACGCATCAGAACACAGGTTAAGTATAAAATTTAATTCATTCCCATTTTATACTACATATACTACAAATAAAGTCCCCTTCCAGGTGTGTTATGTAACAATACTGTAATAAATACAATTAAGTTCAGTATTTATTTTTAAAATCTTGACCAGAATAAAACTATACTTTGCTCTTACTGAAATACTAATATTTATGTTTGAAATTGGTATCTTCTACAGATTCCACTGAATCCATATTTTAAAATAGAAAACAGAAAATATTTTAACCAGAAAAATACTTTCCAATATTATTTTGTAAAAGCTTTTCGTTGTTAATTTTTTTTGTCGTAGGCACCATAACAGAGAGTATATAAAAGTTAATGATCATTCCTGTTACTCAATTTACATGTCTTTGACTTGAAACTACTAATATTTGATCCTATCTGAAAGATAATACATTCATTTATTTGTTCCTTAAAATTTGAGGGTTAAAAAAACCAAAATCTGCCAGCAGCTGTTGCATAAGAAAATCACTAAGAACTGTTAAAGATACAAAATTTGAACTCATTAGAAAAAATACTCATCCAGGTATAAATGTAAGAAAAGGTTAAAATACTCCTGAGTTAAATAAAGCTTAAAATTAATTTAACCTATTTATCTATATCTAATAAAATGTAAAATATTTTAATAATGTTGCTGAACTAGAAGCTCCTTCATTTTTGTTTTGCGTCATTCTAGTACATTTCTTGCTTAAAGAATAATGGACAAGTGTGATTTACCTTTTCTAACATATTATTGTTTCCATAGTGTAAAATACATTACTTTGGGTACCTCCAGGAGCACCTCTTTACAAAATTTATGCTTGAAACTTCATCCTTCGCTAGAAACACAGAAGTGCCTCTGCCTTTGGACCTGTTCACATCACTAACAACATAATCTGGTGGACCAAGACTTCAGTACTGCACCACCTTTTATTTTATAGTAAACCTATTCATCAGGCAGGAAAGACCTCTCCACACACAGGATTAAAACAATTCTCCTTTTCATGGAGAAACAGTAAGAAAAATATCTATAAATGCAACAGTGCATTTGAGAACTTAGCACAGAGAAGGCAGGACACGTGAAGGACAGTTTCCTCCAACAACATTATCGCTGCACCCCATTGTGCAGACCTCGCAACACTCTTAACACAAGAGCTGCATCTGCACGAACTGGGGCTGCTGGTGAGGGTACACGGTAACTTTAACTCACACACCTGACATGTATGTGTGCGATCAAAGAAAGATCACACAATGGGTGAAACTTTGGGCAGATCAGATCCCATGACCAAAAAAAAATACATCTGCTGCTGGTAAAATTCAGGCAGAGGCTGAGCTGCTTGGCGAGGCACATCACAGCCCCACGGCTGTGACTCCATTTCAAGACTCTAGGCGCCAGCTGCAGTACTTCACTGCAAGTGCATGGGATGCTGGCACCAGCACTGGTAGTGCGAAACAGGAAAAATACACAATTTTCATGCCTACAGTGAAAGACTTAACCCATTTGCTTTACAAGGCATATTGAGGTTTTGTATTTTTTTTCCAAGAAAACTTGGTGGGTTCCTCTCCCCTTTTGCTTCAAAAGCATTTCACAAAATGCTTCTGCAGCTATATGTCATGAATGGACCACATTTTCATTTAAATACACATTATTTCACATGAAAGTGTAAACTGTTGAAAAAAATTACTGATGCGCAGTTCTGCAAAGGTTTACTCATGTCTTCATGTGCTTATTAAAAACTGTAAGACCTCAAGGATACTCATGTGTATAAGCACCTTACACACCTTAGCATTTCAGATAGCTAACTTATATCATTAGTCAGACAAACAATGAATACCGAGATAATCTATAATACTTACTGACCAGAAAGTAGCATATCAAGCCACAGAGAAGATATCATTTCTATATTTTTATACATGTACACTGAAGATTCAAAAGCAACAAAATGGTGCACTTGCTTATGCATGATTTGTCTGCATAGATTTTCTAAAAATGTCAAAGATTTGGGTCACCCATATGCACTCTTACATTTTAAATGATTTTTAAATGTAGTACGCAATTTTATGTCTCAGTTACTTTAAAATCCAGCAGAGGGCACTAAAGATCGCATTTTCAGTCCGCCTTCCAGCTTAGCTCAAATGATTTAATTTCATAATCTTAACCATCAAATTTACTAGAATACAAATATTATTATGCCTTGTCATGGGTACATCTTAGTAGAGTAAGTGCCTTCTCCTAAGTGATACAGCCATAAGAAAGTATCTACTGGCTGCTACAGCATATATGAAAAAAGTTCTTAAAAAACTGCAGTACTTTTGCCCTGTTCACACATGCCATACATACAATCACAAAGAGCACATTTTTTTTCATAAAATCACTAAGACTTTTATCAAGTTCTATTCTTAGCAATATTTTTAACATCAAATGAAACAATAAAACATAGTTCAAGAATGAAAGCTCTTTCTTTTTCTATGCATTTTCTTCTGTTGTAGGAGAAACACAAAGGACTCATTCTTTGTTAACACACTAGCAGGGTAACGTATAGACGAAACACAAGGAGTTCTAGCACTTCTTGATGTTTAGTGTGTCTGTGCAGGCAACTGTTAGATCTAAAAATTGTAGACAAACTTTAAGCATCTATGTTGAAGCTGTGAGCTGAAAGCAGCTTCCCAAACCCTGGAAGTACCTAGGTGCCTGGCCTGTTCTGGGGGTACCCGCCTCTGCAGTCTACCTCGTGCAGAAGAGCCTACGGAGAGCAGCAAGGCACCTAGTCTTTTGCCTAAGTCCTGCCAGCATCTTAAGTAGGAAAAGCTGTCAACTTGTGAAGGATTCAGGGAAAACTTACTTTAAACAACAAAGGCAAGATAGGCAACTTCAGCAAGATGCTATTATTTATCTAAACAAAGGGAAGTGGGGAGTATAGGGTGAGTCTAGCACATATTGACTAGAATAGCAGCTGAAGTTCAGTGAAGTCCAAATATACTTGCTGGTTACTTCATATGTGATCACATTACATTTAAGTGGGCTATTAAAATCTGTATCCTTATGTATGTGGACAAGTAGGACAGATTTAGGTTGAACAGTAACTAAATAATTCTAACTCTTCCAGTTCCTGAGTACTTGATGTAGAATATTAAGGCATTAACATACTAAGTCCAGGTCCTTTCTGAACGTTTGGGGCATGCTTCTGTTTTGCATGTATGGTAACTGCTTTGGTTGCATTGTGAAGATCAAGTAACTGTTGAATATATTCATATTGCAAAATATTGTACTTCTAAGTGAATTTTGATCTTCTGTTAACATTCTTCTATTAAAGCTATTGTTGTACTGTCTTTTTTATTCAATGTGTACTGTCATTTTAAGAGCGGGGTATAGCATTTGTCTGTAAAATATGCTTATAAAAGGCATGCAACACATGGAACTGTGTAAGTTGTAAAAGAGGTACAAATCTGAATTAATCAACTTATCTTTAGAACAAAAAAGGCCTTATTTTCGCAAGAGTAATGTAAACATTAATCAAGGAACAGCAAATAAAGAGTTAAAGACTTCTGTATCTTGAAGGTGTTGGGTCTTTCCTTCCATGAACCTACTGCCTCTACTCCTCCTCTGCTGTTACCTATTGTTAGATTTCTCACTTCTACCCAAGTTTACTTACTACCTCGGACCCTTCCCTATCCACATTATCTGTAGGTGTTCTCTCCTTCCTACACATTTTTCCTCATAAATATATTATGATATCATCATCATAATTATTATTATATAGTACATACATGATAGCATATATAATATAGCTTATAATAACAACAGATTTTTAGTTGCCTTCAAAATCTCAGATTTTACCTGGCCTGAAGGCTCCTTCATTTTCCTTTGTTCATTCAACACACCATTATGGTTCAACTCTATTATTCCTTCAACTTGGTCATTACCTTCTGCCCATGACATTTTTCACCTCACCTGCTATCACCTGATTCTGTTGGGCATCAGCCCTTTTTTCCTCACATGCTGTTAGTAAGGGTTTTTGCAATTCCCAGTTCACAGGCTTGAAAGATTTCACATCTACTTTCAGACAGCCAATTCTTTCCTCCCCCACTTCATTAATATCTGTTTTCTTTTCTCCTTATTCTATACTGTGCAGCCCTCCTGGCAGAAGGCTCATAACTGGGACAAATTTCTCGACTGTAACTACGAGCTCTTCAGTTGTAACATATTCTCAAAACACCTTGACTTCATCAGTCTCTGTGCAGAGATCTCCTCTTCTTCTTCCCTGTTTTATTGGTACGAACACAAATTTGACCATGCTTACAATGCACAGGTATGTTTCTTTACTTCACATGTCTCTTCCTGTCCAAACCAAAGCATTTGGCCTAGATTTCTGATTCCCCTTATGGGTGACCTGTACATCCAGCTCCATAGACTAAAACAGAGATCTCCATGTACCCCCAGCAAATCTTAGCCATTGCCTCTCCTGTGACTGCAAATACCACCTCCGTTATGCCTGCCATTCAGGACATGGTAACTATTGTGTCACACTGGATTCAGACCCACTTAGAGCTTCATCTCAAAGTGCTATATAAGCCTTGAAGATTAATTTTGAAAAATAAATAAAACAAAGTTTAACATCTATCATCAACTAATACCTCTATTCATTTTCTCGCCAGTGCCAGCTTGTCCTGCTGGTAGTGTCTGATCAGAATCCTGCAATAAATACCATTTTAAAATTTATTTTACTTCTCTCTTTGTATTCCTCCAATGAGCCACCTTTTCTACTGCATTAAACATAAGCGGCTTATCTTCACCTTCAAAGACTTTCATAGCCTATTCCTACCTTACCTATCATTTCTCATCCAGCACTGAGAATTCGACTGACACTTCTGCTGGAAGGCCAGTTCACCTCATCCATCTGTTAAATTTTCAAACAACGACCTTTGTGTTTTTCTCCTTGTTGCCCATAACTTGGGAGTATTATCAACAAAACCACTTCACTATCCTCCTTTCTGTGGTAAAGACTGCTTTTTTTTTCTATATCTGTAAAAACCCTCCCTCAGAAGGGTTATAGTCTATGACAAGGGCTTCTAGGCAATATGGTAATACCAATACCCCAACATTATTTTGAAATTCTAAAAGTTACTTTTTGTGCTTCTTTTTAATCCTTTTGTGATTCTAGTCATCTGCTTTCTGGTTTCCAAGTCTTCAGGCAATATATTCATTCATACTTTTCCCTGTGTCCATGAGGAACAAGATGTTTTTAATGAATGCTGATATTCTCCTATATGCACATGATTCTAGGAACCAAGACAAATATATTCTGGGAACCAGGACTGCTATAACCATAAAGCATATCATTATGAGACTCATTATAAAGTTCAGAGTTGACCAAGGCCAAGGTTTCATGTAGAGACTGCAGACTGGAGTTCAGATGAGGCCAGCCCAGTTGGAATTAAAAGTTGTTCAAATTTAATAGATGTTTATGTTCTCTATATAAATTATGCTAGGTCTTAATTCCAATCCCCTCATTGTAATCTCTTATTGTGCATGTACTGACATCATAACACTAGCATCATAACAAGACTGTACAGACTAAGAAAAATGTCCCACCCCTTGGTGAGAAAGTCCCCTTCCTCATCACATCAGAGCTGAGGCACACCAGCAAAGCTGTGTGGGCTGCTAAAAGGATTTATTCACAGGGCTGTTATCTAGTGCCTTTTCATGAACACTAAATTCACACAGTAATTTTCAAGCTAAAATTTTACTAAGTGCAGGTTATTTGCAAGCATATAAACGAGCTCATTAAATACCTTGCATAAAGTGTCATTTTTCAGGTTCCTGGAAGTCTCCTACTATAGGCTACTGGAAAATTTTATTTACATATACTTTGATTGTTTTTTAAAAATAGTCAGAGCCCACAAATAGACTTTCTTTTTACATAACAGAAGAACTGTAAGTCAGAAGTTTGCAATATCTACAATAAGGAATTTACATTCCAACTTTCCACAGTTCCTCCCAAATGACCCTTATGCTTTCTGAGGCATACATGAGAAACCAGATAGATTAAATTAAAAAAGCATAATAGTACCAAAAAAGGTACAGTTGAGGAATTTAGAAAGAAACTGCGTAGGTTTTGCATTAAAAAGCATTCATATGCTGCGATGTATTTAGTATTGAAGGAAGCAATGCCTTTTGTAGGAAAAAACACCAAATAATTCCTCTTTGTTTAAAAATGCATATTTCACGTTTCATGGCTTTTATAAAAAATACAAATCCTTTAAACCAAATAAATTTGTTAAAGAAATGTTTTTATGCTGAGGTTTCATAAAAATATGAAAGCTGATACTATTGCTAAATAGATGCTCCATTTTCCTCACCTGACTATTTCTACTAACTTAAATAAAAGTACAGCTCCTTACACTTTATGAAAACTCTGTGTAGAAAAGCTTCTGTCTCAAAAGTCAAAGTCTAATTTTTCATTAAAAATGTTTCAGTAGCATTAGGATTTTTAATTTTGGAGTAAAAAATGTAAAGTTTCAACAGTGAAGAACTACTTAGAATTTGAATGTTATAATAGGTCGAAAATTTTGAAACAAGACTGAATGAAAAGGGAAACAGTACATTTCAACTCAATATTGCTGTATTCTGACCATATCGTAGGACCTAGAGCCCTTGTACTTTTGGGAACCTCTGTGCCTCTTTCCTTGGCTTTGTTAAGGAGGTAAAAGCTCTTCCACCTGATTGCTGTTGTGAGGTGGAATGTGATAGATACGAAAGATATCAGCATTCCTGCAAGGTGGTGAGGGAATTATAAACTATTGAGATCACAGAGGGTGGAAGAGGCTCCAACTATTTGCATTAGAGAATGAAAGCCTTGCCAAAAGAGGCCACAGCAGCAGGCAGTTCAGCATTTTAGACTCGCCATAAGACCAGGTTTCACACGAAGCCCCTCAAGTAAGCTTCAGCCTGTGATGCAAGTACAAGCAAAAATGTGAGTACTATTGACTTTGAAAATGTTAATGAGTTGAAAGAATAGAAATATGATGGTGAGCTGGAAGTGGTGGCAGGGAGCTACCACTCTTTATCTTCCACAGACCGGAAAAGGCAGTATCTTCACTAATCTAACAATTTTCTAGTGTTATTTAACTAAAATTTGTAATTACACTGACCATAAAATAATTACACTGTCCAAATTTAGTGACACAAGGTAAGCTTACCTTACTTATACATAATATATTATAACGTCTTATCCACTGGGTGAGTTTGCATATAGTTGCACATGAATATATTATTCATAAACACTTCACACCAGGCCCTCTGAAAACAGCATGCTTTAAATACTGCAAGCAATGTTCATAATCCTCAATGGTTTCTTGGCTCATATCTGAACATCAAATTCAACAAAACTTTCTTTTCTGAAAACAAGGAAATGACAATACATTATCTTAACTTCGGTTTCCTGAAACCTGCCTCTAACATGCATAATGCCACTGTGCCTTAGGGCAGCAACTGATTCGGTACTGCACTGCAGAAAACACACTGTACTTCCTAAATATTCAACTCTTCCATTCCTTTTACCATCCTGTTTCAACCATGGTGTGTCTACCCTTCCAGCTAATATCTGAACTTCACATACTCATCATCAGTCCCAAGGGTTAGACTCCTCTCTCATCTCACTACTGCCAACTTCCCAGGCTAAAAGATTCCTGTCTCCTATAAAGTGAGTTCAGCATTTTGCTAAAACAGCACTTAACAGGTGTATGTGCACTGGTATCACACCGAGGACACATATTTCTATACACTTGCCTTATTCTTGTATTCTTCCCTGGGTAGCCCCAATAAGCCACTGTTCTTGCTGGTTCTCCTGTTGAGATGAGGTATCAGTCTAGCTCTAACACAACTGAAGAACTCTTCCTTAGGGAAGGGCGATGGAGCTAAACACTACCACTGCCACCCAGAAAACTCAAAGAAAACAATTGTGAGAGTCAAAGAATGAAGGAAAAAAAAGAGGGGACTAAGAACAAAAGGGTCAACTGTAAAAATAGTTCATTTCAGGGAACATCAAGCAGAGCACCCCCAAAATCAGGCATTGCTTCCCAAAGACCTCCACAGAGTTAGCAGACTACTCAAAAGTATTCTGCCCAGAGAAACAGTAGGTCGTAGGAGGCCCCAAAGGCACCAGCACCCTCTCTGTCAGGCTTCCTCTTCCTCATACTGTAAATGGTGAATTTGACTAGGGCCAGCAGAAGGGTGATGAGAAGGTCTCACTAGCTGCCACTGCCTTGGCCTCTGGTTTTAACCAGAAGGGCATTTTTATACCCCTCATACCTCCATGGACAGCCTCAGCCATCCCAGTCACCTCACATAACCATCACAGCTATGCTGCACACTGCACTTTTTAATCTCTTCAGCATGCAGGACAGCAATTCTAACACAGACAGTGCAGCAGGAGACCAGCTGGTTTGCTCTGAATAGTTATTACCAGCTCCAGAGCTCAAAAAGTTGCATGAGTTCACACCCCTTAACACTGTTAGCAGCCTGAATTTTACTGAAGGTAACTACCTAAACAGTTAGGAAAACACCACCGTGTTATAGTCTTCCTCATACTGAAGTGTTCAACAAGCATTCAGGGCCAAACATTATATACCTAATAAAAACAGAAGCTATAAAAGTATTAATCTTTTCAAAGATTTTCCTAACTACTCATACATCAGATTTGCAGAACTAAATGAATTGTCAGTATTCATGCAAAAACTACTCTAGAAAAACCAGCCACGATAACTGAAGAACAGCAACATTTACACAACTACACAGTAAACCAGTCTAGAGAACTGAATGAGGTTAGACAAGACCAAAGGAAAAAAATCTGAGCTCATACAACTGCATTAATGCTTCTGGATAAAACAAAAGAAGCAACAGCACGAGGGTAGGAATAAGAAGCTGAGGAAGATGGTGGTAAAGCGACTTACTGCAGCAGCAGTGCCAGCTTGAACTGCTTCAGCAACTGAACTGTCAGAAACGAGTGTTTTAAGAAATAAACTTGTGTTTTTCAAGGCATAAACTTAAAATTATTGGTATGTGACTTCGACTGACTGGGATATGTGGGTCTTGGGAAAAAAAGGGTAAATCCTATTGAAAAACAAAATATACTTACAATTTAAAAAGATTTGCCATAGATTTTGCTTTTAAAGGCAAATTTCAGTTCTCTACAATTTGTCCGATCAACAGTTTCCATAAGTGAGATCCACTCTAGACAGGCAGCTGAGAAATCTTTCCTACATGCTGCCTATCAGCATGATCAAACCACAACAAGGAAACCATCTTCCAGCACCTCTGCAATTCTGAAAATCCTTACAATTTAACCTCTGCTAAACTGTGATTACTGACAACTGAGATCAGAAGTCCTCTCTTCTTTCCCCAGTTATTTTAGAGGCAAAAATCTATTCATCCAGTAAACAGGATATGAAAAATTAGGCATTTAAGTAAGTTTTAGCCAGTTTAAAAATAAAAAATCAAGTTTATTTTGACATCAGGAGAAGAGTGCTAAAAATAGGGTAACCATGGTTAATTTGCCTTATTCTTTCAGTGAAATGTTTTCATTCTCTGTGCTTCCCTTACATAGTGTAACAGATGAACTGTTTTAGTACAGGTGTATGAGAAAAAGCAAAGATCCCAAAGATACCCAGCTGTACTAGTACAATCTGGGAGACTATAAGACATTACACTCCTTTCACACAGAAGTACTGCATTTGCAGATACAACCAAAATTTTCACACATAGTTGGGTACAAAAAAACCAAACCCAAAATATGTTAGAGACAAGCTACTTTTATAAAACCTTTCTAAAAATGTCTGCAGGACAGTTACTTAAAGAAAGTTTCATCAGGATGCAAAGGGAAACCAATTACTGTCTTCCCTAGCCAAATCAAGTCTTAATTTGCAATTTTCTTAGAGCAACATGAAACAGCACTGTTCGTAAAATAAGCGTGCTTCAATATGTTTGGGAATCAAAAGCACTGATTAGCTGGTGAGGAGGTAATGATCTATAATAGAGAGAATGAGTACAAAATCACTCAGTGAGTTTTTTGTTGCTGGTACTGAATCACACTGCACTGACAGCTCTAAATAAGTGCGGAAAGAATGAATGCAAATACCAACAGAATACAATCAGTTTAAAAATAGGTAAAAACTGTGCTACTTAATCTTGGGGTAGTTTTTAGTTTTTTTCTTTGTTATTGCTTTAGCAGCTAATAAGCAGTCTAGTATTATAACTGGACATAAAATGTGGAATATTTCAGCTACTCAGTCATGTTTTTCCTTATCAACTGCCTAAGTGCTATTTTCACTTTCCTCATTTACCTAAATTACTGAATCATTCTCAGCACCATGTTCTCTTTCACATATAGTATAAAAGACGCGCAAAACACATCTCCTGAATGAGCTGACCTGTGTCAGCTGGCGATGGCGTAATACTGCTTTAACCTCACTACTTCACTGAAAGAAACACAAATTGGTATTTGCAGCAATAGAGTAAATAATCTCTGGGCAGCATAGGAAATCTCTCCAGTAAAACACTGTTTTTTGAAGTAGCTCTGCCATAAAATGTCCTTTAAAATACATTAAATCAATGACTAAAGAACAGCTTGATTTATTTTCTCTTCAAAAGTATTGGCTTGATTTTGCAATAGAATATAAATGTCATATCTTTAACGTGAAATTCACTTAAATCACATTTTTATGAACAAAAGCTAACCTCTTTTCAGAGTGCTGCAAGAGAGAACTACAAAATAAAGAAATATCATTCTGTTCAATTTATTGAATTTAAGACACTCACATAAAATGCTAATGGACACTTTTTTTCTAAGGATGGGTATCACACGGGTCTCCCCAAAAGTCACTATCAGAGATATCACAGTCATAAGGAATGATATGGTCCCTGCAAATATTTTGAATAATTCAACAGACAGCTTTGAGGACAAGATCTACAATGGAAAAGGTAATCAAAAGAGAGTCAACAAAGAAAGCAGGATGGTCTCCTCTTCAGTTAGAAGACAGGCCAATATGTTTTGAATCAAGTGGAACTTCCTAAAATTAAATATGAGGAAACCTTCAACTGCTTTTAAGGGAAAACAAATGCCCTTAGCATTGGGACTACTGAGTATCCAAAAGAAGCTATCAACAAAACAGAGCAGCTTTTCCAAATGAGCAAGAATACTACATGGGGCAATGCTACATAATGCATTCATATGTCCTTCCCTTTTCCAGTCAAGATTATCTCAGCCTTCGAGATTCAACTTTTCACTCAAGTGATACCAGCCAGAACCATGGAGACCTGCAACATGGTACGGCTTTTCATTTTTGTCTTCTTCAGGAATGCTAGGTGCTTGTTTTTACATCTGAAGCAAAGGTGACCTCAGTGTCATTTGTACAATCCTTGCATTTTAGTTGATGTTGATTTCTCTTCTCCTTGCCAGACCAACCCAGATGCTGGACAAGATGAATCTGTGTGGAATGTTGTACGTTAGGACTACCTAAAGACCTATCATAAAAGGTACAAATTACTTTAAATTCCTACAGGAATGAATAGCGACAACTTTGGTTACTCCTCATATTGTCTCACTTTCCCTTTCTCTATTCCTCTGCTTATGCACAAGCATCATCAATGAAGTTAGTGAGTTTTCATCTTGAATAGGACCTGCAAAAGTGGGCTTACAAATTATGTCAGACTGACAGTACATAACTGTGGGCATCTGAAACAGAAGATGTACACAAAGGTACTGGCTGTAACTTCCATAAAGTCTATCTGCAGATTTGAAAAAGGGGAGCAGGGACAAGAGTTGGTCAAGTAACCAACCAGCCATAATGTACCATGGAAAATAACAAAAGCTAAGGTAAAATATAAATTACAAGAAGCCTTAAATACAGTGTGCAGGGAGGGGGGGAAGGTAAACATATATGATAGAAAAGCTAAGAAATTAAAGTAGAGGTAAAAAAGATTAATGAAAATCTTAAGGAACAGTTTTTAAAAGCATGGCATGAATTTGCACCTACACAAAATCACAAATACCGATACCAGTATTTAGCGATCTTCTGCTGAATACAGAACTAGTAACGGCTATATATACTAATGAAGCAATACAAGAGAAATAGGGAAAATAAAAAAGAGACTCCATTTATCTGACCAAGCAAGATTAATTAGTAGCATCACTGATTTCAGCTGGATGAATCACTAACACAAGCAGAATATGTCTTGATCAACCAACCTATCTATGACAGAGACAATCCAAATTTCTGAACAGCACAACTATGACACATTAGATGCGACCACCTGGATGTCTTTGGAGATCAGCTACCACGTATAGTCAGTTGGTCCTACATATACTTTTAAGCTGTTAAATCAGTGTGGAAAATCCCAAGCATGACAATACCCAGGAAAACTGATAGAAGATGATCACAGGATCTTACTGCTTTGTAATGGGTACACCAATGTGATACATTTTGTTGTTCTCTATCCCCACCAAGAAGCTATAGGAAACACAAGCTTATGAAGACCTATTTTTAAATTTATGAATACCTGGCAAGTTGTGTTGTGATCCATCTTAAATCTTGTGTGCATCTTAAAACATTACTCTCCTCTGAATGAAAAACTCATCATGCCTAATACTTCAAATGTTGCCGCGGGCTCCTCTACCTCTGAATCAATGATGCAAACATTTTTCATGCTATCTGTTCTCCTGACCCCAAAATTTAATTATAACATGACAGTTGACAAAGTGATTTTTTTGGTGTCAATATCATGAGAGATTTAAATGCTGGATTCAAATGGTATCAGCCACCACTAATGCCAATACTTGCAAATCTTAATGGATTTTTTCCATCAAACCACTTTCAAGAACAGTTACTCAGTGTAACCGTAATAAAATTGCAATTGGCAACTAGAGTAAGGATAGACCCTGCTATACGCTGAGAATATTGTTTTGGTTAGAATCACACAGTGGGTAAAGATGCTTAAACCCATTACAGTCTGTTACTAACAGTGACTGCGTTGTCAGAATACCCACAAACCAAAAAGCCCCCAAAGCTGCAGTATATCAATTCAGTCAGCTGCCACTTGTCAAAAAGTTTGGAAAGTTGAGAGATGTGGGTGCTGGTTCAACATAACAGGAAATTACTGTGGAGCAATTCTTATTAAGACAGCCTTCTGAAACAGTCTTTCTCACACATGCATTTGAAAAAAATCTGAGTATTTTTGGCATTTTTATTAAACAGATGATAGGTATCAGATGGCAATACAGGGTGAGCAGCAAAAATATGACAAAGCACAGTGGTCTGCAAGCAGAGCAAAGCTACTGAAATTGTAACTACCATATGGTGGTAACACACAGGACACGTGCAAAACAGGAAAAAATTTCACAGTGAGGGCTGTGATAGAAGCCAGCGAGATGCGGAACAAAAAAAGATGACAATAGGACTGCAAGAACAACAAGCAGTAATAACATTTCATATTAATTATATTCAGCTGAGTCCCAGTGTGTACAGTATGTCTCCTACCTAAAAATAATTTAAACAGCCTTGCTGAGAGCATCTCTAATTCATCATCCTGTTCACCTTCCTTTATAATATCCATATTACAAGGAACAAAAAAAAAAGGTTCACATATCTATTTTAAATATACCATCACCGTGTCTGAGCACAAGACAATGATTAAGCTTGTCCCTTCATTCTTCTGGATGCCAAAGTAAACACAAATGAAAAGCTTATGGCATTTTAATCAATTAGAAAATTAGAAAAGGAGAACATTAACGGGTTTTATGTTTTAAGGAAGGTACATAGTAAAATTAAAAATTTCAAGGCTTTCCATATTTCTAACTTATTTTCCTTCCTTTCTTTAATATATTCTCTACTGAGGTTAAATATTCTTCTCAAGAATACTATTTGAGAAAAAAAAAGTCATAACACACTCTGTCTACCTTTTTTATTACCTCTTTTTTCCCTGAAATATCACTGTTCTTAACTGCATTAAGTGAACTGTCTTGAGCTTGAAGTTATTCTCAGTAGAAAAATGGAACCTCTTTTGTTGTGAGCATCATTGTTTCTTGATGCTCACTGAGAATGCAGAAGCTAAGAATTAATCAGTGTTAACAAAGAGTTATTCTGCAAAACTCTCCTGTCTGATGAAGTTATTGAGTAGAACACATGAGCCCAATATTACTACAAACTATTTTTTTCATTTGATCTAAACCTTTACAAAGAGGCCTATAGAAAACCATGACATCTAATTTCAGGGTTTTCTTCTCCTTTCTTTTCCATTATCTATCAAGAGTTCGATTAATTCCCAAGTTTACTATTTATGTCAGAACCCTAAAGATATTCCCATGAATGAATTTACTCCACACACCTCAGTATTGCTAGGTTTAAATTATATTTAGGTAGTAGATGTGCCATACTTCGGCTAGCCAAAGGGAAACAGGATGGATTTTTTTCCTGTAATAATGCATATTGGAAAATTATAATAAGGACAACACATCAGAGGGACACCAAGGGGAAT
The DNA here is from genome assembly GCF_036370855.1 of Dromaius novaehollandiae. Lineage (NCBI taxonomy): Eukaryota > Metazoa > Chordata > Aves > Casuariiformes > Dromaiidae > Dromaius > Dromaius novaehollandiae. The sequence goes on along the minus strand of NC_088100.1, from coordinate 33,694,766 downwards.
GCTTCAGTAACCAAGTGCTCATTAATCACTTGCACCTAGCACAGCCACTAGGGTTCTCTTGAGTAGTCATACCAGCCATGAGTATGATAAGCAGGAAAGCTTCTGCCAACTGATTTTTCATTGAAGTCCTGACAGAACCATCCTAGGGTTGATTTTTTTTTAAAAACCAGTAATACCCTAAATCAGGAGAATGAGCATCGTTTGAGAAACACTGCACAAAATCTACTGATCTGTTTTATGACTCTGTGTGCTACTCTGAAAAATCCTTAAATTTGGCACAGAGGCATTTTTTCCAAAGGTTTTCCCTGGTTAACGTAGTTCTAACTACTCTACACTGGTTCTCACAACAGCCCATTAAGCAAGGTGCACTGATAGAGCTTCGGGCTCCTAGATTATTTTTGACCGCCACAGGAGTCCACAGGTTGGTGAGCAATCACATGCAGCAAAGTCAGCCCTCATGAAAATTTGGTCCAGTGCCACAGAAAGCTCCATGTACAAATTTGACATTCTAGTCTAGCTGTGTCAGTAGAAAAATCACTGATATTTTCAAGAATACTTGGCTCTAACCATGGTGTTAGCCTCCTAGCTGTTCACCAGCAGAAAAAGGCATTTTAAAAATGTTTCCCTTTGGTTAGCCCTTTGGATAGCCAAAAGCAGTGAGGATTCAGAGTGTCCATCATAGCTCAGTATTTTCTTAACATCAAATCAAATTTCTAAATAGAGTTAGGTGTAAAGGAAGAATATCATTATTTTACACCAGCATTTCTTCAGTATTTCTGTGCTGTTGCTTGAGCCAGCAGCCTCTGATAATCTAAGCAGACTCCTTGTATTTTTGATGATGACTTGTCCTTCTGCCAAATTCACAGATTTTTCACAACCAAACAGAACAATCATAAAATGGGCCCACTGTTTTGTAGTCCAGCTCTTTGCCATGTTTCTTAAAAGGCACTCACTCCCTTTATTTGGGGCACATGATGAAAATCCAAAGCTGTGTGTCAAAAGTGGTTGAGTGGCATTTTTATCCAGCATGTTGCACAACATTCTCTAAAAGCTGAACAGAATGACAAAGTGAAGCTATAGAGGTACCTAAAGTGAGATCTTTCAAAGCAGAGGATGAAGAGGTCTCATCAGCTCTCTGGGGAAACACAAGTGGAACAACCAAAGAATTCCTTCCATCAGCTGTAATCCAACTAAACTGGTGGGATTCAACTAGCTGCTGGTGCATTTCTGAAGTAGAACAGAGAACCTGGGAGGCTTCATGAAAATTTCTGGAGCTTGCCAGTAGTAAAAATACTGAGATTTTTTCTGTGATTCAAAGAAAGTTACCTATCAAGCCACATCTGCATTGTTCAATGGCTTGGTTTGAAGTGAGAATAGCAAGAAGAGGAGTTGGGTCCAGAACACTGACATTATTTGACCATGTTATTGATGTGGCCTCATCTCAGTGAGCTTCCCAAAAAACAGGAAGTTAGGCACAATCAGCCAGACAGATCTGTCATGCTGAATGTTGGTTCATGATGAATCTGGCATATTTTATGAAAGGTAGCACTTTTCCCACCTGGAAACAGATAAGGAATAAGTATCTCTGCATAGCAGAAACTCTCACCTGCTCTTCCTCAGTATCTCAATCAATTGCAAAGATTATCAAGATAATATCCTGAATATCTTGATGTGTGCAGTATTATGTGAATGTTCCAAAATGAGGGAGATGAAACATCCTGCTAGGACAGTGCTACTGTCTCTGATAGTTTAGGAGGACTTGTGTTAGGATATGGTACACTGAAAGATTTCTTCATCTCTTCTGTGATGAAGAGTGAGGCACATACATTTTTTTTTATACTGGATTTATCTGCCTGTGCTCACTGTCACTGATACTATAATTTATTTATGTCACAGGTCATTAGAAGACCAAAGTATATATGAGGAAGACCAAAAAGAAGCAGGCCATTACAAACTCAAATACTCAAATGTCAATGTCCCTAGATAAGGAATCTGAACTGTAGTCCACTAGATATCCTATTCCATAACCTTTTGTTAGCTGAAGTCACCTGGGGGATAATTCTGTGCTTTGTATGAGTCCCTCAGTCAAGCCATTACACATTTACTGTTTGGAGAAAAAAATTACGGATTCTAGCCTGGAGGAGTCTGGAAGCATGGTTTTATACTCCGTCTCAGTACTTCGCTGATTACTAAGGACTTATGACTGGTATGTACAACTGATGAGTGAGAAATCATGGACTGGTTGGGACCATTATATTGGAAATATTACCAGTACCTATGCTGAAATATATTAAAACATCAAGTTGAGATAAGTTGTCTTTACTACATCATAAAACATGTAAATTAGTTCCTTCTGAAAACCTACTTCTGACTGAGAAAGATGTACAATATGAGCCCATTAACTCCCTTCTAACATGCTAACATAAAAATCTTCAGTAACTGAGAAAAAAGACCTTAAATCTAATTCGTAAACAGTTTTGAAAATGTCCCCCAATGCTCCTGCTCTCCCTTAGAAAAAAACAAATGACCCAAGTCCAGAACTTCAGGAAGTGTATAATATTGTGTTCCTACAGGATCTGAAGTTGTATATGCATTAAGATAAGAAGTACATCTTTCTGAAAGACAGCAAGTCTTATTTTGAATGCATGCCTTACTTCCAAGGACAGTCATTTCAGATCTCATCCCTCAGTGCTTACTGTGCCTTTCACCACTAGATTAAAAAGCTTTTAGTGGTAGACAATGTATATATATGAAAGTTCATATTTTATAATCAAGTCACCTCTTGATTTCCCTTGTGATAAACTCAAGACTGAGATCTCTAAATCCTCCACTGCAAAGCATTTTCTCCAGCATCTGAAACATTTTTGTAGTTCTTAACTGAATCTTTTGTGACCTTTCAAAATGCTATAAAAACATAATGCCCTAAGAATAGTATCATTGCTTTACGCTTTTTACAAATGTCATATTACAAATGGCTAGGATGAACACCAGGCTCACTGGCTCAATAGCCTCTTTGGTCATCTATGTGCCCCTTTTGAATACTAGGACTGCATCAGAAGTCATGTAAACTTACAGAATTTCCCAATACTCCAAAATTTAACAAAGAAAGAAAGAGCATCACTCAACCAGAGATTTCTGCAACTAAGTCTTCTAGTCTTCTTTTGTGCAAGTAACTAACTATTTATCCCAGCAGGTCTTGTCTCAAGTCCTCTTTGATTGCTATCAAAATAGAAAGTACTTCTTCATCCTCGTAAGATGCAAATACGTATTTTTATTTCTTTCCATGCACGAACAGAAAAATTTATTGAATTCTTTTCTGCATTACTAGCAATACTAGTATTTGCATCTGAAAATGGGTCTATATCTTCCTGAGGGTATCTTCTGTCCAAAATGCATTTCCCAAACAACTTTCTCCTATCCACAGCTCTGCCAGCTATGGACTTTTTCCTTATTTCCTTAACACCCCTTACCACTTCTCTGTACTTCATAGCTTCTGATTTCAAACAGCTTTTATCTATGTTTATCACGAATAAAGACTGATGAATAAAGGCAACTGGAAGTGTATCATCATGTGCTACTCAGGTAGGTTAGCTATGTAAAATACCATCTTCCCTGTAACATATTTCATATTAAACTTGTCAGGACACTGTTTAATATAAAGAAATGAAAGTTTCAGAGTACTATATTTGTCTTCTTATTTTTGAGAAATGATAAACATATTGCCCTATTTTCTCCTTTCCAGTACCGAAATAGTTTTTTAGAATCTTTCCAGCAGTTTTTATTCAGTAAGTATATTTCAGATTTTTAAAAGTACAAAAATGAACTTGCACTGTTATGACACTCAGGATTCACAGATAAAGAGTGCTATATTAGTATTTAATATCAATCACAGTGAAAAACAACAATCTGTTTCTTAAGAAAAAGAAAGAGTGAATTCTCTTGGCCAATCAGGAGCATGTTTTTACCACGGAACACTTTGAAATTTATAGAAAACAGTTTCCTGCCATGAAAAGAAAAAAATACATATGGTTCCTCTTTATAAAAGAAGGCTCTCACTATTCTAACCCAATGCCGTCTTCTCCATCCTTCCTGTCAAAAGGTAACACCAGGTAACACATACTTTAATAGAGTTATAAGAGTTAAGCCTTATCTTACTTTGATCAAATAAAAATTCCATTAATTGCAGCAAAATGCTTCTGTTGTATCCTTACTTCCTTCTTCTAATGTCCCTTACCTAAATCCCAAAGTCTTTAGTCAGAGATTCCTAAGAAACAATTCTGAAATCCCTACTTCAGTCTATTTCCTATTTTTAGCCTTCAGATGTTGGCAGGTAGGAAAGTTGACTGCTTGAAAATGCTAAATTTCACCAGAGTTCCTTTGATTTCCTTTTTCAAGCATGTAACAGACAACCAGGATGTCCTCAGTGTCAGAAAAGTTTCTTAAATTAAGTTCATGAAAAGGCTTTTGCATTCTTGACTCAAATGGAACACTCTTGTTTATTGCTCTCGGTGTCATTACTACCAACTCTATAAATAGTTCGCCCACTCCTCCTTGTGCCCGCTGTTTAATTCTGCGCCAAGGTAGCAGCAAGACATTGCAGCCTGTGCTCTTTTGAAAACTCTGTGCCTGATCGTGTCATGACTGGCATCAATAGCAAACTCTCCAAACCTCTTGCAGAGCTCATCCTGCTTCTCCTAGTGTTCTTCACTGTTTTTGACCATTAAGCCTAAATCACAAACACTAGACATTCCAGCATGTCACCGTAACTAAAAAAAAAAGTGTTTACTCTTCAATTATTGTCTATTTTTATGAACTGAAACAATCACTACGAAAACATTACAAATCCTATTTCAGAGAAAGGATATTTCTTTGAGCTGAAATTTTATCACTTTTATATACATTTTCTAGAGTTGAAAGGTCATGTTGCATTCTGTGATTTTCTCAAGTAACCAGTGAATCTCAGTTTTAACCTTCAAGTATTTGCTCTGATTTCACTTAGATAAGTGTTTAGCTCTGGCAAGGATATGATTTGCATTTTATTTGTAAGGAGAGCCAAGCCTGATTCACACAACAAGAGACATATAGAATGACAAGAGCTGAGACACAAAAGATAAAATTTCCAGCTTAAATCTTTGCAGGTGCTGAAGAGAAAAAGGGAATAGGTGATGACAATACAAATGTGGCTCTAGGAAAAAAGAGCAAAAATTTAAAGGTACAGTGTCCAACAACTTTTGTACTTCAGTTTTGTAGTTTATATACATCACGTACTCATTTTCAACACTTTTAGAATCTTGCAAATACCTTGCTCGGTGTTTAATTTTCCTCTATTTGGAAAATACTAAATCTATTAGCAGACTTCCACTACAGCAAACCAATACTGCTCTATTTAGTTTACTTCCTTCCTTATTCATTAGCTGAAATGATTAAGTCCACAGGATTAATAAGTATGTAATTTTCTGTTTCCAGATTTCATAATGCAGCAAAGTCTATAATGTATTACATCCTTCAGGAGACAGAAGCATTTAGGACATTCTCTGAGGCTGACTATGGTATAAACAAACACAGTAATACCTGCTTAATGCTGCAGTTCAAAACCTCAGAAGTTCAGAGGCTTTTTGGAAGCTCTGTGCCGGCAGACCTCCAGCCACAGCTCTAGAAGAACTGTCAGCCCCATGCACACACACATCCTCAAATCAGATGTCCCAAAAATCATCTGCAATAGCATTAGATGCCTATGTTTAGGCAACTGAATCCTGGCCCTAGTTAACATAGTCAAAGGAGCCTATAGTGTGATGATCTCATATTAAAGTACAAATCTGTGTTTGATCACCTGAATAGCTCCTCAGACTGTTTTGGCTTTACATTTTGGGGTTGATGGTGGGGGGTGGTGGAGCAGTGTTGAGATAAAAAAATTGTTTATTTTTAAACATGAATGGAGGCGTCAAAAATATTTATGTGGCTAGTCATAAGGTTTCTAAATTAATCCCGTATACTCTAGGTTGAAATTCTTTGTAAGTGATAGCATTTTGAGGTACCTCTAACACATGAACACTTCTAAATAGCCTTTTGGATCCAGTTATCTTTCAACTTAAGTCAATGGAAATTTTGCTATTAACTTAAAAAGAAGTTTGACTATTTCATTGGTAGTCCTATATATCGGAGGTCTGGCTCCTAGACAACTGGAAAATACTACTTCTTCCTTAACAACCCATCATTCAGAAAGCGCAGCATTATGGTCAGCTCTTGAATTCTTAGACTTGTATTTTAATTTACAGAACAGCAGTAGAACCAGATCTGTTGATACTTTCTCTAGAATGTTTAAAACTTAACTGGATGACTAAATTGTGAAGTCTATTCAGTAGATTGCCACAGTGTCCAAAGTCACTTACATTACCGGCAGTCTCTTTTTCTTATTCTGTAAGAGCAGCGGAAACACAGGTCCTGATCTAACACCCACTGATGTCAATTGGAATACACTTTTTTGTCAGGTGTGAAATTGCTGGGAGCCAATCAAGGGCTATTTGGCTGATTCTTGTAAGATTTTAAAATTCAATCATCTCTGGTCAAAATACAGCATAAAGTCTTTAAGGTATCTACACAATACTAACTTAGAAAATTCTCATGAAGGCTGTGAGAGTGAGCTCTGGTGACTACTTCCAAAAACATGATCTCCATCAAACATGGTCTCCATCCCCACCTCCTCTGCCTCCAGTTCTGGCTGCCGCTTTCTTGGGCTCCTCTGAACTTCAGAGCAAAGCACATGTGGTTCAACAGTTCATAGGACTAGAAGAAGAGGTGCCCCAGAAGTTGGCTCAATCCCACCATATGCTTAATCACCCTAACACAGCAACACATAAAGGAGAAGGAATTAGAGGTTGGTTCTTTCTAAAATAAAACATAAGCTTTTATAATATATACAACAGATAATTTTTTGCATGGCCTCTGACTTGAACTGTGAAAGCAGATTTCCATGGCTCATATCAGTAAGGATCCTAACTGTACACCCACAGATTAAAATAAACTGATGTTTTTATCCAAATCTTAGACACTTGTTTTAAACAGACCATGGAAACTACTAAGCTATCTGATTTTACTTCTATTCTGCAAATGAAAAAAAGAGTCCAGGCAGTCAAACTGTTGATACTTTCTTGCTGCTTTTAAATGACAGGATGTTGAGAATGACAGAAACTGAAGTTTTCAGGAAACCTGAATTCCCTTGCATAAAGCCACAAGAACTTAGGCTTGTCTTGGCCTGACCTGAGCTGAGTTTAGTTTGTTTTAGCTATGAAAGCAATTGTCTAGCAGTCAGATAACTATTGTTTACAGTTGTTTTGTTTAGTTTTAGTTTACAATCACAAAGATTCTGTGTGGATTGAATTGTCTATGATTGTAGAATAAAATGTGGTGTGGGAGACTGCAGACACAGGATGATACTACAGGTCCCAAACTGTGAACACAAATCACAGTAGTCAATCAATGGTCACTGCAGAAGTGCAACCTCATGATTCCAGAAAAAATATTGATAAAGATAATGAAGAGAACAGAAAAACTGAGTAATTGAGGCCCAAAGAAAAAGCAAGTGTACAAGACTGAGTTAAGAAAACATATAAAAATAAACCCAAGCTGACCAAAGCACCTGGGATGAACAAAGCATCACCATCATGTAGTCCCCCTAGCAAACAGAGGGAAGAAACCCTCACCATGAACATTGTCTCCTCCCAGTGAAGACCACAAGACGCGAACAGCTTGTCATAAGCTCCTCGCACTCATTCTGCCCAGGGAAAACTAAAACTGCCAGCCTTAGGACCCAGAGGAACACTGCAAGAATGAGCGTAAGAACAGAGAAAAGGGGTAGATATGATGATGGGTTGTTGGGGTTTTTTTTCTATATAGCAATTTTAACTACATTACTGAGGCTCTTGTGTATTAAGTTAGACTATTATAGAGTACAATTACGTATTATTGTAACAGGACTAGCAGGTTGGACTATTAGACTGTTAAAACATTAATTAGACTAACAATAAATTCTTAGCTCCATGTATCTGGCATGTTCCATTTTGCCTGTAATAACATATGATAACTCAAATAACTTTTGAGTGTAGCATCACATATACTTTCTATGGGAACCTGAGATGTATAATTGACTGGAATTATAACCATAATTTGTAACCACATTTGTTTATGCATTTTAAAGACCTGTCATAAACCTGTTTCCTCTATAAAACCAATCAGAAACTTCTGATAACTTTTATATTTCTAGCCTTCTTTTAATTTGGACAACTAGAAGCTCCATTTTTCAGTTTCAGCTAATTTCAAGTGCCAGGTGCTTACAGGTCCTTTGGCTCATCGCATCCTCATCTGTCTCAAGTCAAAGACCCTGTCAGGAAAGCAGAATTCATGCAATGGATCTTACAGCCTCTCAGCCTCCTACCAATCTTAAAATCCTAGTTACTCTCCCAACCAGTCCCCAGCATTTTTATTTATCTGCCTCTTCCTCCTTCAGTGCTTCTTTTGCTCTCTTGCATATTGAGCCAGCATGGTGTTTTCTGGATCTGATCACCCAATAACTTAGTGCTTCTGAAGAGGCAGAAATGCTTATGTGAAATTCTGTCCATGATGCAGCTGCCAAACTGCAAGTACCGTCTTGCAAACTCTGCCTTAATTTGAAAACACCTCCCTCCTGCAGCACATCAGGCTAAACCATTTCAACACACTCCCTCTCCCCCCGTTTAGTTCAAGATGTAAAATAGAGCTTAAATTGCTATAAAACACTTCTATGATTAATGATGAATCATTATAAAAATTAGAGTTGCTGAGTTCTGAGTCCTAGAAAAGCTACAGTGATTGTGGTTTGGGGGAAAAACACTTGTTTTTAAAAACAAAGCATTTTTGTTTACATTAGATGGACAAGAGAGAATCCCATCATGCCATTCAGAAAATCACCCTTTGAGGGAAAAAAACACACACGCACACACAAACAAAATAAGAAAACCCACTAATCTAGAGGATGTTCAAGCCCTGATAAATGGTACTGTTGAAGTGTCTTCAGGAAGAGATCTCTTCTTTTGAAAGGGCAGAGCACGGCAAGCTCTTTAGACACTTAAATTGTGTCAACTTCTTTTTTGTATCTTTTCTACTCTAGAAAACTAGAACCACGGTAATAATATTTGTGCAACTGTAAGCCAATCATAGCCTCTGTATCAAGCTCCTACTGGTTTTATGGAATATCCTGAATTCACATTTATAAGCTACATAAACAAACAATCTAAATTGGATCTTTCTGGTTATAGCTTAATAACAATTATGTATTGTGCTATCCTTCCAGTTGAAAGGAATGAATGTTTTGATGGAAACTTTTAATAATCAGGAGTATGCTTTAACAATACTGAAATAATTCTTCCATCTAAAACAATTTTATTTTTGATGTTGAGTTAAAGAAATGACTTCTACAGTTCAATTCAGTGTGCTTACATTGCCTTTCAGAATGTTGTACATTGCTGACGATGCACATAAAGAATTCCTACAATGTACAGTCACAGATTTTCAAGGTAAGTTCCAATGAATGTGTTTCAAGCATTTGTGACTGGAATTATTTCACTCATTTATATGTTAAGGTTATATTTGTGTATAACCAGAAAATTATACAGTCCCCCCTTGCTATAAATGGTTTACTGTTTCCCTGTTTGATGTCTTAGATGTGTGTACACCCTCAATAATGGAAGTGCTCTGTAAATAAAATTGTTTTTCCTGGATACCAGAAAAGTAACAGTAAGTCAAGATCTAAAATTTAACAAAGTATCTGGTTCAGATAAGAAGGAAGACAGAGGTCCCAAGAATTTCTGAACTACAAAACCCAAATATTTTGTCCTTTGAGGTCTTTCTTCCTATGCGTTTTCACTACAGTTGCTGGTTGCTTTTGCTGGAGATTTAAAATTCTGATAGTTTCCTCCTATTCACATAGAACCTAGAGCCAAGATCTAGAATACTATTCAGGAATTGATAGTCATAGCACCACTCTTATCCTTTTCACTACTCCTCTGGCACAACTAGATCAAGGAATTCACAGTCCAGCAAGTATCTACCGTATTTGTTTTTAGTAATACAGTTAAAGCACATTTAAAGCTGAAGGGATGGTGGGTTTGTTCACAGTCAAGGAGCGGACAGTAAGAACATGCAGCAGCCTTTTAGCTTCCTACTGAGTCACACATACAAGTAGTGCCTTGAAGGTACAGAAGTACCTACAAGACTGACTGCTGCATTGAGGAAGGGGAGGGGAAAAAGGAAAGTTTTCTTCTGGTATTACCCTGGCCTCAAGTGAGTTGATGAGCCAGGTTTTGATCCCTAAAAATTAGTCTGCAATGAAAATGTCTTACTAATTTCAAAGACAAAAGGATTGACCCAAATAGGAATTTAAGTAGGAGAGTCTTCGAGGGGGAGGTAAGAAGCTACGCATACTCTGCTGGACAGAGTTTAAAAGCAGATAACTCCTGCAGCAGAATGGACCAGGGCTATGTAACAGGCATAGTGCTGAAATTTAGGAACATAAGAAAAAACAGAAAAAGAAATTGAGGTAGAAATATTTATTCTGGTCTCTAGTATTACAGGGACTATTAATGCCCCACAGAAAAATATCCCTTGTAACTTCTTCCCTGTTTAACGAAACAACATCAGTACAGATTTTGGAAAACTTACATTTTTTCCTTCCAACTACATATCCCCATTACCATAAACTATATGATTATATTAGATATTCATTTATCACACTACACACTGACAGTTTGGCAATCATACTAGAAGAAATGTGTAACACATCTAAATATAAAATCAAAATAAGCTGTGGCCATCATATCCAGGGCTTCCTAGTTAGCTGTCCTTTCTTCTCCTATCTGGCATTAATCAATTAAATGCAATTGTTCTATGGAGTCACTAATTTACTTTTGTTCTTTAGACAATACGTTACTTCTTTCTACTTGGTGACTGCCAACATGTGGATTTGTCTCAGATTTTTTCAACTAAACATGATGGGATTTAATTTCTTCTACTATACAAGAATATACAAATCTAGAAATGCCCACTTTGCTTTAGAGTTAATTAAAAGGGGAAGGTGGCAGACAGAACAGATCATCTTCTGCAGTTCTCTTCTCCATTCATTATAGGAGCAATCCAGGTGTATATATCAGCTGGCAGTCCAAGGTCAGGTGCTTGAAACTTTGGTGGGGCAATGCCTGCTTACTTAGTAAAAGCTGAACTAGGGAGTCTGAACAGCCTACACTTCATTCTTATTGCTCCCGACCCTGCATGATACTTATCCATGCATTTATTCTCTCTTCTTTTGAGTCTTGCTGCTTTCCTCAGTCTTTTATTTCTTATCTTCACACAGCCCAAAACTATATGCATATTTGTGTATTCAGACCTACAGGGTCAGGCAAATCCTTTGCCTCTCCCAAACATACTGCCATTTCCTAACCCCTTTTCATGTGCAATTTAAAAGTAACTAAACTTTAAAGGAGTAACATCTAGATTTCAACCATTCTCCAACAGTATTCTTTACCATATTCTCTCTTAATTTAACTCTCACATATATTCCTGCCTAAAATTATAACTTCAAAGCAGGTCTTTGATAATATTTTCTGCTCCTCTTCATTGTAAATGTTCACAGAAAATATTTTCACCTATTCAATAGTGTAGAAAGTCTGATACTGCATTGTTTACTATTTCAGTAAGAAATACCAAAAGCTGTATCTGTACAAAATAACATTTTTAAAGCAAATGAAATTCACTCCTGAACACACTGTGGGATTGCAATGTTACAAGTTGCTACAATAATTTCCAATGGGGAACACAAAATCAGAAACCAAGAGGGTCACATCATCCTTATAAGGTCCATGCCCTGAGAGCACCTGTACTTGGTAACTTCTGATTTACTACAGTACAGACAGTCTCTGTGGCATTACCTACTCTCTACTTCCCATTTTTCAAAGTGTCTCTGAGGAAGAGAATAAGAACATTATGAGGAACGTGAGACTAGGCTGGCTGGAAGATATGATATGCTAAATACGGGAACATGCATCTTATTCAAACACTTCCTTTAAATTTTTATATGTTACGATGCCTATATGTTATTTGACAATGGTTATGGTGTAAATTTTGAGACCAGCATCAGTTATGCTAACCAGCCTATTCACACGCTTTCTTTGCATGCTACTGTCTGTCTGTTTAGACTATAAATGCTTTCAGACAATAACTGTTTTTGTGGGATTTTTTGAGCACAGTTCCAGTAGGCCCCAGGCCTACAGTTCCTAGATGCTAAAGCAATCTAAGTGACAATAACAACAGAAATATTCCCACAGACATTCCTCACAATGGAAAATACAATCCTCACCCAAGATATAATTCACCAGGAAATCTGTTTCCCAGTTCTGTTCTCCTCTTCATGAAGAGAAAATACTATAGGTTGTCCAAAGTCTCTTCCTCTGCAGTATCTCCCAAAGAAGCAGATTTTAAAGTAATGTTTGTGACTGAAGAAGAATATAATTTCTGCCTTATTTAGGATTCTCTTTCCTTCTTATTATAGCACAGTAAAAGTCTGCAATGGCTTCTCATCATATGAGTTAATATTGGGAAAGGTATGAGAGAACAAACCCATGCCTTCTGCCATGAAAACTTAGTATGTCACCTCTATCACACACTCCCTCAATCCTACTCTGGGATTTCAAGTGCACTCCCATGCATTTCTCTTTGACAGATTAATGCACTGAATATGGCAGCTCATTAAAACATTTTTAAATAAAGTATAGTTTAGGGATTTCTAATGTGAACATGATTTCCAGAATTACTTCAACACAGATTTTTTCCACTGCAGTATTTCCCCAGACACCATTGCAACTGCAGCAAAGCAAAGCACCAAAAGCACACTTTCCATTTTAATTTGTAATTGCAGAGTGCCATAAAGTTGCTTAGGGAGGGCTGGGTGTGAGCAGCAGTGTTTGGTGCACGTATTCAAAGAAATCCTGACTATAAGCAAATGAAATCAACAGTTTGTATTACTGGACAGAACAGCAGCAATAAATGACAGGTCAAATGTCCCTGCTGCACAGCACACAACACAAAAATTGAAAATGCACAGGAAATGGCTCAGCAGTGATGGGCAGAGTCATTCCCATGTTAAAGCCCACCATTTCTATCCTTTTTTGCAAGCACAGGATCAGTGTTGAGCCCTTCATGTCCAAAAGGCCAAAGAGGTTTGGTCTAAACAGAGAAAGAACAGTCTGTGAACAGCCACCCATCATGTCTAGTCTATTGGGAGGAGTACCACTAATTTCCTTCAACCTTTCCATACCAGAGAAAGGGCTCGTTTGGGCAACATTCACAAACAGAAAAGAAAGGTGGACTACATGAGATTGTGGAGGAGCAGGGAAGTCACTTCCCCAGCTATTCCGTCTGCGACCCAGCTTGCCTCCAAACAGGCAACGATTAAGAGAGTCCCCAAAAGTTAAATCCCACCTTTTCCCTTTGCAAGCTCATAAGAGCAAATATGCTGAATAGGTAGCTACTATGCAACACTCTTGGATTCATTTTGCCAAAACTGAATCTTTATATCCAAAAATTTTTACATCCATCAAAAGTTAAAGTCCCTGGATATACTTTCTCACCCTAACCAGTGGACAGACTAACTTGCTTGACACATTTAATAACTACAGGTTATTCATATATCCATTTTTAAGATTCCTTTTCAATCTATAGGTAGGAATGAGAGAAAGTTGGTGCACTCATGTTTTTGGAAAATTAACTGCCTGGCAAAAAATGTTCAGGACCAATATTTGCTCTAATTATTCTTCTTGTGAACAGAAAAAAAGTGACTGCTGTATCTCCAACTGAAAGTCTAGGAGCAGAGTCTTTCCCACTCTCATGCCCTCCTTATTTAATATAGCCTTTCACTCACTCATTCCCCCTCCTTCTTTGTTCTATTTTCCACATTCATTATCACCTCCTCCTCACCTCTCACATTTTCCCTTTTGTCTTCCTCACTCTCCCTTTCAGTTTTTCTCCCCCTTTTCTACTCCTCATCCCACACAGCCTCCTCTGTTAGCTTAACTATGTGAGAAATTAGGAGAAGAAGAAAGAGAAAAGACAGAAGAAGGATTTATGGAGGTGGAGAACTAGAAATAGAGAGGGAGAGACAAAGAAAGAAAGATGTGCTAAGCCATCTTATTCATATCAGCAAAAGCAAGGATATGAACACAGAACTCCTGATCCAGCAGACAGATGCTAACTGGTAGGAAGCAATTCTGCCAGCAGGGACACCATTTAAGAATTCAATCAATAGCAAATCTCTGGTGAAAACAAATAAGCATGCAATATTCAAATTTAGACTAAAAAACATTAAAATCACACTGGGCTTTAGAGGCGTAGTCAGAATTAGAAATTGTAGTACAAATGAAGTGACTCCTTACTAAGAACAAATTCAAGTACAAAAATGGATGCACAAACAGCCATCTTCCCCCCCAAACTAACTGCATTTTTTATTTTTGTACAGGCCACCACATGCACAACATCTATTTAATAGGACACATTATCTGGAAAGTATATTTTTTAATATTGAGAATTTTACTGACAATATCCATAATTACCAACTCCATTTATTCATTTTATCTACAGAAAAAACTGCTGCACTTTATCAAACATTTCCCTCCCAATAATCATGGAGTATCTGTTGGAGCCTGTCTTTGTGGCTGGGATCCATCAGAGTTGCTAAGTCCCCTTAGCTTTCATGGTTTCATGGCTGTAGAATCCATCAGGCATTACAGTTTTTTTTTTTTAATTAGATCATACCAAGATTATAATTAGCAGTGTGTGGGAGCAGACTTAAGGTAACATAGCGAAATGTAGAACACTTCCATCCTGCTCGGCACAGCTGATACCAGCAGTATAATAGCTAAGAGCATCTGCTTATTCTCTCCTTTCTGCTCAGGCTTCCCATTCACAGTACAACACAGTGGAAGTGGTTCTAAGAGGCTAAAGTGGAGAGTGCCGTGATAGCACTGCAGTCACAGAGCTAGCAGGGCGCAAAAGTGATGAAGTCACTTCTACCCTGAGCCTCTGAGCATGCTTCAAAGTGGATTTCCAGAAGGAACAGCTGAACTGCTGCAAAACAAAGAAACAAACTATGGATTCAACACCTCATGAAACAGATACTTTGCTGCATGTACCTTTTCCCTGGTCTATTGGGAGGGAGTCTGCAGGTTAGTAAGCATGAGTTCAGCAAAGCAGATTCCCTCTGCCTCATACTCACCCACTCTGAGTGTAGCGAACAGCTAAAGAGAAGCACATAAAACCTTACCATTTTTTTTACTCCCTTGGCACAGACAGAACCAGTCTGAACACAGTGGGCTGCACAATTAAGACCACATCACAAGGCGTAAGAATGTGTACAGCAAATCTTACTTGTTCCTATGCAACCCTAGAAAACAGGTCTCGTGGAAGCCAAGCTGTACTAAGACAAGCAGCCCTCATGACAGAGGTACCAACTCAGCACAGTTTGCAGACTTTTGTCCTTGCAGCTTTTCAAAAGTGTGGGAGGCTGTCCCTTCTGCAATCCTCTTCAGCAGATTTCAAAGGAAATGCCTCAAGAACTTCAGCCATTTGCCCACTCTCTTTGTCTACATTTCATGACAAGAAAGGAGAATGAAGTTCACTGTTTTAACATTTATCTTAGTAAAGGGCCACCTATGATTCTGTATCTGTTATAATAAAAATAACTAAATACCAACAAAAAAGGGGCCACCCAGGGGCTCCTAAGGCACTCAATATAATTTAAAGCTCCATGAGTGCTGTAAGCAAGGAAAGCAGAAACACAGCCATACTTCACAGAATTGTAGAACAGAGTCACGTAGGCTGGAAGGCATCTCTGGAAGTAATCTAGTCCTATACCCTTCTCTAAGCAGCACTGCTTTCAAAGCTAGCCTACTGTCAAGGAGCAGCAGGAGCACCTCTGTGAAGGAAGAGGAGCCAAGCGCTGAGCATGAGAACAAGGCAGGCAGAGGCAGCAGCCTCACCGACAAGCACTGCAGTGCCACAGTACCCAAACAAACGGGGCAGAACAGGTTCACTGACAGGCTCAGCAGACAGTCCAGTGATCTCCAGGCAAGTCCATAGGGATGAGGTCAGTCCAAGGTCAAGCTGCAAAGTCAAGTCAGCATGTCAGGTTCAGATCTGGAGTGATCAGGGTCAGCCATGGTCCAGTGATCACCAGACAAGTCAGGTATGACATCAGGTGCATGAGCTGGGGTCAGGATCTGGATCCCCAGCATACACAGCCAGGCCTGGGCATGGCTGCAGCAGAGCTCAGGCAGGGACCAAGGGTGAGAACCTTAGCTTAAACGGAGCTCCTGCTAAGGGCCAAGGGGGCTGCTGAGGCATCTTCCAACTTATTCCTCAAACAGCTTCCAGGCTGGTTAAGGCACCTCAAAGCCGCACACCTTCATTACCAAAGTTGGCCCGGAGCCCAGGCAGCCAAACCCCTAGGGGAAGGGAGAAATGCGCTTGGGGTCCTGATGGCTGCACTGCCCAGGGTCTGGCCCAGTCAAGATTTACGTATCTCTAAGTAGGGAGATTCCACAGTTTGTCTGGGCAACCTGTTCCAATTTTTTTCTCCTCATATTTAAGTGCAATATGCCTTGTTGCCACTTGAATCAGGGGCCCCTTGTCTTCCCCTGGTGCACCTCTGAAAACAGGGCAACTGCTCTCCATTCAGTCTCCCATTGGCAGGAGCTGTCATCTCAGCTTCTCAAACCTTCTCTTAGCCTTCTCTTCTCCAGGTTGAACAAACCCACTTCCCTCAGTCTCTCCTCAAATATCATGCATTTCAGTTTCCTAGCTATCTTCATGATCCTCCACTGGACTCGCTCCAGCCTGGCAACGACTTGTTTGTACTGTAAAGTCCAGAATTGGACACAGTGCTCCAGATGCAGCCTCACATGGGCCAGAGAGAAAGAATCACCTCCCTTGACTAATGGCTAGCTACTCTTGGTAATATAGCCCAGGATTCTGTTGACTGCCACAAGAGCACATTGCTGGCTTATGTCCAACTTGTCCACCATAATCCCCAGATACTTTTCTGCAAAGCTGCTTTCTAGCCAGGTGGCCCCCAGCCTGTATTGGTGCATGAGGTTATTTCACCCCAGGTGCAGGGCTTTGCATTTGCCTTTGCTCAACCTCAGATCCTGTCAGCCCATTTCTCCAACTTTTGAAGGTCCCTGTGAATGACAGCTCTACCTACTAGCATATTAAATGCTTCCCCTGATTTTGTATCATCCATGAAACTCCTGAGAGTGCATGCCATCCTAATGCCTAGGTCGTTAATGAAGACATTCAACAGCATTGCCCCCTCCCCCCAGCACCTGTCCCTGAGGGACAACACTAGTAGGTGGTAAATGCAGTTGGTCAGGAATTATTTGCCATTGGTAAAGCCAAGCTGGCTGTTTCCAATCACCTTCTTGTCCTTCATGTGCTCAGAAATGGTTTCTGGAAGAATTTATTCCATAATCTTCCTAGGGACTGAGGGGAGAACAACTGCCCAGTACATCTTGCTCTTCTTCAAGATGGGTGAGGTGTTTGCCTTTTTCCAGTCATCAGAGATCTCTCCTGATTGCCATAACCTTTCAGAGGTGATAAAAAGCAGTCTCGTTGCAACATCCACCAGCTCCATCCGCAACCTCAGATGCATCCCATTTGGTTCCATGGACTTGTGTATGTCCAGCTTGCTTGAGTGGCCCCTAACTCAATCCTCCTCTGCCATGGGTAGTTCTTGACTCCCCAGCTTCTGTCACTAGGTACAGATACCTAGGGACAAACCCTACCAGCAAAAACTGAGAAAAGAAGCAGCACTGAGTACGTTGATCTTTTCCACATCCTTTAATCATTAGGGTGCCCTAACCCACTGGCAGTAAAAGGAAGGCTGAGGAAAATGTGGACCAACTGCTCAATGTACTGAATAGAAACCTTTCATTTTTCCTTTCACATCCCTTACTTATTTTAGCTCCAGCTAAGCATTGGCTCAACTCCATCTCTGCGTGCTTGGGAAATGTTTCTTATACTCTTCCTGGGTAGCTTATCCCTCTTTCCACCTTCTCTGTACTTCTCTTTTGTGTTTGAGCTCAGTCAGGAGTCCACTGCTCATCCATGCTGGCTTTCTGCCACACTTGCTCACTTTCCTGCACACTGCGATGGACGGTCCTTGTGCTTTGAGGAGATTGTCACTGAAGATCAACCAGCTCTCCAGAGCACCTATGCCCTTCAGGACAGTCTCCCAAGAAATTCTGCTTACTAGTTCCCCAAACAAGCTTAAGTCCATTCTCCTGAAGTCCAGGGATGTAATTCTGCTATTCACTTTCCTCAGCTCCCTCAGGTTCTTAAACTCCACCATCCCATGGCTGCTCTAGTAAAGACCACTGAACTTCACATCCCTGGTCAGTTCTTCCTTATTTACTAATATCAGACCTAAAAGAGCACCTTCCATAGTCTGCTTGTGCAACATCAAAAAACTATCCTCAGAGTACTCCAGAAAGTTCCAGGATTGTTTGCAGCCCATCATGTTGCTCTTCCTGCAAATGTCAGGGTAAAGTCCCCTATGAGACTGAGAGGCTATGATTATGAAGCTTCTTCTAGTTGTCTAAAGAAGACTCATTCGCTTCCTCTTCCTGATGGGGTGGCCTGTGGCAGATGCTCATCGTGACACTCATCTTGTTCATCTTCCTTCTGATCCTTACCATAAGCTCTCAGCTGCCTCGTCCCTCACTCCAGATCAAAGCTCCATGCATTTGACCTGCTCCTTGGCATAAGGTACAAACCCTTCACCTTGCCCTCCCTGCCTTTTTTAAGTGGATCCATCCTGCATTCATCTATCACAGCAGTCCAGTCACATGAACTACCCCAGCACATCTCTCTGATTTCAGTGAAGTGAAAGCTCTGTGATTGTGCAGTCTCTCCTAACTGTTCCTATTACCTGTTCCTATTACACACCCATGCTGTGGGTATATGTGTGTAGGCACCTGAGATGGCCCCTAGTTGTGCCACTCACAGTAAATGTGAAAGCCTCCTCATTTTACTGCTCACTGTTCACTTCCTCTCTACCCCTCCATGCCTCCAATTCTCTTAAGGTATCAGTCTTCACCACCTAATAAACCCAGTCTAAGGCCCTCTTCATGACATTAGCGAAGCCTGTTGGCAAAGCTGCTCTTGCCCTACTTTGTCAGATGGATCTCATCTCTCCGTCAGAGTCCTCCCTCTTCACAGAGGGTCTTGTGGTTACAAAAGCCAATGACTTGTCCATGACACCAGCCATGCAGGCAGGAATTAATCTGTAGGATATATCCATTCCTCCCAAAGCCTTTTCCTCCCTGAGCCTTTCCCTCCCTGAGCCATGTAGCCACTCTTCGTATGCTCAAGATCTCCCTTGGCAGTATCAGTGGTTTACACATGGTGAGCAGCAAGGGGTAATTAAAATTTACTCTTTTTTCTCTAGTCATATCCCCTTAATCACACAGACCTCATTTTAAGATGCAGATTTTTCATGCAAACAACTTTGCCAAAATTTGTAGGAATGACTGCAAAAATTCTATTATATGTTTTCTAAAATATGCTCTACTTCTAAAATAATTTCAGATTAAGCCCGTATGTTGCACAGATTGTATCAGACCTGGGACCCAGCAGATGTCATCTTCAGATATCACTAGAGTCTTTAAAATGCTACTGATAAAACTAACATATACATTAATATTTGATCTGCCAAAAGCATTTGAAAAGCCCAACTGAACCTGAGCAAGGAAAAGGATTCTTCCCCTCATCTAAAAGACATCCCTCTCAGTTTTGTAAGTTGTTATCAAACAAGTATTTCTCAGTGCCAAAGCTATCCTGGTGAAGTTGGTAAAGCTGGCTTTAAAGATGTTTTGTATTACTATACAGCAGAAAGTCATCTTACAAGGCTTCAGACTTTGTTAATTCATGTTTGTGTGTGCAGAATGCCCTACACCTATAACTACTTTGGCTTACTTAGCTCCTTGCAATGAACACCTCTTGCATATACAGAGAAATGCTCCATGCTTGGTCTCTCCACCATGATCAGATTCCTAGGTACTTTTACATAACGGAATTTCCGTAAGATGTAATATTTTTGTCAGATAATTCCATTCTCTACTATAAAATTTTCCATTTTACTGAAGCTAGGATATAGGCATTCTCTCTATTCTGTGGGGAACTGGCTGCACTCTTCTGTTTCTGTTCTGCCTTCACTACAAAAGGGAATTATATTACACTGGCAGCACAAGTCTCATGGCTTATTAGTACTTCCTTTGCTGAAAGGTTATATCCTGTGAGGAAGAATATAGCAATGAGGAAATGAGAGTTTTCTCTCTCCGAAACTGAGAAATATTTTTACTAGGCTGACTGAAAGCATTATAGACTCTATAATGTTAAGAAATCAAAAATTATCAGAAAGCTCAGAAAATAATCATGAGAGTGCCCCTCAAAATCCTAAAGCTCAATCCAACTGTCTTATTAGAGCAAGTAACATACAGTGTTTGTGGGATCATTTCTGCATAAAGAGCTACCAAATGATCAAGGCATAAAAATACACACATCTTTCTCTCTTCTATGATATAGGAACTGCCATCCACTTCCTGAAGATACCTCTACAATTCCCAGCATTCCCAAACACCTCATTTTTAACTGTATCTGCCTGTTACATCAGATTGGTGAACTAAATTTTGAAAATGAATTTCAAAGAAACATACAACATTCTTGTATCGTGTTTTCCAGTTATTCTTCCTTCCAGCAGATATTCATATTTTTACAGAAACGAAACAAAAGAAAGCTCAGGTAACATCAGTGCAATTATTATATTAGGTGTCTTTCTTTTTCCTTAATAATCCACTATTTTCAAAATACTTAGCAAAGAAATTAAATCATACTAGATTTTTACAATTTCAGTCAATTGGATAATTACACAAATTATCTGATAATAACAGTATTTTTATTTAACTTAAATCTCAGATTTGTAACTGCCCCCACAACTAAGTGGAATCGATTCTTGATTTTTTTTTTTTTTTTGATCCCACTTCCTGAAACTTGTCAGGAGAAAGAAATGACAAGGAAGAGGGAGAAACCTTGCGGCTATGTTCTAGACAGAGATGTTCTGGAAAAACAGGTGGGGGGCGGCAGTTCTCCCACTGCCTCTCTCATGTGAATGTCAGGCACCAGCACTGCACTGCACAGAGCTGGGCGCTGCGTGACTTCAACAGCTCCTGATGAACCAGCACTGGGTTGACTTGCAGTCAGTTCCTGAGACACACCAAAGTGGCATTTTGAGAGTGACACTTCCACTAAAGCATGCAAGAGTTTCAAGAAAAACTGTCTTCCCCTAAGTTCTCCTGGTAAGAGGAACAAATCAGCCAAACTGAGTACCCCTGGACATCTTGCAGATGCAGATGTTCAACTTAAAAAAAAATCCCAGATCAGTATGGATCAACCCACAAGCCAGTAGGTTTTAACTTGGGACTCCTGAAAACATCCAATCTGATTAAAAATAGCAAAATGAGAAGGCAAAGACATTGAGCTGAACCAAGAGAGAAGTGACCAATATTGCTGAAAAACCTTGATCTCTGACCCTGCATATTTCCTGACTCTTAGAGAAGGCTTACCACTATCCAATGTCATCCAGTCTTTACAGCAAATGCTGTTTTCCTCATTTTCTACTAACATGTCAAAGAGGGTAGTTCTGCCCTGAATTTTATTTATCTCTTGATGAGAAGACCACAGTCCCAAAGGATAATAACCATTTATCAGTGTTACTCAAAAGGGGCTAACCTAAGGTCACCGGCACAATATATATTCACTACATTTCAATGTATTAGATCTGCCTAAAAATCAATATACAGTTTAAATCTTTCTTCAACCCCATGGTGAAAAAGGCTGGAGAAACACCTGAGCAGTGCCTGCATTTTCCATGTGACAGCAGTAGTGAAAAGCAAGCCAACACAGAAATACCATGATGCCTGTTAGAGATAACAAAGATAAGTCTTAAAGCCTGTGTTGTTTCATTAGGCTAAGTGGAGGCTATTCAAATAAAAGGAGTAGATGTTAGATATGCCCTGAAAATATTCTTCAGATTATTCATTGATACTATCATGTCATATAAAAGCGGGTGCCAAAAAACACTGATTTCAAATGGTTTTTGATCAAAGCCATCCTGCTAACATTGTGCAGTCTCTACATTTTCATGTGTGCAGCTGTATTGAAAAGCAGAAATCCTGAAGTTCTAAGATGCAAACTCTATACCTATTTTGGTTAATGCAGAAACCTTTAAATATTTAATTAGAATAAAACTTAGCAGGATGTTTCACAGCTTGGAAGCTTTCTGATTTCCAATGTTTTTAACAAAAAATCCAAGCTTTTCAGCTCTGTACTGTAAACTGGGTCTTCTGCTAACCAGCATCAATAAAATGGCAGCTCTTGTGGAGGGAACTAAAACTGAAGAAAAAATCACTTGATATTTGTAAAAGCTTATTCAGAAAATTCTCACTTTAATTTAATATATACATCCTAGAAAGATGAGAATTTGAAAGGAGCTTGAAGTGATACCTCCAGCGCACAGTTCTGTGATCTATAATACTACATTTAGACTGTTCTCTGTGATTAGTCTTAAATACAGAAACCAAAGAAAAGGGCAACCATTTCCAGATTCATGTGATGGAAATGTACCATAACACTGACTTCATGGTTTTTGGCTGAAACCATAAGTGTGATTTTAGTTCTGCTACAAGGGGGAAAAAGAAGAGAAAGAGCTGAGATTTCACCAAAATCATCATACAGGCTCTAGAACTAAGCTCTAATGAAAATGGATATGTTCCATAGCAATATCAGCGAGATGGATCATTTAGTCAAGAAGCACAATCATCATTTATACAGCCCATTAACCAGCTATATATACACATGCATACAGAGAAACATATGGAAACTTACTTTCAGCTAACACTGTATAAGGTACTTTAGCAGAGACAGGGTTTCATATGAAGTTGCAGAAAGAGTCCCTAAAAATCATTTCAAGCTGAATCTCAGAGCCTTTTACATTACAGATCAGTTTTTATAGTTAACAATTTTTACTTCCTTCAAAATCTATTTTTAAAAAATCAGCTACTATTACTGCCTAATAGAAGCTCGTTTTAAATCACAAAGCACAATTCTATCTTTATACACAGAGAACATTGCAAAAGTCATTGTAAAAGAAGTTAGCTACAGCTTAGCTAGCTTTAGGCTAACAGGAAAACACCTCACTACAGTCAGTTCTGAGAAATCCCAGCACAGGCCACGTCACAGCTGCCTCCACTTCATTCCCATGAGGATCTCACAGACTGTAGCACATCAGGAGATGCCCTCATTACGCCGCGTGTATGAGCTGACTGAATATCCTTCCAGAGTAGATGTGGGCTCCAGTGTGGAGCTCTGGGCTCTGTCTAACCTTGCCGAACTGTACTGCCACTATGTGCACTGTCAATTCACTAATTTGATTGCCTTACACTGATTCTTTCCCTTACAGTCACACAGACAACACCTACTGCTGCCAACTAATCAAACAGCTTTATATTAATTCATAATTAATTTTTTTAAGTAACTTTCAAAACATCAAAACATCTTTCCCTGTCATTAATTCAACTCTCTGAATATTTTATATCTCCAGACATTTATACTTGTGCATACTTATTTTAAGAGCACTTCATCACAGCACTATTCCAATTACACACATCCATTGCTTGTTAACTTAATTGCGTGTGCAAACAGAAATGGATCTGCAACACAAAAGTATGTATAAAACAAAAATACATGAACAGAAATGTCTAGAGTTTTATGTTATAGCACAGAATAAGCTATAGTGGAAAAACATGAAGTCACATTTACTAATAACAGTGAAACTTAAGGAGAAGTATCTAATTCTATACACAGAATATCTATGCTACTTACATAAAGACTATTTCTGGCAAACAAAATCTTTTATTATTTATAAAATACAAATAAGTACTCTTGTCTGAAAAGAAAAAAGATTTCATTCATATGGACATCTCACCATGACAAAATTACTTTAAGATTTTTTAATTCACAGCATATATCTGGTGCGTTTAAACAAGCAAACATTCACATCATGAATTCTATGCGGTGTTATTCACACGGGATGCCAGATCAAAAAGCTGACTGGATAACAATAGCTTATTTAGATTTTATTTTTGAAAAGGGAGGGTGTAAGGAAGATGGGGCCAGACTCTTTTCAGTGGTGTCCAGCGACAGGAAGAGAAGCAACGGGCACAAACTGAGACACATGAAGGTCTGTGAACATAAGGAAAAACTTATTGTGAGGGTAGCAGAGCACTGGAACAGGTTGCCCAGAGAGCTTGTGGAGCCTCCATCCTTGGACATATTTAAAAGCCGTCTGGACTGGGTCCTGGGCAATGTGCTCTAGGTGATCCTGTTTGAGCAGGGGGATTGGACTAGATGATCTCCAGATGTCCCTTCCAACCTCGACCATTCTGTGATTTTGTGAAAACTATACTATTGATTATTTTCTTAAATTATTGACTGAATATTCAGTCAATTGACTATATGCTGATATAGTCAATCTACCAACACTCTCTCCTACAAAAGTTCTACCACCTAATTCAGCCCTCTGTGCTGCATATAAGTTAAAGTGGATCAGACACTCCTCGAAGTAGGACAACAGGCTGAGACATTATTCCAAGCACAACTAAACCTACATCTTTTAGTGGTGCCAGTACCATTCAGTACACAGCAGCTACTGCAAGAAGCAAGACTGCCTTCTCAGCAGACATTGAAGGTGCTCCAGTCGCACTGAGATCACAGCTCAGTGAGAACGTCCACTGTTACCACCAGCAGTTCCTGGTTCATATTGAGTCCAAAACTCTACAAAATTTCTCTCCACAAGAGGCTGTTCCCTAAGGTTCTCGACTGGGAGGCCATTCCTTTCCTGCACAGGATTTCACTTCTGCAAGGAGCTTTTCTTTTACTTCTGCTCTAGCTTCCTGATCCTGTTAAGTTGGAAACTCCAGGAAAAGCTGGAGGCCTCTGCCCTTTACACAGATAAAAGCTTTCTCTCTACACAATTCACCTTCTGCTCTCCCTGGATTGCTAGCTTCTAAATCGAATTACTGGGGAGCGTAGTATCACAGCCCCACTTCCCACTCCCTGTCCACTTGCAGCTCTACATTTCTAACTTGTTGATGGGCTAGCAATGGGGATCATGTTTTTATTAACTAGATCAACTAACTGCAGAAATGCAATGCACTGTTTTCTTAGTAACCAAGGAACAACATAGTACAAAGAATTCACCTGCTAGCTTTCCCTCCAAGTCATCAATTCAACTGCTTGCAACTGCTATCCTGATTTCAGTCATCTAACTTAAGGCT
Source organism: Dromaius novaehollandiae (assembly GCF_036370855.1). Taxonomy (NCBI): domain Eukaryota; kingdom Metazoa; phylum Chordata; class Aves; order Casuariiformes; family Dromaiidae; genus Dromaius; species Dromaius novaehollandiae. The sequence continues at coordinate 33,669,300 of NC_088100.1, read as the reverse complement.
CAGTGGGCAAGATGAATAGCAGATATAATCAACACATGCCACAGTGGCTACTTTTTAAAAGACTTTTTAGAAGTCTAATTTAAAAAGCAGGATGGGAAGAGAAGAAAAAATGACAGAAAAACAGTGGCAAGACATGGTAAACTAATTTATGTATTTTTCCCTTGAAAATTAGTTCTGTAAGACCTGCAGTGCTTCCAAAATAAGTGATACTAGCACAAATAAATATTGCAGCATTAATGTTCTGCAATTCCAGCGCATCTTCTCTCTGTAGACATCAAAATATTTTTCAGCAATATTAAAGACTCACAACACAAGTGTTCCATTCATTTTTCATTTGGCTAAACTGTGCACAGGAGAATTTAGCACCCTACTTTAGGTCACACTGCATCAACGGAAAAGTAATGAGAAAATACAACTGAATGTCAACAGTGGCACCAGATCACACTAGACTTATATAGTTATTTTAAGAGACTAAAATTTCTTCAAGCATTTAAATATTTTCCTATTAACAAAGTTTTACAGCAGCTCACTAACAAAACCCTGTGGTAACTAGAAAAATATTCATGATATCAGTAAGATCATGGTAACAGAGTCTGGCAATCTGTCACATCTAACAGCAGGAAAAACAAAAGGAAAAATCTCATTTGAAGTGAACATCAGTACACAGTTCTTCACATTCATCAGCATATGCACGTAAAAGTGTTTTTAAAGAGAAAATGCACTTAAGTTAAATATAGCTTACTTGAGAAAAGCAACCAATATTAGTATTTATTCAGATAACTTTATGTATTACAAGGTTAAACATCAGCAAAGAAATTCTTCTTTCTATAGAGATTATTACAAACAGAAAACTGTTACAGAAGAAGGGCTTACAGACTGAACAGACTGAAGCTTGTTTTTCTTTTTTTACTATAAAAGGCCAACTTTCTCACCTCATTAGGGCAGTCTTGCCCCAAGGAAATCAGCATGTTCCAACACCCAAGTGAAAGGGAACACTGTAATGCAAATAAATGAATAAAAAAGAACTTGTTGTGAATGACTGTGCAGTCATTGCAGGTCATTTGCAGTACTAAATACACCCAGATCACACGTTGAAAGCTGACTAAGCTTTGTCAACTGAGATAAGTCAAGAAACTTTGTCACTGTTTTTTTTTTCTTTCTTTTTTTAAAACAAAACATCCTTCTGTGAGATTTCCTAAAGTGTTTGGATTGGCAATTTTTGTTCTGAAACTGTCTCCAGTGAGGAAGAGCAATCAGGACTGTCACAATAGTTGAGAAGTTTCCAACATTACTCCCTCAAAGACAGTGATGGCAGATGCAGGTTTCCATTTTTTTTCCCATGTTTTATACAACTGCTGCCATCTTTTTCCTCCATTAGTTATCCCTTTGATGGCTTATTTTCTTTTTTGCCCTATCCTGCCTATCACTTTTTCTACCGCTCTTTTCTACTTTCTCTTCAATTTTCCACTTTTCTCCCCACATCTTTTTTTTTTAATTATGATTTTCTTAAGATCCCACCTACTTGTAGGAAAGCACTGCAAAGTCTGAGAGAAAACTTGCATAAAATTACATACACCAGTGTTATGCAAACAGGAACACCCCACTGTTCTACCCTACACATCTCCCGTAGGCCTACTGACTAGCCTAACATATCGGTCTCCCTCCCCTGTATTCCATTAATTTCAATTCCCTTTCTTGCAAGTCCATTTGCCTTTCAAGTCACTATGTCCCTGTTCACTGTGGACCATTACCTTCTCCACCTTTCTCCCTTTCTTCCCTGTCCATGTATCTGCTCCCCAGTCATTAGAGCTGCACTTGCAGTCCCTCCACCACCCCAAAGATACCCTCCTTCACACCTGATGGGCCTCCCATCAAAGAATGGGAGTAGAGTCAAGACCAAGAAGGCAAGCACTATTTAGCAAGGAAGGGTAGGTGAGAGTCACAACTGGACCTTCCAGTTTATCAAGTAATTTTGTTTAGCAGTGACAGAATGCTTTGAAACCAAGCAGCAGGTTAAAAAAAGGGGGGACAAAAAAGAAATAAAAATCAAGAAACTCCAGTCACTACCTGAAAGCTATACAAGTCTGGTTTCACAAGAAGAGAAGAAATTGTCTAGCAAAGAAATGTTAATGGTTAGGTCCAGAGAAAGGTGCACTACAAAGGCAATTGTAAGGAACCCCAGAACAGAGAAAATTAAAATGAGAATAGGTAAAGAGCTTCAAGAGTGCCTGGTGAGAAAGAGTCAGCTTCAATGCCTCCATTTTACAAAATGGGAAATTTTAAATGCTTATGGAGATAAAATCTCCAACACTTCCTTTTCATTGTCTGTTTTTCCCATATCTCTTGAAGGTATAGCTTCAGTAATATGTGTCATTTATACATTTCTGAGCAATACGTTTATTTGGAGCTTTTTATTTTGCTTTAAAGTCATTTATTTCTACTAGTCCTATCTACTGATAGGATCTTCGAACCCATTGGTTAAGGAGAAACAGAAACACCCAGTGGGAAAATAAGAAGCTACCATCCACCTCTAACTCTGAAAAATTCAGGAAGCATACATATACACTGAAGTCACATACAGTAACTACACACACAGATAAATGTGCATCACAGTATAAAATTAATTCTGGTGCGCTTACGGAGAGCACTGAATACACACAGCAGTAACTACCTGGGAGGAACTTATGAAAAAATACCTTTAGGTTGACTGATCAGTAGTTTTGCTGAAGAAGTTATACAAAAATAATCTATCCTTCACATTGAGTGTCTGTTTACTAGAAAATTGACAGTACAGGACTGTTGAGGCTGACAGGCAACACTTATTAACAGTGACACTCAGTTTTCCATACTGCCACTTTGCAATGCAACTGCATAATGGGCTGACATTTTCTTTATAAAACAGCTCAGAAGACTGAACTCTGCTCTGTGCAGCAGCTGGAAGTACTCTGACATACAACAGAAAACAAAAGGAGGGTTTCACATGGTTAAAAATACTACGTTCCTGCCACATGTCCCTAAGCGCATTAACTTGGTGTTCATCCTTCCACTGGACTGCTGAAGTTGGCAGAACTGAAGACCACCTTTGGCATGTCTGTAACAGCAGTCAGTATTTTAATGAACTAACATGAGAGACAAACCACTTCAGTCCAGCACAAGAAGGAAATTTTTTCCATTTGGCTAGATTAAAAAAGCCTCTCCTTGAAGAAGACATAGTCTAGACAGAGAAGAGACATAGTTCTGGGTCTTTTTTAATTCCCTTTGCTGTCAATAAAATTCTTAATTCTTTATTACTAGACAGTTTACAGACAAGCAAAAAACAGTTCATGCTTTGTAACAGACGTGTAGCATTGTCTGAAGATCTAGTAAATGATTTGAACTGCATAGAGCAAATCTGGGACAACAACTTTTACCAACATTGTGTTACTAATCACCACTTCCCTCATTTATAAGTATGATGCCTCTTGACTCAGTCCAACTTTAGAACCACCTGTTTTTCTCAAAATGGTTTTTAACTCATTGAAAAGATGGACTTCATTATCATAATAAAATAAATAGCCCATCTGATGTATTGTATGAATCATTTTTTCTGCAATTATATTCGTAATTTTAGGTTAGCAGTTTGGGATATTACTTTAATCTTTTTGCATATATATATATTTCTAAATACAAATGTTATCAATAAGAAAGAAATCCTCAAAGGGTATTACATCCTTCTAAGTGCAGCACAATTAAACCTATTCAACTAGATGGCCACGATTTGGTATGTTCCATAAGCTACTGATTTTGAAATTACACTACAATACAAAGGAACCAATTTCCATATTAATTTTCATTAATGCAATGCCTTTAAGATCAAGGATTCTCTTCATCCTGTTCTTGCCTACTGTGAAACTATGGCCTGAATACCAGAAAAATGTAACATTTTAAAGGCAAGGTCTGCAGAGAACTCATGTATTCAGAAGAACAGCTTTCACTCCCAAATAACATGTTTTTTGTCATTCTGTCTGAATCCAGACTGATCACCTGAAAAGCTTAACTCAGGAAACCTTCCAGTAGTTATTCTGTGCTGAAGTTTGTGTTTTGTTCAGGACCAATTCAAAATACTTCAAAGATCTGTTATATGCTTTTCCACACCAAAAATAAATAAATAAATATCACTGTAGTGTCAAAAAAAGAAATATAAGAGAGTTTGGTGACGAGTCAGCACTTCAGTTACTAAACCCTCGATAAATATACTTAGTCTCTTTGAAACCTTCCAGAAGATAAACAAATTATCATAAGTGGACACTTGGTTGAAAACTCATCCTTCCATGAGTTTCCATCCAATCCAATGTGGGGGGTAGATCCCCCCCACATTGTATATCAAATGATTGATCCTCACCTCAGAATTGACTTCACACTAAGTCCTATTATGAAAATACTTGTCCCACGGCCATTTCATCTGCATACACTGCATAATACAAGAACAATCCTTTGTATAAATTATGCATGTTTGTGATTCATCAAGCTCTTTTTCATAGACATGGTTTTCTGCACCACTGGGTAGAACGGCTCCTACAGGAGGTGAAGTCAGCCAAAAGAGAAGCAATTCAACCACAAACAAAAAAAGATTAATTAAAACCACTAATTTATGATAGAGAAGAGGGCAGCAATAACTGTACACTGCAAATTACGTAAGCTATATTTGTCCATATATTGAGGGAAAAAGGCACCTACAGATTCTTATCTAGCTCTGTGGTAACAGTAACTCTTCAAAATGGTATCTGAATAAATTTGACCAATTATATTTAAGAAGTTTTAAAAATCATTAACATGCCAAAAATTTACTTCTTACAGTTTTTCACGATGAGCTGTGTTACATAAACATTCACTTATTTTCTCTCCAGATTGCACTATATTTTTAAAGCCATTATGGATTCCTATTTTATCCTACGTCTGTTTGATGGCTCAAAGCAGATGGTAGAAATATTTAGTTTGTTTTCAGTTTATTGTGTACATACCTTATACATGTTTAATGCAGAAAGGATGTGACTCAATAGCAGGAATGAAGGCCATCCCATTGCCCTGACTACTTCTCTGGACAGGAGGAGAGACTGCTCCTCTCCTCAGAGCTCCTCAGCACGTGCAGCTCTTGGCATTGACTGGTAGAAAGGGAGGGCATGGAAGAAACCTGAAGTAAAAAAGCTGCCAGGAAGACTGAAAGGCTAAGCCACTGTGTGACTGCAAGTAAAAACACTGCTCTAGACACCAGAGGAAATCGCATTGAGTTTGTGTGACTTGGGAAAACTCTGGAAACTGCAGGACTGGAAAGCAAGTCTGTAGGAAAGGATCCACCTCCAGGGTACATAAGACCAGGTCTTCCTTTTCAAGGGGCTTAATAACCTACCTAGTAGAGTTTTCCCTAGTTAAAAAGATACCTTCTTTGAGATTTTGAGAGCATGCCCTAATAGAACATAATTCTAGCTCCTGGGAGGTTTCTGATATCTCCTGGTTTGCTTAGCTTCAAGTAGGGAAGCGACATTCCAAGTCTCTGTTCAAATGAGTCATGAAACGCACCTCTAAATGAGCTTTTCAAAATCTCTTGAGAAGAGAGAGAAAGAATCAAATGAAGGAGCTACATAGACACTTGAGCTATCAGTGCTAACATGTGGGAGTAGTAAATCTCTTACAGCCCTACAGTTTAGCAGGAAATGGGGATTAAGTTCTTCCAATATAATTTTGTTTTCTAAAAATGAGGCATGTAGTTTACACTAGTTGCCTACAGTCTCTCTACAGTCAATGGGGAGAGAAAGAAAATATAGTGGATGATCATCCAATTTATTACAGACACTTGTGTTAGTATATATGCTCTCTGGAAACACCTTTTGATTTCACTGACTAGTGAAGAAGCTCAGAAGACAAGGAAAGCTAGAAAGGAAAAATCTCATCCTGAACTACCTGCAGAGTTAAGAGTTCTCAGATTCTGAGTTTTCCATGCATTCCCTGTCACATTATAATGTAAGCAGAAACAGATATCTATCCGTTTACGTGGTTTCAAAAGTGACAAGTGCTTTATTTGCAATAACTTCAAAAAGATGAAAGTGTCTAAATACAGTAAGACTCTCCTAAAGCATATTTGATTTGTCTAGAAAATACTGTAACAGTACAATGAACATAAAAGTGTTTTGCATTATTAAAGCATATATCTTAAGAAGATATTGACATTTGAAGCCCAAATTTATCTTTACACTATGTTCTTAATTCTGCCAGTCAGACAGTCTGGTAGGAGGCCTAGTATTACAGCAAAAGGACTTACCATAATGCAGACCCTAAGAAAAGGCCATTAAGGTAGCTGCTCTGAGTACAAGTACCAAGACTGGCAAGCAGCCCAACATGGAGACAAACATGCTCATGCCAACAGTATTACTTGCTTTCAACACCGCTGCTAACAGTGGTATCTGTCATTTCTGCCACTGTTGACTGTGACATCCGATCAAAAAAGTAGTTTACAAACCTCTGACAGAGTGAAGCTGTTTGAGTAAAAAGATTATGCATTCTGTGAATTCAAAGTATAATATTTAAGTAACATGGTTGTAAGAGATGCTACTGGAAGTTCCCAGGCAACAAAGCATCCATTATACTGAAGTCTTAATATTATGAGCAGGTCAGAAACCTGTAATATCTTAAATATTAATATACTGATGATATAAATAACTCAAATTGAATCAAAATAAAAATCCAGAAAATTATGACAACTTAATAAGGGTTTAGTCATTTAAGAGGACAGAGACACCTATGAAATGCACTGCATAGAGACATGCTATTTGGGTTTTGTTTTCTGCTAAATTTTATTTCACAGAATCACTGAGGTTGGAAGGGACCTCTGGAGGTCCCTAGTTCAATCCCCCCCCTAATCAGAGCAGGGTCAGTAACAGCAGACTGCTCAGGACTTTCTACAGTCAGCTACTGAATATCTCCACAGATAGAGACTACGCAACCACTCTGGGCAGCCTGTTCCGGTGTTCCCTGTTCTAGGGTTCAAGCACCTGCACAGTAAAAATGTTTTCTCATGTTTGAATGAAATTTCTTCTATTTCAATTTGTGTCCATTGTCTCTTGTCCCATCGCTGGGCACCACTGAGAAGAGTCTGGCTCCATCTTCTTTACGCCCACCCTTCAGATATTTAAAAAATACATAGGTAAGATCCCTTCTGAGCCTGCTTTTCTCCAGGCTGAACAATCACAGCTCTCAGACTCATACGTTAGACATGCCAATCCCTTGAGCATCTTTGCGGCCCTTCTTGGGGAGCCCAGCGCTGGACACAGCACTCCAGGTGCGGCCTCACGAATGTTGAGTAGAGCCAAAGGATCACCCCTCCCTCCCAACCTGCTGGCAGTGCTCTAACAGAGCCCAGGACAGAGTTGGCCTTCTTTGCTGCAAGGGCTCCTTGCTGGCTCATGCCCGACTTGTTGTACACCCCCGGGCCTCTTCTGCCAAGCTGCTCTCCAGCAGGCTGGCCTCCAGCCTGTACTGGTGCCTGGGGTTATTCCTCTCCAGGGGCAGGATTTGGAACCTCCCTGGGTTGAACTTCATAAGGCATGAACTCAGCAGGCCTTTAGTCTGGCTGCCTGTACTTAACTGACAGGCTTCATTCTTTGGTAGCTGTGACAGCACGCTGTCCTCAAAAAAACCATGCACCACACACCATACAGTTACTAGGAAGGGAGTAAAACCCTGTGCAGTGTAGCAGAGCCCGCAGCATTCTGGAAGGCCTCCTTCTGCAAGTCCTTACATCACACAGATCAGAGGGCAGGAAAGTGGTCCAGGAAAAAGCTCTCTTTTACTGCTTTTCTATTTTCCCATGGTGGTGCATTAAAAGTAGCTTTTGCATTCAGCATCTTTTTCACGTTTTTAGCTTCAACAACAACAAAAAGCCCTTCTCTAACTATATAATCTTCTGCCACCAGCATCAGTCTGTGGGTTCAGAATGACCTACAGCAAAAAAAGAAAGTTACCAAAGCTTGTAGTTTGTGTTGCCCCAAACTGTACTGAAGGCTTAAAAAAAATAAATTCCTTTGACTTATGGTAGTGCAAAATAAATCCAAATTATTCTGAGGTAATTTTCAAGTGGCACACAGCTTAGAGACAGTTAAATTTACCTAAAATATATATTTTAATGGAAGGGATAAGTATATTATTAGACCAAGAAATCTTGTAAAAAATTTCAGCAACTCTAAAGAGTTTCAGTTATTCTTTTCAAGATTTATCAAGGTGCTCAAAGACAAGACGAAGATTCAGATAGACCACGCACTACACGAAAACCATAGATGGACGGATGGAAGGAAGGCGTATTTAAATACCGGAATCTAATGGGAAGCTGAAGCAGTTCAGGCTAGACGAGCAGTGAGGTGGACTGAAAACTGGCTGAATGGCAGAGCTCACAGAGTTGTGATCAGTGGCACAAAGTCCAGTTGCAGGCCTGTAGCTAGCGGTGTCCCCCAGGGGTCAGTAGTGGGTCCAATCCTGTTCAACTTATTAATCAATGGCCTGGATGAAGGGACAGAGTGCACCCTCAGCAAGTTTGCTGATGAGACAAAACTGGGAGGAGTGGCTGAGACACCAGAAGGCTGTGCTGCCATTCAGAGGGACCTGGACACGCTGGAGAGATGGGCAGAGAGGAACCTCATGAAGTTCAATAAAGGGAAGTGCAGAGCCCTGCACCTAGGGACAAATAACCCCAGGCACCAGCACAGGCTGGAGGCTGACCTGCTGGAAAGCAGCTCTGCAGAGAAGGACCTGGGGATCCTGGTGAGCAACTTGACCATGAGCCAGCAACATGCTCTTGAGGTCAAGAAGGCCAATGAGTATTGCCTGCAAGTCAAGGGAGGTGATCTTTGCCCTCCACTCAGCCCTGCTGAGGCCACATCTGGAGTGCTGCGTCCAGTTCTGCGCTCCCCAGTACAAGAGAGAGATGGAGCTACTGGAGTAACTTCCATAGCTTCCATAGTAGCCCTTCCAGTGAAGGGCTATTAACATGATGAATGGACTGGAGCATCTCTCATATAAGGACAGGCTGAGAGAGCTGGGACTCTTCAGCCTGGAGATGAGAAGACCGAGGAAGGATCTTATCAACAGGTATCTGAAGGGAGAGTGTAAAAAGGATGGGTCCAGACTTTTCTTAGTGGTATCCAGTGATAGGACAAGAAGCAACAGGAACAACCTGAAACACAGGAAATTTCATCTGAATCTAAGGAAAAGCTTTTTTACTCTGAGGGTGACTGAGTGCTGGGACAGGTTTCCCAGAGAGCTTGTGGAGTCTCCATCCTTGGAGATATTCAAAAGCTGTCTGGACAGAGTCCTGAGCAACCTGCTCTAGGTGACCCTGCTTGAGCAGGGGGATTGGCCTAGATGATGTCTAAAGAGCAAATAAGCTCTTACTTTTAGTCTATAGGCCTCAACATACTTTATAAGAACAGAGGTAAAATCATCTCCATTTTATTGATGAGGGTGCCAGGGTCCACATAAATAAAAATAATTCAGTGTGATATGGCTGGTCAATAAAAGAACGAAGAACATTGTTATCCAAAGGCCTGGTATTATATATCACGAAATGAGAGAGTGCTTTCTGCACAGATACCACATATGGATGGGAGTTCTCTCTCGCTCTTGAGATACTGAAACTTGCTTCACTAGAAGACTATAGCAAGCAATAGGAAACACGAAATCAGATCACAAGTACAGTACATTCATACGAAGCTGTACTGATTTCTGAAGAGCAGGACAAGTAGTTTAAACTTTATATAGCATTGGTAGCCAAAGGAATAATCTGACATTGAATGCAGCATGATCTTGTAAGATACCAATCAGAATGATTGGCTTAGGATAGGCTGTTGTTCTCAGCTGCCAAAAATACTGTCCGCTTCTTGTGAAAAGCTATGCCAATGATTTAAAATAGATATTGCTTTCAGATTAAATCTTAATTATTTAACTTAAAATATTTTATTTTCTCAATATTTATATAGTATGACACAATGAAACGCTTCTATTATAGTACACCTCTCTGAAGTACATAAGGAAAAGAGTGAGGAACACATTAATAGGTTGCTTGTACAACTTATATTTTGAAAACTTTCTTGAAATGATAAAAGCCAATAGCCAAAAATTCCTGAAGCACTGACTCTAAATACTTATTGTCTAAAATGAAATACATAAATTAGTTAGCACCTCAGAAATTATACTTTTTAACAATATCCAGTTGGAAATAGCATTGGTTTATGGCTACACCAAATTTAAACCCAACAGAAAGTATTCTGCATTCTTCTATGTAGCAGGGCTTTTCATCTCATAGAGAAAAAAAGCATAAAAATACATGGTTTGTAAGATCAGAGTACAACAGAGCTAGCTAAAGGAAAATGTTTCTAAAAGGAAGTCTAGAGAACCTCACTTTCTATGTATCTCAAAAATCTATTGGTTGAGATCTTGGACTGGTTTGATTATGAGCATGTAACTCACCTCTCTCAAAGAAAGGATGGTGTAATTGCTCACTCCGCTATCCCTAAAGAGGACACTGTTACATAGTCCCATACATCATGGACACCGTTCTTTGATATCTGCCAATCTGGACAGAACTCTATTTGGAGTGTCAAAGCAACTGCAGAATTAATTGTAGAAATGACAGTTGAGAAACATTCGTGTGAATAAAAGAGTGACAAAAGGGCTGCTTCCCTGAGCTTGATACTGTCAGGTTCACAAATCAAAGAAGAAAAGGACGTAAACACTCATGTACCCTTTGAATTCCAGTATATGCTAGGAAACAATACTAAAGAAAGGAAAGGGATGGTATTTTATCTATCACCTTTCTTTTACTAGTCCATGATAATACAGGCTAACAGGAGTCCCACCTGGCTCCTCTTAGCTGGAAGACAGTAATCAATACAAGATTACTGAGGCAGGAAAAATTAGAGACATTTCAGGAAAAAAAATCCAAAATCCAAACTTCCGTATGACTGGAAGCAGTAACCTCCTACTTTCAATAACAATATATAATTTTCACATAACATATCATTCATCCCCGAGAGGTAGTCAACTAATATTTTGATTCTTGAATTTTAGCTTTTCTCAACAACTTAGCTATCATCCTTTGCAAAAAAGGATGAATGATGCAGGTTTTACTCTCCTACCATACTTAATGGTATGTTTGATTGTTGAATTGGTGGTGAATTCTCCAATTCAGAAAAGCAAACTAAACTAAAATCAACTTAAGCATTTTGCTTGTACAATGATTTTGAGAGATTTCTAAAAAACAACATAGAAATGCATACATATCAAAAAGACATACTGGAAGTAAAATTACATGCATTTGCAAAGCCTTTATATAGCAAACAGCTTCTTCATATTAATTCTTTTCCAGATCTGCTATCTTGCTTCTGCTGTAGTTTGAAGCTTGTACTGACATGTGGAACATACTAAGAGGAAATACTCTGAAAGCACAAAATTTAATTTAATAACTAATCCAATTTATTAAATGATCACTTCATTACAGAACATTTCCCCTTCCTATATGAAAGCTGGGTTTACTTATAATTTAAAGCAAGGATTGAGCTCTTGTTTCCAAAACAATATTTATACACTTACTAGGCATATTTAGTTTTACTGCTTGATTTTACTGATTCATTTTCACTTTTGTTTTATCATGTGATTCAACCTTACAGCCTGTTACAGACTTCATATTTCCTGCCTGATGTTTCTGAAGTTTAGATTAATAAATATGTTTATAAACAACATATTTATGTTACCACTTTGGAATTACATTTAACATCCTCCACACAGCAGTACACATTTATCTACAACAGTTTTACTTTCCCTCTGTAAAATACTAACTTCCTAGTACCTCTATAAGAAGAGCCAGAATTTTAGGAAATTAATTTCTCACCGACCTACTGTTTTCCCAGGATGCTTATAAAAGGCATACCAAGCTACAAAACCAATGGAAAAATTAGACACAACTGTTTAAATTATTATTTGCCCTTCCCATGCTTTAAACTCAGGACAGATGATAAATCACTTTTATTCTGTGACTGAATCCAATTAACACATCTATAAATAAACTGGAATTACTAATTAGTTTTTGGGTTTAAAAGCTAATAATGGGGGGGACAAATGAAAACTGTACTTTAAAGTTGCACGTGCGTTCAACACTGAGATGTAGAATTTTTAAATTTCCTTATTTCCACAGAACACAGTTAACTAATGAGTTATAAGTTATTTCTGTGATACTGGCCATACACTGATAGCCTATTGTCCAATGTTTTAAATGCAATAAAAAGGCTTATCTACAGAGTTTTCAAATTCTTTCTTAAACACTGGGCGTTTTCTTTACCACAGCATTTCAGTTTGGCTCTTTTGAATTGCTGTCTCTCCCAAATAATGTAAACCTTCAAATCAAATAGTAGTTATCCTGCACTTCAAAGAGATAGCCGTGGCTTATAAAGCTGTGGCTTATATATTTTTATACACATCTTGACCCTTTCGTTCATAGAGGATTTGTTGATCTTCTGTAAAAGTATTTTGAGGAGCAACTGTATACCTCTTTCTAGCACACGTCTGTAACAGGCTGTCATTTTTACCAGAACCAGAAGAACTCTCCTTCAGATGAAGATCTCTAAGTTTTGATGTGAAAGAGCTTATTAGATAGCTTCCAAGAATGGTCAACGTGCTCATTTAATTGGGTCAAAATTCTCTTCTCCTTTTCTTAATTGATTAGATAAAGCAGTGTAAGGATAAAATTATGTGCTGCATAAATTCCCATACAAAAATGAGGTTAAAACAGTTCTGAGTGGGAGCAAATTTCCATTATATAATAATAAAAAAATATCATTGATGTTGCAATTCTCCCTTTAACTGCATCTAGCATGAAATAACAATGGAATAATGGTTAAATTTAAAAATAACTCATTACATGTCATACATTAAAATGACCAGTTACAGCACTCGGAGTATCACTGACTCTGCCCACTGAAGACAACAGGTGAGAATCATATGATCAAGGCATTTTTAGAATTTGTAGTCTGGAAAAAAAAGTTGTGGTTTTTTTTTTGTTTGTTTGTTTGTTTTTTAATACGCATCTCACCTGGCTTCTATCACAGCATGGCAAACTCAGTGAAATATGGTTCTGGAACTGTAAGGTCCAAGTTAAAAGCTAATTAAAAAAAAATCAAATTACACTGAGACATGGCATGGAGGTGCTAATAGAGGCAACCTAAAAAAACCCTCTAGAAGCTACGGAGCAGAGGGATTACTGAAGCATTTCTTCCCCTTTTACTACCCATAGAGATCTCCCGGATTTCCCAGATAATAAAGTATTATGGTGCTAGAAAACATTATCAGGTGCAGGTAGTACCAAGCACACAGAACATCATCTAACCTACTTCCCTGTGCTGGACCCATGCAGGGGAAGGTCACCAGAGCAGGAAGGTCACACCTGAGGAAGCGCTTCCCCGGCGCACACAGCCAGCAGCCTGGCCCCGACCCCTGCGGCCCCACCCCTCCACAGCCCCGCCCCCGGAAGGGTGGTGTGGAAGCTTCCAGAAAACACGCGCGCGTGTACATACACCCACACCCACACACACACACCCCACCCCCGCAGCAACCAGACCACGCTGGAGTCCCTCGCTGTCACCTGTGCTAGCGCTCCGGTATCGCGTGGCCCTTCCCGAGGTCACCCCCCTTCTGGAGGCGGCTGCTGCGCTGTGGACATGCATCCCCAGCCATGGCAAACGCTGCCAGATGTATCTGCCTAGGAAATTGAGTTCATCACGCACCGTGGGTTCGCGAACGTAAAATCAAAACATACTCTAAGACATCGTGGCCAATCTTACTTATTTTTTCTGTTTGACTGACATAGCCAGGCTTGTGAGCATTTTCTATCTTCTTTGGTCAAACATTTTTTTCTAAAAATCCCTGAATATGAGATGATGTTCACAAACAGATCTGTTGGCTGAAAATCCAAAATTCTGTCCAAAAAAAAATTTAAGGAAAAATTTGAGACTAGCCCTACACAGCATACCAGATTGTTTTCTTGTTCCTTCTCATATATAAACACCTCTATGAACTAAGCAAACTGTTTCGCCTAAAAAAAGAAAAAAAAATGCAAATTGCTATCACTATTTCTATTTTTAAATCTAAACAAAATGCCACAATGATAAGTGCCATGTAAGCAGGCAGAAAGGGAATTACAGAAGAACAACACAGCATATCCTAATGCAGCTACGATTCCAGATAGTTTGAAACACATGACCTGCTTATCTGTTTAGGTGCTTACTTTGTGCAGATCACTAAGGTGTCTGAACGCTATTTCTAATCCAGCAACCCTGATACTTCCACTGTAATAAATCTAATCACCAGCGAGATGCTTTCACACAAGGGATGCCCCTCCTAGAACAACCAAGGTACCTTTCAAAGCGCTTTCTAGTTCAGAATTCAAATGCCTTCTCTGTGAACATACTTGTGAAGTGAAAATACGGTTGCTGTTGAGATTAAAAGATTTAGAATACCTTTATGCACCATGGCTCAAATACCACAAAACCTCATTTGAATACACCTACAATTAAGAAAGATACCCTTCCCAAACTTCTGACATTAACTATTTCTTTAGGTAAAATCTTGTATTTTAACTTGTTTTCTCTTTCTGCCAACAGGTGCTGACAGACTGTTTCAAACTTGTTACTTGTCTGCTGTTTATCTTATCATTTCACTGATCTTCTAAATCAGCAAATTCCTACCCTTTAAAAACTAACAGAAATACTAACAACAGCATGAGTACTTTACATGAAATGTTCTCTCATTCTTGCCTCCCCTATTATAATAATTGATGGACTGGAATTTCCTGTGCACTGGCGTCTAGTGCTGTCTCCCCCCTTTTCATAAATGTCTGCTTCAGGTAGATGGACAAATTCTGTACGTTTAGAAAGCAACAATTGTATTGTGAAGACCATCACCATGACCTACAATGTTTCAAAGTCTTAAAAAGCAATGTAATTTAAAACCCAATAACAAGACATTTTAACATATCACCATCATTTTAAGACAGAACCGTCTGACCAACTGAAAGCAGTTTTCTCCCTTGAAGCAGTTTTGAAATCATGTCTAGAAGGATCACTAATTCCACAGGTATCCAAGCTGAAAAAAGAAGAGAAAAACAAATTGCTTACAAGCCAGTACCATTTCTTTTAGACTAGAGCAAAAGGTTAGTATGGTTCTTATTTAATTTTCTTTTAGCACCTTTAATCAGACAACCGAGTCCTAGAGAAGCATATGGCATGGCTAATCTATGTTACTAATCATCAAGATAAATCATATTTTTCCAGTTTCATATGATCAAAAAAAAATTCCAGGAAATGAATTATTTTCAGAATTTAGGAGGTGCAGAACCAGTTCCAGTATAAGCAGCATTCACAAAACTTCATAAAAGACAACTGTAAAAGAAAATCAAATTGCTTAAAAAGAAAAAGGGAGCTTTCTAGTGCATGAAGGATGTAAATGAGAATTCAAGCTTTAATTTGTGATGGTAACTCTGAAGAAGCTACAAGCTGGTGCAGTCTGTTCCTTTCAGCATATCTAGGAATTGCCAGCTTTTTATCTCTGTGGAACAAATATTACCAGAAGTATCTGAGATTTGTTAGCTGTCCCTGTATTGCATTGCAGATGCCATACACCAGATCGGGGCAGGAAGATATTAAATTGCTGTAGGGAAATCCGTAAGAAAGGGCCTCCTCAGTATTGCTGTTCATCCTTAGCACAGAAGGAAGCTCTGCAGAAAGCTTGCAAGCAGCTTTCAGTTCTCTGTTCTAGGTTCTTCACAGTCACAGAGTGTCTGCAGACATTTGACTGTGCAGTTTTTAAAAATGTGGTGTTTTAGCAGTATGGTCTTTCCTCAGACTTTTTGGTATCCTGTAAGTCAACAGACATATCTGTATATTACAGAAATATACCACATGCTTGGATCAGTGCATCTGACATGAAGACCTTTAAATTTAAGTCTACACCTGCCCTAAACATATACTCTGAACAGCATCGCAGTACTCTGGTCCTGAGGCAATCCATCACAGTGAGGTTACATTCACCCTGCTGAACATTCTACCCTTCAAAATAGCATAGCTTTATTAAAAAATTACTGGGAATGGATCCTGGCCCATGCTGACCATTGAATCTCACACAGAATTTTTTTAAGAGAGGATTAGTTGTACCAAAATCATGCTTAGGCCTATTAGCACAATTTAGCAATACAAATGTTTGAGTTCTGGTGCCCGTGGCCTACTTCTGTTTAATTTACAAGTACAGACACAGCCTGTGTGTCAAGAGTCTGTTCCCTAGCCTGTGGGACCACAGCCTGTGGTCCCTAATCTGTCCTCTAGGTACTACTGAGCTTAAACATGACAGATATGGGAGCACTCTTTCTCTGCAAAAGGGAGATCAAAGTGAGCCTGAGATCTGCCAGTTGGGCACATGTGACCCTCTCAAAGATACAGATGTCTGTAAAAGGAAATGCAAACTTAGAGTTCAGAGAAGCTTAACTGCTCTTTCTACCTTCCAGCGCCATAACTAAAACCTTCAAACTCCACACCTTCCAGATAACCCAGGCTCAAGCAGTGTATTAACTATGATGCGGGAACTAGAAATTCACTATGATGCGGGAACTAGAAATTCACCCTCTGCTGAGACACAACTGAGAGCATTTATTTTGAGGCCCTTACCAGAGCATGACTTGCACTCTGTCCTCCAGAGAAACACTACCCAGGGCAAGAAGGGGAAACCAAACCTACGGCCTCTATTGTGGATTGATTGAAAAAAAGAAAACATACCAGTTGAAATTAGCAGAGATGGAAAGCAGTGGAGAAAAAAAAGAGCAGGTATTAAGTGCATTTACCCAGTCATTTTGGTATAATACAGTATTTTATATCCAAGTATGTCTGTTTTGCTTTCACAGAACATCTGCCCCCTGCAGCAGTCTGGAGTTTGCTGCCTCCAAGTCAGCTATCGACTCCAGCTTCTGAAGGGCCAAGGAGCTCTAAGTGTATCGCTGGCAGCTCCTCCATTTGCTTGCCTGTATGATTTCTTAGGTCATCTGCTCATTTCCCACCAACTGATGCAACATACTAGGCTAGGCTTCTGATTTTTTTATATAAAGAGGCATTTGGGACACTTCGTGAGTGCTAGAGCCATGGCCAAAAAGAATGAAAAATGAAGCACGAGGGACTGAAGCATGAGTGATGGAAAAGGCTTCAAAACATGGAAAGCAAAATAGCTGATATCTCAACTGGAATGATGCAGAGGCCTGAATTCCACCAGTCTTCACTGTGGGGTATTCATTCAGTATTATTTCTGTCTCTTTCAAAGTTTATTTTTGCATTTTTTTGTTATTATTAATAACTAAATACTGAATAAATTTGTGCTGGAAAAAAAGTTAAAGAAATGAAGAAAGAAACAAGGTACAGAAATGGGGATACCTGCAAACCCAGAAAGAGGAACCGGATCTTAAAGTATGTGGGAGAGAGGGAAGAGTATTTTTCCTAAAGGTCTTGCATCCTGTCAAGATCTACCTTCAATTCAGAAAAAAAATATATATTTTCTATATAAAGAATTAAAAAATGAATCACTCCCCTCACCTCCTTCATCATACAAAGAGCGAGGTGGAGGTAAATGTGACTGGAGAAGAAGTGATATGGGGATAGACTCTATGGATATACTTAGTTTAAGAGCAGGAGAAAGCTATCATTGTTTGCAATCCCATCTTTTCATACATTTAGAAGAGATACATTTAGAAATCTGTCTAGATGGCAGATGTTTCTTTTTTTTCCCCCATGAAAGAGCTAGAACCCAAAAGCTTGTTTAGAAATTAGCTAATGAGCTACTGAATTCTGTGTTAGTCAGTAATTGGTTGTTCAGGAAAATGTTTGAGGATGCTATGTAACACATTTGATCTATATTCTGTGACAGTCCCAGCTATTTATCCTGGCTTTGGGCTTTATATCTCAGTATAGTCAGGTTCATTTTGTTCCAGGTAGTTAGAAATAAAAGGCTCTGGGACAAGAGACCTCTTGTAAGAAAATTTGTCTATGTATTGATGACTGATATTTCCAGAATTCTAAGAGCTGTCAAAAAACAGTCAGATGATAAGCCAGTCATTTGACTTTCATTTAACTCACTAAATCAACAACCACAGGGAGATAAGAGACATCAACTACTCTTTTTATAGATAGATAGATAGATATACATATATAAAATGATACTTTGTGCCCCAGAAGCTGGGATCAGCTACAGATATCCAGTGCAGGTATCACTGAAGTGACATTGTTGATGCTAAATTCAATAAATCCCAAGTTTTTTACTTTTTTGGTTTCAGCAGTGACAGCTAAATATATTTTGGGCAGCTTTACCCACAACTACAGCAGAGGTTTTTCCTTCCTCATCTCCCAGTGGAGGAGCAACAGCTTCACTTTTCTATCCACAAAATCCCATGCAGAAATATGGATGCATGCATTGCATAACACATGTCCAAGTGCCTCAGATTTACTGAACTTGTACCATACAGATGGCCAAAGCATGCATGGCAAGTTGCAATAGCTGATTCACTGCCTATGTACAGAAATATTCTACTGTTCATGTGTGCACTCTGTGGTGGACTGTGCATTGATTTCACATTGAAGCTGTATGTGAACGTGTGGCTAATTACTTATAAACAGCAGTTAGTTGTCCAGAATTGCCAGACGTCTCACAAAAGAAACATTCAGTCATTAGTGTAGAATAGCAAGACATCCAGCTGTCCAGATAGAACAGCAGCAGGACCTCTGGATGTCCCAAACTGACCAATTCCCTTCCCCCTCTCTACCTCCGTAACAAAGCTTTGTAATATTACAACAGTAATTTTACAACATCTACTGAAGCTATGATGGTTTCTATTTAGTAGGAAGGATAAAATTAAAAAAGTGGATTTTTCTTTTAATTCTTTCACATCAAAGGGAGTAGTACCAACAGAACACAGAGCTGCCATAAGGCAACTTCTGGTAAAGAAAGAAGAGGAGTTACATTTTAAATTCTTCAGGACTAGAAGAGTCTCAGCCTTGGTATAATTCATAGCACAACAAGGTTTAGCTCTTGAATGACAAGGATGATGACAATAAAAGATTTTTCAAACTAAACAGTTGGACCAAAGAGGCACAGAACCTTCACTCACTGGTGAACCCACTGGTTGAGGAACCCACTGGTTCAGTCTTGTGTACTAAAGAGGAAAGTTGATGTAAACTCTCAGTAGATAGTAAGATGAAAAGACAGTATTTTCAGAAGAACCAGGTCCCATATTTACACGTTTTATGCTACTAGGACTCTAAAGCAAGAATGGTTTTCTCTAAAACTTAAAAAGTTACAGTACATATTTGATATATAGATTATTAGAAAAATTATGACAAATGTGTTTATACTGATTATATCCTTTCCCTTCCCTATCACACAAAATTTTTAATTATAAGGTAGTCATTTCTAATCATGACATTGAAGTAAACATTGCTTTTGCACATTTTTCACTGTCATAGTCACACTTCCTAAGCAAGAACTCAAGGTCCATGTTGCCAGACTCAAGAGGTTAAAAGAAACACATCCATCCATCCACATAGTATGCACCTTCATTCTCCATACTCCATTTCCTTTGTAACCTCTTTCCACTTTCTCATATGCCCCCCTGTTCTTTCACTGTTACTCTTTACAACACTACCATAAACATTTTTTCCTGCATCTAAACCAGCTTTTCTTTTGGTTATTCAGTTTCTCCTGTACTGAACTACCAAGACTGCAATACTTACTATACTAACCTAATCTTCAATATAGACTTACAGGAGTACATGAACAGAACAGATGTTTTTATACCTGATGTTTATCAAAGATCTCTCAGATCAGACAGTAGTTATCCCCTTCATCGGGGAACAGGGCTGTGTCTTATTCTTATGTCACTCACACTGTAAGAAGAAAGCCCGGCTGTCACTCTCCAGCCCTGTACATTTGCAGAAAAGCAGATATAGGTTTCACAAAGCCCACACACCACTGAAAGAATAAGCTCTATATTTGTCAAAAGTTATTCTCCTAGTCAATATAAACAGAAGGAACTTCAGAGGAGAAGATTAAGTCTGCCTGACACTAGTACATGAACTCACGATGGAGCAAATGCTTACAGGGCACATACGGGGTCAAACAAGCTCTAATTTCTGAGGCTCAAGGAAGGCAACATCTTCCCTTTCCTCCCTCTGAACCAGCAGGGAGGTCTGGG
This sequence comes from Dromaius novaehollandiae, assembly GCF_036370855.1. Lineage (NCBI taxonomy): Eukaryota > Metazoa > Chordata > Aves > Casuariiformes > Dromaiidae > Dromaius > Dromaius novaehollandiae. Next base: position 33,649,007 of record NC_088100.1, on the reverse strand, counting down.
TATGACAAGCAGGCTACACACCACTGCTGGGGCCATGGCATGTGCCGTTGCTGTCTGCTAGTAACTTCAGGGAGTTCTCCCCCCTCTGCCAGAAACTCCTCCTTGGCCCCAGAAGTGCTGCTGAGACCAAGTGCTCTTATAGCCAGTGCTTGAATTACCCTTGGAAACATGGAGAGAAAACAATTCTGCAGTATCTTCCCATATCAATATCAAGCAAAGATCAGTGAGGAAAAAAAGAAAAGAGAAAAGCTATTACTGCAAAAGCCTCCCATACCCTTCCTCACAAAGTCATACAGGAAGATACCAGTTTTCTTAAACTCTACCTGTTCTTCTGTAGCAAAGAAAGAGAGGATCAGTTTTTGAGGGGTAATGGATCTTGAACCAGACTTCCAGATAGTTCCGATAGAATAAGCTAAGAAAAGAGCCCTGAATGTGGAACACTTCCTTACTGTTCTCCTGAAGGTATTTAGACATACTTTTCTTGGAAGTCTCTATTATAGCCATACAAGAGAGAACTGTAATGAAAACAGAACTTTTGAAAAGAAAACTGAGTCAAAATATGTAGTGTCTTCTTCATGTTGAAATAGGTCCCTTGGAACTTATTTTCAAAAGTGTTCAGGCTTGAAGTGAGATTTTTGAATGGACTGATATGAAGTCTCATGAGACACTTGAGAGATTTCAGTAAAGAGTCTACCTAAATTTTCAAGTTCCTAAATAATGTCTAACCTTTTGCTGTTGTTTCTAGGACAAGCAAGCAAGCAGAACCCACAGCTAGCTGAGAAAGATGAAAAAGTTTAATAGCTAGGGTTAGGAAATGGACATCCCTACTTCTGTCTCTAGGTGCGTCTCTTCCACATCTTCTCCATTTTCTTTTTCTGACAGAGAAGCAAATAGAATATCAGAGGAATGAGAAGCAGTATGTGTAAGAAGCAGCATGCAGTTAAGACATTGGTCGGACTGTAAAGAACCAGTAAACAAAACAAACAAAAACCAGAGAATTGTTTCTGCAGGTCCTTCATACATCCCTGCAGCGGCTATGGCACTTATGTCACAGAGGTATTTATATGCTGTTTATTTGCTTTTAGTGCTGTAGGATTAAGAATCAAATATGTGATGTTTCTTAAAAATTAAACCATTTCTATATATAACTGCTAACACTCCAGTGTAAGAAACAACTTACCACACAAGTACTCTACCAGGTCAGACCAATAGTCCATCTAGTCCCATATTTTCACTTCAGTAAAAGACAGTAGAAGAGACTATGTAGGGAGATCATGTCAGCTTGGCAAGTGTCTGTAGCCCTTGCCCCTCATTCTGCACAGGCTCCTGTTGTTTTGAGGATGCAAAATAAGATGGGGCTCCTATTTTTGTTCTCCTTTAGGAAATGCAAACTGTGTTAGCAGTGTTCAAAGAAGATCAAGCTGAAGAGTGGCAGACATCACTAATCAAAGCTTACTGCCCTTTGCCCTATCAAAAAAAAGTGACAGATATTTAGCAGTATTTTGTTCCAACTTGTCATCAAAGTCCTAGGGAACTGGAGAAATAAGGAGAGATTCCCCAAGCAAGACTCCTGCTTCTGCTACCAAGCAGCAAGAGAAACTGTGGCCAGGACTAGCAGGTGGAGGAAAAAAGAAGGAAAGCAGGGAATTGCAGGGCCTTCCGTCGTCTTCGTCCTACAAAACATGGAGCTCTTTCAAAAAAAGCCCAAGAGCAGCTGCTTTCTGAGATAAATGCCTGAGTGCTGGGAATGGATAAGCAGAGAGAAGTCTTCCTTCTTCAGGCAAGAAGACAAGGAACTGTGCTTCTCTCCTTGCCTCCCCCATTAATCTCTCCATTTTAGTAGTCTTACCTTTCTCCAGGATCACCTCCTACCTTAAACAAGCTTTGAGATCAGTAGCTTTTTCACTAAGGCACATAGGGCAAGTGTGTCTGCTGTCTTCTGTGTGTATCTAAGGCCCCTCCACCCGATTTGAGAGGATATTAACTATATCTGAAATGTCACTGAAAGCTCTTACCCATTAAATGGAGGAAAGCTGCCAAGTTAAAAATAGAAACTGCCATTCTGATTACAGCTGTGCGATGCATCTCACTGATGGGCTGGCTTTTATCTGTTTTATATTTTATTAAAAAGGATGGATCCCTTAAAAAAAAAGTACAATTGTAAAATGTTACCTATTTCAGAGCACCACAACCTGCAGTGATGACTGAGGACAGAATTTAAAAGCAACCAAGTATATTGCAATATATGTGCTCATCACTAATAGGTCAGCAGAGAGCACTGTGATGAATCTGCCGCTGCTTTTCTGTTTTCTGAGTGTGGCAGTAAAAGGGATGGTTAGAAACATAGAGAGGTATCTTTAACAGCTGTTCCTCACAGTTGCTCAGAGTCACTAAACTAGGACTGGTGTGCAAGTATTTGTCTGCTTTCAGAGCATCAGGATTTCTCTATATAAAGTATATAGCTCTATACAGAGAGCAATGTATGTAGTGTAATCAAGTACACCCACTCATCTCTAATATCAGCTGCTCCGTAGTAATAGATGAGCACTTGAGGAAAGCCTCCAAAATCACCTGTCACTTCAGCTGAATGGCCTTAATATGCATAGACTATCTATTATTAGAAATATCTGAAAGACAAAATATCACTAAGATGGAAAACAGGTTCAATACATTTGATTTCTTCTGTCTATTGTAACATGTGCCTTCCAAAGGAAAAAAGATAGTTTTATAAATTGCATTTACACAGCATTTCATTTTTCAAAATGCAGTACCAAGTACACTCTTTCAACACCCACACAACTTAGGAACACATACTTCCTAGGTACTTGCAATTCACTTAATTTGTAAACGGTCAATTAAGTGTATATTCATGCATGGGTAAAAAAGACTTAAGTGTCCATGCATGCTGCTGAAATTGAGCACCTGGTTGTTTGTCCATCTCAGAAGACAAACTAATTCTACTGCAGCAAGGTATATTTATTGGTACAGGAGACTGTGCTAGTCCAACTCCAAGATAAAAAGATAAAAAACAACTCACATGGGAAAGTGGGACCTCCAGACATATCTAGCGTGCACTAATCTCTCAGCAGGTCACATATAGCATTCTGTCTTTAAGGATGTATGGTTCTCTGATGTACATATATAACACTTGTTAATACTAATGAGAGTACTGAGAAACTCTTGAGAACAAAGGGAAAACAGCGCCCCAAGGGGTATGCACTCACTCCTGTTGAAAGCAGTGAGTGCAGTCATTTGAGCTTCCTGAACTACAATGTGAAAACTCCTGAAAAGATGATTAAACATACATGCACTTTTGTTGGAACATAGCCATCTTGAAGTCTGGCTTACATATATCTCAATCAGAGCTTCCAAAAAAGCTTCAAAGGAGCTACAATGTACATTTTAATTAGCTATTTGTTAAAGGTAGACTGGAGTTCCTTTGAAATTCTACCATCTGATAAAGGGACAAGCACATTCTGTCTGAGGTGCTAAGTAAACAATACATGCACAGTGCTCTGGATCTTCATTTAATATGCAGTTTTTTAGCGGAGTAATATATTCTCTCTGACTACTTAAAGCGGGATCTGACCCAGGACTCCACATATGAACAGGTCAAATACAGGAAAGTCTAGATTATTTCACTTCTTAAAGGGTAACTCCGGTTCTTAACATCATAAGCCCTGACTTAGATGACTCAGAACAAAGAACCTGCAAGTTTGAAGTGAAGCCCTTCAATTTAAATGCAATAACAGCACAGACATAAACCCTGTCTTAAATACTGTGTCCCACCACTATCAGATCTACTACCAGATCAGCATGCAGTGATAACTTCGGAGCTTTGTGGGAAGAAATAAACTGCATATGCCAAACTACAAAAGACTGAATATTTGATTCACTAGCATTTACTAACACCCAGTTTTAGACAAATAAGATTTATAAAATAAAAATGAAAGTCTTTCAACCTGCTGTAATCTCCCCACTTTGGACACAAACACAAAATAAAATCTTGTCAAGCCTGTCTATTAGATCGGCAGTCACTACAACGAGGGAAAAAATGCAGATGCAGCCATCATAAGAGTGAGCCTATATAGGACAGTTTGCTGCTGTTGACAGTGTCTCATCTTGAAACTAAACTTCCACTTTCATTTATGTCTAAAAACTATTTGGTCCAAGAATACATTCCCTACGCACCTCAAAATTTCCGTTTTGTCAGTGGATCAAGATCCATTAATTTCCTAAGGCTGCTTGTTTTAAAGATAAAAGACATATTCCAGATGGTATCACAAACTAGAGAGTACTCCATGGAAGTGATTTACTGCTTTGAGCTGAACATAGCACCGTTAGATCTCCAAGTTCATGAAACTGTGACAGGCTTGAGGAAAAAGGAATTAAAATATTTTACTTTATTCTAAGCAATTTCTTTTAATTAGACACATTTAGTGTATATCTTCTCATTATATTCATCACGCTGTATTTCAGCAGCTTCTAGAATCACTTGTGATTACCCAAACATGTATCTTCTGCACCAGTCTGAAAGGCTGCTGCTTCTGGCTCCACCTCTCAGCTCTGCAGTTTTTATGAATGACTAGCAATCACAGACAATGAATGACTGCCAACTGCCCACTCAACCCTTTCTACTCTTCCCTGCACGTACATACTAGGAAAGCAAACAAGCTCCATGACTGCAAAAGAGCCTTCAGTACACTTTACAATGTATGGCATTCATCTTTCAAAACGGGAACTAAATGTTCTTCCGGATACTTAGAGTATAGAAATCAAATATTAAAAGCTTATGCAACATCTTTTTTTTTTTTTTTAAACCAAGTAACTTTTTAGGCATTTAATCAAAGTGAAATTGTCTTTTTCTGAATGTTTCATTGCTTCAGCCACAAAAAGGAAAACTAGAATTAAAGAACCCTCACCTACTTCCATCAAACTGAGATTTATCTGGAGCCAAAACAAGAAATCTGTCAGTTGTTTTATAATACTATATTGGTAATGCTTTAACATAAAAACTGCTTTCTATCCAGAAGTCATAGTTACTTTTATACCACTAATTTCTTAATTTAATTGATGCATGAAAGCAATCAGTACAATTTTGCTTGTTTATTACATTGAGAATGTCCTATAAAGCATGTTAAATGCTATAATAGTTAACACCATAGAGCAATCAATCTAAATTTGTGACTGTAAGCAGAGAGCAAAAAACTCATGTAGGAGAAAGATTTAGGTTACAGATTAGTCACTAAGGCCAAATGTGAATCAAAATGTAGCTTATTGCATGCTCAGACATTACCCTGTTTATAATAGAAAATAAAATCTGTGTTAGAACAAAACAAGGTATATTCCATCCTGTACTGTTTAAGATGCATTTTTAGTATAAGTACTGCAGACCAATACTACCATTTCTAGCAACAAGTCACAGGCTTTGTAATGAGTTTGCAAGGCCTCAGGGCTGAGGCTTGTCAGCCTTCTTTTGCCTGAACTTTCTTTGACCTGTCTACAGCTTTGTTTCACTTGGTTTAGCTGTGACAGCAATTTCTCTAATTGACCAGGTGGCTGTATCACAGAATCACAGAATGGTTGAGATTGAAAGGGATCTCTGGGGATCATCTAGTCCAACCCCCCCTGCTCAAGCAGGGTCATTTTTGTTCATTGTTGTATGGTAACCACTATGTTTTTACAACTCTAACAAAGATGCAGCATAGAGAAAAACAGGCCTGGTACGATAACTGAAGTCTTGAGAAGTGGACACATACAATGTGGTGTAGAAGAACATAGTAAGAAATGGGGTACTGGAGACTCCATGGCCATAAACAACTCAACAATGGTCAGTTACAGAAATGAAGACTTGGAGCTGGACAAAACTGATTTTAGGGGTAACAAAGAAATAGTATCTAATATATGTAAAAGGCACTGTATATAGTAATTTCAAACTTAACACAGAGCTGAAGACCAATGAAGAAAGAGCAGGGTGTAAAACGGTGTTCGCAAACATTAAAAGGGAACCCAAGTCGATCTTAAAGTAACAAAGGAGGAGCCATCAACATCATATTCCTCCTGGCAAAGGACTTCAGATGCTGACCACCTGCTGTAACACCCCCACCACCAACACACAAATGAAACTACTCACCTTAGCAACCAGAGGAGCAGGGGAAGGCTAAGCAGAACAACCCACAAAGGGGAAGAAACTAAGCTGCAAGTGCAACAGTTTTAACTGTATTGCTCTTCTTTCTCTGTAATAATTACATCTGGTCTAATAATGGATTAAACTGGTAAGATTTCAATTATAGTAACAATATATTCTTGTCTTTATGTATGTAAGGTGTGTTTCCTCCTTGTCCACAAATAAGATTTTGAATGAAACATACCTGATAAGGACTCCTTATCTGAATAACAAGAGATCTAAGTACAGTTACATTATTTATTCAACAATAATATTGTGCCCTTTGGATCAAGACAGAGATGGAAATTAGAACAAAATCCTTAATTCCCTCTATAACTTTTTTTTAATATTAAATAAAAAGTATTTAAGAAATGTCTTTGAATGCTATGTCATCATATTATATCAATGAAATGAAGTAAATGACAATTAAAATAATGAAACACACATCTTCCAGCTAATCAGGAACAAAATAGGAATGTAATAACTACATCTACCAGTACACTACCATACTGCAGCATAGGCTTTTGCTATTTTTTTCTTAGATATATTACTTACAAAAATTTTGCTATGAATTTGTTACATCTACCCATTTTTTCAGACTGTCTTGTGTTTTAAAAGTTAATGAACAATGAAATGTAAAATGTGAGAAGACTTATTTCTCAATAATACTACTACAGAGCCCAGAGAAGTTAGTACAGACTGAAGTCTTCCTGCAGATAAACAGATGTTGATTTTGCCCCGCTGTTAAATATCTTGCATATTTTGAAGTTACACTTTAAGAAAGAGACAGCTTACAGAGGATACTAAACAGGCAGGCTGAAAACAGTTATAGCCAATTACATGAATATTTTGTGTTTAGAAGAGTTAACAAGAAGCTGTGAAATGAAATGCCTCAGAAAAATCCTAACTATTACCTGGAATTAACTGATAAAAAGTACAGAGCTCTTATGTAGAATTTAACAAGCTTTGTATCTCAGGCTATCCAGAGGAGAAAATTGAGATACCTGGGATGTGAGAAGAATGAAGCTGAACAGCCTGCAATTAGCAGATTCAAAAATACGGAAGAGGCATAGCTACAGGAATCCCTTCACTGAGCATTACTCAAACAGAAAAAATATGTAGGTCCTAAGACAGAACCATACAAAAGCTGTCAGAAGAGGCAGTATGGCAATGTTTTGTGCATACTTGAAGTTCAGATTCAGCTAAAGCAAACAAAAACAATGACCGAAGAGAGCTGAGCACAACACGTTATCATCTAGAATACAACTCATAGTTTTGAATATATGTAAAACTAACAAAACAAGATACTTTCAGTAGCAGTTGATACTGAAGCCTAATCTCTTGGCCTAATGCATAACAACAAGTTTCAAGAACAGAGAAAAAGATGTAATATAACACAACAGAAACTTATACACTGTTTCAGCATAACTGTTCCTAAATAATGATCGTGAATAGCATAGGTGAAGACTGAAAAAATACTAAAGGGATCTTACCAGTATTTTTAAAATATCAGCAAGTCACATTTGAAGTCATTTCATGCACTAATATGCATTCTTAATTTAAATTTGTGTTTATAACCAGACAATAATACTAGTTGACAATACACAGGTTGCAAATGCCATTCTCCATGCACTTTCTCCAAATGAATTGTGCTAAATGAAACTCAAATTCATGCTCTGTTCATCTCAGCATATGCATTTTGCAAGTCCAAAGTAAAATGTAAATAGTAAAGTACAAGGTGATAGAAGTGATTTCAATATTTTTATCTTAATTTCAAGGGCTTGACAGCTGAAACGTGAAATTATCACAACATAGATCAAGAGGTTTAAGTGAACTCTTTATCAGATGCTATAGCCTAAAGGAAACTATATTCTTTTCTCCAATTCCCAGCAAACATTGATATCCATAGGAAGTGTAGATATCCAAGGAAGTGCTAGATATAGGGACTGATACTGGATGATGAATTCAACCTTTCCTTTACATCCTGAGAAACAGTATTAAACAAAAAAACTCTTTAGCAGCACAGGTTTTTTTGCCTCCTTGCAAAACAAATGGAAATACAGCAACAAAGAACCAGAATAATTCTCACTCCACTTATGGAAGATCAAACGGCTACAAAGGGATAGCAGTTAAGAAGGCCTGAAGATGAGCTCATTCATGCCAGATTAGATTGTTTTTCTTCTCCAGCAGGAAAAAATAGTCTTTATTAGCTAGTCTAATAAAAGATAATTGTCCCTTACTACAATTTTTTCCTTGTTTATTTATATCCCTGTACCATTACAGTTACCACAAAACTACTGTTACAAAAGTAGAAGGTGACAGTGGCTCACACAACCTTTCAAGTTCTCTAACCACATAACAGCTCACTGCCTTTTCCATCCCACTACACTGACATCCATCTGTAAACATGTATTTCCTCCATCTCGGTTCACCACATGCAGTTTTTGAGCACTGCTCAGTTTGCATTGATTGGTTTCTAGGCCAGATACCCAAGGGAGATGATCAACCATCAAGATTCTAGTAGTCAAATAGGATTTTCTTTATGTGATAGCTGCAATCTTTTTTGCTTCTGCCACAACAAAAACTGACAAAACACTCAACACAAGAACACCATTACTGAGTTTTGCAGCTCCCATGGTCATCCTTTAGCTTGAGGCGAGTCTAAGGATCTCCAACTGACACGGATAGGTTTTTCACTCACTGTCCCACACCCGGGGAGGAACAAAAGGGCAGGGGAGGAAAACGGCAGATGTGTCCCTAACTTTGTTTACATTTATAGAGTTGTGGCCCTGGATATTCTATATTTTCAGTAGTCAACATGATGGCTTAGTATGCTCAACTACCACTATTCATAGCATGAAAATCTCAGTAATTCCACTTTTTCTTTTGATCTATTGTTTGTAGCTATTCTGATGTTGACATGATTAGGCTGAGAGCACACTTCGTCTGGAAGCAATTCTAACTGAGGCACAACCCAAAAAACCACTTATCATGGCAAGATCTGAAATACCATCAGTTTTAGCAATTTTTTAGCAGTTTTTTTTAAAGAAAAAAAACTTTAAAATTCTTATGTCAGATCATGACTAAACAGTACGAACCATCCTATCACATCCATTCAAACAACTTTTGTTATACGACCACGAAGAAAGCCAACATGTTAGACATCATAACATATGCAAGTAGACAGACAATTATGTTCACATAATACAAAATCAGTTCTTACTTCAATTATTCTTGGTTACAACTATGCTGCCCAGTCAGAAATCACCAAGAGGTGCATTTAGACTTCAGTAAGAAACATCTACTATTCAAGTATTCGTGAACTGTCAAATACCAGCATTATGTCTATCTAGAACACAAGCATCACCCTTACTCCATGTCCTCGCTTTAATAAATACGTAATAATTCAGCTATTTGAAGCTTTGACTCCAAATAGGGCAGCTATGCTGATATTTGACAGCTGTTTTTGCACTTAGCCACACCACCTCTGACTGTGGCAGCCCCAGCGAGAGGGGCCAGGCACTGCCTGCCGCCTGGCACCTGGAGAGCTGCAGCCCTTCTGGGCTTTATCTGGGCGGAGGGCTCTGCTGCGCCGGGGTGGGGGCTCCAGCAGCTGCTGGGGACCGTGCCCTGTGGGGCACAACCAGCACAGCTCTTGAGTCCCACACAGCCTTCAGCAAGCTTCTGGTCCCCCTCTGTGCATACCATGGCCTCTGAGACCTGTGCCCTGGGACTCATCCCAAGCATTAGTTAAATGGGTGCTTCGCCCTCCCGAACTAGGGCTCAGCCTTTTGCAGCAGCAGCCTGACAGTGCCTGGGAGCCTTCGCTTGTGGCCTGCAGGGTCAGAAACAGCCACCACGGAGCGTGCAGGGAGGGCTCCCCCACGCATCCTCTGCTCAGCAAGGAGGAGGCGCTGTCAATGACAGCTGCTGGGGTGGCTAATACAAGCCCAGTCCTGCTACAGGTGTCCTCCTGCCATGGCACTATTTCCCCATCTGTCCTCACCCACCTGGCAAGGGATCTGGGAAAGGGCTGCTTTTTCAGACATGGGTTTTTCCTTAAATATCCACAGAATAATCTGAAAATTGATCCAACTAACCAGACAAACTTGTGAATTTTTTACAGCATTCTCCTAAACTAGAAACAGCTTCATCACAGTAAGAAAATTAAGTACCTTTTTTATTATTTTCCCGGAGCATGAGATTGGAGGATAGGAACGTGAAGCAAATTTCTAAGGGAAAAAAACATGACTGCATGCTGCACAAGGAAAAGACTGTTCAAGGCAGTAGCAGCCATGTAGGAGCCTGCAACTCACAGACAATATATTTCAAGTAGTAGAGTTTTTCTTAAATATACCTAGCTGACAAGACTCCCTCATCCAAGGCATATTACGAATCTTATGGGCTTTTTTTTTTTTTCATTTTTCAATACTATTTTAATATAGAACCCGAATAATAAAGTAACCAAAGCAGCCATTCTGTCCAATACCATAATGTTTAAGGATACTTTTTTCATTGCTTTTAAGGTCTGAGAAGAGGCCTCCATCTGCAGGATCAGAACTAAAGATGTGTGACGAGAAATACACTACTATAAAGTGAAAGAGCATGACTGCATTACATTAACTAACTTAGTTCAGAGGTAAACTTCTGACAACATAATCATGAACAGGTATGATTCTGGGTGAGGAAGGAAGCAGGTGAAATCTTGCTCTCAGGCAAGTTCAGGCAGAACATCAATTGTGGTAACAGCATGGCCGCTACAGCAACATAGTAATACCAGAGTTTAAGTGTTGCAGAATGTAATACCTGCACTGTGCAACAGTGAGTATAAATGTTTTACTAGCTCCAGCACGGCCTGAGGAACATATTGCAGATTGGGTGGAAGAGAAATGATGCTTACGGAAGAGGAAAGTGGGTCTTAAGCACTCAGATCCTTCATCACCCAGCATGTGCAAAAAACATCAAAACAATTTCCACAGATCATACTCTCATGCCTGATTAATTGGGAGCCAGGGAGAAAGGAAACAAAAAAATTACCCCTAAGTATTCCTCACACTGGTTCTAGGAAAAGTCATTAGCAGGAACATTTTAACTACATATTCAAACCTAACTCTAAAAATAATATAATTACATAGAAATGGAGCTTATACAGAGAGTTCCTTTGCACCTTAAGGTATTATTTGGTAGTTTTGGAACCTGTCAACACCCCCAACCCCTCGCCCAATTGTTCTTGTTCCTGGGCCAAGAGCTTTTCCAAGAAACACACCACACTCTGCCAGCCCTTTAGCTTGCTCTCACTGAGTTTCAGCCTCTGTAGGCTGTTGCCTGATTCACAGACTGCTAATGTCTCTCCCTTAGTTTACTAGCATATACAGCTTATTTCACTGTGGCTGTACTTTGTCACTTGACTATTTAATTTAGACTAGTTAACTTCTCTTACTGAAGTGAAACTAGCCACATTACAGACGAAAATATAAGCTTCGCAAAGAAGGCCAACAGCTTCCTGGGCTGCATTAGGCAAAGCATTGCCAGCAGGTCGAGGGAGGTGATCCTTCCCCTCTACTCAGCACTGCTGAGGCCACATCTGGAGTGCTGGGTCCAATTCTGGGCTCCCCAGTTCAGGAGAGACATGGACATACTGGTGCAAGTCCAGTGAAAGACCTCAAAGATGGCAAAGGGACTGGAGCACCTCTCATATGAAGAAAGGCAGAGAGAGCAGGGACTGTTTAGCCTGGAGAAAAGAAGGCTCAGGGGGACCTTATCAGTGCGTATAAATACCAGGTAAGAGGGCAGGAAGACAGAGTAAGACTCTTCTCAGTGGTGCCCAGCAACAGGACAAAAGACAATGGGCACAAACTGAAATACAAGAAATTCCATTTGAACATAAGAAAAAACATTTTTACTGTGAGGATGATCAAACACTGGGACAGACTGCCCAAATAGGTTGTGATAGATATTCAATACCTGACTGGAGAATGCCCTGAGCAACCTGCTCTTGCTGACCCTGCTTTGAGTAGGAGGGTTGGACTACATGATCTTCAGAGGTGCCTTCTGACCTCAGTGATTCTGTGATTCTGTATTCACCATGGTGCCTTGTAGGTGTATGTTCCATGATTCTTTGCACTGCACTAAGATTTTTCTTATCTTGATGTATATGCTTCATTATTGCTTACGGAATCTGCTCAGAATTACAGCAGTACAAAATCCAGTACAGCTAGTTCAAAAATGTCTTCATTCAGGAAAACTGTTCCAGCAGTTGCGTTTGTTCCATGGTTATATCTTCACATGGTGCAGAAAATTCATGTTCCACTTATACTTCTTCAGTGGTGAAGCTTCGAGTGCTTGTACTCACTGAGATATGAGTGATACAATAACATACGAGAACATAACCAGCAAACATCACCACCGCAGTTCCCTCCCAGTTTGGCAAGGTACACGTTGCAATAGTTGTCACATTCTCTACGCTCAGGTCCTGTAGCCCAGGAGGGAAGGGGTCAAATCCCTCATCACACACTGAACCCATGTTCCCGTTCAGGAGCCTAGTGGATAGCAGGGGAACAGGCTGGAGACTAGCTTGCTGCTGTGGCTGCTGAAAGTTGCACCCAACAATAAACTGTCCTGTACAGTACCCTTTTCGGGTGACTGGTGGATTAACTTGCCTGTGCTTTCTGGGTCAACAGCAGAAACGGGAGAAAGCAGAGGACAATGGCAAGGCCAGTGGCATGTGAGCTGAGCTAGTTTGCATCCAGAGCACTCATTACGGTAGCAGCTGATAACCTGCATTAGTTCAAACTTACGCCTGTATCACCTGAAAAGTCAGTCAGAAAGGGAGCTAAAACCACCATCACTTTAAAGAGAAAAGGGGTTGTGTGGTCAGGACTTGAATTCTGGCAGGATCAGAGTAAACTCTACAGTGAGAAGTTGTGTTGAACAGCCTTTCTTTGGAATATAGTGAGTGCTCAGCAGTGTCTCTAGCTAAGCTAGGTCTTAACTAACCACTTCTGAAAACAGGTAATAAATCCACATTTCTACAGGACTGACAGGCTTTCAGTCTGTCAAAACGCCACTGTTTCCCTGGCCGCTAACACCAACTTCATCCATTGGCAGTAGTAGGAGGAAACAACATTTTATTTATGGTTTTCAGCAAGTATCATTGTGACAAATTGTCAAAGGTAGAACCAACTTAGTTTTTGAAAGCTATCTGATAAATAAAAAAGGCTAACAACTTCCTTTTAATGAAATCCAAATTTAGCTTTAATAATTAGAATTTTTATAAAAAGGAGATTGTCTTCCAAAGCACAGGCTGGCACTAGTTCATCTTGTCAAATTTGACAGCATGAAATCATAGTGCAAATGACAAGATTCTGCAGCTGCTAAATACTGTCAAATCCGCTTTAAAAGTTTTATTCTTATAAATTCACTAATACAAGACCCTGTTTTTGCAAAGAACTGCTTCTTCCACAACATACAATTTGGGCAAAAATGGTTCTAAAAAAAACCTCCACACTGTTAAGATTGCTTGGTGTTCTTTTAACCCTTAAAAGCCCTGCTGCTCACAAAGCTGTGCCAGAGCCCTACAGACTTGACAGAGTGGATTATTTTGGAAACAGCTAGAAGAGTTTACCAAGTAACAATTTTGACAGCTGCTCTGTGTTAGGGATTGTATAAATGCACAAACCACTTCAGTTTACAGACAGCAAGCCATGATTTGAGCTAACCCAGCTTGTACTGAAGCAACCACGCAGTCCATTAATGCAACTCAGCTGCTGACTGTTGGCTTCTGCTTACGGTGAACAGCTAGCGAGAAGTTAACATTTTACATTGCTCCAACCACATTTATTGGATTTTATCTTTCTATGCATAAAGGAAAGATATTAGGCAAGTCTGTGTAAGTCGCCCTATGTGTGAGGACTCACATCAGAATAAGCCCGATCGAGCTTGGGTAAATTGCTGTAGCTGTCTGGCTAGACAACCCATTTGGCACAGGTTTTCAAAAAAATAATGGAAAACCCAAATATTTTAATATACAAATTAGGCACACATCCTTTCAATAACTACACTGTATGTTAGTAATTTTTTATATGAAAATGGCAAAAATGTAATATTTGAATTCAGAAAAAACCTTAAAAGTTATTTGTATTGTTGTTAAGGAGGACTAAAATCACTCTGGCAATAAAGATAAAAACACTCTCAGAGAAATGCATTCTGAAAAAACTTATTATAGATGCATTGAACTACTTAATTATTTTTTGCTGCATGTTCAATCTGAGTTGTTGAAAACAATGCACAATTCAATGTTTCAACAGTCAAAACTGCCATTACATTCAAGGTGGCTCTGGTGAATCAGCCCGGTGCTGTTGCCATTTTTTAAAAAAACGCTAACAATCCACATTGGTCAGATATAGTCAGTAAAAAAGTACTGCACCTTACAACACAGTGACCCTGCTCAAGACCCGTCTTAGAGCTAATTCCCTTGCCTGAAAGAGGAGGACTGCAGGCACGACATACTCCTGCCTGCCTCATCATAGCAGTTTACTGCAGCATCTACTAACCACTCATGTCTTCAGACACCATAGAGGATCATATCATATAAGAGACTGCTCCTAGTCTCTTTCAGTGAAAAAACACTGTAAAACAGGGAATGTTTCTTCGCCTCTGCCAGGTAAGAACTTCAGCATGAACACAGATTCACTTCCTAGGAATACTTTTTTTAATTATTTCACCACTAATAGAAAACTACCTTCTTCTATTATAACGTATTTGCATATCATTATCACTTATCGTTATCATTTTTCTCTGGATCAAGATATCTAATTTTTATAAAATTATCTTTTCCTGTGAAAGATGAGAGTATATTTTCTGTTTGTGATCTAGCTTGCTTTCTGACCTCTGTGTAGTGAAAGCATGGCTCATTTATTACTACTTTAAGTCACCTCATTTCCAAGTACCACAATTAAATTTAAGTTGGGCATATGCTGTCTACATATTTTTTACTCATATTTGGTTAAGTTGCTGCTTCTATTCTTATATTAAGGCTGTCTTATATTAAGACCTATTAATTAAATGACAGCTCTACAGTATTTTTTGAAGCTCCAGAATACTCCAGTCACTGAAAACCCTTCAGCTCTTACATAGCACTTCCTCACCAGTAGACTTCACAAAGCGCTTTGCAAGGACGTCAATACCTTGTCCATGTTACATAGACTGGGAATAGAGGCATAGAGAGACGAAAACGTCTTTTTCAAGATAAACCAGTAAGGCACTGGAGGGTCTTCTGAATTCCGAAACACAGATCTGTTAGTAGGAGGCACTGGTTATTTTGAGCATTTATTGATAGTTCTTGTTTTTCTTCATTATAACATCACATTCAGTTCTAGGCAGTCTTTGCCAGCTCTGTATCTACAGTCCTGCCTGTTAATGTGAATGTTGCCCTAAGGCTTTTTTTTTTTTTAATCCTTTCCTTAAGTGCTCATTAACACAGATTTAGGGACAAGATCTCCTTCTGCACTGTACCTCTCTACTGTATAGGACAGGCATCCGGGATTTTGAGGAAGAGGACTTCGCTCTGACATATAACTGCTGCCAAGCAGCTTCATGTTGCACCACTGACACAAGAGGTGGGATTCATCTCGCCTATCTTTATACACCTACAAAAAAAGATATCTCCATCTGATCTACTCAGTCAAGGCTCCCTTTATAGTCAGTGAAGAGAAACAGGCACTTCTAAGGCACGACTCATCTATTTCAGGATCTACCTTAGGATGAGATGAATCGCACCCCACAAGTACCCATTCCTCTCCAGTGATTATAAAGGGAATCTAGGATGACTAACTCAGATGTAGATTTCAGATATAGACGTATCAAGCTGATATTTGTTAAGCTGAATCCTATCTGTGGTTTCTAACAGAGCACTTACTAGCAAAGGCTTGGATTTGGATTTGGCATACATGACATACCCAAAATATTTGCAGCCAGATTTGCTTCTTTTATAGTCTAAACAGCCATAAGAACAGTGGTCAGAGACCTTGATCCGTAGCATTTACAGAAGATAACAGTAACCAGCTATTTCTCTAAGCACAGTGAGGTTTAAGTATGACAACTAGTATTGTCTCAGCATGAAAAAGACACTCTCCCTTCTATATTTCACATCCAGCGCTAAGTGTCAAACATGTCATTCAGCTTTTACAGTCTTTGATCAAAATCTGAACATCCTTTCAATCTGACTGTGAATTATATATCCTTGGATTTAAGAATCCATTATATAGAAAGTTTTAGAGCTACCCTCTAACATTGTGAGAGGGAGCTCAATTAATAAAAGGCTCCCAGGTTGTCTGTCAACAGGAGTTCTGCTCTTGACTTAAATGGGAGAAAAACTGGGAAAAACAAACAAAAGCCTCATTCAAATAGGTTTTCACCAGAACTGTAGGTGCTCAGTAGTCTCCCCCATCCCCACTGCTTAAAGCAAAAAAAATCTGACTTTTTTCAAAGCAGCATCCTCTGTCTCAGGGCATCATCACCAGGCTCACAAGGTGCCTACAATGTATGGAGGTGAGGAAAAAGGTGCCTATTAATGGGACTCAGAGAGACAGCCAGGAATTGAAAGCTGACCCATAAGAAATTCCAAGAGATTGCATGGAACCAAGGACGGACACCCTTGAAACACGGAGTGCCTTTCTCAACTGCCCAACAAGGACTAGAGAAGGATATAATCCTGTACCTCACTTAGGAATTAGGCATGTAAGTAAAAAAACTAAGAAGAAGTAAGACCTATTTTCTCCCCTAGCTACTCAGTACTAATCTCCTGAACATACACTGGGTCCTTCCAAACCCTGCAACTCCTCCTGTTCCTGTGAAAATGAGACACAAATTGCAAATTAGTTTACACACACTATTTTTAAAATGAGTATTGCTTCCTATTTTTTCGGGTCAAGTCAAGCTGCCTGCAAGACAGTTGATACTCCTTATGTCACTGTAAGATGGAAAGGAAGGAGGGCAAGGGAACACAGGTAGTGATCAGGCTAACAGTAGTTTGCATTTCAGTGCCACTGCATGTAACTGAAGGTGGAAGTCATTTTGAAAGCTGGCAGTTCTTCCCTAGAAAAAAGTTTCTCCTTTTAAAGATCTTTACATGTAAATCTTTACTGAACACATTCCACACTAAAAAGCAAATCCTGGATATTGAGGGACTATACTGTATTTTCCATAAATAAAGTACGAAACTCCATTCAGTAAAAAGCATAAATGTGTAACACACTGGAATCCATCACCATTTTATTTTTAATGTGTATATGGTGTGAGGAAGGGGATATATGGAATGCTAATATTGTGAACTAAAGTCACTTCCACTGTCGCTATTTGGTTAGATCTGAAAAGGGAAAGGCTGTTTTTCAGTTGGCTGCAATAGAAATCTCATGAAACAGCTGCTGTCATTTGAGTTCAGGCCAAGATGGTAAAATCTGAGAAAAACAACTGATCTTGTGAATTTCCCACCACTTGGAATTGAAATGTAGAAGAACCCGCATCAGACATTTTAAAACAATAAAGTCCTGATTCAGTGCGGAAACTGAACCTACTAGAGCACTTATCACCTGCTTTGTCCTCTAGCTCAGTCCTCATCTGCACAGTCTTTAAAGGTCCAAGATTTCCAAAAGCGCCAAGATTTAAAACGGTGGCCAGCAACTATATATCACAGGGAATTTTCCACTTTAGAAAGGCAAAGCTCACTTGAGCAGGAGTTAGATTTATCATAGATCAGCTGAAATAATGAAATTAACTCTTACAAGATACTTATACGATCACTGCCTTCTGTTTCTGGAAGACACCTTTGGGCCTGCCTTTCCTAATACAGCATACAGAAATATACTTAAAATAATAAACCCTAGTGAAATAAATTACTATCCTACATTCACAGCTTTCCAAAGCTGACAATGAACCACAAATGACAGATGTTAATCATGCCACTTAATGCATGACTGGCTGGATACTGTGGTAATGTGGGTGGTTTCAACCTGAATAGACTATAATATCAACCCACACCTACAGAAGTAACTGAACTGTGTCACTGTTGTAACACCAGATTTGTTATTTGTGTGGACTAACTCAAGTAACAGAAAGCTCCTTCTAAAATTATCTAATACCTAAAAAGTATTAACCAAGCATTCAGATCACTACTGAAGAGTCATAAGATAAGTTTTAAGAGCTAGTATTTGGTGATGCTAAAAACCAAAGATTGTATTTGAGGGACATGAAGAATTCTGAATACTATCTGAAATATATTCCTCTATTTTCACTCTTTCCAAACTCTCAGCAAAAGATCACAACTTTCTTTTTAAATCTTTTGTTATTAGAAATTATTCACATTGAAAGATTTTCAAGTAATTTTCACTTCAAACAAACCTTTCAAAATATTAATTATCTTAAATTTGAGTTATGCAAATGATTAGGATACATGATACTTCTGCTCCTTCACTGGATGAATGCAAGTCTTTAAAAGAGGGATCCAATGTGAATGTTTGTTGATAGTTCCCATTACATGTTTGTATGAAATATTTGTAGTTATTTCTTCAAATACACTGTCCACCCAAACAATCCTGCAAGTAAAGATGCATGGAAAGCAAAAACTAAAGATGAATAAATGCAAATGAATTTGTTTTTAAGTGAGAACAAAAATCTGTAGAAGATATTTCTCTCTGTTTTTCTAGTTCTCAGGGCACTCACCAGGTATTCACTGAAGAAATGAGTTTGAAATAGCAGTCTAGGAAAGAATGTAACCCTTTTCCAGTATTTTGGCAGGAAACCTGCAAAAGGGTAATCAGCTACATAGACATTCCTTCTCCTGTAAACACTCTTCTACATTCTGGGCCTGCAGATGTTAGCACTGACTTTAAAGGAATATTTACCTCAAAAGTTAAAAGTAGCCACGAGAGTCTCCATTTGGAATATAGGCAATGTTAGTGAGAAATACTGTGCCCACATCAAAATTTGAGTGATCAGATTTAAATGACTTCAAGCTCTTTCTTGGTTCTAACTTCATACACTTGCAAAAAATGTCAGAAGACCATGATCTGACTGCAGCTGATCAAGAAATTCAGTTTTACACCATACGGACAAGATGATGATAGCAGAGTACTTTAAATTTCAGATCATATTGTGTCATAAAAAACTTACTTCAGCACTGTCCGGCTGTGTCTGAAACCTAATAATTTCAGACACAGTGGTAAGTAAAACCTTATTTCCTTTCATTAGAGTTAAGTCATTAATATTTCAGCAATAACTATAGTACATCAAAATAGAACCAATTAATCTGATCAGTCTCTTGACACAGGCTTATAACTTTTCAATTATATTATTAAAAAACTGGCTAATATTAATTTCATTTTAAAATTTTATGTACTTTTGCTTTACTGTTTATATTATAGAATTCAAAATATCTAGGTATCTAGGATATCCAGGTTTACAGGATTAATATATGAAAATATTTTCAAAATCAGTAGCAATTATGAGATTAATTAGGCATGGATAATCATAGACGATCACCGTGAAAGAATTATCTTCTTCAAGGAGACTATTTCTAGAAAAAACGTATGACAGTTGAATACATACTTTTTTTTTTTGCCTTTGTTATCCAAATGTCAAGTAATTTTAGCATCAAGTGATTTCACACACACTTCTGCAAGGGGCACATATAGTAAATAATGTGTAAAAGCTGAAACTTAAGAGATTTAGACCTTGTATAAAATCTGAGAGTGGCCCTATCTTCAGTTACTCAGGTAACCAAAGTTCCACTGAAATCAGCCAGAGCTTTCGGTAGGCATTGCAAGCAGGACAGCCCATGTAACACGTTTAAGATTTAAATATTCTTTTACTCAATTTAACACAATGTATACCGCTGGAGAAAAGTCTACAGAAACAATACCAATTTGTTTCTAGAATGATTAGAAATGTTTAAGCAATGTACATAGTTTAATGCAGTGAACTCCAACATAACCAATCATTACTAACTGAATTGTTAATGAATAACATTCACAATCTTTTCATTTAACTCAATGTTCTATAGAAATGCATGCTGAAAATGAATAAGTGAAAGTGCTTTAAAAATATTGTTTAGAAATAATCTTAAATTCAGTATTATTCATTACCACATAAACTAGCTCATAACCCCTCTTTTTCTCCTGAGGGCACTGATATATTACTCTCTAGAGAGGGCTTAAATGCAAAGCCGTTAGCCTATCGTCTTATAAAGTCTCTGCAGAATCTTGATTTCATACCTTTCATCAAAATTCCAAGCTGCGAAAATGCATGTTAATCTTATGATATATTTTTGTTATTGTTGTTAATAAAATCAATACACTTATTATTTTAGGGGTTTTGATTTTCTTTTTTAACTGGACTGAAGTATGGGGAAAGCAAGGAGGTTCACTGAAGAATTATAAATTACTAGAAGCAGTACATATTAACGTATATTTATATTATTTATTTGTAAATAACCTGGTAGCCACAGTGTGTTCTATCTGTTATTTGAGAATCCAAAAGCATGCTGCCTCTGCATGGCATATGAAAACAAAGGGTGAAATTTCACTGCAGCAAGGGCTTCTTACACCAAGTACGTCAGTACATAAAAAATAGCCCTATCAAGCAGTTTAGTGGTAGTTACCCACAGGAAATTTGAAGCACTGTCTTCAGTCAGTTTGTTTAAAGTTTCAGGATTGCACCTAGAACAACATCACAGTCTTTAAACCCATCAGAAGCAGCTTGCTTATTCTTCTCAAAGAGCAAGGCCTCGTGTGCAGCATCATCCCGCAATGCCCACAGGCCACCAAAACGAAGAACAGGGGAATGAAAAGTGAACAGGGAAGCAGATGCAGCTGGAATTCAATATAATTGATTCTGATTCTTTTAACATTCATTCCTTGTAAGTCACCTAACAGTTTAAGAGTGTTAAAACTCAGGATTATCGACAGCAGCTAGGGCCAGCTATACATACATGACAAGTTATGGTGCCAGTCTGCACATGATGGTGGTTGGCTTGTTTTACTTGAATGGGTTAACCCATAAAGTAAGCTTTCATAAATACAAAAGCAAAACAGAGAAGTAGACCAATTTTAACCCTCCTTGCTTGAATAAGGGGAAAAAAAATCCAGACACAAATATATTTTTAACACACAAATGTAAATGAAGTAGGTTTCCAACCACTTAAGAAGAACTCCCTGACTATACTTCACACCCATAAATGCATACTGTTTAGAAGTTAAAATAACAGCAAATCTGTCATTTCAGTGTGAGTAAATGTTTGATCTTTATTGCTATTTGAATTGCAGATCAAAATGAGTATTGATTTACCTTACTTCCCAATAGTGATGCAAAATGAACAGGTTCAACAGTTTTGTACTTTTCTTTCTATGTAACTAATGATTGTGGGTGCTCGACTACAGTCTTTTAAAAAAGACCAGGTTTTCAAACAGTGCCAAGCTTGAAAACCCTCTAAGGTGTTTCAAGCTAGTCACCTAACAATTGTCATATTTTGGTGGCCATTTTTAAAATCAAGGCCACTGATTGTGCTTAATAGGCACTTTTTCAATATGGGTGAAGAACTATGAAATCCTGATCAGAAAGTGCTGAGAGAATGCAAGGAAAATGTTAAGCAAATTCAGGTAACAGACATGTTGTAGCATACAATAGGTAAATAACAGTAACACTTAAAAAGATAAGCAAAGGACGATTCATCCTAACTTACATCGTCCTTTAATTTATTTTAAATTCTAAACCAGCATTTTTCAACGCACTGATTACTGACATGCTAATATGGTACAGGAGTTTCAGATACTTAGCTTCTGAAGAGATGCATAGTTGGGTTAAGACACTACAAAACTTTTTAACACTGTGTATCTTCTAATTTTAAGTAAACACTCATTTTGTCCTTACACCTAACTCCCACTTACCAGATTTTCTGTACTAAGAGGTGGGGTGCTACTGGCTGCACAGAATTCAGCAAAAACAAAATCTAAAAAAACATTGCAGTTGGTGGTGATTAGCATATTTTTAAGTACAGGTTTGCAAAATGAATACAGGGATTTCCTGTTTAGTGACCCTTTATGGCCCTGGATAAACCTCCTTGCTGACCATGCACTTTTGAAAGCATTTATGTTTTGAACTATTCTCATTTGTCGTGCACAGAATGCGTGTGGTTTCAGAGAATATGGGAAAAAAACCCTTCCTCAGCACAGTTTGTTCATGCTGATGTATCTTTTGCTGCTACTCCTGGAAAAAATAGTTTTTCTCTTGTCCAGGACAATCTTTCTCACTTCAAGAATATAAGGATTCTAGGTATTAAAGGTTATCCCCCTCCTCTATTTCAGGATCTCCAAAACAATAACCACTTGAAAACAGAAAGGACACAACTTCCTACACCATTCTTCTAAGATACCTGATGTCAAACATACTGGACACTTTTCCCAGTTTTAGAAGGAGCTACTAAAGGAAGTGAAAACTTCTCCAAACAGAAATAAAAAAAAGGCAAAATATGACAAATCAAATCTTAATAGTAGGCACACACTTGATTCTTATAAATCCTATTATCTCTGGCCAGAGCCTCAGATGCTGCTCTTCTTCTGTTCTGTGTTTGTGCAACACCCAGAACAGCGCCTAACCAGCTGATTTCCCAAGCACAGGACACACCACAACACAGGCATACTGGCAGATGGGAGCACAGGCGGAGAGAACAAGTCAATATTGGTCCGCAAGGTGAAAGAGCTGGCACATGAAGTCCCAGGTGTAACTGCAGACCCACCAGATGACAGTGTCATATAAACCAAAGAAGAGCAAAACTGGTAACCATCTTTAAGAAGGGTGGGGAAAGTGATTGAAGCACTCATTAGTCTGAGTGTACCATGTTTTATTCTGATCTACAGAGTATTCATGGCTTTAGCCAGACCTCAGTAGTATGTAATGCTTTTGAAGGAAAGGACTATCATAGACTGAGGTTTAAAAAGTGGCATAAAATTAATATGGGTCTTCCAAAGGAAGATCACAGCAGACTAGTGGCAAGAGCCTCCTTTGATAAGTTGACTGATTTTTCTAAACAAAGGGAGACGTAGTTGATCTAAGTTTTAATAAAGCATTTGATACCATACTAAATGCACAACCACTGGTTAAACTGGAGATGTGGGTTAGCAGAACCCACAGTTAGTAAGAAACCAGCTAAAGGGAAGGCAGGAAAATGTACATCTGAGAGGGGTACTACCAGGCCAAAGGGAGATGACTAACCGAGTTTCACAGAACTCGTATTAGAATTGCCTTTATTTATCATTTACCTTAATGGTCTTTGCAAAAGAAGCATAATTGTGATGAAGAAGTTCTCTTGCAATAGAAATTCAGGGGGCAAAGTCAATTAAGAGAAAGATTGAACTGTACACAAAGTCAAATGATCCTGAGTAACACAATAAGATTAAATTCTGTAGTACAAAATGCCATGTCAGGCAGTTACAGATTAATAACATCTATGAAAAGCTAGGAGTTTGTTACCTGGAAATGACTGAGGAGAAAGAGAGAAAGATCGACTGGGCCAAATGTGCTAGTTCATCACAGCATGACTGTGAACCACTAATGCGATTGTAGAGTATAGTACATATATATAGTATATTTCTCATAGAGATGGGAGAATTCTGCCAGTGTATAAAGCTCTCGTAAAATCTCACCTATACTGGGAAGAGCTGTGGGCAGCCTAGTGAGAGTCTCATGATGTATCCAGCTTATAATGTTCATTTTATATATATGCCAATATAGAATAAAGGCAGCCACAGATGGCATATGAATTGATACTGGAATTTTAATTTAAGCATTTTGGTAACACTGCATGTATTATGTAACCTTAAGTGATTTATATGCTGTAAATACTGTAATTATATATATATTAAAGTTTCAGCTAAAGGCCTTCTAAACTGTCATTAATGCAAGGTGTATTGAACAAAGAAGGAAGATTAATTAATGAGGGAGCAGGAAGCAGTGGCCTGTGATGTTTTACTGTAGAAAGGAAAATGGTACAGGAAGGTTCCCCTTGTTTTGTTAGGTCAACATGCCAATAACAGCTACTAACACTTAGTAATAAACAGCAATTAGTTTTGGCCATGCTTAGAATGAAGGACTTATGGACATTCGAATTCAATGACTCACTCAGAAAAATATATCAGCATAGTAAAAGTATATAGGCAGAGTATGAAACTGGTATGAAAGAAGGGAGATGACAGACACCACTTGAATGATCAGAAAAAAGGCCTAAGGGGAATGAGCCTCCCTTTCTCCCAGAGGGCTTCCTCAACAGAAGTCAGTAATTTCAGGCTGGTGAAGTCAATTAAAGCATCTGTAAGTTGCGCATCTTGGTAGCCGCCCACCGAAAATTCTTGACTTTTAAGAATAAATTATGGCTCTGACCAGCCTCTCTCTCTGTTTGTAGGGAGAGGGGAGAGAAAATATCGCCTGTAACATTCTGGTAGACAAAAAGGCTACTAGGATGACGAGTATGGAGCCCATCTTAACGGTGGAGAGCAGAAGAGCTCTTTTAGTGATCCAAACAAACCATACAAGAACACAACACTGCTTTCTGTAACTACATCTGGGTAAACAGAGGAAAAGAACTAAAAACAGTACGGACACAGTAAGGAATATATATAAACTGATTAGGAAGTAAATTTAGCCTGGAATTTGTAATATCCAACCATCAGAACAAGAAGGAGAGATCTCCTAACTTGGCATCTAGAGGCCTCGTGACACAGGAACCTTTTTGGACAGACTTCCATGGATACATGGATGCATATGAAAAATGTCACTCCTCCTAACATATCTGAAAATACGGAGTCCTCCTCTGCAGCTGAATACTGAAAAATGTAATTTTTAACCAGATTCTAAAAGCAGCCTGTGAATGTCAAAAATAAATGCTACAGAGCTACAAAATGGCCAGCATCCTATGCTTTACTCATCATTTTATGGCAGCCATAAGTACACTGGGAATATCACTGAACACACCAAATATTTAGATTGAGCTCTCCAGGTCAGGCAATAAACACTGAACAGAAAATCCAAATCAGGATGCAAAAGGGGGAGGACAGAAAGACACAGATAACACAGATAGAATTACATGGTTACTCAGTTTAAATATAAATATTATCCTTCTGATTCAGATATGTGATCATCTTTTCATTCCTGGTCCTTTAAAGTACAAACACATAAAATCATGAAGCACTATTTTTAATAGTTATTTGAATTATTTAGTATGTTCACAATACCCAAATCATACAAGAAGCTGCTGCTAAGAACCATTTTATCATAAAAAAGTATTCTTAAGAAGCTATAATCTAAATTATGACCCACCAATACAGAAAAGTAGGAATTTCATCCAGAAATCATTATCTGACAAGTACCTTTCACAGTAAAAATGAAATTGTGTGTTTATACACATATATATGGCTTTCCTTTAAATAAAGATGTAAAGGACCAGCAGCAAATTCAACTACTACAGAGTAGGAGCTAATCTAGGAAGATACCATCAGTACAGTATTTCAAAAAGTCTTTCCTCCAGCTAATATGGATTTACAAACAACAGATCAGAAACCTGAAGTACAGCCCAAGAGTCCTTGCAAACTCCAGTACAGACACAGTGTCTTGGCCATACGTGCTATTTTATCATGGTTTGAGGCTCCCCTTCGCACCAATGCCCTGTTCTCAGCCCAGCCGCACTGCCCACCAGATGTTCAGCACTCTGGTTCTCACTGGAGGAAGCAAACTGGCTTTCAAGGCACAGACACGGGACGAACTCCAGCGCTGCTTTTATAGGCAGTTGTTGACACTTGGGTTTGAGCCATTTGATTTTGTGAACCTGCACATGGCTCTCAAAGGCGGTTTGTACACAATACTGCCATTCAAGATTTGTCCTTCTGCAGCTAAAAGGTAAGATGAAAAGCCCGAAAGCCCCTGCTGCTGGCTGGTGATGATTCCGCTGAAATCCCTTGAGAATAAAGCACTACCCAGTCCTGACTAAACACTAGCAGCTGGGAGACATTCAGCACTGTAGACAGCACTCAGCTACCTCTGCTATTTCACTAATTTAAATTAAAGCATGCTTTTGAAGTGATTTAGCCAGATCAAAAGCCTGTGGAGGCATCATTTCAAATGAACTCTGTTGTCTGAGTCAAAAAGGTGCCCTGGGTACTTCAAGCTTGCATTTCACAATGCTTCCATGCCACAGTCATTGCTCTTTTCTGGTGGTTTTTTTTTTCTCTTGTCCGGGGGAAAGAGACGGGTGTTGGTTTTCTTTGGAAGGAGGTGGGGGCTGAATCCAGTGCTTGTCTAACGTGGTATGCAACTGTCAGGCCACAGTCAGGCCACATCTTATTTTCCACTTTCTTGAATATTGCATGTTTGGCTTCAAAACTGTCCAGTTCCAAGTGGACTGTCAGCAAGGTACAGAGTGCCGCATTAATAGAATGTGACCTGGCAGGGAAAGATTATTCTGAGAATGAGGATCTGTGAATTTGATCTCTTCAGCCAGAGGAGAATCTAGGTGCATTGTTTCTGGGACTCCATTGCTATAATCTTGCATAAAAATCTGCTGTGCTTTAGAAGGCTATCCAGAAGCAGGGTCTGGATCTTGGGCAGCTCTGAGCTCCTGAGAGTAGAAGGAGTTATGATCATTATGCTATTATCCCCTTTCAGGGTCTCTAAATAGCCCCACTAATTACACAGGGAAATTATGTGTTGCAATCTACTTACTGGATCATGTGGCTCAGGCCAGGTGTCTGAATTTAGGGGCTGCAAAAGCTCGATTTCTATCAAAAGCTATCTTCCTGGACATATCCCAAATGACATATTTTAAGCCAAACCATGTTATGCCTCTTTTTTAAGCTCAAATAGAAGTTCTCCAATTTCATTAGCTTCAATAAACCATGCATATATGAAACTGAAGATGAAAAGAAAACAGATATTCTATGTTACAGGGCAACCGTCTTTTGTCTTGATTCATTGGTCAGTTTTATTTTAACACTGTTCACCTCTTCATGGGAGGGTGGTGCATCCCACAGATGTTTTCAGCTGAGGGGTCTTCTCACAGACGTTTTGTGGCACCAACGTAACTGGGAAAAGGACTTGCTTCTACAAGCCTGATGGAGGGTGAGCTCACCCTGGCTCACGTTCCACATATTCACCTTGCTGATTATGTACTGAAGAGGCAAATAAGCAGAGACAGAACAGATTTTCTTTTTCAGCAACTAGTGATACAAAGGCTTCATATATTCACTTACTTCAGACTCTAGAGGCTTTTTCAAGACACAGAATTTGAGGGAGACACTTTATATGGTTTGTGCACAGAGGAGACTAGCTCTGATTTACACTAAGAGCTCATCAGCTCTCTAACTAACAGGAAAGCATCTACAGATCTCCTTGAATGCACAGCACACAGATTAAAAAGTGACTAAACAAGCAATATCATAATTTAAGCTACCTCTCAGTTATTCATTTGACATGCTGCTAATGTGAAACCTTCATATAACTTTTTTTTTTATTTGCTGATGTATGTACAACACACATGTATATGGGAAAATGCAGAAGGATGTTGAGGAGATGATAGGCGATGGAAGCTCGCCAGACCGTTCCATGGGAAAAGGAACATCAACAGGGCATGTTGACCCACAGTCACGTGGCTGAGCCTGTGCCAGCATGGCACTGCACCTGGGCTTTGAATCGAGATTAGTGACGAGCTCAATATGCTTACTGCACGTGTGTATAGTACATAAAAACCTCATACAGTGCCCCCCTCAGCGTTCCTCACCATGGACCAACGCTCAGCGATGCCGGGGACTCTCCCACTCTGTTATTGTCTCAATCAGGAAATCACTGGAGAACCCCTGCTCAGACACAGACGTAACAGACGCTCAATATCGACGATAGTGTGCCCTGTGTTTGTGTATCTGTCCTTGCTGGGAGTCCAGGCAGTGCCCCCACCTCACCTTTACGCTTGGCATAGCCGGCAGGATACACAAATGACAATGCTGTGGGCGAGGAGAGCGAAGGGGGAGGGCAAGAGCCAAGAAGGGACTGCTCGCCTGCAGCTGCCAGGATGGCCCCAGACTGAGTGGTGGGGGCCGGTAGCTGCATTGCTTGCCAAGCTGGCAGTCCCCGAGGACTGGCCAGAGCTGGCACAGGGGGAATATGTTACCCTGAAGGCAGTTGAATCTGCTTTACAGGCTATGCCCTTCTGTGACACTTTGGAAGCAGCTCGGAAGCTGGCCAGATGATTGGGGTGGGCACCATTGACAGGCATTCGAGCCTTAGATAATGAGGTATCGTTGTTGCAGCAACAAGTAAAAGATCTGGAGGAGAGTGGAGATTTGCGTGACGCGAAGGCGGTAGCACAGGAGCTGGTTACAACCCAAACTGAGAAGAGTCAGGAATTAACCCATAGGGTAGAGCAATTAGCTTTACGAGTGGCTAACAAACGCCGTGCACACTGTGGTAAAGCCCCGGCTGCAGTTGCCCAGGTGAGAGCTACTGGGACCGAGAGGAGTGGGATGGTAATATTTAGAATACTTCATCTGACTCAGAGGTTGAATTTGGATTAGAAGGAGAACCGGCTACTTCCCAGGTCTGACCTCGTATGCAATTGAAGGGGTAGAGGCAAGCAGATGGAAATACGGCAGAGCAATCTAGGATGTATATACCCTGAAGGAATTGCGTGAATTTTTAACTACTTTCCAGCAGCAGTCTGGGGAGTCTTTGTTAGCCTGGTTAGTGAGAGCATGGGATGCAGGTGCCGGATCACTTACTCTCTTAAGAAAGAAGCTGAATTTAATGAGCCCCTTATCAACTGATGCTCAAGTACAGCATTATCTTACCCAATTAACTTCTGCGCGGGATGGGGCAGGAAATGTTCTTGTAGCTCCAACATTATATCAATGGTTATGAGCTGCTGTGGTAGGTGCTTACCCGTCCACAGGTGAGTTAGCTGCTACAGTGGGAGCGTGGCGTACTTTTGAGGAAGGGATCAACGTGCTGCAGCAGCTAGGGGTAGCAACTGGATTAGCAGACAGAGATGGATCAGATGAAAACACAATTATTGAGGGAGGCTTCAAGTGCCTTAAAGTTACTACTTGGCACAGTAATGCCTGCAACTGGGACAGCGGGGGCCTTGGCAAACAATATGAGGGATTTGGCACTTGTCGGTGAACCAGATACTAAGCAAGGGAGAACAGGTTGGAATTCCAAGGCAAGAAAATTGGCGGGGACTGCTAACCTGAGTGGAAAGGTAATGAGGTGACAGATGTGGCCTGATCTGCTGCAGGCTGGGGTATTATGTGATGAGATAAATGGTCTTTCTACTGCTGACTTACTCAAGCGGTGGCAGCAATGTGCCCATGCAAGGCAGGAACCTGCACGTTTCTGGTCCTGTTCCCTGCAAGGGGCCACAGCAAATCCCACACCTCTGGAAAAACAGCTTTTGGCTGTGGCGTGAGCTTTGGAGGATACCAAAAGAGTTACAGGATGTGACCCAGTGACTGTACACAACCCCATCCCCATTCAGGCATGGGTGACAGATGATACAGTCAGGGCCCATGTGGGGGTGGCCCAAGCTGCAACTCAGTAGAAATGGAAACACTGTTTACAAGCCCCGTTTAAGGAGGGAGAAAGGACATGGGTACCTCCCACACAGTCTTGTTAGGGGAAGTACGTTTTGAGCACACCTCTATTGTCTGAGCCAGAGAGGCTGCCCCACCTCGCTTCCCTGACAGAGCCGTTGCCTGTCCAAGAGGCCTCTCCTTTTGAGACATTATCTCCTGAGCAACAAGAGTGGGCCTGGTTTTCTGACAGCAGTGCAGTGTATTCCTGGGCAGAAGAGTGAATGTGGTGCTCTGTAGCATATAAACCTGCCATGAACACTATCTGTTTTGCCTCAGGAACAGGATACTCAAGTCAGTGGGCTGAATTAAAGGCCACAGCTATAGCTCTTGATGAGGGAGATGCACACTACCTCTATATGGATAGCTGGGTAGTATACAAGGGTCTGTGAACCTGGTTAGCAACACGGGCTGCTACAGAGTGGAAGATACATAATAAGCAACTCTGGGGGAGCCCCTTGTGGGAAAGGATTTGGGACACGGTGCAAACTAAAGCTGTGTCTATGCAACATGTTGACGCCCATCAGAAACAGGAGACCCTCGAAACTCAGCATAATACAGCAGTCGATCAGATGGCAACTCCCTCAGAGTTAAAGCAAGCTTGGCAAACGCATGAACGATCAGGGCTTCGTGGCCCCATCACAGCTCAGGCTGGGGATCTATCATGAGGCCATCCCATGTTAGCGCTACATTGGTATAAGACAGCACGCACTAACCGTCCTGTTTGTATGAAGATAACAAAGGTGCCTTTAACTAGCACATATGATCGCATCAAGCAAGGCAAACAACCCTTTGCAACCTGGCAAATAGATTATGTAGGCCCACTGTCCCCCTCACAGGGACAAAAGTATATATTAACTGCTGTAGACACTGTAGACACAGGCCTTATATATGCCTATCCTACCTCCCATGTGAATCAATCCTCTACCATACGGGGCTTACAGGAACTTATGTATACGTAGGGTAAACCAAAAGAAATGCAGAGTGACCAAGCTGCCCACTTTGCAGGCTATGTGGTCCAAGAATGGGCAAAGGACTTGGGGATCACCTGGGTCTTGCATATACTGTACCACCCTTGAGCTAGTGGATTAATAGAGAGCATGAATGACCTGCTAAAAGAACAAATTTGAAAACTTACCACCACGCAAACGTTGAGGGGGTGGGTAAGCATGCTCCCACAAGCGCTGTTTATGCTTAACAATAGGTGTGTTGGAATGCTTACTCCCTATGAGCGAGTGCAAGCCAAACCGACCCTAGCAATCCCTGCTCGGATATCTGTAATGGAAGGGGGGATTGCCCCCCCGTGTACTCGCCTCTGGGAAGGTAGAATTCTATACACCTGAGCAACTCACGATTACTGAACAAAGAGTTATAAGCTTACATTTAAGACTTGACTGCCCTTCACAGTGTGTATGGCTGTTTACACCTTTAATACCTGTTCAAATAGCCCCACTCTTATTGACCTTTTCTCAAGATTTATCTTTCCAGGTATCCGTATCCATGCCAGTGAATGTCTCACAGGGA
This sequence comes from Dromaius novaehollandiae, assembly GCF_036370855.1. Taxonomy (NCBI): domain Eukaryota; kingdom Metazoa; phylum Chordata; class Aves; order Casuariiformes; family Dromaiidae; genus Dromaius; species Dromaius novaehollandiae. The sequence continues at coordinate 33,617,660 of NC_088100.1, read as the reverse complement.
GCACCAATACTGTGAGGAATTTTGATCCACAGTGCTGGAGTGCCTCGAGTTCAGCAAACACCCTCAATGCACTCTTTAGCCAGTGTGTGGATACCAACTGCTCAAAAGGAAAAATGGCCTGGCACTGCTGTAGCAGATGGTTCAGGAGCCACTGCTCTAGTTCTTCCTGATAGTGTGATAGTCCTGATAGTCTTCCTTTCCATCTTCCCATCAACAGGTTATCACGCCGGCATCTTTAAACTGCTGTTGAAATGTTGCTTTTTGCTGACCATGACAGATGCCATTTATCTACAAGACCATCCAGCTTCCCATGTAAATATATGGATTTGGCTTGCACAAAGATCAGCGAACTTCTCTGCTTTCTGCATTGCAGGAGGACAATCAGTGGATGATGTCTTAACTACATGTTACATAGGTGCACCAGCTCCACTTGAGGTATTGTGGCATTATAGTTTTCTAAAAAAATTTGATATGTCTGTTACTCCCATGAATTTATACAATTTCGGTATTGTTTCCCAAAACACGACACCCTGGACTTACTCTTTTTGTACAGCTAACATATCTAAAGCAGATATTTGCTTTTGCTTTGTAAATGCTACCTCAGATCTGCAGAATGTAACCAATACACAGGCAATTTGTAATGACACTATGAGTATTACCTATGCGCCTGCTCACCTTATACTAACTACCATTAGGATGGTTCCTTCTGTGTGGCACTACAGCATATACGTATGTGCTGGCTAACACCACAGGTGGCCCATGCACTGCAGATCGTGTTACTTTAAGCATCCTTCCCTTTATGACGGAGCAGCGAAGGACCCCACAGCATATCCTAGATGCCACTTGTAACCCCCATATAAGTTTATAGTCTCATGCAGAAGCCCTAGACCTGTTGTTAAGCCTAGTTGGGATCCTGGGGGTGGTGGCACATAATTGTAAGTAGAGCACGTTGCCTGTGCTTTGGCTCAAGGCTTAAATAGGACATCTACAGCCATTGCCCCTTTAAATAAAGAGTTGGGAGCAGTACAGCAAGGGACACTGCAAAACCATCTAGTGATTGACTGTCTCCCACTGAAATATAACCACAGATGTCACGACTTTGCCAGGGTGTGCTGTTTTAACATCACTGATGAATCGACATCTGTTGAGGATGATATCAGCCACTTACAAGACGTTATCCGACATATCCGGCAGAACGACGGAGGTGCCTGGCTGGCTAATTGGTATGGCTCCCTAACGGGATGGCAGGGCCACCGCATACAAGGAGAACTCTTGTTATATCTTTTGCTTTGTATTATGTTATGTTTTGATTTCACTACTTTGTAAACTCCCTTGCCCTCATACCCCATGCCCTTCTAAAGACTGTGACAGCCTGTAACTAGCTTTCCATCGCGGGGGCAGAGTGCATGGGAAAATGTGGAAGGATGTTGAGGAGATAGGCGATGGAAGCTCACCAGACCGTTCCGTGGGAAAGGAGCATCAACAAGGCATGCTGACCTATAGCCATGTGGCTGAGACCGTGCCAGCGTGGTGCTACGCCTTGGCTTTGAATTGAGATTAGCGATGAGCTCAATATTCTTACTGCACGTGTGTATAGTACATAAAAACCTCATATAGTGCCCCCCTGGCATTCCTCACCATGGACCAATGCTCAGCGGTGCCAGGGACTCTCCCACTCTGTTATTGCCGCGATCGTGAAATTGCTGGGGAACCCCCGCTCCTATGCAGAGGTAACAGATGCTCAATATTGACCACAGTGTGCCCTGTGTTTGTGTATCTGTCCCTGCTGGGAGTCCAGGCGTTGCCCCCGCCTTACCCCTTACAATACATATATGCAAAACATGCTAATTAAACTTATGCATTTCTTGATTTCTGTAGCTTGAGTCCTAGAAACCTGAAGCCTTCTTTAGTTTTTCAAGAAATTTCTACGTGGAAAAACGTATTTTTTTTCTATGCATATTTTTTTTCTGTGCACATAAGCACACACCAGAGACACAAAAAGTTGTGTTCATTTTATCCATTTTTAGATGTGTAGAATATAGGCATCACATCGGAGTCATCCCCCCAGTCTCTCTTACCAGCCAAATGGACACTTTTAGGCTATGATTCATTTTATCTTAGCATAAACGTAAAAAATGGGTTCTTCAGGGGTGTGATTCATCTGTCCTGTTTCTCTCCATTCCCCATACAGGCAGCTTTGGGTAACTAACTCAGATGTAGACATCTACATTTTGCCATATGAATCCCACTCACAGTCTGTAATTTCATGAGCATATAATGTAAGAGGATAACATTTCAAAACTGAACGAGGGTGACAGCAGAGACAATTTCCCTATCCCCTCCTACCTGTGCCAAGTTATTATATATGTTACTCTCATGTCATGTGCGGTCCCTAGATAAACCTGACAACATACCTTGAATTGTAAGACTATCAATATATTGTCCAAACACTACTTTCTATAATACTCAAGTTGAAAGTTATCACAAACCCAAGAAAAAGCTCACAGTGAAAGCCACACTTTCAGGGAAGGAAGGAATCAGATGAAATGGTAATTCAATTGACTCTTTAAATGAAAATTGGTCCAAAGGAAAGAAATCAGGATGTCACAGGGTCTGTGCATTTCAAAGGACAACCTAGATTCAGGCAATCTGGGAGAAAAAAAAAGTTTGATTTGCTTTTTCACAAACAGCTAGAGCTAATCAAATTTCCCTAAATTGGCTAATAAAAAGGAAGAAGAACCAGGGGACCCTGTAACTGCTCTGAATATTGATATGCAAAGTGTGGCATCCAAATGACCCTCAGGATATGACTATAGTAAAGAGAAGGCGCAAAGGTTGAATTTTCAGTGGTTCTGGGAAAGAGTGGGAGGGATTCTTAATTTTCCCTGGAGGAGGCAGCAAAGGCAGAGTGGAAAGAAGAGCCACTCTTCCCTTCATTCAGAGTGACACAGAAATGGGAAAAAGTAATAACACAAGATCATTGTGGGAGAAGAAAGAGCATGAGGCTGTTCAGAAGAAGCTGAAAATCATCAGATTTTTTATTTACAGTGAGGAAAAGCAATATCTAACCCTAGTACCCAGAATGTGGTCACTCTAGAAGTAGAGGCAGAGTCTACTTGAGCAGCTTCAGCTATGAGAAATTAAATTTCACTTCTAAGCCCAATTTCCCTTTATTTGACTTTGACGCTTTTGTAATGCTATTTCCACTTTTCTGAGCAAGAGCACAACTATTTCCTTTGCTAAAATATGTACTGTTGTTTCCATTTTAACTCAGTCTAGCGTACAAAGTCAACTCAGATGACAGACACTGAACAGACTGCTTTCACAGAGGCAGAAAATCCAAATAAAGTGGTGCTATAGACAGAAATCTCTGAAGTACCTACAAACCAAGACAAATCTCAGAATTTCAAGCAAAGAGCTGTCTTTCTCAATAACCTACAGGGGAATTCTGTTTGGGAAAAGGTGTCAGAAGAAAGGAGAGGCCCGTATTAAAGAGTATTCTCAGTGCCCCCTGAGACAAGAGGCAGACAATGAAATGATAGCTTATGACTTTGGGAAAACTTGTCACAAAGAGTTAATAATATTACAACCGTATATTAAATATTAGTACATTAACTACAAATATACTTAACAGAAGTACTCAACCACAACAGCGGTCCACTTATACAAATCCTTCTTGGAATCTCCTGAAGATATCACAAATACATCTCCACTTCTCTTTCAAGACATTAATTTTAGCTGCTTTACATTTATTTCTAGTTCTCTCCTTCATCTTATAAGAAGAACCAGAAACATTTCCATGTTAACATACCCATCTTTCAAAAGTGAAACGCAATGGAATTTCCATCTTTAAAGGATTTTCTATTTCCACAACCAAGGACAACTTGTTTCTTCTATGAAAACACTTTGCAGGCTCAATCTCTCTCAGTACATGCCCAATACATTTACGTCCCAAACCTGTAATGAGCACAGATTCAGGGGACTGCCCACACACAGCAGGAAAAGGGCCATAATTCTGACTCATCTGGTAATTTATGCTTCTATACTGGTGTTAAAATAATGTTATTATTGCATGAAAATATTTCTATAACACTTATATTTGTCAAAAAATAATATTCAGAGATTGTCAAATTGCCACCATGGTTCTTACATGATCAGAATACATCTAACAGGCTCTACTGACAAGAACAGATCAGAATCCAGCATATTATCTTTGATATTTTTATTGTTTTTAATGCCCCGAGCCACTGATAGAGCTTGGAGGGGCAAAGAGAGAATATGTAGGTAAATGAAAACATTCAAGTAAGTTGTTGTAAAAGACCCAAAATTCTGTGGTGTAAAATGCCTCTCTTATTGCCAACCATGCTTACCAACAGATCTTTGTTATGGTCTAACATTGCTCTCTCTGAGCATACACTCATCTCATGTGCCTATCTCTCTTTAACAAATGCAAAAGAAGACAATCAAGAATCTAAGAAAGCGTGGAACAAGTTAAAAAACTTAACACTGGCTTATGGACAGTAATTGCTGAACAAGATAGGTCTAACGTGGATATATGTAGAATAAATATAAGGGAGTTTTAGATTTTTTTTTTTTTCATTTCATGACAGCTAGGATGGGTTCACAATCAAGACCAGGATTGAGACTTTTGCACTGTATCTCTAAAATGTCATTTAATCATAAAGAAATCTAGAGAGAAAAAAAAAAGTCTCCCCCAATGTCTTCTTTTTAAAAAATTGTAACATACACCGCTGACGAAACAGAAAACATAGGAGACTTGCAATTTTGACATGGATGCACACAGACAATTTTGTGCAAGTTTTGCCAGAATTTGAGTCCCTTTTGTTCAGAAAAAGCTATTTTCCCCTTCCATGCTTGTATTTCAAGTATTCTTACTCTTTTGTTGTCAAGTATACCTGGAGGTATATTACAGAAACGTGCTCCTCAGCTCTCCTCAGCAGTGAGAGAATTTGCAAGAATGCATTTCATTTTCTTCTATGCCAAAAAGATATGAAGTTTTCCAGAAAAAAACAGACTTGTTTGAGGTAAAGCCATTACTCTGAATGACTGAGATGTGTGCTTTAAGAAAAACTTTATCTACTCAAAGGACTATATGTAAATGTTTAAAGTATAAAAGACTTATATTTGTGCGTATGAATGCCCATGTGTGGTGGGAGTAGGAAGAAGTGTGCATATGTATGTTACTGGATAAAACAAGCTTATATTTGGGAACAAAATAACTTCTCACACAGATGCAATTCCTAAGATCTTGAGATCTCTTCTTGGAAAGGTCAGATCATTCAACTCTTTTAGATCCTTTCCAAAGTTTGTTATTATGGGTTAATACCACTCAGTTTTTGTTAGAACTACCCCAAACAAGAATATCTGATGCTTGCCGTACTTCTTAGTAAATGGGTAAGAAAACTATGCATTGATTCATTTCTTCCTGCAAGAAACTTAAAAAAAAAACCCTATCCCTACCTGAATTATGGCATTTTGATGTGCAAACACAAGCAGTCTGACTATGGTTTAAGGATCCATATTCCTGGGGAGCCATGGTGTGAGGAGAAGTGGGGAGGAAGGTACTGCAAGCTAATCATTCTTTAGCTGGAAGATGAAAAGTGGTGGCTGTAGCTGATTAGCTCTTCAATCACCCGAAGTCATCACTGCATTAAATTAAGATTGCTTGAAGGCGCATGGAGCAATTTACCTTGCACAAAATACAGGAATTAACAAAACTGCATGTAAAGAAACCACTATCTGATTCCTGGTAGCAATAGCAATACTTTACACTTCTTTAGCACCTTTCATTCAAGGGTCTCAAAGCACTTTGGGGGCAAGATTTTCTAAAGATGAATCCCAATTTTGTCTGCTCAGAGGATATCACTTTCATAGATTTCTGTCTACCTCACATTGAAGATATCTGTCTACCTTTTGAGGCCCAGTCCAAGGCTGCTTTCAAGATAAAACTCATGGTCTGAAAACACTAGACCTGCAGAAGCAGATTCAAGCACGGCTGAATAGCACACTTGGAGGTACACAAGACCCAAAGTGTACAGGCATGCTGGTCAGGTTAACACGTCTCCAGGCCAGCTTGGATAAGTCTACATGGCATTTGACAGGAAAAGCACTCTAGAGCATGCTCCACACATGGCGGCATTTGAGATTACTCTTTCTGGAAGGGGCAGTTACACTCATTATGGTTCTCTTGTCCACAAACATACAAAACATATTTGGATCATTCTATCCCCTTCCATTTCCTTCAAAGAAGTTTACCCTTTCTCTTCCACAGTATACTCTAAGAAGATACAGTTTAAAAAAAATAATGAAATAAATTTGCTGGGATGTTATGCTCACTAGGGAATCAAAACAGCAGTTTCCATTCCTATGTGCCAGGTTATGGAGCTGTAGAAATGTAAAGGGCTTCTAAAAGCCACGTTCCTAGGGAGAGGACAACTCCCTGCATGCTGCAGCTAAGGCAGAGAGCGGCAGACAGAAGTTTTAATTTTGCACACATGTAACAACTTATGTTTCACACAGATACCTGTGCAAGAGATGAACTACTCAGGACATAGCTCTACAGAAGACCCAGGGTGGTGTCACCATTTACATGCAGCTGAGGACAAATCTCTGTAGTTCTGACAGCTGATACCACTCCTGTAGGGTTGATTTCAAAGTCTGAAGCAGTGCAGAAATGCACAAGTGCAATGTTGACCTCCAGTTTTATTAATTCCCTTGCCTTTTAGCTGCAAATTTTATTCTGTGCATCACAGAATCCCATCCAAAGATCTAATTTCACACGCATTTCAGAACTGGTTGATGACAAATATACAGGTGGATATATACACAAATAAATACACATACATGCACATTATATAAGGCACATTTAAACACATCACAGAAAGACCCCACAAATTGCCAATTAGGGGTGGTCAAGACCCTCATCTGTGATGTGATATATCTTGCTTCAGACCGTTTTTTTGGATTTGAGGTCGCACTCTTCATGAAAATGCCTTAGCCACCAGGAACCAGGGTATTTGGATATATTCTCTCCCACAGCTGATCCAGCCGATATAAAAATATTGAATGAGTTAGTTACTAACTCAGTGTATCTGAAATTACCTCCATAGCTCACTAGTTAATACTTAGGAACCTGACTGGGCAACTTCCACTCCCTACTCCAATGAATATTTCTAAACTTGCAGAATGACTTTTTTTCCCTCAGAAGGGAAAACAAGGGAGAGTTTACTGACTAAGAAAAAATAAAATATGTCATTTTTGGTCACTCTATAACCAACTTATATTAATTATTTTTCCACTTTGGGAGCTACATCCCCCAAAACAATAACCAGCACATTCACAGCAGTACTGACCAGAGTGTGTCTTACCACTTTTTGTCTAGATGGACTAGACACAGCAGAGCAAATTTTCAGAAGCATTCAGCTTTCATTCAGGTACCGAAACTAATTTCCTGATTTCAAAAGGATTTGGCCTGTGATAAGCACTGATACTAAGGTCCTGAAAAAACAAAGACACATGTTGGTAAAGCACAGCAGTCTCTATACATTATTGCCCTCACCTGCAGTGCACCACGGCGATAGTTTCATCAAAGCTAGGGCAATGATAAGAAACAATATTAACATACCAGCAGTAGACAGAGGTATTCAATACATCGGCATTTCAAATCTCATTCAGAAACACTGCATCTACATTGAAGTCATTGGGAATAGTGCCTACCAATTTCAGTGGGGCAAGATTTCGCTACAAGTCTCCATAGACGATATTACACAAAATGTACCAGACTTTCCATATTTGTTATGATACATTAGAAGATAGATATCCACCATTCATTCAGGATTGGATTTTTCAGGGAAAAGAAATATAGTTAATAACTGTAATCCAACAGAAACTCCTTTAAAAATGAGCCTAAGTAAGTAGCACCCCTTATTAACATGTTGTGTTTCTTTCCTTCCACAACACCAGGTTCCAGGAGCTCTTGAGAAATTTCAATCTCCACCAATTTTCATGAACATGGAAGATTTAGGATCTCCATATATGTCACCAAGCACAGGAGAAGGATAAGCTTAACTATTCATTTCGGCTATTGTCTGCAGTCTATTCCTAAATCAAAAATGTAGTTGTACTATGGTGATACTTTAGCATGGATAAAACTTTGAAGAAACATCTTGATTTTGAGAATAGCTGGCATTTAATTGTACATATTTTTAGTCCTTTGTGAACTCCTATAGTTATACTAAGACAGCTGACCACCCACAATGGTGGAGTGGAATCCTTAAAAAAATATGAAAAGCTGTGAAATTCTTCTCTTGCTTGGACAAATATATAATACCTTAAAAAAAATACTGTCAGCTACTGAAGGGGAGATATGTCATTATATGTATTCTGGAGCATATATGTATTGCAGAAATGGCTTAAATCATTTTGATTTTCATCATCTTTTCTTGCAAAAAAACCCTGCCTCCTTCCTAGGTAAAGACAGCCTGATGAACCAAATCTTTAAAGAATGATTCTACAGAAAATACTCTCAGACAACTTACTTGCTTAATTGATACCAATGACTCACTTGCATTTAGGGAATGTGGGGTCATTACTACTTGCATCTTATCAGAAAGGCACTCATCAGTGCACCACCAGATAATTTCCTCCTCAAAAGGCGGCAGCCCTCACGCAATACTTCACAGTAGTCACTTCCCTAGTTCTTGCAGCTTACTCTAAACAAGTCTGCACTCCCTGCTGTGTATTGACTTAATAGCTATGGATAAGCGGTATACCCTAGGCTGACAATTTCATCTATGTTCCCATTCCTCCTTCATAGAAGACAGGGTTTTCAGTTGAAAAAAAAAAGTTTAAAAAGTAAGTGCTTATTTAAGAAGATCAAAAAACATACTATACCCTTCAAAACAGAAGTTACAGAGCAAACAAAACATAACCAGCTTAAATTTAGCTATGTAGATACTTGTCCAGGTGTTCAGCCCTCGCTAGAATTCAGGCATGGACCCCAGCTGTCAAATCAGTAGTACAAGAGGTCACAAAAATGCTTCAGCTCTGAAGTGCTATCTGAATTTTGAAAGACTTAACTCTCTTGATCTTAATTATATTTCCTGGGAGATACATCTGGGAAATGAATGCAGGCACTTCAGATCATCCAGTCTGGGACTATGTACATTGGACACTTTAAGGACATCTTTCTTTCCCAGCTCATGTCTAATCAGGATCTACATAAATATAGAAAATTCTTTATGGAACTGTGTATCGAGGCACTCTTCGTTTATTTCGCCTTTCAATTTTATTCCGTCAACCAGGCATTGTTGGGACTAATACCACAAAATCATTAAACAAGACATTATTTTCACATACATGCTGTGTTCGTTTTGTGTAAAAGTCAGGAAAAACAACCAGTGCACTTTGAAGTTTTCAAGGCAGTTTCCAAAAGCTCAGACTGCCCTATGCAACGGGCTCTACCCAGTCTCTCCTCATCCAAACACCTCTACAGCAAAGAATATGAAGTCATTGAGAGAAACTACAGCTATAAAGCTCTGTCAATTCCCTAGTAGTGAAAAAGGGGTCTGTTACCAGCCATAGGCTATTCTAACCGGAAAAAGCATTTTAGGTCCTGTTCTGAGCATAGCTTGGCTGAACAGAAGCAACTGATCTATACAAAACTCACACTTCCCTAACATGACTTTTCAGAAGTATTTCTAAGCTTTTTGTTTCTCCATTAAAGATTGTCCTACAAACTCCACATTTGTTGCACTTTGTTAGCCTCATTAAGTGCTTTTGAGTGTCTTTGGAATGGGAATATTTTGGGGAATACAAAGATGCAGCTGTTTTATTTGCTTGCAGTTTAAATAGCAAGATGTGGACTACTAAAATGTGTATAGTATATACATGGCTACTTGCCTAGGCCCAAAGTTGGGCAGTAATGGAATAAGGATAGCAGTCTCATGAACCCACATCATTCTCAGTCTCAAAATGTGTGTGTCTCAGAGGAGCTGCGCTATATGACTAAAAGCAGGAATTGCCAAGACCTGAGGGGAGGTGAGGTGTGTTGAGGATGTGGAGAAGAGAGAAGATGAACTTTGAAATGAAGAAAAATGAATGGGGAACAATGAGAGAACAGAGCAGACATGGAAAGGAAGAAGAAATTGGAGAGGAGATAGACAGAGAAAGCAAGAGTGCCACAGGGCTTATATTTGTGTTAGCAACCACTAAGAATCCAATGTTTATAGCGATAAAATCATATATATTTTTATATATATACACATATATATATTTATAAAAACATTTATATTAAAAAAGAGAAAAATGCTTTATGAGACATTCAAACAATACATAGAAAAGTTTCTCCCATCACTCTGTTCCCTCAACCACATGTTATGAAAGTGTATTACTGAAGCAAGCCTCCACCTCAAGCATATCTGCTACAAGTTGGCAAGTAGCTAGTTCCCCCTTGCTGTGCCTACTGAGGAAAGGAGACACTCTTATGAATATTTTACCTGCCTATCTGAAGGAAAATTTGGTGCTGAATTAGAAAGCATGGGGAATTTCTAAACAAGAAGCACACTAAAACAACACAATAAATTGTGAAGATCGTTGAGAAGAGTCCATCTAGCACTTCTTAAAATGTTATACTTTTATATAAATTTTCAACTTAAAATAGCCCAGTGAAGAAAAAAATCCAGAAAGGAGGTATTAAAAGGTCCAAACAGTCTAATTTCCATAAAATTCTTCATCCCCTCACTATCAGAATCAAGCAGTCTTATCTCTACCTCTTACATTTGTAAAAATATATGCAAACAGTAATGGAACAAATGACTAGGAGATTACAAAATCCAATTTCCTGCTCCTAGGACAAATATCCAAACACCTGCCTATGCTATGCTACTCACTGCAGGAAACCCCGTGTGCTGGCTGCTACTGACTATATTTAAAAAGACAAACTTGCACATCTACATGCACTTACAGGAAAGTACACAACCATATACCATACGCCATTTCAGACTAAGAGATCAGTCATTACAATCACAAGGTTCTGATAGAGCAGCACTTTGTGCTGGGGGCGGGGGGGAGAATAAAAGCCTAGCATTGCCTGATGCTCCAGATATTGTACTTCTACTGAAATCTTTCCTATGCACTTAACACGCCATCAATATATACCCAATACTTCATTTTCTTTACAGAACAAAACAAGAGGGGAAAGTAAAGTGTGACTGGAATCAGTCACAGGTGGAGACAATAATGAAGGACTACATGGCAAGGAGAACTCACTGGGTCCAGCAGAAGTTTATTTCCAGGCTCACAAACTGGTATCTTTCTCACAGCGGAAAAATCTAGCCTAAGAAACTGTTCTATTACTATTTCATACATTTTTCTGTTCTTTTGGGCATTAACTTCTCTGCACATTGCCCAACTATCCCTTCCAAAAACTGACACAGTTCTGGGGCTCGTTGCAAGCATTCGGAAGAGCTCGGGTTTTTAATCTTTAGAATGAAACAGTTTATGACAAATGGCTATTTTTGTCAAAATAGCATCAGTATAAAAAATTATACATATTCTCAGCAGAGTGGAACTTAATGTAAATTTGTTCATCAGCAGCGTGCCCTCCCTCCTGAGATTAAATAGCAATATAAATGAAGAAAGTCCCTTAGTACCTGCAGAACACACATTATGTATAAGATTATCACATGGTGGGAAAAAAAAATTTCTGCAGCAGCCACTTATTAAAAAGTTGAAGGCATATTACTCTTCAGGACCTGTGCACCTGTAGCCTCTAAAACAGCCACTCAATTTTCCAGTAGTTTCCCATACTTCAGGGCACAGAAAACTGGCGTTGCTATGCTTGGAAAGAAAATTACATTTTGAGGTTCTTTTATTTGTGCTTTATTACACACTAAACCAAAGTTTATGGAGTCTACTTTAGGGCCAAATAAGGTCTAGAAAGTAGTGAAACTTTTCATTCTAATAATTTGAGTTCTACATTACCAAGAATATGATTTAAATAGAACTTTACATTAAGTAGCAAGACCCACAGAAAAAGAATATTAAAAAAAAATCAGAAATCCCTTTGAAGAACTATTTCAGATTTCCTTTATAAGCACAGTGGAAAGATTTTCATATTAAATGCCTCATGAAGGAGTGTGGCTATGGTTTCAAGTTTTCAATGAACTAAAACAATTGAGAAAATTGACAGAAGATGTAAATAGGATTTTAAAATGGCTTTTGTTAAACTTGGAGCTGCACTTATTCTTCCTCTTATCTGCAGATCCCACTCTGGCTAAAAAGAGATTAAAATCAATTTTTTTCTATATATTGATTACATTTGTTTATAGAAAAGTCTGACAAAAAGAGTTTGTAATAACTCCCTTCAACATCTTTTAAAAAAATGTTTTATATTTTTTGCATGTCATGCAATTTTTAAAAATACATGTGCTTAGAGAGAGAGGACTTTTGGAGGGGAGACTGGAATAAAGGACTTCTATATCAGAAGAACTATATCAGCTATGTTCTGGTTTATTATTAGTATGGATTGCTATATACTGTGTTGGCAAACTATATTTCAATCTTATTTGCATATGTGCTTTAAGACCCTCAATACAATGTGCTTTAAGACTATTAATACATTCTCCGAGCTATAGGTTTTCTCATCCTTTTTTCATTAAGTTTAGCAGTACAGAAATTTATCAGGGAACTGCCCTGTTGACCAACCTGGAGAATGGCTTTCCTGCCACAATTTTTCCTGAAGACAGAGCCCCCAAAGGCAAATTCATAATCATGCAACCAGCGCAAGAGGGATTCCTATTCAAAAAATAAGCATTTATTTCCATTTTTTCTTAACAAGTAGGCCTTGAGTTGCATTATAAATATGACTTAGAGGGAAAAAAAAAAGATTTTGGTGTACAGTATAAAGCTTGCATAATCATGCAAGAAGCAAAAACAGCAACACAGTCTGAGTCCGCCTTGTTTAAACAATGCAAGAATGGCCAAAGAGCAATATAAGGATTAACAGCTCTGAAATGGGGTCAGTGGTTGCCTCCACCTTTTATAATGAAGTAAGACCATAAAGTGTTTGAATATCCTACTTTCGATTCTCATGGGGTGCACTTCATGCAAATATAGTTCAGGTAAGCATGCTCCCTGTTCACAGGGTGGGTAATGTTTACCATCATCAAATACCAAAGCATGAAAGCTCAACAAATGAAGAAATGCTGGTTGTGTTTCAAACCTTTAGGCAGTCACAAATACCTTCACAATGTGCAGGGAGCACAAACATCAAATCCAGACAGTGGGGTCTGTGTTTCTTTATTAAAATCTGGAGATTGCAACAATCTAGATGTGGTCTTCGCAAACTGCCTGCATGGCCAGTTCTGGACAAAAAAAGCAAATGCAGTGATTCAAATGTATTTTCAACTATATGTTTTGTGTCTAAAACATTGTGCCTACACAGAAGATGCCTTACCTGAGATAACAACATGAAATTTCGGAGTTTAAGAGCAGCAAACATGAATATTTACCACTAGCATAACGTGTTTAACTTGCCATTAAACTACCATCATAAAATAGCTATTCCTGGTCTTGTGTATATTATACAATAGATTTAAAATTTCCTTAGCCAAAATGATTTGTATTTGTATCTGAGTCTTAGGAAATTATCACCTTGGACAAAGGATGAGGCTTAGCCACCCAACAGGTAGTACTCTTTATAGAAGAACCCCAAACATAGTTCCCATCTTGGTAGGCAGAGTGAAGTCAGACCCACCTGCAGATGTCAACAAAACCAGATCCTGTCCCAAAACAGATAACATAGTTCTGGTTATTTGGATTTATTATTATTAATTTGTTTTGCAGCAGTGCCTTTAGACCTCCACAGAGACCACAGCCTCACTGCAGCAAAGCCCTGCAATTATCCACACATATAGAAAAGGACTGAGCTGAAAAGCAACCTAAATAATGGAGGACGACAATGAAAGGAAGAGAGAAGCATTATCTCAATTGAGCAAGTACAGAGCTGAGGTATAAGCAAGTTCAAACTTGCCCAGAATGGTATCCTGCAAAGATTAATCATATCTCAAGTCTCTGTCCAATAACTTAACATCCAGGCTGATACTTTCTTAAGGTGAAATCAAGATGTACAAATCTCAGAGTACCACTAGCAGAATAAAAAGAGATTTTCTGGATGACAATGACTGATAATTGCTGCTGACTTTTATTACATACTGTCAGAGGTCTCACAGCTACACACCGAGCCTCACGGCAGCTCAGAGCATCTCTGAAAAAATCAGATAACCATCTGTAATTCCTGGCAAACAAGCAGCTATATTTCATCATAGTTAGCACTTTTGAGAAATCCCAACCATTAAGGTTCAACAAAAAGTACAAAAGACTTGGAAAATGAATCATCATCTCATCTTTAAGTGACCCCTCCAGAACTGCTGGAAGACAGCACAAGCTCTGTGTAGTGCACATCAGTTGTGGTTAGACAACTGAATATCTAGGGCTGGTACCTTTCAGGTATTTTACAGCAATTTAAAAGAAAGGAAAAGTAATTGATGCTTTCAGAAGAAGAACAGTATTCATTACCCTGTTCTCATGAAGGATGACCACTAGGATATGCGTGTATGTATCACAGCACCATAAAACAATAAGCATAGTGGAAAAAAAATCATATTATAGGTGTTTGTTTGTAGGTCTGATGTGGCTGGCATAGGCTAAAGCTAAAAGCACATGACTTATGAGAGGCATCTGTGGGAGGCAGTCACTCCCAAATCCTGACTCTGCCAAATTCCAAGCTTTGAAATTAGCACATGCAGCTTGCAGCAAGATATCACTGACAAACCAAATAGCTGGTGTCACAGCTTTGTATTTCTTCCCCAAATTAAAGACCAAGCACTCTGATAGAAACAAAGCCGTCAACCGCAATCGACAACATATCTCAGATTTGAAATACTCATCTGAGCCTGCTCTCCAGAAATCAGAGATAGAAAAGGAAAGAAAAACTATTCAGTTACAGTGCCCTGGTGGGAAAACCAGTATGACCTCCTTCCTTACTGCAGCCTCAAGAATATCCCAGCTCCCTCAATCTCCTTCCCTGGCAGATCTACATACTTGTGTCTCACTGTCTCTCTCCTGCCTTCCCCCCCCCCCCCCTTCTGTTTTGGCTAGTGAACATCACATATTTGAAACCGTCTTCTTTTGTGTACATATTTGTGGTCAGCAGCAATCTCTGAACAACTACATCTGCTTGTGTAGCTGTGAAATCATGACTACATGCACTGCAGGTTGAGATTTCATTGTGCATCCCTGGTTATGTATGCTGGGGCAGACACCTGGTCCATGTTAAAGTCCACATCCTTCTACCTTTATTTCCATCCAAACAGCCAAACTAAGCTTACTGAAGGACTGTATGCTGCAGTCACCCCTCCAAAATGTAGCATCAATACACTCTTCTGCCTCTTTCACATCCATCATCTACCTGTATTTTCTTGTATTTTCTCCAACATCTAGAAAGGAAAGAGCTGGGCCAGCTCAGGAAAGACAAGATTCAGTTCTGTGTTAACCGCAGTATTCCTGCATGACAATCTCAAAGTCTTCAACTATGAAAATAAGGTTAGCACTATAGCCCAATGAGGTCCTGTATATGGAGGAAAAGGATAATAAAGGATCCAGCTGGAACTGCCCCCTCATCTGTTCTTTTCCCCTTCCCAGCTGTTCCACAGCATGTAGGATCAGAGAGTACAACATCTAGGCAGAGACTTCTATGCCACCTCTATAGGATCTAGATGTTGTGTCCTCTATCCCTTCCATTGTGGCATTGAGGAGAACAGAGAGAGGAACCATCCAGATGTTCCAGGTGGTAAGATCAGCTTTAGAAGCAGCTAAGCATGCCCCTGAAACCCAGGAGTGTGGGGAGTAAAACAAGGCAGTCATGTTTGCCTGTCTCAAATGACACTATGCAATCTATGAGATTGTGCACTCATGTGTCTCATCCTAAATACTGAAATAGCCAAAGGCTTCTTCTAATATTGTTTCCCAGTTTACTTCTTCACTTCCCAGCAGCACATTGAAAGAATGAGATCTAGCAAATCCACCAATTTTACCAGTGAACAAGTATTGTTGATGAATAATAAATGTTTTGTATTCACAAATCCATTTATATCACTACTAATTTCCTGCTAAGATAGATGGCTTCTTGTCTCAGCTGCCCTTCAGACAAGCCCTCCGGGATGCTTTCATGTACTGAGCACTGGAGTGGGATTTGAGAGACTTGGATTCTACTTCACGCTCTTCTGCAGAGCTCCTTGCCTGTCTCCTTACCTTCTTGTTCCTCAGTCGTCACAGGTGTAGGAAGGACCATTTACACCTATTGCAAAGCAACTAATTTGAGCCAGATGTTACTACTATCATATGTATACCCACACAGAAGAGTATAATATAATACTATATATAATATTCACGCATACAGATTTCCAGGGAGATCTCCACCCACTGGAGAAAAAATACAGAAAAGAATTAGTTTTCCTAGCCAAGAACAGCTCCTGATTCAGCAGAGCAGGGACCTTTGGATATTCGGACTGCTCTGTACAGTTCTGATTGAACTCTCTACTGCATAGTCATTTGCACCAATCTTTTATCTTTCTTCTTGACTGCTCAGTCTCCTAGTACTTGCACCTTCTTCTCAAACTTCAACATCTCTATGCTTTTTTTCTTCCAATTTAGCTGATCCCTCCTAACTCCATTCTTCATCCACCCAAAAAGCAGAGATGCCACCTTTAATTAAAAACAAAAACACACAAACACACTCCATTCCCTCAGGCACTGAGCCTGCACAGATTAATGTGTACATGCACAGAACCTCCAGTGTGCCAGGCTAGAGCTGACAAGGCTGGACAGACACAGGGGAGGTGGCACCCTGCCTACAAGCCTTGAGACTAACTACTTACTGCTGTCTTACAGCTGATAAGCTTGTGTACTTTACACTTCATCTTCCTTTTGTCTGTTTATTCTGTTAGGAATGTAAACTCCTAGTGCAGAGCTTTTCCACAGCCCTCTGTTACACAGCTTCTGTGGCAGCAGGGGTCCTTTCCTAACCAAAAGCAGCACTTTTCTTATAAGTGATAAGTTTAAGGCAAATTCCAAACATTCTAAATCACAAAGGCCCCCAAATTGTGAGACTGTTGCATTAACAATCATGGGAATTTGTTTTGGAAAATTACAAGTTGGATTACTATTCTCAGGCTTAGTACCTCTGAGATGTGGCTGGGCTTGGTTTCCAAGTCCTAGGCTACAAACACAAGGAGGAGATCTGACTACTCCCTTTCGTGAAACCAGACCAGATCTCTCACATTGACCTACACTCCACTGAGGACCACAAGGCCAGCTCAGGAATAGCTAGTGATACTGCAAAATGCTGAGTTCCTGGGGCTGTTGAATTCAAATGCACCAAGGAGTTCAGTTCCTGTCTTGGTCCAGCTACTCTGCGTTTCTGGATGCTCTCACCGCACCATCTGAGCCTGCAGAGAGCTGGGAAAGCAGCACTGCCAAGCCCCAAGCTTCTGAACCTAATGACTCAGACCCTTCACTTCACAATCATTAGACTGTCGCAAACACTGAGTATTCCTGAACCTTTTGTTTTCTAATTTATTTCCTTCTAATTTATATTCATATTGAAAAAAAATGTTCACTTCTTCCTGAATTGTGTGCTTAAACATCTCCAGCCCAAATTCAAAGTGAAAGAGACATACAAACATGCAAGTTCCAGGTCTGTTATCAGAGGATCCATCACTTTTCATTATCTCAATCTCAGGGTGCAGAAGTGCTATTTTACCCCCATGGTATACCAGACAAACAGGCAGCCACATCACTCTCAGCCTACTGCCAGGCTCCCCATGCTCCTATCTCTTTTAACTCCAGCCTTTCCATCACATCTCTCTCCTGGCACATATTCTTCCTCTCTTTAATCCCCACAAATCTGCCCATATGCACTCTGAGTTCAACTTCTTGGGCCTCAAGTGACATATACTTTCTCACGGTTTCCTGTTCCCTTGGCCAGTACATTCACCTTTTCTGCTGTCCGTCACAAGACTATAGTCTGCACTTGCATGTTCTCTCCTCATTTTTGCTCTCCCATAGCAACTAAGCGACCACTGTTTTTCTAGCAAATGGCCTTGCCAGCACAATACAAAACGTCAACCATTTCTGCAGTTTCTTCTTATTAAAGGAATCTGGTGGTTACCTTGCGAGAACATTTAAGACACATTGGCTGTCATGAGACTCAAGACTTAAAAAAAAAAAAAATTAAATAGAGATTTTATCAAGCAAACTATATCAGTTTCATTTATGCTAGTTTAATAGTCATTCACAATCCAGAAGTGCTACTTCTCATGGGGAAAGAAATGTGCTCTTCCCTCAAGTAGCCATAATACATTATATGAGAAATGACAGATCCCTAAAAGGAAAGACAATGATCTCAAAAATCCCATAGGAGGGATCTGGAGAAGGGGGCAGACAAACAAAACAAAACACAAAGGCTAAAATGTTCAAATTTGGGAGCAGCTACATTTCTATGCAGGCATCTACATGATGTTTACTGGTTTTTTTAATCATTTTATTGAAGTATAACTGGAAAAAAATAAACACAGTTACTGAGTTAGAAGAAAATCAGACACAATGCATTCGTTCAACAAAGGTGGAAAGACACTCAAAAACACTTCTTTGTCTTTTAAAACAATGCCACAATCATGTATTCATGTATTCTATGTGATACTTTTTGAAACCCTCAAACTCTAAGCTGGGAAAGATAAAACTAAGTCAAGGAAAAACCTGCTCCAATTATATGGCTGTACAAATATCCTTATTTGTATGATAGGATTTGCTAGCATAGCTGTCAAAGTGGGATCACAGCACAAGCAGGCAAACCCCAATAACTTTAAATGTAACCAGCTTGTGCAACATGAAGATGCAAAATCGAACTGGTTGTACAAGTCTGAAAACAGTCACATCGGTCAACTGAGCTGAAGCTTTTGTCATTGCTATCTGGTGTCAAGCAATGAAACCAGGACTGTCCAGGGATAGCTTCCAGCTAAGGAAATACCTAGCCATGATGTATTTGAGTGATTTTAGTGCCAGTCAGCTACTGAAATCACAGCATGTGCCTGAGCTCTCTTCATTCCACTGCTGCCCTCTCTTGCTGTTTTAAAATAGCAAGCAACTTCTCACCCTTTGTCCTCCCCCATGTATGCTCAGATTTAGCAGGCCTTGCCCTCATTAGAGCTGGGAACTAAGGGTGGGACTCAGTGGCCTAAAGATAGATGTCTAAGGCAGTCTGAAATACCCTGTGGTATCCAAGATTCTCTCACAGGCCTGGGCAGATACCCCAAGGGATCTATGGGAGACGTCCTCCTGGGGGAGAGAGGCCCAGCTGAAGACAAGGAGGCGTACCATTGGGCTTCTTAAATAGCACTAAGTATCTGTGTTTAAGCAACTGAATCCCATCCTTGGAGACCATACAAGAAGGATCATTCCATATATCTCATTTCTCCTGTTCCTCCCTGAGCAGAAGCATTCCTGTTAACAACTGTCAGAGGCAGGAAAGCAGACAATGCTGAATTTCTGTCTGCTCCAGCCCTTGCTCTTACAGCGACCTGTGCTAGCCAGGTTAAAGACAGCACAGGCATGGTTTCCATGCTGCCATCATACCTCCAGGGACAGCACAGACATACACTCAGCCCTAACCAAACAGTATGTACTCTGTGCTGCATACCTCTGAACAACAATCACACAGTTAGTCCCATCAGCAAGACTTTATGAGCAGAGCATGACATCTGCACTGAATGAGACATGGAAAAATATTTGCAATTTCCTTGCAGTTTTACAGGAAGCTGTCCTTAAACAGAAATACAATATTAACATGAAGAGAATGGCTTTTTAAGCCAACTTGATTTGTCTAGGATTTTAATTTATCAAGAGCATGATTATGATGACTGGAAGGAGGAAAGATAAATAACTGTACATGTTGCTAAAATACTAAAAACCAAGCTCTTATGTATTATATATATCATATATATTAGGTAAGATACATATGTAATACATGTAGGTCCAACCAAGATGATTTTAACAACTGGAAGATATATGAAATTGAAAGCCTTAATGAGAAACATACTAGGAGAAAAAGACAGAAATGCATCACAAATTAATTTAGCATTCAACTCTGAACTTCAGTTGGGAAGCACCACTGTATTACATGGTATAATTTGAACTGTCTTCTAATTAACAGACAACATTAGCACTTCTCAAGTTTACAAAGTATAATAAAAATGGTTTAGGTACTTATAAGAAATATGTGACTGACAGCTCTGAGGTACAGTTCTTGGAAGTACAGACATCTTGGTATCACATAAAATGGGCTCCACATTTCACAGGATAAACACTTTAGACTACTAGATTTAGACAATCTATGGTAGCATATCAAAAAAAAAAAAAAAAAAAAAAAAAAAAAAAAAGCTTCCACATACTCCCAGTAGCCTCAGCTTTAACCTAGAAGAAACACTACTTTTCTTTCAGGGAAAACACTTAAATTGTCTTATTCATTCAGTTCTTGGTCTGTGACATGGGAGTCAAAAGGGTGGCTGTTACAGAAGTTACTTACTGATTTGCTTGGTTTATTCATGAATGCCAGACATGCAAGGGCCTGTCTTCAAAATTTAACACCTGGTATTTTACACTATCAAGTAAATTGCAAACAAGATTAGATTTTATCCACCTCTGCAACTTTCATGTAACAAGAGAGCTACCTTGCATAATCTTCAAACTTGGGCTTTCATAAAAAGTTATCAGACATACAGGAACTCCACCAAAACTACATATGGAAATTCCCTGTCTTCCCTACTTTAAGAATGTCCTCTTGAGTGTCTCAGCTGACCTCAATTCTTCTACCAGTACATGGGAAGGAAAGCGCTGCTTTGAGCTGAAACACATGCAGTAAGAAACAGAGGGAAAAATAAAAAAGCACAATATGAGATCAATAGGATCATCTTCAAGGGTAATCCCATGTACAGTATGTTGTAGTAACCCACCTGAAGGTAACAGAAACCATGAATCACTGTGACAAGGTCTTGATTTGAGAGAAATACGGCAAACACTTACATGCAGACAGAAGAAGGCACTCCTGGCCATAAATTCCCTAACAACAGGGCTGAAAGCATTGCCAAAGAGCAAACTCTCTGAACAAGAGGACAAAACCCCTCCATAATAGGAAGCAGTATCATCATTGCTGTTCTCCTCAAGTTTCTATCACTTTGACAACTCCACTAATTCTACAATCCCATAAAGGATAAATCCTGGGAAAGCAAAGAATCAGATCACCTTGGCTGGATGAAGAAAGAGCATTTTGCCATCTGGCCTTTAACTTGACTTAACTTAACAGCTCCTTTTTCACAAGGACTGTTTAAATCTGTTCAGACAGGGACAAGTTTAGAACTTTAAAGATTGCCACCACAAAAAGGGATGTTACAGGTGAACAAACCTATAGTTCAGTCAGTCAGAAGAGTTCAGACCAGTCAGTCCAGTCCAAACAGTTATGTTTAAAGTTACTTTACTGAGAGTGTTATAATTGTTTGAATGATACTCTTTAAAGGGAGAATGCTGTGCTTTAAGTTAATGCAGTTTTACAGAAAATTTGTAAAATAAACTATAAGAGATTGTGCTTATAAATGTGAGAGCTTTTAATTTTTAAAAAAACAATCAATATCAAATCATCTAAAAACACAAAATACAAGAATATTAGTTAGTGAGGTTCAATATTCTTAGAATAGATTTCACATTAAAAAAATCAATATCTAATTTTGCTCTGAAATGTAAGAAAAATGTACTGTGCATTTCATCTCAAAGGAATTTACACACTTTTTACATATCCACTATCAGAATCAATCCACATAGCTCTGCAATCCCCACCTCTGAGTGAACACAGTACCCTTCTATCAGCATATGAAAACACAGCTTTATGGAGAATACAAAAAAAAATAAAATACATTAAAACTGCTGGAAATTAGGGGTATATACAAGACAGCTTAAAGAAAAAAAATACAGATGCGCTCATGTACAGTGATAAATGTTTTTTTCAGAAATGTAAGTAACCATACCTTCGTTTCACTTTTCTTAAGTTTATTTTTTATGCAAAGCTTGGAGAGCAACTGAGCAGCAATTTTGAGAAAAATGTGCTTCCTACTGCAACATACAAGATTTACTGGGAAGTATCCCATCTAAATAGACTCAACAACACTTAAATCTTATTCCAGTTAGCAGATGAGCTTTCGGTGACACCTGTTACAAGGCAGAGATTCACTGAAGTTAATCAAACTCAGTGCAGGCACAAAACCTCAGCAATACAACTGTTTGCTGGTCCATGGAAGTAACTTGTCAGACTGTAACACTAGTCAGATCTTAAGTGATATGACTGCAGGCAAACCTGATCTCAATTTCAGCTCATGATCAAATTTGACCAATGCACTCTGCATATATCAAGTGATGCTAGGCAACATAATGTTGCAATTAAAGCCTATAAAACAACTTGCACATATTTCACATGCACATATGGCATGGTTCCATACTCTTATGCACAAGGACACATAAAAAGCCTCTTCTAATTCTCATCCATAAAATGGAAACCTATTGCCCTGATACTTTGGAGGTGGCAGTTCTGTTCTGCATCCAGGACCAAAATCAAAAGAGTTAAACTAGGACAATCTAGAGTTCTCATAAATTATGTCTTTTCTTCCCAACTGCCTAGCCTCATGCATTCTGTACTCCATCAAGCAGCTGCCTCGCTGTTCTACCAACACACACACACAAATGCACATATACATTCTGCCAAACAGGTATTAGTTTTTAACTGTAGTTTAGGTTTTTCATCCAATGTCAAAATTTTCACAGTAGGTTACAGTACCAGAGAGACTTATGAGCTAAATTAAATATTTATCATTTGTTCATGTCCTTTTACTGTTCAAGCTTTCTCATTATGTTTTCATCTACATCAGTGCAATTTCATTTAATCAGCACAGAATTTAGCCTCCTGATGTCAAATGTCAAAATGCTTCTAAAGTTAATACTGCAAATATGCAAAATTGCAAATGGCTTTATTTTGAAAATAACTTCATATGAAAAGCTAATTAAAAACCTGGAAAATAATGAACATAAATGAAAAATTACTCTGACTACTTTCTTAGTGCATGTAAGTGTTCAAGAAATTGAGTAAAGAAAGCACATTAAAAAGCTCAGGCAGCTATTATGTCTGGTTTTGCTTAGGTCTTGATGCCTTTCATAAGAGCAATGAAATCCGCAGAAACATAGTCATACTAATAAATTATGACTAGAAATGTGGCTAAATATATTCAATAATCCAAAATGGACTTTTTTTTACATAAAATAAACCGGTTCATTGTCATTTCTCTCAAAAGTCCTATTGCTAAACATTTGATCCTGCAGAATACTTCCACATGATTAATCCATACTTATGCAAATATTTAACTCTTTGGACTGAAAATAGGAAAACACTTCTTCACTGTGAGAGTGGTCAAACACTGGAACAGGATGCCTAGAGAGGTTGTGGAGTCTCCATCCTTGGAGATATTCAAAACCCAACCAGACGTGGTCCTGGGCAACCTGCTCTAGATGACCCTGCTTGAGCAGAGGGGTTGGACCAGATGATCTCCAAAGGTCCCTTCCAACCTCAACCATTCTGAGATTCTGTGACTGTTTGTGTAGTAAAAGATAGGGCTGTAGGTTTGCTAAATATCTGGAAACAGAACAGTATATCAATATACCTTTTGCAAAATCCTAGTTTATTGTTTTGATTTTGGAGCCATAACAATTTATTCAGAGACCTTAAAATTAATATATTGTTTACAAAAAGCATAGACATAATCTTTCTGAACATCAGCTACAAAATGTGTGATGTCTATTGTCCTTGTAAGCAAAACTACATTTGTAAGAAGATGTAATTTTATTCGACTTGATAGTATAAGAAGTGGACAGACTTTTGGGCCCATAATTTCCTTCTCTGATCACTTCAGAGTATGCAGGATTGGTAACCAAGAGAAACACTTGAGAAGACACTTCACACTTAGATCATTCAAGCATGTGAAGACTTCCATTAGCAAATCTCAGAACAAAAAGAAAGCTCTGTTTGTTGGTAAAAGAGTAGTAGATTTCTCTCTGCAATATAATAGCACTTTTACCAAAATAATAAGGTTGGACTTTTTTGCATTCATGAACAATATCCAAATGAATTTCACGTAACAAAGTTTATAAAAATAACGCTTAAAAAGGACCATAAAGATAATAACTGTTTTTTGATACAACACCATTCTAACAAAAAGTTGGTGTTTATCTAAAGGCCAAAACACAGAGAAAATTATTCTCTAGTTACACCACAGATCCTCAAAATCTGAAACAGTCTGTTAGACCAACCACTGTCTCCATTAAAAAGCGTAACTCTCTCTCCTAGGTTCATCCATGATCAAAAAGCACCTATCAGGAGATACATCAATTCTCAATGACTACAAGACTGAGTGCTTAATATGGGAAAGAGTGACCAAAAAATTGGGAGATTTCAAAAACTATCCATTTTATTACACTCATATCTGAAAAAAGCATGCATAGATAAGACGTGCTCCCCAGTCTTCAGTAGGATCAACAACACTTACCATAAGCATAATGCACAGTCTTGACACTGTAAATAATAAGACACACTTGGTGTGAACTGATTTAGAAATGATTGCAAAAATAGATGTACTAATTCAATCTAGAACTGTCTGGAAACAGTTATTCATCATGCCCTTGTCTCTTCATGTCTCTGAGTGGCAAGTGTATGAATGGTTTTGTGTGTATGTCATTATTCTGAAAATTGCAACTAGTTTTCCTTACAGTGCCTCTGTAACTGTGCCAGAAATATATTTGGAACGTGGCTTTCTTGTTTAAAACTCTCTCCGGACATAAGTATCTGATACGCAATTATATTTTAAAGATGATATTTCAGTTATAAGTACAAGGAATTAAAATGCAATCCTGTCGCCTTGTGCAAACTGTCTTAACCGAGACAACAAGTATTCTGATATTGTCATTCTTTTCTGCTGTTTTTTGTGAAAACCAAAAATAACCTGGAATAACATTTATTGCCTGAATTCCAAAACTAGGCACCATAAATATTACATAATATTTTACCATGTCTATGATGTATATGAGATGGAATAAATAATTATAACTTTTTACAGATGCAGAGATCTGATAAGCTATCTACATCCTTACAGACCTAAAACATAGATCTGACTGGGGGAAATTGCACAGTCCTGGTCAGAAATAAATCATCCCTGTAATTGTAAGTTTTATACAGCTATTTCTAAAAAGCAGCATTAAACCATTTGGAGTTTGTAATTGATTGCATAAGACATTCTTACATGTTTTACCACCACTGGAAATTAGAGTCAAACTGCAGGTGCTCAAGAGCTTTCTTTTCCCCACCAAAAAAAAAAAATCACTACATTCCAGCACTGTGGTTCCTTGCGTAATGGAGAAGTCAAATTTGACTGGAAATTAAAACCTGTAGGCCCAGAGGAGAAAAATAATGCAGTGGGCCTCAGGGATTAGAAAGAATGAGAAGCTAAAATTGACTAGAAATTTTAAGTGGCTCTAAATGTCAGCAAACAAACATAAAATTTTGATTTGTCAATTACCAGTTTAAATAAAGACAGCATCCTAACAAGCCTGAATACAACTGCTGCAAATGTTAAGCCAGTATTTTTTAAATAGTCTTTTCTTCAGGTATTAAGTTAAAATCCTAAAATGCTCAGTAATTGCCTGATGAAGGAAGCACACTACCTTTTGTCTAGTTGCTTTCCTGTATCAAAAAATTCTTCTCATAAGACTTAGAAAATAGAAGAGTGTTGACAAAACTGAGAATTTTCAATACTTCTTTAAAGTTCCCCCTTGGAACACCTCTATTTTTCAGAAGAACAACCAATGGAAGTGTACCCTTCTCCTCTAGAAAAGAGGCCTTTTCTGCATAATCCCTCTTAAGATCTGGATTTATAACAACTTTGAGAAGTTCCTGTCCAGAGACTATATTCTTTCATCCCATCTTTGTCTTCACTCTTCTTTAGGACACAAATAATGCCTATGAATTTGTAGACTCACAGACTTCAAGTCACCAAGTATTATTGGAATGTCAGACTTCCTACATGACAAAGCTGAGTATGAGGCTTTGGAGGCTTCTTGTATCAAGCAGAGAATCATGAGAGAAGGAGCCTGTACAGAAATAACATCTTGTGAATTTCAATAAAACCAGTGAAACGGGCCAGAAAAGAATATAAAATTTGCACTTTAGACCTCCCAACATTTCAGCATATACAGATCTGAAGTGCATTTCTAGAACATGGAAGTGACCTTCATTACTATCTGTCAACCCCTATAATCTCCCATTTCTTTTACAGCTTCTGAGGCAATTCTTATGAATATCTGTGATTCTCTGCTGGCAGTTTCCTGCTGCTGCCTTGGTGATGAGGTAGGCCCATGTTAGAATGGTCAATGACTGTCTCATAACTGCTGTACAACATAACTGCGTGCAGTTATGTATAGCTTATGACTACACACAACAGTATCCTTGGACCACTTACTCCAACTTCCTGCAGGAAAAAACACTATTGATTCTCTGAAATTCCCTAAAAGCCATGATTAGCCTCCTAGAAATCCTGAGCTCACCGCCATCCTGTCTCCTTTTGTTGACAGATCAGGACACCTTTCTGGCCATACTTGCCCTCTCAGGGTGGTGAAAACTTGAAGCCTCAAATGTTGCTAACTTTTTTCAGATGCTTCCCCTAGGCAAAAGGCAAAACTAGCATCAGCACTGTCCAATTTCCTCTTTCCCTACCCTGGTAAGGGCCTAGAGCAGTAGAGAGAAAGCTGCTGGGAGCAGTGGCTATGAGCAATCCTTCCTCTGAATAATTCACTCACTTGAGAACATATTAGAGCAGTGTTGCCCTACTGTCTCCCTCTTAAACTTTAAAACTTTCAACAAAGGGAAATGCCAAGTTCTGCCCCTCAGGAGCAATGTACCAATACAGGCTGGGTTCAAGTGGCTGCAAAGCAGCTTTGCAGAGAAGGACCTGGGGGTCCTGGAGGACAAACTGGACATGGGCCAGCAATGTGCCCTTGCGGCAAAGAAGGCCAACAGCTCCTTGGGCTGCATGAGGAGGAGCATTGCCAGCAGGTTGAGGGAGGTCATCCTTCCCCTCTACTCAGCACTGGTAAGGCCACATCCGGAGTGCTGAGTCCAGTACTAGGCTACCCAGTACAAGAGAGACATGGACATACTGGCATGAATCTAGTGAAGAGCCACAAAGATGATGAAGGCACTGGAGCATCTGACATATGAGGAGATACTAAGAGAGCTAGGATTGTCTAGCTTGGAGTAGAGAAGTCTCAGGGGGGATCTTATCTATATATATAAATACTGAAAGGAGAGTCTAATGACAACATAGCCAGACTCTCCTCAGTGGTGCCCAGTGACAGGACAAGAGGCAATGGGCACAACCTGAAACACAAGAAGTTCCCTCTGAACATAAGAAAAAAAAATCTTTTTTTTTTTTTTTTTTTTTACTGTAAGGGGGACTGAGCACTGGAACAGGATGCTCAGAGAGGCTGTGGAGTCTCCATCCTTGGAGATATTCAAAAACCCAACCGGATGTGGTCCTGGGCAACCTGCTCTAGGTGGCCATGCTTGAGCAGGAGGTTGGACTAGACTTTTTCCAGAGGTTCTTTGCAGTCCCAACCATTCCATGATTCTGTGAAAATCCAGTCCTTCACAACTTGGATTTGTAAAGCAAAGTGTCAGGATCAAACCTGGTAGTCAGGAAGAGGCACAATGTGATACTGAAAGGGACTATCCAGACAATTTTAGGTACCTAAACAACCCAAACAGCAGGTAGTCTGGATTCTGCTCCCTGCTCATCTAAAGAGCTTCAAACATGATGGTTCCAAACTCCTTTAAATAAAAAGAAAAAATAAAAGGTTTTCAAGCAATAGAGGTGAGGATATCCTCTATTCCTCCTGTCTCTTTGCACAAAAAGGAAAGTGAGATTCATGGAACTATGGAAAAATAAGCAAGAGGGAGCCTGACTCAGAGGAGAGTGTCTTGGGTATTATTTATGTATTGTATTCTTTAATTCCTTAGTACAAAATTCACAAGCCATTCCCAGAACCCTTGATTCCTCTTTTATCTTCTCAGTGGGGTTAACAATAGGCTTTAGATCCTTTATCCTAAAGATAGGATAATGACAGGCTTCCTCATGATGGCCCCACAACTCTTACATTCATTTCTCTATGGTGGCCCAGTTTCAACAGAAGGGATGGAGAACGATCCTCTCTCTCCCTTCCCTAGTGTTTATGGAAGGGGAATTAGCACTGGTGGGTTTATGCCATTTAGGCTAGGAAGGTTGTGAAACCCTAGTTGCTTATTTTTCCTGTGATTACTATTCAAAATACAAGGGTGGCAGCAGCTGCCACTGTGTTTTGAGCAGAATTCAATGTTTTCTGCCAGTGTTAGGCACGGTCCAAGTGTAAGAAGTGGAGAGGGAAACATACTGTCTCCAGAAAACTGGTTAGGAACAGGTGCCTCCTTGCCAATCTGTTAATATTCAGAGAGTTATGTACCTAGCAGTTCTGACTGGAAACTGCTGGGCGAACATAGGAAATTATAGGGGGTATCTGGGGAGCTTTCACCATAAACACAGACTCTCATCAAATGTTAAGTGACTTCAGGATTTGGCAGCCCTGAAAAGTGAGTGGCTCCAGTATCTGTGTTGGTCTAGAAACCCGAATTCTACTAAATTCAGATTTGGGCACTACAGTAAATGGTCAAAATAGCATATTAGGATCACCTCCTCCCTGATTATTAACTACCATTCCCATGGCAACTCTTGGAACAACTCTGCTAAGATCTGGGAAGGCTTTGAGCACCTGTTGGCTTCTCCAGTGGAGCAACTCAGCCAGGATTACAAAACCAGAAGTGACCACCCTGTGTCTGAGAGTTCAGTTTCCTACTATTGCCAATACAAGGCAAACAATCTCTTTAACAACGTCATTAAATCCTATCACAGGAGTAGTAAGAGCTTTTCTCCTCATTTAAAATTTGCTCCAGAAAATGAGTGCTCTGATAATTAGGAACCTCCTTCTAATTTCTGGCCAAAATTTATCCAAGGCTGATTTATACCTATTCCCCTCTTGATCAGCTACTGTTCCACAAGCAGTGGAGAAAAGCATACTTTGACTGTGCCAGTGTACGGTGCCTTGTTGGGCTGTGAGAGTCCCCAGCAGAAGAGACTGGAACTCAACCAGCAGTGCTCACAGATTCTGTGTTTTGGGCATAATGCTTAACTAACCCAATGATATAATGCACGTAATTGCTTACAAGCAAACTTCAGCTTAAATACATACATATAAATATATATAGTTCTGTGATTTGTCTATGCTTGAAATTTATGGCAGATTAACAGAAGCTATCCCACTTCAAAGAACCTTATAGCCACAAACAATACAGTTGCTGCAGGCTTAGTGTTTGAATTTACACTTGAAACATTTTAAACATTTTTCCTTAAAATATTTTTGCAAATTATGGTTTGTCTTTTCTCTTCAGCCTCACCGAAAACTTTCCTCCTCAAGCGCCCCCACAATTTGTTCGTCACATCAGAATAACTTGTAGGTCAAAATCTGCACTTCGGCCTAGACACATCAGCCACTCTGTATGAAGCTTTTCTCTTTCTACCTACCATGTAACACAGGACAAAGGTCTCCTATGTGAATTAGTCTGCAGAGGAGGCCATGGCTTGTTCTACCACCGGGCTACACAAATTTATTTATACAAGAGCAGTGGAAGGCTAGGGGTCTAGAAGGCCAATCTCTATATAAGAGAGTTGCTAGAGACTACAGTCTCCAGATAAACCCACAAAATCTAGCACAGTTGGCACGAAAATGGAAGCAAGAATGGGCAAGAGCTGAGTCTATTGTGGTAAAGCCATACCTCCTCAACAGACTACTCTCCAATGGTGTTGTCAAAGGTGTGGCAGGCATGAAGGTGAAGTTCTCCTCACCACACAGGAACAAGGAGGCAGCTCTGAAGCCCTGAGACAAGATCATTCAGCTGCAAAGGAGGATGACTTGCCTCCCCAAGCTCTCTGTACTTTTAATCGAATGACTCTTTAATCTTTATTATGTATTAATTAACCCAGGCTGAATTAACAGCCCTGGGTAACAAAAGCACGTATCCCCTTGCAGGGGAGAGCTCTATTTGGGCTTGCTATTGAGTTAGGCTTCTGGGCCCATAAACTTTTCATTCTGCTCTGTATGGGGAGCCAAACTGTTTCCACTAACTTAGAACTTAATGGCCCTTCTCAAGACACAATCTCTTCTGTCTGAGAAGCGCATTGGGCATAGATAGCTACTTCCTAGCCACAGGGCTATTAGACCTAAGGTGATCAGAAGCAGTACTATTGCCTACATGTTAAGAAAAGACCCACTGCTGTAACACCAGTGCTTTGAGTTGTGTTCAGTGTGGAATCATGCATAAGATGTGTGCTATATTAGTGTCAGGTCTTTCAGAGGACTTAAGCATATGACTGTAGTCCGTGACTTCCAAACAGGCTTAAGCCCAAGACAGACAGCAAGCCAAGCAACTCACTGCAGCCAAGGCCCTTGTGTGCCTGCACGTGCTCTGGGACTGTGGGCCCTGGACACACAGGAATGCCTGGCTTCTCAGGTGTGTTATTAGGGAAAAGATTTTGTGGACTGCACTCAAGGTGCCTCAATTTTTACTGAGTGCCAGGTAGGCATCACAGTGCTTATGTGGATATGAGTCTTCGGTACCATACACCAAACTGGGGCTGCACTTCATTGCACTGAGGCATGGATATGCTTTCAGGAGTACCTACAGTGACACTAACTCTATTAGAGCAGAATGCAAAACCTGTTCTTTAGAGGTAAAGCTGATTTCAAGGGACTTGGCTAACATTGAAGTGTTCCTCATGCCAAGATGTGGCTGTTCTTAAAAAAGCAAAAGGAGGAACCTTCACAAAAGCCCCCAAACACATTGCTCCAAGGCATTCAACAGGTTAGAGGATAGCACAAAGTTTCTCTTGCACAAACACAACACAGGGCAGCCTGAAATCTGATATTGAAAGGGTCGGGGGAAGACAGGGTCTTTGTCACTGATCAGGAATACACGGGGGGGGGGGGGGGGGGGGGGGGGGGGAGGGAAGGGTTCACACTGGCCAGTATAAGTTGATCCCCTTTATCCTAAGGGTGTGGCAAGTTCCTTTAGCCGTAAACTGCTGAAGGAAACTCAGCAGGCCAATAAACTGACAGGCAGGGCAAGTTCCTGAAGACACATGGGCAAAACAAGGCTTCAAATAGAAGGATACATTTTTATCATTCTCCAGAACAAGCAGAGAAAGCGTTACATTGTCCCTAGTCCTGTTCCCTGTAGCAGCTCCCAGGCAGGCACGCTGCAATATGTGCTGATGTCAGCATGAACTGGCAGAGAGGTTTTGCAGGAATGCTTCTAGCTCAGGCTCAGAAACAGGGCTCAGGAAGACAGAGAGGTGCAGATACCGTGGAGAGGGACACAGCTTCATTACTGATGACCCTAACCTCTTTCATGTCTCCTGAAATCCATGCAACTTGCTCACAGAAACACCTCAAATTAATTCATTTGGATCCACAATATTATAATCATTATGTGAAGAATAGTGCAATTTAACCAGGAACTTTTCCTACAGATTTCACCATGAGAAATGCTGTAAATGAAGATTACCAATACTGTTTCAGAAACTTTTCTTTCTATTAGAACATCCAGAACAGGAAGGAAATGCTGTACCCTTTTCAGCCTTTATGATTCATGAGGCACCAGGTATCGGACCTCTCGTCAGTCCAGGATTGAAAGTAGCCTAGTTTGCAACATAAATGAGCCTTACTTCAGGGGACATTCCAGATTTGTATGTGGGCGTTACACAAGGAAACATTTCTCTGTCAGGTGGTTTCAAACAAAAACTGGTGGCTGTTTTGTTGAGACATTTGGAAAATCAGAACAACTTTTACTGAAGATAATAGAAAGGGGCTGTGAATGGTATGTGACTTTTATAATATAGCTGTGTCATCTCGATAGCACCATTGCATATTTGTAGCATGCCTCTACAAAATAAGGAAGTAAATTCTTGCCTCAAAATCCAATCTATAAGGGTTACCATCTGGCAAGATGTATATAACGCTTGTCCCAGGAAAGAACTAAACACTAGGCATATAAAAAAGGCAAATGATTTTAGAAATATAGCAGCTCCCTATGATTTAAAATCATAATCCACATGAAAATTATTTGCTATGACCTAATTTTTGTAAACCAATGATACAACTAAAATGAGTAAACAGGTTCATAAGCTTTTCAGTAAATTTTCTATAAATTTCTGGCTCTTTATTTAAAGAAAAAATCTATTTAAAATCACAATTTCTCAGGCTGATGGAGAGTCTAAACTGTTACTCTCTTGAATTAAAAGAACAGTTTTAGGAAATAAACTTTTAAAAATGTTTTTTAAACAGTTTTAGGAAATAAACTTTGGGCATCACAAACCTTCGAACATAATATAAAGCAATTTTAAGCTGAATTAACAAACAATTTTTGACCTCTTCTAAAAATTTTTAAAAAGTCTCCTACATCCTTTTAGTGAAACTGCTGAAGACTCCCAGAATCCTACAAAAATGACAAAGTATCATTCTAGAATTCAAAAATTACTATATGAATGAAGAGCAGAAGAAAAAAAGAGGAAAATTTATCCTCTATCTCATGTTAACAAGAACAGGGCTGAGAAATTACCATCTCAGCCGATAAAAGTTCATTCTTGCAGTGACTACAG
Organism: Dromaius novaehollandiae; assembly: GCF_036370855.1. NCBI lineage: Eukaryota > Metazoa > Chordata > Aves > Casuariiformes > Dromaiidae > Dromaius > Dromaius novaehollandiae. Next base: position 33,584,697 of record NC_088100.1, on the reverse strand, counting down.
GATTTATAGTATTGCTCTACAACATCATCATAGAACTAGTAATCTTCTTCATCAAATAAAAGGTAAATATTTAGGGGAAGTAGCTGTAGCAGAGGAAAAGGAATGGAAGAAAGATAAATGCAGCTTAGAACCTTTGAACTATTTTTCCTTTTAATTCTCTTCCGATAAATAAAAACTAAAGAGGCATCCTTCACTTATGCTTCCTCACATTGAGTAATACAACGCATTTTTGCAAAATATTTATTTGTTCAACCGTTGCACCTCAAATACTAACCACACCCCAAGCGCATCAAACAGCAAAAGCAAACTGAACTCTTCCTCTTGGACCGAGATCCAGATACTACGTTCCCCACTTCAGTCCCAGTCCTACGTGATACACAGCACTAGCAAGTGGACCTTTCCAATGAGCACCAGTAGCCCCTGTAGAAATCCGAATCCAGGCACCAATGAGAAAGGACAGAGACAGCAATATAATGAATGAATATAAAGTCCCAGCTTCATCACTTGCAATACATGGCATGGAAGTTCGGAGTCTGCAGGGATTTGGTATCTCCGTCGGTTAGAGGCAGCCACCGGGAAGAGCTGGAACCCACGTCTGCCAAGCACTTATATCTGATGCAGCCAAAAGAAATCCCCAAACCATGTCGCACCTTCTGAAGGTCCCTTCCAAATGCATATATATGAGATCAGAAGTCAGTGAGATAAAGATACACCTTACACGGTGAAGAGATTGTGGATAACAGAAAGGTTTGTATATAATCCATCTACCTATTCTACCACTTCCCTCACAAAGTGAATAGGCCTGAAGGGTAGTCAGAAGAGGAGAAAATCTGATTCTCCTCCACAGGCCACAGTTTCAATCTGTTTATTCTCATCACCCACAGCAGGCAATTTGGTAACGTTAGGTTTGAAGCCTCCTATTGATGAAGGAGGCTAAAAAATGTGGTCACATGCATTATTTGACAAGGAAAGGGGGGGAAAAAAGAGAGAGGAAAGGTTCAACGGAGACTGTAAGGTTCTGCTTTCCAAATATGGCATCTACCAACACCCCGAGCTCCCCACACCCCTCCCTGTGTAGCCGGGAGCGTGATAAGCCCAGTTCCCCTCCGTCCCACAAGCACGTACGCACACTTCCCCTCCGTAATGAGCAGTGCGACTAATTACATTTATTTGCTAATTATAAACGCCTTGTTGTCTCCACAGCGAGCTGCCCCGCAGCCCCTGCCTGCCCGGGAGCCGGCGGGCGGCGCAGGGCAGCGCGGCCCCGCGGCGGGGCGGCGGTTGGGGGCGCGGGCGGGGCGCGGGCAGGGTGGCGGTTGGCGGCGGTTGGGGCGCGAGCAGGGCGGCGGTTGGGGGCAGCCGCCGACCCCTCCCCTCCCCCCCCTTGGTGGGAGGGAGCCGAGGCCGAGCCAGGTGGGGGCAGCACGGCAGTTTGGGAGGCTCCCGTGAGCGGGGAAACCCCACCCCGCAGTCCCTCCTGGAAAAGGCAGAGCCTTGGGGACCCCAAAGGAATCCCACCTCGCCCCTCACCGCCGTGTCGGGGCTTCCTCCCTCCGCTTCGCCCGCTCTCCGCCGCGCGCTCCCTCGGGGCGAGGAGGGCCACCGTCCCTTTCTGTCCCGGGGCGCCGGGCTCCCCGGGCAGCTCTGCCTCAGGAGGTGGCTCCCGCGGTGGGGAGGACGGCTGGGGGAAGGAAGTTACGGGCCGGGGGCGGAGGAGGACCTGGGCTCCGCAGCGCCAGCCCCGCTGAGGGGTCCCTGCGGGGCGAAGCCGGCCCCGGGTACCGTCCTGCTCCCGGTGTGGCAGCGCCCGCTCCCGCCCGCCAGCAATCGGCGCATGAATGAGTGACTGAATGAATGAATGACTGGCGTCTGCTTACTTGAGCATGGCCTCTTCTTTCTCTTCCTCTTCTTTCTGCCGGTCCATCACTGCCATAATAATGTTCCTCTCCTCCTCTGTCAGGTGGCTCAGGTCGGGCAGCTCCTGCATCGGGGGGGGCACCGTGGGTGGGCGAGGGCCGCGGGGGCCCACTGAAGAAGACATTTTATTTCTGCCTCTCCCTTACACCTTCTACCTTGGCAAGGCAAACCAATCCAGCCTCTCCCCCGCCTCCCCTCACAGTGTAGTCCTCTGAGCAGCAGCAGCAGCCGGCAGCTCTCTGGCAGCAGCGGAGGAGGCGGAGACCCAGCCTTTCATGGTTGCTTGCATCCAACCCAGCCCGGCTGCTGCTTCCTCCCTTTGTTTCCGCGGCTTCAGGGAGCTGGGGGGCTGCCGCGCCGCCGCCCGCAGCCCATCCTCCGGGCGGGGGGCGCCGCGGCACGGCGCGGCAGGGAGGGCGCCCGCTCGCCGCGGCCGGGCTGCGTGCGGAGGGAGGCGGTGTGCGCCGCGAGCCGGCCGGCGGGGAAGGGCGGGTGCTGCCGCCGCCGCCGCCGCCGAAACGCTCCGCCGCTGCGAGCTCGGCGCTGGAAGGAGGAGGGAGGGGGGCTGGTGCCGCTTAGGCGGAGTCCGGGGCGCTCCGCCGCCGCCTCACGGGCGGCAGCGCCGGCTGCCTGCGCCGGCGACCTGGGCCGGCCGCGCCTCTTCCTCGGGTGCCCCGCACTCGTCCCGCGGCCGCACGTTCGCGGAGTTGGCCCTGGCACTGCCTTTCTCCCTGCGTCCTCCCGTGGTCTCCTGCACCTCGGCTGCGGGCCGGGAGCTCGCCTGAGTGCCCAGCGGGACTGCTGCCTCGCCTTGGGCAGGCGCCGCCCTCGGGCTCGGGGCAGCCGCTGAGGAGCTGTGCCGCAGGCTTTCTGCGGGGTGGCCTAAGGCAGCCGAGGGACGCCTGGGCTCCCTGCTCTGCCCGGGTGTCATGGGAGCTGTCACTCCCTAGCCCGCCAGCCACGCTCGCCCCAGCTCCTGGGGCTTCGCCTCCCCTTGCCTGAGCCACCGCTGTGTCCACTCAACCACCCCTTCCTCGGGCTCCTCCATTTGAGCTTTACCTACACTTGCCTTATCAGCTCCTTATACACGGTAACTGGGCACCCATAAGCTTCAGCTATTCCCCTCTGTGCTTCCCTGCACATGAGGCGTGCTCTCAGCTATACCCTTATCTCTGTCACATCCCATTTTTTCCCTGCTGGGACCCACCAAAACTTGCCATGAAACATGCCACAGTCCAAACAGTTCAAGCACACAACAAAACAGAACGTCACTTCTGGGCAGCTTCTGTATTAATTTCTGATTTACTAGTTCACAGATTGATTTGGGGGATCTGATAATTAACCCAACAGCCTTTCTCTACAAGAGATTATCTGCATATAATCCACTGGCTGGAGATCATGCTCATGCTTATGAGCTCCGACCAGTGGTCTGAAGGGTTGCCTATTTGAATACATGCATATCAGTGAATGAAATCATTCAGGCTACTTAGAAGTGCAAAGCTGAAAAACAGAGAAAACTGCACTTTCAAATAAAATGTAAACTACTATTAACACATGCTGACACTTCAGACCTCTCGGTCATGCTTTCTGATGGAAACAGCTCTAGTTTCTAGAGAGATCGTCTCATGGGCAAGAACCAAAGGAAAAAAATCTATGCTGGCAGTGCTCAATGCTTTTTGCTGCCAAACTCACTGGGTTTGGAAAGAGGAGAGGGACCAGCTTTCAGCCAGCCATGCTACTAACCTCTTACACAGATTCTGAGGGCTGTGAACCTTCATGACCCTTTGAATTTGAGAGGAATTACTGTGGCCACCTGCTTGTGTGCCCCCAAGAGATTTCCTGCAGGAAACAAGTTGGAAACATAAATTAAAAAGAAAAACCACTAAGCAGTACCGTGATCACCAAAACTTTCACTGATAATGTGTTCAGTCTCTTTCGCCCTGCTCAGAAAGTGAAGTCTCTCAGCTACTCCAGCACATGATGGAAACTGAAACTTGAATGACCAACAGATGGCTCAGAACAGATTAAGATGGTGTTAATAAGCAAATCACTGTGAAGGGGTGGTAAATATCATAATGTCACAGTCAGTTAAAGACACAGACCCTCCACTAATCAGAGTGGTGATTTGTCCCAGGGTCTGGCTACGTTATTACTGCTAGGTGTAGTCTTGCTAGCCAAATATTAACATATCAATAAAATCACTTTCCACCATATGTGACCAGCAGGAAAGGTAACCTTTCTGTTAGAGACTGATGCTGAAGAATTTTTCCATTCATTAGCAACAGGCAAAAAGTGCAGCAGCCAACTCTTCTTGAAACTGAAGGAAGTAAAACAGAAAAGAATTATTAGTTGAAGAAAAAATAAGGTGAGACATCAGAGTATCTTTAGTATTAGAAACAACTAAAACATGAAACGACTGGAATGGTAATACTAGATGTAATAATTATGTTCTTATAGGTATTCACAGATAGCCCAGACTCCTACACATAATTTAGGCCTGCACATGTCACATAGAAGATGTAGCCCAAGTTACTGCAAGAACTAATTAGCTGAAGCAGCAGCCCAAAAGTTTGAGAGGCAATGCTTAATTTAAGTCCAACCCAAACAAAATATTAAAGTCCTAAGACTGTATGATCTGAATGTCTCCATGACAATTTAAAAACAAAATGTAACATATGAAGTTAAGTGTGTAAGTTATCCTAGTCACCTTTTTTATTAACTACTGACACAATCACATAAATCTCTTCTGTATTATTTCATTATACTTCATTAATCGCTATATGCTGGGACAAGCACATGAATTACTATTGCTACGTGTGAACTACCAAATAAGTACAAAGAGTGTGAGGAGACTTTACATAAAGTTTATTAAAACCTAAAAATGAAAGCTTTTGCAGAGTAATGGTAGAAAAAATAATGATGGAAGTTGGAATATGGACTTGCACCAAGTTGTTATTGTCAATAAAATCATATTACAAAAAAATTCTTAGGCACAACAGAAGATTTTACATTATCTTACATTTTTGCACAAAGGAAGTAGAATTTCTAGAGAAATTCTCTAGAGAAATTCTAGAGAATTTTCTAGAGAAAAATGTAAAACAAGCCACAAAAGTTGTCTCATTTTTCATAAGGCTACATTAGGAGACTTAGTTCGTATCCTAAGTATTTTAAACCTTCAGTGGTCATTTTCTGACTTGCCCGCATCCACTTTGTAAATGTGAAATATCTGGCATTGCTATCCAGCCAAAGATGCATGGAAAGCCCAATCTATTTCAATACGTTATATCCTGAAGCTGAAATGACACATGAGAAACTTGAAGAGGGTTTCATTGCCTGGCTAGTAAGAATGCCCCCTGATCAGTAACATCATAAGTCTTGTCGCTTATGGGCACTCTATTAACTCCATTTCTTTGAAGTCCTATCTAGGGAAGACTGCTGTGAAATCTAGAAATGGAATATGAATACAATTGTTGCAACACGTCAAGTAAATTACTTTCTTAAACTTTGCTGTCTTGAGAAACCAATTGCTGTGATGGAATTTGTGATGAAAAACCCACATTTATGCTGGTTCCTTCTAAATAAAAGTAATAAAGTCTTCTGCTGTTCCTTTAATTGTTCACTTCTAATTGTAATGTTTCTCAGTTAAAAATGTTCCTTGAATTAAAATCCTCTGAGTTACTAAAATATATAATATATATTTGTGTTTCACTAACAAGTTCAGTCTTAGCTACCAAGAAATGAAACTGACTTTCTAAGTATTTGAGAATTGTGAGTTTCATCATGCTGTGAAGTTGGTGGCACAAAGTCCAGTTGGAGTCCAGCAGTTAGTGGTGTCCCCCAGGGGTCAGTACTGGGTCCAATCCTATTCAATTTATCCATCAGCAGCCTGGATGAAGGGACAGAGTGCACCCGCAGCAAGTTTGCTGATGAGACAAAACTGGGAGGAGTGGCTGAGGCACCAGAAGGCTGTGCTGCCATTCAGAGGGACCTTGACACGCTGGAGAGTTGGGTGGAGAGGAACCTCATGAAGTTCAACAAAGGCAAGTGCAGAGCCCTGCACCTAGGGACAAATAACCCCAGGCACCAGCACAGGCTGGAGGCTGACCTGCTGGAAAGCAGCTCTGCAGAGAAGGACCTGGGGAACCTGGTGGACAGCAAGTTGACCATGAGCCAGCAATGTGCCCCTGTGGCCAAGAAGGCCAATGAGTATCCTGGGCTGCATTAGGAAGAGCATTGCCTGCAGGTCGAGGGAGGTGATCCTCGCCCTGTACTCAGCCCTGCTGAGGCCACATCTGGAGTGCTGCGTCCAGTTCTGCGCTCCCCAGTACAAGAGAGATGTGGGGCTACGGGAGTGAGTCCAGTGATGGGCTATTAACATGATGAAGGGACTGGAGCACCTCTCATATGAGGACAGGCTGAGAGAGCTGGAACTCTTTAGCCCAGAGAAGAGAAGACTGAGGGAGCTCTTATCAGCAGGTATAAGTATCTGAAGGGAGGGTGTCAAGAGGATGGGGCCAGACTATTTTTAGTGGTGCCCAGTGAAAGGACAAGAGGCAACGGGCACAACCTGAAATGCAGGAAGTTCCCTCTGAATATAAGAAAACACTTTTTTTTTTTTACTGTCAGAGTGACAGGGCACTCTCTAGAGCAGGTTGCCCAGAGACACTGTGGAGTCTCCATCCTTGGAGATACTCAAAAGCTGTCTGAACAGGGACCTGAGCAACATGCCCTAGGTGACCCTGCTTGAGCAGGGGGGTTGGACTAGATGATCTTTAAAGGTGCCTTCCAACCTCAACCGTTCTGTGATTCTGTGGCAACACAGAGAATAAGTTTGGACTACTCACCAAACTCTTATTCAGGAGAAGAATGACTGTGCAAGTTAGACTACTTTGTAAATAGGTTAAGCTGAATTTGGCAAGTGTACTCAGTGTTTAATGAAAGAGCCCAGGTGAAGAGTTACAGAAGGAATAATTCTCTAAATTCATGATAGCCATTTTGCATCTACTCTTCCATAACTTCTGAGTGAACAAGCTAAACATAGTACTTATTTTAGATGAAATGTACTTAACTACCACAGAAGCTAGTGGTTTATAATGATCACTCCAAATTTAAGACCCAGAGAGTCAATGGTTTCATAATGGGCATAGTCTATGCAAAATCCATCAGAACCCAGGCTTCATTGAGCTTACTAGACAGGTCAAGAGCTCCTCTAAACTTTCCAAACTTTAGTTTTCAGAGATCTTTACAATAAGTAGCCCATAATTCTATTGATTTATGCAAAAGTATTACTGGAAATTAAGAAAGTTTTACATTTTAGGGATCTATCTTTTCTTGTGAAATCAACATCACTTTTTCACAATGTTAGAGAATTAGAGTAAAGTTTTCCTTTGTAACAGGACTGTCATAAGTTTTTCAATTATTTCAGCCATCATTGCTTATAAAAAGAAGCATCCATGCTTTGTACAAACTATTTTTGTAAGTGCTACCGCTGAAATGTCCTTATTTTGCATCTTGTAATATCTTATTTATAAATAGCTACCAGAGCTTAATAATCTTATACTTCTGAAGTCTGAACTTTAGCTGAGGAATAGGTTTTGTATATTAATCACAATCTTTCATATCTGTATTCCCTTCTCTTTGTTTCCTTCTTTCTTCATTGATGCTTCATATTCTCCCTTCCTATTCACAAAATATCCACAAGCACCTCACCACTTATCTGTTCCAATCATCCTCTAGTGCACTGTTCCTCACTGCCATCAGCCACGTTTCTGCTCCTGCCCCTACCATTTATATCTCACTGTGTACTTGGTATACATACAAGACTCACCCCTCCACCATATCTTCACACAGTATTAGCTCATACTCTTACAATACATCTCCTTCGATTTTTCACAACTCCAAGCATCCACTGTGAGCAATTTTTTTATACAGACATCTTTGATCACATTGCATCATTCCTCATTCACTGCCATTAATTCACCACATTTAAATCTATTCTTCTCAGTTCACACCAAGTATCCACATATGCCCCATACATGACAGATGCATACTCCCTTTATGGTTCCAGACCTCCTTTCACTCGTAGGAACTTTCCTCCTCCCCCTACCCTCCTTTCAGGTTATCCAAAGGTCATATTCTAAATGTCTCAATTCTGCTCGTACTTCCTTTTCAAGCTCCTTTCATTAGTTCAGCTGTGAGAAGCTACAATTGTCTATTTTCTTGCTGGAGGCAGACTGAAAGAAAAAAATGGAAACAGAGAAGTCAGAAGGTTTTCCTGTAAATTCCTTCTCTAGAAAAGGGGTGCTTTTTGTCAAACTTGTGGGAGATTTGGGGGTAGTGAAAGCTGTGGAGGAGTTTTCAGGCAGTTTGGGGGTTGTGATGTTTGAAGGGCAAACATGAAGGGTGAGATATCCTGTAGCATCAAGGGATCAAAATCATTTCTCACAATAGATTTGTAAATGTGAGGCACTGTGACTTCTCTCTCATTCAAAAAACAGTCAGATGAATTTAAAAGCTCCAAAGACAGACCAAAATCATAGCAAAATCTCCCTTTCATTAACATCTCATGATTTTCAAGAGCAGTTCTTCGTTTTTGGGGTCTGACTCATGATTTTTCATGTCCTAAAGTTTGGTAGTACTGCAGAATTTTAAGTGAGGGAAGAAGGTCATAGCTACATCTAGCATGAGGAAAAATGAAAACGATCCTTTTCAAGACAGCCAACAACCACTGGAACAAAGGGAGGTTGTTGCAGGTACGGATTTCAGGGTCAGTTCTGGACATGATGTGTTATACCTAATTTTATAATACGTGCCTACATACTGCAGTGATCAGTGTCATAAAAGTACTGTCAGAAGTCTTGGTCTTGTTTTAAATAAGAAAAAAACAGGAAAAAATATCAGAAAAAGCAGATCCATCAGCAGAAAACCTTATGGAGCCTGGTTTTGGATCACAGTTTTGGATCCTCTGGTGTCAAAGAACATGGCTAAATTCACACTTCCACTTCTTCTTTGGTAGTTGCATAAATCTGAGTCTCCCTTATCTGGCTGCCAATTTTCATAAAACCTGCTTATCTGAAATTGGTCAAGAGATTCAAATGTTATTGCTGGAGAACTGACAGAAAAACAGTGTGATGGCATAGCTTTGTTTCCTTAAAAAACAGACTGAAAAGCCTCTCCCCACCTGCATAGGTCTCTAATTATTCCCTTTGCTCTTCTCAGTTCCCTCCTGTTGTATTTCTGGCATGGCAGTTTCAAGAAAATCATCCCATCCTTCAGGTGCAGCTTGCCAAAATTGCATAAACAGGAACTGTCACCTTCCTCCTCCATGACATGATGCTTCTATATGTGCAGCTCCAAATCATACACTCTTTTAGGTGCAATAGTGCATTTGCAAACTTGTATCTGATTTGAATCTGTTATGAGCTGATTCTTGTTTCAGCCTGACTACTTTTGAAATGTGTTTGGTAGTTATTTTTTTATCCCAGAAATACTAACAAGGTTTTAAGTACAGCATCATTTTCCAAAGTGCTAAGATCAGTCAGCATTTTGTCCCCTTTTAAGTACAAAGAAGCACAACAAGGATGGAACTGACCTTCAAAAAGGATATCTTCTACTTTTCTTTATCTTCTAGACTTTTTGTCTAAAGCTGATAATATAGGCAGATTCTGCACCACATTCAGCCCTATTCAGTTCAGGACAACTCTACATAAGGCCAGTTGCATAGAAGGTACCTAAGTTTGTAATATTTTTTAGAGCTGTCAGAAAGGCTGAGAAGTGTTATGGCTCAGATAGAGGAAACTGAAGCCCGATACTCTTAGTCAGCAACCTGGCAGTTGAAAAAGCGATGATTCAAGCATTGAAGTAACACAACATTTTCTATAATTGAAGCCCATATCTTTTGGAATAAGAATCCTATTGTTGCTCCAGCTGTTTTGCTGAACAGCTTTAATATCGTTAGTAAAGTAGCCCACAAAAACAATAAATAAGTAATCTACATGATAATATATGAGTTTTTTTAATCTGTTCTCTGCCAATTAAAGTATCTTACCATTATTTTTACTCCAAAGGAAAATCTTCAATGAGATCTTGAATGTTTTACATTACGACTGCAGCAGAGAGTGCAGTAAAGGTAAGATTTAAATGTTCTATATCACTAAATGAACAGGGTGGCTGGTACATTGAAATCTAATGCTGTCTGTATAACCAAAAGCCCTGTAATGGCTGTCAGTAGCCCAGAAATACTCTTGTCAAGACAGTCCAAGAAACTCCTGCTGTTTTATCAAGCCTAATTGGCAGTAAACGCCTGATTCCCAAGACAGGCTATGAAGAAGCAGCAGGAGAGTAGATTGCAGTGAGGGGGGAAAGACTGTCATTCTCCAGAATTGTTTCTGTAATGGAGTATGAACGATGGCAAGTTCTGTCCTATGGTCTGCTTACAACCTATGTAACAATAATGGTATGCAGTTCTTGTACATCTCTATTTATCCATAAATTGTGAGGTACTTTAAAAGGAAATCAGTATTATTCCTAAAATAGGCACAAGAATTTTGATGGAACATTTTGCCTTTAAATGATAGAGAGGCAAAGCTTTAGAAGATTATCTTTAATTATCCAACATCTATAGCCAAAGAAGATGAACCACCTTTCAGGCACACAAGCCCTTTTTAAGTCTAAAAGAAGAACAGCAAAACTGAACCTAAGAACAGCCTGGGAACAGTTGCTCTGAATTTAACTTTATTATTTTAATCAGATGGACAACGTCAGAGAAAAGAGTGCTTGAAATATATGGAATAGAGAGGATGTTGGTAAAAGGAGTGATGCATTTGTGGAGCAGAAGAGGAAAGAGAGGGAAAGACAGACAGAAAGATAACTATTACCTGTGAAAAAAGAATATGTCAGCTGAGATGTGAGAACAACCAGATGCCATAAAACAAATGTCTGTATCGAGTCCATGGTTTTAAAAGAAATGCAGGTTCATGAAAATGAAAACATTCTTCAGTAATGTGTCTGTATCTACTGCATGGTTAATATGGAGAAAAATGAAAATGTTTTGTTTCAGTGGTATAGAATTTCTTTATTTGATAATGTTATTTTGATTCATTTTGTTTGAACATTTGTATTATACTAAATTATTAAAATAGCAACAGCTAATGAAAAAAGTGTTAGGTATGTATTATGTTTCAGTTAAATACTTTGTATTGTGTTTAAGTTAAAAACTTTAGTATAAAAAGCACAATTATATTAATTAAAGTAAAAGTATGAAAAAGAAAGCTGTGATCATCCCAAATCAACATTTTGGGGAGTTTTTGTTTTGAAAATAATTTGGCAGATTTTTTGTTCAAATTTAGTACCTCAGAAAAAAGTAGTAGTATCTCATAGAAGCTATCTGGGTTCTCAGCCAGCTGTACAATTTTTATAATTGGGGAAACTGAGGCACAGATGGAATAAGTGACTTTACCCATATCATCAAGTGAATCATTGGAAATGAGGAGGAAATAGGAAAAGGCCACATGCCATTCCAGTGCAATAACCATTCATCTGCTTCCCACGCCTTAGGGTGCTCTTGTAATCAAGCTGAATCTTCTGAGTAGTTACTTCCCTTAGTCTTCCCTTAGTTGCCACACTGAGTCACCAAAAAGAGTGAGTACTTCTAACCCACTGCCGTACAAAGTAAAACAGGTGAGCTTAAATGGGTGATTTAAAATAGTTGTTTTAATATGGAATAAGGAGTGCTCCTATGACTACTTACCATATGCCAGATATGGGAGTAGTAAGCTAGAGGTAATGGTAGCTTTAACTTTTCAAACATATTGACATTAGCACATCTGATACAGTTACATTTAATGGAATCAAACCTCCCCATCCTGGCCTGCAATTGAAGAAATCCTGCTTGGATTGGAACATGGCCATTATGCTGATCTTTCTTGTTTTATTGAAATAGTTATTGTGAGCACCAGCCAAAAAGAGAGGTAATTCCTCTCAGTTATTTCTTTAAAGTATAGGCTAAATTATGCTTGAGGGCTTCTAGTTTTCTTAATATAAAAGGTAATGCACATACTCCTTTAAAAGTTCTGTTTATTGTAAATACTGCAAAAAACGTTGATATTAAAACATGATTTCAGTTCTACACTACAAGGTGAGATTTGTAGAGAGAATTAACATCTTTTTTTAGAGCGATACAGTTTGAAAAAACATCTTTCAGGAGCTTTTCTTCAGATTTTGATAGTGAATTCAATATTTTTCAGTTGCTGTGTTTAAGATGTTTCCATTCTGAGGCTCTCACTAAAGAGAAGACTAAGCACGGTGATACGATTCAAATTCATAAGAAAATTGAAGTGGAAGTCAAGTAAAGTGTTCTCGTACGTCCAGTGTTATAGCACGGTATTTTTCTATTTCACCTGGAAACCAGCTTTTTCCTTTTCTCCTTCAAAATGTTATTTTGCTTTTTGTGTTGCCGAAAAGATGGAATGTACTATTCTTGATTATGCACGAAATTTCTCTTTCATATATACAATCCTCTCTATATGTTTCTCAGAGTGCATATGTACACACATACCTGTTATATGAATAAGGAAGTACTGAACTGTGAAGAGGGAGAAAATTCAGAACCTTGGCACCTAAATCAGGGTGTTTCAATCAAACACACTGAGTAATCTTGTTTCAACCTTCTAATGATACAATACAACAGTTCATATAGAGTTCCTTATTGGTTAAATTAAAAAGAAATTACAAAGAAGAATGGAGTAAATACATTACCAAGCCTGGAGAATATGTTCTTAAAATTGCTTCCAAGTGGCCTCCAGTAGTCATTCTTATTTTGTTGCCGAAGAATTGTATTCTCAGATTATTTTACCAGTCACCTTTAAAGGTTGAAATTGTTAAAAAAAAAAAAAAAAGAAGAAGAAGAAGAAGAAAGAAACTCTACCTAGCTTTTTTCTTCTTCTCAGGGTTTAGGAGACTATCTATTGACCTCTTAAAGAGAGGTCCATGGTCTCAGATCAATACTTTAGATTTAACTTGAAAAGGTGTGGTTTTATGTTAAAAACAGAATTAAAATTATATCTGCAGAAACACTTTTTGTGGTGAAAGTTATGAAGACATAACTAGAGAGGAGAAGAGTTTCACAAATATAAGAATGTCTTTAGTTACAGCCAATACTGTTACATGTACTAAAGACAAAATCGAAGTGCCCAAAAATAAGATTATCAGGGTGAGGATTAATAAATTTGCAGTGAAGGTGAAAGCATTTGGGCTTAGCAGCGTAGTAGAATATTGGGCTAAAGTAGAGAGAGAATGGAGCTGAAGTGTTGATATCAGTAGAGTGAGAGTAGCAGGCTTTAGGGTCAAAACCCAGTGACACAAACCCTCCTTCAATTCTGAAAGCAAAATGATTGGATCAAAAACTACCCATGACAATACAGAACAACTATCAATGGCAGCTGGTTGTCTTCTGTCCACCTTCCTCTTTTTTTCTCAATGGAAGGAAGTTAACCAACAGTATGCTGTCTGTATGTACTGGTATACAAAATACAAAGGGATGAGAAAAATATACTATGCTACTGCTACACTAGAATTACATGTTTAGTTAGAACTTGAGATCAAATGCAAGTAACAAAGTAACCACCTTAACAAGTAGCACAGAAGCTGTATGATTTGAAATGCCAGGCCCAGACAGAAAGACTGTGGTGTGGGGTCAATACTACCAGCTTTCCAGCCAGGAGCTGAGATAGGCTGAGATAAGCTGTGAGAAGTCAGAGGGGTGGTAAGGGCAGAAAGTGTTAAGTGACCTCAGTTATCTCCACACAGAAGGAGGAAACTTCACTCCAGCTCATAAAGCAGAGATGAAATGTCCAGATTCTACCAGTGATTCTTTTATGGATGAGCTGATTAGCAACCCCAGATATTGAGAAATGTATAGGATCTGATTCAAAATTTCACAGTGGAAGCATAGCTCTGTGACAGTGAGATTTTACTCAGATTCAATGTCCATCACATGACAAAAGCTTAACCACAGTTTTTCTAACCTTCAGTTGGGGTGACAGAGAATTAAGTTACAGGTGGTGCAGAGACTGAAGGACATCAGAGTGGAAGTATAACAGCAGAGCACACCATGCATTAGAAGAGACTTGGGAATTGGCAAAAGAAGGGTGGAGTGGCTAAGTAGTATGCTAAATATGGTTGTTAGAATTACAGAGGCATCATTTAAAAAGCTGAAGTTATAGTCAAACAAAATGAAAAGGATCATAAATTTGGGCAGATGAAATGTAAAAATATAATCAAGTAGGAAAAAAAAGAACTGGAGGAGCAACTTTCTGAAGGAATTACAACTGGTACTAAGTCCTTTTCTTGAGACATCAGCAGCAAAGTACCTGGCAAGCAGTTCGTAGCACTTAACAACTTGAGTAGAAAAGAAGCAGTAAGAGAGGACAAGACCATTGCAGAGAAATTAAATGGATTGTTGGCATCCAGGTTCATTATAGAAAAAAACTGATGAGGTTCCAACACCAGAATCCATTTCTAAGGGGAACTTAGTGGACAACCTGCCTGAAAATTGAAGTAACTTTGCAAGATGTTATGGTTCAAAGAAATAGAACAAACAGTAACAAATCACCAGGACCAAGTGATATTCACCTAAAAGCCTTAAGATGAAATAGCTGAATTACTAGCGGCAGTATGAAAGTATTCATACTTTATGACTATGATCTTGGAAAGAGAAAACATGGCTCTGTAAAAGGATGTTCTGCCTTGTAAGCATCTTGGAGTTCTCTGAAGTGGTCAAAAAAGTATGTGGTTCTTAGTGATCCATATGGTATAGGCTACCAGGATTTCCAAAAGATCTTGACAATATCCTTATGATAATATTTCCAAGAAACCATCATCTCAGTGCTCAGCAGCATTAAAAAAAATCAAATGCTAGGAATTACTAGGAAAGGGATAAAGAACAACGACAACCCTCCCCCCCGGTTATGTCGCTGGGTAAATCTGTAGTTGGACTTGAATGCTATGTGCAGTTCTGCCACCCTCATTTAAGAGAGGATGCATTAGAACTTAGAAGAGATTTAGAGTAGTGCAGATAGGGTGATCAAGAAGCACACAATGGCTTCCATACAATGAATGATTTGGTGGGCTGGGATTCTTCAAAAATGATGATTTGTGAGAATGTGAGAGAGATCTACAAAATCATGAGCGGCATAGACAATGTGGGTAGAGATCAACTCCAGTGTAAACATTAAGAGTCATGAAATGAAACTTGTGATGGTGGTTCCTCACACATAAGGTGCCAGATCTGTAGAAATCCTTGCCAAAAGACATTGTAAATGGAAGAAGTCTATATGAGCTCAAGGGGAGAATGGACAATGCTTGGAAGAATGATTCATAGTTACTAAATGAGCAAATCATAGAAGGCTCAGGGAATCCTCTAAGCTTAAAACAGTAAGCAGCTTGGGGAGTATTAGGCGATACTATTATGTATGCTTACCATATTCTTATTCTTCCTTAAAAGTTGACTTATGATCACTAATAATGACAGAACCCTGGCTAGAGAGATCGTTAATCTGAATCAGTACGTCAGGTCTTATGTTCTTAATTTCATTACCTTCTGGGTTATGTACAGTCCCTTCCTTCTTCAAAACAAAGAATGGATGGTTACAGTCATCAGATCTTAACTGGCCTATTTAATGAATGGACACACTAGAACAGCTGCTCACCCACGCTTCAGTTTCTTTCTGGCTTTAAAGCAGAAAAAAGTCATAAAGTCAGTTTTGAGAAACTACTTGGAAATTTCTGTATAAGGGAAATTCATGAGTGCACAGGTGGCAATACATTGGTTCTAGATTGTCCCACCATCATATTCAAGGAAGAGAACCAGAAAAATAGAAAGGTTGGCCAGGACAATGTCTGCACTTAGACTATTCCTAGAACAATACTTGGCCTAATAAATAGCCAAGCATAAGTACTAGTCTTTATTCTATTCTATTCTATTCTAGTCTATTCTAGTCTAGTCTAGTCTAGTCTAGTCTAGTCTAGTCTATTTTCTAATGCGCCCTAGAATTAGCCTCACATTTCAGGGGCTACCTAGTTGCTGACCTCTCTTGCTCTGTTCCAACATCAGCTCAGGTGCAGCTTAGAATCTAGCCCATTTTATTGCTGTCCAGAATGAAGAAATACATATTTTATCACAGCAAAACAGATTTTTCTCTGACTGCAGAGTTAAACCAAACCAAGTGTTGTGTTTTCTAAGCACAGTCTACTTCTGTATACAGTAGGATCAAAGTGATGTTCAATATCTCATTAAATGCAGTGCTTAATATGTCCTCTACCTTGACAAAATGGAGACAAAACCTTTGTTAGATTGGAGATAGATGAGATTTCCTTACTTTAAAAAGGTCAAGCCAGCTGTTTAAAGGAATGTTTGTTAAATTTTTTATAGTGACCTCACCTGAGCCGGATGCATTGAAAAAACCCCCCAGAGAATTCTGCCAGCTGCTGCTGGTAGAAACTAACAAAATAGATGTCAGGCTAAATGGTTCTTTATACTGTGCAATGGAAGAGAGCTAAAAGGCATATATAGATCTTTATCCTTTAAGGGCAGGATAGCATACAGATAGGCTGATGAACAAACTCTGGTACAGAAGAGCTTTGGTCAGCAAGGAGAGAGCAAATACAAATTTCAGTTCTTTGGAAAGGGTTGTTGCTCGCCTTCTCACCTAGTATTAAGGAATGTGTATTTTTTCCACTTTGATTTAAAAACACACATTGCTTTCAATCTAGTGGCTGTACCACAAAAGAAAATCAAGAAACCAAAAGTCAAAGCTGTTATACTTCAAAATAAAATATGTTCTTTCTAAGGACCAGAGATAGTTGTCAAAGCAAAGGTAAATCCATTTATGTTGTAACAGTTGACAGGATCAGCTGTCCTCTGAGAATTCCTCTGAGACTCAGAGGCATTGCAAACCAGAGAATGATGTTGCTGATAACAGAGAAAGACCCAAGAAAATCACAGAGATTGCACTAAATCTGTCTCAGTATTAATAACTACTCACTACTGTAGCTTTATTTATATAGCTGTATTGGAGCAAGCCTGTAGAACAGGTGCAGTATGAAGGCATGGCACATTGCAGCTTACAGTCTTATACACACCATACTGGCTCAGGTCACAGTTCGTATTATTGCAATGTATCTGCCTTTCAGGGAAAGATGGGCCTTGCACCTGCTGTGACTCTATCAGCTCAACCCTAAGGGCATTCTCAAAACAGGTGTTTCATTGTACAATATGAAAGGGAGTTCGCTACTTCAGATGTTTCTGTAGAGGCAAGAGCTCTTATGGAGGTGCTGCTACTGAAAACAGTTCTGTCCCCAGAGATGCAGCACCAGCTGAATGTCTTCAGGCATAGCAGTGATTTACTTGGCATGGATCTTGCACAGCCTGCTGTCCTCAGAGCACCCTGCTAAGTCTTCTGACCTTCTGCAGGATGATCATGGCTGAATCCTGGAAGCACAGGTTTAACTTGAAGTTCTGGGAGAGCTGTCATTGCAGGAGCTGCAAATGGCAATTTGCAGATCGGTAGGCTGGTGGATTTTTGGCAGCATCCAGACTTTCTTCAGCGTTGTAGTGTTAGAATTGCAGAAATAGATAGAGCTCCTTCATGCCCCCTTTAGCAGAAGCGTGCTGGCAGTCATGCTGTTTTCTGGGCACTCTGTCTCACTGTGCACTGGCTTTTCAGCTGGTGGACCAAGTCATTCTTGGCCAAGGTAGGTCTGCTTTGATAGCTATAGCTGCTCCAGCTCTGGAGAGTTCAGGATTAATGGCAGTCCCTGGCTCTGCAACAACTGTACTACAAGCCAGAGAGAGAAAGGAGTAATACAACTCTGTTGTACTAAGGTATAATAAAGATCTCTCTGTCTAGACTCCCTGTTTCCCCTCATGTTGTTTCCTCAGAGGTCAGAAATATCCTTCATTCTAACTCTATCTGCTGATATTCTTTGAAGCAGAATACCCCTGGCAGTAACACATGCATCCCATAAGGTTCAGAGATCCTATCATTTTGTCTAGACCCTAACTTCTTGTCTCTTCTCCATCTTTTCAGACCTCAGAAGCCCACTTTTCTGCAGCCCAAGACTGACTTTCAGCACTGAGCATTGCCCTTGCACCAAGACTACTGCCATGTCTCCCATGAATCATTCAGAAGTTAATTCTTTCCCTGAAGTGCATGCCATTTAAGCACAAAGCCAGAGGGAACAGCTGGATACCAGAAGAGAGGGCATGTCAAGAAACAGTGCTCAGTATCCCACAGCATGAGAAGTGATAGTCTCAGCCAAACAGCTGTTATGGGCTTGAAGCTGTGGCAAGATTTCCCAGAAAATCTTCCTGTATCTGAAAGTTTCACTTAAGATAAGATATCAAGACACCACTTCTTTGGCTACAAGCTACCTTCTGAGCCAGGCAGCTCAGAAGCCTCACAGCTTTCTTTGAACTCTCCTTCTATCAGATGTAGTTAGCAGGGTCTATGACCAGTGAACTGAATGATGTAACACAAGATTTCCTCCCAAATATCTCTATTAGTAATAAGATACAAGTCAAGTTGGCTTGAGTATGTATCTGGGAATCAGTTCACTGGATGTTCTTAAACTTAGATGTCTTCCAAACTCTGAGTAAACAGACTGGATGTACCAAAGATGTGATACTGATCAGTCTGGATGCTTTGAATGAATTGAATAAGCAGCCTCCATGTTTTTAAAACACAGCTCCTATCTTATGAAATTTTCAAAATGCAGAAGTGTTCCTATTTCATTTTTGGAGTCTTACATTCACCTGGAGGTTGGATAGAATCACAGTGGTTGAGAGAGAAAACCACTGCCTTAGGATACATGCAAAAGACCAGAACTGCACTCATGCACAGCTTGTTGGTCATCCTCTGAGATCTCAGAAGAGATGCAGGTGAAATATGGTAGTCAGGGAAACCAGAGGTTCATTTGCCAAGCCTCTTTTCTTTCCTTGAAGTATTGGCATCTCAGACTTGCAAGAGTATGAGAAGATGAGAGAAGATGATAATTCAGTATAAAAGGACAAAGTGTCTAATATAGCTGGACAGAAGGATGAGAAGGAGGTAGGGATGGAACAAAATACCTGAAGGGAATTAGCATGCCACCATTTTCTCATATGTTTTCTATCTTGCCTATTTAGATTTTAAATGTTTCTGACATATATTTACTGCGATAATAAATATGAGTCCCTTTAGTATCTCTAAGTATAGCCAATCAGAGAAAAATAGGAATAAAAGTGACTTGAAGAGGTCACCTGGTCCATCCTTCCACCCAAGGTAGGATCAATTACTCATTTACTATCACTTATCGTTGCTGGTAGACACTTCCCTGCCCTGTTCCCCAAGACCTCTAATCTATTCCAGAGATTGGCTATCTTTACTATTAGAAAGCTATTGCTAATGTCAAAATTAAGTCTGCTGCAATTTAAGCCCATTGTTTCCTGTTCTATACACTGGGGATATTTTCATTCTCTCTGCAGCAGCCTTAATGCATTTGAAGACTGCTATCACATCTTTCCTCAGTGTTCTCGTCTACAGTGTTCCCATCCCTGCAATTTCAGACTTCAAAAAAATAACCAAACATTTAGAATGAAAAAGCCTTTCTTCTCTCCTTTCTCATCTTGAAACTGTGTAAATTTTATTCTTAGTGATATCATGAGGGAAGGAACTACACAATTCCTTAGAATCACTTGTAAGAAAGGAACATGAAAGACATGGGCAAATGAAACACACAGCCTAGCATAACTGCACCCATCCAGTTTCTCCACATTTCTTAAAGCATAGCTTCAGTAACCTAATTTCATCATGGCTTTTAAATATGCTTTGATTTTGAGAAGTGGATTCAGATTCTAAGTCCTTGATATTGCAATCTCGTCTCTATTGGCAGAACTAAGATGAATCTAATAGGACCTCATGGAAATGTAATGTTTTTTTCTGTAAGGTCCATTTTAGAGGCTTTAGGTGTGCTGATCTGTTACTGAAGTAGCTCCACTGAATTAAGTATCAAGTTACAAGTATTACTGTTACAAATTATTGTTCTAACTGTAAGCTACAAAAATAATACATAAATAATGTATTATATATAAAACAATTCTTTAAAAAAAAGTGGTAGAATTATGCCTTAGAACAATGCATAAGCAAAGCTAGATAGTTAAGACTTTCACTCAAAACTAGGAAAGACACATTCTGGTGAGATATTTATTTCTCAGTATAGTAACAAATGTAGCTTGTTAGACAAGGAGCCTGTCTTGCTGATTAAGGTTGCTGCTGTGCTACAGAGGTATAAACGCGAGGGTCAGCAATCGCTAGGCCATTCAATCTTTCTCCTCTGTTCATACCCTCAAAAGGGAAAAAGAAAAAAAGATATTCTGTAGAAAGAGATTCTGTTTCTATTCTTGTTAAAGTTAACGCAACAGGATCCTGCAGGCTTTAGGTGTTGCTAGGAAAGTACTGCACAAGCTGGCCTGCCTCTTTTACTGTACTAGCTCTGTCTTCTACCAGCTGAGAATGCCATGGAAACAGAGGTTGGGAAGCAAAAGCTGGGCAGGTTGGAGATTGGGGATTTAATTTTTTTTAGTACGTATATCAAAGGAGACTTTCTTTGGAATGGCAGTGTGAAACATCCAGCCCCATTTCTAGTGATCTCCACAGCAGTGACAGCACTCCCACTGGACAGAGACAAAACCCTGTGACAAGGTCACTTCAGAACCTGTTTGACTTGATATCTCCTAAGCAGTACTGAAAAACTTTAAGTAATTAGAAAGGTGAGGTGTAAGAATGCAAAAAACGTCTTTAAAT
This sequence comes from Dromaius novaehollandiae, assembly GCF_036370855.1. NCBI lineage: Eukaryota > Metazoa > Chordata > Aves > Casuariiformes > Dromaiidae > Dromaius > Dromaius novaehollandiae. The sequence goes on along the minus strand of NC_088100.1, from coordinate 33,563,941 downwards.
GTAAGCAAATAAACCCAGTTTACCTTTTACTCAGAACCTTGAGGTGGACCAGTAGAGTTTAATGAATGGTGTGAGTTAACTAGGGCGAACACAGACAATTAAAAAAGATGGAAAAAAAAGTTTTCAGTGATGCTAGTTATATTTTAAGGACTGATTTTCTTAATATGCTAGCAAATATCTTACAAAATAATAGCTGTCTTTGTAGTTGTCATGCTGTTATCATTTCTTGTCTATATCAATAAAAGCCTGCTCTTAACTATTGTAAGAGAAAGGAACTTACCACTTACCACAGGGGTATCTCAGTCCAGGTCAAAGGCCTGTGGTGTGTAGGACTCAAATTCACAGTGGAGTTGCCATAATTAGTGTTTCTCCTTATCAGTTCCTGCCAACATGCACAATTTTAGCCTTCAGCAAATGTGGAGCAACACATCTTGTTTTAGTTTGCAGTGAAGAAGAACCAAACTAAATGGAACTGCTTTAAAATCAGAAGAGCTTAGTCAGTGATTTCAGTGGAATTAGCCTCCTATATGCCTATGAATCTAGACGTATAAGCATGTGCACAGTTGCTGTAGAATTGCTATAGCTCAGCCGACATCCGCTAACTTGTAAAGTGTCAGGAGCTGCATACTTGAGCCTACATTATTTGTTGAACTGCTCTGTAACTTGCTACTATGGAGTCCTCCAAACATTAACCAGTTCCTAGTATATCTTGTTTGGAAACAAACAAACAAACAAAAACCAGAAAATCCTAATAACACATGAAGAATTAACATGAAAAGACTTCATTACAACAAGATGCTGTCAAGGGACACTGCAGCCTGATTTTGCACTGACTCAATATTGCACAGATTGGTAAGGTTTTGTTGTGTCTGACATTGTCTGACATTGTCTTAAGCTAGCAAAACTACAGTCATTCATGCTTCAGTATTAAATGGAAAGATAGCCATTATCACTGAAATCATTCAGTAGTATTCTATTATACATAAATATGCCATTAGTGACCAACTAGAATACATTTAACTAAGGTAGTTGTGAAAAAAAAAAAAGATCTAAAACTACTTTGCTGGTCATGCTTTTTAAGGATTTATCCATTTCTAGCCAATGAATAGTTTCTATTAAACATCTACCACTATCCTGAAATATTCTCTTGATAAATAAGAAGACAAGAGGACTTACCCTGATTAATCCATGGAGGTCCTTGCAAAGAACTAAGACTACAGATTTGAGAGTTTTAAACTGTCCCATTTATATCATAGGGATTATTTTAGGTGATCAACAGTGCTAATCCAATCAGTTTTCCCAGCATGCTTTTGCTCATTCTGATCCATTGATCCAAAGAATGTAACTAAGGGGTGGCATGCATCTGAGCAGTTTCATAAGCTTTTTCTATACTAATAAATTAAAGAACACTGTGGAATGGATATAGGCATCAGAAGTCCATCATCTCTGCTTTTCAGTTTGCAACATGGTTTTCTCCTACACCAACTAGCCTCTCAGCCGAACACTTTCCTACCTTAGTTCAGGACAGCACAAACTAGCCAGTTCCTATAAGGAACTTGAATAAGCCCATACTGTTTTACTGCTAAAATTGTTTAAATAGAATATACTGGGCCATACAGCTCTGACTGGCCTCAGGGCCACAACACAGAGTGTCTCTCTGTTTAGTGTATCAATATGGAGCAGATGTAGCTGAAGATACCCTCACGAGATCTGATGTTTCCCATTTGCAGCTTTGCTCGCAAGTGCAGAAGCCAGTTTGATCTGAAGAGGCCCAAGGGATTTTTTCCACTGTTGAACTGTCACTGTTTTTCTCCCTGTGGGAGGATGTGTCCTGGCTCAGGCAGACCTTCCATGTTTCCAAGTTTCACATTTTTCTCTGCTAAAGCAAGAAGTAGGAGCAAAATTGTAATTCAGACTTATTGTCCTTCCTGTTTAATTTGGACAGCATATTGAAAGTTCACCAAAGATGACTTAAAACATAGGCACATCCTTCTTTGTGCAGTATCTTGCTTTGGCATTTCAGGTGGGCAAAGTTTCGTTTACAGGTAGGATTTGACAAAAAACAAAAAACAAACAAACAAACAAAAAACCACTACCAGTGTCTTTTTTCCAGTGTGAATGCTAACTCAGTTTGAGAGTATGCTGCATACTGAAGGATTAAATCCCAAGCAATTAAAGGTTGGTTTAAGACATTTGGGTGGTTTAGATCTCTAATCCAGAAAGAAAATGTTTTAAAACTCCCTAAACTGCAACCTCCTTTGAAAAGAATCAAAGCAAAAGATTTCAATAGCTAACTACAAAACCCGTTTATACAGCCGAAAACTGGAAAGCACAGAGATGAAGTGATTGCCCTGTTAATAGGGAGTCAGTGGCAAAACTGAAAATGGACGAAAAATTTGATTCCCAGGCTTGTGCTTTAATTAGTAGACCAAATGCCAGAGCAAGGAGCAGCAAGAACAGGGCCACTTCATGAGGAAAGATGAGAAAATGACCACAATGCAGGCAGGAGCAGTGTCCTCACTGACAAGGGCACAGTCTCACAATACCTAAGCAAAGCAAACAGAACAGAGTTGGTGACAGTAAGAGGCTCAGCCAACAGGCCAGTGATCACACACATGCAAAGTGACAAGCTGGGTTTGAGGTCAATCCAAGTCTAGTCAGCAAGTCAGGCTCATCGAGGAACAGAGCTGGGGATACTTACAAGTCTATTGCTGAGTGTAGCTCAGGCAAGGGCTAAGGCCTGGGCCTTGGCCAGACCTTAGATCAGGCTCATGGGCCAGAGTGCTTAGAGTGTGTGGGCTGAGGTCCCAGATGTTCTCAGGGCTATTGCTACACACAGGGCATGTTCACTATACACCGTATCTCCTGTTTCTAATGCTTGTCAAGAGGAATCTTAAGCATTGCTGTGGGTAATTTTCTTCAGATGACATAGCCTGTCATTAAAAGTATGGACAACTTTATTCTCACAATGATTCAAGAGCTTCCTTAATATGTTTTTGTAATTATATGCAATTTTAATTAATACGATGCTGTAATTCTAACATTCTTACAGTATAAAGTAGCAGCAAAACAAATCTTTTGACAGTGTCAGCTTCCACACAAATGAGTGGGAAAGCACATGCATTTCCAGAAAGATAATGTGTATTGGGAGAAACAGTAGAGGGAAACCAAGAACACTAGTGGTTTCTGAGAGATTTTACCTGAGGAGAAAATTGTCTAACCTTGATACTGGACAATTCTATGACAAAGCAGTGAAGATTTTTAGGAAAGTGAATAAGCTGTAGGCTATACTGCTTTACTGTCACTGATGCTGGATTTGAATAATTGCATTTGAATAAGCAAACACCAGTATCTGTTATGAGTTACAGAGGAAAAAAAAAAAGCTAGACTGATAGATCCTGTCCAAGTGTTTACAAGGGGAGAGTGAGAAACAGGACAACATATCCTTTCCTCTCTTTGTGCAAGACCATTTCAGGCAGACTAGTCCTTTTTAGATCTTCTAATATGACTGTGGCAAGGGGTAAGGTTTTGACCTCTTCATCTTATTGGTAGAGTTGACTGATAGCAAAGAGCACATCAACACCTACCAAGAAGCACCGTATACTGGAAATATTGTGCAGTACTGAGATTCAGAGCTTTTTGTTACATTTTCAGATATTTTATACGACTTCCCTCTCCCTCTTCTCAGAGCTTTGTCTGTAAAGCACATTTGCATGTAGAATATTTTGTTTTTTAAACAGAGGTTAGATAGAGAGTGAAGATATGATGGCACACTCACACTAATGTGTTTACTTTTAATACAGCATACAGTCTAGGACACCTCATTGTTTTCTGTATTTGTTTTGTAAGTTGTAGACCCAAATCTTGGCTGAGTTACGAATTTCAGTAGAGTTTTGTCTGTTTCCGACATCTGAGGTACTAACATGCTTAGGGAGTACCTAAAAATAGAAATTTACAGAGAGGTAATGAAAATTACTAGGGGGATGAATACTTGTTTAAAAGTGTGAAATTGCTTACACTGAAGGCAAATGCACTAGCAAGCATTGGGTTAAGCAGTACTAGCTCAAGCCTTTGAAGACCTCCTGACTGAAGTTGTCAGAAGCAACTGTTGATGTAGGTGCTTCACTACAAAGTGTTCAAACCTAGATGCCTCAAACAGGCTGTTGAAAACGTGCTCTCTGGAAATCAGATTCCATGAATTATTTTGCATTGGGCACCCAAAAGAAATAGCCTCCTGAATTTGAGATCAGCTTGTAAACTGTAGTGCATGATAGGCAATGAAATTCATTTTTGCAAAGCATTATTTAGAGATCTGATGGAACTCCAAGAGCTACCAATGTTTATATTTCTAAGTTAAGGTGCCAAATTAGTTCTGGTTAGGAAAACATTCTTTTCCATATCATTGCATACTTAGGGATGTTGCAGATAAGTGCAGTTAAGTCTTTTTATGAAGTTTTTAGTATTGGCTCATAGAAGAGACAAAATATGAGAGCCTCCACACTTTATGCTTTATAAGGCATTCTTTTCTGATTTTTGTTATAGTCAAGTATAGCTGTTGTCCTAATGAATTTCAAATAATAAAATGAATAACAAGCTAATAATCCACTTAGAAAGTTTTGTTTTACTTAGGTAAACCATTCATCCTGATATACTTTTTTCCTGATAGCAAAAAGGCATTCTTTTAGTGCCACTAAGAATGTAGTTAACTATAGGTGAAATAATAAGATGCTGTTGTTGATTAATAAGAGCAAGGTAATTTTAGAGTTTAGTCTTTTGTTGTGGTATTACAAGAACACAATCATTCTTTGGGATAGCAGCACATACAGCACATAAGATGGACCACTATTCTAAGGCCCCTAGTTAGACAACAAAATGTGCTAACAAAAATTTCTGAAATTTCAGGGGGTTATTGAATGGTTGCTTTATCTCAAAATTTCCTCGATTTGATGATTTATATCCAAATTAGAACTTTTTTTACCATAAGTATTTATGCTTAGTTTGAAAAAACTACAGTATATATCATTTTATATACAGTATGTATAATCTGCAGATGACACAAGGACTGGCAGAATCTGAATACAGATATGTCAGTGTGATGTGGGTCAGCTGGGAAACTTGTCTATTTAAACAAATGTATCATTTTGGCCTGAAATATCAAGCTTCATCTCTACCAGACATACACAAGCAACTTCTTGAGACTCAAGAGCTATGAAGAAAGGTTTATTATGTGGTACTGCAGTCTAAACATTACTAACTTGCTTGCTTGAATCTCTTTCCTGATTTATTTCTCAGCAGTACATACCTCTAGATGTGACTTTCTTTGAGGCTGTAAACAGTACAATCCTCATTTCACCTCTTACCTTTCAGTACCCAGTATACATACATGTCAGAAGTTCTCTGTTGTTTGCAGAGTGAAAACATCCCACAGGAAATGTATGTAAATAGTAGCAGTTATGGGACAACAAAAAATGAATGTTCTGTGAGTCAGCTTTGGCTATTCTGAATAATACAGTGTAGAAGATAGTTCATTACACACACACACACACACACACACAAAGGATATTGTGGGGTATTTGCTTAAAGGAAAAATTAAAACATGAGAACACCCACTGAAAATATGACTCAAAGAGTACTTCAGGAACAGTCCAGAGTAAAATCACATAACAGTTGCAATGAAATCTTAGACATACTATCTTCTTATTAGCAAGAATTAAAAGGCAGGAAGATATGAATTTCAGTTAACACAAAAATAGGTCATTTTACTTTTTTGACACTAGAACAAATCTGCTTGCTACAGGAACTGAGGTGATTTAATGCAGACTTTAGTAAAGAGTTTGACTTAGCACCTCATGACATTCTGTTAAACAATCAGGAGACCACATAACACCTGTGAAATGTATAATGAATGGACTCAGTTCTCAAAAGTGCCTGTCAATAGGAAATCATCCATGGCTGGTGTGTCTCTGATGGATTTCCTTATGAATACCTTACAGTATTCAACATTCTCCCCAGTAATCTAAAAGTAAATATAAAATCAGCACCAATAAAAGCTGCAGATGACACCAGGGTTGGCAGAGTGGTAACTAACTGAATACAGATATGTCAGTGTGATGTGGGTCAGCTGGTAGACTAGTCTATGTAAACAAACTGTAATGTAATACAGCAAGACACAGCTATCTGTACAGAACAATGGATGCTAAACTGAAAATCAGTGACTCCAAAATAAATTTCAGAGTCACAGTGAAAAAGGATCCGAGTTCCCATTGTGATGCTATGGCAAAAAGAACTAGCACAAACAGTGAATATACAAACAGAAGAGTAGTGAATAGAAAAAGGAAAATGATTTTTACTCTGCATATGGCATTGGTGAGGCACTGGAATGCTACCTCCAAGTGTGGTACATACATCTTAAAAATCATGCTGAAAAAATAGAGAAAGGACAGGGAAGAGCCACAAAAATTGTTATGAAAGACTTACAAAAGGCTTATCTTAGTAAGGAGGACATTAAGATGTAACTTGGATATGTTGTTCTACAGACAGAAAATACAATATTCTTATCACTAACAGAGAAAGCCAGAATACTGTAGAAAGGGGGGATTTTAAATTTTTGATTTCTTCAATTCAGGTCTACCTTCCTTTCATCAGGAAGTTTTGACCAAACAAATTTCTGGTTTCAAGATGGGGGTAAAATGTGATGACTTATGAAAGGCAGAGGGACAGACTGAGTAATGTAGTGCCCTCTCTCATCCTAAACAGCAAAAGCCTATGTTACATGAATGACTTTGTTTTATTCTAGCATCGTTTGCTTGTTTCACAAATAGATTTTACTGTGCTAAATGATAATCCTACTTCTTTCCAGAAACCACTGGCAGTTTCAAGTGGAAAAGTTATTAGTTAATATAGAAAATCTGTAGCTATTAAATAATATATTTATATTTACAACACACCGAGCTGACTAGGCAGATGCTGATATTCATGTACAATGTCATTAATATAGATTGTTGAGTATAAATAGTGAAAATGTTGCTTTTATTCATAAACGATAATAGTAGGGTTCTTGCACTGCTGGTCCTCTAAGAACACAGTCCATTGAAAAAGTTGTAGGTACCCAAAACGTGTCTGCTTTTTCAACCGTCAGTTATTCCAATCAAATTGATCACCTTTCCTGCAAGATTTGTGCAGCGGGTGTTGGGGTGAGGCCGTTCAGCACCATGGCCAGCACCGGTGGCTGCACGCAGCCTCAGTCACTTGGATTCTTTTGGGTGAAAGCCTCCTCCTTCTGAAGGCCTTACACTTCTTGGAAACAGAACTCTTCTATTTATAAGATTCAGTGGATTATCTTGATTATCTTTTGTAGATAATCCAGAATAATCACAGGCAAAGTGAGAAACCTGCTTTCTGAAGTCATTAAATGTATATACGTGCACAGTACATGCAGTCAAGCTGCAAACAGCAGAGCATGGGTCAAAACCTTGCTCTGTTGGTAACCATCACTGACAGGATGCACTGCCGATTTTAATGACATATCTGAGCTAAAGAGGATAGCTTGGGAAGAACTCAATAGGTTGGGCAGAGCTCAGTAGTCTTTTTAGATAGCAGGAATAAGGAAATCTGTAAATGCCACTGTACTATACAGGGCATATGAAAGAATCATTTGGCTCACTGTGTCTGATATCAAAACAAATGTATCTTTTTTCATTTGCCTTCATTCCACAAGGTCTTGTGGGCTTACTCCAGATTTAAAGGAGTTACTTACTCCAGTTAAAGGAGAACAGAGCTAAATTTCATCTATTATCCTCTTTGGATATCCACTGATTTGAACTTTGTATAATTACTTGCAGATGTTCAAAGACAATATGGAATGCTACTTTGCTAATTTTTCAAACATGTAAAAAGCTATAATGGCTTTTGGTGTTTGGAAATGAGGTCCCTTTCACCACTGATGAAAGAGAGCTCTTAAGGAATACGAGTATTTCTTGATAACAAATGCGAGTGTAGCACATGACAGCAAATCTCTATTAGATTGATCTAACTGTTGTATAGACTGATATAACTAACTGCTGTAATGAACATGCAACAGCACAGGCTTTGAAAGGTGTACCTAAGATCTGGAGAGAGTTTGTATTACAGGTGCTAGAACACATTGAAGATCATACCACTGAATCTTCACTTTTAGTACCTGTGCTAACTAGGTTGAAATGGCTTTGGCACAACTGGAAATGCCAAATCCATAATTCCACTTTTTTTTTAGACTCCTTTCGTGTATCAGACACTGGCTTAATGCAACTTCTTTTTACATTTTGGATTTGTTTTATCTGATTTTCCTGTGATTGATACTGGTGCAGCTCCATTAACTTCAGAGGCCTAAAACCAGATTGACACCAACATAAACGACAGACCAATATTTATGATGGCATCCACATGTTGTCCATTATATTCGTGAACAATAGTCTACTAAAAAGCCAATCAAATTCCTTCCAAACATGCAGAGTAATGAAAATAAATTATCAATATATAGCTATTATTTTTCGCAGACAAAATGAAATCATGCCAAGCACACTGAAGAGTTTCTATATTTCATTGTGCTTTTAACACAGTTTATAAAATCAAGAAACAAAAATAGCAACTCTTTTTTAGTGATCCAAAACTCTGTTTCTGGTGGATTTTATGATTTTAATAGATTTTAGTTTGCAGTGCATAAATTAAACAGGAATTAACTATCATTTTAATAATCATAAATATAATTTGTATGAAAAAGAGACCAAACTTCATATGTTAATTAGAATAGGAGAGTCTATCATTATAGACTAATTTTATTCTACTGATAACATTTTTATATAAATAAATAAATGAATAATATACACAGACATAGGTTCTACTGTAAGATTGAGATTGCATGAAACTGTACCACTACATAGAAGATTTCATGGAAACATGCAGAAGTCAATTCACAAAATGTGTTTTAGATCACAGTTCTCTTTACATCCCACTTAAATGATCTCTTCATGGGGAACTTACCATCAGATTTCAATCACAGCTGACATTTACTGATGCTTTTAAATGTCTTCATCTCTGATTGAGTCTGTTGGGCCCAAAACAGGTGAGCTAAATCCTAAGACCAAAGCTTTTATATATTGGTAATTTCTGTCACTCTTCCATTCATAAAGGAAAACCGGAGTATGAAGGATAAGCATTTAACAAGCTATCTATGCCCAGACATTTGTATGTCAGATCTTGTCTTGCGTATTTGCCTAACAGCAATTTGTTGTGGTACAAAGATTTGGGGAGTGAGGATGTTGAGAAAAAAAGGATAAATAATGCCAGAACATTAAATATCTCTATTATCTCAAGAAGTTCTAAAGCTACAGACTACCTTTTCAAAATATACATTGTTCAGTATTTCTCAGTTTTCCCTCTAAGAGAAGAGATATGAATAGGCTGTGAGAAGGAAAAGCAAACTTAGCCCAAGTTCTTGAAATGTTCAAGTATAAGAATTCACTTAAAAAGAACAATGGAGGGAAACTTCTGATACTGATTTCCACCAAAATAGGAAAAGCCTAGTCTTCCCTAGAAGCAGGCATTTTACTTACTCATCAGTTGACCTTTAGCTATTGGTTGATTTTTACTTTTCCATATTACTAGACATTCCTTAGTCAAAATTCCCATCTTGGATATCTAATACTGTATGGTTATGGTTTTGCCTTATTTTCAGCTGTACAGGATACCATATAACTCCCATGGACTCCTGTCAGGTCTGGAATAAGCAAGGTGGAAAAAGAATCAAAGGAAAAGATAGCATGAATTATAGCACTACAAACCCCGTTACTTGTTAGATTGCCTATAGAGAAATTCAGTAATAGTTAGGCAGCCCATGACACCTGACAAATCATTCCATTGTTTTGGGGGGGTTTCCTATTTCCTTGTTTTACTAGATTCTTTTCTGAAACTCGGCTAGTAACCTCTTAAGAGGCAACTACTGCATTTTAGTATTTTCTGTGCCAGACCAACTCGGAAGGTTCACTGTTCCTTTTATCTGAAAAGATTTCTGCTGGAATCTGTTGTAGCTTTAATAACTCTTATGACTGTGACCTCTTCTATATAATCCAGCCTGTTATTAAAGTTTGATATGTGTTTCACTGTGTTGTATTTACCTGTCTACAGAACATGTGCTCACCTTCACAGAAAGGACTTTTTTGTGCTTTGAGGAAGCTGCCCTTAAAGATTAACCGGCTTACCTGGGCCCTTTTGTCCTCCACAGCAGTTTCCCATTGGGTCTGCCAAGACAATCCCTGAATAAGTCAAAATCTGTTCTCCAGAAGTCCAGGGCTGTGATTCTACTGACTGTCTTGCTCAATTTTCTCAGATTTTAAAGTCCATGATCTGCTGCCTTTAACCTGTGACAATCCGCTTGTTAAAACAGTCTTCTACTTAGTGGGAAAGCAAGGTTTTAGGTTCCCTCAGTCCCTTGTTCTTGCAGAGATTGAATCCACCTCAGAGACTATGTTTTAACCACCAACTTATAAAGTAAAGTGAGAGCCCTTCCTGTTGCAGCTGGTAAGGAACAAAGCCCTGAGGACCTTCTGTTAAATGCTTTCCATCAGCCATCCTAATTTTGCTTTTATTAGACACAGCACCCTAACTACTGTCAAGTCTGGAAGACAGGAATGTGCTCTGGAGATAGGCTATTATGTAAGTAGGCTCTGAACATAAATGCCAGTTCTTTGAAGGGAATTTGGAGCGGTGCAAACCCAGGTCGCCAACACAGCCTTGTGCTGCTAACTAAAGAGGCAAAATGGCACCCTGTGCAAGCCAGAGAACCTGTGCAGGCTTCATAGTCATCCCAGGGCAAAGCACATTATCCTCCTTGTAAACTACCTCAGATCTGCGTTTAGGAAGGGTGGTAGTCCTGACCTAAGTGAAAATGTAAGAGAGCAATTCTGGCCTTCTCTGTTAATCGATGACTTTCAGTACATTTGGTCATCCCCTGTGCTGCCTTCAAATGGGCAGAAAAGTGAGGAAAATTCAATGATTAAAAATGAATAACTAATCATTCATGACTGGCAGGAAAAATATGGAGAATTTTCAACAGAGGACTATAGGCTTGGACTATACACTTGTGTGACACTTGTGTATAAATGTATACATGTATATGTGCATACTAAACTGAACTAAAAAATCTCATCATACCTTCTTACAGCCAAAATGGCTGACATTTCAGAGCTGCAGTTTGGCATTGGAACTGCCCCTGCTGAAAAGGAATATCATGGAGGAAAACCATCATGCTGAGTTATTTGAAAAAATAGCTTGAATTTATAATTAAAAATCAGGATAAAACTGATAAAAAGTTCTTTGGTGACTGAAAAGCCAAAGGCTTATTTTCATCTGTAGCTAAATCTTTAAACCTTGCTGCCATGCCATATACAGTCCTTTATTTCTAAATGCAGTACTTCACTTTGACAGTGTAAAATAGGTTGCTCAGATAAGCCCACCTTACACACCAAACATTCCAGATCAGTGTCCAAAACTGACTTATTCAGACATTATTTACCCTGTAAGCAAGATATGGATCATCTTCAAATTTTGTCAGCAACGATTTTATATTTTCTCCCAGTTTACTAAAGACATTGAACAACATTAGGTAAAGAGCAGATCTCTGCAGGACCAGTTAAAAACACTTCCATGGATGATTTTCAATTTACATTTTTCAATTAACATTAACAATTACATTTGCAAGCTATTAGATGGTTAGTTTTTAATTTGCTTGAAGAAGGCAGTATTGATTTTGTACATTCTTAATTTTTATCAGAATGTCACGAATCTAAATATATTATACCAGTTACTTGTATTAACCATGTTCTTAACCTCACTATAAACAATATCAAATTTGTTTGATAAGACACAGAGTCAACAAAGCCATGTTGATTGCTATTAATTAAACACTTTCTTTTAATTCCTTGCTGATTGCATTCTATATCAGCTTTTTTGTGATTCTGCCCAAAATCATTGTACAGCTGATGGGCCTATTATTTCAAGGTGATGGTACTTAGAAGGAAAAAAAACCACATGTAAATGAGAGAAGAAAAACCATAGCAAACAAATATTTCACATCTGAATGTCTTTATTTTCCTGCTCCCTTGGGCATTGGCTGCACTCAAAGGAGTTCTAGCATATGTGTTTATGACAAAAACTGTCACAGTCAGGAAGCCTCACCAGTGGCAGAGACAGAAAAGGCAAACAGTATTTTTGATATATTTTCCTTGCAAATAATTCACTTAAATTTTCAAAGTTAGAGAAATTTCTTGACAAAATACATCCCTCAAACTAGCAGGACAGGAATGGCAAAGGTGATGTTTGATGATGGCAAAGGCTCTGCTGCTCTATAGGGTTATCACAGAGGGGGAACTCTCTCTCTGAGCAGAGCTAGCTGCTTCACAAAACATGCTGTGCTAAAGCTGAATGAAGCAGAACTCAAATATAGGGGATAAAAGGTAGCAATTGCCTTGAGTATAGATCAAGTAGTCTTATTGCTTATTCATTAGGTTTTGTGTTTTTAAGTATAGGTTATTCTTGTATGTAATCATTTAAATAAGGAAATGAGTCCTCGCTGACAGTTGTTTGATTTAAGATGTTCCTCACCACACCCCTCTGTCTACTGTCTTTGCAATTTCTACAGGGCTAGACAATACTGTACACAAACACAGCTATCACTGTCAGGCTTACTTATACATTGCCACACTAACTTTTTTACATTAATGAACATACTGAATGTAATACCTTCCTGGATAAGGTTGCATTTATCTTCACTAGAGAATTGAGCCTGGGGTGGACCCTTGAAAGCTGCCAAGCATTCCACAATAGTTTTCATTGTCAAGGGACAAACACTGCAAAAACCCTGCTGACTAGCCATATAAATAGAAAAAATGTATATTTTTAATGTATCTTAACTTTCAAATCTTTGAAGAAATATTTGTCTGGGACTTTGTGGAAACTATATTTCAAAGCTAGGTTGGACTAGGATTTTACAGAGACACTTTTTCTTTTTCCAGATGAGCTTCACTGCTGGTTACAGATATTCATGGAGTAATTCTTATCATCTTTAAAGTGTATCAGGAGAATTTCATAAGGCCCTTTTCTAGGACAAAAAGTCCCTCACAAAAGATATTACATATTAACTGGGGCTGTACAGCTGTGTAGCTCCATTTCCTCAGGTGATGTGGGAGCGCTCATAAAGCACAGGCTGGTAGTAATAGTCATCCCATACTAATTGCTAGTACTACATGCCCCAGAACTCATCCCCTCATCCTCCTCTTTGTTTAGTCAGTGCCCACTAATAACTTGCCCTTTTCTATCTTACATTGCTGGAGGAATTTGGATATAGAACCCATGAGAATGGATATCTGTGAGTGAATATTTTGGAACTGTTCTCTCAGGAGCCAGTATGCCAGTCCTGAAATTCTTTATGTGGTGGATTTGCATACACTTGGGCTGTCTCTGAAGTTACTGATTGTTTTCCACAGACTTCAACGGAAGTTAGATCAGGATAGTTATGTACACTTTTTAGCTGCACAATGGTCACTGTCCAAAAGAATCATGAATATTCATACCACTAGTATCATCTCTGCCAGATGCCTCTTGTATGGTGAGTTAGTGGAAAAAATGGCATGCAGAGAACTGTTTTGTTACTTAAACTGGTGGGGTTTTTCCTCAGATTGTCCATAGACCCCTTCTTTTGGCTTTGCCAAACTCCACAGGCAAGTCCTGCATTCCACATCTCTGAGATTTAAGACTTCCTTTGCCCAGTAGTACTACCACCACACTCTCTGCTCTTCTTACAAACAGCCTTCCTCCTCTCCCTGTTCAAAATCCACTTTTTTGCTCTGTTCTCTCTCTCTTCTGCTAGAGAAACTAAATGATCAAAATCCATCTGAGATTGCCAAAATATAAGAGGTAAGAATTCCTGCAGAAACTAGCTACGCAGGTGCTCTGCTGTAGACTAGAAACTTTTTTAACCTGCAGAGAAGATGGACAACATTTCATCCTATATTATTAGCTTAATTGACTTTAAAACAAACCTTCACTGTACTGCCATCTCATGATGTGAAAATAACATGGATGATTTTAGCTCTCCATGCCTAAAAAGAGCTAGAAGTTGAAAAGAAAATAAATGGTTTATTTGGTCCTTGCTGGCAGTTATTTTCAGATCGTCTTGCTTTTGTTTACAGAATAAAATCATCCTTGATAACTCAGCAAACACCATTCTTAATTTGAAGTTCTTGGGGCTTTACAAGAAAGTCCCTAGTTAGATACCTCACAGAAACTAAACGTTCCAGAAGAGCTATCTACATAGGCACAGCAACTCTGTGTGGATATGCATTTTAATTGCCTTATCTGTTTTTTAGTGGCAATAATGTTACCAGTTCTTTTATTTCTTGCTGTCTACTCCATCACTTCAAGCAGGCTAAAAAAATAATCTAACCAGAAAGGGTTTCCAAACTACTCAGTTAAGGTGCTTCCTAATTTCTGATGCTTGGAATACTGCCATTTAAAAATAAATGCCACAGAAGGTGTGCATTCACTTGTCAAAGTGAGATGTTACCCATTACTCAACATGGCCGCAGTATTCAGAAATACTGACTTGACTTCTTCCCCTTGTTTGGTTGAGAAAGTCCCTTTTTATATTGATGAAGAAAATGACTTACATGCATGGCTGTGATAAGTCTCTCTAGCTCTGTCTAACAGGCCGTATATTGGATCATTCGCCCCTGAGTAGCACCTTACTGTCGGTGTTTTTCGTTCATGTTGCAGTCACGGAGCTCTCAAGTGTACTGCTTTTTCGCACTTTGAATCCATTAAGGGAGGGGGACTGGTCTGATGGATCTTATACTATAGTAGAAACACAGGAAGTAAAACTGGGAAGAACGTCCTGGGTAACACATCCAACCGTAACTGCTTCAAGCAAACATATAATACAATCTATTTCATAATTTAATCAAGCTCTATCTTAAAAGCTATTGGATTTTTACTTTGTTACTGTTAGAAGATTGTTCCAGAACCTGAATGTTTTGAGTGCTGGAATTCTTCTTTGAACTCCAAGCCTAGATTTATTTCATGCCAAATTCTCTTCATCTACCCTGCCCCTTAGTTGAAAAAGCTCTCTTCCTACATTGATCTTTATATTTATAGACGGTGATCATTTTTCCTTCCAGCTCTTGATTTACTGGACTAAGAGCCAATTTCCCATGGGCTCTCCATTTCCCTAGTTGTCCTACTAACCATTTCAAAAATGCATTCCAGCTTGAGTTCATCTTTTTTGAACACAGCTGAACAGGACTACATATGATATCTCATATGAGGATTTACCACAATATCCTAATAATCATTCCCCTGATCAAGAGTTAGAAATGAATCTATTTTTATTATCATAGATGTTATGAGTGTTTTACTAGTTTCTGCAGAAGATTTTTCTGTCCTTCCAACTAATCCTGAACAAGAACAATGCAATTCAAAAGTGGCCAGATAGATGGTGATGGTTTGGAAGTCTGAAATCAGGTAAGCATGGCCCAGCCTAGAAAGCAGATTAGGAGACATAACGCATGCCTTGCATATACCTTGGCTTCCAAGTGGTTGCTGCTGGTGCCAGCCTCAGGGACTCCTGATACTGCACTGAATGTGCTAAATGCAAATAATAGAAGATAATGGTGACTGAATAAAACTCCCTCATAAATCAAGTGAAGTGTGGGAATCTGTAATATACCTCATTCTTGTGCATGGATTACAGATTGATTAACACCAGAAAAGAGATCCCCATCACAGAAACTGAAATGCTGAGGTGGTCAAATGCTTGAAAGTTTTTGACAAGTGGAAATAGGAGTTTAAAGCAAGCCTACTCCATGACCTTGAGACATGTCAGAAGGCTTTAAGAGTTAGTAATTATGAATAGGATGTGGCAAAAAAAGAAAAAATACATTTTTTTTTTTACTGAAATACTTTGATCAGAAATCATCTGGCATCACAATGGCTCATTCATAGATGTTGATGACATTTTTATCAGATATTGCACAGGCCACTAGAAAAGAAGGCTGTAGGGATCTTGATGGTACAGGATGTATCCATACAAATCAAGATATCCATAGAACAAGATCTGTGGTATTCTGTGTTCAGAAGGTGTGGCAAAGGACAGTGGACATCTAAATGAAATGTGTCCTTGGCTGTCATCCATTTAGAAAGATAAGGGTCCAGTTGTCGGTCTCCACCGTATCAGGACAGTAGCTCTAGTTACTTGCTGCTGAATCATGATATGCCATTTATACCACAGCAGATATTTCTACTTGAACCACATCCAATCCATTTTATGCTTATTCCTTCCTTTCCAGCACATGTCTCTGTAAGAAGTTAGCCTTTTGAGATGCAGTAGGCAGCAATACAAAAATCAATGCATAAATAATACAGAAATACCTAAGTATATGTACTTCATTTATGCCATGCAAAATGGATCTTAGTTAATTTTTCAAAAAGGCAGAGATGAATTAGATATGCAGAAATAAATATGATGCACAAAATGACACAAAATTTAGACTATTTTATGGTTCTCAGATTAAAATGTATGATGACCTTACATTTGAAAAAGCTATGATGTAAATACTCTCCCTTTCAACTTTGGAGAGATTTGATTTGGACCCAGTTGTAAAAAATGCAAAGATAAAATCACCTTGCTGGATCAGAACAGTGGTTTAACAAGTCACTAGTAATAGGCAAAGCTTCAGAGGCTGATGAGGGAGCTCCCAGAACTGCCAAATAAAAAAAAAAGAAATGGATGACCACCTGGGAATTTCTCCTTAACAGCAGTCAGCTTGTTTTCACTCTGGAACGTGAGGATTTTTAGACCTATAGCCTAATTATTCCTATACAGTTATCAAGATTTTTTTATATTCTGTTGAGGTCTTGGTGTCATTGTTTTGAAGCACTAGCTTCTATGGACTAATTATGTATGTGTGAAAATGCATTAATAGGTTCCCCTTCTCATCATTCCTAACAATTATCAAACTGTAGCAAGCTACAATTTCACAGACTTTGGTGAGGTATTTTGCTGAAGCAATAAGAACATTTTATTGATGCATAATAGAATAAAGGAAGAATGGAAAGTATGGAACAGGGAAAGAGCAGAAAACTAAAGGGAAGAAAAATAAATTGAAACAAAGAAATGAAGGAAAAATATGGTGTTTAATAATCCACCATAAAACAAACAGTTATTCTAATAGAGAAAAGAAAAAACAGAAATGAATGAAGAGAATATTCTTATACAGAAGTGTCTGAGAATTAGGTGAAAGAAAAGGAAAGATTAAGTATTTGTAACTACTGAAGTTTAAGACTGTGGAGAACTTCTTTCAAGCAAACAAGCCTTGAGTAAGGTCTTCTCATGACTGATGAGAAGAAGCAGACCGACAGGCAAATGAAATGTTGCTGTTTCAGCCGCACATCCTAGGCAAAAAGATCCACAGCTTTTCATAAAAGTCACACATATTGTCACGGAAACAAAACTGGAAGTGTTGCTTTGGTGAAGGGTATTTCAGGAGCAACAAAAGCAAGGATGCACGTTTGCTTGTTTCGGTTATGCTGAGCAAAGGATGTCCATTGTTAAGTTATCTCTAGATCACTTCCATTATAAGACTGCATTTCACTCAGTGCTTTTAACCTTTCATTAAATGCAAAAGAAAGGGGAAAATATTAAAATGGTTGATTTAGAAAATATGACTTCGTTTTAATAATGTTCATAATTCTCATATTATTTTCACGCTGGAATGCAGAAATTGCTTTCTGGATTTCTAGATTTAATTTATCATTTTACATGGAAAGAAGAGTTTAAATGTTCTTGAATTGTGGATGAAAATTGACTGCTTTCTTTCAGATAAAACACATGGAAATGGTGAGGAAGGGGGGGAATGCAACTTTGGCTTCTCCCTGGCACTGTCTCACTGATGGAAAATGACAGTGACATCCTCTGAGATTTTTGGTGATTCATAGAAGTGGATTGATTAATACATTGCTTGAAACACAAATAGCATTGCAGAACGGTGTTTCCTAAGAAGGAGTTACCTTGTTTGGCTAAACCAGACTCTTATTAAAAAGAAAGAAAAAAAGGAAGACGAAAGCAGAAAAATGAGTTAGTGCAGGTAAATGGTAAACCAAGCTGGAAGTGATGGAGAAAGCTCTTGTACGTCATAGATGCTTAGGATTTAACCAGGTTGGAATAAGGTGCTGTAGCATCCCTGTCCTCTTTCTGACACGTTGAATAAGATACTTTCAAAGCAAAACAACAATGACCCTGATATTGAAAGCAAGAAAATGGCCAAACACTTAAAGCTTGCTGTCTAAACTGTTTACAAAGTTGGCTTTTCAGTGAATGTAGTTTAGAAAGAAGTGGCAGTCTTATCTCCTTAAACAGTCAAGCACATATATAAGCACTCATGTCTGATCGACTGTCCACTTCCAATGCAATAATAAAGCTTTAAGCGATAACAACAGGAACCAGGTTCAGAACAAAAGGAGGTGGTTTTTTTCACACACAAAGTTCCCATAATCAGTAGGGAACACTTTGCCAAAGGGTACTGAAAGTTTACCTGATTTCAAAGGGCCACTAGACAAGTTTATGGAAGAGTTAAATGGAAGAGGCTCACAATCAGTAGAAACCAAAAGTAGCATAGGAACTTCCCTAGATGAAGATGGTTAGAGGCTGGGAGAGTATCAGGTAGAAATACTTCCCTTGTTGTTACATTCTTCCGTAAGCATTTGCATGTGGCTGTTGCTGGAGACAAAAAATGTGGCCAGGTGGAGCTTTGGTCTGAGCTAGTATGCCTGGGTTTTTTTGTTCTTACAGTCTAAGCACTTCCTCCTCAGTTGAAAAACTTTCTTCTCATTGCCATGCTACCTTATATGCTCATCCTTTAAATCTTCTAGTCACAGATCTTGAAGAACATAATCCAGTTTGTACAGTTCATTCTGATGCCATCTTTTGCTTACTCCATCAAATTAATCTCTTATTCCACCAGATGCCTTATGACAGATACTGAGTATTCTGGGGTTTGGTTTCACCCATGGGGCTGCGCCATTCAGAGGGGCTGAATGCAGTGGGCAGAGCCAGGTGCCGGTAATGGGATCCATCAACAGCCCCAACACAGCAAGTGACAAACGAGGTCAGGGTCCATCCAGGGGGTCCTGTCAGGAGCAAAAGGAGACAGGGCCAGAGGCAGGGCTGGAGATAAGGTTACAACATGGGTCCAAAGACCATCCAGCAGGCAGGGCCAGAGGCACAGCTGGGAACAGGCACACCCAGGGCATCACTGGGGCAGGGACTGGGCTGAAATGGGGTCCTGGGTCATGGGCAGGGGTGGGGGAGGCCCTGGGGCAGGCTGGGCAGAGCCAGTAAGGCCTGTTAGTGCCCTCAGAGCCTTGATGCTACAAATCAATGCAAAAGTTGAGTTTAACCCTAGTATCTATTGAATACTGTGGTATTATGAACAGGAAATGTAGATGCTGTGGGCAAAGAATAGTACAGTGTTATGCTAGGAACTATAAACTGAAAGCCTTTTTTATTAGTATGCTCTTATTAACTCAATTTGTTTTTATTCTGGCAAGAAGTGAATACAGCTTACAAGCAGATAACATCTTTTCTTTTTCTGGCTTTGTCTAGATGTATAACGGTCAGGTTCTTCCTAACTAGCATATCATATATATGTTTCAACTTTCATTACCCTCTCAAACAGTTAAGTAATTAGCCTATAGAAAATACCTAGCATTGCATTAAATCCAAATGGCTGATGAAAAAAATCAATATCATCAGAATGGCAAATTAATTATACAGTATTCTGAAGATGGTGATACAGTTAGTCAAATTCTGAGACTGCACTAATGATTTATGATAGGTCCATTGTAAGCATTTCTATCTAAGCTAGTTACCCTAGACTTCCTTTTTAATCTGTGAAAACAAACACTTTTTAGGCATGATCCATCTTATCCTAAAGCACACATCTAAAATGTGCCCTAAAAATATCTACTTCTCTCTGTTGACTATAAAGTGTGATGCTCTCCAGTGCAAATGCAACGTGGTAGACTGTTCACACTTAGGTGAGACGAATCCCGCATTGTATGTCTGAACAAGCTTTAAAATATTATTCAGACTTCCCTAAAAATGATTCTTCTCTCTTCCTGGTGAGCAGGCTCTTCTATCAGAAAGAAAGATACTTACTGAAGTGTATTCAATTCTGTCTAGCTCCATTTAACATCTGTCCCTCAGCATCACCAGAACATGCCTTGGAGAAGGAAGCAAGTTAACTGAAGTCATACGTCAACTTTGATGTCTTTCTTCCAGGCACCTAGTTCTGTGAAACTTTTCCTTATTCAGTTAGACTGTCAGAGCTCGTTATTGTCATACTGTAGCTCGATGTATTAGCTTCACAGGCTAGGGTAGCTTAACATGCATTATTAATTTATAATACAAAGCTCAAATGCCTGACTTTAATTCTGAGAGGGAGACTGGTAAAAATATGCTCTTAAATTCTCCTTATTATGATATCATTCTATTTATTTTCTTTGTCTTCACTTGGTCACAAGAAAGCAAGGTATATATGGTATTTAAGTACACTGTTCCTGTCTTGCAAGACAATTGCGATGAAAAGTAAGCGCAAAAGCTTACTTACTAGCGCAAAGTAAGCTTATGTGACTGATTATTTTCCTTTTATTAGAAGTCTGGCTTTCTAAGATAAGGCATATCTCAAAACTATGCCATAGTTTTTTAGGCTAAGGAAAGTTAGCATACTTGTGTTAACTGAAATAGTAATTTTGCTATAAAGGGCGTCTTTAGTTAAAAAAATCCTTTTGCACAGGTCTGTGCACGCGTACATGACTTCTACAGCTTGGTGAAAAATTCCATTTTCATATTTTTCTATAAAAATGTCATTCCATTGAAATAAAAATTTTCTGTAGGAATGGGCCAGTTTTGGTGACCTTTCTTCAAACAAAACCAACCCATCTTGAAGCACCTCGATGGGCTCAAAATATTGATCCTACTGGATCAATAGAACTACTTTTCATCTCCAAATGTAATTTTCTCAATTATGAATTACAACACAAAATAAACACTGGAAAGAACCACTTCAATTTTACTGAATGAGGGTGAATTTTTAAATGTGTCATTTTCTTGAAATTTTGAAATATTTTTTCTTCACTCTTGTATTGAAGAAAGCAAGTTTTGAAATCCATTTCCCGCAGAACACAAATACCATTCCCAGTACAACTCTAATCATTTTGGGGGTATATATTTTAGAAATAAGTCCTTCTCTACTTAACAGCTCTTCTAAAATAGATGGATGATTCACACCCTGGAGGTGCCTGTTTTTTTTCAGATGGCTATAAGGGGAATCTAGGTTGATGAGTCTAGACATTGACAACCAGCTTTCAGATACATACCCTTGGGCAAGATGACTCCCTTCTATTGTAAAGATGAAAATACTATACAACTGCTGAAAAATCAAGGAATGTTTATCAGCAGTCAGCTTTAAAACAGATTAGCTAAGGAGACTGTGGAATCCCCATTATTTAAGCATAACAACGCATTAAGCAAATACCTGTCGGGTGTGGGCTGTGCTAGCACCGTCCAGTTTGTTCAGCTCCATGGCTCAGACTGGTTTGGAATAGCCCTGTAGGTCACACAGAGAAATACAGTGATCCTCTCTGCAGGGTCACAGCACAGCAATGCCCTCCTCCCCGAGGAGCGTGGCAGCAGATTGCAGGGCTGAGTGCTTGGGCCTGTGACGATGCCAGGACCCTTCAGCCACTCAAGGCCTTCATGTGTGGCTTTGCGTGTGGCTCATGTCCCATTGCAGTCCAATGCAAGCCTACAGGAATAGGTGCAGGGCTCAATGGGATCACACAGCTGTACTGAACCTTTTTGCTGGTTGCCATGGACCGTTACGGCCTGCATATCTTTAGCCTTGCTTCTCAGTAGACGAATGGACTACACGATCTCTTAAGGTGTCTCCTAGCCCTTACATTTCCGAGTTTTAGATTTGGTCCTAATATTTTAAGATATTTAGGTAGTTCACTTCCAGTGATTACAGCTGGAATTTCACATTTCAGGGAGCCAGGACCTTTGTTACTTTGTACCTCGAAGGTGTTGTGAAGCCAAATGTATTAGAGATTGTAAGATGAACAAGTCACAGTCATTTGAGCTATGCAAGTAAGCTATTTAAATAAGGAGTGCAAAAGACTCAAACTGAGTTTTTATTCTTTCTCCTGCTGCTGCGTCACTTCATATATGCTAGGTAATCTAATGTGTGTTTACTGAATAGAATTATGGCTGCCTGACAGTACCTTCCTCTAAGTTCAAATTCAGCAAAATTCAAAACTTGTAAAAAACACCCAGGAAACAGAGAAGAATTGAATTCTGTCCTGCCTCCTCTCCCCTTAGGGCCAGTAGTCTACAAGTAGACCTGAGCAGTCTGCAAAAAGTCCCAGTTCCCTGACCTCAGGAGCAATAGCTGCAGTGCATGATGGAAGCAGCTCAGCTGAGCGGTTGGGCTAACAGGAGGCAAAGGGGGATGTTCAGCCCAGCAGGAATGGGAGCCCCTCTCTCAGGGCTTGCTGTGCATCCAAAGGAAAAAAAAAAAGATGGGCTAGTGCCGCAGGAGATCCAATATACTACATTTGAGCACTGTTATGGGTAAGGGGTGGGTATAGTCAATTTATAGGTCTTTTTGTTGTAAAGCTTGTCAGCTCTGAAGCTGGAGATGAATATAATTTGTGTAGTGACTAATGGAAAAATGAAAAAAACTAGTGTTACATTGCATCATTTGCATGAGGATGAAGGAGTGGGAAGAGAGGGTGAGCTAGCTGTAAAACTCAGCAGCGTGGTGTACTTTTGTGGCGTAGGACAAGTTTGAGCATAGGGAAGACATAAGTAGCCTCTCTTTTCGTACAGTTTTCAAGACAGGCAGAGAAGCTGTGTGCTTATTGTGTCATTGTTCAAATAAGGCAGAATTAAGGTTATTTGAGACCTTATAATAGCTCTTTATTTCCTGGTTTTCAAGAAGCCTAATATTTGTTGACTTTCCCATTCTGAAAGGGCACAGGACCTGCCAGGAATACTGCTGCTGCCTTAGAGTTTTTCAGCAGTGAATTACTTAGTTTCTTGAAGAGAATGCATTTACATTTGGTTTTGTACATGCTAGTGGCCTTTCAAGCAATTGCAGATATCCATTTGCGATGCGGCTACAGTGATTTAATTCAAGCATGCCAAACTTTCACATAGCGTTTTTCCTCAGCCCTTACTTGAGGGGGAAACACCACTTTCCCTATTGCACAGATAAGGAAAGGGTGAGCCCACAAGGCATGGCCTCAAATCACCCCGCAGGCCAGTGAAGCAGCTCTAGCAGTCCCAGGCCACTCTTCTCTCCACTAGCTGCAAGGGTGCGAGAAGTGCACAGCTCTCATTCCCAGGCTTTTACACTTTGTTACACCACAGTGGGAATTATGGTTGTCTCTGAAATATTATATTTGAAAATAGAAAAAAAACTTGGATCCATAGCCCCAAACATCAATGAATTTTCATGATATGATGGTTACAGTAATTTTAAGCATTTAAGAGCAGATTGATGTATCTCTGTCATCAGCTCCTTCACTCTTTCACGTTTCCAGATCCTGCTCCCTTTTTCATCCCATTATGGAAATAGCGTTTTAGAAGCAGAAAACATTCATGGAATCTGGCAGTTGTAAGAAAGCTCTTTCTTCTTTCCTCAGAAGGCTATCTCTGGAGAACCCTAGTTCACAAACTCCCAAAAGCATACCTGCAACACTACAATGCACACAAAATTGAGTAAATATGCATATGCTAAAGCACTTAAAATAGCTATCCTTTGTACAGGATATGCTGGTTCTCTGGCCTGCTCATCCAAATGCTATCAGATGAGTGTGGATACTCCTGGGAAAGAAACATCTGGAACAACAGCTCTGAGCATGTACCCCGGAATGGGTGGAGGAGGTTACAGATAGCCCCTTTGCATGAGCTCGCCCTGGAGAAAGGTGAAATGCTTAGAGCTGTTTAGGCGATATCCCTCCTAGAGAAAGAAGATGCAAGACTGGGAAATACCCCACACGTAGTGCCCATATCACTCTTCCCACCCTAGCCTTTTGTTCCCCTCTGACCTGAACTTCGCTATTCTCTCTTTCCTTTCCTAGGATCAAGTCCATTCCCTTTCCCTCCTGCTCTTGAATCACCCTTTACTTTACTCTTCTACCCCTTCCCCCTTTCCTGTTTGCCTAACAAGCACTCACTTGCATAATCTACTTTCTTTAAAAAGCACCTTTCGAGGGTCCGGTTGTGTTCTGATTACATTTACAGTAAAGCCTCAAAGCTTCAGTAAAATCATATAGCATCAATACTTCACCTCTTCTTTTGCCAGATGTCTGCCAGACAACAGATTCAAGCACATAATGGGTAGGACTGAGTTCTGTAGTAGGTGCCACATAGTTCATCGATTTGCTCAATTTATATAAAACCCAGCAGGGTGAACATCTGTCCAGACTATCTACATACATTGTAATACTGTAGACTTTTCAAAATTGCTTCTTCACATGAATATCAAAAGCAACTCACTAACTGGAATAAACAGGGATGACTGAAACTTGACAAAAACTACCATTTATTCTTTTGATATATTGAGAAAAAGTAATAGAAGTTGCCAAACTTAAGAAGAGTTGTAGGGGGATATCTGTATTTCTGTTTACTTGATCGATATTGTATTTCAACGATGTTTATCCATCCATATGGATTTCAGGGCGCTCACAATTCATAATTTCCAAGATAAAGGATATTTTCAGTCCTTCATAGCAAAGTTTTAGTTTTGCCATAAAGTGTACCCTTCCTAGAATATTGAGATTGTTTTGTGAGTGGCATTATGTATTGGATTCTGATAAATTTATATGAGAGAGCTCAACAGGCTTCAATATGCTTTCGCTTAGGCTCAAAATCTGTGCGAAGTCTTAATCTTAAAACTCTCTCTCTTTCTGAAGAGATGTCCTTAGACGTCTGTTTTTGTTGCTTGGTTGTTTTTCATCTCAGAAGAAAATTAACAACAGGTGAGGCTTATCAGGATTCTATGGTGAATGTTAAAGAATAGCGAACTGAAACTGTCTAGAGGTAGCCGCTTAGCACAACTTAAATAAAACTTGCTTAGCATGAGTAGCTAAATTTGCTGAAGCCTTAGGCCGCACTTAGATAAAATAAGGAACTTTTACTTAGTCCAGTAAGAAAAGGGCCTCAGAGCTGGTTCAAGCTAGGAAGATAAGGAAGTTACAAGCAGTCTGCATTCCTGTGTCTCACTCTCCGAAAGGGAGGGTGTCAAGGCTTTGAAATAAGACCACTGCAGGGCATTAGGACCTTGAGGGACAAAGCCTTAGCTCACTGTTGGGGCAGTGTTAATTGTTATGATTTAGAATCACCTCCTCCTCAGGACCTTGAGACACAACAGTAAGACCCCACAAAAACAGAGGTACAACCGTCAGCAGAGATTGCAAAAAACAAAAATAAGGAGAAAAACAGCTTACCTCAGAATGATGATGAGACCCAATAAGGAGCAGGAGACCCCAGACCAAAAAATTGCTATTGGTCTAACTACCACGTGAGGGGTGGAAAATGTAAGTTGAAAAAACTATAATTGCCCAGGATTTGTTTATGTTAGGGTCCCTCTTCGGAGGCACCCAGCTCAAGCTGTAATTACTGCACGCATATGATTAATATTTAATTATTTAATTTATTTTGATTTGGCTCTGAAATTTTTCTGCGGGAACCTAGGGTCGAACCCTGTTATGGTGGCCGACAAGCCTAATTTCCATAACAGTGAAACTATTCAATTTAAGATATGCATATTTTTTCTCTATATTCCACTTATGCATAATATCTATGAAAAATTAATTTACCATGTATGTACCTCTGAAATACTTGCTTCTTTGAAAAAAATTATGAAATTAACACTCTGTCACTATACCACATTATATTCTGTTAAAATGCTAAAAATAGCTATGTTTCTTCACTATATGTGATGCAAACAGCCGAGATTTATTATGGGAACCTTTTATCACACCTTTAACTATGCTAATTGCAATTAGAGCTAAGTGAAAACACTCCTATTTATTTGATTCCTTTAACCTTTTTGCTGTTTATAAATCATCTGCAAAGAGACCAAGCCTTTCTGGGATTCATTCTTTCTTTAAATTGCAAAACGTGTTTGAAAGCTTGGCACTCTCAATTCACAGGTGAACAAATGTAATGCACTGGGTTTTACACACGGTTCCCCATGGGCACCAGAAGGTTCCTCCAGTGATGGGATTAGTAGACATAGACTGTGCTTTTTCCTCTGGCCCTCATGGCCTGGCGAGTGCAGAGGAGCAGGCTGCTGACTCTGAGCCACCAGGCTGCTCCTCTCACAACTCTTCTTCCTGTTCCCCAGGGGATTGCTCGCTCTCAAAGCTCCTATGCGAGATTGAAAGGCATAAAAGTAATCCATTAATATTTATTATATACTCTGTTATTTTGAATAATAATTTAGAACAGAAAGAAAATTGAGGGAAGGGAATTTGAGGAAAGAGGGAAATCCATTTTGACATGAATCCTTTTAAAGAAAAATTACTGCAATTCCTTCACAATATTTGATAAAAAAAAATTAGGGAAGTCAAAACCCTTCTGTAATACCAACTATCTGAAGGTCAAAAAAAGTCAAACTCACATTTTTCCAGGAAAAAAAATTCCCTCGCTTTGGTTAACATAGCCTAGGAGATATAGGGTTTTTTTTCCATAATGTTGAAAAGAGTTTTAGAAGACCTTCTCTTTCCTTGCTTCTGGCATCATGGTAATTTCACTGAGCACTAGAGTGCACTGAGCTTCACTCCATCCCTGGAAAGCAACCATCACCAAAGGTTTTTAAAAATAAGGTGGAACAAACTTCTGTAAGGAACGGCTTAGGTGTAGTTGGCCCTGCCTCAGGGCAGAGGGATGGACTAGATCGGTGTTCTTCATCATGTGATAGACAAACACTAGCTGCCCATAAGAGAGCACACCACTTTCTGCAAAATGACTTCCTTGCAGTGCATAAATACGTTTCAAAACAAACAAAATGAGGAAAATATTTCTTTCCAATTAAACTTCATTTTTATTTCATTGTAAATTGTGATTTTAAGGCATAAATTGTCTGCCCAGTTCTTTACTTTGGCCATGTTCTTTAATCTACTGCTGTTGTCCGGAGATCAGCATTTCATGACATAAAGCTTTACACAGAAGTGTTGTTTGATTCACTTATCTCCACTGAAGGCCCAACACTGAGTGACCTAATGCAACATCAGCAACCTTCGGAGGTTCTAGCACTACTGTTAGATGATGCTGTAGTAGTGAAATCTCACCACTGTGAGAGCACTTTATTTTATTAAAAGTGCAATTAGAACAAAATCAAATGCTTTCATTAAATGCAACAACTAAAAATTATACTCCCAGTTGCTTTCTTCTCATTAAGAACATTTGCATTTGAATAACTTTTCAACTGTGTGTATTTGTAATTAATGCAATTACAAGCCAGGGATCTGTTCCCAAAAGTAAAGAAAACTTCTTTATCAGTTTTACTATTTTAATTAAAATAAGACTTTGTATAGTGAATTATTTAATGTCTGTTATCTGAAAAGTACATATACAGATAACAAGTCAGCCTCAGTATTTGGGACTGTGCCCATTTATTTTAGAGCTAGTAAAAGTTCTGGAATCCACAAAGGATAAATTGTTGGATCTAACCCTGGAATACTGAGTGTTATGTCTTTGTTGGTTTAAAACCAGGGCCTATTGTTTATTTAACTTTTAAAATTTATCTTTTTTTTCCAAGTTAATATATGATAGATAGGACGATACCTATTCATAAAAGGAGAAAACCTTAGGTAGGTTGAGGGAGGATTAAAAATGTTCATGGCAAGAAAGGGAAAAAGTGAAAAATGATATAGTTTATAAATAAAATAATTTCATCTGGGGTTGTCATTTACAATAACAGGGCTCAAGAACTCTAGGCATAGTCAAGGAGATATTGTGCTGAATGCTGCACAAGCACATGGAGCCTGGAGCCTTTGCTTCAAATAATATATTATCTGCATTTTCAATGCTATAATCTTTTTTGCAAATTTCTCTTGGGACTTCAGAGAGCCTCAGAGTCAGGCCTCGGCTTTCACACAGTCTACTTGCAAGCATTAGTGCAGGGCTCTGCTTCTTCATATAAAATTCAATGATGGATTCTAGTTTGAAACAAGAGCCACGGGTATGTGTGATCAGTAAGATGACATGGGGAAAAAATGCCTAAAGAATATATGTTGGTAAAGCAAACACTTAGTGAAGAACTTCTTCTTTTGAAAGGTTTTTAAGGAGGTGCAACAACTTAACTATTATTGATGTGGATAATTTCTCATGGGTACTGCAGCAAAGTACCTCTTCAGAGGCCTCATTCAAGGAGAGAAAGATGCATATTGGGTTCAAGAAGATTTTGCCTATATCAGAAATACAGCGGGGAAAAACACTGAAGGCTAGGCAAATGTAACTCCAGGTTAGGTTTACTGAGACGTGAAAGAGAATTACAATTGGGACAGAGAGAACACATTTAGGGAGAAAACAGCATATTAATCTGATACTGAATTCACACTTAATAAAAAACATCATATCAGAGAAAACTGAGTCACTGTGGGTCTGCTCTGCTCTTGCTTCTTCTCATGCAGCTGCTGCCATGGCGAGCTGTGTGGGACTGGGCTGACAGAGAGGTTAGGGGAGCAGTGAGACTCATCCTGGCAATGAACTCATCTTTCCTCAGTACCGAGCAATCCTACAGAGGGGAAAGATATTTGCCTGATTGTTTAATTCATATATTATCTCCTTAAATGTGTACCAGAAATAGACGGAGCAAAGGAGACAGCTTACCATCCAGTGCTCCATCCTTATCGCTCACTATAAGTATCTGGCTGCCCTAGGACCACTTGGCCGGAAAACTCATTGGACTTTCCAGGCAAGTTTACTGGGGAATTCACTTAGCTGACTTATAAAGTTGAGCATTTATTGACCGGGAAGCCTCACTAAATTCCATATTTTCTTTGCCTAGAAGAAAATTAGAGATCTTCCCTACGTTTTCATTTTTCATCTTGAAAGTGTATACACCAAGAAGTATGGAATTCCCCTCGACTCTTCCTTCCAGCAGTGAGAGACAACCAACTTCTACTAGTCCTAAGATACAAATACACATAGATTTTTCTCGTATGATGTGTTCAGCAGCAAAACAAACTGTACAGAGAGAACAAACAAGCAGAAAAAAAGATACAGTGAACACATCATTTTGCACATCCTCCTCCTCCCTCTTCTCCCTCGCAAGTACAGGGCTCACATCCATGCTCTCAAACCGTCTGATTTCTAGCTTTGGTTTACTGCTTAAGAATCTTTCAAGTGAAGGACTGGAAAAAATAGATTGTATAACGGCCTGCCAAGGCTGCAACCGTATGTAGTGTACAAAAAGGAATCTTCTTTTAAAAGTATGATCTAATCCCACCAGGAATTGATCCAAGAATGTCCTGTCTGCTACACAGGAGGTCACATTAGTTCCTTTGGGGTTATATATTGTTAAACTAAGAATTTGTTATGAGGTCATGAGGTACATCACCAACATTATGGAATCCTTTTGCTATGCTGTGATGTTGCTTCATAAACATCTGTAAAATTTCCAGGTCCCTGCAACAGCCGTCACTGGATCTGGCTTTATGTCACAAGGACTTCCATCTGGATCAATATTCCAACCTTATAAACTAAGAGCAAAAATACTTAGATTAAATTCTATGGCTCCAGTGTGTGGATAAGAAACTCCTAAAATCTGGCATCTAAAATTGCACTGCAGTTAAACACACTTAGGATAATTGGCACTTCTCCTTATCAATTCAATGAACTAAGAAGCATATTTTAATATGTTTCAAAACTCACTAGACTACATCCACTGAAAATTTGAGAGAATGATAGGATCCCATATTCCATACATTGCAAATTTTAACTATGACTCAGCACTTCAATTTCAGTTTAATTTCCACCTCTATAAGCCACTGATGGCATTATCCCTATTTACTTCTACTGTCATTTTAATATTTCAGTATTACTCATTACCTCAATGTAACACATAAATGATAGAGGACTTACAAATCATACTTATCACAATCTTCCTCAGAGACTGCTTGCATAGTTTTGTATTATTTTACACTGTTCCCACTTGTACATTATTTAGAGTCTTGACTTTCAAACATTTGAATAATCCTGCTGAAATAATCAGCCCAGGAAATTTACTGGAATCCATGAAGTCCTGTTTCCTGTAGGTGTGTCTCTCAGGTTGTCCAATACAAATTCTCTGATGGGTTTTCAATAAAGAGTGCTCTTACGTGCAGCATTTCCTTCATGATCTCTCAAGGCACATCCTCTCTCTGAACATCTTCTTTCAGGGAATTGGTAGAAAATTACCTTAAAGTTTTCTACTGTCTCAAATTTGGTTCCTAGATTCAAATTGGTTCCTAGATCCAAAAAATCCTGAATGAGTAGGTGTGAGACGGAGAACTGAAAAAGACAACCAGTTGACAGAAGAACACAGAAGAAACAAATCTCGTTTTCCATTGGAAAGCATTTTGAATAGAAGTTTATAAAGCTATGTACAATCAAAGCCTAATTTCTTCATAGCCTACAAATCACAGATTATAATTAGATAGTATACAGTTTCCCCTATTTGATCTCTCAAGTATTAGTAAACCTTCTGTACAAAACAAATTGCTTTAAAACAGGTCCTTTTGAGACTGCCTGTTATCCCTTCACAAATAGTTAATCGTAATAAACTTGCCAGCCAATATTGAAATTCGAATTACGTTAATGGACCATGATAGATATTTGACATGTTTATGCAAGGGTTCTTTTAAATGTAGCCATTGATGGACTATAAAATAAAAAGGAATATATCCCAGGAAACAGTTTTACAAATTTATCTCCATTATTTTTTGCTTTATTTTCAGATACCAGCTAGCAGCTAATTAAAGTTTACAAGAAGAATGATTTTATTTTATTCTGAAATTAAAACCAGGATGAAATTGAGAGTGAGAAGAACAGAAAGATGTTCCTTGATAGATTAGGTATGAAAGATGCAAATTTGTTCTAGAAGTGTGTAATTATTTCAAGGAATCTACTGCTCAAAAGAAGATAAATGATATATTAGAAGAATTCTATAAAAATCCAGGTAAGAATTTCTAACGAGAAAATTGATGATTATTTTAAAAGATGAGTCTGCTGTCACTTACACATAATGGGAAAAATCTCTTAGTTTTTTTTTTGTCTCACCGGAAATTGAGAAAAGCAATTAAATTCTTCAAATTTGAAAACTTTTACTAATGACAGGTTTCCAATAGTGTTTAACAGACATTACTGATTGCACATACTTCAGACTTTAATTCAAATATTTATTTCCTTTACTAAAGAGTTACTTGGACTACTGCTGTACAAACAGAAACAATCTTGCACTGCTTAAAATAGACAAGGGTCATTTGAACTATAACAGTTTGTACGCCAAAGTCCGTCCTTAATAAAGGCTGCAAATTCATTGTCAGCCCTTTTAATATCCAATACAGAGTATATGCTGTCAAAATGAATTTTAAAAAGAACAGGTAGACTTTAGGAAATACAGCTTATCTATTAGACAAAACAGACACAAAACCCAATATCTAAAACCTGTTCCACAAACTGTATCATGTTAATTACCTAAAATTTCTTTTCTGTGGTGGTTTTCACTGCTCTCAAAAATCCTTTGATTGCACTGAATAGCTGTGCAAAATCCTGAGTCATTTCAGTCTCGAAAGATCTTTACCCAGTGGATTAAGGTAGTTAGTGGTATGAAGTATCTGAAAACTACATTAAATCTGAGAGCCATCAAATGAGATTATTTCTATTCCTTTTGTGTTGGACACATCTTCTACACTGCAACACCTCTGTATTTATGTATGTATATATTATGAAATAGGCATTTTTCAGTGTCTTTTGATTTAGCAAAGGGAGCTATCATCAGATAAG
Organism: Dromaius novaehollandiae; assembly: GCF_036370855.1. Taxonomy (NCBI): domain Eukaryota; kingdom Metazoa; phylum Chordata; class Aves; order Casuariiformes; family Dromaiidae; genus Dromaius; species Dromaius novaehollandiae. The sequence goes on along the minus strand of NC_088100.1, from coordinate 33,531,798 downwards.
TACATGCTTGGAGTCAGACAAAATTCAAGCACTTTTAGGTGGAAACTAAGTCTTACATGCTTGTGTGACACCCAGCAAAATGCAACTGAAGATTCTGCTTTCTGTGGCAAGCTAGAATAATACACATTTCATCTTTGTTAAATAATCCCTCTTTAAAAATGTCCCTAGGGTTCTTTTTCATTTAGACTGCAGACCAGCAGTAGTATTTTGGATCAGTGAGCTAGTATGTATTTCATGCATATTCATTTTGCAATCTAATCATAGGCATGTTGGGGCCATAAATGAAAGAATGCAAAGTATAAACCTTCTTGGGAATCCTACCATTTTGTGGGTAGCACAGGCCAACTCCTTCACCAAGTCCAAAGTGAAGAAAACACTCTGTGTGTTCAACCAGACCTAATAATAGCATACGATTTTCTGTCAGAAAAAGTTTTCCACAAAAAGTGTCTGTACGATACTTCTGTTACACCTTATGATAGTGAACAAGTCCAAGAGCACTGTATACCAATTCTGGCACTTACCTTCTAGAGGTTTCTCTTCCACTGGCTTAGACAGTCTGAACACAGTGACAGAATAGAAACAGGAAAAGAAGTTGCTTAAAAATGAACCCTATAAAATAGAGAAATGACAGAAATTTAAGTTTGGAAATGTCTCAGAATGGGCATGGACCTGTTGAGAACAAGATTAAGTGTATCTAGATCAGCCCTGACAGATATTTGGGTAACCTATTTCTAAAATCTTCCCATGGAAATTTAAAAGGAGAAGCAACATAGTGGAGTTTCCATTGCTTTAGAACTCTCCTTAGAAGCCTTTCTTGAATATATGTTTTGATGAAAATTAAACTGTTCTATTCTTGCCCAACTGATAGCTCTTCCCTTTGCAGCAACCTTCTACAGACTGGAGGAGTTAATGTGCTCCCTTTGAGAGTGCTTATACACACACACATACACACACACACGTATGTATGTACATATGTATATATCTAATTAACTCAGATCTGTTGTAAGTAAGTTTGTAAGTGCCTACTGAAGTGTTGTCCCAAAGAAATCACTGAAGTTCCCTTTCCAATCAGTAGGGTGAAGAAGGAGGCTCTGAATGTCTCCAGAGCAGATCTTGTCTACATGACACCAGAGGTCTTCCCAGACACTTAACTCTTTCCCTTGACTGCACAGAGAACGTAGGCACAGTTAAAGGGGATTCTTCACTAAATGCCTACCATTAAAGTGCAAGTCAGACACCTAAATGAGAATGACTGTTTCCCACTCCCCATTTCTTCTATTGTCTCTTAGGGATCATATTTTCTAAAATGTTTATGTTTATTGTTGTCCTCTGGCTTCTTTCTAAAAGTGTGTTGTTCCATAGTAGCCCAGCTGATGCACTGTTTACCCCAACTAGCGCAGATCAAGTTACCTTCTCTGCTTTACATATGACACTTACTTAATACATCACAGAATAAGTTTTGCCTTTTCAACAGCAGCATCATATTGCCAAACTGAACTGAGTTTCTAGGCCACAGTGATTTCTTTACCCTTTTCTGTGGTGTTCCAACCTACCAAACCTCAGAAGGGGAAAGGTGGCAAAGGTATTACTCTGGTACTGGGATCTATTGGTTGGATGAGACACTGTGAGGAAGGAGTGACACTGAGATGACAATATGAAATTAAAGCTAATTAGAAGTCTGACTATTTACTTCGCTGAAAACAGAAGTAGATTTTATGTTGAAGGAAGACTGCATGTCTCACGCAGTGCTTAGCTTTATATTCCCTTTGAGTTGTATCTTTATGCATAATTGCATGAAACTACTTAGGGAGTTTTATTACTATATTGAATAACAGAATCCAGAGCTGGTGGGAACTGAAAGATGTATCTAGTCCCAAGGCATAATCAATTATATCTATGTCATTCCTGACTTATTTGTCAGACCGGCTTTTAAAGAGGCACCACAGTCCACACCAAGGCCATCTATTTCAGTGCTTCCACTATTTCTGGCAAAAATAATCTAATGACAATATCCGACCTGAAATTTTACTATGATTTAAGCCCATTTTATATTTTCCTACACCCATGAACCCAGAGAACAGATTATCATCTTCCTATTTTCAAGTCTTTTACATACTTGAAGAATTGCCATGTCTCTCCAGCACTTTTACCTTTTTTATAGTAACACATTGTTGATTCACGTTTAACCTGAGCACCACCATCTATTCTTCATGCTACACTTCAGATAAGAACTATCATCTGAATAGAGCAATATTTTGAATTTGTCCCTGAACTGCATCCTAATTTTCTCAAACTGTTTCTCCACCTCAGTATTAAACTTCCCTTGGGTATATTTCAGTCCTCCCAGCTTTGAGCTGTCTGTAAACATAAAATACATGTAATCAATACTGAGAAATATAGCTTATGGTTATTATATATCTGCAAGCCATTGCACACATGAGATTTTCTGCATGGTGTATGGGAGGGACAAAAGAAGACAGAAACAGAAGAACAGTTTGAGATCACTACGATACAGGAGTAGTCACACCGAGCACATTTATTCATAAACAAAAGTTATTAGAGAAGTGATTCATGTAAACAACACTATCTCTAAGCAATTCTAATTTACATATCTTATATTAACAGAACATGGCAGAAATCCACACTTCCCCAATTTTAGTGCTAGCTACATTCACATACAAATCTATCATTCTCTTAACTATGTTCTCAAATCTCTTTTGTAGAGGTGTTTTAGGAATATTAGACATTTTGTGCTTTACTGATGTTTACATTTAATAATTGAACCATAGATGTAGTTTCCAAATAGAAGCTAGCTATTTGTCACTTTTTGTTACCTTAATCAAATTTTGAGGTACCCTGATAAATCATTAAGGCCTGCTCTATGCCTTCCCCAAAACAATGCCATCACACGCAGCACAAAGGCTGCTATTCATCTCTTCAACTATACACACACATGTACTCAGCTATCTGAAAATGCACTGTTTAGTTCTCAGACACTGTTTTTTAGTTTGCACTTACCCTTTACAAGTCTTTATATAATCATCCCAGAATGCTTTTACTTTTCATTTTGTGAGATAACCATGGAGACCTGAAAGGGTTGATGTTTCTCAGCGAGGAGGAGTAAGGCACTGCTGCAGAGTCTTTGTAGAGAAAGTAATCCAAAACTAATCCTGTTTATTTCAGCAATAGTTGTTCTATAGCCCAAGCAGTCAACATTGCTCAGAATTTTTAGTAGATTTTTTTTTCTTAATCTGGAAGCAGTTCTAAAAGAAAAACAGAAAAAGAATATTTAATTGTTGTGAACAGTTAGCAACACGATCAGCTATGTCAGAAACACTGCAACAGCAGCTTCATGTGTTGTTCCCAGGCGTGTTCAGCAAGTTAATTTTAGCAGTCCTTATGTATTCTCAGAACATGTGTTCATTCTTTATGAAATTGTGGGATATCTTAGTAGAGGGATTTCATGTAAATTATTTATGAATAATACTGTGGCTTGGTTTGGCTTATGTCCACTCTCAGTGAAAGAACTTTAAACTTCTTAAGTAGAAGCAAGATTTGAAATATTAAAGAGGAATATTTTTATATACATTCTTTTTCTATCTATGGATTTCAGACACGAGATAAAAGGTTTCTATTGTTCATTATTTCAGCTCTCTTGGTACTACTGCAGAGCATTCACTGCAGAGTTTGAAGCTACAGCTTGGGGATTTCAAACTGACAGAGAAATGCTTCAAACTAGCAGTCTCCTTTTGATTTGCCAGAAAGAAGTCTGAGCTAGCAACAGCAGTATTCTTATGGTACAAGAAAGATCAAATATAATGAATCACATTTGTCACTCACTGGAGAAACAATTACATTTCTCCATTAAATAATAGCAGTTTGTATCAGGTAATGATATCAGGAGTCCATACCTGAGCCCTAACTGTATTATGCATCACTGAAAGTTTTGCCCTCGGGAAGGGAGACCTTAGTGGACAGCATGGTCACGTTTATATTCAGACCTGGCCAACTTCTCACACTCCTTTTTAACAGATGCACTCAGATACAAAACAAGTCATGCTGTCCAGCCAGTTTTGTTATCTTTAAATAAGAATACATTTCAAATAAAAATTAATTCAGTAGCTGCTCAAGTAATTTCCATTACCCAGTTTAATGCTCCCCACTATAGACAAATCTTCTTCATGGAACCATACGGTGACAGATCGGTTCTGCCTTGTTATCAGGCATCTAGCAAGTGAGTCTCATCAAACAACTCTGGAGACTATAAATGATGTTCTTGTTCCCCTGGATACACTCTTGTGTCCTTTGCAATTTTACTTTCTTTTGCCTTTCAAAAAGAATTACTAAAGAGTAGAATTTGAACTTATCCATCAGATTCAAGGTTGTCCTTTGTCTTGAATGAACATATTTACTGTTTGTTATGGCTACTGTATTCAAGTAATTTTGTCATCTAAACTCTTGCACTGTAAGGCAATGTGCAGTATACAGCACTTTTAGCTGTCTTTCATTTTTTTGTAATACGTCTTTTTTATTTCTCTCCTTGAAATTCTGGAAACTTCCCCCCCAAATGACAACCAAATATTCTATATCTTGCTATTTTCTCTCAGTATGTAATAAGATTGACCAAAGCAGTTCTTTGTTCTGTAGCTGCATTCTCTGTACCCTTTCCTATTTTTGCGCTTTACCTATAAATTTGGAATTTCATATTAAAAGAAAGGAAAAAAAAAAAAAAGAAATCCATGGATCTCAACTTACCATATCAACATGCTCCTGAACTCAGTAGATCATTTTCCAAATCACAGCAAATCAGTTTCACTAAGTGAATTCCTAAACTTTGTGGAATGTGAATAAAGCAATATATAATCTGAAGTATGGAATTTCAACGCTATAATAGAAAAGATGGTACTTTAGGTAAAGCGGCTGTTGACCAATACAAGAATATAAAAATTTGTCAGGCTGTTTGATCAGAAACATAGTATTCTAATATCCATTTCTGAATGCAATATTAAATGAAGATGCACTCAGCGTTTCTGTGTCAGTCAGCAGCTCAATACTCAGGGCCTTGTAAATATGAGTTGTTAGAATTATTATTCAACCAGAAAGCACACAAAGTGAAGGCAAACTCTCTGAGAGCATTAGTCTGAATGTGTTTTACTGATTATCCTGAGCATGTTGGGGGGTGCTCAGTCAATTAAGTTACAAGAGAAAAAAAGTTTGAACTCAAGTATACTGTAAACAACAAAAATTCAGCAGCCACCTTGAGCGCAAGCTGAACCTGAGATTCAAACATATATTCTAAATATACAGGCATACCTTGGAGATACTGCGGGTTTGGTTACAGACCACCACAATAAAGCGAATATCACAATAAAGCGAGTCACACAAATTTTTGGCTTCCCAGTGCATATAAAAGTTATGTTTACACTATAACATAGTCTATTAAGTGTGCAATAGAGTAATGTCTAAAAAGAATGTACATACCTTAATTAAAAAATACTTTATTGCTAAAAAATGCTAGCCATCATCTGAGTCTTCAGCAAGTCGTAATCTTTTTGCTGATGGAGGGTCTTGCTTCGATGTTGATGGCTGCTGACTGATCAGGGTGATGGTTGCTGAAGGTTGGGGTGTCTGTGGTAATTTCCTAAAATAAGACAACAATGAAGTCTGCCGCTTTGATTGACCCTTCCTTTCACAAAGGATTTCTCTGTAGCACATGATGCTGTTTGATAGCATTTTACCCACAATAGAACTTCTTTCAAAATTGGAGTCGATCCTCTCAAACCCTGCCGCTGTTTTATCAACTGTGTTTATGTAACATTCTAAATCCTCTCTTGTCACTTCAACAACGTTCACAGCATCTTCACCAGGAGTAGATTCCATCTCAAGAAACCACTTTCTTTGCTCATCCGTAAGAAGCAACTCCTCATCCGTTAAAGTTTTATCATGAGATTGCAGCAATTCAGTCACATCTTCAGGCACCATTTCTAATTCTAGTTCTCTTGCTATTTCCACCACATCTGCAGTTACCTCCTCCACTGAAGTCTTGAACCCCTCAAAGTCATCCATGAGGGTTGGAATCAACTTCTTCCAGACTCCTGTTAATGTTGATATTTTGACCTCCTCCCGTGAATCCCGAATGTTCTTAATGGCATCTGGAATAGTGAATCCTTTCCAGAAGGTTTTGAATTTACTTTGCCCAGATCCATCAGAGGAATCATTGTCTGTGGCAGCTATAGCCTTATGAAATGTATTTCTTAAATAATAAGACTTGAAAGTCGAAATTACGCCTTGATCCATGGCCTGCAGAATGGATGTTGTGTTAGCAGGCATGAAAACAACATTAACGTCATTGTACATCTCCATCAGAGCTCTTGGGTGACCAGGTGCATTGTCAATGAGCGATAATATTTTGAAAGGAATCTTTTTTTCTGAGCAGTAGATCTCAACAGTGGGCTTAAAATAGTCAGTAAACCATGTTGCAAACAGATGTGCTGTCATCCAGGCTTGGTCATTCCATTTATGAAGCACAGGCAGAGTAGATTTAGCATAATTCTTAAGGGCCCTAGGATTTTCAGAATGGTAAACGAGCATTGGCTTCAACTTGAAGTCACCAGCTGCCTTAGCCCCTAACAAGAGAGTCAGCCTGTCCTTTGAAGCTGGGCTTTGACTTCTCCTCCCTAGCTATGAAAGTCCTAGATGGCATCTTCTTCCATATATAAGGCTGTTTTGTCTCCATTGAAAATCTGCTGTTTAGTGTAGCCACCTTCATCAATTATCTATCTATCTTAGCTAGATCTTCTGGATAACTTGCTGCAGCTTCTACATGAGCACTTGCTGCTTCAGCTTGCACTTCTATGTTATGGAGACAGCTTCTTTCCTTAAACCTCATGAACCAACCAACCTCTGCTAGCTTCAGACTTTTCTCCTACAGCTTCCTCACCTCTCTCAGCCTTCATAGAACTGAAGAGAGTTAGGGCCTTGCACTGGATTAGGCTTTGGCTTAAGGGAATGTTGTGGCTGGTTTGATCTTCTATCCGGACCACTAAAACTTTCTCCTTATCAGCAATGAGGCTGTTTCGCTTTCTTATCACTCGTGTTCACTAGAGTAGCGCTTTTAATTTCCTTCAAGAACTTTTCCTTTGCATTCACAGTTTGGCTAACTGTTTGGTGCACGAGGCCTAGCTTTTGGCCTATCTCAGCTTTCGCCATGCCTTCCTCACTAAGTTTAATCATTTCTAGCTTTTGATTTAAAACGAGAGACATGCGACTCTTCCTTTCACTTGAACACTTAGAGGCCATTGTAGTGTTATTAATTGGCCTAATTTCAATATTGTTGTGTCTCAGGGAATAGGGAGGCCCGAGGAGAGGGAGAGAGACGGGGGAAAGGCCGGCCGGTGGAGCAGTCAGAACACACACAACATTTATTGATTAAGTTCGCCGTCTTGTATGGGCACGGTTCGTGAAGCCCCAAAACAATTACAATAGTAACATCAAAGATCACTGATCACAGATCACCATAACAGATACTGTATAATAATAATGAAAAAAATTGAAATATTATGAGAATTACCAAAATGTGACACAGACACACGAAGTGAGCACACGCTGTTGGAAAAATGGCACCAACAGACTTGCTCGACGCAAGGTTGCCACAAATCTTCAATTTGTAAAGACCACAATATCTGTGAAGCGCAATAAAGCGAAGCACAATAAAACGAGGTATGCCTGTATTTAGAAAAATATTATGCTGTGGGTTGACAATGTATTGCTGACTTAAAATTTACAATAGGAAATAATAAGGGAACTATGTTATGACACTGTTTCCCATGACATCCTTATAGACAACCTGATGAAGTACAGGCTGGTAAGTGGTCAGTGAGGGGGACTGAAAACTGGCTGAGCTGCTGGGCCAAAGGGTTGTGATCAGTGGCACAAAGTCCAGCTGGAGACCAGTCACTAGAGGTGTACCCAGGGGTCAATACTGGGGTCAACACTGTTTAACATCTTCATAATGACCTGGGTGATGGGACTGAATGGACCCTCAGCAAGTTTGCTGATGTTACAAAACTGGGAGGAGTAGCCGATACACCAGAGAGTTGTGCTGCCACTCAGAGGGACCTCAACAGGCTGGAGAAATGGGTGAAGAGGAACCTTATGAAGTTCAACAAAAGGAAACGCCAAGTCCTGTCCCTGGGGAGGAATAAACCCATGCACAGTGAAGGCTGGGGACCAAGCAGCTAGAGAGCAGCTTTGCAGAAAAGGTCTTGGGTTTCCTGGTGGACAAGAAGTTGACCATGAGCCAGCAACGTGCCCTTGTGGCCAAGAAGGCCAGTGGTATCCTGGGCTGCATTAGGCAGAGTGTTGCCAGGAGGTCGAGACAGGTGATCCCTCCCCTTTGCTCAGCACTGGTGAGCCCATATCTGGAGTGCTGGGTCCACAGTACAGTTGTATTGTGGATTTTACTTCCAGTTCCACTGAAATAAATACAAAATAATTAAACATTTCAGCGATGCAAAACTGCTGCAGGATTCATATCACACCCATTACTTCATACTTCTGTGTAACATAAATAACACTTATGCCTTTCCAGCAGGATTTTCAAGGTGAAGAACCATCTTTTCCTTGCCTTGATACAGATTAATTTAGCAAAAAATAAAATCAACAACTTTATGAAAGACACACCAGGACAGCAATGCCAGTTCTCCTTTTTTCAACATATGCTCTATGACCAAAGGTCTTACAAACTTTTCCAAAATGCTTGCGTACTTCAGCTCCCTTTCTTTAGAAGAAAAAGACATAGGTGCTGAGATTCTCTCATACTACTTAGCAGTCCAGAATTTAGCTATCTAGGATAAGTTTAGTCATCTGGGTGTCCGTCTGTCATCAACAGGGTGGCAAGTACTTCCAGTAGATGAGTCATTTCATCTTATTTTAGACATATATCTTAGGACAGTACGAATCACTCTGAAAATCCCTCTCCCCATGGATTATAGAGGAAGCCTAGATGACTAGCTTAACCCAGACACCTAACTTTTAGGCAGATAAGGTAGCTGCCTGCTGTTTAATGTTCCTGTAACAAAGGTGTCAACTAAAGGCAATATTGAGACAAGTTCATTTTAGATAGGCCACTGAACTATCAGATCATAATAGCATTAAATCTTTATCAGTCTGCCTTGATTCTAACCAGCGATCCTGAAGTGGAAAGTTCATATTCCTCTGCCAACTTCTTGAGCTAACTAATTCACATTTCTACACTTTGATAAGGCAGGTGCAGCTGGGCAAATATCCTGGCAAAGAGCAATCCTATAAATCAGCGTCTGAGTATGTAAATTTTTTTCTAGCTAGTTCAGCTAGTCTTTAATCAGCATTGGGTACAACTGCTTATTGTTTTTATAACCTTCTGATTTAAATTCATAAATATGTTTGCAGAAGAATGTATTCATACAAATCATATTCAAAATACGTCATTAGACTTGAAAAAGAATGAAGTGTTATCACAATGGTAAATGTCTCTTCTCTTTTTCCCTTCAAATTGGGCTGAATAAGGAAAAAGAAACCTGCTAATTAAATTACAAAATTCTGAAGAGGTCAAAATAGTGTAGCACAATCCAAGCTCTAATTCAAAGAATACAGGAAGCAGTGAAATTCAGATTTGTCATCCTTTGACATAGATTGTAACAATATAGTCAGGAGTTTTAGCGAAACACACTTACGTCTTTTTTATCCTTTCTCTCCCTCTGGGGTCACTGCACTGTGATCTATTTTTATACAGAGAAAAAAGTTTTCATTGTTAAAACAAGTTTGATGCTCCCATATCTCCTATTCATATCAGAAATCATTTCAGAAAGCCTAACATGTCCTCCTTTCAACCTGCTTTGAAGCATTTCTATTGGTTATAGACATCATTCATCCACAATATTGTAACCATAAAAAACTTTATTTTTTAAAAAGCGAAATAATCATGGAACTTCCAAAAGACTCATGAACAAACAGTATGTATTGAAAATATTTTCTTTAAAAAATGCAAAAAATAGAAAAGAAACAAAAAAGCAGAAAGATCATAAATTTAACTACATGCGTAAAAAATCTTAGAGCTACTAATGTCCAGATATGAACTATCTTCAAATTCTATCTTTAGATAGGAAGGTTTGAAAGTAGTAGGGTTCGTCTAAGGAACATACAAATACCTACCAAATACGATGTAACAAATACTCATCAGATAAGAATGTTATATTCTTGAAACTACCATCAGCCTGAAGTACTAATTCTGAGTTGCCAACTTCCTCAAGAAGTTCCCTCTATTATCTCAAAAAGCCCAAATGACAATGGGATTTTTGTATTTTCCACCATAAGTTATTCAATCATTGCTCATTTTAGAAGGTGAAAGGGGAAATGAATTTGTTGCTGAAGAGGGAAACTCTGAGGGGGAGGGAAAGGAAGCGTAAGAAAGATGGAGAAGATTGAAGAAAGAAGAGAAAAATGGTCAGGAGCAACAGTTGTCCAGGAATTGCCTCTGTCTTACTGATTACAGCTGAAGACAACTTTGCATTACCAAGAAAGAAGTCGAAATGTTCAGCTACAAAATACAGATTACCATGATATTTAAAAAACAATAACAACAACAACAATACAAACAAACACACTCCATCACCATTAGTAGATATTCTTGTGAGGTCTGTGAAGCCTGAAGACTCTCTAGTGTGCTAGCTTAGATCCATGCCATAAACCCGGACCGGGTCAGTGCCCTGTCCAGCACTGAGTGCAGCTCCACTGTATGAAGCATTTGGTCATTTTTCTAGAACATGGCATTTTGTAATAGTCTCTTCTACTTATCAAGGACACTAGAAACTATCTGATATTCAAAATCAGAGCTGTTTTGTTTGGCTCCACTTTCATACATTGATTACAAAGCCTATTTCAGTTCTCTGGGTGAATGTGGTATTTAGTACTAAGTTTTAAGACTTTCATGTTGAAACCTTGCCCTTGAAAAAGTATCATCCTATAATCTCCAGAAATCTGTTTTCACACACATATAAGCCAGTTAAGTTGTTTACTAGAAGTGCAAACATTTGGATGAAGAAATAAATCTTTTTTTCCAGTGTAGCCAAGCAAAACCCATGGTATAACTTCAACATATGAATGTCTTAACGGATCTGTTTCATATTATGCCAATTAATATCCAGTTGTTGGTAGCTATTGAGCATAAAGATACACATACTGATTTATTTCAAAGTTGCCTTAATATATTTAACTGAGACTATATTATGAAATAATATTAAAATAGGGACTTATCAAAAAGTATCAGAGGCTGCTTACAGGTACATCAAATAAAGAAAAAGGAGAGTATTTTCTGCTAGAATTGTTTTGATCTGCAGCTTACAACTCTATACAAAACCTCCAAAAATAAAAGCTCTACTGTAAGGTATCATATTTATGTTTGATTTCTTAACAAACATTCCTGTGCTGAACATTGTGGAACAGTACCTACCTCCTGATACTTAGCAATGCTGTCTTTTCTACACTCAATACCTATCTTCTTCAAAACAGTCCTCATTGCATTTTTTCATTTGTTTATTCATATGTTGTTAGTACTGCAATAGCTTTAGTCTTTTCAGTAAAAGATACTGTCAATCCACTCTCATTCTTTTGTTTTTCCTTCAATATCAATTGCTAAATTGCCTGCTTCTGTAACTTTAGAATGATACTTAATCCTGAGTTATTTTTCCATATGGGCTTATCTGGAAATTTGCTAGCAGCAGCAACACTGATGAAATCTTCAAGATGACACCTGGTTTTACAAGCATCTAGCAGTCCAGCGTGCATGTGTACGCTGTATTTTTGTTTATTAGAAGGCAAATGCAGTCTGTTTCAGCATTTTTATAGTTTTGCAGCCAATGGTACCAAAGTAAACAACTTCCTCCACCTGGGATTAGCATAACAGACACTACAGAATTCTCCGTATTTCTGGTCTTAAATTATTCTCCAAGACCTCATAAAATCTTTGCATTCTGTGTTGCAGTTCAGGCAGAACATGACTGCTTTCTTTCCCATGTTTGAGAAGAAAGATACCACAGTGCTCCCACTTTTAAACAATTCCATTGATTTCCTGTTCATATCACTGTTGATTTAAATGTGCGCTTTGTTTTCAGAATCCTTCCACAGCTTGCTCCAAAATTTCCCACAAATCTTATCACCTGCTACATTGCATTTATAACATCATCTTTGAGCAATCCGACCTCAAGTCTCTCTTCTAATAGCTCTAGACATAAGAGACAGACGTCAATTAGCTATCTCATTTATCATTTTCATTTTAAAATATACCTCTCCTCTTCCCTGCTTGATTTGTTTTTCCTGCCACCAACCTTACAACTGACTCATTTAATTTATATGTCAGAATTTTCCATCGGTATGCTATTCATGGCCTAGCTTGTTTGGTATCCTACCATTCTGTATATTTTGAGGTCAACATTTTAAAAAACACATTCTTATATCAGACTTTTGGATATCTTGATATGCAACAACACCGAAAACTGGTTTATGTCTTTATCTACTTCATTAGAATTGAGTACTTGATGCAGGGATAGAGGAGAAATGAAAGGCCACGTTTTCAAAATGAACACCTTACTTCTTGATGTTTCCTTTATAGCTGTTTCCACATTAAACTCTATAAACACAATGATGTCTTTTTTGTAAGTTCTGCTAGGTTCATTTCTGACTACAAAAGTAATACAGATATTCTATTAATTTATACTTAGGCAGAAGTTAAGAGGCAGAGATATAATTCTTTATTATTAAAAAAATAGATGCTTGCTCAAAACCTGCCTGGCAGCAGCAAAGTGGTACAAACTAAAATGAAGTTTTCTGAAGAAATAAATTGAAGAAAAATTCTGGAGAATCACCTTTCTAAACATGCCTTTGAATCTGATTTTATGTACTTTGCATATAGTTTTTCTAAGCATTTCTTAACCTTAATTACTACATTGGGATATACTTTTTATTGGCTACATAAATCATTTCCATCCAGCTAACTTCATCACTTTAATATCCATGGTTCTACTACTGTTATATCCCAGCTTTGTACTTCATTACATATGAAAACAATTCTAACAAATAATCCAAACATTTGAACTAAGCAAGAATATCATGGGTTTATGTTCCTTTCTAACAGAAACAGGAGGTCATTATAACTCTCCTGGTAACAGAGTAACTCCTATATATAAACATACCTGCAATGTAATGTCCTTACGCCTAGCAAACTTCTAAAGCTTAATTTTTCCCTGCTTACCTTTCTGCAAAATTAAACCACCTCCGCAGGGTCAACTGCAGGTAATGATGATGACCCTCTCAGTTAAAGCCCATGGAGCTGCATTTCCTAAGTTTCTTTGGAGTTTCTTTTTCTTATAAACTCCCTGGACAAGTCACATACAGGAAAGTTACCTTCCAGGTTTTTTTGTACCAGGAGGAGCTGGCTCATGATCCCAGAAAGCAAGGCACTCGGACTCCATACTGTATCACTTAATATACCATCTGTTAGAGCGAACGCTAAAAGGAAAAAGCAGATTAGCATAGATACTCTTACGTTCCTCCAGCTGCTGGGAACCCTGAGCTGTGCAGCAGCAAACAGGCCTCAAGTCAGGGCACAGCACACCATTTCCACAGACACCCATCTGTGGAAAGTTTACCCCATTTTGGTCTTTTGAGCTCCTACAGGATTTTCTCAAAAGAAACCAGTCCTATTCATCATTTCCACTGCCAGTCAGGAAGGATACTCCCGTGAGAACTTGTTGGCACACTTTTACCTAGAGGGTAGGACAGGCAGGTGGTGTAATTGCAGGTGCCCAGTGGGAGCTGCCTGCAGGCACCTCTGTTACGTTTAGCTACTGAAGTTTATCCTGCGGCTGGGGGATATGTGCAGCACAAATGAGGCCTGAAGGCCAAGCTATCCGTGCAGCACAGCGTATTACAGCAGCGGCCTGTGCTGGGCCACTGCTATGTGGGTTACTAGCTCCTTGCTGTAGGATTTTCTTCCAGTAAGGATCACTACACCCCTTCAAATCTTAAGAGGGAGTCTTAGATCCAACACAGGAGTTCAAGGATTCTCTACGTTACCTGGTAGCTTGGTTAAAGCCTTTAAGTTACTAAAAATTAATTACTTTAATTCCATGACAACATGCTCCAACTTACAGTTGCGTTTTAGTCTTACTTCATCCTCCAAGTAGTGTGACACCCAGTGTGTATCTGCCATACTAATGCCTTTTCATTTTTTGCATTCTGTGATATACTGCGTTTAGGGTCACTACACATCTGCACAGTTGTGTGACAAGAAGTTCTGCAGAAAGAAACAGCTTCAATAGATTTTCATCTGTCATTTTATTATTTTTCTTTCTCGTCCAACTGGGAGACAGAAAAAGCCTCTCTGAATTATTTTGAACTTTGAAAGAACTGTGCTATCTTTTCTCCCCTTGCTGTTCTATGTATCAACAAAGCCTTTAAACTTCGGACTTCATCCTAAAATCCTCACTGTGGAAACTGTCTATAGGCCATTACTCCTGTGGCCCTCGGTAAGATTACATACATGACAAAATACCTAGATTGAGCCTTGGGAACTACTTAAGTATATTATAGGACTACCTAATAATTCCTGCGATGTTCTTAAATTTGAGGCCTTATCTCAAGTAATATTTAAGCAAACATATTATATCGTATTTTAAAAGATAAAGATGGTTTTGCCTAAAACATGGGCTAAGTTACAATCCCTCTTTTAATTACAGTGTAGCATGTTAAACGTACACCATTAAGAATAAACAGAACTACACTTTTTTCCCAATTTAATCAAAATTTAAGGATGAAATAAATATGAGAGACAAGTAAGAGAAATAGATTCCAAATCAGGTTTTTAAGTGCTTTCAGTTGTTGAGATTGCTACAAAGTTTGCAAGTGTTTTATGCTTGGAAGTGGGGTTGGACCAAAACAAGTAGTACTTTTGCCAGCTCTGAGGGTGCTGTCTTCTCTGAACTAGTTGATCCACAAATTCCCTGCACTTGTTGGGAAGACATGTAAACTTCTGTCAGACGTACAAACAGGTTTTTTAATATTTGCTTATGTGTACTATGCAGATCAATCAAATAAGAATGACTAAAAAGGTTTCACTGAGATAATGTAAAGCTTTGAATAAACAGTAAAAGAATTGAAAATAGCTTCAAAACATTGAACTTGATCCTGCCTAATTTGAAGGTGAAGTGATTAGAATGGAGCAGGCTGGAATTTATAGACTTCCTAGACTGTGGGAAGGATTTCAAAAGCACAGAGGTGATAGACACATGTTTTTTCAGAAGAGCAATGACAAGAATGCAACACAGTTTCAGGGCTCTTATATCGCAATAACAACAGGAAAAAAAGGAAAGAAAAATGACGAGTTCTAATGTAAGTTTCTGCCAGTAATCCATTTTACACTTTGATTGCCTTGTGTTTAGGACACTCGCCTAGAATGTGCCCTTCAGCAGAGCAGGGAGTTTAACTGGGACCTTCCGTTTCTTGCATACACACATCACACACAGGCAGGCACCACCAGGATCATTCTTAGAGTTTAGCTTTGAAAACTATTCAAACACACTCTGTGCTTGATTCAGACCTAGAATTTGAACTGAGATTTCCCGACTACCGATATTGTATTGTATGCTGCTCTGCCCTGCCCCCAGCACACAGCATTCTTCGAGAGCTGCCTGCTTCAGCCTCTCCTTTAGGGCCACTCCATTGTATATAAAGTACTTCAGTATTGTGAGCAATAACATGCTATAACCTCCTGTTTGGGGTAATCTGCTACATAAAAGACACTTGAGTTCTAGTGTAATTAAAAACATATACATATACAAACATATACAAAACATTAACAACATTAAAAACAATATTGATACAAGAGAGAGAGATCACTGTGCCCCTGAATACTCTCTGTATTAGTTTTACGTATTATGGAAATGTACAGATATTCTGGGTTAAAACCTCCTCAAAGGAGGAAAATGAACCAGTCTCTATTTCACTTTAACTTCTAGGTAGAAGGGGAGAAACCATCATTGCCATTTGTGATTCTAGCCCATTGCCCCAAGAAGATATTTCCAGCTAATCTATTCAACATACAAATTAATAAATCTGGGTTCATCAGAAATGAACACCATACCAACTGCTGCACATTTCACTACTGATTTTCTTTATCTGAAAGAAAATTTAGGAAATATCGTAATTTACATTTTAAAAATAGCCTGATTCTCAGAGGAACTGGATTTCTCATCTTTTATAAACAGTAGCATAGCACATGGTACGAAGTGGTTTACAGACTTAATCGAACTATGCATGTGAATGAAGTTATTCAACATGCATAGGCTTTCGCAGAGCATGACCTGAGCATCCTAATGCTGCAGTGATCTTGGTATGACAGTTCCGTCCACACGTAAAAAGTGAGTTTCACGTTTGCAGACTTTTTGAATTAGTATTGTGTTTCTGCATGTTTGTATGAACACGTACCCAAGAAGCCTTTGTCTTGATCATCTCTACATGGCCTAAGAATTCAAGTAATAATAAAATATAGAATGCTGCTTTCTGTTCTACATCATTTTATCAAGATTTTCATATAGTTTATAGATAACAGACAATCCATACATAAATATTTACTCAAAAAGAGACTCACTATGTGTACATTGTAAAAGAGTTACTTTTACAATATATTTTATTTTCTTTGCCATTTCCTACAATTAAAACTTCAGTGAGATTCTAGGGGAATTCTTACTCTAGACAGGAAGGCATGTCCTTATTTATATGGGTTCTGTGGGAAAATAGAAGGCATAATTATAGCGATATTTTAGTCATCTGAGATGCAAGGTAGACACTATGATATTTAGCTGTTCTCACACACACACATCCTCTAGTCATATGCGGTAAGACGATTTACTCCCCCAGCTTCAGCCCTCTAGCCCTTACTGTAACACATTCCCACCTCTTTCAAGTGTATCACATTCAGCTTACAAGCGAGAAAGCTTATCTCCACAAAGCTGCACATGCAAAAGAACTAATTTATTCTGTATATTTTTAAAGTTGCTTCTATGGCAATTACAATATGCAAAGCTCTCATATGAAAATTAGCACGAATGAAGTCAATAGGTTTCTAAAGAAATTTCTTTTAAAAATTTTTACATAGTTTTAGGAGAGATTCCTGTTATAGAATTGACTTAAAAATCCTAAATAATAATTGTAAAACTAAAAATAATACTCTCTAATAAGTTCTGTGGGCTTTCATAGCATTTATTTATACAGAATCTCATTAAATTCATCTTCAACAACTTCTGTGGGACGTTTTTATCAGTATACTTGCTTACCCTGACTAATTCCACTCTTCAATATACAGTATTTTTCTAGTGCAGTCGCAGTGGAGAAGATACAAAAGAAATGCTAATTGAAGTAGATTATGCTGCTCTACAGGCTACCTCTATAAAAAGTGGCTTAAAAGACCACTGTCTCCCAACAAAATAGGCAGAAAGCAGTTCTGTGCTGACTCATAAGGGGTGATACACTGAAAAACTGCTTTTACCTTATTGGCAACACATGATAAGGTAGAAATTCTTGGTGGCTCCCTCCAGGCAGTACTGGTAATCCCGTTGTTGTTCTGGTGTTAATTTGGAAACTGATTGTGACTTGGGTTGAAAAGAAAAAAGAACATAAAATGATTTGACCAGAACTGGAAAAGGGCTCAGAGCAGACAAGGACAAACAGACAAACACAATGCTAAAAACAACATCTTGGTTGAATCTATTGCCTGGCTAAAACTCTGTACAGCTGTTTCACAGAAGTTCTGAAAAGGGAAGTGCAATATACCTCAATTTGCATTGGCTGGCTGATTCTGTTTTAAAGTATAGACTTGCAATACTCGTATTACACTTGTATTTTTGTTACTTGTATATACTTGTATTACAGATATGCACTTGTAATAAATCAGAACAGGTAAATGACAGCCTAAGTTTGTACTGACTTGTTTGTCCTGACAAGGAAAAATCCTGCCTCAGGAGTTCAAATTCTTCTCAGTTGTGCAAGTGTGACTTCAAATAAACTGATGTAGAAACAGATTCAGTATTTGTTCACACACAGAACTCAAGCCAACATGATATAACCGTTCTATTAAGTGACACACTTGTTTTGGTCCGAATCACAGCTGTATTAGACTAACATTAATACTTCAATTTAAGGTACTATATCAATTTAGTGTTCAGTTATCCACTCAAACAATTTAAATAATTCTTCTAAACTATTTTATCCAATAGGATAAGTTTCCTGTTTTGACACTACCTCTAAAAGTGATATATATATATTTTTAAAAACGAAACAGAGGCACTCTCAAATAATTCATACATAAAACTTAAATTTCTGTCTCTTTGTTAATCCTATCAATAACAGTGAAAAACCATCCCATGCAGTTCCTTTTAATTAAACCACACTAATTCATTTTAAACTGACATCCAGGATCAAGACAGATCTTAAACTAGGTGACTGCATATTGCCATAAATCCTTGTTCTTTTGCTCTCCACCGTCGCGTCAACTCAGCGCCCAGCATGTTCAAAGCAGACTGCATTTATTGGTCTCCCAGGAACCCAGCCTCAAGCAACAAAAAGGGGGAAAAGAAGCAGCAAAGAGGCTGGTGAACTAAACAGGAAGAGTGAAGGACAGAAAGCTGGCTGCCGGCCAAGTAGAATTTGCATAAATTTGGGGAAATTCTTGCTTATATTATTTTTACCATAAAGAACTTTGGAAATGATTCCCCCTTTTTTTTTAAATCAACTCTTAAACTGTATTTTTCAAATATTCTTCTTTCTTGGAAGATGTTTTTAAAATGGTTCTTTTTACAGCAAACAAGCACTTGTTCCATCAGCTGCCTATTACTACAAAAACAGGAAGCTCATTTCTTGCTTATGTTATCCACGCAGGATCTGAAGGGCCATATACAACTTAATTTGGCAGCTGCCCTGTTTCAGGATGAGGTGAAGTCTCAGACATGACACATCCCCTGCCAAGGTCCCGTCACCGATACACGCATATCCGCTCTGCGGGCGCACACGGAGCGGCCGTTGCACCTCGGCGTGGCCGTTATACCCCCGACCCCGCTCCCCTCAGCCGGCAGCGCCGCGGGAGGGCAGCGGCGCTTCCGGCGTACGGGAGCGAGCGGCGCCGGGCGGCCATCTTAGTTGGGGGCACGGCTGCTCGCGGGCCGCGCCGCCATGTCCCTTGAGGGCGGGGGCTGCCGTCGGCGGCGCGCGGGGGGAGGTGCCCATCCCGTCCCGCCGCTCCTCCCTCTGCCCGCCCGGAGCCGGCACCGGGCCGCCTGTGAGTCGTGGGGCCGCCGCGGGGCTGCGGAAGGGGGCGCGGCGGGCGGGCTGGGGCTCCGCTCCCCCTTCCCTTTCCACTCCTGAAGGGCGCGGAGTGAGCGCAGGGCACCGCGGCAGGCGGGATCCCGGGCTGAGCCGCCCGGCCGGGGGGAGCAGAGCTGCCCCTTCAGGCCGGCCTAAACTCAGGCTGCACCAGCAGAAAGGTCTCGCCTCGGGACCCGAGCGCCGCAGTGGGAATCAAAGCGTTTGTGCCTCGTCCAAGGCCGCGGTGCCCGGGCGGCACAGCCGCGGCTGCGGCGCTTGGAGCTCGGTATGGCGCGGCCCTGCTGTGGTGGGGCCGTGCCTCGGCGCGAGGGGCGGCGTCTCCGCGGTCCAGCACTGCCGAGAGGCTTCATCCAAAGCGCGTAGTGTAGGGTGAGGGAGTTGCTGCCCTTCGGAGGCTTTCAGGGTTTGAGCTGTCGCTGAGGAAAGCGGCAGCAAACGCGGGGAACGAAGCGCGGGCGTAGGAAGCTGCGTTGGAGCTCGTTCCCCGGGCAGCATGTGCCAGCCCCGCCGTAGAAACACCTGGCCCTGAGGAACTGGCTTCGTGTGAAGAGCCTCCTCTGCAAGGTGCCCTTACGTCAGGGGGAGATCAGGTCACTTCTCCTTTGCCTCTGTGTGGAAGCAAGAACTTGAATGCCATCACCAGAGATGCGTGGGAGCACTTTGCTCACAGGAGGCAATGAGCAATAAAAACAAACTGTTAACTACCTGGTTTTAACGTCTTGTTTTTCTGCACAAAGTACAAAGTCCTGCCAGGGGTCAGAGGCTGGAAGTCTAAGCAATGTAGTTAGTTTAGCTATTAACTCAGACTGGGTCAGTACCGTTTCTTTGTCTATGTTTTTAATTATTGTATTTGAATAATGGGGCTACTCAGCTAACACGAAGAACAGTTAGCAGGATCAAGGCTCAAATGCTTGTTTCTGTGTAACTTCTAAAGTAATTACATCTCCAAACAGGATTCAGGCTAAATCACAAAATAATAGCATAATTTAGGTTGGAAGGGCCCTTTTAGAGGTCACCTGGTCTAGCCTTGCTCTTGCTAAAAGCAGGGCTGACCTCAAAGTTGCGTCAAGTTGTTTGGGGCCTCATCCAGTTGGGGTTTGAATAGCTCATAGGAATTCCTTCACATGCATACTCAGCAGCCTGAAAAGTAAAATAATTGAAGTCAAACTGAGTAAATCTGTTAAATTCTGAAGGGCTTTCTCAATGTAGAAGGAAGCCAATGCTAAAGACTTGCTTCCAAAACAAGCTAAGAGTAACCTGTTTGTACAGCTGAAAGGCTCAGTAGGAATTTGGCAGGATGAAGCCTGTCATTGTGGTGCACGGTGGAGCTGGTCGGATCTTTAAAGAACAAGAAAAAGGATGTTGTTCTGGGGTTGTCAGAGCTGCACTGCAAGGTTATGGGATCCTGAAGCAAGGAGGCACTGCCTTGGATGCAGTTGAGGAAGCAGTACGATCAATGGAAGATGATCCTCATTTCAATGCAGGTAATTTTTCAAGAATGTTGTTGTTATCAAGAATTAAATGGGTTTCAAATCATTATGCATTTAAAATGTTTTGTCCTGCTGATTCTGAAAATGCTGACTTGTGTTTTCTTTGAACTGTGCGCATTGCAGTGGAGTAAATATTTGCATTACAAATACCTTATTTCTCTGTATAATAAAATAGCATGGTATGTATAGTAGTTTCTTGTGAGCACGCTTAGGCAGGTGGATTAATCTTTCTCAGTTTTCAGGTATTTTATACCTGCTGTTACGTTCTGGTACTGCAATATTACTGTTCTGTGAATGTTCTATTATTTTGTGCTGTCCTAAAGACATGGATTCCTCAGTGGAGTATATGTGTAGTTAATGTTCATATTTAAATCACTTGAACATAGCTTTGAGCAAAATTTGAGACTTAATTTTTGGCCTTTACCTGAGGAAGCTGAGGAAGGCTGTTCTTGGAAATCTTAGGTTTTTTTTTTTTTTAAATTCTTGTAATTAGTGCTTTGGTAAATAATATTACAAAAATAATGTAACAATGTTATGTCATTGAGTTAATACATTAAAGATATTAATCTGAACTTCCTAACAAATAATGTGTTTGTATTTTCTAGTATCTTTCTCTTCTTTATATGACCTTAGGTTTATTGTTTTGATGAATTTCAGTGAAAATATTTCCCCACCCCTACCAAAGTATTTCAGGAATGAACATGAAAAAGAAACACTTGTCAGTATTTGGCATTTTAGATAGCGTGCTTATTTGTGATGTGGACATTCTGTCTGCAGAGATTCACTTACTTCTTCTCACCTTGTAATTGAAGGTGAGGGAAAGATTTTACTTCATATTAAAGTTATATTGTTTGTAACTGACTTGGGTTGAACTTCTTGCTTTTTAGAAGACAATTGTGAAGCAGACTTGGAGATGCAATATATGCTATGAGGCTATTATATATTTAACATCAGGCTTGTGTTCTCTCATAGCTTATAATTTAGCATATTAACTTGTATTTCTCTTTACCCATTCTCTAAATCTGTCACTAACCTTTAGAACTTTGTATTGCTTAGGTCAGTAAATCAGTACCTATTTGGCCTTTAGCTCATCATACTTTCTGGGGTACGTCTCAAAATATCTCCTCTGGACAGACAATTTAGACTTCTTATTGTACAAACATCAGCTGCTTTGGGATAGGAAAACATCCCTTATTCTTGAGGAACCTCTCTGACTTCAGTAGAGTTCTGCCTGATATTAGGTGTCCAGTTGTTGATGTGGAAGCAACTTCAGTACAACTTTAAGCTTAAAGATTCTTCTCATGTCTTCCTTAATCATTCCATGGAAACAGTTGCATACTTTCTTGGTTTGTTATACATTGGTTTTGATGGGTCTGTAAACCAAAGTTATTTAGACAGGAAGCATGTTTTAACTCTGTGTGACTTTCTCTGTAGTGAAAGCCTACTTTATAATGGTCTGCTTAGGCTCATTTAACTTACAACAGCCTGAAGGATTTGTACACTTTTCCTGGTGAGTAGAAGCACAATAACTAGCAGTATTCTGCGTTTTGGATATGAACTTTAAAAAAAATTTTTTTTTTTTGTAACCCTTCATTTGGGATCTAATCACTAGTGGTGGGGGGGTGTATGTGTGGTTTTGTTTTGTTTTGTTTTTCTTTTTTTGACCATGCTGAGTTTTGGAAATGGGTGAGAAAAGGTGAAATGACACATGACAGGATGTTTTCCTTCTTTTGGAGCATCAATCTGGCTCTTCCTCTGGAGACATTTTCACTGACTTCTGCTCCACCTGTATTTCTAATTTGTTTCTGGTGTTGTGGGAGGGAAGATTGAGCAGGTGCTTCAAAGCTACCCTCCTTCACCAGAGCAGGAATTCCAGTCTCTCTCTGAGTTCAGTCGTTGAACTGACAACTGTGAGCTGTGTATGCTGCTTTAGAAATGATCATATTGTTTGAGGAAAGGACCTTAGTCTTTACCATATTCAGTGACCATTAGTTATAACTAATGTTTTGCTTAACATATGAAGTGCAATATGTGTATGTGACAGCCTTTTTCATGGTCTGAGGTCGCGTTTATCCTTGATGGAAAATAAAATAAACTGCTTTTTTTTTTTTTTTTTTGTCTAAGGGCATTTACTCCAACTTCTTTGTTCTAATAATTTAGTATTTATACCTTGTTTGTAATATATTAAATGACCAGTTTTTAGCAACACTTGTTTAAACTGTGTCCTTATGAACCTTAAGCCCTTGTTTAAGTTTGACTATTTTGATCTAAATGGCAAGTAGTCTTGTAATCACTTACATGTACATCTAACTGTGTTAATGCTCATTAGATACAGCTGCTCTCAGTAGTTGGAGAGAATGAGCTGAAAGCTATGCAAAGAGGGCCCTGATTGGAGTGGCTGTTTAAAACTCACCATGTGGCATTTATCTCTATAAAAGAAAAAGCAGTTTTATTGTAATGTTTTCTAGAAAAACGTGGACATTGCTAAGAGGCAACAAGAAAGATTGGGAAGAATGCACATGAGGATCAAGCTATGTCCCTTTTCAAATAATAGGCTTCAGCTGTACTTTAGTTGCATCTCCATGTAGGCTTGGTGTTGGGGCTTGGCAGCTATACTGTCTTCTGAAATTACCACCTTAATGAGTTGTGCAGCATATAACTTACAATAAAGTCATCAAGTTCTGCTTGTGGTGAGGAAGTGATCATGGCTCTATTTCCTTCATGCCATATCTCTGATGATTAGCAGTATTAACTAGCTTGGTCTGTGTACTTCAGATATAAGAACTGTCACTCCAGTACAATGATCCTCACACACTTCTTCCTTCCTAGGCTTTTTGCTGGACTTAGCTACAGTGTAGTCTGTAGATAGAGGGAATTGGGGTAGTTCTCCAAGCATCCTTGCTGTAATTTGGAAAATGCCAGATGCATTTGTTATTTGTGGTCCCTTAGATTTTCCCTCTTTGTTGTGTCTCTGCTTTGTTCCCCTGCCCTTAGCTCATAATGGAGCCAAACTTTTTTTTTTTTCCCCAGTGCTGCTGTGATTAGATAGTATCCTCAGAGGCAGGTAGGCCCCACCTGCCATGCTGGAAGGCAGGTGAAAAGACAGTCTGATCTGGAAGCACTTCAGTAACCAGTCAGCAGGCATTTGTAACCACAGAAGGAAGGGTTCATGCTACCTCAGCTAAACAGAAATTTCTTATCTAGCCTTGCCTTATTGTACCAACTTTCATTGCCGTCAGCAGATAGGTCTAGATAGGTCTCTAAGGCAAGTGGGATGAATTGTGCTTTGAGGGTGCCTGTCTCTCTCCATTGGCTATAAAAGGAGCCTTTTGTAGGCAGCTACCTTCAGCCAGGTGAACTTTCCAGCAGTTTTCTGCTCAGGATATGACAGGAGTAGCTTATTTATTTTATTCCTTTATTCCTTTGGGAAAAGGAAGGGCCCTTTTCTTTCAGCAAGAAAGAAGAAGCTGAGTTCTGTAAATGTTAATTTACAGGAGGTGGATGCCTGACACAATGATTAATCAGTGAATGAAATGCTAAGGTATATCCTCTGAGAGATCTCCAGTAGATATGGATTACTGTAAAAGCAGTCATGAAAGGGACTGGTAGGACTTCCCTTGAAGCCATGCTCTGGTCACTGGTGTCTGAGAAAGCTTCTAGTACTGGTGGGGATTTCAAGATCATGGGCTAGAGAGCCTACCTTGAGAAAGGAAACTAAGCATGTCATAACATGGCTTATCTAAGAAAATAGTGAAGGCAAATTCCTTGCATCAAAACAAGGGAGAAGCTGGAAGAATGATGTTAGTACAGGGGGCACGAGGAAGTTGCCTATAAGCTTTCCATAGATGAGAGTAGTCTAGAAATCAGCATGTTCTGAATGATGCAGGACTGAACTCTGGAATAGTCATTGTTTTTGGAGAGAAGCAAAAACTGACTTTTTGGGGCAGAGTTCAGGTGTGTGTGAGTTGGGGGGAGATTTTGAGGATTACAGAATTTTGTTGCCTTGTGTAACAGAGGATTGAACTTTATATATTTAGGTCTGAAATACACTGGTATAGAAGTCTCATGTCAACAGTTATTAATAGTGGTTTCTGACCTGCTTTAATGTTGATTTAGCAGAATAAAAATTTGTTTTAGCTTTGCATAGTCTTCAAGTCTTTCTACATGGATTAGAGTGAGTCTACCAGGACTTTTTTTTACTTATTTCTGTTTAGTCTTCTCTGTAACTATCAGCAAGAGTTCTGCACTTGGTCACTTGCAGCTTACCATTCCCCTGCGATACAGTTATTGGCATTATTTAAAAAAAAAAAAAAAAAAAAAGGCAATTTGCATTATCTCATTTTGAATTTCATTAATTTTAGACTAGGTTAGTGATAGCACTGATAATTATAAAAGAAAATAACTACCCACCGTTTTATTACTTGATATTATTATTATTTTTTTTAATTCTTCCATCTACTGTTTTTATTTGGCAGTGAAGAACTTGGTATTTCAAGTTTTTGTTACACTAGTGAGTAGATGCTTTAGCCTTTCATTCTGCTCTATCAATTTCAGCAATTTCTTGGACTGTTAGTGAGATACTAATCTCCTGATAGGATTGAACCCTAAACTATATTGCTGGGTTGTGTTGTATCCTACTGTTGGAAAAAAATATAAAGGTAAAATAGCTTTATGTATACATAAAGTGATTTGGGGTACAGAGAGTCCTGTTTATGACTGTTTATCGCTTTATCTTTCATACCTAATATACCATTTCAGATGGGATTACACTAATGGTGTTCCATATACTGAATTAATGATTTGTGTTTGAGTCACAAGTGTGTTTTCCATCTCATAAAAGAATAAAAAAAACCCTTCATTTTTAAGTAGTCATTGTACTATGCGAGACTTCTGTTAATGGCACTGGGTTTTGCCAAGTATAACCATACTTGGCAGCGTTTCTGCAATTCTTTTTATAATCAGGAGGTAGTCACTTTCAATAAGTCAGAAGACAAACTGGGAAAGAGAAAGCGTGCTTGATAATGTCTAATAATTGAATCGCGTGATGGTTAGCTCTTAATAACTTTCTTCTTTTTCCCTTCCTTCCCTGTGTGTTTTTTTTTCTTTAGGCTGTGGATCTGTTCTAAATGAAAAAGGTGAAGTAGAAATGGATGCCATTATTATGGATGGAAAGAATCTAGCCTCAGGAGCAGTTTCTGCAGTTAAACATGTAGCAAACCCAATAAAACTTGCTCGACTTGTCATGGAAAAGGTATGCTGAATGTGTACTTGCATATGAAACTTTCTTTCCCTTAGAACTTCATCCAGTATATTGATACACCTTGCTGATGATGTTTGTGTAGTGCTTTAAATTGGGAAGGAAGGCAGAAATGGGTGGTAGTGTTTGGAAACTATGGTCATGACCATAAAGAACTTTTATTTTAAGGGTTTTTAAGTGCTGATTAAAAATAGCATTCTAAGAAAACCTGAGTTGTGACATGCAATTGAAAGTTCAAGGAGAAAGTGACCTATGCATGTCAGTCTTCTGCAGCATCATAGCTAGTGTTGAAAGTTTTGGTGGTGGGTAGGTTTTTGTTTTGTTTTTGTTTTAAGAGCTGTTTTGCTGTCGCTGAGTCTTCTACTCAACCTTACAAGGTAAAAGCTGAATAATGTACTAAGAGACTTTTCAGTGACATGAAACTGAACAAAATGACCTGATAATTCATCTGTCCGTGTAGTATGGTTTTATGGTATTCTATGTGGCCTTCTCCACTGCAACCCATTCAGATGGTAGCCTTAGTGTTAGTCATGATCTTTCTAGAAGGTAACACTAGCACTATATGATGGTGACAGAGATTTTCCAACAGAATCGAACTTACCAGTCAGGGCAGCAAAATGATTACTACTTGCCCAGCCTTCTACATAAAATCAATCCCACCTTACTCCACTAAGAATTCCTTCTTACTATCTGCCACAGCAGATTTCTCTTGTTTTTCAGAAATGGTGCAATTGCTATAGTTCAGACGATAAAGCACGCTATTTGTGTGATATGTGCATCTGTTTTACCATAACTAGACTCTGACTGTGATCAAAAAGTTTGTACCATTTCTGGTGTGTGCGTTTTTCATCCTGCTAGTGCAGCTACACTGTGGTTGAAAAGGAATTGTATTTGCAAGAACACTTATTGACAAAGAGGATTTATGTTTCTTTAACCTTTCAAAGTGACTTTTGAGAAGATGAAATCTTTTTCTAATCTATAAAGAAGATTTAAATGCAGCTTGTCCTCAGAAGCTTTCAAAGGATGTAAGAATTATTTTTGCCCTTAATTGGAGGGTAGTTCTGTTTCTAAAAGCAGAACTTTTCAGTAAAATAATTAATATAGATATTTTTTAAAATGTGTGCCTACCAGAAAACAATGTTGAAACTTGTGATGAATAAGCTTTTTGTCCCTTTATATGGGATTTATCCTGTTATTTAACCAGGACAAATAAGTGAGTGTAATTGGTAGACAGCTTCACAAGACCAGACACTTTGTAATTTGAGAGCATAGGTGGAGGTTCAGGGGAGGCATCTCTTTTAGGATGCTGGGGGGAAAAATCTGTATTTTTTTCTTCTTCTGTAAATCATTTCTTTTAATGCCATTCAGTTCATGTTCCAAAATCACTGACTTGGTCTCCATCCTCTAATGATGAAGTTCCATTTAAGTCAACAAGAATAAAGTCAAGACAGCAGAAATTTTCTGAGAAAATAACATCCCAAAGCATTTAAAAGCAAAAAACCAACCAACTTCCCCCCCCCCGCCCCACCCCAAACCCAAACCAAAAAACTTTCCTATGTCTTTGTCATGTATAATGAGGTCTTTCTTGTCATTGTGTGGTGCTTCTAATGCTCAAAATGTTGAGGCAAAATTTGAAATGAAATAGTAAAATCCAACTGTACAGGACCAAACATAATTGTATGTCTCTAAAAACATGAAATGAAAAGCACTTCCATTTTGTGGTGAAGTGTATTTCTGTTTGCCTGGATGCCAGGAATTCTGTGTAGATGATAAAGATCAAATATATATGTCAGCATGAACTGTTTGATGTATCTTAAGGTAAGTTTTTGTAGCTTCTGTGGTAGATATTACAAATTGGAATACCACGTTATGCCCTTCTGTTGGTCTTAGGTAGGAATTATGAGACACCAACTCAGGCTAATTCACAGTACTTTTCAGAGTGTATTTTATTTGTCATGCTTTACTGTGGATAAACCTAATTTTCTTCTGACATTGCATGTGTTGTTTTAATGGATACCCTGTTCACAGAAGATAACAACTAAAGGAAAATATTCTATTAAATAAATGAAAGACTTTTCCATATATAGTATTTCTTTTCCTTGAGGGAAGAGGGAACAAAGGAGGAAGAAAATTAGATATGGAATTAAAAAATACTTTGAACTCAGTGACCTGTGGATGATGAGTTTGGAGTTCTCATGGGGTCCTGATCATATTTAAAGAAAAAATGAAAAACACCACCACCAACAAAAAGCACCTCTTGTAATTATCTGTATTTCTGTTTGTTTTGTGGAACAGTAGGGGCTCCATCTGGTGGTCAAAGTAACGCCTGAAAATTTTGCTGCACACGTGTGTCTTGTAGGCTGTCACACCATCACTGGGCTCAAACTTGTCCAAACTCATAGTGTAGAGGAAAGGCGGGCACCAGAATGATTTCCATTCATCACTTACTAAAATATTGAATGTACCCATCTCTAGAGATGAAAGACTTAGTTCATTAACTAGCTAATCCAACAAATCCTTGAGGAAGCAGGTAAATTCCTGTTAAACTATTACTGTTTGCAGTGAACAAAAATATGATGCATTGCAAGGGCTTTTTATTTTTTCCAATGGGGCAGGTGATCCCCCGCCGCTGCCCCAACACACTTATTAGGTGGATATCATGAACATTGGAACATTGCTTTATTGCAGTACATGAGCTGCCTGTGTACACATTTTCCCCCACTGAGTCGCCCAGGTCTTTAAATTAGACAAAGGAGACCTTAACTTAGAACATAGGCTCCATAACACCAAGGTGCTAATCTTTGCTGTGTTCTGTGTGATGCCAGGATTGTTAAATAAACAATTTTGGTCTGAATTCCAGGCAAGTGCAGAAGCTTAAGGGTCTTTTTCCTCCCAATATTCCATAAAATTAATGAAACTTGCTATCATTTGTTGTTTCTTATTCAGACCTCTTTTTGTCTTTTTGGACTACTTTGTATAAAAGTGTCCCATTAAAAATTAGGCACTTAAAGTTAGCAAATGCATTTGTGAAGCTGTGGAAGAAGGATGAGACAAATATGCTTTCGTGTTTGTTTGACAGTGTTCTACCCACTCTTTTGATGGACAGTATACATTGAAGGAAAAACAAATTAACTTCTCCCTCAGGTAACTTTTCTCAGTGAGGACTGCAAAAAAACTATCACAGAAGCTTATTTCTCTATGTGCAAATATTTCTTGCTTGTGGATCTCATGGGAGTGGATGTGTTATCAGAATACGCATATGGGAGGGAACACTTAAAAAGCTTTAAAAAAATGTTCAAAGAATAATATTGTCTCTATTCCTGAAGCAAGTAAGTGATGGAGGAGATGGCCTTCTGATATAGATAAAGTCAAAAGAAAAATTCAGTGGTATTTTCTAAAAATAAAATTTGAAGTATTGAATCATGTGCTTCTGGTGGTTTAGTTACAATGGCAGAGGGAGGCAGTATTGTACAAAGACGTTCTGTTCCAAGTCCAAGAACACTCAGCTTTGTCAGAAATAGGTAGATCTTTTATTGTTTGGTAACACCTCTTACTATGTAATATTGTTGTCCACTCTTTCAAACATACAGAAAACTTCTTCCTTGTAACCCTTAGTCTTGTTCTGTATGAAGTGCTGTCATGAAGTAAGGACTTAACTTGCAGGAAAAAGATACTTAACTGTTTTCAAATGTTTGTTATTAGGGCTACCGCATGTGTGAATGACCATTCAGGAGTGGGTTTAAAGTGTATTCACATTTCTTATTTGTATAAATGTTTGAAAACATTAGTACAGAGACTGTATTAGGCTGAGGCTGAGCTCAGTGTCTGTGGTTTGGCAAGAGGTTCTGCTCAAATCTTCAATCCTTCTTTAAAAAAGAATAAAAAATATAATATGCAATGCTCATTGCATTGGCTTGCTCATGGTAGTGATTGCTGGTCATTGCTTTAGAAAGCCACAGAAGTTGCTGGCCTGCAGCATCTTAAAGTGTGAAGCTTTGAGACTATAACTGTTCTGCAGAATCCAGCATGACACAAAAACAGTGAAACTTCTGGCATCCTAGCTTTAGGAGGAGAAGCAGTGCACATACCGCTGCGATGCTCTGCAGGGCTTATGAGCCTGGCTGTCTGACACATGACTGCTTCCAACATCTTGCAATTCTACTTTTTGGACCTAAGCTGGTAACTGTGTGCTATGTTATAAGGTCTTAACGCTTTAAGTTAGTTGCTGTGCTCTGAAATAACTTTGTACGATATCATTAGACCACCACTCCAAAAGCTTCACCACTTTGAACAGTTATGGCTGTGTACTGGTATAAGAAGTTGATGCTTATTTTTGGATGCTTATTTTAAAAAAACTAAATTAGATTTTAGAGCTCCTAATAAAGTAGGAGGACTAATGAAACAAATCTGTTTGGCAGGTTTCTCTAAAATAAAAAATAAGGCATACAGAGTTTGAAGCATGGATTTGACTAAGGTTGTTGACTTAAGATCAAGTACACTGCTGAACAAAGGGATCAAAACAGAACTTCTGCAAATCTAAATATTGTTAGAAGAGAGCAAGCTATCTTTTTGTGAAATCTGAGAACAGTATTCTATTCTTAAATATGAAATTCAGGGTCCATAACAGCAGCAGCTAGTAAGGGAAGTATTATAAATAAAATGATTTAGCTGATGTTAAAAAAACACTTTAGCATATGATATTTAAATCTTTTTGCTGTTTTACTCCTACAAGGTGTAGTTACTTTGACCAGAGCAGGAATTCATTTACCATTCTTTCTTTCTGATTAAAGTCATTCTAGGTCTCTTAGTTAACTGGACAAACCAATTATTTAGATAAATAATGACTTGGTGATTGACTGAAGATGATACAAAAGTTGTGTGCAAATTAGCAAAAAGAGCAAACTTACCAATTTTCCTTTTCCTACTGTAGTCAGTATTAAATAGATTAATGTAATTCTATTCTACTAATGCTGAAGGCTTGTATCTGTTTTGTGGAAAGCTGTAACATTTTTGTAGTGGAAGAGGAGATAGGCATAGAAATCTGGGAAGTTTAAAAAACGAAACCAAATCTGGAATATTCTTTAGATACATATTTTTAAAAATGAAGAGCGATTATTCAGAATCGCTCATACAAGACAGAACAAATATCGTCAGTGAATTTCTTTTCTGCCTTCCCCAGACGAAGCACATGCTGCTGACTGACCATGGTGCACACCTGTTTGCTCAGGCCATGGGTGTTCCTGAAATCCCAGAGGAGAAACTCATAACTGAAAGATCCCGGGAGAGATGGAAGAAGAACCTTGAGCCAGATTCCAACCCTGAAGAGTTTCAGAAGTAGGGTTTTCATAAAATATGTTTTGTTTTTAAATACAGGTAACTGGTTTGTGCTATCGGTCCAAAAAACCCAGAATTTGTAGGCTTGTTCTCAGATTTGAGAATACTTCATTTCTGATAGATACATGATTTGGTACCATCTTCAGAATATGTCCTCAGTGAAAGTAATGAACCATCAAGTCTTCAGTATATTTGCTTTGTGTAAGTAACTGGAGCTTAATCAACAAAGTTCTTAATGCTCAAGAAGGAAGATTGTTGCTCGCTTTGACTTAGTGTGGGTTTTGTGGCATTAATGGCGGACAAAATTAGAACTTGTTATTGCTCTTAAAATCACCAGATACAGAAGTGCCTAGAGCAGCTTTAACAAACAAGGAGGTGTAGTTATTTACCACAGATGAACGGTGGTTAAAAAAAAAAAAATCTACAGTCCGCATTTTAAAACAGCCAATGTCTATTAAAAAAAAAAATTAAAGCTGGTTTTGGAAAGTAAATGATCAGGTGTCTCCTTAAACTGGATTAGATAGTTAAACTGCATCTGAATTTGGTCAGTAGGACCTTCTGAGTGCTGATACGGCTGTTGGTAGTGGGGAGAAGAAAAACTAGACCAAGAAGTTCAGTATAGTGGTGGATATTAATATGTATGTAATTGGATTGTATTAGACACCAAAAAATGAAAGTCATTTGAAAAATAAGCAAACTTGGCATAAGAAAGTGGAGAGGAAGGTGGAATGGAGGTAAAAAGAGGAAAAATCATCAAGTATCAAAAATGTTTTTTTTCCAGCGTGGTGAGATAGGCATAAATATTATTGTTTTAAGCTTCCATTTTTATGGCAGTGGTTGTGGCATAGGAAAATACTGTGTTACATACTGTCGCTTGCATGTTCTGTGAAGTAGTAGTAATGAGGGAATGAGAGATGAAGAATTTGTGGATCAGAAAGAAGAAATTTCTTCTATGGGCATGTTAATTAAAGTCCATGAAATGGGGCCACAAAAAAACAAATTATATGTTACTTCTGATAAACTGATAAAAGCAAAACAAATTCACAAGACCAGTGTAAATATGGCCTTATAAACAAAGTGAAGTTGTTCCTTGACCAAAAGGTCTAAGTCATAGTTCATCTTGTATACGACACAAGTGGTTTGATCCATTGCCTGTCAAGGACTGTGTGGTGAAATTCATTCTCAAAATTTTGAGGATGGAGTAGCCCCCACTGTCTCATATGTAAGTTGGAACGGCATCGTATCTGAGTCTCTGTGCGTTCTGCATAACTGCTTAAAAAAACCTCTCTTATTTGTAATAGTGTTAAGCATCTTCAATCTCAGCATTGTCTCAGTCTGGACTACCTGATAGTGAAAGGCTTGTGTATTTCTTAGGGGCTTGAGAATTTTGTCATCTTAGTCACCATGTTCTTTTTCTGACAACCAGTGCCCCCAAACATCAGCAAATTCAGCGTTGATAGCAAGTCTTTTTGTTAGCTTGTTTGTTCCTGTACTGTATGTAGAAAGTTCTTTTTCCTCGTTGTGTCCACGGTGATTACGCAGAAACCTGCCTAAGGTAAACGGGCAGAAGGTGAAAGTATTATTAGTTAGAGATAACATAATACAAGATCATACTGGGAAGCTGAAGGTTGGCGTGTACTTCACTGTCAGTCCTCAGGTCCTAATAATGTATCCGTTGACTGTATTGGAAATCTTGGGGGTTCATGGCTTTCCAAGCAGAAGTTTGGTGTCCCCTGAAAAGAGACCTTTGTCTTCTGCTGGTTACAAACCTGCACTGATTCACCAAACCTGAATATTGAGAGCATATTTCTGAGAACATGTTAAAAGTTTGTGATTCCATTGCATGTACAATGTAATATCTTGTACCCCTTTTGCTGAGAATAAGGTGTGGTTTGTTTTATCTTCAGTCTCTCATTCCAAACGTTTGTAACAGATGGATGGGTGGGAAGCCCATCTGCAGCATCATATCAGTTTGAGATGAGGTCCATCTCCACATAAATGTCAGAGCAGTCTGTAAGGTGTGTGATTCATCAGTCAGCTTTGATTTGCTGTGAATGAAGCGTAGGGATCGGCAGTATGATATTTTACATAAGCAGGAAAGAACTGGAAGTTGGTTCCCTGTGAGATCGATTGTGGGTTTCATGATGCACAAAGACTTTGCTTGACTTAATTAGCTTTGATTTTGGGGGGGGTTATAAAGAGACTCTCACCAATGCCCAGACAACTGCCGAAGGTATTCTCATTCCAGTCACCTGTTGGGCAGTTTCTTGAAGGATCAGAACAAAGTCTTTTCCTTTGTGGAGGGATTTAGATATTTTGAATACATCTCTCCTAACTAGATACTATTTTATGTCATTATGTGACAAATTACAATTACCAAAATATGAAGACAGACACTCAAGCTCTTGCTTCCTGATACTGTCTTGCTTCTCAATCAATAAGTGTTACAGTAGGTTACAGTAGCCTCTCTCTCTCTACTATACAAATGTATTTTTTTAAGTAGCCTCTTAAAACTGACTTTTCTGTGCTGAAGAAATCAAGCAATTGTTGAGACTTTTGTTTTTTTCTCCCTTCAGTGCATGAAGATTTTTAAGCCGGTATGCAGCTCCAAAAGATTCTACTGGCCAAGTGGTTTAAACCTCAAAATTACTTGGCTACAAAGTACAAAGAGGAAAATATGTATTAATGATGCATTATGAAATACTTGTTGAGAGGCACATAAATAACCTTTCCTTTTTGTGGCATTCAGATGTTTAGGGGAATAAGGAAGAGGAAGGAGGAGGAAGAGGCAGGAAATGATTCAATAGATTCATAACACCATTGCACTCTCTTTCTGTATTTACCTGTTTTACATGCATTATTGTTAATGATTCAAGTTAGTCTCCCTTTGAGACATTGGAGACAATTCTTGCATCTTTGAGTTGCTGTGCAGGAGAAAGTTGTGCGTGCAGGTGTCACATGCAAAAAAAGCCTACTCCAGAACTCTAACGGCTGGAAGTATTCCTGCCCTGTGGGGTATTTTCGTTTTTTGGTTTTTTTTTCCTCCCCAAGTGGAAGTTTCCGGGCTGTAAAGGTAAAACGGTCATAGGGGAGATCAGACAGATCAAAAAAATCAAGCGTGTTTTCTATGCTGTTAATTATAAAGCCATCAGAATTGTTGTGTATTGCTTGTTAGTTAAAAAGCTAGCATATTTTGTAATGAAAAGCATGGTAAAATGGCTTTTTCATGAGCACAGATCAAAGTTTTTCACATTGTAGTTTGCAGTGATTTTTTTCTCTTTTTTTAAAGCTACCTGAAAAATAGATGCAACATGCTTTGGCACGTATGCTTTAATTCTACCTGATTTTGTGAACTGTTTTTCTTGGCAGAGACCTGGGAACAGTCGGTGCTGTTGCCATAGACAGTGAAGGAAATGTAGCTTGTGCAACATCCACTGGAGGACTCTCTAATAAACTGATTGGCCGTGTTGGTGACACAGCATGCATAGGTATGGAGTGTGGGGACTTCCCTCTTGTTTTTTGGAGGTGTATCATTAAAAAAACACATCATATACATTCTCTCTTCTATTAGTGAGTTGAAACATAAATAATAGTACATATAAAATGGGTTCTAACATTCAAATATATCAAAACTCTAGCTCTTTAATACAACATGGATACTGCAAGTAGAGAGTAGGAGTAGAGGTGAGTTGTCATAATCATCATCCTCCAACACTTCTTTGATCTGGGAAAACGAGGGTGGGAATTTCTCTTTCTCCACCCTTCCTTAATAATAACATTTAGGTCTGGGTTTTTTTTGTGTCCTTTCTGTTCATTTTAATAATTTTATCCTTATTCCAAGCTCAGTTAAGTCAAAAATGTAGCCTGTTCTGCACTAAAATACTTTTTTCTTGATACTTGGGGAAGTAGGTGTAATTGTAATTACTGTGGTTTCATTATACCAGTGAGCCAGAAGTCTGGCAACTTTGAGTAAATTCCTGTTCTTGGAGAGCCCAGATAAGACTGTGTCAGAACCTAATAGATGTGGTGTGGAATAAAGGAAATATTTTAAGAGAACTCTTATCCAAGTATAAAGAGACACTTGAAATTCTTTCCCCAGGCTTGTTTCTCTCATGGGATGGATTTGCCCTTTGATTGCTTCAGGGTTCTACCATGGAGTTGAGATTTGGGAAATAATTGTTTTTAGTAAACCATATTCCAAACTCGGATAGCAGTGCTGTTGGCAGCTCATTATTATCATAGAGCTAATACTGGCTTTTTCTCACATCCTGAGTTACCGATATTCTGGTACCCTCTGCATTTTGAGTGATTTTTTTTCAACTTCATTTCTGATTGCAGCCTTCTCACTGAGTACTCTTGTTTGCAACTTTTGCCCTTACTAGAGGTCTGCAGGATTGGATACAGAGAAGCTAGTGATGCTTTTAACCATCGCAGCCTCTCGCCCATACACAATTTGAAAAGGAGGTTGACAGACTTATTGTGGCAATGTTTTTCACGTGTAAATCGGGATCTGTTGGAAGGGGACTATCACATGAAGAAAGAAGGGGAGGGAAAAATCTTTCATTGTTCTGCTCAGCCTCTTTCCCCTCCCCCAGTACCTTGTTTGTCCGTATAATCCCATGGTACACTCCTCCTTGCGCTCCTGGGAAATATTTTTCTTTGAAGATGTGCTAGAAGCAGGGGTGTTGGGCAAGCGGAAGCTTGGTGGAGAACAGGGTGTGGAATGTGCCTGCAAAACAGGGATGAGAAAAAGAGTTTGACAGAAGAAACACCCTGTTTGAGATAAGGAGTTAGGATTTCTTCAGGGGTGCTTTGTAATGCTCCAGCAGGGCCCAGGCTCTTCAAATCTCTCATCTGCTTTTGCTTTTGCAGATAAGTCCCCCACAAACATTGGTCAATTCACCAAAGTCTACATTTCCATCCTGTCTTCTCAAGTAGTGATGTTGTCTGACCTGGCATTCTGCATCCCATTGCTAGTCTGCTGATCCTCAACTTACTGTCCCTTGCTGTTCTGGAAAATATTTATGCCCACCCCTGTGAAGCTCTGGCCTGCTCCTGCTTCTCCTGCTCCAAGCAGATCACTGCTCTTCCAGCTCTCATAACTTGGCACCTGATTTCATCCCGCTGTTGCTGATTTCTCTCATACAGTCTACTGTTGAAATTGTGAGGCGGAAATGAGAAAGGAGTCAGTTGCTGACACTGCTCCCAGAAGTGAACAGAACTTCCATGCCATTAGGAAGAAATGGTTGGTACCTTTTTTTAAATAATGCAGAGCTTGTAAATTGTATTACAGAATATTGCCTTTTTTCTCTGAAAAGGAAGTGGAGGCTATGCTGACAACTATTCTGGTGCCACTTCAACCACAGGACATGGGGAGAGCATTATGAAAGTGGTCTTAGCTCGACTGATCCTCTATCACATGGAGCAAGGTATATTCCAAACTTCCTGTAAGCTAAACTAAGGAGGATAGGAAGTGTTGCCTAACGACAGGTTTAGGTTTATGTACCATCATTATAGAGCAGTTGTCCAAAGAGTAGTTCCCAGGAGTATGTGGTTGGATTCTCTCTCTTAAAAACAAACAAACAAAAAACCCCTGGAAGTATTAATAAAGCTAATGTAGCCTTAAACAGACAGAAATATCTATGCTGCTTGATGTTTAATCGTGTCTTAGATCAATGTGTGTTGAAAGATGATATTGTCTACTCTGTCATGTTTCACTGAAGTTTTCTTTAAGAAAGCTTCTTTTTCAATTTGAAACTGTGATTTTTGTGAACAAAGAAATAGAAAGCAAGTGAATACAAGACATTTTTAAGGAGGGAATGGGGGAAGGTTAGAGAGAAAAGAATCAAAGCTGTAATAAGAAAGTACGGAGTATCATGGTTCTAATGAACTGTAATGTTCCCTGTTTTAAGAAATTTGATTATAGCAACAGAATTGCTTTAAAGACACTTTAAAATAACTATGATTTAAATTTTCATTTTGTTTTGGAAAGTGTACTAAACTGGCTGGGTGGGTATGTGGTAAACAGCTGACACAGTGTGTCTGATGTGACTGTAATATAATCTGACTGTGGCATGACCCTTTGGAGCTTTACCTTCATAAGTTAGTCTGTCATCCAAACCCTTGATTATATTACAGCCTGTAAACATAGCCAGACAACATACTTGCATTGCATGCAGTTGAAGAACCGTTAATATAGATATCACCATTATTTTTAGAAAGCCATAGCTTTTAGGCATTGCAACGTAAATTACTTTGAGATCAACGCAATTGGAAATAGTTGGAAAACTTTCAATTTACATTTTTGTTAGAGAAGCAGTATGTAGAGAGACAAGTAACAGCTGAGAATATTTTAGTTAATGCTTCATAAGTGCTGTTTTCATACAATAGGTATAGTTCTCTGCAATTCTCTTGTTTCATCTTGAGGTTTCAGCATAAAATACACCTACAGGTTATTTCCCAAAGTTCTAACACATCGTGGTCTCTCCTCGTTCCCTGTATTATGTCACTGGTCATTGGATTTGTAAATGGCTTTCTAAGCTCTATTTAGTTTGAACTGTGCAAAGCAGTTTCTTCTCTTGCTTGAAATTAACTGCACCGCAAAAACCCATGCATTGACACCAGTTATCTTGCTTGTGATTTACCAGTAGGAAAGGAGAGCGAGGCTCAGATTAAAAAAAAAAAAAAAAAAAAAAAAAAAAAAAAAAAAAGAGAGAGAGAGAGAGAATCAATCCACATGTTCTTTTTTTAAAATTGGTTTGCACTTGTTCACCCTGCCTGTGCTTGCTCTGCCTTCTTTCACCCTTCCCGGAAGTATATCTTGGCTGCCAGGAGAATACCTCAACAATAGGCAGTTTCTTCACGTTTCAAGGAAGGCTCTGAAAATATTCCCCCAAATTATTGCAACTTCTGAGTCCTTGAGTTGTCAACCAAAGTAGCATGTTGAAGAACAACTATAAAACCTAACACACTGTTTGGTTCTTCAGTAATTTGCACAGTAAATATCTTATTTTGGGGCCAATACTGCAAAATGTGGTTACATGCTTAGAGAATAAATTATTTGGTCAGTCTTAACAGCTATTGGAATCTGTGCCTTATGGTGGCAGCTGTTGTCTTGATGAAAAAATCAGACAGTGAAATACTGACCCCTTGAAGTCAGTGCCACTGACTTGAATAGTCACAATGTCACCCGTACTGTCGGAGAATGGAGTTTTATCCTATCAGTTGCAAGTGCTGTGAATAATTCTCATTCTGCTGTTTTCGTTTGGTCTTGACTCAAAGTTTTGAGGGAAGGCATGCAGGTCAGTTGTTCCGCAACCTAAGTTGCATAACATTACAGATGATAGATATCTTAGACTGGGACAAAGCTAACTGCATTCCTGAATAGCTACTCAAGCTTGTAGTGAGCAAATATCCTGCAGCTATTACAGGCCTCTGTATATGATGTACACAGTAATTCTGATTTAAAAAAATATTCCTGATAATATGAATTAAGAGTTAAGAAAAGATGGAAGTTGCTTTGCTGCTGCTTTCTCTGATGCCTAGTCCATTTAGTCATTATCTTCCCTGATACTTTCAGAAGCTTCAGGAAGAGTAACACCAATGTCTGTGTTTGATGAGTTGTGGCAATGTGAAGTACATGCTTTGAGCGCCACTGTGTCCACTGGACTTGGAATACACGTAATGATGAAACTTTTGACTGTTTTAATGTATTTAAATCATAAATGCGTAAGACCTAGTTTGTGACAGGCCTTTGATGGAAAGCTTGCAGGCTGCCATTTTTCCCCTCAAATGCTGGCACATGGGATGTTGTGTCTTGAACACAGAGTTGATGAGTTAGTCTATATTGAAGACTGAAACTGAAGTATAATCTGAAGCTATTCATATTCCATCTCTGCAGCAGCACCATACCATAGCAGCTATTTGCAACCATCCAGAGCCTTCCTATAAAGTAAGCAGTTCCTATACTGCACTGGGAGTTTCTTGTCAGTTTAGTTAAAGGAGGAATTAGATTTGCTTAGCTCCATAGTGGGGGGTGAAACTTGAAGGGAATTTTAAAGTTTATTCCAAACAGATATTGTATAGTTGTTCTTCTTTTCAGGAATGTCACCAGAGATGGCTGCTGATGCTGCATTAGACTACATGAAGACACGAGTTGGGGGCTTGGGGGGTGTCGTTGTTGTTAACAGTTCAGGGGAGTGGGCAGCAAGGTTCTCCACCAAACAGATGTCTTGGGCTACTGTAAAGGATGACCAACTGTACTATGGGATTTACCCTGGGGAGAGGCATACAAAATCTGTTGATGAAGCACTTGCATCTGAAAATGAGGGATTCTGAGAATGAGGAAACATGGACAGTAAGGAAGAATGAAGATTTTCAATTTTTGTTGGAGGACGATGATGATTTAATCTTTCTGAAAGATCTGTACTTTTTTGATTGGTTCACAGGCATCATACATTTACAGTCAAAATGAAAC
Organism: Dromaius novaehollandiae; assembly: GCF_036370855.1. Classification (NCBI taxonomy): domain Eukaryota; kingdom Metazoa; phylum Chordata; class Aves; order Casuariiformes; family Dromaiidae; genus Dromaius; species Dromaius novaehollandiae. The sequence continues at coordinate 33,491,831 of NC_088100.1, read as the reverse complement.
CTGGCCAGAGTGATGTTAGCTTCAGTGGTCATGGATATTAGTGCTTATTAATATCTTTGGAAAATCCTGAGATCTTCCGCTTCTAGATAGGGAAGAGACTGGGCAATAGAGGTTTACAGATTTCCTGGTTAGTGTGCCTTAACTCTATGCTAAAGGGGAGCCTAAGTTCCAGTGTTAGAGGAAGTCCTTTCCATGCCCATTCTCAGTGACTCCTTCTAGGATGACTGAAGAGGTGAATACTTAGTAATTAAAAACTGAATTTTGAGTGTTGCTTCACTCGAGTCTTTTGAACAGTCATCCCATGATAACAAATTGTTGCTTACTGTTAAGGGTAGCTTATTCACAGGCTTGAGGTCACTGTCAGGAGAAAAAAATAATGAAGAAACTAGCCTTTCTTAAGAGTTGGGAAGTGTGATGTGTGCTAGGGAGGCTTATTTTATTCCATTCATAGGCATCAGACCTAGAATTAAAAAACAAAGACCACAGCAAAGTATGTTTAAAATGTTTTGAAGTATGAGTGGACAGTTAACAGGAAGGATTACTGACTCCCCATACCCACGGTAGTAATAAAGAAGGTCATGATTTCAATAAAAACAAATAAAGCAATCTTCACTGCTTAAATATGAAGATGATAGGCACCTTATAAGTCTAAACATGAGAGAGATTTATGATTAACTGGAAAGTAATTCTGTAAAAAGTCAAGTCATAAAACCAAGCTGTGCTAACATACATACAACTGCCTCTTTTAACAAGATTCTTTTCTTGTGTGAAGGCTGAAGTATTTTTGGGGAGGTTGTGATTTTTAAAAAGATACAAAATATTAAACTATATGATTTTAAAAAAATGATGTTCTGCATTACCTGTTTTCAATACAGTTTCTTCATTAAGATTTTGTATTTGTGAAGGAAAAAAGAGCAAGAATATTTAATGGATTTTTTTTCTGTTTTCTAACTTAACTACATCATCTGTGTGTTAAAACAGCATAATAATCTTGTACATTTTAGCTAGTGCCATGAGTTAAGTTTCTTCTGAAGACAGATTTGTATATTATAATTATATACCATCATACTGTGGAATGTTCCCTTTAGAAGATAACCCAAATAAACAGAAAAAAGTCTTCAATTATGTTTTGAAATTATTTGTACCTGTATCCCAACTCCATTAAGCCATGTTATTGAATTGGCTCATACAGAATGGTAAAAGTTGCCAAGATTGTCTGATCTCCTCTCTACTTTAATCCATGTTTTATTAGATGTTGCAGATGACTGGATGTGGACAGTGATGGTTCAGGAGTAGACAGCTCATGCAAAACACCCTTGGAGTACTCAGGTACTTCGTTGCACAAGAGAGCATAGAAGATGACTACTGATCTGATCATTAGCAGTTTATGAAATTATAAAGGTACTAAGGTATGCCTGCCTTTGATTTTAAAGAGAAATACTCGGTCTCTTGAGTAAAAACTAATTTTTTTCCCCTTCTGTGCATTAGGTACCAATCTCCCAGGCCCAGACTATTTTCCAGAAGAAAGCAGTGTTGTCTTAGTTTCATTGCCAGAATCTCAAGGGAATCCAGGTTTTTATGGTCAAGGTTCTATTTTGTTTACCTCACCTATGCCTAGCTGCAAGATCAAATTTAGGACAGGCAGTAGAAAAAAGGATGGCTGAAAATTTGGCTAGAGTTCTGCCAAATACCATTTTGCAACATTGCTTTGATCAAATTTATCTTGTGATTGAAAAAAGATCAAACTTGAAGAATTTTTTTTAAAGCTAAATTGTGATATATAGGCATGGATGTAGGCTCTCTAGAAGAGAAGAATGTCAAAGTCCTGTTTCATACCTGGTTTTAATCTGATTAAAGACTGTAGAGAGCATGTTCCCAATCACCATTTCTTTGTTGGAAGTGGTTGGAAAGACGGCACTTGACCCAGTATTGCCACAAACACCTGGTGCAACATCTCTGTCAAGGTCTGCTTTTATTATACACTCTGCATGGATGCAAGCATGTTCTGGTCAAGCTCTAACCTGACTGAAACCGAGTGACTGTTAGTGTAGCAGCAAGTGTAAACTAATACTGTATACCTGCTGAGTGCTTTATTGGCCTGGGTTTGGTGCTACACTAATGTGGACAGCTGGCTTCTGGTTAGCTTGAACAAGTTCACATCTGTCCAGAATGTACCATCAGCCACAGTAGCAGCACAGATGCAGTCTCAGGGCTGCCAGAAGGAATGCTGAACAGTTACTTAATTCACCTCAGCTGTACTCAGGAATATAGTGTAGTAGATTGCTGGCACTTAACAAAGAGCATTATTCTATATAGGTTCCTATATCATTCATCACCAGACTAGCTGGGCACTTTCCAACTGTGCATTAAGCAATGTGACTCCCATATGCTCTGTGTGATCTGTTCTGTCTTCCCTGTTCCTTGGTAGCGTGCTGTATATTCCTTTGTTGTGAAAAGGTATGTTTTTACAAAATTATGCATGTGTGCCACGTCTTTTTGATTGAAGCAGGATTGGAAATGAGGAGGCATGCCTTGCATAGGGAGTGATGACGTTTATGGTTCTGAGGCTGCGTGAAGTTTGCTCCACAGTTAAATGATGGCAGCTCACGCAGTGCATGAGTGTTTCCTTGTCACTGTGCTTAGGGCTACGTGGTTTCTTCCAGCTAGCTGACTGAGTCAAAACTAATCAGAAATCTATACAATTTCCCCATGTAATCTGAAGAGCAGATGGTTTTCTTGTAGAACGGTGTTTTCCTTTTTCATAAGAAAGTGGGATGACTGTCAGTGGTTAGGGATGGATCAAACTTTCTAACTAATTGGGGAACTGGGTATAAAACTGTTGTCCTCCTCTCTCCCTGTGCCCTTTTCACGTACAGTCTTTTGGTGGAACAGGGTAGACTGCACTGCTGCTGATATGAATAAGTTGCTGGTATTGCACTGGGCTTCCTGATTTTTGAATATGCACGTGTCCCCTTGTTTCTGTGAGTTTTGTGAAATTACCCTTACAAGAGCTTTAACACTTAACAGATTTTATAAGTATAATTGAAAGACTAACTTCAGGGGAGTATTTACACCAGGACAGGAAGTTGTGTGACATTGTTGTGCACTGCTAGTGGAAATGATCCTTTAATTGAAATGGCTGTGACCTGGATATCAAAGAAGGAAAATTAGAGGTCGGTTGCCAAGAAACTGAGTGTCCTTGGCCTGTAGCTAAGCAGCAACAGAGTTTTAATTATCTAATTAAAATGTGGCATCCCATTATTTTATATTGTTTATAATACCAGTTGTGTATTTTTTTTTCTAACTGCCCTGCAGGAAGGGTTCCTGTCCTGAGATGGTAGCAGCAAATGGAGTAGACGCCATAGAAATGAAGTTGTAGCAAAAGCATCAATGCAGTGATTGTTGACATTAGTCAGAAGTTGTTAGTTCCATGCAGGTTTTCCTTCTTTATGTTTGCTAGTTATGAGTAAGTAAAAATTGTTCTGTGAGAGACGTAGGACATTACTGTCCAGAAATTTGTTTTTATTTTTTCAGTATTCTACTTTGTCCTACATTTTAGCTCTGTGTCTCTAGGGTGGTTTTCACTGACTTTGAAATGTATCTTGGCAGAGCTTAATGGCCCTCACTGTTTTGCTTGTTTCTTTTCGGGTAAGCTTTGCCTTTGATTTGCTCCGATAAATATTTGCTGTGGGACATATTTCAATCTCGATTACGTCAGTATAAATTACAAGCACAGTCACTGAAGTCCCTGATTACACTTGAGTAAGTGAAATCAGACGTGGGCCTGCATGTCCAAAGTTGGTGTCTCCGTGATTCTTCAAACTTTCCTGGCTAATGACAGAGGAAAGCTAACAGGTGGGAAGGGTTCTATGGAAAGTAATGCTGTGTGGAAGGCAGAAGGCTCACCTCAGACAACGTTGAAGTGAAGAAGATGCCCAGGAAAACAGGTATATCCATACACTGAGAAATAAACAGATGTCAGATGGTTCACGTAAAAGAATCTAAGATCACACAGGTATGGATGAGTGAAGAGACACTTTGGTGTAGACATGTAAATGAAGAGCGAGGGGAATTTTACTCTCCACTGCACTCCTTACTTGCAGTTTACCGGGGGCATGTAAATACCCAGCAGTCTTTCAGTAAATGAACTTTGCTAGACCTGGCCATATGAGCTTTAACTTGAGTTATTTTTAATGTCCTTGCCTATTGGCCTTTGAAATTCTCCTTGGTTTAAGTGGTTCTAGTTTTCTTGCAGTTCCTGAGCAAGTCCCTTTCTGCTGAGAATATTATCTGTTACGTTGCAGTCGGTGTGTGCTGTGGTCCTCGAGCACTGCACTTTTGACCCTTTTCTGCTACTGCTTTACTACAACTTGAGCTGTGTAAGTGCCAGTAGCATGTAGCTTATGAAATACGCAGCTGCTACTCGGCTTATGGCTGTGCTCTGTCCTGTCTGCTTAGCAGCCAGTGAGCTTAGCAACCCGCATTGCCACGCATACATCACCCCACTGCATCATTTTGTGTATTGGCTCCTCATCGAATATGGCAAATATGTAATGATTTTTCTGCTGATACTCAAAACCTTGTAGAAGTTTGGGTCTAGCTACCATCTTCAAACCACAGCTGGTGATGACAGCAGAACTAAGAAGGCTGACTAGTAAGGGAGACCAAAAAAAAAAAAAAAAAAGGCTGTTAGAGGTGTTGGACTAATTTCTGCAAGTACAAATGATTGCAAAACTAATGTACACAGAAGTTTCATTGTTTTAGCACTGTTTTTTTCTTAGCAACTTTCAAATGTCTACTCACAGGCAGTTTCTAGAACAAACAACAAGCTTTCTCTTGTGAGCTGTAAAAAGTGCACACTTTCCTGGGTCATGAGTACTCTCATGTCCTCTGTCCTTGGAACTCATTTGTCTCATGGAGGAGAGGTATTGCCATATTGAGTATTTGTCTCCTTTTCTATATAAGATAACTTTTTTCTTTTTTTCAAGAAAACTTTTAACTTTACTCAGGAGATTTTACATAGCTATTCTCTCACCCCAGGGGAGGACCCTGCTGAGGCCCTTGGGAATGAATGTAACTCAGCTAGGCCTCTAGGAAGATGGTCATTCAGAAATGATGATACTAGGCAAAATCAGTGGAACATGAAACCCAGCACATTTTCAAGGATTTGAAGCCACAAGGGATCACAATTATTTGCTCTTACTTCCTAAATAAACAGGCCATGAGTCCTTATCTCCGCTATTTCTGCATTAAGTGAAGAACTTTGGTTGAAGGATGGTCTATTCCTACCACTGACTGCATGAAAAAAAGAGGACAGGACACACTTTGAGCAAAAGCATGTGAGTTATTTTTTAAATAATTGTTTTTAAATATTTGAGAAAAAATTGACCATTTTTGTGGCAGATAGTAGTTTTAAAAGTGAGAACATCTGTGCTGCCACCAGGCTGTTAGGAATCTCCACAGGCCTAGTGTGAGTTTATTAGAAATAGAGCTGATATTTCATATCCAGCGATACAAGGTATGTATTTTCTTGGAGACAAACCTGAACAAGTCTTGCATGTAACAGTAGTATTTATGTAACAATTCACATCTTCAGAGAAGCTACAAAAGCTGTGAACTGCTCTGCTCAACTGCTCAGTGGAGTATAGAGTTTATTATATTCAAACAGTTTTACTCTGATATGCATACAGGGAGATTAAACTACTACGCTGGGGCTGCAGAATGTGTCTGACACAGGGCCTGGATTGAAGTACTGGTTTGTGGCCTCCACAGTCCCAGGCTCCGTTCACTATATTATGTTGTTTTTACGGATAACGTTTAGACAAATAGATTTTGGCATATCAAAAGCTTAGCACACTCTCAGTAAATTGAGCAGGGCTTTAGCTGTTCAGTTTGTGATTTGTGTGTGCCTTATGCTTGGTTCTAATAATCTCAGTGACTACTGTATATTTACAGTGAAACTCACTTATAGCCTGAAGCATACTAGACTTTTTTTTCCCTAAAGCAGGAATAAGATATTTATGATAAGCTCTTGTTGTCACATTGAGATCTGCAAATATATTACTTTAAAGGAATCCTGCTTCATTCTAAAAAGTTGGAGATTCTCAGCCATAACCAACTGTAGCTTGTATCCCTATTTCCTTGTTTGAGTTAGGAGACAGAAATGATGGGAAAAGCCCTGTAGTCTCAAAGTTAAATACAAGTGCTTTTAATGAAATCACCAGATGTGACGTTTGGATACTCAGTTTGATATCTGAATGCCTAAACAGAGGCCATTAAGTATTTGAAAGCTGAAATCAATTCCACAAAGAAAATAAATCAAGTATATCTGTATTTGAAAACTGGTCTCCCAGTATCTGAAATGCTATATGAACAGTGCCATTGCTACAACCCAATAAATTTCAGAAATAGCTGAGCTTGGTTAGTTGTAGACCAGAACCGTTTTTCTGTATTTCTGAACTCCGGTTATCTCATTTGCAGCTTACAAGCAAGCTCTGCTTGCTTTTATGGAGCACACTTGAAGTTTGGCAGTCCTACAAAAATGGTACTGGTTTTTAAAACCCATCAAGTTATCTAACAGCGTTCTCCACCCTTCTTTGTTAGTTGATGCAGTAGCACAATGTCATTTGTCAGAGAGCCAAAACTGGAGACATGCTGAATATGTGAATACCAAGGAAGTGGTTTCCTTAGCAATAACAGGCATGTGAAAGTCAAAACTTCCTTTCCTCCTCATGTGACCTTTTTCAAAGCAATTCACATAGGAGACAATAGCAGTGAATTCCAAGCACCCACAGTGTTCTTGCATTGCCAAGCAGGGATTTGCCAAGCAGCTAAGTTATCTTACCTTTTTATTAAGGTAAAATTACATTTTCTTTAGATGGTTTCCATTAGGGATTGTGTGTGTGTGCAGTGTAGTTTTTCCTGAAATTAAAATCACCTAAAGCAATACAGACGGATGCAATTTTCTCACATTTGTAGACCAAAACTTTTATGTGTAAAATCCAAAGTCCTTTCTGTTGAGAGGAAATGGTGGCATGAAAAGTTTAGCCAGCTTGTTTCTGTAGCTGGACCTTCCTGGATGCAATATCAATTACTGAAGATACTTCACCCATTTTATTTCAGGTGAAAATTACCAAATTACCACTCCTTATAAAACCGTGGGGGGGGGAACCCAAACCAAAAAAAGAGAATGAGGGAGAGAGGATGATTTGTGAGGGAAAATAAAAGGGAGGTGACATTCATCTCATCCATCCTGCACAAGTGCAGTATCAGGCCTCTTTTGCTGCTATTCTTATCCTGAATATTTGGTAGAGACTCTTGTCATCCCTAAGGAGACAGTAATGATAGCCAGAAGTACTCACACAAAGCCTTCTTTCCAAGAATTCAGAGGTATTTTTTAAAAGCAGCTACTAAATTTAAACCTGAACCTCCCATTGAGGTAGGGTACTATTATCCCCATTTTTTCTACCGGGGAGAGTATATAGCAGAGATTTTGATAGGTGTCAAAAGGGCAGAAAAAATTCCTGTCAGAGCTGGAAAAAAAAGTTCAGCATCCTTTCTGTAGTGTAACTCATAAGAAACAGCCTTGGATTTCAAGGAGATTTCTGTAATTACAGTTCTCCCTAGCTTTGATATTTCTCGGCTAACTGTAACCAGCTCCTCGCTAGCTGCCTTGTTCCCACAGCAGTGAGGCCTGTATTTGGATCTCTGGTAATTAACAGAGAAGGGTTTCTCTGATTCTCAGGGACCATTGGTTTTCATCTTGCTTTCAGTTGTGTGTGCTATATCTCCCCCCTCCCCCCCCCCTTCCAGTTTCAGGATTTACTCTAAACTTTAGAGGACTAGAATTTTTTGGAAATGATCTGTGAAATGTGGATAGTTGAATTTGGAGCTGGTCCTGCCAGGCAGGAGAAGAAATCTGACAGGAGATGGTTCATCTGAAGATACCTGCACACTGCATCAAGTTGCTGGTCCTGCCACCAGCAGGTTTGTCAAGCAACAGCATCAGACCAAAGCACAGCATTGCGCAGATCGCATGAGATAGGTACAGAGCTGTGACAGGAGGGGAGCTGAAACCAAAAACAACCATGAAGAAATGGTTAGAGATGATACTCCTAGACAGTACCTTGGAGTAAGAAGGGAGGACTCGGAAAGCACCCCCTCCCTCTTTTTCTGGTGTGGCAGAAAAGGGCAAGCAAGGGGCTGCAGACAAGTCCCCCTCCAACAGTAATTAGATGAGGAGACTGGGTCAAACTCAAGTGAGGCAGTGTCCTGGTCCCACAATAGCACCAAGATTCAAGATGGTGGCAACCTCAAAGAGTGCTAATTTTATTAAATGCCAGTATTTGAACTAGTATTTCAGGACCTGTTAACTCTCTGGATGGCTGTTGCCTCTGTGTCAGTATAGGAAACATCCAAATGAGTTTTAAAAACCGGTGGTCTGCAACAGGCTGGCCATGGAGACTGATTTCTTGTCAGGAGGGAGTGCTATACGTTAACAACCTCAGACTCCAGAAGGAAGCGAAGACCAGCACAAATATACAACAGTGGCACAAAGTTTTGACAGGAAAGCCAGCGGCGTGCTGGCGACTCAGAGCACAGGTTACAAGGGCGACCAGCTGGATGTGGCACCCAGCCTGTGGCTACAGTGTTAGCTGCTGTGGCTCCAGCAATACCTTTCCTATTAAAGAACTGGTTTAAAAATACAGGCTCACTGCATTATAATGACCCACCATAGAGCAAACTGCAAGATTGTGTGTCATATGCTGTGGGACTATGCACTATTTTCAGTTATTTCCCCCCCCCCCCCCAAAAAAAAAAAAAAAAGTCATAGGACAATATTCTCTGCTACATGTTGCTAATTAATAGCTTCTTTCATTCCATTTTCCTTTGTACATGTTAAGGCAGGATTTGTTTCTCTTTGTGTGTCATTTACCTCTAAAAAGTATTTGAACAATTATTTAACAAATGTTTAAGCAAAGATTCTAAGTACGTGTCCCTTTTGGAGAAAATTTGGCCAAATATCCGCTGGTCTATTCTTTCATAGGATAGATAATATGTTCAGGATATGAAAGCTTCTCTCATGTAATTGTTATTTTTTCCTTATGTCCTTGTATGCTTCAGCTTTACAGTTGCTCCCACAGGCCATAAAAAACTATATGAAGAAAATACATTCAGCATATTTTGAAAAATAACAAGCAGCATCCTTTACAGGAAATTTGAGGCATCCTATACAAACTTTTGTCATGTTCTTTAATCTTGTTTAACTGGAACATATTTCAGCTGTGCTGGTTTCTCCAGAGCATTTGCTGATATGATTCAATTAATAAACTAGATTTCAGATTCTGGGACTGCTAGAAAACGTTCCACAGCAAAGTCATTTTGGCAGAGCTGCCTTTCAACATATTATCCTTCTGCTGAAAGATCCACCAATGAATCCGATATTTGTCTCAGGCACTGAGGAGAGCAGTGACCTAATATAAATGGTACTGCCTGGCAGTCACAGCTTGTCATCATAAGTTACTTTCACAGCAGTCCATTCACATCCCTACTGAATAAATACAGGTATTATATTATTCAGCTGATGGAAAAACTGCAGTTCACATTTGAATCCATGTACTATGATGTTTCTAGTCTTATCTTTTTAAGTAGCATATTTTAACAAAGCTCTGGTGTCCGGGAGATGGGAACGGGAAGGAAGGCAGTACTGTGTCCCACAGACATTTTCCAGCTATTCCAGCACAACAGTGCTTTCAGGGTTTAAAAAATGCTCTAAACTTTCTGAAATGGCTATGACAGTACTGATAATCATGCAAATTTTCTGGACTTGGAAGAGCTGCTCCAGCCAAAATCCCAGCATAACGCAACTTTCAGTGGCAGATGTGAGGGCAGCACCCGGGGCTGCCGGAAGGGCACAGGCCTGAGCAGATGCACATCTGAGGTGAAACAACTCTTTCACCAAAGATGGGTTACGTCCCTCCTCCCAGTGCAGACACACAGCCTTGTGTCTTTATAGCATATGTCTAGGCCCCTCAGCCTTTGCGAGCCATGAGATATGTTGCAAGTTGATTGCAGTAAGTAAAAAGCGTGTAGGCAAGCAAACAACAATGTGCTCCAGAGCTTTTTCTAATGATTAACTTGCAAACATGCAACTTCCCACAAGCCAGATTTTCTGTTATGGACAGCTGAAGGACACAAAAAAATTCAGCAGTTCTATGCTATGGCAACTACCAAGACCTGCAAAACGGGTTTGTTACCAGTTCTACAGGTCTAACTGGAGGACATGGATCTCCTACCTCTGGTTTCACTTGCTGTCAGCACTCTTCACACCGTGCACTGGACCTGTCTACTTCTCTGGTCTGTTTTTCCTTGGCTCACCTCCGTCTCCCTGGCAGCCTTTGTACATTGACTAGGAAGAGTACGGGACTCCCACATACTGTTTTTCATGCGCAAATCTCCAGCAATTTTACCAAAAGGAAAGAAATGGAAAGAATGAGGCAGATTTGGGGCAATTTTGGTGGCAATGGGAAGTTTTGTGGCTAGAGGAATCATGCTTGAGAGGAACAGGTGGAAGAGTGTTCAGGTGAAAGTACATGGTTGCAGGTCCTGGAATGATACCCCAGCTTCCTAAATCCTCCGTGCCTATGGCTACCACTGAAACCACCAAGCAGGCCTGCTCTTGTGTTGCTCCACATACAGGGAACAAGCTATTGCTGCAATCAAACACACCACTCCTTGAAGGGGCTGAGGCTCCTACGGTGAGCCTAAAGATTTCAGTCCCCGTGTGCCAGTATCATGTAAGCATCATTATGATGTTTTGGGGGTTTTCCCTCCTTCAGTTTTTTTAAAGAAAATTACTTATACAAGCTACATTAAAAGAAAGCCAATAAAATCAAGCACTTGCATGTTACAAAATGTAAGAATAAGGTTGTTTATGTTCTTTAACTCAACTGTTTTCTGTCTGATATGCATCTGCATGATACAATATTTAATTATGTTCCACCCACTAAACATTTTGGATCCTATTTTGCTAAATGGTAGGAAAAATGCTACTGCTTATTTTTACTGGTAATTTACTATGGAAAATAATATATTAAACATGAATGATATGTTCAGTGATTTAACATCACCAAAGTAATAATGCTATAAAATATTGCTGTGGGTTTTTTTAGCTCCTTATACTGTATTTACTGTAAAAATATTTTAGTGACCAGCATAGAAAGCCCAGAGTTAAAAAAAATCTTTTGGCAAAGAAAGATTTTTAGTGAATGAGAAAAGCAATCTTGGAAAAAGCAAAGGATGTGGACTAATTACTTCGCTTTAATGTCCCAGACATTCAGCTAGAGAAGCATTATGAAATTCATATGATTAGTGTGAACCGAACAGCTTGTTTTTCGAAAGAGAATTATTAGTTTGTGCTGTTTGATGGCAACCTCCCCAACTTATGCAGGCCCTGATCCTTAAAAGCGCCTGCACAGTGCATCTGTTTAAGTTAGGTATGTGAGTAGCTGCACTGCGAAGAAAGGGCAATTTGCAAAGCTAATCTTCTTACTGCTACAGTCAACGGCAGCCTCACCCTTCACTGTAATTGCACACAAGCTGAGTCTCAGCTGGACGAAGTTAAGTATATTTGCCATCACAAGACTACCATCCGAAATGGGTAAATACTAGTTCTCGCAATACAGTGTTTCATATTCTCCCTTCTTCCCCTCCTTTATTCCCCTACTCACCTCTACCCCCAAATCTAAATTGTTAGGGAATTACACTTTTTAATATGTTCTGGTCTATTCCTTGGAGAAGGTGCAAAGAGCTATATACAGTTACTGATACCTTATAATCTTACAAATATAACTTGTTTTAAATTTAAATAAATATAGAAGACCTTGTGTCAGAAGAACTGGTGTTTGTGCCTTTGGAGACATTTATGAGAAGTATTTCTGGTTATGACCTAATTACCTAATTGTTTGCCTTTCAGTCCTTTCCCCCCCTCCCCTTAGCTAATATTAAGTAGTGCTAACTAAACTGTCCTGTTGCCTTTGGCAAGACCACTTAAGAAGTAAAGTATCATCTGGCCCACTGCTGATCTTTTTAACTCCACTATAACACTATTGGGCAAACGGAGGGAGGACCACAATCTCGTCTGATACAAGAATGGCAAAACTGTGCCCTTCATTTGTTAAACAGTGGTTCAAAGTCACATTGCCCTTGTTGTTGGCCTGCAGTACTGGAGATTTTCCTCATGCCTGGCTTCACTTCGACTTCGTGGCTAAGGTTTCAGCTAATGATGCTATCAAACAATAGTGGAACGCAATTCAAAACAACCACTGGAAAAATCTTTACCCTGTTCCAAAGCTGCCAGGTTAGGACAAAAGAAGAGCTGTAATACTTACTGTGAAGCAAACACGAGCACTGAAGTTATCGTGTCTACATCTGAATATACAGGGCTTCTCTATCTTTTGAGAATTGGCTATGGTCTATTTTTTTTTAAAAAAAGAAAGGTTTTTCAGCCACAGCATTTCTCAGTAATTGCAAGTGATCTCTGAGTAGTATGTAGCATACCAACTGTACCAAAACACTTTTTTTTTCTTCTTGTTCTGGGTGAATGCAGCTCACAGGAAAAATTAAAATGTGTACATCACCAAACCTGCACTCAGACTGAGCACTGAGTACATGCTGTGGTGCACCCCGAGTCCCAGTCATCCTAGTTAAGAGGCCTGGCCAGGTAGCGCTATACCTTCCATCTGCTTTGCAAGCCTGGATTTTCTTCTTGTAAAAAAACAGATGGGGGATGAAGATGCGTGAAAAGATCCAATTACCTTATACATAAACACTGAAAGTTAAGGGGGGGAGGGAGGAAGAGAATGACCATTTTACAACTGAATTTTTATTTGGAGCTAGGGAAGATGGGACATACCTGCTGATATAGCCTACTGGCATAACACTTATTAAGGCTTAGAAAAAGAACAATTGCCTTCATAATGTTCTTTCGTCGAATGGGAAAATTTATTGCTATCGTTATTCCCAAATGCACCAGAGCATGGATCTCTCATTACCCAGCACAGAATGAATGGGAAGTGTATATAGGACAAAACAAGTGTCAGCAGCTAGGTAACTAATGGATGATGATTCCCGCTTGTTTGTTCCTAATAGTCTCAATGCTCCTGTATTCTTTCCCCAGTCCATGTCTATTGTCCAGCTGTCATCACCTCTCTGCAATTTAGATTATAAATTTTTTTGGCTAGGGCTGAGTTTTGATTGTGTGTATTATATAGTAGAATAGGACCACAGCAATACCACAAACCAAATAGTGAGGTGAACAGGCTACTCAAAGGCAAGATCATGATCCCCAGTCAAAGAAGTCCATGCAAGCAGAACATGTTTATTTTTCCTCAAAGCAGTCCACCAGGAGAGAACGTCAATGGAAGAGTTAAGGCAACCTGAAATTATGTAGTCTTTGCAGGGAAATGTCCCTCTGGCTGCATAGCCCCCACTCAAACAGAAGCACTGGTGCAGCCCTTTGAGGGGGCATCTCATTGACCGGAGAGCTGGGGGAGCGGTAACGCTCAGCACAAACCAGGCACCTGTGATCCTGCTTTTCTGGGGAAGGGAGCAGGAAATAAAGACTAGTATTATATTAAATTATATTAATACATTGTATTAAAGACTACTGGGACTCGGTGCCACCTCAGCTGTGCCTAGAGAGCCTTTGGTTCAGCACTGGCTTGTGTCAGCTCAAAATATTGGCAGCATCAGGCTGAGTCTTCTTGCAGAACAGCTTCAGTGGCAAAGCAATCCTAATTCAATTCGCAGATACTCTCATACAGCGGACAGCAGCGTTCAACTCGCAGTTGTATGCCAGCAAGAACTACATAGCCCTCTGCCCCACCTAGACCCTTAGCAGGGCTCAGTAATAAGATCCAGGAGAGGAGTAGGTTTGACCGATTTTCCATTCAGGCGCTGGGTGATGAGTCCTATCAGCATCTCTGTTTATGGCATTTATTGTGGTTGGTATGTAAAATGACCCTTGCAGTTGGCAGAGGTGATGCTCCAAACTTTATCATCAGGCACGGCAGCCTTCAAATCCCAAAGGACAGCGAGCCTGTGTTTGGCACCAAGGAGATGGCAGTCTCCTTTCCTCATGTCCTCAGGTTAAAAGGTACGCCAGGCAAAACAGCAGTGCCTTAGTGACTTTTTAAAACAGTTTGGCTAGAGTAAGGTATCTGTGAAAATCCATTAAAAATGAACAATAAATTAAGTACATAAATTATTAATGTGAGATCTGTTGAACATGTGTGCCTTTGGGCAGACCTGAAATTTACTTCTAAGTCTCCAGAAGACAGCTGCACCATTCAGCTAAGCTTACCAGTAGTAACAAGCATACGCTATTGGGGTCAATACACTGTATCTAGTCATTTTGCTAGGAAACTTTGGTCTTTTTTGTTAGCATATACTTCCTTTACTATGCTGTATGGAGTTAAATCATGATATCAATAACTATGGAGAGAGAAGAAGGTGACTAGTAATATTGGAGATACAATGGACATCTCCGTGAGGCACTAAATTGAATCATATCAATCAATATTTTGATATAGTTGAAATCTGTGGCTTAAAAATCTCTTTTGATAAAATTGTAAGGTAACATTTTCTAAGCTGTTTTAATTTTACTTTGTAGTCCAGAGCCAAAAAAATGCAAGGCAATATTCCAGTTATTCCGATCATCTTTTTTGAAGGTTATACAAGACATAGTATACTACTCCCTAATTGTAACTCATTGTGTGCATGATAAAAGTACTGAATTGGACATCTGCTGCTGTCCTGTTTATCAGCTGTGCCACTTTAAAAAAGTGTCTGTTATGTTTTCAAAGAAAAATCACCATGTTCCAGCACCGAAGACAATAGTGGAGGGCAAAGATCTAACCCCACTTGCCTGAATGTTGTGTATTCATCATATTACATCTCCTGCAGAAGAGAAACCATCATCTAAATGCAGGAGAAAATACATTTTGGAACAGGATGTTTTTCTGAATTACTGTTTCAATTAGAAATAAAATGACAGAACGGCCCAGTCTTAGTACTATTCATTAAGCAGGTTCATTATGGCTCTATCAATGGCCAACTCACAAGAGTTCCTCTTACATTAGACATTATAAAACTAAGAGACTGGAGCTGTTCTAAAAGTTGGACTATGCAGAAAATCATTTTGTACCACTGAAATTTGTTGCTTGGAGGAGCATCATCTTTGTAACTTTTTAGTACAAATGTATATAACAACAGATGAAAAAAAAGATATATTTTAAGTTTATTTGCCTGTAAACATAATGATGATAAAACAAAAATTATAATAGAAAAGCCATATAGACAAGCAGAAATGAAGCAAAATAAAACCTTTGGTTATGCAGGACTGCGTACTTCAGTACTTCAGTATATTCAATAAATGCTGGGTAAAATCTTTTCAAAAATGTTGATTAGGATAGCTACCTTAATGGAAAATAATCGTAAGTAGTAAGTAGTGCTCATTTTTGGAGTAAGAAATACAGAATAACAGGAATTTCATGCAAAAGCTCAGACCATATAGACCATGCTACTTAGAAACAGGGGGTCAGGCCAGTAAGTGTTGCTTGAAGGTGTATTTGTTTGTGACAGGGAACAGGTAGAGAAGAGGTGGAGACAATCACAGCTGCAAGTGAAGGATGGAAAATGCAGGCCTGAGGGAAACTTGAGGATTCTTTCTTTTTGGTAGAAAACTGTGTGGAAGAAACCTTGGAATACTGAATAAATATTGAAGAAGGCACCTTCTTCTACAAGGAAATAGGACTTTGTCAGTGACACTCCCAACACTATCCTCAACGTCATTTTTCTGATGGAAATAATCTGTAAGGCCATGAATATTGGCTACCCACTTGGATCAAAAGGGGCAAAAATATATCACTGTTTTTGCCCTTAATGTTGTACTGTGTTTGTCCTTCATTAAAAAATAAAATAAAATGACTGTGCTTTTTCTTTCTCCCAACCTCCCAGCCAGCAGCTCTGCTGCAAATCAGATGCCATGTAGGGTAGGTAACTCTTATTTCCAGCTGTGTTGTTTAATTTCCTCCTTCCCTTCTGTTCTGTTTCTCTTAACCGTACAATAAACCCCAGACTTTATCCACCAATATGTGTGAATATATTAGGTCCACAACCTTGTTTGTATTTCTGATGACCTCTGGGGAGAATATATCAACACTTTTTCATCTCACTATAGCAATGAAAGTGGGCAAAACACAGTTGTTATGTCTTTGGGCAAAGGATTTAATGAGGAAATTCTCTTGGTAATTAAAAAACCCCAAACCTTCCCACGGACTCTGAATGGCTTCCCTATTAATCACTATATGGGCATCACTGACTTACTGCATTTGTGAAAAAGATGCCGGTAACAAAGTAGGTACTTTTTTTTCCCTAACTCAAAGAGCATTTAATTTGGTAGATTTTAATAGCTTGCCCTCACAGATATTACAGTAGTAAACTGTGACTGAAAAATTGAGTAAATAAAACCCCCCACACCTTAAATATATAATTGAACTTTGTATGTTTACCAAACCATTTTAAAAGTAACATAGTAATGTTCAGCTCTTCAAAGGCCAGCAAGATTCAGCTAACACAGCTTTCTGATTGATCCATCCCGGTGTTAATGTCTGCTGAGCGCTGAGACCAGTGACTGAGTTATCGCATGTCAGCCAAGCAGTAGTGCCTGTCCTTGCTCTTAGCCCACAGCAAAAATGAGAAAAAAAATCGAGTATAAACCTCTTTCCCTTTGAAAATGGCTTACGAAATGTTCTTCTCACATTTGAAACAGTTTTTGAGCAAGATCATGGTCAATTACCACTGCTCAATCAGTGGCAGCTCACAAAGCTGTTGTGAATTGCCTGTGTATCTGCTGTGATCAGTGGACGTCTTACTTGACCCATGTGTCAAGAAATTGGACATGGCTGTTGCAGCACAGATTTATGGAGTATGGATCTGAGTAAACTTTTGCTCAGACTTACTGTTGAGATTTGGCTGAGTCCTTATGTAACTACTCCATATATAAACTATTCCATATATTTTACTTCACTGTTCCTTCCGTATCCTCTGGTATCCTGTCCAATTTGAACTGTGGGTTCTTGCAGGTAGGACTGTCCTTGGCTAGATATTTGTACCACAATGGCATGGCTAGGCTCTGTTCCTGGATTTGTGCCTAGCTATGATAAAAATACAAGCCTTACAAACAATAACAACACCTGAACTTCTATGCTAAAACCCCCAAACACCAGGAAGGTACTGCGTCCATTCAGTTAGTTGGATGTCAATTGAAAAACACAAACGTAGCAGTACCAAAGACAAAAAATCTAAGCTAGGGCTGTGTTTTGAGACATACAGGGGAGAACACTTGCATCAATGCGTTCATCTGGTAATACTCAGGTCTCAAGCTAAAAGCCGAGAAGGATGGACCTCTGTCTCTCACAGGGGAAAATCTAAGTTTGGCCAAGTCTGTTTCTGTGAATTCTGATACTGATCGGCATCCCACAGTCACAAGACGCAGCATGTCGCATATTAGCTGGAATTAGCCTATATTATACTTATGTCCACAGTATGAGACTCTTACTATGTCAATCCTCATCGAAGGGCAAGAGTCACACAAGATATTCCTCAGGGTGGGGGAGGCCACCACGGCCTAGCTGGTGGTGCGCTCTTGCTGCTGGTGTTCAAACTCAGTAGGCTGGTGGTCCGCCGTCAACAGTCACTAAGGATATAGAACAAATTTATAAGGAAAATACAATTAAACGTGGAAGCAAGTGGAAAGTGGGATAAAATGCGACATGGCTTTGACACAAGATGACCCACCCTTGCTAAGCAAACTCAGTATTGGTGTGAGAAAACGAAGTTCCATAACGAAGAGACTGCAGCAGAGCTAGCATAACTAGGCTTCAGTAAGGATCTGATATGTCATTTCATGGCAAGCTATTACAGAGACGCAGGACTGGGTAAGGCACTGCAGGACGAGTAAGAAACTGGCTAAAGCGAAGTGACATAGAGGGAATGTCCCCTGGCAGAAGGAGGTTGGCAGGCGCCCACAGGGACCACGCATTCAACTGATCTCATTCAACATTTTCATCTACAAACTTAGTGCCAAATAAAGGAGCATACTGGTGAAATCTCCTGATGACAGCGTCGGGAGGCCTTGTCAAGACAACGAAGGATCAGGACAGCCTAGAAGGAAGGTTTGCTGACCTTGAGGACTGGAATAATATAAATTCAAACTAAAACCCACATTTCCGTATGTGTAAAACACGTTTAGGTTATGTACTCTGAGATTAAATAACAGAGGCACCCGGCTTAACCAGCACTTGCTGGGTAACCCTCACGGAGTAGGTTTGTGGATCATCCGGCCTCCCCCAAAAAACGATTTGTGGGAAGTGGCGCTGTGCACGTCAGGCCCGAGGCGAGCGCTGTAACTGCGCCAGCGGCGCCGGGCCAGACACGCGCGGCCCCTCGAGCAGCCCTGGGCCGCCGCCGCCGCCGCCGCCCCTCCAACGCCTCGGGCGGCTGCTGTGGAGCCGCCCCCGGCCGCGCCGGGCCCCTGCCCCGCGGGCGCTGCCGACCGGCAGCCGTCGCCGCGCAGGGGCCGGTCGGCGGGCGGCCAGGGGGCGGGCCCGCCGCGCCATTGGCTCGCGCGGTGTGACGCGCCGCGCGGTGCGGCGCTCCCATTGGCCCGCGCTGCCCGTTTCCCCCTGAGCTCATTGGCGGAGCCGGGACGGGATCCCCTCTGGTTCCTGGGGGCGGGGCTGCGCCGGGCCGCGGGGTGGGGGCGGCCGGTCACCTGCGGCCGGGGCAGCTGGCGCGGGCGGGCGGTGCCCCCCGCCCCGCCCCGCCCCGCCCCGCCCCGGCCCGTCCCCGCGCGCGCCGGGGGCTGTGGCGCTGCGGGCCGCAGCTGTCAGGGGAGCGGCGGGGGGAGCGGGGAGACAAAGAACATGGCGAGGGAAGGAGGAGCCTGCGCTGGCGGCGGCGGAGCGCCCCCGCCCCGGCCCCTCCTCCGCCGCCGGGCAGGGCGCTCGGGGCAGGACAATGCCCGGCCCGGCCGGCGGCGGCCCGCGGGGCGGCGGCGCCTCGGGGGGCGGCGCGGGCCCTTCGCCTTCGCCCCCGCCCCCGCGCAAGCGGCCCCGGCGCGGCGCCCGGCCGCGTCCGCGGACCCTCGGGACGGGACGGGACGGGACGGGACGGGACGGGACGGGGCGGGAGGCGGCCCGGCGCGGGGCCCGCCCGCCCGCCCGCCCGCCAGCCACAAGTTTTGCCCGGACTCGGGAAGTTCGGCTCGGCTCGGCTCGGCTCGGCTTGGCGGCGCGGCCCGGCCCAGGTGAGGGGAAGGCGCGGCGGCTTCTGCCCCGCCGGGGGGCCCCGCGCACCTGGCCGCGCTGCGTCCGGCGGCGGCTCCGCGCTCTGCGCGCTCCGCTCCCCGCGCGGGGAACCGCGCCGTGGCGGGGCCGGGACGGCGCGGCGCAGCGCAGGTGCAGCGGCAGGTACTGGGCGCCGCTCCGCGCCTCCGCCCCGGCGCCAGGGGCCGGCACGGCGCGGGCAGCCGGCGGCACCGGCCGCTGCGGCTCCGCCGGGGAAGCGGCGGCGGCCGCGGGCCGAGCGCGCCCGGGGGACACCGGACGCCGCCGACGGGGCGTCCGGTACCGGCCGGCGCGGGGCGCGACGGGGAGAGGAGGGGGTGCCGGGCCGCTGTGCTGAGGCGAGCGACGGTCCCGCGCTGGCCTGCGGTGGGGAGCGATGCTCCGGAACTGGAGGTTTTCCGCTGTGCGCGGCGTCTCCTGAGTAAGGTCCGGGCGCTGCTGCCGGGCGATACCCGGCGCGGGCCGGTGCCGGGTCCGGGTCCGGGTCTGGGTCCGGGCTGGGCACCGCCGAGGTGCCTGCGCCGGCCTCCGGTTAAAAACGCACCTGTGGGCAGGCGGCGGAGCTGCTGTTGCAGAAGAAAAACTCTTCGGGCCGTTTTCTTCCTGGAGTTGCGCAGCATCGTGACCCTGCTGGCTTTTCTCTTTCTGCCCCCAAAGTCTTTTTTCTGGGCTTTTGAAGAAACACTGCTCACGTGGAAATGGCTGCAGCAGTGCTGGGAGGCCTTGGTGGGGGCTTGGGTCCCTTCGCCCCCGCCGGCGTGTCGCGGTGCGGACCTGTTGTTTGCAAAGTCACCCGTGATTTCGGGCACGCGGTTTGAGAGGTGGTTTGGATGGATCTGCAGCGAGTATCTGCTCGGTGAAAAGCAGGCATTTTCTGAGGTGTTTTGCGCTAGGTACCTGAAACTTGAGTTTCCAAAAAGTTTTAGATGTAAAAAGATACATAGCTGGGCTGACTAAAATCATCTTTAATGTGTTTATAATTAAATTTAATTCTGTTACAAGCTTAGCAATCTTGCTTTTTTTTTTCCTTTCTTCCCGAAGACTTGCATCCAGGTAGCTAAATTGCATATTAAAAACATGCTCACTCTCGCACACGTGCTCTCTCTCACACACTCTGTCTCTCTCCACACTTTTTGTAGTAAGTTATTATTTACTAGTAAGAGAAGCAAATGCTGCTTCTCTTTTCTCTTCACTCACACCCTGAGGAGTTAAAATTAAATTGGTGGGAGAGGGAGAAGTGTCTCTCTGTACTTGATTAAACACAACTAATAAAAGACAGCTTAGTGATATTAAAGCCAAGAGCGTAAATAACCATTATTTTCTATAAGAGAATAATTAGTTGTCATCTCTATATCTGCACAAAATGTAGGGTGTGTAGAATTTTAAATGTAAAAATGGCATAACTGTTTTGGAAGGTAGTGTTACACATTGACCAAACTTAAGAATATCTCTTTAAAATGTGTTGACATTTAATTGACCTTTGAAAGTTCATTCTGTTAATCATACTCAAAGCGCTAAAGCTATGGTTGACTGATCTGGTGTTCTTACATTCAGTCGTGCTCAGCATATAAATTCTGCAGCATAATTGCTACTTATTGAGCAAGAGTTTCTTTTCTTCTCTGAAAATGAGAAAGTTTTACTTTGCCCCTGGCTGGATACTACTTGCTGGGTTTTGAATCGAAATGCTTTCCTGTCATTAGTTGTTGTGAAGGGTGTGGCCTGTAGTTAGACAAGAAATTCCATTACTGAAACTGTGTTTTTCTCCTTCCTGAGGCCTCAAATAGGGCAAGGTAACCTTGAAGGTTACTTTTGTGTCTAGTATGAATCAAAACACAATGGCTCGCTTTTTTTTTTTAAGCTCTTCTGAATTTAGCTGTTCTGATGTAGGAGCCTGAGTTTAAAAAAGTTTATTGCAGAAGTTTTTTTTTAAAAAAAAAAAAAAACAAAAAACCCCAAAAACTTGCCTATGAAGATCAAAGGTAATACACATTAAAATGTGTAGTACCTGCATTATGGCTGTTGTCCATAGCTATGTTCTAACCAAAGCATACACAGATACTCAAATTAGAAACGTTATGTATGAGGTTGCTATTGAAAGATCTGAGTGAAGATTAGTTTCTATTATGTTCACGTTCCGGAGGGTAGGTTTTCAGGTGAAGGTAGTGCCTCCAGCAATATTTCTGGTGTTTTGAGACCTCGTGTTGTATGTTGAATGTGTAAGTCCCTTCCGCTTCTTTGTGAAAAGTGAGTAAAGTGCTACATGTTAAATTTAATATAATACCTGTGATTCCTGATAGACTATTAGCTCTTTGCTGTTATCACTGAAAACTAATAGCTCTTACTCTTAATTATAAATCAATTTATAAAGTTAGAGCTCTAACAGTGCTGCTGCTGTAGTTTTCTAAACTATTTTCTCAGTGCTAAATTTGAAACTGGAATCCCCTTCCCTAACTGTGAAATCAGATGTGATGTTCAAGCTGTATTTGCAATTAAAAATCCTGCCACTACATACAGTTAGGAGCTATTAAATCCTGGTGCGTGTGTGTATCATCTTGGGAGTGTTTTCACGGGTGCTGTGTCTACCAACATGCAAATGCTTTGAATATTAAAGAGAGGTCTTGTTGTGGTTGAGTTTTTTGTTTGTTTTAGTATGATGGATAAAGTGTTGCCTGTGATTAATTTTACTGTATCTTTAGAAAGCTGAGTCAAAATAAACATAACAGCATGTCTGTACTTTGTGTACAGTTGACAGAAGATGATGGCAAAAAACCCAAGTAGTTCACAGGCTTCAGTGTGCAGTCGCCTGACTCCCAGATGGTCTGATGCCAGTAGCCCATAGTTAGGCACCTGTTCTGACTATATGATCTGTAGGGAAAGGTTAAAAAATGGGAACCTCTGAAACCGATGAATAGAAGACCTGAACTGACCAGCAGGAAATGGTGAGGGATCTGACCTGCAGGTCGGCTTTCACAGAGGCTTAGGTCTTTGATCTCGCTGGATGAAGGTGTTTATACATTCATATTATTTGTAACTGCAAATACTTTCCTGGAATTAGATGCCTTAGCAGAGTCGGCTTTTCCTTACAAAAACAAACACAGAAATAGATCTCTTCAACAGAAAGCCAGAAGCTTACAGCCTAGTCCACTTATACCAAAGGTCCTTTTTAAAGTCACCTTGCTGATTTAGAGGAGTGATTTGAAGTTGCTGGTGGCAGGAGCTCCTTGGCTGAGCCTCCCCTGTTGAAATTGCTGGACAAAGCATAGGATCACCAGAAGGGTGTAGGCAGTCAACTAGGATAAAGAAAGGTCGCATTCTGGTTCGTGGTCAGAGATAAAAATAATGGGAATTTAAACCTGAACATCTTGCATCCTAGTCTTGAGGTACTGGACAGAAAGGTCTCCTGCGCTGCCGCTGCATCTCCCAAAGTCCTGACTTCATTGACAGGATAAAGGATGGATCTGGAAGTTGCATTTTGGAAAGTCCTCTGCGTTTCAGCAGTTGAGGAGTGGCAGAGGAAGGATTTGAGAACCCCATGGGGGTTTGGACGTGGATTACTGGTTCAGGCAATTGTTGTGGAGACTTCCGTGTTTATATGCACACCCACTGGCAGAAATTTATGTGCTCTGAGAGTAGTAGGCACCTACAGGGTTATATAGCAGCTGAGCAGGAACGTTGTAAGTTTTATTCCTATCTAAAACTCTGTCAGACACCTAAACCTTTGAGGGTTGAGAGGGAGAGACTCGTGAAGGTGATGGTTGATGTTCTTTGTATCTGCATTCCTAAATTACTCTGAGGATAATGTGAAGTCATTCGCTGAAGATTATGGCATTGCATGAAAGGAATGTAACATCAGGCCATAAACTCATAGAAATGGGAAAAGCTCATTCTCAACTTCTGCTTGTTAATCCACCAGTTTGCATATAAGCCCTTTGCACTAGGAACTTGTATTGAGTAAATGCAGCTTTTATTATAAAGGAACTTGCCACACCAAGTATATTTTGCAAAGATTAAGAGCAAAGAAAGGTTCCCTCCAGTCTTTTAAGTCTAGGTGTGTAGCAAGTGAGTTTTACATTACTTTCTAAGACTACTTTTGCTTGCGAGGTTTCACGTTGAGTAAAACAGGAAGATTGTGTGGTTCTAGTGTTGGTCTAGATGCTTTTCCTCTTTAACCCCTTGAAATTTAAAAGCAGTGTGAGTTAGAGTGTAAACATGGGTTTAGTTGTATTTTAACATACTCACTGGTCAAGGTGAGCCCAAGCCATCCTAATGTGACATGCTTGACATAATCCAAAGGGGATTAGTTATTAATACATTTGAAAAATACATTCTGGTGTTGCTTAAGTGCTTTTCTCCATGATACGCATTCTAAATTAAAGCTTTTGTGGAAACTTGATTACAAACTTCCCATGAGTTTAAACAACCGAGACCTTTTTTGGATCTGTCAAGATATGCTCTAATAGCTCTAATTTTTAGCTGACTACAAAGTTAAATTTATTCACTGAGGATTTGTTTTGCTAACAAATACCAGAAAAGTTTTGGAGAAGAAACTGTTTCATAGGTGTCCTGTCCACTTTCCCGTTTCCCTTCTATAACTTTGGGCAATTATTTCTGCTAATCAAAAGTAAAACAGTTACACTACTTGCCTGCTTTTGTAGAAGGCTATGCACGAGGAAAAAATTAGAATAGTCATTCATGATTTATATTGGGGTTTTGGAGTGCGAGGAAAAAGGATAATTTTAAGTTCCAAATGCCTGAAGTTAACAGCAATGTTTCTTTCTTTGCGTCTTCTTCCTACGCCCACCCCATCCCCCATTCCTGGTCTTTCAGAAATGATCCGAATGGTCCTGGTGTTAGCCATCCCACGTGGGGGCCACTTGGCTTTTTCGCTCACATGGCTTTCTAGTTTGTGTGACCTTCAGCATGGGAGTGCTGAAGTTGATGAGTTGAAGTCTGCATAGTGTTTTCCTGAGCAGGCCGGTCTTTTCACAGTAGCTTAACTAGATCACTTATGCTTGTAAACCCAATCCACTTTCTTAAATGGTCAGTTTAACGCATTCTGATCTCTTTGTATGACTGACTTGTTTGTGGCTTAACTTAGTGGATGTTTTTTCTGTGTGCATATTATTCCATTGTATCTTCTGCTTCTAGAAAAGGGGTAGGAAAGGACTTTTCACACTGATAAGATTACAGGTTAAGTGATATTTAAAAGTGTAACATTAACCGGATTTTGGGTTCGTGACTCTGTCAATATGATGCCAGCGTTTTTATCCAATCATTTAGAGTATTTAATTGCAAACTGTGGGAACAAGCAATTGTTTAACTACCATGAAGGTGATGTTCACCCTTATTCCGTTCCCTCATGCCATAAGCCTGGTCATACCCCAAAAAGTGGAAGCTGTTGGAAATAAGTGGACCAGACTCGAATAGACTTAATGCACCTGGTCTGTGCATGTGCAAAAGCTAATGCATTTGCTGTATGTGAACTCTAGTTTAGTTCTTTAAGGATGTTAGTGTTATGTTTTATTTGAATATTGCTCTGAATGAACAAGCCTTGTCTAAATGACCGTAGTACATGGTGGTGTTAACAAAGTTGTCTTCTGCACATTTTAGTGGATGAACGCAGAAGTTCTCTTGCATGTAATACAAATTTCTGATAATGCTAAGTACCTTTGGGGCAAAAGAGTAATCAGTGCATTGTACAACTTCATAGGTAAAGCAAATGCAAGCTGATACTCTGGAGACTCTTCTTCGGAGTATGGAGCTTCTGTGATTCACTGTGTAGCACATCAAGATCACCATGCAGTAAATAATTGTCTTATGGTCAGAGTTTTTGTTAACTTTGATATACTAGAGATGAAGGACAAATACTGTGATTGTGCTTTTTGGGAGTCTTTAGGTCCTAATTGTGCGTTTGAGCCTTGTAGAAGAGAAGTAGTGATAGGAAAAGTGGCCTTTCCTGTATTTCCCTCCTCTTCTGGCCAATTCAGATTTGTGCTATATTCTGGCTGTGGGCAATCAAAGCAAATTCCCTAACTGATTTTGTGACCAGATTCTGGGGATAAAGGAGATCCTGAAATCAGGACTAAAAGTGTAAACTTCTAGCATGTGATGTCTTGGGTCACTGAATCAACACAAGGATCAGAGCTAAAGTCCCTGCCTCTTTTCAGGACTAGAGCAGGATATAAAATACATTCCCAAGAGGTGTGACTTGAGATAAAATTACATGTCCTGAATAAAGCACGTAAGAAACATGAGATATGAGAGTTCTTGAAAAACAGGAAAAAAGTGTCCTAAAAATTCCTGGGGGATGCTAGGGCAGAGGTTTATGTTTGAAGATTTTTCTGGTCGGCTCAAACATACACTCGCTCCTGAGTACAGAGTTCTCTGACATTGTCCATCTGCTGCGGTAGCGTGTCCCCTGTGTAGGAGGCTTGTTATCCTTGTGGCAGTGCTTCACCTTCTATAAAATCTGTTGCATGCTCGTCTTGTCTCTTTGAATATGAGTGGTGAGGCTGAATCAGTTGTGTGTTAGAGGTACTTTGTTCATCCTGTTAAACCTAAATAAAAGTTGCTTTCTCAGCTTGGGAAGTTGTGTTTTGCTCTCTCTTGGATATTGCTTCTCCTAAATAGTCATGCAAGGAGATCATTGCTGTTGGGGACTGTTTTCTTGTCTAAAACAGGCTCTTTAGTCTTGTGTTGATGGTTACACAGTCTTCATATTTATCCATGTAACATTTTTCTAAAACAGAAAAAACACTAACTTAATGTTCTACGTGGGGAACTGAGATGCATGCTTACGCATAACTTCAGGCAAGTCACGTACTCTGTGATGGAGCTGTAACTGCCACCTGTGTCTGCCAATGAATAGATTAATGCTCTAAACAACTTGAGTATCATTTGCTTTGGCCAGGTGTTACAAAAGGGTGGTTCAACCTGTTTCACCTCCCTTTTTACACCTTGACACTTAAGTACTGAAGGCTAGTAGACTTCATGGTGGTGCTGTCATGACACTGACGTGTAAAGTAATAAACAATTGTATGCTGTCCACTGATTTGGTAGCAAAGTGTAAATACTGCTGATTTCCCCACCTAATTTTCTATTGTTGTTGGAGCTGGTCAATTGACAGAGAAAGATGTAAGGAGTGTGAATCAGTAAATGATATATTTTGAGTATATGCATTTCAATTAATAAGCGCTACTTACCACATTTCTTGTGCTTTTGTTTTATGCTCATAATAGAGATGTCAGAATTGTCAAATGTGTATCCTTTTCTTTCTATTCATTGTCTTATTTTAGTTCCCCTTACTGTGTTCTTTTCATGCTCTTTTCTTCTGAATCTTTCTTTCTTTCCTTCTTTTTTTCTCCTATTAATATATTAGTCTTGTGTGTTCATCCATCCATCTGCACAGGGTTTCTCTATATTCCTTTTCCTTCATAAAAGAAAGAATGAATACATTCCTCCTCCATCTCCTAAAGAAAAGATGTAACTAGGAGGAGTCTGGAGATTCTGCTATCCCAAAGTGGTGCTCAGTCTCAGATTTATTGTATTGTTGGTTTTGGTTGTATGATCTGTAAGTCTATATACGTCTTAAAAGAGAGATAAGTTGTTAT
The DNA here is from genome assembly GCF_036370855.1 of Dromaius novaehollandiae. Classification (NCBI taxonomy): domain Eukaryota; kingdom Metazoa; phylum Chordata; class Aves; order Casuariiformes; family Dromaiidae; genus Dromaius; species Dromaius novaehollandiae. The sequence goes on along the minus strand of NC_088100.1, from coordinate 33,464,812 downwards.
ACCTATCTCTGGTCAGAAATTTAACTTCTTCAGTGTAGGTTTTAAATACCTATGCTACCTAAGCAGTTAACCTTTATCTCCATTAATTGAGAGATGGCTGCACTGAAGAGGAATGTGTCACTTTAAAACACATTCTAAATTTTAAACGACTCTAGCAGCAACGTACATGGTTTTGATGATGGTTGTTAAAAGCTATCTGACTTACTCCAGACAGTCTTAATCATGAGAACTATGTGATCTGAAATACTGAACTTCTGGAATTACAATAACTTCTGTTAATATGTGTGATACAGATTCCTGGAAACTTGAGGAGCAGTCTTCCAGCGGCTGAGGAATGCAGTTCTCCCCGGATGTGTGGGTATCTTGCATAAATCGAACTGAAGTGGGATGGACTGGTAGTAAGAAGTAAGTTTTTGTTCCTTTTCCAGGCATATTTCTCCTGAGGTGGTTGTTTTTTAAGACTTGTAATGCACAGTAGTATTCACTCACCTAGATGAGCTGGATTAAAAACTGAAAATGATTACACAGCTGGGAAGAGGCCCAAGAAAATGCACTACATGTCATTTATGCTTTTACAAAACTTTAATCTTTTACAAAACTTTAATTTTGACATCTCATTTCAAAATGAATGCTCTGTATCTTATTTTGTGTGTAATTTGAATTGCTTGTCTGCAACTGCCTTCACATCGCTCAGTGCAGGGGGAGCTTGCCTCTTAAGGCAGTTCTTAATGAGCTCAAATGCAGTTGGAAGTGGATTCATCAGCAACAGTTGGAGATATTCATTCTCTATCATAACAGCTGTGAACTTGAGTTCATATATGTAATGTGTGCTTAATCTTCCTGTACTGTCAGTGATAGGAAGAGGAGGAATAACTTTCTTTCATATTTAATAATGATCTTAAGCAAGGCTTTTGACAGGCAAATTGCAAAATATATGCTACCAAGCAAGTTAAGAAACCATTTTCCATGATTCTCAGTTTTGTAAGGCTTTTGATTTGCATTTCTATCTCTTGGTATTTCAGTGTTACTCTAATATGATTAAAAAATAATTTACTGAGTTTGCAAATCACCTCATCTGTACGGAAGGCAATGGAAAAAGTAGAGGCACTGTAGTTTTATGGTTGTCTTTGAATTCTATCCGGACTTAAAACAAAGAACAAAAAAAACCCCCAAATCCGAACCTCTGTCTCTGTCACGAATAATTCATTTAATCTTGTTTGGAGATTTTAGGAAAGTGAGAGAAAAAGGATCAGATTTGTTAACTGAAAAGTGCTTAAGCACCGCTGGTTTGCCCCTTTCTTCTCTGTGACATAAATTCATGAAGATGCCGAAAAATGTGTGCTAGCCCATTAGAATGATTCTTCCTTTTTCTTACCTATATCTTTTCAAAACTTTATCAAGATTAGTATCAATCAAACCCTATTACTTGATGTGAGAATCTTGGATGCCTTCTACCTAAACCTTTCTATAAGAACACTATACAAATTAAAATAGAGTACAATAAAGGTAACTGATTACATTCTTTTGCCTACTGGTCTGTACTGTGTGATAAAACACCTCACAGTTTTAGATTGACCTTGCATTGACTTTTGTACAGATATAATCTGTTTGATGTCTTTTAAAAGCTGAAAGGAAGCCATATGTGGAGTGAAATTGCACATTGTTGCTGACATAATGTCATTCATCTAATTAATTCAGACTAATAGGATTTCATAGTCTCCCTACTTTCCCCCCTTTTTAGGTTGCAGATATTAGGCCAATACATTTACAAATGAAAGGTTAATCTCTGTTTTGTGACAAGGTATATCTAATTTTTTTTACAAACCTTATCGATTGTCTTGTGTAGTGATTATTCGCATTTTTCCTAACTGGCTTATGATATACAAGATGGAACTTGTCAGAGTAGGCACATTTCTTTCCTTTCTTCAGAAGTGTTAATATAGGAAATATATTTCTTTACCCTTGTGTCTTTGGATAGACCTCACACAGGGATATAAGTATCTCCTTATATTTGCACTTAGGGAAGTTGGGCACCTTACTGAGAATTTCATAGTTTGTCTTGGTAGCTCTGCTAAGTAGAGGGAGAGTCAATCTCATGGGTTTGGAGTGGTATATAGATGCCAAGTGCTAAGAATTCCTGGAATGTGGAGTTGCACAGCACTGATAAAGTTTGCTTTGTTTCCTTAGTGACTTGAAGCGTTGAGAAAGTGTGGTTTCCTAGGAAGCTTTAATAGCTCAAAGTTGGTATTGAATAAAGGGAAAGGCCCTAACATAATTCTGCTTGTTTTCACCTGCTGCCTAAAAGATTAATTTTCTTAACCTCAGTACAGAAAATACAACCTTGAGTTTTGAAAGTGATTTATACAGATCCTTCACACTTATCAGTTTGAGTAAATGCGCCACAGGCTTCTGCGTTTCAAACAACTATAATCTTTTTCATAACCTAGTGAGTTTACAATGTGGTAATTTCGTTTCAGGGCAAGGAAGTTTCAAGGAAAAACACCTTCTAATTAGAGTGATATAATCACTCTGCTTACATACTGTGGTTTTATATGACTTCAGAAAAATAGTTGAGTGATTAATTTTACCCATCATTAACTTAATAAGGAAACCGAAGATACAATGAAAAACAAATGGCAGAACTGTACAACGGGGTCATTATTATGCCGTATCTTTTTAGCTTTTTCATTTGATGAGAAATGCCATTCTGTGAACTGCGTAAAATGTGGCAGCAACTGGTTACCTGAAATAATTTGTAAAAATTTTTATAACAAGTTTGAACGTTATTGAAGCCTTTGCAGAGCTTGATACTGGAATTCCTCCCTCTTCCCCACAAGCCCCATTTTCCCCCCTCCCCCCCCCCCCCACAGTTTTATTAGGAAGCAAACATTGCATAAACTAACTTTTAATATCACAATTCCCTCACATCCATTTTTCAGAAGGGAAGAAAGCCATCCTGAACGCTACATGGAAATATTCTTAGAGTGAGTTTGGTTCTATTTTAGTGTCTGCTGCTATCTTTAGTCATGTTGCTGATAAGTTGGCTTACTCAGTTGTGTAGTAATGCAGTTTTCACCATAAACATGACAGGATTGCTCTAGTGTCTTGGAGACCAAAACAGATTGCAACAATGGAAGCAAATTGCTTTCTTCATAAAATTTACTTTAATTCTTACCAGATGTAAAATAAGCTACATAATTCTGTAGATGTAATCCTTGAATAATGAATATGCCTGGCTGTTTGAAACTCTTCTTCTGGAAGTTACACTTTCTTTACTTCATTTGTAAACACTTGTAAAAACAGCCACACAAACATCTGCATGTAGCAACACAACAACAGAAATGGAAGTTGTAGCTTTCTTAACTAACCTGCTTGGAGGCCTCTGCATGTTAATAATGTAAAGTAAACAGCTGAGGAATGTGTATTGCTGTTGACAGTGAGCGACTGTAAACATCCTCGACTGGAAGCTGTGAAGCAGCAGATGGGGCTTTCAGTCGGATGTTTGCAGCTGCCAACTGCCACAGACGTCAAGAAATGTTTGACACCTAAAGCGTAGTTGTCTGTTTAAAACTTCTATTTGGTTTGTCACAGACATACAAATTTAGGCCAAACCTTTCTACTTACTACTTAATCATTCTTGTGATGTCTGTGTCTAAATATCTAGAAGTAGCTCAGTTATTGGTAAGAACTGTGAAATACTCAAAACTGAATAGAAAGCAAAAATGGAATAAATTAGGGGTTTTATTTTTAACTACAACCGTAAAGTCTTTAAATTTCCATACAGCTTGCTTTGCTGCGCGTAGTACTTGGCTCAGTTACTAGACTGCATTAAACTTTTTACAAGACTAGTATGCACATTTAGCATCTCTTTAATAGTTCATCTAGAATTTGAAATCCTAAGCCTTGTAGGAAGCAATCACTTACAGGATTTCTGGAAACTAGGAATACACTAATTATAGCAACTGTGGAAAAAATTACGAAAATAGCTTTTCCTGGAAAGGGCTAAGATTGCAAAGTGATGGGGAGGACAGGGAGATACCATTTGATTTGGCTCATGTCTGACATGTATCATAGCGTCTGAGTTGTTTGAGATTCTAATGATTCTCCCCCCCTTGTTCCTTTTCCTTTTCTCCTCCCCTTGAAAAAAGAAGCAGAAATGCTGAAAGCTGATTCATACTTTTCTAGTAGTCAGTTGAGACAACTTTAAGACGCCAGTCCTGCCAATTACTTTTGTGTATGGGTGGACCCCTGTACTTAAGTGTGACCCCAGGATTTTAGTTGCAGAGAATAGTTTGTGACTGGGATGGTATTAGCCCTCTAATTTAATCATACAAAAGAGCAGCAAGGTTGTAGCACATAACTGATTTAAGTTGATTTGAAAGCACTTGTGCATTCACTGTTGTGATGATGTGTTGGTGTGCATGTTAGATAGCTAAGGTTTTGGTAAACAGTTTTGTTAACTTTTTTCTTGTTGCCAGTATCTTCCTTTCTCAAATGTGTATGCATGTTCATATGAAAATATGAAGGGGCATATTCTGAACACTAATATATTCCTTTACCTTTCATATAATATAATCTAAGACTCTCTCTGAAGGTTCTTATCTGCTTTTTTGTTTTTCTTGTTGGTTTTTTTTAAAGGAGCTATGTCCTGGTCAGGGTTCTCATAAAACAGTATTGACATGTCTGCTTAAAGCTGTATCTGCACAGTTCAGAAAGAATGCTCTGTATTTGACAAACTTTATTAATCCATGCTTTGCAAATAGCTTTTAGTGTAGATTTGTTGGTTTGCCATAGACTCAGATTATATTATATTTCAGTAGTGTTTGAAGGCTCCTGTTAGGATTAGCGCTGTACATCATCTTGCATGCTTTGCCATACGTAGAAAGATACGAGCTCTTCCACTGAGGGCTTACAATCTAATTCAAGACCAGTTATCAAGTGGAATCCAGCTAATGTGAGCAAGGAACAAATGGGAAGAGTGAGTGGAAAACCATGGGGACAAGGGTTGAGGCTTAAGGTATGATTATACAGAGTAGCTGTCTGCGTGTGTAGGTGTCTTTTGAGTTGTTTGTTTAATTGAAATGGAGGAAAAGAGAAAAGATATCTAATTAATCAGTTGGTTGTCTAGCTATAAATATTTTGAAAGAAGATGGTTTGGTAGGATGGTATGTGTATTTGAAGTTAGGAAAGAAATTGTTGAAGCTTAGGGGGCGTGTGTATGTGTGTGGTGTGTTTTTGTTTTGTTTTTTGGGGAGTTTTATTTTTTTGGGTGGAAGTAGAGCAGAGGGGGAGGTGATATGGAAAGGTGTTTCCAGAAGCCTTTTCTTGAAAATCTTAAGAAATTCTGAAAAGCTTGCAGTGACCTAAGAGGAAAAAGAGCCAATGTGAATGCAGCATTTGGCCTAGAGGTAACTTGGCAACATACTGACTGGGTTCAGGGGTCAAGGTGGACGTCAGAATTGGGACTTACACACATTGTAGAAGTAACGGCAATTTTCCTTTGTATCTGTGACAAATGAGAAATGAGAGTTCAAGACAAGTCATGCTATAGTTTTATAGTTGTGAATGATAAAGAAGGATGTTACTGCTGACAAAATGGGACAATAGTTAGAGATATGTAGTTCAGCATGTATGATATGCAAGTTTTTAGGTGGATGCTTTTGCAACCTTTCTAGGCTTAAAACTAGCCTTACTGACAACCCAGAGAATTTCCTAAGTGACCTCATAATGAAATTCATGAAAGTTGGACCACTCGAGAAATATTATCTAGGCAGAGGATTCTTAATATAGTGTCCTCATCTGGAAAGCTTCACTATATATTTGAAGAAGAGGATTGAGCAATAGGAGAGAACTTGCATAGGCAGAGTATTTAATATCAAAAGCAGTAAGTACCTCCTGTGAAGATTTACATATTGATAATATTTGTTCTTTGGCAGGAAATTCTTGCAATACCCATTCTATTACTCTTCTTCCTGAATTACGTACTGTCTCAAAGTTCAGCATGCTTCCTCTTGGAAAATGTAGTAGCATGTTGGGACTGTTTTCTTCAGCCTGTAGTCTCACTACATGCACATGAAGAGTTTTCTTCCAGAAGAACAGCTACAGACAAGTAACCTGCTCTTCTGCCAGCCACCACTTAAAACCTGCTAGGGCTAAACTTTAGAAGAATATTAGAGCCATAGTCAATAATTGTTGTCTACAGTAGGGGCAGGCTGCAAATTTTGTGTTATTCTAAATACTACTGTACATTGCTGGTACTTGTTGAGGTCACTGTCGCACCTGGAACTCTGTCTCAAGTGGTTCTTAATTAGGATTTGCTTTCAGGACCTGATTCCAGATCTGGATATGTGAAGTCAGGCTGTCTTCACCCTTTTATTGAAATGATGGCTATGTTCTTTTTTTTAAAAAAAAAAAAAAAAAAAAAAAAAGCTGCTTCCCTACTAAAACCTGTTAAAAGTGAAGAACACTTAAATAAGGAGTTCTGGTTTTGATTCCACAGAAGTTCTATTTGTTTGTGAGAAAGGAGAGAAGGAAGAGGGAAAGTTAACCAACACTACTTACCCGTGTGTATCGCTTATGGAAATTATCTTTAAAATGGCAGGACAGCTGTTGGAAAATGCACAATTCATCTGCCTACATATGCACTTGTTATGAAGAGAATACAGTTGATGATGTGAATGGAAAGCTTTCAGTACAGAGCTGCTGTTCCTACTCAAGCCACACTCAAAAACATAAATTGTTCAGATATGTACTTTAACTCTTTGGTTGAAGAGTGACAGTGTTTAACATCACACTTTTTAGGGAATTTTCTTTGTTAATGATATGAGAAACAGCATTATACATGTTCAGTGTGTTTGTTTTGTTTAGAGATATAGTAAGAGAGGGTGAACTAATCCTGTAGTTCTTCAACCAATCTAAACTTGAAAGTATGACTGTTGTGAGTTGAAGTGGGCATATAACTTTATTTTTCACTTAAGCAATAATTTGTAGACCAAGATGCGTGAAATCATTCCTGGTTTGTACTGATAGATAATAAAACTTCATGCAGACTGTTCTGTTTTTTTCCCCCTAAAGCTTCAAACAGTCGGTATGAAACAAATGGATAAAGGATATGAAAAGGAAGCCACGTGCTGTGCAGTGACAGTGTTTTTCCACACAATGACTTGAGGCATTATTTTAGCTGTGGATGTATATGTAGCTTCTTTTATTTAACAATACTTCTCTTGATTTGATATGCATAACCAGCATTTGGAGCAGACTCAACCTTCCTGTCATTGGCACTTAGTTTTTCTTGTGAGTAAATCTGAGATATTTTGAGCAACTTTCTATCTTGAGTGTTGCTAAAGATTTTTATTTTTTTTCCCCCTTGTGCGTCCTATGATTAAATGTGTACCTTCAGTGATACTGCAGAGCAAAGCAAACAGACTCCAGAGCTTCTATCTAGCAAGGCAGGAATATCAGTGGGAGGGGGGGATTTTGCATCCTGGTGTATTTCAGTCAATGGCTGCTCCTTCAGTGACTGCCCAGCAGAATTCTGAGCCACTTTCTCCTCCTCATGACTCTACTGTTTTTATTTTTGACTCAAGTATGGGCAAAATAAAATAGCATTTAGCTTTCCAGAATGCTGTGCAGAGATCTTTTCTGTCTCTCTGCCTTGAATAAATCGTTCATCTCTTTGCCTTCATCCATTGCCTCGCCGTTCTTCATTAGATGCAACTTAAACTGCCTGTCTTGTTTTCAGGGCCATCATGGCCTATATGTTAACTCCCACATTTAGTTGGCCTATAATGCTCTTCTACATTACTGACTTGAACTTTTTAATCTCTTCACAAATAAAAGAATAATCAGTCAACAACCTTTCTAATTACTTCAATGCAGTATATGCTTGGGAAGAGTTTGTGCGCTCTTCTAAGGGTACAGGTTGCTAGATGCTTTCTTACAAGAATTTTTATAGTACTTTTTTCCCCCTTGCCCTTATCACCTTCTGTGCGCTTTGAGAATGGGATTAATATTTTCTTATTGCAATGTGGATTTTGCTGAGTTGATAGCTGTGTTTCTAACGTGTGCTGCCATTCCTGGGGAAAGCGTCTGCCTTCTGATACTATGCAGAATGGTGAAAGCAATTGTTGTTGGTTTGTTTTTTTGGGCGTTTTTGGGCGTTTTTTAAAAAAGCATGCACATGTGCACAGACTTGGCAGCAAAACCAGAGATAATACGGTATGTATTGGGACAGGAGGGAAAGAAAGAGGCAAAGGAGGTACATCAGTTGCCTGGATCTGTGTACTGGGCAAAGTAAGTTAGGCTTGTATTCTAGAATTTATTAATACAATTAGTTTCAAGCACTTAGCTGTTTCTTTTTTTATGACATTATTCCATATATGAGCTCATCTGAAGCTCTTGCTTGAAACGCACTGTTTTTTTTTTAAAAAAGGCAACTGAATATCTAGTCTATTTATGTTAAGAACAAAATGCTACTGTTCCTTTAGAGTAAGGATCATATTAGTGTCCCAGCAATGTCATGTACAGAGGCTAGAATGAACTATGAAGTCCCTCTATTTCGATCGTTGAAAGTTACGTAATCTTTAAGCCTCTATGCATATCTGAGATGATTTGGAGATTTGTAGCAGTGATAAATTCTATAGCTGTAAATGCTCTTCATCAACATCCTGAAATGTTTTCAAAACATATGGAGGGGTTTTTAACAGCTTAAAATAAACAGCAGCAAAATAACTGAAAGCCTACTTAAAACATATTTGGAACGGTATCTACGATCTCCTTGAAACTGTACCTCTTTTTCTTTTTTGGTCTTTCATATCAATAGTAGTGTCCTTCAGACACTCCAGCCAGTGATTAGAACATGATATTCTATGTAACTCAAGAAAAACAGTGAAAGGAAGATAGACTATGAAGGTACAGCAAACTGTTTAGAGGAGTAGGGAAAGATAACCTAGGTAACGTAAACACTAGCTGCTGCATGAGCACAGAAAGCTAGTTCCGGTCCTAGACTTTCTGTGTAAAACCTATTACTCCCCAAACTAGGAGCAGTGGGGAGAAGAGTGAAACAACACCCAGATGGCTCTGCAGCCAATGTCCTGTCTGATAAGCCATGCTAAACCTTCTCTAGTTCTTCTTAGAGTTAGTTTCTATGTGGAGCACCTTCCTCCCAAGTATTTCAAATGGGTCTGACCCATTTGAAATACAGCTAAGTGCTTGAAACTAATGGGTCAGACCCATTTGAAAAAGCTGTATATGTTCTGCAGAGCTTGTTAGATTAGGCCCAGCACTGTGACACTGCAGATGTACAGCTTTTTGACCAAAGGTGGCTCTGGAAGCAATACAGCAGCCTCTGGGAATATGACATCGATACAAGTATCTGTGAATTGGCTAAGTAACCTATGAGTGGTAGTTAACTACTCTTTGAAACTGAACAAATGGATTCACTGTTCTTGACAAGTAAGTGGGCTTTCTTGTTGTTTTCTGAGCAATTAAGCTTCTTTATAAAGAAACAGGAATTAACATTATGTAAGTAAATATGGTGTTGTCTGAACTGAAAAACATTGGAATTGTGATTTTTTTTTTCTGTCCCACTGTGTTTTATTTTAATTTTTAATTATTTTCTGAGGATCCAATTGTTCATGAAAGTCAGTAGGAAATACCTATGAGACAGGATGTATAGTGCTGGATTTCTTACAGCTGTGGTGCAGGCAAGTATATTTGAGCTGGTTCGTGTTAGGCTCACGTGAACAAAGGAGGAGAGGGCTTTTACTGGACAACTAATCTGATTTATTTTAGGTATGAATTCAGGGATGAGATGAATTGTCCCCAGTTGTAATGCATATTTCTCTCCTGCATCTTTAAAGTCAGTGTAGTATAACTAGCTCGGATGTGGGTATTTCAACTTATAGAAGTTTATATCTGGTCAGATGAATATATTTTTTTTCCTCTTAAAGGAGGAAACTTCACAAGGCAGAAAGGTCTTGAAACACATGAGCTGAAAGATGAACAGAATGTCAGAGCACTTTGTAATGGCTTGCAAAAGTCTTACTCATTGTCAAAGAATCCACAATCAAGAGAGAGATCAAAGATAAAATGGCTGAGAACAGAGGTGGAAACAGTTATTAAAAATACTTTTTTTCCCCTTCCTCCTGCCACCAGAAATCCCTAAATAGATGGCTGCCAGCTTTTATTCCATGAATATAAATTAGCAGATAATGAAGCAATGTGTAAAATTAGTAAGAAAATGACATGGAGGGAGGAAGGACAGCTGGACAGTTACAGAAAGAAAGACTTTATTAGAACCAAAAGATGTTTTAATGTTGGTGCTTCGTGACCAGCTAGAAGTCATATGGCAGTGCAGAAAGATAAAAATGCTTGATTTGTCAGGTATGTGGTCAAAAAGCTAGATTTTAGTCGTTCATAAATGTTGATGACATTCTTTCCATTTTTAACAAGCGAGGAGGATGTTTCACAACAGCTATTAAAATACAATGTAAATTAGATGATGCAAATAACTTGTGTCAAGGAGTCTGAGAACAGCAACATGAGAAACTCTCTGGACTGTTGATCTGGAGTACTTCTGTTTTATTTTTAGATTACAGATTGAAACTAATTTGTGCCAGTGCTTAACTGGGTGAGTAGAATGTATGACTGCTTATAGTCTGTCAGCTTGACATCTGTTTTGGACAGAAGTATTGAAATAGGACTTGGATCAAAGCAGGTAAGTAAAGCAAATCCATGTGAAATACTAGGAAATGGAACTTGTCTGCTGTGGTTTTTCTTATTTTATTTGTTTTAAGTCACCCTGACTAGTAGTCTCATATAAATCCTTGCCTTTATGATATATTTCAAGATATTTGACTTGGGAACCTAAACATTCTGAAGGAAAAAAAATGAAATTGTAAAAAGTCTAGATACCATGCATCAGATGAATTAAAAATTGTCAAACAGATGTAAAACTGTAACTGTCAATAGAGAATCATCCAATAGTTGATGACTGATATAAATCATCCCCAGAGTGGAGTGGTCTAGGCATCAATTCTTTACCTTCTCTTGCTTAGCTTTTTTTTTATAGTTGATTTTGATGTAGAGAAAAAGAGGCATTCTTGTCAAGCTGTGGATGAACTAAATATTGGGAAGGTATAATGAAGATGTGAATACATCATACTGCAGTCTGAAATGGAGAAACATGGAAGAAACAGAGCCAAAAAACTCAGTTTTGAGTTGTTCATTGTTTTGTCAGGCAAAAAATGTCACCTCTGTACCTCTGAAGCCTCTGATCAAAAGCATTCTTGCATTCCTGAGTGACAGGGTGGAAACAGAGTACTAACCAGCCCTGTGGGTACAATGTTTTCAAGAGATCAGCCTTTAACTAAAGGTGTCTTAAAGGGGCATAACTTTTATAAGGCTGCATGTTTAGTGTCTTTGGAAAGTCAGGCCTTTAAGATATGTTTCCATGTAGATAGCAAAGATCTTCAAGGTTGTCTTATGGCTTGTGTTAGATGGTATTTTTGAAAGGAGTAGAACTTGGCCGTATAAAAATAACACATTAAAAGTGTTTGAGAGTTTATAGAGTTGCCTGGTCTCAAAATTGAAGTAGCTGAACTACAGATTACCTCCAGCACTTCAAGATACAACCCAACTACAAGACAAGGTTAATAGATCGAATTCTTAAGTCAATCTGTCTCTGATTCATCTTTTAAGTGTTGTTCCAGATCTTAAAGTAAGCCAAATTCACTACAGCAACAAACGTTTCTACTTCTCTGAGCATACTGAACAAGTAAATAACTCCAGCAAAATCCAAATGCAAGTTGGCAAGCTAGAATGCTGCTGGAAATGCTTGCCAAAATTGCCTTGGCAAAAGTTCTTCTCTGTTTTCAGTAGATTTGGAATGAAATCAGACAAGATCTCAGCTCTTTCTCCATGGAAACCTAGTGACTGTGTTAAATATTCCTACTACTGAGCGAACTGTGTGTAATGGGTATAGCTGTAGAAATGGTCAGTGCAGGGTGACTTCTTTGCATACCATCCCTCATCTCTGAGCTGTGAGAACTGGATTATAACTGCATTAATGGAGTCATTCAGGTGGTCGTTAAATAAATGGAAAAGAACAACCATGTGTGCTTGTAAATTTTACAGTTATGAGACAATACTTCCTCCAGTGTTTAAAAGTTAGTAGTTGTTCTATCTAATTCTGGGCTTGGTCTGATTTTTGATTTCTGTAGGCAGAATGCAGTCAGAAAGACTTCTGTGTTAACAGCCAGGAGCTTAACGTTCTTCTCTGAGAAACAAATCCCAGAAGATGGAAGAGCCAAAGAATAATGGAAAGAAGTCTATATTAATACCATCCAATGTCTTTTTTTCTTAAAACTTCCTATGGTGCTAGCAGTAGCACAAATACAGATTAGATGCAACTGTTTCAGCTATATTTGCTGGTAGTATGAGACAAATGATTTGGGGGATTAGTTAAGCTTTCCAGGTATATGTGGTGATAAGAAACTTTAGGGGAATGGAAATAGCTAGGTAAAGTATGTGGTGAGAGTTATGATGAGGGGGATTCTTTCACAAGAGAAGGCAGAAAAAAAGTCAATTTTACACTTTTTTTCCAAACAGTAAGCAGATGAAGAAAAAGCAGTAGATCATGGTGAGCAATAGAATTGGGGGGATGAAGAACTTGCAGTCTAGAGAGAGCAAGAAAGCCAGCGTGAAACTTGAGATTTGGCATAGGTCATGTTCTTTTATTTACTTTTTAAATGTTGTATCCCTGACCTGATATAAAGTAGAATCTTCAGACCATAGCAAAATGCTAGCGTGGCTGGTAATGATGCATAAGATGGATGCTCTTGAACACACTGTACATGTAGGATTTAGATGCCAAAAATTAGACGGCATCTCCCTCTGGAGGTCTTTAAAGGCATCTCTGTCTGTGCCAGAAACTTGGTACTTATTTTAGGAAGATTGCATCATTAAGTGCCTAAACCTTGTAATTATCCTGGATACTCTAGTTGCTTCTATCCCACTCTGCATGTTCAATAAAAAAAAAAAGTGCATGACAGAACCAGATTGGTCACTGACTGAATAGGAAAATCAGCTTGTTCTGTATAATTGGGCTTTATGTTCCACACTAAAGAAAAGTTGACTAAGGAAATTGATGCAGGCTGGTTATATAGGAAACTTTGGCATACAGGTTCTAGCCTAATGTTTTGGTAAGAAATTGTGTATGTCTGCTTCTTCAGAAGACTAGACCCTAAAGAAGTGGCTGCATAGGCCAAAACTGATTAAAATCTCTTACTTAACACCAAAACCCAATAATGAATAGCCTAAGACTCTATTGTACAAGTAGTAATTTTATTTAATTTCTTAACTGGCAAAAGACTGAGGGTTATGTTCAGTTCATCCCTGATGCCAAAATTTAAGGTTTATTCTTCTGCAACAAGTTTCTGTGCTGTCTTCATAGTCAGTGAAGATTTAGTCAATATACTCAGTGGGGTCTAGATTGCAGTTCAGCTGACTAGTGCTTAGGGGCTTAGTTCACTTTGCCTAAACCTAATGCCATTTAGAATATCTCAAGTATTTGGAAAAAATGCATAATCCTAATGATTATAATCTGGAACCTACAGGGTTTGCAAGAGAGGCAGCTGGAGGTGAGATGGAATGTCCCAGGGTGTTTAAAATGGCAGCAGATACCTATGTCTGGGTAACTGAATTATGCCTGGAGGGTCTGCTTTGGATGAGCTGAATCTCTCTGAAGGCTTCATTGACTATAGGGGAAATTTATATGACCTTATTCGGTTTAGGCATTTTATCTAGATTTGAATCCTACCTTAAATGTCTTTGTCTCATTATTCTTCAGTCTGCAAATAATCAGGCATACTTATCTGGATAAAAACTGTGCAAGAAGTTCTCAGAAGAATCATGATTTTACCTGAGAATGTCAAAACAGTGTGTCTTCTATAGGTCCATACAACATTACATTGTCAGGAAGTGTTAATAGCATTTAAAGATAATCTGGGATTTAATTCCCTGAAGAAGTCTCTTGTTGCAGGAGTTAGTATTGCTTTTATTATTCTTGAAACTATAGGGTCCCTCAAGTCTGTCGTCTAACTTAGGTGGATGTTTCTAGAGCTAGGAGGAACACGTGAGAGCTTTGTAAAGTTGCTAACACTCCTCTACCATCTGACAGCCTAAAGACAAGAAGCTAAAGGGTTTCAATTTCAAGCTGGATCAAGTGGAGCATATTGGAAACGTGTAAACAAGAAGTCTGATCTCACCTTTTTTTCCCCTTCAGTCTGCACCATAGCAACTATCTGCATATGATGATTTCATATCTTGTATGAAGAAATTTGTAAAGAAGCCTTATTATTATTTTGTTCATTTCTATCACAAAGATATAGTATATGAGCATATATGCTGTCTTAGAGATTTAGACATTTCATTCATGGGAGGAAGCAATTGCAAATATCAGTTTAGTTAAAAGATTTTATTTTTTCTCTTAAGCTTGCTTCTCTATCTGTGTACTGAGGTGAGAACCCTACTGTGATTTGTGAACTTATACTGAAAATAACACGTTTTCTGACCTGAACGTTCCTCCTTCTCAGTAGGAAGATCTACAGGTTTTCCATTGTATAAATGGAATGAAATTGGTAGCTTTAAGAAATGGAGAACATAAGTGTTTCACTGAAGAGTTTGAATAATTAAAGTTTGGAAGTAAGTACATCTTAGCCTCAGGTATCTTGCAATTGCTGTTTATGAGGAGGATGTTATTTCAGAATGACTTGAATCTTTGGTCAATATCACTGATTTAAGACTGGTTAGCCCTTATACTGCAAGCTAAAGGTGTGTTGAGGGGGGAGAAAAAGGGCAATTGTTTCTCATAAGATAGAGACAAAAATCTGTAAGCACAAGAAAAATGCATTGAAAGCATTTTTCTAACCATAGTGTTGGTTGGCTCCAGTTCTAAGCCTGTATACTACTTTTCTGCAGTTATATACATTTTTTTTCTTCTGCTGATTGTCTGATATTTGTGAAAGTGCTCACACAGTAGGTCTTAAACTTGCATATTCCTCTCTGGATGCCCAATGTCAGATGCACACAGGATGTCTTGTGTTCAGAGGTGCTTATTGTCTACACCTCCCTTGACTTCAGGCAATACATCTAAGTTAAAACAGATTCGGAATTATTATAGGAGTGGTATCTGTTGCTTGAAGTCAGTCAGACTTTTGTCACTTCCTTTCTGATGTCTTAGGCACATCGGTTACTATACTTTGTCGTATCATTGTCAAAGTTTCTCTTACAGAAGAAAAGCTTTCTAAGCAGATGGCAGACTACACTTGTTAGGTGTGTTGAGTTACAAGATAATGGTATTATGAACAGATGCATTCTCTTCCTTGAAAGCTCTAAAACAAGCAAATGCTTCTGACTGGATGTGTAGGCTGTCTGCTGTTTGTTTTCACTGGTGAAGTAGCTTTGTTCCTAGAAATTCAGTAGCTCTTAATATAAGTTGTACAGTTCAACTCCTAATGTATAGATACAACACTCTTCCTTTAGAAGTAAGCCCTCTCTAAGATTTTTTTAAAGATATTTCACTATCACAACAAATCTTTTCTATTGTATGAAGTATGTGTGTGAAGCATGTGCTAAAAATTGCATCCTGAACAAAATCAGGTTTGTGACATGCATCATATCTTGAAATACTTTGCACTGAATTTCATTTGCTTACTGAAACGGCCATCTACAGGTATAAATCTTGTTTTCATTCTAAGCTCCATAGAAATTAGCTCTCCGATTAGATTGCATTTTGCCAACAGAGTAGACGTGGGCCTTATGCTGCTAATACTCTTCTTTGATTTGCTGAAATTAATTTGATGGGATGGTTTTCCTCTTAGGAGAGAATTACCAGCTGATGGGATGGAAGTTTTTTTGAGTTGATCAAAAAAGTAACTGAAGTACTACTACTACTACTATGTTAATTCTCATTGACTTATATATATATATATATATAAAGAAACCATGTGATTTGTTTCAGACCTCATTAAAGTTTCCAGTCACTTTAAACCTAATAAAATATTTGCCTTTTAGAAAACAAGGCTTATCTTTTCAAATCCAGTCTGAGGAATTATTATTGTTACAGTAAATGTTGCAGCAGATAATTTGCTTTAACTCTACCTTTCCAAAGAATCTGAAGACATGGGATATAAAACTGAGCACCATTTAATATTCACTTTGATATTTATTGTTCCAGGATGGTGGATTTTATTTTCTTTATAAACCAAAAACTGAACCCCACTTAACTTTCAACTTCAGTTCCCGTTTTAGCATCTCTTGACATTACTGTTGTGTTGGTGAGAGGTGTCATGTTGCTGGGTTCTCAAGAACAAACTTTCCTGGCACTGGGATGAACAGCAGCAGGACAGATTCTTCTGTTATGAAGAGAGCATATGCATTACCGTGCTTCTTGAATCTAGTTTTTTGACCTCTGCTGAGATGGTTAATGATGATGGCATTGTCATCTCTGATACTGTTTTGCAGTAGATTTAGTGCAACTTGTGATGTTTGACTTGGCTTATAAGGAGGCAAGTGTCAGTAACTGAAACCTAGAAATACCCTACTTCTCTGTTTAGCCGAACATGCCTGTTGAATATGTCAGAATAGGAGAGAAAGTAGATGTCATTTGCTTTTTCATATCGTCATAAATCAAATATGGGCTTTCTGATTATTTTATGTAACTTCATAACAAACATCCTGTAGGGCACTTGCTATCAGTCCTCTCTTCAGTTTGTGTTTAGCACAGAGGCTAAAATTGGGATGTTGCTGAACCCTGTCTAACATGTCAGTAGTTCAGATAAGACCTGTAGAATTGTAGCACTGGTCAAAAATATCTCCACAAAGGAAGTACCCGAGCTGCTTACATCCCTTTCTTCCCACTTTAATACTTGGCAGGCTTTCACTTAGTTTGGTCAGGAAGTTAATACCATATGGTAGCTGGAGAGGTCAGTTACATTAAGCAATCTGAAATACTAGCTGTCTGCTCTCATCTTTGGCCAGGAAAGGCATAGACAGAATTGTAGGGAGTCATTGGATTATTATTAATTTTTTTAAAACAACTCTGCTGCCCCCCCCCCCCGCCATGCTTCTAAGATTTCCTGGTGTTGTAAGTCTTGGAAAAGAAAATGAAGCCTCTATCTACTGCATGATGCCTTGGTCTAGAAGGGGTTTCTCAGTTGCAAGTTACTCTGAGAAGCAGCCTGCTAATTTTTGTAGTAAGGAGAAGGTAGATTCTGGGGGTGAATGGCAGCATTCCAGGTTAACATGATGATTCAGTCCTGAGTAGGGCAACAGGACGTGATTTAGCAGCCACTATGGGGGAGGAGGCTTGGAGATCTTTTAAAACATTTATTTCTATTGCCAGGCCATTTGCTTATAAAAATTCTTATGCCAGAACCTATCTCTGTCTGCCCTTATCTTCAACTGCTGACACTCGAGTTCCTTCCTTCCTGCTTCTCTGATGGGGCCTGGATATCTACGTTGCCTCTGACTGACAATTCTTTACCTCCTACTTCCCAGCAGCAATGTCTGTCACACCCGTATATCGGATTGTAAGGCTGGAAGAGAGGTACAAACAACAAGACCAACCACGATGCAGTCTCTCTTATTTGTGCTTGCCTTATGTTATAAGAAGACTGTATGATGCTGTAAATTTGATTCATTTGCAAAAATGTACAGTGAGAGCAGCTTTCTGCTGTTTTCTTATGTTAGTAACTAGAGATTGAAAAAGCACTTCAGTTACCAGATAGACTCAGTTTTTCAAAAGTTATAATTATCGTGAACTTGATGATGTTCAATGTTTATATTTATATATCCTACTCTTGAATTAAAGTTGTCCGTATTTATTTGCTTAAGTATAGGGTACAGCATGTACTATTTTGATGTACTATTTTTTGATGATCACTGTATTGTTCCACTTCCTTAAAATAAGTAAAATAAAAATAGGCCAATACTTAGCAGCATGCTAAGTGGTGAAAGGTCGATGCTAATTAAATATAGTTGTCAAAGTGCACACATGAAGAATTGCAGCTGACAAAATCTTAGTATATACTTCAGCTACCCTTGCTTTGTGAAAATATTAAGTGTTTCAGTTCAAAAAAACGCAACAAAAATATTCCTTTATTTTATATCGTCTTTACTTGGGCCTCTTATTTGTACAAGTATAAGTTAGGCAGCAAGAAGAGGGGAAATGGGCATAGGAATAGAGAACTATTGCTAAACTGGTACATTTTAGTTCCTTTGCTCAACATAAGATTTACTTAAACCACAGTGAAATGGATGCATTTTTTAATTAAGCCTCTGTATAATATGACTAAAAAAGTATCAATGTTTGACTAATGCATCGTTTACTGCTTTTTCAAGAAAAAAATTTTTTGCTTCAAACTTTTTGTTAGAAAGTATCAAACTGTCGTATCAGTGATATTCCTGCTTCTGTAAACACTGTCCACGGCCTGGCTCCAGGACTCTGTTTGTTCAGAGAATTAGTTGGGAGACTCCCTTCCAACAGAGGAAATGGGCTGATGACTATAAGCTCTCGCTCAAGATTGTTCACATCCACAGAAGCTATATCCTCTGCAGGAAAAAAGAACTTGGATTCTTGCCACAATGTGTCCATGATGTTAATGAGTGGGAGAAGCCATGTGTGCAGTGCCTGTTTCAGCAGTAATCTGCTAATTCAGGGAAGGAGTGAGAAAACAAAGTGGAATTTGATGAAATTTAAATGTGACACCTAATCCTGTTCTCATAGCACAAGGAGTGAAAAGCATTGTGTTGCAGAAGGTGGGGTGAGAGAAGAGAGGGAGATGAGCCATTGATTTTACCTGAAATCTATGCATCGGCAAGAATTGGATCAAATGAGATCTGGATCCAAGCCTTGTTTCAAGTAAATTGTCTTTGCCAAACAGAAGCCTCAGCTGAGTTTCTGTAAAACTGAAGCCCTGCTTGTTTGCATCCCACAGCAACTGTTGTTTAATACAGATGAGCAATTCGATCTTCTTGAGTTGCTCACCTACCACAGTGATGAGCCTCAGAGAAATGCCAACAAAGAAGTTTTAAGTTCACTGCCTACTTAGGAGAATACAAAGTATGTTCAGGTGAGTTGTGTTACAATCTCTCTGTTAAAATGGTGAGTTTAAATCTTTTTTTAGTCTAAGGTTTGCTATTTCAGAAAATACCTAGTATTGCTCTTATTTATATTTTTCTTTGGTCTTGCTAACTTGGCAGCCTGTGACTAAAATGAGTTTTATTTTACTGACAAGTTAAATGATCTTAAAACGTGTCAACCATTTATTAAATGTGGCTGCAGCACCTAATGGTACTAGGCCCAGTATGAATCTGGAATGCACAGTAGTCACTTTAAGCTCTCTGATGTAATTTTGATCGCAACAGATAAATACAATCAGGGAAGTACAGAGAACATTCAAGGCAGTATTGGTCAGCGTGATAAGCCAGTAATACCAGTTCATTGCTTAAATCTTTTTGTAGGTAGCATGAAAAGGAGAGTTTGAAGGAGGACTGAGAAGGAGTCTACTGAGTTTTAAATTGCATTTCCATTAAGATGAAACACAGAAGAAAGCACAAGGAGTCTTAAAGGAAAATGCAATGTGGGGAACAGACCATGAGCTGACCTCATGGGCCAACTGGAGATGAAAAAGACATCTCAATATGGGGAAGAAATGGAAAAGGAATCTACATTCACCTCTCCCTCCCCTTAAGATCTTGATAGGCCTAGACCATGGTGATAGCTGCCATTTGATTCAGCTGAGAGGGGGCATCCACAGAAGATGCAAAAGGGTGATGACTTAGACTGTTATTTCTGGCAGTAGCTTTCTGAATGTGTTACGGATACAGCAAGGTTGTTTGTTTTTCCTTAATTTAGACAATGTTTTATAAAAACTGAGTGTGGAAGAGAAGGAGACCTTGGATGAGACAGAAATGTAAGGATCAATTGAAAGGGCTACACCTTAGATTTTATGCACAAAGGATCTGCAAGACTTGGTGTTGGCCTACAAGGAGCTGGAGGCCTGAGTGTTCAGATGGGTTTGTAGAGCACATAATGGTGATGTGTTTGACACAGTTAGCTGAATTAAAGTGAAGAAGTTCTAGGGTGGAATTAGAAAAGTGTAACTTCAGGAAACTTCTGTGTTTAGAGATTAAATGAAAATCTGGGTAGTGAATGAAAAGGTGAGAGGATTAAAGAATAGAGTCTAAGATGGGAGAATACCAAAGCATGAAAATTCCCTGATAGTGATAAAGGCATACTTTTCCATAGAACTTACTTGTGAATTAAGAAAAGGGTGTCGAATGAGGAAAAAAAAGCCAAACACCTGTTTAAACATAGCTACTGTAAGCATTAGTGATAGGAAACATTTCTGTTATTCAGCTCTTGCTTTGTGAATTTAATAGCACTCTTGCACAGTCAGTTTTTCTTGCCCTTTTTGGTTTAAATCTTTCAAGCATTGTACCAAACCTATTTTCTATGTTTTATGAATCTATTTGTCCATGTGAAAATGGCAACATTTCAGGTTGGCAGTATCCCTTTCTTAAAAGCATCTTTATCTAGAACTTTTTCTGAAGAGGAAAAAAAAAATGAATCCATCATACCGTATCGACACTGTCACACAAATACTGCGTTGTAACTGTTGAAATGCCAGCATATGTCAAAGTCTTGTGGATTGAATGCCATTTGCCACAGTTCATTCAATAGCAGAATTAGGTGTCTAGTGATTGTAGAGGAGTGTTAGGAGCTAGCTGAACATAATGTTTAGATAGTATAGAGAAGGAGAGAGAGAGAGCACCTTTGCTCAAAGGTGGACTTTAAATTAAAGATAAATCTGTTGCTTATAGGGAATGAAGTTGCTCTAAATAGTAGCTGGTTGTTAGTTTCTTTCTACCCAAGTTTTGCTGCTGATGTGAAATCCAAAGTAATTTTTAAGTGCAGCTTTGCAGTTTATTTCCTGCAGAAGCTGGAATTCTTTTTTTTTTAAACCTTCTTAAACTTTGTTTTTTAAGACTTTAGCTGTCCTATGGAAAAAGGGTTGGCTATTTTATTGTTTTGGCATAGTATGCAAGCTGGCTGTTGAGTTATGTACTCTTGATGCTGGTAATGTTCTTGAAATTTCCTGGAGAGAGAGAGACTGGAATGGCATTTTCATTTGGGCATATCAAAATTTCAATGGGCAAGCAGAATGTGGAATATTTTGAATGTGTAAAAAATGGGGAAAAAATCCTACTTGCAGAACTGTTGTAGAAACAAGTGTTTACATGTAAAGAATTTGAGAGAGAGAAGTTAACACAGAGAAACTATGAGCCTCAAGGGTCTTTGTTACAATTAGAGTCAAGACTCGTGAATTAAAAATTCCAGTCTAGAGAACGTACATAAATTACCTCTTGTTTTAACCTGACAAAGACTTGCAGTTGTATGGAACAAAATAGAAGTTGTGCAAAGGTTTCCTGATGAAACACAAAAGCAAGGTGAAACTTGCTTGCAGGTTTTATATTTAATTAAGCACTTAGTCAGGTTTGCAACAGAACTTGCCTTCCTTCCTAAATCTGTGATTAGACACCTTAGAAACTTCTCAGGCTACATAGCTCATCTGAATCAGAGAGAGGTTCTGAAGTTCTGCTTAGGTACAAAAATTGAGATGTTCTTACTTTGGATATAATTTTGATAGTGCATGAGGTGGTTTGGGGGTTTTGTGTGAGGTAATTTGCTTGGAATTCATTTTTTGGGGTGCTGCTGCTCAGCTACTAGATGGTTTGTACTTCATCTCCTCTTCAGAATTTTATAAGGTAAGAGTTTTAGGATGCTGTTTGCCTTTCTCTGCTTTTTATTCCTCTTATTGATATCTCAATTTTCCAGTACCTATATTAAGTAGTACCTATGCTCCAAAGAAAAACTGTATGTATCTATATTTTTGCAGCTCTTCTATTTTATTCAATTTGAGTTATGAAACCATGAAAAGTAAACTTAAGAGTGAAGTAACTTTAGCAAGTTGAAACTTCAGAGCTGTGCTAAAACCACTATATAAGACATGACAGATCTTTCAGTGAATTCTCTTCCTAGCCATTGGCCTAAAAAGCTCTTTTTCTGGTCACATTTTTTAATTTAACATAAAGCTTCCTTTAATTCTGTCAATTTTGATGTCCTTTACAACGGACTGTCAGAATATGTGTACCAGGTTGTCTGTGTTTGGTAAGAAAAAAATCAAGAGGTTTTTTTTCAGGCCATGTGGTAAGCCAGTATTAAAACTATAAACCTCATTTCTTATATTACTCTTGTATCCAAGAAATGAACTAAACATGAAGTTCTCCTGAACTAAAATTCCATATGGTTAATGCATGTTTGCAACTCTGCTAATCTGTTTCTTACGAAATGCTGAATGATCAAAGTCACCAACATCTAGTGGTCATACGTCAAAGAAAAAATAATCTTTCTTTAGATTTCTTCGTCATCTGACAATTTTTCTTTCCTTGGTTTCTACTAATCCTGATACTCTTTTAATAAATCTGCTGGAGCAAGACAAAAGGCAGATAAAGCCACTAAATCTGAATGAATTAGCAAAGCTGAAAATTCTTGCTAGTAATTTATAGGTTATGTTTGGGATAGGGGAGTTATTTCATTTTGGTTTTTGTTTTTAATCTATGCACTAATGGTCTAAAATAAATCAGGCCCTTTAGAAATATTGCAGAGGGTACTTACACAGTTAGCATCTTTAATACCAAAGCGCATATTTGAATTTGTATGTTGTGCAGCAAAAATGTTTGTGCCCTGTTTCTCTTGCTGAAACCAATTTGTGCCATGGCGAACTTGTGCATTTAGATACTTATCTGTATAAAGAAATGAGGTAAACTCTGCTATTAGATTTTCATAAGTCAAATCACCCTAGCCATATAACCTTTCCTTACAACTCTCCTCAAAAAGCAAGACTGGAGAAGGTAGAGAGAGCTTCTGTTGTAGAACAAGGACAATCACGTTAATGCTTGTTTCACAGAAAAGCTGTATTTAGCTTAGCCTTGTTGCTGAACGTTCACCTACACTCAGCAGCATAACCTATGGAAACTGAAGCTATGTATGTACAGATTGAATATGGAAGTGTGGTGCAGAGAAGCATGCTATAGCTAGAGGACCTGTAATGAACATGGAGGAGGAGATTGTAGTTTAACTTGAGATGATTTAATATAAAGCTGATGCTTGATGTCATCTTGTAACAGTAAAAACTGATGCCTATTCTTACAGCTTTATATTTCATTTTTTGCCTCTGTGTGGGATATGTGTAAATAAGCTTAGATGGCAGGCTGCAAGGATGGTTTCTCAATATTAAAGTGAGACTTTCTATTTCGTTTGACTTTTTTCATTCTAGAGTCATGTCAGATAAACCTAACAGAGTGCTGGATTTGTGTACCCTAGCAGTTGGGGTTTTAAAATAAATATCCCATCAACCTAGAATGGAAGATTTAACTAGGAATTCACTAGGCTGTACTGACATCTTGTGGCAGCTTTTATAATTAAAAAGATCTTTGAATCTTTTTCATTTGAAGATGGGGGGAAATTACCTGTATACAGTCTCCTTTCTCTTGGAGTAAGCCTAGAAAAGGTTGGCTCTGGCTGGTGGCTGTCCTTCTCCTACCATCTTGCTTCTGACTCCTGAAGAAATAGGTTTTATATGACTGAACATAATCCGTTTCTTTTAGCTGGTTTAAAAAATGTATTCAAAACTTTAATTTCAGATTTTTTGTTTTCTGCGTCTTGTAGCAGTTGCATGGAAATGGAGCCTATTCTATTTTACTTTTCTTCAAAGTTCTGTAAGGTGGCTATTTGATGGAGGAAATGAACAGGATACAAAACTGGGATGAGTGGCTGGTATACCAGAGGGCTGTACTGCAACACGGAGGCACTTTGACAGGTTGGAGAAATGGGCAGAGAGGAGCCTCGTGAAGTTCAACAAAGGGAAATACAAAGTCCTGCCCCTGAGGAGGAATAACCCTGGGCACCAGGACAGGCTGGGGGCTGGCCTGCTGGAGAGCAGCTTGGCAGAAAAGGATCCTGGTGGACAAAAAGTTGACCATAAGCTAGCAATGTGCCCTCACAGCAAAGAAGGCCAGCAATCTTCCTGGGCTGCATTAGGAGTGTTGCCAGCAGGTCGAGGGAGGTCATCCTTCCCTTCTACTCAGCCCTGGTGAGGCCACATGTAGAGTGCTGGGTCCAGTTCTGGGCTGCCCAGTACAAGAGAGAGCTGGACATACTGGAGCAAGTCCAGCAAAGGGCTACTAAGAGGATGAATGGACTGGAGCATTTGTCATATGAAGAAAGGCTGAGAGAGCTGGGACTGTTTAGCCAGGAAAAGAGCAAGCTAAGGGGGATCTTACCAATGCATATAAATATCTGAAGGGAGGGTGTAAAGAAGACAGAGCTAGACTCTTCTCAGTGGTGGCCAGTGGCAGGATGAGAGTCAGTGGGTACAACTTGAAACAGGAAATTCCATCTGAATATAAGAAAACTTTACTCTGAGGATGACTAAGCACTAGAGTAAGTTGTCAAGAGAGGTTGCAGAGTCTCTATCCTTGGAGATATTCAAAAGCCATCTGGGCAGGGTCCTGGGCAGCTTGCTCTAGGTGGCTCTGCTTGAACAGCAGAGTTAGACCAGATTGACCTCCAGAGGTGCCTTCCAATCTCAACTGTTCTGTGATTTTGTGATAGTTTTCTTTCTTGGAGGCCTGAGACATGCACAGTTGCCAAAGGAGAGCCCTGTGAGTCTTTTGCACTTTTAGGTAGTCTCCATGAGACAGAGATCCAGGGGTTCCTCTCTATCTATTCAGATATATAAGTGCATGTCTCCACTGTGTAACACAGAATGCTCCTAACAGGAAAAGAACAGGAACTCACTGGTGTGATCTCGAAAAAATCTTATAACTGTGCCAATTTTTCAATGGAAAATTGGTAACAAATCATCCTTACCAGGAATTGAAGTTTTTCATTGAAGTTAAGTACTCTTCCAGGAGCTGGCAGGTGTGAACAAAAACTTGAGGATTTTGAAGGAAGTGCTGCTTCGTGTAGAATAGAGGCAGTGAGCAGTTCATTGTCTTCACAGTCACGTAAGGCTTTCACTTTGCCCTTGGAAGGGTGGAGACATACAAAATAAGGAATGCAGTGGACTCTAGCTAAGCTCTAAGGGTGCCTGCTGTTTTGCCAGCTGCCTCCTAAGTCCAGACCCCAATTCCTACTTCAGATTCACTTTCATCTTGTACTTTAGATTTTGCTTGTTGGTTCTTGGGGTGTGGGGTATGTGTGAAAGGTAATTTGGGATATATCTCCAAATATAAAGGCAACATAATCGTTCTGCAGGATTCCACAGATCAAAGAAGGAAGAGTTTCAAATACCTTAGAGTTTTCCCTGAGAGTGCTTCTTTTAAGCTCTCTGTGTTTAGGAAGGAGATACAGCACAAGTAATCTTTGCTACTTAAATGGGTCACTTCAAATGGATCAAGCAGCCTATTTATAATCAAATTAGACTTCCCTGTGTGCATGATAGATGATTTTTGAGAAAGGTTTTGGAGACCGTTATGAACTTTCTTCATTTGTAAAAGGTAGTATGAGATGGTGTACCATTGTAGATAGTGCCTCATTAATTCTGCCAATGCTAAAATATCCATAACGTATGGTGACTCTTTTCCTCGTTGTAATGGTGTGTCTGATGGCTTGCAGAAAGAGAGAGGGGCGTAAGTGTGTGGAAAGGAGTGGGAGATCGACTCTTCTAATAAGCTTTAAGGGTGTTACAGCTCACCCACTATATATAATTTTCTCCCTTTTTACAAGCTGAGGGTCATATTTTTCATAATCTTCAGGTAATCTATGATTGAGCAATTATAATCAAGTGGTTCTTGACTATAAGAAATATTCTGTAAAGTGAGCAGTGAGTAATTTGTGCATGTTGGCACCTGACTTCTTGTTATCACAAGAAAATGAATAACTTACCGAAGAGTAGAAATTGACTAGGATTTATTTTCAGTCCTTCCCTCTCATTGTTCCTTATGAAATGAAAGCAAGTGAATGACTGCAGTCCCTTTGTAGCATGGCCTGCATTGTGCAATTTGGAATCTCTTCCTTCCAGGTGACTGCAGTGTACCACTTCAACTGCTTTTTGCGGGGGAGGTTGGTTTGTTGTTGTTATTGCACTACATTGTTTTGGCTGCTGCTTCCTTCATAACTCTGTGTTATGATTTATAGTCTAATCCACTGAGTGTAGGATAGTAAAGCAAAGAGAAAGGATCAAGATAAGGAGAACAGTTTCTAGGGTCAGCCAAATATTGTTTCATTAACATCTTGCCTCTTTGAGGTCTGTGGGAGAAGGCTTCACTGGAGCAGTTTATTTTCACTGTTGTGGTGACTTTGCTAAAACCATGATCATATATATGCCTATCTGTACAGGCACTACCCCTTCCCTTAACTCCATCAGGCCTGTGAGAGTGTCTGGATTTCCTGCATGGTCTGACTTTGCTGCTTTTTGACGTTAGCGTTTCATCATGTGGCAGATGTGGAAGTATCCCACAAAACATAGGTGTTTGTAAAATATTAGTTACTGCTGTTTGCATATCAACATGCTATTTGATCTGAGCAGGTACAGGCCTGTTTGTTTAAAGGTTGTTGACCTCTTTGCCATCCTAATACTGCTTCTCACTCACAGAAACAGAGATGGCTTTGCAGCTTCATGATTGTTAGCTTGAGAAGCCACAGAGATCTACTTTTAATCTTTCAATTGCTTTTTTGAAACACCTATGTTTCGTAGATCTCACTTCGCTGGAAAATTTTTTATGTATTCTTATATCTTCTCATTTCTGGAAATGTATCTGCAGTTAGTTTTAAAATATGCACATCATATAGAATTTGAAGACATGGGTGTCTAGAACTCTACATATCTGGAAATTCTACCTCTTCCTGCTTGCTTCAATCCTTTGAGGGTAAAGTTGAAGAATGAGCAATATTGAGCTTTTCACTAAAACTCTTTGCCAAACTTGCTGCTGCCTTTGCCTTTCTACCTATAATGCAGAATGTTGATAAGACTGGAACAGTTACTGTAAGTTAACTGGCAAGTTATTACCGGTTGACTTCCAGTTCTTGGATGTTCAGAGATGATGAAAACTTCGCTTTTCTGACAGTAGGAGCTACCACCATTAACCAGCATTTTGAAACCAAGTGAAATATTTAATATTTCAGAACGCAGGTACAGAGTTGTAGCCTGGCCCTGTGCAGGACTTGCTGGCAAATCACCTACTTTATTCCTTCTCAAAAACATATAGAAGGCCATGCTTTGTCATGAAAACTGTCTCTTTTGCTACTCTCTGGATACCTAGAAATACATGAGGAACTGTGCCTAGCAAATGGTAGGCATCTATTTCAGCAAAGGGACATGATGTATTTCCTTCCTACACCTCCCCAACTATCTCATCTTAGAAGCATCATTCAGCCTTCAGAGATACTGGGTAAAATATAATAGTATCTGAAATGACTTAGAAATCAAAGGCAGTCAATAGGGTAGTGATAGAAATACCAGACTTGTGCTTTATCATTTAATTTGCTATCATGTTTCCCTGTCACTTGCTTTGAGTGTTAAGTCCTTTAGAATAGGAATTGCTATGTTATGTATAAATGTAGTGCTTATCAGAAGACTTCCTTATATTGTTTAAGGTTGCTAAGAATATTCTAAGGAGGAGAAATATCTGGTGGGAAGCATATCTGAAATATCTATGCAGAACTGACTTTCAAAATCCTAAGTCACTTATATAATTCATTTAGACTTTGAAGCCAAAGAATATGTATTAAATCTCGAAAGGGATTCCAGTATATATTTCTTAGTTTTTATTCTGATTTTTTCTTGTTGTTGTAGTTGTTTCTCTCCTATCTCTTTCAATATTTCCTTTTCGTTGCGTCATTGGCCTTGGTATGTTTTCTTCCTCTGTGTGCTGACAGCATGCTGCCTTTTATTGCACTGGCTCTCATAAATTTTCTTAGATGTGAGGCTAATGACTCTAGTACTTCATGGGCGTATTTTGAAAGTAGGATTCTTTGTTGCTGTAGAAAAAACAAAACAGATGTTTTCTTTTTCTACTATTTCCTCTCTTGAGCAAGTACAATCTTATTTTACATGTTTCTTTGTCTTATTGCCATATTGTATACTGGAAAAAAAATAAACTTTTTTGTTTCCATATATTTTCAACATATTAAACTTGGGAAAACTTTTTTAGTACTAAAGGTCTAACACAGGTTAACATTTTCAAAGCCAGCGGTCTGATTTTAAGCACCAGACTTTGAATTGTACATGGAAAAGTTCTAACCAACAGTAATGAGAGGTGTAAGTCAAGGTGATACCGTGGTCAATCACTTAAATAATTTATAAATAAAATTTTCATCATAGCCTTTGGTTGATCAAAATAGGATCTGTTAACATTTGAAATATATCAGATGCTTGTCTGCCAACACTTCAGAGTACTACAGTAATTTCAGTGAGAAACTACTGCAGCATTATTTTTCAGTCCTCTCTCAGAAAAGGTTGAAGTCCCTTTTGTAAATCATACTTAAACTGAAAATATTCGATGAGAAATGTAAAGTATGTAGCAACTGTTCACCTGGAACCTTGAAGTTGGTCCTTCTTCCAGCAGGTGCTTGGATCAGATGACCTCTTGTGGTCTGTTCAAACCTAAATTATGCTGTGATTTACTCCTTTTCTTGCACTGAGGGTGCAGCTCCATGAATTTTTTTCTGGGCCTTACATCCTTTTGTTTTTCATGCTGATTTGTCATTGGGGCAACACTAGGCTATTCTGTCTCTTGCAAGGTTATTTGACACTCTCAGTAGCTTGGCTTCCTGGTTAAACCACAGTGATTTCTCTCTTCTCCTCTGTCTTAAGAATACCCAAATTATGGCCCTAGCAAACACTTAAAATGATTGGAGTTTTTTAGAAGAAGCATCTGCTGAGTTCAGATCAAGAGAATAGGCTGATCGTCTGCTAATTACAGAATTGATTTATTCATCACAGTCAAATTGAGAAGGAAACCTTTTAATTCTCGCAAGTCCTTGGTCACAAGGTTTTTGCTGCCTTTAGCCTCACAGTTCATTTTATTTTGCAGCAGACTGGAAGCTGAAAGTGATCAAAATCTTCAGATTTATTTGAGCTTTTTAGGCTCCTTCAAAACTGAAGGCTTTCTTATGAATGGTAAAGTGGGCCATGTTATTACCGAGTTCTTCTGTTTTTCTCCTGCTGCTATTGTTCTTTGTCTTGACCAAAGGCAGCAGGGATTTTTGTGACTGCAAGAACTGTGCTTTTAGATATATGGCCTGATTTGCAGAAGTACTGGAATGAGATGCAGGTAATGGCAGAGCAGAAAATTGTATACAAACAGTAACTTCAGTTCAACTAAAACATATTTTATGCCCAAAGACAAGCTGTTTCTTCAGAAAGCTGTCCAATATACTCTGCTATAAATGGCTTGGTGAGAACAGTGCAAGAACCAGTACTAGGATGAGAGCAAGCTTTCTATGGAGTAACCAATCAGCTAAAGCTACTCTGTCTTTTTGGTAAAAGATTAATTTTATTTCAAGTAGGTTGATGTGAATCTAGGATCATCCAGGTCCCCAGTTACGTGTACTTTTTTTTGGAGATGGATTTTTTTTGTTTGTTTTTGAAAGCATAGACTACTAATAACCTTGTCCCAAAGGGTTTTTTATGGTGTTCTACAGCCTGCTTAAGTGGAATCTTTTTTTCTTTTGAAGTTTTTCGCTTTTGTTCTATGTGAGTAAAAAACTTTGTTACATATGATCAGGTTCCCTTGGATTGTTTTCCCCACCACCACCACCTTCCCTCTTGAGAGGTGATATATTTAAAACTGAATTCTTAAGCTGTTTCTGAGAGGAATATATCTTTGAAATGTGTCCAGACTGCTGTTACAATTATTTGTTGTTTAACTGCACTCCTAAACTTACTAATCCATATCTTGAAAAGTACTTTTCTTCCTTAAACTGTTCAAAGGCATCCCAGAACCATCATTCCTTTAATGATTAGAAATAAGCCGGATACTGCACACACTTCCCTAAGCCAGCACTCTAGGACACTGCTTTTAAATTGTGTTAAAAGTTTTCAGTCCTTTGGAAAAATTGCATGATGATTTTTCTGTTGAATGCTGATTAAAAAAAAAAAAAAAAAAAGAGGGAAAGCTTTTTGTTGTTGTTAATGTATTTATGTGCACTCATTACAATGGTGAATTCTCTCTTGTTTGCAGGCATGACTTCATCAAGAGATTCAGGAATACTTTGGAGTGAATTGGCAGGAAGCCTTGCAATACAACTTTGACAATAATAGTCGCTGTCCTCTGGAGATGTTGAAGCTAAGCTTTCTTGTGAACTTCCTTCTTGCACCTCTCCACATGTGCACAAAGGACTTAACACTGTTTAGAATTCGTATGGTATAAAATAATCATGGATATGCTTTTTTCTTCCTTGACTTGATGTCTGCATGTTTCCTGTAGTCAGCAATGAAATCTGTCCTAGATCTGCTGACATTTGGTCTGTTTTCAAAAGCTCTGAGTGACAGGTACTGTAAACATCCTACACTCTCAGCTGTGGAAACTAAGAAAGCTGGGAGAAGGCTGTTTACTCTCCCTGCCTTGGAAATCACCTGGATGGACAAGGACATAAGCACATAATAACATAAACATATGCCATCAATGTCTGATATTCTGACTGAGATTCTAACTGATAATAAAAAAGGGCTGTACTTATAAACATACTTCAGCTGCACTGCTGGTTTGAGGAAACCTAGTAGCGGTAACATATTCTAGTATTTTCAACCTTAAATAATGGTGTTCTATACAGTAGTCCAAAAGTAATCTAAAACAGATCTATTGCGCTCTGTTTATAGGTGCTTGTAAGTACAAGTTACAGTATAGTCATCCTTAAGTTCACACATCAGCACAGTATTTAAATAAAATCATCCTTAAATGTTTGGTTCTTGTGTTCTAAGATTCACTTAATTCATGTTTTCCTGCTCAGAAGAGTTAGAAATGGAGTTCAAAAGGCAAAAAAAAAGTTCTAGAGGACTTCAGCTTTCAATTCCTGTTATTGGGTAGACAAAGTTGAGAGATGTCAACACTGATCAGTTCTGTCCCTAAATTAACTGAATTGAGAGAGAGAAATGTATTTAGCTTACACTTCCTACTTGCTTTTCTCTGCCATCTGCCCTCCACATTGTATTATTCTTTGTAATCTGACAACCCTTCTCTTTCTCTTCCTCCTTAAGTTTCTTTTATTATATTTGTTATTAGCTAAATAGGGCTTCTCATTCTAAATTTAGAATAAGATGGGGAAAAAAATGCCCCTTTAACTCTGATATCCTGCTGGCATGGTCTAAATCCTCATGAAATGTGGTTTTGTTGCTGCTCTTAAGCAGAGCAGTGACTTTGCAGAAGGGGACATCTTTTGAGCTCTCTAAGAATTTTTTCGTAATGCAATTGAGTTCTTAGGATCACCTTCTAGCTCCTTTTGCGATACCGTTCGTTCTCTCTCTCTCTCTCTCTCTCTCTCTCTCTCTCTCTCTCTCTCTCTCTCTTTTCCAGATCCTGCTGTCTCAGCTTTACTAAAGGTATTTAAACATAAACCTCTGAAATAAAAACTGCCCTGAAGAGTTTAAATATCAGGATTTGAAAAGTGATGGGACAGGGAAGACAACAGGAGAATTGTAGAAGATCATGTAAGGATATGAAGTACTACTTCTCTTACAAAAGGGGCTAAAAAGAATTCAAACCATTAGGCACCCCCCCTCAGCTTCCCCCCCCCCCCAAAAAAAATCAATGATTTGAAATAATAAATTATTTTTCAGGTTATGGTTTGTGTTTCTTTTGGACAAAGGAATTGGAGAGGAAGACAGTGGTCAGGGTCTGTGTAGGCAAGGAGTAAGTCATGAATAAAAATTGGGTTGAAGTCTGGCTGTGAAGTAATAAACATGAATGCTTCAGGTTTGAAGATTTTTTTTAAACTTATGATTTATATAGTGATATTCAGAGTAATGCAGAGTTAGTCTTCTAAAACCTTTGCTTTAAGAAGACAGCCACTCAGGCTAGTCAGATGACAGTGTAGAATTTTCCAACATGCATGGTTCCTTTGGCAGAGAGACATCTCCAGTGGTGATGGAGCACACAGTTAATATCCTCCACTGTATGACAGTACTGATTGTAGGCTATGCTGTTGAGGAAAGACGATCTGAAAGGAGGTAGTGGTAACCAGAATTTGTTTTTGATTTAGATTTTCTGTAGGTTTGGAAAAATTATTTTGTGTCAAATGGAAAAGCTTCTCTGTATTTAGCATTACCTACTTGTCCATTTAATGATGAAGTTGAAGGTGGAATTTCACTATGGTAAATCAGGACTGTCATAGTCTTTCTCACCTTCTTCCCTGGCCACTCCTGTTCTCTCACTTGTGCTGATGTGAATGTTTACATAAACAATGAGCTAGTTCAGCAGCTTGGCCTAGCTGAAAATTAAACTAATAAAGACTACTTTGGGATTAGCTGAGTAAAAGCTTAGTCCACCACTGTGCTTTTTGTGAGGCTGTAGCCTAAAATGCTAGTGCAAATGCTAATTCCTTTGCATATGGCCACTCTTCTGAAGAACTAGAACAGACGTTATTCTAAATGTAAATTGAATTCCTAGTATAATAAAAAGGTGAAATTACAGGATTTGGTGTATTTGTTACTGATATTAAATTCTATTTATGCCATTTGAAAGAAATTACAAACATGGTGCTATATTACACTCACAGTTAACCAAAATTTTTGTTTCCTTGGAAGCGATTCATGCTTATATCTCTGTCTTCGAAAGATCTGTAAGTGAAGTCTAATCTGTAAATTGTGTTAGTAATAGGGAGCTACCAATAATTTTGCTACCTCCAGACCTTTAATTGTAAAGGTATCCTCTGAAGTATTTGCACCAATCTGAGCACTGTATAAGATACATTATATATTGCTAGTTTTTTTTTTCCCCCCCTGCATCACTCACCAAGCCAAAGGCAAACATTATGTCTTTTTCTCTTGTTAATCTCCAACTTCAAAGAGTTTAGGGTTTTTTTCAGACTGTCAATTAAATATGGAGCTTTCCTGTTGTGAAAAAACATACAGGGCTTTTACAAAAGCTGGTTGTCGGTAATGAGTTTTGGATTGAGTTCATAGAGAGGTAATCTGGATAGCTACCACAGCAACTTAATCTGTGGGAAATCTTTGTAGGCATGAGATGTTTTTTATTAAAGCATGGTTCTGCCAAGATGCAAAACTGACTTGCTCCAAGTGATTCTTGGCACTACCCAGGACAATATCATTCTTGCATGTTAAACTCAATATGTTGCACTGATTTTTGGAATGAGGAAGAGGAGGATAGTTGTTGCTTATCATGTTTCCTCATTGGTAAATTTAGGAGTTTGGGGAAAGAAAATTACGGCACTGTATGATGTTAAGGAAACTTAGCACGTAAATGAAGCGCAAAATGTATGTTGGGGGGGTTAAAAAAAAGCTACACTTTTGACTAATTGACTACCCTTTGGGTAATTGCCTTACATCCCCTTCGATAGTGCAGGGAGCGATTGTGGGAAGAAAGAATGCTTGGGAGTCCTTGGACAGAGTTGTTTGTTGTTTGGAGACTGCAGCCTGACCTTGAGGTTTACAAGTGAAATATTAGCAAAACACTCTATTAAAAAAAATTTCAAAGAGCTGCTAGTGAGGGAAAGGAGAGGTGAAAGGGGAAGAGAATGTTGGCTTATTTATCATCTGAAGGGGGGGTGGGGGAGAATAATATACTGTTAACTTTAATAGTATAAACACATTCTTGATGTTACAGTGAAAGACAGCAGCAATTATCCTTGATGCCTATGCAAAAGTCAAGTCCTTTTTTTATGCATCAAATTGTATTGTCAATGATTCTAATTCTGTGCATGACAGTTTACAGGCCTATGACAGCTATCATACTTTGAAGACCTCTATCTAGATTGAAGGAAAAAAAAAGTTTGCTTTGAATCAAAAAGGGGGGGAAAAACCCACAATATGTGGAATTCAGTCATAACTGAAGCCATAACTGCCCATGAAGTAGAAGAGTGGATTCTAATCAGATTTGATATTTGTGTGCTGTAATTGAGATATGATTTTATTGTGATCTTTTTATCTTGATAAAATCATGATAAAAACATGTAAAAGCAGCTTTCTTTGTGTAAGATGCAAGCAGGTGTGAAACATCTGTAATAAAAATACTATGTGTTCATATTCTAATATAGTTAAGATTGGATGGCACCTCTGGAGATCACCTGGTCCAACCCCCCTGCTCAAGCAGTGTCAGCTAGAGCAGGTTATCCAGGACCATGTCCAGACTCCATTTCCAAGGATGGAGACTCCAAAACCCCATCTGGGCAAGCAGTATGCAAAGACTTTAAAACCTAAAAATACATTAACTTGAAATCTGAACAAACACTTTTACTTCAATGCAAGCTTTCTTCAAAATTATGTTCTCTCTAAAAAAACCTTTGTATAAACCAATTCTCTTAAAAAGCAGTTTTAATTAAACAGAATGGAAGAGCTGAAGCTTCTTTTATTCTTGTGTGAAACTTTGGTTCTTGTCAGCTCTGGGCTCCGTCCAAGACCTACTTAGCTACAGTTAGACTTTTGTTTCCTAATTTTGCTTTGGTTTCAAGGATGTTAGTATGAATTAAATAGAAATATGTTTTTGTAGCAACCATTTTGTATAACAAACAAACGTTAACTATTCCAGTGTATAACTACAAACTACCTCAGAAGAGAGGCTGAAGTCTTGTTTATTTTAAACAGTGTAATATGATAGTTAAATTACATCTTGTTTAACTCTCCAAAAGGGAGAGCAGAGTAAGGCTGGGTTGCATAAGCCTTACATTTGAAACACTGACTCCATAGAAGAATCTAGTTTTGTTCCTACTATAGTTAATAGGAATGTTTGTTACTGTCTTGGTCCTGTTATTAAGGTATTAAGATAATATTGCACAAAGAAGGATTCTAATCCTAGCTTTGGACAGACTCTCTGCACTTCATTTTCTGTTTTGTGAAAGAAGATGGTACTTCCTCACAAGGCAGGATACTGTAAACAGAACCCCATGTTTTCGAGTCTCTCTCTTTTTACAGTGAAGCATGCTTCCCAAAATTTTATCATCGCAATGTAGTTTGCCCCATTACCCTCCAGTCTTCCACTAGATGTAGATATACCTTATTACTCCTACATACTGCTGTGGAAGAGGAAAGGACATGCCTGTTTCAAGACTTAACTCAGGGTTATCAGAAAGGCTGCTAAAAGCTCCTTGCACTGCTGTTGCGATGCCACCCTCCCACCAGTTCAGACTGGGCATATGGTGCCTCTGCTAGTGGTGGTTTTAGGTGTATGCTTGCATGTAAGCCCAGGGAGGATTACAGTTTGTGCAAACGTACACTGGCAGCTGAGTACTGAGAAGTGCCTGGCCGTGGCAGTGCAGAAGTCAGCTGCCAGCCAGCCCCACCTGACTTTCGAAGGCAGGGTTATATTCTTAGACTATACTAGGCTTTGGGCTGCCCCCGCTTCGTTACTTAGGTCAGCAGAAATACAGTGAGCACCATCACCAACTAAGGACCTTTGGGCTTCGCACTGTTTGAAGGCTGCCTTTCTCAAGTTGTTTCTATGTATCCTGAAGCACCTACAGGTTCAGGTGTTCTGAAAAAGTGCTGCTAAAATAATTCAGCTCTGATAGGTGTTGAACAGGGAGATGTTGATGAATGAAGTAATTTCAGGGTCCATGAAATTCATGTTCTGTTCCTTGGCTAGAAATAGATGGCTTTGTACAGCTAACTTTGTAAATAGTTGAGCTTTGTGCAACTTGCGTAGCATACAAACAGCTTCAGTAAGGCCATTGAGATGCCACTAGATTATACTTGGTTCACAAAGTAATCAGTCAGGAGGTGTTTTCATCTTCAGAAGCAAAAATTTCCTCATGCAACACAGATGAAACGTGCGGTGATTTTTTTTTCTTTTTTCTTAGTAGTGACCATACTCACTGCATTGACGTTAATGGAGCTGCTAATTAAGATCTTGCAGCTTGAATATGTGCAATTGATAAAATGCTACAATATGTTTTATGTGCCTGCATGGAAGAGCAGATCTAATCTAAATTGAAATAGCTAATGTTTTATTGCCTTTGGGTAATGGTGCATAGCATACAGCCTCTGAAATTACGAGTGACAAAACTGGTTGTCTCTGTTGCCACTCAGAGTAGGCATGAGTCACAGCACATAGGTTTGCAAAACCAGGAGTGACCAAACTTGTCTGCTGTTTGCTGAAAAGTTCTCACTGAACATTCATGGAAGTCCCCAACCAGTTCTGTGCATTTCTAGAAGTCTGTTACATTGACTTCCGGGGACCCTGGCCCTTCCAATTCCCGTTTTAGCGCCTCTCCTCTGACCCCAGAAAAGGGCTTTCCTGAGGGTATTTATCACTTCCTTTACACTTTCATCTGGGAAAAAGTCAGCCTTCTTTGCTGAAGTTTGTAGGCTCTAAAAGTCTCAGCAAGTATCCAAACTGAAGAGTACTTGATGATACTAAACCTTGGGAGGCTGGAGGTCTATTGCTAATGAAGATTTATTTTCTGATGTGTCTAGTGGCAGACTTTACCATGGCTGTCTATTTTCACAATACTTTACTCAATGTTATTCTTCCCTGTCAAGAAGTGTGTAAGCCTAAATGCTTCTGAATGGGGCTTTGCTGCTCTTTAGATTGGAGAGTTGCTTAGAGCTATGTGAACTCACTGCACAGTGTGCACCTCTTGGTTAGGACAGGAAGGGAGTAGGGCTGAAACTCTGAGGGCAAAAGAAGATGAAGGGAAAATATTTGGTAAGATTTTTTTTCTATGAACTGTTGAGCTCTTTCAAGTGGGGGAGGAAAAGGATTAAAAGTGAAGAATGTTAAAGACAAATTGAAGTTGATATTTGAACTGTCAGTTCAGGAAACTCCAGAGACTAAGTAAATGGAAAGTTTTCCCCTGAAGTCCACAAAGAATTTTTAAAGACAAATCGGAATGGGGAACAGCAAGGATTTACATCTTTGTGTACAGGAACTGAATAATTATTGCCAGCCAGAAAAGAAACTCCAGATTCTTGGCAGTAAAAGAAAGTGGTCTGGTTCAAAGACATGAACTGAGTTGACTTAAAGTCTTTAAGGGGTAATCTAAGATTTTGGATATGTAAAATTAAACAATTTTGTAGAAAGTGTTGAGGGAAACAAAAAATGTTGGTTAAGGCTTGAAAATATCTATACCTGTATTTGGTTTCTCTGAGTACATTTTCAGACTGGAATGATGTTTGAACATCAAATGAATTGTTTATAGTCAGTAAACTAATTGCTTCTAAATGAATATATCAGTTCTCACTTCCGATTCTGGTCTGTCATTTAATTTTAAAAGCAAGACTTTTTATTTTAATAAGTAGCATAACCAAAATCCACTTTATATTTCACATTTTTAATCTAAAATGAGAGGAAAGGTAGTTGGTACTGTAATCATCTGTAGTACAATTTCAACAGTTTGAAAAACATATTTGGAATTTAGGTGCAGTCAGATACTGCAATGACACTGTTTAAAAAGTTTACAATGATCTTTTGATTGCCGTGGGTGGGATTTTATTTCTTTATTGGCTTCTTTGGACTTCTCAGCAGCATTTGTTATGGTAGATCATGACATTCTTTTGATCTACTTGATGTTGCTGGTGGAATCATCTGAGGCAGAATTGGGCTGTTTTTATTCTTCTCCCTCCCTCCCTCCCTCCTTCTTTCTAATCTGTATTTGTGTCCAGTAGAGAGGGACCTTGCCTCTGAAAAAAAAGATGTAAGGATTTTGTTTCAGTCCATTTGCATTTAAGATTCAGGTATTGTGCAAAGGTTTCTTGTCAGGCCTTTTTATACTGCCATTGGTGCATGTATTTTATATAACTGAATTTCCTGAGAATACACAATTGTTGTTTTAGTATTGTTTTCCAGTTCTGTGTGAATGTGAGTGAATTGAATTGTGAGTGAAGTGTGAATGATTCGGAATCATGAATTGTGTGTTCTGAGATTTGCGAGGAGCTAAATCCTAGTAGGGCCAGTGTAATAGGCTAGACCTGTGTGTCCTCGAAGCATTCCCCTCCCTCTGTCCCCTCTGCTGAACCACGGAGAAGCTCCACGAGTCTGTCCAGATTCCTTGCCCTTCAAATAAATCTGGAAGAAAGAAGAAGATGTATGACTGTCACCAACACGGCAAGTTCACATAGCTTATTGTCTTTTGTGAAAAGAATTTGAACTGAGACACCAAAAGATATGGACAAGGAGAGAGAGCGAGCTTCATTTTTTCCAAGAAAGAATGTTTTTGATTGTTCAAACTGTTTTTTAGGAATTACCTGTATGTGAACTTATTCTGGAACAGTTCTCCCTAACATTTGTGTGAATAGAATAGGAGCTTCCAAAATACAATTTCATTCTGAATTATCTATTGCAATTGAAATTCACACCCTGACTTAATAATAACAGACAATTTTTAGGTGTAAACAAGATCTTGAAAGTTTGTTGAAAATGACACCTTTTTGTGGAAATATTCTCTACTTTGAATGAACTTTTGAGAAATGCTCTTGGATGCAAGTTTTAATCTGTATGTGCATAGTAAGAGCAAATCCACAGCACGGTCATTGGAACTGAAGCAGGATATAGGAGGCCGAAATGCCTGCCTCTCTTCTAATTGATTCAAAAATGAAAGCAAGTGTTGAAATCTTGACATAAAAAACAAAAAAAAAACCCAAACCACTCTCTCGCCCTTTCTCATATTCTTATATTCTAACCAACCTTAATCCCATTGTTTGTTCATGGAAAAATGGTCATTTTATTCTCTGAAGACCTTGATATACAGTCTACTTTATTTTCCAAGTTAAGTCATCTTTGTCTCTCATTTCCGAAGTATAAAAGCATCTAGTTATATTTAGGATACAATTTGTTGTGGAGAAAGGAGGTGGAGGAAGGAGAGAGAGGATTAAGAGGTGATCATGCGCAGAAAAGAAAGTTGAGGAGAATTTTTCAAAGGGCCAAAAGGACTGACCTTATCTCTACCAATGCTGACAGTCCTGTACATATCAATATTAAACAGGCTGGGCTATGTTGTCCTGTGATTGTGTACTGCTTTTCAGCTGCAGCTCCTGCTCTGCATTCCTCTTCCCCTCCTGTCTTCTCTGAGGATCTTGTCTGATTCCTTCAAGGGGAATTCAATACCAACTCAGTTCTGCTGATCTGTCTTGGGGTTTGTAGCTAAGGTACTGAGAGAAATAAGGTTAAGAAAAAAGTGACTGTCTGGGAAAGTTCAACAGGGGCTAAAGCCAGTGTGGTTGCCAGGAGAGAGGGATCCAGAAACAGAGCCATGGACAGGCTTAGTGGAAGCAATTAGAGGATGGCTTGAGCAGAGAGCAGGAAGTCTTGGGAGACAAAGAGCAGCCTGGATCAGGACAGAGCTTGGTATAGAGTCCCAGCAGCTGATTTCACAGGAGAGGAGATAGCATGAAACCGTGCACAAGAGGGCATAAAATGCAAGAGACACAATATATGTGTATATGAGCAAAAGGAAGCAAAATGTGATGCTGCTTTGCCTGTGCAGGCTGGTGAGGTATAAACTGGAAGTACGGTACCAGGACAGCTTAGTGGTGTGCTTCTGACACTGATAGCAAGCCTTTTTTGGAAGACAACTTGCTAGGCTTCTAGCTTCAAACAGGCTTGTCTCCAGCTGGTTCAGACTGAACTTGTAACTGTCTGTAAAAGACCATCTATACCTAGCCCTAGACTTCTGCCTTGCTGAAGAAACCACTGGTCACCTCAAATCAGTCCAATGGCAAGCAGCTACAAAATTGTTCAGCCTAGACAGAGTGCAAGGTCATCTGCCAAGAATCTGGTTTGTGCTGTCATTTTGCTCTAGAAGGAAAAGGCTTTTTCTCTGGCTACTCATAGTCAGAACACCCACACCATTAAAGGAAGACATCAGGGACAACAGAGAATATGCCTGATTTTGAAAGGGAGAGTTAATTCATCACAAAGTTCTCTCCTTGGGGATCCTGAACAAAAGCAAAATAAAAAGCAGCCGGGGTTGAAGTACATCTTGTCCAAACCACCTGCATCAAATCAAGCTACTCTAAGAACTCTTTTCTTCTAACAAAGAGCAATTTTGGAAGACTTCCTTTTCACATTATACTTGTTTAGAGCAATATTTTTGAGATAGCTCTGTAATGTTTACAACATTTGTCCAGCAATGCAACAGAAAATGGAAACTGTATATTCCTTCTGTTTCCCATGATCTCTTGTACAAGGAAAGCAGGGGCAAGGCTAGAAGAATAGAGTAGAAAACATTTTGACAAGATAGATATTTTTCTTTGCTTTTAATAAGGGGTTTTAAATTCTTTTTTACCACCTCTTGCGGAGGTTTGTGTTCAAATCATTTTGGTCCAGAGAATAGCACCGTGCCTGCAGTGTGAGGTTAGGGGAACTACCCTCTTCACTCACATCAGCCCATAAGTAGATAGACATGTCTACAAAATTTGTGTGAGGGGTACAAATCATGGCGGTTTGCATGAATGGAAACACTTGGGAAACTTAGCTGCTAGCACTTTCATAGTCTGTTTTACATCCTGTGATTTAACACAAGCCCAGCTGCAGCCTGGAGAATGATCCACAGCGCAAGGGGACTAGCACGGTGTACAGTGCCAAAACTGCTGAGGGAGCGTGATCGAGCATGGTGGCATCCGCGCTGTGCACCTAACCTGTCCTCTTGCAGTTGGTCACGTGTGGCATGTCTTGAAAACGTGGCGAGGGGCCGCTGAGAAGAGTTACCAAACAGACGATGACCGACTGTGATCTTCCTCTTGCAGCCCTAGCCTGGGAGCTCTGCTTGAGCTGCTGCACATATGCAGGGAATAACGCGGTTGCCAGTTTCCTGGTTGATGTAGCATCAAAATAAACTGATTAGTACCTTCAATTCCATTTGCACAAGTTTATTTTCCCCTTCAGCTAAGGATAAGGCTCCTGTCGTGTTGCGTGTTTTCTTTTATTGTGCTTTCGCATTGCCTGTGGTCTCTCCCTGCTGACAACTGCATGTTAGACAGGCCTGGGCTCAGGGCAGGGTGGTGGCGTCCCTCGAGGTGGCTGCCGCTGTCACGCGTGCTGCGGGGCGGGCTCCTAGGGGTGGTGATGGGGATGTGCCGCTCGTTTCTCCCGGCGGGCAGCGGTCGCCCCGCGGCGCGGCGCTAACGGCCGGCGGCGCTAACGGCCGGCGGCGCTAACGGCCGGCGGCGCTAACGGCCGGCGGCGCTAACGGCCGGCGGCGCTAACGGCCGGCGGCGCTAACGGCCGGCGGCGCTAACGGCCGGCGGCGCTAACGGCCGGCACGGTCGCCGCGAGGGGGAGCGCGCGCTCTTCGCGTCGCCGGCCGCTCGCGCTCTGTGTGGGGGGGCGGCTGCTCCCGCGGTCAGTTACCGCCGGAGGTGTTACAGGCCGTGTCCTCGCCCTCCACCCCCCCAAAAAAGAGCGGAGATAAAGGGAAGACGACAATAAATAGCTCTAGAGAGACACAGGTGCCTTCTGTTCAAGATGGGGATTGGCCCTCGCAGAGCCACGGACTGAAAAAAACTGTGGTTATGTAAATAGTACATTTGCTTATACGATAGAGAAACGATCAGAAATATTATAAAGGATTTAGGATCTGAAGGCAGTGCATTTATTAAGCAGGACTAGAAGAATAACATTCTGGAAACAGCACAGAAAAGGAAGGGTAAAATGCTACATAAAGTTGCTTTTAAAAAAAATTATCCTACGGGGCAAAACTAACATATAGGATAATTTTAAAAATGATTTTAAATTGGTGACTGTGAGCAGATGCAAATAACACCATTTTAAGCAAACCACTGGTATTTATAGGAAGCTGTTTAAATGCTACACATTTTCTTTTGACTTCCCTTCTCGCACCCCCAACACACAGTCTCTGCTTTTAAATGTAGCTATAAAATTAAATGCTGTTTAAAAAGAGAGTGGCTTACCATTCTTTGATAAGAATACAGTATAGCTCCTCACCTATTTCTCATATCAGTTTGCATCCGAGGCTCAAAGAAAATATCTAAATATAAATCAGTACACACACATAATCTGAACTCATTTCAGGCACAATCTCACGCTCTAGATCTCTGCATTTCATCTCTTGCTCATGCAATATATTAGTAATGTGGAGCTGCAAAACCTCCCCATTCCTCCTTCACTTTTCGGCGAGGAAAGGAGAGATATTCAGACCTGTTGGCCTTGGAGACCCTTGAAAATGTGTTCATGGGCTGCAGCCAGTGCATGGTGCCTAGATGAGCATTTCCCTCAAGCAGTGAGAGAATTAGCTCTTGTATACATACTTTCTGCTCGAAGTGACGAATCTCCTATAAAAGGCAGTGCTACCTGGAAGGGATAGGAATGGCTTAGATTTGGGGAAAACAGGAAAAGGGACTGGGGTCTTCCTTGTTCAAAAATCTTGTCATAAGTAAAAGATGTGGGGAGAGAAGGGCCAAGCAGCACAATACTGTATTAACAGATCACCTAATAAAATGGAGGCAGCATGTGGAATTCATCTGTGAAAGTTTCTGAAATCCAGTTTCCTTTCACCTGTTGCTTTGCTTTGGGGGTCCATTGGTCAACTGTGAACAGAGAAGAGCAGGGCTGGCCGCGCTCCATGTCCCACAGAGGATTATTTCTGTCCAGTCACTGATACTTCACTTCCATCCCTGCACTCCCCCCTTGCACATTGCAAGCAAAGTTGCTGGTGAGATCTCTGATCTCTGACAAAAGGACACCAAGCGTCTTTATTTTTTCAAATAAATTCTGTCAAATTTTTCAAAAGCTTTTAATTATTCTGCCCTGTGTGCTCACATCATCTGGTTTGAGCTTTACTGCATGTTCTGGCAAGCAAGACAGCACAGCCGGCTCAATTCCGTACTGTGGCAGTTTCCTAGGAAACCAACATACAGGCTCCACGCAGTGGAGAAAACCCAAAAGATACACAGCACTTCCCGTTCTGCCTCTGTATTTTCAAAACATTTAAAAAAAGGTTCTAAAGGTACTAATCCTTGAAAACACTTTGAAATGGAAAGAGCAGATAGCAGTAGGTGCTCTTGCCAGTGGTGTTTAGCTTCCTCTGAAGAGGATGTGCTACCCTGGCTGTGCAAAGAGACTTTGGTACTACTGCTGTTTTAGTAGGATGAAAATTTGCTTTTCTGTCTCAGTGCTCTATTCTCTATCCAGTTGAAAAACAATTTAAGATCCCTACCCAGAGAATTAAAAGAAATGAAATGTTTTCCTTCATCTCCTGCAGAATCCTTCGGATGCAGTAATTCAAATACAAGACCCCACACAGTATGTCCTGCCTTCCCTGTGGTCACTGAACCACACTTTATTTTTTTGAAGAGGGTATTGTTATTTAGTTCAAGTACATGAAACAACTGTCTTACAATGTCTTGAGTAAAAACCTAAAATAATTTGTCTAAGATAATGATTCAGCAATAAAGATCAGGTCCTAATGAATTAGAACATATTAGCTTGGTAACTTCTGTTTTCTAACTGCTGTTTTCTACTTCAGGTCCATGTTGCTGGAAAAGGAAAAGTGACTTTTCTGCTTTAAAGCAAGGTGAATGCTCTGCTCTGCTTAATCTGCTTGAATGAACAGGGGTTCATTTAGGATTTATGCATAATTAAGGCAGTCTGAAATATTTTTGCAGCTAACTACTCTATGAACTATTGCAGATTTAGTCTATTTGACATTGTTGAGGTGGAGATGTTTACAGCAGCTTGTATAATGAACAGGACCTGCTTTTGTAAAATTCTCCTAATGTGACAGCATCTGGTTACCTCAGTCTCACTGCTAATCAGTCAGTAGGTTTGGGAAATGTTCTTTTTGCCTATCTTGTCCCCTGTTCTTGCACATGAGAAGAGATGAGACCTTCAAGCCTAGAAGAAGCACAAAAGTGTTATTTGCTTTTTCAGCTGGAGCTCTGCACACCCAAGCTGTACAGCTGAAAGAGGCTAGCTATGTTTGCATCTTACACTTTGCTAGCTCTTTCCAATTTATTTTTGTTACTTTAAATAAGAGAACCTTCTTCTCTGTCCAACTATGTTCAGCATGAAATGTCTGAGGAAAGATAACAAAGGACAAGAGAATAAAATTGTACCATCTTAGATTATTTTTAATGATAGTATGGCACTCCAGATCTTTCCTTTGGCCCATGGAAAGGGAAATCTTCTGTTTGAGAGTTGCAGAAAATTATAGTCTATGGAAATTTAGGGAATAGTTTATTTCACATTTTCGTTTTGTTTAAATATAAGAAGATGATAAATTTTTCTATCTAAATTTCTGTGCATATCTGGCAATAAAGCCAGTATGTTTGGGTGCTGTGGATGGCTTGCAATTTCTATAGTTCAAACAACAGAAAATCAGAAAGACTCGAGGCATGTTAACTGTAGTTACAAGAAAACCCAGCGTATTGGCTTGTCTGTCAGCTCA
This sequence comes from Dromaius novaehollandiae, assembly GCF_036370855.1. Lineage (NCBI taxonomy): Eukaryota > Metazoa > Chordata > Aves > Casuariiformes > Dromaiidae > Dromaius > Dromaius novaehollandiae. Next base: position 33,420,168 of record NC_088100.1, on the reverse strand, counting down.
ATGATTCAACCTTCTGCCCAGGCCTTCTGCTCGTGTCAAAGTTGAGCAACTGTGATTCTCCGTAGCTTCCTGTGGTGTGGCCGTGCTGATTTCTGTGACAAGTGGGCATTTCACTATGTACTGTAACTGCTCAAATATTATGTTATTTGACACCTAATTATCTTTATGATATGAACAAGAAAAAAAAAGCTATTCTGAGTGTCTGCTGTTTGCTGATGCACAACTTCTGTTGCAACAAGGTAGAAAACATGGTTGTCTCAGATTTAGCACCTTTTACTGCATCTTACAGCACAAATATTGATATTATATCATTATAACCTGTGATTGTGCAAAGGTGTTACTATGTTTTAGTTACTTTTTTTGAGGAGTTCCAAGCTCTGGCTGAGGATAAACAAGCTCTTCTGGTGAGTGCAGCACCTTAAATGCTCACAACTGAATATGAACATACAAAAAAACTGACTAGCTCATTTGACAAAGTCTGTGAGCCAGAAACACTTTTGTAAGTAACAGGGTGGTTAGAAAGTCAGAAAATTAACCCTGTGCTATATTAAAGCAACTGTAGGAACAATAAAATGAGCACTCCAACTCAAGAAATTCTGCAATTTCAGGTACATCTACCATGTCAAGTCCAGCACAATTTCACAGTAACTGTTGTAGGATATCTAAATTAACCAATGAGGCATCTATTGTGTCAACTGCGATAGGTCAAGTTTTGCAAAGCACATCAATTCCTCCATGATCCAAATGCACTCTTTCTTTCAAGGGGGAGTTGTGGGCATTCAGATCTTGCAGATATGTTACTGAGGCCCTAAATCAGCAAAACACTTCAAGCATGTTCTTGAGTACTTTGTTGATGAAGGAGAGACATTAGCTCTTTCTTAATTATCTGTGCTGAACAGGGAGCTGAGAGGCTCCTTGAGTATCTTTTAAAAAACTCGTATGCTGGCTACACTCTGAAATGTAGACCCTAAGAATCTGATGCCTTACCCTCCAGTTGCATTTGCCTTCTGTAAATGTGCTCACTAATCTTTAGGTAAATGGTGCCTTGCATCTGACTCTTTGTGGGAATGTTGTCTGTCCTGAGTGCTCACCACTTTAGAAAGAATAGGTGAAATGTTGTATTCAGCCTCAAGTGAAACACTTTTAATACCTGTCCATATCTAAGTACTACTGAGCATAGGATTATTAAATAGTCTGAAGGAAAAATGGAGAATGAAGCCACAAGGGGAGATATCTTTGTCTTTTATATGTTCACATCTATACTCTAACCAGGCATTGGGAGATACTTCAGCCCTACCAGCACAGCCAGCACTTCAGAATTACTTTACAGGAGGCAAAAAAGAAAGAAAAGACACCCCCACCCCCACCCCCCGCAAAGCAGCAGGCAATAGCAGCTGTTCTTGAGGAGAAGGTTTGTCAGCAAACTTACACAGCTATGCTCCAAAAGTTTGTGTCAGCAGCTCTAAAAGCTAGCCTGTCAGCATTTCTGTTTTCTTCCATACACAAAATGCATATTACTGAACAATTATGCCAAAGGCAGGGAGTATTTCTTGATAACACAACTTGGAAGTAATCTCTTCCTGTGGGAGCTATTCATGTCACGTGCCACAGAAATCTGTGTGGGTTTAAACGCAAATCCATGTTGCTTGTCCTTACTACAAGATTACCATTGGAAGGCAAATCATTTGTATTACATCCTGGCAAAGGCAGTTTTGGCCTGAGCCAAAGTCCATGGAAATCAGTGAATCCCGGTTAATTCTAATGACTTCCATGCATGCTGAAAAAGCATATTCATTGTGAAGGAAACTGGGTGATGCTTAGTTTTTTTGCCCCAAAGACTTCCATGGATATTTAAAAAGACAGCTTTGTCCACTGGTTTCAGTGTGCAGTTGCGATCTTACCATTATAAAAGGCAGGACAGAGAGCTGGGGAGAATTTTGAATACAGACTGATTTACTGCTTTAATATATGTTTATTCCTGTCTTCCAGCCACCATTTAACTGTGTTTTGGTTGTCTCCATAAGCAAGATAGGGTTTTATTCCTTGTATAGAGGTCACAGTCCAGAACAAATATTTTATTAAAAAGCGTATGCGAAGAAACAGAATTGGTTTTTTCTTTCCTTTTTTAATTGAATGAGTCCTGCTTTTCCCTTCTGTGAACAGACAGCAATTTGCTGTGCTGTCCTTATCTTTACCTACTGGGAAGCACAAGTGCTTTAAGAAATTAGCAAAAAAACTCAGGCAAAAAGTCTTGTTTAGAATACATATGGAAGCAGGAGGAGGATAAAATTCCCAGACACTCACTGTAGATTTGACCTCTGCCTGTATACAAGAGCTTGACTAATTGAATACACTGGGCTCTAAGTCTGTTTTCCGAAACTTATACAGACCTCTTTTGGGACACTGAGATTGTGGGGAGCCAAATGAGAGTAGAAATTGCTGTGACACTAAGATCCACCTTTCCCACTCGCCGGTTGTTACCAGTCTACTGCTGGAGGTTACCCACTGCTAGCAACTGAGCCAGCAGAACAGAGTTTGTAAGTGCTCCTGATCTTTTTTAGGCGGCCTTCAGCAGTATTTTGAACTGATTGGGATGCCTGTGCAAGGCAATAAAGGGAATATAAGGATAAGTAGTGCTCAGAAGTGTCCTGCTGGATCACTTGTGCCAGGCAGACAACCTTCAGCGAAGGGAGGTCACCATAAGAACCTTTAAAAAAAAAAGAAAAAGAAAAAGGGTATCTGTGACAGCTCTCTGCAGCAGTTGTCTGACCACAGCTCAAGCCAAACTTTAGGTAGACATTGTCCACATAAGAGCTAACATTGATTTAACAAAACCATACCAGAGGACAAAAATTATAAGAAATGTTTTCATGGATTTGCTGTTAGAGAAGTTTTCTTTCCTTTTTTCTTTTTTTTTTTTTATTCAGATAAGGTTATCATCCATTCTTATTTAAACCTTCTCAACCTAAAATCAGGAGACTCTAAGAAAAAAGAGGGAAAGTCTAACAATTTATGTATATAGTATATGCTTTTTTCCACAGGCCTTCAGTCAAAACAAATAAGTGAATTTTATCCATTTTGGGAACAATCAAGTGTACTCTAAAGGGCAGTGGCTATTCTCTAGCTTAAGGTATTTTTACTTTTTTTGCATATATGGGTTTTATTTTTCTCCAGCAAACACAAACACTACTTTTTGTTTTTCTTGGAGTCCAATAATTTTTACATTCATTTCAATGGGAAATAAACAGGGTCTCTTGCCCTGTCTTTAACGGGCAGCATTTATGTCTTCTTGCACTTTGAAGGGAGAGGAATGGATGATATTGCTTTGTATAAGCAGAGAAGCCAAGCCTTTGTGTTTGCAGTTCATTCCAGGACATCTTTTTTGAGCATTACTTCTCCATAAATGCCAACTTGTTGGGAGCAGGGGGGGGCACTATACTCCTGTGGCAGATGTACTGGGGAAGGCAATGACATTGCTCTTTTTGAGGTTAATAAAATATAGCAATTGATTTTGTTGCATTGTTCTTATGAGAGAATAACCTGCTTATTAATTTTAACTAAATATGCAGGGAAAACCCTGTACATCTAACAAAATGCAAATAAATTTTCTGAGGACTAACTGCAGGTGTTTCTATATAAGCTAAAACTTAGGCTTTCTTTAGGATATCCTCCCACCTGGAATATCTCCCCCCCCACACCTATGGATTGAGTTGATAGTCCATGTCTAGTATTTTTTTCACTGGTTTCTCAAAACCTTCTCTATGATAGTTCCTTTAACACCTCTGATATGCAGGATACTGTGTACCTTCTTTTACGTAGGTTCAGTGTCCTGCACTGGCCAAGTACACTGGCAGGTACTGTAGTGCTTTCATTACCTCTCTCATCTATATGAACACCTTACTGAAAGCCCTCTAGAAGCTAAGACATCTTCTCTGATGGTTAATTTTGTCCATGAAGTGGGTAAAATTGGAGAATAGAAGTTCCTGAGAGCTTCTAATCCTGTAATCTTTCAACAATTGACATTATTTTAGGGACTCATGAGAAAATGCAAAGGCTAACTATTTCTCTTTTCCTCTGACTTTGAAAGTCATATGGCAAAACACAAAAAATTAGGCTGGAAAGGACTGAAAAAAACCTCTTTACCTGCCTAGAAGGGAGATGTAGAAGGGGGAGAATGCTGTTTTCCACTGCAGCATTGTATTTACTTATCTTCTTCTTGATTCACTTTAAAAGCAGTCACAGTGTCCATTCTATCCTTAATGTCTTCAGAAACACTTTTTCCTAATACAGTGCTTAAACCGATTCTTTTTTGGCTTTAGCCATTTACACTGTGCAAGTAATCCTCAGTGGAAATATTTCCCTTCCTTTCATTATTTTTTCTGTGACTATTTATATAGTTATCATGCTGTTTCCTTTAATTCTTATTCCTCTGGGCCAAATAAATTTAGGTCTTGTCATCTTTCTTTCAAAGTTGTATTTTTAAATAATAAAGCAGTGTTAAATATAGTTGAAAGCAGACAACATAATGCATCTTCCCAATAATTTAGGCTTTTAGAGACAATGGTACCCATTTTACCAGGACCAGCAATCCTGTATTATGAATTAGTCCCTTGTCAGAAGTTTTTGAACATTTGAAATAATAACTGTCTTTTAAAAATAATTTATTGTGTGTTGCTGGCGCTGTAAAAGCCCCTTGTCAGACTTTATGTAAATTCTCCATCCTGTTTTAATACTAATTACAATGAGAACTTGAATGTTTAATTTTTAAACACTGAATTAATTTTTCCCTTTGCTTGTTGAAACTCTGTGAAATAGCTTGGAAACTTTGTGACATCTGACACTGGACTTTGTGGGGCCTGATGGAAACTGTTGCATGTTTTCTCATATCCTGCTCTGGCAGTGTTAGCACTATTCATTCTTTAGCAAGTGGGATTGGGAAGGAGTCCATGTTTGTCAGTCTTTTCTGGGGGGAACGGGAAGGTTCAGGGGATTTGGGGATTTAGAGATTCTTAACTTCTACATGATTTTTTTAAAATTGCTACTAACAGAAAAGTTTAATATACCAGCAAAGCCTTTTACTTACTATTTGCACCAAATGGTATCTTGTAATAAGCTTTTTAGTGGTTTCTCTTTCCTGGAAAAGTCATGTAGAAGTTAACTAAATGTTTACTAGAATCTGACAGAAATTAACTCTTGTGTAATTATAGCATATCACTCAGTATTTTATTTGTTCACTACAATTTCTTCACAAAGTATTGCCAAGTTTTACCTAGTAGTATATATACACCTTTTGTTTAGCTCATATTCACAGATACTCTTGAAATTAATATTGGAAGTGATGAAATCGCTTTATCACTGATTCCTATATTAAGATCTTGCCTACCACTGGTTAAAACTTCTGAGTGAACTTGCAGCCAGAGTTATTCAGATGACTGCACTGAGAGTAAAAAATACTTTGAAGATAGATCTTTTTAATGATTTGACCAATAATTTGAATTTTGCAAAGCCATGCATTTGGCTCCAAGGACTGGAAATTTTAAAGCAGGCTCATAATGAGTGATAGAAAGTTACCTTTTCTAGGTGACACACTAGACACATTGCCAATATACCTACTTTAAATTTACTAAGCAAGTAAGCAATAAAATAAAGTCTACAGAGGTATATAAAACTACAGTTGTTTGAATTTACTGCAAATAGGTACATGATGAGTATGATTAAGAGGTACTTTATGCTGGCTTTCTAATAACTCTCTCCTAAAATATGAATTTCAGGCAGTTCTGTCAGCTTTATTGTTTCTTTCTAATTTTAGTCTAAAGATTTTTATCAGATGCAATTGTTCCCTTTGGGGATTATAAGATGTATAAATTTCTCAAGATGAGAGAGTTACCATGATTCATTTTTCTTGAGCTCTAGTGGTTAAGATGAAACTTCATACCAGTGTCTGTAGTAAGTGTTGTTTTTTTCCTTACTCTGAAATTTTTTCTTAAATCTTCCATTTGGTTTAATATTACTTCTAGCACAGAAAAAGTTTCCTTCCTGCAGGATGCCTGCTTACTGGTTTGAATAAAGAAAGCATTTTTCTTTTCATTGTTGGAAAGAAATTGGGTTTGAATTCCCATTATTTTGCTCATATTACAAATAAGTTCAGACATGATTGTGCTGGAATAACCTAGAAATTGAAGCCCTCTGTGCCCCAAAGCTAAATGTATATTGTTTTATCTTCATTTTCGCAATGAAAATGATTTGTCTTGTATCTTTAAGATAAATATTAAAACTATATACAAAATAAATATTAAAACTATACACATCTTCCCCATGAGGTAAACATGTTTTGGAATTGATTCACTTGTGTAAAGCAGGCATCTGCTGCCCTAGGTCTGTCTGGCTTCTTTCTTTTGATCCGAAAGGCCACTGGTGTCTCATCAGCCATCCCTGTTTGATCTTAAATGAAGCAGTCTACTAATGTCTTGAAAGACTTTAAAGAAAAAAATAGACGACTAAACTGTGTGCCATGTCTTGGAAACAGGTGGATGGAAACAGATACAGTTTTTAGTTTAATTTCTTGCAAAATGCTTTGACTCTGCAGTAACAGCCAGCAGAAGCCACAAGAATCAATGGCATCAATTCAGATGCCTAAGCATTAGTGTCTCTTTATTTCCTAGATATCCTGCCTCGCCTCCAGCTGCCACTCCAGAAGGATATGAGTTTCCATTAAATTCTGTGTCATATATGCCAGTGCTGTGCCAATCTTTTTGTTGCCTGTCCTGGTTGAGCTGAGTCAATCTCCAGGATCTCTTGGCTGTATATGCCTCAGCTCCAGGGGTAGCTCACCCACCCAGCTCACAGATAGACACGGTTACATGTCCAGCGCTAGTTGGGATGCTCTAGTGCAATCATCCTGGCTGCCAGCTGCTGCTCCAAAAGGTCAGGAGTCTCATAAATCCTGTGTCACGTCTGCCAGCCCTGTCTGGACATCTCAGATACCCCAGAACATCTCCATGGCATTGGACACAGTTCCATCTTGAAGCAGGTGTCAGAGCAGAGAAGCCAGCTCTACCTTGATTTCCCAGGCAGCCACTACTGTCCTCCTGTCCTTTTGGAGAAAGGAGTCTTAGGGAAAAACTGGTAGCAGCCTGTTCCACCTTCAGGAAATGGTAGGTAGTAAGGAATGGGATTCACCTCACCTAACTCTAGAGACCAACTCTCAGACAGCTAGTCTACAGAGGGAGTCCAGACAACTCACTTAGAAATATAGACACTTTCAAAAGGTCTTGTGTTAGAGAGGTGCCTAGGATGAGTGACATGATGCTGCCTGCTTCTTGTGACTGAAGAGGAAACCTAGATTACTAACTTGAACTGCAGCCTCAGAGCATGTGTCTATGCTGTATATCAAAGAAGCCATGATGACCCTGCATGTGTGCACTAAGGCACAGGCAGGCATGCTGCCCAGATAGCCCAGGATCCCAAACACCCACGGTGACTTGTCTGCTAGTGCGTCAAACACTGTGCTGATGTGAGCGTTTGGGGGCTGGCTATGAGACAGCAACATGGGAAAGAGGTGAAATGGGCCATGCTCAGGGCCACTCTGGAGAGCACTTTCTGGGCAGCCTAGGTATAGGTTTTAAAGCTTGTCCACATTGCCATCAAAGATGTGAATGCAGCTGTGCAGGTGTACCACGACTGAATCCCTGTTGGGGATGGATGGAGCCAGGCTGTTGTTGACTGGAGGTGTTAAGGGCTTGGGAAATTCTGCAGTAGGCAACCTCTTCCTTACAACACCCCCATGCAGGCGGTGCTACAGCCCACTAAACTATCCCCACACTATTTCAATACACCAGTTAGATCAGCAACTATGTGGCCATTTTGTGCCAAGTTCAATGTGGACTAACTGCTTAAATATTTACCCAGCTTCACCGTGGGCCAAGTTCTGTGTTGCTGCTGATTCACTATTATTGGTATTATGCTTACTAGTCTTAAGGTTAATTTGAGCTTGTCTAGAAGGGTTGCACTATTACGTAAACCTGCAATATAGACATACCCTTACAGGGAACAGCTTGCACTTCTTTAGAAATCCTCAGGGGAAAATGAAGGCACCCATTTCCCCTTTGTGGCAGCATAAGTTCCCTGGGGAAAGGTGTTCTTTGCTGCCTTTGTCTTCCCCCCATCCTGCTATATATATATACATACACAGATAGATACATATATATACATACTGCAAATAGGGAATGTGGGTGGCTGCACTTTGAAAAGCTAAAATTAGGTTTTCAGTGTTAAAAATTGTGTACAGTGCCCAGAGCAGTGGTTCAGCTTTGCTTCCTCTACCTGTTTGTTTGGTAACCATAGATACTGTACTTTCATTAATGTGAGCTATTTCACAAAGATTCCTCCTTGTAGAATTATTGGATGTAATTACTCACAAATACCAGCAGAAAGCTTTTGAAATGAAAGTGACATCTACTGCATTTGCCTCAGACTGTTTCCTGATCTACCTGCTTAACCTGTGAACGAAACCTGCCCGCCGGGTTGCTCTGTGCTCAGTTCTTCCCTCACATAATTGTCAGCAATTTACCTTTGCTGTTTTTGGTTGACAAGAGCACCTGACAACACTTATTGCTAATCTAAAGAAAATAATTAGTGGTCCTGGTTCCTGCTGAGTATATCGATGCTCAGCAATAAAGCTTAAAAGATTGATTATCCTAAATCATTTTCAACAGCTACTGGAGGTGCAAGTGTTAAAAAAGTACACACCTCTTCAAAAAAGTCTGTAAGGATTTCAGGTCTTATGCAGAAGAGGAAAGCTTCAGGGGAGCATAAATCGTTGCAGACACTGTGGTACTGGTGATTTGTATTCCTGTAGTACCTATTCCTTTAGCCCTGAACAGCCATAAAATAAAAGGCATTCCCTTGCCCCAAATGATGGATAATCTTGGCATAACCAAACGAAAATAGCAGATGGTATAGATGCATGGGGGAATATAAACAGTCAGCCAGGGTCAGGATGGTACCAGTCTCAGCTTAGCAGCTGTCTAACTACAGTTGAATTTTTGAGGCTTTATGACACTGGACCATTTCAGTGGAGAGGTACTACATAAACACAACTGTCATTGAGCATGGATAAAAGAAAAGGAGGAATATTTTGTAAAATTTCTAAAAAGTAAGGAAGCCTGTTCTTTTTTGTGTGAAACTTATTTAGAATATGTTTTTTCTGTGAATAACTCACTACTAGTTGCCACAACCCATCAAACCAACGGTGTGTGATGAAAGTAAAATCTAGACAACGATGCTTTTTATTTTTTATCCTATAGAATGCAATTGTCAAAAATACTCTGGCTAAGTAGGCGGGATTCAGTTTGAGACTGATGCCTCAAATATGGGTGTCTACAGCCTTGCAAATGTTGTACACTCCTGTTTCAGTAAGTGTAGACATAAAACCAACTCTTGACTAGCGTTTGAGGAATGTTCACTCTAGATCTGTGCACAGTTAACAAATCACTAGGGGCAAAAAAATTGGTATGGCAGTGGTACAAATCTAATTTTCAGTAGCTGGGCCAAGTAGGCAGAGATCCTACACAGCGTGCACTCAGTTACATCCTGTGGGTTGCCCTAGCATTTACTACAATATATTGTCAATGCTTTATTGTCATTTTGAGTGCCTTTTCATGCACGTCACATTAACTGATCACTGTGTCTCACTTTGTACCCAGTGAGTCAGCTTAGCAGGGAATAGGTACACCAGGAGCTGTCCATCGGGGCAGTGGGGTAGGCATCACTAGCACATTGGTATAATGTACTTTATGGGTCTTGTGATGGTGTCAACCTGCAAGCAAACATTTTACCTTGGCAGCAAGCAAACCCACCTGCAGCAGGGGAACTACTCCAGCTCTGCTGTTGGACTTTGTGGTCTGAGCCCTCGGAGCAGAGCTCTGGTGTTGATGGGCACGTCACATGCTATGGAGAGATAGCATTGCATAGGCAGGGCGATGGCATCTCACAGACCTTTGCTGATGCCTGACAGGCACCTGAGGTAAACTCTGGGCTCAAGAAACTGAGAGATCCATCCCCACGTCCTGCATGTTCTGTGTGCAGCCCATCAAAGTGAAAATGCACCATTTTCTCAGTGTCACTCATCTCATCTGCCCTCCCACTCTCCCGGTGTTCAATTGTCACATTACTTTGTTGCATTTTGTCTTAATTTAGAGCTAATTTTACAAGCATACTTGTGGGCGAAGACAATGGTGCTGTACTCACATACGCTATACGACTTTTGCAGCAGTGCTTACACAAGCTTAGATTTCAAGTCAGTTATTCAAGGTCAGGAAGGTAGCTTGTGATGGCTTTGTCCCAGGGCCTGGCACAATAAGTCCCTGATTGGGACCAGTGGATGTTACTTTAATACAAGAAATAATAGGTTAATTTACAAGGAGAACAAGATTGATGCTGCTGTTATGAAAGGTAGGCATGGAGAAGGATGTAAATTCCTGTTCACATCTGAAGCCATATGATTTTTTCTGTATTGTTATATTGCTTAGCTTTGCTAGTCTTCTCCATTCTTGGAGGAAAGAAAAGCTTTCAGTAGAATAATGCTTGGTTATTTTAATGTATGCCTCCTTTGCAAATGAATGGGGAGAGTTAGAGAATAAAGAAGCAGTATCACATCAGTGTATGAAACCATGTTAGAGACACCCACCGACGACCATAATTGTCTGTGTTGTCTTCTTGCCACGCAGAGAAGCTGCAATTGTATTCATCTCCCATCTTATTTTATTTGAGTGTAAGTAGGAATATTTTGAACAAAGATCACAAGGACTGCTATTTTAGTTTTTAAAGAACATTAGCTATTAAGGGGTATATTGAATTGTGTCTCTTTAGTTTTGTGTGTAGTATGAAAAAAATAAAAAAGTCCTTTATAGAACATAGCATTAAAAACCACAGACAGGATAAATGCAGTCTTGGAAGACCACCACAATAAAGTTTGAATGTTTGTAAGTGTAGAGACTGACATCATCATTTTCTGTATATTTTTTCCATTATACACCTGTTTTACAGAGCAAACAACTGATGAGATATCCTGGTTTGAATGTACTTCAAAAAAGTGGGTTTTTTTAAGTTTGATGCTTTGGTGGCAGTTTAGCTAAAATTTTTGTTAGAGCAGCCTTCCTGAGAAAGCTCAGATTTAACCACATACTGAGATCAAACTGTGAAGGATTGAAACAGTTTACTAGTCTTAAAAAAATGTACCTACAGAAATGTGCCAAATCTAGCTTTTTAAATCAAAATGATTAAAAAACAAAGAATGTAAAATGTTACCTTTTTTTTCCTGAGAGTGAATGATCCATTTGTTCATAGGAAAGATAAGGGTTTTGTAACTTCCTTGAAAATATGCAATAGCAAATACATTGCATGTATGAAGACCTTAAAGCTTGTGAAGCAATGAAGGCACTCTTAGATAATGTCATCTGAAGCAAGTCTTGTAACAATCCCTTGGAGCAGATGCCCAAGTCTACCTTTGCCGAAGGTTTGATCCAAAACCAATGGAAATCCAAGAATGTCTTTAAGCTGATTTCAGTATGCTTCAGATCATCTTGGTAGAGCCCAGTTTTGCCTGTCTAGTGGTGTTTCTCATCAAGTGTTTGTGCCATCTTGTAGTTTAATGATTTAGTCTAAGTATTTTCTTCCATACTGGGACTTTGGCAATGATGCAGTAACTTATTATCAGCGTGCAGTATTACTTCTCATTGGAGTAACTGGTGCACTCAACTAGGTCAATAGCACGGAAATGGTCTTTATGCATTGTTTTGCCATTTGTATTGCTCTTTTGCAGACATATTAGCCTGTAGGTAATAATATCACAGTTATTTTACTAGAAGTCCTTGCTTGGATGAAGTCCTAGAGCTGTACTGCTATAAATGAAATCCCATGGGTAGCTGTATTTTGAAATTACCAGCAATCTCAGACAGATATGCTCACTTAGGAAGCCTAGAAGAGTAATCAGATATCAGCAGGTATTTTGTATTCTCAGTTAATTCACTACCTCAAGTCTTGTACTGAACTTGTTTCAGCTTATGTTTAGTGGATGTTTCCTTTGTTTTAACTTTGAATTTGGCAAAAGTGGCGTAGAATATGTTTGGTGGTTATTCGTATCATTACTTATAAGTACACTAACTTAGCAGTCTGGTCTTCCTAAACTCCTCCAATAGTCAATAGAGCGAGGGGCTCTTCCAAGAGCTATTCAAGTGATGTTTACAAAAGCAATTAGTGCAAACTAATAGCAGACCTGTAGAGCAAAACAATCAGTGCTGAGGACCTGACAACCACTTGATAAACATGTTAGGGATTTTTTTTTTCAGACTAGTCAGAGCCTGGTCTCATGGACTGGATGCCCATTGCCACTGGAGTGCATTAGCAGCCCTCGTGGGCTTCATCTTTCAGTTTAGTTTATCTAAAAAAGATAAAGTTCATGTGCTCTGAGAATGAATGAACCAATAATGTGAATCAAAGCCCAGTAAGCGGGGAGGACCAGGACGTCTGCTTCAAAAGCACACTCCTGGTCCAAGCATTAGTATGGATGCACCCTCAAAGCACCCAAGTTAGATTACAGTTCTGACTCTCCTGGTAAGAGAGTCCCCTCTCTCTCTTCATTCCCCACAGAGGAAGCCTGTGGAGACTTGCCACCTAATTTATCACAGCAAAGTTGGGCGCTGAGAGTTGTGCTGTGACCCCTGCGTGACATCATTACAGTATGCAGCTACCCTCCTGGCAGGATCAGGCTTTGCAAGAGTCCTTGAAACCAGCTGATTTTGACAGTCACTTGTCAGATGGCCTAGCAGAACAAGCTCAGCCTACTAAAATGTGCTAAAATGTCCAGGCACTGAAGATGGATTTTTTCTTGGGTAGCTTTAGACAACTTTAGTCTTGATGCCTACATGTGAGCAAGTCAGTTGATCTCCCTCTTTAAAGAAGGCAAGGAAAGAGGCCCTTCATCTGACCTAATTTAAATGTCTATGTTACGATGAAGTGAACCATCACCTAAAAGTTTCAGTTTTTCTCCAATGATTGTAAGGGAGGCAACCAGTTAGGGGCATAGCACCCGCACTGTAGATGTCTAAAGTTACTTGAGAAGTCCACCTCTCCTTTCTGTATCTTAGCCAGACTTCAGAGATGCACTTGAGGATTCCTCTTGAGGATTTTGTCAGTTTGAAGCACTTTTCTCATTTTTCATTGTTTACATATCCAGCATGCGAATCACAACTTCTTTCATACATTTTATTCAGTTACTGATGTTTTCTCTCTGGCCCAGAACATCTCACAAACATATCAGCCATCACTAGCTTTTGCCTCCCGGTCTGAGCTCTGATCCCCATTAATTCTCAAAATTGCATAAAGAAATACTAATCCTGGAACCAGGTTTAATTTATATCTTGGTGGATGGTTGTTGGCATTAATAGCTTGTGGTATATTAACATACTGAATTATCAAGAGCCTTAAAGGAATAATGAATACTGCTTACGCTGTCTTTCTGCCAAAAGCATTCCTTTGTAATGTAAATGAAAGAACACCAAAGCTGTTATAAACATGTCCCACTGCTGTGTCTGCTCAAACCAACAGCGCTGAAAAGAGCTGTTTCCACTGTATCTTTTCAGTTTTAATATGATGCTTACACTAGAATGGATGCTATATTTTTCACTCTGGCATGTCCTCAAACCTACAGAATTATCCCTGCTTAAGGACAACTATGAGTGGTGTTAAAGGCTGACAAATTTCATTGAAAGGTAATGCAAAAATTATTCATTATTTTCATCTGGAGCAGCACAGGGAGAAGATCTATTACATTCCTAGAAATTGCAAACACCTGCATGACTGTGAACTGCTTACATCAGAGTTTCAGCCAGCTCTCTTAAAAAAATCTCTCTCAAAATCCAGAACACTCAATATTGCTACTCATGCATGTCTTGCAGTCTTTATTTTGATTTCATCCTGATTCCTTTGAAAAATTTGTTAGTGCATGCAAACATGTATCATGCTTTTTCTTCTGTGGCCATTGCAATGTTAACATTATCTCTTGGTCTTAAATTCTAGCCTCCCACTACAAAGCACCACAAGCCAGGAAATACCATCGTTTTAATGTTCTCAAGAAAAAGCAATTATTTTCTGTCCTTTTTCATCCAATTTCATACAGTAAAAAAATGTCTCTGTTTTCTTACATTCTGCACATTTCTGTTGTAGGATGAATATGGTTCTTTCAGGCTGTGACTGTGATCAAGCAAGTATATTGCTTTGCTGCTCTTATCCTCTTGATAGGGATCCTCCTGTCCTCTGAATAAGCTGCACTGGCTCAGCAAGGAAGCTGCTCTTTGCTTCCTGTCACTGGCCTGGAACAGTCCTTTTCTGTCCATCCTCAGCTCTGCCTGCTGACTCCAGAATCCGCCAAACTTTTTTGCCTGTTTCCTGATTTGTGTTTTGCTTCATAATGAGCTTTAGGTGACAATGTATTTGAACAGCTTTATCTACTGTCAGTTCTGGTTTTATCTGTAATTATGGTGACACTGGGTTTCTTTTAGTTTTGCTTTTAGTGTTATTTAATAGCAATGCCAATGATCAATGCACATGAAACTTGCACTCCCTTATTCACCCCAAATATTGGAATTTACCAGCTCACCTAACATTTTTTTGACAAATGCCTCTGGAGATTCCTCCCAAATCTTGATGCAAGCAAACTCTTGGATATGATGTACTGAATTAGGAGAAAGCACTCATTGTACTGTACTGTGTTGTAAAGCACACTACCATCAGTATTTTGCTGGACCACTTTGTCACATGCAAAAGGACAATGATGTACTTATTCAGTCATCTCTTTATTCAAGGCAGAAGTGAACCCATTTGGATGCCACTGGTTCGTTTGACTTGCTCAAACACTGGTATAAAAGAACAGCAGTGTCTTTCCAGGGCACACCAAAGGCTGGCTGTACTCAAGCTATCAGGTACTTTAAGCTGTAACATGGCAAGTTATAAAATGGAACAGGCTAATCTGGAATATGGAATATGCTCACTGTATACAGATAATTTTGGTCACTGTATCAGATTCCTGAAATGAACATTTGTTATGATTATTGGTTAAAACATAACTCAACTTCTCTGTCATAACTGCACCAGGAAAAAATTTTCCCTATATGATAATATACCATGTTAGCTCTTCTGTGTCACTAGTAGTAGAATTTCATCGCTTTCAGCTTGCCATCTCGCACGCTCTATTCAGATGGCAAGTACAGTTAATGCATTGAAGATACTGAGGAGATAAATGAGGGACTTTTACAGGCATTACTAAATCATGTTTTCTTCAGAATAAAATAACATTATGATAAGGCTGTCCCATGGTGACCTAAAGCCTGTGACAGTGAATATTGGAGGCAACAAGATAAAATAAATCAGGCCTCTAATTCCAGAAACTGTATCTATGTGTACTAACTGCTTACAAAGTTTTCTCTGAAACTCACATACTACAAAGCATAACATGCTTCAGTGCCATCTTATACCAGTGTAATGTCACAAACCGTGGGTCATTTATCACTCCTCATCACTCTGGAGTAGGTGAATTCTTGGGCTGCGTGGTGTGCCCCCTCCAACCGCCCCACTCTGAAGTAATCCAGAGGTTGGTAGGGATGGGAAAGGGTCCCTGAGGTGCCATCAAAGAGTAAGTGGCATGGCTGACACAGAAATCAACTCTGCTCTGGTGCAGCTGGGGAGCTGGACCTGTATTTTAATGCTATGCTGAATGGTTTAACTAAGTGAACTAGCCCAAATGATTATAAAAATCAGTGGGCCTGAGATGGTAAATGAAGCCAGAATTGTTGGTGGTTTCCATTTCTGATTTTGTTTGTTTTTAAATCTCACACTACGCATTTTTCCCGTACTCACAAACTAAAAGCACTGTGAAGCATCTGTGACCTAATTAAAAATGGCTTCCCTGATGAACTTCTTCCCTGGTTTATTCATATAGGTTTTCTGCAGATGACATACAAAGCATGATATAGAAAAAGACAAAAAGCAAGTTTTGGCAGAGTCATTGCCTGTACATAGACCTGTAGCCACTTGTGTTATTTGCCCTCATGCCAGCTTTAGACTGGAACTAATCATTCTAGAGCTTGTCAGCAATCAGTGATGATAGGCATTTTCAAACTGTCTTTGATAACCTCTATGAAATCCACACTCCGTGTCCCAAAGGCAAACTACAAAGCTGCACAAATGTACATTATTTAACACATACTTTTTTGACTTCTAGGGATTCTATGAATTCCGTGAGTCCCATCAAGCTTGACATCAATTCAATCTTGGAAATAGCTATGGTGCACCGTCGCTACTGTGTAATTCATACAGTCACATACAAAAACTCAGTTAAGAAAGAACCAGCAGAGTTTTTTATCTCGAAATAATGGTTTACTGACAATATCTTTTACACTGAAGGGATCAGATCCTAGTCTAGTCAAAGAAAAGTACCACTGATTGTGCATGCTTTCCTTTCAGCTGGCAGAAGTGGGCCAAATTTGAAATGTCTGTATATTGGTAGTGCTCAGTTGCACTCAGAGGAGACACCCCTGCTTTAGGTTGCCTGAAAGTCAGGCCCTTTAACTTGAGCAGAGCAGAAGAGGATTCATTACTGCCTCCCCATTGCAGATGGGGTTCTGCACAACTTCTGCTGTGCTTAGATGAGGAAATAAAGCACAGTATAATGACGTATCAGAGTTATGTGGCACAATGAGAGAAACACCAGTCACTTCAGTACCTTGTTTCAAACTCATCTTTACTGTACAGGCCTAATACTTAGATGTTTTTATATATTTTAGCTTTTGCCCATCTAACGGGAAGCAAATTTTCTGATTTGTCAAAAGAGTTTTTTCAACCAATAGAAATGGGTATTTTGTATGGGAGACCATTTTGTGGGGACAGTGGGTTAGATATACAGATATATAGATATACAGCTCCCATTGTTGCAAAAGGAAATGAAAAAAAAATGGAGCTCTGAATTATCTCATAGTACTGTGTAGAGGATATGGTGATAGTGGTAATGCAAGGAGGAGAACATATAACAATATAATGCTGTAAAAAGGCATACAGTATATTCTAATATACCCAAACCACACGCATGTCATACTGTGATCTCTTTCTACCAGTTCATACTTCTCTAATGCTCCTACAGCCGAAAACTGATTATTCATTCAACCAATGAGAAAGCAACCTTCTTGTTAGTCTCCTTATACTCTTATGCTTAGGACATTCAGTAGGATGTGACAGGAAGGTTAAAGCCCTGTCTCTTCCTAAGGAGACTAAAACTCTGAGTTCTACATACTTGGCAATAGATATTCTGAAACAAGGGTCCTCTCAATCTCTGACTGAAAGTATGTAACTTAATATGACCTAATTACAGATATTCCTTGTGCCACAGAATAAGGCAGGTTAACCTGGTTAGGGATGCTCGCAGGTTCAGAGTATTGCATTTCATCTCCTATTCCAATAGGAAATTGAGTATTCTATACAAAATTCAATAGCTTCAGAAAAACTCAGTATGGAACGATTAGGTATCTGCATGCAGAGTAGAAGTGTGGGATGGGATCATGTCATGTAATTTTTGAATCTGAAACTCTGATTCTAAACTTGAGTTTGGCTACCTTCCTTAATAATCCATGTATACAAATGACTCTAAAGAGTGATATCTATTACGTATCTTAAATGCCTGTCTTTGAATGATATGAATCATCTTCTGGAGGTGCCTGTTTCTCTCAATTGACTATACAAGCAGTCTTACATGATTGGCTCAGGCTAAGGCATCTACAAGTTGGATTCCTCAGGGCATATAAATCCCCCAAATGAGAAATCTGCTCAGGCTCAAAGAAGGATTTCAATGTGTCCTTGAGCTAATGTCCTACAGGAGGCAGTCTCCCAGTTTTTGTGAGTTTGGGCTGGCTCTGAGTCGTTAGTTACTCTGAGTCTGACGCTGTTAGGTCAGGTCCCACAGATGGCACAGCTAGGAAATGCCCATTTTATGATCCTGAAAATCAGAGACAGGAGATACTGTGTGCTGTCAGATCAGAAATGTCCACTTACACATCCACTAGCAATGACAGTCTGTAGTTGACCTTTCTAGCAGAAATAGGGATGCCAAGGGAGATTAAGGGCTGGACTGAGTCTGTGATAAAATGTCTAAATTTAGCCATTTACACATAGATGTAGGTATATAAGCTGACTAGGTGTGTAAGCTTCCATTGGAATCAATGGAATCATACAGTCAAGGCAGCTTTCGAAGTGATTCAGCCAACCAGCCAGTTACATAGAGGCACAGGTGACCACATGTAAGCATATCACGTCATTTGAGACTCCCGCAAGGAGTACCCAAGACATCTGCATTGAGCTGGCAGCTCTGTCAGAGAACTTATTGATCATCACTTCTGCAGCAGCAGCTGGGTACAGCAGGGGATCTCCAGGGGTACTTGGATGCCTAAGTTTGGGTGTCAAAATCACACTCTGTGTGTCTTTCAGGGAGGTGAATCTCCTTCTAGGCTCCACTGCCAAAATGGCTAGCTTTCCTGGTGCAATCCAGAAGTCCCTAAGGAAAACTTAAGGGCATAACCGAACCCTGTGTGAATTTCTGGCAAGTAAATGTCGTATCTTGTCAGTGGTCTCAGGCGGATGGCCTGTGGAGGCACCTTAGTCAAGCCCTGCCACAGGAAAGCAGAGCGTGCTAACGGAGTCAGCTTGGTTCAGTGTATCAGAAGGGTTATGTGGGACCCTAGCTATAAATCAGTTTGCTGCACAGTAGCTCGTTTAGACCATGTTGCATCCTACAGCTGAGATCACTGCATCTCAAGAAACTGGCTGCTGTTGCGTGATGTGTTTGAAGGGCGAGTTGAAGAAGAAACTGAGCAGAATCTTTGCGGATCAGAAGCTTAAGAACAAGAGTGAGACTACCTCTCCAACCATCTAGACCATCTTAAAGTAATACAGTATTATAATTTGCTCTGGGCTTCCCTTGGCTATGATCTTTTGTAAAGCCCTAGTACAAGACACTGTAATAAATAGGGCTTTATTTAAGGTATTCAGGATTTCAATCACGACCCAACAAAATCAGTTAGAGGAACTTCCGTTGGCTTTAGTGAGCTTAATACACAGAACTGTAGTGTCTAGTGTGATCTATGTGAAATCTTTTCTTCCCTGTGAATTAACTTCAGATTTCAGTAGAAACAAATTTACACAAATATACAATCTGACTTCTGAGTTTCCAGTTAGTTAATCATTTCCAATGACATTCATTAGGCTCAGATCATAGAGAACTTTATA
This sequence comes from Dromaius novaehollandiae, assembly GCF_036370855.1. Classification (NCBI taxonomy): domain Eukaryota; kingdom Metazoa; phylum Chordata; class Aves; order Casuariiformes; family Dromaiidae; genus Dromaius; species Dromaius novaehollandiae. Next base: position 33,400,842 of record NC_088100.1, on the reverse strand, counting down.
AATTAGATGTACCTTCTATAGATCTTACATCAGGCTTGGCATTTCAGCAATCTGGGGCTTTACAGAACTAAAGAAGAGAACTAAATTTCACCATAGTTAGAAATCCATTGAGAATGCTTAATTCCTTTCAAAAGCAAACCAACAGGGTAAAAAATCCTATTGAAAATAGCAGTCAATTACAACTATTGTATACAAACCACCGGCATGCCTGGCTGACTTTGGACCTTTGCCCAATTAGCTGGAAAGTTAGCTTCCAGCTAGTGAATATATGTTAATAATACTGTAGCTCACAGACACTTCTGTTGTACTGCTGCCTTTCTGCCTTTCTAAAATCTACCTTTGTATGTTTAAGTATCCACTATGAATCATTTTACATTATCTTGACTGAATTTCATTTTACCAAGGTTATTTATTTTGCCCACTTCTGCCATTTATCAAAGTGGTATTATATCCTGTAAAGATGCATAATCCCTCCCAGCTTTATATCACCTTAATATTAGATTGGTAAGAATCTCCACAGTTGTTAATTGACCTCCTTGGTATCCTATTTAAAACATCCTCCCAAGGTAATGATAAAGTATTACAATTACCTTGTATTTAATTTGTAAGCAAATTTTACAATTATCACACTGATAAACGTACAGCATCAGTTTCCAGAAAGTGATGTTGCATCCATTTTAAAGTCCTTATACAACCATGTCCTCATAAAAGAAAAAAAAAAAGAGTGTGGTATAATTTATTTTTGACAAATCCAAGGCGTTTTTAATATACGCTCCTTTAGGTATATAACCAGCAGTTAAGTGTACATAACCAACTTTCTTTCTTTAGTAAAGCTGATATCTAATGTATTAATGGTCTACAGTTCCCTAGGTTTTGTCCTCCTCCTTGGGCAGGAAGAGACCTCCTCTGTCCTGTGTTGTGCAGAAGTCAGATTATTAGATCAAAACAGGTCCTTCTGGCTTTACCACTTAGTAACTTCCTGCTGTACTCACATATTTTGGTAAACTCAAGTGCCCCAAATTCTCAAAAATAACTACCAATGACTGTGAGATAACTCATATTAATTCTTTTATTTTTAAAAAAGATTTGTTTTGTGAGGATCTGTTTAAGTTCTCACATATCACCCTAAGAAGCTATGTAAGGTGACAAAACTTCTTCATGAATCCTGACTGCCTCTAGTTCACAACCAGAGCCAGCAATAAGCAGCAACTGTGAAGGACAGATATTTTTCACAGGAAAAATGCACATATCTGGGAAAGTACAGACCTGCCATTCAGAGCTTTGAATATTCTTACCTCAAAAACTCCAACCCATGTCCTTCTGGGCAGCTGAGAGACAGTTGTGAGTAATTCAGGACAGAAATAGCAAATGACTCATTCAGGGAAGGAATTCTTCCTTCCTCATTCAGCTGCACAGTAGTGCAACCAGGTCTGAATAGACACAAGCTGGATGCCCCATCTCTGACTGACTAGCTAGTCTTGCTGGATGTTAATCTACACAAGAGCTGTTCAATCTTCCTTTCCTGAGCAAACTCACTTAGAAACTAGACAGTGTCCAATGATAAGCTAGTGGACAAAATTCAACTGCTTGAAAGTTGACTCCAACTAAAACAGAAGTAATTTGTAGGGGGATCTGAAATATTTAGAAGGGTTGCATCATTGGTGCCACTGCCTTGTTTTAAAATGCCACACTGACAATCCGTGAATTCAGTTTCTAATTTGAGAGTTCTTCTAGATTACCTGCTGATAATAAACTCCACTATAGCAGTGAGTAATGCCTTATAACATCTCTGGTTGGCTAGGAAAATCTGTACCACCCTGGCAGACAGTGATCAGGTTTCAGTCAGCCTCACTTCTGTCAATGCTTATGTAGACTGCAAGCAATATGGTATACCTAGCTATCAACCCTTTAGAAACTCCAAAAATACATTGCAATACTTCAGTAATCTCCATCACATCACCCCAGCAGCCCAGATTACTGTAAGCAAGTCAAAGCAGTCCTCTGCTCTTGGCAATGGCTTCCCATAGCAATGCCAAGTCAATTAATTTGACTCCCAGTTCGTATTTTCACTTGCCTGAGCTCCAGATATTTAAAAAATCCTCCTAAAACTCTGTGATGAGGTTTGGCTGACAGGTTTGCTCTTCAGGTAGGACTGAGCTTTCTATAATAAGGTGCAATTATTTGCACAAGAAAGAGAGCTTTCTTATAGGATGATCTGAGTTTGTGGAATCAATTGCCATGCAAACTAAAGGTCATCAAAACCTTCGCCTGATTTTTGATCCATGAACAAGGCATACTTTTGAGACTCTGCTGTCCCTAATATAAACACAGTCAATGTGAAGGAGTATTGATAAAAGCAGTAATAGGGGAAGGGAAGCAGAACTGGTCTACACTGGAACCTGTTGATGTTAGTCAATGGAAGTAGCTAGTCAGCAAGGAATCAAGACAAGTGGGTTCCAGACATCAGAATTTGGGAAGTCACTCACTTCAGATTATACCTAGAGACTGGGAAGAGACGTTGTGGAAGCAGGAAAAGAAAGTCTGCCTTTCCTCCTAATAAGGCTAGAGAAAAAGGAACTCTCAAAAGATGTGAGCATCAGTCTTATAAAAGACTGTTCATCCAGTTGCAGCTGTAGCTCCAACCTTAGTACTTCCATTATATGACCTTTCTGGCTCCTGCCTGATGAAGACTTTTTTATTTCATATTAAAGCACTGTCCACTGGCACAAATGAGGCTGAACCTGCATGTATGTTGCATGCATTCCTGGATATTGCATTTCAAAAAAGTTCCAGTAGAACTTGAAAAGCTGCAGGAAAAGGTCACAAGTATGATCAGAGCAATGAATTGGCTTTCATACTAGGTAAGACTGCAAAGGGTAGGAGCTTGCATCTTGGAAAAAGACAACAGGTATAGAAGTGATAGAGGTCTATAAAATAGTAAGCACCATCAAAGTGAATAGGGAACAATCATTCACTGTTTCTCATAAGAACCAGTCGGTATCAAAAATATATATATATATAATAAAATATGATACTTATATAACACACATTTAAACTGTGTAACATTGTCTAAACATGTAAGAGAGGTCAAAAGTATATATAGGTGGTATAAAAAGGAAATTAGACAAATTCATGGATGACAGGTCCATTGGAGGCTATTAAAATGAAGATTCAGATGCAACATTTTTGCTCTGGAATTTTCTAAACCTTTAGTTTTTCATAAGCTTGCAAGATATGTCAGGGTAAAGATTGTTCAGTAAATGTCCTGTTTCTTAAATCTTTCATTAAATATCCCTAACCGACCATTTCCAAAAACAGAAGAGTGGACAAGATGGACCAACTATCATGATCATCCTATTGTTCAAACCATTATTGTGGAATGGGGCAAAAAGTACTGGGGCAAAAATAGAGGCAGGAAGGGCTTGAACTGAATGTTGCGAAGGGGCGTCTTGGCTGGGACCACCAGGTTTGCCCTTGGACTGAGTGGGAGGAGCTGGCTTCTGAGGAAAGCAGCAGCTGACATGATGGTGACAGAGGCTGGAGAGGCAGAAGTCTTCTTGTTAGTGTCTGGGAAGAGAAGAACCATTTTCACAGCATCACAGAATAGTTGAGGTCATCACAGAACTGTTGAGGTTGTAAGGGACCTCTGAAGATCATCTAGTCCAATTTCCCTGCTCAAGCAGGGTCACTTAGAACAGGTTGCCCAGGACCACGTCCGGTTGGGTTTTGAGTATCTCCAAGGTGTTCAACCACCCTCAGAGTGCAGACAAGATTTCCTGTGTTTCAGGTTATGCCTGTTGCCTCTCATCCTGTCACTGGGCACCACTGAGAAGAGTCTGGCTCTGCCTTCTTTACACCCTCCCACCAGATATTTATATACATTTGTAAGACTGCCCTCAGCCTTCTCTTCTCCAGGCTGAACAACTAAACAGGTTTGTATTTGCCAAACAGTTGTTTTTTTTTTTTTTTTTTTGGGGGGGGGGGGTGAGGAACACAGTAGCAGAAGCCCAGGCTCCTGAGGTGGGTCAAGCTGTTAAGACAGGTCCCTGTAGTTTGACCATGCAGCCATAAGTGCCTCTAGGTGAACTGCAGCTGTAAAAGCTTGCCTGAAACAAGGCCTGACAACCAGGATATTGCCAGTAATTTGCTGTCCTTGTACAATATGTACAGTCCATATATTCAAAATGCACCTGAAGATGGTGTATGTGTAAAAATTAGTGCACATCTTTATGAGAAGCGGATATACTGGACACTGAAGAGCTGTCTTGAGAGAAAAAAGCAGAACTCCGTGAGCGTAAACGGAAGCCTGAAACTTCCAATTATAAACGAAGAACACTTTTTTGATCATGAGGGTGAGAGCAGCCATTGAGAACAACATAGTAAGCTCTCATCTGCTCTTCCACCCAAGGCAGTGTTTCTGTCCAGCAGACATGCCCTAGCCAAATGCAAAGTACACTATCCTTGACTGTTGTGTCAGTTAACCACCAGGGATTTTAGGGTGAGGGGAACCTGGCTGGGCACCACAATATTGTCTCCTCCAGCCCTGTCTCCTCTGGTGTGTCTGCTCCTTGAGGTCCACCCACTGCAAGCCTCCAATTTAGCGGACAACCTGTGCCTGGCCCCTGCTAGCGACATGCCCGTTCTGTCACAAAATACGCACCCCCTTCCCGGACCACGGCGCGGGGGGAGCTGCCCTCTGCGGCCTGCTAGCGAAACTCCCTCCGCGAAGCAGCCCGGCCTGCGTTTCCGAGGAGAGATCCCACCGCGCTCCTGGTGGTTCCTACTCTCTCCCCGCGGCTGCCCCCGAGGCTGCCGGGACCCGCGGCCTTGCCCCGGGGGGAAGCGGGGCAGCGCGCCGGCTCGGCACCGCCGGGGGCGGGGGGGGACGACACCCGGCCGCGGCAGCCAAAACGGGGCTGGCGCTGGCGCCCGAGAGCCCGCGGGAGGCCTGAGGCCGCAGCGGCTCCGCCCGCAGCGCCACCCGCCGCCGCCCAGCCGCGGGGCTGCGCCGCCCGCCCGCCGCGGCCTCCCGCAGCGCCGGCGCGGCCTGCGCCCGTCGCCCCCTCCGCGCCGCGCCGCTCGCTGTGGGCATCCCGGCGCCTGCAGCCCCGCCCCGCGCGTCCCCGCGGGCGGGGGCCGGGCGGGCGCAGCCCCGGCCGCCGCCGCGCCGCCCCGCGCGGCCATGCCGCAGCCGTAGGCAGCCCGCGGCCGCTCCCTGCGCGCGGCCGCCGCGGCCCGCGGGCGGCGGCCCTGCCCGATGGGCGGCCTGGTGAGCGGCGCCAGCGTCAAGGAGCCCACCACGGTGGAGGACTGCGACTCCACCTGGGAGACCGACTCCGAGCCCGAGGCGGCCGAGCCCGGCGGCGAACCGCGGCGGCCGGACGGCGTGTGCGGCGGGGGCGGGGAAGAGCCGGCCGAGCCGCCGCAGCCCGCCGCGGGCTGCCGGCCCGAGGAGCCCCCCGCTCCGCAGCAGCAGCAGCAGGACGAGGGGGAGCGGGCCGAGGCGGACGCCCCCGGCCCCGAGCAGGTACCGCGGAGGAGACGGGAGCGGGGGGGGGCTCGGCCCGCGGGCACCGGGGCGCTCCCGCCTTGGCAGCCCGCGCAGCGGCGGCCTGCGCTGTGCGGGACGGCGCCGGAGGCAGCGCAGGAGCGAAGGCTTAAAACCCTGAGTTTTTGGGTCGTACGTAGCACATGCGTGTGACTCCTCGCGGGGCCTGGAATCCTTAGAGCCAGGTTCTGTCTTTTAGGAACCTCTAAAAAATACCATCTCTAAAGAGGCAAAGGGCTGCTCTTACTGCTCCAGTAACTGTCTTGGAGTTAGAACTGAACGTGGGACGGACAGGCCGGGTCTTTCTCTTGGCCTCTTAGATGCGTTATGCTTAGATAGGGTTCAGGAGCTGCCGTTGTGCTGAATTAGGTAAGAAGCTTTTTTCCTTTCCTGCTTGGTGCCTGGTCAAACAGCTAATGCCTGATAGCTGATTGCCCAGGGGATTTCCTTGTTCGAGTAAGCATGTCTTGTCTGTAGCTATGGCCAAAGTTAGTTTGGCAAAAGGCTTCAGTTTGTCATTCCTGCACTGTTGATAAGGTTCATTGACAAAGAGATGGGCAATAATAAAGGCAAATGCCCAGTGCAGTCACAGGGACCTTTTCTTTGTTAGGCTTGACTTTAACCTATCACATGGATATTGCAAGGAATGGAGTTGGGTTTTTTTCTCATTTGACCTTTGATTTTAGAGTAGAGACTTATTTCTGCACATTAAAAAATACAAAACCTGTTGTTAAAGTAGAGCTATAAAAAGGAAAATGAAATGATTAGTGGCACACTTATGTCTCTGTATGCAGTGCTTCTCTTTCTGGTTTTCTTAAATAGGGGCAGCTTTTTCAAGTGCTCTCTGAAGTCAATGGGATTATTTCCATCGACCTTGATGGGCTCTGGTTGTTTCAGAGGACAAAACTGCTTCCAAGCAGTTGGGGTCCAGTATAAGTTTTCATACGTGGCATTATTTCCCCATGCAGGCTTTCCTTGGGGGGCTTAGTAGTACTTCTTACTAGGATTAAAATTTAAGGTCTAAAAAAGTGAATAATAGAAAATGGTTCAAGACAGTGTTAGGACTGCAAACTGGCTTGTCTGGGACTATTTTCTTCCCCACAGGATGCATTGGTAGCAATTACACATGCCACAGGTTTGCAAATAGCATGACTTCCTGTTCAAAATGAGTAGTTTCTCTGCATTTTTGTGTTCAGTTACTTACTTCATCTTGTATTAGCACTTTCCGGGTCATTTCAAAGTTTTACTTTTGGTAATGCGAATCAACCTGTTGATTCAAATCAAATGCAAAGTCAGTGAAAGGATCTGTCATGTTTCATAGTCAATAGTTTGCTTTTTTTTTTTTTTTTAATTTAGGTTTAAAGTGTGTAGTATTAAGTATTCAGCAGGGAGATTTTCAAATTTTGAAAAAAGTTGACCAAAAAGGTAGGCACTTCTATATGTTTGCATTGTTGAAACCCAGTATGAAAAAGAATTATTTTAATGTTGTACCGATTCAGTAGTTAGTGTGTTTACCTATGGCTATTATCTGCTTTTTAAATGTTTCAGAGTGGCGATGCTACTGAACTCACAGCCAAGCCAAAGAGAAGTTTCTATGCAGCAAGAGACTTATACAAGTACCGACACCAGTATCCAGTAAGAATATTGTATGGTTTAAAATTCTCTTGTTTATAGAGAACAGCACACAACCCCAAAATTTGTAAACCTTTATGTTGCTTAATCTATATGAGAATGAGAACAGTCAAAAAGCATGATATGCCAGTGGAAGAGGAGTGAAATTAGTGCAACACTTTTTCAGCACGGATGTACAATTCCTTTATGCAAATGCCATGAGTTATATCAGCCTGGCAATAGTGTCAGGAGCCCAGGAAAAAAGCTTGTGCCTTTAATATCAGAGAGGGTGGATATAGTTTGGACTTCTTTTTAGTCTCTGTCTCGCAGAAATTCCTTGATACTAAAGTCAAGGTCCTGCTGTGCTTGCTGCCCTACATCTGTCGTCGTAGGGGAAGGTACCAGCCAGAAGGAGCTCACAGATTCCTCAAACTATTTTTCTTGGGCTGAATCCTTAAGTACATGAGTAATTCAGAGTGTCTTCAACTTTTCCTGAAACTCTATGATTTTTTTTTTTTGTCCACAAATTATTCAAAAAGCCAAGTACCACTCTGTGGCTGATAATATCCTCTGTTCTTTCTTTCAGCAGAACTTTAAAGATCTTCGATATCAAAATGACTTGTGTAATCTCCGCTTTTACAAAAACAAAATCCCCTTTAAACCTGATGGTGAGTAATCTGTAACAATAATGGTGATAACAGAAAAATGACCACTAATAATAGTAACAAGTAAAACTAGTGTGTTAATTACAGTGCTAATTGAACTAGAGGTGCATAGTTATATATTGGATGACTTAAACATTCCATACTGGAATAGCATGTTGACAACACTGTGGGTAACGTGGAAGCAGGTTATGTTTAAACCAAAGTTAGCCCCCGGTCTCGAGAGGAAGTTTTCAGTAGTGGTGCTATTCTCATACATTTTCAGCATGATGTAGTTTAGGGCGCCGCCTGTACTGTTAATTTACAGTGGGTGTACTTCCTTTTATTAAAAAAAGACAAAGTTGTGCCACTACACTCCACAAACTCTTGCTACTAGAAAAGGCAGCAGCAAAGATGAGAGTTTTATTCCTAGCCCTGTGTAAGGGATAATCAATGTGTTGCCACTTCCTCATGTGTGAGAAATGATATTATTATTGTTATTATAATAACCAAAGTTCCTAGTGGTTCTGTTTATGGACAGGACTCTCATAAGCTGGGTTCTGCACAAACACAGAGTGGATTGAAAGATGCAAACCCTGCTCTAGAGAGTGTGCAGTCAAAGCATGAGAGACAAGACGACAGCAGACAGATGGGGAAGCAGAATGAGCCAGTAAAGGAGCGTTGGGTAGAATGATAGATAGGGGTCTCAGCACATGAGAGCTTAGCCATTGTCAAAAAAATTTGCAGGCAAAAAGAGAGCTTTTGAGATTTTTTTGAAAGAATGGTGATGAGGTTACTTTGAAGGTGGTTTGCAGCGAGAGCCTCTCAGCATGAGAGCAGCTTGGGAGGAAATCCAAAAGTGCATATTTCAATATATAAGAAGTGAGAGCTGGAGGCTGCCATTGAGGGCTGGTCAGAGGCAAGAATCTATCCTGTAGCAGCAAAGGGTTGAGATAAGGTAGGAAGGGACAGGTCACAAAAGGCTTTGAAAGTGAAAGCTTATAGTTTTTGTTTGATGCTGCAGAAAAGGGTATCACAATGGAAGAATACAAAGAAAGAGGCAGTATAAAAAAGCAGCAGTCTAGAAACAAGATCATAGCAGCATTTGGGGTAGAGATAAGTGTGGCAGTATTGTACTTCTCAAGGTCAGAAAAAAGGATGTTGAGATGCAAAATGTCAGAATCCTGATAGAAAGCTGGATGGGAAAGACGATGTATAGAAGGATGCAGACATGTAAATATAGCCTGGAAGGTTGAAGATGAAAGCTGTTTATAGGCAAGATAGTGATAACATCCTCAGTAACTGAGAAAAAGGTTAGGTTGTATGAAAGAAGCTTGTTTTAATCTTCTTCAGATTTGTCTAGGTATCTATAGGCAAATTCTGAAGACCACATTTCTGGCTTGGCTAGAGGAAGAGTTAGATCTGTGAATTATCAGCACAGAGATAACAGATTCATTAGACATTACATGGAGAACAGATTTAGAGAGAAAGAGAAGGGCACTGAGGACCAGGTGAACCTGAAACTGAAAGACAGAAAAGGTTTGAGGAGGATCCTTTAGAGGACAGAATGAAGGAGCAATTCAAGAGGATTATCCAAAAGAGAAGACAGTCATGAAAGCTAGAGGAAGGTGAAACTTTAGGTGCAAATCATGGTCAGTGGTGTCAAAGGTACTTGATAGGCCATCAAGGCTGAAGTGTTGACAGTTGTGAACTCTGTCTTTGCATACATTTTTACTGAGAATAGGAAAGAATAGCCATCACCTTGACCTAACACTGTGAAACTGTGAGAGTTCAGGGGGAGTCTAAGGTGCCACATGGAGTGAATACTGGGGATTTTTTTTTTTTTTTTAAAAAAAAAAAAAAAAAAAAGAAAGAAGAAGGAGGATTTCTAGTACCATACTGGATTTGAAATTTACTTCCACAACCTACAGATTAGAGTGTGGTTCTTGCTTGGAGCTGGCCTGTCTCTCCTCCATGGAATTCAGCAGCGAGTCATCCAATGCTTGAAATGTAATTATTGTGAAAGTTGGATACAGTGTGGTAATGGCATGAGGTTTTCCTAGTGATTTCCAGCCTTGTCTGCACTGGGAACCCCGTGTTCTTAGCAGCCCCTTTGACTGGCTGCTTTCTTCATTTCCTGAAGAAAAGCGGCAAATGAAGCAACACTTAAAATGAGTTCTCCCTTCCTGCTGGAACCCAAGTAGAAATTTTTACTGAGGAAGAGACCTTATATATATAATGGGAGACTGTTTTAGAAATTAAGACAATGGGGGCTTTGGGTTTTTTAGGCCATTCCTGTGCTATTTGACTTTGAGAGAGGCAATGCTGCAGTGGTAAGACTCCAGCATTCGTTCATGAAAAGAGAATGTAGAGCGTTTGGAACAAGGAGTATCCTTTTGGGTGTATTACGTATTTGTACAGTGCCTAGATGAGAGGTACCCTGGTCCATGACTAAAGTTGAAGGGCACAGCCTCAGTACAAAGAATGATTAATTTCCTTTTATGTGTACTTTGTCCCCTTTTTCTATCACTTTTTCTTTTCAAGAGGAACTGACTGCACGCTACAACTTTTTTGAGATTAGTGAAAGTTGCAATTCTCATTTGTTTAGCATGAAATGGGGCCCACAAGGTCAAATTCCTGGCAGCGGTATCAGGACTCTTAGCCATAGCTAATTGCAAAAGATTTCTAGGTCTTAGTATCATTTGCAGCTAGAGAGATTCTTAAAATGGAAGATTTGTTAGTGTTGAGGCTTTGTTCTACAAAGATGATATATATGCACAGCTTTGTCATGTTAAAGCAATGGCAGATGATTTGTGGTGCAATATTTTACTGAAGTGGTTTGTCAGTTATCAGTGTGATAAAAAAATCTGGGACATGAGTACTTTTTGGAAAGTAAATTTTACAGGGGTCATACACCCTCAGCTGGTAAGTAACTCAATTATAGCCAGCTGATTTTGTTTGTATTAAAATTTATCAAATTTCCTGCTTTTATATAAGTTTTAGTAACTAAATTCATTTTAAATTAAAACTAATTTATTTGTGTCTGTAATAGTCCTTATTATAGAATACATTCTTTAATTCTATTTCAAATTCTATCATTATGTTAACTAGGAGTGTACTTTCTTGATGTAGCTGAAAGCTGGTTTTGATGGCTACCTAACAGTTTTCAAATTATTTTTACACAGGGGTTTATATTGAAGAAGTCCTAAATAAATGGAAAGGAGACTATGAAAAACTGGAACATAATCACACTTACATACAGTGGTTGGTCACTTACTACCCATTTCTCTTCTAAAGTATTAATTTGATTAAGTGTTTGTATGCTGAGAGCTGTAATGCACTTCCTGTTTTAACAGGCTTTTCCCGCTGAGGGAACAAGGTCTGAACTTCTATGCTAAAGAACTAACTACATATGAAATTGAGGTAATACACAAACCGTCAGATTAATATTGATACATTACTGCTTATCGTATACAGTTGAGTTGTTGTGTACAACGCAACAGGACTTGCTTTAGTATCATTTAGAATTTTGGATGTATTCTTTGTTTATTAGGAATTCAAGAAAACAAAAGAAGCAATTAGAAGATTCGTTTTGGCTTACAAATTGATGTTGGAGTTTTTTGGGATAAAGCTAATTGATAAAACTGGAAATGTAGCACGAGCTGCTAACTGGCAGGAAAGATTCCAGCATTTGAATGAGTAAGTAATGACACGTACTTGACACTCTAAAATTGCCATAGACTTCCTTTAGCCTTTTGCCTTCTAGAAAAAGGAAGATAGGTTTTCCAAAGTTTGTCAGGAAAAAAGAGAAAAAGAAATAGCCAGTGATTGGTTTGTGTCTCTGTGTGTTCTCCCTACACATTTTTGTGATTGTGCTTCTCACCCTTTACTAGTCTAAGCAACATCAGTGAATTCCCTGAAAATACAACTTTCAGATGGTATTCAAGAGGATCACAGTTCCAAATTAGTTTTGTCTGTCATACTGCTGAACACATTTTCACCTGATTCCAAAGTGGTGCTTCTCAATTGTAAGGAAAGAGTGGCTTATCTTTGTATTCATTTTTATGAGAAAGGCAAATTCTCTACACCTGTGCAGAAGCTAAATAATCAAGATTTCTCTCACTCCTTAAACATGAAATATTTTCTGTCTAATACTTTTAACTGCAATGCTTGACTGAGGAGTTTTGGACATGTATTGGGTCAGACTTTACCCCAACTTGCACCAAATGACTATCTGTCACTTTCTTCAGCTTTGGGGAGAGTAGAAGTCTGCACTGAGTTTTGTCACATGCAGATTCTTTGTATCACAATTTCTTTTCAAGTTTTGCAATCACTTTTCTAATACCTCTTGGAGCCTAAGTTTGATTTCATGCAGTATTTTGTCCTCACAAGCAAATGCAAGCTTGTTTACAAGGTGGGATTGCTGGTGGCTATATCTGGGTGAATAATGGAAATTTGTTGTTACGTTCACTCAGGTGTCATATGAGTCAAATCACAGATGCGGGCTCTGACTTAGGCCACAGATAAAACAGGGTTTGAAGAAGGCCGGATATCACTCACTGCATGTCTTTACATTGTAATTTCTATATTCTCACCAGTAAGTAGCTATACAGATTTAAGTCAGGGGCTGGGACATTTTTTACCTAATTTTAGCCATCTAAAATTTAGGTATCTAGAATTTAGGCATCTAAGTTTTACTGTCCGCTCAGATTTACTTCATGAGGGAAAAAGCACTTCAGAAACACTTTCAGAAGACAGTTCATTCCATTTATCTTAGATACATACTTTATGACAGAAGGACTTGCCCTCCAGAGCTGCCTGTTTTTTTTTCCCACCATTGACTATATACGGAATGTAGGTAGATAGTCTAGACTGGTCACCCAGCTTTTAAATTGCTTAAGTGAAGTATGACTGTGCTTTCTTCTCAGGAAAAAATATATATAGCAGAAGAAATCAAATTCAGTAAACACTGACACTTCCTCTGTTGGCCTCAAAGCGTTTTACAGAGACTAATTCTCACTCGCAACATCCTATCGAAGGAAGTACTAGGAAGCTTCATCAGCTGTGAGAAATTAAAGTACAGAAAGCTGGAAGTACACATCTTGAACTGCAATTCCTGACTTATTTGTATCATTCTAGTTCTGTATCCGTAAGGTTTTTTTTTTTTTTTTTAATTTTCTGATTCAACGGAATTTTTTCAACCTTTTCTTTTCTCCCAAAGGTCTCAACACAACTACTTGAGGATCACTCGAATTCTGAAAAGTCTTGGTGAACTTGGATATGAGAGTTTCAAATCTCCCCTGGTAAAATTTATTCTTCATGAAGCTCTTGTAGAAGATACCATTCCGAATATTAAGCAGAGTGCTCTAGAATATTTTGTGTATACTATTAGAGACCGAAGAGAAAGGAGAAAGCTCCTGAGATTTGCTCAACAACATTATACACCTTCAGAGCATTTTATCTGGGGACCACCAAGAAAACAGAAGTCAGAAGGAAGCAAAACAAGTAAAAAGCCATCATCTCCAGTTTCTGTTCACAATAGTTCTATTTCTAAGCATAAGAAACTGAAAGATCCTAAAAATACATCCACAAGTGGAAGCTCAACTAGTAAAACAACTGACGAAAGAAAAGTAGAACTCACAAAAAATGGGGAAGGAAATGAACAGGATGAAGAAGAAATGAATTGTGATGCTGTTAGGCAGAACAACAGTGAAAAGAACAGTGATACTGATACCAGTCAGCATTCAAAATCAGAAGAAATTCATGATACTTCAGACAAAAAGGAGGACGCTTCTTATTCTGAAAAAGATGATGAAAATCTGAACAATGACTGTGGAAATCATCCAGGTACTATAGATAAAGATTTATGTGACAGTGAGAATTGTTTGAATAATATGTCAGCAGATCCACAGGACAACCTTGATAAGGATACGCTTTCAGGGGAGGCCAACACAAAAAACAAAGATGAGATAAAATCATGAGTCTGAAGTTAAAATCCATTATGTTTCATATTGAATGAAGCAAATTATTCATTACTCCTTCATTTTGGGTGAAACTTACATCTGGTGTAGCATAAAAGTTCAGGAAACCTTGTTGGGTATGAATGCATCACTTAAATTGATAACTTTTTTTTTAACCTCCATTTATCAGATGTAAAGCAGACATGGCTATTTAAAACAATTGTGTTAATTCAAAGCCTAGAAATTTATTATATTTTCCAGATAGATTGTAGTTTGCATAGAAAAAAAATTATCCTTTTTTGTCAGTAAATTCATCCATTATTTAAAAAAAAAGTGTAACTTATTAAGAACTCTTGGGACATCAGAATCTTTAAATTTTTTAAGTATGTGTTTTAAGTATTGATTTCTTCTTATGAAATGACTAGAAATTCTTTTGAGAGCACTATTTTTCCCTACTGGATGTTAGTTAGGATCTTTTTTTGTATCCAAGGGCAGTATTTGCACAGCATCTTTTACCTTAGATTAGCATCCTTGTCTGAGACACTTTATAATGGATATCAAAACATCTCACAGATCCGGGCATCATTTTACATTGAATAAAAGTTTAACTTACGATGAAACTGTATCCACAGCCTTTGGATACAAGGGAAGTTGCACTTTAGACGACTTTTAGTCCTTTTCAAGTCTTTTCTTCTTATGACTCATTTGCTGCTTCTGCTAATTTGGTGGGGAATCACTTTGGTTACTCCTGGATTTGGTCTCACATTGACAGCTCCCTGTTAATCAACTGTAATAAAACAACTCACCCAGCTCTGTTTGGTTCCTGTAAACCCCCTTCCCTGGGGGTCAGTTGCCAACAGCTCAAAAGCAGTGTCTTCGCAATGCTGAAACCACTGTTTCTGGTTTGAGTGAGAAGGGTACTCCTCCTCTTTTCTTTCAGCTGTCTTCTCTCTCCCTTTGCTCTTTATTTGGGAGTCTTTTGCAGTTTAATTTTATTTTGATCAATGTTTAATGTTATTTTAGGCTCAAATCTGAGAAAAGCCAGTCTGCTAGCCTGGCTAGAGCCCCATGGATAGGAATTTCCCAATTAAGAGCTTTCCCAACTTTGTTCCCTTAAGGACCACTCTGTTCCCTGAACAGCCGCTTTTGACTTCATTCCATTCAGTCAAGCAGGATTATATCCAGCAAGTTAATTGTATACAATATGAATTTAATAATAATGCAGATAAAACTCAGATTTTATATAGTCCTAAAATACTCTTAAACATCTGTTCATATTTTCTGTTTAAAAGTGTATATATTATCCACTGCCTTTAGTGTATTTTTAATGAAATGTTGTGATGCTGGTAGCTGACTGCAGTTTGAGTGTCAGAGTGCTACAGGATTTTATTCAAGTCCTATAACTCAAAATGACAAAGGCTGCAGGGGTTTCAAAGCATAGACAAAATGTCTTGTATTTTTCTGTTTCACTAATTCCCATTCTGGCAGTGCACGCATCCATTGCTCTCCCCAGGTGGCAATGTCTCTTGAGGTCAAACAGAGTGGCAGTTCGCGACTTTGGTTCCCATGGACTCAGGATTTTCCCATCTAAAGAGGCAGGGAAGGAGCAAAACACATTCTTCCTTCTCCTGCACTGACTTGTAGGAAGAGGAACATATGTATGTGGATTTTCTTAGGGGTAACCCAGGTTGCTCAAGCAAGAGTTGAGACTGAAGCAAAATGCTCCAGAGAATTATCTCCTGCAGCCACCGCTTCTTGAGAGCTGCAAAGGTGCTGAGGAACCTTTCAGATTGCCCTGGACTTGAACTAGGATCCCCTCTTTCGTGTTTGTCTCTGACCTTTAGCACAGAAGGGCACAGGAAATGCTCAGATTGAAAAAAAATAATGAAAGTCCATATACTTGAAGACTCTAACCTCACTCATACGCACAAGAAGGACAAGTTTATGTTCTGCCTACAACTTTTTAAATCTGGAGTGCCTAACTTTGCCAGCTTAATAGCATTTATTGTTTTAACATAGTTATTTCTTGAATGGCATAGGGAAAGTTTACACTCTTCATATGATGAAGGTAGCTAGCTATACAGAGCCTTCAATTTGTGGACATTCTATGTTAAGATTAAACATATAAATAAATACAGAGTCTTCAAGTGAAATGGGAGATGCTGAGGGGTGTTATTTTATTTATACTGTAATTTGATTGAATATAGATGACCTCAGGAGATCTTTCTTCTTTTGTCTACTGGACAGAAAAATGAGGAGAAATTTAATTTAATATAAACTTTAATTTAAACCAGAAAGTTCTTGGGATGTGCATCTAATGGATTTCTCTGCAGTATGTTGTTCTGTCATTAAGACACAACTTTCATCTGTGTGCGTTTGCTGGGTGTCCATCCATAATTAAGTATTTAAAATAAAAATGACTTTTTTTCTGGCAGCTCAAGCCCCCAGTATATGTGAAAATACAGTTAAGATCTTTGGAACTATATCCTTATTAATTCTTTGATTATTATTATTTTTTTAATCTCCAGCTCGGGATATTTCTATCAGTTTTCTTAAAGGTGAGAGTAGGGGTGACATATCAGTTGCATACAAAGAACTACAAGGATAAGGGAAGTGAGGGTTTTTTTGCGTTGGTGGCTTCCTGCATTCTGTAGTACTTGGCTTTTAGCTTTATCAGTCGGATTACTCCTACAGGGCACTTCAGCTTTAACTACCTTTTTCTGCTCTACATAAAATGTGATGATTTGTCATTATTTTTATGGAGGAGATGTTTTTTCTGATTATTGCAAGTGCTTAAAAGAATGATTCATTGCAGGGCAATCATGCTGTGTAGTATCCTATTGAGGTTTGTGAGGCTCAGATGGGTGCACTGTATGCATTTCATCACTGAATCATGGCCTTAGCAACTAGAAGCACCCTGTGCTTGTAGTTTGTAAGTATTGGCTTTCAGGTTTACCGTACAATGTATGTTGAAATGATTGTATTCTCATAAATGCCAGCATTTAGTCATTTAATCTTTAATTCAGAAATTGAGCATGTGCAAAGCAATTAAGGACTTTTGCTTGCTACTAAAATTGGTTTTATCTTGCAATACACTTAAATATTTGGGGGTTTCTGTGTACTTACTACAACAATGTGCTTCGGTTCTGCCTTTTACTAGAATCTGAACAATTCGTATATCAACGAAATGGAACTTCCCATGCAAGGATTCTTTCCTAATAAGTACATCTGCGTACCCTCTGATGGGAGGCATGTAAGCGGGAGTAGTGTTCATGTGAACACACCTGTGAATTTGATTTTACTTTAATTATCCTGCAGAGAGGGTATATCGATGTGCAACTTAACCCCATTTTACTGAGTACACACATGTAAGTGAAAGTGCTTGTACAAGTCATGCAAACATGCAGCACTTCATATTTAAGGCTAGTTACAGCTCTGTGCCCTACTATCGAGGACGCGAGTGTGCCTCAGTACGTGAGAATGTGTTGGCATAGAGCCTGAAAGCTTGTGCACATGAGGTAAGCACAATAGGCCATTCAACTAAGAAAAGCAGTTACGCATGTGCACATATCTAGGAGCAGAACTGAGCTTTTGGTGTCTATATTTCTAGTAATTAAAGGGGTGATCCTGAAGGATGCTAAAAACATTTGCAATAAGCCTTTGAGAGCTGTTCCATGGCTTGGTCAGCTGCTTGGGATCATGCTCTAAGATTACAGCAAGCTGATGTAATAGGTATTCGTATAATCTTAATTTATATTTCATGTAAACTAGTGTAATCCTCCTTAAATTATTCTAAAATATTTCTAATAATCTGCAGTTGCATATACTTGTACTATAACCAGAAAGACCTTATAAGTTCTGTATAATTTTGATGGATGATCCAGTAAGGTAAGTCAAGGGAGGTTTAATAGATTTAAATGGAAAACAGCTCTTGTTTCTTTTTAAATAAAATTTATTTATATCTGTTTAACAGAATCTTTTTGTGCAGCTTTATTTCCTGAAAGTTGCGATGGTAATGATCTGTCTAGTGGCTGAGAAGCAGGGGGAAAAAACAAAGATCATGTTAGAAATCAGAGAGTAGAAGAATGAGTGGTTTGTCTATTATAAAGAGACTATCTGATAACAGTCTTTTGTGATCATATCTGTGAAACACACCTAATTCCTGTAGACAATTATAAAAATATTTAATTTGGGGGAAAGGTAAGTCTTCTTAAATAAGTTATTGCCTAAAATGATACCACAATATTATTTAGGAAAAATAATCTCTATCAAAGTTTTATGGAACTTGAAAGTAATTTCCTTTTAGAAGATACGATATGGCTCATTCTCATTAGAAGGGAAATGATCATAAGTATGTTAATGAGAAACTGATTGTAAATTATACTAAGATATGTGTATATATATGTGAAAAATTACCCTTATTATGCCATATTTTTACAGATAATCTGTCATTTTGAATTTCCTTGATAAAAGTTGTATTTATGAAAAGGATGTAAATACGTGAAGTAAGTTTCTCCATTAAATAAAACTGTGACAAAAATCAAGTTAATGATGTACATTATCCTAAGAACTACCACTATGAGTCAGAACCAAAGGTGTATCTCTAGCCTTGTATCCAGTCTCCAGCAGTTGCCACCAGCAGATTGTGTGAAACCAAGAACAAATAAGGTGAGCCTGCTTTTCTCCATGAATTTTTCCATTTTTGAACTTACGCATTCTTTCAGCCTCTGCAATCCCTTGTGGCTGTGAGCTTCACATTTTCGTTATCTATTGTGTAAAAAAGTAATCTCTTTTTTGCTTCAGATCTGTTTTATCCAAGAATTGCTAGTGCACCTGAACATACTTACTGGAAGGGTATTATAAAATGAACAGCAATCCATTTGCCACTAGTGCTTAAGAGCTTTGGGAAATTTTAATGATAAAATACTCGTTTAGGCAGAAAATGTAGTCACTTTTCCTAAGTTGATGACAATATTATCTTACTTGTCCCTCTGAATAAATTTTTACACATAAATACTAGTGTGTGAAGTATTAAAAGTCAAATTTCAACTGCAGAATGATTTTTTTTTTTTTCTTCATGTTGGTGTAAAAAAAATCAAAGGCAAAACCTATTCTTAGGCAAAACCCTGCTGAGGTAACACTGGACTTGGAGATGAGTAGTAAGAGCATTTATTGGGGCCAGCATAAATGGATGTAACCTTGTGATTGTGCAGAAGACAGAGACACTGTCCTGGGTATGCTGAAAACCATACTCCTCATTCCACGTTTCAATAACTTGTTTTAATACATAGCCCCAGTTGCAACTGTTTAACTGGTGTTTTTGCTGGCTACTGGAGTTTGAAAATGAAGAATGGGCCAAAAGGCTTAAGCAGAGGCTGCCCACTCTCCATTCACATCATAGCCAGCACCAGAGTAGTAGATGTATGTATTTAAATGTGGTCCTGCAAGGGGATGTGAACTGTGTCTCTGTAATGTCACCCAGCTCTGTATTGCCTATGAAGTATTTCTTTTCCCGATATGTATGTTCCTTTTACAGCCCAGACTCTTAAGTATAAAGACCACTGGGGAAGGCAAGAATGTATCTTAAAGAATTTATTTAATAACCTGCTATATCTGAATAAGTTCTAACCTAATGGACTCTTAAAGTATAGTTCAAAAGCTATAGAAATCTGTTATATGGAGACCTCCTGCAGCTTTACACTTACAATAATTTTTATTTTTGTTTTCAAAAGCATTGAGCTGTTTGTTATAAAATAATGAATGTGAGAATTGGCAGATTTTTCTGAAAGAAGTCTTACTTCCTAGAAACTTGGCACTTTTTAAATCTACCATGCTTACAAGTCTAGTGGCATATTCATCAACTGAAGTTTATTGTGAAATATACTGTATGTATTTACTACTGTGGCTAACAATGTGGAATTTATTGTTTTTGCAGTAAATAAGGTTATGGCACTTAAATTTTTTGGACCTGCTGAAGCATGTTTGCTAATCATAAGTTACCCTTTTTCCTGTAGTTTAACCTACTCCATAGTCGTCTGCCCTTTGGGCAGTTTGAATTCAGCGACTGATAATTGGGTATAGTTTTGCACTGACAAAATTTGAAGCTGCTGTGTACTTGGTTACTAAAATTTATGCTAAGAAAAAAGTGCAGTAACTGTAAAAAAAAAAAAAAAAACACAACTGTTTTTACTTGCCGTATGAAATGGCAACATGTCGTTTGTAACGAATGGTCCTGCTTTCCTCTGTGTATTCCTTTGCAGTGTTTAATTACAGAATGGTGTGCATGGTTGGTAGTACCAATACCATACGTCTGTGGTAGGAGTGGTAACCAGTTTCTGGATTTGTAATGCACTATAAAGGTATATTTTTTAATTCTGTAACTGTATGGCAGTGTTATGCCAAAAAACTGTATAAACATAAAAAGCAATAGTTTATGTTGCTTACTGCTATATTTTAAATTTTTTGTTTGTAAAATGAAATACTTGGAGTTCCTTTCAGGTAAATATATTTTTAATAACAGCAGCCAAAACCTCTAAAATAATAAAGCTTCTTTGTTCAGCAGCATTGTTTTGGCAACATGTATGAATATTGTGTAGCTCTAATAATGTAATTGCTCTTCTGCACTTGTTTGTAGTCTCCTGTAAATGTATTAATACCTAAAAGGGGCATTAAAGGCTCTGGTCCTGCTCTTTTGTTGTCAGTGGCAAAACCACCCTGGGAAGCAGAGGAAAAGGGAAGACCCAGAGCATGCTTTACTAAAAAAAAATTTTTTTTAAATTAAAGAAACATATATACTTTGAGAGCATTTTCACATGATTAAAAGGTAAACTGTCCTTCCTGATGGTGCAGAGAAGCTCCTGGGTGCTGAGCTTCCCGCTGTGTTGTCCAAGTCGGTGTGGGCCAGGAGCTGCACGGGCTGTTGGCACCCATGGGGCCCGGCTTGGGCACCGTATCATCGCGCTTTCAGTCTCTATTGGAAAATCATTATTTTGTGCTTCTTTCCTCCCTGATAGGGGGCTGTGAGGGGCTGCGTACCACCAAATGCCAGTGACTCCATGCTTTCATACCAGCCTGGTAACTAGCTACTGCTGCAAACTTCCTGGTGGTGGTATTTAACCTTCATATTCATATTCATCCTACGCTGGGATGTTACTTTTGGAAATTGGGCAGCTTCAGCTACTTTCTTCAGTTTGGTTGTAAGTTGTTATTTACGTAGCGGGATGGCGGATTTGTGGAGGTCTGTAAAGGTCTGGAGGAGGTTTCCTATTCTCAAACATTGCTTTCCAGAGGAAGGAGGTGGCAGGGCCCTGCGTGCAGAGGCCGTGCTTCAGAGCTGCTCTGTGTCCCTAATGAAGCGCAAAATTAACATGGATATTTTAATTTACCTCCCTGTTGACGTGTCACACAGGGACGGGATTGAAGCGCTGGCTGATAGCACAACCCATGTCCCTGCATTTGATCCCGTCTCGGTTTCCTAAAAAGCCACAGCATGGCTGCAGCTCTGCGAGAAGCACGGAGGCAAGCGCCCCGCTGTGCCCACCGCTTTGCCAAGGCGCTGCCCAAACGCAGAGGCTTTACAGGCGGAGGGTCGGGGCCTCTGTGCGGCCACAGTACCACGTAGCTGCTGTGCTGCTGCTTGGGTTAGAGCAGCCCCTGGGGCGATACCCTGGCAGCCTTTCGGGAAAAACGGCTTTCAAAATGTTTTCTCAGCCTCGAGGTGCGGAAGAGGGTTTTCCCAAATCCAGCTGGCCCTGGTTACCTGGGGACGACTGGGGCTGGTAGGGCAGGAGGACAGTGTGCCGCAAACCTCCCCGCACCTTGGATCGGGAGGGGGTCACCGCGCTGTCCCCACAGCGCCAAAAATCAGGTGGTGGGTGGAAATACGTGCATCTTTCTCAAGGCATAATGTCACCAGCTTTGCCTGATTTGGTGTGCACTGACATTATTACAAGGAAACCCAGGCAGCGTCAATAGTTAATTTTCAAATATGGAAATATAGCGCTCGATCCTTCTTTGTCACAAGCTCGGGCTGCAAAATCGGCACCGATGGGGAAATTTATGTTGCTAGCCTGCTTCCTTTTTTTGCCATGGTGGACTCGGCGCTTGGTGACTGCTCTAAGGGCTGCACCTGCGCCTGATACGGGCCAAAGGGCAGCTTGCGTCTCCGGCTCCGTGGCCGGCTGCCTCCCGCCGATGCCGGCAGAAATGGCGTCCGGGGCGCTGCGCTGCCCTGCCCTGCCCTGCCCTGCTCTGCTGCACTGCAAGGACCACGGCGGGCGTGAGTGTGGAGCCATTTTATGCGAGAGCCGGGAAATGCGTTCGTTACGTGTGGAGCCGTGGTGGGGGTGACTGAAATATATCTCACCCTTCCCTCTGCTGTCTAGGGAGCGACACAGCAAGGCTTTCTTGGGATTTGGTGGTTTTGCTGAATTTTTTTTTCTAACAGAGCTGTGCCATAAAATGGAGATGAGAATATTTCATTTCGATCTATGCAGATGATCTTGAGCGAAGGCTAAAATGTTAATTAGAGTCTCATTAATTGCAAAAATGTAATTTAGCTAACAAAACCAAAGAATTCTCTCCAAGTTACATTTTAATGAATTTATTTTGCTTTGTTTGCCTGGGCTGGGTAATAAACTGGAAAACAAAATATTAAACGTTTTCACTCCCTGTGGTCAAATAGGCCAAGTATTATCAGCAAATTTTAATTCACAAAATATGACTGGAGAACAGCTGCAGTTTAATCCTCCAAATAAGCAGCGAAAAGTTTTTATGAAGGTATTCTGTGACGGCAAAGCTATATAATGCCACTGCTTTTTAAATAGCAGCTTCGTATAGCTTCTGAGGAGGACTCTAGCGTCGTCAGCACGAGGCTGAGGTGGCACAGGAGGCCGCCTAAGCTGGGTCAGAGTCATAGTGTGGATCCATGGTCACCTCTCCGGAGGTGCCGTAAGCAAGCACGCTTCGTTTGCACATAAGCAGATGAGCTGAAGATTTGGCCCTTTCAGACCCAGCCTGGGATCTGCGACCTGGGGCCGGGGCCCTGGCGGGGGATTATTGTCCTGCCTTACATCTGGGGTTAAATCCTTGCAAGCTAAATTATGCTCTCGGTGCTCTCGCTGGAGCGTAGGTGCCTGCCTAAATGCAACTGCAGCTCAGACCTTTCCTTATGGTTAATCTTGGCCTGAATGGCAGTTTAGAAATAAATTTATTCCTCGAGATCTCTCTCTGGAAAGCCAGTTTATGAAACTTTAATTATGCGCCCAAATTTGCCTTATCTGATAAACTCTTGGAATACTTTTAAAATGTTTTGATATAGGATGTGCAATCTGTTAGGCATTTTTGCAGTCAATATTCTATAGATATCATAATTTCAAGACTTACTGAATGTAGGAAAAACATTTAAAATTCAGCTGCTTCTTTCTATTTTTATTTAATGTATAAATCAGACATAATTCCTGCATAGCTCCTTCCAGGTTTAGACATTTCTTGAACACTATATATGGTTCTAAACATTTTGTGGCAGCTGTTTCAAATTTGAGAATAAAAATAGGGGGAAAAAAGGAACCTCACATTTTCACTTCTTCAATTTCCTTTGAAAGCTTAAACAAGGAAGCTTTGAATTTTCAGCTTCCCAAGTGGCAGCTGAAATTAGGGCCTTAAATTACTTCTGAAAACCAGGACTTGGGACCTTCAGCCCTTTGGAGGACCCTCTGTTGCTTTGAGGCAAATGTATATTATTTGGTTAACTAAAAATGCAGAAAGATAGTGGAATTTTCCAGAACTGCTTTAGCACCTAATGCTGATATCAAATTAATGGGTGCTCCCTGGGAGCCTGGGAAGCATTTCTCTGCATATAGAGCAGCTTCAGGAGAAGCATAATTCTTCAGTCACTTTTGAAACAGTTATCATAAGACTCTGCATTTTAACTATTTATTTAAAGGTAAGTCCCCAGTCTTGGAAAGCAGTGTTTCTCAGATTCTCCAAACTGGCAGTATGTTATCCAAGTCAGCTAACTTTTTTTCCTCTTTTTGCTTTCATAGTAAGGGCACAGTGACAATGGGGCCTGTATATATGTTTGACAGAAAATGTTACCTCTGATGTCCTAGGGTGTGGGTTGTGGGTTGTTTTTTTTGTTTGTTTTTTGTTTTTTACTTTAGATTGAAAACTGTATTCAGTGGTCTTCATGGGAGCTCATAACCCTCCTACACAAAAAGTGTGGGTAAATGAGTAGGTAAAACCAATGACGACATCTGTAATCCCAGTGCCCGGCCAGCCTAACTCTTCCTAAAGTGACCTTAGGGTCTTTCTCCTCTTCCGTAAGAGCAAGGTAGGCACCTTGCACACGATCAGTAATGTGCACCAAACACAACCTAAAGAGCTCAAAAACACTCTCTTATGGGAGTTTATGCTGGCTTTCAAATTTTACAGATTTGGAGTATTTGATCAGCCCAAAGGTGCTCCGGCAAGGGAAGCTGGCTCTGAAGTGAGCACTGTCTCTCTCTTCCCTAGCCCCCAAATTCAGGATCTTGCCCTGTTAGGTTGAGTCTGTAGACGCTTCCCAGCCTTCGGCTCCCCAGTCCTGGGGCTGTCACCACTCTGGGCTGTGGCCAGAGCCTCACCCAGCTGTGCCACCGCTTCTCCCTGCCCAGCTGCGGCAGCTCTTCCTGAAGCCGAAGCAACCTTCTCCTCCTCTCCGGGCTGCGCTCTCGCAGGGGTTGGTAACTGCCCCTGCGTGCTGTGTTAATAGTTTGAGGGCCTCTTTTCTCAGCCAGAGCCCATATTTTCAAGGCCTTTGCAGTTATTCCACACTTAAATTGTGCATCATAACAAGGGACACCTGGTACCAAGCTCGGTTCATGCAGCAAGCTGATAACAAGCCTGACAGGTCCAGCTGGGGCCCTGCAGAGCTGACATCAGGCACAGTTAGCACAAGGCCTGTGGCCTGTCATTAGCAGTGGCAATACTATTTTTATTGGGTCACTGGATACTAAAATGTTTACACAGTGATGTATATTAACATGCTTATATTTGGATTCAGATCAAGCCGAAGTCTGTGTACTGTTCTGCTCTGCTTATGGGAGCAACACACTTCTGCCCTGGCTGCGGGAG
This sequence comes from Dromaius novaehollandiae, assembly GCF_036370855.1. Classification (NCBI taxonomy): domain Eukaryota; kingdom Metazoa; phylum Chordata; class Aves; order Casuariiformes; family Dromaiidae; genus Dromaius; species Dromaius novaehollandiae. The sequence continues at coordinate 33,375,970 of NC_088100.1, read as the reverse complement.
GGGAAAGGTGCCTCCTACTCAGAGAGCTTTGACAAGCAGGTACCTTACAGGGATGCCGTTGTCCCCACTACACCCCAGTGCCAAGCCGGGCTGCCTCGCTGGCGGCAACCAGTTCGCCTTGCGGGAGGCTCCCGCTGCTGCTATGGACATGTGCTTTGGTGAACGCAACAAGCCTTCCTTCAGCCTGAGGTGAAATGTCCCAAAGTACCGCACTCAGGCATCAAAGTTTGATAATGAAGATGCAGTGCTGTATGTTTGATAATGAAGATGCAGTGCTGTAGAGCAAGAATGTGTCCCAACAGTGCTTTTCAGAAGCTATTGACTGCTTTGGATAAACTGCTGCTGACAAAATCATTCCCTTTTCTTCAATCTTAAAATCTCCTGGAAACATCTCATAATTAAGAAACGCTGCTGAGTCACACTCACCATAGGCTAGGGGCCTCCCTGGGGCATGGCTGGGAACACCGATGCCTATTTCTGTTGTGCCCCTAATGCAGCAGGTTCGAATGATGAAGTAACATACCCAGAGGCACGCTCTCTGCTGACTTATTTGCTGTATAGCCATTGAGATGATAGGAGTCCTACCAAGTGAAAAAGGGCAGAGTTTGGCTGGGACTTTGTAAATATCTTTTCACATAGACTCAGGATGATGGTAAATTTATATACTAGAAGTCACATTCTGGTTCACAGCCCTTTGCTGGAGAAAGTCCGGCTTCTCCAGGGATCTGTGTTGAAATTAGAATGAAGGCAATGGCCATGTCAGAGTTTCTTCTTTCGTTTGCACCTGAATAAGTCCCAGTGAGCATCATCCACTTTGTCAGAAATTATGTGGGAGATTTTGTAAAGCCCAGCCTTTTGTTGTGAACAGCCTAAGAACAAAGGTGAAGGTAGGACTTTGGTGAATGAATCCTACCAAACTGCTTTGGTATGAAATAAAATTATCAAATAAAAAAATTCATGTGAAATGTGAAATTTGTGGCCCAGAAAACTCCAGTTCAATGGCTGTCTAACCCTAAGTTGTCATCCTATTAAATCAAATGCTTCCTGGATGCCTGATGTCCTGCTCTTGGGTGGGCTTTGGCTGTAAAATCCCAGTGTCAGGGAGCAGATGAAAATTAATGAAGTGTTACAGCAATCTACACTGAGGTATGCTGAAGGAAAAGGAGTCTGCTGCATTGGAGAGTTACTGACCCAAGGATACCACTGAAGTAATGACTTTGGCATAAACAAGAGGAGGAGCTTTCATGCCATCATGATATGGGCTGTAGACAGCCTGGAAGGATCACCTTACCCACTAGAAGTGGGTGCATTCCTCTTCTCTCTTTACTCAGCCAGAACCTACTGAAAGTCACCAACTTGGAGTTAGGTAGAAATGATGAATGTTTCAGAAGACACACACGTTGCATTCAAGATCCTGATGTGCTTATGGATCCACAAATCTAATTTTGCCTTCCTGCAATGTGAGGTAAAAGCTTTGTTAAAAGGCCCTGGGCCTCTCATAAGCAGGGTTTCCTCAAGGGCTCTCCACTGGGGCATTTAGAGCAGCAAAGAAAAGGCGCTGCCTAGTTCAGGTGGCTGCGAGCCACGAGGACCAAACCTCATGGCAGTCACACCTTTAATCACATCTACGCCCATGTCTACATTAATCACAGCACTCTGCTATCACAGTAATGTGGTAGCTGTTCCCCAGCCCTGGTTGACTTCACAGGGCTGGAGGTTGCCTTGGGCCCACAGCTACCTCCCTAGGCTGGATGAGAGAAGAATAACTCGGAGCAAACACGTGACACTCAGGGTATACAATCATCAGCATGCTTATGATTTAGAGAGCTCTCTCAGCACAGGTCATTATGGTCTTTCAGTTCTCGTGTCCATTCCACATTGATTTCTTCTTGATTTCACAGTGAGAATGACTGGAAAGATTAGGGAACCTCTGCTTCTGTTTTAACTACAAGTTGCCTAAAAACAGAATTAGTAAAAATCAGCTGAACCCCTGAGGAGGTCTCTCCTCAAAGAGGAAAATTGGGATGCTCTCAGCTGCTGAGAGGTTAAGGTCACTATTTGAAAACTAATCTTCAACTTCTATGGGGAAAAATTCTTTAATTTTCTGCCTCCAGTTTGCTTTGCCTCCTATGCTTCTTATGTATCTACGGTGAAAGCTCAAAATATCTCAGGCCGAGTGGGTGATGGATGGCTTGTAAAGAAATCCAGAGAGACCACAGGAAACCGATTATGTGCTTTCTGTGACAGCCAGGCTATGGGACAAGAGATGGAATTTGCAAGTGGTGGAGCAGCTGGCAGCTCCAGCCCACGCCAGCTGGATCTGTGCGATTTTGTAACATTTATTGTCACTAACTCTAAGAGGAATATGAATGGAGCTGGCTGCAAGTGGAAATGAGCTGGCTTTTTCATTGAGCAAGTCCTACGAGGAGCCTTGGCAGGGACATGGAGCAGGGTGAGTATCTGATACCAGCCGGCCAGCCGCGAATCACCACTCCATTGGTCAGGGTGACCACGTGGAACAGCCGAAAATCTTTCAGTCGGGCAAGGAGAGCCCCGTTTAAGAAAGTGGTATTTCAAATCTTTCGTTCTGCGAGGGAAGGTGTAAGGTTGCCAGCTCTCCATCTTCAGTCTGGATCTTGTGAAAGCTGGATTGTTTTTTCCTTAAAGCCTTTGCATCAAGAGACACAAGATTACTCACAATCTTAAACTTACATTAAAAAAAAGTCTTTTGGGCCTTTATGGTTAAGAATAAAATGTGACCAAACTCTACCAAACAGCTTCACAAAATAGAATAACCCTCAAGCTCATTTTCATAAATCTTAATGATTTAAACTAGTTTGTGAACTGGGGACTCTCACACGTGATTGTGAAAGATTTGGAGCTGTCTGTGCTGAGCACATTCATTTAGGTGGCAGGATTTCTGCCTTGGGAACGTGACCTGTTCTCTGGAGGTGCCTGCTCCTCTCCATTAACGCTAAAGGCATCCTACCTACACAGTTATCTCAGAAGCTTAAAGTTAGAGAGGAAGAAATAGGGCTTTTATGTTGCTGTTCTCATCTGTGAAAGGGGATAGCAATTTTTTCCTTCCTGCACGTCAGCCAAAGGAGAAGGTCCTTACTTTCTGATACCACGCCTCTGCAAGCTGGTAGTTACATGAAAGCCCGGCCTGTCCAACTTTTATTTTAAAATATGGTTTTGCTTCTTGTGGTTGATTAGGAAAACTTAAAACTTTTAGTCAAACCAAACTAAAAAAGGACAAATAATGGCATCTTCCTTCCCTCCTCTTTCTCTCTCTCTCTCTCTTTCTTTCTTTCTTTTTTTTTTTTTTTTTGATTTTTTGATTTTCTGATTTTAAAGACATTTCAGTCCTATGTGATTTGGGAATTGACCTAGTTTTGATCAATGATTGTAGTACTGAAACAACAGAGAAATATGTGCCATAAAATATCAAATAAGTAAAATAGCATTTTATTCTAAGGAATTACTGTATTTTCAAAACCTGTGTTTTCTTTTCAAAACCTGTGTTTCTTCATCTTTGAAATACCATAATTAAAAAAATATATTTTTTTAAATGCAAAAATACCGGTTCTCTCTTCTGGGATTCGCTCTGCAGCTGAAAACACTAATATTTATAGATGGTCAATTTACAAAACCAGTCAGTTAAGCTGAAGAAAAATGTAGCAAGCCACTGCATGCCAGACAAGATAAAGTGCCTCGCTAAGAAGCACATGAGAATGTGTCTTATGTCAGGCTCACACAGAGTCCAATGCCTCAAAAGGGAAAGGGCAATCACACAGAATAGTGCTGGCTATTCTGGTTTTAGCTAGCAGAAATGGGCAATAAAAGCAACAGCAGAGAAGAATGCAAAGGTCCAGCACTTGTGTTAATAAGACACCCCTCAAAAAAGCCTGCAGTGAAGACAGAAATATCCTCAAACTGCATGTCAAGGAGACACAGTGAGAAGGAGGCCAATTTAAATATATTTGTATCATGTACTGTGGTGAAGATAAATCAAAAAGTAAAGAAGGAAGCTCAACCATTTTTGTCAGCGGCAGGTACAGCTCTTGGTGTCGCGGTGTGCACGGGCTTGGCATCTATTAAAAAAGAAGAATTCAGCTAGAGAAGCAACAGAGGGACAAAGAAACAGCCTATCTGAAATAGGTTCATTTCTCCAAAATGGCCTAGAGCAAAGCAAACGTGTGCCTGGAAGGACCAGTGCTGAAGTGCCCTGTCCCATTCGCCAGGGGCAGGATTTGCTTCTGCAACTACAGGGGCAAATGGAGAAGGGAGGAGCCAGACCAAGCTTCAGACAGGTCCAAGCAACCATCTGCGTGTGAGGAGATTTGAAAAACATTTTGAGAGAAATGCTGTATTGAAATATGTTCTTTGTGGAGCTATTATGTATTCTGCCCTCGTTATTCAGGTTGGTGGAAGAGCACTGGCAGAGCTCTGGGTGCTGGGAAGGCAACCTTGTAGAGAGGGTGCCCTTTTAAATCTCTCGTCTTCCCTTATCAAATGATGCTGAATTTCTGCTTCTTCAAGAGAGAAGAACAGGAATTTCTCAGCCCATCATCGGCTCCATCCATTTTACCCACGTTTTATGTCCCTCATGGTGAGACCTCATATCACAGCTGGAAAAACAGGAGGCCTCAGAGCACTATATCTGAAGAAGTGAATCCCAGCAGCACTTGCTGGGTGGGTGACACCTCTCCCTCTTGATGCCCTGTGTGGGCTGACCAGGATCTGCACCTCCCTAGTGCTTTTCCTGAATGAGGCTATATTACGCTAAAAATATTTGCTGATGATGAGTCTCCCAATGGCATTTTCTACAATGCTGAATTACAAAGCTATACACTCATTCACTTTGTATTGCAGCTGGTGACATTACAATTTGAGGCATTCAGAAAAAAAAGTCATATTTTGGAAATGCCAGCATGTGCAGTCAGGAGGGAACATAAAGGAGAACAGAGGAGACAGCAGCACTTTCTCTTTTCTTCTTAGCCAGAAGTGCTCACCTGGAGCACCAGCTGCCACAACAACTCAGCTATCCTGTGGCCAAGTCCTGAGTGGCAACTGGCCACAGAGGACCAACTGGTCTGGCTGGTGGTGGCAGCTAGCCGTGCTGGGCTTCGCAAAGGTCTCCCACACCTCATTAGCCTGGGCTTTCTGCACATGCCATGATGCCACAGGAGACTGAGTGTTCAAGTGGGTGGTCTTAATGCATCCTCAGCTGTGAGACCAAGGTGCAATGAAGTCTTGAAACAAAATTCTTCAACTGAAAATCCTCATCAGAAATCATTCATTCAGGTTCCTACCACTGAAATTTCTATGAATACAGATACCTCATAGCCAGGTAGTATGTTTCCCAGTCCTGAAGGAATAGAAGGGCTGTACACTTTTTTTAAAGTGCAGAGCTATTGAGCAGATGAATGGAAATATGACCATTATATAAAACAAGGCATAAAATAAAGAGAACAAATTCTTCAGTTCCTTTGCAGCAAAATTGTGTTTAATCACATTCAGCTCTTTTTGCCTTACCCAGGCAGGTCCAGAAAAATTCAGTCTCATGATCTACATACCAGTGGAATCTCCTTTTTGAATTTAGCTCTCTAAGGGATTCTCTTTTGATCTTTCTGATCAGACAAGAACAATTATTGTGCCTCAAAGCTTTCCCCTGCCTCCAGCCTCCGATGAGTCACATGTGATAATGTTTTTTCAACCTAAAAATAAGGTAATCTCTTCAATTGCTTGTAAAATCAGGAGACAGTAAGCTACCTCAAGACAACAGCTCACTCTTCCCAGCCAGCCTGGGGCCCTCCACACTTGGTTTTTGCACATTCATTACCTTTTAAAAGCCTTGGTCTGGGCTGTAAGGATGCCATTGATGGGATTTTTGTTTGCTTGAGATGCCTGCTGGTGTTTTGAGCTGCACGCAGATTAAGCCAAGTGCTTGAGTGCATGTGTTTCAGTTCACGGAGAGACCATCTGAGATCCCCGGGATTACTGACATATTGAAATTGAGCCTGCACTTAAATGCTTTGAGCCCAGAACTTTCTCTGCTACACTTTTTCAGTTTGTTTTCTTTTTTTTTTTTTCAGAACTTTGAACTATGTTGTGTTTTTTTCCTATTGTCCTTTCAAATTTGTCATTGAGAAAGGCCACAGTCTTCACAGTTTGTTGGTCTTCTGCTCTGATGTCAGTCAGGCCTCGAAGGCAGGAATGTCTCGCCTGCATTTGGACTAAATGAAGACTCAGGCTGGCCATGATGGCACTTGAGTTTGCTGTTGAACTCCCTCCATCAAAAAAACCCCATTGGCTATAGTACATAAAGTATATATGTATAGTATGTACAGAAAACTTTGTAAAAAAGGAAATAATGCATTGGTTTCCTTTCTTCTTACTAATGAAGAAGTGTACTTCAGTAAAGATTAGGTAACTGGGTTATTTTTCTATGTGATTCTCATGTGTCCTCTGAAATTTCCTTTTAACATATTGGACAGTTGCATTCATCATTACACAAAAGCAGCCAATGTTCAACAAATGAAAAATTGGCTAAGTGATAAACTGCACAGAGTACATGTAAATGAGGAATTACCATGAAATTGAGGATGGATTTCCTGGTAGTGCTAAGAAGCTCTTCCTGGCCTGGTGCTATGTGACAGAAAGGCAAAAACAAATGATTTCTGCAGTAGTTGGACAAGACAAGAGGATGAGGGACCTGTATTTGGAACAGCTGCAATTCTGAAAGGATCAAAATAAAAAAACAATTTAAACAGAATTCTGGGTCGGTAACAGTGATGACCCTGCTTGAGCAGGGGTTTGGACTAGATGATCTCCAGCAGTCCCTTCCAACGTCTACCATCCTGTGATTCTGTGCTAAGACAATCCATGAGACCTCTGTATGCATGCTAAGGGCAAAAAAGACAGAAGGAGGAAGCAGTGTTCCTGGTACAAACACTGGAGCTTATAGGAGAAAGGTGGACCTACAGCTCTACTGAAGCCTCTCTTGGAGTGGAAGCCTTTGTGGCAACTCTTCTTAAAGGATATTGACAGATTGTAAATGGGTCAGAGAAGACCTACATGAGCACATCAAGCTCTGAAAAACCTTTCCTGCTTACACAATATACTGGCTTTTGTGGGGTAGCTGGTTTAGGCAGTTCCTGCCTCCATTGATTCTTGCCTTCGCATCCCAGTTCTCTCTCATTTCTGTAGGCACAATAGTAAGCTGGACCATGCTGTATGCATCACTGCAGAGAACTACTTTGTAAGCAAGTCTCCAAAAATATTAAGGTATACAACATCTATTGTACCTCTTTCTGGGGGTGCAGTCCTGCATTCTGCAATTTTCCCCTTGACTTTAGCCCTCCTACATAAGAGTGCTGTCATCAAGGTTCTCCAAAGGAATTCCTTTTTCCAGGCAGATGTTGTATGGGTGGGAGAAGAAAGATCCAGACACGAGTCTTGGATTTACAGATCTCTAGCAGTCAGTTAAGAGCAATACCCTTTCCAAACCTCCCCAAACTCCTCATAATTATCTCTTATGCATGCAAAGCTCAGCACTTTGCTACAACCCCTGAATGGCGCAGGTGTCAGCAGTCCTGCTTGTATGTTGGACAGCTGATCTGTGCTTCCAAACAAGCCCACCACATTCAGGAGGCCTCAGGCTCACTCTACAAATACTTGCCATCTGAGCGGTAGATGTGTGGCAGGCCTGGTATGCCCTGGGCATAGCACACTTCATGGGCACATTCATAAACTTCTGTCTAGGAAATTTGGGACAGAAATATGACAGGTCTATAATATAGGTATATGCAATATAAGTAGCATTTTCAAAAGCAACGAAATATCAGTACAAGGCCCATATTCAGAAGTAGTCACTTAGACATTCAGGAGTTTGTTCCTTTGAAAATAGGTTTTAGAGTACTTTTTCCAAAGCCCTTGCATTTTTGTATTTCCAATTTTACAATGCTTATGGCTGTGGGTCCCTGAGGATTGCTACTGGTTTGACACGCAGAGGAATACCGCTTAATTCCTTTGCAAAAAGTATACAAGGTCATATCAAGGTATCATTTTTTAAGCAGAAGACCTGCTGAGGACAGCTGAGCAATAACAGTATTAATGGCTCTGATTGTGGTTATATCAGTATGATGTTTCACTGCATAAAGAAATTGATGCTGTTAAAAAGGATCATGGAAATCATATGGACAGAGCCAATTTGAGAGCGCTATTCCCTGAATAACTGGTGACCAATATTCTGGTTCTTCTGTTTAAATTAATGAATATTTAAGGAGCAGATTAATTTAATTTCCCTAAAACCTGCTCAGTTTCATTAACACAGTGGGGGAATATATAAAATATGTATTTGGATGCTTTGTTCTTCAAGAAAAGCTATTCTACCTCTGATGTGTGGAAGATTAAAAGAAACCACTGATTAAAATAATATTAACACAGTTTGTATCACTCCTGCTCTTTCCTCATCTTAAGCTCTAGCAAGGGAAAGATGGTTAAATTCCTATTTTTTAATGAGACCATTCAAAGAATAATACACATGCTTTGTGGGAAGGCAGAACCCCTCCCCCCCCATCTTTTTCACATAACAGTGACAATCATTTGGAGAGGAGGGCAAGTCCAACATGACAAGAAGGTGGTGTAGGCTAGGATGTCTCCCAATTACAGTGACACTGTATTAAAGCAATTGTGAATGTCAACAAGCTTCGCTGTGCACAAAGACTGTAAATGATACAGAAGCAGTCCCTTTCAGATAGAAGTAGAACAAAGACTGTCAGAAAAATCTTTCTATTTTTTCCTAGATGAATTCCATTTACCTTTTCAGCAGATTTTAAATCTTTTGTAAAGTACTCCAAGGGGGCACAGCACAGTGTGAGACTTGTAATCAGCCTGCAAAGAGTGACAGAAAGCTGGCTCATTTGGTCTCTCTCAATGGTTTCCTTTATTCTAACCCGTCTGTTCCAAGTTTAAATCACAGGAAATGTGTTTAACTCTTACGGTAGGTAGCAAAAAAAAGCACAAAGGAACCTGAACTAAATATTTGAAGCAAAACCCAGCTTCAGAAGCAAATCAGGGGCATGACTCACCTACATACACCAATTACTGAACATACATAAACTTTTCTGTTCGACCACTTGACAATTGAATGCATTTAACAAGAAAAAAATATCACCCTTAGCCTGTCATGCAGGAAGTAACTAATTGGGTGAAAAGGAGTTTTCAGAAAAAACAAACACGGGTACATATTAACTAGCTAGCAGCAGAAAATGGCTGATCTTGGTGTGGGGCTCTAGCAAGAAATGCTGCAGCATTTATGGATGATACCTATCAATCTGTTTGCAATGGCATGCCACCTGTCTCTGGCAGAGGTATAGTGCTATGTCGGTACCCAAAATCCTTTTTAGTTCAGCAATTTAGTGATGTTAGTCCTTTGTTTCACCAGTAAGTATTCAGCATGTGCAAGTCTTCTAGAGACAAGCAGAAGAATGTTGTCAAATATCTTTGTTTTCCTCCTGGTTCACGAGCCCTTGAACACAGCATCCCTCTGGACTGCGGGCTCTGAAAATGTCATGAATTCCCAAATTGGGTGGGAGCTTTTCAAGGAAAAGCAGCTGATGAAGGAAATAGTTTGGTGTCTCTAGTGAGGTGGCACCCTTTTCCCTGAATTACTAGCAGAAGAGTTGTCCAACCTGGATGTCTGGTCATCACTGCAAGCACTCATTTTTCAGCAGATGGGTAACATTAAATATCACATTACGGCCCTGTTTCCTGAAAAAAAGGAAAAATAAATCAGCAGATGTTAGCTAGCAAAGGTGGTAAGATTATATCCTCAAGCCTGACCAGTATTTCTTTCATACTTTCATTGTGGTCTTCATATGACGTGCTTGCATACGCCTATAGGCCAGCTAGCTGACTTAGATGATCAGGACCATACTTAAAGGGGGACGTGACAGCTGTAACTTAAAAGTTGCTTGTGGAGTATAAGAATTTCGTAGTAAACACCTTTGTTCCAACTGTGCTGGAAAAAGGCAGCCTCACAGAGGGGAAAGACCATGTACCAGGGCCACCAAGTCCAGACCAGTTCAAGGACAAGAGTGTTTTAGTAGCTCTCTCTTGCAGACTTAGACACTGAAGTGAGAATTTAGGCACTTTTAGGAAAGTGGGATCCATGCTTGAAATTTGCTCCTTGTCTTGTGCACAGACAATTACATCCTTCAAAGGCACAAATGGGAAGGAATTACCATTCACCTTTTGTTTAACTAGGCTGAGGTCGGAGAGCTTGTCCGGGCAAGGACAGCCCTGGGCTCCTCTTTGGAAAGGATGTGCCCACACTGCTCACAGCCCCGCAGGATGGCTAACGAGACCACCACTATATTGCTAGCTCCAGCACTGGCTGTTGCTGCCACAGCAAGGGTTTCAGAGCAGAGAGGGGCTGCCACTGCTGAACTCCATGCTGGACACGTTGGCCGAGCCGTAAGTGTGCCTCACAAATTGTGCCCTTCAAATATGGAGCTTCACTTTTAGGAAGTCTCTAACTAGAAAGTTTCAATATGTAACTCACACTGTATTGTAAAGGTAGGAGAATACTTTGTTTTTCTTCATTATGCAAACAGACAATCTTTGTTAGTTGTGAATAACACTGAAAAATAACTAAGAGTTTCCAAATCACTGTCATTAACAATAGTCTTAATGAAATACTTGTGTTCTGTGAGTTTGAACAGATGCTAACAGAAGTAGAAGTAGAACCCAGATTTGCTCAGGGGACTGATATCAAGCCGTGTTAAAAATACAGATTATTTATCTGGTCTTTCATCCCGTTTTGCTCAACAGGGCAAAATGTTGCTTTGCAGATCCTCCAGGCTACATCTGTACTAGCAGATAAAACAGGACAAGCACACACAAGGGACTTCAACACCCTCCAAGAGATGGCGTCCGATGTTTAGTTATTAGCATGCTCCGTGCATGGTTTTGTTGCATGTCAAGTAGCTCACTCCGAGGCTGGGAAGACCCTGCCCCAAAGGGCACCTTGGGCAAGATCATCCTGTTTTGGGAGGAAAGAGCATTCATTAGGTAACAGCCCTTTGCGCATATTATTTATTAGCACTGACACAGCCATGAAGACCAGCATCAAACTAAAGCAGTTGGTCTCCTGCACACACATGGATGCAGAATCACTGGATAGATTAAACAGCAGTCAGTAGGACTGTTTCCACTTATGGCACTCAAAGATTTGCCTGATAGTAGTGATCTTTGTTACACTCAGTAAAAAAGTTGGGATTGCTTCCTTTCCTCATTATACCTTTTCCTCTGCACACTGAGCTACTTAGAATCTCTAAGGAATTATATTGAGCTCACAGAAAGTTTGCTCTTTCCCAGCCTAATTCACTTTACAATAAAATCAGCTAGATTATCTCAAACCACATTGATCTACAATGTAACTTGAAATGGAGAATTTGCATAGGAATGAATGAGGGCTGCCCGTCTGCTCTTTCTGGTGGATCTGCCGTGGGGGTGGAAGAAGAGAACCGGGGCAGCAGTAATAGTAGCATCCGTGGTACGAGGACCCAAAGTAGTGTCACCTATTTCCAGAGGGATTTAGTGCCTGTCCCATTAGTCATTTCCATAAGGTGCAGTTCCGTAACATTACAGAGTCCTAAAACTGACCACAGTATTAAATGCTGGATTACACCTTTACAGCTCAGACATCTGTGCATTCCTGCTCTCAGTGTGGCTGTTTATGCAAGCAATTGAATTTCTGCCCCCATTGAAAAAGACACAAGGAATTAATTAGTAAAAAGTGAACTCTTTTTAGTTAAGTTCCGTTTCAGTTAAATTTGTCCACAGTGTCTTTCCAATTAACAGCAAAACACTCCCCCAGTGGCAAATTTGATATCAAAACACAAGCTGTTTTCTTAAAATTGCTTCTGTAACATGCTAAAAAGAGCTGCTGTCATGAAGTTCTGCTATCCTCTCCCTGTTAAATAAAAGTTAGGCACGTATTGACCTTTCTGTTGCTCTAGCAGAGATGGTTTATCTGAATAGCATTAATCTTCTCAGTGAGGAGAAAACTGCTTTTGAAAATCATGTACAATTCTTCAGCAGTGTTCTTCTAAACTCTGATAGTATCACCACTGAGTATGATGATGTCTAACAAATATATCTAAGAATGCTGATTTCAGAAGTACTCTTTTTGTACATTTTTGTTACATTTCTTCCATCAAAACGAGCTTGAGTTTGGTATGGTGATGCAGGAGCTTTTTCAGCATTGCCTGTGGAGGGTTACAGTCCAATTAACATTAGCCCCCCAAATCACAGTTCTGTAATATGATGGATTTGTACACAGATCATATTTTTAGCAGCAGCAGTTCATGGCATTTTCTGCTTAAATTGTTGGGATTATGTGAAAGCAGCTGGAATCATCTGTGTAGCCGTTTTGTCTGAACAAAACTGAAACAACTGCAATCTTGCCGTACAATATCTTGGATTAAAAAAGCCATCTTATTGCGGTTCTCATTCAAACTGGCAGATTTGTGATTACAGTCCGCTTCCAAAGCGCTGCACTTGTGTAAAACAAGTTTCAAACTCACTTAGAGAGGTATGTTTCTCTCATTCTTTCTCCTCAAAACTGAAGCAGTAGGAGATGTTATATTGTTTGTAATGAATGGTGAACAGACAATCTGTTTTAGTTTGCAGTCTCTCCAAAGCAGGGACACCACACTGAATTTTAACAGCACCCTGGGTCCCCGTACACAATTCATTTCTAGGGCCCATGCCAGTATAAATTGTTGCTAAGCATATCTGACAGCAAGAGTGGCACAGTGGTAAGAGCAATGAGGACGGGGCCATCTGATAAACTGATCTTCACACAACCTGCATTTTAATAGCAGCTAAATGCAAAAAAAGTGCACATCCAGGAGCAGGGGGTGCATGTGCCTTCCCACAGAACGTGTGAAAGTATGCCAAAAATGTGTGACTCTTAATTGGATTTAGGGCTTATAGTGGACATGCAACTGAATACGAATTGCAAGTGAAAAAAAGAGCTACCTCAGTTCTTGGCTGGACTATTAGCTGGAGTGAGGAATAGGAGTGGGAGGCGATAACTTTTTTTCTGATTGATACAAGAATTTGTTCAGTTCTGTTGTGCTACCCATCTGACCTAGCATTCGTCATTTAAAAGTGAGGCATATAGTCTAAACTAGCTGTTCAGGCATCCTGTGTATTCAGTGGCAGGGCAACCAGCTGGTCCAAGGGGCCTAGGAAAGGTGAGAAAAAGTGCCTCCTGGCACTGCTGTCTCTCTCCATTGACTGGACAGAGCGCCACAACTATTATTTCAGAATAGACACCTGTGTTTCGGACAACTAAATTTAGATTATCTGAGTCCTACTTTCAATATTCATGATTTTTCAAAGATGCTGCCATGTTGGAAATGGTATCAAAAATATTTTGAAGCTACAGAAAAAGCCTTTTAGTTATGCTCATACAGAGCTTGATTAATTTACTTTATTCAACAAAATACTAAATATCTTTTGCTGAAAAAAAAAGAGAAGAGAGGAAGAATTGGTAGCTGGAACCTAGATCCAGCCATGTTCAACCTGAAAGCCATCAGGGTAAATAATTCCAGAACAACTTTTGGGGAAACTATGGCTTCTCCATTTCTTGGAGCTTTCAGGTTGGAACTGAATGATTTTATATGGTACATGATTTAGTGAAATTCAAGCTACTGGGTTCAAACCAAGGTTAATTGCATAGGAGAAATTCTACTTTTCACCTAAGCCTGCCAGTCGGACAACAAGACTGGCAGCTCAGAGGCACAGATATGATGTTGGGGGAACAGTCCGTTTCCCTGGATTGGGTTACTGCTTTCCCATGGCTTTTGTAAGGATGATGGCTCTAGCCAGTCTTCTTTTTGGTATCTGGTTATCTTTTCTGCTGCCTGCTTAAATATTTACACGGTGGGGAAATCTCACCACCTCTTTGACACTTGAAACAAAACAGCACATCCCATCACAACACAACCAAGTGATGCTGAGCAACAGAAATTCTGTTTAATTTGGACTCTTTTGATTTCAGATTTCACTGATTAATTTTACTTTAACATTTAAGATATGGAGAAATAGGATTCCAGATGGTACAATGTTATTCATAATCTTTCTATAATACATTGGAAGACTTCACTCTGCAGAGCAACATGTTATTCTGGATCACTCACTCCGTAAAAAGTGTAAGCATGATTATTTCTGCTACTTCATGGAAAGAATCAGTCTTCCATGTGATTTATGGAAACAAAGTATATATGCATGTTCTATACTTTACTGATATCCATTCCATTTGTCAGAGAATCACAGAATCATGGAACGGCTGAGGTTGGAAAGGACCTTTAAAGATCATCTAGTCCAACCACCCTGCTCAAGCAGAGTCACCCGGAACATGTTGCCCAGGATTGTGTCCAGACGGTTTTTGAATATCTTCAAGGATGGAGACTCCACCACCTCTCTGGACAACCAGTGCTCAGTCACCCTCACAATAATAAAGCTTTTCCTTATGTTCAGATGGACCTTCCTATGTTTCAGTTTGTGCCCGTTGCCTCTCATCCTATTGCTGGGCACCACTGAGGAGAGTCTGGCTCTGTCTTCTTTACATTCTCCCTTCAGATATTTAAACACATTGATAAGATCCCCCCTCAGTCTTCTCTTCTCCAGGCTGAAGAGTCCCAGCTCTCTCAGCCTTTCCTCGTAGGAGAGATGCTCCAGTCCCTTCATCATCTTAGTGACTCTTTGCTGGACTTGCTCCAGTAGCTCCATGTCTCTCTTGTATTGGGAAGCCCAGAACTGGACCCAGCACTCCAGGTGTGGCCTCACCAGGGCTGAGTTGAGGGGGAAGGGTCACCTCCCTCGACTGGCTGGCAATGCTTTTCCTAATGCAACCCAGGATACCATTGGCCTTCTTGGCCACAGGGACACATTGCTGGCTCATGGTCAACTTGCTGTCCATCAGGACTCCCAGGTCCTTCTCAGCAGAGCTGCTTTCCAGCAGGTCAGCCCGCAGCCTGTAGTAGTGCCTGAGGTTATTCCTCCCTAGGTGCAGGACCCTGCACTTCCCTTTATTGAACTTTGTGAGGTTCCTCTCTGCCCATCTCTCCAGCCTGTCCAGGTCCCACTGAATGGCAGCACAGCTCTCTGCTCTATCAGCCACTCCTCCTGGTTTTGTCTCATCAGCAAACTTGCTGAGGGTGCACTCTGTCTCTTCCTCCAAGCCACTGATGAATAAGTTGAACAGGATTGGACCCCGTATTGACCCCTGGTGGAAAACTGCTAGCTAGGGCCATGAACTAGACTTTGCGCCATTGAGCACAACCCTCTGAGCTCTGCCCTTCAGCCAGTTCTCAATCCACCTCACTGTCTGCTCATCTAGCGTGTACTTCTTGATCTTGTCTATGAGGATGTTACAGCAGACAGTGTCAGAAGCCTTCGTGAAGTCAAGTTAGACAACATCTGCTGCTCTCCCTCATCTACCCATCCATTCATCCCATCATAGAAGGCTATCAGGTTGACTAAGCATGATTTCCCCTTTGTGAATCCATGCTGACTACTCCTGATCACCTTCTTGTGACCTTGTTCTGTCACTTCTCTTCACATTGCATCAATTCTTTCCTCATTCATTGTGCTATGCCCTTATTTAAACCCATAAGAACAAACTGTCTTTTCCTCCTGAATATTATGTCAGGTAACCACAAGTTCTCTTGCAACGTCTAGTGGCACTCAGAATCATCACTCCAAATAGCAAAATAAACTGTTACAAAGTCCTTTGCTTAGCACCACTAATAAAAGAGAAATGGTGCAGACAAGTCTGTCACTGAAGAACATGAAATTACAGACCTACCTGTAACAGTTTTGGTAGTTGCAGCACCGTTACGAGGTGTATGTTTTCTATCAGTTAATAACCCCCATTTATACATTTCCAATTTATACACCATGACTGCCCTCTTTGCCACTTGGTCTTCGCTGTCTTGTTAATAAGGTTATAGAAAAATACTCTGGTTTATCATATAGTCTCTTGGGCATCTTATGACTGAAGCCATATACATAACCCTATACTCTCACTGCCTGGTTGAAGGTCGCATATGTGCTTCCTAAACAATAGCCTTAGGTCACTTCAACAGATATCAATATAGAAGGATCACAGATGCTGAAGATCTTCCTTAAGGCTTGAGGAGAGGGTTGTCATGATATGTGAGTGGTGCAATCAGCAGCTCATTCCAGAGGATATTTTCATTAACTGGGAAAGGGTTAGATGCTGCTGTTTAATTTAAAGTGTGTTCTGTCAGGCACCTAATCAATCACCTTATCACAGAACATACTAAAACCATTCCCTTTTGTAGCCTGAGGTGAATTTGGTCCACAGTTTGGAATAATATGAGAAAAACATTGTCCAAAAAAATCTTGGAAGTGACAGAAGCTTGGTTTGAGTTCATGAGCTGAATGCAACTTCCTGATTCAGACAATAAGAATTTCTTTAGAATGGTTGAATCACAGCTTTCACAGCATCCCTCCAGAGATAGCTAACAAATATTATGAGAAATTCAATAGTTGTGTTAGAAAATTACTGTGGGGGCTGGAGGAAAAACAAACTTATATTAGCCTTGCCAGTTTCTATAATACAGTGCACTGACACCCAAAAGCAACATTACTGCTTTTTGTTAGCATTTTAATCATAAACCCTTTTATCAAAGTTTTTCAACTGCCTTTTCCAATAACATTGGACTGAAACTTGTCCACTGGGATGTGAATGCTTTGAGAGAAATTCTATTTAATTTGCTTTAAACTCTTTCAAGAAAGAGAGGAGCAAAGAACGATTTAACTTACTACTCTTGCAGACTTCTCTTTGTTCCACTCCTGTGACTCTACAGAGAGCAATTTGGTATAGCGGTGTGAGGTGGGTCTGGTAAACTGCTGTGGTTTCTAGTCCCAGTTCTGGCACTTTGACTTTCGTCTGTCACCCTCTTCACGCTTACTGAGTAGGAGCTGAAGGAGCCACAGAGGAACTCGAGAGGTGCAGCCACCACAACACACTTTTCTCATGCAGTTATACTGCTGTAAAGTATTTCTTCTGTACCCCACTTCATCCACTCATTTGTTGTCATCCCTTCCTATGTTTAGTCTCAATAATATTTTAAGCTCTTAAGTCAGGGCCTGTCACCTTTATTTCACTGTGAAATCGCATGAATGTTTTCTGGCTATTTACAAGTAAAATTAAAATAATTAATAATATAAATAGCAACTATTTTGGGGCAGTTTAAGTTTCTCAAAACAAGGTATTCTATATGCACAATATATTCCTTTTTTCTTTTTATTATTATTATTATCCATTCTGAAATGACAGCTTAGTACTTCCAAAGGACTAACATAACAACATGCTTCAAAATGACATTTTAATCACAAAATGAATCTTTTTCTTCCTTTGAAATCATAATTTTGAATTTGGCCTAAACTAGAACAACTGAAAAAATTTAAAGCTATCTGAATGTCATTTGGGGTGGGATTCAGGAATCCAAATTCAGATGCTTGCAATGTAGATATCTATATATAAACTAGTCATGTAAGATGCCATTTACCTCAGACAGATTCCTCTGGAAGTTCCTGTTCTTTCCCTGGACTGTGCAGGAATTCCGGATAAGCAGCTCATACCTATATTGAAGATACCAAAGGAGATTACACCTGTGCTGGTGTTCCCCTCTTTGGAATTGTTACGGTCTTCTTCAGTCTCGAGTTAACTTGCTGCTTTTTTACAATACCAGTTAACATACCAGTTAACACCCTTTGCAAGCTGATTATGAACCGAACGAGCCTGGTAGCTGAGCTGACTTCCCTCCTGTGAAGCAGCCCCTTCCTGGTAACACCTTCGCCTGGACAGTGGGACAAGAAGGACGGCTAGACTGCTACGACGTGTAATATACTTTTGCAGTCTATAAAGCTGTCAATCTGGTGTTTTTTACCAAAACAAAACTCATTTAAAAGTGAGAGTAGTGGAAAAGATGTCACAAAGAAGCAAATAGAATATCCATCCACGTTAGTGGCTTATGCTTATCTAGGGAGCGTTTTTGATCCAGAGATACTTCAGACAGTGTAGCTGTAAGTTTAAAGTGAATAAGATATTCCAAGCAACAAGCTATTAGTTTATCTCAGCAAAGATTCAGGGTTGCAGAAGCTTACAAGTTGAGTCCTCTCTCTGAAAATGTCAACATCAGGCAAGTCTCAGATTAATTCATTTATTTTCCCTTTGCAGTGTGATGTCCAAAGGAAGCATTCACAATGCTTGAACGTCTTCAGCTCTCCGGCACATTTTGGTCCACCTCAGAGCGCTGGTGCCTTCGGATCCCACTCCCTGTCAGCTTTGCTGAGTGCAGGCAGCAGCAGAGCTGCCATGGGAACCGAGGGGTGCCACGAGTTTCCTTGGTGTTTCTCTTGCTCTGGTTTTGAATGAACTTTCAATTTGTCAGTGTCTAAGGTATATATATTGAGGGGGACTTGTAGGGATTAGAAAGATACAAAATTCCCTATGTTAAGGTTATTAAATTAATCTGCTTCATTGAAGGATGAAGCAGACTGGAGAAAAGAATGGTTATCGCACAGGCCCCGGTGGCTTAGGGAGTAGGGAGAGGGAATGGAATGATTTATTAAAGTATATTTTAGAATACTTTCAAAGTTTGAATCATGTTTATAATTTGAAATCACTTCAGATCTATCAGAGGTTATCCAAAGACTGACAGAAATTAAAAAGAAGTCATTTTTTCATCTGAAAATATTTGGGTACTTTTTAGTAGAGATGAGTAAACACCAGACTGCAACATTTAACACACAGGTGTTAAGGAGAAGGAAGAGTAAAGATTATATTTTGGACCAAAATGTTGACACTGTGGCTCATCTTTCATTCTTGCCGCTTCCTTGAATACACCACTGAGTTTTTTTGCTCTAATCTATAATGGGTAATGGAAATACCAAAACGTTTCCAGTACGGCAACAAAGTGAATCATAAACTACAGCACTTTGCTTTCTGCAAATAACCAACATGCACTAATTCACCACTGCCTTGGGATCTGTGTGCAAAGCCAGAATAAAATGTGACCTGACCAGGAGAATAACATTAAACATCCTTTTTAGAAATAAACAAACTCCTGTGGGTTTGCTTCCATAAATTAAACTCCTATCACCATTTTTCTGCAAAGCCTTTAAGCATTTCTTAGCTGCTTTAACAGCACAAAATACATCTGCTTCTGCAGTGTGGCATGTCATAATTTCCTTTGCTCCTGTATTCGCCAAGGCCCCTTCTTCCCACTCACTGTATAGACGAGACCTGTGTTTTATCATAGCCAGATTAGATCCTGCTGTAGCCAAAGCTTTGCCATTATTTTGCTTGCTGTTAGTAGTGGACACCTTGCATTTCATAAAAATATAGTCTCCTGACACTCATTCATGTTCAGCCTTCAGAGGTAAAATGGAAGGCCTATTTATCTTCCTTTTCTGGAGAGAGTTCTCCCTATCACCCTTCCACTTTGTTTTGGGATCCTGTCTCTAGAGAAAACTCTGTGAGATTCTTACTGAGGAGATTACTTCAAATTATTCCATCCAACAGGATACTTCTGGGCACCGCTGAATAGAAAATATGGGACTTCCGTATCTGGTGGATGACTTCTGGCTGTGAGAGTCCTGGCTGGGGGCACCCTGCTTTGCTGGGTCACTGCCTCAGGGGGACCCCCCTGCACAAGGCTGTGGTGAAGGCCGTTTCCAAGAGCTATATTTTGAAACTCATTCCCTAATCTAGCGCCCAGAGGAATAACTCTTATCCTCAAGGCAGATTTCCTGTGGGGTCTCTAGTAAATAATGGATACCCCTTTAGTTCTGTCCCAGATCCAGAGTGAGAGCCATATGAGATTTAATGTTGGGAGTCATCCATAAAAATCTGTAGAGCTTTGTGGAAATTTCCACCCTTGGTCTCTGAAAAATATATCTTAATAGATGAATATGATGCAGCTGATTTATTTTTCAAGCTATCAGATATGTGCTATACACCTCAGACAAGCGTGCAAGAACAGAGATCCTGCCAAGAAGAGCTCAAATCCATATTTGGCGTGATGCCGGGACTGAAGGTGATTATTAGATAAAATGGTGGAGGAGACAGGAAGGACAAGAGCTATTGCTAAGATAGTTGTTTCATGGCATGTGCATAGCAGTTTTCAAAAGTGGTTTGGCAATCCTGAGAGCACTGACAAAATTGCTTGGGGCAGCATGAAAGGCCACCCCTAGGCAGGTAGGAGAGGACAGAAGGAGACAGCCAGGCTGACTAAAGTTAGTGGAAAGATGAAGAGAGCAGAGGAAACAGGGAATTAAAGTAAAGAGAAGGCTAGTACTGACATCCAGGTCTGGTCTGTGAATTGAGCCCTACAAACAGGACTGGTCTGAGACAATAGCAGAAACCACAACATTTTTGCACAGCTGGGTGTACGGTTCCAAATTGCTCCCTTGTGCTCCCATTTCTAGCACTTGTATACGATGATTGCCTTCTTTGTTTCTCTTTTTACTAACCACATTTCAAAAGCCCCAGTAGCAATTGAAACAAAAATATGAGAACTCATAAAACTTTACTGCTCTATTATAAATTAAAAATCCCAGTCTAACATGAAGTATATATATAGAATGACGAGCAGTTCTCTGCTTTACTTCTAGTGTTTAATGTCTGCCTTTTTTTCCTCCTATTGTGTGCAATGAACTATTCATGTCTCTTTATGAAGCGTTTTGAAAGTACAGTATCTCTAGGTACAGCTAAAGGAGAGAGAGCCCCATACAAAGAGAGTCAGTGCACAAACACAGGGTCAGGCACATTCCCAGATCCGAGAGCAACAATAGGTCTCTTCAGCTCCCAGTCATTTCTGTAATGGGAGTGTGGGGGGTAACCAAAAAATCTTGGCCGAGACAGGCACCGCATTTATCCTTCTCTAAATATCTCCGCATGCCATATGTCACAGGATTGATCTGCCCCATTCAGCTACAAGAAAAGATGGCAGAGGCAAAAGCTGGGTGGGCTAATTCAGTATTGTCCATCCAGGTAGAGAAGAGAAGGTGCCGTCTGTCTTCCTTGTTTCTTGGGGATTTGGCTGAGGCAACAGCGGCAGGATTGACAGCATGTAGCTAAATAATCAGTGTTGGAACAAGGGTATATCTCTGGAAAGAAGTCTCCTATTTGAATTATATCTCCACCTGTGCAGAAGTGAAACATGACATTTGCATTGGTACCCTCCCCGCCCCGCAGGAAACCTGCTGGGAGCCCACGGGCAGTTGCTGCGCTCTCCTCCAGGTGTGCTGCCTATCCCACCGTGCTGGGAGGACAGGGAGCTCGGTGAATCCTTCTGACTGAGGGGGGGATGTTTCCATACCTTTCTCCCCAGCTGAGCTTGTAATCCTTCCACAGAAGAAATAGCCTCTGACATAAGGAGCAAAAGGAGGTCTTTGGGGAAATGTAAATGTGTCCCGCTTTGCTCTTTAGGCTGTGAGATTCTCAGGCTAGTGAATGCTATTTTTGGATGATGGAACTCAGTTTTAGCTGGGGCCTTTTACCATGTCTATCATATGGCAAACAGCAATAAATAGTGTGATCCTCCCTGATAGCTGTGTGTGGAGAATTGTGGGGACTTTCTTGGAAGAAAGGGAATGTGAGTGCCTCTCAGCCAGAGGAAGGTGCTAAATGCCGGCATGGGGGCACCTCAGGAACAGGCTCCTCCAGCCCTTCAGGATCAGCAGAGCAGGTCACTCGAGCGGCAGCTTCGCCCAGCCAAGGTGCTCCTCACTCGCTGCGAGGCTGGTTTCCCTTCTGTGATCATTTCAAAAGAGTAATGCAGCCAGGTCTCCCAACTGAGGTACAGCAGTACTGGGAGTAAAACCTAGGTCTACACTTCTATATAAAAGGGGGTACTGGCATCACCACTGCTTTTTCTGATGATGCCAAAACAGGCAGCCACTTCTTAACATGGGCACCAGTGATTTATTTTCTCCTTTAGGGTTTACTTTTATTACACATACATACAATAAGTTTATGCCAGACAATGTCAGCAAACATCCAGTAAGGTGGATTTTGAAGGTAATACTAAAAATAGTTGCTCCTTCCCTTATGTCGCTATTGAACAAGACATCTCACACAATATTGACAATCTTAAAATTGTTGTCCCTAGAAGGTTATTATTTCACTGTCTTTTCACAGTTGTCTCTTCTATTAAATATCTCACTTGATAACAAGTGACAGGACATGGTTGAACATGTGTTCGTTTTGCACCTGCTACAAATTAAACATTCCTGAGCAAAAACCAGCAAGACAATTTTTTTCATTAAAAAAGATCCCACTAAGGCCATATTCTGGATCACCTTCAAGAAAATAATTTTAATTATCCTAAATAATTGCATTTTGTGGACATTTGATTACTTAGGACATTATTTTCTGCTGTATGCTGTAGTGGTAAGTTGCCCTAGGATTTAAAAATTACTTTTGGCTACAGCTTTCATTTGCAAGAAAAGGTCAAATCTTACTAAGCTGAACAACTGCTAGCAGAAATTGTTACCAGGCTATAGTTAAATCAGAAAGCTCACAAAGCAGCTTCTGCACTCTAGAGAGATTAGAGAGGTTTAGGAGCTCATTGTGTGCAGAGGAAGAACAAACACCGGCTCCTTTCCGTAGCACCTCCAGAGTCTTCTCCCCCATTAAAGCCTCTCAAAAGCTGTTTGCTAGGCAAGTTGTCCTTTCAGGGCTCTGTGAGCCTTCTAATCCCCAATCACCTGAAAAAGGATTTACGTGCACAACAGCTTGTCCAGCTAACTTTTCTTCAGCTATATCAGTTTCTTTAATAAAGTAGATGACCTTTTCCTATGAATTGTGCTTCTCTTAATCACTGGCAGTGGTGGAAAATCCCTACTTACATTATCATTTACCTACAAAATCATTGGAAGAGAAAGCACAGAAAATAGTCTAAAGAATAAAGCAAAATATGCCAGGGAAACTGTTTCCAGCTGTTCATCCAATGATCAATTCAGCTCTGCAGAAGGAAGAAATTAAAGAAATTAGAATAATTTTAAAATAAATAAACTGTACACAAGCTTTGCCATAATTCTTGTGTTTGATATTGATTGATGTGTTTCATAATTCACAGTTGTGTTTGATATGACTTGATGAGCGCAGAGCCTTCAACCACATTAGGAAGCCAAGTTGTCATTTGGTCTTCAAGATAAAAAACCCTCTTTAGATCTCTCAATGTTACTGCTTCTGCTGTTGCCACCATTTTATGCTGTCATCACTAAAAGAGCTGCTGCCTACCAAAAATGAAGTGCAAAGCACAGGCAAAATCTTACAGATCAGTCCTAGAATCTTTAAATATTTTTACCTGAAGAAATAGTGAGGTTTGACACCACTGAGATTATTTATATGTATAGGGATTACTAAGTGGTTAGAGACTGTAACAGCTACCAGTATTGCTCTAAATTAATATCATGAAGAGTGATGAAGTGTAAATCGCCCATTATTTCAATGGGACATCAACTCAAAGTGTTATTATGACAATTAACAAGATGATTAAACATACCAAGAAGGAGAAGGGCTGTATGATCCAGACTATGATCTTCTCATGTGGAACAGAGCTTGCTTCCCTGGGGAATGCCTCTGAAGACAAGAGGAAGCTTTGTGAAACAAAATTAGTAATGAGAAAATACAATCCATAATGGCAAGTGCCAGACCTGCTGTATTTCCTGCTCCAGGAGAAGAGCTCGGACGCAGTACGGGAGCTGTGCAGCCTCCCAGGGTCCCCCTTTCTCTGCTCCTCCATGGTCTCTTTTGATTCCTGCACTTTGATGTTTCAGAGCACATTTCAGAGCTTCCCTTCCCTGCAACCTTTGCCATGTGTAATGGGACCATCTCAGCTAACCATGTCGTCTCCAGATCCTAACCTTGATGCACGTTCAAAGAGAATCTCATTTGCCTTTCATTTATCTGAAACCTTTTGTTTCCTTTTACAACATCTGGGAAAGAGTGATTTAAATATTGTTCTCAAATGTAACTCCAGTACTTCCACATAAGGATAGATAGGCTCTCAGTTTGGAGGAGCACATGTGAATCACAGAATCACAGAGTAGCTGGGGTTGGAAGGCACCTCTGGAGACTGTCTGGTCCAACCTCCCTGCTTAAGCAGGGTCACCTAGAGCAGGTTGCCCAGCACCACGCATGGTTGAGTTTTGAATATCTCCAAGGATGGAGACCCTACAGCCTTGTTGGGCAACCTGTTCCAGTGTTCAACCACCCTCACAGTGAAGAAGTGTTTTCTTATGTTTAAATGTAATTCCCTGTGTTTCAGGTTGTGCCCACTGCTTCTGGTCCTGTCACTGGGCACCATTGAGAAGTGTCTGGCTCTGTCTTTTTTACACCCTCTTGTCAGATATTTATAAACATTGATAAGATTCCCCCCCCCGCCCCGAGCCTTCTCTTCTCTGTGCTAAACAGTCCCATGTATGGAGACATGACTTCTGCCCCAGCTTCTAGCAGCAACCAGTGTGTCTTCAGAAGCTAAAACTGTCAGCTATTATTGCCTCACCTGACAGAAAGTCAGACTGGTATCTCATATACGGTGATGGATTTGATTGTCTCCTACTTTTTATGGTAGTTTTTGGTATTTGATTGCCATGGTAGCACGGACTTTCATGCATCATCATGTGTCTGTCCATTTGGCTACAGTGTCATGGCTATAGCCCACCCTTCTACAGCTGTGCTGCAGCCTAGCCCAAAGCTACGGTTTTAGATCCCACTTGTGTTTTTTTCAATACTATTTTGATCCTGCAATTTCCAGCAGACAAAGCTGCAAGAGATGCTTTTTGTCGAAGGCCATGCTCCTTTCCATGACTGCAGCAGACCAGCTGACTGGCTTATGGTGTGAACTCTCTCAGAGGACGCTGAGCTCCATGCTGCGCTGAGTGTTTCTTTCCTGTAAGAAGGCTGGCTACTGATGGAAACAGCTCTACACAGAACCAAGTCAGAGCAACTTCATTTTTTAAAAACACATAGAAATGCTAGTCCTTTAAAGGCAATACAGCATCTGCTAAAGGTCAGCGGCCTAACATTATTTAAAGTAGCTTGACAAGTATGAAAGGACGACCAGAGTTGGAGCAATTCACTTGGAAATGTACTACCAAAATATGCCTACCCTTAGGAGCATTGTACAATAATGCCTCTGCTTTGCGCATCAGTAAGGATTCAGCTGTGAGAGATCACTTGTATTGGAATCTTTTTTCTAAAGATTAATTATAAAATTATGAATCCAGTTTATTTTTTTTCACAGAAACAGACTTCAAACTTCAGTTCTGTTTGCTATTAATAATCTTGTTTTTTGTTACCCTGTAATATAATCTCTGCTATTGTATATATTTAATATAATTTGAGATATGATGGCACACAAAGACTTTAACTGGGAGCAGGGTACCCTGGAACTGGAAAGTCTATAGATACATATGAAGTCATCCAGTATCCCTAAGAGTTTAAAACGAAATTTGAAACAAGTTGTAAGAATGAGAAAACAGAGGGAAGCTGAATACAGTGGTGATGAGATTAATCACAGTGGTGATGCTGTCGTTACATAAAATTCAGCATTATGGTTCCAAATTACTACTGAGTCTGGTTCTGCAGGTATGGTATAAAAAACAAGAATACCAGCCTCTGCATATCCCAACTATTAATGGAGAACTGATATCTTGGAGGTTTCACTTCTAGTCTGCAGAAGGCAATGATGTCTTGAGGAGGGTTTTAAACAAGGTGACGGTCACACTGCAGGGTGAGTACAGCACAGACGAGGAGCAATGGGGAAAGAAGATCAGTCTTTTGGGGCAGAGGCAGAGAAGGGAACCTTCGAAGCTGGTAGTGTTACAGTGAAAGAGGCATAAGGGTGACCTGTTTTCAGACAAATTCAGAAAAGTAGGACAAGGTGAAATCTTGCAAAGCCTTGGACATTCAGTAGCAGAAAGGGTGAATTCCTGAAGGATTTCAGAAATATAGTTATATGTCTGACTCAGAAATATATTGCTCATTTTTTAATAGATTGGAAGGAGCCATACAGGCAAAACAAACCTTGAGAAAAGTATTACAGTAGTCTTCACTATTGCATGAGGTGACGAGGGTTTGAATGGCAGTGTGCAACAAAGAGAAAGCATTAGATTATAGAAGGATTTCTGTTGAATTTAAATATGGCCTGGATCATTGAGGAAAGGAGAAGAAAATCCTACATAGTGTCCAGGGTGACACAGAGATAGTGGCAGTGTCAATAGTAGCAGAGAGCAGGAGTTTGAGAATTGGACAAGGAAGATAAGAAGTTTAGTTTTTGTTAAGTCCGTGATTAGAGATCCAAGGGAAGACGTCAGAGACTGGCCAAATTTCAGAGCTCAATGAAAGTGTAAGTTGGAGTGAAGAGGCAGTTTGAAATGTCTTGCAGCGAGCTGCAGAGAGAAGAGACTTAACTGACAGATGGAAAGCCAAAGCCCTAGTTAATCATGGAAAGTTAAAGGAGGACAATATTATAGAAAGAAAAATGTAGTTAATTTATATAAAAAGCATCTACATATAAAAAGGATCAAAGCGGAGGAGAACAAAGATATGAATTTTTATGAGGAGATCAACCTTCTGGTTAGACTAATGTTTTAATAGGTCTTACTAAGGCTTAATTACAGCTAGGTCTTTATTAAGGAACTCAGGAAAAGTGTTTTGTGATTCTTTATTATGGAACAATATAATTATTTTGAATCCACCTAGTATCTTCATCTTTTTCTCACGCTACAAAGGGACTGGGAAGTTGCATAATTGAAAGGATAGGCTATTGTTCCAGACGCTGGAGCTACCTAAAATGCAGGACATGTTTAATGTAAGACTACAATTAAAAGAATAAAAACCTTATGATACAAAAAGATTTGGTGATGGGAATGAAGGAACCAGAGGTCTGCAAGACTGTAACAGGTAATTATTACTAATAACCTAGGTTTTATGTAGCACCTTTCAATTCGGAGGTTCCCAAAATGCCTTTGAGAAGATATTGTAAAGACATGCTTTTAAGAGTTTCATTTTAAGCTTTTCACATCTGGACAAAGTAGAAGCAGCACTTGCAAAATCACCATTGTAAGCAGAAGGAAAATCAAGAACCATTCAGAAAACACGGTGCAATTTTGCTCAGTGTTTAATGCAACCCCTCCATCTCCATCTCTCCAATCACTTCACTGCATTTCCCTACTCTCTCCCACTCCTGAGTCCTCATTCTCTTCCCTTTCCTTCAGTGTCACTGTTACATTACTTCTCATGGGATTTTTCATGGGTCATTCCTATCAAAACCCAGGCCTCATGCTGATATAATGTGACATTTGATTCCTCATACAGTTCGCTCTGTGTGTTCATTCCCACATTCGGGGTCTGCTTCGCCCAGTGAGCGTGTGGATGTGTGGGGACAGGGTGGCCTGCTACTCTGTGCTGAGCAAAACCCTAGGACTGGGCAGGTGCATCACTGATTGAGCCGTGGGCACACCACAGTATTTGTGGTTAACATAACCTGGCTGCCAGAACAGTAACAAATCCAATGGCTAATGGAAACCACTAAATTAAGGGCTGTCTTTATACAAGGGAACAATGGAAAAGTAATCTCATCTGGGGGGAAAGCAATCCAGCCTCATGCCAAAAATTGTAAAGGTAACATTATTTTAGAACAAGAAGTAAAGAATAGCAACCATATTCCCTTACTGAATACAGGAAAATGACCCAAGATGGGATCTGGCCACATTTTCTGGGCTAATCTCTCTCTCTGACTTCTGTGTTAGCTGTATACAGCTGATCAAGACTCCGATATCTCACCTGAAAGACAACATTTACAAAAGCACCATGCCCCATCACCATCAGAGAGAATGGAAATTCGCACCCTTTTGAGGAAGGGTCAGGAACTCTCTGCAAAATTCTGTTTTTTTCTTGCAACTGCTTTACTCCCTTTGTGGCAAGCACCAATGGCGAGCCATTATTTATTTATTGGCTACCAAGTTTGCCAATCTGTAGTTCTGATAAGATAATACTCTTTTTAAAAATCTATTTATTAATTCCAACACTGTAACTTCAAATAGTGGATTCATTAAATATCTCTGCAGTTCAGACTTTAGCACCACTTTCAGAAGGTGAGATTCAAACAAAAAAGCAAGTGAAGAGCAAATGAAACAAAGTATATTCGATATTAACACAAGTATAATGAAGGACCTCTTCATAGACTTTTTACAAAACTCTCCTTATGTCAGAAAGCTGATTTTTTTTTTTATGTTTGTATTTCTCAGTTATCTAGTAAACTGGAGTGTGGCTTCAATTCTGCATGAAATACAAATTCGGAGCTAAGCTGTCATTCATTGCTTCCCCAAGATTAAATTGACATTTTGGTTAATATTCTGTGGCATGTAATGTAAAAATGTAGAAGCCGTTCTGGTGAGATGCTGAGAATCACTGATTTCGTTGGAAATTGAGGGCATTCGGACTCCCTATGAACCTTCACTTCTTGCTATCATATCCATGTTTATACTAGCCCATCAAACTCTGTATCCCCTCAAACTCTAGTCAGAGTCAAACATGAAAAGAAGAGGAAGAAGACAAAAATGCAAAAAGACATGCTGGTGTTGAAGTCCATTTAAATTTCAAAATAAAACTTCTCACCAGCCGAGCTCTGTGCAATACTCGAGTGGGAAAGTAAGAAGATGAAAAATGTGTATGGTAGACTGCATGCCTGATGCATGCTTTTGGGGAGTCACACGTTTGGGATTACCTGACTAGACCTAGCATGGATGTACTGTGTGACCATCAGCAGGTCTTTTTGATTTCCTTTTCTGCAAAAAAAAAGTAAAATTCAGGGGTATGGGAAGGTTGAGTGACGCTACCAGTGCATTCCCACACCCTTCAGTGAGTGGTACTATTGCTTTTCTGACATTTGTGTGCCTTTTCGCTATATATATGCGCTCTGTGTTAGTTTTTCCATATGGGAGAATTTGCTGAAATTGTACATGAAAATATGGAGGCAGCTATCTGAAGAAAGTGCTTCACACATTCAATGCATTTTGAGCTTATACCACCTAAGAAGTCATACTCCTCAACAAATGGACTGAACACAGGAATACTTGGGTGGTAAAGATCCCGCAGGGCTGAGGAAGATGGTGCCTGTTAATCAGTCACAGACCTCCCGAGGTGCAGACATGGGGGAAGAGCAGGGTAGGGGCTGCAATGTCTCTTGCATTTGATGCATTTGTAGTTGCAGAGCTCCTCCTGTTGAATTGGGAGCTGCAGCTGCCTCTTAATAAGACAGACAAGTGAAGACTGAGGATCAAACCTTTGTGGATGGTGTGAAAGACTGTTTGGGGAAGTGTGGAAGAATGAGTGTTTGCATAGCTGGAGGATAATGTACGGCTTCACATAATTTATCAGAGAAATCAGAGACTGAAGATGTGGGGAGGAAGAACAAATAGAGAATTTTTGTGCTAGATGCCATTTCAATAATATCACTTCAATTATAATACCCACGTGTCCCGATCCAATATCGGGAGGGTTTCGTTACGATCCCAAGGACGAGATTAAGACGCTAAATCTGGTCAAATATCGTACAACCTTTTACCTTTATTTTCCACGAAGTGGGGAGAAAAGGTGGGGGAAAAGTGAAGGGGAAGTGAAGGGAAGACGGGAACAGAACAAGGGTAAGGGGAAAAGATAGAGATAGTCAGAAAAGGAGAGAGGAAGCTAGCTACCACCACTCCAAGGTCGATGATGTTCCGCTGACTCCGTTCGAATCACAGCTCAAGCTGGGGGCCTCCGGCGAGGGACGAGGGGCGAAGGCCGAGAGAGAAAGCGAGAGAGAGGGAGCGAGAGGGGCCAAACAAAGAAATCCCTCGGCAATTGTAGCTTTTTCAAATTAAGTTTTCCCACCCCTCACGTGGTAGTTCAGACCAATAGTAATATTTGGGTCTGGGGTCTCCTGCCCCTTACTGGGTCTCATCACTGTCCCTAGGTAGGCCGTTTACTGTTGCCGTTTCTGCTGACAGGTGTGTCTCCATTCTTGGGTCCAGCCATTAGCTCTCAAGGTCCTGACAAAGAGGTGGTAACTCCAGCAATTAGCACTGTTTCAGATGCAAATTGCCGGTAACTCCCTTATCATTCCCGCCTGCACCAGCTCTGGGGCCCTTTCTCACCGAACTAGGGAGTGCGGCCTAAGGCTTCAGCGAATTTAGCCACTCATGCCAAGCAGGTTTTATAGAAGTTGTGCTAAAAACGGACAATAATTTGCAGTCCAGATCCCAAAGTCTCTGCCCGATTGTGGTCTCGTTCAGTGCAGGCTCGGTGTGTCCCGGGTGGTCGCAGGGAGACCATCTCGGGGGGGTCACAGCAGCCCAGTCCTGTTTCTGCCAGGGACAGATGGCTTGTTCGGGGTTGTGGCCTGCCTGCACCCCATGCACCAAGAAATGTTTAAGGCAAAAAATTCATTCATCTGTCTGCCACACCACGTAAACAGCAGGAGAAACACAAGGGTAGCAGTAAAAGCAGATGCATTCACATGAGTCCTGATTTAGCAATTCTGGCATTTTTATAAAGGGTGCTTCATCTTTGTCATTGCTATGGGAATAAAGAGAAGGGGAAATAATAAGAGCATTTCTTCTGATTAATCCTCTATATCTGTTCTTGTCTATTAGCAAGTGTTCAAAAATAACTGCTAGACTTTACAGTCTGACAACATAAGGGAATGATTGGGGGAATTTTATACCCTCATTACCCAATCCTAGAAGAAAAAATTTCTCTGATATTTCATCCAGATCACTCCTATTTCTAAACAGCTTGAAGCAGTGACAAAATTATACAGAACTTGAGGCCAGAGAGAACATTATGTTGTCATAGAGTGGCTTCCTGTGTAATGAGGCTGAACACTTTCTCCCCACCGTCTCTTACAGTAAGCACAAAAGCTAGTTTTGAATCAAATTTCCTAAATACATTCAGTCCTGATGTGAATACAACAAGAGAGAGATTTTTTGCAATGGCTAAGCACCCTCATCATTGACAGTCTGTGTCTTTTTTTCCCATTTAAGTTTGTCTGCCTTAGTTATTGATATGACTTTTCCCAAACAGCTGAAGACTTAGTTCCCAGGATTTTTCCCTATTTGGGGATGTATACTTTGCTGTTAACTTGCCCCTAAAGCTCCTTTTTGATGCACCACACAGAGCAACCTTATGAAGAATCAGGTCAAGCAATGGGAACTGCAACACAAAACTCAGTGCAATAGTGAGAGTGTAAAAATACTCAAAAACTCTCACCGAGAAGCATTTTTCTCCCACCGTCAGATCATTTTTGTGAATATCTATGCACATTCTCTAATTCTTCAAGATCCTTTCAAAAAATGCTGATATCAAAAATATGAGGAATAGTTCTGCAGCAGCCTCGCTTTGTCCCTTCTCAGTGTCCTCAGTTCCCACATCCAAGATTTACATTACCCTTTGCAGTGGCCTCTATTCACTTCATTCTTTCGGATCCAAAATGGTTTTCACAGTAAGTGATTTGGCCAATAAATCCCCCATTCTCTTGGTATGGCCCATACTCTCTGTTCCTGAATATCAGGCACGTATTGGCTGCACGGAAATATTTTCTATATGAATGGGCCAGCATACTGAATGACTCAGATGTCTCAAAAGACTGTCTCGCCCTCATCAGTGCCTGCATCACTTTGCTAGCATCACCCAAAGTTTCTGTCAGGAATCACTTCAGAATTATTTCCAGATCTTTTCAAAACTTTGAGTAATATTCAGTTTACTAGCAACACTTGCAAACCCCTGCTGGAATAGCTCCTGTTTGCTGATGATTTCCCACTGAAAATTAGTTTTTAAAATTTGACTGCTAGACAACACTGAATCCACTTTAAGATGTCTTTTATTGATACTGCACTCCATTACTTTTTTAGTGCAATGGTGTTTGTTACTAAGAAGCCTGAATGTATTACAGTTAGTCTGAATGTATTATAGTTAGGTGGTTATCTTTAATAACTAAATTTGTAAACTTATGAGAAAAGGAAATCATCTGTGTTTGACAGGACCTATTTTTCCATCCTTTATTGGCATTAATTATGCTGTCATTCTTTAATTCTTTAACAAATGAATCCCATACAGCTTTCGGATTGCTGTCAGGCACAGCCCACGTATAATTACCTGGGTCATTTTGCTTACAGTATGAATATTAGTACAACAATAGTCGTCTTCTAGCCCTGAGGAATTTCCATGGCATACCAAGGAAAACATGCAGCGATGGCCCAGATATCTCCACAGTTAGCTTTCCTCCACTAGCCCCACGGCTGAAGCTGTTTCCCACTCTGCAGAAGTTTCTGTGCATGTCATTGCAACTTTTTGTGTCACTGAAAATGGCTATGACTAAATTGTTAGGAATTTTTTCCTTTCCAGACAAGATACAGTGTTCTGTTTATTAAAAAGTAGTTATCTTAAGGCTGAATTGTCATTCTACAGCCAAATTACTCTCCTGCAGTGCAACATGGAGAACTAAAGTCTTTCACTGCTGTTTGCATTCTTTCCCTCCATGTCATGGCTATTTCCTGGAACCAGTTTGTGGGTTCATTAAATCCCTTTATGCTTTCAGCAAAGTTACAGGTCAAGGCTCATCAGATGAGCAATTGATAGACACGCTTGATAATGGCTTACATTGAATATGAAAAATCCTCACAGATAAAATATGTTCCGATTCAATTAGAGAAATTTTGTTTAGAAGAAAGATTTGTGGTCAGTGTATTAATTTGTCTCTCTTCTCCTGAAACAACCTGTTGGATATTAGTGTAAGAAAGGAAAAAGAAATGGAAAGACTTTGGAGTAATCATCAAGATTCTGGGTATTTTAGGAAGAATCAGGGATTGAGGAATTTGGGGGATTCTGATGGAAATATTGTAAAAATAAAATCCTCCCCCCCCCCATTTTTGGGACTTTTAGAAGGTTGTTATCAAATTCTAACAATGTAAAATTTTGACAAACAATATGCAAAAGATTCTATATACTTCCTTGATTTCAGAAATCTTTTATTGATTTTCAAAAGGCATCAGAGATTATTGTGATCTTCTAGCCTGACTTTCTACACTATATAGAAGACTTCCAAGAATATGTTACTATTCCTTGATTCTCCTCCATCTGAAACCAGTTGATGAAGATCAGAACTTTTAGAAAGAAACAGCCAGTGCTGATCTAACATTTCTGAGTGTTATTCCAATATTAATCATCCTCCTTGACAAAACTTACAGTTTGTTTCTAGTGTGCATTTCTTCAGCTTTCAGCTGTGTCTTGTTACAACTTTGTATGGTAGACTGAAGATCCTTTTTAGCAACTTTTTCTTCCCTTTGTAGATATTTCTGAACTGAAAAAAGACTTTCCCTTAACCTTCTCTTTGATCAACTAAATATATCGGCATTTTGAGTGCCTTGCTACAAGGCATATCTTTTAATCCTTTAATCATTCTCAGGCCTTTCTTCTCCAAGTTATGTTCAATTTTTCAATGTCTTTCTTGAAGTATAGCTGCCTAGCAGAAATTGCACTCATGCCAGGTATAATTTCTCTAGTTCTACTTGGCATTCCCTTGTTTTCCACTCCCAAAGTTTATATTGGTACCACACCTATGAACACGGCCTGTGTTCAACTGGCTATCCGCTATAAGCCATTTTTCAGAACCTATGAGGCTTCCCTATGTAAAACTCTCAGGCCTACGGTCCTTTTTTGCTGACATACAAGCTTTTACTTGCCCATATCAAAACACATAATGCTTATTTTTGCTCACCTCCATAAGCAATCCAGATCTTTAACTACTGTCCTTTTTTTCGACATTTATTAAGACTATAAATTTGTGTTATCTGAATATTTTATCATAATAAAGGTATATTTTCTTCTAGATCATTGACATTAATATTAAGCTGGATGGGACCAGGACTTGGGTCCTATTAGGCCCTCATTAAAAAGATACTATTTGATGCTAAGTATACTAATAGTAAATCAATATTATTGTTCCTTTTGTTCCTGCTGTGTTTAAGAAAGTCCCTTTTGTGTCCTTAGTTCAATCATCTATTGGTTTTCATTGCTCTTTTTTCCTTTTCCTATCAATTTTTGAAGGTTCTTGCTTCTTATTTACATCAATTTCTATCCAGTTGCCTTCTTCTCTTTGTGTATATGTACATCTGCACAATAATTGCACTTATTTCTAAGCTAGGCTAATTCTCTAATCACTACACCTTTCTGGTTTTGAGTGTAGCTTTTTCTGTGTCTAGTAAACATTCACAAATAGCTCCCAATTACCTTGTGCATTTTCCTACATTCTGTTTACAGCCGTTCTTCTGGCTAATTTGCCTCACAAACAGATTGTGCAGTCCAACAACAAAACTGATGAATAAACCCAAAAGGAAAGAAATAGTATTACAGTAGAGATGAAGAAAAAGCTTGAGAAGGGAAGGGAACAGGTCTTCTAAAGTGAGGAACAAAAGCTACTAATTATGCTAAAGTAAGCAGCCCAACGATGAAAAGAGAAAGAAAAGGAAGGATAGCAGGAGGTGAAGACTTGTCACGAGGCAGATGACTTGGCAAGGAAAGCTCTAGTCATACCTGGAAATAACTAATTACAACCCCCTTCTCCCAAAACTATAAGCGTACTATCTACACTGAAAAATGGAAAAGGGCCTAGTATCTGAAATGAGACTTAATCACCTAAGTAGATATTCAAGACCCTTCAGTCATAGCTATATGATTTTCAGACTCTGACTAACATCCAGATATCATGGGTGTCCACCCCAATTCTGCTGTAGATGTAGTTAGATTGGCCAAATTGGTCTGAAGCAATTTTAGACCAGCATATTTCACCTTAAAGGGCCGTAGAAGATTTTATATGCAAAAATATATAAGCTGTTTTTTAACCATTACAGATCAGTGGCCACATCAGGAGTGTTTTGCTGGCACATACACATCAAAAGCATATTTTCCATGGAAAAAATAATTTCTATACCTGCAGCAGAAAAGCGCCTTGAGCGTGGGGCTGGTCTAAATGTCAGCTGGTGCAGGCCTTTTCCCCATAGCCTGAGAGAAGGATTGAGTTACCCTCCTTGAGGTGGTGCTGGCCGTAAAGCCGGAGACGGACATTTTGTAAATCAGAATACATACATTAATAGGCATCAATAAATGCCTGAACCAAAATTATGAAGAGATGTAATAAGGATAATAATGTGCATTGGAAATAGCCAGGAGCCGTGACACGGCTCTGCTTTATTATACTGAAAGTGTTTTCTAATGAGGATGAAGTGGGCATCATTTAATCAGCTCAGGTTTTTTTACTAAGCAGATTAGCCCACTGGGACAAACCTGCTTCCATGGTTTAATAAGGCACATTGTAGCCAAGAATTATATTCACTGATGTCACAATATATAAATTCAAATAAATAAAGGAGGTTAAAGTTTAGAGAGAAGATTCGGTAAAGCTTCATCATTTACTCCATCTACCATTAAAACCTTAGATTTACTGTATTTAATTAAGTATCCTGACTGCCTCCCAATCTGCTGAGCCATCCTTTGGCTACCTTAAGGTGGTGACAGCAAAAGCAGCAATCTACACAGGCACATCATCAGTGCGCAGGGAAAGATATTAAAATTACATGTATTTTTCTCTCTTGCTCATTATGGGATTAGTGATATTTCATTAAGACAAAATATAATACCCCCATCTGTGCAAAAAACAAAAAAAACAAAACAAACAAACAAAAAAAAACCACAGTGAAAAAAGAAAGGGGGAAGGGAACATAACCTTTCCTGTACCATAAATAAAAAACTATCTGGAGGTAAGACTTGAAGAGGAATGGAGGATACTTCACATTTTGAAGTTCTGAGCATCTCACAGGGCTGCAGTGAATCAGAGATATCACTTTTGAATAAGAATTGCTTTGAAGACAGATGGACAAAATAAGCAAAATAGTGACAATTATATTCTATTTCAGTCCTGGAGGAAAGACATACAAAATTTTCCTTGAATACTGTGTGCAGGTCTAAGTTGCTTCATGTCTAAAGCGATAGGCTGGTCCTGGGAAAGGCTCAGGGGGGTCACAGGGGTGGCCGCGCTTCGGGAAAGGCTCCCATAGGCTCTGGCTGAAAGACCAAGCGGGCCAAGATCTTCCCTCTGAAAAGGCACGAATAGGAGTAAGGGAGATGCAAAACAAACGAGAAGTAGCTCTTCGTGCAGTGGACAGTGGACTGGGGACACGCTGCTGGTGGAAACTGTTAATGCAAAATGTTTGCACAGGTGTAAGGAGAGGTGGACAGCTGCATGTGGAAGAGCGATCCACCTGGGATCACTAAATAAAAGAAACACACCAGGGCCAGACAATTCTCTAACCTCAAATACTTGGAGGCCAGGAGAGGACTCAGGGTAACATATCCCCTCTCTTCTCAGGCACTCACCTATATCTGGAGACGGGATACTGGGCAAGTCAAGCGCTTGATCTATACTGTGAACAGCCATCCTGATTTTCATAAAACTGGATTTAAGCTAACTTAAATTGGAAAAAGATTCCTGAAAAAGAAACCTATAAAGTGGCAGTTCTCGTCCCATCATTAACTGCTTGATTAGGGACCCTGATACCTGTTTTGCTTTTTCAAGACAGCCAAGCTTTCTTTGACCATTTGTGTTGCAATGAACCACTGCATCTGGAGAAAAAGCCTCCTCGCTGCACGGAAGAGAAATTTTTGTAAAACTTTTTGCAAAGCTTTAGCATGGTCAGGCCCTGACCTTTGACTGAACTCCTTGGGCAGCGCTTTTCTACAGACCATCATAATTAGCAGGAAGACGGTGAAGAAAAGAAGCTTAATTTCCTAATACATTGTGGCTTGTTGAATTTTGGAGCAGAGAGAAAGATCCAGCACAAGTTGTCACCCAAATCAGACTTAATACACTATTATCCTTTAATCTGCCAGCCGAAGAGATATTTAGGAAAAGGCAGCAGTTCCCATAGGGTTATTCAACAATAATCAATGCTTCTTTTTTCTCTCCTGTCATCTTTAGAGGTATGGCACATTTAATCAATCATCTCTTTTTATTGCCTTAGAGGATTTTAGGAGCAGTCTTCAGCAAATGTCTAAAGTGTGGAAGGTGACTGTCTCCTAGAATTTTATTCTGTGCCTAACAGAGTAACGGACAGATGATTACTATTTTTTTCCCACTTTGATTAGGAAAATATAGATTCAGATCAATGTGACGATTTTGAATCAGACAAAACATGGATATTTGGAAAAAAAAAAGGTTTGTCCCCAGAACTGTGTGATGTCTCCTGGCTGGGGGAGCAGGGCTCCCTTCGCTTAAAGCCGCTACAATGCACTTGCATGCTTTCAGTCAAAAAGTCTGCAATGCAGTGAAACTGGAGACGGGGAAAGCAACAGGGACTGAATACGAAAGGCGTGAGGGCTGCTCGGCCCCCTGAGCGGCGCAAGGCGGGGAAAGGGCTTCGCTCCCCGGCCCCCAGCAGGACAGGGCACCCGGCGGCCCTGCGTGCTGCAGGGCACTGCTTCCCCAGGGCCAACGCCTCTGCGGTACACGTGCGAACGCACACACGTGCACGCACACAAACGCATGCATGCAGAGCGCGGCTCCGGCCACGTGCCTCTGGTGAGGTGTTTCAGCGCTGCTGCTCCAACTTGCTCTGAATTCTGCAGCCCGGTGGCAAGTGCAGGTCCGTTTTGCTGTGGAGTAGGCAGAGTTTTGCTAGAAGCAGCTGAGAAAAGTGGCCTGCTCTTGCAGCATCCTGTTCAGACAGGGATGCCAGGAAGTGGAAGAGCATTTGGTGAAGAGCAGGTGTAAGTTACTGCTTTCAGACTTAACCACATGCACAGGAGGACAACAGGAGGAAATGAGCCCCAGATGCTACCTAGGGCTTAGGGGGGTGAATAACCCTGCAGTATCCTGGTCATAGACAGTAAAAAATAAGACTGAAAGGGGAAACCACAACTCATAGCAGAAGAGTACACGCTGCTTTCAGTATGTGCACGAAACAACATGGTACCAAAAAGAGTGAGGAAGTGGATGACAAGAAGGAAGCACCATCTGGGTCTTCCAAAAAATGGGCAGGAAAGTAAGGGAAACCTTGACAATATTAAAGAATACATCTAAATTTCTCAGATCTAAATCAGAACCCTACAGCCAATATTAATCTATTTAATTTGTAATAACAGCAACATTAATAGTGTACCTTCTGTCACAGTTTCCTCAACTAAGTTCTAAATAAAATCTTTAGTAAAACAAGTGGTTAAACAGATTTAGTGGTATAATACAGTATCTGATAAAGCTACTGTAACTTAGCTTTCCAATATGTATTATCCTGCTGTAATTATACTTGCTGCAGCAGTATTTCCTTAGGGCAAATCCTCCTGTGAAGGCTGTGAAGAGGTTCTGTGTTGAAGGCAGAAATCATGTTATTTTTACTACACTGTGGGATTCTCTGACTTTCCACCTGTTAAATAGAGACTAATTCTCTTAAAGAGAAAAGTAAGATTTGAGTAGGAAGGGACAACTTTTCTGAATCTTTCTATCCTATAGTTCTTGAAACTGTTTTGGAGAAGAAAGGCACAGATATGAGTCATTACTTATGAATTTTGACAATTTCATAATGAAATTATTTCTGTTTTCATGATAAACAAAACCCGAAGTCCTGGAGTTCAACAGCAATAACCAGTGTTTACCACTGAGTGGTAAACCACTGCACAGTGACCACAAATGGGCTAGCTGATGCCATTTAGGCACTACTTTGAGAAGAAATCGATACATAACTACATGTGGACTATGAGACAACATCAAGATGACTTTGCCTAAGAGGTGGTCTTTTGCAACAGATAATGAAATATTGCAGCTCATATCCCTCAGTGAAACACTGATGTTTTGCAGTTCTGGGATATTTTGCCTGAGGGGCTGAGCACGGCTACGTTCATGCATCCTCCAGCACTTCCCCGTTGATATCTGTGGCACAGCCAGGAGAGATGAGGACAGGCAAGTTTATGGCTCGGCCATATGCACCTTCAAGCACCGCATGAGTCTCTGAGGACTGCCATCCCCCGCTTGGGTTAGGGCACCTCCAAGGTGCCTGGTTGCTGCGTAAGGCAGAGTCTGTTGAAGACTGGCAGAGAAAAGAGCTGAGTTTTGCACTGAGCTATGCTGTGCACGCAGCTGTAGCTGAGGAATTAGGTTGGCGGTTCAGAGCACGCAAAGAAGATGGAGAGCAGAGCAGAATGTTGGTTGCCTGCAGTAGTCTGAGTCGATGATTTGATATTTTGGGCTATAAATACATATGGTCTTGCATTAGACAGACACCATTATCCTCGGACTGGCAAGACATGCTTTTTCTGTAACCTTGAATAATTACTTCCACTATACCCCCTATATCCTCTATATTGGGGATAACACCACTTCCTCAATAAACAGGGGACTTTCGAAGGTGAATACTTTTAAAAGTATGAGGTAATCAGACACTGATGTAATGGCATACTCTTAAAGAATCTGAGATGAATAAGAGAAGGTCAGAAGTATATGGAGGGAAAACTCATTAATAATGTGCAAAAATGGTCACTCACACTGAAACACTTTGAAGGAATGGATCAGTTTTGCCAAGATTTTGGTGGGAAATCAAAATATTTTGGTTTGTATTTAGGATATCAGTTATATTGTAAATTATTAACATGTTTTGTTTTATGAAAAAATTTAGAGAGTTCAACTGTTTGTCCCTGTGTAAGATAAAATCAATTTCTAATGGAAGAGAGATGCTATTCGTTATGAGCTTTATCTGGTAGTACCAATGGAGGGCCTGTTTGAGGAAGAGCTGTAAATTCTTGGAGGTCTATCCACACTCAGCTGCAATGAAGGTCATGCCGAAAGCCAAAGGTATTGCATTCATGTGCTATGCCAAATGCAGGCTCTGCAGGGAACCAGAAAACACCTTATGCTGTATGTGCAGCTATATACAAAAATCTGTTAATGAAAAGGTCACGAAGAAAGACATTTACAGTCAAGGCTATCAAGTGTATAGACTCTTGCTGGAAGCAATATCTCCCTGCACCTATGACTCAGGGCTGCCAGCCTGCAACAAGTTCATATGAACTTCCAAATACCTAGTGCAAAGCCAGAGGAAAAGTGGAGTTATACTCTTTGCATCAATATGCTGAAATGTCAAATTATTCACTTCTCAGCATGAGAGCGGAAATACAGAGGAAAAGCACTTGGCATTAAACCTTGAAAATGCAATGTCTTACTATGGAGCCAAATAGGGGAAGTTGTTGATTTGCCTTTATTCAATGCTATATGTCAGGAAGCTATACATCATGACAGTTTTTCTCTTTTACATGTTCCTGGTGGATGTCACAAGCTCAATCTCACATTGAGCACTGTGCTCTGCTCTCTGCTAAGCCAGCACCCATCTGTGAAACAGAGTACTGCCCAGCTGACTTGCAGCAAATATCCACAGTCAACAGCTATTGATAGCATCAGAAACATTACATCAGGATTTTGGAACATAAATATACTTCCAAGAAGATTTTATGTCTGAGAATAAAGTTGCATAACTGAAGTAACAGGTGAACATGAGTAGAACATTATTAACCAAATTCTAGTTTTATCAGTGCACTCCTTCTTCTGCTCATATAGTATTAGGGACTGGAGGGGAGAGGAACAATCACATTAAGACATAACATCATCCTTCTCCTTGCCAACATAGATAGCTCCCTGTAGCACATCTTCTACTCTTTTTTTACCACTAGCATTGGAAATGTCACTAGAAACTCTTATCAATTCTTCCAGGAAAATAATCTCCATCCGAATGGATTGCACTGTGAAAGAGTAAGAAATAAAAAAACTGGCTATTTTTCCTTTGTTTTGTACTTCCAAATTCTTAGAAATCAGAAGAAGATGAAAGAAAGACCATGCTTAACAGTGGAGAGCACATAACACACTGAAGCCTGAAGTGTTCAGTGCCTTTTTTTAATTCCTTTTTTGCACTAGTTCTCACAGATTAACAAAAGTTGTTTCCAGAAGCTTATTGCCATTAATATTAACAAAAAGGAGATAAAAAAACTGACCAAAGGGGAAAAAAAATACCTGAATAATAGTTAGACATGTTCAAGCCATTATGTCATGATAAAATACTCTCCAGACTGCCATACTAGGCTGAATATATAGCAAGGCTTTATCCAAGAAGCCTTACTAAGAGCTTCTATCTAAGAATTTAGGGCCTGTAATAATTCACTTGCTTAACATTAAATTACTTCCTTGGAGTGGATTTGCTGAACATCCTCTCTAAGAGACCCAGTAATCCCCTCTGACAGGCCGAGCTGGGCTGCGCAGCGGCTGGTGCTCTGCAAAGCCGCAGAGCTTGGTGTGGGTCGTGCTTGGTGGAGGAGGACCCCGGGCTGCGGGAAAGGAGCAGCTCAAGATGCAGGAAACCCAGGGTTGCCACCCCAGGACCCAGGGATGACTTGCACAGCCCCTGAGGTGGGGGTGAGGAAGACTGTGGGCTGCCTAGGAGGGTTTTGGAGAGGGAGGTTGTATTGCAAAGCCACGGAGAGGACTGTGTGTCAGGGTGGACATAGGGCTTACCTGAATTTGAACCAGAAAAGTATTTAGGGAGCCAAGAGCAGCAATCTGAACAGTTTATGTTTGAGAACTCATGAAGTGCAGAAGAAATTCCTGGGGATAAAGAAGGGCAAACATTATATCTATCTCGGAAAGTGAAAAAAGGAAGCCCTTGAGAATTTTAGAGGAGTCAACATAATTTCAGTACCTGAGAAGATCCTGGAACAAGTTATCATGTGACCAATTTCTAAGTGTCTAGAGAATGATAAGGTGATAAGAAACAGCCAACATGGATTTGTAAAAAACAAATCATGTCAAACCTATCTGATTGCCTTTCTTGATAGGGTATTTGGCCTGCTGGATAAGAGCAAAACAGTAGATGTGACTTCAGTAAGGCTTTTGATGCAGTTCTTTCCTGAACATTTTTTAGCAAATTGGAAGATGGCCCAGATGAAGTTATTGCACTGCGGACACATTGCTTGAAAAAACGTACTTAAAATAATATGCATTCTTATCAACATTTTCTATCAAACCAAGCAAGCATTTTATGTAGGCTCCCACAGGCATCTATCTTGGGGCCAGTTCTGTTCAATAATTTCATTAGCAGTTGAAATGATGGAATAGCATGTATACTAATTTGCTGATGACACCAAGCTGGGAGGGGTTGCAAGCTTTTTGGAGGACAAGTTTAGAATTCAAAATGATCTTGACAAATTGGAGAAATGGTTTGAAATCAATAAGATGAAATTAAATAAAGACAAGTACAAAGTACTGCACTTAGGAAGGAAAAAATCACATGCACAATATAAGCTTGGGGATAACGAGGGAGGCACCAATGCTGCAGAAAAGGATCTGGGCTTACAATGAACCACTGCCTTAACATGGGTTGGAAGCACAAAGCTTCTGCACAAATGTAAAACCGTTATGAGATGTATTAGCAAGAGTGTCAGGTAAGACATGGGAGTTAATTATTTGGCTCTATACAGTGCCACTGAGGCCTAAGCCAGACTGCT
The DNA here is from genome assembly GCF_036370855.1 of Dromaius novaehollandiae. Classification (NCBI taxonomy): domain Eukaryota; kingdom Metazoa; phylum Chordata; class Aves; order Casuariiformes; family Dromaiidae; genus Dromaius; species Dromaius novaehollandiae. The sequence continues at coordinate 33,333,270 of NC_088100.1, read as the reverse complement.
GTGTCCAGCTTCATCCCTCTCTCTTAAAAAGCATGGAGACAAATCAGAGAGAATGCTCACAGAAAAACAGCAAGAATACAACAGTTTAGACACTCTGACTTTGGAGGAAAGGCTCAAATGTATGGTTTGCTTTCTTTAGAAAAGAGAAGATTCAGAGGGGATATAATAATGGTCTGAAAATGTAAAAAAGGTTGTTTGGACAGTGATTAACTATACTCCTTGTTCATTTTGACAATAGAACAAGAAATAGTTATATTTCCAATAAGAGAAAATTATATTATATATCAGGAAACATCTTCCAATTCTCAGGCTACTAGGCCACTGGAAAAACTTCTAAAGAAAATTTTTACATCACCTTCACTAGAGGTTTCAGAAGAGGTTAGGTATGTCTCTCAGAAGTGGTCTGAGTAGAGTATGTTTTTGGAATAAAGATCTCTTGATGTTTCTTTCACTCTTATGGCTGTATGATTTTGGGGAAAGTTTTCTTGATAGTCTGCCTACACTGGTGTACCCCATGGTCTTTCATGCTGAATAATTCTTTTCCAAACAGATATATCACCATCATGTTTCCAACAAAAGATGATTGGATTTAGGGCTCTCCCTGAAGTCAGTGTCAAAATCCTACTAACTTTTCTGCTGGCCCAAAATGTTGTGGTTAGAAGACAGGTCAAAAAAATGCTTTTGGTTTAATAACTGTGAAAGGCTGGGTTTTAATCTGTGTCTTCAGAAAATATATATTGTGAATCCTCCTATCTGACTCTTGCTGAAGAGCAGATGTTGGTGTGTGTATCAGACAAAGCCGGCTTGAGCTAACACCTATTAGAACTGTTCATGGTCCATTATACTATTTACAGACTGTTCCTCTGGTGTCATCAACCAGTTGTACTTCATTTGCTAATCACATCAGGTAAACAAAATGTCATATTTTTTCATTACACCAACTTCCTAGGTTAGTTATTTGCTGTAGGCTAATCCTGTCAGAGCTGTGTCTTGGCAGAGTCACTTTTGGCATGGAAAGCCCAGAGACAGGACAAAAATTCTGCTTGTCCTGCCAAGCATGGTCTTGGCTCAGAAGGTTACAAGGTTATTAAAAACTGCATAAGCAGCCAGCAAAGTGCAAATGTCATTGCACAGTTTTGCAGATAATTGGCTTAGTAGTAATGCTCTCCCTGGCACTGAGAAGCGCTAGGTCGCATACAATATCCAGAACAAGAGTAGGAAACCCCACAGAACTACCACGTTGTGACAGAGCACCAACCTGGTCTACAGTCCTGCCTGGAGTTCAAAAGACAGTGTAGGTGATGCCAGCATTAAAGCCAGGCAGACCCTGTAATTCTGTGGGTATAAATAAACAGCCTTGCAACGTCAGGTAAAATTAGCTGAAAGAACACAAATTCTTCATCTGCCTGCATTGAGGAGAGTGCAGTTTGTCCTTTCTCAAATGCGTTTGACCCCAGCTATCCATGCTTTTCTCAGGCAGAAGTTGGCTTACAGTAACCGTCTCTTGTGACACCTCGCTGCCCTCGGGATGATGCAGAATTGCACCTGCCCCTTCCCTGAATGCGCTGGGCACATACATATAGCAAAGCTTGGGACTTTTAATGGGACTTGCTATACTACTACCTGGAATTACATTAATGGCATTAATAAGTCCTAAATGGCTTGTAAACCATTTTTCTGAAGGATCATCACTTTCCCAAGGCCATACTGCTCCAGGAGAGATCTGCACAAGCAGCTGCTGTTTACTGTGTTTCAGATGGGCCTTCAGGCACCCAGAAATTCCTTTTCAATTAAGGGACTTTGGGCTTTAGAGCATGCCCTCTCCCTGTTTGGTTTGCCAGAGGAGACATGTTAATTCTCTGGGCATGCTGCTTTGACTTTTCTTGAGCCTGAGCCTGATAGCTGATGGGTTTGGGCTTAATTTTTGCCAACTTATTTGCAGTATATATATATGTATAACTGTAAGTGTGTGCATGCATGCAAGGGTGTATGTGTACATGGGTGAATATCATGTTCAGAAGATCTTATCTCTTCTACTGTTTATTTTAATTTATAAGCATTTCTAAAAGTTTTATAAGTAATCGTTGTAAAACCAAAACAGTGGTTCCAGATATTCAACGGATACAAATGGATTTGCAATGGACAAGCAAACAGCCAAATGGATAGAGAGGTTGCAGTGGGTTTGAAAGAAGATGGCAAAGTGGTTGTTGCCTTGACCGCCCACACTATAGCTTGAGCACTCTGGGCTGCAGGATGCTGAGAAAACGTGCACACATGACAGGCAAAAGCGTACTGCCGGTCTCTTGTGCTGAAGCCTGTGGTTTGGAAAACCAGATCTGCCTATCTGAGTCAACTCAGTAGAATTACGCAGCCATCCAGCCTGTTCATATTTCAGTGTCCAGAGGCAGGGGAAGAGGCTGGTCTGCTGTGGGCTCGGAGGGCAGCCCTGCAGCAACCCCTGCCCGTGCCAGGCCCCATGTGCCCCAGCCGCCTGTGCTGCAGGCATGTCTGTCCACCCTCGGGCTCCACCAAAGCTGCTCTGCACAAGGACCAGGGCGAGTGCTGGCCAGCGCTGGCCTCCTGCCCCCACCTGCTCCATACCCCAGGAACCAGCAGCTTGTCCCACTGGGGCCCCCCAAGATTTAGGGGACTCGGCACCGACAGCATCAGACGGCGTGCAACGGGAACCACCAGGAGCTGCGTTTGTGTAGGGCTGTTGCCCAAACATAAAAAGCCTGCTGTAAAATGTGCAGGAGAGATCTATTATAACAGCCTTCCGGTATGTACAAAACTAGCTAAATCTTTACTCCGAACCCTTGACTTTATTAGCCTTTGTGGATTTATTGATCTTATCAAGTTCTTCTAAGCGAATGACTTGCTTTATTTTTTTTAGCAGATGGCCGAGACTAGTAGTGAACCAGTTTGTGGTGTGTATTGGACATGCAGGATTAACGTCTCTCTGAGGGCAGCAGCTGCTAAGAAAAATCTTTTTTTTTCCTTAGTCTAATATTTACTTCTCCAGATGCACATGTACTTTTATTAATTACTCTATTATATAATTTAGGGTAGCCAAAGCCTGCTTTGCTACCCTCCTACCTGGTGGCATGTTGTAGGTGTTGTCTGGCAAACAAGCTATTCCCGTGTTACTCAGCTTTCTGCAACTAGAGGAGCGCCATGACTTGTACAGATGACTATAACTGTTTTTATTACTTATGGTTAACATATGACAGTATTTCAGTGTGCATATTTCAATATTTATTTCAGAGTATTAAATATGACTTTAGTCCAACTCCATGTGTTTTTTTCTTCCTTTAGAATGCAATAAAAGTATAATAAATTTTTTTATCAAAACTTTCTGAATATTTCTTCAGTTACCCAGGGAGTCAAAGCCAGACATGCGGCAGCCATTCTGTTTTGATTTTGCAAGAAGCTGAAAGTTTATAAACAAAGAGAAAAACTACATAACCAGTCTTCAATAAAAAGGAAGGCTGCAAGTAGAAAAAACATGATGGATATGAGTTGCATTATCCAGAAAAGGGTCTAAATGAGAGTCAATCAAGTGACATCATTTCAGGATGATACAAGTTTAAGATCATAATGGAGAAACAAAAGACTGCAGAATTTCAAAAGAATCTAGCAACATTGTCAAAAAAGTCACATAATGACAAATGAGATTGAATGTAGACAGATAGTAGCTGTTAAATTAACTGATAGTAATGCAAGGCAGTAGGCTGATTTTGCCTTACTACTGCAGTGCTCTAAATCAAATATAACAAATCATAATAGATAACATGAACAACACCATGGATGCCTCATTGAAAAAGTTTCCATGGGAAACACAAAAGCAGGTCAAATAAATGTTAAGCTGTATTAAAAAGGTGACAAAGAATATTACCAAAGCAGAAGAAAACCAAACACTTCTGATGCTGGTCACTGCAGCTCCATTAATTCACATCGCAGAAGGTCTGTTGGGTGCACAGTTCCAAATATTCTGGCTAAAAACAGTACAGCAGAAACCAGTGATAAGGGTAATATGAAAAAAGGATTACATGGGCAGAATGTAATATTCCACATCCGGAGAGATTTTAAAAATTAGGACAGGCAAATGAGCAAGCATATGATGCAGGAAATAGTACAGAAATTCAAGTCTACTAATAACACCTTCAAACTTAAGAACAGCAAACACTTTGTAGAAATTCCTGAAGGACAATCCTGCTCCCCACATTACACAAGCATTGTGTGCCACAAACTGCTCCCAAAACCTTAGCAGGATTTAGAGCAAGTTGGCTTTGTTGCTCTTGGATGCATTGCCACATGATGGGGAGAGTGTCTGCCATTGTACCACAAGCCTTAAACATCACCACTTACTGGGAGTAACTGCTGTTACATTAGGCAGGATAAAAAAATGCACAAGGCATATATGTCATCCTGCTTCGGGATATAAACTTTCCACGTCTTGCCTTGCAATGGAGAAGCGAACTGTAGAACTTCCCTTTTGGGGACAGAAAGTTTAAAGCCAAGCAAGTTGCACCAAACCAGTTTGGTACTGGCTGTCCCTGGTGACACAAACTGCATACAATGGGTCTGATCGAGTGTGGTGCAATTCCCAGGTTTCTGTTGAGCACAGTTTTCATTTAATCTTCTGGGAGGAAACAGGGATGCATTAGTCATTGCATATGCTGTTTGAAAATTCTTTCTTGTAACATTCAAACTGATGAAACCTGGAGCGAATTTTAAATTAAGGAAGTGGTGGGGAGAATGCCTTTCTTTTTGTTAATGACTGTTCCTTTCAAGCTACATTATTATTCAGTTGCCATGGTTTATCTGATTTTGTTAAGTACCCAGGGAGGTATGACAATGATTGGGCACTTAGAAATAAACTGACAGATAAACATAGTGTATCAGTGAAAAGTAGAATATTAACATTTCTAGAGCTGGTGAACACCTACTGCCTTGGTCAGCTAAAATCAGAACCCTTTTTTCCCTAACTATTGACTTTATTAGATAACTGACTGTCAAGAAATATTACTTTCTGTAATAAAACTATTTACCTTTAAGAAAGATTCGTATCTAACTAGAAGAGAATAGAAGCTTGGCAGAATTATTTCTTCTCTATATACAAAAAGCAAATACATTTTTAGACTAAAGCACAAACTTTGGTTTCAAATGTGAAATTCATAGTGATTGCTCATTTGTGTTGTGGTGCACCTCTTGCTTTAAAAGCTGCCCTATGCTAACTCTTATGCACTTATTAGGAAAATATATACGCAGTGAAGCTGTGTGCGCACTTCATTCCCTGCAGCCATCTCCAGAGCCCAGTGATCCACTGCAATCTCAGCCTCTTATTTAGAAGTCCTCTGGTGTGGAGGAGAAAAAAAAAAACAAAAGAGGATGTATGTATTTCAATCTGGATATGTCTGTAGTACCCCAAATTCAGCACGCTCCACCTTGAACACAGAGTTATCTGCTGGCTTGGACAAGAGCACCAGTCACCAGGATGCAGGTTCTCCTGCCCCTTGGGGTGGGAGGGATGCTCCAGGCAGCCTCTCTTGCCACCCTTCATCTCACATCTCTCCCTTGCTGGGTGGGCTTTATCAAAATGAATAACACACTTGACTGTCAAGCAAAATTTGGATCTAGCCCTGCACGCATTTACTGCGAGGTGCAGGAGTGTCCCTGCAGAGAGAGTTTGCACCTGCAAGGTGGTGGGCACCTTGCCGCTGGTTTAGCCCTGTACATGGCCTGGCTTTAAGCACTTAAATAGTGCTTCTGGCTCAGAAGAATGACTGTGTGGTTAGGTTGTAAGCTTGTACTTTAGAGCTTTATTGCTTATGGCAGATTACTCAATATCTTGCAAGATCAGTTCCACAGGGGTATAGACTGTGCCCATGAGTGCAATCGCGAAGCTTGCCCTGGGTCCCAGGATTCTGGATGAGAGCGTTGTGTCATGCTGCACACAAGGTAAAAACATAGCTTTGTTTTATAAATGATAAAAACTGCGTAATTCCAAAATATTTGTATCAAACACAAAAACTATGTACTCAGGTAACTCCCAGGCTTGCCAGTACTGATCTGCTATGTTTTTATAGAAGGGGTTGTGTGCTTATAGATGTATCTGTATGTGTATATATAGGGTTTTATACATATTTTCACCCCCCCCCCATCATTTGAATAAAAGGCTTACAGTGATAGTCTGCAGGCATGGCTTTTGTGTTATTCTGTAAAGATATTAAGATGATCTGTTTTTTATTACTCTGACTTCCTTCCTAGAATTCGTAACCACATTTTTCTCTAAATAAATTTATGCACTTTTTATATCTTTCACCTTTAATAGCCATGATAAAATTAATAACAAAGGTAAGCAATTCTAAATGCAGGAATAATATGCATTTTAATCCATGGGAGAAAAGTAGTTTACAAAAATCTCCAACAGTAATATATTTTGTCTTTCAAATCTAATTTATTAAATATTCATTTTCTCTTCTGTTTAAATACGTTTCTTCATAAGCTCTAATTATTTTTAAGCTCAGTGAAGTATCTGGTTGAGACAAAAACTCTCTCTCTGAATCCATTTTGTAACAGCAGCAATATGGCCTATAATATTATACAGGCGCAGAGCCTTTAGGCTTCACTGGCCTTGCAGAAGCCCATGTTTGTCCTTACAGGAGGAGTTACAGGGCTCACGGCCTCATTGCTTCCCACGTGGGTCAAGAGAGACTGCGAAAGGCACAGGCAGTGCTCTTGGTTAGACTTGGAAAAGGATCCAAGCTTTTGCCAACAGAGTAAACCTTGTTCTTGCTCAGGCAAAATTTTTAAAAGTAACATTCTTGTAATCTGTGGTGCATTTCAGGCTCACATCCTTTCTCTGCCAAATCAATTAAAAATAGGTATCGCTACATTGGAAAGAACTCAAGGAAAGGCAAAAAAGATTTATGATTGCAAAGTAGACCCATGGCCTCCAGGGCAATATAAAATAAAGTTAACGCAGGGCATATGTGGACAACAGAGAAAAGCAACTCCATGGAAACACCATAAGGTATCCAGAAAGCAAGATCAAAAGAAAGAGCAGGAATTGATTCAAGTAGCCAGAGTCAAGTCTTTTAAAAGAACCTGTTTTGTTAAACCCTGGAATTGTTAGGAGTGGAGTTATTTAAACAGTTAACTGAGGGGATGACTTTCTAGAGACCCTTGGAGAGGCACTGAGCCAGGCGCTCCAAACCAGGTCAGGTGAAACACAAAAGGTAATATAGTCTTGCAGTAACAGGAGGACGTGACATCCTGTAGTACTGGAGGGAGGTCGATTACAGGGCTGAAGTTAAGTTAACTGAGGGTCAGAGGGCTTGCTTTACAGCGGGATATTCTAGAAGCTAAATAATGGATAATGCAGGGAAGCAAAAAAGGCATCTGAGCACGTCACTGGCTTCTAAGGACATGAACTACTGTACAGAGTTTAATTAGAGATACAAGATGTAGTGATGTGCTGAGGTATCAGCTTTAGCCTTTTGCTTCTGCAGGCAGCTGCAATGTAACCTCACCGGTAATTGTATCAATCTACACCTTCAAAGTAGTTAGGTCTTACGGCCCCCTAAATTCTTCAGTGTGCTCCATAGGATTTGGAAAAGACGATGGCTTGAAAGACCACTGAAAGAGGAAGGCTTGAAAATGAGAAAGGGCGTATTTGGGCCGAACATGAGCAGTGGTATTCTGAGAGCAACGTGTGTGGGGCTGAGGAGGCACTTCATGAGGGGCAGGACCGAAGCTCTGTGCACGTGAAGCTCCTCAAGCTAGACCTTCCCCCAGACATAAGGTAAATTTCTGGGCACCTTATGCAGGGCAGCAAATCTACAGAAGCTGGAAAGCTGAGCAGAGAGTCAGTTGAAGTGCAAAAATGGGAAGTGTCTAGAGGAGTGTATGTTCAGCTTTGTTGCTCTAAGAGAATTAATATTAGTCTCCGAGCTGGATTCATGGTTTAGATTCTTATCCTGGTTGCCTGGACCAACCTTTCAAAGAAAGAGCAACTGAAAACCAGAAGAAAAATGGGTGCGTAAGAAAGGAGGAAGAGGGTGGAAAAAGAGTGAGAGAAAGGGAAAAAGGAAATAGAGGAGCGCAAGAGAAATGGCATGAATCTGGAGGTTAATGGATAGGAAACTTACCATAAAACTCCAGGTTTCTGTCCTCACCTGAATGAGTTCCTAGTATAAACTATATTGGAGCAGGGGTTGGCATTCAAGTGAGCATCCTAGCTACTGCCTTATGGAGTTATTCATGCTCTTTACCTCAAAGAGTAGCTACCTTCCCCATAAACCTTTCTAGGGAAACACACATGCAGACAATAAGGCTCTTAATGGAATTTGCAGATGAGCATTTATTGTTCAGTTCAGTTGCTAAAGCATAGACGTCTAGTGCCACATGAGATCCCTCACCTGCTGCTTCAGAGGAGTACCAACTTCCTGCAAGCCCTGTGGAGCATCTGCGGGCTGCATGCCTACAGGGATAGGTAGATGAGATACTGGCACATCTATGCATTTGTGTTGATACAAACTGTAAGAACTAGCCCATACAGCCCATACATTCCCTGGAGGAATGGGACATACAGCCCTGGACAGAAGGTAATAAGCAACATTATCCCAGATGTGACACCAGAGGAGCATCTCCTGGAGCCACTCTTAGAGAACTGAAGATTCCCTAAAGCTTGCAATAGGTAGGAAAATGCCACATAAAGTTCACCTAACCTGGAGAATGGGAAGTTCTATAGGGACTTCTACATAATAGGGGCAGGACAACAGTCCTTCTGCACCCTAAGGCAGCAGACAGTGAGAAAAATGTGCTGCGGCTCAGCTAATAACTAAGATGAATCTTTAATATAAACAGGAAAGGTGGAAAATGCTGAAAGAGCTTGTAGCAATTATCTGTATGTGTGAAAGAGAGAAGTATGTTCCTTAGGCTGATAAAAAATTCTGACAGTGATTGAACTAGGAGTTCACGTTGCGGTGTAGGGTTTGAAGGGCCAGAGGGACCAGCCTGTCCCTCAAGGCAGGAGTCAGCAACCAGCAGTCCCTGTGCTCATCAGGGCAAAGAGGGTGAGCCAGGGTGCCAAGGGCACCTGAGAAAAGCTAAGACTGTCATGCCAGTATCAAGACTGTCACATTTAATTGAACAGCATTTGTATTTTTGAATGATCTGCTTGTCTCGCGGCCATCCCCTGGGGAAGATTCCTATCGCAGTTTGCTCTCTAGTCCTGAGATTGATCAGTGCAACCACATAACCGTTTTGTTGCCTGCATGTCTAGCAAACACTCTACCAAATGCAGCATTTGCTTCATTTTATTAAAATACCATTATAGCCTCTTAGTGACTTTCAGAAATTAGGCCATTGCCAGATCAATGTAGTTATGTTTACTTTACTTCAGGGATTGATTTTGCTGCTTTAGGAGGATAACCAAAGGGCTGATAGCAGTTGACTCTCTTTGACATTGCAGCATTGAGCAGTTTGACTATAGTCTGAACCAGTAAATCCCTGCATCTTTTAAATTTCATTTGTATTCAGACTTGGGGCAAAATTTTTACCCCAAACATGCAAATGACGTTTTGCTTATGATACTGTTCTTTTATATGCTCAGAACTCCCACTGATATACAGAAAGACATAATATTGGAGTCATGAGCCACACCGCAGATCTGAGAAGATGGTATCGCCCTTATCATGCCCTTACATGCTGTAAAATCACTCTGTACAAAAGTGGCACACAGCATCCTGCTTTCCCATCATTCAGTGGTTTTCAAAAGAGATGTGTTCTGGTTACAAGTAAAAACTGCTCCACTTGCTAGCCCTGCAGACTCAGATGGGGCTCTCTGACTCAAACTCTCATCTGTCTTTCTTACATATCATCACTGGTGTTGAACAGCTGTGAGTCACTTCTGTCCTCAGAGTCACTGTGTACATCTGCTTTTCTGCAGCCCAGATGCAAAATGCTAGGATTTAGTAAATGACTCAGCTGATGATGTTTTACAGTGAAAAGCATCTTGCTAATATCCCACGAAGGCATCGGCTCTTCTGGGTGTGGTAGCAGGACTAAAATTGCATTAAAAATTATTTTTAGCCCTCCAGGAACCACTGATGGCCCTGACACACAGACTGTGTATGTGGGAAAGCATGCTATTCCATATAGTTGCTTTTCAGAGTGGTATAATGCTTGTGACTGCCAAGTTACTCTACCGTCCTCCTTGGCTATGGTTTTGCCCTTTATAGACTGCATCCTTCATTCTGTGGGTCACTTTTAGGGAGAGATGCCTGCACTGACGGAGACCCTCCGCTCTCAGCTGGATGTCAGACTGGTGCTGCAGGCTTCATGTGTGCAGGCCACGTCTGGGTGAAGAGCATCCCCACACACACAAGCTTCCTGCTACCTACCAACCCATGAAAGGAGGCCTCTCCTGAAGATATTTATCCAACAGAAATGAGCCTTTTCATTTGACCCATCTTTACTATTACTATTGTTTATTTTTTCACACAATACCTGGAGGTACAAAATATATTTAGTTAAAAAAAAAAAAAAGGCTTTTTATGGCACTCTGAATAGCTTCCCATAAAAAAAATGTCATTTCCCAGAAGACATAAAAGTCCTGAATCTCTCATAAATCACCTCAAGACATTTTTGTTACAAAGTAAATGAGAATCCAGAGCCTTTTCACCTTCTTTTAGCCCTACTTTTCACCAGATCTTCTAGAGCTGAAGAAAGTCCTGCCTGTGATAGCATATCATATTTAATGCATTTCCATATATCCCCTCGCTGGACCTCAACACTCCCTTTCCAGTACTTTCCAATACAGGTAATGCAATTTATGCTTTCTTTAAATGTTTTCCAATGCTATTTTTTTAAATATTCCACAATCAGCTTTAAAAGCCCAACTCTAACAGGAGTGGTTCAATAGCTACTCAATTGCCTTGGGCTTCTTCAAAGTGTACTTAAAAGGGAGGATGTGGTGAGACTGATAATGGGATATGGAGTCTTTCACTTCCAAGCTGCCAGCTTGAGACCAGCCCTCCTGAGCTCATTCTGACTGGAAAAACTACATGAAATGTGCTTGTAACCACATTCATTTTCTAATGGCCTGTTGCTTACATCAAAAATACCTGCTACTGCAATGGGCAGAGTTACTCTGCAGCCTGGGCAAGGAGCAGCTGGTGGAGATGACAAGGGCATCGCTTGCATCCTGGCGTGCAATTTATGAAGGTCTATACAAAAGTACCCTCTGCCTTTCTTGGCTCCTCATTACCACCGAAACAATTGAAAAGTAAACTGAAAACATGAAACAACAGTCCCAGAAACAGCTAAGTGATTTCCAAATATATTTAAGTTTCAAAGACCTAATAGCTTGTAGCTGTAAGGCAGTCTCATTATTTCAGGAGACTGTCATTATTTGATTTTAATATTTTCAGAAGCCACCTGGGGAAGAAACATCATATTTCAACCCGTTCCACTCCCATGGTAGCACTGTTACCATCCAGTGGCATCACGGATTATTTCCAGGAATATATGGCAGAAAAATTCTGAATAGCAAACAAAGCTGTGTTAGCCCCAGCAGTTTATCATTAAGTGAACTGACCTTAACAGCAATATTCTGCTGCCCCCCAGGGGAAAGAAGTAACATGTATTGATGGACTCGAGTGACCTGTATCACGTAACCGCCGGCTCTGGAGCTGAACTTCTGCTCCTAGACCTGCTCTGTTAAGCCTGGGCTGCTCTGGGAAATGGTGTTTTAAAATGCACATTTTAAAGGACAGAAAAAATAGTGGGTGCTGTGAGATTCTTTGTTGTCATTTCACACAATAAAATATTGAATGATGATAACTTACCTGGGTGTGTGGCAAGAAAGGAGAGATAATGCATATGTATGAGCAATTTACATGTTTGCAGAAACAGCAGTACTAATGTCAATAAGCATAAGGATAACTTTCCATTGTCAAATAACACACATTATTTAACGACAATATATGTGCATACATAAGCAAGTGCACTGGGGGTATATTGTGGTCTTTCTTTTGCTTCTGAAAAATATTTGTTAGCTGTGCAAAAAAAGTTGTTCATGAAAATACATGAGGCTAATCTACCACACAATTGTCTACACCTTCACATACAAACATATAACATTCAAAATAACAGATCTACCCTGCTTAGGATCATTCTTAATAAATGTCCTCTGAAGGTCACAGAAGATGTCAAGGAAGTTAGGGCTGGAAAAAATTGTTTTTCCATAAATTCCTTCTGTCTGCCTACCCAGGGGTCTCCTCTGTACTCAGGTAAATAGCATTTCGTCTAGTCCAGTGTTAAATGATTCTGAAAAATTACTTACGTCAATTGGAGTTGATTTTCAATAAGCAGTTTTGTTACTATAAATATATATTATCATTGGATATATGTTCGTGTAAGCAGCTTTGTGTGGTTGGGCAATGTGTTGTTATTCTGCTGGCAAAGTACCAAGGCATCAGTTAGGGGAATGTGCAAAGAGTGAGCATGTGATATCTAACCCCTCATATGCCTTGGCTCTTCCAAGTTAAGAGCTGAAGCGATTGGTAATGCAGGTTGGAAAAAAAAAGTACCACCTGATCTTCAGAAGCAATCACAAGAACGAGCAGCTGTATTTAGCATGATTACTTTACATCCACAGAGAGATAACTACATTAACCCATCTTAGGCTATTTTTCCAGGTTTGGGGAGGACACTTCCTGTCTGAGAAGTAAAAGCACCCATAAAAAGCAACAGCAACAAAAAATGAATCTGAGTAAATCAGTGCTCTCTAGATAATTCTTATAGAAATACAACACATGGAAACTCTGTTTTATTGTGGGTAAGAAATGACACTCAAATATTAAGATTTCAAAGCCAGGCCCTCGAGGTTAGGAAATATTTACGCACAAGGGGCAGAATTAAGGCTACTGGACAATTTTAACTCACACTTTTTTTTGGTGTTTCCGCCTACCCTGTTTATCTCCTCCCTGAGCATCCATGGGGACAGGCGCAGCTGGTGCCGTAGGCAGTCCGAGTGCCCTCCACTCCCCCCCCCCCCCCCCCCGCAGCAGCCCCAGCACGCAGCAGCCCCCGAGACCCTGCGCTCCTCAGGGCTTAGCTGTCAGGGGCTGCTAAACCTCCACAGAGCATGTCTGCACTGAGCTTTCCATGGAGTCTCATAACTGATCCAAACTCAAGGAAGCTTTCACAGGGACAGAAAAGTGCCTATCCCTGGCATGAGCATGATCCAGTTGCCAAATTGCAAGTCTGTGCTTGAAAGCACAAAAGAGCTCGTCAGGGAACCACTTAGGATAATTTATTTACTTTTTTTAGCATGGGCAAAATAATAACTTTCACATAGTCTTACTCTTGGAAACAGCTGAATTGTACCAGCTTTTTTTAAAAAAAGACAAAAATATATAAAGCAAGGCAGAGAGCTGGCAATGGAAAAGTCAGCTTGGAACATTTAAATCTGGTTGATTTGCCAGCAGGTAAAAACAGGCCCTTAGTTTTAAAGATCAGAGATTGCCAGCAGTTCCCACCACGGCAGGATATGCCTTCGCTCCCTGCCATGCATGCTGACACCCAGCCCTTCTCTCTGCTCGGATCTGCTTCCTGAGATGAAGCGAAGTGACTCCGCAGTGCAGGGCTGCCTCCTGAGGGACTCCCTCCTTCAGTGGGGCCCACGTGTTGTGTTGGCAGCAGAAGGTCCATGGGAACTCCCTACAGTACTGAGGCCTGGTGAACCTGGCAAGTCAATCTCGTCTTTACATCTTTTGTAAACTCGTCATTCAAAAGACCCATCTGCATAAAAACATAGCTAGCAATCCTACCTCTGCTTGTTGTTCTTTCTAGTGCCTCCAAGTCATTCTCATCACATCTCACCCATCCTTGGAGACATTCAAAAGCCATCTGGACACACTCCTGGGCAATGCGCTGTAGGTGAACCTGCTTGAGCAGGGGGGTTGGACTAGATGTTCTCCAACCTCAACCATTCTGTGATTCTGTGATTCACTACCATTAAGACAATCTGTGTCTAGCCTGTCTTCTCCAAGGCAGTATTTCTTCAGATCAGAAGTATATTTATTAAGTATGCATTGAATTAGAGGTAAAAACCATGTTGAAGATGGTGTTTATTCATCCTTCCTATCTATTTCCAGGATATGTGCAGGACTGCACAGTCTTGACGCATTTGGATAAGGTCTATTGAAAGTTCTCCTCTGTACTAAGAAGATTTGAAAACTTTATAGCCTATGCAAGTAGCGCTGACAAGCTTATTTCATATTATGTACATTTGATTTTATCTTAAACTGACTGTAATTTGTTAAGATATGGTACACAAAGAAATTAAACTATAAACTTTAAAGCATCCATCAATTTCAATTTGATTTGTTTAAAAAAAATAAATTATGGGTTAACTCGGAAGGTAATAGAATTCAGAAAGAAAGTACTTGCAATACAAGGAGTCCCTTCATACATTAATTTTCATTTTTGGTGAGATGAAGTTTGAAATTAGATTCAGATTGCAAATTATAGCTTTGTATGGGCTCCCTATTGCTAACTCGTGAAATACTTAGATTCCTGAGGATGAAGCAATTTTCCTTCCCATAATAGACTGTAAAAACCATATTTCCCACTGGTAGAATAATAGGTCTGCAGCTTGAAGTGAGAGGGAGCCATGAATTTGCTCCTTGACTTGGTCACCAACAGGGATGCACTAAACTAAAACATATAACTGAGGTGGGAAGAAATGGCGTCATAAGATGGGTTTAATTTCAATGCAACACTTGTGTCTGCCCTATCTTTTTCACTTCCATACTGCAGCTAAACCTACAATCTGAACTGTATGAAGGTGGCTGCCCATCAGTTTATGCTATGTGCATGTCTCATTTATCTTTCCCCATGCACTGCTGACGTCTTGCTTTGTGCAAGTTTTTGGGCTATGCAGTGCTCACAGGCAGGTGCAGGAGGAGAATAACATTTGTCTCCTTGCATAAACTGATGGACTCATTTTGCAGAAAAGATCCATTACATTTAGGAAAGGCAGAACCCTGAAGGAGCTATGTTTGTGGCAAGAAAGCAGATGTGTTATGCCCTGTAACCCTGAAGGTAAGATATTATGTTTGTAAATCATCTTCCTGCTGTCTCCTAAGCAGCCATTCTTGTATTCATCCACTACGACTGCATTTGCTGGAGCGGCAGGTAGGAACACTGCACGGACCAGCATCCGCAACAGGGCCTGGCAGCACCAGTTGGGACAGGGTCTTTTGTTGGGCAGAGGTTCATGATCTGGAATGGTCATCAGCCGGAGCTTAAACACCAAATTAAGCTGCTCTGCTTCCCCCCTTGGCTTTAAGTAATTTCTGAACACCGTGTTGGTACAAAAATAAAGTGAAGTATGAAAATATTCCCCCCCCCCCAAAACAATAGAGCAGATGATAAAAAAAACATGTTGAAAATCTTCAGAAATGTGGAAAACAACTGGAGAAGGCTTAAGCTTAGTGTCAGCAAGAAATGGGTGCAGAAAAAGAGAAAAATTAGGATATCGTCTGACATTTGCTGGTTCTGAAGCATTTTCTGTTTTTAGTAGCTCTCAATTAACTCAGGCTGATAATGAAACTGTGTTACTGCGTGAAAAATGAGGAATAATGGTGAAATGAAACAAGTGTCAGATGCGCTTCCAGAGTACAAAACAGACTTTGCAACTGATCACATCTTCCAATTTTAGCAATTTATATTTCTGAGTAGAGACCAGATTGGGACTGGGAACTGGGACAGAATTTTTAGGTGGAAGTTCCAAGAAGACCCAGAATTAATCTTCAACAAAACAAATTTAGAATTTTCTAAGCAAAATTGAAAACCCAGTCTGGTATAAAGCCTACAGAATGTGACTAGCTCTCTGACACTCAGTCAGAAATCAGACACATTACATGAAAAGGATGAAAAATTTGAAGTGGGAGCCCTCAAGAAACAATATCATAAGCTACATATCCTTCGGTAAACATCACAAGCCATGACAAGGTCTAGCCTTTGGGAAATAATGCAAGAATTACAGTGGAATATATTGCTCAATAAGGGTTTACAAAGAGCCACAATCAGAGTTCATTTTACATGGACAAAAACACATCAGCAGGATCACTGAAAACCTTTGTATAATGGATGCCACGCGGGGAGATGGAGCCTGAAAGCAAATGGAGTTTTTATTCATTTTTAACAGAACAAAGGTGAATAAACCAACATGGTGCTAAAAACTGTTATACTAATGCTAAAAGAAGAAACACAGGGAATAGAAAGCAAAAGCATAAAGTTTAGAATCCAGAGTGTCAAATCCAGCATCTCTAAAGTGGGACCGGAACTGCAAGAGAAAACAGTTGCAAAAAGGCTTTGACCTAGGGGAAATTTGTGCATTCTTGTGTTGACAACATGCCAGTTCTTTAGTCTCGTTAAGAGCATGCATTCACTTGAGAGACTGGGAATCAAAATAACAGAGAAAGGGTGTGGAGAGATATTCCAGGGAATAGGGAAGCTGCTAAGAGCAGCTGCGAAGAGTGGAGCCGTGAGGAAATTGCAGCCCCATGATTCCTATCTTTAAGAATATTTTTGTCACTGTAGGACAAAAAAGTAAAAGAAAGGAGGATAATTTTGTTACTTTGGAAATCTTAGACTGAGTATAAGAATGAGAAATGTTGGAATGGTGAATGGTAATCATATAAAATGGAGAAAGACGTTCACATTTCACTCATGTATCATCTCAGAAGGATTTAAATGAATATGTAAATGGTGCTTTTCAACCAGCTACAAGGCTAGAACAGCTGGAAGAAGTGGCTGGTATTTGTCTCTGCCCCATGTGTCAGGAGGGTGGTATTTGCTCATCAGGCTCCCTCACTGCACTGCAGGACACTCACGCCTGCCTGGACTGGAAGCCAGCGCTGATCCGTGTGTCCAGTGTCACTGACAGCAACTCAGATGACCAAGGGGCCTGACTTCATTGCTCACACCTAAGTGCTGAGCGATGTTTGAGATGCCCTAGAGCATCTGAGCATCTGTATGAGACAGGCCAAAATAACACTGGCTCTTTGGTGACCTCCCATCCCAGTGAACTGGCCACTGCAGCCCAGCTGGGATATGCTAGGGAATCCCAGATGGCATTAAACCCCTGTGTGCAGGCAACTGTACCAAGCCCTTAGATGTCCACTGGGAACTTAGAAACTTACTGTGCCTGTGGACACCTTCATGTTTACATCTGCACTTAGGTGTCTTAGTCTAGAGTTGAATTCTGTCCTAAGTGTCCTATAAATAGTGTATCTGGGAGAAAAGGAAAAACAAGTATATGGGTAACTCAGAGGAATTTTAAGACCATGTGTACTAGGATGCCCCTACAAGCTGGAAGAAGTGCCGCGATCCCTCAGAGTGGTAAACCATGTGCAGATACCCGACCTAATTCAGCACCTGGTGATTGCTGGTGTACAGAGATGTGTAATGCTCTGACATGCAGATTCACATGAAAAGCACAGAAGCTGAAGGAAGTAGTCGGAGTCAGAAAGCACAGAGAAGTTGTACATAGATGCCTCCATGCAGAATATTTTCATGGTTTTTTTGCAGTTGTGTGGTGAAAACCAAAGGCTGGTGGTTAATATGCTATGGATTCTAGCAGAAATAGAGTGTTATTAACTCAGGAAAAGAAGGAGGCCTTGGCTTTATTCTGTGACTAAATTTTCATATCGTTATTTATAGGAGCCATGTGCAAGCTGAAACTGATCATAAACATTTAGTGTTAGTGCCAAAACGAGGCCAACACCACCTCATGCTCTGAGAATACAGAGATTTATTTTTCGGTGCTAAAATCTTGATTATTGCATGCAGTGCTGGTCAGCCCATCTCAAAAAGGAGAACTAGAAATTACACAAAGAGGGATGGCAAGGTATTGAGTAACCTCCATAGCAGGCAGGATTAAACAAGAACTCCTGGAATCATGAACAGTACAGAGAACATAGGTAGAAAATGATTACTCATACAAGCATAGAATAATTTATGTTGGAAGGAACTTCTGAAGGTCATCTAGCCCAGCCCCTCCTCAAAGCAGGTCCAAATACACCATGTTGCTCAGGGACTTTCCAGGCTAAGTTCTGAGTATCTCTAAGGATGGACATCGCACAGCCTATCTGGGCAGCCTGTTCCAGTGTTTGATGATCCCCTTTTGCCTCATCCTTAGCTGGAACGTCTTACGTTCCAGCTGGTGTCCTGTTACCATAAACCATCAAGAAGAATCTCTGTCTTCTCTATCCTCTCAGTAGATAGCTGTAGACAGCAACCCCCTCAGCCTTCTCTTCTTCAGGCTGAACAGTCTCAGTGTTCTCAGCCTCTCTCTGTATGTCAGATGCTCCAGTCCTTTCATCACCTTTGTGGCCCTTCACTGGATTTGCTCCAGCATGTCCATGTCTCTCTTGTACAGGGGAGCCCAGAACTGGAGCCAGCACTCCAGATGTGGCCTCACTAGCGGTGAGTAGAGGTGAAGGATCACCTGCCTTGACCTGTTAGCTAACTCTTGGCTAAAGCAAACTAGTTTGCTATATTCATCATTGCACTCACTAGAACTAGAGGACACCACTGAAAAGGTCATACAGCTGCTTCACAGCAAACAAAAGGAAATTCTTTTTCGCAAAGCATAAAACATAACTGTGGAACTAACTGCTGCAGTTCATTATAAAAGCCAAAAAATACAAACTGTTTTAAAAAGGGATTAGATAGATTTGTTAACACAGGACCATTGTTGCTCATGTTAAACAAGATAATTCAGAAGCTCCATCTCCGGATGCCGCCAAGCTGCCAGTAGCTGGAAGCTGGAAGGGCACGCTAAGAGGAAAGGGTGCTTGTCTCTTCTATCCCTTCTCTTTGTATTGCTATACTTCAGTGTCCTCACTGGATTGCCTTGGAAGAATGAGCAAAGGTCTAGCCTCAAAACAATAAAACCTCACTGAATTGAAGAAAAATAATAAACCCCAGTTATCTCAGCGAGCTCAGAGGTTCAGCTGGAAGTAACAGGAGAACACCAAATGGAGCACATCTGACAGCAACATCATGCTTTGGAAGCGTTCAGTGATGCTCCCCTAAAGAAATCAAAATATTGGGCCACTAAAATAGATCCAGAGTTGTCAAGCACAGGTTGTATCTTTTTGGTGTTCTGGGTGGCTGACTTTATAGGGCTTTGAAAATGATGTGAAAACAGAAAGGATGAGCAGAAGAGTGTAGCCAGTTTCTGGAGAAGTTGCAATTCAGTGCATTTGAATTATGTTGAGATATTCTTCATGTCAATGGAATATGTACAGTGAAGTGCAAATCACTGTGAAAAAAATATGCAATAGCCCTGCTTACCTTTGCAACATCTACTGCTGGAGACAGGAGGATAGACTGGCTGGATGGCTGGTCTGACTCCATATAGTAGACAACTTCTTATGCAAATAGAATACAAATCAGAGAGGATTTGGGGGTGGCAGGCAGACTTGTAAAGCACTTGACAGGAATGTGGTGAAGCAAAGACCTGAGGAAAATGATGTCCATGTCAATCTGATTTGAAAAAACAAAACCTGCTTAGTCCCAGCCAAAACATGGACAGCTGACTGCTAGAGCTGTTGCAGGATGCAACCCTGCAGAAGGCAATTAAGGCTCTTAGCAGGTGGTTGGGATGGCATTTTCCCAAACCTTTTATCAATGTATAGAGAAGCTTTCAAAAGGAGATGGAATTTTGTTTGAAGGCAACAGAAAAGCAAATGTTAAGGTATTAAGAATCATTTTAAGGAAAATATGAAAAGCATTATTGTCGTGTTCTACATTAGCTTCAGATGAACAGCAACATGGAGGAAGCTGCTTGTATACACTGAAATTTTTTGCATATACCAAAGACAGGAGGTCGAGACAAGTATAAGAGCCTAGACTGGTGACACAGAAGAAAAATCGATTCCTTTGTGCAAAGTACATTTACCTGTGTTTTTGGAAAAAACATAACTTGGTTGTCTGAGAACTGCTTGCCTCTGTTTCTGCTAGGGCTGAGCTAGCTGACAGAGTACCAGCTACTTGGGCCACAGGTTAGGGGGGAAAAGTCCAGAGGAAGCACAATTTTAGAAACACCAGGAAATTCATGTTATCCTGTTTCAAGGGAAAATGAGAAACAGAAATGGCACCTACTTGGGTCAGTGTGTGGCTGGGCAATGAGGCTTTTCCATGGAGTAGCTGCAGGGAGCAGAGCATAGTCAGAGGCCGGTGCCAGCTTACAGATACATTTCAGAGCAGCACCAGGAAAGTGAGAGTTGTCCACTCTTGATGTTTCAGTCAATAGAAAACTCAAAACAAGGATGCCTGTCTGCTGGAAACCAATGCCAGAATCACTGGGAACTTGAAGATATGCAAACCAAAAGAAAAATGTCAGTATGATTTGGAAACTAAGAACTCCCATGTCTTTATAAAAATAAAGCTGTGCATACCTACAACGTGAACTAGTGACCACGAGCAGCAACAGGAGCACAGTCATATATGCGGCTGCCACTCAAACTGGTGCATATTATGAGAAACAAGTGACACCTGTTTTAGGCCCAAAGGGGAAAGAAATAAGCAGTGTGAAATTAGCCATTTTGTTACAATAATTCACAAGGCCTCCTCAGGCTAGTACAGACAACAAACATACAATCCAACTCAAGAAAATAATAATACTAATCAGTAGGCTGCCCAGCTCCTCCACTGAGGCAAAGGTGAATCTTGAAGCAGAACTTCAGGGAAGATAATAACATAATTTTGTAGTTGCTTCAAAAGCATAGGAGAAAGCATGACACTGTGTGTTAAAAACGAAAAAAAAAAAAGAGCATTGATATAAGGTGCCTTGAGGTATTCTTGGAAGTTCTTACTTCTAGGGAAGGGAAAGCGAGAATATGCAAATCCATTTTTTTATTACAACCTGCTTCACATGGTTTTTTTGGGTTGTTCATAAATTACTTGTCTCTTTGTTAATCAGTTTGTCTGCTTTATTTACGTACACTTTGCCTCCTCTCATTTTTATGGGCCGGTAATCCTCAACCTGAGAGAAGGAAAACACAGTGCGCAGAGCTGGGTCCAAATATGCAGCTATCCCTCTCTGCTGGCCAGGACCTGCTGTGAGAGGCTGGGTGTCCGCCCGGGGCGGGCTCCCGGGAGAGGGGGTGCCGGGCCGCCCCGGCAGAGGTGAGCGCAGACACCAGCCTGCGCCCGGGAGCGTTTGCTCCAGCCACTGCTCAGTCTGCTTTGCAGCTCCACACCGGCTCTTCTTCCTACTCGCAGCAGACTTCTACACTGAGGTCATAAGTATATTTTTCCATGGCAGCATAGAGCTGAAAAATGGATTCAACTGCAGCAGACAGCTTTCAGGATCCAAGCTAGCTTTTTTTTAGGCTGACATATCTCTACATTACAATGCAAACTACACTATAGATATAGCTTAAGTATAACTTGCTTTATGTACACATATCCCTGATGCTGAAAAGAGAAAGCCAGAAGGCATGCAAGACAATTCTTCTTGTAGGAATTTTACCAAAGAGCAAATCCCTATTTCCCGGGGTCAACTTTGCTTCACGGACTGATGCAAATCAGCACCTCTGGCAGAAAGCAAACTATTTTGCTGCTCATGCAATTCCCCCTCTCTCTAAGCTGATTCTACATAAAACCATGGCATAACTTGAAACTCATGGTCTTAAGAACAATATCTTGAAGACTATGTTTAACATAGTGAGCATGTGATGCCTGACATAACAAAATATTTATTCATGAGATACCTAATAACTGAGCAAGCATATTTTACCTTAATGTTCAGATATAGAAAAATAAACACTCTTTATAGTTTTGCAGTTCTGCTTGCTTCAATTTATTGCTCGTGCTAGTGACCACAGCTTATGCTTTTTTGCTAATCACAGAAAATCCCTTCTTTGATAATATTGTGCTGTAAGAGAACGATAAGAATTAGGGCCACGCTAGAATGCTGGGTTTCTCCACAGAACGACTTTGAACTGCCCCGACAGCAGCACAGAAATGCCGCATCACTGCTGCCAGCTGCAGCCCCGGGCAACAGGCAAACGGGCTCTGCAAGGCAGGAGAGGAATAGCAACAAATGGGGAGAAAGCAGAGGCAGAGGTTTGCAGCCAAACCCCACAGACTAAACATCAGTTTAGTGCACCTGTATGTATGCACACTGCTGAGAGCAGGGGGAAAATTTGATCTGATTGCATCGATTATGCTAAAACCCAATAACTCTCTTTCCATCATTGTGTGACAGTTTACGCCTTTTGGGATGCTCTTGAAGACATGTATATCTGTCTGTACAACTTTGTGTGCAGGGCAGTGGAGCATTTTTTGCTCCTCTGGAACACATGTAAGAATGGGCCAAAGTATGTCATCACCACACAAAATTATCACCAGAGGAAACTGTACAATTTATTATGCATTTAATTTCTAAATTAGTAACTTCTTTGCCAGAAATTTTGGGCATAACCTTTTCTTCTTGGGACTCAAAGGCAATTTTGCCACCACTATCAGTGGGAGCAAATCCAGAACCTTTTAAAATGTCCCAATCTGCTGGAGCAAGCACTTCCCTCATATAAATGTGTACTGCACATAGAAGCTTGCTTTCAGAGCTGTAGAAGGAAAAAGCTGCATGATACAAGCTATGCTACAGGAATAGAGAGCCAAGAAGAGATTAGACTGGTGCATACAAATACCTTCCCAAAGATTAAGACAAGTTTTCCTTCATGCCAGTAGTGAGTGAGAAGAAACCTTCATTTGCTTTCCCGATAGTCAGGAGCGTCTGAGATAAAAGGTATGTTCCAAATATGCCCTTTGGGAGACTGATGGTAAGTTTTCTGATGGTCCATCAGTCTGCTACTTTCTCTTGTTTTATTTGAGCAGTGGTGTGTGTCTATCTACAGGATGCATATTTAGCAAAAGTGAGAATATCTTTTCCAATATTACAGCTAGACACCCAGTAGCGAGAGTTAATGCTTGGAGGTAGACTCTGTGTACTCCTGAGCATCAGCTGGGGTGACAGTTTCTCAAAGTCATGCTCCAAAAGAAGTCATAGTTGACTGATACCACTTGAATCTTATTTTTTGGTTTCAAGTGCTTGTATGCCTTTTTCCATATCTAATTAGCCTTGCAAAATCTCAATTCACAGACACCAGTTGGAAGCACACAAGGATAGGTGTTCATGCAAATCCTCCTCTGCATCTTTGGAGGTATCACATGCTACAGGCAAACAAAGCTGGCACTGGAAAAATGCCCAGAAAGCTTTGCCTATACAATTTGAAAATTTGAGCCTGTACAGGAAAAGAAAAAGAGGGTTGTGTTAAAGCAGGTTTAGAATAGGAGGCAAGAAGAGTTAGAGACAGGCTAAATCAGTACCACTGAAAATTGACAGCAAAAAAACAGTTTGTAGACCCTATAATTACAAGTGGCAACATAATACAGAGATAAATGAAATAAAAATCATTAGTGAAGTGGCTGGCTCAGGGGACTGATAATAAGACTGTATTCTGAGCTTAGCGTTTCTTACCAGCAAGTCACTGATTCTGAAAATGTTGGCCTATAACACAGCGAAGGTAGCCACTGTCCAATGCAAAATTAGTGCACGGTTTTAGTCTAGTGTTTAGCAGCCAACATAGGCCCTGCTGTTGGCTGACTCAGTGAAGAGGCCAAAGGCTCAGTGGACAGACACTGAAGACTGCACTTCCCTGGAGAAACACTTTCCTGAACGGGTTTGCGAGTTGCTGAGAACTACGAGGAATTTTTGTTTGTTTGTTTTCTATATGCACTACACGCTGTTTTAAATTGACATGTCTAGTGCTGTCCGTCAAAGCTTTCGGTCATTCACTAACAAAATGAGGAACAAAGCAAGAACTAATGACTGGGCAGCAGAAGACAGACAGATTGGAACTTGTCACCTTTTTAAACACCAGACTGATGAATGCTAGAACAAAATACCAGGAAAAATCAGTGGTTAATTCTCCACCTCTTGATACCAAGGTGTAGATAAGATATGCTCTGAAAGAAATGTTTATCCACGTTATTGGTTTTATGATATCAGCTTTATGCGCTGGTATCTGGGCAGTATTAAACTGAATTATAAAGGAGATCAGCCTATTGACATATATATAAATACACACACACACACACACACACACACACAAATATATACGTATACATATATATATATAAAAAATCCTACCAGATTGACTGTTAATTGTAAAAATTGCCTGACAGCAAGATGGAAAGCTTCAGTCCCTTAAATGCAGTCAGGACAGAAAGGGAACATCCTTGCATTAGTACTATATTATACAGAATATAACTGAAGAACTACCAGTGGCATTGACTTCTTAAAAGCATGGGGAAGTGTTATAATTTGATGTTAGCTTATATTAAAAACCAATCAAAAGTCAACTTATTATTGCCTTCCTTCATATTACAACTTCAGTCAGGTTCTTCTGTGACAGTTAAAGCCCTAATATTTCTTTCATCAAACATAGTATTATTCTTCAACCCTACCTTCCACTTCATCTGGTCTATCCTTTCTGTAAATTCTCTGCCTTAGTATTTTCAATCTCTGTGATTTTCTTGACTTGGCTATGCTTCAGCAATACTAATGATGCAGTACTCCTCCTGTAACAGATTTACCTTGAATTCATTGGTCTTATTATATACGCTTCCAGCAATGGATATTGTTGCAGATATTTCATATTTCTTTTCTCTCTCCTACCTTTCTCCTTTCCTTATTACCCCTCGCAACCTTTGCCTACAACTCAGGTCTTTATGGGTCTCTGACACTGCTTTACACTGGGCAATTTTTCACTAGAAAATTGACTCCCATTTTACAGTGGGATAAATAAAATATGACTGAGGCCTTTTGTCTAGGGTTTTCTATCTTTTTCATTGTCAACATTTAAAAATGTTATTGGGTGATTTCAGCTGATGCATTCAGTTTGGATACAACACTCCATCCTTCCTCCAGGCCTCCCATGTTAAAAAAAAAAGAAAAATAAGAAAGATGCATTACCTTATCTTTCCGTGATAAAACAATAATCAGAAAAATAAGAAAGATGCATTACCTTATCTTTCTATGATAAAAATAATAATCAGGTGGAGGGGGTTGAGATGCCTAGAGAGCATTAAAAAATTTGCCATACAAAATGATAGAAAGGACTTAGTCACCATAAAATCCACCAACCATAAACTGTACAAACTTCACACACATTTTGTGTTATTAGTATTGCAAAGCATTTATATAGCACCATACATTTCTATGGCCATTCCTTCCCAGCAGATAAAGCACATTCTCTTCCCCAGAGAGTCTGCAATCTAAATAAGTCAAGGCAAATATTGTACATGATAAAAATATAGGACAAAAGTTCAGGGGGGATTGATGTGTGGGGACAGCTGATAAGGAGAAGA
Source organism: Dromaius novaehollandiae (assembly GCF_036370855.1). Lineage (NCBI taxonomy): Eukaryota > Metazoa > Chordata > Aves > Casuariiformes > Dromaiidae > Dromaius > Dromaius novaehollandiae. Next base: position 33,307,806 of record NC_088100.1, on the reverse strand, counting down.
ATGGTGAGGGAAATGATTAAAGATTACGGTTTGAGATCCTGTAAAAAACAGGGAGAGGCTCAACACATTACACAGTCTATGGCAATAAATGCATTACTGGTGAGACCTTGGTTACATTATATTTTGAAATTTATTTTACATGGAAGAAGTGCTGCCTGGCCAAAATGACTCCTTCTGGTCTATTCAGATGCATTATACGTAAAGTGGACATTGACTCGGAGGCAATGGTTGTATATGTGACCAATCTGGATTTCATAAATATGGATAGATAGGCAATTTCAAAAGGGACATACAAATGCATATTGCCCTTTTGATGAGGAGACTCAAGCTGGACACCCAAAAGAAGGCAGGTGATAGCAATGAAAAGGTCACAGTTTCTGAGATCATGGTTTCATGGGCTGATGAATATATACCCTGGTTGCATATATTCAGGAAAGATGCTGATTCCATGCCAAAGGAGAAGATGTTGCAGAAAGCTCTGCCTGGGTGTCCATCCCCAGGAGAGGACAGCAGCCAGGGCTGCCCTGCTCAGCTTTGCATTGCTGAGACACCTGTGAGCCCTCAAAAACTTCATTACAGAGCTCCACTGCTCAGACAGGGTCTTGCTGAGATCTGATGCTGTGATAGCATATCTAGGTTTATTATTAATATTAAGCTTCCTTATGGGACTTACTTCAAGTGACATAAGCAAAAACTATTCAGATATGCGTCACCAGGACATCTCCCCAAAATCATGTGAGGTATTCAGAGATTCAAAAGAACTACTTCAATGTCTTAGATGAAGGAAAAATAATGAACAGCTTAAACCTTTATAGATATAGGCCCATCTATAAATCTGTGATCCTTACATCAATGCATAAATTGAAAATTGCTTTTTGGGGCGTATTATTTACAAAATAGTTTGGGAGGCAAAAGCAACATAAGCACAGGAGAAAAAGCAAACTTCCACTTAAGTTGCATATTTAGTAACAAACAGAAAATGAGGACAAAAACAACATCAACACATGCATAATTCAAGGCCATTGTCTGAAACTGCATATTTCACTTAAAAAAAGATTTCTAATTACCAAAGCCATGGGCAGGAGAGAGGAGAGAAGGAGAGGGTAGGAAAAAGAAGGGGAGGGGAGGAAAGCAAAGGGAAGATATCAAATATCAGCACTTCATTAGGCCTGCTTTAGAGAAGTATGGTCTAATATTTAGGCCCAGATCCTCTAAAATATGTGCATAATAAGAATTATGCATAAAGTACATCATAAGACCTATCCAGATATTCCAAAATGTATCAGTACCTGTCTCCCTCCACAGGGACAGGGAGTCAGGACCTCTGACTTTTTGATAGGCTGAGCCGGTGTCTAGTGGTGTGAGGTGCTAATCTTCTGTGAAGCACTGCATGAGAGAAGAGGAGTCAGTGAAAACTGCAGCTAGATGAACAGAAATGGGATCCGTCTTAGATGGGCAGAGAATTTTCAAAAACACTGGGAAGGAAATGATAGTCCTTCAAAACAGCAGGCCTTACAGGATATCCAGGTCTAATACATCCATCTCTATTTAAATAATATGCCTAGGAATAGAAGATTAAAAAAAAAAGAAAGAATGAGTCTAGAATGGGTGTGTTTCAAAACTACAGAAACGAACAAATCCCACATTTAGTAGGTATGCGGTTCTTGTCAGCAGACAGTGACAGTTCAGTGTGGAAATGTAATAACAGCATTGTAATGCAATACGATTCATCGCCACTTCCTATTTTAAAGAAAGAACTCCCTCCAACTCAAATTACATCATCAGTAGATACAAGAGGTCTTTCCTATTTCCAAAACTTTCCCAGTTACTACTTTCAACAACACTGAATGTATATAATTTTTAATGAGATCCTCCAGTTCACGTTCACTTCTATACATATCTATTCACAGTTGAGAGATAAGACCCTGCACATAATAACCAAATCCATTGTGAACATGGACAACTTATACTGATGAAAATGTTTTGTGATGATATTTACCAACACGAGTGGATGCTGCTCACCGAGATGCTTTGCTACTTCTGGGTTTCTGACACATTCGATGGGGGCAATTCAGGACGGGGACTGTCTCTTCCCTTGTGTTTCCAGAACAAATAGCTCCAGGGTATTGCAGAACTAAAGAGGGATGTTCAGTGCTACTAGAAGAAAAAATAATGAGCAGCAGTCCTGCCTGGCCTAGTAGGAATTTCCTCTTCTCCAGTAATAACTGCTCCCGGGGTGACTGACCCTGCAGAGAGGGAAAGGAGGAGTGAGGGACCCATCAGCTGCTCCCTGCTTGTGCAAGCGTAGGTGCCACCAAAGGGATGCTGGCAATGCATGGCGGGGAACTCAGCTGGGCACAGCCCATAAAACGTGAGGCAGCACAAAATGAAGCCACTTGAGGTGCTGGCACTGCCAGCAGCTCCAGTGGGTCACAGCCCACCGTGCTCATCCTGGGCACCGGGGCACCAGGGCTGCGCCACTCCTGTGCATTCCTGTCCCAAGACAGAGTGTTTGTTAATGGGCGACAAACAAAAAGAGGTTCATAGCTCCTCATTTTAGGGGTAGATACAGGGTAAGTGTCTATATTTGAACTAGTCATCCAAAGGTCTCTTGATACAATTAGGGTGAAATAGGTGGGTTTTTTTAAACCTAGTTTAGCCATCTGCTTTGGTGTTCGAGGTGTCATGCCTCCGAAAGGGTGTTGGTGGATCAGCATGTACGGCGTGTTCTGTCTCCCCGTGCAGGTACAGGGGGTGCTGGGTAGTGCTGCGGGGTGATCTGAGGACATCCACCCTGTACCAGCACATGTGAGACCAAGGACATCATGAGCAGACAGCCCTGCTGCGGCCTTCCTGTCTCTGCAGACAGGCAGGGTAGGCAACAGTAAATCACCAAACAGTAAATCAGCTGCAACGTCCTTCCTGGCAAAGGGTGAGGGTTGCTAAGGACAGGGCTGGCCGGGTGACAAGTGGTGGCGGCCAGGCTGTGGAGAGCAGCAGCTGCCCACCGGGCACACGGTGCTGACAGAAAAGACATTTCCAAGGAGCCCAGAGGGGATGAGGTTGAACCATCTGCAAACCAGGAAGACCATAAAAGTCTTCGGGTGGAGAGGAAGCCTCCATAAAATGCAAGGAGCAGGGAGATAATGGCTTAGGTGCCCTTTCACTTTAATCCATCTTACTCTGAGTTTCTCTATTTAAGACATTTGGGGGTTTAGTTTGTGTTCCAATAAATTTTGCCCTGAGACATGTGAAACCCATTAGTATCACTTTAAAGACACCATGCAGGTAAATTGACTTCCTAGTTCTGGGCAAACTGGACTCCTGTCTCAGCCACTGCCTCAGAAAGTGGGAGGCACAGGGTTTGGTCTCTCCTCTCCTTATGAGGCTTCAGCCCTGTTTTCCTCACATCCCTGGGGATTCTTGTCACCATCACACTGTAAAGTTTTATTCATTATTCGCTTTTCTTATTTGAAATTCTCCAAGTTGCAGAAGATCAATTCAGTAACCTATGGGCTAAATGATCTAGTATTTGAAGGCCAATGAACAAGGACTTCTGGTTTTCAATTCTTGTACTGAGGGACATTTGTATATTTTATTGTAGCAATCACTGGAAACAATATAGAAACCTTTTTTCTAGGGGAGACCAGAGCTCTGTCCCTGGCTTTCAGCCGAGTGTTGCAATGACTGGGTTACAGAGCCGTGATTTATTTCTCTGGCCTAAAGAAGTTAGAGCTGCGTTTTGGAAAATGCAGCAACCTAAACAGTGAGACATTTTTGGAGCACACTGGTATTTTCAAAGCCTAAGTTCAGAAGTGCCCTTGACTATGCACCTAATTTTAAGCACATGAGTAGTCTCACGTAGCTGACTCTAGATGAAATGCAATTTGATCACTTGTGAATAACTTTATTTTTACTTCCTATTTGCTTATTCAGAAATTACTCTATGAAGAAAGCAAGAAATGCTTCAGCCCTAGGAAGGTGAAAGTTATGAAACAATCTGATACCATTTTGTCAGAGATGCAGGCTTTCAGATACTGCATTTCATATAGCTCACTGATGCACCCAGAGAACATTCAATAACCCTGAATGAACAGATGAATAAAGAATTCAATATAAAAAAAGAAAATCTATGACACTGCATTTACTTTGGTCTTCTGCATAGCCCACCTTCAGTGAGCATAGAAACTAATTGATTTTGCAATTTGCTTGTACTTGTTGTAGGTTCAAGTAAGCATTACCTTCCATGTTGCAGAGATCAATATTTCTCTTATTGCCAAATTAAAACCTATTCAGAGATGCATTTCTTCGGCCTGTTTGAGAGGGTTCTACTTTTCTCTTTGTCGCAGCTCAAGTATTTATCCGGATCAGAGTTCTCATCCCCACGTGATGTGAAGTGCGGCACAGTGAAAAGCGATCTATAGTGCTGCGTGTAAAATCCAAGGAGGCGTAACACCTAGAAGCATAATGCACTCTGCAGTGAGAGGGGTTACTAAGTGCCTAGTACTCGTGATGGCTCCTGGGGTTTCAAGCCTCATCAGTCTCCAGCCAGCACCTGCTTCCCTGCACAAATTGCCCACTGATGCAGTGTTCACTGCTGCCTCTTTTTGCCATGGCAGGAGATGAAGATTTCATCAGAAGCTCACGGCACTGTTTTGTGAGGACTCCTGCCTGACTGCTCTGCAGAGAAACACTCAGGTTGACTCCTTCCTAAAATACTGTTGTTGCCCTCCTTAACAGCAGACACTTGAAGTAGCGCTTATGCCCCTCTGGTTGCCATTGACACAATATTTCTGCAGCAGAATCCTGTATTTTTCCAGGAACAATTCAAACTTTTTGTCTGAGCTTAATCATATTTGAGCCCTATGATGTTATAAATCTAGTCAAGCTATTCCCCTCTACGTCTAGGGCAGTCTAGTAGCTCGAATGTTTTGCTTACAGTTTTTTTCTAGACAAAATATAGCATCTTGGTATCCTTTTCTCAGTGTTGCTGCTGTGTGCCATGCTGTTAAATAACCCCATATATAGCACTGAGTTTTAGCATTCGTCTCGCTAATGTGCTCAGCCGTGCTCTCCTGGCTCTAGCACGGATATTCACCTATAGGGGTGCCCCAGTGGGCAATTAACTCTTCTTGTAATCCACTGCCCCAATTAACTCTTCTTGTAACCAATGCTAGGTGTTTTTAAAGATGCTCACCCTATGTGCATGCATTTCTACTGCATGGAACTGCCTCAAATACTGCATTTCCACCTCTAGTAAATGAGGCTAAAGAGCAAACAGAGCCAACGCAGAACTGAAAGAAGTCACTGGTGCTCCCAAAAGATAACACCGCTCCTGAAAGATAATACTTGCAACCAAAACAAACAGCACATTTTTGCACAAGGCCAGTAGATTAGAACCTCCTTTCTGTAGATTTATATATAGCCAATTGGATGGATTTATTTAAAAAGTCAAGAGCAAAAAACATCTATAGATGTACAGAAAGAACTGACGATGCTGAAAGCACTCCTGGCTTTGCTCCCTTGTTTGGCTTAGAAAATGCTTTTGGCAAAGCAGAACTACAGTCTGTGAGCAACTTTTCACATAGGTGATTGACTTTAACAAGAAATATATTGATCAGATTAAAAGTCTGGGTAAACAGACTATTGTCACATTCTTATCAAAATGGAGCTGCACAGCTCCTTCTCTGTGGCTACGCAGAGTCACTGTCAAACTGCCTCCTTGCCTTGTAGGTGAAAGCCTAATTTCGCTAATCAAGTTCTACTCAGCGGATTAACAGTTTGCATGTTGCCTGTACTGTATACAAGCGGTAAGGTTCCTGTTTATGCTGCATGATGATATCAAGATAAATTTCACTAATATCTAATGTAAACATCCCTCTCTTGTAAACCTAACCAAATCAGAGCAAATGCTTTTCTCTCTCACATGATGAAGCCTTAACAGAGGCAAAGCTTTTTGGTTCTCTCTTCTGTTTGCCATTTTGCAGCCCTCTGTTATAACTTTGTGGGACCTCTGTCTGAGACTCGACAGTGACAATCAAACCTGCTGGTGCCCGGTGGCAGGAGATGGTCCAGTAGTGATACACCCTTTGCTAGCTGGATCAGACCCTCCTTGCAGCACTCCTGCACGCTGCTGTGCATGCCGAGTGCGCTCGGCATCCCTAAATCTCCACAAACCTGACTTCACAGGAAACACACGACTGCACTTTTTGTGTAATTTGTAAGAGTCATCTCTGTATGCTACAAAGACTCTTATATTTAACATATGTAAGGGTAGAATTTTGCATCAACAGCTTTGAATTCCAAGCATTCATTCTTTATCATGGAACTTCCAAATAGTTGAGCATAATTTTATTATATTATGCATATGCTCTTCAATTATCCATATGTTGTTGCATATGTTAGCATTTCCCCATTCCTCTCTCAGCTTTACTGTGTCACAGTCCAATTAGTCCATGCTGGTTTGTCTATGTTTTGGAGTATGAGGAAGATCTTATCAGGAGCCAATATCACAGTGTTATGTGCTAAAATGTCTCTTCCAGTTGCTTAAAAAAATCCAAATAAAAATAGATTTTACAATCCACTTTGGAGTCTCCAGTTCTGGCTGTATCATGCAAGTGATAAATTATTCACCTTTATTAAATGGAATTTCTTGTGACATGATTACATGAAAATCTTTAATTGTCTTTATAAATCATAGAATGATTAAGATTTTAAATATCTCATTTGCATGCTAGTGTTAATCTTTTCATGAATATGAGATGAGAAGTTACTAGTTTATGCATTTTCTTTGGAAGAACCGTATTCACAGGATTTAAAAAGTAACTACATTACTATTCTTTTTCCCCTGACTTTTTATCTCTAGATACATAGAAATACAGTTTTGACTCCAGAACATGTTCTGAATTTAGATAATAATGGAGCATAAGATAATAATAGAGCACATTCTGTGGCTGGAGTATAATCTCAGCTCTTCTCCAGTGCTGGCAAGCACCCTATTTCCATACACTGAATTAATCACTTTAGGAGACATGAAACCACTCCTTTCTGGTACACACTGTGACGCTGACGTGACATAAAACTCTTGAGTTCGCATTCATTTTTATGACATGTTAAGTTTGAGTCCATACTTCACAGTAGAGTACATGGTGGTCTGTCCTCACGCTAGGCAATTCTGCAGTGTTTGCCTTTCTGCACCTAGTTATCATGTACATCTCACTATACCACTCACAACCATTCAGCACCGTCTCTGCCAGATGTTAGGGTAAAGTCTCCACCACTGCTGGGCTCCACGAGATGCCCAAGATGATGTACACAATCCATTTGAAGGATTTCTTGTCAAAATCCACATGAAACACAGCCATCTCTCCTGTTTCTTGCTTTGTGCGTTACACCAGTGGCCATGTGTAGATACGTCCTAGCAGCACTTGGAGTCTCCGAGGGCAGCACATGTCCCTGAGCGCGGCCGCTGAAGCTTTGTGCCAAAGGGAAAAGGTGACCTTGCTGCTGGGCAGTGTCAGGGGCCATCTGGGCTGTCCAGGGAGGGAGAAGTTTTGAAGCTATCTAGGATAATGCAGTTATACTCCTTGGAGTATATATACATCTCACATTCTTATGCACTGCTGAATGGCCCCTGCAATTAGCAGGCACAGAGGATGTGTTTTCACTTGACAGAAACTCGTTAAAGAAACACTGCTTTATTTACGCACATCTACAAAATGAAAATTTGAACTAATTCGCCTACCAGGTTTGAGTGATCTTCACTTTGTATTTTATATGATTAACAAATGCCAGCTTTTCAGCAGTACAGTGAGTGGGCTGCATCGTAAATCCATGCTTCCAGGCATAGGCAAATGAGTACTCTTGGTGAGTACCTGCTTTTCAATGTGTCTAATGACCTACTCTCTGCCAATATGCATATATTAATAAAAGATTAGCCCAGCCTTGCAAAATTATCATGAACATTTATCAGTGCCAGCACACAAACTATTCATCTGCTTCTTTTTTTTCCCCATAGTGATGGATGGAAATGAAAAGAAAACAGCAGTTTTTACTTATCAGTCGAACAGAATATAGGTGTACAAGGATGTCAGCTGAGAATTTTGCAAGCCTGGGATCACCACTTTCTCTGGATATTTTTGCAGAGTCCTTTCAGATGCATGGAATTTCTGCAAGAGAAGGAAGATGAGAGCTTGGCTTAGGCTGAGTTTTTACAATCATATTGGATGGCAGGACAAATCCATCAGGCATTCAATCATGCTCATGATTGCATTAAGTATCAGTGCAAGAAACATAATAAATACATAAACTTTGTACCTAATGAATGTCCCACCTCATTGTTCACTCTGTTTTGCAGATCATTCACCTATGTGTTGAACAGCACAGACACGAGGACAGATCCTGTGGGAGTCCACTGGTGACTCTGCTCCACTGAGGAAGCTGACCATTTGCTTCTACCTTTGTTTCCTAACTTTTAACCCATTCTTAATTCCATCTTACCCCATGGAAGGTTCATTTTGTTATGCGCCTGGAAGGGATCTTCTCAAGAGCACTTTGGAAATCCGGGTACTCTGGTTTTCTTTAAACTGACCCCTAAACCCAGGCTAGGGCCTGGTCCACCTGTACAATCCTCTGGCGCAGGCTGGAAAATGGGACATGCACCTGGAGCCCGCACCTCAGAAATGTCCCTGGCTTTCTCAGTTTCCACATCTGCTCACTCGCTCATTATTCTCCAGTGCCTCTTTTGGAAGTTAGACGGTACTGGTTTTGATCTTTCTCTTTCTTTGCTCTTTCTAGGATGGTGGATAAGACTAAATTATAGTCACCAGGAGTTTATTTGGTAGTTGCGTCTTGTCCGATGTTAGGATTAAATGAAGAGTTTCTTCTTCCCATTGGATTCTCTTTCCTCCAGAGTAGAAAAACACATGGCTGCTCCCTTAGCTATGGCTGCAGAAGATGAAGAAGAACAGGGACTGCTGGAGAATTTCTCTCTGCCTTTGCCTTCTGGAATGGGGAAAAAGGCTGACTGATGCTTGCGGGGTATTTAGGCATCTTTGAAATGTGACATTCTGGAGCCTGCTAACAATGTGAATCCAAAATATCTGGTTCTTTCTAATTGCTTGCTTTGCACACTAAGCCGTTCATCTTTAGCGCTCTTACTACTTTCTCAACCAAGCTGTTAACTAGAATTCGAACCCTGAAGTTTATCATCATTAAAGAAAAATATCATGATAGTGTCATAGCTTTAATGCAGCTTTGTTTCTTCACCAAGAATAAGCTGAATTCTCTTTCTATGAGCTCAAAAGAAATGTAAAGAATGCCCTTTCAATTAATGCTCAGCCCCTGAAGTTTTCTCCTATTTCCCCTAGATTTTTCTGTCAAATCCTCCATTGCTAGGCCTTTATTGCTGCCCTCTCTCTGAGTGCCTCTGCTCTTCCTACAGCTTTTCACAAGGACGCATGGATGTTCACCAAACTATACCCAGGTAAACGTCTCCACCACCATTTGCCCTGCATATGCCTTGGATCTGGGTGGCAGCACAGATCCATTTTTAACCTAGGAGCTGCTATTATTTTAGTTGCCTTCTCCCCATTGGCATGTCAAACCCTTCTGAAGTGAAGCATAGTGGTTACATGCCTCAGCTTGGTCCAGAGATGTATGAGATCTAACCCGAACTGTCAACACTGGACACACTGTACATACTACGGCCAGTCTGTGTTCTGCAATGTCGAATACTTTCTATTACTGTGTAAATGCAATACTGAATTAAAGCTTTCCTCCCCTCCTGTTTTCTGCTCTGCTTGATTTATGGTTTAGGAAAAAAAGCATGGCTATGTTCTGACAGATACCTCTTCTCGCACATTTTATTATCCGGTGTGCTATCATGCAAATGATAGGTTTCTTAAAAGAAGATTTTATGATGAAATGTGCAGACCATTCGATTAGAAACAAAGGGTACATTTCTGCTCTATCTATGGTGATGTAAATCAGGACTATGCATCTTCTTTGAAGCAGATAGAATAGTAACAGGTAAAAACAGTGAAAGAATGAAAGCGCAAGAATTATTCCAAACTAATCCCAGGGTGAAAAGTTCATCCTGCTGCACTGAACCTCATAGCCAAAGCAGGGAAAGCCAGTACTTTTTTATAATAACTGATCTCCCGTACTAGGTCAAAGGACAAAGCCCTAATACTGTGTGCAGCTGCAAAGTTGAGGCTCAGAGGTGGTAACAGTTGCAGTAGCCTTCTGGATGAGGCCCACGGGGCAGGTTTTATTCCCTCTCAAGCTCTGACACTCCTCGCCTGCTGCCTGGCCCCAGCACCCCTACAACACCGAGTGGGAAGGCAGTGAGGCACAGAGGGCCAAGGGCGCCAGGGCTGCTTGGGGCACCGATGGGCAACCTGGTGCCCTCACAGATACTCCCAGTGTTAGGACCTTGGCTCCAGCTCTCTTAAATTTCCAGTTACACAAATAGTCAGTTTTATGACCAGCACTTCTTTTATTTGCTAAGATTCTGACAGTTTCCTGCTTTTCCTGCATAGAGGATGCTTTCCCAGGAAGACTACAGAAAAGGAGGTGATTTGCTTTGGCGTAGGTGTTACCATCAAATGAATAATAAAATGCTCACCCTCTTTAATCTTCGAGCATCCTTTCCTTTTGGAAAATCACAGCAGTTCTGATGCAGTTCATGAAGTATGTAGCTCCTCGATAAACATCGCAGTAGTTATATGGTGCCTCTGAAATGTCACATTTTATACTAAACACATATTTTCCAGGGGAGTATAAGGTCTATGACCCTCCCAGCAGTACCGCCCAGGACAGCCCAGCTCGCATGCCAGGGGAGGTTGTGCTCTTGCGCAGACCGTCCTCTGATTCCTCTTCCCATATTTCCATCCAAAGTGGAGCTGCATTCATCCCTGAAAAATGTACGTACTCTTTGTTATACAAGACACTTACAGGGATGATGCAAAACAGCACTGCCCAGAAAACAACCTGCACAATGACCTGCAAGCAGGAACAACCACTATTATTGTTAATGACAAAATGTTCTTTATCTTATTATTTTAAATTGAATTCAAAGTAAGGAAAAGGAAAGCTGATAACAGAGTAGAGTCTTTCATTTCATCAGTTTTTTTGAGCAAGCATTTTGTAGTGCTCACTTATCTAAGGCATTTAGTTTGTTTTCTGCTTGCAGATTATTCATCATTTTTAAATATGTTGGTTTTGTTGTTCCAGGACACTTTTACAAACAGATTTCAGTATCTTGAGTTCTTAATCTGAGATATTTGCTATTCACTTTTCATCCAAAGCCCACCATAATTTCCATATTCCCTGACCAGAGTAGAAATTCAGCCTGTCAGCAAACTTCCTGTAAAATAGACATATATGCTACTTATATTTTAATCTTCTTCTTCTTCCCTTTCACATTCTTATCTCATTTCATTTCTCAGTGGCTGTTGCCCCTACCTCTCCTTTCAAGTGTCATTTTTTCCCTTTTTTTCTCTTTCTCCTTGCCCCTTTTTTATTTCATGCTTCCCATCTCCTGTCCAGCATTTTCTTGTGTCTCATACAAGTTCAGAAAACATTATTCCTCTCAGATTCTCCAGAAAGGTCACCTTTACTCTGTCTACAGCCCAGGAAGGTGACCTGCGCTGGGGCCAACACCTCCAGCTCTCCTGCCATGGCTGGGTATGACCCACACCCAGGCCCACCACTGACCCACTAATTAGTTGATAAAACCAAGCCACCGTGCTGGGTGGATGTATAGTGTAATCCATACCTTCCCAAAAGGTACCGTTCATGAGCCTGCAGTCCAGAATAGGGCCCATGCCTCCTGCCCAAATGTCTTCCCTGGACGTACACATTTATCAGTGAAGAGAGGGTCTCCCAACTCAAGGGACTCTTATCTGGAGGCTGTCACAAGAAATAATTTAGTAATAAAATCCAGAAAATACCAGCTTAGAGTTTCAGACCCAGCAGCACTGCATACAAATGTGCCTAATTTTAAAGAATATAATAAACTTTCATCAGCAGCCAAAATCAAAAGGATATATATTTATGCATTGCCTGTGGCTAGCTAACTGTGTTTAGTACCCGAAAAATCTGCTGGCAGAAAGAGCTCACTTGAACATGTAACTAAGAAAGATACTTTGGCAGCTCTGTGAAAACCACTGGCTCATCGATGAGAGTTTGTCAGAGGGCAGAGGTCCTGCTGAGAACCTCAAAAAATCCCAGTGTGATATTAATGGTCCTGATGGACAGCCCTTTTCATCTGTCTGGCTAATGTATCTGAAGTCAATAAGGAGTAACACTGTAGGAATTGCAAGCAATAATTTATTACAGCTTATATGTCATGGGAAAAGAAAACCAGTGATCAGATTTACTTTCTGATCAATTAACTGCACTCAGACAAGCTATACTCAAATTATTTTGAAATCCAAAATGAACTGATCTAATCATTAGGAAGTCTGTGGTGCTGCTCCATGCAAGCAGCTGTTCATTTTTTCATATTTACTTTTACAAATGACTGTTATCATCCTGCAACCCTAGCTTTATGACTCTTTGGAAACTAACCAAGATTTGATTTTTAAGGGCTCTATATGCAGTTTAATCTACTTCAGGAGAAGGTATTGAAAATCTTGAATGAATTGGAGTTGCAGCAGGAAGTGTTTTAACAGTTATTTGCAAGTAATAAAAATACCATATAAGCTTCCACTAGCAGTCTTTTTCCAGCCATGTACTTTCTAATCAGGGAATTCCGTCCAACATAGCACACGTATATCTGTGATTAAAAAACGCCTGACAGCTGCTCCCTTTTAAACAGCTTGAGATCTATACCTTAAAATGGTTGGTATAAACCAATCCCCAAGGCCAAACAACCCTTCACAGCATAAATCTCCATCGCCTTTGTTCTAGCACTATTTTTTAACTGGTATTCTTTCTGCTCCCCTCCATATTTTCCCAGGCACCTGGGTAACCCTGCAACTTCTATTCATTGCAAGTAGGTACTTGAAGAGGAAATAGTAAGAGCGTCTTCTTACTAGAAGAGTGGGAACAGGGCATTTGGGACTGGATGTGTTAGAACTGGGAAGGAGATGCCATATTTTAAAAGTTTCTGTGCTTATTCCAGCAGTGGCCGAGAGCCAGGCAGACAGGGCCGCATTGCGTGGTGGGCCAGGGCAGCACACGTCCTGCCCTGGAGAGCACCCAGCATGTGAAGCCAAGCCCAATGCTGAGTATGCCGGTGAGGTGCAAGATTGACACAAATCTTACATTAATTCCAGAAATAGTTCTCTCCCTCTTTTTCTCTCTTTTATTGCTACTATGATTGTTATTTTAAGAATGCTAATGGGAAGGAAGAATGAAAATGGAAGGAAAGTGCACATGGAAGAAATATGAAAGGCAAATAGACAGCAAAGAGGAGAAGGACAGAGGGAGGAGCCTGCAGTAAATGAACCATCAGCAACAAGGTGGAGAGTCCAGCTGAAACTCTACCTGTTGGGGATCTCCTTTGGTGAAGTTCAGCCTTCAGGCACTCCCAGCCCCTTTTTTTCCTTTCCTTATGTGCAGATGGCTTTTCAGGATGGATTACTGGGCATTCATTGATTTTTTCCCCACACTCAATTTGGCAGCACATACTGCAGCTATTAATACCTGTAGTCCGGGAAAAACAATTCAGCTGCGATAAGTGGCTTGTAACTCTGCTTTATTGTACTGTAGAGCGACCCAAACTTTGGGAAAGAAACTGTGCTGCCCAGCGGATGCTCTACCACCCCTTAGTGAAGGCACACAGCAAGGGTTAGCCTGTGCTGTTAGGCATAACGCAGAGCTGTGCCACAACGAGCCTGAGGGAAGAAGCAGGCTCCCGCCAAGGGCAAGAGCCTCTCCTCCTTCCTTCCATTGCAAATGTCCTTTCATGCCAGCAGCGGAGCCATAGGGGCACCCACACAGCTGACAGCCGTCCTCCTCCCTCTCCAGTCAAGCTGGAGGCAGCAGTGATGGCAGGAGGGACCGGTCCCAAGACACAATATGGCTAACATCAGGGTACAAGCCAGGGTACTTGTTTAACTAGCTATTTTTTTATTCTGAAATAAGCCTGTTGTTTTTCTCTAGACTGGCAGCTAATGTGTGCCTGCTTGCACATGCTCTACTGCAGACAAGGTTAATTCAGTATTAGCTTTATTTTGTATGTATGAAACACTGGCTGCTGAAAAGACAAAAAGCTCTCCTGGTTTTGTGTTATCTTTTGCTGAAATGCTGGCTGGAACTGCATTTTGTTAGAAGAGACAGAGATTATCCATCCAAGAGAAGAATCAATCTGTCTGAACCTGAGAGAGAAATTCATTCTTTCATGTGGGTCTTTCCTAAATTATTTATTCCCATTTGGATAGTAAGAGGTTTCCATAGTCACTGACTGGCTGTGATTTCTAAAGTGCTGCTCACCATAGGCACCCTTGTTTGGTACTTCATTTCCAGTTTTCTTGGTTTCCCTTTATTTGGAGGAATATAATTGCAAGCAGTTGAACAAAACTGTGTTTCTCATCCTCTCCTGAATAGTTTGCTGTGTTACAAAGTGTTACCTCAAAGCAGCTCTTCTGAGTGAGTCTACCCTTATACTTCACACCCCAGTCCTTTGCCCCCACAGGAACATGCAGTTGCATTTTTTTGCACTTTTATTTTTGTTCTTTTTGTTTCATTTCCCATAACAAAGTGATTTTTATACTATTTGGAGCTGTGCCAAGATCAAAATGCACATAGCAGATCATTCCTGTTCTTTTATATGCCTCAAAACGATACACATCACATTAGAGACTCAAACCACAGGCTTTTTACAAGAAGCTGGATGGTGCATTTCCCAGATACATATGTTAAAAATTCTTTTAATGTTTTTTTTTTTCAAGTTATACAATTAAAAATAGAGACCATGGTGGCAAGATGACCATTTTTGCTGATACGACACAAGGTTTTAAAGTCTGAACTGTGCTTGCATTGCACTGGATACGGCTTCTATACATTGTAGCATTACTGCCCCTAAATCTTTATTTACTTCCTTAGTCATCTAGAGCACGTAGCAAGTGCCTTTGCAGACAGCTGCTAATCATTATTTTGCTTGTTAAATACCAGCAATATGCTTAGTGCTCTGCAGCACCTGCAACTCTTGGCTTGCCTTTGCTGCCCTGCCGAGCTAACCTAGGGTGCAGGTCACGCTCAACACAAAACCCTTGCAAACGTCTGGCTACAGCAGCTTCAGCTAGATGAAGATCTACCCAAATAAAGGACTGTGCAGAGGGGCAGGTAGCCTGGGGGCTTCCTCCAGAGACCTGAGTGAGAAGTAGCCTGGGGGCACCATGCTGCTCTTGCCCGTACCCATGCCCCTCAGGATGCTCCGGCTCCTGCTGTACATGGCTGGTGCCAAACCTTTGCCCCTGCTGCCACCGGCTCAGGGCTTCATGCTGAGATAAATAAAAGGAGAAGAAATCACTAGGGACAAACAGGAGGTGACTCCAAAATATTTAGTTTTGTTTGTATGCAGCTCTGAGGCACCTTTGGCAATGATTTTCACAGTTAAGCCAGAAAAGTGCCAGGAGAAGAGACCAAGCTCCTGATCCAGCAGCTAGCAGAAGACCTTCTGCCATAAGTGGCAAAAGGCCAGCATAGACACAACTATACCAACAATGAATGCTGTGACAGGACTCAGCTTAGCTCAGGTTTGCAGTGGCTCTGCCTACACCTTGTTCTTATCAAACTAAAGACACAAAAAAAGCCATAGTTCATTAGAAAAGAATTTAAGATACTTGGCATTTTCAACAGAGAAAACTCGAAGGGTTTTATTTCACCCTGCAGAGGGAGAGCATCTGGGGGAGGACAGTGTGAGAACCGAAATTCTGCCTGGATAAAAAACCCTTGCAGAGTTTAGTCCTGTGTATTATGTGTTGGTCATGCAAGAAGAGCCAGTCTCAGAGAGCCCAAACATTACTACCAATGTCACATCTACATAGGATAAAGGCTGTTCAATGTTGCACCACTCTGCATCTTTAGTAAACCAGAACAATCTTCCCAGGCTGCAGGTTCTCCTGCAATACTCTGTCTTCCTTGAGAAAAAGAGCCGTTAAACCCGAGTGCTGCTGAAATGGTGTTCTCTGGCTACCCAAAAACTCCCATGTGGGCCACACTTGGTGCCAAAAGCTGTGATCTAGACAATTTACTGATCTTTCAGGGTCTGATAAAAAGAAATACAAGGACAGATTTGCCTGGATAAATTCTGAGCAATGATCTCAGAAGAAAAAAGTTCAGAAATATATTTGCCCAAGTTTTTTGAGAGCAGCCAGCATTCACCATTTTCACTTTCAACTCATCCATCATCCACTGAACTTCACTTTGTCACATTTACATGATGCACAACTGTAATACTGCACAATTAGAGAAGTTTTGAGCCTTGCCAGGAAAAAATAAAAAAGCAAAATAAAAAAACCCACCAGCAGTAAAATTTGTCAGATGTATAACCTAGCTAATTGACCATTTGTTCTTGCAAATTCTGCTGGGTCTGGATGTCCAGTGCCAAAGGGAAGCCGAACATGTGTAACCATGGCTAGAGAATGGGTCCCTGACTGGTAAAGATCAGGCTCTGATTTGTATCAAAGCAGATATTTGCTGTTTCCAGTAATTCATTAACTCTCTGCTATTTTTCAGTGCATATCACAAAATCTTTGTGAAATGCTTTTCCATGAAATCTCTTGCCACTATCTGTGGCCCTGCTGCTACTGGAAGGGTTTTTCGAGGCTCTGGCTCCCATTTCGATGTACTGCTTCTGATAATGGCCAGCACTATGGGAATCAGAGACTCCATTATATCAATAGATGGTACCTGTCACCTTATAACATGCTTTCTTTGGCAGGATATTTATTTTTCAAAGATGTATTCCTCCCGCTCTAATCCTTCATGTTCCTCCTTTACGCTTGCAGCGAGCCAGGCTTTAAAGCAAAGGACAAAGCAGCTGAAAATAGGAGTATTTCCACCCACCCAGCCCATTTCTTTTCAGATACTGGGAAATTAAAACATACGGCTTTGTGGATGAATTGCTGTCAGAGTCATTTGATAGCTAGGATCCCAGTAGAAGCTTTTATAACAACATTAATAAAGATGTGCTAGCACTAAGATCCCTGCATGCCGCATACCAATAACACCAGTTAGAATTATTACCTTCAGATAATAAATGACACTTTTTTCAGGAGAGAAAAAATTATTAAACCCGTTCTTGCTCCCCTCCCTGGGTTACTTCCCCAGGATTCAATAAGAGGAAGTTTTTGAAAAAAATGTTCAGAACCACAATTCATTAAAAATTTCTGCTGCATCATAGCCATCCTCATGGCTGCATCTCCTGTGTTATGCCACGCTGTGCAGCTGTTTGCTTAGAACAGTTGAAAAAAAAGCAACCCACTGTACTTTGATGGATGCTTTGGTAAATAGCTGAGAGGGTTTTGTCAGCAATCAGCAATGCAGCAGGCAGCACTGGGGATGCAGAGCTTCCCCAGGCCTGCTCAGTGCGTGGCGTGAGGCAGCTGCAGGGTCAGCTAGCATTTGCAGCCCCCCAGAAGTGACCCCGAGCTGCTCTCCTCCAGAGGCTATGCTGCTGGTACCAGTGCTGCAGAAAGTCGATGGCAGGAGTGTTCCTGAAGCTGCCTGGCAAGCTGGACTCTCCTGGCGGAACCATGAGCAGGCCGGACCCGTTGCCACCTTCCACATCAGTGGGAGACAGGACAGGGTAGGGCACCCCGCTGAGGCAACAGTATAGTATAATACTCAGTTATGCCTTATTATATGGCCTTTATACTGCCTTGGTTTCCTCAGGCCAGGAAATACTGGTATACCTGCTCTACAGCTTCTCTTCTCCCAAACCTAAAGGAAGGGCAGAATGTGGTGGTGTCTGGAGTGCAACACAACATCACCACCTACTCAAGGCACAAGAAGCCAAATGTGAACTATTGCAGTCCTGAAGTGACTCTGCCTTACACAGGCAGGGCCAGGAGTGTGTCAAGCGCAGGGGTCTCCTAATGCAGCCTTTGGTCCTCCTTAGCAGCTCTGAGTCCAGGAGGTGGGCTGGTGTGGTTTAGTATTGGGCTAGCAGACCTTAAGGATGGGGTTACCAAATAAGCTGATTCTAGGCTGGAGGGGGTCTGGCAGTGAGGAGGAGGAGTTTCTATGTCCAAATCTCTCATCCAGCTCCCATCATCAAGTCAGGATAATTTTACTGGGCTCGCTCTGGGACATTTGGGCCCCATTGCACAGGACAGGCTCCATAGCAAGGACACTTGCTGCCTGCAGTGTGGGGACACAGCAGAAGATAGAGGTGCCAGAGCCATGTGGCCCATTTGGCAGGCACAGAGGGAGAGCTGCTGAAGCACTCAACCCACCAGGGCACACAGCAGCGAGGCTGTGAATAAATGAGGTAATACTAGCTTTGCTTCCCCTTCAATTCCCATAGCAAGCACAGCTCTAATGAAAGCAGGCCAGGATTGTTGAGTTTTAAGGAATTGTAACAGCCTGGAATCAGTGTTACAGACCAGCAGGATCAACTCTTTTGGGATATGAGACTCTCTTTTTATTCCTACCTACTAAGCAGCACCAGTCCCAGGGATATGAGACTGGAAGGCTCTTGAGCCTTTCAGACTAGTCATTTGCCACTGCAAATACTCAGATCATGTAAACTCTCTCATAAGCTGACCAAACTCCTGTCTTAAAGATGACGAGGCTCTGTACCACCACTACCTTGCTCCAGATCCTCAGTACACTGATAATGAAAAACATTTTATAAAAGCCTGCCTATGTGTATTCCCTGTTGTTTCTGTGTGAGTTATATCCTTTGGCTTAAACAGCTCTTCTTCATCTCTTTCTCTAGACTTTAGCATCACGATATATTGGCAGAGAATCATAATAACCCTTTTTAGCTTTAGCTTTGCAAGGCAAGCAAGCCAAGCTGTTGGCTTTCCAAAGCTTCCAGTCATCCCATAGGCTCTTCTCTGCAAGTCCTCCATTTTCATGAACAAGAGGTATCACCACAGAGCCTAATATTCCAGATGAGGTTTCAACACTGTCTTCTACAAATTGCCTAAATACTACTTTCTCTCCACCAGAAACATGTCATCAGGGATATCCTTGGAATGGGTTTGCCTTTCATGGCCGGATCACACTGGTGGCAACCTAAATTCATGCTGTGACTTGCTCAGTGACCCAGAGGCTTCTTCCCACTTTCATTTCCAGCTGATGAGTTCCCAGCTTTTAGTGCAAATTCTTCATATTATTCATTAAATGATCTTTCCCTTTATTCCACTGAAGTTTATCACATTGTTTGTCTCTTTGGGACAGTAATGCGTTCTGCTTATGTCTTCATCCACCATTGTTTTGATGATGCCTACCATTTCCATGTCACCAGCAAATTTTGAGAACACCTTCCTGCCTTTAATTTTAAGGATTGTTAATGAAAATCTGTCCCTGGTGATCCCATCAACTTGGTATTTCTGTGCTTTCTGTGCTTTGTTAGTTAGTGATTTACTTAATTAGGCAGTTCCTAATTTAAGAAGTGTGTAGATTTTTTTATTCTGCTCTTTGAAGAGTGAGGATCACTTTAGATCTAAGGCTAATTCATATTCAGGTCAATATGGCAGTTGTTTGGTCTCCCTGTTCTCATTAGTATTAGCACTTGCTTCCTCCGTATTGTCCATCCTCTCATCTTCTCTAGTTCCATTATAGCTTGTCATATGGTTGTTTATTTGATTTTTCCCTTTTTGTACATTAAATCTCCAGGCACGGAGATTAAAGAAGTCTCTTCCATCCTTCTCCATTCATTTCTAACTTAAAATTCTTATCATCATTTATGCAAGTTCCAAACTGAGAAAAATAGTGCCCTGGCAGATGGATAACTTGCTTTTTTTCTTTCTTTTTTTTTTTTTTTTTTTTTTTTTTTTGCAGCAAAGCACAGAATCAACCTCTCAGCACATTTGTGTTAGTGAAAGAGGTGCGAAGAGAGGGGAGTCAGCCTTGGCATGTGGTGCCAGGTCTGCACATCCACACGTGCCCAGGATCAAGAGGCTTGGCCAAGCCCTCCTGCCTGGTGGATGAAAGCCAAGTAGCACCTTCTACCCTCTTATTTGCCCTGAAAAGCTACCATGATATTACACTGCTGTGTCTATTCAGAGAAGAGGAAGAATATATGGAACGACCCATGAGCCCCTCATATTGCATTATAGACACAACTGCTACTTGTTTGTATATGCAGTCACCATTATTCCTTAGCTGACATATTTGATTTGTGGCCTTTAAAATCTTCAAAGTAATGCTCTTGCTAATTGTTGTCATGCTACTGATTTTCATAGAGGCATTTTGCTCCATATGAATCCATTACTTTTAAACCAATTAATCATGCATCGCTGACTCAACTGTAATAGCAGTTTTAATATGAATACTCAAGTAGTGCTTCACTTCAGGGTTTGTCAACAGCTTCCACCTGAAGACAATTTCAAAGCCTTTAGAAACTGCTTAATATAGTTAGTTATTGGATGCTCACCAGTTCATAAGACCCTGCCCCAGCTGTTTCATATACTTTATGAAGAACAAAATCTTCTAATTAAGTAGATGAAAGAAAAGAAATAACATACCACCTAGGGGACTGAACATACATGATTATTAAGCATTATAAAAAATGAAGAAGGCATGCCCAGTTCAAAAAAAGGATTAAAAAAAAGCTAAGCAGAGGAACAGACCTTCATTACACTGCAACAGGGAAATGAATGGCACAGAGTTTAGGCCAATTTTTTTCCAGAATTGATACTGGAGTGATTTGCTGAAAGTGAGGTATAAAATTTTTGAAGCAGCTGTGTGTTATTTGCAGTTTGTCAGTCTGTTTTTGCCTCCCTTTTCAGGATGCCTTTGCGCAGGTATTCTCAGAGAGGCCCCGGCTGCCTCTCTCCTCCTGCTCTCCCTGTGGAGGCTGGATGCCTGTCATCAAACACGAGGAAGGGGCTTGCACGGCTGAAGCCAGTTTCCAAGAATAAGCCATGCCCACAGAAGGATTTTTTACACGTACATGTATATGTATACAAAGACTTTTCCCCATGCAGCAATTCAGCATGGTTTGGGATGTGATGTTTTTCACCTTCCTCACTGGCTTTCTAGTGTGGACCAAACTTCAGAGGACTCCCAGAGCTGCTCTGAGTCTAAGGACTTTTACCACTTAGGGGAGGCTGTTTACTACTGTATCAAGAGTGATCAAGCAGCCTGCAGACTCAGATCAACAGGCCATATGCATAGGCTATATGTCTGGGGAGCAGATAAGGATAGAGCCAGAGCATTGCACCCAACCACCCCAGACACAGAGGCACGAGGATAAAGGGGCTAGCTGGCAGCAGCTTTGGGATGAGGACCGCGGGAAAGCCAAATTTTCATTCCAGGTTTAATGTGACAAAACTCATGACAGAAATGACAGGACTTTTGTGGCTGGATCCTCCCACCCTCCCCTGCCTCTAACTTTTCTTGCCTGCCTGCAGAAACAGTCATCTTAACTAGGACATTTTCCAGCTTCTTCTGAAGAAAAGGCAAGTCTTTGAGTGCACCAGGAGAGGTATTTGCTCTTCAATGGGCAACAGCCACATTAGGAATATGTTCTTGCATACAAAATTCAAACTATAAGGAAGTAGCCATCACCTTAATATCAGCAGCAAAGCCAAACTGGGAGAGTTAGTCCATACTAAAATGGGCTCACATAGTCACAGGTCTGAGAGCAGAGATCTTAAACTCAGGCCAAAGAGGAGAAGAGTAGGCTGTGCAATTAAGAGCATATCAGACTAACCTGATTCGTATGTAAAGCTCTGGAATAATTTTTGAAGAAGAAATGATTAAACATGTGAAGGTAGATGGAAAATCAATGCAACATACCTGTCAGATGAGCCTGGTTTCTTTCTTGGAATTTATACTTGTATTTTTAACTATTCTTACTATGTATTACTAAGACAGACTAAAATCTCGTTTATCGAGACATCTGTGAAACATCTGCTATATAGCCACACATGAAGTTTTTTTCTTTTTTTGAGAAGAATAACTACAACCAATGTGGTGTGAGTAAAGATGCCTAAAGGGCAAATGACAGCAGGATGTGCTGGAGGGATTAGCAAGAGGTTAGAAGAGGACGATGTATAAAGTTTCCCAGGGACTGGTTTTAGGTGGTCCAGTTAAGTATTATCAATATTAATAGTGCAAGTGGACGAGTGCTGATGAAGTTCGCCAAGCACGCTCAGTATGGGGGAGACTGGCTGTCACACAGAAAGATGGTCCTGAGCACACAAGGAATAGGAGTGGAGCACTGTAACAGACAAGGACATGAGTTTTAGCAATAAAAATAAAAATGTGTGCTATAACCTGGGAATACCTCAGCTGGAAGAAATACTAAAGGAATGTGTGGATATATGTGTATGTATGCAAGTGTGCATTTATTTAAATATAAGCCTGTGTATATACACACACATATTCACAGATGTCTCCAAGCTTTGCAGCCATGATGAAGGCAGGTGAAATGTTGGGGTGGATCTGACAAAATAATGAC
This sequence comes from Dromaius novaehollandiae, assembly GCF_036370855.1. Classification (NCBI taxonomy): domain Eukaryota; kingdom Metazoa; phylum Chordata; class Aves; order Casuariiformes; family Dromaiidae; genus Dromaius; species Dromaius novaehollandiae. The sequence goes on along the minus strand of NC_088100.1, from coordinate 33,285,215 downwards.
GGCCACTGAGGTCTCATACAGTTCGAGTCACGTACGTGCAAGAACATTGAATTTTAACTGGACTAGACATGGGCAAGAGCTGTCGGGATGAGCAGAGCTATTCCCTCTATTTAGCAGAGAGAACCAGGACAGCTGGGTTTGTTTAGCCAAGCAAAGCCCACAGGAAGGATGAGGCTCCTCTACATCCAGGGAGTAAACCCTAGGAAGAGAAGATCTGTTTAAGATAAAGTACAATAATGGCACAACAACAAAATGGCATAAATTGGCCAGGAATACATTAGTTTGGAAATCAGGAGATGGTTTTTAACCACTAGAACAGGGAAACACCACAAAGTGAGACCACGATCATCTCAGATGGGATTTATGACACAGTGCGCTGGGGTATCAGACGATGCAAAAATCCTTTCTCGACTTGTATATCTAGGAAAAGTCACAGGCTAAGTAGCCCAACACAGACAATTTAATGTTTGGGCAGCTATAGATTTTGATATTTGGATAAAAGATGCTGGATTCAGTGATGATGCCAAGACCAACTTCAAGTGGACCCAATTTCATTGCAAATATTTTGCGTAGCTGCATTATCAGTTTATCAGCTGATATAAAAAATATATTGCAAGAAGAAATCTTTTGCCTAGGCTCTCTAATGGAGCCCTTAAATAAGTTCTCTTTACTTTTGTTGCTTGAAATAAATAAATAAATAAATAATCAACACAGAAGTCACTTCTATTGATTTTTCAGGGTATCAGTCAAAATGTAAAACGTTTCTGGCAGATGGCATTGTTCGTTATTTTCTGTGTGATTTCTAATAGACAATTAGATAATTAATAACAATTATACTTATTATTATTTAACATTTTTAACATATTAAAAATTATTATTTAATATCTATGTTGAAAAAAGATCTTCAGGCCTCAATAGCAAAGCATTACACAAAAAATATGCAGAGACAAAGGTAACATAAATAGCACTCTGTTGAAAAGGATTCTAGAGTCTTCTTCATTATGAATGATTAAAAAATAATTATGACAACTCACCCTCTGCCTAGGTGGGTAACAATACAACAGCACTGTTGTATCTGAGGCAGACTCAGTCCATGAGCTAGTGACTATGAGACATAAATACTGTGCGATTACTACCAGTATTGTTCACAGCATTTATCAGGAAGTTGTAAGCTCTTCTTTTAGACCACCATTCTTGGACATAAAGAGATAAGAAACACATCTGTGCAGGGAACAACTAAGAAATGTTCATTACCATTAATTTCTTCTCACCTTGTAAAACTTCTTCTGCAGTGAATATATTTGACCTAATTCTGCTATCAGTTACTCTAGTATAAACCTAGCACTATTCCAGCAGGATCAGTGAAGATGCTCCAGATTCACATCTGAGTATGAGAACTGAACCAGACAAACTATTTATGATAGAAAAGAGTTAAATGGAGCCTATTTCCTTTATATGAGTTATCGATGAATGGCCTGAATCATTGTTTTACTATTATTTAAAATTTTACAGTGATTTCAGCAGACCATCTTCAATGCTGGTCTGCTTGTGACAATTCACCTCTTTCTTGGTATGACTAGGCAAAAAACAAAGACAATATTGCTTCTGCAGCCAGAGTGGAAAATGGCACTTTTTAAACACAGAAGGACGACCTACAAAGTCTTTATGTAAGTAATAGCCTAAGCACATCTTAGCACAACCATTTAACTATTTCTTCTTCAATAAACAAACTATTTTTATGTAAATATTCACAAAAAGTCAGTTAAAACCTTTTTTTTTTAAATAGCAAGCATGCTTTTCACTTGAATGAGCAACCACACAAACGCATATGTATTCAGTATTTTCTCAGTGAGTAGAGATACTGACCAAACATTTCTCCATGGAGTATTGTTCCTGAGAAGCAGCTTCTGACTCCTTTACAGTTAGAAACAGTGTTATGCTCTGGAGTGTGTTGTGGCCTAAAAGGAGTCGTTTAGGACAACCTCCCTCCCCTTGGGACCAGCGACCAAGTTCGTGATGCTCTTGGACTGAATTAAGACGAAACGACCAGTTCTATGATTTATTAGCACAAAAGACAAGGCATGTGGCTAGGAACAATAACTAAATGGCGATTACTTCAACTAGATAAACAAGTCCTGTGCCGCACGTTTTGAACAGATCTTACCAACATTGATCAAAAAGAGGAGGGAGAGAGAGAGACAGAGACAGAGATCACCACCCATGGATCCGGCGGCGTCCCATTGATCCTCTTTACCCTGGATGTCTTGGAAAAGTTCGGAGCCAAATCAAAGAAAATTAAATAAATAAATTGTAATGATGGACATGCAGTAATTACAACTCAAGCTGGGTGCCTCCAAAGAGGGACCCCGAACAAAGAAATCCCTGGGCAATTATAACTTTCCAGTCTAAGCTCTCCACCCCTCACGTGGTAGTTTGGACTAATTGTAATATGCAGGTCTGGGGGCTCCTGCTCCTAATTGGGTCTCATCGCTGTCCCCAGGCAGGCTGTTTATCTTTACTGTTGCGGTTTCTGCTGATGGATGTATCTCCATTCCTCGGGTCCCGCCCCTGCCTCTCAAGGTCCTGACAAGGAGGTGGTAATTCCAGCAATTAGCACTGCCCCAGCAGTGACAGTAGGTGTTATCTCCCAAGGTCCTGACGAGGGGCAGATAGTCCAGACCCCCTACTTAACACTATTTCAGCAGTGAGAGGAGGCTTTGTTTCCCGGGGTCCTGGTGCCCAAGCAGGCCTTATTTCAAAGCCTTGACATCCTCCCTGTCTGAATGTGAAGCCCAGGAACGCAGACTGCTGGTAACTCCCTTATCTTTCCAGCCTCCACCAGCTCCGGGGCCCTGTCTCACTGAACTAGGAGTCCAGCAATTTCAGCTACTCATGCTAAGCAAGTTTTATAGAAGTTGTGCTAAGCGGCTACCTCTAGACAGCTGCAGTTCAATAATTTACGGTCCAAGTCCCAAAGTCTCCATCCAGTCATGGTCTGGTTCGGCGCAGGCTCGGTGTGTCCCGGGCGGTTGCAGGGAGACCATTTCAGGGGGCACAGCAGCTCCATCCTGTTTCTGCCGGAAACAGATGGAAACAGATGGCTTGGTCGGGGTTATGGTTTCCTGCAAAACCTGCAACGTGCGCAGCAAGGCTTGCATCTTATGTACCAAGAAATGTTTAAGGCAAAAATTCACTCATCTGTCTGCCACAGAGTGTTATTACAATTACAGCACTGAAGACATGTCATGATAACAAGAGTTAAGATTTTCTATGTATTTATAAAGTTCTACTCATCTCTTGTGGGTAGCAACATATTCTCAGGTACAAAAGAAAATGTCTTCAATGCGCAATGGTGATAGTATTATTTGTGTCTTAGAATTATGAATGCAGGATGACAAAAAATTTCTAAAGTACTGAGAAGTGATATGTTGCTTCAGAGATAATCCTCCAGGGATAACTCCAACTGTCAGCCTTAAAAATCTTCACATAGTGAATAAACATAAGAGCAGGAGGGCTGCAGGGAGAGAGGTAAAAAAGTTACACTGCATCTTTGCAAATATGACTCTTGTCTAAACTTTTGTTGATTGATTTGGACTTTACAACTCGCATCTTTCAAAGGTTTGAAGAAGTTGACCAAGGTTCAGTTCTGCCAGGTTTGGTCTAAGAAACTGAAGTTGTGGATGCACATGAAATATAGGAAGGGACTTGGAAGAGATTGTTTTCTGATTCTTACTTTTTTTTTCTGTACAGGAAAATTAAGTACTGTTTGAGCTGGAGAACACTAAATATCTACAGCCTTAAGGGGTCTGTTAGATAGGTCCATGCTCATTAGACCATATTGTTATTCCTATTAATTTTCCCTGAACTTCCCTGCTGTACTGTTGTTCAAGCTTTGCCACAGAACCACCAGCAAGCAGCACCACAGCTACCTATCAAAGCTAGGACCACTCAAAGCTTTCAGAGAAAAAGGTCAGAAGAAAAATGTGCCCCCAAATAACTGTTTCTTCTTCCATGTTCTGGTCAAATTCAGAGACAAACAGCTGCTAACTGAGAGTCACAATGCAGTGACAGCCTGTTATACACGATTATATACTAATATTAAATGCTGAGGTCAGACCTGATGTAGCCCCATCATCTGGAGAGCAGCTGCTCAACACTCTTCATCTGCCCTTTGACGCTGGGAAGACTGTCCATTGCTTTTGGGCAACGGCTGAGACCAAAGGGCTGAGACCTCTTAAAGAGAACCTGTGGAGTTAAAAAAAAAAAAAAAAAAAGTAACATCAAGCTGGAGAGGGACTGACAGGGACAGGAAAGAAGGAGAGGAAGAAAGCATTTCAGGAAACCACATTGAAAAGAAAGGAGTCAAATATAAAAGAGACCGCTGTCTTGAAAAAATGCTTAAGAAAACAATTAAACCAGCATTATAAAAAGATGAGGAGGTAAGGAAATATTAGATTGAAAACAAACCAACATATTTCAAAATATAAAAAAAGGTATCGTCCAACCAGGAGGAAGATCGGCACAGAGGGAAGGGAAAACAATGTAACCAGAATTTCAGTTTTATGGGAAGCTCCATTCAGAGAAGAGCTTAACATTCAGGCCTTGTTTTTCACACAGTGCTATTATAAAGCACAACCCAAGGGTTTTCCCTGACTTCCCCGGCTTGGGCTCACACAACCCCTCCGGCTGGAGCCGAGGCCGGCGGCAGCAGGGAGGCGCGGGAACCGCAGGCGCTCCCGCGGGCCATCGCTGGCCCTGGGGCACACTGGCACGTTTCGAGCATCCCAGTACCTGCCGGAGTCTGGCTATGCTCACTTGGCTGGGATAGCTGGAGGGCTGATGCCCCGAGGGCAAGGCCAGTGGCATAACGGTGCTTCTGACATTTCTAGCAATAAAAATAGCTAAGTGCATCGGGGAACCTGACTGGAAGAAGGGCGGGAGGCAATTCCAAACAAAACATTTTCCCTTCGTTTTTCTTTTCTAAAAACCATGGCATGGGTCCAAGAGCAGGCAACTCCGTGCATGTTGCTGTGGGGGATTAACCATTGGGGGATCAGTTATAGAAGGGTGCTTACAAATTTGTAGGTGTTTATTAATATTTTACAAGTGTCTAGCACAGTGGTTTAGCTGCTGTGTGGCTGATATCTGTCCTGAATGTACAGTTCAGTGACTGCAGGTTAAATACCTGTTGCACCTGGACCAATAAATCACTTCCATCCTGATTTGCTTTAAGCCATGTGAGCTGACCAGTTTCTCCTTGCACCATGGCTACATGAGGCAGTAAAGCTATAGGAGAGCTAGTGCTGTGCTATCCTTGCACTGCAGTAGAGGTAGTTGCAATGCTGCGGCCGCTCTCTCCCAGGAGGGATTTTACAGGCAGGATCTAGCCCACCTTTCAATGCTCTCCTGGCACTTGAGCAGAGCTACCTGCTGCACTCTTCTCATCTGGGCCCAGAGTAATTCATTGCTACCCCTAGTTTCAAAGGCACTTTTTTTTCCCTCTCTCTTTCTAGTTGCCCATAATGGCTGTGGGGTATCGGATTATTCTGGATAAAAGTTTCAGGAGGGAGTAAATGAACTGATGATTCTTAATAGCAGCTGTAAGAGCTATTGTCTTTGTTATTGTCATTTTGCTGCTGGACCATGACTGAAGCAACAACTACAGGCTGATCAGTTAGAGAAATGTAGTGAAATGCACAGCAACACTGACTATGTGCATATTAAAAAGGTACCTAAAATAGACTACAAAAGAATTGCAGGTCTCAGAATGTCACATTTCTAGGCAGGCGTCATAAAAAGAACCCAGCTTCCAATCACTGGTGATAAAAATCTTCATTATAGACCTAGCTAAAATAAATTTGCAAACACTTACGTTCCAGATCAGCACACATGTCTGCCTAGGCGGGACATCGCAAATGATTCATACATAGAAGAAAAATGGTCAGAAAGACTATATCTTTCTGAATATCTTATGAATATTTCCAGTGCATTAAAAAAAGGAGGAGAAGAGAAGGTTGCTTTGTTGACTGAATTCTGAAAAAGGAAAATTATATCTTTCTTAGGTCCACCATTAACTTGAAACCAAGGTACACCCTTAGAATATATATATTTTTAATGTAGATACAGAATATTCTATGTGGAGATGGATAGTGTACCATGTCATCCATTCTGCCTACAAAAGCAACAGCTAACTTTGCCCTGAGTTATATTACATAAACATAAAATGTACCCCCATATGTTCTGCAAATTGCGTGATGCTTTATTTGAGCAGTGACCCCAGAATATCCTGTATCCCCTGTCATCCTGTCATCCCATATTGACTTGCTTCTTTGGGCCAGAGGTGTTCCTGGTGGCACTTAACTTCACAGTTCGCTGATTGTCAACTATAACACTATCCTATGGAAATGAGTGTTGGAAAATCAATAGTTCTTTGTTGATTAATAACTGATTTTCCACCAGTCAAAACATTTGTGCTGATATGTTGCATTTATCCAGTCGTAATAGATGGTGCAGGTCACATACAGCTTGAAGCTCCACTCACAAAACACCAGCCTCAAACGCTCCTTTTTTTTTCATTCTTCAAAGTCTTTTCACAGGAAATAAAGTCACAATAAGCAAAGAAAATGAAGATGCCTCAGATGCTCTGCTCTTAAGCCCACTGGCATGTGCGCGCACCGGGGCTTCCTGCTTCCCACTAGATGGTGCTGCAACATTTAATTTGCAATGGGTGAAAGTTTGCAGGAAATTAAGCAAACCTGTGGGGATGTGCACTGAAGGCGAACGGATTGTAACTGAGCGGAGTTAAGTCTTTGGCTTCGCTGGGCTGCGGTTTTGCCTGACTGTAGACATTTGAATGAAAAGCTGGAGCTTAATGGAGAGTTATGGCAAGCCCGCTTAGTTACACTTGCCTGAGCTGGACACGCACATTTCTGCATTAGGCACCTCCTAAGGTCCCTGTTGAATATCAAAGGCAGCTGTTTACTCAGTAAGTATCAATTAATGTTCTGCTCTAAGCAAATTATTTTAATATGTGCAGTTAACATTCATAATGGTCTTCACGGTTTACTTTGTTAGTTTAAAGCATGTTAGGTTTTCATTCTAGACTATTTTATCACCTCTACCATCTGTCTAACCTCACTGTACTAGTCAAGGAGGAGCTACACCAGAGCTCAGCCCTGCTAAGTCCAGAAAAACATCAATACATCTCACAGCGAGACATCCCAAGGAAGTAAGAGACAGAGTACGATGGGGTGGATGAGGCTTAAGACCTAAAATCAGGTGATAGGGGCTCTTAATCTGTGTCTCATTGCACTGTCTGTAAAATGGGGACTGATATTTCTCCTTGATCACAGGCAGGGTGTGAATCTAGCTCAGGCTCTGGCATCCTTAGGATCTGTGAAACTACAAAGGGTTGTTCACTCTCGGAGAAGTGAAGTACTCTTTGCATGGATAATTAAAAAGCACTCCTGCATTTTGCAGATCTCTGCGGTAGAATTTCATTAACGTAGCTTTTGTAAAAGTCTGCTCCTGCTAGCACAGGCACATAGAGATGTGCGTTGAAAGCTGCTCTCACCACTGCTCCCCTCCTTTTGGAATTAGCAGTTCAGCTGGCCACCTGTGTGCCTTGCCTCCCCGCAACCTGGCTCTCTCGAAGGCATAAACCAAGAGAAAGGTCATGATGGACAGTGAGATCAAATGATTCATGGGGTCTGAATGTGAAAGACTGTTAGACCATGTAATTTAATCCTTGTTTAGTACAACCCCTTAAATTTACTCAAGTTCTCCTCTCCTCAATATGTGTATTGGCGAAGTATGTTGTCTTGCAGGGTATCCAGCCTTGATATGAAAACCAAAAATGGGAAGGCCACCACTGTCTTCTGCTGCATTACTGCAATGACTTTGGCTTTATCTGTCTGCCACTGGTTCTTGCAACACCTTTCTCCACTGGTTAAAAGAGTTCTTTAGTACCCAGTTTTTGCTTCTCTTCAAGGTATTTATAACTGCAACCAAGGCAGCTTGGGTTATGTCTCCCAGCAAGGAGAAGAAGGCTTGTCCTTTGCTATAAAGCAATCTCTCCAAGCCTTGCTTCAGCTTCACAAGTCTTTCTGCACTGCTCACAACTTTCCAACAAATGAATGTGACCACCCTTAGTTCTTACAGATGAACAGCATCTGTGTATGACATGTCAAATGGAAATGTTGCTAGTACGTGCAGCGATGTGAAGTCAAAGGTCCTGTTTCTTATTCGCAATAGAGACCTTTACCTAACTCTGGCAAATTACATTACATTTACATCCAATTTATTGCTCCTCTAAGATGCCAATGTTGTAAAGGGGCCAGAGTGTAAATACAGAGTAGACTCTCATTTATTCATATTGACTTAATACTAATATACTGGCCACACTCTTAGGGTTACTGCACTCTTGCTTCTTTTGTACTATTAGGAGTACACACTAACTAGCACTTACATACTCTAAGCCTGCTGTGCAAGCATTTTGGTATTTTCTATTGTAGTACAAAGATTTATTTCTGTCGTCTTTTACTTAGTGAGGGCAGGGGTACAGTTCCTGAGGGGCTGCTGCTATGTTTTAGAGTGGAGGTGGGAGACCTGATTCACTTCTCTGCAGACCTCTGTTAGCATAACTTCATTCACTCAGTCAGTGGATTCACTCCCGATTTATGCCAGCATTAATAAAATAATAAGAATCAGGCCTGCTGCTTGTGCCCTATATTACCCCCTAACCACCTTGCTAAGACTTCCTTGATTCTGCACTTAGAAATTTCCTTTGTTCCTTTTCAATATGTCATTAGTAACAGCTAAACAGGGGCCCTGAAAGGCAATAAATAAATCTGCATTTCTAAGCATGGCTGATGCTTTCATTCCTTAAAAACACTTACATGTGGCAGCTACTTGCCTGAGTCATTAATTCCCCTTTTACAGAGACTGCCTCCATTATTTTTATGCTTTGTCCTTGATGTTTGCTTACATTGTCCCTGTTTTCCATGTCAGAGAGCACAAGGTGCTGTACCCCATTAAGGATGACTAATACAGGGACAGAGAGAGAAAAAGAGAGATTAAAGCAAAAAGAAATGCATACTAAAAATATTGTGTAGTACTTAACAGAAAACCCTGCTGCTCAGATGAAAGCAATCTGTGAAAGGAGACTCTGACTATTGGAAAGTGAATGCACATGACTGAGGTGGAAATACAATTAAACCACCAGAGTAAAATAACAGAAAATGTAGTAGTAAGGTTAATAATAAACTCCAGTCATGAAAGCACAAAGTGTAGAAGGGAAATTACACTGCCACTCACAATCTCTTTATTAGGGAACTCATTAAAACCAGAGCAGTATAACTTCTTCCAATTGAAAATTTGGAGGTGCATGAGCAGGTCCCTGATGCAAAAACGTAACTACTTCTGACTTCCCAGAGAATCCCGTGTGGGCACAAAGGAGGAAAGATCCCTCTGACGATGCTAATGTAATATTTTCATTAATTGCTTTATACGCCTACTATGTGCATGCCTCACAAACACAGCTTATTGCTCAGTACTACTCCCTTTGCTTTCTTTTATCTCATGCTGCCTCTCATATCTTGCGATTTAAAGGCTCCTATTTCAATTTCATGGCAGATCAGTAGCAAAATCTTCCCTCCTCTCTGGTTCAGCCATCCTAGCTCATTTTGCTCTTGCTTCACCAGTGTGCAGATCCCTTCATCTGTCCTGGCCTTCTAGCTTCATGCTTCTTACCCCCAAATTCCCTCTTTTGATTCCTTTTCCCCCTTCTCCCTTCTTGCCTCTGCCTTTACTTAAAAGCAAACCTAGGTCTCAGTATGCAGCTGGTTCACAGTGTATCAGGATATGGGGATGTAAAAAGACCAGAGAAATCAGGACTTTTGGAGTGGAGGAGGACACTAAGGATATACAAAATTAGAATAAGGGTGTGTGTATGTGTTTCTGTTGTATAATTTTCTGCCTAGCAAAAAGGAAAATAACAGTGGCAGAAATTCCTGGTGAAAACAACACATTTACGAAAACATTTCAACCTTATTTTTTATTAAAAGTGAATGTTCTGTCAATATAATTTGCTGAGACTCGGAGACCTTTAAATAATTAGAATAACTTTTCTGCATCTAATTTGAAAAGTGCAAGGGTTGCCAAAATAGATGTTGTTCTTTCATTGTATTCCTCTGGGGGTATATTATAAGCACACACTCAAACATGCATTAATATTTAGAGCTTGTAATCCTTAGCTCTTATTCTCCAACTAGAGAAACTCAAGATGAGGAGATCAGTGCAAAATTTTACATAGGGATTGCTTTTCGTCTTTTTTGTTATAAAGTATTTTAAATGATGCAGGAATGCTACAGTGCCAAATTAAATGTAATCTCGATTTTTTAAGCACATATGTTAAGCCCTCAATTGCACAGAGAGAGACTTGCAAAGACACAGCTGGAGTTAGGTGTGCAGTCCTTGGTGACTTTCAAAGCCCTTGTAAAACCTTGTTCAAAGCTGCTAATGGTGCCCTCTGTTTTGAAAAAAAAAGCATGTGTCCTAACTTTCTATGAACTTTCTAGATGTAAAAACATACTTCCTCTGTGTTTATTTACTGTACCTTTCTGTACTTTTAGATTTTAAATATTCTGGAATAGGGATTCTACTTCTGTAAAACATGTTTCTGTATGATCCACCACGCTCCACATGACAATGGGTAACTTACAGACAATATCTGTAGTATTTCTGTAACTGTGTGTTGGTGGTCTAATATATGACTAATACATTGGTGATGTGGTCAGTTTACATTGCCTGTAAATGTTTGATAGCATTGTTTCAACAGCCTTTGCCTCTACGCAGTGTTGCAGGCGCACCTGGACCAGGCTGGTGGAGATCAGCAACACACACACTCCCAGGCTGGTCCTCCCTCCTGGGGAGATCTTCTCTCCAGGGAGGCAGCTTTTCCTCTTCGCTGCCTCCACAGTGAGAGTTAATATTCTCCAGCTGATTGTCCTGTGCTGAAAAGGGAAATAAAAGGTGAATATAAGGGTAGCAGAAGGCAGCTGAAGCTGCTACGCCCCGGTATCAGCAGCCCTGGGATTAGACTATCACACATACAAGGAAAAGCCAGAGAAAAGGAGAAAGTCAGGGAGAAATATTTATGAGAGCAGAGCTGGCTAACATTTCATGGTATCTTAATTTCCATGTTGGAGATACTTCTGAAAGAGGCATAAGGGCGAGCAGCAGCTTCATTTTCAGAAGCTTCCCTTTGCTCCAGCCATTTGTTTGACTTGCCACTGGCAGGATTTGGGCTTGCATACTATTTTCTCTTTTGGTTTTGCTAGATCCTTGCATCCTGGGGAGGCCTTGGGGAGCTGCTTCCCCTTTCGCCTGCGTTTCTTGATGCTGCTGTCTATTTTTCTGCAAATTGTTTTCTCTGCTGTTGCAGTAGGTCTTCACACTTAAAGTTTTTTCCAAGATTTACAATGCTACAGTGGCCCCCAGTAAGAATACACTGGAAGCAAAGAAGTTTGTATGAACCAAATCTGGACAAGAGAAAGTGTATTTGAGAGCTGTCATTAACACCCAGCTCATAGCAGCATGGTGGTAAAGACAGACTTTAAATCCTCTCATCATAAGAGAGCTCTTCTATGGGGCAGATCTAACAGAGCACTTGGTGCCATGCAGTGGCATCGTGCGGCCATGATGCCACGTGGCCTTGGGAGTGGGCAGCGTGGTTACGTCCCTCCACCGTGCACAGGGCAAGCCTGGCCCCTCAAAAGGCCCACCCAGGAGGGCAGGCTGGGAGGAGGAGGGCCATGATGCAGGAGGGTGCCTCCTGCTAGCTGGGCTCCAGGCACACCAGCTCTATCCCAAAGGAAGCACCTCGAGCTATGGGTTCATAAACTGAGGAAAAAAATGTAAATGGCTGGAGAAGGTGCAGCCCATATTTTATTTAATATCTTTATGATTAGCAAGACCTCACTTAGAAAGGAGAAATACGGGGCCAGAGCTTGCACAGCCCTTGAGGGTTCCCAGCAATGCCTGCTGCCTCCTTGGGGGGACATTGGGTCGCATGAAAGCACTTCTTTCTCCCTCCCTGGGCCCAGTTCCTGCCTTCGCTGCTGTACAGTGGCATAGTTTCAATGATTGGTAGAAATCACGTTTTCTTTCTTCCCTTCTTCACTGGTGTGCCTAGCATATACCCTCCTAGTGGGAGGTGCTTCTTGAAGGTGAGAAATGTGGCCTTAAACCATTCCGGCTGGGTGTAGGCTGAAGTTAATTGCTGAGCTACTCAGTCAAGGGCAAAATGAGTTTGGGGAACATTAGAGTCAACAGGGAAGTTTTCGGAGAGTTTAGATGTTTGCAGGATTAAGCTGCTGCTGACAAGAAAGGTTTGGGGATGGCTTTGGGTCATAATGTTGGACTTAGGAAAATCAAATCTTTTCATAAGCTCTAATCTTAATAGTGGATGGTAAAAGGGGAAGAATCACTGGTGTGCTTTTCAACTGACTGTATAGTTGTACGGCCACTGAATTTAATTCTTTTCTAGTTAAGTTTAAGGAGAAACATTTGAAAAATTGTAAATAAGAAGTGACAGAATCCAGACCTTAAACACCTACTCTGATAACCCAAGAGAAAGCTTGTAATAAAGAGGAAAATAATCCTTTGACAGAAAATAAACGTTAGAAAAAAAACATAGGCAGAAGCTGAACATATACTGAGATTCAGTGGGAAGAAGAGGCCTTTCCTCTGGGACCACAATGGGATCCAGGGATTATACCTGAAAGAAAAAAAAACCAAACCCACTCTCAAACCTCCTCCTGAAATTGTGCAGGCATTTTGAGATCCCAGAAGGCGTCCTGCTTCCTCCTGCAGTGGGTGAGGTACTCAGGATATGGCTTTCTTAGCTATGAAATTTAAATAACTTAACTATAAGTTGCTTTACAAACAGCAGCTGGTATCTTGTATTTTAGTCGGAGTCGGTGGTGATGTGTCCAGGTTTCCTGGAAATGCATTTAGAAAGACTTCTATTGATTTAGACCTTCACACAGATCTATTATTCCTAGCAAAATTCTGTTTTTTCAGACTATGGCTGTGCCAACGAATTCTGTATTACCTATCAGACAGGGTACTTGACAAAACCAGTTTAAGGAAGATAGAGACATTTCATTTGGTTTAGACAATAATGTAAGAAAATTCTTCTATTCTGGATGTTTGATTTTATTTTCCTGCTCCCAGTTTCACCTTACACCGCAGACAGTGCTCTACTGTGAGATTGGTAGGAGTAACTGAGTCTGACTGTGACACATGGTAGAGCTGTGAATTATTTTCGCCCCGGCCTTGCAATAAACTCTGTGCAGGTATAGGGGTCTATCTGCATTGGACCTTAATAATAAACCCATTTAATCTGAATTCCTATGTAAGTCATGCAGAGAGACTGCTGGCTACCTGTGAGGCTCCTCAGTTGTTGGAGGCAAAAGCTGAGCTATGGGAATCCCCCAGAAACAGGAGTCCTACAGATGAAGAAGCTTTTTGCCAGCCTTTGCTGGAGTTGGGGGAGAAATAATTTGCCTTCTGCAGGATGCATTGGCCTTTGTTTAGAAGACCAGTAGGACCATTTCTGCTAAGATACATTTTGGATTTGTGGCTAATAAAATCCTGTTATCCTTTTATGCTATCCATTAAATGAGAGCATTGACCAGAACTCTGTATTGAACAGGTTTGACAGTGAGACCCTGGGCAAATGAAAAGGGGAAGGGCAAAGGAAAAGGCTTCTCACTGATGAGGTGCCCTGTAGCAGGGCTCTGCGTCTGTCTGAGTGCCCTGGACTGGCATCACCTCCTGGCCCCTTGGAGGCTGCAGGGCCTCTGGGGGCTGCAAAGAGCCCCCTTCAGCAGGCAGGTGCTGATGGGGAACAACGCAGAGCCAGGCAGAAGAGTCAGCTCTAATGCCCATCTATTTCCCGTGTCAATCCTGTTTCCTCCTTTTCTTCTTATGCCTCCAACGCTCCCCTCCCCAGTCCCCTACAAAGTTCTCTGTTTTCTATCTTTCTTTTTTTTTTTCTGTGTTTCGGGGAGAGTTTTTCTTTGAGGGGACCCAGATAATACAGTTCAGTCTCCCACATTTCTGGGCTGGACCTTGAGCTAGTGCCATTCAAATTCTTCAGTAGGTAACACTTAGATAATTTTAATTCAGTGAAAGCTTTTGCCAGCAGCTCCTGTCAGAAAAGTAACATCACTCCCCTTATGTTTACTCTACCTGATCTTTATTTTTTGAAATCTAGGAGACTGGACAACATTTATTTGGTGTTTGTTCCTATTTAAAATTTTATATGTTGCTTATATTGCGTAACTGTCTGCTTCTTTTTTACGTTTTATCCCTACTGTAATGCTAAGAAATCATACAAGCAACCTTTATTTCCAGATGGCTATAAGCATTTGAAGAGAAGGTTCGAATAATGAAAAAGCCTGTTTTATTGCATTGCTGTCTATAGCAGCAATATCTAGAAGGTCTGAAAAGCATGTAGCTCCCTATAGAGGAGAAAATGCCTTTTTATCACAAAAAAGCCTATTTAGCACTGAATGAAGTCTTTTATTTTTCTGAAGGAGCTTAAAAAAACCCTTGTCCTTCCCTACTTTTCTACCTCTATGTTGTAGTCTCTTATTGTCCCTGTTTCAAATTAGATTATGAATTCTTTGTGATCGCAGCTTCTTGTGCTCATAGTGCAACTAGTACAGTGAGGCCTTCATCCTGTGGCATTATCCTTCTCCTGCAAAGGGGCAATGCTCAAATATGGATGAATGCTTTTATTTATACTGTAGTCATATGAATGACACAACGTGAATGTCCTATTGAAAGCTTTGGACAAACCGTGGCTGATAGTCTAACCTGCTAAGTCGGTGGCAAAGCTACCACCAACTTCTAGAGAGCTGAAATTTCACCTTGAAATTCTGATGACTCTTAGCATCCAACCTGACACTGGGAATATGTCAGTATGCATCAATAAGGAGAGCCTGGGTATTAGTGAAAGAACTACATCCAGGATTTAATGTGATGTTTTGCATCTATCACGTAGGAAAACACTCTAGCATAAGAAGGAGGAGCTGTGTAAAAAAAAAATTCCTGAAAAAAATAATTGTACAAACATAAATTTGACATCAGTCACAGAAAGCTGGAAGAGCAAGAGAAACGTGAACAAATAAGGAAGAGCATTGATAAGTGGTGTTTCCAAGTAAGGATGTTAACTAGGTTGCAAAAGTATTTTTATCTTATGTTCAGCCTGTGCAAATTTCATTCCTGCATGCTATAAATAAAAGTAGAGGTGAAGACAATGAATTATGAGGGAAAGAAAGGACTAGCAAACCCAGATCTTAAAATGATATATAATTTAACACTTAATCCTTGAAAAGTTTCTGAGAAAGAGGAATGACTCAGACCTTACAATAAATGGTGATCTATAAAGAACTGATCTCTTCATGGGATGACTTTGGTGACTGTGACTCCATCTCTACATTTTTAATCTAGCTAGCAAGTGTTATGAAAGTGAATTTAATATATTTATCATATGGAGCTCAGTGTGGAATTTGAAATCACTGTGCTGTGCTTGACCTGTAGGGGGGTTGTATATTGCTCCATAGGAGAGGTCTTCTGAAAGTCTACATTTTTAAAGTAATATGCAAAACTGACCTTTCATGAGGTTCCTTTTTCCCTTTATTCATCACAAAAAAGTTAGTTTTGACCAGATACCTCTTGCAATTAATTTCAATAAGAGCACTGGAGCAAAGGCCAGACTATTTAGATAGGATAGCTGTATTCATGTCAGCTGGCTCTAAGGAAATTTACCCAAGAGCATTTTAGGAATTATCCTGAGCAACCTCTAAACTGTTAATGAACATTTCTGAGAATTGCTGGAGGAGAGGGGGTCCCAGAAGACTGGAAAAAGGCAAAGAAGATCTATCTTTAGGGCAAGACTAGGAAAGAGACTGTGAGGCTTATGACAATCAATGAGTTTAACTTCAGTTGCTAGAAATACTCACTAAACAGTCACAAACCAAACAGACAATATGCAGTTTTGTTAAGAGCAAATTACGTGATACCATCCTAACAAAATTCTTTAATATGGTTAGAAACCTAGCAAAGTAGGGTGAATCACAGCTAAAATTTATATTGACAGCTTTTGATGATCTCACCTGATGTTTTCATAAGCAAGATAAGGAAAATGACCTTGACAATTAGACAATTATGAGGTGGATATCCAACTGACTGATAGCCTCTACTTGAGTTTATTGTTTACTTAATTCAGAAGATAGATGGAAGAGGTTGAGCCCTGTAGAAGTTTGCCTCAATCTGATCAATTTTATTCTGCTGCAGAAAAAGATCTAGAAGATTGCAATGGAGCACAACTGAAAGTACAATATATAGCACTGCTGCAAGACATTCAAATGCCCTTCTGGGGTGCATTAACAGGCAGAAAAATATAGGAAGTAGTTCTTTTACTCTGCTTGACACTAGTGACCTCAGCTGGAATATTGTGTCCCGTTTTGGGCTGGGTATTTTTGGAAGAACATACCTCTGTGCATCATGGGGTTCAGAGGTGAGCAACACAAACAGTAAGAAATATGACTTCTTGGGAATGGTTGGAAGAACTGTGCTGTATTTTCTAGAAAAAAGACAGGGATGATGCAAGTCTTCACATATACAAAATACATACTCTACCTCTAAAACTGGTAGGCAAATAAGTAATCTTGATTGCTGGGAGTAAAGATAATTTAGATTAATCTTACAGAAAGAAACACCTTGAATTGAAGGGACAACTGATCATTGGCTATCTCAAGGGCTGATGGCATCCCCTGCAGTGGAAATTTTTAAGAGCAGCTAAGGATGGTGTAAATCTACCTGATTTTGTCTCAAGAATAAAGATAGCCTAGATCAGGGTGGCTCGTTCTGCTGACCATCTGTAGACTGCCTGGACAATTTTTCCAGCCTGCTCCCAGCCTCCTCAGAAGTAGGTTGTGAACTGCTCAGGGGTGGCACCCTCTGCCCAGCTCATAGTTTCATAGAGATCCTTCTCATACGGTGGGTGCAGGTCAGCTTCCCTGCTTAAAGGAGGACTAGAGCCATTCGGAGAGGACAGTGGTTGGGAGCAGGCTGCTGCCAGTGCAATTCATCTAGCTTGGAGTTCATTCTCAGCTCAAGACTGCGGAATATCGGGTAGACAGGAGAGCCAAGGAAAGGTTGTGTGAAATACTTGGGTAGTAGCAGCGTACCCCTTCAACTGCAACCAAAGATGACTGAGCAGATATTCCTGGAGTCAAGATTTCCCTACTGAGGTCCTGGGACAGCGGGTGACCCGTGTGCCTACAGTTCAGTGGTCCATAACTGGCCTACATAATCATCATATGGTTGTTCTACATTTATTTGATACATACATTCTATACATCTATTTGCCAATAAAGTTAGATGGTAGTCTGGGAAATATTCCAAACTTTGGCACTGATCCACTGGTTCAAAATGTGTGGAAATCATTGGATGAAATGACCTTTTGAGGTCATTTTCAACCTTATACAGCAGAGATTTCTCTGAGGTAGTAGAGTAATTTCACTCTTCTTTGGAGTAACAGCAGGAGTAAAATTGGAAGAGCAAATAATGGATAAAAAAATGTCATAGTTTCAGTATCTGTTAATGATATAGCAAGTTCATGCGACTTCTATTTATGCTATATATAATAGTGTGTTAATGCAGACTTGAGAGAGATGGTGTATTAACTTATGCCATTTGAGAACTATATAATATCTCATCTTTAGTGAAAATTTCTGGCAAATAGCTAAACTGTTAAATTGTATTACTTGAGAATTACAAATAGTGTAATCTGGGGGGAAGGTTGTGACAGGTACAACTACTTGCCTTGTCTTCTCACACAGGATGAGATGCCTTATTCTTCTCAAATGCCGTAACTAGCCAAGGATTTGTGATAGATTAATATTCTTTAAAACAATATTATAAACCTGAATCATTACAATTTCACCTGTGAGGAAAGAAAAGAAATAAAAGTTCCTGCATATGGTATCTCACTGACACATACTGAAGTTCACCCTGCAGGGCAGGAAATCTGCTGTGGAAAAACCCAATTTTAATGCTTCAGGACTTCAGATGTGTGAAAGACAAGATATCGTTACATTGACACTTAGGGCTGGATAAGGGCATATTTTTACTTGGGACCTGCTACTGTGCTTATCAGAGAAATCCCCTGGCATATAAAGGTCTGGCACAGCCTGATCTAGCTGAGAATATACCGCAGGCATTATCTGAAGCTACAGTCCTACTTGAAAGCCTGAGCAGAGCACTACATGGGTGGCCTATCTCTAACGCAGGATAGTGCTTTCATCCAGCCCTAATAATTAAATGGCAGAGTATGCTACCATGTTTCTGTTGCCGTATCCAACCCTCACCCTTAAAATGATAAGAAATCAAAGTGTCTGAACGTGAAGAGGAATGTAAGCTGTTCACATAATCACTGTTTACATTCTGTTAGAGGTGACAAAATCAAGAAAAAAATTGTCAGTGTTGATAAAGAGCATATCAGTAAACAGTAGATTAAGCAGGACACAGAGAGCATTGCAGCCCAATTATACATAATTTGCCATGGACATGGTTTGAGAAAGAAATGCACACAATGACTTAGAGAAAATTGCTTAGCTTGGCCACATCCTTATTAACAAGACAGCAGTGCCTGAGGGCAAACTGTCCTTGAAAAATATCTCCTGGAAATAATAGTGTGTCATCATCCTCTGCCTTGTGATGAAAAAGAGGCCTTTCCTCCCATTCCTCAGCCTCTCTAAGTTTTGACCGTCACTGGAGCCTCTTCAAAATCTACCTGACCTACATGCTTGCACACAGCTGCTTTGGAGAGGCAGGGTCTACACCGTTAATTGTTACAGGCCTTCAGCAGTCAGTTTTTCAAGATCTATGTAGTAACTTCCTCCTACTTCACAACCATGGCACTGTGGATCTGGGAGGCTCTGATCCACAGGATCCCAGAGACTGCCAACTTTGACATACCTTTTATCCAATTAGCATTCTTGCATCCTGCCTTATTCCCACCATTCACTCATGCATTGACTGCAAGCACAGAGAAAAATCAACCATATTGCCAGAGAAGTGAATGTATAGGTCTACCAGCAGTCTAAGGAAAATGACTTTACAGCTGTACTTTATCCCAGCTGTTTATGAAAAGTGGGCATTTTGTTCCACCACACCTTCAGCAATGGTCCCATGAGGTATTTTGTTCATCACATTTAAACATGACAATCAGCTTTCCAGGAAGTTTTCAAAATCAGAACATACTGAGGTGAATAAAGATGGTGACTTGCTGCCCATCGTCTTCATATCATGAAAAAGGGATATGAAAAAGTTTTACAATGCCATTAAAGTAACATGAATATTAAGGACAGAGTGCCAAAAAATGATAGCCTAGGAAAGACTGAAAGGTGCAATGCCTTTTCTAGTGGCTTAATCTTTCCTTAAAAGATGAACTGTGATCCATTGCCTAATGGACTTCAAAATGAATAATCAGAGAATACATGAGGAATGGCCAGAATAGAAAGACAATCTGTTAAGGAATATTTGGATAAGTTAGGAAGGACTCAAATTACCTTGGCCTTTGACAAAGTCTCAGAAATCTCTGAGCACTTTGTGACTTCCTGGGAAACAGGTAAAATCCCAGAAAACTACAGAAGGATAGCCATATTACCATCTTAGAAAGGAGGGAGTAGGTTCATGTAAAGAGTATTTGGCTAGGAAACGGTATGGTAGAAAAGGTCCTGTAATGGATAACAAACTGAACATAAGCAATCACTCTGGGATGTTTGAATAGGGGTAACATATGGAAAACATGGGTGATAAATACTGTCCTTCACATGGTAAAGTCTTGGTCAGAGCAGTATTTCTAGTATCAGGGTCCATGTTTTAAAAAATACATAGGTGTAATGAGAAGACATTTCTTTATTAAGAAGGTAAAAAAAATTCTATAAAAAATTATTTTTTTGTAGAAAAGTGGAGATGAAGGGAAAGGTCAGGTGTTAATTGTGTAAAAGACAGCTATAAACAGAGAAGTGGTCAGTTATTTGCCATTTGCACTGAGAAACTGACCTCTGAACATATAGGAACAATAAGGATTATGTTAAATATTAGGGAAACTTTCGTGCTGTCAAGGCAGTTTGGTACTACACCAGGAGACATTTGGATCCTCATCATGGGAAGTTTTAAAAATAGGTTAGACAAATATCTCCTTGCGTGAGATCAGCAGTTGGACTATATAACCTTTTGTGCCTGGTATCTCTATAATTTGTTTCTTCTAGCACGTACCTTGATTTTTAAGCAATCTATTTTGTGGCACATTCAAATTCCTGATACAAGCTCTTTGTTTTGTTGGCCATATGCTTTGGAGCACAAAATTGTGTGCTGTGCTTGACAAACTGAAAGGCTCCAGGGACATCCTGTTGGAACAATACAAAGAAGAAATACTAGGAAGGTGAGTGAAGAAGAAAGGAAGAATATATTAGCTACCCAGCCCAGGGGAAGTGTTGCAAATATCACCAACCAGTTTCTCTTGTCTTTGAGCCCAGCTAATCAGAGGCTGACTTTGCAAGCTCAGCACAGGGGTACTGTGTAACATGTATATTCATGGTATTGTGACCACTGCAGGGGTTTAAGGAGTATTTCAGTGTGGGAGAAGACACCGTGAACAGATGGAAAGGCAGCAGTAATCCACAGACATATTGATAAGGCATGCAGGCCAACTGGGTGCTGACCAAGCCCAGCTGTCCCTCCCTCTGGTCTAGTCTGTTTGGGAGAAAAAGAGGCAGTTTCAAGTTAACACTCTGTGTATGATTTTCTGGCTAGTGTTGATGTAGTGTGACCATTTTTCCAGACTCTGTCTTATCCATAACCAAGATGCCATCTTCACTGCCTAGGAACTGCAACCATTCAGAGTCTGCACCATGATGCAGCACAGTATTTTTTCCTCTTGGTGCTGAGTCTGTGTAGAGAAGGCTGCCTCTGGTAGAAAAAAGTGAGCCTAGGGAGGAGAGAGAAAAAGGTGCCTGCTCTCCCCTAGCCATGATAAATCCTCTGCTGTTCTGGGCCTTCATGGTTATTGGACAGAGATTGTATCTGCACACATGCCCTTTTTATGTTGCCTGCCCAATAAGTCTCATACAGTTCTTATGTAATTACTCATATGGTAAGGAAGAGGGGCTTACTTTGCCTCAGCCTAAATCTTTTCCTAGCAAAACTCAGCTGAACAGAAAACCACTACTTTAATACTAAAAAGTGCTTGCAGAGAAGTTTGCTTCAGTTTAGCTATATGAGTTTAAATTCGCATCCGGTTACACTAGAGCAATTTGTTGTGTGACCAAGGCCTTATCACAGAATCACAGAATAGTTGGGGTTGGGAGGCACCTCTGGAGATTGTCTGGTTCTATCCTCCTGCTCAGGCAGGGTCACCTAGAGCAGGTTACCCAGGACCATGTCTAGTTGGTTCTGAATATCTACAAGGATAGAGGCTCCACAAGCTCTCTGGGCAACTGTTCCAATTTTCAGCCACCCTCACAGTAAAATGTTTTCTTGTATTCAAGTAGAAGTGGTATGTAGGTCTCAACACTAAGGCATCCAGGATGTAGGAGGTCTAAGAGAAACTGGAGCAGAGCAGACCCTTTAACTTGTCAAGGCAAAAAAAACAAAAAAAAAAACCAAAAAAACCCCACAACTCTTTTGAAAGGCTCTTATAAAAAAAAGCATGTGTGGTGAAAGAAACCCTTTTTGTTATGAGAAATGACTGGTAGTAACCTGGAGCTGTTTCTTGTCTAATGGCATTTCAGTGAGTTTGCAGTGCCTTAGTGCAGCATTGCTGTTTCAGACCCAAAGAAAAGACTGTATGGATGAAAGTCTGTCTGCTTCATTTTTATTTTATTTATTTTATTTTTTTTACTCTCAGTCAGTCTGCTAGAAGATACTACTTCTTAACAGGCTTGCCTCACATATGTTAGGACACTAGGGCTACAGCAACATTACCTCATTAATACAACATTACATTACAAACAAAACACCGAATAACACATTCCACTCTGTCAGTATCAGGGCCAAGGGTCAAGTAGCCTCTTTTCATTCTGAACCTTTTTCATACAGCTTTTAACTTACATTGTTCACATATCCAAGCTCTGCTCGAAATACAAGCAAACTGGCCAGGTACCAGGACTCAGGTGGAGCTCAGTGACTTCTGAAATTAGTTATATGAATACTGGTGAGGGGCAGCCAAACAATGTAATGATGATCCTCTTAATATTATCTGAAAAGGTACATTCAAAAGAAAACTGAAATTGTAAATGCTGAATCATAATGCAAGTGCTATGAGAGACCAATTTAAGGTTCAGCCGGCAATCTTATTTCCTATCTTTGAATGCTTGATTTTGCATTTCTGTTAATATCCTTGTAACACACATTTTCTGTGAGCAGTTTTCTAGGTTGAAAAACAAACAAACCCTTTCCCTTCTGTGCAATCACATTGCTCCTGCAGGCTGTCTCCAGATATCAAACCTTTCACTCCACCCCGCAGACCTTTGCCACTTGAACAAATGATGTAGTTGTGAAATGTCATCTAGAACATGGCTCAGCATCAATGGGACACCCACTGGCATTGTTTTCAGGGGTGTTTGCTGCCAGCAGGTGGTTAGTGAGACCCTTAATTTCTGCTCAGACCAGCATCTGGAGGACCTCCCTGAGCAGATTCTCGGTGTGTCCATTTCCCACCTCTTCCAACCATGATCAATGAAGCCTGTGGCACACAGGAATAAATGAATCTCTTCAGAGTTGAGGCTTCAGCTCTTTGTTTCAAACATATTTTTCCTTTTGTATAACGCATTTCTTTGCATTTCAAACAGTATTTGTTTTTGTGATGGCTTCCATCACAGCTATAGATATCCCTGCTCACTCTGATTGTCCCCCTCGCACCATGTCAAACCTGTCTAACCTCACCCTGACCATTTCAAGCCTCTGGGAGGTAGGTATGACACCTTGCTCATACCAACTGCTTTGACCATAGAGGTCCAAATTGTATTTTCAGCTCTTCTTTCCAGGAATCTGTAGCTGGTTGCTATAGTGATAAACAAGTTAGCTTATTAGGAAAAAGAACAAAGCACTAGAGAAAATGATTTCAAAATGGCCTACATGCATACATAAACATGCAATCTTGTTCTTCATTACCAGCTCAGACAGCTGGTTTCTTCTTTCTGTAGCAGTGCAAACCCCAAATACATTATTTTAGCAAGTCCAGCCTGGTCTCTGCTGTCTGTCTTTCCGGACAGACTTATGCTTCCCATGTGTGTGTGGTGTTCCACTGCTTCTGAGAAGGAGA
The DNA here is from genome assembly GCF_036370855.1 of Dromaius novaehollandiae. NCBI lineage: Eukaryota > Metazoa > Chordata > Aves > Casuariiformes > Dromaiidae > Dromaius > Dromaius novaehollandiae. The sequence goes on along the minus strand of NC_088100.1, from coordinate 33,261,808 downwards.
AATAATTTTCTTGGGGACTTCCACAGCTGAAGAGTGTAGGAAAATATTGTCCCTTAAAGAAATTGTTAATTGATCAAATGAGGCTGAAATAAGTATAAAGGAACAGATGAGGACAGAAGAAATGATCTTTTTGTTGCACTCTGTGACATTTCCTTTTTCTGTTTTTTTTTCTTCTCATGCTGATGTCAAGGTGCCTGTATGCAGACTTAGGGTGACTATCTGCGCCTATCAGCTGGTAGAACAGGAGTATTATATTTTCTGTAGGAGGGTTGGCTTGAGCATTGGCCTTTGGGGCCTTCAATAAAGAATAATAAACCTGTCCTTGTTTAAATCCCTGGACATGCAGTGACTCCATGAATGTGCAGTAGACAGTGTAGTAGACAGATACTCCAAGTAAACAGCTGTGCCACTGGTGCTGGCAACAGACTTTTGGTTTCTATGACCATGGGACCCTGTTTGAAGACTAGCAACTTATTGGGAGAGATGGGATCCGTCTCACTAAGTGGGGCACATGTGTCTTTGCCAGCAGACTGGCCAATCTAGAAAGGCAAACTTTAAACTAGGAAAGATGGGGGAAGGGGAGAGTTATGGAAACCATGCAGTCAACAAAACAGGGCTTAAGTGGGGAATCCTCTTGCACCCCTCCTGAGAAATCAGCATGCTCGAATACCTCTCTGAAGTGCCTGTACACAAATGCATGCCACATGGGGAATAAACAGGAAGAATTAGAGATCTGTGTGTGGTCACAGGACTATGATCTCATTGCAATTACAGAGACATGGTGGCATAGCTTATAACTGGAATGCTGCCATGGATGGCTACACGTTCTTTAGGAAGGACAGACCAGGAAGGAAAGGAGGGGGATTTGCCCTTTATGTGAGAGAGCAAGTGGAATGTATGGAGCTCTGCCTAGGGGTGGATGATGAGCGGGTCAAGAGCTTATGGGTAAAGATTAAAGGACAAACTAGCATGGGTGATACTGTGGTGGGTATTTGCTACAGGCCACCTGATCAGGAAGATGAAGTAGACGAGGCCTTCTACAGACAGCTGGAAGTAGCCTCACAATCACAGGTCCTGGTTCTCATGGGGGACTTCAACCACCCTGGCATCTGCTGGAGGAACAACACAGCAAGGCACAAGCAATCCAGGAGGTTCCTGCAGAGCATTGATGATAGCTTTCTGACCCAGGTGATGGAGGAGTCAACAAGGAGAGGTGTGCTGCTGGACCTTTTACTAACAAACAAGTAAGGGCTAGTTGCATATGTGAAGGCTGGGATAGTGGAGTTCAGGATCCTGCGAGGAGGAAGCAGCGCAAAAAGTAGGATCACAACCCTGGACTTCAGGAGAGCAAAATTTGGCCTCTTCAGGGACCTTCTTGGAAGAATCCCATGGAATAGGGCCCTGGAAAGAAGAGGAGTCCAAGAGAGCTGGTTAATATTCAAGGATGACTTCCTCCAGTCTCAAGAATGGTGCATCCCAAAGAGCAAGGAGTCAAGCAAAGGGGCAGAGACCTGCATGGGTGAACAAGGAGCTTTTGGCAAAACTCAAACATAAGCAGCAAGTGTACAGAAAGTGGAAGCAGGGACAGGCCACTTGGGAGGAATATAGGAATGCTGTCTGAGTAGGCAGGGATGGGACTAGGAAGGCCAAGGCCCATTTGGAGTTTAATCTGGCAAGGGATGTCAAGAACAGCAAGAAGAGCTTCTTTAAATACAAGAGCAATAAAAGGAAGAATAGAGAGAATGTGGGCCCGCTGCTGAATGGAGCAGCGGCCCTGGTGACAAAGGATACAGAAATGACAGAGATACCGAATGCCTTCTTTGCTTCAGTCTTTATTGCTAAGACCAGCCCTCAGGAATCCCAGACCTTAGGGACCAGGGAGAAAGACTGGAGAAAGGAAGACTTCCCCTTGGTAGCAGAGGATAGGGTTTGAGATCATTTAAGTAAACTTGACATCCACAAGTCCATGGGCCCCATTAGGATACATCCATGAGTGCTGAGGGAGCTGGTGGACATCATTGCTAGGCCACTCTCAATCATCTTTGAAAGGTCGTGGTGATCAGGACAGGTGCCTGAGGACTGGAAGAAAGCCAGTGTCACTCCAGTCTTCATAAATGGCAAGAAGGAGGACCCAGGGAACTACAGGCCAGTCAGCCTCACTTCCATCCCTGCAAAAATGATGGAACAGCTCATCCTGGATGCCATGTCCATGCATGTGAATGATAAGAAGGTGATCAGGAGTAGTTAGCATGGATTCACAAAGGGGAAATCATGCTTAACCAATCTGATAGCCTTCTATCAAGTAATCAATGGATGGGTAGATGAGGGGAGAGCAGTGGATGTTGTCTACCTTCACTTCAGTAAGGCTTTTGACACTGTCTCCTGTAACATCCTCATAGGAAGGATGTTACTGCTCAAGAAGTGCTGGATAGATGGGCAGACACTGAGGTCAATAGAGAACTGGCTGAAGGGCAGAGCTCAGAGGGTTGTGCTCAATGGCGCAAAGTCTAGTTGGAGGCCTATAGCTAGCGGTGTCCCCCAGGGGTCAGTACTGGGTCCAGCCCTGTTCAACTTATTCATCAGTGACCTGGTTGAAGGGACAGAGTGCACCCTCAGCAAGTTTGCTGATGAGACAAAACCAGGAGGAGTGGCTGATAGAGCAGAGAGCTGTGCTGCCATTCAGTGGGACCTGGACAGGCTGGAGAGATGGGCAGAGAGGAACCTCACAAAGTTCAATAAAGGGAAGTGCAGGGTCCTGCACCTATGCAGGAGTAACCCCAGGCACCAGTACAGGCTGGAGTCTGATCTGCTGGAAGGCAGCTCTGCTGAGAAGGACCTGGGAGTCCTGCTGAACAACAAGTTGACCATGAGCCAGCAATGTGCCCTGTGGCCAAGAAGGCCAATGGTATCCTGGGTTGCATGAAGAAAAGCGTTGCCAGCAGGTCGAGGGAAATGATCCTCTTCCCCTGCTCAACCCTGCTGAGGTCACACCTGGAGTGCTGGGTCCAGTTCTGGGCTTCCCAATACAAGAGAGACATGGAGCTACTGGAGCAAGTCCAGCAAAGAGTCACTAAGATGATGAAGGGACTGGAGCATCTCTCCTACGAGGAAAGGCTGAGAGAGCTGGGACTCTTCAGCCTGGAGAAGAGAAGACTGAGGGGGGATCTTATCAAAGTATTTAAATATCTGAAGGGAGAATGTAAAGAAGACAGAGCCAGACTCTCCTCAGTGGTGCCCAGCAATAGGATGAGAGGCAACGGGCACAAACTGAAACATAGGAAGGTCCATCTGAACATAAGGAAAAGCTTTATTACTGTGAGGGTGACGGAGCACTGGAGCAGGTTGTCCAGAGAGGTGGTGGAGTCTCCATCCTTGAAGATATTCAAAAACCATCTGGACACAATCCTAAGCAACATGTTCCAGGTGACTCTGCTTGAGCAGGGGAGTTGGACAAGATGATCTTTAAAGGTCCTTTCCAACCTCAACCGTTCTATGATTCTGTGATTCTTTGACACTCCTGTAAGAAACAGTGCCAATGCTGTTTTAAGGCTATTGACACATTTTGGTTGACTGAGTCAAGCCAAAAGGTATCATTTCACTAAATGCTAGACATCTAGTGAATGCATAACACTAGAAACTAAATTGCATATATTTAATATAGACAGGCAGGCTAGTCTTTTGCCTACCATGTTTTGAGTCACTTTTTATCTGTTTTTACCCATCACAGTAACTAGGCTCATGAACTACCTTTGCATGCCAGATTTGATTACCCATTTTCAGTTATCACCAGTTGCTGCTGTTGAAAGCAAATGGCCAAATATTCCAAAGCAATGAACCATCTGTGGGTTAAACTTACTCAATTACAGTCATGTAAAATAGTAACTATTTCTCTACAATATTTTATCCACTAGTTAAAAATAATTGTGCAAATTTATATGTTTATCCAACTGTTCTTTCTTCTGTTTCCCACAGAACTGTAATAGTTTTATCAGCTGCAGAGCCTACAAAACAATCAATTTTAATAGCTTTTTTCCAAACGCTATCTATAACTCTGACTGTCTTTCCAATATCTGTAGAAGAACAGTCTGTAATGTTATACCTAGCTTGAGGAAATCCTGATGCTCAGAAACTGAGGAGAAACTCAAAAGCTGTTCTGAGCAAGTGAAAGCTTGCCCACTGGGCATGTCCAGCTGAGAGGCTGGTGGTAGCAGAAGCCTCTAGATGCAGCTGCCTGACGGCGCGTGACCATCTGAGTGGGAGAAAAGCAAAAAGAACTGAGTTTTAGTGGAAGAGGGTATGCAGATGGCATAGCTATTGCAACTCTTACGCTGTGCCTGTCCCTTTCTACAGATGTTGGAAAGGCTGCAGCCAATGGAAAGGGGATAAACTGGGGCATGCAATTCCTGGCTAACATTATGGTCCCTGATGACTGTGTCCAGCCAGTGCAAGCTGGAAGAGTCTGCAGCACGCTCTAATTCGAAAAAAGTGTCTGCGGTCCATCTACAGAACATTCCCAGGAATGAGATTTCTCTTGCAGGTAAGTGCATATTCACACTCTGTTTTCTGACAGTGTATCAGGCATTCCCTTGCCAGAGCTGGGCATCCTCTGCTGGTAGGAACAGTGCATAAAACTGAAGTAGAGGTAGTCTTTTTCAAAGCAAATGGAAAATTGGGTGGCCAGCCCCGACGCATCTGTGACAAAAATCTTTGGAGAATGGGGGCAGCAATCAGCAACACCCAAATAGATGAGCCAAGCAATAAACAACTGTAAACAATTCTGGACCAGATCCTAAAGAGAAATGCCTGCCCACACTCCATCATACAACTCAGAACATGCACTGTGCTGCATATTGTGTGTGAAACCATAGGAACAGTCTGAGTCACACCATGACTGGTACCATCCATCACGAATTAGAAACTTGTCCTTTGTTTCAGAGTAACACCCGAGGCCTCAAATCAAATGTGACAATTTTTATAATAAATAGTGCTGAGACGTTTTGCAGCAAAAACCTATCTTTGTAGACAGTCTGTCCCCACAAACGAAATAGATATTTGATTCCGTCCTTCCGATTTCCAAGAGAAGAACATTTGCTTACCTGGGAACAACAGTTCAATGGATAATATATTTTGCTTGTATATAGTGCCTTTCGACCACAGGAATTCCATGGGAATGCTCTCTTCTACCCTTCCATGTAAGATAATCTATACCTAAAGCTAACAGAAAAAGTGTTGCATTTACTATCACCACATCTGATATGCTTGACTTAAGACCTCTGAATCTGTTCTGTAGCATGTGAAAACATCTTACAACAGTTCTGGAGTAAAACTACATTGTCAAACAGCCAAGTGTCTTGTATCATTATATTACAGATGTTATGTACAGTTAGAAGCAGTAAATACTATGTTAGCAAATGTACAGAAACATTAAATTTAGCTACCAGATTCCAGGAACACAATTAAAGAGATGGAAGAATACCAAATAGTCCATCAGAATATCTCCCTGGTGCTGTGTTAGTGTTTGTGCTCCTTTCTAAACTGCTGCAATTAAATTAGCTATTCTTATTGCTGCCTTTATTAAGGTCTGACAGCCACAAACTATTAAGTATTCTCTCTAGGCTTGGCTCTGAATACATACACAAAAGTCCCACTAAAGATAGTATTTTTGACTGAAAAATGCTAAGCACTCTGTAAAGAATGTCAGTTAAACACATTCGTTACCCTTAGTTTCTAGGTTCTGCCCCAATAGCATTTTTAGTGTCTCGACATAGTAATATATAATACCTAGAAGTTACTAGCTTTGAATTCACTCTTCTGAAATGACTCCTGACTTTCAGATGAGAACAAACCATACCTCATTGCTATGTTGCTTAAATACATGTGTTTGCATTATTTGAATGAATTCTCTCTGTAAATACTGTTGTACGGTAAATGAGAAAACAATGGCACGTTCAGTCATTGGAGAGAGATGTTATTTAGATTATTGTCCTGTATCTAAACTGCATCAGCACAAAATGGGCAACTGTAATTTCAGGTCTGGTATGTTTTTGATTTGGATATATCAAACTGTTTATGCTTGCTGCATTCCTCCATATTATTTCATTAATCACTTAACAACCCTTCCCTTTCTTCACTAAACATGCTAACTCTAATTATCTCTCTGCTACACAGATGTTTCCTCATTTAGATGTTCAGTGCATGGTCATGTGTCACCCTCACTTTCCCATGGATTTCAGCCTGTATTACATCACTTTAATGTCCTTAATGTATGTTAGCCCTCTGGGTTAATATGTCCCTTTGAATAACAAATTGATTGCTAGAGAGATATGAATGATAGATATATACAGTCCTCATTATCTGTATTTGTTACACACAGGCAAATGTGAAGGATACATATAAAACACAAATGAAAGAAACAGTTTAAGTCAAGGAGGCTGGTGAGAAAACATAATAGATTTATTTAACCCCCAGTATTCCTGCTGATCAATGATAAATCACTGTATTTGATATGAGATAGTCCACAAGCTGGTGAGAGCATAATTTGGCCTATTAAGGGGTCAATATTTTAAACAGAGAATTAACTAGAATGCAGTAATTTGTAAATACCAATATTGTGCCTCTGTGTTTTCTGCAGCACAAAGATGTAAAAACATAATTCAACTTGTAAACAAGCGTTCAGGTATGATGGTAGGGAATGTTGAAAAATGCACTGGAAACTTCCCTGGTAAGAGAATTCGTAAGAGGTTTTAGATCATGCATTTCACGTGTGTTGTGGCACTCGAAGAACAGCCTTTAGCTTAAATGAAATAAAGACAGGTGATTATAAAAATCTCATATATGACTGATTTTTAAGAAGAAGCTCTCAAGTCATTTTCATCTCTAGAGAAGAAACAAAGTAAAAGCTGGTAGAAAAACAGGAAAACGAGATTCAGAAAAATACCGGCATGCATGGCAGACCGCGGTTTACCGCTACTCGCAACACCGCTCCTGGAGGCGGAAGGGACGGGAGGGGGGTATCGCCTGAGGAACGGACGCAGAGGGCTGGGAACGACGATCGTCGCGGCACAACGAGCAGAAAAGCACACAACTGTCTCGCGCTAATTACAACTTCTTACTTTTGCTGAGCTCGCAAAACCCTCGTCCCTTAAAGAGCACGAAGCAAGCGGGCACCCCGGCCGCCCCCTCCTCCTCTCCTCCCCCCCCCCCCCCCGAGGGGCGCCGACACCACCCGCCTCGGCCGCGCCGCGCCCGGGGAGGCGGCGGGCGGGGCGGGGCGGGGCGGCGGCCCCCGGCCCAGCCCGCGGGGACCCTCCCTCCCACCCACCCACCCTCCCTGCCGCCCGCCCGCCCCCGCGCACACAGCAGAGCCGCCCGGGGAAGCGGCGGCGGAGGAGCGCTCCGGGAGCGCCCCGCTCGGCTCGGCGATGTTCGGGGAGGAGGAGGCGGAGGCGGAAGGGCGGCCGCTCGCGGAGTAGGCGAAGGCGGCGAGGCACCTGCCCCGCGGCTCCCCGCGCCCGGAGGAGGAGGAGGAGGAGGAGGCGCCGCGCTGCGCGGCCGCCCCGCAGCCGCGTCCCCGCGCGGGCCGGGCCGGGCCGGGGGAGGGCGGCGCGGGGCAGCCCCCGCCGCGCCGTCCATGGGGCGGCGGTGAGCGGCGCGGCGCGCAGGCAGCATGAAGTCGCTGCTCTTCAGCCGCTTCCTGCTGCTGCTGCCCTGGGTGCTCGTCGTCATCGTCGTGCTGGACATCGACAGCAGCCGCGCGCCGCTGCCCGCGCTGGCCCCCCGCGGCGGCGGCCGGCCCGCGGCGGCGCGGGCGCCCCCCCAGCGGCGGCGCGAGGCGGCGCTGCCCACCATCTATGCCATCACGCCCACGTACAGCCGCCCGGTGCAGAAGGCCGAGCTCACGCGCCTGGCCAACACCTTCCGGCAGGTGGCGCGCCTCCACTGGATCCTGGTGGAGGACGCGGCGGCGCGCAGCGAGCTGGTGAGCCGCTTCGTGGCGGGCGCCGGGCTGCCCTGCACGCACCTCCACGTCGCCACGCCGCGCAGGTACAAGCGGCCCGGGCTGCCCCGCGCCACCGAGCAGCGCAACGCCGGCCTGGCCTGGCTGCGCCAGCGCCACCAGCACCTGCCGCCGCCCCAGCCCGGCGTGCTCTTCTTCGCCGACGACGACAACACCTACAGCCTGGAGCTCTTCCAGGAGGTGCGTGGCCGGCGGGGGGGCGCGCCCTGCCCTGCCCTGCCCTGCCCTGCCCTGCCCTGCCCTGCCCTCCGCCGCTGCCCGCCCGCCTCGCCTCGCCTCGCCTCGCCTCGCCTCCCCTCCCCGGAGGTTCCCGCCGCCGGGCGCCGGCCGTTGGCGGCGCGCGCGCCGGGCTGTGCCCCGTCCCGACTTCTCGGTGCCCCTCGCCTAAACGCGGGCACGGACGAGTCCAGACTCTTCCTCCTGCCCGGTCCCAGCGCCCCGTGCTTCGCCCAGGCTGCCGGCGCTCCCGGGGGCTGTGTGCCTGCGGCCGCCGCTGCCCTGAATTTACGCTTCCCGGGTTTTCCTTCCCCCTCCCCAACTTCGTAGGACTGTTTTCTCGTGTCCCTGCTGAGCGAGGCAGGTTTGGGGTTTATATAACGGATCCGATGTTTGTGTTAAAGCTGGGATGAAAGGCTTTGATTTTTTGCGGCTGTGTCTCCCTCCCGGTAGGGCGCGATCCCGCGGGGTTTTACTTGCGGCGAATGAATTCACCCGGAACCTGCTCCTCCGCGGGGAGCTGCCCAGTCTCTCTGAAGCCTTTCGTTCTCGAAAGCGGCAGACGGTTTGCTATAACGGCTAAACATCCTCTCAGGAGTCTCCGTTGTAAAGGGACGTGTTTTGTCTTTATTTCAGCTCCTCGGTCAAGTGCTTGCTCCTTTCTAGTGGGACCTGACAAATGCTTGGGAATGAGGTTATCCAGCTTGCTTTCTGATTTCCCACTGGCAAGACAGAGGGTTGTTTAGTAAGTGTATGTAAAACAGCAGAAGAAAGGTCATGTACATCTGTAACTTTTGCAGAAAAAATGAGGGAGGGGAGCAGCAGAGTAGCTGGGCAGGCAGGTAGGGACGGAACAAGAGTTCAGACAGACTGAGATCAGTGTCTTTCATTGGTGCACGCTACTAAGCAACATAATTTTCACCAATGTTCTGTATTTTGCAAATACAACATTTCCTCAAATGCTTTGCAATTTGTAGGTTAAAATGAACATGATATACAGAAATGTGAAGTCCCTAGAGCAAGTTGTTCTAGGAATCCTTATGTTGATTTGTTTTTAGACTTATAGCGCATCAGTTTCTGTTTCAGTATTTTGAAAGGCACACAGTTCCCCTTCAGCGGAGATGCCCTAGTTTCTTTCCAAGTTTGGCATTCAGCATGGAAGCTGCTAATTTGAAGACCTTTGCCTGGAGGCTAAATCTTTTTTATAATTGATTTTCTTAAAATCTCATGGCTGTGCTTAGCCTGTTATAATGCAGAGCAATTGCATACACTGATCTTTGATATGATGGGAGCGTCCATCTCTATTTGGGGATGTAAAACTAGTCTGGCTCATTCCTAGGGAGTCTGTGAGCTGATACAGAAAATACACCTCACTACAATGAATAGTATGGGACAAAAGATATTTGGAGACAAATCTCCAAATTTTAGGAGTACAAATGTTTAGGACAAACTAAAGGAATAGTATTGACAGGCACACCACTTGAATGGCTCACAGCTACTGAAAGGGCAGAGTCAGTTTTATTCTTTTGTTATTTTCCACGCTTTGCTTCTAATTGCGGGGGATGATGAAATAAAAGGATACAAACTACCTTTCTAAAGAGCTAGGCTGTGAATTCAGGAAAGCAGTGATAAATCTTTCTGAAGGGTTAACCTTGAAAATTGCAGGCACAACAGGCAAACTGTGTTTATTTTTGCCAAGAAGAATGCTAACCTTACACGCATAGCTAAGCAGTCCCAAGACTTCTCTTTGACCAGGGTTCAATTGCTAGGAAAGAAGTTTTTAATTTGAATCCTGTGTTCACAGGCAGACAGGCTTGCATGGCTGAGTTCTTCCTGTGAAACGTAATAGTTGAAAAGCTCTATTACTGGGGTGGAGAAAGATTTTTGCTTCCCTTATCTATATATCCCTGTAGTTATATAGAGACAGTGTAACAGTTATATCCCTGTAACTGTTTCCTGATTTTGCCAATGAGCTCTTTGTAAGGCAGGTCTCTGGAACACTAGCAACAATAACATGGTGAATTCCTGTCTGTATCTTGACCTGGCAAAATTAAAAGTAGCTGCTCCCTTTGCAGATGTTGCCAACTTGATGCATCCTTATGATGAGTGACAGAATACATTTGGAGAGAGACAGTAGTCTTGTTCTCAGTCAAAGCATTGCTTGGAATTTTATTTCTTAAAAAAAAAAAAATTCAGTGTTTTCATGGATTCTGACTTGATAGCTCTGAAGTAAATCCCCCTCTGCTCTGAAGTAAATCCCCCTCTCTCCTTTGGGAATTGATTGATTTATGAGGGTAGACCGTGCTTCTCTTCTCCAAGCATGAAGAGAACAAATTCAGAACATGTCACGTGAAGTCTAGTAGCAATTCCTTTCATGAAAGTGGCTCTAGTGATACCTGAGAGGGAATTTTTTTTCTGCATGCTGTTTCTTACCCTACCAGGCGCAATTCTCCAGAGCTGCAGTTGCCTAATCATGATCCCAATGGAGCACTGCTTAACTGTAGACTGCCCAGTCGGAAGAGTAGTATAAATATAGAGCAAGGAGACAGCAGCTCCTGAATTCTGATCCTACTGCTATCGTTTACTGGCTGGGTGACCTTGAACAAGTTACAGTCACAGGCAGGCCAGGAGACATGTAGATTCCAGATTACCGAAAGCAGTGCGCTGGCCCACAGCAATTATGTATGTCTGTCGGCTTTTTAAATAGTAGGTCTATGTTCTTGGTAATGGTTTCCTTCAGAGTTAATGCTGTTGACAACAGTGAGGACTTACTGGGGAGGTGGGTGGGAAGCAATGTTGGTTTTGTGGTTGGTTAGAACCGTAACACCAGCACAACAGAAGTTTTGGCGTTGGGTGTGTGGTTTGCTCATTCATTTAGACAGAAAGCATTACCACAGAGCAGGTGTGCCAGGGAATGTCACATTAGTAAAGGATCATGTTTAAGGCAGCTCCTTTGCTCTGGGTTTCCCTAGTGCCCTCACAGAAGACAGAGCCTTCTTAACAAAGCAAGAACAGCAAAGGCTTTACTGTGAGCAGAGGTATATAAGCCATAAGGACACACTCAAAAAGGAACTTTCTTTGATGTAAGATGCCATGGGACACTTCTGAGAGCTTTTGATTAAGAAATTCTAATCTCTGTCCAAAGTACTTAAAATGTACTTATTCCTATCGTATCATTATCAGATGTACTTGGTATGTAGTGAGCTGCTCCTATTAGAGCTGGGCAAAAGGGAAGTGCTTCATGGAAATTAGGAGCCCCCTGCTCCCAAATTACAGTAGTGTTTTTTCTGGGAAATACCACATTTGTGGTAAATTTGGAACCCTGTGGCACTGTTTATAATTGTTGTTTTCCAAGACACATGCAATTGTAAAATACTTCAGAGTGCTAACTGGAGTCACAGTAATGATGACAAAATATTTCCAGGAGTGGAGGTGTGGCCTTTAAGTTATTCATAACTCTTTGCACTTGAGAGTATATCAGTGCTCAAGTGAAGAATCATACTTTTACTTTAATACTGGTGGTTCTGGATCCAGAAACTAGAAACTGATTTTTTTTTTTCATACTTAGATATTATCTGTCTACCTGGAGATCCATCTCTCCATCAGAAACAACAGTCCCTGTTCTGAAAATGTCTTTAGCAGTTGAACATCAGGCTATGTTCATAATAAAGCCAGTGAGAGGGCTAAAATTCCAAATATGTTATTTGATATGCTTTACAGATGTTTCTACATGAATCATCATAGCTTCTTTCTATATTTTACTTGTCGGCTGTTCCTTTTGGAGTGACACTGTGTCATGGTTTCTGTTGCATTTGTGCTTCATCTTACTCCTGAGTGCAAGTTATTGTAATATTGTGACTGATGCCTAGCAACTACCAATTTTATATTTTTAGACTTCCAGAAAGAAAATCTTGGATAAGGCTGGCATGCCATCTTTGTAGAGAGATCTTAAAAGTGAGATCAGCCTAAGCACTGGAAACTGAAAGTACACATAGTTGAAGTTCCACTTCCCTTAGCACTTCGCATCCTTCGTGTGTTTGTAGGTCTCAGTTACTTTCTCTGCCCTTTCTGTATTTTGAATAGTTGACCAAAGGCCAGCACTTTCTCACATGTTTATGTGTGCAAGTTAGAGGAATCAGTATTGGAAGTTCAGTCTACTGTTGATTACACAGAGACGCTGCTGAAACTTCTGGGGGTGAGGGGTGAGCTGCTTAAGGAGTACAAAGGAATAATGGTCTTTCCATATATAAGAAGGTGAACTTGATATTTTTGGAAGTGCATTGATTTTTAGTTTCCTGTCTATCACCTTTGGTTGCAGTTTGCTCAAATACCTAAACTGAGATGTAGGTGGAATTAAAGTGCTTAAATCTAAAACTGTGATCCATGATCTCCCTCAGTGCTCACCCTAGCCTGTTGGGCATTGGTGTCTAAGATTTTTGTAGCAAGATTTGCTAGGTGCCTAAAGAATGCAAGCCATGGACTGGGTTTCCTTAGAGGAACCCACCATACAGAGCATTTTGAATACAGGTCTGCAACACTGAGTTCAAAGTAAATCTCAGCATTAATTATCATTTCCAAGGAAAAAATTCTTGGTAATGGTGCATACCCTTTATGTAACAGCTTAGTAGTTAGCGCAGTTGCCCACTAAGTTGGAGACCAGAATTCAAACTGCCGTTGGTGACCCTTGCGCAAGAATGCCCTAACTATCATGCTATGGGTGAATCTGGGAAGGGGGTAGGAGGAGAGAAAGTTAACATCCTTCACACCCTCATTTGGAATTGAGGGAGTCTTCAGAGGAAATCCAAGATTCTTGGAGCCACAGAGAAGACAAGAAGGAATATGAATCTGATCAGTAAAGAGGACACTCGGCTGGGGTGCTCTTCCCAGGAGTAGTTTAAACAAAAAATCCCCAATATTTTGAAAATATGCTAATGCGTATGTAGTGGTGTTAATGCATAATGTAGTGGTGTTAATTGCCCAGATCATCCTCAAGTCAGCCAGACTTGAACAAAGATTCACGAAGAGAAGAAAGATCATGTCTTTGCTAGTAGATGTGACCGCCTCATCAAAGGGTAAAGCTGTCTAAATCTGTGGTAATTTTCACAGTGGCACTGTGGAGCACAGGGCAAGTTGCGTGAGTGATCCAGACTGAAAAAATTTCCATAACCCCTTGCCCTTCACTGTCCCAGAAAGTGCGTATGCCGGTTGCTGGTATTCTAATTGCTGTTAATGGAGTTTGTAGCTTGCAAAAATCCTTGTTAGTAAAGATATAACAGTTATTTGCAGGCATTGATAGGCATCTGATGGCCACCCAAGATATCTGTCAGCTGTACACAGACTTCCTACTTTCTAGAGAGCTTTCCATGTGCACACGTTGCTGTTTCATTGTTCTTTGTTCTTTCACTCCAGATGGGATCTAAGTACAACAAGGTGTTTCCTTTCAAATACACTTCTCATTGTGCCTAAAAGCCCATTTTACTGTGCACTTTTTTGCAGGGAACTTGTAAACTCCCCTAACCTTTACGAAGTGTCTGACAAGTGCATATATAACATAGAACAAGCAGCATAGAACAAGCAGGTGTTATGTATTATCAGAGTTAATTTTATCATGAGACAACAGGCTTTTGGTACACATAAATATGCACGCATTTCAGGGTATCGTGTGTTCTTTGTTAATGGCTTGAATTAATTTATTGTCATTTGTATGTGCGAGATGGCACTTCTAAATTGCTACGCTATTCACAGAATCAACACTAACACCAAAAATAGCCCAGCTCATTCACTGTGTAGGGACTTGTGACCTGATACAATGATCAGAGAAACTGGTTGCAAGTTCTTCTGCTGATTTGAATAGCTCCTGGATTAAACCTTAATTGAGAAGTGGCAGTAATACATGATTTGTCAAAAAATCTCAGTAAAATATTTTGAAAGTGAGATCAAAGCTTTGATGAAAAATTCACACTGTTCATGAATTTTGTTCCCCATTTAAATTTGTTTTTAAAGTGATTTTCTTTTCCTTGCAAGGAGATTTTTCAGGTTATATAGGGGTTTTATAGATATGAGCAGTTGGAAATTGAGATTACACTTCAGTTTTCCTATGACCTTTGTAAAATATTTTGAGAGCAACTAAAAAAATACACCCCAGAAGAGGTGAGTATTTATTATGTATTTCAACCTTAAATAGTGAAGGGTTAGTGTTCCTTTGATAGCTTAATATAGGGTATTAAGATTAAGACAGTTATTTAAAAAACTTCTCTATATTTTTAATGGATATATTTATTATAATGATTTTAAAGTAATATAAGTAAATCTGTTTATCTTTCACAAACATGGAGATCTTTTGTCACATCTTCTTGGAGTTGGTTGGAAAATCAGACTGCTGCAAGTCTTAAAAATAAAATTCAGTCGCCTAGACAGTACTAAGTATTAGCTGACTGTCATTGGTTATTTTCCTCATAATAGAAAAGATCCCAATATGAGTTAGCAGTGCATTAAATACCTTTCTAGTTTATAAATGATTTAAGAGTACGTGACAGATCTTAAATGCACACTGACATTCCCCTTGCACACAGACATATAATAGCTGTGCTAAAAAGGTTGGATTAGAAAAGACTGGTAGAGAAACAATGAAATAGCTTTAAAATGAAAAGAAACAGGAAAAAAGAAAGGGATTTGGAGCAGATAAATCAGAATGAGGAACTCTGGATTACAAGGTACCAAGCGTTGTCTGTTTCTGTACTTAAGGCAGCAGCTGTCTGATTTCCACCTGTGAAACTAATACTATTACTGTGATATTAAGAATGGTCAGCAGCTCTTCAGAGGTACGTTGCATGATGCAGGAACACAATCTAGTAGAATAACGAAGTAGGATGAGAAAAAGAATAAGTAGGATAGTCAAAAGGAAACATGAATAATGAATGTTTTGGAAGTCTTCTCATCCCAGCAAAACAGGTTCCTAACTGATTTAGTTAAATTTAGTGCAGTTTCCTCCTGTGGGGAAGCTGTATTGAAATTCGTGCCCGAGGATGTCAATGTTTTTTAGAAGCATTAATCATTGTATCCAATTTATAAAATGTTGCTGGAGAGAAGGAGAGATTAATCTATCCTCCCTATTCAGTATGGCTGGGATAAGAATCAGCAGAGGAAATTTAAAATAGGTATTTAGAAAAAGCTTTCTAATAGTAAGGACGCTGGATCAGATCACCTGTGAGAGTTGCAGAACTTTTATTATTTGTTGTCTTTAAGAATAGATTAGACAAACATCTGTCAGGAATAGTTTAAATGCCCTCTATCAGTCTTGGGAGGGGGTGTGTGTGTCACAGACTAGATGAGTGACTGACATATTTCTTTGATTTGTAGATGCTTTCTACAAGTTTTCCTGTGGACACGTGTGGGCCCTTTATGCTCAAATTTACTGACAACAAGCTTGCTTTTTGTAGTTGTTATCCCCAAAGCCTGATAGTCCCTGAACCACAAAACCACTGGCACAGACTTTCTATGACTCAGTAACTCCTTTGAAGTAATGGGAAGCAGGGGTAGAAGCTCCATTTAGTGCCTAAGAATACGGGCATTGCGTTGTTGCAGCTGAGCTGTCCTGACTTGTAGTGCAGTCACGTAAGTTTTATGGAAGCAGAATTCAGCCTTAAATGACCTGCAAGTCATGCAGGATGCCTGTTTGAAAACTGATAGGAAACCTGGCTCTAGTCATGCTTTAACCCGTAGCTTTTTTCTGTCTCGAGGAGTTGCAATGAAGAAGCTCTAGATTGTATCTTGGTAATAAAGTATTGGAGTTTTGTGTATAAATCTGCTTGAGTCTCACTGTGATGGAGGGGCAAGCCTGGATGATTATCTGTAGACTGACCAGTACAGATTGCAAATTACATAAGGGTTGGAGTGATAGAGAATGGAAGAAGGAAAAAAAGCTTACTGCGTGTGGCAGCCAAATTCACCGAGAACTTTGAATCCTGGATAGAAATACATCAAGATCAGGCTGCAAAAAACACTAGGAGGGCTGTTCAGCCTGGAAGCCTTTTCACTGTAGCAAGTACAACCATATTTCCTTCTCTGTCATTTACCATCATTCTCCTAGGGCTTTTATATTTTCTTACTGCCTTGGCATCTTCCATGTCCATCAGTCCCCATGTCTTATTAAGCAGCTTCTCCTGACTGACTAATGAGATGCTATTTTTAGCAATGCTTTCATGACTCTCTCTTACTGCTCTGCTTCATTTTCTGCATTTTTACTGGTTAGTTTCTTAGTGAGCCTTGTATTACTACTGTATTTATTACTGCATACTCATCACCTCATTTGGATTTCTCTTGTCATTTGTTGCACTTCTCTCCTTCTTTTCCGTGCCCATTCATCCCCAGTTTTGTCTCCTCTACTTTTTTGGCTTATTTTACCCTTTTACAGTGCCCCCCCCACACCTTTTTCCCCCATCTTCCGCTATGCAATACATCACTCTCCTCTGGTGTCCTGACCCCTTTTCAGATAATCACAAAGTAAACGGAGAAAAAAGCATTTCCAGAGGGAGATCTATCCTATCTTAATACAGCTCTCTAAGTCAGGCAGGATGAATCACATCAGTAGGCTGCTATCTCTGTTCATTAACTATAGTCAGTCTAAACAGCTAGCATAGACTAGGTGTCTAGCTTGCAAGAATTAAGTGAGATAAATTGAATTCATGTAAACTACTAGAACTTAATATGTTGAATATTAAGATAATGTGCTACTGCACATTAAAGTGACAGGCTGAGGAGTAATTTAGGAAGCTGTTGATGTAATTTGTAGGATTTGGGAAGTTGCTGAACCCACAGCAACAAAGCTATTTACAATTAATATGTTAATATCTGGTAGCTTCACTGACTTAACTCACAGACACTGAGATGGGTCCAAGACTAAAAGAACTAAATCTTCTTGGGTCATTTCATACTGGTTTCATAAGGTCAGTGGGATACTCTTGTTTGACAAGATTTTCGTATGCATCTAAAGCACAGAAAGTATGACTGTAAATCAGTATAATTATGCTAGTATAAATGCTGTGGCACCATTCACCTAATTCAGAAGTGTTGTGTGATCTGACAAATGTCAAAATATAACTACTGACATGATTATTAGGAGAAGAAGCAGGGTAGGGGCTTACCATGCATTAGCTACTCTGCTGTGGTTACAAGTGTGGGTGTTCTGATCTTGTGGCTATTTTATGTTTACCATGGGGAAGTACATGGGTGCAGGCAGTTGGCATTGAGTAAATAGTATGCTGTAAATCCGTACACTAATAATTTGTTCATGTAGCTGTATCCTCCAGAAGATTTTTTTGGGGGAGGAGGAAGTGCATGATTTTCCTGTGTGTACATATACATATGTGGATTTAAAATATTTATTTTAAGCTTTCCCTATGTTAAGTTCTCTTTAAAAAAATGTGCTGATGTTTTAGGTGTGAAATGTAGACCAGAGTTTTCTGGTAGATCTGGGAATCTAGATGATACATATGATAAATCTTTAACTTTGACAGGAAGAGAGGGAAGAGTTTAATATTAAAAACAAGGTTTCTTTTACTTGAACATCTATTAGTATGGGAGTGCTATTAGGAAAAACAAGCAAAATTTTACATATTTGTAAGATGAGTGTTTGGAAGAGGAAAGGGATAACCTTTCCATAAGGGATAGGCCTCAACTATGCTAGAAAGCAAACTTCTTAAAAAAACAGATCAAATTAAAGCCATGTTACACTGAAATAGTTCAGGTTAATACTTGCTTAAATAGGATTGTATTTAAGCACACTAGTTAAAACAATAGAATTTAAATTAGTTAAGTTGCATAGGTGAGGTTGCAGCATTCATGATGTTAGTGCTGGGCTCATGTTCTTAGTTCTTGTGCCAGAATATCCATGACTTTCCAGTGGGGAGTCGCACATCAGGGTTCTTGTCATGTTGCCATCAGTATGTCCTGTTTACCAGAGAAAGTGATTTTCTCACCAGTGAACTTGAATTCATTGAATCCCAGTCATACTTTTTGCTAGAAAGTAATTTTCTAATAACTATAGATTCCTCTAGGTTAGATGAGGACTGCATTTCCGGAATTTATATTTAGTTACATTTAAAGCATTGGGAAAAACTCCCACACTGATACTGAACTAACAGAAGCATGCTGGCCAGCCTGGGTTTTTTTTCTTCATTTCCAGAAACATTTACATTATACCTAGAAAAGATCTGAAAAGCTTTTTTTTTTTTTTTTTTTTTTTTTTTTTTTAAAAAAAAAAGGGCAGTCCTTTTTTTAATGAGCCTTTAATAGATCTAAGCTTCATCTTTTGGATAAATCTGGTATGTTGCTGAAAGGGAACGGGTCGTGTGTCGAAATTTCTTGTACTCAGTGTATTTGCTACCAGTCTCAAACTAATTCTACATGTCTTAATGAAATGCATATTTCTTAATCATTATTAGCATGCTTTTTCTCACTGGATGTCTACAATATATAAACAACTTATAGAAATAAACCTATTGAAAGAATGCTATATTCTTGCAGAGAAGAAAGATCTATTATAGATACACCTGTAAATACCCAAAATGAACAAGAAAGGAAACAAATACTATTTTTTCATAGCTTTAAAAATTTTTATTATAAAAAATAATAGGATATTTTCAGTAGGACTGAAGTGTCTGCCGGCTAGAGAGCTGGACACTTCACAGAAAGTGAGTGAGTATGCTCAACTTTCAAATTCTTATTTTATCAGGCTGAAATCTGCAAGGTATAATTGCTTTTCAACACCTAGTATTAACCACTAATGTCAAGGCTTTCTATTGACAATTAAAAAACAAACAAGCAAACAAAAAAGCAACCCAGCCTACTAGGAAAACTTCTGTAAAATCACGCTATGCCTGCCTCTTGCAGATGCGTACAACCCGCAAAGTATCAGTGTGGCCCGTGGGACTTGTGGGAGGACGACGGTACGAGCGCCCTATTGTGGAAAACGGCAAAGTTGTTGGCTGGTATACTGGCTGGAGAGCTGACAGGCCATTTGCTATTGACATGGCAGGTAAGTACAAAGTTGCATGATATATGAATGTGTTTCTCATAATACATATCTTTTACACCTTTTATGAGCAGGACAGAAACATGTTTCAATGTGAACAGCTTATAAAGCTTTTAAAGTGCAGCCATTCTATATAGCCCTTTTAGCATTAAATATCCTGGAAGTCTTAGCTAGCACACTTGATCTAATTAAGTTACTCCTTGGTGAGAGCCAAAGATGCTTTCACTTGTTTTAATTTTATGTGACAACTTGTCTTTTATGTTGTATGAATTGTTTTTCTGAAACAAGTTAATTGTAAATTAATTCATCTAATTAGTTTTTTCAAGAAGTCCCTGCCTTTCATTGTCACCAGTCTACACTAGACAGTATAAATGAAGTCCCTTCTTAGACCTCATGTTGTAAAATGCTACTTATGGAAGGATTCATTTTTGTTTGGTTATTTGGAATGACAGTGATAACTATAGATCGATATAGTTTGAAACAGTGGGCTTAAGACAAAAAAAAGTCACTGACAACTATAGCCTAGTAGATGAAGGCAGAAAAGTTTCAAAGTTGATCTAATCAATCTTCTTCTGTGAAGTTAGCATACCACATAGCTCTGTCTTACTGTCAATCCATGCTTAGACAATCATTTGAATTTATTCACAACTGCCAAGTGAATAACCAATGTACAGAATTCTGATTTTTCACATAGCAGCAGCTTGTTTCCCAGAATATGATATTTGTGCTTAAGCGTATTCTGTATTTGGGAAGAGGAAGGAGAAGGAAAAGGAGCGATATGAGGACAAGAAACAGAAAATAGCCAGCCATTTTCTTTCTTCTTGAAACACTTATATTTTAGGAGTGGGGAAAGTAAAATGCTTTTTCATCTCAAAAAAATGTTTTTAACAGATTGAAATGTTTGAT
Organism: Dromaius novaehollandiae; assembly: GCF_036370855.1. Classification (NCBI taxonomy): domain Eukaryota; kingdom Metazoa; phylum Chordata; class Aves; order Casuariiformes; family Dromaiidae; genus Dromaius; species Dromaius novaehollandiae. Next base: position 33,241,637 of record NC_088100.1, on the reverse strand, counting down.
GAAAAATATGTACAGTTATTTGGTTAAAAATAGTAATAGGAGGACTAATAGTAGTGTCTTACAGACAGAAATATGAACAACTGATTTTTTCTGCACTGTAGAAGGATTTCAAGTCAATGGTATCACCTGGCGTGAAAATATTTGAGTGTCTCTGTAGTGACATTCCTCCAGAGATCAATATCTCAATCCTTAAATGAGTGCAGCCTGTTGAGAGGACTGCTGCTGCACACTTCAAGAACAGTCTCTGCCTGTAGGTTTACAAATGCATACTGATATTATGCTGTGGGTATTATAAGGATGATAGTATTGTCCATAATTCATTAGCAACATACAAAAAGCAGTTATACAGCATTAGCCCAGGAACTCAAATCTAGCACGAGTGGGGAAAGTCCTGTTGATTTCATTGCAATCAGCTCAAAGACCCTATGTGGTCAACTTCCCTAGAATCACTTTTGAAATGTACTCACACATTTGATCAGTTAAGTAAACACTGGTTGTTTCTTTTGAGGAGTTTGTGGCTGATAACTGTTATTCTGCTATGGTAAATTATGTTCAGAAAAAATAGCTGTTTCCTGTGTTGCTTCTTCTCTGGCAAACAGGCCATATGAGTTAGTTTATGTTCTTTAAGTTCCACTTCAGTTTTAACTGTGGGCGGTTTCTAGAGTTTGGCACAGAATTCCTTACCATTTTGGGAGGGGGAAGAGGGAAATTAGGTATTGCAAGCAAAAAGTGACATTGATTCTGAGGAGGAAAAGGATGGGAAAGAAGAGTGGAACAAGACTGTTAACAAGGGGGAGAGCATTTAGAGGCTAGAGAACAAGGAGGTATGAGAGAAGAGAATATGAGGCAAAGGAGAAAAGGCACAGGTACTCAGAGGCTAGACAAATGTGCATTCAGGAGAAAGGGGCTCCCCATAGCATAAGTAGAAAATAAAAGCCTAGGATAGAGAAGAGAGGAAAAAAATAAACAAAAAACCCCCCAAAGAGTGAATCATAATTTTTCTCCATGCTGCCCAATATGGGTGAAGGCAACCATGGTATTAGAGCAAGGGAGGGGAAAGAGTGGAGCCGCTGTTTTTGCTTTCTTACCTCCTGAGAACCTATTTGACTCATTCACTGATGTCTGTGGTACAATAAACACCCCTCTTTTCATAGTTAGATGTGATCCTCTTGCTAAAGGGGCTGCCAAGGCTGTAGTTCTAAGTTTTTAGTACCGGCTCCAGAAAACAGGACCCAGTATCTGCAATATGTTCTGTTGCCTCTTATCTCTTATCCTCTATAGCCTCTTTAGTTTCATAAAACTCAGAGCTTAAGCAGAGAGACAGAGCAGCCTGACCTCACAAATAAAATGATTCTCCCACTTCTAGAGTAAATCTGCCCTTGTTTTCAGTATGATGCTAAAAGGTATTTATTGTTAGCTGATATCAACCTGTCCTTATTACTTTGGAAACATGTATTACCTAATACTGTTGACGGAAGTTTTTTGTATTTCTTGATGAAGTCATCATTTAGCTATATTCTGCAATAAATATTATTGGTACTATTAATACTGCTTTTAGTAGACTATGATAATAAATATTTTATTAAACAGAGCTAAGCAAAATCCTATACCCACTGTACAAAAATTATAGAAAATGGGCTCTTGTATACTGCAAAATCAAATTCAATAGGAAAGACAACCATGCTTCAGATACAGACAAACATTTCTCAGAGGGTGGAATGGGAAACAAGTTGTCTTTCCAAAAGTGCAGTCCTAAGACTTACAAGTATTACAGAATCTTGGTTAAACGTGAACTGAGGGAAACTAGTTTTTGAGGGGGGGAAAAAAAAAAGTTGAGGTTATATTAATGATAAGAACATAGGAAGTATGCTCTGATCTCATCTTAATCTGAACAAAATATACCACAAGCCAGACTTCCTTTAAGTTTATTTGATTAGTATTTCTGTCTGATTGAACAGAATTTGATTCTGTGATTGCTATGAAGCATTTCCATTCCTTGGTGGTTCTAGCTGTGCTAAAGCATTTTTTCTAGTAGGTTGGCGTGGAAATACTGCAACAGGCCCCATCTCGGTCCCTTTGTCAGGGGAGTGCCACAGTAAAAAGGAAGTGAAGCTAGAATTTCTAGCAGTTTGCCTTGATGTAGAACTACCTAAGAAAGTTTCAGAACACCACTCCTTATTTCACTTGCTTGTCTACTGTCAAAAGCCTTTCAACAGTGAAAGAAAACATAGTAGTTAGAGTGTTAGCATGGTGATACTTGTAACACTTACCACACTGAAGAAATGAATGATATATTGAATGGCAGTATGGAGAAGAATAATTGTTTACACTGCCAAAAATAATCCATTCATTTAGACTGGCTAAAAAATAGTATTTAAACAGCTGTTGCTTAAAATTACTTTTGGCTAGAAATACATTATTTCTGTATACCTCCAGATAATATTTGAAGTGTTAACTTGCCTGTGTGTGTCCTAAAGTCAAGCTCCACAAATACTTAAATTACCTACAAGGCACAAAGTTGAATTTTATCCCTGGACATATTCTGGACCTGGAAAGCCTGATGCAAATATGAACTCCATTCTGTCACTACACTTCAATATCTAAAAGAATACAGGCCATGATGAGATACGTTGAGGCTTTTATGCAAATTAAATAATCACAGTGGAGCTTTGCAAAAAGAGGTTTAAACTGTATTTTCAGATTACTAGTAGCCATGTGGGCTTCTGAAATAAGTGCATTGTGGTGTTTATTGTAGACGTGATTTAAAATACAGAATATGCTATATAAGGGATGCTGCTATTGATGTACTTTTGGCTTGTTCCCAGTGTTGGTGTTTTAGACCAGCTATGAGAAGATGTTGGATCATGATTCTTCTAATGCCAAGATTGCTCAAGGAAAACAGATTGGTGCTTTAGAGTATATATATATTAGCATTCCAGGAGCTGCTTCAGGTTTAGAGATTGATCTACACCTGTCTGTATACCATGGGAATCACCAGGCAAGCAGATCTGGACTTCTGGTCCAGAGTTCATCCACTGTGCCCTAAGTCTCTCTTGGGGCCTGAGCAACCAGCTTTTTTGGATTTTGCCATAATCTGAGATCTTCAGTACATGTCATGTTTCCTATCATTCTGCTAAAAAGGCTAGACTATTAATGAGCAGTGGACACTACAAAGCATGACATCTTTTGTTGTGCTTTTGCTTGAAAAAGCACAGCTGAAAGTCAGGAGTACAAACAAACAAAAAATCTTAAGGCAGCTGCTATGGTAGCTATAGCACCCGTCCATGAAAACGCAGCAATCAGTGCCCCTGAAAGGCTGATAAATATTTTAAAAGTTGTAGAGTTCAAGGTAGAGAGCCTCTTTCATAGTAATTTAACTGTCAGCAGATTCCTCTTTTCTAAACTACAAAAACTCCTGTTCTCAACCTTTACCTTAGTGCAACCAAAACAGTGTGGCACAGGGAGAAGATATTTGAAGGAAGCAGACCCCAAGCTATGGGATGTTAAACAAGTTAAAGGTAGCACGTTAAATGGCATTGAAACCACTATATCAGTACCAACATCAACACTAAGCATTAGCATTTATACACTCAGGAAATGATAAATGTTCTCTTTTGATTTCTATTATGCCTTCAGCTATTATCCTATCTGAACCATTTGGGAGGGAAATGCATTAATCACAGCAACAAAAATCTTCAAAGACTGTCTCAGTTTCCTAACTGAATGAAGAAAAACAGTGCTACTTTTTAAAGAGAAGCCACTGATCTAACACAAATCACTGTGTGAATTAACAGAAGCAGCTCCGCTAGAAAGAAACACAGATCTACAGGCATACCTCATTTTATTGTGCTTTGCTTTACTGCACTTTGCAGATATTGCGGTCTTTACAAATTGCAGATTTGTGGCAACCTTGCATTGAGCAAGCCTGTCAGTGCCATTTTTCCAACAGCATGCACTCACTTCGTGTCTCTGTGTCACATTTTGGTAATTCTCACAATGTTTCAAGCTTTTTCATTGTTATTATACAGTATCTGTTATGGTGATCACTGATCTTCAATGTTACTATTGTAATTGTTTTGGGGTGCCATGAACTGTGCCCATACAAGATGGTGAACTTAATTGATAAATGTTGTGTGCCTTCTGACTGCTCTACTGACCAGCCGTTCTCCTGTCTCTCTCCCTCTCCTCGGGCCTCCCTATTCCCTGAGACACAACAATATTGAAATTAGGCCAATTAATAACACTACAATGGCCTCTAAGTGTTCAAGTGAAAGGAAGAGTCGCACGTCTCTCACTTTAAATCAAAAGCTAGAAATGATTAAACTTAGTGAGGAAGGCATGGCAAAAGCTGAGATAGGCCAAAAGCTAGGCCTCATGCACCAAACAGTTAGCCAAGCTGTGAATGCAAAGGAAAAGTTCTTGAAGGAAATTAAAAGCGCTACTCTAGTGAACACAGGAATGATAACAAAGCCTCATTGCTGATAAGGAGAAAGTTTTAGTGGTCTGGATAGAAGATCAAACCAGCCACAACATTCCCTTAAGCCAAAGCCTAATCCAGTGCAAGGCCCTAACTCTCTTCAGTTCTATGAAGGCTGAGAGAGGTGAGGAAGCTGTAGGAGAAAAGTCTGAAGCTAGCAGAGGTTGGTTGGTTCATGAGGTTTAAGGAAAGAAGCTATCTATCTCCATAACAGAGAAGTGCAAGCTGAAGCAGCAAGTGCTCATGTAGAAGCTGCAGCAAGTTATCCAGAAGATCTAGCTAAGATAGATAGATAATTGATGAAGGTGGCTACACTAAACAGCAGATTTTCAATGGAGACAAAACAGCCTTATATATGGAAGAAGATGCCATCTAGGACTTTCATAGCTAGGGAGGAGAAGTCAAAGCCCAGCTTCAAAGGACAGGCTGACTCTCTTGTTAGGGGCTAAGGCAGCTGGTGACTTCAAGTTGAAGCCAATGCTCGTTTACCATTCTGAAAATCCTAGGGCCCTTAAGAATTATGCTAAATCTACTCTGCCTGTGCTTCATAAATGGAATGACCAAGCCTGGATGACAGCACATCTGTTTGCAACATGGTTTACTGACTATTTTAAGCCCACTGTTGAGATCTACTGCTCAGAAAAAAAGATTCCTTTCAAAATATTATCGCTCATTGACAATGCACCTGGTCACCCAAGAGCTCTGATGGAGATGTACAATGACGTTAATGTTGTTTTCATGCCTGCTAACACAACATCCATTCTGCAGGCCATGGATCAAGGCGTAATTTCGACTTTCAAGTCTTATTATTTAAGAAATACATTTCATAAGGCTATAGCTGCCACAGACAATGATTCCTCTGATGGATCTGGGCAAAGTAAATTCAAAACCTTCTGGAAAGGATTCACTATTCCAGATGCCATTAAGAACATTCGGGATTCACGGGAGGAGGTCAAAATATCAACATTAACAGGAGTCTGGAAGAAGTTGATTCCAACCCTCATGGATGACTTTGAGGGGTTCAAGACTTCAGTGGAGGAGGTAACTGCAGATGTGGTGGAAATAGCAAGAGAACTAGAATTAGAAATGGTGCCTGAAGATGTGACTGAATTGCTGCAATCTCATGATAAAACTTTAACGGATGAGGAGTTGCTTCTTACGGATGAGCAAAGAAAGTGGTTTCTTGAGATGGAATCTACTCCTGGTGAAGATGCTGTGAACGTTGTTGAAGTGACAAGAGAGGATTTAGAATGTTACATAAACACAGTTGATAAAACAGCGGCAGGGTTTGAGAGGATCGACTCCAATTTTGAAAGAAGTTCTATTGTGGGTGAAATGCTATCAAACAGCATCATGTGCTACAGAGAAATCCTTTGTGAAAGGAAGGGTCAATCAAAGCGGCAGACTTCATTGTTGTCTTATTTTAGGAAATTACCACAGACACCCCAACCTTCAGCAACCACGACCCTGATCAGTCAGCAGCCATCAACATTGAGGCAAGACCCTCCATCAGCAAAAAGTACGACTTGCTGAAGACTCAGATGATGGTTAGCATTTTTTAGCACTAAAGTATTTTTTAATTAGGGTATGTACATTTTTTTTTTAGACATAATGCTATTGCACACTTAATAGACTACAGTATACTGTAAACATAACTTGGGAAACCAAAATATTTGTGGAACTTGCTTTATTGTGATATTCACTTTATTGTGGTGGTCTGTAACCAAACCCGCAATATCTCCAATGTATGCTTGTAATCCTTGCCATGTCTTCCAAATATCTTGTCCTCCAATGGATTCATTCTTATCCAGGTGGCCCCTCAGCCAATTAGATTTACAGCCTTGGCATTTAACACAAACAGCCCTTCACATGCTGGCTGTGAAATTGTCCTGTGGTGTTTCAGGTGATTTTAAGCTCAGTGTGACCTTGCAGCAATAATTACCAAGGAAAAGACCCACAGCACTCTGCTTATGCTATTTTGGAGTCAGTAATTCCTTGTAATCTCTGGTCAGGGATAATGTTCAAAATATCAATGGCTTTTCATCTATAACCAAGGGAGGTAAGTAGTGCCCGTATGGTCTAAACCCGAGCCATCTCATCTTTTTGATGGCAAGATGATCTTTCTGTGATACAGTCAGCAGAAAGCTGGCACTAGAAAATGGTTTTTACTCAAGTCCATTAGATGTCTATCCACATAAATCTAAGATGTCCGAAATGTCAAATCAAAGCAGCTGTAAAGCAGAACTGAAGAAGAAGAGCCAGGAGTTTATTTCATCTTTCAAGTTGCTGCTTATTGGATTCTTTTAAGATATACAAAGACTACATCATCATTGATCCAGGAAACAAATGGCAGGCCACAGGCCAGTCAGCACACAGCCTATGATCTCACCACATATAATACTTGGTTTAATAATTATTTGACTTTATTTTTCAGTCCAAGTGCCTGAAAATACAGGCGGTATTTTGATAGCATCCCAAAACAGTGGTTTGTAAACAGTATGGTATAGTAATAGTACCAAGGGTGCATATTACCTGGAGGGGGCATAGCACATGAAAGTCTGTTTTAGGAGAAATCCATCCCCAGAACTGCATCCAAGTTTCTCAACAGAGCAGCTATTTTTTTGCAAGAGAGCCTAGAAAAAATTAACATGTAGTGTGCGCTACTGGGGACCAGGGAACCAAGTTACTCGGGACGTAGATGCACAGTACAAAATTGTTGACTCCTTTCTGTCTAGGATGGGTTCCTTCTCCACTCTAAAAAGCAGGAGACTACAGCTTAGAAGGAAAGTAGTTTCTTCAGATGTTTTCCCTGATAACAATGCTGAGATCAGACCAAAGTACATCTAATTTTGGTGTTTACTTCATTTTCTTCTTTAAATACCCCCAGCTTAAATCTTAAAAATGAAATCTTTAAATCTTAACTCTTTCTTAAAAGAAACAGTGTAACAGATCAGGGCTCCAACCATGCTTTTCTTCCCTGAAGCATCAACCACATTAAAACCCTGTTGTATTAAAAACTTAAATCCATGTGTTCTAATGTGTTATAATTTAGAAAAATCTAACTGAAAATCCTGAACAGCACCAATGAACAAACTGTCCTGGTGCAAAGTCTACAGTCATCTTTCAAGGTTGCAGAAAGCTGGCTGTATGCACTGTAGCCAGCCCTTGCTGAGGGAGTTTAAACTCAACATCTCAGCTCTTCACAAATGATTACACATGGCTACAAATAGCACAGGGTGGGAACCCACCTTACATCTCCTTGCAGCAAGGCCACAAAATACATGAAGCAATACAGGTCTGTGGCCTGCTGAAGACAAACACCTGCCCAGGAAGAGGAGGAGTCCAAACTGCTGCTGTTCTCCCCTTTACCACTTATCTAAACTCAGCAGCAAGACCAGAGAAAGGCTTGATCTGAGCACAGCTGTTAGCAGATGCAAAGTCAGGGGAGCTGGAGCTGCAGGCTTAACCATGCAGCCCAAGGAGAGTCTACAGCCAAAGTCTCCCATCTCCTGGAAGCCTTTTATCCACTAGAGTACTCTGCAAGAAGTGGATAAGCGCTTTCTGTCATCTTAAAACACCTCATTCTTCTTTGGCTTAGGCAGGGTATAGTGTGGACACAGAATTAAACATGTTTTCTGCAGCTGCGTCCCTCAGGGAACAGGGACCTCAAGTTTCCATCCAAACCCTATCCTTACATCTGCAGTATCCTTTATTCTTTAAGTTAAAAAAAACCCAAAAAACAAAAACCACTTTCTGGAGTCCTACAATGCTCTGCTACAGGCAAAAGCTTGGTAATTTTAAGACAAAGGTGGTTTCAACTTGCTTTCTTTATAGGTGATGTGTTAGTTAAATTTTCCTCTTTAAAAGGTTCCTATAAAAGCCTGCAGCTACTTTCAAGGAAAATACTGTAGCAAGACTGTTCTAATAGAAAAGAGGAACTGATTTATATGCAATTAGAGAAAGTTACATTCCTTTTTTATGAGAAAATGTTAATACTAGCTTTAGAATTAAATTAACAAATAGCATTTTAAGTGAAATAGATATCAAAACTGTTACTACTACTGTGATACAATGACAACTGGAACCATTCTGAATTGACTACAGGATTTCACTGGTAGAACTGGCTATGAGGGAGTTAGATGCGATTTTTCTTTACAAGTATGTCAGTATAGTTTTGGGTAACTTAAGTATAAATGCCAGTGAATCTTACTGAATGACAACTGCAAAGTTCTGTAAACAGTGGCAAACTGCAGATGCATGATAGTTGTTTCAGTGAGAGTGAATTTGTGCAAACTAGTGGATTTCTCAGTTTGTTACCTCCCTGTGATAGACCTAAAGTGTGTTACTAGGGGAATGCACTGTGAATAAAGTCACATGCGCTGAAGCAGTTCTTTGAGTAGTTCTGCACATCCACAGATGAGCTACAGCCCATCTTGCAGACTACATTTTGTGGATCATTTTCAAAAGTCTACAAGAACTACATACAAGACAAAAGGTTAATTTGACTTGCCTTTCAGTAATAATAATGTTAAAACACTCCAAAGGCTAACCAACCACAGTAGTTATGATTAACTATTATTTTATTCCATTTTTCTTTTTAACTCCCACCTAGATTACCTAGAAGTGTTTCTAGTGTGAGCTTCATACATTTTATTTTAGCTCAAATTCAGTTTTATTTCTTAATTAGAAGTGTAAAGGGAAGATACACTCTGAGATCTTAGCAATACCTGACTTTTCAGGCAAAACAGGAAAATGACTAAATCAGGTAGGAGAAGTTACAGTGCAAATCCAAAAGAAAAAAGAAATCTTATTGCATCTTCACGGCAAAACACAAAACAATGTAGTATTTACAACCTCACCAAATATTGTTTATCCATGTAAAGACTGAATTTACATGTTTTTAAAAGGAACGTGGAGATTTCTAGGATTAAGTATAAACTGCATGAAAATGTAAAACCTTAAGGTTTTTCTTAATCCTTTTTTTATTCAAGGATTTGCTGTGAGTCTTCAAGTGATTTTGTCACATCCAAAAGCTGTATTCAAGCGGCGTGGTTCTCAACCAGGAATGCAAGAATCTGATTTTCTAAAACAGATAACAACAGTGGAGGAACTGGAACCAAAAGCAAACAACTGCACAAAGGTACTAATTTCCACAGTTACTAAAAAGCTTTTATATTGTCTTTGTAGATTACCTAGTGCTGTACTAACAGAGATGTTCTTTTACAGGTTCTTGTATGGCACACACGAACAGAAAAAGTAAATCTAGCTAATGAGCCAAAATATCATCTGGACACAGTCAATATTGAGGTATGAGCTGGAGATACAGTTATACAGGAAATAAGCGTACAATGGATATGTCAGAAGATGGGAGAATTCAGTCAGTTAAAATAGCATACTCCTGTATGAGATCTTTTATTAGTTGTCTGACGGACTTCTGTGGAAACAAAAAAAGTTGTCATATACCCTAATAAGCAAATGAAATGGGTGTGCTTTGTTCTAATTTATTTGCATGCATTTTTGAACTTGGTCTTAAACAGACACTTACCTTTGTTTTAAGACTGTTTCCACATAGTAAAGACAATCAAGAGACAAACATGACTGCAATGGAATATTTTCAAAATCATTATTTATGTATATAGTTTTTGTATTTATCCAACCTAATGGTGTAATTATAAATTGATTTTAAATCACAAACTGTTGACCACCAAAATATTTGTGTAAATGGATCCTCCAAATTGAGTATGTTTTCCTTCATTAAAACAGACTTCTTGAAGAAAAAGCGATCAGACAGGTCATACAATCATGAAATAAAAAAAAATCCACAATCGTTTATGGATTTATCCTTTTAATATAGGGAAATAACATTTTATTATTACGAGGCACCATAAAATGTAAACACAATCACTGTCATAAACCTGGATATCTCTGCAAGGAAAAATATATCTGTTCACACTGAGTTATGTTGTATACATATTGTGCCACTAGTCCCCAGCATTAACACTGTGTACATGCCTCATAAGCCAGATTGGATATCTTATCACAGGAAACTCCAATGGATCAAATGGTCTTTTTTTAAAAGAATAAACTATTAATTTGTAGAACTACAGTAACATCCAGGTTTATCTTTCTTTCAATAATCATGTTCCCTGTTATGCACACCATAATAACATCACAGTGAAATGTATGATGAAACAAAATTTGTCTGATACACTAGAAAACATTGCGCAGTGATACATTTACATTCTATTTATATATGATTAAACATTTGTTCATACAGTACCTCCTACAGGATTACTGGGTAATTTGGAGGGGAGCAGGGTTTATATTTTTAGATATTACTAACATGATAGCTACATCCCTTATATGCAAACATTTGATCTACAATTTTGAGGGAAAAATCAATATATGATTAAGCAGCTTCTTAAATATATGGTCTATGAAATCATGTGCATTGTAGTATGAAAAAGTTGCCAATGATATATAAATGTATTCTTGATCTGCTTTTCACTACATCAAATTTAAATCAATATAGACCACAACACGGTCAGTCAGTTATATTCTTAATCTGAACAGCTGGGGGAAAAGAAAAAGTATGTACATGGAGAGAACAGGGAAAGTAAATGCATTTGAACAGGAATGTTAGGTGGCTGTTCTGGATGAAACTTCTATTGCAATGTTCATTTCCACAGTTGTGTGCTGAGAGTCTGGCCAGAGGAGCTTCCAGTCCATCCTGCCACTGTGCTGGGGGGCTGGCCAAAGCCCATCACGTTGCTGGAACTGCTGAGGGTCATTCCAGCCATTTGCTGATTCATCTGTGAAGCATACACACACACTTCTAGTTAGCACTGATGTTGGAAAAAAACACTATTAGCTGCAAAGCAGCAATGCTTTCTAAATTAGCAACCAAGTTAAAATATGTTTTCCTAAAATTATTTTGGATTAAACAAAAATATTTTCTCAAAATAAGTTTCTAAATATTTTCCAAGACGCCAGCTTTTCTGGAACCATTTTTAAGTGATCACCATTATACACATCAGTTGCCTAGCTGCAGCAAGGCGTTTGAAAGATATGACAAGTCTGTACAAACATTTTACTAGTGAATTTACAAAAGATGTGACAAAAGGATGTGTCTGATGTTTCTCAGATAGTAAGACCTTTCAAGTTTCAAACCTGCCCAACAACATTTTGGCAATCACAAAAAAACAAAACAAAAAAACCCCCCAAAAATACCCCACAACCAAGGCAGGCTATATAGTCTTGTCTACATTTTCAATTCCAGGTATTCTTTGTTCCAGCAATATTTCTTTGGAGATCTCAAAATCTTTATCTAAGCTTAATAAATTGTCCATTTGATCATCAAAGAACAATACATTTTTAAACTTCAGTATTATCTAAAACTAAGCATTTTTGCTAAAGACTAAAATGTACTCAAGATACCATATTTCTTTAAAACAGAAGTGAAATAATTCATGTTAAATTAAAAAAATACATCTAGTTAAAAGATGAAGAAATTGAAGAGCTCAAAATTCAGATTATTCCTTTCAGGGAGGATGCCAAAATACTTCTACTGTCTCCAAATACTAACCATTCATTATAATTTTCAGTGTTCTATGTAAAAACGTTCTTAAATTAACTCCTCCGCAGTACCTTCCCAGTACCACACACTTACCAGAAAGCCAAAAGCCTAGGCAGAGTAAAGATATCCCCTCTCAAGTGTTTGAGAGCAGAAGAGCAATTGGTGAAATTAATAATCAGTTGATGAACAGGGATGTTAGATAAGGAACATTATATGCAAATTAGAGATAGCATTAGGTAAAAATCAGAGTTCATGTAAACAAAACTGAACAGTACCAGGTTTCAAAATGAAATTGCAAATCACTGGTGAAAAAAAGTTGTTAAATGAATTGTAAACTAGTATTTCAAGGTAAGAATTCAGTATTGAATGCTTTCACATGCGTATCCGCATAAACAACCAGATCACTGACCATGGAAATTAAAGAAAGTTGATGAAAATATGCTTTACCCAGTTAATCTCTTCTGAAGCAGAATATTGAAAGTAGATTGTATAAAGCATGCTGTTCTGGTAAATAAAACAAGCCTTCCCCTTTCAGCTGAAGCCAGAGATTAGATCATGGTTCCCCTAGAAATTGGGAAGTATCAGTGTACTGATAATATTCCATGTACAGGTAGTACAGAAACATGTGTAGAGAGCTTGTCCTGCGAGGCAACTTAACATATAGATATTTGATAGAAAGCATGATTTTTATTTTAAAGCTGATACAGGTCTTTAAGTTACACACCTAAAAAAAGGTTAACAGTAATTCTACAGTTCTTCTTTTCTTTCGACATTTTGAAACTCTCACCTTTTAAAAATTACAAAACGAGACTACTTCTCAAAACAGGATGACAGACCCCATTTTCAAGTAGGGGCTATTTTATCCATTTAAGAAATGCTGCTTACCTTCATAAATGTTCACAATGCAGGACTGAACAGAACAGTAAAATTTAACATAATTAAATCTAAATAAGCCTTTAAGACTCACTTCATGAAGTACTGCAGTAAGCAGCATGTAATTATTATATGATTCTTCTAGTTCAAAGAATATTACAGAAAATTTAGTTGCTATCATCCATAATGAACTCTTCAAGGGAATCATTTAGTTTTTGAAAACAAGGTCTCAAAAATCTGATTTCAAGATGTTCCACTAAGTGCATATTAACACATTCAGATAACCCTTTAAGCATGTTTAAAAAATAAAAAATAGCATGGGAACACTACAGATAATTTGCTTCAACTAATCTATTATTTATCTACAGCAGACTGTCAGAGTGCAAAGCACTGTGTACATTCCACTGAAATTTATTTTGAAGTCTGTTGAAAGTATTAATTGTTAATGGCTATTCTCTAGTAATTAAATTCTGCTTTTAGTTGTAAGGCTGTATTTACACATCAGCATAACTGCACCTAAGCTTTTTTTTTTCTGGCTAGTTCAGATGCCACAATGAGACTTGCTACACTAGCAGAGAACTGAGTTTGGTCTCCCTTGGTAAAGTTTATTCCGTGCTTATATATCCATTATCTTTAATTTAAACTCTTCACTGTTTCTTTTTTTCCCCCGTGTATCTGAACAATTCATAGTCCACAGTCTGTAACTAAACCCCACTGCAACTTTCTTCTTACAACTAAACATTTAGTATTTGAAAAGTAGCATGTTTTTTAAAGCATTTTTATTTGAAAATAAGAAGTCTTTACCTGAGAGAGATTCCATTGAGGTTGCTGATTTTGTTGCAATCCGTACTTATTTTGTGGCGTGACCATTTGTCCCACCATTCCTCCTTGAGGTCCAACGACATTTTGAGGAAGTCCCATCACACCAGTTTGTGTAGTACCAGTAAATCCATTGGGCATTCCCATTCCTACCATCACACCTGTGCTCTGTCCCATGACTGGCAGCGATTGTCCCATCAGGCTTCCCATCATTCCAGTTGCTGCAGGCACAGGAACTCCCATGGCTGGAAAACCTTGAAAATGAGTTGATTGCTGTGTGGTAAATGGTATAGAAGACGATCCCATGAACATACCTGTATCAGAAGAGGAAGATGACAGAAAAAGTGTTTTGTGATATTCTCCCCCATCCCCTTAAGTTTGAAGTATACCAAAACAATTCTAAAGCATAATTTTGTCCAGTTATATCCATCAGGGCCAATTTAGTATCTGGCAAAACTAAGAAATTGCTTAAAATCTCTCAAAGGAAAGAGACTCACTTATCGTAGGTTAACTACCAAAAAGAATCTGACAAATCTTTTGGCAAACCAGAATCTTTTAATCATACTACTGGAAGTCTCTGGTTTTATACCAACATAGCTAAGATCAAAACGTGACAGCTCTGTAGTATTCTGGCAGCCTGCTGTTTACACAGAGGAGACTCACATGCTAAGCAATGAATTTGACAGCAGAAGTTGAATTCACAAGTATTTTCAGTAAATTGTGTGTTTGATAATTGGAACAACTGTAAATAAATTAAAATCACATACTGGTTTTTCTGTAGCTTTAGTATTATGTTTCATTAATTTCCTCATTTTTTTTTTACAAGTGGTTGAAATAAAGTTCATTTGAATATATGTAAAAGAGTAACCATGCATAGTTTTACGCTATTAGGAAATAACAACCATATTGTAAATAAAGCTTAAAATAGGATATTAGATGTATTAAAAAGATTATCTACCTGGAGCATTTTGCTGCTGCATAGTTCCTGTGCCATACAGTGATAAGATGGAGTCTTTGGAGAGTTGTTTCTTTGCTGACTCTTCTGATTTTGTTGTTTGCTCAGTGAATAGATCAAGATCCCCCGACGCAGCAGATAAGGTGGCAGCTGTTGGTTTAGCAGAAGTGCTCTGGGAAATTAAGGTCAAGACAGACTACTGAGTGAAACCAGCAGAAGTCATGTTATATTAAATATTTACTGCACATTCTCATTCCTGAACTAAATTAAAAGCAGTTTAGTTATCAGACTCAGCTTAAAGTAAATAAGTGTTTTAAAAGATGTAGTATCACCAAAGCCAAAAATCCAACACATATGTTCTGGAAAGAAGATCAGAATGAGGCCATGAAACAAGCAAAACCAAACCCCTGACCACACTTCCAGTGCTTATATGTACAGGTTATTCAGTTGTTCTTGTGCCTACATTTTTCATCAGTGGGCAGCATAAATCATGAGCTGTAGTTAGATTATGAAAAATAATTGGGAAACCAATAAGGAGATTATAATTCACATCTCATTAATCCTCTCATAGAGGGAATAAATTAGAGGAGCTAAAACAAAAGATTCAGTGTTTTGGAATATACTACTTCAGCTAAGACAACAGTATTTTCAGAGAAAAGGCAAAAGTAAAGTTTTGGTTGATCTATTTAACATAGTTTCTGAAATACATTATTTATAATTGCCTTACGATTGTCTAACCATGTTTGATTTACTGGGAAAGCATAATTATCTAAAATTTACTGCAGTCCAGCACTGAAAAACTAAGATACACTCAAGCTGTCAGGCTTTTTATTGCCCTTATAACAAGCATTTTGTAAACAAAATATATCCAAGTATCTTTCCATTAAATTATTTTGCTACTAATACACATACAATTCCATATGGGAGCTTGCTTAGGTGAGCAGGCAGTACACTGTGTTCATGTTCTATTTCTTAAAATACACAGCTTGTTCTGTTACCGGTGGAACTTCCAATGCAAATCAACTCTACATGCGTTAACAAAGAGCCAGGATTACAACACATACTTAAGTTACGGTCGTATTTTAGTCTGCCTAAATGATCTCCAAATGTTTAGCATACATCTGCCTAAGACCAGAGCACATTCAACTTTCAGCCCTTTTAAGCAAAGAAAATAACTATTTGTACTACGGCAATAAAGGGACTGGATCTGCAGTCAGGTCCATCGGTTTACTTTTATCCCATACCAACATTTATGGAGTAGACAAGAAGCCACCACAAAACAAGCAGATACTATAACACACCTACATTCCTGCCTAAAGCAGCGACTTTGGGAACCTTCCCGATTTTTACTGGCAGGCTGCTGACCAGGCCTTGAAAGCTCCACTTTATTCACACTGGATTCTATGAGCATTGTAATACAAATATCCCATGTACAGTTTCAGAAAAAACAGATCTGATTGCTGAAGTGATAAAACCCATAGAATAAAGTAGTGGGAAAAATAATTACAAAAATTACAAAATTACAAAAATAATTGTGCTACCAACTAAATTAGAAACTATCACGAGAAACAACTGCAGAATTCAGATGGTTGCTAGCTCAGGAGAATATCTAAAACTACTGTGGAAGTGGAAGGGAAAGAGAGCAAGAACTCTGTGGCAGTTGAAAACCCTTTATTTATACAATATTCAATTCAGAACAAAGTCATTAGACCTTAGCAAACAACAAAAGGTAGGATGCTGGCACTACAAATAGGCAGGTTGGAGAAGACCAGAAATTGTTTTCACCTCATGTGAAACCTCTCTGGCCAGTGTGTAAGCTAGCAACTTCCTTCTGTACATATTAATAAAACTACCGCCTCAAGCTTATTACTGACACAAATTTCTGATTGCAAAGCAAAATCAAAAAGTGTTATGACAGGTAGCAGGAGCGTTCTCAATTTGACACGATTATTTGTTAGGGTGGCATAGCCAGTCTTTGACAATGCCAGAGACAGACTTGGAAATATACCCAGGTAAAAGCCCACGCTAAATAGCAGCATTTGTTTTTATCATATGTGCACCCATGGTCGTATGGTCGTCTTATCATGTCAGCATAAGACAACCTCTGTATAACAGACATGCTCAGTAGACTGTAGAAATGCATTCGAGTAGTGGAAATATCAGAGAGAAACTCTTAGCTGAGATGAACCACAGTACAGAGTGCCTCCAGATCTGTGAAACTCTCACCTAGAGGTGCTTTAGCAAAATAAAAAGAAATCACCGCATTCATATACAGAAGAGAAGGGAGAGCTCAGGACCTGGGGACTGGTCAGTTTCTACTATGATTATGTCATGAGATTAAATGTTCATTTAATGTCTGTTCATTCAGTTCATTTTTGGAAGATTCTGAAAGAGCCAAAGGCACTGAACAAGCACATCCTCAAGTGATGATCAGCTACAAAATAGAAGGTAACACAAAACATACTGAAAGGTACTGCCTTTCATAAATACCCGCATTACAAAGCGATAAAAGGTCCTTCAACAGTTTGACTTAAAGCCCAATAACCTGGGGACAGGAAGTAAAAAATAAATTCAGCATTACCTATTAAAAAGAGAACAAAAATGAAGAGTACAAATTAAAAGAAAATACGACTATCATCAACAGGGTAAGACAGGTTCCAATTTAACCAGATAATTAAGGAAAATCAGAAGGCTGTCTCCTAATGCTAATATCCAAGCAGCAGGGAACCTGCAAGAGGTGAGAAAAATGTAGCCATTACAGCTAAAAACAAGTCTCCAGCCCTGAGTGGTCAGAAGTATGCACTCCTTCTGCGTGAATCTCCACATGAACAATTTCTTGAAGGAAAGCATGTACGTGTGTCTATGTAAGGGTGTGCACACGTACATATATTTATGCATATGTGTGTATATACAAATATACACACACACAGACGTGCGTGCGTGTACAAAATTTACCTGAGCAGGAGATACAGCAGCCACTGGTAACGGATTAGAGATCATTGGACCGAAGATATCCAGGTCATCATTCAAAGCTGTAACAGTAGTAGTGCCTCCATTTGTAACAGATGCTTCAGCTGGACCATCTTAAAAAGACAATGGATTCACATTTTAAATTGAAAACTGTTAAGTGTTTTAACAGGTTGAGAATACTTAAAGATGCCCATCACTCGTAACCATTTGAATGCACGAATACATTTAGTGATCGAGGTGAAAATGAATACGTTTAGGACAAGAAAAGGGGCTGAAGGATTATGGCTTTAAGTAGAATTGCAAGAAAATATTCAGTAAGACGTAGAGACAAAATACTACAAAACGTGTTTGATGAGCAGGGTAACAAGTGCTCATTTTTATTTCGTTTTAAGCTGTCCAAGAAAAAGTAGAATGAGTAAAATTTATTAGCCAATTCTTAAGTTCATCAGAAGTGAGTTGGTACTACACAGAGCTTGACAAATAAAGTTGAGTCCAGATTCTGCTGAACATTATGATGGTTGCATAGTGTTAACAGCAAAATTAAGAAAGCTTTTTTAGGCAAAATAAAAAGTTACTTTTTGAAGTATCCAAAACTCACTGCAAATGTCAAGTTTCTTTGGCTGAATTAAATCAAAACTGTCTCTCCAACCCAAAGAGAGTCATACCAAGTGGCATGGTCGTTTACATATTACTGGAGGATTAGTAATCTAGAAATCACTGAAATACAGTACACTGAATTTTATTCAGTGCTAAAGCACTGCTAGTACTTTAAAACAATTTTAAAACAATTTACTTAATTCTTTAACATATTTAAAGAAAAAAATTCCTTCTCTCAGTTTCATATGTTGTATCCATATTATCTGTATTTCATTATTCAGCATAAGTGTTAGTTTCTGTAAATCAAATTTTAACTCATCTATCATCCTAACTGGGGGATTTTTTTTCTTACATCACACAACCACACAAAGGTAGCTAACTTCGAATATATCCAGCATCAAGTTCCAACACACAATTAGAAACCAACATTCTAATATATTCCAAATTTTAAAAGAGAATACAGATCACCACTTTAAAACTTTTAAAAGCATCAAGGACATCCAAAAATAATTAATGTATATTAGAGATAACAGGAAACATATGCCTTACTACACAGAGACGCGTATAAGGCAGATGGCAGATGTGAGGTTTCTGTATATTAATGTTTTCTAGAGCTCTAAGTACAGAGAAGTAAAGAGCACTGGTGAGACACAATATTAATTAAAATCAAATCATAGGAAGCATCCAATGCTTATTTAAAATTATACAACTTGAGTAAGTTTATTCCTTACAAATAACATCTCCCTTTGCTCTCCCCTACTTTATTTATGAACACAAATAACTGGCAGCCTCCAGCAGCCTTTGTCACCTTACATGTAGAATATTATCATTTTTTATCATTTTATTCTGTCACGTACAAACTCACTGCAGTCCTGCCAGCTAGAGACTACACTTCCCAGCAGCTGAAGATGCTGGCACAAAATGGCAGAAAGCAGAAACAGTAAGAAACCTCAAAGTATCATTGGCCACTTATCAGGCTGGAAATTGCTTGACAGAAGAAACACTAACAGATGACCGGGCATGGTTTCCAGCTGCTAACTCATACGAGAGGGCCTGCCATTCTGAAGCAACCCGCTTGAAAGATCACCACCCAGCGATGCCTTCTCGCTCCAGTCTGCCTCCCCATGGAAGGCGACCCACACTTGCCTGCCTTGCATGAAAGCACTTACTTCTATATTTATTTTTAAAGATAAACACTGTTAAAATGTTTGCTATGTATTTGAAACTTGACACACAAGTCTTAAAAGTTGTAAGTTACCAGCCTGCAGGCATAACTGAATTTTCTCTTACTGTAGAGATGCTAACCTCTCTGTCTTACTCTGTATAGGAAATGTGGCACAATTATAGCTGCTAAGGAACCCATATCTTTGAACTGTCTGACTTCAGCACACGTAAAATCCATGGGATGTTTCTAAAGCATTTATTGCACTTTTTTTCATACAGGGAATTATGAAACAACCAAGAGCAAAGGGTGCCAACGTGTAATTACTTCAGAGCTACGTGCTTGCTTCTGTGACTACTTCAGATACACAAAATGACTTTGTACTTTATTTTTAATATCAAATAGGAATATTAAGTATTTGGTAATTCTCAAATCCATTTCACATCAGTGGTAAATCTAGACAAAATTGTGCGTGCTGCCAACTGGTATGCAGAGCCAACACGGGCCAAAATACCTTGAGGGCAAGGAGATGAGAAGGACAGAAGTGAGGCTCAGTTCCTAGAAAATGCTACTCAGCAAGTGTATTTATGTCCCAAATCACCCAAAGGTTGTGAGGATGACCATGCTGTCTGCAGGGAGTAAGACAGACTTGAGAACTCCACAAAGGCAAAATGGTCATGGGAATGGCTTGAAAACATTAGAGCCTCTGTGGTAAGCAAACTGTGAGTGACTTGCACGAATACAACCGGCTTGAAGTGGCTTTTCCACCATTCCAGCCAGGACAGTGCTTTAAGAAAACTTTTGTAAATAAATATATTGGAGAGCTAAGTAACAAGCTTCTGGCCTTTCAAAGCACCCTATTCATTTCAGGTCATTCTGCAACAGACAGTTCCAAAAACATCTCCCAAAAGGTTCACTTTTTCAGATAAATATAGGAACAACTAGTGCATAATTTTCATGCAAAGTGATTATCTGTAATTAATAATTTAGTGTTCTCATTTTCTCAGTGATGGACTTGTATTTAAAACAAACAAAAAACCCCCAAAACCTCATCTCATATTCCAAAGTGGTTCAGTTTCCCTGAATGTAAAAAAGTTTAATATGTAGGACTGAAACTTTAAGTGTAATTATTGGTAAAACAAACATTTCACATATTTAGAATGTTTATATAAAAACACATCTACATTCTTCAAGAACATAACACTTTAAGTATTTAATATGCTGCTTATAAATGAGTACTATGAAAACCCAGGTTTTTGCTAGATTGATCTAAAGCCTTCTGACACCAGCTATAGGTGTTCTGTAAGAGTTTCATTTGGTAACGTACATACTTTTGATATCTTACTGAATTTTACAGCCAGGGAAAAATTATTTTTAGCTTATAGGTGCAGAAACCAGCCATTTGAATTACTGTTTACACCACAAATTTTAAATTTGTATGAATAATATTTATAGGAGACCCTGTCTTTCTTACTTCCTCAAAAAAGTAATGGTTGTAATATTTATATCTATTAAAACATCACTCTTAAAGCATTCTTCCCCCAATATGAAACTAAAAGATGCCAGAAAAGCTCAAATTCAGAATATGGAAGAAAGCTAACAGTATTTTCACTTCCTTTTATTACTTGTTGCAATATTAATGTATTCATTTAAATATACACATGCACACATACACAAAGTTGTATTTCAAAATAATATTTCACACATGTTTATGGAGATTATGGATCATTTTTGACTTCAACATGCTAGCTCATTGATTACAAAGCACTTCCTGGTGTCCCTCTTCATTTTAAAGTACTGCTGTAGTCTAAGAAAGATGCTCCAGCAGAGCTCTAAGTTAGTCTGAGCACATCACTGTTCAAACAATTTTGCTTCCTATCATTAACAGCTGATAAGAAGAGGTGCTGTTTCTGATACAAGGAAACATGACTGATTTTACCCGTTTCCTAAAAAGACCAAATGAAGTTACATCAGCCTTTCTAAATACATTGAGAAATCTACAGTTTTAAGCAAGAAATGTCTTACTAAAGGGACCCTTGCCAAATTACTGTGAAACAACTTCCTTTTAATCAGCAGCACTTCCATCGCTTTCCCAGAAAATGCATCGGTAGCTGAGAATGAAGCATGAGATGTGGCAGCACCAGTGCAACGAGGGCACGCGCAAGGCACAGCTTTCACGCTCGGTGAGAGAAGGTAATGTGGAAAATAAACAGATGTTATTTATGTTTTTCACTGTTGTTCCTAAGCTGTGGTCCTGAAACAGGTATTTATTAGATATCAGACCAAGAGATCCATCTGCTCTTCTTTCACTTTTCACTTTTATGACAATACAACAGATCACATTTGACTGCCATATTCTGCAACAACAGATGCTGCTTCTGTTTTCAGGTTAGGAAGTCTTACACAAATTTGTTAGTAGGAACAGAAGCTATTCACCAGTATACAATTAGTGAGGGAAGGGTGCTTGTCAAGGTTACATTTCTAGTTTTTTTCTCTGTATATATTTTCTTAGTATATTACAATTGCTACTTCAGTATTGCCTTTTATTACGAAAGCTTTCACATACAGCATTGATACTTGCTATATTTATCTGTGCCATCAGTAAGAATGACCTACGGGAGAGTTTCAAAGGACCAGCAAGAAAGGGAAATGGTAACGAAAAACATGTATTCTGAAACTTTGCATTACATTTCCGAAATCCATATTTTCTATGGGGCAAACTATTTATACAAAATTTGTTACTAATCTGCCATATATTTTTTATGTATACACATTTATTAAAGCCATACTGGGGCTTGCAAAAAAGGGGAGAGAATATGATCTTGAATTGGGTGTATATGATCATCCATTACACTAAATTACTAGAACAAGAGGAAGAGTTGCATATATTAAATACAACTTGAGACAAAGATAGAAATACAGTTCATTCCAAATGTTTTTGGAATTATTTATGGCATTACTAAAGCCTTTACAGGAAGCCACAAAGCATTCATAGGAAGTCTGTTTCTAGACAATACTTTCAAAATAAAATTTGGAAAGCCAGAGAGCTGACAATGCTTTATGCTTCAAATGGTTGCAGCTATTTTCCTTGTGGGTAGATATATTGCTTATTTAAGCATAACCTTAACAAAGCAGCATTACTATAAACTTTATTAAGTATCTATTATATCTATACACACATACACAATATTTATACATCTGTACATTTATTTCATAAATGCAGCTTTCCAACAGAAGACCAGCGCTGCTGCTTTAGTACTTACCAGATAGTACTGACAAAAGTACATTGCTCAGATATGCACCATTCAGCTACATTTCATACTATGATTTAGCTCTCAAAACTTGCTATTCCTTCTCAGAATAAGCCCAGCTTTTAGCACACCATACTTCACCTCCAACCATGCCAGATGAATGTCCCACACCCTCACATTCATTTAACCATAGCTTCCCTTTCACCTCTACAACGTGCCCATACCCGACTTTATTGTATTAAAGCTTCTTCCCCCCTCACACAATAATTTACTTACGGTATAACCAAGAGTTTCTTAAAATAAACATGGAGCAAAACAGCATAATAAATTCTCAGTCTTTTCTCCTGGTCATTCACTATAATTCACTACAATGATTATTTCAAAATGTGCAATTACCTGGTTTATCAATGGCACATTTGAATATGGTAAAGGATGCAGAACACATGAAATTTATTTTTCCCCTTTTCTGATATTTCAGTAAGGTAATACATTTAAAAAATATTAACTATCTTTTTTTCTGTATTCATGTAATGCTGAAATAACTTAAGCAACATTTCTTGACAAACAATGCAAAAATGTCCATGTAATTTTCTAAGAAAAGATACATTCCCATCAGCTATCAAACTATTTTTACAAATATTTTAATAAACCTTTATTTGCATCAATCTGGCATAAGTGGAGACATCCAACCTGTAAGAGAAAACCCCCAAATATCAAGCAACACAGGATGCAAGATTAACACCAAAATGAATAGACAGCAGTGACAATGACGCAAGTACTGAAGAACTTTGGTTTACGTGCTGTGACATTGAAACTGAGAAGTGTTGCCTGTAATTCCCCATTAAAAATTAAAGATTTGAGCATTAACTGCATGTGTTAATCCCACATTTTCTATAGGACACTTTTTTTTAGTGTGGTCAAGATCCAACTAATTGTAGGGATCATTAAAAAAGCCGTTTTGGTTTCAGACTACAGAAATAGGCTGTGATTTCTCATAGCCTGGGAAGCGAGAGAAGGAATTTGGGGTTACACGGTAAGAACATAAGAATATTTAACTTGCACATTCAGTTTTCCCACCTTTCAAAGTGGGTGGATTACTGAATTAAAATGTGCTCTTCCAACAAGAGGCCAGAAGCCATGAGTGTTTACATAGACAGGTCATCAAGAATCAAACAGGGAAATTATCCAGGGAAATTAGTTCAGCTAAGAAAACAATATCCAAGTACTATCTTAACAATAAATTCCCTTGAACAGGGACTCAAAGGAACCACACGAATCCATTTAAGAAGGCTCAGAAGAATCATAAACAGGATGATACAGGCACCAAGGATATCATGCCTCTTCTGCTATTACAGGATTTAAAGACACTATTTGCCTAGGCATATTAGCTTAAGAACTTCACCTTCGGTAAAGAAAGAGAAAAGCCAATTTGTTTTTAGAAAACTACCTTTTTTTAGCTACAACTGCTACTAGTTTTCTAAGTGCAGGTCCTATTAACAGCAAACTCCTGTCAAAATAAGGAAAAAGTGCTGTGAAAAAATCCAGGTGAGACAAAAACAGCAAGAACTCGGAGGTTTACCTCGCACCCAAAGCTAGGATTGAGGTTTATGAAAAAACAACAACAAAACAAAATAAACTCCACGCACCAACCAACCACACCTTGCAACAGGTTAGGTTGGTTTGAAAGCCAAAATTCTTCTAGCATGAATTACAACCCATTAAAATTACTTCATCTGCTACAACAAGCAATTCCAATTTGCCCCAGTAAAAACTGCTCCTGGGCTTCACTTGCAGAAATCAAGTCCTGAGGGAATGAATCATCACCATTAGCAATGTGTCCACTCAATGTGAAGAACAAGCTGTACAATCATATCCATTTTAATATTGTTTGATATGATGAATATATTGGATTGAAGTGGTCTTCCTTTTAATACTATTTGAATCAATAAATTAAGAACAAGTAGTCTACTGCAGGAATTCCTTAGAAAACTCTCCAAATTAAACATGCCGTCATCGATATACTTCTCTTCTGCAGCTCAATGGACCCCAACTGATACCAGCTTACTGCACTGCATTTCAATTTAGAAGATCTTTAAACCCTCCTTCCTCTAAAATCATGCTTTGCTACAATACAAATTAAACTCCTCCCTTTCTATATCTCACAATGCTTTTTTTTCAATTGAAAAAGCACAGTTGTTGAACACCAATTTCAATACTCTATTTCATATAAAATATGTTAGCCTATGCAGTCTGAGTTCATTATCATATCATAAAATGATATATTACCAAGATCCTTTTCAAATCATGCCTAAAAGGATAAAGAAGTCTGACAATTTCAGAAGCATGCAGTGATTACATTTTATTTTTTAATTAGATTGCTGGGCTGGTAAAGGAAAATAAAGGAGGACCAGTTTTCCATGAAGTCTGAATTATTTTTTTTAAAATAGGTTCATTCTACATCCGTAGCCTAATTTCTGCTGTGTTAATTCAGATTTGCCTGCCCATTGCAGCAGATTAGTTGGGATGGGATGCAGACTACACATATACATAAACAGTACAAAAAAGGAAGTATTTTACAGTGCCTCTATATCCAAAGAGAAAAAGCCTGTATTTTAAATGTCAGCGTGAATTCTAAAAACACAGAAAATGGTTTTTGCTTTGCTGCAACATTATTCATACTTTACCTAAAGCCAAAAGTTAAAAAAGTTTTCTACAAATTCAAGTTTGTAATTATTCTTTTCATCTGCATCATGTTAAAAGCTTCCTCCAATATCCTCTAAAAAAAGTGGGAATTTAAGAATAACCAGTATATTGATATAAAGATATAAACTGAATACTCTAATATCCATGCACAATTCTCAGAAAGTTTTCCTAACACTGAACAATAAAAGAGATTAAAGTTACTGTAATATTTCCTTTTCCTAGATCCATTGTAAGTTTTTATATACGGTTCAATGGGAACACACATTTATAGTGTATTATAGTAATATGAGAGAAATGAAACACGAATTTTACAAATATGGCCTTTAAGAAGCAGAGAAAAAGCTTAAAGAATATAATAGTATAGGCAGACAATTTAAGTTAAATGATTTCAGTCCAAAACTACTTATTTACAGGACAAATACACTGTTACCTCTCAGTGAAGAAAACAAAAAGTATATTAGATAAAAACAAATGGTTGTCAGTCAGTTCACACTAAAAAGCCCAATATGTTACGTTTTATAAGATAGTAGTTAGCTGCTGTCGACAGACACGTTCCTGTTCTTTTAGTGTAGGGATTTTATGAAAGAACGTTTTACAGAAATACAATTCAGATGACCCCAGCATTTCATTTAAAAATATAGTTGTACCATAAACACTGAAATCCCGCAGGCCACAAGCCTTTTGCAGATCACTTTGATAAATTCCCCTTCCTGCAGGAGCTCGTTACTCTCCTTAGCACAGCACAAGTATTGACAGACACAGATCCCCATCGTACTTTCCTTTACAGTTTCAACTTCATAGACTCGGTCTTATGGTTTTCAAGCTCAGCCAACAATATCAGCAAGCATAAAGAAAATAAAACATTTATTAATATACAAAATAATGAATTTGTGTTTGATTGAAAAACAGAGAATGATTTATTGCTTACCGAGTCCTAACAGATCAATAGTGGGTTCTGATGACTTTTTTGGACTTGCTTTAACTTCTAATTGCTGATCCTCTTTCTTCTGTGGCTTTGAAGGGGAAAAAGAAAAAAAAACAACACGATGGCAAGTAATCTTTCTGAAAGACATACAGTACTTAAAAAATATTCCCGTTAAAGCCTCTGCCCAGTGTCAAAAATAAAAGCCCTTTGCTGTATTTGTGTATCATAAATGGATTTGTAATGAGATAAGTTGCAGATATGGTCAGAAGGGTCAAGACACAATATAGTAAAATTTGTATAATCAATTTTAAAATAAATGTAATTTCCAGTCTAAGTTAAAAATAAATTGAAATATTAAACTGGATCACTGCATATCATGCTTCAGGTAAAAGGCTGCCTGTAATCTGAGCTTTCAACTAATTTCAGCATTCAAGCTCACAATTCTGCTGCTTTAAAGAGAAAAAAAGTTAAAAGTTTTTAAAAGCTTAAATTAAAAAAATAGAAACAGATTATTGCTACTATTTAGCATTCCTGAAAAGACTATCTGCAGAAACTGCAAACTTCATAGATACTGTGCACGGATGGACAAAATCCGTGCTCATGGCCTTTCTTTGTAAATCTAAGGCAAATAACAGGACTTCTCTCCTTCGGAAAAGGGAGTTTCCAGTCTTTTCTTGTCTAGAGATTTCAAAAGGTAAGATGGGATCAACATGAAATCTGATTATGACAATGACTTTTTGTAACTATAAACATAGTTCTTTTTCTCACAGCAACCTCAGGCTGATCACCATAACCCATCAAAGCCTCAAGTTTTTAAATGAGTACAAACTGCTTTAAAGCAGTGACATTACAAATGTATTCTCTTATATGCATTTACTCCATTGTTACCACAAAAACACACCTAGCTGAAGCGCATGGGCTGATCAGTGAGTAGAGCCGTTACCTAGTGCCGGTTACCGAGCCGCGGGAGCAGCAGAGCCCTGCGGGGCTGGGACCCGGGCTGGAACCACAAGAGCCTGTTTCGGCCCCCCCTTTAGCACAGCCGTAACACGGCTCGGACAGAGTCGCCCAGCCTGGCAAAGTCACTAAACCATTAAACCTTAATAAGTAGTATTTAGCATTAGAGAATGTTGTAGTTGTGTAACGTGCTTCAGTGCATGGGTATAAGCTTTCCTTCTATACATAATCCTTTACTTTCCTCTCCTGCAAACGAGGGATAAAGAGTAATGAGCTTAGTGCTTATACGGAGCAGTGAGAAAACTAAGGACAGTCACAGACTGCTCAAGTGAACAGAAGCCTGACGTATTACTGACGCCCCTCTTACTTCAGCAATCTTCCATCGAAAACCTCCTCAAAATACTCGTAATAAACCAAGCTTGGTTTCTGTAGTTACATAAAACAGATATCTTTGCACCCAAACTAGCTCTCACTTCAATTTAAGTCTATCAAAGGAATATTTGTGTATTCTAGCCTAAAATCCTTATATTTACTCTAACAGTGCTTTTTTCAAGAACAAGGTTGTTTGGGAGACTGCCTGCTGGAAACATATTCCATGGATGGAAAGGATAATCAGGTTTCCCAATTCTATACCATAAAACAACTGCATATATATATAATCACTAAATTTTCATGTTTGAGCGCACGATTTCAAGAACAGTATATATATACTTCATATGCTATTCAATACTAGAGAGAAAAATTCATAAATACATTTGGTATTATGAAAAAAGTATGGGTTCTTTATTTGAATTATTATTAGGAACATTAAACAATTAACAGCAAGTATTTTAGAGAAGATGCATAATTTATCACAAAAATTTGTATGTTTGGCCTTTCTTAAACAGCTATAAGGAACACTTTGGGTCACTGAAGTTGTAAAAAGAAGCATTTCTGACATGTTGCTTGGTTTTCTAACACTGACTTTTTTGTTTAAACAGCTTAACATTTCTGAACATAGAACAACTTCTTGAAATTGAAAAGCAAACCTGTTAGAATTACACTAAATGTGCAAATTCTTCATTACTGCAATTAGGTTTACAATGACTATCTGAAGGCAAGAATTTGAAATACATTAATCCAAGCCTGCCAAGCTTTAAAGTGCAACCTTTTGTTTTCACAAAAACCAAAACACTGCTTTGCATGCATTAGTAAGAACTAAAAAGACAGAATTCAAATGGCATTCTTCTCCATTTAGTCATGTACTTATTACTGTAGCAAATAAACCTCATTACCAACACTAAAAATGTAGTAAAAAGTCTACTTAGGTCCTCTGCTTTGTCAAATGAATTTTTTCAATACTTATCAAATGCATTTTTACAATTCAAACAAATTAATTTTTTTAACATAAAAGGATATTTTCAGATAATAGACCAATAACAGTTATTCTTCGTATTGCCATATTTCTGTTTCATCAGCCTCTAAATAAGAAAGGGGTTGAAAACATAAGGTATAGAAATATTAATTTTTTAAATAAAGATAAGATACTTTAAGGTATACTTTCCAAGGATTTCTATATAATTACTGTATTTCCTTACCAGCAATTTCTTCCCTATTCTGTCCCATTGCCAAAATCTAAACAGGTTTTAATAGGTTACTTCAAAATTAATTCCACTTAATAAGACTGCAAAATTATTTTCAAGCTTTTTACAACAGCAAGTATTTTTAGACATTAATACCATATTCACTTCTCTGACAGATTTTCTACTTAAAGCACTGGTCACAACTTCTCCTTTTTGACTAGACAGTTTTCACCAACACGATAAAACTTCAGTTTGAGAAAAGAAAAAAACCATTTGTCACCTAACAATTTACCAATATTCACCTTTACAGCAGTGTTCATAATAAGCAATACTCAGCAGATGGTCTGGAGCAAAAAATATTTCCTCTCAACATCCTCTTACCCTAAAGTTTACCTGCAATACTAAGTTGGTTTCTTCTCCCCTTCATTCTGACCATAATGCGCACTAGTTACTGCAATTTTTGATCCTCCTCTCAAATTTGAAACAATTTTAAAATTCATTGTGCCTTCATTTCTGGCTAAGGTGTTGCAGGCCATATATTAAGGGTTTTGTGCAAATTCAGAAGACACACAGGCTCAGTGCCTAAGCTCTGCTGTTATTCAAAGATGGAGAGGGGCTTCTCTCAAGTCACCCACACTAAGGTGTAAATTAAGCAAGCCTCGTGCTGCTAGGCTGAGTTGGAACCAACCACATGCATGCAACTGTTCTTAATTTAAGAATACATAAATAAACCTCCTTCCCCATGCTTCCCATGCAAGACCTTCTTTTTTGCTCTTTAGCCCCATGGATCTTTTATTGCCTGACTGCACTGTGGTCCACCTGAAGAAGGTGCAATGGAAAGCAGCCCCTCATGGAAGTACGCTGTAGCACACAGCGCCTGGCACATTTCTGGGGCTGGACCAGGGGCCCCCCAGAGGTCCATCCCAACCTTTTATCTTTCTGGTACAGACAATAAGGTGTCGAAACTCTCAGAAAAGAACAAAAGGGGAAGCCACACTGCAGCCACTTGAAAATGTTATTCCAAATCATAAGGAGAAATTTGATATTTAATTCCTTTTCAGTAATTTTGCTTCAGCAGGACTCATACATGACTAAGCTTTACATACAGAGCGATCTTTAGAGATGCTAAAGCTAAATATTCCACACTTAGTGAGCAGAGAAGTGGGCAACAGGCAAAACACTGCATAGGAAGGCAGTGACATTTCTTAAACTTAATGTTTAATTTAGTGTTGTGCTTTATCTAAAAATCACTGCATTTTGTAGCAGTGTAACATACCGTGATACAAACCTGCTTGTGAATCCAGCTGCATTAAGATTCACCTCAGTTTCTATTACTAGTCTGCTTGACTATCACAGCAATTATTTTTAAGTATTGACACTAGTACTAGACAAATTAACCTTTGTTGAGTCCTTTGGGAAAAGCTAGCATAAAAATTGAAAACTAAGCAGCATTAGATAAATTAAGA
Organism: Dromaius novaehollandiae; assembly: GCF_036370855.1. NCBI lineage: Eukaryota > Metazoa > Chordata > Aves > Casuariiformes > Dromaiidae > Dromaius > Dromaius novaehollandiae. The sequence continues at coordinate 33,211,344 of NC_088100.1, read as the reverse complement.
ATAGCACTAAAAATCTGCTATAGCGAAGTCAAGTAGAAGGGGACTGCTACACAATAACTGTGCATTTGCCTTCAAGGTTATTGGGGCTACCATTTCTGACAACCTTCTAGGTTGACATAGCAATATATATTTGGTTTGGGAGTTTTTGAATTTTAAGCAAAGTACATGATTTCAAGCAAATCCTATATATATTTACTTCAGGTCATATGTAACAGCTTCTCATATAAGACCATCTTTGTTGTGCTGGTAGATCCTTATGAAACACTGTTCTCTCAAAGAGCAGAGCATCAAAACATCTGTCATATACAGGACTTGCATGTCTGCGTTTTTGCAGCAGTCACTAACAGCTACCACACTATATACTTTAGGCTGTTCTCCCTTTGAATATCTACTGAAACCAAGCAATGTCCTCTGCCCTAAACTATTCCAAGATTACTAAAAATAGATTATTTGTAAATAGCACTGAAAGAAACTAGGGTTTGAACATCCTCTTAGGGAGTCAGTTCTTTTGTATCCTCCACATGATCAGCCTATTATGTAGCATTACTTGGAATTTTCTGCCCTAGGAAAAATTGAGGCTCTGTTTGGAGGTGGACCCAATAACCCCTTTAAGTTATCCCTCAAGTAGCAGATCTACCTACTTGTCTCAACTTAAGGAGCCAAATAAAGACCTAAACTTGCAACCTTTTGCAAGTATTATCACCTATAAGGCAAACCTCTTCAGTAGAGTAGTGGGGATACATTTACTCATCATTCAGATCCACATGGGCATCCTTATTTTTGGCAATCACAGGATATGGTATCCAGGTGGGATAACAGTCCTTCACTATTTTTTACCCTAAAGTTATCAACTTTTTACTTAAGTATCTTGTTCTCTCAAATAACACAGCACATAGAAATTGTCAGATATTTTATTCAGTCTTGCCTTTTTGGTTTTCATACTTTCAGGCAACCCAGTAATCTGTTAATTTTCCTCATTGGAAGGGGCTAAAGCAGCCTTCCATGGTCTGTGGGCAAGTCATTCTCAGCATCACGCACTGATTTCTAAACAGCTCATCTATCTTGGCTGTTGTAATATTAAGTGCACAGAAACACTGTCTCAGGATAGTCTCTGTAGTCATAAGCCCTTTCCTTTATCAGTAATCATCCAGTATCACCTGTATCTAATGTAGCCTTTTCCTAGAGCTCTGTATGAGAGATCATTGCAGTAGCAGCTCTGAAGATTGCTTCAGCAATTATGTGCAAGAATCTTCTGCAGGAATATGCCATCTGCATACTCCATACTTGATTATTTTTCACAGTTTGCTTTTTTGAGTTCTACTGCAGCAAAGAAGGAACAGCTGCTATGAGAAGCCGGAGAGGTGCGCCATGCTGACAGTATAGCAAGTCAAGTACTAAGGGTAAGAATGGAATGAGGTCAAGAGTAGTTTTTCTTCCATTATCTGATCAAGATTTCCTTTTCTTATTCTTCTGAAAAGACCATGTGATACACAAGAGACTAATACAAATGCTACTCCTTCATAAAATACCTGAATTTTGGCTCAGTATTTAGAAGGCATATTAGTCATCAAAATATCTCATCATATGGATAACCTGTATAGGCTGCGTTTTATTAACAGTATATAAGACAAATGCAAGTAGTTGTGCACTTAAAATTGATGAAGTTGCTACCATGGAAACAATTCCCTCTTCAAGCTTCTGCCCTCCTTTAATTTTCCATTATAGTATCCAACGATTATTCACTCCCAATTTTACACCCAAATCAAACTACATCTAAATCCTGCCTGCTGTATCTCTACAATACAATAAAAAACACACTATGACAACACTGCATTAATACATGCATGACTGTATGGACAACCACTAAATTTCCACACACTTTCCCTGGAAGTCAGTTGGCCTGGATTTAACAGACAGAACTATATACGCTGTGGAATTTCTATAAAACTTCATGCTGCAAGTTAGTCAGCTTTAATGCTTTGTGCTAACAAACCATCACAAACAATTCATGTTCTAACAACAGTAAAAAGCAGTCACCTGTGGATAAAGTCAAGCCACCTGTATTTTTTTTTTTAACAAGCAAGTGAATGGGCCTACTTAAATAATTTTATGAAATGTAATTTTCTTAGAGTCAAACTGAGCTGATGCCTTCATTAGTGGCAGCTGCACCAGCTAGCCTGCTTGTAATTCATAGAGCTAGCTGGTAGGATTTAATCAAAATCACTCTTCAATCTTGTCCATTTTCCTACCATTTCATCTCCATGATTTTAAAACATTTTTCAGTCCATCAGTTTTTGGCAGAGAAATTACTAAAAAATTTGTATTAACCCAAAATTCTGACTACGTCCTTACAGGAGCAAAAGAGCATCATTCTAGAATATTAACTTTCCAATTGACATGGAATGAAAAAGTTTTCCATTCCATCATGAAAAACTAACTTGTAAACTTATAACTTGCAAGTTACACTTACTTTACATTGCTGTTTTCTCCCCATTATTGCACAAAAGAAGTAAGGAAAGATTAACTGAAGTTATCTGAAATTTAATGTAAAAAAATGGGTTTGTAAGAATACCAGTATAGGTCACCAGGGGAAAGAAAACAACCAAAAAGAACAAAAAAAATTTATTTGTCTCTGACAGGTCTCAATTTAAAAGGAAAAGTTTAGTTTTATATAAACCAATATTGTATTTTGTTAAATTCTTACAATACATTGCTCTCAGTATAACACTAGGGAAACTATTTCAGTTCAATCTAAATGAAACACTTGCTTAAATTATTTGAAACCAAACAGACCAGTAAATAACACTGTTAATTACTCTAGTCACACATCAAGAATTAGAGTTGATTTTATAGATTTATTCTCTCCTATATGCTCCTCTAAAGTGCATTTCTAGTAAATAAAAACATTTCTTTGACAGGGACAAGAGAACTAAATCTAGTTTCTACCATATATTTTGCAAACTAATTACCAAGAGCAGCATGTCACAATTAAGCCATATAAAAATCAAAATGGTTGAAGTATAAATTAAGAAAAGTGTGCAATAGCTTGTCAGCAGAAAACAACATTCATCTTTTAAGCCTAACCACTGAACATCATTTTTGCAGTCAGACCAATTTACAAGATACTTCCACAACGCTAACGACTCATTTGAGCAACGCTAGCAAGCATTTGCGTACACCCTACTCACTACGGCAATGGCGTGCCAGTGGCCCGGTTGCAGTACTGGAAAGAACCAGCTGGGTCAAATCCAGTCCCCATTACTCCTGGAAAAGAGCAAAAGAATGCAAGGACTTCTGCACACTGGGCCACCAGAGTAACAGCGAAGGAAAGCATCCTAGTGAACCTGCTCAACGGGCAAACCACCGCACCACAACAGGCGAGGGCCAAAACACACATGCCACATGCCTCCTAATCTGCTTTAGGTGATGGCCCCATTTGACAGAAACCAGAACAGAGAAAAATGATTTTAAATATTCAAGTGCTACACAAATAAGATTTTGAGGCAAGTTAAGACTATCCCAAGCCAAGCCGTATTCTGTCCTCTGAGCCACAAGTTATTAGCAAAAAAAAAAAAAAAAAAAAAAAGCACCATTCAGATGTAGCTTCCTCACACAAAGAAACAGGCATCAGGACGCTGTCCCACTCACGTGGTGAATTTAACACCAAGTCTTTATTGTTATGAGTGGTATCGGTAGAACACTACAGTATATATTCATCTCTTCTCTAGTTCCGATCCATGTCACACAGACTATAACAAACCATCTACCTTTATCACAACATTTTAATGCTAGCACAAGTTAGTAATTACTTGTTCCTTCAACCGCAATCATGATTCTAAGGACTCAGCCAGTTAGACTGACTGAAGAGAGTCAACTTTATTATTATTATTATTTTTTTTAATAACTTGGAAAAGAACAGGCATACTAAATTCATACAAAATAAATTTTAAGAAGTTACAGCAGAATGTGGCTGGATGTGTAACTCAGACTGCAAACTGCCATCCACAAAACCTTTACGACACTGCATACACTCATACTGTACACACTCATACTGTACACTCATACTGTACACACTCATACTGTACATAACACAGTCATCACCTGCACACCCTGTTCTGTCAAACTCTTGTAGTTAGAAGCTGAGGATTGCCCAAGATAAGGATGTGAACAATATATTTATGCTAGTAATTGGGTTACACAAAAAAGTTACAATATTACAAGTTTGATAATATACTGAAAACAGCAAGCTCTATTTTAATCAAAATTGACATGTTTATTTGTAACAGATACCCACAAAAAGTGCACAATTCAGTACAGTGAATGCAGTGACTCTGAAAAAAGGTTGACAGTGAATTGCAAGAAGGAAACACAAGCATCTTTCTAAAGAGAGTTTTTAGTATTTAAGAAAAGGGAGTTTTGATCTACAATCACCTTTAATAATTTAGCAGTCTAAAAGTTGTAAGCCAGTCACCCAATGCTCTTTCTGCAGTCAGTGGAGAGAAATGGAAAGCTCCAAAGGATAATTAGTCGTCTTAATCCTACGTTCCAATATTCTCCTTCTGACTACAGGAGGAATCTAAACTAAGCTATGCTTAGTAAGGTGCCAGTGCTCTAGAAATAATCCTATGCCATGAAAATATTAATACTGCAGTAGTTTTTATACATGCAGCCACACTGAAAGCATGTTAAAAAAAAAGTCATAAAAAGCATGGATTAACCATTGTTTTCAGAAACATCTTTTGCTGAGACATGGGTTTAGACAGTTCACTTTAAAAATACAACAAAAAACAAAACTATAATCTTATTTGACAGAAATGAATTATAAAGTAACTGACTTTATGGACAAAGTATTAATTTATTTAAAATAATTTGTACCTATTCCTGTGGAAACGTCAACAGCAGAAGTACTAGTGAATATCCAACATGGTATTAATGTTTTACGGTTACCTTTTTGAATCAGAAGGTTCAAAGTGAAATACTGCAATTGTATTTGCCTGCTGCTCCTAGTCACCTTTACAGCAAAAAAAAAAAAGCTGTAATGGAAAAGCAGCATGTTGCCCCCCATGCATCTGTAACTGCACAATATGATCTGATAGAGTAATACCTAAATTCTGTTTGAACATATCAGTGATTTCTGACTTGTTATGCTACTAAATTACATTCTTGAGTGCCCAGAGGTACTGCACAACTGAAATTATCAAAAGCCCTTGCAATAGAAATCATGTTAGTAATTCATAGCCTCTCTCTAAAAACCTCGGCAGAATCAAAAAAAAGATATGACCACATTCTCTGAATTTTTCCTCTTAACTTGGTTAACTATTTAACTTGAAAAACAGCATGCAGTTATTCAACATAGACTTTCATCATACCAGTTAATCCCACAGGCTATTTAACGAGGTTATTTTTTAAACAAAAAACCTAACAAATATGAGATACATGGTCCTTACCATGACACAATACCTTTTTGCTAAGAAGAGGATGCCATCAGGTTCACAGATGCCCTACCTGTTGATCACCTTTTAAAGTGATCACAACGATAAACAGTTTAAGTCAGAAGTGGTACAGAGACATACCAAGTGACCCACAAACCTCATCATTATTATACATAGGTCCTAACAGAAAAGATCCCAAAACGCACAAGGGTAGTAAGGCCTTTATGAAACCCAGCTACTAAGAAGCAAGACAATGGCTTCCTGAAAAACTATTTTAAGTTCTGATACTACTATAACACAGCCCTTAAAAGGAAGCTAATCAGTCTCACCGCTATTTGGCCATCAAGTATTGGAAATGGTTACTAAGAAGCACAGAAGACCGTCTTTTACAGAGATTTATAAATCAGTCTGGGACTCTTCATCTTTGGAAATGTTTCTGAATTTCTATGGATATCCTCAGAGATCTCAGAAGCAGTACTGAGAGACATCCCAGATCCAGTTCCAGCTCCCTTTAAAACCTCTAAAACTACAGTATTCCTCAATCCAGGATCTCTTCTCAGTCTTGTTAGGACCTGGATACAGGATAAGACCTGGATCAGTCTTGACGTTCAAAGGAACAGAACAACCTCTAGCAAAAGCCCCACTCAGAGCAAGAAATGGACAGGCTGGAGAACAATCTCACTTGTTAAGTGTCAGACACTACCATGTGAAGTTTTTGACAGCAGTTTCCTAAATCTGCTATGGTAATCCACTGATAGCACATCAAAACTTTCTGTATGCACAACTGGTATGACTGAATACATACTCCAGTGCTGAGGGGATTTGCCAAGAGTGTTTGACTTTCTGCATAATACATAAGGGGGGGAAACTCACCGAGTATGGAATTCAACGAGAAAAGGCAGGAGTTTCAAATATAAATAGAGATCCAGGAACTTCATGTGCAAGTGTTTAAGGAAAATTTCACAACTTGCATCTGAGGTAGATTTTTCCATATCCCCAGGCTACCAAAAACGTTAGTATCATCGGTCCTAGAAGTCTATGATTTTTTTCCCTGTCTTCAAAAGGGTAGCTGAATGCATTCAACTCAGTCTAGAAACCAGTGGAAAATAAAGTTTCTAGTAGTCTAAGCTTCAAAGGGGTACAAATGTTTTTATTTCAAATATGTGGATTTAGTGTGACAAAGCACTTTAGAACAAACTGAATTAAAGTAGAGAGGATTAAGACATGCTAACCATTCAAGTATGTTATCTCATCTATGGAGAAAAGGAATCCGATTCCTGAACATTTGCCGCTGAACTGTCTTGCAAAAAACAATAGACAAAACGCTGCACTATGAGTAAGATGTTTTCTACAAGGAATTAATTTATCAACAAAATGCACATGAATATCCCAAACAGGCCCCTCACTGTACTTTCACCACCACACCAACACAAGGGCTAAAACAATTTAATAAGCCCTATTACCCCGAACTAGAAGGGCATCTCATTCAGCTCTCCCACAGAAACAGACTTACAGCTTCATCAGTGTTGCAAGAAAGGAGCACTAGAAAAGGGAAATATTTTGAATGTAGAAATGTGAATATCGGAATTTTGCAGTACATGTGACACTAGAATCCGTTCATCCAAAAGTAAACGCCCACTCCCGGGAATGGGCAGCCATGTTTTCCTCTGGAGACTGAGACGGCAAGTCTGCAGGAGATGCAACAGTGAAGAGCATCAAGTACCTCCTGAAATGCAAGTTGCCTACTGTAGAAAGTCCACAGCCTAAGTCATACGTGTCATCTGATTTTGTTCAGCCAACTATTTTTGAAGATATTAATTAAAGGTACTGGCTGCCTTTTCGGATACAAGAAAAATAATGAAAGCTTTGCTAAGTCAATCTTCCTTTTTACTCTCCACAAAGATAATGGTACAGCATGGATCATGTTGTCTACAGGGGATTAGGTTCTATTCTAACAGGCAACTTCTAAGCACCTTTTTTTTCCCCTTGAATTTATTAAACAAGAAAAAACAGATAGCTCTCTCTCTCTACAGTTGATAATACTAGAGGGTAATACAGGTGACAAAAAGGAGGGTCAACATCATCATGATTGACAGTCACACACCTATTAAATTCACATACGTAAGGTGATGCTCCCAGACCTATTTCTGGTGTCACCTATTCTTCCTTTTTCCAGAAAATCAGCTTGCCCTCTCCTGACTCTCAGCATAATACCCACAGAAAGGAAAGAGTGATGATTGCAGATTTTTCACTCCGTCTTTCTTAGAGTACCTCAGATTGGTGACAAGTATCTTGTTTTTATCTCACACAGATGACACACTGAAAATGCCAGAGAAACAGGAAATCAAGTTTAACCAGTACCAGGGAACTCCTATAGAAGGAAAACTATGCAGACCCATATTTGACTATGTGCTGCCCTGCAGTAATGGAGCTTAGGAGCTTAAAGGCAAGAATGAGGGCAACTAAATCTCAGGAGATTTTGGCCTTAACTTGATTCTCTTGACAAGAAAAAAGCACTGCAAAAAGCACTCAAATTTCAAAAGCACTCAGATTTCTTAGCTACAATGTACAGGACAGAAAGCCCATAACTTAGGCACTAGTGAAGAGACTGGGGGAAGCAGTAAGCTGTAACAATCTACGAAAACCTGTTTGAATGTAGAGACTTTAAAGAAGAAACAGTCTTTAGAAAGGTAGAGAACTCCACTGGGTATCCTCAGAAAAAAAGCAGAGGAGGCAGGAACAAAAAGGGCTAGGCTTCTCACAAAATTCAAGTTGAGTGCTTTTGCTAAATAGCACAGAAGTAATGCAAGAAGGGAAGGTCTTAAAACGTAGAAAATTTATTGCTTCTTATTCCATGCCAGCACAAGCATAGGCTCAGAGTTAGCAATCACTACTTGCTATGGAGGAAATAATAACCAAAAAAAAAAAAAAAAAAAAAAAAAAAAAAGATCTGCCACCTAAATTGGCGTTAATCACTAATAAAATATGAGCCTAAGAGATGCAGGTGAACACTTCAAGAGTTTCACCCAACTCCCTCACTGTAAGGAGGGATTGAAAGAATCTTTAGATCCTTGAATATTTATCTCACAGAATATGCACTGGGAAGGCAATGGCAAACAGCTTCAGCAAATCTAGCCCCAGGCACAGCCCCACACACTGCTTAGACAAATACAACCAGCAACTATTATACCTGACTACCCCTACGCAACATGTGTATGCACCAAAGAGTCTCTGAGAACAAACTGCATGAAGGCAGGGAGAGAGGGAGAGGGAGAGACTGTCAGCTGAACTACAGGAAACAATTACATACATAGTCCTAGAAAGGTACAAATACAGAGTAAAATGTATTTGCTTAAGTAACCACCATAAGGCAGGTTCAAGGTATTGTATTTTTATAACAAAGTCAGTGAAGACTACAATTACTGAACTATTGCAATTCACTTCACAAATAACCTAGAATAGCCTGTTTTGTACAGTCAGGTACTCAGAGCAGTTTTTAAACCTTTATTCACATTGTAGTTGTTCCTATGCATAAATGCCTGGTTGGCTGTCAGGTACAGAACAACACGGGTAGCAGGAAACAAGAGGGAAATGAAAATCTTGACTTGAACTTGCTGGAATGACAGAACAGACACTGTCTGTGAGGACTTCTGGTAAGAGTTAAACTTTGCAGGAGAAAAATCTAAGAATATTCAGATGTAGCAGGAACTATACTGCTCTCCAGTTATCCCCATTCTCTTTTTTAATCACTATTATGACCAAATAGTGACTAAATTACTGACAAAGTTAATAGTGATTAATTGTGACAAAGTGTGAAGTGATTTAAGGGCACCGTGCTCATACACTGCAATCCTTTGACAGCATTTTGGAGTACCACCACACTCCAGAACCCACGGGTCAGTCTGAACTCTGCCTTTTTTTGCACATTCCCAGATCACCTTCCCCTGACACAGGCAGCTGAGGATATTTTGCATGGGGATTGGCAATGGTGAAAAAAACTTATTTGGTAAGGGTCCTGTTCCAAAAAGCCAGTAAAAATGCTGCAGTTATTTTTAGCTGTAAATGACTAGCTTTCAGGTAGAAGAATAATGCTGGTTAATTCAAGTTTCCATTTTCTGCTTCTGTAACTTTATACCAATTTTATGTGTACAAACATTACAGGTTCAACAATTTTAGAAGGCAAATGACGTCAAATAGAAATGTAAAAGTGATAAAAAATACTTTAAAAATCAAAGTGGAACTATTTTGCTGAACTCACTACCACAAGATATTCATGTAAATAGTTCAGTAGGTTTCAACAACAGCATTTAGCATTAACATTTATCTTATTCTCATTTACATTAGCTAGAAATTATTAGAAGGTGTAGCCTACATGGTGCAAGGCATAGCCTGCATCACTAATAGCTCTGAAGTAGAAACTGTTGAGCCAGGGCAGTCATAAGCTACTATTTTAAACATATCTATTCCACTCCAAGGCAAGATATCAGTACTGTCAAAGATCTGGTGTATCATCTGTCTGATCCAATATTTTCTCCTGCTTTTGTACTTAAATATCATACAAAAATACTTCTCTGAACATTTTTCTCAATTTCATACCTCAATGAAAAATGCACATGAACCTAGAATTTAGCCTGTTTCATGCCCATCAGACCTACTCAAACATTTATTTCCATACCCTGCCTTAACTACAAGAAGCTTTAGGAAAGTTGAAGTTCCATCAAATAATTTAGTGAAAAGCACTCCTAACCTACTTAAAAGCAATTTCCAGTTTACTCACTCGAGCTTGTAAATGCTTCTAAGCTTACCGAACAAAAGTCTTCATTTGCTCTCATTAGGTAGAAATTGTATGCCTTGTGCATAAAGTAATTGGATTCCTTCCCTCTTTATTGCTTGCTTGCAATAAAACTTTTAAAGATTGCATAAACATTTGAGAATTCCCATATGAGAAAGTAGAGTTAGTAATTTACTATAAGCCAGCAATAGGCCTGCAGATATGATTATTCCTGACAGCTCATATACTTTTACTGCAGAAGCTACTTTAGTAAGTATCCGTTTAAACTGTTGCTCACTGAGGTGTCCTAGACTGTTTCAAAAACATCATACAGCTTTTTATATCTAACATAAGTACAAACTTAAAGTCAATATTATGAAAGCATAAATGATGTTAAAGACCAAACATTGTTTACCTTCCTACAACACAGTATCATTTTTCTGAGACTCGTAACTAAATATGAAGAAATTCAACAGTTGAGCAGACTCTTCAAAATTTCACACAAACTTCTCTTTTGCCCAAATAGCAAAAAAACCCCAAATATATTTCATCTTCTGATTCAATGTAGTATACTACAGTGGTATCATTTATGAAGTTATGCAGATTACAGCTTCTCAATATGCAGACTGTCACATATATCTAAACAAGAGCAAAGACACTGTGTGTCAACCAAAAAAAAATACTGCAACTATTTAAATGAGATTTACCTCAAACAGTTATTACCAGGGGAAAAAATAAGTTTATGATCTAAGAGTCTATTACGATCATCTCAATAAACAGTTCTCGGACATTCAGCTACCTACATTGAGGTAGGTAAGCTAATTTAGGGCATTTACATCCAAAAGAAAAATAAAACAATCACTTCTTTTAACAGAAAACTGTATACATGAAGGTCACTCAATTCAAATACATTACTCAAGGAAAACATTTTTAAGTTGTCACTGATTTAAATTTCCATTTTAGAAAGCTGCATATATGGATTTCATAATATTTACAATGTTAGGGCAATGTACTTGCACACGATTTTGTATAATATGTGCTAGATCTTTATCCATTTGTATTAAAAACTTCATGCCAGAACTAACAGATAATCTTACTCCATTACTATGGATTTATCTGGGTCTAGGCTAACGTGTTAGCAATATCTATCAAAAGTGGATTAGACAATTCCTTTATTACTTCTTGACCACCCCCTACTACCATTTCCTTTTAACTGAAATCAGGTCAGGTTTCCTTTACTCAAGCCTTCCTGGAATACACAGGCTTAAAACTTCTTTCATGTCTCATACGTACCCGAATCAGTTCAATACCCTTCTGGCATAAGCACTGGACATTCTCAGAAGTTGTTTTAGGCTTGCTCACAACATCGTATACAACTGCAGAAGCATAACTTCCTAACATAAAGATGCTGTCCCTTTTTGCTGAGACTAAATCAGGCAAAATATCTAAGATTAGATCTTGTACTTTCTAAATTGTCTTATATTCACATATTAACTACCTATAATGTCCATTATTTTAAGTATTACAGTTGTATGTATACATTTTCAAATATGCTTTTAAAGCTGACAATTTCAAAACAGGGTCCAAAGAAGTGGGGGGAGCTCTTTTCCTAAGCAAAAGCCAGGCACTTGAAGAAAAGCACCAAGAGACTGTGAGGCGATTGCAAGGTAAGACTCTCACAGCACGACGTAGGAACCCAAAGCTGAGCTAGAGAGGGCCTGCAGAGAAGGGTACGTCCAGTCTGAGTGTGGAGGTTACAACATTCGCCAGGGATTCTGGGGGCAGGGATTTCAGAGTTTGCTGCAGCTCAAAGTTTTTGAAATGTCTTCATTTAAACCTAGAAGCAAGGATCTGCTTACAAGGACATGAAAGGCAGAGGTAAAAGCTGCTTATCAACCTTTTTCTTATTTTGTGTTGTCTAGTCACGAAACTTGATTAGATAAAACCCAAGCATTCTACTTCTAATCCAATAAAAACCTGTTTCTTTAAATTTTTCAGAAGAAATCATTGTGAAGGAGAAAAACTAGACCGATCCAGCTTAAAACTTGGCCCAGTCCAGTGTCCTATTACAACACACACAAATCAGATTAGTGTCCAAGTGTTTTAATGCACCTCAGTTTGCAAGCTGTGAAATGCAACAAACGTATTTTGTATTTTTATAAGCTCTTTTAACTACATCTTCAATTTTAGAACCACATGTCATAGTTATTTGAACTCAGCTTACTCATTTCTCCTCCATTTCCATCAAGCTAACTAGCCTGGACAGCATTACGACAATGCAGCTACATCAGCCCTAGTACCTCAGCTCATTCATAACCATGTGGCACTGCATTCTGTTTTGTAGGCACATTGCTTTCCACCACTGTTTGTGAAGATATGGTTGGCATTCTTCTCCTTGACCATAATAAAAGTGCTTTTTGCTGAAAAACACACTTTGTATGGACCTCAAGTTCATTCAATAATGAGACTCTACACCCCTTCCCAGTCACCAGGTCAGTCTTGGATTTCTCCAGATGCTGGTGTCCTGCTCACCGGCTAGTCCAGCCTGAAGTTTGCCAGCTGCTGCACAAACATGCAAGCGTGCAGTACAGATGTCTCCAGGAGCTGGCCTTAGACACGCCTCCTTTTCAGGAGTTGGCTCCTAGGCCCTGGGCTCTCCAGCTGCTGAACCCCATACCTGTAGGTCCCTCAGATCTGCAGTCTCTCTCCAGTGGCTGACACTAACCTCCTACTCTACTTGTCAGGTAGTCCAACTTGAGGATTGCTAGTGTTCACACACAGGCACGGAAGAGATAGCAAACTTGCACAGAAGATGGTTACAAACAGAATTTGATAAAAATACAGAATAAACTGGTGATCAAGTGCAGGGCTCAGACAGGCAACCTGTGTACATCTGACTGGCCCCTTTTATCCCCTTCTCACTCTGTTTTTCCATGCTTGTTCCCCCCCAATCCACCTTGATCCCTCCCTTTCCCTGCTTTTGAACTGCTGCCTAAAAGTGTCATAATAAGCTTTACATAATCCCCAAATTCTTTTCCCCCCTTGCATCCTATAAGCCCAATAAGCCCTATAACCCCGTATGCAATCACCTGCTTACTTTCACAGGGCTCCAGGGAGAGACTTCCCATCCTTGACCTGCCTTACTGGGTTTCACAGCAGGGACAACGGCCTGATGGCCCTCCTCTGATGGACCTAGAAAGAACATATCACTGTGCTCTGTTTTCACTCATTAAATCACTTGGGTTCTGCTCCTTATCACCATGATCCTTGCTGTCTTTGTGTTTTACTTCGAATAGCTTTTAGTCAAATAATCAATACATAGTCTTACAGCATCAAGATGAGTATTGTTTTATATGAACTACTTCTGAATTAGGATTTTTCCCAGTAGTGTTCTGTTTCTTAGAGTGTTGCACTGATACTCTGTACTGGCATCTTTTCCATCTTTTTGGCAGGCGGTACTATACTGACACTTTAAAAAGTCTAAGCATACTGTATCTAGAGTTGCATTTTTAAACCAAACTTCTCTCTCAATTAGTTCCATGATAATTCAGCCCTGTCAATGACAGTTAATCAGACTGAAATAACCCTGCAGCTTAATTTTTCTTACTTCTATATCAGCCTGTTGCTTTCTTTTTCTGCTATACAAGTTAGGAGAATCAGTTTCTGTAATAATTCAAGATTCCGAGGACTAGAGAGTTGGCTAGTCAACAATAAATTAACACGTACTTTATCATCCTCATATACTATAAGTACATTCTTCTCTTTCACAAATGCAAGACTTGATGGAGAAATGTTTAATAGATACTTACATATCATTAGCTGCTCATGTTTATGACCATTAGCTGTATTAGCTTTTCATGCCAAGAAGTTTTTATGTTATTCTTTTAGTGCCACAAGCAACCAATTATCAAAATATAACAAATAAGATGGTCAAATACATACTCTGAATATTTCCTTTGTACAAAAACCTATTTAATCAATCCCTATGTCTACTGCCAGTTCAAGCTAGAAGACGCTGATAATTACATAATGATATTCCTAAAGTATTTCTTGAAACCTCTTACAGTATATTACCCTTTTTAAACTATTAAAAACCTTAAGCTAGTATTGGAGCTTTTACTATTGTCAGTAGCATTTGAAATTATCTTATTTTTTTTAATTATCTGTTCATGTCCTCTTTTGATGGCTACATGCTTGAGTGACATACCTCCCCTGAGGAGTTTAAGCATGCTCTATCCTATGCACCATGAAATACAACAGAAAACATGCAAAGACACACTATTGCTTTGCTCATGATCCAATAAATACTTGCATTATTTCAGGAAAACAAAGGAAGCCTATTATTCAAAACAAGGAGAGCTTATTCTTTAGGAATATTTCGAGCAATATGATTTAAATGTCTTTTTCCTGTCATCAACATTGTATCTCATCCAATCCTTGTTCTCTATTACATTCAATTCTGTATATCAGTATTACCTCTGCAAAAATCTCATGCTTTTTTGCTCTTGCACATTTGATTGTTTCTAGACAGTCCCCTAACTAGTACAGTAATTTTTATAAAATACTAAGATTGGATATCTGCGCTTTCAATGATGCATGCTCCTGTGATTTCAAATGCCACAGTGTGAGTAAGTCTTGGTCATGTGGACATCTACCTAAAGATAGCACCAGTTGGTGAACAGGACTGATTTTTCCAACAGGAAAAAGACAAACACCCTTTCATTAGAGCATTATTTGCTCCAACTCATTTCTCTTTGTACAAACTCACTAAAAAGATAATCTGCAACAATTTGGGTAAGTAAAAAACATATCCACAGAAGAGCTAACTGGGACAATATTTCCTCTTGTCCCACTAGCCCAGCAAGGCTGAGTTTTGTGAGGGCTTTAGTTATGTTTTATTCATTTTGGCTTTTTTATTTTTTGTTTTAAAGAAGCTACAGAAAACTCTTCCTATTTAGTAAAATGAATTTTTGACACTGTTTTTCCCATATGAAGGGAGAAAGCTGCTAATTGCCCCATTCCTATTTAGCAGTTTTCTAGCACTTCTTCAAAGCTAGTAACCTTACATCAGTACCTGGTTACACTGGTTACCTGGTGCAAGCTGGTACCAACTGACAAGCAGCAGCTCACTGTTATTGCTGAGCTTCAGCTGGCAAATTTAGTTTCCAGTGCGAGGAAGCAAAACAGCATTTGCTATATTACCATGAAAGATAACATCTGACTGACCCATACCTCTCTCGTAACTCTAAACACAAACAAGCAGCCAATTTCAAACTCAGAATGCAATAAAATAAAACAAAAAGTAAACTTCGTGTCAAATAGTACTTCAGTTATCAAGTTTAATTGCAGCTGTTGCCTTTCATGTATCTGATTGCCTTTGTGTATTTGTACTTGCAATTCAATGCATTTTATCTTTCTAAAGCTGCTATTTCTGTTCCTTGCAAACAAGCCTGGCTTTGACTGGACACCTCAGCTAAACCTGCCACCAGCTTTCACATGATGAAGAGCTGTACGCTAAATGTTTCTAGCAGTTACCTTGCAACATCTCCTCAAAGTAGCTGTATGGGTAAGGTTTTTTTTAGCTAAGGACTAAGGAAACTTCAGGTCTGTAATTGTGGAAAAGGCACCAGGAGAGGGGCAGAAAGTAGCCTGGGTAAGTTCTGCCAGTTTCTAGGAGACAAGTGCGTTATTTGGAAGAGTGGTGTTGGAGTGCTGGAGTTGGTAACAGTTAGTCCCAGCCAGCTCAAGAAGAGACATTTACGGAAGACCCTGAGCTGAAATTTGATGAATGCCAGGAGACTGGTTAGGAAGACCCTGGAAATGAGAGTTGTTGAATAGTGGGAGAGCAATCTGACAAGTATTTCTACTGTTATCCTTTTAGTATCCTCTTGCTTATTTGGAGGAGGATCAGTAGGCAGTGAATGAAAGGTGAAGAGAATATAAGAACACAGTCAGAGATAACAGCTCTGATTAGGTCAACTGCTCCCAAACAATCTGCTAGATTTCTGAATTGGAGCTTACATCTCTTCATACTTGCTAGATAATTTTTTATACTATACTTCAGGAAAACTTGCACTTTTTTAAAAAAACTGAGGAAAAAAAAAAGATTTCTTTCTTCTTAAAAAGGCTAGGAATTCAAGAGCTTTATTCCTCATAGTTCTCTGCCCGTCCTTAAACAGAAGGATTAATTCCCAATTTTATTTTAAAATATGTATATATATTTGTGATGCGAGAGTCTTGAAAAAAAGACATCCACTTCCTCAGACTAACAGCAAGATTTGTCCACAGCTGTAGCTAATGAGCCTTCCAACTCATAACATCCCATTCAAACTTGCATATAAGAGTTTTCTGTGTTACTAGATACCCTAGCTCTCAATTACTAATTTATAATGTGTAAATAAAATTTCAACGAAAACTAAGACAATTCATTCCTGGAAGGTGCCCTCTTGAAGTCAGTGCTGCTTAAAGTCTAAAATGGACTCTAGTTCACCCATATTTTAATTTCACCTTCCTGAAATGTGCTAACAATTATATTTTACCTCTTCAGGTAAAGAGTTTCTCAGAAAACTTAATTTTTCCAACCTTTGTAGAATACTGATGAGCTAACAAAGGCTACAAATCTCTCATGAAATGTAACTAATCACATCCAAAAAAAATTAATAAGCCCATTTTCCTGGTGTTTAGTTTAATATGGGAATTTGAATCCTGGCAGATTACTACAGTATTCTTAATATTTTAGACCGTATTAGAAATTCTAAAACTAAAGATTTTAGTTTCCTGACATGATAGATCATTAGATGATTTTACGTATGCTGAACATACAGCATTCCAATTATTACACAGTTTTCCTGGAAAAACAGAAGCGTTGACACTAGATGCTCTGTAGTCTGTATTTGTAGTTAGTTATATTATAGCAAGTTTTAAAGATTACCTTTGTAAAGCCACAAAGTACTAGAGAATGAACAAAGCCTTACATGTATATTTATTTAATGGTTACAAAAAGTTTGCTGTATAAGAACAGTTTATCAACTGAGATGCATGATAAACAAGTGTACAGTACTTTTGCATCAAATGAGGACTTACCCAGCAGGAAAGCAAACTGTTTTTTCTGAGTACTACAAGCCTATAACCAACATGGAAAACTCGTCAAACCACCAGACCAGACTTTATGAAGTATCAGAAACTAAGCAGTAACAGTGGAGTTGACAACACTACTATCACCTAATAAGATATCTTCAGTTTGTTCATTAGACTCAAAAAAGCCCTCTACAACTGCCAGTAGCTTGGTGATAATGCCACTTTTTTTGAATTCTGTAGATCTAATTTGGGACATCATTCTGTTGGCTACTCCCAAAAAGACATTGACCACCGGGCTAGAATCAATCTGTAACTGACACAGTAGCATCTGGCTATAATAGAAATTACCCAGTAATTTTGTTACAGAAAGTGAAACGGCCCAGAGAGATTGAGTCACAGCAAGTATTATTGCTGCTGGCTGATCTGCAATAGCACTCTCTCCGATTTTGAGGAAATTCTACTCTGCATTTGAAATCATCTTCAACTAGAAGTTTCATAAAAACTGTTACCCACGATAACTGTTTATGGAAGTCATGATTATTCAGTAGAAAAGCAATTTCAATCAGAAATCTCACCAAAGTTAAATTAGTTAAAAGGTGAATTTCTGCCCTTTCTACTCAAAGCACGCTAATCAGTGAAGTACCTTTTATACTGTAATTACACTTAAACATTAAGGCAGTATTGGAAGAATGCATTTTACTGAATTAATGCTACAAGTTTCCAGCAATATTTGAAAATGCAAGAGTAATAGGGCCAGACATTCAGCTTGTTGAAGGCTAAAGATGACCAATTAGTCAGTAATGAAAAGCTTTTCTGCAGATGGAGGAGCAGACTAGTTGGGTCTGTGAAGCAGAGACCTGTACATGAGAACTGAAGAACATTATCTTATAGAATGCACATGTTGTTTCAAGAGCTAACAAAGTCACTATAAGACACAGAAGGCAGGATGCTAAGAATTTAAGACTCATAGGAGCATATGACTTCTTGTAAGGAGATCTCATGGGAAATCTTTTATAGCTTCAGTTTCAACTTCTGACAAGCTTAGAATCTGTTGGTTTTTTTAAAATCTTTATTGATGGCTAAAATACTGCTTGAATTACCTCAGCCAAGATAGGTCTCAAAACTCCTACCAAATTGCCAGCTGCTTGGCCATGTATTTTTGATTCATCAGCATTCCAAAACTGAAAGGTATATACTGGAAATACACTATGCAACATGAAGGCGACCCTTACGAGTGAAACCAGTTACTTCACATATGAAATGTCCCAAGACCTTTTAAATTGTTTACTTCTCCAGGAAGCTCAGAACTTCGATAAAAAGACATCTGCCTCAATGTGGTCACTGAAAATATGACACTGTCGCCAAGATGCTAGTATTCCCTTTCTGATTCAATACGCAAAATTTAAAATATCCTATAGACGGTCTCTAACTGGACATCAGGTCTGTTATTATCAGCCAAAGAATAATATTTATATCTTTAATCAGGTCCCTGAAGCAGAATAATATCACAAAAGTAGCAATGTATAAGTCTGTATGCATAAAAATAGACCTTTCATGTCCCTAGTATTCCCATTAGTAATTTTCAATGAAAATACAAGCATTCAAGATATATGCATCTTTCCTTTAAATTCCAGAAAGTGAGTGGGATTAACATATGTAAAGTTTATAAGCTTTGTCTAAAAATTGTATATTTTGAATGATCCCTAACAGCCCTAAAGAGCTCTAGCTTGAGGAACCTCTTAATTAAGAAGGTGACACATAGATGAGTTTAAGTCAAGCAATTAGTACTGGCACATTAATAATAAAGTATATTCCAGTATTTCAAAATTTTGCAGCTGTTGCAATAGCACTGCTATCTAATGTTGATATATACCACATATTGTAGTATGAGCATTTAGGATCACAACATTTCTTTTTACTTGCTTGGTCATTTAATTGGTAATCTAATGACATCTGAAATGTAAATCTCAGTGGCATTTGAATTAGTTTTTATTGTGAGCATCAGGGTAGCCCCTCTGCTACAACCATGCACTGCTGTCTTCTGTCTTCTAACCAATTATTCCTAGCCATCAGAAAAGGTTCAGGCACCCTACAAAGAAGGACCCACCACTCCCCCAAGAAGTGAGACCTTTGGGCTTTAGAAAGTTAAGACTTCCAAATCACTTTGACATTTTACTTCTATAAACCTCAATTGCATTTTTCTAAGAGCCAGAATAAAACTTTAAATTTGACTGAAGACAGAGAACCTGTGCCGTTATAAAACTTCAAGACTCACCAGTTTTAACATTCTTATTACCTTCTTCAAACATGCATTGATCTCCTACCGTATGAATAAGGATATTTCCACTTTTCCACTAGGTCACTGAAGCTAACCAAATTGTCATAAAAGTATTCCGCAATTACAGTTTATTCCAAAACTGCTTTCCAATTTCTGAAGAAAAGCATTTGTTTAGGGGAAGGGCTTATTTGCTCCAAATCTGTATATATTTTTCCTCTTTCTTAAATTATGCAAAATGAGGAAAAAAAATCTTAAGTTTGAAAACTGAACTAAAAATACATCTGCAGTTATAATGTATGAAAACACAACAGCATTTTTCACAACTATAATACAGCACTACTGGAGAATAAACTGACAGATGTGCACTCCAATGCATTCTATGGACATGGCAGATAAGAACAAGCTAATTGATTCACTTAATCTGTGAAAGACATCTGTCTCAAAAGGAAGTATTATATTTAATACTTAAATTATCCATTCCATTTTTATTTAACTCTACACAGAAGTGTATGTTAAATTTCAGATGTAGCTACAGTGCTGAAGTTCCTCATTAAGCTTTAATATAGCTGCTTAAAGAAGCAGGTTAATGAACCAGTTTGTCTCATGTTCTGTGACATGTTCTAGCTGAACATTTTCAAGATATTTGGATTAGAGTTATTAATTAAACTCTAAGCTAAGGTTTAAAATGAATTCATTTAAGAAAAATATAATTAAGTCATCATATACAGTGTTCAATAAAACTATTCCAAGTAGTCTCCAAAAACAGTCAGTGTCAAGTGGACAATGATCTAGAACTATTATTAGGCTGTATAATAACATAAGCTAAACTAGAAAAATAAAAATATTTGTTCAAATTCATTCAGTCCATTTCTATGCTAGTGTCTTATTCCCCTTTTGTCCATTATACATTTACTAATATTTCACTTCGTCAAACTTCCTTTCTCATTATTAACATAATTTCTAAAATTCTGAGTAAGCTTTATCCCGGTTTAGTGCTCCATTTACTAAATGGTCCTTGTGTTCCTTGTTATGTAAATATTTTTGCAGTCCAACAAGCCCCAAAGGTCTATGGGATGCTCTGCATTGGGATGGAGAATCAGTAGTTTCAGATGCTTCTGCATGCTGCTGCTGAGACTAGAGTTTTAGTACATGCTCACAGTATAGGAAATAAATGCCCTTTAAAAAGAAATTCAAAGATAGCAATGGTACATCTTTAAAACCTTAATTATCTGAGCTTACGTCTTAACAAATGTTTCATTAGACTCACTTCCCTCTTCCCTCACACTAGCAAAAGATCCCTCATCATATGTTCAATCTCTATATACAAAGCATAATGAACCATTGCTGCAGGCTACCTGGATTATTATTCAGAAATATATTTAAGTTAAAAATTTCATTTTTTGCAAAGCCTGACCATACATGGTCTAATACTAGATGTAATTTTGTAACAACTAAGAAAAGCAGACTATTCTTACCTTTTCAACAGCTAGTTGTTTTGATGGTTTTTCTGATTCTCTCTCTCTCTTTTTCTCTTCTTTCTTTTTTTCTTTTTCCTTCTGCAAGAAAAAAAATTTTGCTAGTACTCAATAACAATGTATTTGCAAATATATTTAATGCTCACAATCATACAGAATATAAATGGAAGTCTTCAGTCAGACACAATCCCTGAATTGAGAAGAACTTTCTGATCTAATTGCAAAAATGACTCATTGTGCTCAAATAATACTACAAAAAATATTGTAACTTTGAGACATCAAGAAAATACACTTTCACGTTCTCATTTGCATTTCTGTTTATAAGCAGAAGGAAAAAAGAAATGGTGGTGTTCTTTCTGAGATAAGCAGATCTGAAGAACACATCCATAACTGGACAGGAAAAAAAAAAGTTTGGGAAAGGCCACATGTTTACAAAAACTAACTGTAGCTTACCAAAGCTTATTTCTTCTATATCACTTAATTCAACTGCTCTACACCACCTTCTAGAGAAGTCCTTCCAGGGGAGTTTCACTTTTGCTACTATCCCCTCACTTGATGCTCACTGGTATCTCCACAACAAGAGTAAAGTTTCACAAAGGGCCGAAGGAAACAAGACCGCGTGCCAAGCTTGACTAGCATCAGAGACGTTCTCAATGCAGAATTACTTTCACTGCATTGTCCACCTTTCCACAAATCCAGTCAGAATCTGTCCTGAATTTCTGTTTCAGAAATCTGGAAACAATGGTCAAAAGATATGAGCACACAGATTTTGCTACAAATTCCTCCTGGAATCTGGAACATGTTTAGAGAAAAGTACCAAGGATTTTCAAGGCACAGAATGCTTTCCAATGAGAATCAGCTATATAAACTATGATTTCAGCTCAGAGATGCAAAAAGACAGCTGAAGTGTGATATTATAGATTTAGCATCTCAAAAGGCACTGAGAGAGTAATCAGGGATTTCTTGCTATCTTCCAGCATAAGAACGAGTTATCAAACGAAAGCACGGAATAAGGTCCAAAACAAGTTCAAAACAAAAGGAGACTATTTTCCACACACAGTATAATTAAGGTGTGGAACTCCTTGCCGCAGCCTGTTTAGATGCTACGAGCTTACACAGGTTGAGGGCGCAACCAGACAATTTCACAAAGGAGAAGCCACAACAATTACTAAGTTTACAGAAACTGCCACGTGCTAGGTTACATGATAAAAGGCTCACCTCCACCAAGGAGTACTCTCATTAGTATCAATTCCAGTCTCTGTGACCAAAGAATTAATGAGGTAATTAGGAAAGTTTTGAACTAACCACAAAGAGACAGCAGGACAATTCTCGTACAAAACCAAGACACATAAGCCCGTCTTTGGTACTGCACGTGTGAAATGGTCACAGATGAACCTGTACGCAACCTTCTGCAGAGAGTTACTGATGTTTACAAACTATTCTAGTAGTACAAAAAAGCAATTCATGAGACTGACACTTAGAGAAGGAACAAGGAAAGTTGCATCAGGTAAAAGCAAAACAAACAGTGACTGGAAAAAAAGGCCAACATATTTGCTAGATATTTTTATTGCGTTCTGTATTAGTAATGAAACAAGAGCTTTTACAGCATGGAACAAGAGCTTGCCACCTGTAATAGAGGCGATGAGGCAGCAGCTCCAAAATGTTCTTCCGGTCAGCAGTCCTGGATCACTTTGTTCAAACCTTTTAAACAACTTTTTTCCACAAACTACTATTTTTAGGAAGTCTTCAAATATTGAAACAGGTCATACAACTGGCTGTGCAGCTATAATACAAAAAATGAACAGAGCGCACCAGCTTACAAATTTCTGTCAATGAGGATTCTTTTTAAACACCACATATATACTATTTCCACTCTGTTTAACAGGTGACATTTTGGTTAAAATAGTTCAAACATTACCATGAAGGGTGTCCTCCCTTCCCCCTCCCCCTTTCTTTTTAAAGGAACTTAAGTATCATTCATTCTTCACAACTTCATGTAATTTTTGTTTTCCAAACGTGTTTACCAGAAGTATTGAGATTGACAGCACAGTAGAAAAGTCACTACTTTTAACCATAGTGCACTTCTGGTCCCTACTAGAAATGATAACCAAGATACACAAAAACTACAGTAGCTATAAAATTCAGTCTAAAGAGATGACTGAATTAGATTAGATTTAATACCATCACCCAAGTCAGAGGACAAGCAGCAAAGAAAAAAGTTTACTAAGCACGGAAGTGGTATCTCAAGAACTTCCCTACAGCCAGCATTCTTCATACTGAGAACCTATAAGGCAATGGGTTCTTTGTATAGTTCAGTTATAGGATTACTGTATAAGAGACACCTATCCCTGAATTACAGAATTGTACGTGCATCACTATGACGTCAGTCTACTAAAAAAATGAAATGAATCGAAAGAGGTGAGCCTCCTGGGAATTAATAGCCACCAGATCTACCCAAAGGAAGGTCTCAGATGTCTGTCTTAGATGACCAATAAAGTAATTTCTAAGTAATCTTTTGCAAAACAGAGAGAAAAGAGGGGAGATAAAAAGCTAAGCGGAACTTGCAAAAAGCCAACGCCAAGCTAAGCAGAAAAAATACAGACGAAGTACACCAAGAGTGGTACGCAAAAAGCCCCCCTAAAACTTAACTTTTTACAACTAAAAGGGAACAAGTGCAAGAAAAAGCAATTAAAGCCAACTTTTCTCATGAAACGACTTGACATACATCACGGTATTTACTGTACATCTATACTGTACAGTAGTATATATGTACTTCAGGAAACTGTCCTCTCTAGGGTGAAGTAATGCCTGCATATGAGATCCTATCCAGAAGCAGTGTGTTATTCAACACATGTTCTGTGAATAAGATGCAAGAGATCAGTAAAACAGTTACTAACTTTAAGGCATATTCAGCACACAAGTGTGACTTAGCAAGTGCTGATGCAGTCACAAAACCAGCTCCAGGTCGCAGACAGTGCTTGTGGAAAGACAAGGAGTACACATGGTAGTTTTGTTTTTAATCAAATGGTAGAAATAGTGATAAACAGCAACTTCATGATTCCATTGACAGTAGCTTGCTTAGAGGTTAACACATTCACTTTTACTTCCAAGTGGGAAGGTGATCTATCTCCCTTCATCCTCCCAAAAAGGTCAAGTGATTCTTTGATGCAGAGCACAAGAAATCAGTCTTCCCTCTCAGTTCATTAAATTCCAGTCATTCTTTATCCATCCACAACACTTCAACAAGTGCTTTTGTAGACAGAAATATATAAAACCAACATGCATCTCTCAAAATTAGACCTTCGAGCATACACCACAACTGAGAATGACAGTATCTGTGGTTAATGTAGTTTAGGTTTAATATCCCAGAGACATTCTCAGCTTCCAAAATAAGAACGGAGCAGAAAAGTTTAGTTCACATGGCAAGCAGCATCATGTATTGAGCACTTTCATACCTACCAATGAAAGTGAAAACACACAACAAAAACTATTCCTGCAAGCAAGGTGGAAAAACAAATCATCCTTAAAAGGCAGTACACTTTTTAAACCAACAAGTTCGGTATTATGTAAAATAAGATATTCAGTAATTGACATTTTCATCCAAATGCCTAAACTGGAGGGAGGGTGATAGAAACAGAACATTATCAAATTCAAATATAAAAGTACTTGTTACTTGTGAGCTTGATTCAGAGGACCAAAGTCTAACAAACTGGAAAATCTGCATGACATCCAAAAGCTAGGTATTTGTGAAGTTCACCTTTACGTTGTCTGAGTAGCTATCTGTAGCTTCCTTTAGAGCCTAGAAATGAAGGACACAGAACCTCCCAAAAGAGAGTAATGCACAAATAGCAACGCACAAGTTCTAGTATTTCTGTTACCCTAGGGAGGAAGCATGTCTGGGTTGAATATGGTGCATAAATATTATGCATTCCCACTTTGAATGCCCATTAACAACAAAAATAAAGGTCTGGACAACTGGCTGTCTGTGCAGCAATTAAAACAAACTTCTAAGGAAAAAGAATTTGTGCTATGAATTAGGTCCTTTGCAGCTGGAAAAATGCATTGTTACATGTCATCGATTTCTCTTACGAGCCTTAACAAAAGACAATCCCTGGCTTTCCTACCTGGATGCTAGCTGCGGGACAGTCATATTTTGATATCAGATTGCCATCCAATCTTACATTCAGGTTTTACATGAATTCTTTATGAATTATCATTAGGAGAAATAAATTCTCATTTACCTTTCATAAAGTCAACAAAAACAAGACAACTTAGTTTCATTTTCAATATTCTTATATACTGAAAAGCCATAATACTACAATTGCTATAGTTGTAGCATAAAATTGAATTATACATAAACACACACAAAATAATGCAAATGTTTTATTGCATACCCTCACCCAAAATGTTTTGTGACAGAAGTTGGTCTGATAAAATGCAAAATTAAATGAGAATTTCATTTCACAACAGGCCCTGAATTCTTGCCATTTATGTACGTAAATTATCTTTAATTATCTTTAAATGGAAGAATGTCAGCTGAAAGTTCATCAGAATTAGTATGTTTTACTTGCATTAAGCCATTTTGCTTGCAATAACAAAAAACAAAAGAGAAAAAATCCGTTTCTCCATGTATCTGAAAATATAGTTCATTTTTATTTCTCTTAGCTAAGGCATTCTTTTACATAGTCAGAAATCACAATTAGTTAAATATGGGAGTGTTTAAATAGAGATGAAAGATGTACTCACTCAAGCTTCTCTAGCTTTTCTACAGATACCGGATTTTGGGGGCAAAAAAAAAAATCTTCTACTATCTTGACATTCAGTCTTCTGTAACTTTTACATTCATTTGATGATAAACTGGGAAAGAATTTTGTGTACAAGATTAGGGTATGCATGCAATTATTTCCATTATCCTCTATGAATAATCTTTTTCCTTCAATAGCCATGCCATCTCAAATGCATTCAGAGGCTGAAGCAGCAAATGAAGTTAGCCTAAATATGCAAACATTGTCCCAAACTTCTGGAGTTTGACATTGTACATCTGTATCCCATCCTCCAAGTATACGCACAAGTTTACTCTGAACATAATAGTAGTCCAGTGATCTTAACTGGATTATTTATATACTCAAAACTGCATTTATGTTTGCAAGATCAATGACTACAGACTATGCTAAACTAAGTAGTAAGTTGCTCCATATTTAAAATACTTCCAAATAACAACTCCATGCACAAAAACACAATGCTGTCAAGTCCATGTAAATACAAGTGGATAAGCTTGCGTAGCCTCCACACAGCCCAAATCAGATCTCAGTTAATACTGTGGTTCTAGATGTTCTCTGAGCAACTTGACAGACTCCTCCAACCCAAAGTTTTGCAGAAGAGTAACTGCACAGCATTTTCTGCATATCATCTGCCTAGGAGGACTTTAATTAAAATAGAAAATTATAACATTTCAGATGTACTAGCAGGACTGAAGTCTTTATAAGGCTTCACACTGACGCGCTCATTTTAAGAACATTTTGAATGCTGTGAGTAAGCCCTAATGGACTTGCCCTGGAGCAGCATTGCCCAGAATTTGCTTAGTCAATAACATCCAGCTCATCTGGTGCAGAGACTTTAAAGTCTATCTTTTGCTGTGGTGCTGTATGTGTCCCTGACTGTACACGGGAGCTAAATGAGTGGATTCCCATTGTGATCCTGGATTCAGAGCAAAGAAAAAACAACGTTGTCATCTCTGACTCTAATAAGGATGATACTTTATGTAGCAGCCCAGTATGTAAATCCTGAAGCCTCATGGCAGTCATTATTTCACCTGCTATTTTCTTTTTTGTCTAGAGCATCTCATCCCTGCCTGTCAATGTCCTCAAATGGTCGACTACATCACTATACTGGAAACTAACTGCCAGGAAGATGCAGAGCTCAGATAAGCAGAACAGACTATTGCCTTCATTTCTACAGCAGCATTTCAGGTACTCGATATATGTGTGTGTGTATATGTATGTATATATACTCACACACACACATGCACTCTCACACACACATATGTATGTATGTACATATATACAAACACACACAAAAGTATCTTCATTTGTCTCTTCTGCAGACTGAACAGTCTAATACTTGCAGCTTCTCTTCATGAATCACCGCTTTCTGGACCAGGGCATTTTCGTTGTTCTCCTGTGGACTCTCCAATTACAATAGCTTTACAGTGTTGACTACTCCTAACGGCTGGTTTAAGGACAGGAAAGAGACTTTTCTATATCAGACAGAAATAGACCCTGAGAGCAAAGAACAGAAGTAAGCTTCAGTAAATGAAGCATTTAATCTTCCAAATCAGCTCCAGAAGCAGGTATAATTTTGCAGAGAAGCAGATACAAACTTCTCAAAGTCTTCAGACATGTTGACACAGATATTCACATCCAAGCCTAAGGGAGTCTCTCCCCTTGCTTTGTGAGCTATCCTTCTCTCAGCAGACAATCTAATAATAATAAGTAGTACAGGGTTCCACATTCATAAAGAAAAATCATCCACATATTATTCAACGGAATAAGAAATTTCTCCAAACCATCTCTCCATCAGAACTTCTACAGACCAGTGAATTACATCTATTCCACTTCTCAATTTACCAAAGTGAGGGCTAGTAAGACTACTGAATTTTGTTAGTAGCAGCTTTTAAAGCATTCCTTCCATGCAGCTTCAACTGGGATACGGCACACCATCTGCCTTTGAATCACAAGTTACCCATGTGAGTTGTTTCATCAGGTGCTAACTTGAGCACTCAGGTCCTGGAAAATGAGTCCATCACACCACGCACCTACTTAAATGTGGCTGTCCCTCAAGCAACAGGAAATAACAACCACAACAGTCATGAGAGAACCAGTTTATCTCAGGGCCAAGATCTGTTAGATTCAACCATTAAAGAATGCATTTCCATCTGCAGTAAAGGGGGGAAGCGTTTTTGGAATGTCTGTTTTGAGGAATAAGAAAGATAGAGACCAAGTTAGATTTCAGTGAACAAGCAGAACACAAAAATGAGGCATACTAGGCCAGACAAGAGGCCCAGGTGATCCTGTATCTTGCCTGTGGCAGTGTCAAATGTTCAAGGGGAAAAAAAAAAAAACAACAAAAAAAAACCCACCTTACAAGTAGGGCAAGTACAGAAGCATGTTTCATCTTAAAACTTTCATATTTATTGTGTTCCTACTTTTTGTTGAAAGAAAAATAGTGAATAATCACTCTAACCTCCTCCATTCTAGCTATACTTTATACACTATCATACCTTTTTCAGTGATACCTTTTCCAAAAGTATTTTTTTCTTCCAAGTTGAATAATTCCAGTTTATGCAATCTCTTCCCATAAGGAGGCTGTTCTACATCTTAGACAACTGCTATCTGTTTCTTCTCCTTCTGGTAAAGATTGTTGGAAGTGTCATAACTGCACACTTACTTTTCAAATACAACATCATAAGATTACTACAATATATTCTAGTGAATGCAGAGTTAAAGTTTGTGCACACAATCTTCTTTAGAACGTCTTGATTTCCAGTCTGACTTCAACAGTAATTGTGTTTAAATATGTTCTGTTAGAGAAAACCTGACTTTCAGAGGAAAAAGTATTAGGAAAGTTTTATTCCTCAGGATTTTGAAAACTATGAGGGCTTCCAATAAGTTTCATATGGTAAACACTCCATAAAGGTAAACTAGTGTAAAGCAATAAATGCCTCTCACGGCACTTAAGAAATCCCTAACTTCTTCACACTGGAGATGTGAAGACTTAAATTGCACTACTCACCAGTTTTACTTCCTCCACACCTTAACACAGCCCACAGGACCTCTCTTAATTCCCAGTGACTTTGTTTTTGCTCACTACATTTTTACTGAGAACTTAAAAAGCCATAACTCCTGCATCCTCGCACTTCGCAAGTTCAATATGCAAACTTAGTGCTTCAGCTCATTTAGATAAAAACAAATTCAGATAAATAAAAACATTTCTCAGATGTCATATTCATGCCAGAACTTCAACTCCTAACTATTTCATTACTTGCAGAAATAGTCAAAAACCATTGTCAGGATGCTAAAATTAAACTGTCTTCATACTGCTCTTGAAGTCTGCGGAAAAGTTCTCCTTTTTCCTTAAGATTCATTTTTGGGCAACAACCTGGCAAAATAATTACACAGTGAAACTTCCAAATTTGAATGCATCAGAAGATATAGTTAAGAAGAGACAGGTGAGTAATTAGAAGCAGCTGTTGTTATTCTTCCTACAACTTAAAAATGTGCAAGAAGTTAAATTCACCAAGGCTTGTGGCCTAGTCCATGTGACTAATTTAGATTTTAATAAATATTTAAATATAGCTGAACTAAATTTCTAACATCTGGCTGCATTTTATGGTATCTAGAAGAAAAAGAACATGATTTATGTTTAGATCATAAGTTATTTTATATTCTGTATACAAGCACAATTTAGAGTGAAGCGTCCAAATAAAAAAACCTAACATCAAGTATTCATGTTTAAAAGATGCCTTTCATTTACCATTAGGAAGTCTAACATTTACTGAAAGTTTCGTATGAACAATGCCTTACCTTACTTGTATTAAATTTTTCATAGGCCCTTCTAAACATTAAATGCAACTTCAGTTTATACATGTATTTCCCAACTAGAAGGGATACTAAAAACAGTATGAGTTAGCAAAAGGGTCACCAACTTATTTCTATATTTATATCCGGGGAGATTAAAGTGCAGGGCTGATCATTTAGATTCTGAAACAAGCAAGTAATATAGAAAGGTATTGAAAATTATTCCTGAGAGGACAGGACAAAATGCCATTAGCTGGGAATGAAAAAAAGGTTTTGTGATGCTAAAGCAGAGCAGAATCAAAATTTCAACATAAAGGCATTAACATAAGACAATCGTACAGCTAGGGGGGTTATCCCACTGAATCAGTTCTCTTCATTTACCTAGTCCAGGAAGCAAGGGGGACAGAAACATTTTAAAGGCCTCAAGTGTTACTAAAAATAAGATAAGGTAACCTGACAAGAGTTACACCAGAAAACAGTATACCTCAGCTTTGCTCTTCTCAGCAGCAGCTTGCAGAGAAGGAGAGGATGCCAAAGGCTGAGCAGCATCAGAAGAGGATATCTGTATAAAAGAGGAAAGAAATAGGAGGAAAATAAGCAAGAATAGGTGGAAAGGAAGCAGAAGAGGCAGCTAAGAAACATGATTTTCATTCTTTTTCAAGAATTTGGAGTAAAAATTCACACCAAATAGAAAAAAAAAGACGAAGTATTTCCTGGTTTTTTTTTCTTTTTTTCTTTTTACCAGTACTATTTCTAAAGGAAAACTGTTCAGTAACAATAAGTGATTTCTAATAAAATTCACTAGAATAGAAAATAAGAAAATGAATGTGGATAAGATCACATCACAGGCATAAGAAAAATAATTAGGTTTCCTCCATTGTTCAATTTTATCCAGTGTAACTATTGAAACATTATGTCCTGAAGCATGAAGGCACACTGTCCCCAGGGGAGGGGGAGAGGAGAGAATGCCTTTGTTCTTGTTCACTGTAACAAAATACTTGCATTAAGAGCAAAGCAAAAAAATGCTGAAAGTTACACATTAAAGTTCCAATTAACTGTTCGCTAAGAGCACACCAAATGAGGAGAAAGCTTAAGTTAATATAAAGCAGCATCCCAGCAGTGGAATGCCAGACCCATTAGAGAAGTCATTTTTGTTCTTCTAAAAACGCCAGAGCAACTAGCCAAGTATCATCTCTCTTCTAGGAATCAGTGTATAAAACTGCTATTAGCACAACCATACTTCCAGAATTATCCAAAAGGTGTAAGTCATATATATGCAACAGATGCAGTTTGCTCAAGAAAATGACATTTCTCTAAATGCATTTTCATACATCATCTTATCCTATTTCCTGCATAGTTGATCACTTTAATGGAAACATTATCTTTCTTTTCCCTTTACTACAAAAATGCAGCTGAATTAGATTTACCAAACACGTAGTAATCTTCAAAGCTATAAAGGTGACATTTCTAGACTGCCTTGTATCATCTCTACTAGCTTCATTTATTCTAAAAGTTTCCTTGTAGATATTACAGAGCAGGTCATTATGTTGGATCAAAATAACCAATTTAGATGACACATCTTTACTTAATTTTAAAAAAGTAGCTTGCATTAAAAGGAAACAAAGCTACAGAAGAATCCTATCTCATGTCTAACTGCAACATATTTCTTACAGATAATCCTACCAGTACCATAGCTTATATATTTGGAATATTCATAGAATATTTATATTCAGTATATTCACAAACTCAGAAACTATCCTTCACCTGGAAGATAGTGCTGAGTTTCAGGAACGATTTATAAGAGGATCAATTTTTAAACCAGATTTAACCTGTGAATACGAAATGCAGAATCCTCAATTTTAAACTTACTGTTTTCAAATTCTCAAGTTATTAGAAGAGTTACTGATATACCTGCTGCAACGAAACTGAGTTTCTTATAGTGTAGCATTCTGTTGCTATAGGAACACAGTGATCCTTATTCTCATTTCACCACATCATAACCAAAGATGTCAGAAAAATTGGTAACTACAGATATTAAGCCATAAGCTCTAATAATATGTTACTAAGATTTTACTAATGAATATATTCCTTCAGAAACTGTGATAATTAAACAACTTAAATATACTTTCAGTTTGCTAAAGATAAGTGAGATTTTTGTTCTTTAATTCTTTCTTATACTTCAGATTTTAGAGAACTGAAGGTCAACAGCTCTCTCAAATGGCTCTCACAAGTGAGCAGCAGGTAACAGCTACTGACCACACAAACAGAGGAGCAGAATTTCATGGGGGAGATGTGACACAAACATCTATTGTGCTGATTCTCCCCTTCATCTCCATCCTTCCATAATGGTGCTTCTCAATCTACATATCATCTACATAAGTTAAGGGATCGTCCAACCTAAAATAAGGTAATCTTACGAAAGTTTAATTACCGTAATTTTGCAAACCAAGTACTGGAGAAACAGTATGTAATCTATAAGCAGACAGAGTGAAAAGCAGTTGCAGTCTAGCCTGTGATATGGGACAGGATAGGCAAGTGGAGAAATGTCCAAATGTAATGTTTAAAAATACACAGCAACACTGCATTCTCTTCAAGGTAACAACCAGCACTTGAAAGCATACTACTTCACATACACAAGGAGGCAACTAAGCAAGTGTGCAAAAGGCATATGAATGAAGATTTTTAAGAGAAAAAACATTACAGTGTACAAAAAAGTGGATTAAGTTGATATAATGAGAGCAACAGCAGGACTTAAGACTGATGAACAGTTTTGTCACCACCACATTATGTTAAATATGCTATCTACCATGCTGCACTAGATAAGGAAATATGAAAGGTGAAAAAAATCCAGTCAAGTCAATAGGAGTAGCTGGATAAGCATGATGAGCATAAAACAGGATTAAAAAACCCCAGACTCTGCAGCAGTCCATCTACGGCCAGTGGTTAAGCAGTTAGAATATCAAGAGCTGATAAGCACACCTGAGAAGCCTGGATAACTATTTGCCATGGGGACAAGCACATTTGAGGAACAGCTGATCAGCACCCCGTTAACGTACCAAGCTAATACTGAACAAGCTACCTCCAGAACTGGGAGCAGGCCAGCACTGCGCTGAACGTAGAAGAGCCTTGAAGAGGGGTAGAGCAAAGTAGCCAGGAATAAATGCCCTGCAGTTTCAACTGTTTTGTTCCTAACCTATGCTCAGTTGTTGTATTATGTCACGTTCACATGTCAGAACTAGCATCAAATAAAATTAATACCTACAATGATATTACAACGTACAGGTAGATATTCTTTTGTTATCTTGGGTATTATTTAATGAGAATATTCCAAATTTTGAATAATACCAAAGCTATTATTAAGAATGTTAATGCCCTCCTCAAGTGTGAGGAGAAACCAAACAACTCAATCATCATATACTTGGTTTTCAGGGGTGTTTCAAAACACTCATTTTTAACTCATG
This sequence comes from Dromaius novaehollandiae, assembly GCF_036370855.1. Lineage (NCBI taxonomy): Eukaryota > Metazoa > Chordata > Aves > Casuariiformes > Dromaiidae > Dromaius > Dromaius novaehollandiae. The sequence continues at coordinate 33,178,274 of NC_088100.1, read as the reverse complement.
AACTAACCCATACAGAATATTTTAACAAATCAGTGGGGTTACATGATGATCTAAGATTTCAGTAAAATGTTTTCATTCTCCCTTGTACTCTCTACCAAGCTCTCCTTACTTTGACAGACTGTATTATGTTTATATCTTCAAACTGCAGTATATTTTACCTATCTAATGTACAGCAAAAACCTCAATACATAGCCCTTCTCTAAACAGCTTTCAACACTACTCCGCTTATTTCATTCTCAAAGCCTAGGTTAGATCGTTCAAAGTTAGCATTGATAACTATGTCCTGTTTGCAACGCATATATACCATTGGGTGATATTAGCTACCGAATAGATGAAACACTGCTGAAGAACAGTGTGGTTCACAACCAGTTGTATGTTGCTATTTTATAGTCCCAGTAATGCTTTGTTTTCCAAACAACTGCTGTGTTATATAGCAGTAGAGCCACAGAGCAGTTCCAATTTGTGTAAGCTAATGAATCTGTTCTGACTACAGATGGCAACTGAGAAAGCATCTGCTCAGTAACCTATTTCTACGTTTTTGCGATAATACTGTTGACTAGCCAGGCCAATAGTGCGAGTGCTGAGGTTAGACTAACTCCCAGATCAAACCAGTCACTCATGACAGGTACCTGCATCCAGCTCTGCAGTAGGTGCTGCATTCTGTTCTGGTGAAACTACCTCTAATTAGTTGAAAGCCACAAATGAACCTCCAATACTTATATCAGAACCCTGATCACCGCTCAGGGCTGACAACCAAGGTTTTAGTATCAGTTTTAAAGCAGTTTATAATTTTAATAGACTGAGGTCATTGAAAAGTAGCACTAATGTGATCCAGTCTCAAAGTAACATATATATTTTCCATCCAGCAAACATTAATAACAGCTTGTTTCTGTAAGATTGATCAAAAGCATCAGTACTGGAACATCTACTCCATGCTTGGGTCTAAACCCAAGTATCTGGATGCACTGTTGGTCATGAGCAGACACTTCTTCATTAATATAGCAAAAAAAATTCCAGTTTGCAAAAAAAGAAAAACCCTACTCCACAGCAATAGATATTCTGTTAAAATTGACACATCAGAAAAGTGATTAATCTAATTCTCACATTCCTTTAGAAGCTAAGAAAAAAAAGCTGATGAATGTTTCTAGAAAAGCAGGCCAATACTGATACCAGTTATGAAGTCTGAAGAGCAGGCTGTAGGAGAGGAACAAAATATCTTTGTCTAATTCAGATCCAACAGAAAGCCCTTTGGCAAGTAAGTACTAAGAGTCCAGGAAGATTTGTCATTCCAAGCATTAAAGACAAGGGACCAAAATCTCCCCTGCTTTAGGTCATGTTTGTAAAACAAGAAATTCATCTAAACTTGTACACAAGTTAGCACAAAAAGCAGTTTTCAAACATCTAGAGTTTAAGTACAGACGTACAAACCTATCTAATCTGATAATGTACACGAACTCTATCCTTTGGAAAAAAAGTTTTCAGCTAAGATGTATGTTAAGTTGCTGATAATCAAGGACCAGAAAAAATTGAAGGCTGTCTTTGCCACCAACCATGTATGTTGGAGCTGCTAGAAAAAGAACAAAGTTGACATGCTTGTCTGCATTAAAACCATACTGCAAGCTCACAACTAGCATCTGAATATTTAATTTTCAGTTAACTGTTTATGTTCATAACTCGAAACTTTGATTTAGTTTGAGACTAAAAGACTTCAAGTTATTTCGTTTTAGCAATTCTTAAATCTCCTTCTGTTGTTTGTGTTTTGGGCTCCTATTTAGAAGGCTGATGTAGTAAAAAAAGCCATTTGGCATGATGAAACCCGACACTGAATTTTAAAGCACTGTGTATACTCAGTGCAGAACAACCAAAATGGATAAACATGCAATAGTACTGTAAGATTTCACTTTCACTATTCTCTTTTTAGAGGCTCTGTAGTTCACAAAAAAGAAACAACAACAGAAGATCAGAAAAGACTGGATCTACAAGTTTACAATATTATTTCAATTCCATTCCCCTGCCTTACACAACAATGTATTACCTGTACTTGCTTTCTTCATAAAAAACTTACTCTAGAGTATCTGAAGTTGCTACTTAGTAGTGGTACTATCATTGGTACTAATATTGATAAAAGCGCTTATAAAAGCATCAAAATAAATGACACCTGGTGCATAGACTACAGCAAAGCCATTGGGCCAGACTAAAATTTCAAGTGGAAAAAAAAAATTTTAAAGAAGCATCAACAGAAATGAAGCTATCCAAACACAACATACAATATCTAAGAATGATTTTACTTTAGCTCCATTTGTACCAACATTTATGATACTAGATAACAATCATACGAACACTTAGAGGGTCGCTAAATAACATATTCATCAATGTTTCTCTGGAGTTTTTCTCACAAAATTCTCTCCTTGAAATAATGCAATTGCTACTTAGCTTTTGTTAAAAAGAGGTTTTTAAAGCTTTAACTTGAACTATGTTAAACCGCCATTTAAATATGAAATTTATGGTACTATCAGTTGTAATATTCAAGAGATTAAAAAAAGTGTGCGTTATCAAACTATGCCAATATATTCAGGAAATTGGCAGCTCAAATACAAAGGTGCCCATGAGTAGTCATTTTAAATGCACACAACATACAAGGAAATAGCCTAAATCAAGAGGGCTGCTCTACACTCATTTGACAGGTTTTGTTTAACTTCAGCTACAGCAGATTCTTCTCATTTGAGCAGGCTTTTGACTTTGTTATTACTGCACATCTCCAGTGAATGTTGACAATACTAAAACGAGTATTTTCTTTTTTTAAGCAATACCTGTTAACGACTGCTATTAGTATACACACAGCCAGTTGCCCACTCATGGGCACCTTTGTATTTGGCTCTAACTGCATGGTCTTGCAAAAGAATTTCATCCCTCTTTCACTATCCCTACCCTCAAGGCGTAATTCTTCTATGGTATTTTAGTGCTGTTGATGCCTATCTTTCAATTATCAACATACTTCAAAAATACTTTATATCACTTGATTCACAAATTCTTCATAGGCCACTAAAAGCATTATGGTTCCTGGAATATTGTCTTGGAGTGTCTTTGGGTTTTTGGATTTTTTTTTTTTTTAATCACTGGTAACTTCTCCCAAAGCTAATGACTCATAATGCTTTTCAATGCTAGGTAGTACCAAGCTACTGCTCACCTATTCTATCCCACCCAAGTTTCTGCATCTTAAGTTGTCCATGTGGCAAACTTTAGTGCTGTAGATGGGTCTAATTTCCTTCAAGATAAAACTCTGGAGAAAAACGTGCCACCACAGTCAATCTCTAAATTCACATCACATTTTATCCAGTTGTCTATCTAACTTCATACCTCTTAAGTTATACAAAATATCTTAGGAAAGCATGGAAAGTGTAGCTCTATTATTCTTTTCTCTCAGTGAACTTATAATTATATAAAACTCTTCTTGCACATACATAAATCACACTTTCTTAAGTACAGATATGTTGTTTACTAGTCTCTAAAGAGCATCACTATATGATAATATATTTACATTACAGGTAGTAGAATAGATTGTGTGCCAGTTCATTGATTTTTGTGGCTGAAAACATCTGGAATATGTTTAAGTTGATTCAGCATCCACCCCATGTAGGGGAATTTTCATATGCCTTCTGAAAAAATTGTGCTGTTTCTTCTATATACTTACTATTATTTAAAGCTACAGAGATTGTTTATAATACCTACTTCACTCTCAATGCACACCCAACACCATGACTTCACTACTTCTCTTCCTTGTTACTCGTATGGCATAAGGGTGTTTGCATTACATATAAACAGAAGTTTCAGCAAGCTTGTCTTTTTACAGTTTTTACTTCACATCAAAGAGGGAGTGCTGTGTTTTTAAGAAGGGTTAGAAAACGCAGTGGGCTTCAAACTGGATTTCCTGAGCCTCTGTCTGTGCAACTTTAATAAACTTTTATTTTAACACCATGTAGATATACTCGAATGAAGTGATTCAGATTAGGTGCCAAAAGCCCCTTCATTAGTGCAGTCCTCTATCACAAAGAATCACTTCAACAACCATTACTCAACCGTGCATTTTAGACATTTTATTCTATCTTTCTGGAACCTCAGTCCTGAAATCATACATTTCCTCTTAGCTCATTGCCAAACTATGTAATCATCTAGTTGAAAGCTTCCTTTCTCTGATCACCACTTCTGAGCAGCTCTTGCCAGCTCCCAAAGTCTGTAAATGGCAACAACTTCATTAACTATTTCTCTTGGCCATTGCATATAAGAACACAAGCTTCATTAACAACTTTCTTTCCACCTTACCAGTTGTACAACCATAACTACAAAAATTTGCAACTCAATACAGAGATCAGCTGTCAAGATGAATCTTCTGCTCGGAGATGACTTTCATAAATACAAGCATCCCCAAAGTTTTTGCACATGCAGAGCACCCGTCCTGGAGCCACTAGTCTTACCAAACTTTCTTCTTTCTAGAGTGAACAAATAACTTCAGCAGAAGTTAAACCAAGCCTACCTTGAGCATGACTTCACCTTGTCTGGTATAATTACAGCCTTGAATTAGTCTACTTGTTAAAAAAAATTACTCAGGCAGCCTCTTTTGTTGCATCACAGAAACATAGTCAGTACTGTGTACTACTAATTTTTTCTTCTTCTTTGAAGTCAGCTCTGTTCAGCTGCCTTAAAAGCCGAGCACCAAGCCAAGGGCTCTGACCTTTCATAAAGCCTTCCCTTCAGCAAGAGGAAATTCCACTCACTATTGTCATTGCAGACATTACTGCACGTACGGGTGACAAACCTATCAAAGGATAAGTGGAAATTAGATAGAAATATTAAATTGAGAAACAGAACTGGTATCAGTTAACTTCTTTACCTGAAACAATCGTGAGAAAGATGATGTATACATCTTTTTTTTTCCCCCTCTCATAATCAATAGGAATTATGTTCCTTAACACTCATCACTAATTCTGGAGTGAATAGCTACCACATTGACATGGTTTGTTACAAACTTCTATTTCTACAAAACTAGGCACTGCCATCACAACTGCATAGCATCGTCTGGTCAACTAATCAAGTTAACTATACTCTAGACAACTACACATCTATTTCTCAAGACTTAAATATGGAAGGGAAGTGAGGCAGTGTTACTGAAGTTTAATTACAGACACCAATATAGGCAAGTCCAACCTCTGAACTTCTACTTCTTCCAAACTAGAGAGTGATCGTCCCAGCAGTCTCCACTTCCTTTCCTTTCTGCACTCAACGACTTTGTTTGGAAGTGGGTTGAAAAATCAAAGGAAAGAAACAGGCCAAAAAGCGAACTTCCCGAATCACAGAAGTGAGTAAAACTTGAAGCTGCTCTCTTTTCAGTGGGGAAAGCCTGCCCTCTAGCTATTGTTTTAATATTCTGAACATATTCCCAAGAATGCTGTTCATCCTCTATCTCAAGCAGGCTGTGCATCATCCATTTTCAGTTTCGTTCAAGTATTTCAGAAATAACAAAAGTTATGATAGTTCAACTAAAAGACAACTAGCCTGAAATACATTATGATGTCATTTTTTTTCAGTCTGTAACACAGGTTATATTAAATGAACTGCATACATTCAATTTTCAGTTCATTAAACTTGTATCTGGTAGTAGAGTTAGAAAGTCTACTGCAAACATTGTTTCCCCAATACAGATGACAAATCTCATGAGAACTGGGAAAAGGAGCCTGGCCCCAAAGCCAAGAATAGCTGTATCTATCACGGCTTCCACAATGAAACCACCACCACACAAAGACAATGAACTGGAAGACCCATTTGTACAAACACACAAGTGGTGTGAAAACTATAGGCTGCGGCTGGAAATCTCACCAACCTAATTTTCTCTTTCCTGGCTCTGCCATGGCTTTCTAAGCAGTGGAAAGTGTCATTAGGAAGTAAGAGAATACCAAGGCATGCAGAAAGCTACCAATATATCCCAAACAGAAGGAAGGAGAAAAATAAAAAAGCAAAAAATTGCAGACAAACAGTAACTGCAATTGGGCCAGGGTCTGGTGGGAAGGATAAAGAGGATAAAAAGCCTAAAACAGAAAAAGAAAGAAAACAAAATAACCCCACCTGAAAATAGAGGGAATAAGTTAAGGCAGCCCAATGCCTAGCCTCTACTGAGTTTTTCCATTTGTGAAGTTCCTTTTTTATATGCAGACTGAGAACTATGCAAGTCTTGCCTGCTGTAATAAGGAGTTTCACTACAAGAGTAAGGTAGTTCATTCTACTAAAAAAATAAGAATTAGAAAAGATAGCTTTATTTTTCATTCTTTTGGGATATCTGCCTTACATCTCTAGCAAGGTTCCTATCTGCTTCAGGAAAAGCACTATTCTGTCAGTCTTTCAAGTCATTTTTTTTTTTTTTAGCATACAAGCTCAGATTCTCATTGTATAATTGTGGGTAGTGCTTTCTTAACGGAGCTAAGATAACGACCTAGAGAAGCATAAAGAGTTATAAGCATAAAGAGTTTTTAAGAGGCTGCTTTGCATGATTTACCCTCCAGTTCTAGAATTGTTATGTACATAGAAAAAAAAAAGATGAATATAAAAGATTTGCCTATGCTTGAAAGTGGAAAGCAGGCACCAGTCTGAAGTGGAATGATATTTCTAAACGGCTTCATATCAGCACCCACCTGAAGAAGGGTTTAACATACAATACTACTACATACCAACCACCATGGTAACTGTTTATACTTGAGTTACTAGATTACAGCAATGATGCAAGTCCTTAACTGCTGCAGATGAGCTTTTAGGGATAAATAGACTCAAATGCCACAGCATATCCCACAGTAAATTGCTCATGTAACCATATCTTAGATGCATCAAGTTTATAAAGACCCCTAATCCTTTCACCACTATGCGAAGCTTGTTTTAATAGATTCTGTATCACACCTTGCATCCTTCACAGCTCACTTTTATTCCTAAAAAGTGTTAAGGGGACTTGGCATAAAATTAATTCTAGGAGGAGGACAATATTACATTAAAAGAACTTTAAATAAGTCAATCTGTCAACAACTACTGCTGCTCCTAAGATGAATACTCAAATGGTAAAAGACCATTCCCACAGTTAACAGTACCCCAATCACACATAGTATTCACAGAATGGTAATACATATATATTCCCAAGCAATATACAGTCAACTTCAATTGTTTCTTACTCATATTGCTTCTAAATTATTTTTAAATTAAAATATTAATTAAAAGCATTAAAAAAGGGAAGTCCTGCATGTTTCAGAATTACATCTTATCAAAGCAAAACTGGAAGCTGGTTGGCCAGACCAAGAGACCTGTGGGTTTAAGCAATTGGTTTTTAGAAGTCTTGACAAGCTGAGGTCTCACCACAATAGGACAGTGAACTACTTCCTGAAAAAGAAAGCACTTATCTTCTATACTAGTGTGAGTCTTAATGTTGAGAGATAATTACGCTGGGCAGCGCTTGAGAAACATCACTTCCAACTCTGCCACAGGATACACTACTTCAATGAAATACACAATAATGTCAGAACCCTACAACTATATCTAGCATTTACAGGACATCATAAGTATAAGAGTTTGTGAAAGAGTGACATGCAACTAGTCACCAAGAAGTTTCCATTCTTCGGGCTGACTAAAAATAGTTTCTGTGAGCAAAAAGCATTTCTGCCTTAAAGGCCTTTCTTCTTGAGGGTTATGCTTCCCTGAACTATTCCTTAACTTTGAAAGGGACACTCCTGTTTATAGAGCTTCAGTTGAATTTGGCTGTTCACGACTTAAAGAAATTATTACTTTGTTCCATGCTTGTTGGCCCTACCTAGTCAAAACTCCAAAGGTGCAGAGACCTTACTGAAAGAGCCTCCAAAAACCAATATACCAAAACAAATGACAGCTCACACTGTTAAACAGACTCAGTACTGTGTTACAACAATCATATTCAGCCAATCTGTCTGAAGACATTTCCATGCGGTGCAAAATTCAATTTGCCTCACTGGGTAAACTAATTTATTCATAATTCTTTTCTTTGCATTGGTCAGAATAAAGCTTAAATGTGGTCAAATACTGCGACTTCAATGGCAATTGAAGGGGAAAAAAAAAATCAAAAAGAGGAAAAAAGCTGACATTCCAGTACACTGAAAACATCTGCAAGTATTATTTCAAACAGAGCATTTTTATACATTTTTCTAATATTTGCTCCCCTTTTAATATAACATTAAGGAGCAACAAGCACATATATAGCTGTTCAAGAGATCTGGTTGTTAGAAAAAGGCTTCTGTTCCAATTAATACCTAAAAAAACCTTAAATATTCCAAAAATGGAAAGGCACCCATAAAAACCCCTTCCACGTTAATTTATCCCTTGAATCCTCAGGCTTATTTTAAACCTATTTTCAGTGTGGGTATATACAGTGAATGCATCATTTTTGAGGGTTTTTCCCCTCAGGTTTTGATGGCTTTTTTCAAGGTACATTGCTTATTCTGGAGTGAATCCTGCTTTTTGCAAGTACCTCTACCTTACAAAAGAATAAACAAACATAGTGTGATCACTCTGATAATTTCCTATTATGCAGTTCCTAACTTGACACAGAGACCCAGAAAACCTTATTTTGACTGCTAGGGGCTATCATTCACGCTATGTTCCAGGATGCTAATCTCAAGGCAAAAGACTAATTTCAGAATGTTTCCCAGTACAAGGAACTGTTCAATGGTGTCTCCTTCCCAGGTCTCACCATAGACAAGTCACAAACCTGCACTAAGCCTGGGCAGGAGAACAAGAGAAAGGAAAGAGGCATGGTACCTGGTATGAAATAGCCACATTAGTTACTGATAACCAACTTATAACAGCTGAATACACCATACCATGTATTTAGTCTTGAGCAGTGCTACAGAATCAAGCACTTCACATTTTCCCCAGTAACAAAGGCTCAGAAAAGTTTGAGACCTGTGCATTTCAATAGTGAAGTTAATTATTTTTCAAGTCATGCCTCTTTCAGATGATGTTAAATTTTAAATAGAAATCAAATACACATTAGAAAATGTATTATCCTATTTAAAACACAACTAGTAACTGAAAATACTTTTGTTTGTTGCCCAAAGCTTTATTCTGCATCGCTTTTCAGTGAACCATGAAGAAGTCATAAAATTTTCCCTATCTGCCTATTTTTAGTCTGTATGTTTGGTCACACTACTGGTCTTTGCACTAGCTAATTTTATCATCATAATATGTCTCTCTAAAATTTCAAACTTAGTATTACCAACAGTGTGGTCAGAGAACATACAATTATACAATTAACATGCTGTAACAAAAGAAATAAAGACAAGAAATCTGAGCATCAGGGAATAAAAAATTGAACCCTAACATATACTCCTACGCTCCAACTGACAGAATACACTAACACAAAAGCTGCACTGTTAAACAAACTTGAAAAGATAGTTTAATTATTGGGAGGGAGATGGCTAACACTGAAATAGCATATTATTTTGACTAAATGCTGTTAAAATGTACAACTCTGATGCTACCTGAAGATTTTATCACAAGCTATTTGTAAGAACAGACCAAATCCAGAAAAACCTTTGTAATTTTAGAAACCACCTCAGTGAAATTAAGTAACTCAGGTAAAGCAAGAAACCCTTACACCATCTCAACAGTTCACAGGACTATTACTGATAAAAGTATCATGCTATCGGCTGCTTTGATGCTACCAAAACCATTGACAGAGGGCTACAAGACTACAAGTAGGAATCTCCCCTTCCCCACTACACTAGCTTAGCAAATTTGGTCATGTGTGCATTTAGGATTTTGCTATGTATAATTCCCCCCCCCCAAATAGATTGCCTCCCTCAAACGTGAAGACAAGCAGGTGAATGTGCATGTGCACGACTCATCTGGTATTAAAGTAGTTTACAACAGGACAGATTTAGGTTCTTGTCTCTTTAGCTAGTTCATGCACCTTATATCAGTCATTGACTGAAAAGCCCAGGTAGACAAAACAAAAGGCTGTTACCTAGTCAGCAGTAACTTGCTGTTGCTTCAAGATTTTTGGACTCTACTCTTGGTCCCCTGAGAGGTAAGCAATTTATATGAGTTTGCAATAGAATAACCAAAATTGGATTAGTCTTTCAAATATATTAAAGCAGCAGTGGATTCCATTATATTAGACACCTAGGTTCTCTGTTGAGAATGATCTTGTGATGCTTTTAAACTTATTTAAAGAGATATAATTTTCAACCAATTTCTACTTTAGAATCAAAGTAAACAAGGGTAACTAACATTGTAATTCAGACTACAATTTGTATTTCACCTCTTAAGTTAGGCCACTTTCCCTCTACTTCAAGTATACCTAAGGAACTGCATTTCACAAGCTTCCAGCTTGGTTTTATCCTAAAATGAAAGTATAGTTCAAAGATCTATTTTCACTGATGGCAAAGGCAGCATAAATTCCCACTCTTTCCTCCCAACCTTACATTCATCTCCTTGTCAAAGTTCACTGTCTACTCAGATGCAGTGAGGCAGTTACATGTTAGGGTGTATTTCAATACTGTAGGTATAGAAGAAGGAGGGTTTAAACAAACACATACATATATAAATAAAAATTATATAAGCTCGATCATAGGCCCCAAAAATAGCTGCATCAAAAAAGCTAAAGTGGTCATGAACTTCAGTAAAAGCTAGTATTCCTCAAACTGCTTTGCCAAAAAAAGCATTCTATTTACCATGGTGAACGTATAGCTTCTTGATTATAAAACTGCCTTATTGCCCGTATTTCCTACTACAGTACACCTTAGTGTAAGTGCCATTCTAGAAGTCAGCAGAGTAACAAGACCCTCACAAGAGGGTCTCAAAATACCTTAGGTTTTCTCAAGATTTTATGAAGAATGAGGGAAGAAAACATCACAAGAAACAGCAATCCTATTTTATTTTTGTACCACATAAAAAGATATTCAGAAAGAACTTACAAGTACGTTGTTAAAAAAAAAAAAAAGCACTGAAAGAACAAAACATCACAATACAAAAGGCTGGAAGCAAGCTATTTGTTGCATGCTTTGATCTTATAAATGTAATGTATAATGTATACTAACCTTACAGAATCTGGAAATAGATTTCAAAAGATATCAAAAGAAAGCTTTTAACAGTAGAAAACTTTTAGACACAGAACTAAAGTTAATTTTTATATGTCTGAATATAGTACCTTTTCTGATACAAAATTATACCAAAATGTTCTCTACATTTCTCTTACATAGCTTGCAAGTAAGAAAAAAATTATCAGTGAAAATGTTTACTTACATTGAAGGCATTAACTGCATTTTTATCATAATACTTCTTCTTTTCATATTTATCCCTGATGAAAAATTCCACAGCTCTGGAAATAGCTAGTTTAAGGAAAACATGCATTTAGTTAAACAGCAACATTAATCTGAATAACTTGTCAACTTTTTAGGTTAAAGAATTGCATCAGATTCTTGTTCCATTTCATTTTGTAGTTTTAAAGCAACAGAACATAAAACTCTCTTTATACAAAACAACTGCTATTGCGTTGTCCAAAAAGAGCTTCCCTTTACTATAGGGAAAAAAAGCAATCACAGTTTAATCTGTTAATGAACCAGCATGAGAAAGATGTACTAAAAGTATTTCAATGTTCCACAGCTAGGATATTTTAATATTTATAAGCTGCAGGGCTCTAGATACTTGCAAAGGTGCTCACATACTTACAGTAAACAATTAAAGCACAGTCTACCATCAAATCTTGTAAAGATTACTTTCTTTTCAGAAAAAGAGGTGATACTTATGTAGCTGCTTTCTGATTTGCAAAATTTACACCATGCATCAAGAACTGATCATAAACTATTCTCTGAGATCAACAGAAAACTTGCATGGATGACTTATTACAATAAACATCTCTGTGGAAGGGAAAGAAAACTAAGCAATACTGATGAAAAGATACTGAAGAAAAAGTGGAAATAGTAGCAAGCATAGTGACACAGAATACCAGACCTGACGAGTTACTAGCTCATTCACAAAAAGAAAAAGGATGTTAGCTCTGTTCTCTTCAACTATTATCTCAGCTTATTTGTAAGCGCCTAAAGCAGCTCTTCCAAAGCAGTTTGAATACCTTAACCGTATATAAAGCTGATTCTCTAGTATCTGTAGAATATATTTTACCTAATCTGTTCTGCAATATGATTATCCATCCAAAAAGCAAAATTGCAACTGTGGAAGCTCAGATTCTTTGCATCTCTAACTCCCATATCAATTTTGCTCAATCAAGGGAAAGATTCCTTATTTCCACACACTAGGCTCTTAAGATTAACACTGAGCTCAGAGCACTCTCAGCTTTTTCATTTTGCACATCAAATTGTATCTTCAGCAATCATACTTGGTTTTAAATTAGTTTATGCAACTGTCACATGAGACATGACCTAACCTACTTACCCAACTCATCCATTTTCAGCTTAACAGAAAAAAAAATCAGAAGGAATGAATGACATGCACAGCTCCCCTGCATGGGAAAATAATCACTGCAGCTATCTATACTGCAATTAGGATTAATTCCTAGGTAGCTGAAGTACCAATAGCATGACCCAAGAACCTTCAAGCAAGAACCAAGTATACAATGTGCTTACTAGCTGGGTTTATGTAGGGCTGAAGCCTCTGCTGCAAAAAAAAAAAAAAAAAAAAAAAAAAAAAAAAAAAAAAAAAAGGCTATAGTGGAATTTGGAAAACACTCTCGCAACCTTGTATTCCAAAAACAAAGATTAAAAGAAAGAAGAAAACTAATATAGTGAGAATCCCACACTTAAACAACTGCCAACAAGAGCAGCTCTTTTCCTCCCAATCTTCAGATAGTCTGTGAGCTTTTTTGATAGTTAGTATTTCCTCATATTGGCTTTCTTTTAACTCACCACCTAACTCAAGACAGTTTTCAACACTAGGGATAAATTCTTACACCTATTGATTACTTATATAGTTAATATACATGCATTTTACTAAAGCGAGATAAGTTTAAGCATTTTAACTTGTAGCTTCCCAATGTGGGTCACTCCACACTCCTTTTGCAGTCAGGGAAGAAAGAGAGATACCTTCATGCTGCAATTTGTCATGCCTCTTTCTTTCTAATAGTGTGGGGTCCTGACCTGTATTTTAGGCCTCTTACAGAGGGAATTTGTTCTCAATGTCCAGAGCAAGCAGCTTTATCCAACATACTTGATACACAGAATCAGTGAAACAGTACGCTAGTACATAAATATGATTTGGGGTTATAACTGGTTATCTGTATTCAATTGTAACTAATGTCTGATGTTTCACAATATATAAAAATAAATACAAGTAGATTGAAAACATTCAAAACTAGATACAGCAGTTTACATGCACTACACTGATATGCATAAATCAGTCCTTGCATATTGCTACATTAGCAGATAAAAGTTTGTTAACTCAAGGGGGAAAATGACTGGATTTAGAGTTGATTGTTGTGAGATATTTTAGAACTTACTCCTCCTTCAAAGGAGAAATCATAGCTATTTGCTGAAATTAACATTTTCAGACAGAACACTTACTTTGTCAAGTGTTTTAAGTTTTAGTCGTTCAGATTTTGGTGTTATGTATTTTAGCTGTTGTCCTGCAGAAATCTTACCCTATTTTGAGCAGTTTCCCAGAATGCTTAGGATGGCTGTCTTCACACTTGATGTTTCAGACGATTAAAAAGTTTTAATTGAAAAATTATTGATACAGAATTGTAAGTATTTAAAGCTGATAAAGTTTAATTTTCAGGAAGCTATTACACAGCAGTAGTAAGTTATGTGTTTTGAAACACATCCACTGTATTCAAGTTAACATTTTTCAACATGCAGGAATTTTTGGACCATTTTTAACTTTCTACAGATAAATAATCTATGGTGCTCTTGTTACTAAAAGAATTTAAAGCAAACTCAACAGATGCCAAAACTGTTTTTAGAGGCAAGTAAAATGAAGGCGTAAGAAAACCATAGAGTGATTTAACCTACTCTTGGAACAAAACAACTTTCAAACAGAAAGCTAATGTTGACACACAAGACCATCAAGATAATCCTCAAAGTTAGCTTTTAGGCCAGAACATCTTGCCAGGTGCAACAGAAAAATGAGAAATGCTAGAAAGGTCAGTCTTGTGATTAAGAAGCAGAAGTAAGACAGGGGACCTTTAGAAGGAGATTGCTGGCAGATCCCACCCAGGATTCTGTGTCTCTATGCTACTACCTAGAAAGCAGAAATACCTGTATCATAATGCTGTTGTAAGTTAAACATTAATATAGAACAGTATACGCAACAATGATCATTACACAGCTAGATGCTTTCATAACTCATCCACCGAAAGGATATGCAGAATATTGAAAATATTCACAATCAGAATAGCTTAGAGACACGATGATTTTATACTGATACAAAGGTCAAGCAAATAGGAAAAGGCAAAAGAGCCTATATGACAGCAGCTTGTCACCTGTACTGGCTAGCTAAGTAGCTGCCGAAGTTGAGGGAGAACTGAAAATTAAAGCAGAAAATGCTGGCATCCTGTGATCTGGCACTATCTTTAATAAGAGAACACATGCAATTAAATATACTGAATGTACCAAGTTAGCATTTAGAAACAGAGAACTGTTTAAGAGACTGTACAATTATCTCAAGGTATACAGTGTCAACAAAATAACTATTTTGAAAGTCTAAAATAAGCCTGAAGTGGCAGAAGTGTTGATTATCTCAGTTGTTTATGAGATCTACTGTGCAACAGAGCTAATGAGACTTTTGGTCTTATCTGACAGCAAAAGCTTAAAGTAAAGCCTTATTGCTTCTCCTGCAATAGTTACAATAAATTCAAGTTAACTGCAGTAAGTACCAAATATGCAACTTCAAGATCAACTTCCACATAAATTTTAGTCTTATGACTGTAATAAAATTCTACAGCATTACAGCCTAGATATTACAGTACTATCTGCTTCCAGTTGTTCTTGTTCTTATGCCTAGCTATGTTTAATTCAAAGCTACCAGAATAGCAAGAAATAACTGTTCTGTTCAAGTGCCTTTTATAATGAATAGCCTGACCCTTCAAAAGATCTTCTACACGTAACATATCAAGCATAGTATCTAACAAACATGTGAACCATGATCACTTTTGGATATAGAAGGAGAAAATTCAGATCCGGTTATGACTAAGTCAGTTTATCAGCCTCCATAGGCTGTATCACCATTAGGCTAAGAGAACTAAGAAAAGATTCAGCTTACTTAGCTATGAGATCCTAAACACCTACAGTTAAGGGGTCCAGTAGAATCACATGAACCAAATCTTACCTGCGGAGTACTAATCACTAACTTTAGATTCATATTAGCTCCTGATTTAATGTCATTATGTATGATTCTAAGGATTCAGTACATGAAAAAGAGAGAATTCCTGAGGAAAGCCGTTTATCAGCAGTAGGCAGTTTTTCCTCCAGCCCTCCTCTTCCAGGTACATAGGAATAACCGCACTCCAACACAAATGACAGCTATCAGAGAGCTTTGGTTTTATTTAGATATGTCCATACTAATCTTCCCTGCTCACACAGTTCATAGAGTGCATACACCTCAACCCCAGAAACTACAGAATACTTAAAATCAAGAGGCAGAAGTCCCTACTTCGCTTGAATAAGGTCCAAATGCCAATTTTACTTTACCATTCAACTCATCATTTCCTGTTCAAATGCTTCTAACTTCAGCTGGCAGTTATTCAAGATAAAGACAGAATATTCAAGAGTCCTCTGCTATCACTTTAAATTCCTACATATATGGAATTTATGAAGTTACCTCTTTTGACAGTAAAAATAAATGGGGCTTGCAAAATATCATTATGGAATATATTTGTTATAACTGAAGTAATTTACAACTTTTCTGAACCATTTCCAACTTCTACTGTTATTTCCCAGGACTTACATAACTGTATCAATGAAATGATTAATAATGCAATTTGCCAAATCTAGCAGTTTCAAGAAACAGTCATAACCCTTAAATTGCATTAAAGTCATTTAAACATGAAGACTACAACAAAAAGGATACTGATCTGTTTGAGGTCTTCGAAAGTTCTCCGGTAGATTAGCTTCATAGAGTAATCTTGCCTTGGTATTTCCCATTTCCTGCATGCACTAAGAAAAGGCAGTAGAAAACAATTAGTCCATTACCAGCAATACTTTAAATCTTAAAACAGTCAGAATGCTACAAGTGTGTTTAAATGACACTGCAGGTTTTAAAGAATTTGGATGCCCCAGAATTACAGCACCTAAGAGCTTCCACTTCTCAAACTAATTCTATATATTAGCACATAAGCTACAATTGACGATTTCCTCACAAAGTTCATGTTCTATGAGTTCAAGTAGGGTACCTAAATTATTAAAAAGATATAAAATCTTGTTAGATATTTGTGAGTAGACTGCTGCCCACAAGCTGCTCAGTATCATGAAGTGAAACAAAACAAAAACTCTTTTACTGTCTACAGAGGATACGCTCTCCTTTTAGTGAGTCAGAGGGGCTAGTGAGTATGTTCAATATCATTTCACTTCCTCAGTACAGAATCACACTTCAGTGATTCAAGGGAAAGGAAGGTAAAGATAAAAGAAACACCAGTTACTCTTTAATACACCTCCCCAAAGCCACAAGAGCCTGTCTTTGAAAATACTCCTGTACATGCAGGAAAACTACATGAAGTTACCCTCCTGGACAGTTAAAGTTGCCCTCAATCATTTGACAGCCACAGTAGATGCGTGTGCTTCGGGAATGCTTGATGAAGCTGTTAACAGCACACTCAGCTCAGAATGGAAGCGTTGCTTAGGGTGTCCTGCAGTGGCGCTAAGCTTTGCTAGAATGTGGTGACCAATCTTGGGAGCGACACAACAAATCTTTGGGTTCAAAGTGGCTTGTTAGGCAAGATCTCCTGTGGAGATGGCACAACTCTAAGATCACCTAGAAGGGAGAGCTGTGCAAACTCCAAGAGGACTAGGATCTGCAGAGATTTAAAGTAAATAAAAGCCTTTTGAATATCAGGGGTTATGGAGAACATATTAAACCCCAGAAGCACAAGACATCAGGAGTAATGGAAAAAACGGTCTCTCAGCTCCAGGGTTCACTCTAGATTAATACTCTTTGACATGATACACAAGAGGCCAACCACATAGGCCCAAACAACCCCTATGCTTCTGGTCAATAATCGCAGTCACAGAGGACTTCACACCATAGAGAAGAGGTAGAAGTAACAAGTCAGGAGCTCAGACGAAGGATTCACAAGCGCCCTAAGCACCAGATTCAAATCTGCTGGCAAACTGAACAAACAGGGTAATGTATCAAAACCAACTTCTTCAAGAACCTTTAGAGTAAGAAATCAATTCACCAATCTGCAACTGGACAAGCCTCCTAATATGGTCAAATCAATCAAAACTGCAACTGAAAGATGCAAGGACTTCCTAAACGGACAGATTTGAAGTACTAGGCAGAGTGACAGAATGGCAAGCACAATTGATTATGCCTTGCAATAGCAGACAAGCATCTTCTCAGAAGACCTGTCTAGAGGAGAGAAGAGGACAGCACATCCACTGCAAAATGCAGCATCTCAAAGGCTCAGCAAAACTCTGTCCTGAGACTGTATCTTCCCCAAGCCTATTGACCCTTTGGATTCCACACTGACAAAACAAGTGCTAGAGGCAGTCACCAAGGTCAGACTGGAGCACTTAAAACTAACCAGCAACATTCTTTGAAGAGAATCTGAAAAAGCAGAATACCAGAGAAAGAGGCACACAGAGTACACAGATTCCAGACTCAGCTCGTTCTCATATCATAGCTTTTCCTGTTAAACATTTCCATGCATTTCAAACAGTCCCCACTACTCAGAAGTCCAAGGCACACAATTTGCTTCCCACTTGCATTCTAGTCTCTCACATCTGCTCACGTAATGCATTTCAGCACTGACCCACATCCAGAGCTTCAACAATTTCAAAGAGAGCAGAAAAGACCAGGTTCCTACCTGCTTCCTCATACTGGTGAAGAATTCTGCCACTTGCAGTTCTCAAAATACGAGAAGGAAAAACCCTACACATGTTCCTGACCACGTGAAGCTCAAGCATACTGATGCCAGAACTGTTCCACTCCTGAAGCAGCAATCTAAACAGCATCCCTAAGTTATGAATAAGTGTCTGCCATGAACATCTTCATTCCTCCCTGACAAAGGTGGCACGTACTCTTGTCAATGCCCACTCTAACAAGCCCAAGACAGGATCCGTGTTCATAATTCCAACAAAGAAATGCAGGGCAACTACTAAATGAAATCACAGTTGAGTTCTAGGACAGCGTAAGGCATAGAGAGACCTCTATGCTGCCATACACCTTAGGATGGCTCCTCAGACCAAGAGCAACAGCAATAAGATGACTTTTGGATGTTACAAAAAGAAAATAAAGACCCCGATTGGGTACTGATGCTGAAAACAACAGCGTGAAGGAAGCATATCAGAGCAAATGGCTGTCACTGTACTCAGGATCTGAGCTAATGGAGGAAACAAGTCTCCAGCACATCCAAAATCCCAGAATGACTGATGTCAAAAGGAGGCTGCAGAAAGTAAGGAACAGGTTTCAGACTGGAGCATACTTGGAAAAGTCAGCAGCTGGTACACCAAGAGAAAGTATGCAAAAATCAGACAGATGGGTGTACTCTTCCTTACTTTCCCCCACTGAACAGGAAGAGGCCTTGAATATGTTTTCTGCAGATACCACACAGAGAAAGCTTTCACAGTCCCTGTGGCAAGGTACAATATATCTAAAATGACACAGAAAACTAATCTCATTTCTGAAATGAGCTTTCAGAACTTTAACTCATTACAGCACAGACATAACACATTAAGAACCTATCTATTGTAAAACATTTAAGTTGGGACATGATAATAAATATGAGTCCTTTCAAAGAATTCTTGGCATTTATTAGTAATATTACAGAGCTGCAGTTCACGCAAGCCTCCAGTGAACTGGGGGAACTTGATTCAGGATGAGCTCCTGCTCTGCTCCACTCAGAACTAGGAATTCAAGTCTTCAAGCAATGACCTGTTAATTCAAATCTCTACCTCAAAGTAGCAACCATCACATTCATCAGAAAGTTATTCTATTACGAGTCAAACATGGACTTCCTCAAATAAAGCCTGCATTAGCAGCAGTTTGTTTAGCCACTTCAGCCTATTGAAGCCTGAAGGGCTTGCAACTTCCCTGTACATCTTCCAAGAACAAACACCACTCTCTCCTCAGAATTTAAATACCTTCTCTGCTACTGAAGAAGTGCTGCACAGCTTAAATAGTCTTCAGAGGCCAGAAAGCAGCAGGAAGAGGTATGAAACCCCATAGTGCATGGCTGTAACATCAGCTCTGGTTGTGCCCTAAGACAGTTCCAGACCAGAACTGACCCGATTTCTACCAGAGATTATATATGTGGCCGAGCAGGAGGTCTGCAGCAGGATCTTATTAACTCAATCCCACAGGAACGGCTTTTAGAGCTGCCTTACATACAGCTCAGACAGGCAGAACAATCTCATAACTCTGAAGCCACAAGGTTTCAGAAGCCCATAGTTTAGCAGCTTTTTAGAAGTTTTATAGACTCTAAAACACAGAACTAGTTAAATGTATTTTCAGATCAGAAGGCTTCCAATCTGCCTACAACTGAAGTCTGATGGAAGCAAGACAGTAAGATTACCACAGCATGTTACAAAGCCTCCTTTTTGTATCATTCAAGAAAGCGCTGGCATCCACAGATAGATTCTTAGACCATACTGAAGTCAGAAAGCCATGCATTTTCAGTTTCCTATATATGTTGTCTTGCCAGAGTCCAACACGCCATGTCACATGTTTCTTACTGCATATTACACATGGTTTTGATATCACAGCACTGCCTAACAGTATGTATTAAGACACGCATGACCACAGTACTGTACAGATGTTTCTACACTTCATATTCACTATATCAGTCATCAGATTAACTGCTCTTACACACCACATTTTTCCTGTAATGGGGTACTGGGCCATCTGAGATGCTGATCACTTCCATTAGGAGTTAGCTTGTGAAACTTCTTTGTCCCTCCATCTTGGAGATCACAGGATACATTATGCATGCCTAATCTATATGGATTTTGTTATGCAGGGGTATCAACTCCATATTAGTAAGACACTATAAATACCATCTACAAATCCATTAAAGTAACAGCATTTACTCCACCTCCCAAGACTCCTCATGGTCATCAGGTAAAGATCTTATTCCCATTTAATCAACATAAAAAATGAAACTTCTGTTATTTTGGACTGGAGCAAGGACACAAAAATAATACACAGCTGACGTGACAGCTTATACTACAGTCCCTGGCTCCTGACAGTTCCCCAGCACAAAACAGAGGTACGAATATATGGAACATAAACCTGGCAAAAAGATCTGCAAGTATTACATGCCCGTGGGTTCAACAAGAACACTTCAGGCGCAGCCATCTATAACTGAAATAGTAATCATGAGGTTCCAGAATTGTTAGCTTTACACATGCATTTAAAAATACCGCCAATAAACATGCTACCATTTTTAAATAGTTACTCAAATGCTACAAATGGTTTGACTATTCAACAACTGCATGGCCAGGTTAATTATTACAACACCAGAAAATTCAATTTAGAGAAACAGACAAAATGCAAAATGAGTAAGTTAATTAACATCTCCAGAAGTTGATCAAATCACTTCAATTTAAAACAATTAACCTCAAACCAAGTTTTTTTGAGTTTTAAAGTTTCACTGTATTCTTCCCATTTATCAAGTAAAAATTTCCCATTTATCAAGTAGAAGTAAATGCTTTTCTCTCCCTACCTTACGTTGTTTTATTCCAGCCAAGACAGATTTCTAAGCACACCCTCACAATTTGAAAACATATTTTAAGATATTTTACCTGTATTTGCTCTGGTGTCCATTGATCCAAGTTGACAGACTTGACCCTTGATATATGGACCCCAAGATTTCGATGTATTCCAGCACATCTGATGCAAATAAAAACACCAGTGTTCCAAGAGGCCCATCTTGGACCTAAGCAGAATGGAGAAATAAGTCATATTTTCAAAATTCCATATATTGTGAAGATTTTTTTTGACATAATTCTATACTGACAGGAGGAGTAAGCAGTTTTGAATAAGGACTGACAGATATTTTTCTAAGTGAGCAAGTCACTGCTAACAATTTCCATAGTCAGCAGTTTTATTTTTGGTTTCTGTTGCTAATTGATGTCACAAAACATTTGAGTTAATTAGATTAAGCTAGGAAGCCCAAGAAAACTTTAAAGAGTTAGTTTACTAGCAGCAACAAGGTCTTACTTTTTGAATAATCCTTATGGCCACATATCAGAGACAAACAGCAGAAACTAGTAGCAGTTACCTCTTTCTCTCCAGTTAAAAGCTTCATAAGACATGCATCTGTATACACCTTGAAATTAAATGCAATGCAATCTTACATTAAGGTAACAAATCCTTTAGGCTTATGCACACACAGACATTACAACAGTAGCACGCAGATTCTTAGGGAGCACTTCTACAGCAATTTGTAAAACAAACTCATTAAAATATCCAAGACTATGGATGCAACAAAATGGAATATATTCAGTACCCTTGGTTCCTAAACTACAGTATGAATTGCCATTCACAGCCCAGTGAATTTTGTCCACAGATTCAGGTTGATTTGTGAGCCTTATCACTGCTTCCCAGCTGTGTTGGCATGTTGAGACACAGATCTAGAGTATACTAGCCCTGAACTCCCACAGGGACACTTGATGAGTGACTTGAAGTTACTATGCAGCCTCACATTAAACTTACTTCCTTACGTTGTTTTATTCCAGCTCTGAGCATCATCAATGTTAATTCTGAGGAATTAAGAGATGCAGCCATAAATTAACATCAGCAGCAGAAAGGCATGTTGAAGAGATAGGAAATGTTTCAAGCAAATGTTTTCTCCCTGTTTGATAGGTGCAGGTCTAGTCTATCAATGCAACAGCAGCGGAGAACTAAAATACTGTACACACACTTTTCTGGGACTTTGAATATAATTTTTGCCTCCTTCTGATCCTTAACACAACTCCCACGTGTAAATTTTGTTCATCTAAAGCATTGGCAAAAGACTAAGACTATATTTTAAGTCACATTTAAAGATTTCTAGACCTGTATTTACTAATAACTCCTTAAAGTTAGTGAGCCCTTCCAGCTTCTCATACTGCTATGTTTTGAAGTTCAAATAGGAATGTTATTTGAATGCTAAGAAGCAAGAGAAATCCTTTCAGTTGGACTCTACTCCCTTGAATGCTATTCCAAGAAGAGTAATAACTGAGAAGGTGGCTTTCCCTTACCAGGGGAAAGACTGGCTATATTTTGGGTAGCCATTTTGCTTTTAATTTTCTTGTTCATGATCTCAAAGACTCAGAGCCCTGATAACCACTGCTTGACCTTTAAGACCAAAATGATTAAGATGACTGGCCGTTTTAGAAATAAGTGCTACCGTTGTAAAGTTAGATTTCAGAGCTCTAACAGTCCCCCACTGCAAGTTAACACATTATTTCAGAAACTGCACTTCTATGGAAAAAACGAATACTTGTCTAGTAAGACCCAACAATCAGGCTGCTTGCAATGCATGTCTTAATTAGTTCAAAGGCTACCCCTTCCTGATCAGCCAATTTTTCCCCCTACAAAACACTACAGGCTCAGGATACTTGTCCTCTCTTTAAACTTTTTTGCAGATCCATAGTACAGGAAGATGCCATTTTCCTATTGACAGTATTTTAAGTTTTAGCGCTCAAGGCTGGAGTTTTGCAGGCCACTTGCCTGAACATACTAAAGTTTCAGCTAAAGCAGGACAACTCAAGAAAGAAGAATTCAGCCTAAGGAAAACACTTCATTAGCTCTCCACTGAAGATAAAGTTCCTCAGCTTACACAATTGCTTACTGACCCGAAATGGCTTTAAAACAAAAAGGCAAGGCAAGCCATGGCTTGCCTGAAAGCTTGTCCAACTTTTCCCCATCCTATAAATGCAAGTTCCCTCTAAAGAGGGAAGCCAATTTCAATCAAGTTACTGTAGGGCTGAGGAATTTCTGTAGTATCAATGTGCTGTCCACATTTTTCTCCTATATGGTATTTACATAGCCACTATAAACTTCTTACCACAACAGAGCTTGCAGAGCTACACAGCACGCCCATGTCTAAGCTGGGCATATATTATCCCAGATACGTAAGTTCTGCATCAGCAAGGCAGGACCAGGGTGAGGCTTGACATGATTGAAGCCTACCTTAATAAATGAGGGGGGGAGACTTAACTTTGTAATTTATTATTTTGGCTTAAAACTTTGTTAACAAAAAGAAAGATCGTAACACCATTTGTGAACTAGCTGTTATTCTTCTAGAAAGGAAGAGTTTCTTATTTTCTCAGGAGCCCAGAGTTCATTAATTTGCACTTATTTCTGAAATAACTTAGGAAAATTAAATATACTTAAGCAATCAAGAAGCAAATTAAGCAGTAGAATAACACTGACAAACCTGAGGCCAGACAAAAATAATGTTTACAAGTAATCTCTGTAGTTATTTCAGGTTAATGACAGTGTGCAATATTAAGCGCTTCAAAGAAAAAATGCATTAATTCATACAAATCAATTATGGCTACAGAGGGCCAGTAGGCAAAAGAAGTTACAGAATAATATTTTTCCTGTGTGGGCATAAAACCACTGGCTGAATACATAATAGGACAGCCTATGAATAAAGAGGACTGCTCAGCTAATATGCAAAGGAGGAGCAACTTCTGTTCCTAAGTATTTACTATAGACCATTTAGCTTTAACTTAGTCTGCAAACTCTCTTAAGTCAGGAAAGTTTAACAGAGTAATATGGACCGATTCAATAAGCAATTTACAGTTAGCCCAATTCTGTATGAAGTCAGGATCTTTATTTATGTGCAAAAAAGTCATATTTTGCACCTAATAATGAAGTGTTCACAGGTTTCTTATGCTCGATTCTTTAAAAAGACAATAGTTTTGCTTCAGCAAAATTTAGAAGAGGAAGCTAGTTTATCTACTGTACCCATTTGGCTTCAGAAATAAGATCAGACATTAAAATCGCAATGAAGGCTCTTTTCCATTATTTAAAACACCTTTATGCCAGAAGTAAAGCTATCCTTCCTATCAAAAACTATTACACTGTGCAACCAATCAGCCAGTACTAATATTAATTTTGGCATAAGTTTTAGTACAATAGTGATTTGATTCTTTCAAAAGTCATCTGGATACAAGCTTCTTACTTGAAAAGTTTTCCACACACTCTTCAAGTCTGCAAGCTGAGCTGCACTTCAGCTTGCTGCACCACTATCAATGCAACACTGGATATAAAAAATATACTTAAGTACCTTCTTCAATTTCTTCAGTCACTTAAAGTATGGGTAGACTAACAGTTCTGCTGCTTAAAAATATTTTTCAGCCTCTTTCATCTTTTGCTAAAGATAACATAAGGAAAAAAGTCATTTTCAGAGCAGGGCAAGGTCCCATGGCTATCTGTTCACTCTAGTAGCCCAGCAAGGCTCTGGGACACTGTCCTGACACACCAAGGAAACCCGTCAATAAGCTGAAGGCAGACTGCTGCTTCCAAGGCAGAAGTCTAATTCTTGTTCCTCTAAACTTTTCCTGCTTTTTGCTATTGTTTGTCTACTGATAAGAATTCAAAAGCAAAGTGAAATCTAAACATGCAGTTAAGTAAGGTCAGCTCTGAAGGTATGTGCTACCTTCCAGAAAATCCACTAAGACAAGATTTTGAATGAGTTAGGTCATTCTTGTGAACACTTGACAACCTTCCTTAGGATGGTCTAACATAGTAATCAATTTAAGTAGCCATTCAGATCAGTAACTAAAAACAAGGGTTTTTAATGCATATTTAGAGTTATTTTGCAGCTGTAATTATTATTATTAAAAAAAGTTGAAAATGGAATAGAGTAAAATGAGAGGCAAAAGGAAACTAAAGCAACGGAATATGGCAGAAATGGGAAGAGGCCGCAAAGGAGCGAGCATAAAGTTCCTGCAGATATTACTGCAAAGTAGGAGAAAGATGGTGTTTGGCTCCCGTACCACAGTAATTCGGAGTTTCCCCTCTATCCATCTGCTCAGCTTTCTTTAACAATAGCTAATATTGAAAACATCCACACTTACTAGATTTCTTGCCAGCTTACAGGGAGCAAACAGAGGTTAGAATCAGGGAGAAAGAACAAGCACATGGCCCTTCATTTCCATATTTGCCGTCAAACGAAAGAATGACTATTTTACACCTCAACAAGCTACTGTGGACCCTTTGAACTGCGTGCATAAAAGCAGCCAGGAAACTATTAAGTTTGAAATAAATTTTTCATAAAAAAAAAGAGAAGCTTGTCCAAGCTTTAAATTTAAGTAAGGTTTGTATTATACAGACAGTTAAAGTTAGTTTTGGCTTTACACTCTTGCAGTTACTAAGTAGTCATCACACAAGGAAGGAAGCCCAGTAAGTTTTATTACATGTAGAGCTCTAACTGCTATGCATCTCAAAATAGTCTGTAGCAAACTTATCTTGAGCCAATATCTTTTTAAGACATCTGCCAGACAACAATTCTGTAATTTTTCCTTTCACCCAAACTTTTCCCTGCCTGCCTTCTGACTATTTTTGAAAGCATTTCCATTCACCATATTCTGCTCTTTGTTGACTGACTTTTAATCAAACAGCTGGCTCCATCTTGTGGAATAGTGAATTAACTGCACACAGATTTGCACATTTCTTCTGACTCATCCTGAATGGGTGCTGGCCACTTCCTAAATACTATCATTTTTTTGCCCAAGACTTACCAAAAAGTGCTGGGGTTTGCATCAGTATAGGCATGCGCATGTCCCGCTCTCCCTCTGCATCACTGCCACATACAGTTAGTGGCATGTAAGTGTTCTGCTACTCAAGATTTTAATTCATGAGCATTTTCCAGAAATGGCTGTAATTTCTGAGTTGAGATTCAGATAAAAAAAGATCAGTGCAACTCCAGAATTCTTATACTTCGGATGCCCCTTTTCCTCCTTTGCTTTGCAAGTAGCAGTTATTTTGTAATTCAACACAACAACAGCTACATAACACAAAAAAGTCCCATCTCCCATGAATACCCAAAGAAGGAAAAAGAACAAGAGAGAACTATAGCAACTCCTCAGAGTTTCTCATCCCAAAACATAAAATGCTAGAGATCGACTTTAAAGTCAAGGTGATCTTAAGGTGCTTAAAAACAATACAACCCACTATTGTCCATGCCAGTATAATCCTGCTACTTGACGAATCACCTCCTTTTGTTTTTTTCCTGAATCTGCTTCTCACTAGCTTCATTTGAGGCTGTGCTGTTCTCCCCAAAAGAAGCAGATCCCTATCCGTCACCTCCACACTATGATTATAGACTTTCACACACATGCAAAGCCCACACTTCTAATTGCAATGTTAATCATGCCCATTGAATCAGTTAGTCTTCAAAATGGTAATAAGTCAGGAAGAAGTATTTCAGACACTGCCAACTCAAAAACAGGTCTTTCGCACAGAAGATGCATAAAAATCTTGAAGCCAAGGGAACTATGCAAGAACCACAGTATGAGATCTTTATTCTCAAATACGATATTCTGCAAGGACCTTGAATCTTTAGCCTTTTGAGACTACTGATATGGGAGTATCTACTCACCTCTTCATCTACTGAATTAATTCGATTAAAAAGAATAAATAGCCTGAAGCGACCTTGTGCATCACATCTATTCCCCCACATTAACTTTGATGTACCTCTAAAGTACCTCTAAAGTAGGTAAAACTTCCTTGCTTTGCCTCCACAGTCTAAGACCAGGAAAACTGCAAGTACAGTCTTCCTATGGTCTTCAGACATGAAAGTTTAAGAACACAGCAAAATGCTGTTCTATAAAAGCAAAGGCAACAAAAGGCTGTGGCTCAAACGGATCTATAGAGGCATTAGAAGTCTCTTCTAGCTGGCTTAGTAAGCCTGTATTTTGATAATCAAGGTCAAAATTTAAGAACAAACTTAAAATAAAATTTGCTACCTCAAAGAAGTATGTATGGGGGGATTAGTTCAGTCAAGAATGGGGTTGTTTTAATACAATTCGAAATAAAATTAAACTCAACTGCACGAAGTTGCACTGAAGGCAATGAACAATTCAAGCAACTAAACTCACTGTTGCAGAGGCCTGTTAGACAGCTGTGAGAACTGTGCAGTTCAAGATTTATTCCAAGAGCAGGAAGACGTTTACATGCATTGTTCGGGCACTTTTAACCTAAATTTGATAAGTAGTAGAGAGTTTCAGCAGCAGAATTCCCACAGCTTTGTCTTGCCTGTTAAGCCACCTTGCATAACTACTTTTCATTAAACAGTCACCAACAGAACCATTAATCAATCCTATTCATAACTCCAAAGAAGCCATGTAGAAATATTCTGAATGAAACTCTTCCTCCGCAGACTGTCCCACCTCTAGAACTTGACTAGAGAAAAATCCATATTAGCTAGTACCAATTACTCCTTCAGCTCACTGATCTGTTTGCTTCAATAGCATCAATAATTGCAAAAAATGTTTTAAAGAGACTACGAGAGCATCCCTGTTCCAGGGGCTGTATGCAGCCTTTGCTAGAACAGGAGAGTAGCGACATGAATGCTCATTCAGTTATATGGTTATGCTGCTGTACTAACTACTCCTAACTCAGCTGGCTCACTTGATAACTACATATAGCTTAAATAAAAATAAGCAAGAATTTAGAATTAAAGTAGTCACAGCTACAATTCACAGAATATACTCAAGTCACACATCATGTCAAACATTAGCAGTTTCCTGTACAAGGGTTTTAAATTAGGAATATGAAAAAAATATAGTTTGTAAGTCAGAGTGCTGGATAGTTACAGATACTGGGCATACAGAGGGAAAAGCAAATTTATTCTTGAGATGAATAGCCTTTTGCTTTCGTCAGACAGATATTAGAATAAGAAATCTTGTAATTCTATCACAAAATGACAGAATTAGAAAGTATTCTGTCCTTATTACAAACAGTCAGTTACTAGAAATCTAAGTTCTGATTAAATAACATTGTGAATAGATAAATTCTATTTTTAAAAATCAAAAAATTATTTTACCAAACATGATTCGATGATATGACACAAATGATAAAGAAGTTGTTAACCAAGAAGAATAGAATACTTCAAGTTTACTGCAGAATTATAAGCACATATCCCATACATAGTTGGCCACTCTTCATGTAAAGCAATATTAAGACAAAAGGGAGATCAAGAATGGCTTTAGGAGTTGTGCTCCAAGATGACATCAATGTCCACTATTAATCTTATTTCTAAGATGACAGCATGTAAGTAGAACACCTTTCTCATTAAAACACTTTTTTTTTTTAATGCAAACACCAATCTAACTCAATTAAAAAAAAAAAAAAAACACAAAACCTTCCTTTAAAGCAGCACTTCCCATCCTAGACTGCAAGTGTAGCACATTGCAGATTCCCCCAACCATCCTGAACGCCCAGTAGAGGTAGGCAAGCAGGATCACAACAGGCTACTGTCAGCAGCTCCTGACGGTTGGCTGTGAATCACGCCTGCCAGCCTCAAGCCTGCTTACCAAAGGCAGATATGCAGAGTGCAT
Source organism: Dromaius novaehollandiae (assembly GCF_036370855.1). NCBI lineage: Eukaryota > Metazoa > Chordata > Aves > Casuariiformes > Dromaiidae > Dromaius > Dromaius novaehollandiae. The sequence continues at coordinate 33,149,553 of NC_088100.1, read as the reverse complement.
GGGACAATGCCACAGCATTCCTACCACTTCCGCGGGACACTAGGGTGCCACAGCACAGCCTTTGGAAAGCAAACACACTGCCTTAAGAACCGGAAATGCCAGAAGTGCCAACCTCGACAGATTCAAAAAGCTAACAGCTTCTGATACCAAATTCAACTTTGGCTAAGAAGCAGTATTCCAATTTTATTCAGCCTGTTTGCTTGTAAATAAAAAACAATGCTGGTGCCAGTTCAAGCCACATGAATAAGGTGTGTAAGTACACACCGCCTATTAGTGACATTTGATACTTTCTAAAAAGAGAAACTTGTGTAGCAATTAGAGTATTAATAGTAAGCTTCTGGAGCTGGTCTTGACTGCAATTTTTCCCTTGCAAGGAAATAGCAAGGAACAGCTGACAGGCTTTTTTTTTTTTCCCCCTCTCCCCTTAAATGTATTTTTTTGGTACAATTTAAGTGTCCTTTTCTATGTACAAAGGAAAGAAAACTGGGGGAACAGTAAGGGAAATCTTAAAATAATTTTATAAGTTGATAGCTAAGCATTAAGTATCACGGATAAAAAAATATCTGTAAATCTATGCTACTCTATTGGGATGTACAGCAAGAGTCCCCCTGTGTAGCTAGGCGCAAGATAAAGGTTACATAAAGCATCTGCTGTGGAAAGTCTTTAGTCAGCAATAGAAATTTTCCCCTCCTGCAGATTTCTCTGCAGTTAACTATGACAAAAAATTAGGAAATAAGACAAGATTTGTTTGCAAGTCCAGTTTATAATACAGTCTGCTTGCCGTAAACTAACAACAAGTAATAAAAGTTGCCTTTGTTCACCAGACTATATATCTAGTTGCATTAATCCAGCCTCCCTTTATCATTTTTGTTCTTCAGTTGTATTTGAGTAGACTGCTTAAGTAAAGCCCCCAGCCCCCAAGCGGCACAACCTCTGCATGGCTCTCAGTAAGGCTGGAGATGCTCTTCCTCCTTCTGCACGCCCTACAAAGCAGGTAAACAGCTGGTCACCTCCATGCCCTCTCCCATGCGAACCTGCATCTGAAAAAGATGCAGAGAGAAACCAGAGACCTGAGTTTGTAGACAAGGAGCAGAGGGCAGAATTCTAGTTTCTGGACTGCAGAAATAGACTGAAATCATATGCGATACTAACCATTTAGTTTGTTGAACCAACTTTCTCCATATTCCCTGCTAAGACTTTCTTGCCTACTTGCCTCCCCCACACACTGCCTTCCCTCACATCCTCTGCAAAGAGGTCTGTTTAGACCAGAATAAGTAGATTTGTATGCTAGGCTTTCCATTCTTACCTACAGTCTGCTCTCCTCCACAAACACTAGTGTATCGCAGTTCTCAGGTGCAGGAATGGTTTACTACGTAAATGCAGCTCCATTCCTGATTGATCCCCAAGTATTACTGAAAACAGTACTACTATCCTTTCATGGGCATGAAAGCTTAACACATCATCATGGAAAGGAGCAGGTTGAAAAGAGCAGAATCAAGCCTCTCCCTGCTTTAAACTCTAGTGGAATGAACCCAGATTCTTCCTATAAATCCCCAGGATGGGCCTGCATGCCGGCCCTGCCATACTCCACTGCAGCTCTTTCCTAAGCCCTAGCAAAGAGCTCAGACCCAGGAGTGCTTCAATATCCATCCTCATAGCTGGGTTTAGGCCAATCCACAGAACTTACACATCTCACACAGCACTTGTATCTCAGCCCCTGCTCTTTAAGAGATACAGCTGCTGTATTTCTCAAAATCACTGAATGGTTGAGGCTGGAAGGGTCCTTTAAAGATCATCTAGTCCAACCCCCTCACCCCCCACTCAAGCAGGGTCACCTAGACCATGTTGCCCAGGATTGTGGCCAGACGGCTTCTGAATGTCTCCAAGGATGCAGACTCCACCGCCTCTCTGGACACCCTGCTCCAGTGCTCAGTCACCCTCACAGTAAAGAAGACTTTCCACATGTTCAGGCAGACCTTCCTGTGTTTCACTTTGTGCCCGTTGCCTCTTGTCCTATCACTGGGCACCACTGAGAAGAGTCTGGCGCCATCCTCTTGACACCCTCCCTTCAGGTACTTATACTCATTGATAAGAACCCCCCTCAGTCTTCCCTTCTCCAGGCTGAAGAGTCCCAGCTCTCTCAGCCTTTCCTCATAGGAGAGATGCTCCAGTCCCTTCATCATCTTGGTAGCCCTTTGCTGGACTTGCTCCAGTAGCTCCATGACTCTCTCATAGTGGGGAGCTCAGAACTGGACCCAGCACTCCAGGTGTGACCTCAGCAGGGTTGAGCAGGGGAAGAGGATCATTTCCCTCGACCTGCTGGCAACGCTCTTCTTCATGCAGCCCAGGATACCACTGGACTTCTTGGCCACAAGCGCACATTGCTGGCTCATGGTCACTTCTCAATCAATGAATGAAAACCATAGAGTAATTTAGGTAGGAATGGACCTCTTGAGACCATTTAGAACAAACTGTGGCTTCAAGCAGATCTAATTAGATAAAGCTGCTCAGGTCTTTGTTCAGTTCATTCTTCACCATCTCTGAAGTTTACTCCCCAACCCCTTTGGGTGACCTGTTGCAGTATTTGACCACCTCATGGTTTAAAGAATAAAATGAAAAAAAAAAATCCTGACATCTAATCAGAATTCATTGCACCATATGCAAGGCTGAAGTGAGCCCCACATTTTCTCCAAAGTCATCCTCTTGCTTCCTAAAACTGTGGTGCTTCCCCTCTGACACGACACTGGATTAACAGTATTCATTTGAATTATATTTCTTAAACATTTTAGCATCTTTCATAATATTTTAAGTAAGCCTGAAGGACAATTTATTATCTGCACTTAGATATTATGTATCTTGGTATTAGCTACACGTGACTGCAGAAGGAAGAGACAAGTTTATTTTTAAGGATTAGGATCTTTTCCACCAGTAGTGAGTTGTCCTAACTGGATATTACTTCACATAAGGAAAATCTCAAGCAATTTTGGTTTGAAAAAAGTTACTTTTCCAAAATGATTACTACCTCTATAGTAGTACAACAACAAGTTGCAGCTGTAAGAAGTTTTTCTTCAAAAGACCCTTTTCTTCAGAACCTATGAGAAGATATTAAATACAACAAAGTAGTCAGCTGCATTTATCTTGGAATTATAAAACTCCAAGTAAATGTTTAGAGTGGAATTCATGTTGTTTGGGAAGGACCAACTCTCAAAGTGCACTCCGACACTTTTGAAGGATCCTCTAGCATGTGATCTTCAGCCTGGATTTCTTCTGTTGTATTTTAGAGTGCCTTACTTAAGGCCAAACACTTGCAAGAATTTTATTGCTACATAAGCAAGTTTTTTTTGGAGATACCTTTTTAAGCAGGAATTCTATGAATGCACACATTTCATGAAAATTATAGTGAACAAGACAAGCGTGAAGGGACGTTTAACATCACTTCTTTCAGATGCTGTTTGCTAAGGGCAGCAGAACGCCCAGAAAAACTAACCAAGGCTTCATAACCTTTATTAACCAAGGGGAATGATAGCTAATTTTTCTGAGCCTCTAAGCAACCCTCCAGAGATTCAGAGAGAGAGAGAATATGAGAATAACCGTTTAGATATTACTAGGTAATGAGACCAGTCAGCCCTGCATTATTGGTGTGGCTCTTCTGTTTCACCAGCCCCTAGGAGGGGAGCACAAATGCACAAGCACATTTCTGCTAAAAGCATGAAAAAGGGTGAGTGCTAACTATGGTGTTTGCTATGTTTGAAGAAAGGCTTCGGATGCTTTTGCTGTCATCTACAGATAACAGGCAATTGAACAAATATCCCTTAAATATATACCTTAATGGGAAGGTCAGTCCCCACACTTAAAAATCACTGTTACCTATTGATACACTGGTTGTTTCTGCAAATTGTTGTGAATGGCAAGTTTGAACGCAAGTGATCTGAGCACACATCCTGAGGAGTTTATTTAAAATGGTTATTCTATGGAATCTCAGTCCCAGTTGCCACTCACTACCATTTTGAATTCACCTGCAAGTTCAGCTGCATTCAAGAATAGCAGATTACACACAATGAATCACTTCCATCTCCTTTTGCAGAAATTCCTGTAGGACTATTATTGCCTTTAATCCTACTAATGAAGTCCTGTATCATCAAGCTTCATCCTTATGCAAAATTGCATAATAGATTCTTGTTTCCTCTTCCGTAAAAAAGTGAATTAGTGCCCAAGAAGAGTTTGGCAATCAACAGCCAAACACAGAATATCAAATTCCCTTTCTGATCGAGGCAAGAGGGACAAATCTGTATTCTTCCACACAACCAGAAGCAGGCATAGCTTTAAGAAACAGAAATACCACACCTGCAAAGTTAGGTAGGAGCAGTTGCTAAGCAACTATGCATCACGCATTGCTGTCCACAGCCTTACTATAACCAGGATTGAATATATTTCTAAACCTATATTCTGAACTATATTTCTCAACCCGTTTTTCCTCCATGTGCCAAAATGGTCTATAGGAAGCAAATACTTTTCCTCAAGAGGAGATACAAGATATAGTGAAAGATCTAAGCTTACTGAGATAGCTTACTGAGATAGCCAGCAACTTACTCTGTTAAGTCTTTCACTTCGCACATTAAAAACAAACAAACAAAAAAAACACACACACACACACTTTTCTCCATATCCATGAGAATTAGTGCTCTCCATATCGACAGCTACTACAGACTTTCAGTGCAAGGATGTTCTCCGAACCTTTGAGTTCTTTCTCTCCAGAGTGCAACACCAGAACACGAAGATATCTAGCTCCTCTAGTCAGAAGACACACATTAATCATTATGACAACATCTCCAGTGGGACTCCATACCAGGTCACAAGTGACAAATGCAACAGCAGAATGAGATCTTAAATACTTCAGGTTTGAAGGGACCTCTGGACATTGTATAGACCAAGCTCCCTGCTCAGAGCAGTGGTCAACTATAGCAGGTTCTTTAGGGCCATGTCCAGTTGGGTTTTGAGTGTCTCCAAGGATGGAGACTGCACAACCTCCCTGGGCAACCTGGGCACACCTCCCCTGACAAACACACAAACACACACACATACACAGCCTTCTCTTCTCCAGGCTAAACAATCTCAGCTCCCTCAGCCTTTCCTTGTATGACATGCTCCAATCCCCTGATCATCATCATGGCTCTTTGCTGTACTTCCTCCAATATGCTCATGTCTTTATTGTACTGGGGAGCCAGGACTGGACAGAGTACTCCACGTGTGGCTGAGTAGAGGGGAAGGATCGCATCCCTCAACCTGCTGGAAACGCTCTTCCTAATGCAGCCCAGGATACCATTGGCTGCTTTTGCTGCAAAGGCATGTTGCTGGTTCACGGTCAACTTTTTGTCCACCAGACTACCAGAGCCTCCTCTGCAAAGCTGCTTTCCAGCAGCCCCAGCCTGTACTGGTGCATGGGCTTATTCCTCCCTAGGAGCAGGACTTTCAGCTTCCCGTTGTTGAACTTTCTGAGGTTCCTGTTGACCCATTTCTCCAGCCTGTCACGATCCCTCTGAACGGTAGCACAACCATCTGGTCTGTCAGTTTTGTAACATCTGCAGACTGGCTGATAGAGCATTCTGTCCCATCATCCAACTCATTAATAAACAGGTTAAACAACATCAGCCCTAGTACTGACTCCTGGGGTACACCACTGCTGACCGGTCTCCAACAGGACTTTGTGTCGCTGATCACAATCTTTTGAACTCAGTTCACCCAGTTTTCAAACTACTTTACTGTCCACTTACCTAGTCTGTCCTTCATCAGATTGTCAATGAAAATGTTATGGAAGACAAGTGTGAAAAGCCTCACCAAAAGCCAAAGCCAAGGTAAACAACATCCACTGCTCTCCTCTCATCCACCAAACCAGTCATCTCATCACAGAAGGTTATCGGGTTGGTTAAACCTTATTTCTCCCTTCATAATTCCACACTGATGACTTTTAATCAGCTTCTTGTCCTTCAAATGTTTGTAGATGGCTTCCATGATTATTTGCCCCATCACTTTCCCAGGGATCAAGGTGGGGCTAACTGTCCTGTAGTTCCCCAGATCCTCTTTCTTTCCCTTCCTGAAGCTATGGATGACATTTGCTTTCTTCCAGTCCTCAGGAACCTCCCTCAGTTGCCATGACCTTTCAAAGATAACCATGAGTGGCCTCAACATCAGCGGCTCCCTCAGCACTTCTGCCAGCATCCCATGAGGTCCCACAGACTTGTGTTTGTTTAAAGTGTTCCCTAACTTGATTCTCCTCCACTGTGGGTAAATCATCGTTGCTCCAGACTTTCCCACTGGTCTCAGGGGCCTGAGATTCCTGAAGGCAAGTCTTGCCATATTTATGTGTATATGCTTGAGGTGAGCCCCTTTCAGCTCTGTTCTGCTGATTAGGTCTCCTATCTATCTCAGCCTGCACCCTTTGATTGCCAGCCTGGTCCAGCACTTCCTCACCTGATTGTGGGCCATCCTATCCCTCTGCTGTTTTTCTTCATTAAAACCTCTCCTCACCAGGTTGGCCAGCGTGAGGACAAAGATGCTTCCCTGTCTCTTCCTAGCAGCCCTTAATCCTCAAAAAGGGTCCCATAGTAAAAAAAACAAACCAAGCAAAAAAAAAACCACCAAAACCCAAACAAACACTCTTGTCAACAACAGCTGTGCAATCTGCCGTTGAGCTGCAGGATCTGTCTGCTCCTCAAGCCCTTCCCTCTCACTGGCAGGATTAAGGAAAACATACCCAGAAGCCTACAAGAAGCAGCTGGAAACCAGGAAAAAACAGAGTTAATGAGCACAAAGGAGAGAACCACTGCAGTAACACTGCTAGAGACCCTGGCTAGTCAACTGATGAAACTCAATTTGAGGCTAAATAACTTCACTGCAGTCTTTTGATTATAGGTTTTATTAGCCAGAATCAAACAGCGCTGAATCAAAAAAAAAAAAAACAAGAAACCAACACAACAGGAGATGAGACTACAGCCATCTCAAGATGATTCTGGGATGTATACTAGATCTCTTTTTACTGCTCCCTCAAGGCTGAAAAACAAGAAACACAGAGATAAGAGCCTATGCAAGTCTTGCTACATGTTCTTATAGGCTGTTGAAATCTTCTCCAGGCTTTGCTCCTTTTGATAAACATTTGAAATTAAAGCACGCTGTTATCTTTCCTGGAAAGAATCTGTGAAACAACATGCAACTGACATCCACTGAATGTTGTCCTCAAATGCTAGTTCACATAGTGGTATATTATAGGTGTCACAGTTAAACTGGCTCTTCACATGCACCTCTTGTGAAGTCGTGACAGTCTGCTATTCAGCATAACTGTTTTATAAGAAAGTTCATGAGGACAACCAAGGGCACTCCTAAGAGGTCCTATTCTATTCAGGCAGAAATTGTTTGATGTCCAAAGTTTGATGTCCACAGAAGCAGCCTAATTGTCTTGCCACCTCAGACAAGAAACCGGTTAAGGCGCAGTCTTAACTCATTTTAATTCTTCTGTAGTAAGTGACAACAGTATTTTCAAAAAGGTGAAGCACGATTCAAGTAGTCATGGGTTCAACAGTGAGCTAATCTAGGAAGATTCACCACACTTGAGCTAAATTAACCTCCCATTACCCCATGAGTCAATGGCTTATAATTGACTCTTAAACTGCACAGGGAAATCTGGATTAAGGAGGGAGCCACCCCTCCAGGAAAGGTACCTCCCTAAAAGTCTACTTATCACATACACTTATCTAATTGCTTCCTCTGTATTGTAGACAAGTATTTCTTAAGGATGAATTGCAGCTGCTCTTTCTTAAAAGCCACCCAATGTTCAGACCAGAGAGGGAAGAACTGGTATTCACATGAAAGCATCAATTTAAGTTCTGCAAAAGGAGATCTAGCCACAAAGCAAAGATTGGCTTTGATATCTGGCATCAGCAGCAACATCTTTCTGATGTCACTAAAGAGAAACAGAACCGTAACTTAGGTATCATTAGGACAGAGACTCAGATAGTCCCTGGACAAAGGAACTAGAATGTCCTGTGCTGTAGAAGGCAAGAATATGGTTTTATCAACACCACCAATTCTAAAAGATTTTTCAGAAACTGTCCCACCTTTACAGTCCACCCAAAGAAAACTCTTTAGATTGTCGATGCCTGTATTTCTGAGTGTAGGACAGCAAACTAAGAAAGCAAGGATTTCTGCATATGTATAATGCACCCAGTGAATCAAAAAGTTCACGACATAATAAAAAACACAGCAAATATTATTAGTAGTCTAGTGATTGTTTCCTGCTACTATTAGAGGTAAAGATATACAATTCCAGTTGCTAGGGGCTGCAATATCTACCACAAATCAGAGATTTTTGCCTTCATTATTCCATGTAAAGGATACTCCAGAGCTCCACTTGACAGCTAGTAGCCTCCAGTTGTTATATTTGTCTATTCATATTCCAGTCTGTTATGTTCATGTGGTTTTTTTTTTTTTTTTTTTTTTTTTTAAAGAGTCTGGCCTCACATAAGTGAGACCAGTCTTGGAACAGAAGCACTCAGAGAAGTGCTAGCAAATTCTAGTTCCATACAAGTTTAGAGTCACATCGGATATTCACAACTATATTCAGTAGTACAAGGTATCCATAGAGTAGTGGCCAAACATTACCCATGCACTGGTTGAACTTCAGCATACGGCTACAAAGTTAAGCCCAAATTCTCATTTGTGGAATTGGCCTCCAATATAATCCAACACTGTTCCACTTGCCCACTTCCCCACTGTACTACTTCAGCAGTTTCTCCACTTTAGGAGGAGCACAGTGAAGGTCCTCATTCAGAAAGGTAGATAGACTCAGCCAGTCTGAGACCAAGGTACCACTGCTGGTCTGCTAATCCAAAGCAGTCTTAGATTGGCAGTCAGAAACAAAAGCCAAAGTGTTGCACAGGCAGAAGGCAATGGGCTAAAGTTAACTATTTGCTTTAGATCAATTCCTGAGGAAGAAGTGCACAGCATTTATTAAGACACAGAGGCAAAATTAAGACAGTAAGAGGACTAGCCATCAAAACAAGTGAAGAACAAGAGCAGTCTCACAAGAAGCGAGGTTTGTACACATTTACTTTGGTCTCCGAGCCACAGAAGTGATCACATGCAAGACTTAAGCTGTCTGCAAAAAGAACCCTGAATCTGAACAGCTAAACATATCTGGACTATTCCATACTTGTTTTGATAACCAGCTTGCCTTTTTCACAATTTAAATTAGATATTTCCTGCTGCTAAGAGACTTACTGTTTGAGATTGACAAATTATTATTATTATTACTAGAGAAATTAAAATTAGCTTTACTTTAAACCAAATTTGTAATAATTTGTTTTGGTTATTCAGATCTCAGCACTGCAATATTTTCTGTTCAGTCTCTTCCCACCATCACCAAGAAAAATCTGTATTTGCTACTCTTCAAAAGGACAAAAACAAGTCTTCAAGCACATACACATATCTAAGAATTGTATAGTACCACTAAAAAAGTCACTGGAAAAAAAAAGTTTTAACTCTACAATCAAACTAAACCAACTGATCCTGCTGAACAGTGTCAATCTGACCCTTTATACCGGAATTCCAAGAGAGTTCACCTAGCCAGGCTTCCTAGCCTTACGAAGGCATGAAGTGAACAACAAAAAACCCTTTGACATAGAAGTTTATTCACCTTTTCTGAAGGTCCCAAACATCCACAACTGTCTATATAAAGGTCTGCAAGCTTCTGTGTTATTTTAACTTTGTTACAGTAAAAATACATAAATAAAGATGTGAATTCACAAGTGGACCTGAAGCAGTCAATCCATTCATGACGAAGTCAACATCCAAATACCTTCTCTGTTTATAGTATCCATTGCATGTTAAAAAAAAAACTTTCCCACTGGTTTAAAACCTAGAGTTTACGTTCAAACACAATTAGGAATACTACTCTAACAAAAATCTTACTGCCTGTACTTACAGACGGTCACGCTAGACCAGATTTATTGACCTCAGTTTACTTTACAGTCCTGCTTGCTCAGCTGACTAGTCTTTTGATACTGTTGAGTACCTTGTCCCTTTCTAAGAAAAAGCATATCACCTTATATGTTTTGTTACACTCTTCAAGTCCCAGATACTTGATTCAGTACTGTTAAATATCACTACCAAAGCAATACCAGCCTTGCTTCCAGGTAATAACATGCTATAAGTCTTCCAGGCTTGTGTTGTACCTAGGTACTAACCATGCAGAAATAGCAAGTTATGAATGCCTAGAGTCAAAGGGTTGCTAACAGAAGTTAACAGAACTTTTGGACTTTGGCTCCATTCTACAGATCCATAAGAGCTGTTATTGCTTAAGAGGTTCAGACACCAAGACTGCAATAGCAATAAAAATACACTTAAGCTCCCTATACACTGAAGGAAAAAAAAAACACAACCAAACAGGTGCTTCAGGATGGGTCTCAGCACAGTCAGCACACTAGACAGATGGACAGATAAACATCTATTTTCACTCCTAGCATTCCAATATACAAAGCATTCCAACTCCTGCTAGTTTTATCTATTTATATGCAGAAAAGGAATATGAAGAGCTGCACCATAAAATTATGCATCAGAAGGAAGCTGGTTCTTTCTTTGAAAGAGTCAGGATAGCCAACGTTACTGCCTACATGCCTTACTATCCATTTCTAAGATTTGTAGGAACTAGTATAACACTAGGAGGTCATCTACTGCCTTATATAGATGACTGTTCATATAGCGATGTAAACAGCCAGTACAGAGAGACAAGAACCGCCCCACCAAACATCATCCCAGTCTACGCACTCTTTCAGCTACCTCAGCAGCTGCTCCAGAACCTTTGATTTTTAGACTCCTTTCCCCACAGAGGCAGCATCTAGCATTCCTATGCGGTTATAAGACTTGAATTTGAAGGTGACATACAGTGACTATAGCATGGCACTAAAGCAGGTAGCTTCCAATGTATTTTTAGCAGTGGCAGATTCATAGCAGCTGTTTCAACAGTTATAAGACAAATACAGAACAAAAAGCATTTCCAGAAAGTAAGTCAGCAACGACCTCAATTATTGCTTCATGTCTGCCCTGGCAGAAGTGTCCTCAGCTGTATTCTCTACCTTCCAAAAGGCCTGCAGAACAAAGCTGCAAATAGTTATAATCACTGTCCAATATATCCACATCTGACTACAAATGGAATTACTGCAGAACAGTAGAGACCTCCAGAGAATACTGAAGTCTGCAGGAGCAGGATACAACTCAGATTTAGATGCAAGGCATTTCAAGAAAGTAGCTTGCTATTTTTAATATACCTCAGCTATAAAGCCTGGGTCTTTGGGAAAGCCTCTGCCTTCAGAAGGCTAAGGAGTCAGGCGTCCCTCAAGGATTACAGAGCAGCACATTTAAGCCAATCCAAACCAAAGTAAAGGATAAGACAGCCTTCAGTACATCATCATCCCTTCTCTCCCATTTTCCATGGAAACTCGGTTCAGAAAACTAGAAGCCACAAAAAATAAGCATTAGGTTTTTTTGTTTGTTTTAAGCTAGTGTCAACCAAATAGCATCATGGTGTCAGTTACATCCTCCAACGCTGGACAGAGGCATCAGCAGTTGAAGGGGCTGGTGTCACCTGTACCTGTCATACCACAGTTTAATGCTCACATTCAGAGAGGGAATAAATCTTTTGTTCTCCCTATAGGAAGCAAAAGATATTAATAGGCACAGGTACCTCAGTCGTGGAATGAATCCCTTTCTTAATAGGCAATAATACCATGTATATTAAGCATTTCCAGAATAAGATACAACTGCAACTCAGCATAACCAAAGTTTATGCATAAAGATAGCATCACCCAACAATTGGGTGAACAGGAAGAAGAAAAAAAAAAACATAACTTGAAGAATCCTATTGAACAACAGAAAGAAGGACGACACACAAAGAACTGAAGCTCGCACAAAAGAGGAAGCTCACAGAAACCAAGGTGGACAGTAGTTCAAAGACAACGAGAATCAATAACATTAACAAAAGGAAAATGCAAGTTCTGAACTAGTACTCACACCAGAGGAGCCTTAAATATTTTTTGGTGAACAATTTCATTAGTCAGCCTGCACGAGCCAGGATGAAGAGAATGGAACCGACAATAGGGAACTCCAGAGAGGAATCACGAATGTGTTCAGAGATGAAAGGAGAAACGATGCTGTTAGTGATGCAAGAGGTAAAGGAGACTCTGACAGTCCAGGAATAGCCAGCTAGACAGCTCACAGACTTTAGTGAGCTAGTAGAGCTATTTTAAATATTGCTGCCTCAGATAGCACTCTGTACTATGACTAGCTAGACCATAACTTACCTACTAGCTAACTTACCAGCTTACTTACTAGCCAGGCCATTACTAACCATAACAACCCAATAGCCTTCTATGATAGAATGACTGGATGGGCAGATGAGGAGAGAGCAGCGGACTATGTCTAATGATGTTCAGGAAGGCTTCTGACACTGTCTCCCATAGCAACCTCATAGACAAGATCAAGAAGTGCAGGCTACATGAGCAGTCAGTGAGGTGGACTGAGAACTGGCTGAAGGGCAAAGCTCAGAGGGTTGTGATCAGCGGCACAAAGTCTAGTTGGAGGCCTGTAGCTAGTGGTGTCCCCCAGGGGTTAGTACTGGGTCCAGTCTTGTTCAACTTATTCATCAGTGACCTGGTTGAAGGGACAGAGTGCACCCTCAGCAAGTTTGCTGATGATACAAAACTGGGAGGAGCGGTTGATAGAGCAGAAGGCTGTGCTGCCATTCAGAAGGACCTCATGAAGTTCAACAAAGGGGCATGCAGAGTCCTACACATAGGGAAGAATAACCTCAGGTACCACTACAGGCTGGGGCTGACCTGCTAGAAAACAGTTCTCTGGAGAAGGACCTGGGAGCCCTGACGGACAACAAAGTGACCATGAGCCAGCAATGTGCGCTTGTGGCCAAGAAGTCCAATGGTATCCTGGGCTGCATGAAGAAGAGCGTTGCCAGCAGGTCGAGGGAAATGATCCTCTTCCCCTGCTCAACCCTGCTGAGGTCACACCTGGAGTGCTGGGTCCAGTTCTGAGCTCCCCACTATGAGAGAGTCATGGAGCTACTGGAGCAAGTCCAGCAAAGGGCTACCAAGATGATGAAGGGACTGGAGCATCTCTCCTATGAGGAAAGGCTGAGAGAGCCAGGACTGGATATCCAGAGCAAGCAATTATGCCGTTCTAAGAACTGGAACAATTTGTCTCAAAAGCAAGTCTAGAAACTTACAGTGGCAGTGCTAAGGCTGTGCATTTTCAGGAGCATAAAAGACAGATATCCAGCAGCTAGCTCACGTGACAAAACAAAGTGAGGAAAGGCTATTTACAGTAAGAAAGACCAAAGGCTTATGGAAGGCAAGGGCAGATGACAGTAAGAAGTTAACAAGATATGAGATCAGAAAATAAGGACTGCCATAACAAGATAAGGCATTTGCACATTACACTTGAGAGAAGGAGGGGGAAACAAAAAACAGCCCTCTCAATATTTCAAGCTCACATTATATCACAAAACAGATTTATGTCACGTTTCCTGGCAGCTAGGGAAGGGTGAAAGCAAACAATGCCTTTAGCACAGAGAAAGAGAGCAAGGGAAGAAGGGGGTTTAAATGGGCAAATGAGAAAACAGGAAGAGGCCTTCAGAAGTACAGACAGATTTTAGATAAGGTAGCTAAGTAAAATAATTTGCAAGAAAGACAGAAACTGAAATACAGGTACTGTAATTCAGAAGACAGCCTGGTTAGGAGATTGGTAGGTGCTTCAGAACTCCAGAACCTGAATAACAGGAACAACGCTCAAGATAAGTCAAAGCTTGAACTGCCATAAAGATCTTATAAAGGGCAGGAAAGTATCAAAGAAGAAAAATGCATGAAGACACTCAGTAACACAACTAGCAGAGGAAGGAGGCTGAAAGTGTCAATACTGCTGAACTGAAGTGGAAAAAGAAACCAAACAAAAAGGACTATGGAGATTTGCAAACATTTCTTGCAAACTAGATGACGCTTAGAAAGAGGGAGTTCAGAAAAGTGGACAAAAATTAGCTGTAGGATTCCAAACTCTGTTTTTGAGCAATCAACGTCTGAAGCATATGCTTTGGGGCTATGGAACAACATATTGGACATGGAACAACAACTTGGACAGCAAGCAACTTTGAACAGCATTAAGCATCAAAATTCTTAAGTGTCAATAAAGGACAAAATGTACAAGCATGATTTTCCTTCTCCCAAAAAGCATGTAACCAATGAGTCTTTAACACAGCAACCAAAAATCTGAGGGCCAGAATATCTGTCCTGTAAAAGGCATAAGGAGAGTTACTTGCAAAACAGTAAGTGTATTTTACCATCTTCGGTGCAATCCATATTATGTGTGCCTTAGCGTTGTATACAAGGAAAAAGGAATTAGAAATCTTATTTCTGCATTTCCATAAAAGTGATATATGAAACCAGCTCTTCATGCAAGACACTGCATGATTTATGTTCATGGCCAAGAAGTAGCATGCATAGATTGAAGAGAGACAATACATAGTGCAGTTTCTGGTTGCTGTAAGTTAACCTCCATTTGGGTAATGAGGAGGACCAAAAAAGGCAGTTCTGGAACTAATCATACACTGTGATCACCTGATTATTATTCAGCAATTATTATACTTCTGGACACATCTTAATGATTTTATTCAACAGGAAAGAGCAGTATGTCACATTTTTTCTTTTCAAATTCATCAAACTCAAGCTAAATACAAACACAAGTACATACCCACTTTTGGACAGAATAAAACTATTATACTAAAAAGAGATAAAATTTGACAGTATTGTAATGCTTAAGAATTTCTCTCATCACCAAAGCTAAATCTACGACACGCATCAAGACTTGAAGAGCCTAGCATTTACATGACTAAGTCAACCTTAAACAGAGTCCATTATTTTGGATGTTCAGCACTCAACTCATCCAGCACCTGCTCTTAAGCATCGGCCGGCAACTTCCCGAGAACCCACTGACACGATTCACTCCCGTTCAGCACCCGGCAAAGCAGAGGGGGCACGCGTGGGTGAAACTACAGGAAAAGGCCGGGCCAGTCATTGCACAAAGCCTCAGCAAGAGGGTTTCTGACTGGAGGATAACGTAAACACGGCGCATCTGGGTGGGGAAGCGGCGATAGGCAACAAGGCTGGGGGGGGGGAGTCGCCTTCCCGGCCGCCCGGACCCCCGCTGTCTGCCCCCTCCGGCCCCGTCTGCGGGGCCGGGAGCGCCCCGCGGCTCCTGCGGACGTGGAGCAGGGCGGGGAGGCGGCACCCCTGCCCGGCCCCGCAGCGGGAGGCCGCAGAGACGCGCGGGCGCCGCCCCGCACGGCCCCGGCCCCGGCCCCGGCCCGGCCGCACCGGCGGGCCGCAGCCCGCCTCCGGCCCGGCCCCGTCCGTACCCTTGGCCTCGCAGTCGGCGCAGTACTTGTTGTCCTCCTCCCGGAGCAGCTTAGCCAGGATGGCCTGGTGCTGCTCGTTCTGCTTCTGCGCCTTCTCGCGGCACGAGCGGGTGGCCATGGCGGCGGCGGCGGCGGCTCGGGCGCGGCGCTCCCACCTCGCGCAGCCACGGGAACCGGCCGCCGCGAGCGCCGACTTCCTCAACCGGAACTACATGCCGCCGCAGACCCATCCGCCTCCAGCCACACAACACCGCCTTCAGCGCGCACGCCCACTCCGCGCACGGCGGCACCGCTCCCGCCGCGAAAATAGTCCGCCGGGTCCTAGTGCCGGTAACTCTGCCCTGCGGAGCTGCCCACAGCGCCGCGCCGCGCCGACTCAGCTTAGTGAAGGGCGAGCGGCGGCGCCCGGGAGCTAGGGCCCTGTGGCGGCGGAGGTGTATCCATCCAAAGAACTGAAGCCTATATATAGCCTATAAAACACTTCAGTGAGACAGATGGATATCCAGGTCTCCTCTCTCAGACACTAGATTACTGAATCATGCTCAGTATATTTTTTTCTGCTCTAATCCAATGGTTAATTAATTATCCCAGTTACCCAACCCAATGGTTAATTAATGTCCCCCAGTTTGGGGGGACACAAAGGACTGAGAGAACTGCATATCAGAATAATTAGTAGCTAGGCTATCACATAATATGGGAGAACATGCTTAGGTCTCCCTGAAATAAAGCAGGGAGTTAAGGTCTGCCCGCAGGCTGGGACAGCATGCTAGCCAGTGAGTTATTGGCCGTGAGATTACAAACACAAGGACACGGTATTGATGCATAAACCCAAGAGATGGGTTATTAATCCTACTTGGAGCTGAGCATCTAAGAGTTAAAACTAAACTACAAATAGGGCAATAGGGCACGACAAAGTTGTGTGCTCCAGTTGCCTTACCTCAGTGCTTAAATCCAAAGCTCTATGTCAGCTCCTGTGTTGCCTGTTCATCACACTGGAAGAGTTAGAGACTCAGCCTCCACACTGAATAGAGAACTACTGAAAGCGGGAGTCCCTGTGGAGCTAGGGAATATCAAAGAGTGAATACGGGTGTGTTTGCATCCTTGGGGACTTAGACAGCGTGGTACTAGAATGAGCCTTGGAATCTGCAACCAAAAGATAAGACCTTACAATATGTGTTAATAACTGATATAACAATAAGCAACATACACAGGTTTTATTTTGTTTTGTCATTTTTACTCTAATGGCTAGAGAAATCCTGTAGAACTTGAGGAACCCAGGCTCACTAGCCACGTGAAAAGATTTGAACCAACTGTTTGTACCTAGGGAGCATCTCCCTCCCCACTCTGCTACCGAGTGCCCTGGAACATGGGCAGAAGAGAGTTAAAGATCTACTGTACCACAAGGAGTGTAAAACAAACATAAATGTAGCCTGATATTAGCCATGCTTGGCTATGGACTTGATTGTTGGGGTGCAAGTGTCCTGGCTGCTTAAACATGACACTGAACAGGACTGACTTCTTTGAGCTGAGTACTCTACATACAAGCATACAATTGTTTTCCTTTTCTAGCCCAAGGTACTTTGAATTACTGGATTTTTTCATAAAGGAAAACAGCTTCAGCTGAAAGAGCACAGCATACCTCTGCTCCTCCCCTTCATCTCAAAGGTCTGAGGAATAGAAGCCTTTTCAGAAAGGCAAGAACTGTGGATCTGAATTCCCTGGGAGATAAACAGAAATGAACTCGTCTCTCATGTGCTAGGTGAATTCTTGCTGGGTCCTTGTATCAAAGGACTGTGGCAGCAACACTGCCATTTTAAAAGAAAACCATAGTTGCTTTTGTATTTTGTGAAGAACTTGACCTGTACATTACATATGCTCTGAAAATGTCTACTGTATTGCCAGAATGTATCAAGTGGCTTTAAGCAATCAGCTTAATTTCATGTGCATCAGTTTTTCTAATCCTAAAATGACTACAGTGATATTTGCCATGGAAAGTAGTTATTGATCCAGTTCCTGTATTTGGGAAACCCTAGACAACTGCAGAGTAAGAGCATTATTTGGTGTGTGCTTTGGCATTTGTGACTTTAAAACGAAAAGTCCTGATTGTTAATATCCAGAGTCTAACTCCCACTTTGTGTGTGCATTTGGGCCGTTTTTAAAAGAAGGGGATTGATCCTCTTCTAACTGTCCAGCATTAAGATGTACTACTTGTGTTCAGCTCTGAAAATTATGCCTGTCCTTCAAAGCACCTGTCCACCCTTCTATAAAGTAATATAAACATTAAATTGCATGCTTCACTATGGAGCTGAGAGGAATTAGTTATTAATATTTTAATAGATAGTGCTTTGAAAACAGCATGCTATAAATGTATTATTAGGTTTTTCCCAGAGAGCTTAAATGAATGTAAGGATTTTAAAAAATTTACCCCTTCTCTGCCTTTGCTGCTTTTCTTAGACTTGGAAGAGGGGCAGACGACTGTAGATATGAAGTTATTGTCAGAAGCATTTTTTCAGAGGAAAAAAAAAATAAAGAGAAAATGTCTTTCAGGGTATAGCATGGTTTCTAGAATGAGTTAGGGCATCCGCACACCATGCAGGGAAATTTTGTGCAGAGAGGCCAGAGATGTCACTAACTAAGGCTCCTCCAGAAGTAGATCTTACACAACTGTCCTGCTGAGTCTGTATCACTTTGGTGCGCTTTGCTTCACTTTTCCATAAGCCCTGCAGAGCACAGACTGTACAATCCAGTTTTGGAATTGTTTAACTGCATACTTTATGTTTCAAGCTCTGTATCTCCAGAAGTTGGCGAGTTTCATGCAGCTAACTGTGATTTTTTCATAAAATAACTTCAATACTGGAGTTCTGCAGTCTCTGACATTAGAGATTGTGCTGTGTTCAGTAAAAGCACAGGTATACCTTGAATCAGAAATGCTTCTCGCCAGCTTTCGTTACTCATCATCATAAGCTGCTTCACAGTTCTGCAGGGATACTGTTAGGTAACTTCTGAAGTTCATGTTGTCTTATAATCTGATAGCACAGCCTTTCTGACTGAAACTCACCAAATCTGGATACCTACCTTATTCAGAAGTCTCCCTAGAAAACAGCTTTAAATAGTATTTGCTAATCAGGACAGTATTAGCATAAATTTGACTTAATGGGGAAGAATGTGTCAGGTGCGAAGTTATTAACTGGAATGAAACCAGGTGTTAAAATAGCTGTGTTTTTCTAATGTCTCATCCTTTAATAGCAAAGTCCAGAAATACACAGGGTTCCATTTGGAGTTGATGAATCTGAGAATTTCTGATTCATAAGAAACTTTGGTGCTTCAGACATTTTCGTGCTGTCTTGAAAAACAGATGTATATAAAACTTCAGAGGAAATGGATATTTCAATAAATGTTTCCAAAACTGAACTCTCAGAAGTTGGTTCCCCAAGCTGGAGTCTGGGTAGCTCAGGGAATCAGATAATATGGTACCTGCAGTCTTTGGCTGGTATAGAATGGCTGAAGCTGATAAGTTAATCTCTATCACAAACTTAAGATGTTTAAGACAATTTTTAGCTATGTCTACCCTTCATAGTCGATGGAGAGAAATGGACATCCCAGGAGGTGATTCATCTCGTTCTGAGACAGGTGTTGAAGTCCGGTGAGATGAATTACCACCTGCAAGCGCTTCTCTTAAAAGGAGATGAATCACTTTCTGAATTGTGTCTCCCCATTGACTATAAAGGGTAGAGAGGGTAACTGTCTTGTACCTGAGTGCAAAAAAGTTAGTCATTTATGAAATTAATTCTCAGCTTTGTTTTTAATTACTGCTTTTCAGCAATGTATTTTGTGTAGGGAAATCTCTGCCCAGCTCTAGATCCGATATCTTCAAGCAAAAGAAGAGAAGAAGAACTAGTAACATTAAGTTTCAAGTATTGGAATCTACAGCTGTACCAGCAGTTTCTGTTGTTTTTCTTCTTTGCTTAAAAAGAAAAATATAACTCCTCAAACAAATTCCACAAAGTGTTGTAAAATACAACATTTTTACACCCCCCCCCCCCCAAAACGCACAAGTCTGTGAAAGTCAGGAAGTTTGGAGTGAGGTTTCAAAGCTAAGTTTTATTTCTACTTCCATAAACCTTTTTAATATTAATATACAAACTATATGTATATGTTAACATAATAATTTATGCATTACAAAATTTCAACTAACACAATACAAAATGTATTTATACCATACAAAAATTTCCTAATGTGATGCAAAACCACTGGGGGCAAGACTGCTAAACCTATGTACAAAGGATTGACAAAATTATATTCCATCTTTCCCAAAACTGGTATTAAATGTTAGACAGCATTGCATGGTCACTTAACATTCAAATTGGAAGTTGATCTATACCTATTGTGCACTTGCCCCAAGAGCAGCACGAATTGTGTATTCTTCTTGGAGCTTCAGCACTTACTGCTCACCCTGTGTAGCAAACGGTAGTAGTGTCATAACTGAGAAGGTTAAAAAGTGTAAAAGAAGGAAGTTTTATAGGTGAGGCAGGATTTTAAATGTCTTCATGCTTCTGTATGCTAACTTGACTGGAGAGATGAGATACTAGAGGTAATACATTTTTCTTCCAGTTTCTTGGTTCTTCCTTTACTTTAGTTTCAACACACACAGACTGAGCTCCTGATATTAAATGAAATTAGACATTATGGCACCACAGATAAAACAGCCTCAGCCAATAGGTGCTGAGCATTTGAAACATCCTGAAATCTAAAGATTGTGGTTTGTTTGCATTTCTGAAAATTAGAACAGAAATTCTTAAATCTAGAAAGGGATCTTGATCTTTTCTGAAGTGACATCATCTAGTGACATTCCAGCACATGATGAGCACAAGCAACCTTGTTTTCCTGGAAGCTATTAGTAAATCTGGGCTGTAATTGTAAACACCAATGAGTACCAGGCAGGTAACTACAAAATAGATAGATGGATGCAAACGACTAAATACATTTCAATGAGTTTTGCTGTCAGTCATGTATTGTGTCAGCTCAGAAGAAAAAATCACACTGCACAGATTATATGCATGTATACAGTTATGTTTTAAACTACTGCATATATTGGGCCACTGTATTTTAGTGTGGACTATAGTGTAGAATAGTGTAGGGGTAGAATATCAAGAAATGGAAGTTCCATATGGCTCTGATAGAAGCATGGAGGAGATCTTCAAATTGAAATGCTTTACACTTTCCAAGCTCACACTGTATTTTGAGCTATTTAAAACTGTGTGTATGTTTCAGCCTGATTCTTTTCATTTCAGCTTATCTCATTTTAAGATTGGGCTTTTTGGACAGAAACTCAAAGAGAGAGAATATTAGTTGGAACTTTATGAGTCAGTCATGCGTTTGGCTCACTCAGACTTTGAGAATAAGGATACCAGCCTTAGCTATCAGCAGTCATTTATAGCTAGCCAAGAAGAGGAGCAATAATCAGATGTGAAATCAGTTGCAAAATCATAAATTTGAAAGATTAGGGAAAAATATGAAAAGAAATTACAAAATGAGACAGCTGAGCTCCATTGTGATTACTGTTTCATGTGCTACTCTGAAAAAGAGTCTTTGAAGCTTATAAAGGTTTTATTGACTGGGATAAACTACAGAATAGACACTAAATCTAGGAAACTTTTTGTCTTGTCTTCACATGGAACAAATCTTAATTTTATCTCTTTTAACAACAGGAATTGTTATTCACATAGCCCATTTTTTTTGCCCAGAGAAATTATGAACTTGTAGAGAGTGTAGGTTAAAGACTAGGTAATGAACCACAAGCTTCAGATTGTTCCACACAGAATATCTATACATAGTTCCTATAACAATTTTTCCTCTTTAATGTTATGCTTTTTCCTACTATTTTCTGTAGTATTGTGTTTAGATATTAGTGTAAATAAATAAGTGTATATATTTTCATTTGAGAAAACTGCCCTTTAAAATAAGGCACGATTAATAATTGTGTGGAAGAATTCACCTGCTTGAAAGTCTGCAGTGATCCTGCCAATACTACCTGCTTCATCTTGGTGGAATCTTTCTCAAAGAAGTAAAAATGTTCAGGAAAAACATTTTAAATGTTTTTATGTTTAAATGTTATTTTTTATTCTTCAAGATAATTTCGTGCTGCGGGAGACACTCAGGTAGTGGGATTCCAGATCAGCCTTGGCTATGCAAATCATATTGGCTGCTCAGTTTCTCTGAAGTCCAGTGATGCTGAAGAAGGATCATTTTTACTTACAAAACTGACTGTTTTTAATTGTTAGAAGCAGTGAGTCTTTTATCAATAAAAGAATGTCTGTAGCATCTACAAGCTGAGTTCGTATCTGGAAGAAAACGTGTTTCTCTTCAGCTACCTAATAGTAAAGAATTGAGAAAAGTGATTCGCCTTAAAAAGATGGTAAGTTTAGCTTCTTCCTTCAGCACTTCTTTCACTTGAGGAGGAACACCTTTGGGTAAGTTCACAGTGCTGGGGCTACATCTGGCAGCTAAAAAGACTCAGCTGGGTGGCAGCCACCAAGAAGTCCATGTAGGCTGCTGCGATGTTTCCCTTGCAGCTCCTCCAAGTTGCTCTGTATGGGAAGTGTGATGTCTCACACGAGAGAGTAGCAGCTTTGGCTCAAAGAATTTTTGGCTCTTGAAGATGGGTGTGGCCCTAAGGAGCATGCAATTGAACAGGATTATCTCCAAGCAGGCACCTGACTCTCTGTGGGATTCCCTCCAGCCCACTAGCTTGCTTTGATTTCTTACTGCCATGCTTTAGGCTGACTCTGGAATTCCCTCCAGATCAGGATTTCACCAAATAGGGAAGTTTCTGTGGAAACCTCCCAGTAACTGTATAGCTTTTCAACAAGAGTTTTTCTCTCCATAACAAATCCATCTTGTATATTGGTCCTTTGCTTCTCAGTTGTTTCCTTTCCATATTCTGACGTGTGGCACTGGTTACTCCTCACCTGGCGTGTTTGTCTTCACAGACACAGGCCCACATAGATAGATAGATGTAATAAAAGAGAAAAATTAAGATTGCAGGGTCTGTGCTTTTATTACTACAGCATCTTTGATATCAAAGTCCTACTAAAAAATATTGGTACAGTAAAGCAACAAGGATTTTCTAAAAGCAGTGTTATTTTGATTGTGTAAAAATAGACTTCTATCTCCAGGAAGTATATTGAATTTTCTCTGTTATGACTTAATGATTTGCTGTTATGACAGACTTAATTAATCTGATGAGTCCATGTTCAATGTTCTGGCAAGTATAATCAGCCCTGGAGTATTTTTTTATTCCCCAAAGGCACATTGTTTCTATATTTATTTCATTCGGATGTTTTATATGGGCCCTTATTTCTCTTCCTTGAAGAAAAGTGTACCTTTCTGTCAAATACATTGAAAGCCACATGTTTAATTTACTGAAAATGAAATGATCTTTTTACTTAGAAAGTAAAAGGAAAAGGTTATAGAACAAGAAGTCCAGCTAGTTAATGGCTGTAGAAGTTATGGGAGGGAGAGGAAAAGGTTGATCATATAAAAATCACAGGACAGATTTAGAAGAGAGTTTACAGTAAAAGAAAAGACTCTTATAAATTCCAAGGCATATATAATCCCCTGTCTTATTTCTAAAAATGATCTACACGATGTCTGTATGTTTGACTTCAAGAGGTACTTTCCATAAGTCATTTCTGTCTTGCTCCTGAATCTTCATTTTGTGTTCTGTAATGTCACTCATCTGCCAGATTAGTCTAAAGCCTTTGAAGTGTGGAAAGATCATCTGTTTTCCAGCTTTACTCCCATGCAGAGCTCCATTTTGCACTACAAGTCTTTTGGGGAGGGATTTGTCTTCTGAAAAGAATGAAGCATTTATAATGGGCACTATAAAATACTGAATAGAGAAGAAAGCAGAGAGATCCTGGGCTAAAAAAAGTAGATGTAAACATAGTTTATATGTGATGTTAAGTGTACTCATTATATGGATGATCATTATTTGACAAACACTACACCTTTTTAAAATTTTCACTGCCTGGTACTATGAAAACTTTTGCTCTTCAGAAGGTGCAGTTCACAGCCTGTTTTATCAGTGTTTGACACACTGATTTGAGCTTTTGTATGTAATGGTTTGTACCTTTCCTATTGGGGAGAAGGCAAGAAAAACTGTAAGTGATGTTGTAAGAACTGCTGTTTCACACTAATAGTTTTATTACATTGCTAGACCCTGCTCATGCTATCAGATGCTGTGCAGAAGGGGCCTTCCTTCACTGGACCACTTGAAGGAATGATCAGGAACAGGTAGAGTATTGAAATAAAGTGTCTTTCTTCATGTGACAGTTGAATATTTTGTGCGTCAGGATCATTTAGACCTATTTAAATGTTGTTTTGCTAATACAGCACATTTAATAATAGTCTAGTGCTAGGCAGGGCATAATTGTTTGCTCTGTGAAGGATAATTTGTAATGAGCAATGTTGGCCTTACATCTCTGATGACAGGACATCCCCTCTGAATCCTCAAGCTAAATGACACACCCAAGTTCAGCCATTATCTCTATGTATTCTTAGTATCATGTAGCCTAATATGCATTGTCTTTAATATAAAAGTTTAGAGCATTTATGTCTGTGACAGCTGTGTAACGCCACAAAAGGCTTTTTATATTCTCTTCATCCTGCAGTAGAAGTGGTCGTATCATTAACAACAGGCTCTTAATAATGGTGATAATTTGTAATGTGGAGCAACAATTTCTAACATTAAAATAAAATGGTTGTGTACTTCTAAGTGATGGTAATTAAGTTAAAATCCATATTTGTAAGAGATCTTAGATCTTATCTAATGATAGATCTTAGAATTATGATAAACATACAACTGTGTAAAATAGCGATGTGGTTTAGTTACATCCTTTTGACAAACTGTTCAGTAGAAATCCTAACTGGAGTCTGAACCCCTTGAGCTCAGTCAGTGGAGACTGATCAGATGCTATTAGTATGACTTTTAACTAATGCAAAACTGCAAAATAAAAAAGGATTAAGTTACATCTGATGGCAAGGTTTTGCTGGATAGGTGTCTTCCTCTGCTATTTCCGCGCGAGAGAGGTTTTTTGGTTTTAGTAGACATGGATGTTAATAATATTGTCATTTTGAGTTTGGGACTGCTTTTGGTGAAATCTCTCAATATCAGCAGTGGGTTATTCTGTCTCCCTGATGATTCTGGTGACACCTGTAAGGCAACTCACAGCTTCCTCTGGTTGCAGCTGAATCTCACTGGCTGTGCCTAGATAATCGAGGACCAAATTTCCCTGGGTGTCACACCAATACTGAAATTTATTCATGTCCACGTTATACAAGTTCCTTATATTCTCTGTGACTTTTTCTCTTTGCATTTCAATAGTTAAAGACTAGGTTTCATGTCCTTTGAGCTGCTGCTTTCAGAGCCATGACACAGATTAACTAAGCTCTTTAAATAGCTCTCTAATTTCAGAGTGGTTTGCATGACATTGATGGTGTAATTTAAAACTACAATACTGAGCTTTTTTACCTTTCCTGTAGCACACATTCCCATAACCAATTTGTATCATATAAAAGGAGAGAAAATAAAATTTCCCACTGCATTTTTGGACTGAATATTTAACTTACACTGATACCAGTTGCATAACCAGTCTCAGTTCTGCACCACACAGTATCATAAATGAGCAGATTACTCAACACTTATGTATTGTGGGTTTTCTTGTACTTTCCTGTGATGTGTTTAGTTGTGGTCAGAGATAAGATTTTTGCCTGGATGAACTGGGTCTGATCCAGTACAGGCAGTCCCAGGTCTGGTCTTGGCCAAGTCATTCCATGTCTAATGGCTCAATTTCCCCATCTGTAAAATGAGAATAATGTACTGGCCTCCTTTTTAAAGCGATTTCAGATTTATGGATGTGAAGTGCTACTAAAGGACATGTTATTATTAATTCCTGCATCCCTGGAGCTTGGATTAAAGTGAAGGCATCTGCCTTGTGCTCATTATTTCTTGTCTGAAGTGTCTATCTTCTTTGTATATATTTATAGAAGATTCCATGGATTTTGAGGTTCAAGGAAGCACGTTATTCCTGCACTTGAGAGCAGCTATCTCGCTTTGTTGACCCTTTAAGGCATCAAGCTGTCTCAAATACAGGAGAGTTTCTTGCATGACTCATCCTGGAATGACAGCTCCCAGGAATACGCATCACAGAGCAAAACTGTAAGGTAAGCAGTTTTTTTCCCCTTCCAATCCCATTTCTGACTAAGACTAAAATACCTTCTGTGTCTTAGATTCCATATCTCTTAAATTGAAAACTAGTACTCTTAATGTTCCTAACTCACAAACCAGTTCGGGGGAATTACTTAGAAATTATGCCTGATGCATAATTCCAAATTGTTCTGACTGGGAGAAATACTACAGCAGCAATAAGAACTTATAAGAACTAATAGATAATAGAAGAAAACCAGGGTAAGGTCTGCAGAGGTGGTTTCCAGCTGAGGGGTGCCCAGTAGGTGCGTACAGGGTGGGCCTGAGAATACCTGCACTGGGTGCTGTGCATGCCTTGTTTTAGCTGCTTGGTTTACATACATGGAGATTCAGCTTGGTATTTCAGTCCTAAAGCTATCATTTTTTATCTGTGGTCAGAATCAAAAGGGCAGGTTTTCTGCTGTGGAAAAGCCTTTTTAGTAAAATAAAAATAGAGAACGATTCATTAATAATCTTTGCTTTTATCAGTACAAATGTGGGTGGAGGAAAATATTAAAAATAGGTCAGATGAAATCTACACAGCTAGTTGAATTGGAAGTGTTATTATTAGTGAATGATTGCTGAGAGGAGTCCTAATCTTTTCCTTTAAATGTCCAAAGATAAACAACTACAGATGCAATTGATTTGAATCAAAAGTTTTAGTGTAAACACTGCTAAAATATTCAGTGAGAGGCAAGTGTTCAACAACCACATATGCTTGCTCGTTATTAGAGAAGTGAAGAACGTGATAATAAATTGAAATTCAGAAGTGGAGTTTCTCCTACTTCAGCTAAACTGATTTTAATGTTAATGAAACCCTGACAAAAGAGAAATATGCAGGAAGGGTAAACTGAGAGAAAATACTGAGTGTTTTTTGCAAAAAGAATGGCTTTAAAGCAGTTAAAAGAGCCTAAGGTGTTGCATAAGTATTGATGAGAATGCTCCTTCTGAGAATAAGTCTTATTCCAGTTGCATGCAGAGATACTCGTTCTGAGAAAAATGTGTAAGAACTGAAAAAGTATCCACACACTGTAGACAGTTTAAATGTGACATAAGTAATTCGTTATGTTAAAATCAGGGTTTTATCTGATGTGTCCAAGAGGCCACTTGCTTGGGGACAGTGTGTTTGTTTTCACCTCAATGTAACTGATACAGAGATGCAGCTTATCAGCCTTCTCTCATGAATCTCTCTTTCCCCGTGTGGCCTTTGGCAGAACCCAGTTACGGAGCTTTTTCTGCCATGTGCCCTGGCACTGTATGGAATAGCCTGAAGATGCTGCCCATTAGGGAGTCTGTGAAATGGACTCTTTCCTTCACAAACAGGTCAACCTTCACCTGGCTGAACAGTATTATCTGAGACCTTGTTTTGACATCTCCTGTTGTGCAAACTGTTGTTGACTTTGCTTGTTAATTGGCCATCATGGCCAAGATGCTTGTATTTATCAGTGAGTCTCTTCATGTATTTCAGCTTGCATTGTCTTATACATACAATGAAAAATAATCCTTTCTTTTTTTATTGCCATAACAATTTAGACTAATTATTTCTCCAAAATTCTGCTGATACTGATTGCTTCCTCGAGGAAAAAAAGCCAACCCACATCAATGTAACAATGAACCGATGATAACATGACCCCAGAGCAACAGTGTCAGCAGTCTGGAGTGGAGAACAGGACATCAGCAGGTCATCTTTGCTCTGATACCTTCTCAGTCTTGCACACAGTATCCAAGTTTCTTTGCTCGTTAAAAAATATCAGTTTAGCATTTGAGAGTATTGATACCTGTACAGTTCTTTGAAGATATAAAACGTGACTATATTGCATCTGAGCTGACTCTTACACATCAGCAAACGTATTAAAATAGAGCATTTGTAGGCAGAAGGGGTATGTGTAAAGTACATTTCCAAAGAAACTTTTAGTTACTATTGTCCTCTGCAGTCCCTAAATCTTACTTCATGCAGTCCTGGTACTCCCCACCATAAGCCAACTATACTATAATGAATTAATTTGTTCTTCTTGTTTTTCCTGTGTTCTTAAACACAGTCCAGCCACAACAGGCATGAAGTTTAGCTCATATGACTAAGCCTTCTGAGCACTGCTGCCCATAAACTGAGAAAATAGTGATTACTGAGTATTAGGCTCAATGTATCTCCCAAATTTTTTCCATGGTTTACTGATGATGCAAAGGAAGCATTTTGTGGTTTTGTGACCACTGCAGAACAGTGGTCCAGCCTCCAAGTAGAAGAGTAAACAGCCCGGGGTATAGAAGCTGCAGGAGCCTCAGCTGGTGTGAGAGCTGTGGCCTGTGTTTTGCCAGGAATTGTTTTTTAATGTAAATGAGACATGGGACACCATGAACTATGCAGACCTGTGGAGTAACCAAGAATGACATGCTCCTACAACCTCCTGCTTTTTGCACATGCAATTAGACAGCAGGATACAGATCATGGAAATTAGAGGCTGTTTACATTAGAATTTCAGGTGGAAATAAAATTTATAAAAGTAGCATATGTGAACAG
Organism: Dromaius novaehollandiae; assembly: GCF_036370855.1. NCBI lineage: Eukaryota > Metazoa > Chordata > Aves > Casuariiformes > Dromaiidae > Dromaius > Dromaius novaehollandiae. The sequence goes on along the minus strand of NC_088100.1, from coordinate 33,121,329 downwards.
GATTGTACTCCATGTGCATAAGCATAAGTAAGGGTTCATCTATGAGTGTAAATTTTGAAAATAGAACTAAGGAAAAGACTGATTTATTCAGAGAGATTTCTCCACTAAGAAGTACAGCTGCATCTGACAGCGTTCTCCAATTACTCTAAAAGTGCAATGACATTGTTATTACACATGATAAATATGCAACAAGCCCTCTTATGGCTTCAACTGGGTGTTTGCAGAGAGAAAAAAAATCGTTATCCACATTGGATTCAGTCTCACTTCCACTACAGTCAGTAGAAAAATTACAGTTGATGATGTCTCTTGCATCTTAAATTTATTCTCTATATTGTTTTCTTTAATTGTGTTTATCCTTTTATTGACTGTATTTCTCCACTTAGGAAACACTAGAAGTTCTTTTGACCAATCAGAGCATTACAATATATTGTAAGAAACTGTTGCACAGGAGATGTTGACCAAATGGCTCATTAAATCCTCTCCAAAGCTGATTTATACCTGTGTCTATTAGTTCTGTCCCTTGCTGAGTTATTTTGTGTATGAGATATAGGCCTGTTCAAGGATCATGGGATCCTGAAAGAGAACTGTACTGAAAAACTATGTATGATTCACACGTTAAGATCAGGGTAAGATCTAATGGAAGAGTGAAAGAGAAAACTATCCCACATATGCCTATTATGAGGGGATGTCTGCCAAAGCACTTGGTGATATTTCTGTTGGATGAAGGATAGTGGACTAGATGGATTTGGGTATACTCCAAACAGATACCAGTTTTTTACAATTTGATGTATTCCATCAGGATTCCTCTTCCATGACTGCAAAAAATGTGCATTTGGTAAACAACTTTTCAGCAATTTTGATGAGATACTAGTATTTCCTTTTTACTCTAGTCTTGATATGCTTTTCATTTTTCATTTTCATTTTTATAAATGATATAAAATATGTATAAACTAATCAAACTCTAGAAGAAAAACTATTAGCTGTATTTGACTAATGTAAAATATTTTCTTATAATTTATATCTATCAAGTTTTGATACATTGTGAAATAGTTTCATGAAATGCCAGCCTCCCACACAGTGATGAAATCTGCAAACATTTCTGTAACATGCATATACATGTGAATAAGGATATGCAAATATATGCAGATATTCATATTCTAGAAATGATTACAATTTTCAATTTCATCTCTGTGTGGGAAGCTGTCATTGAAATAATTGCTTTCCATGGAGAGGAACAACATGCACCTTTTGTCTTACCGAAGAAGATCAGATGGGAAGTGCATGTCTGGTAGCAAATGCTAGGAGTCCAAATTGCTACCTGTACCTTAGCTGAGAGCACTCAAGCAGTCTAAAGGATGACCTGAGCTTAGCAGCCTACAGCCTCCATCTGTCCCTGTAGAAGACAATGTTGGGATGCTGCTAAGACTGTAGGTTATCTTGCATATACATGGGATAGCAGGGAATCACACTGACTCATCCCTTCTGCAGATGATACGCTTGGGTTTACCCAGCCCATAGCCAGGGAATGGGAGGAGAGAGCTAGGAGTACGGGAGAGAGGTGACAGGACAGGGAGGTGAATTTGGGACCGAATGCAGCATAGCAGGTCTGAGAGAGGGGGTTGTGGCATTTGGTGATACAGGATACTGGGTCATTGGAAACTAAGCTGTATTAAGGCTGGCTCCGCACAAAACTTGTTCTTTATGTGTGCAATCACTGATTCACTGTAGTGCACTGTACTGCTCATGCACTAAGAAAAAAATAACCACCACATGCCAGTCAGTGTCAGCAAACTTAGAGAGACTGGGACATTAGTGAGGGTAGAGTCCTCTAGTGGCTGAAGTCCAGAACAGTAAGTCCTTCTCAGAATTCAAGGTAAAATCCAGGCCTCTTGTGCTAGAGTCTAGCAGAGCAGTGTGTTCATTCTGAAACTGGCTTTGGTAAGGAACCTTCTTGGAGACAGTCTAAATTAAAAAAAAAAAAAAAAAAGCAAAAAAAAAAGCTAGCAATACTGGCTTAAGAGAAGTTTGTTGTGTGTCCAGGGACAGCATGAAATCCAGTCCACTTCTGAATTTTTATCAGTATGTGTCTGGCTGTTGAAGTACAGAAGAAGAGCTGTCAGAAAGGGTTCTGTGGACTACTAAATCAAATTTGGGCTGCTATTCCTGAATTACGTTGTATGAGAATTTCCCATATGGCAGGTATTCCAAAATATTTGAGGACCAAATTTTCCCATCTCATCATCTCATTCCATACCTTACCATTTCTCTTCCACTGAGACAGTGGATGATGAAACAGCTCCATGCATAACCATTAACTTTCTTCCAAAGGCCAGGAATCTTCTCTGCTCAGGGATAACAAGCCAACCTCATGTTTTCCAGTGTCACGGTGCCCTAAAATAATGCAAACAAATTCATTAATGCTGTTCAGCTGTCAGTGGCTTGTTTCAATAAACTCTGAAGTGAGATAACCTCTTTCTCCCCACTAACTGAAAGAAAAAGTGCTCACACAGCTGTGATGAGGAAAATCCTGGGGTCACGTAAAAGCATGTCAAAGGACACAAAATGGAGATAAGAATTGCAACCTTTTTCATATTATGACATCAAAGAAATGAAGAAGCTTTCATTTTTTTTTCTGATGAGCAGACTTGAAGGATACGCAGCACTATAGTTCAGGACCGTTAACCTTAGGGGGGGGCAAGCGCTCATTTCCAAACACTGCTGGTTCACAGGCTCTGAAGACCCCAAGGGAAGGAGGTGGGTGAGGAAGGACCTGCTGATGGACATGCTGAGGGACTTCCTTAGATGACAGTTTTTCTGAACTGCCTGGGAACCTGCCAGGGCAGGACCGCAAGACTGGCTGCAGCAAGGGAAGGATGGGTACATGTCACAGTGACTTTGCCTTTCAGCAACAGAAGGAAGAACTCCAGAAACAGAAAACAATTTACTGGCATTTGGGGTCCAGCTCCTACAGCAGTTTAACCCTGGCCTGGTGCCAGTTGAGATGTGGAAGTCAACTCTTGCCTGCCTCCATGCCTTCAGCCAGAGTCCACTGGTAGAGGCTGGCCAATTCTGCTGAAAGTGCAGATGGTCCCTTCTACCGTGTGCTCAGGGCAGGCAGTAGAGCTGTGCTGATGACTTGACTTCAGTAACGGCTTCTGAACCTTTACTGGTATCTGCCTCACACAGCTCACTCCTACCTGCTCAGGTACCTGTCTGCCCACTGACAATTTAGCTGCCATCAGTGGTAATAATCAACCCCCCTTCTTCTCTTCAGCCCCAAATATGTGAGGAAGTGGGCCAGAAAATGGTCAAGATGAGGCATTTAAAGACACAATTGTTTTAATATTACCACTGCCTAGTAATATACACACACAGTTATTTCAGACAGGTATACTGACACAGCATGTCACTGTCATGCTCCAACCATCTCATTCTCCCCCCTTATTTTCAAGAATATGAGGAAACTACATACTTTTTCTTGTGTTGCATCCTTGTACTTTCATGCTTTCTGGCTTGCTATAAAGCACCACAGTCACTGCATGAATCCTGCTTAGAGCACTCCACCTTTTATCCTCACATACAGTTTGCAGAGCACAGCAGGCCTCTGAGATACGGCTGGTATTATCCGCATCTTATTACACGTGGTTTTGTAGGAAGGACCATCTGGTCTTCAGCTGCCCAAATGCGCACTTGCCTGCCCTCCTGCACCTGCTCCTGTGCAATTCAGCGCCCCCCTGCCAGGCAGTCCCGCATCAGAGATCTTCGTGAGCGAGGGAGGAGAGGACAGAGGAGGTCTCCCAAAACACCAGTAGATAAAGACACCTCTAATATCTATATTCTTATGTGGGAATAAATCACAGTTTATCTTCAAAATAGAAACTACGGGTAGGACTGGAAGTCACTACCCGGCTCAGAGGCCAACCTCCTCCTACTCCAAACAACTGCATCTGTGCTCAAAATGAAGAGGTCAGGCTCAGCGTCTGAGCTGACAACACACACAGCAGGCGTGTGTCACCGATGATGTCTCTTGTTCATGTTTGGGAAGCCCCTTTACTCAAGGCCCTGCGCCATTTAAGAGATGTAGCTACTCTTAGCAATTCACAGGTGAAGCAGCACTGTAACTGCCGGTTGAATCAGTATTACCTTAGCACTGGATTTCTTCATGCAAGCTAAGAAGCCACCAACCTGTAATAATAATCTAATAATGATAATCTAAGTGACTTGGTTTGGACTGCAACTGCCATATCTGAATTTCAGTACTGGGTAGACTGCGCCACAGTCACTTGCTTTGAAGAAAGTTCAGTAACACAACCATAACAGCTCAGCTGTCTTCACAGATGCCCACTTGCAGAAGGGGACATTAAAATGGATTTGGTTTTGCGTTTAAGGCTTTCAGTGAGATTGGTCCTACTTGTTTCAGCATGTCTTTTTCTCCCTTTGCATCCCTGACTTCCCACAAGAGCTACATTTTACCAGAATGATGAACCTGAGTGTCAGTCAGACAGAACTCCGGAACGGAGGCGTTCTGGTAAACCAACAACTACAGGGCTTATCTTTTTGACTTGACTGTCAACAACATCCTCACATACAAAATACAAAAAAATCAAGACTTCCTACAGAGCAAGGAAGGCGAACGAGAAATAGCCACAATTTGTGATTAATTTTTGTGAGATACCCTGTTACTGCTCTAAAACGAACTAAGGGTATTCATCAAACAATGAATTCAAGGATGGCAAAAATTAAAGGCAAGATTAAATAATATATAATTAACAATAAAAGAGCTGTAGCGGCCATTACCAAGAAGAAAGATGATATCAACATATACAGGTAGGATGAAGCAATACACCTGCCAGACCACACACTTTCCTGTCATTACACTGTCTTTCTATCATAAGAAAATGTCTGAAAAAAAAACTGTCTCAGCTCACACATATATACTGTAAAACTTGCAAGTGAAAGCCCTGGGGGGAAAAATAGGTTAAGAGCATGATGTTCCCTGAACCAAGTAACATTTCCTCATCTATGTTGTAGCAGACAGTGAAATTTTCCCCAGCTTTCAAATGGAAACAGTAAACACACAATCCTTTGTTCTTTAACCTCTCATGAGGAAGTCACATAGACTAAGTGTTTGCTGAGCATATATATTCATTTTTTCTAGTCTACCAGTTTTATCTTGATACTGGTTGCCTCTTTTGACAGCACATCAAATGAAAACAGCTCTGTTGTTACTTTACATGCTTTACCCTTTCCTTATTAGGCAACAATCCCAATTCCTAGGATTGAAATACTTGATATCATCCAAGTATAAATATACCCAGTGTTACCTTCTCAGCTGTGTGACGCCTTAGGTATTTGGTCGGGAGGTAAATAGGCAGAAGGAATTAAAAGAAAACTTAGTTTCAGACGTCTTCCTCTGATTTTAAGGGAAGCAAACTCCTGTTACAAGGTGCCAGAGTTGGCCCTGAGCCTGCTCGTCCCCAGCACAAGCATGTGGGCAGGGCATGGGCAGTAAGAGCACTGCGGATGCCTATTGCCTCATTGCAAAGTTCACTTGAGAAGAAAGCGAATAGTTCACACTTCATATTCACCGACACACTGGCTTCCCTGTTGTTACCACCACAAAGCTGACACATGTAACTTTATTTATCTAATGGCATCTAGCCTAAGATAGCTATTTAGGCTGCCTTTAAAATTAATGGAGAGGAGGAGATGCTTCAGACTTCCTCCCATTCACCATCTGTAATGAAGAATTCATCTCCCCATCCTAAGATGGACCACTTTTTGGAGGCACTTCCCTCCATTGCTGCTGATTATAAGGCATGCACAGATGACTAGAAAAGTCACTTAATTCTTAAGCAGATGATTAGGAGAGAGTCCTGGTGTAAATAATACTTCAAAATCTGGCTCCTAGAACTAACCTGACCACCAATTAATTTCATAGCTCACCTAATTTTGACAAAGACTAATCTTTTAAAATGATAACTATGTGTTTTGGTGTCCAGGTCTGTCAGCTTTATTACAAATGAATTTGTTAAATAAGGACCTTAAAGAGCTTCTGTAAACACTCTCCTCATCCTAATAAATGCAACATTAAAATATGTAAATTTTTATAGGCCCAAGACTATAGATGCCTGGGAGACTTTTAATCCCTGGAAAATGCATGTCAAAGTCTTACTGCTGTAAGCTTTATTCGGTACTTCTGATGTTCTTTGAAGGAAAAAAGAAACCATTCTTTCTCACACAAAAGAAAAAGGCAGAGAGATACCGAGTATTTCCAAAGAAAATACATATGGCATCAGCTTGGCTTCCAAAGGATAGGAGGCTAACGTTTGTGCTCCGCCATGACTTTAAAATGCCAATGAATAACTTTAACTATTCTGGAAAGGTGGGGAGGGGAGAAAAGTTTCCATTAATTAAGTTCTTGCAAGTTCTGTGAAAAGCAGTTGCTGGGTAAAAGAGAGAGGTCCAAATAAAGCTCCCAGAGAGGGAAAGGCAGGCAGCATTATCATTATATGTGCTGCCCACTCAGTGCTTCAGATTAGCCATAGCATTTCCTGTCTCTTGCCTGATGGAGATAACTTCAATCAACAAGGGAATACGGAGAAAGAAACTGGATCTATAGCAGACATAAGACATTCATAAGGAACAAGAATTCATTAGTTCCACAGTGCATAGTGCGTAGTGTTCACAGCACTTGTTTTAAATAGAGCTGTCTCTCTTCTCAGGATTTGCCAAACCATAATTTCATAATTATGCTTCTATTCGTAGTGTTCCACCCTTTCCACAAAAAAAACCCTAAGATGATTACACATCACCACTCCCTACCACCAATTACCAAGAAGTAACAGGGAGCACTGGCATACTAATATTAGAATGTAGACTGCATGTCTCAGCTGGTGTGATACCAAGTACCAACCTTCAACTAAGCAAAGGTGTTTCCATATTGCATATTATAAAAGCATGAGATCTGACACAAATTTTAAAGTTTTCAGATCACCATCAGCACACAGAAGTACATTCTCAAACCATTTACTGATGCTTTGATGATATACTTGAAAGAACTTGTGACTGATAACAAATTGCAAAAACCCACAATTTCTAAATCCTCTTCTCTCACAAATTAATACACTGTCTTGCTATCTTCTTAATACTTGCTTCAAAATGAGGTATTTTGGTCCCTTTAAAAAGACAAAACCAAATAACTAGCATATAAAAAGATTTTTTACTACAGACCATTGGAATCTGTGATCATTTATTGCAATCAACTGAAAAAGTAGTAAAGTTTTCTCATAAAAACACCATAGGTTTTCCAGTGGCTTGCAAATCCCACAGAAATTTGTAACAGCATTCTAAACTTTTTTACATTCTATACTTTTTAACAAACATCTGCTGTGATACAGGGTAATTTTACTCTGATTCAGCTATACAATAAAATCTTCCATTTTAACTGTCTTGGTAAAATTAGCACTGAAATATATACTTCCCAAACAAGGCAATATACAGTAAACATTTTCTTTAATTGTAGAGTGCAATTTTATGTATTTTGTAATAAGGTAATTATACAGCAATTCTTTCAAACAATAAAGACTTCATAATTTTAATAGATATACAAAGGTATCTATGCAAATGAGTAGAAACAAGCTTAACTTTAAAAAAGAAAGCCTACTGCAAAAACACATGTAGCTTTTTAATAAAGATGACAAAACGCAGCAACATGCATCCTCCAAGACTACAAGATCTTGCTTACACAGGCAGAACAATTTTTTTTGTCTCACAAAAATTTAAGAGAACAGAAGAATATAACCTCTGCTGCTTTATGATCTGCTATATAACAAAAAGGGCTACAGAAATAGGCTCAGTGTTTCTGATACAAGCATGCCTCTGTGGCTAATCTAATGGCTAATGCCACATTGCGTTTACCCCAATGCTGTATTACAGTGAATTGCTAATATTAATCATCTAGAAAGGGCAGGAAGATAGCACTGAAAAATTACTGATGTACTTTTCTCATAACTGCAGACATTCATTTATTCCCTGCAGTATCATTTATCAGTTGTTACATTCCAGCCATGACTGGTTTTGACAGATACCACAAGTGATCTTGCGCACCACAAAGCAATTATTTTGGCCTTCTTTGCGTGGAACCCAGGCCTTCTCTTTCTGCTAAGTGCCAGATTGCTAGACCACAGAATAAGGTTCCTTGATGCTCTCTGTTCAGATGTTACGTTCTTTGCTCATCCAAATGTTCAGCTTTCATCTCGTATTGACACATTCTCTAACCAACTAAGCAAAAGTGTGGTGGTTACAGATACTGGCCTGCGGTGGTAAAGAGGGTCTGAAGCTGAAACTGAGTCCTCCGCTTCCTGAGTGCCTACCTCTTGACAAGTATTTACAACATGGGTTATCAAAAGCCTTTGTATTTGCTGAAGGAAAGCAATGCCCCTGCCTTTGTGAGGCATTTGGTCTTGGTCTGGACAGCACTCTCAAGGGCAGCGGCTGCAGGCAGGGAGTGTCCAGCTCCTGCTTGAGCTGCGGTGGAAACAACTGCTTGTGGCTCACGCAGTGGCAGCCACTGTCTGCCTCAGAGCAGACCCTCAGGTGCCTAAAGAGCATTCTGGTCAGACAGGAAAACAACCAGCTATTTATTAACTTTGAGGATAGCAGCAAGGCAGGGAAGGATTGCAGGCTCAGATACAGGAACCTCCATTTTGCCAAAAACGTAAGTAGATCTAGCCCTTATTCATAAAGCAGAGGGAGACTGAAGTTAATTCGAAAGAAGAATAACCACAGATAAATGAGAATAGCTCTTTATAGGACAGCCAAGAAGACCCAGTTCTGCAACCAGGGAGGACTGCAGCTAAAAATTCATCTGTGGTGAAGGTGACAATTAGAACTGAACATGAAGAATGTCAAAAGTGGAACTAGATAACCATTAATGGAGCTTATACTGGGAAGTACAAAACCTGGTAACAAGATAATGGTAACATCATGCAACAATCCATGGATAAGGAGAATGAGATTTAGATTTCAGAAATAAAATAACTACAGTATTGTTATTGTCTCATCTTAATTAATCACTAATTAAGACATTAAGCCTATTAATAATGATGCAGAAATGGCAAGTTTCCACTTAAAATTTCTGCTTTGTATTTGAAAAGTAGGTGGTGTATTGTATGATGCATTTTCTAGTACACTGGCAACTAAGGAGGAGCCAAAGCAATATTAGAAACAAACATTTTAATAAACAATGTACATTAAAGTTTATAGATAGCTGACCCATATACCTAATATACCCAGTATATTTTAGGTAGCTGACCATTTAAATAGATTTTGAAAAATTGTTACTGTTGTACTACAGAAGGGCAAATAGGATGAGTCACGTAAATAGACATTAATTTTCCAACATTCAAACGATACTGCAGAATTTAAATTTACAGAGAATTAAAGGCTTGAAATGTAAATACCACTAGTCAGTATGTCTTTTACAAAAAATAGGTTTTAACAAACCTCATTTTACTCTTTAATAAGATATTCGGTTGATAAACTTGACTGAACAGATCAAGTATTTCTTTATCATGGTATCATGGCAGTGAGTCATCTTAATTCACAACTAGCATGATACCACATCAATAAAATACACATTCAGTATACAAACTGACAGACCTCAATGAGATTTCCTCCTGACTACAAGTTGGGTGGGTTTTAGCGAGGTTTTACAGAGATCTGTAATAAGACTGACATGCTTTGATGCTTTAATAAAACCATGCAAAAAGCAAAGCTGAGTAAAGTGGTACGTTCTTACACAGAGCTAGAGTAATCCTGAACCATATAAATCATGGTGTAAAGCTGACTTTCATCAGGTAAAATTTGCTTTGGCACAGCAAAAGGCAGAATTATCCACGTAGGAAAAAAATTAGTAGGCCATAGAATGTGAGACTATCCTTTGCTCTCAAAGAAATATTTATTCAGTTTTAATGCCCACTGTGATGCTATGGCAAAACAGCTAATAGGAACTGTGGATATTTAAGCAGGAGAGTAGTAAGTAAGAGTGAAGAGGCTGAAAAATCAGCAAAATATCAGGAAAGAAGCACAAAGGGAAGGAAAAGATTACGTACAGTGAAAGACTAGAGAAAACCAATTTATTTAGTCTATCAAAAAGAATTTGCACAGCAAATACGAGGCATTAATATGTTCATTAATTCAGTGAGAAGACATGATGAGAATGGCTGAAAGCTTAAGTCAGACAAATTAAAATTAGGAAAGTGGCTCACATTTTTAATGATAGCTTATTCTCATAGTTAATTAGTAACCACAAAAGCGGTGGATTTGCACTCTCCAGAAGTATTCACTAAGTAAATTCTTGAATGAAAAACTGAGTTGAGTTTGACTAACAGATATTTAGCTCAGTGCCAGATGACTGAGTGAAGTTTAAAGACCTGCAATACAAAGATCATCCAATGTAATAGTCCCCTTTTGACCTTCAGGTATCAGAAAAAAATGTTATTTTTCCTCAGGCAGCTTTTAGCCAATTTTCAAATAGACATCTGTATTGATCAAAGAAAGATAATGCAAATAGCTGTAATTATTTTAGCTAAGTTATAAAAAACAGTATTCCAAAACTGTATATATAGCATCCCTCTACTACCTGAAATCATGAGCTGACCCTCCTGGAATTAACCGCCATTTCTCTTTGGCTGATAAGCAAGCATCATGCCATTTAAAGCCTGCCAGCCCAAGATAAGATAAAATTGAGTTTCTGCCCACTCTGCACAAACAGTAAAGAAAACCTTTCCCACTCTAAAAAAGACAGAGGGGATGGTTCTTGATTAGGGGGTCTTTTACCACTATGCTGTATATCAGCTAAATACTGATCTTCTCCTCAGAGGTGGCTGTAATTTTGATGAACAGTACACAGGTTCATGAACTCCAAAGCTCTTTCAGCATTTAAGACATGACATAAATTTTTAATTACATAAAAAAAATCCAAGCCCTTATATATCTCAGTAAAATTCTCACTACCAATTTCACATCACTAAGCTTGTAATAGGGAGTCTAAATACCATTAAAGATCAGATGCATATGATACAAGTAACAGCTCAAAATTTGAGTTACCACAGCATGTTTATTTACATAAAATATCTCTCAGAAAATTCACCAAAAACATGACAGAAACAAGAAGCTTCACAATAGGGAGGAAAATCTAGGTGAAATTTCTCTATATATTATTGTTTTCAGCAACTAAAAATATTTAAATAGCAATAGATACATTTGTACATTAAAAGTCTATACAACGTCCTTTTCTCTCCCAGTCTCCATAACGTGTAGGTTCAGGGCCTTTAGGTCCACCCCTCTCTTTTGTAGTAGGATTGATTCCATCAGGAAATTCTAAAATGATAGGGAAAGTTTATTAAAATGCCTATAATGTTGACAAATATAAAGATTTCACCATCTAAGATATTTGCTTCTCAGTTTTGTTTTTTAACACAAAATCAATTATTTTTTGTTTTTAAAGGCAACCTTGAGTTAAACATTTCCCAGAGCAATACGGCAGTAATTTCAGATAGCTTTGTAGCTACAATCAGAAATATATTATTGTACTCAGTTATGCAAATGAAAAAGCCACTCAATGTCCAAAGGCACTAAAGCACCACAGTTTCCAGTGAATTCATAGTGAGAACCTGCGTCATTCAGGTATGCTGTACATATGTTCACCACACCTAAAATATCAGATCACTTTCAGGATTTTTTAGGTCTCTAATTTTGAACACTCATGTATGAGAATTTTAGTCAAGATTCTATAATTATTCTTGTATTAAAAATAAGTTCTCATGGATGTTCGTATTTTTTTCAGGAAACAGCATGTTGATGTTTTATACAGGCTAGATGCTACAGTCATAGGAGGCCTAAATAGCCAAAATTAGATATTTTACCTTTCATCTTTTAGGACTTAACCTAAGCCTGATATAACCTTGTGATGCCCTTTAAGGAGAGGGAGACTCTTCTTAAGATCTCAAAGGGATTTTCAAATCTCTTCGGTAAGCTACATGCTAAGCTTAAACATTAGTGATGCTTCTTCTGTTCCTAGCACCCTACCTAGCTTCTGCCACCTGCTCACACACTATACAGCTTTGTTCCATAATTCACAATAACACCTTTATACCAATCCTTACCAACATCTTACTCAAGTGCTCCCTTACACAGAGCCCTCGCTTAAAGCAGAGACTCAGCCCTCCATACTGTGCAATAATCATCCATTCCACTACGAATCACCAAACCATACAGTACTTACTGAGGCTGGCTGCTGTGCCTCAGCACAGCAATGTATTTTGCACAGTGTATTTTTCCAGCCTGCACTAGACTGCAGGGCTCCCTCAAGTGCACTGTATCCTACACATCCACTCACCATGATCATTCTCTGGGGCCTCCCACACATACATGTGACTCAGGGCTTCCTCAGTTGCACCCCTAACTCAGCAGTGGTGGGAAACAACAAGTAATGAGGAGCAGAGTTAAAAATGAGAAAAGACAACAACAGAAATCCTGGAGAGCAGAGAGAAAGGACAGTAATGGAGGGAGACTCATGTAGCTACAGGCTATACAGAATGACATATTGGGATGTCTGTCTAAAAATTCATGTGGACCAGGATAGGAAATGTCAGTATTTGTGCACCTCTGGCAGTATAAGGAGCACAAATGCATCTAATATTATTTTGTAGATGTCATCATCCCAACATTCACTACTACTGATGTGTTGACAGTTGTTGCAGAAGCTCAGAAGATTTCTCCATGATGGAAAATGGCCAGCTTAAACTTGTAACTTTTTTTTTCTAGTAACTACCAATGATACGTTGCACAGTTAGCATCCTAATAAACTGCTAGTGTCATATGTAAAAAAAAAGAAAAAAATACACAGGTACAGCTAAATTTTAAGCCAAAAGAAACCTTGAGTCTTGCAAGAAATATAAAACACCTAAACAAAAAGCAAAAAATAAAAATTATTCATTTGTTTTAAATGAAGCAGTGATGGCATGTATTTTCTGGAGAATAAAGAGAGAAGGCATTCAGAGTTAAATAGCTCTCTCTGCTTACACAGCAACTCCAACTCTGAGTCAGTTCTGAAGTGAGTCACAACCTGAAATGGGCTGCAACCATTTTGCAGATGATACTGTAATTTTTCAGTCATTTTGTCATCTGGATATTCATAGTGATTTACTGATGTATTAAAAAGCTTGTCCTAGGGAACTCAAACTACATAAACATGGGTTATCAATACTGGTAAATGAACAGTAACAAAGCAGCGTGATGCAGAGGTATGTATGAATAAGACAAAGCATGACTAGCACTTTTAGTTAAGGAAAGACAGCTAAGCGAAGCTAAACGAAAAGAAGGAAAATCAGATTCTTTCATTCTCCTGTCTGATAAAAAAAGCATATGTTTCTAATGACTTTTAGCAGCAATGTATCTGGTGCATCAATCTTGCCAGGTTCACTAAATGAATCCCACTGAAGTCAATGGAATGCAACACAAACAGCAGGGATTCATTAGGTCTCCCTGGGTCCCACTGAGTGGCCCAATAAACTTAGTATCTGTTGTTGCTTTTCAAAATGCTGCCCCCAAGGCTAAGAAAGAGACAGACCATGCAAGTATAGCAAGGACGTGAAATCTTCTGAGGACTAAGAAATAGAACAAGCTTTTTACATAATAAAAAAGTAGTTGGTGCCCTGGTGAGTTTACTACCACTGTTTCTAACTATACTGTAACACACCAATATGAGCTACATCAGCTATGTATCTCAGAATCATGGAATGGTTTAGGCTGGAAGGTGCTTTTGGAGCACATGTGGCCTCATACCTGCTGAAAGGAAGGCTAGTAGTAGGTCTGGATATCTGGACAAATTTGAGTGTCTCCAAGCAGAGATACCAAAAATTTTCTGCGCAATTTATCACAATGCTAGACCACACTTGTTCTGAAGAATTTTTTCCTTATACATCCCTTTCCGCAACTTGTGACCATTGCCTCATCTTTCTTATTTTTTCAGAACTACTGAGCTTAGAAAGTGATTCTGAAAGGTTGTGGCGGACCAATGAATGAATTTTTTGCCTTAAACATTTCTTGGTGCATGGGGTGCAGGCAGGCCATAACCCCGAACAAGCCATCTGTCCCTGGCAGAAACAGGACTGGGCTGCTGCAACCCCCGAGATGGTCTCCCTGCGACCACCCGGGACACACCGAGCCTGCACTGAACGAGACCACAATCGGGCAGAGACTTTGGGATCTGGACTGCAAATTATTGTCCGTTTTTAGCACAACTTCTGTGAAACTTGCTTGGCATGAGTGGCTGAATTTGCTGAAGCCTTAGGCCGCACTCCCTAGTTCGGTGAGAAAGGGCCCCAGAGCTGGTGCAGGCGGGAACGATAAGGGAGTTACCAGCAATTTGCATCTGAAACAGTGCTAATTGCTGGAGTTACCACCTCTTTGTCAGGACCTTGAGAGACAATAGCAGAACCCGAGGAATGGGGACACATCTGCGGAAGAAACTGCAGCAGAAAACAGCCTGCCTAGGAACAACGATGAGATCCAATAAGGAGCAGGAGACCCCAGACCCAGAAAATTACTATTGGTCCAAACTACCATGTGAGGGGTGGGGAGCTTAGATTGGAAGGTATAATTGTCCAGGGATTTCTTTGTCTTTGTTCGGGGTCCCTCTTTGGAGGTACCCAACTTGAGCCATGTGAAGAGGACCCACCCACCACCAGACGGGAGCCCCCCCCCCCGCCCCTCCACCGCTGAGACTCCCAAAGGAAGAGGACCAACGGGACAACGCTGGATCCACGGGTGGTGATATCTTTTTTCTCTCTCTCTCTCCTCTCTTTTCCCCTCTCCTTTGTTGAATCAGTAGGAAATGTGTGGCACGGGACTTGTCTAGCTAGTTGGTTATCCTATTTGACCACATGCCTTATCTTTGTGTTAATAAATCTTAAAACTGGTTGGCTGGTGTCGTTTCACCTTAATTCAGTCCAAGGGCATCACGAACTTGGTCCTTAGGTCCCAAGGGGAGGGAGGTCGTCCTGAACGACTCCTTTTGGGCCACGACAAAGGTGTTGAATGCCTATCCTCCCTTTTAAACTTACCTCAGGATGGCAGGATCTTTCTTTTAAAATATGGCTTTCAATTTTGGTAAAACATGACTTACTTTCCAGTGGTTCACTCTCTATATTGGACTCTTCTGGTTCATCAAACCGACCTACTGGTAACTTCGGTTTCTTAAGTGACTGCTTAACAGGTTCAGATCTTCCTTCTGCATTAGAGCTGGTGCTCCGCAGAGAGCTGCAAAGCAGTGATGACCCTATCAAACAAATGCACATTTGTAACATAAATGCAACAGTTTAATACTGAACAGCTGTATCACTATTTAGAAAACCTCTGAAAAAAATCACTGTAGAAACTAGGGAGTGAAGGACAGGAAAACAAATGCCAAATACTAGTTTAAAATTCATCTCATGGACACCTAAGAAAACAGCACAGATTCTCATTTTTGGCCCTAGAAACATTTGCAGACACAACTGTGTTAGTTGTATAACTTAGTTCTCAAAATCAGTATATTTTAAACTGCTTGAACTAATCTTCACTGTCATCTTCTTGTATTTTAGACTCTAAATAGTAATTATGCTAGCACAGAATATACCAGCACATTCTGTTTTCCTGCAGAAGTCCTAACCTCCCCCAAGAAGCCTGCTATTTCCAAGTCTTGGCTCATTTCCAGCAGCTTTTGAGTCCGAAAAAGCCTCTGCTTTCCCAAAGGAAAGTATTAAAAAATAAAGAGAGAATGCTGTTCTCTTAGTAACAGGTTTTCCAGAACACTGGTAGAGACTAGTTGGGCTTCCCTCATGATGGTAAAATAATTAAGCTAGCAGTCAAAACCAGAAACAAACTTTGAGCAAATTTAAGTTCAATTATATAACTGTATGCAAGTGCTTTAATTAAAAGAAATAACTTTTTTTTTCCTCTTAGACTGATACTTCTGCATTTGGTTATAAAGCCGAATGTCCACAGCCAACATGAACTATCTTCTAAAAATATTTCAGCTGTGCATATGTGCTTAGAGTAGCTCTTACTTTTCTTAAGAAGGAAAATGCAAATCCTTCCAGTAGTAGACTGGGTGCAAAGCACTGAAAATAACTATCATTCTCCCTTGCTAAAGAGACAACCTCAGGGAACCTTCTCAAGCAGCACGGACTTGACTCACCTACACCAACACCAAACCACCTGCATTCCCAGAATCAGCATATTCATTCATCTTAAAATACCGCAGCCTTAAAAAGATTAAACCCTACAGTCATATAAACTGCATCATGCCTGCCAACTGTTGCCAATGCCTCACAGGAAGATTTTTTGTTTGTCTGTTCTAACTATGACATAGTGGATCAGTGAAGAAATTAATGGTCTGGGATACACTGGATCCTACTACTCCTGTCAAGCACCTGGCTGTTCTTCGGCAAGCTAAATGATAAACTAGCTAGAAAATTAAATTATAGCTGATATTCTAGTATAAACTAAAGTAAGAGTCGGATTAGGGTACAGACACAAAACTGATGATCTCAAGCAACAGGGAAATGACAAAATCTGTTTTTCCTTTCTGCAATATTTGGTACTGTTGACCACAAGATATTCTTTTTGACACAGAGCCGACAGAAGTTCCACACTAAGTACCTCTGAGAAAGATGAGATGAACAGTCAACATTACTAGCAAACCCTATTCTACAAACTGATCTTTGTGACTGCCCATAAAGCAAAAGAACTCCCTAAAACTCTCAAAGCTGTCATCTGTTCAGATATACAATTTTTCTGAAACAGACTGAGATTGTGGAAGATGTCTCTTCAGGAACTAAAGACTACTGCAGATCTGAAGTGCCAGGGGCATTTTTTTTTTTTTTTTTTGATGCCTCCTTCTCTAAAAAGCAACGAAAAGAAAGGGATGTATGAAAAAAACAGCACGCATCAGGTATCAATTTCATTTAATACACTGAGGGAAGGGGTTAGTCCAGTGATGAGTATGGTGTACGAATCTCAACCAGGAGTTCGCATAGCACAGTCTTTAATTGGCTTGCAGAGTCTGACTTATCTTAAAAGAAGTACTCGTGTGTGCTGGGGCTAAGCACTTACTGGAACACTCAGGGGACTGGTGCATCAACCAATCCTCTCTTTGAAACCAACAGCTCAAGAGAGCCTGGAAGGGCCTACAAATATCTAGCATCTTCCCGGCTCTTGTTATTACCATACCTTGCACTGGTCTATTTTTGGAATATTACATCTAGAATATGGATCTAGGATATCTAGGATCATAGGAAATCTCAGCTTTTGACAGAGAAGGAACTGGTTTGACCTGTAGCCCTACAGAACAGACTAAATTAAATAAGCATTGAACAGATGGGTTTAGGATTGCAGGTTACTTTTTTTCCAGCCCCAACTATTCTGTGATTTTACAATTCTTATGTGTTCTCCAACCTACGCTCCTCCACGAGGAAATGACCTAGAATTCCTCATATGAAGGGCATAGACCAGTAACTTCCAAAGCCACAGTACCTCTAGCTACTCTGCAAAGTAACATTAAACTACTGCTTAATATTTCACTACTGTTCAGAAATCCGTGATAAACAGAAAACCTTTAAACTTGACATTGAGGCATGACAATATGCTGTAGGTTTGCAGTGCAGGGGAATATAGTAATGTACAGGGACAAAAAAAGCAGTATGCCTCCAGAGAAAAAGAAGAAAAACCTACGGCAGCCCAACCCCCTCCCGGAGCCCTAGGATGAACGGCAGGGCATGACACCGCGGCCTCTGCCGCCACCCCGAGCAGCAGCTGAGCACGGCCGAGTCCCCGCCGCAGCTAACCGCCCCTCACCCTCGTTCACAACTCCCCCGCGCCACACGGGGAAGAACAGCAGAGAGCAGGGACCCCCGAAGCGGCCAGGCAGCTCCCTCCCCTGCCCGCCTCTTACTCGCTGTCCTTGGTGCACCGTGCAGCAGCTGCAGTGCCATGGCGGCGCCCATCTCCGCACCGCCCTGCCGCACGCACTGCGCATGTGCAACGGCCCTTGGCCACTGCGCGCGCCCCACCGCCCCTGCCCTGCCTGCGAGCTCCTGCTGAGGCGATTTCGGGCGACGGCGGTAAACGCTGTTGCGAGCCGGGCAGCGGCCGCCCCCGAGCGCCGGAAGAAGCCTCTCTGCGTGGCTCGGGCTGGCGTAGCTCAGCTGCCTGTAAACACAGCCCCCGCCTCGCTGCCCCTTTGACCGATGAACAGCAGCCAGAAGCAGGTTTTTGAAGAACGCGGCACCCACAGCGCATCCAGCTTCTTGCAGGTGTCCGAGAAATACCGATAAACTCATGAAGCTGTAACGAAGGCAGCTCACACCTCCTACGTCATTAAGGGTGGCTTCAGCCCTGTGAAATGACCTACTTTTTTCTAAGTGCGTAGGGCAGCCCCATTAACTACGCCCTCCTCTGGTAAACAGTTAAAATACACAGCTAAACTCACACGCAAAAGCAATTACAAAATAATTCAGGCTGACAGTATAACATTGATGCACAGACAAAGTCTTTGTCTGTGTATACTAAACAGTAGCATAACAGCTGTGTGCTCCTATTACAACAATCTAGTGGATACTGGAGACACTTGGGCCTGGATTTTAGTACTTTGAGCATTTTTCTTTAAGCGTAATAGGACACACTTCAAGAAATTGTGACAGCTAGCAACAGGGAGCCTGAATCATACTTCCCCACTAACTAGAAAACAAACTGAAAGTCAACTAGGTGAAGGACCAAACCTTGACCTCTGCCTGAAGGTCAACTGGTGCCTGCAAAGCATTAAAATAAAAAAAAGAAAAAAGAAAAAGGTGAGACTTAAAATCCTGATTGTCAGGTCCTGGAGAAAGGCATGTTTTTGTTACTGCATAGCCATGCCCTCCCTGGCCTTTCCATCTCCCTTCTCTTCCGTACCTCCCTACAGCTTGGAGAGATGGGCTTGGAGCATGGCTTGTACACACAGTATTTTAAGGAACCTTCTACCAGTATCCAAAATAGGCAGTCAAGTACAGGGAATGAGGAACTTCCTGCGTCTTGCAGCAGCCAGATTTTTGGATTTTCATGTAGGCAAACAGTATGTCAAAATCTCTCAGTCATCAAAGGGTATACAGGCACCAAGATAATCAGAATAAGAACAATTCTGTGCTCTCTTGAATAAAGTTGGCTACACAGGGAGAAAAGGAAAACCTCTAAGCCAAACCTCTGGTGCCTTTTCTGTGTTTGAGTAGCTGTTAGTCATTCTCCAGGATGAAGGCAGCAAAAAGTGACAAACAACCCCATTATCAAACAAGACAGCAATTCAGACCACCTTTTCAATTTCCCAGCTTATGCACTGTGAAAGGGTTTTGAATTCCGTGTACCCTCTCTCTGTATATATCTAAACTTGAGCTAGATAACATTTGGGTGCATGTGGTGCAGCTCAGAAACCCCTGTTAGAATTGGATTTGTTTTCAATATGGCAACATTTGGTTTTAGTTGCTCTTCAGATATCTCCAGATGACCTTGTTCTTCAATAAAACAACTCAGAAATCTCTGTCTGCAGATACTAACTAAACTACAGAAAATAATTTTCATTCAGCCATTCATAGAGATTGGAGTCCAAAATAGCTTTTTGTGTTCACATTTGAAGAGTTTAAGAAAGTAAATCTACATGGTAAATTAATAACAGTGATGCTCCACTGAGTTTATTGGACTACATCTGGCAGTGCCTACACTGAAAGTGATTAAATTTAATTGACTGCCTTATGTGTGACATTTTCTCAATCAGCTTTTTATAACATGGTTAATTGGACATTAGAGACTGAAAATAATGAAAAATCCTCTATTCTAAGAGTAAGATGCTGGGCTTCTAGACTAGAGACAGTAAAGAGGATTACTGGTGGCTTATGCAGAAAAACTGCACTTCTGCCCAAAAGCAGCAAGAAAAAAAAATTCTATGGCAAGTTGAAGAACTTATCAACTATGTGATCAATACAGTAAAAGCTAAAATGATTCCTTACCTTAAAAATATTCACATCAAATTGTCTGCAAGTACCAATTAATAGTAAGTTCTATTCCTTAACAGCTTAAGGCAAATCCATAAAAACCATCTTTAAATGCATCAATTCTCAAATGGTAAGAATGAAATAAATATGTAAGATTAATTAGAAACTATTCTTCCCTTAAAAAAAAAGCTGAGGTCTGCAAAGCAGTTTTTTCTAGTCTTCCTTTCTTGCATTCCTGTAAAAATGCAAAATTCACTTTTTACTCCTGAATAATGTTTTTTTAGATCTTGTTTTTGAGGAGGTAGTGAATCTGAACATAGGTAAATATGAATGTAGCATATGCCACAGAATTTGCCATTTTGCAATTAAATGCAATTATTTTCTTTTTTCTGTTTTCCTCATGCTGTTTTCTGATCATTTATTTCTTACTTTCCAGCTTGCCTTACAAGGAGGAGTCAAACTATATTGTGTTCTACTTTATTTTGCTGCTCTAAAAAGCAGGGCATAGAAGAGTTAGAGCTGACACCTACTCTGCAGCAGGTCAATTCAGATGAGCCAGAATGTAAGCTGACCATGTGGGCTATCTCGAAAACATCACAGCAACCCCTGCCACTGGCAGCAAGCAAATGTGCTGATTCTGCCCAAATCCTTCTTGCTTCCCATCTGGCTATCTGAACAGCATACCTGTGCACATAAGATAGGCCTGGAACAAAGGGTATTTTGTGGCTATAGAATAAATTTTCCATCAACGTGGAATCTCCTGGCCTTGCTGCAAAGTCTGGTGACTTCCACAATAGAACATGATCCCTTTTTCCCAATTAGTAGCAATTTCCAGATCTCTGAGATTAGAAAGTTTAATTTTGATAGAAGATTCAAACACAAACCAAGGAATTAATTTAGATATGCTATGTACAAAAAAATGTTTAAATACAGTAATTTCATTTTATGCAATGACCTCCTAATAATATCATTGGGAGTTCTGTGAAATAACAGCAGTGCAATGCCTGCAGGGAACAAGAGACTGGCTGCTTTCTAGAAGAAAGCACAGAGCTTCATTTTTGTCTCCCATTCTATAAGCAGCACCTGAAGCGACATATTTCTCTTTGAAGTGGCTGTGGGATACTTACTCAGCACTATCATAAAAGGAGAGGTGACTGTCACTACAGGAAGATGAAGCCCTGATTCAAGCAGAAAAGGGGAGGGAGATGGAACACTTTACGGCTCCTGATGCATCCGATTATGTATGCAAGTCCCGTATTTCTACCTAGTACATCACAGGCAGAAATACGGGGGAGTATGCCATGGAACACACAGAGTTGTCTGAAACTTCAAAGATCTATCACATTTGTTGTTCATATGGCAGCTGCAAGCGTACCATACAGCTTCTAACTGCAAATATGAAGTTCACATGCTTCAAGGGCACACTGGGCTCATCATGCTGCTCAGTATCATCTTACTGCAAACAAGTCGCAGCCATTTATCTGGGACTTACAGTTGTCAAACAGCACCGCAAAGCTACAGCACTGACAGCACTACCAGATCACAAATGGACTGCACTGGGTAATACAAAGTAGGGGAGAGAAAGAAGTTACAAGTTCTGCTAAATTTGGCCTGTCCTTGGTAAACTTGCATCTAAATATCATATGATTTCTTACAGCCTCCATTTTCTTCATAAAACAAACCAAGTTCAAGTCTGTTTAAATGCATGGTACTGTTACAAGACAACCCTGGGAAGCTCAGAAAGAATGTTTGAACTAGGTAGATTAGGATAACTTCTAACATTAAGTATAAAACTTGCTTAGCATGAGTAGCTGAAATAAATCCACACACTTGCTTAGCATGAGTAGCTAAATTTTGCTGAAGCCTTAGGCCGCACTCCTAGTTCAGTAAGAAAGGGCCCCAGAGCTGGTGCAGGCTGGAAAGATAAGGGAGTTACAAGTAGTCTGCATTCCTGTGCCCCACACTCCGACAGGGAGGATGTCAAGGCTTTGAAATAAGGCCTGCTTGGGCGCCAGGACCTTGGGAAGCAAAACTTCCTCTCACTGCTGAAACAAAGTTAATTAAGGGGTCTGGACTATCTCCCCCTTGTCAGGACCTTGAGAGACAGGGGTGGGACCCGGGGAATGAAGAAATCACTAACCAATCAGTGTAAAAGGGAAAATTGCAAATCTGGCAATTTGTTTGTATACATGCTACCTGAAAAGTTGGGGGGGGGGGGGTGTGCTTGATTTGTGGGAAACCACCGAGCACCCAGGCTTGCGCAACTCTGAAATAAATAAGCAAATGTCTCTCCTGAGTGTGTAACTACTGGCTTATTGCACACCGGGCAACGAATCCGCTTTTCGGACAACAGTACGATTGAAAAAAAAAAAAAAAAAAAGTAGCTACACTTCATTTCTGCTGTGCTAATCACAAAAGCCTGCTCTACATTTTTAGGTTTCCAGAGACACAGCAAGACAGACATTTTCCTATAGTGACGGAAATGTCTAAAAACTTATGTATTAATGAGTAGTTTAACTTGATCATTGTGAATCAAGGAAAATTGTTTTGTAGATTTAGCACCCTAAGTGATATTAAAAATTTAGCTACAAGCCAACTATTAGAATACTGTGAACCAAAGGACAGTTGAGATGTCAGAACATAATTTAAATATTTACAACACAGTAACATGGTCATAAAATAAAAATTATTAATAAAAATAGACATTTTTAGAGTGGGAATGTATTTAAGATATTTTTCTGTCATTATAAGGACTTGCCTAATGCAACTTAGTAATACAGTATTCTTTTTAGTGTATACATTGCCAAACTGTAGGTGCTCATTTGAAACTTGCAAGCTACAGCGAAAGAAATATATTACAAAGATTGTATTAACAAACCATATGAAATGCAATGTTACTTCATTATAAACTATTATTGCTATATCCGTTTCAAATAATACAAAATATATAAAGCCTCCCCAGAGTTTTGGTAATTAGCAGATTTCAGTTTCTTTAATTGCTTCTATTAGAGTCATTTGTTCATTTTATTAACACCAGATGCAATAATACAATGCTAAAAATAAACATGCATTATACAACAAATTTGTATTTTTCAAAAAAGTTCATTACAATTAGTGAATGCACATGTAACCCTTTTTCCTACCTTTACTGAATTGTTGTTGGAAATAGATAAAAGGGAAGGAAGGAGAAACCAAACTTAATGCTATTCAGCACCAGTAAAAAGTCAATAATCTTTAACATTCCTGTATATCAAAAACATTTTATCTGTATCACTAAACAGGTAAAGTTTATAATATTGTCCCATTTGAAGATGTATTGATTTATATTTACAATACTTTGTTGTCAATAAAACATTTTAACAATATTAAAAATTGCTTAAATTCATAAAAGTATTGCAGAAATTTATAACATTTACTTATTTTACGTACATACAAGGAAGTCCATGTAAAACTGTCCATGTTCATATGAAGAACTGACAGAGTAAGGAACAATTTTAATCAATTTTGCAAAACCCTAAGTATTTGAAGGCAGCTATCATTAAACATTCAAAAATCCTTAGTTGCCATTTTCTTCTGAAAACAAATGTTCCAGTAATAAAAATGAATATGTAAACTAATATGTTTTTGAGATCAGTAGAAAATATATTCCCACAGGCATAACATGTTTAATAAGGATGATAATGATCTTGTAGAAGACTGTTAAGATGTAGTGATATCTAAACAGACAACTCAGTAATGGTCATCTTTGTGAGACCGACAAATATAGTCATTTTCAAATATCCAGTATTTTAGCAGCTCATTGTGTTTCCAGTTAAACTTTCTGCAGTGCTAAAATACAACTGAATGTGTAATACCTTACTGGAATTTTTAACTTCCAATTTATTTTGGCATCTAAAGCCTCTAGTAAAATGTAGCCATGTAACATTGACTTCTTAAGTCTAAGAGCCAATAATACCTCAACCAAAATACACACTGTGCTTTAATCTCCAAATAATTAGGTACCCAAAATTATGAAAAAGTAATAGAAAAGTAAAAAGAACAAAATAAAAAAAATATTGCACAGCCACATTGCCTAGAAAGTAAAGTTGATGTTAAAAAGCCCTAAGTGTGGATGATATAAATTATCTTCCATATAAAAAGTATAAATATCTCTTAAAATACAGCTGCAGCTATACTTTAATACCACACATTATTTGATTCATCTGTTAATGAGGTAATAACCAAGTCTCTTACAACACTTTTCTCTACTGGAAATATTTTAGGGCAGCAACAAGAAAAAATTTTTCTAAAAATATTTCTGAATCAAGAACAGCAATGTGTGCAGCTCTTCCTATGAGAGAATCTGCTGTATTGGGCAATGCATTAATTACATTATAACGAACCAAACTGCATTCCTTATTTTGAAGAACTGGCAGAAGCAGGTTCTGGATCATTTCAGCATAAATTGGTCCTGTAGAGGAAAACAGAAGTAAATTGTACTGTATGAATCATCAGAAGCGATTACAGTTCTATGACCTTTAACTGAAAATATATGCATTCCAGAATAAGAGAGGCAATGCATGTCATGCTGTTTCTCTGTTAAGATAGAATATAGGAACTTTAATTTCCTCAGAAATCTTTGAAACAATAATTTTATAACTCGCACATTTTATTGTTCATACATTCATTATATTAATTTATTATAAAGGCTATTTAAAAGGTGTTTACTTGTCAATAAATAATGTTAGAATACAATTGTGCTAGAATATCTCAGCAATAAATACAATAACCAGCCATCTCTGAAAATAAGAAAAGTACCTTTCCTTTCAATGCTAATATTAAGCCTCTTCTAAATAGAGCCAGTGTGCTTGAAGCTACAACTTGATGTCCTCAAAAGCAAAGCTATTTGTCCTCCCTGTTCACAGAGTAACACATCAGGGCTGTTTTCATCCCACCTAACTTACAGCATCTCACCAAAGCTTCTGGGCTAGAAATTTATTCAGTCCCATCTCCTCCTGCATTTAACAAAACAGGGCAAATCCAGGAAGTAGTTCAGCTCTCACATGGATATTGTCTCTGCATCCCTACAGAGTAAGCCCAGGGTGACTAAAGACATAACTGAGGTGCCTCAGTAAAGCACTCAAAATGAAGTAAGATGAATCTGAGACCTATGAGGTTAAGTCTGAGTGGATTTTTTTGAGAATATTTATTACCTGATTGTTTATCCTTTAAAGCTGTTTTACACATCTCAATGCGAGCAGAGTGATAAGGAACATAACGATCCTGCAGAGATCCTACTAACACTATGTTTTTGAAGTAATGAAGACCTACAGGAAAAGAGAAAAAAACATATGTATTATAATGAATCACTTGACAATTACTACAGAATAATTAAACATTTTAAAGCTAAAATTGGGAACCAATTTATTACAAGTCCTCATACAAAAAAAGACAGGAAAATCAATTAAAATAGGTAGAGCAAGAGAAAAACTATCTGTTGGGTACTGTACATATTTTAATACACCTGGGCTTGACCTAATTCTGATGATTCCTACTTAACCAAAGGCTATGGCTCAAACCTCTGTCTTGTGTTTGAGGATGGAGGGGATATAGGAATAAAGTGCTCAGTACCTGGATGACAGAAGGGAGTAAAGCCTTCATATTGCTTAAAGAAACCTAAAGATGACCGATGCTTTGTCTTTACTGGTATTTCAGTCAAAAGCGTAGTTGCGTCTGGATTAATGCATGGCATAAATGTGAATGCAATACAGCCCACCTAATATAGGTGCCTCTTTTAGGCATTACCTCACTATAACGTTTGGCCAGCTTTACCCCCAGATGGGTGTCCACCCAACACAACTCTCCAGATTCCATTTATAATTAAACCCAGATTTCCTACTTCTTGGGCAAGCACTCTAAAAGCGATGGGGCAAAAGTAGGATCCCCCCACTAGTGAGGAAGTTACAGTTCTCAACATATTTAACCTTAATCACTTCTCCAAAGAACTTCAGCAGACTTCCGCTGCTGTCCGTCTGCCTAAGTCAGAATACACTGGATATTTAGGGAAAATTGGTAGCCTTTGCCTTAGAACAGCCCCTCTGAATATCATAGCCAACTGCAGTTCAATACAAAAGGAACTGTTAGGCAAAATCAGCAAATGCTTAATATAATTTAGGTGTGCGTAAAGGAAAGCTGTACTCAAAAGCAGCCAAACTGGACTGTTTTTTCAGAATCTCTTAGGTGTTAGTTGCTTACACCTCATGGGTAGACTTGATCCAACCGCATTTACATCAATGCTTAGTTTTGCATTGAGGCTATTAGCTCTACTTTTAACTTCTAGAGAATAATGGTCCCTAACCCTTCCTTTGCTGATCTACAAAATCTACTTAGTACATTTTGAGAATTATAAAAATACTGCAAATAAAGTAATTCTTCAAAGGTGCTACTCTGAATCTGTAGCAAACATTTTAAAAAATTTATATAAATCAAACTTTTCTTTCGTAAAAACAACAAAAGAGAGAGAAACTATTGCAGTAGGAAAAATAAATGATTTGCTATCTGCTTTTCAGAAGCTATACTGCAGGGATAAACTCCTGAGTTTTAGTTTCTCTGTGCTGTTCAGATAGAATATATGTACATATTAATATATATTTGTTCCTAAAGAGGAGAGTAGATCCCAAAGTACAACACCTTTCCTTCTTCCTGGAGGTTGTTTCCCAAGTTTCCAGTATTTTATAGACTGTATGATGAAGACTACATCCCCAAACCAAATCAGTTACAAAAACAAAGCTGAACAACTTTAGTATGTAAAAGGTAAGTGGAACTTCCCAGATTTCAAAGGAAATTGATAAATAAGAATTCTAGACATCTATAAAAAGGTATAGAAAATGCATCCAAGAAAGACCCTGGATTCTGTCCCCTTGAAATAGGAATCAGGTATTTTTGGTCCTGTGTGTCCACTGAAAGACAACACTGTCTCAGAAGATCAACTAGACCACTAGGATCTTTTATTTGACATCTGATGGAAAATGACTGCAGAAAATCTTATGTACAGATGGAGATGCCAGTTCCAAACTTTGAACCGAGTTGAAAATAACACATTTGGAATAAATCAAAGATAGGAGTTCCCTGCAGGCTGATCTGTAATAGTTTTGCAAATTCCTTGGATGTCTATGTACCTTGTATTAAGTATTTTTGATATAAGCTTCCCCATGAGAAATACCCATTACTGTTCATGCAAAAGGTAGGGAGAAGTGGACCGCCTCAATCTTACAATCAATCTTACGAAGGACGGACAGAAAGAAGCAATGTCCTGGGGAATCTTTAGTGGAACATCAGTCTACATCAATCAACGTTTAAATATACTTTTTTCAGCCTGGTGTGCAATAAGAACAAACAAACAGAAAACGCACAAGCTTAAGATATCACAGTCTAATAAATAAGACTTCCCCCTTTCGGTGACAGTGACTCATTTTTATGTTTTATATTCTAGTTGAAATTCACAGCAAGAATATCTTGAGCTTGGCTAAATTTTAGGCATGACAAATAACAGTAATCTTGCATTACAAGACATTTGTTTTCTGTAGTAGAAACCCGCTTTTGACTAAGACTCTTTTGAGAGAAGCATTTCGACAGGAACAAGGAAGGCATATAGGGTATTTCATAATCAATAATTTTATTGTCTAACTGTTCTTCTCGGGTTGTTTTGCTTCGGATGGCCTTTCACACTTATTATGAAGAAAAAGACCAAATCTTCTGGTTTGAGATTGTTCATTCTGACATGGTTCGTGTGACCCCTGTGACTACGGATGGGTGTTCCAAGAAAGAATCTAAATGGAGAATATAAACATATAACCCCACAGATTTCTAATACATGAGATACCCCTGAACCATTTGTCAATGGGAAGGAAATACGTGGCATTCAACAGCTTCCTTTATGCTCTCTAGACAGTCTAAGAAAATATCCAGGACAAAAGCAGAGAAGGATCTCAAATATGGAAGTGTGCAATGCTAAATTGTGCCTAAATTAAATGTGCTTTTGGAGAACCATCTAAAGAAGCAACTTATCACATTCTTTCTTTTATTTAGATGTAAAAATTTGCCACCTCAATCATCTTTATACTTTGTTATATTCATTTACTTCCTAGACTTTGAATATATTCTGCCTTTAATTAAATTGGAAATTCAGGAATAAATTGAGGACAAGAATAAAGCTCAGTTAATTCATACGATCCACATCTTAATTTTCCCTCTAAAAAGAGGAAAAAACCCACACCACAATAAAAGACCTGCCACACAAACATGTTGGAAATATTAGAAAAAGAAAATAAAAAATAACCCCCAAACTTATGACAGAATTATTCAAAGCAATCTACGATCCATATTTTCTTGTGAAGCAAAATTTTCAGCTACAGAATTAAAAAAATACAATCTCAAAATCTAATTAAGCCAACATTTCCAGAATTGTAGTAATTAGACAAAAACGCTAGAAGATTTAAATCTAATTCCATCAGAAAAAACCACCCAAACATTTGGACTCATTACATCATTTTTGCAAAGTACTCTAAAAAAAACACTGAGCTTTTCATTACCTAGAAAGTACTGACCAAATTTTTCAGCAGGATTTGGGATAGCTTGAAAAGAACAATCCAATTGAAAGACCATTGCTGAAATAATAAGCTCTGTCCCATATAACAGAATGTTCTCTTCTATTGTAAGGAAACTTTTGTCGGCTTTCCATATTTTTATTACCTTCCTCATTCTCTAAAGAAACTTCAATCTCAGCCAAACTTAATTTAAGCATACACAGAAAGCACAACTTCTATCATTTAACCATCATTTCATTCATGTCAGCAGATAAGTGAATTCTCAATAATACCATTAGTAGTCATTACTGAATTAATGATATCTACAAATTCATCAATTTTTTTTCCAAATAAATTGTCAAGTGGAGGAATCTGGAGCAGCGTGTAGAGAGACCTGGTAACTCACAACTAACTAGAGTCAGAGAATTAATTTTTTTGTATAAATTCTACTGCCAGAATCCAAAAAGTCTGTAGATCTGTTATGAAATTTGCCTTCTAATTATAATCAACATCCAAGTAATGGGAGATGGAGCAAATGGTACAATGGGCTACTGATTTTCTCTGACGCTGCTATGACAAAAAGGACAACAAAATGCTACATCTCCTTCAACTCATTCAAAACAAGGCTTACATTGTTTGCAACAGACAATACTCACTATGGATAGAGTTCTTGAGCACAACTGAATCAAAATCGGTTACAATCAGCTTTAAAAAGAAGAAAGAAGTCCCACCATCTGATTCCATAAATAAGCTGCTGTTTTGCTTAGAATCATGCTAATCATAAAGTCCTGGAATAAAACAATTTAGGTTAAAATGGACCTTTGGAGATCATCTGGTCTTACCCCCTTTCTCAAAGGGGTGCCAACATTGACACTAGGATCAGGTAGCTCAGGTTCATATCTGGTCAAGCTTTGAGTCAAAGGAAACTTCTCAGTTCTATCAAGGTGCAACACTCCTGATGTTTCCTACAATTCTATCCATTGAAGGATCTGGGAGCTCTGACATAAATGAAGTATGGAAAGAGGGGTTTTAGAAATTATGCCCTGGAGGGCAGCCATCTCTCCTACCGTCTGGACTGTTCTGTAAAGCTAACGCATCACACACGAAGCTAGATTCGCATGCCAAAAACTCAAATCTTGAGACGCTGAGTGCGCTGAGGTCCAAATTCAAAGAAGCTCGGACTTTCTGTTGCAATGCCACAAGACAATGGATTAGGGAGTTAGATTTGTGTTAATTCAGAGTTTCATGTCAGCTCAAACTTTGCCTTGAAGATTTTACTTCAAAGAGCTTGGCTGCAGACGCTACAGAACATACCAGAGCCTTTCAACGTTGTTGGTATACAGCTACAGAAAGCTGGGAAGTCCTACCTCTTAACAGAACTGGTTACGTCAGCCTCCATGCCATGTGACCAGTAGTTATGCTATTTCAGTTCTAGCCCCATCCTCATGCTGAGTTATCAACAGCCATTCCCTCAAGTCAAGAGGTGACATGCTTTTTCCCCTCCACAAAGACAAACAGCACCAATTCAGCTAAGCAGGCATCCTGTGCATAACAGTCATCTCAGAGCAGAAAACATGTCAACCAAGCTTGTTCAATGCTTATCTACTGTTAACAGATGGACATAAATTAAAACTATAACTTCCTTTCTTCATTTCAGAGATGAGGAAAATTCATATTTTAAAGGGGGGGGGGGAAGATCAGGCAATAAATAAACATATCAGAATTCTGCTAATCAAGAACTACGGAAGTACTATGACATTTGAATACAAGCCTACATATTAAGTACAAAAATATCCTGGAAGAGACTATGGCTACATCTTCATATAGGGTAGCATAAAAGGAACAGAACTGTAGAACAAATCTGTTGGTACTGAGAATCCCTCATCCATCATAATGCCCATTTTCAGGGGAGTTTAATTTGGACTAGCTCTAGTCTGGTCCTGTGGATGCAACATCCAGTAGCTGTTCAAAAAGTTCATTAGCTGTGCTCTGAAGTAAACAGGGATGATGAAGACATCTGCTTCCAAATGCACTCCTGAGCCAAACTGAAGTGCTAACGCAGGCCCGTTCTGCAGCTGACAAGCAAGACTTCAGAAAACTACAAAACTAAAGCTGAGGTAGAATAACTTGCAACTCCAAAGTTTGTTGCAAGAAGTGTTCCCTGTAGTAAGCAAACAGTTTATAACTGGCACAAAGAGCATTTCAAAGTTTACCTTACGGTAGCGAGCCTCAGCAGGCTATGGTACCCACACACATATTTATTCATTACAGGAGAACTAGTTCTGTCAAAAGTTTCGAAGTCACTCTACTTTACTGGGCAAGCCCTTAATTGCAAAGGATCTATCAAAATTTGTATCAAATTAATGAAGACCCTGCAGGAAGATCCTAAAGTTGTTTCGGGTGACTGGCTACATTAACTTGAGCTTCTCAAAGACCAACTGATGGAAATGGAGTCTTTGTTTTTATATTTATACTAAGCGGTGTATTGGAGTTCTAGACAAGGTATTTGGACACAAAAGACTTGTCCAAAATCAAACTAAAGCCAAATATTTACAGATCATTGACACTTTTCTTAGACAAATCAGAACATCAGAACCAACCCACATGTAAATGAAATTGTTCCTCCCTGACTAGCAACTTCTTAACATATCAGGCTAAGCAGAGTCTCTGAACCTGTCAGAAAAGACTATCTGAAGCACCATGAGCAAGAAAGGACAGGTTTGTTGGGTTGCAATGGCTACAAATCAAGGATTTACAGTATATTTTCTTGGACTCCTCTGGAGTCTGTAATATTTGCTGAAGAATATAACTAGCTGAGTATATAATGTGAATAAAGTAGCAAGCATAATATTCTAATTTGAGGGCAAAAAAAGAAGAGCTTCTCTCGTTTACCTTGCTCAAGACAAAGTAAATTAGAGAAGCTGGGAGAAGTGCATGAGACCGTGCTCAAGCTACATCTGAAAGCATCTTCAGTTTTACTGGAGCTACTGTCTTTCTGCTTCCTTCAACAAAAATCACAGTATGTTTCAACTGGAAACAATTATGTATTTGAATACACTGATCAAATACACATCCTTCCTTTGTTAAAAGGAAAAAAACTGATTATTTTGGTGATATGCCAATGAACACTTGCATTTCATAAACTAGGTTATTTTTACATTTGATGTTAGAAAACAAATATGAAGGTGCAATTACAGCTTGTTGAAAATATTTAAGCATAACCAATAGATTAAGTGGAAGCAGAAATCAAGCTCTGTGTAAATGCCGGAACTTCTCACTGAATCACTATGTGATGTTTTGGTAAGCAACTCATTCACACACTAGTTTCAAATAATACCTAACTAATTCCCAGTAGCCTTTTAGGGACAAATTTGCATAACTAACATTTTGTAAGTTTTGCAGTAAATGTCAACAGTTCAGTTACAAAAAGTACTCATTTCCACTAAATAAATAGACCATACTAAAGTCTGAAAGCCAAGTAACTAGAAAATAGGTAATTTAAGTATACATTTTTTATATTTATGTTTAAAAATTTTGTTCTTATCAAGTTATTTTGAAATATTTTTTGTTGAAAACATAATACTGTAACATGAAATTATGTTTACACACATCATGAGCATTTTAATGTATTTTTTGTTAGGGCTGCTACAATTCTTTTTGTACTGAACAGCTTGCATGTCATCATAGCTGGCAACCTGTTGTAATTTCTTGTCACAGTATGAAATCAACAGTCATTTCCAAGACCCCAGAAAATACCGGACAGATTGTGGCTGCTGAAGATATGACAAGCAGATTTCAAGGCGATTATTTCCAAAGGTAAAATAATTCTAAAAATTTATCATCATGAAGAAATAACACCAGAAAACTAAATTTACCACTGGGCTAAAAAACATATAAATCTCTCAACTGGGAACATAAAGTGATATGTGCATAAAGTAATCGAAAATCCTGGAATTCACATAAATTTTAACTCTCTTCATTTTGAACTATCCTATCATCTTTTGTTCCTTATAAGCAGACATGGACATATCTTGTTCTTTATCAGCAGTTACCAATCATGATAATTTTAAAAGATAAAATAGCTTGAACTTAAAAGAATTTGAATGGTCAAGTCCAGAAAGGAAACATCCAGAATTTTTTTTTTAGATAAGATAATAATCCGATCAGAAATGGCAAATGTTTAAGTCTCAGTTTCTCCCCACTACCTGCTTTTATTCTTTGCAATAAAGATTTCTTTTCACATGGCAACCTAGTACACAGCCTCAAAAATTACTCTGTTTTCCAAATTCTAAAGCTTAAAGATAAGTTTTTTTTAAGGTCACTTTAACAGGTTAATTTTTTAAGGTTGCTTTCCCTGCTTTAACAAAGAAACTCAATAGCTAGGCAATGAATGCACTGTACTTTTTCAAGATACTACAACAGTAGCACAACATTAAGCACACAAAACAAAACTAGTTTGCGGACGAACCACAGAGTGACTTAGGAAAGCAGAGACTTCATTGATCAACATCATCACTTGTCATTTACTACATTTTATTGAATCAATCATTTTAAGAAAGGCATTTATGATTTTATCAATCAATCCCTATCTACACACCAGAAATCTATAAAAACAATTGTTATATAAATTATCTATCATCCTGTCTTGATAATTTCATTTTCATAGTAACTGAAACGTTCCAGAAATTCTGGGAGTGGCAGAGACACAAACTGGTCTTGCTTCTAACTATGAGATCAAAGAGTCTGAGGTGATGTCCAGCTGTGATGCCCAAATTTTCCCCAAACAGGAAGAAAAAATGTTTGTCATATATCCTCCCAGATGCATTGCCGTGATAAAAGCAGTACTTAAGAAGAGTTACCAGAAATGTGGTTATGATTACAAAGTTCCTGCTGTTGAATGGTAGTGCTTCAGGATTCAGACAGAGAATGGATATGAGCAAAAATCTCATTTCTGAATGGTGCTCAGTATTAGTATTTATTGGTGCTTCTTTTAAGAGGTAGAAGAGGAGATGCTCAACTCTACTTTCACCTAGAATGATTGACAGGAAGGAAGAACTTCATCCATTCTTGGGTTAAACAACAAGATGATGTCCTCTGGCAAATGTGAGAACTAGACCCACGAACTACCATACACCAATATGGCTGAGACCTAGACTCTCAAAAATATCCCCTGCCAGATCCACAGCCACTTTTAGGGATAATCTGGAAAACAGCTAGACCACAGTAGAGTTGAAACAGCAGCAGCTTTTGCTGCCAGAGGACTGCAGGTGAGAAGGGAAGCCAGAACTGGTGCTGCTGTTTCTGCCAATATTCAGATATCCATGGCCCTAGGTATCACGCTGATGACAGAAACATTTCCAGCAACAGTGGGAGAAAGGTATTTTTAGTTTCTGTCACATGCCTGGTGTCTTTCTTGACAGTGCTGATGGAACAGAAATGATAGCACCAAAGCCGAAGTTTGGTTTTGGAACTGGCTGAATGATCTGGAGCCCTGTAAGTTGGAGGAGACATTGGGACACCACTCTGATGGGTTTTCCCAGTGAACTCTAGCCAAAGATGTGAAGATGAACAGAAAAGTCAGGTATTCTACTGATCCTTTTAGGAGAATAGCATCTAGCACATTGCTGAGTCCTAGTGCTGGTAAACCTGGGCTGCCATAAAGGATAAAAAAAAGTATAGGTGAAATCCTTAAGGATTTTGCCAGCTGCAAAGCCAAGATCTGAAGAAGATACCACAGTAAGGAGCAACAGATATTACTGCAGCTTAGACTCCTGTTCTACAGAAATAGAAAGATCGACACAAATTGCAAAGATCAGGACTATATCTCTCCTGTTATCAGTGTGGTTGTTGAGTACTAGTAGACAGAATCTCTTGTGCATAGCTTGGGGTAAAATGGTTTCTGGAAAGCATGTGTTTATAATTCCTACAGATAACAGTATGCAAATTCCCTGGATCAAAAAACTGAGAAGAGAAACTGCACAGTTCAGGAAATCCCAAATTCATCTCATCTGGAGTTTGAGTCAAGCATAGTCAATACTGTATGCCCACTGACTGAACAAAGAGATGGCAAGACAGAAATATGCCTTGTACATGTCAGGAGTTAAAAATACCAACATCTACAGTGTACATACAGTATATTCACTCACCCTTCAAAGGAAAACCTCCTTCCTTCTCTTCTTTTAGGGAAGCAAAACGCTTTTTCTTTTTCTCCCTTAAATAAAATTATTGGACTTTCACATCTCCCTCCTTCTCCCCAATCTTTCCTTCTCCCTTGCATAAAGCTTACTGAAGGACCTGGAAACCAGATGCTCTATGAGGCTGTGACCCAAGATACAGCTCTTTCCATCTCTTCAGTCAGAAGGTAGAAAAAGGAAGCTGAATCTTTGGAAGCCAAATGACTTCCTAAGATTTTTAGGGTCCTCCGACAGTTTATGGGAATAAGATCTGAAACTCGGGTCACAAAGTCTTAAGAAAATGCTATGCATGTCTTTCTAAAAGTCTGTCACAGAGGTTTATCAAAAGAATATACGGATATGTCTAGAATAGACAATAATACTCAAAAAACAGATTCTCAAATTATGTTGAAAAACTATATACACAAAAAACCAAAGAATACCAGCTTCTTTAAAGCCAACTGATCAATCTGATTAGCTCTGTAACAAAGGTCCCACAGTGTTAGCAGTAGCCACTGGGCAACTTCTCAGAAGCTCATAATTTCTGCTTAAGATTAAACATTTGTTTTTGAAAGATAGCTAATCTATACTAAAAATACTTCAGATGATGGGGATGCAGTCGCTCTTGTCATTCTCACTTTGGAGTTCACCTTTATATATCAGGTCAGCTTTAAACACCACCTTACTGGCAACAAAATTACTTTGTGCTAATAAATTTTGAACAGAAGGGGAAAAATCCCCATTTTTACTAAAATCAGTTTTTGATCAAAACTCATATCTTATCCATGATATTTCTTCTTGCTCCTTACTCCTGATTCTTCCTGTTCCTGGAATTTTTATTTCAAAGATCTCAGGAGCTGGACCTGTCAGTCTTTTCCTGCCCACATCTTCACACCAATTTGCTCTAAACCAAACCTCAGCTGTGAAAGTCTACAACTATTTGATGGAGAAGCATGCCCAAACTTTCCACAAAACAATGCTATGCTCACCATGAGCACCTTTGACTCCATGCATGCTTGGCTGACACACATTTGGAAATATTTGGGTGATAAATCCTCAGTAACTTTATAATGCTTAAATGGTGAACCACCCCCAAGTGGCATATTATTCACTGCCAAAACTGGCTATCAACCAACAGTTGAAATAGAATATGCAAAACAGAAAATTATATGAATGATATAGTGTGAATACTCCACTCTAGTTTTAACTATTACATTAGGTTCAACTTCTCCTTCGCTTTCCAAAAAATCTTTGTTTTCTCTGACCAACTTAATGAGGAAATAAAAGACTAGCTAGTAAAAAACTTTACAGCAGATTTTTAAATTTAAATAACAGATAGAGAAACAGAAACAGGTAATGCCAAATGAGTGTGCATGTACTTGACTAATCACAGTGAAGTCACTAACTTCAGTGGCTGAAGAGGAGGCTGACACATACAGCGTGGTAGCTGCTTCTGTCCATTAGTTAAGAAGGGAAGTCTCAAAGTAACTGTCCACCTCTGGAAAAAAACAGTCTATTGTTTATTTTACTTGAAGAATAGGGTATGAAAGCCAAAGTAACTTTAAATAAACCAAAACAAGAGTTGGTTGGATTAATATTTTTAGGTTTCCTATTTACCTTTATGTACAGTGGTTTTTAAAAGACAGTAACTATTAGCAGAGCTTACCTGCTTTTTTACTAAGTTTGTATAAGAAAGTTTGTCGTGGATCCGAATGGTCTCGACACGTCAATTGCAATAACGAACCAGACTTCTTCCACTTCTGCATAAACCACAGACCTGCATTGTTAGGTACAACATGAGTACAGATCCACAATAAAATATGAAAAGTAATTAAACATAAATAAAATATGTAAAGCCAAAGCCCATACATTTAGCTCCTCATATACTAGCATTTGATTTTTCATGTTAGCATTATCAAGCCCAGAAGCATTTTTCATTTCTTTTATTCATTATTCTTTGCTATCTGCATATGTAATAAAGCGTAAAGAAAATTATTTCCACTAATGTACGTGCCCTTGTAGGAAAAATAAGTACTTACAAAAAGTCAAAATACATTAATGTTAGCCATAAGCTAATTCACAGATTTCAATATTTTACAGAATATTAGAACATTCTGATGTTGAAATATGCAGAACTAAAAACAAAAATGTTACTTCTCAATCTTCTAAAAATAACTCTATAGAATCACTGAATTCATAAATATATAAGAAATTAAATTGAATTCATTAAATATATAAGAACAAAGGAAGTAGAATTTTCTGGGAGGAAAATCATCATTTTCTATAGCTGTTGTACCCTCTTTATTAGTCAATGAGCTAAGCCAACTAGCTAACTGACTTTTCAGAAAATCCTACATTTCTTGCC
This sequence comes from Dromaius novaehollandiae, assembly GCF_036370855.1. Taxonomy (NCBI): domain Eukaryota; kingdom Metazoa; phylum Chordata; class Aves; order Casuariiformes; family Dromaiidae; genus Dromaius; species Dromaius novaehollandiae. The sequence goes on along the minus strand of NC_088100.1, from coordinate 33,084,158 downwards.
AAGCAGAAGAAAAGCAAGCAACCAAGCCTTTTTATTCTCAAGAATGTCTTCATGCATTCATTCAAGCCACTCAGAGAAAGAGTTATCTCCTGCACAGCAATTTATTGAAGGTCATTAATGTATGAATACAAATACAGTAATTTAGACTACAATACCATTATTTATTATCTTAGTATTTTACAAAACCTTAAAAGTCTAAAATGTAGAGGAAGGTTATTGTATGAAAAGGACATTTTGTACAGTCTGCAACTACAAAAGATAAATGCTTCAGAAATACATTTTTTTCAATGAGTATATTCCAGATGATACTTCAATAGCTTTAATCTCAGGTAACTGAAGGTCATTTGCTGGTGATTACATGAATGAGCAAATACCCATGCCTCTCTGTAGCCTGGAATATTGCAATTTGTAGAAGCAAAGTAATGTTAATGCTTTTTGGAAGCTTCTATCAAAAAGGCGGGAGTCAGTTACAGATTAAAATATCTGAATGTAAGTAGCTACAGGTATGCTAAATTAGATACCCTGTAGATGCCTGTAGTGAATCCCACTGTAGATGTCTTGATCTTGAAGTGAACCTTACTCATACTGTATTGAGGGCTAGATACTGTATCATTTCAACCAAATTCAAAAGAGCTCTCATGCTCCTCTACTTCTGTGAACTCTAGCAATAACTCCAATTAGCCAATACATTATGTCAACTCTTTTTAAGCCCAACATATACAAGTTAGCTAGTTTCTGACCCATGATTTTTGTATGGAAGAAAAGTCAGTAAATCATTAATACAGCACTACATAAAATAACTTTCTTCATGTTCTTTAGCGTGTTTTCAACAGTTTAATGAGCATGTTCATATTAAATGAAAATAATCGCTACTCAGTTTGTTCTGAGGCCCATCAAGGTAAGCAGTAACCTCAGAAAAAAGTTTTCATTCTCAGTACTTTATTTAAAAATTTTAGATTATCTGAAAACATTTTCTAATGCTTATTTCAAAAGTCAGCAGTTTCTACAAGTTCTCCTACCGCTATCCTTAGTCTTTAGGACGTGCAGAGAAAAACAGACATTCACAAGGTACACACACGGCTGAAAAACACACGGGAAACTTCAGAGAAATCCAGACTTTTTTCTTAATATCAGAAAAGGTTGTAAGACACTTTTTGAGAGAGGAAATACACCACTGATAGTTCAGAATTCCTTAGTGCATTTTAACTACTTTATCTGCAGACTAAGCATATTAAAGTTCAGCTCATAATAACCTGAGCTCAACACACTAAACCTGGAATTTCTTTAAGGTGTGACAGAAAACCTGGTTCAAGCATACTGGCAAACTCAAGTGTCAGCCATCTCCTGCATCAGTACTTTATTTTTGCAACCCTTCTCTCTCCTTATGACAACAAAGTGAAATGCACACATCCAAGTAAGGCAGACACGTGTAACTTCTGAGTACATTTCAAGGCCAAAATCTCCCCTCAACTTATACCCCCAAAAAATAATGTGTTACCTGTGTTAACAAGAGCACTGCTGTTGTAGAGTGTACCGAGATGTGGTCCGGACAGAGACAGGAAGGTGTGAAGTTTGTTGAGGTAATATTTAAACCGAGGTCTTGTGAGCACTGAACGGATTATTAAATTACCCAGTGAATGTCCGATAAAGCTGTTTAGAAAAAAAAAAAAATAGTATAACAGAATTTGATGCAATTTTTTTTGTTTGTTGTTTTTAATAGTGAAAAATAAAAACTGATGTCATAAAATGCTGAACGAATATAGGAAAAGGAATTAACAAAATGTTGCCACACAAAAGCCTGTATTTTAGGTCATACAGAAAACATAGCTTGTCTGTATCTCCCAAACTGCACAAATTCCTTACAAATGTTCTCAGCTCCTCAGAATTATTTTACACATCATTTTTGAAAAGAGAGTGAAAATGGACAATCTTTCCAGCAACCCCCCCACCCAAGACCAAGATTATTTCTGAGTATTTCCCTTAGCGCGAAGTATTTAGAAAATATTCTGAGATGTGCATGACTGAATAAACTCCTGCTTTGACATGTGATGGCATTCAATATGATAAATGCGTGACAGTTACTAGAATAACCTGCTGGAGAAGGACTCCGAAAGTACTCCTGTGAGGAGGAAGAACATTACTTAACTGACTCCGAATGTTTCAAAGTAGAAGCAACATCTCAAATCTGCTTAGCAACGGGACCAAAAGAAGTGATTAACAGCTTCATCTAGGCAATTGCAAAATATCTGTCTGCAAGGAGTTTATTGCATTTAGTTGTTTCCCTTGTTAATCAGGCTAGGGGGAAGATTGATGGGACTCTATTTAGCTCCATGTATCTATAAGAATAATTATAGCTTGATCTGCGTTGCCTACTGTCATAACACACAAGTCTGTATATAGCACTTCTTTAGCAGGGACACTGCAAAGTAAACCTATTCTAGTTATTAATGCAGTTGGTTATGCTTACAAATCCCTGGTGAGGTAAGGACCACACTATCTTAGACGCTGAGTTAAAAAGTATGTGGTACAGGAGACAGACAAAATTAGAAGGACAAAGTGTCTTTCTACTTTACAAGTGTAATCTCAGGACATGGAGAGAACACATGACCAGCCGAGCATGTGTGGGAAATCTGTGGTAAAACTATTATAGCCAGATCATTTGAGTGCCACAGTCTTATACCTGCAAGATCATCCTTCCAATTTGCTGTATATTACTACATTCTTAAACAAAAATTGCTAAAACAAAGCTAGCAATGTCTATGTAGAATAAAATAGTAACAAAGTATTTGATAGTAACAAAGTATTTGATAGTAACAAAGTATTTGATAGTAACAAAGTATTTGATAGTAACAAAGTATTTGATAGTATAATTTATTCCCAAGAAAGAATTATTAACAGTGAAAATTCCAATGTAAAGCTAAATGGAAAAAGAAAATTCAAACATATTAGGGTACAGAATAGCAGAGTCACCCTAAACTCCTTACCTCTGACATAACTGTATTACTGTGATAGAATAGGGTATTTGTTTCATACCAATATACAGCTTAACCGTAGTCTTTCCAGTCACTTTTACTACTAGATTACCAAAATTGCTGCAATATCAGAAATTCTACACTGCAGCTTGATATCTTTGCCTAACAAATTAGGAATGAAAAATACATATCCTCTGTGTTGTCACACAGTTGCATTAAGAGCGTAACAGTCGTGTATTTGGAAAATAAAATACTGAGTTGCTGACACTCCTGCACACTAAAATTTTAAAATATTCTTCTAGAATACATCATAAAGTATGAGCAAGAAAACTAAACCCATAGATGTTTTTAGACACAAGAAAATGCCCTCGGAAACTGAGTTAGTTTGCCCTGAAGATAATGTTCATCACATAGTTATAGCTCTTGAAAAAGAGAGATTATATTCTAAGAAAGATCTGAACATTAACAGAGATGTTCTCTGACATCTCTCCATCCACTATTTACTCAATGTTATAAAAGAATGAGAAATTCTCATACTGCATCATAACCAAGGAAAATTTCCTAACTGGAAACAAAACAGTGATGATCCATCAATCAACCCTATCATTGCCAGGAATATGGGAACACCTGAACCAAAACTTCAGAAACGTGAAAGACTGCTTTGAGACAAAAAGGTGCTTGCAATTAGCTATGTGAATGTACCTCAAAGATTAAACACTTTTGCTTTTAATTTGTACAGACTTAGCAAAATAACAGATTACTGTAGTATCTGGTGTTCAAATCAGAGGTCTAGGTGAACATGTCATAAGCCTTCAATATTATTTTCTAATAGAGAAAGGTTTAAGGACTTCATCAAATCCAGTGTGAGGAAAAACATGTTTGAAAGTGCAAGAAGAAAACATAACCCATGCTACTCTTTCTTTCAGTTATCTGCAACTGCAAGATGCAGTGATACAGCTCTGCAAAACCAGTGCATTTCTGAACAGCAGGTGGCAATATTACTATCTTTTGAGTATATATATATCACTAATTCAACAAACTAAAAAAAATTGTACTGCTGTATTTATATTTGCTTTATGGCACAAGCTTACCAATTCAGATTATACGGTAAAATTAGACACAGTAAAACCTCATTAGTCTTTTCTAGCAAACAAAAGATCTGGTCCAACTATAAAAATTCACGACAGGAAAAAAAAAAAAGAGCAAGAGCTGTAAAACACAAAAATACTGAAACAACCTTCAGCTCAGCAAGTCTGTAAAGTGCCAATATACCAACGACATATCCTATTACATGCCCTTTTCTTGTATTCTTTCCCTAAATATCTGCCTGTGAGAAACAGCTGACTAAGCTAGACAGAGCTTCGGTCTGACCAGAAAACAGATGTTTTCACGTATGTGTAGCAAAGAATATTTCTCTTTTTGTAAGACAGTAAAAGGATGAAAAAGTTGAATAATCCAACTGAGATGAAAATCCATTACAGCTCAGAAATTTACATAGGATTTTACATGAGGAAGATGGCTTCTGAAACAACGCTGTAAGAGCTTGTAGTTCACTTTCTAGCTACATGACGACCTGGAAAGACTGCCATCCTCAGAGAGGCTCAAAACCTGGATGGATATGACTGAGCAATTTGCTCCAACTTCAAAGCTGGATCTTACTTTAAAGTTATATTTAACTTCGGAGATGCCACTGGCATCTGGAGCTGGACAGATCCAGATGACCTCCAGCCTCCTTCCAACCCAAATTATTCTGTGATTCTTTCACCAACAGTTGTTTTAAATACAATAAACTGCTGTTGGTTTAAACAAAGCTTCCAGTTCTTTCCTCCCACCCATGTTGCACTGAGATTTTTTTCAGACTGCCAAGAAAGCTAATGCCTACGTTGAGTAGTGTACCAATGCATTAACTGGTATTAGCACCTCAGCAGTACCAAAAACATTGATTTATTGAAGCTGACATTATAGTATGGCTCTGTGCTCAGATGGTAAGAGGGAGTGCCTTTTCTTACCTCAGGACAAGAATGTAACCCACTAAATATGATCTCGCCCTTACTTGCGAACGGCACAGGGCTTTGCATTGCCCTGGCAGTGCAGAATCTCAGGACTTCTCTGGCTTGTCTTGGCCTGCGCTGCATTTAGCTCATTTTAGTTGTGGTAATTGTTGAGCAGTCAGGTAACATGTCAGGCCTAAAGTTGTTCTAGTTCCCTTACAGTTTCTAGTAATAGGAGGTAGTTTTTCCTGTGCAGATTGAACAGTTTATGACTAGAAAAAAGTGTGGTGTGGAAGAGCACAGACACAGGTATCATAAGCGTTGGGGATAACAGGAAAAACTGAATAACTGGGAAATAGTGAAAAGAAAGAGTATGTGAGCAGACTGCATTAAAAAAAAGACTTAAGAAAAAACTTCTGAAAGAAATTTATATTAAAATGTAGGAAAATAAATCCAGGCAGGCCCAAGGCCAAGGAGGCAGAACACCCCATTATGAACATCCTTCTCCTCCCGCTGGAGCCCCAGGATGCTGATGACTCTCTGTGACCCTTCCCCTCCCCGTTCTGCTTGAGGAAGACAGACACCATCAATCTTAGGATTCAGATGGCCATTGGAAGCAGAGCATAACACCAGAGAAGATATTAGGTAGGTTTTGTATAACAATTTTAACCATATTAAAAAATGAGATTTTTCTGTATTAATTTGGGCAATGAATTTTAGTATTATTGTAACCGAACTAGTAGTAATTTCTTGTTGCATCTTTGATTAGATTTGTTAAAACATGAACCGGATTAACAACAGATTCTTAGCTCTGCATGCAAGGTGTGTTCCCTTTTGCCCATAGCAAGATTTTGAACATCACAGAGGCACTGAACACATTTTTTTGAGACAATACTGTCCAGTCTTTTTGTCTTATGAATTCATTCTAGGTCTGGAGGCTGATTTGACTCTGCTATTGATGAAGTTCCGTTTGCAAGGACTTGCACAGAGAACACTTCCTTCAGCAGACAAGCAGATTTTGCGAGGAGAAACTAGTATCATTCAGGAGAGCAAAGCTAGCTAGAACAGAGTACACTTTCTCTATATAAAAGGACAGCCAGGATGAGGTAGAAATGCATGCTTGAACACAGGTTTTCCCAAGAGTACTTCTCTGGCTTTCTGGGTCATCCCTTGAAGGACTTGCATATAAGCACATCTCTTTCTGACAGGTCTTTCCTACAGCTACCAGGAAACAGCTGCGGGGTTTGCTGATAGGCATAGCTTTCTCATAAGACAAGCAAAATTTGACAGATGGAGACTTTTGCTTTGTGAAGGCCAAACACAATATAAATCTTGAAAAGAAAAAAAAAAGCTATTTTTTTTCTCCCAAGTGACAAGCAGTTAATAAAACTGAAAAAAATATTTACAAATTAAACATCTGTTGAGACAATATTTAGCAACTCAAAAGAGGCTTCAATTCTCAGATACGAGCAATGAGAAGGTAACAGGTTGGGTCTGGTCATTATAGCCAGAGAGCAGGTCAACATGGTGTGTTACAGAACTCAATACTGAGAGCGCTAATACACTGTTCTGCAAAATACAAACAAAATCACTTTGTGGATTTTTTTTTTTTAATTATTGTTTTAGACAAAATTAACCACATCAAATCCTACCTATCTTAAAATAGAAGCACTTGTTTAAAAAGTGAGATTACATTTAAAATGTGTTAGATGTTTTTTCTAGTTGAGTAAAGCCTAACAAACACAGGACGATGCAGAAACTTGTAGAAATTCTTCAGCTTCATCAACCTCAGACTTAGGGGTGAAAAAAGGAATAGTACTTAAAAAAAATACTTTCCAAGAGTCCCTTCCCAAACCCCATGCCTCAGTCTCCGTATTGTAATGGAGCATCTTGCAGTCCTCTATTAACTCATTCTGTTTCATGAACACCATCTAAGTAGCCCTTAATTGACATATAACAATTAAAAACATTTCTATTTCTTGGTGTCTTATCACATTTTTATTGACCCAGAGAAATGCATGTATATTAACTGATTAGAAATATGTTTTTTTTTTTCCCTTCATCACTGAACATTGTATTTCCCAGAAGTGCTGTTGTAGGAGATGCAACAGTAAACAGTGAGTCAAAAAACATTCCAGATTGATAACTTGAGGTTATCTAAACAAATGGGTAAAGTCGGACTTGAGTCTGCTCCTTGCATCTACCCATGAGCCAACTCCATTAATGCAGCTGAGTTAGTATGGCACCCTGCCCCCAAAGTGTACTCTACTACTCTGAGAAAAATAAATGGGACAGGTATTCCCTAAAAATAACTGAAAAAGGGAACAATAATACACATATTGGGATAAGCCCTCTTTTAAGATGTAAAACATGCTTTCTAGAGGATGAAAAAAATCAGAAAACTTCAAAATAATGAAACTTTTTCCTCATGCAGCTGCCCTTCAAAGTGATAAATTAGATGAAATTTTTCTGTAGGTGTGGCATTACAGACGGTCTGCCATGCCATACTTTGTAAAGAGGCAATGAAGTCAGAAGAAAGCTACTTTAATTTAGAAATAGCACTATTATTATTTCTTTCTACCTTCTCAAAATATTAGTGTTTAACTGCTGAACACTACCAAGCAGGATCTCTGAGGAGGCACAGAACAGCAGCTCCCAGAACGTAATGCTTAAGTCACACTGCCCAAAAGACACTAGCAGGACTAGTTGTGACTATGATACTGTTCATTTTTCTTTCTGCTTGGTATTTTCCTCTCTCCTTCCTTTGTCTTCCTTTCCCCTACTCCTCCCCCTCCATGAATTTCTCTTTCCCGGATGTCTTGTGGCCTGCTGCTGAGCATCACAGTTCAGAACAACACAGGGCTCTAGTTTTAATTTTATTTCTATAAATAGTATAGAACAGATATTACCTGATTTTTGAAAGGGTTAGATTATAAATTTGAATATACTGTATAATTTCATCTAAAAGGCGATCTGTCATGGAATCAAAATCAGCAAAGGTATCATTCTGTAAAATAAAAGAAATAAAAAATAATAACTGTATTTTCTAATGCAGCAATATACATTCTGCATTCAGTCTGAATTCTTATTCCCCACTGTTTTGATCAACAGCACACAAATAAAAGCATTAACTTCAAACAGAAACACTGCAGCTGGTTATTCTCATTTTTTCAGTTTTTTTCTTGTAACATAGAATAAAGAGATAAACATTTTATTGTAAGACTACTTTGTTCTAATATACCAAAACAAATCTCCACATAACAAGCTGTCAGCCTTACTTCTAAGCCTCCCCATACACACAATCTTATCTGTAGAGAAACAGAAGACCAAACTGCATACACAAAACTAAATCACGCTGCCCATGCAATAGAAGTATGAGACAATTGCTATAACATTAGAGAGTCTACATTAGCACTGTTCAATTCAAAACCACCCCCTCTCTAAAACATTACTGCCAATTCATAGCTGCTTCTCTACAATGATTAACAGTAACAAATTAAAAAGAGGTAGGCAGAGAATGCCTACAACTTTTCAACACAAATTCCAAAGGATCTGTGCTAAAATCTGCAGTGTTCAAAATATTCATAAACGATCTGGAAAAGGGAAGAAGGAGAACAAGATGTCAGAGTTTGTCGATAGCACCAAATTGTCCAGGACAGTCGAGTCTAGAGCTGACCAGAATTTCAGAAGCCTCTTATAGTACTGCACAACTGGGTGATAAAATGGCAAGGCTTAGAAACACAACACGATGTCACATGGGAAAAACGGTCCTAAACATATATGCACATAATTATCTATCTCTCCATATATGGGTATATATGTGGGTGTTATGATCAGCTACATTAGGAAATCAAGGGAAGAAAAGAGAATGTCAATACAGTATTTACTAAATCTGTAGTGCATAAGCATCTTAAATGTCCGATCAAATTCTGATCATCCCATCTTTGAAGAGAGGAATTTTGGAAATGGGCAGAAAAGGATATCATAGATGGTCAAAAAACTGTTCCACACCTCTTCCACACGAGAAGGGACTGAAAGGACTAGGTCTCTTCAACTCTCTCCTGGGCAGTAACAAATTATACTTGTTTATAAAATGCTTAATGGAATTGAAATGGAAAATGGGGAAAGATTATTGACTATTTTTTTTTTCCAAAACAAGCTGTAGGGGCGTCAGTTTAAATTTCCTTGTTTGCAACAGAATTAATGCATATGAACTGTGGAATTCATCTCAACTGTGGAAACCAGAAAAAAAAATGCATTAAAAATGTGTATCTATATATACACACGCATATGTGTATAAATAAATAAATAAATATCTCTGAGCCAGGGTCAAGGAGAAAAGTCCATGAGTAGCTATTGGACTCCATGGTCTCAATGGGATTCCCAACTCGGGAAGTTTCAGAACTGCTGACTGCCAAAAACTATGAGGCGACTACACAAGAGCAAGCACGGCTCAGTGCCTGCCCAGCCTGATCTCAAGGCATCTCAGCAGCTATTGCCAGAAATATGCCACTGCGCTAAATGAACCTTTCGCTGGACCCATTAAAGATGCTCTCTGTTCTAACGCTTCCCTGAAGTACATCCAATACAATAAGTAACCCAGAGAAAAAAAAAGAAATATATAAAAATGAGCGTCTTCTATGCTTTTTCAAGTTTACCTTATCTGAAAATAATAAAGTTCACAAAAGTTTAAGACAGAGATAATTTGATATTGATTCAGTGTCATCATGTGGATCTTACAGTACAGTGACAAAAGAAAAGAGCAAGAGACTGATATTTTGTATTTCTCAGATCCTGTGAAATACACATCTCCCTTCTTCCCACGCCAATTTCTACCATTAGCAGCTTGATAGGGAGGGAAAAAAATATTAAAATCAAGGATATTTTATCTATAATTCCAACTAGTATGCTGAGAACTTAGAGGATTTCAGTATACACAACAAAATAGCAGCAACAAATGTTATTCATTACATATCTACCTTCAGTATCGTATTAGGTATTATAATTACTTTAATACAAACTACAAATCAAATCACAGATACTGTGAGGGGACTTATTTGCATAAAATACATTAAAACCATCATTTCCTGCTAAATGCAACAAAAACATACAGAAAGTGGTAAACTGCAAGGCAACAGTGCCATTAAATATGTCTGCAAATGTACACTGTTGACTGCTTTACAAAAATTCTTTTGATGTTGGCAAATACCTGATTCCTCTCGGACATAAGAAAATCTATTCTCCCTCCAGGCAGCCCTAGCTCAATGTAAGTCTTCACTAATCTGAGATCCGCGCTGTTACCTTAAAAGGGAAAACAATCAAGAGTTACATACTGCAAAGTTAACTTGCAATAAAAAGTAAACAGAATACTGAAATAACTTGACTGCACAGCTTTATATTTAAACATAGCTAATGATATTCTCACCCCTAATTAAAATTCAATGAAACTTGGGAAGATAAACAGCCATGTCAAATACAATGCAGAAAAAGTCTGTAAAAGTGACATTCAACTCAGCCACCATTTAAAAAAGTAAGGATTTAGGAAGTCATGTTTGATGATTTTGTCTTAGCACCCAATAGATACCTAGCACTGTGAACATTACATACTTAGAAACCTAATTATTTTTCATCAAAGTCAATTAAAGTACTCTGAGCTAGTTTAAAGAATTTAGTGAAGAGGCAAGGAATAAGGGCACATCAGAAAGCTTTTCGTAGAGTAAAAGTCAAAGTGGACTGTCAACAGATAAAGATACATTAAGAGTGGTACAGAAGACAACTAAAGCTAGTCTAGCTAGCTTCCTGAAGATTCCCCTACATCAATGATCATGAATATCTTTGGAGTTTGTCAAGAAAGAATAGGGACCTTTTCCTCCATCATTCCACATTCATCATCTAAACCACTGTAAGATTACCAAGAAAGGGTACCCAAGGTTCTCATTTAAATCAGCTATTAATAACAGATTTAAATAATAAGGAGAATTCTCCATTTCATAAAAAAATTCTGACTACATGGACTGTTTGAGGGCTTCAAAGACGTGTTTTTAAACAACAGCTTTTACGGATTAAGTTAACTTTTGTATCAACTCTTGGCACACAATGGCACCTGAACATTTATGCTAATAAGGAGGAATATTTCTGAGTTCAATGTTAAAAGTGCTTAACAATGGGTGCTTTCTGCCCAGAGGCAGAAAGAAAAGCTGTATTTTTAAATTTGCTTTTAAATTAGGAATTCAAAAGATGAACAAGAAAGTCCTGCAAAGTCGGTCCAGTCCAATATTCTATGTACTCCTCTGTTGTGTTTCCTTATGTTGTTCATTTAAGAAGCTTCACAAAAAGAAACAAAAAGGTTGATGGTAGAAAGCTATGAAAAAATCTAACCAGAGGGGATATCACTTCTTAGCATGCATGTATGCTTTAAGCTAAAAGCAGATGAATACATTCAAGCTGTTTAAATTTTTCCATCTTCTTTCATTTAGAAAGGGATTTTCTCATTTCTACCACAGCACTCTCTCCATCCTTGGAGATATTTAAAACTCAACTGGACATTGTCCTGGGCAGCCTGCTCCAGTGGCCCCAGCTTTGAGCAGGGTGGCTGGACTAGACTGATAGCCAGAGTCCCCACCAACCTCAACCAGTCTGCGATTCTATGACACAGTGATCTAATGTAAAACCTAATAGTTGACTACAGCAATGTCTCATTTTGCATGTAAAATTTTCCTCATAATAAGATACACACACTGTATTTTCCTTGACAACGTAACATTACAAATTCTAACCAAAACTGTATTGTTATTATCTCTGGTCTATTACCAGAGTACAGGCAAATATCTGTATTTCATAAAAACTGGAAGATGTATCTAATTTGAACTAGGATATAAACTGAGTTTATGTGCATGGAAGTTTTGAAGAGAAATGTCACATAAAATTCTTAATTTAATTTAAATGATTTCATGGAATAAATTGTTATAGGCAGCCTTACAAAGTCAGGTTCCCATTTCCTTCTAGAGAACCTACTTCAGCAAGGTTTAGCTCAGAGTTCAAATGACATAAGCTAAACTTGACTGGTAATCTGAACTAATATCTCATTCAGTATCAGCTTTCCCTGCATACCATCTAGGCCATGGACGCAGACTATAAGATGTATTCCATCTTCTGAACAGTCATCCTCTTCCATACTAAAATAAGGTGTTGAAGAAGCCAGTTTGAAAACATCACTATACATAAATCCAGGAAGTTTAAGTTGCTTCAATTCTTCTTTAGCCTGGAGGAAACTGGAACAGAACAATATTTACAATAAAACACTTACTATACCACTGGCAGACAAATGTAGGGTCTCCTAGGGTAGAGTTTTCTACTATCTTTTTACTTTTGCATTCTATTTAATTGGTATGAAGAAAAAAAATTGTCAAATTACTATCGTCACAAAATAAGTCAGTTCCTCAAAATATTTTTTCATTTCGGCTTCCTGAAGAACCTTTTCTCCTTTAATTAAATCCATGCCTCAAGCTCCACTCTCTTATCCTTTGAAGATCTCTGCAAACTGTGAAGTATTTCTGAAGCTACTGAAGATTTTGATTTAGTTCTGGTCTTCAGCAGCAACAGCTTTGCTTAAATGCAATGCTAACAAAATTACACGAATTATAACATGATCTGAGATCAAGGCAAAGATTTCCACTCTCTTTTGATAACTCCTGCCAAACCTGAAACTTATTTTCTAGGTCAGCAGGGAGCTGGAGACAATGCTGTAATTGCTCTCCAGAAAGTCCTTCTGATAGACTGAACAACTGATATTTACTTCAAAAGAAACCAGATCCAGACCTCTGGTCTTTTACATATCATGTGAGGGCTTACACTAAACAGTCACAAATAGCTGAGCTCCCCACATGCTAGGAGTTCCTTGCATTCCTCCCTTCTTTCCCCTCCCCAGAGTTTCTTTGTGTAGGACCTTCCTACGTAATTAACCATATTTCAGAGTTTCTTTGCAACACTTTTTTCTTTGCAACACAGTTTTGTTTCATGCCCAAAGTACCATGCTTCCTTATGTCCTTTCCCCCTTTATTTCATCTGTTCTGCACGATCCCTCACAGTGTCACCCTGTATCTCATCCTCCTCAGCCTCCCCAGTCTTGTCTTCCTCCCATTCTACTCTTCCTTCTCTGTTTTCCCAGATTTTTCTTTAGTTCATTCCTCATTAACTGGCAAAAGCCAGTCAGTTAGCCTCCATAAAGTCAACTTAAACAGGTCTCATTGCTATCTGTTGGTTTTAACACTCTGCAGCAGAGGTTACCAGTCTGTATTCAAGGAATGTTTTATGAACCAAATGTATCAAAATTAGTTCTCTAAGGCAGCTCCTGCCCCCAGGAATTCCAGTTATCCCACACTCCAGGAGACTCTGCTTTTCCCAAGGCTAAGTCCCTGATTTTATTACCACCAAGTTCCCCCTTTCTTTCAGTGTTACAAAACACCCTAAATAGTCTCTGCTTTTCATCCCTCCTATTCCAGGCCACTATCCACCCTCTGCTTCCCATTTTTCATAATTTCAGAAGCTATTTCTGTCCTCTCACTTCTATTCTTGTTTTCTTCCACCACCACTAGATTCTTGCTCCTGTTCTCAGCTGTTTCCCACAAGCTCTCTTGTCTTCCTCTCTCTTCTGTCTGCTTAGTATTCTCCTCATTTCTCTCTGCAAAGTTTTCTTCTTTCTGATAGCAACATGTTAATTCCATTGCAAAACAGTAAATTGCTGCTTCCCATGTTCAGTTAGCAGTAGGGGGTATCAAGAGAAATGCCTCAGTTTGCAATAAGAGGAGGAACAATCTGGAAACCTTGATGTTGCTCTAAATTTAGCTTTTCTGGTATCCAAACTGCAGTGTAATTGGGAGTACCATGGTCTTTCAGGTATTAAATTTTGGATATTTAAGACTAAAAAATAAGGCCATGAACTTGGCCAGTATCACACACAGCTTCGCTTAACCAATTGGAATGGACAACAAGTTATAGGGCTTTTTTGCTTTTTTGTTTTTAAAAATCAAAGCATGTTTTCCTGTACCTACTATTTCAACTGTTTCTATTTCACAAAACATCATTTTTATACTCAGTAGCTATTACTACATCACTTTTTGGCTGAATACTTATTTTTAAAAAAGAACATACTAGAGAAACAAAAAATTTCTATTTTGCTTGAAGTTTGTCAAACCGCATGAAATTACAGAGTAACAGATGAAAGGAATTCTGTGCTAACACTTTCTATCTGAACATCTAAAACATGATACAGCTGAAGCGTGCAGGATCTACAAGCCACAATTCTGGGTGCACTTTGGAGTCTAACCACGCTTCTTTTTAACATCATTTCTGAATGTAAATAAACTTTGTTTTAAAACAGTCACTTACGCCAGCATTTGAGGCTTTGGGGAGCTTTCATACCAGGAAACAGATGAAGCTGAGCTGTAGGATGTGCTGCCTGGCTGCTGCGTAATTGCATCAGATTTAGTCCTTGACGAACAGGTAACATTGCAAGGAGAGTCTCTCAGAGCAGAAGGAAAAGACAGGCAACCAGGCGTACAGACAGGAGGCACAGTTATCCCATCTCTCAGATGCCCACTGTCAGTCCTTTCAGATCTTAGAGCTCTCTCTTCCGCAAAACCACAATCCTGCTCTGGGTCAGCGCTGGAAGCTCCATCTAAAATACTATAGTCCGTTTCTTCATAATACCCGTTTTCAATCATTTCCTGATCCTCCTCGTCTTCCTCATCTTGTTGCGAAGAGCAAATCGTCTGTTTTTCATATGTTTCCCTTTGAGGGCTAACAGGATCACTGTTGTCCATTGGCCAAATATCTGAAATATCTGTGCTGCTTCGAGAGCCAAAATAGTTTTCTACAAGCCCTTGCTTTACTATATCAGTACTACTGGTTGGAGAAAGATTATCTGTACCAGTTTCACCTTTAGCTATTAACAATTCCTCAGCTGTGTCCTTTAATTCTAAAGTTTCATTATGATTTCCTTCATTGGTTTTTTCAACCTCACGCTCAGCATTTATGGATGAACAACCCGACACAACAGATGGCTCTCCCGTATAAGTAATTTCCAAATGCAATTTAGCTGTTTCTTCTGCAGTGTTCTGATGCTTTTCAAGGTCCTGAGAGTCTTTAGAAGTTGTGCCAATGCTTGCCTGTGGGCCGTAACTTTTCATATCAGTAGCTGTATCTTCATCTGAAACAACTAAGCGTAAAAGATCTTTTGTGCCTGAATGTGAGGAATGTATAGACAGAGTTTCATTATCTGAATGCCCTGAAAATACAACACACTGTTGCTGCAAATTGGTATTTGATTTTTTATTGTCATCCCATTTTGGTAAGTCAATTGCTCCAAGATCCAATACAGTTTTGCTGTCACTTAGCTGGCATTCAGGTACAATAGATATCTTTGAATTTTCATCAGGTGACAGCTCATCATCATCTGAAGGCAGAGAATTTATGGATGTCAAGGATGATTGTATTTCACTTACAGCACTGGTACTCTCAGTACAATGGCTTTCTATTGCATTTTTTACAGCATAGTCCGGTTTTAGTAAAAGCTGAGGAAATAATCTCTCACTGCTGTATGCACTTTGCCCTTGAACATTTTCAAAAACCTGATCAGGGTTGGGGTGAGTTGCAAAAGAGCTTGGTTCGCTTTCTACACCTGAATCTGAAAACCTAGAAGAGGCATGTGTCACACTAACATCTGGTAATTTAGTCATGTCTCCACTCACAGCAATTTGAGTTTCTTTTGTAGAAAGAGCAGGCTGATAACTTCTTACTCTTGTCGAGACATCACTGGTATGTTGGAAATTTCTTTCGTGGATATCTTCCTTCTCAAATACTTGTTCTTGTTCTCCTGAGTTCAGTTTATTTCCAGATTCTGAAGCCTGAATATTGGGTGTCTGCAAATTCTCTCCTTGCACTCCATCTTGTGGAAACTCTGCCCATGATCCAATGTGAACAGTTACTTTCTCCCCTTCATAGGGATTCTTATCACTTGGTTTGACCTCAATTGTCCTGACGCCCGATGAAGCTGGCTGACCTTCATGACAACCGTCAAGTGTACCTCCAGGCTGCAGAGCACTATCTGCTTCCGTAATTCCAGGACCTGCCTGGGAGATATTAAGTCCACCAAAAATAGCCACATTTGCACAGTAAGAACTCACTGGGCTACCCTGACTTGGTTGAACACTTTCAATCTTGGCAGTCTTCTGCTCAGTTCTAGATGGCAAACACATAAGTTCTGTTTGACTTATTTGCCTGGTGCAGGTTTTTGTATCGCAAGGAAATCCACCTAACATAGGGTCCAGCCCTTCAGTAGCATTACATGAAGGCCTGCCTTCTGAGCTTCTAGAGGCATCTTCCAACGCTGCACTTCTCAAGCATTTGTAGCCTACTAAGACCACAGAGTCTTTAGAGTTCTGCTTCACAATTTTTTTTGTGTTTTCAGGTTTCATTGTTTTCATAAGCTTAGTAACCTTAACTTTGGATTTATTTGCATCTTCATTTTTCCCTTTCAAAGATTTTGTTAGCAGCTTTTCAGTTTCTGAATGCCAAAGGTTGGAGGCACCTGCAGGTCTTACTTTCAATTCTGGGCTAGTAAAACCAGCTACAAAACCTTCTTCAGCCTCAAATTTGTCCAGTTTATTGGACTCTGACCTTGGAAGATTCTGAACTATCAACCAGGGAACATCCAGATCTTTTATCAAAAAAAAAAAAAAAAAAAAAAAAAAAAAAAAGTATTGTTTACAACAGGATTATGCAAGTAACTGAAGCTATAAAATATTACTAATTATAGAACTTTACAAATCCTCAAAACCAGAGAAACATTTCCCAGAAAATTAATATACTCTGTCACAGTCAGGAAGAAATATAAAGAAACACAATTTTTTCATCATTTTTGCTCATTTCTCCAAAGAGAAAATTGCAGCGAGGTTTGTTTACCTTCAGTAATTGAATCTAAATACCGATCTTCAAAGATTATAGGTAAGGAGTTCATATCTCCATCTAGTTCACTGCATTCAATAGGGAGGGGTGGAAGAGAACTGCAGAAGGAAGTATTTTTGATAGCTGCACACATTTGTAGATGACTTTGAGCGCTGAAAGAAAGAAAGGAGTAGATCTTCATTAAAAAACTTCAAATGCGTATCTAGAGCATTTTCTCTTGAATTTGTTACATAAACATTTCTACAAGATAGTATTTTTACACAGCATAAACTACAGAATAAATACTGCTAGGTGCTACATATGGTGTACTTCAAAAGGCTACTCACTGTAGTTCTTGATAGGCAAGGGCAGCTTGCCTAGGATGCTCAAGACAAAAGAATGCTTCTGCAAATCTGCGCACCTGCAAGATCCAAATAAAGTAAGAGCTGATTTTATATTACAATAATTATCCAAAATTCAGCAGCATTCTCACACCGTGATGTTATTAACTTGTGCAGATCACACAGACAGTTATTTTTTTTATAAATGCCCAGTCCAGCTGTGTGGGGGAGTAGGTGCCATGGACAAGGCCAGCAACTGAAAAGAGAATTTTAACTTATGCCCCGGATGACTGAGGGGAGCTACATTAGACTCAATTGCCTGCTGAAAACTCAATTATAAAGAAACAAATCATCCAAACAAGACTCATCTGGAACACTAACACGCAAAAATATTAAGAGGAATTCAATCAAAGGAAATGAAATCACTGTTCGGTGGACACTTCTGAATGTGCTTGAGGATTATCTTCAGAAGGAGAAACCCATTTTAGATATTCTCCAGTCCCAGAGTACCGAGAAGTATGTGTTTCAAACTTCCCATGAATACTTTCTAGCCCACAAGTACACTCTAAGGCAAATCTTTCACTGTAAAGATTTCAGCTGCAATTGATAAAGACAATAACAAAATAAAAGCTAATTACAAGAGCTGTATTCAAGACTTAACTATATGTCCAGGGTTAACAAACTAACAATATTAAAATGGTATCTTACAACATAGAAGAGCATATTCTTATCTAATATATAATGATGAAATACGAGAGTGTGAATTATACAGTAATTACCACAAGTAAAAAAAATAATAATGAAATATATTGAAAATACAGTATCTAGAAAAATCAAAAGCTAAGTTTTGCAAGATTGGGTTTCGTACATTTCAAATATTACATAATATTAATTAATCTGAATGCATTTTTCAGAACTTTTATTTAACTTCCTCACTATCTGTCCAAAACATGCAATTTAACACATTATGGCAACAGCCTTTACCTTATTTGCTGTAATAAGATATACACAAAAGAATGTGCTGTACAGTAGCTGTAGGCAACTGCTTATGCTTTAACTTAAGCATAAACATCAATTTGTTTATATAAATTAAAACAAAATTTCCAGCCCATCTAGAGAACCGCATACGTATCTAGTCTACTTAACCAATCATTTATTTACCAACCACTTCTTGGCCCTATACTCCTTTATTTCCTTGATGTAATCTGAGTCTTCCTCTTAAATTACCTAGCTTCCCGGGCGGGAGCGAGTGCGAGGTGGCGCCGTACCCCACGGGCAGGCATCAGACCCCGGCAGCTCCCCAGGCTCAGTCAGGGCCGCAAAAGCAGAGCTGCACACAGTAGCTGGCTGCATCCTCAGCACAGACACGGCACCAGGCAGATCCTGTGCGTTAAGTGGCAAACACGAAATTTCACGGACTAAGTTTATTTTTGTTCAAAGATAAAGAATTGCCAAGCAGTGATTGAAAGCTCCTCCTCCTCATAAATCGCTACAGAATACTTTTAGAGGGAGTACACTACTTGGATGAAGTTTTATGTTTTGTAGCTTCCACCTTTTCTTCTTTTTTTTTTTTAAAAAAGAAAAACTGTGAAAAAAATTCTCCAAAAAGCTTCAAGCCCTTCAATCTCAACCTTACAGAATCCAATTTATTGTATTATATGAAATTAACCTCAGTGAGAACATCACCTATGAAAAGCCTTGGACAATATTTCAATGTTTTAAAGTAAAAGGAAGTAGAAGAAAACATTAAATTGGATACTTCCTTGTAAAGACAACTTCCAATCTCAGCAGTGACCAAACATGCACACACAAACAGCAAAAAGACCTATGTACCTCCCTTCAGATATTATGCTAGATGTTTATGTGTACACAAGTTGGGCTGGAATCAGAGCACCCCTAAGCACTCCTCTGTGTTTTCCCAACTGGTACATTAAACAGGCATCTATCTTCTAAAAAAATAATTTAGTCACAACTAACCCTTCCCCTTCCCCCAAGAAAGGGACAACATTCCTTCTACAGACGCTCACTGTTTCAAAATTAGATTTTCAAAGCAATTGATCATTATGATGACTGGCTGTCATCCTAAATAACTTAAAAAATAATTAAGAGATCTTAATCAATTGTGTAACAGGAAATAAAATAAGAACAGGAATATTTCCCAATCAGTAGATGTTTCTGTAATCCTACACGAAGAACAGAGCATAAAACTGCTTCTCAGCAGGAAAGTGGGATGGGTTTAAATTTAGCTGCAGTCAGTCACTTCATCACGTAAAGTAACGGGAATTATACGGAGAACAGATCTTTACAATTCTGCCATTGACTGTCTAGAAAAGAAAAGGAATGTTCTTTTTTGTTTGCTGTTAATGCTATTCATAACTGTTCAAACAATTCCAGTACTTTGGGCAAAAATCCGATTACCAGCTCCAGCGAGCTCTCAGTACAACAGCAAAGGCACAACGCTAGCTGAAAGCAAGCTTCAGGACTGCTCCAAATGCCCAGAAAAATCAATACCATAAAGGGAAAAAAAGCAGTACACTTTTTTAGGACTTGTCAAACTGAAAGGAATGATTTGGAATATCATGCTCACACCTACCAGAAGATGTCACTATGGAACAAATATCTCACACGAGCTAATTTAGCGTGCCAACTTTTTGTAATATTTAAAATAACATACCTCCGTTTTTTCTATAAAATTTAGTTGAAAACGTTATTATTAGGGGGATATTATAGATGACAGATGTTCCAGCAGGCCTAAAATTTCCCACCTTTTTTATGTAGCAATTAAAATCAGGTATAACGTTTTATAGAGGAGACGTATTCAAAGTGATTGTAAGGTATTTAAAATAAACTATTTCATTATAACCTTATTTTCTAGCAACATTCCAGGAAAAACAGCTGTTTTATAAGCATCTATAATCAATGCACAGGGGGTGAAAGTCATTTGACCAAATGCTGATGACAGGCACTTCTAGGGAGCTACTTTCCTATAAACACCTAAACCAGGCAGATGAATGTGTTCTGGAAACATCCATTTCTCTTAGATCAATACAAGACTTTCCCAGGGAGAATTTCCTGTAGAAAGCATAGACTATTACTGTTGTAAGATGAAATGGTGAAATTAAGAGACATTTAGCATCCAGTAGAGAATACAACAGAGAACCTACCTTTAGGTAGATAACGTAATACAAAGTAACTGCAGAACTCACTAAAAAATCGCTAATAGACACTTCTTTTTCAAAAATAAAGTAAGATCAACTTTTTCAGTTATAACAAGGGTCACTTTTGAACCCAGAGGTATTTAGAAATTTAAGAGACTCAGCATTCTTCAATAGCAAGACACCCTGAGGGCTACGAAGATTCCTCGACCCCACACCATTATACCATGAGTGCGGATTCATATCTCCAGAAAAGAATATCTCTACAGCTTTGATTAAAGAATAAATATGTTTTTTTAAGTGACAGATAATAAATTAAGAGGGCACAAAAGCAATTGGAAGAGGAAAAAATGCAGGCATGAAACCAAATGACACTTTCCTTTAAGGGGAGGGAGGGAGGGAGGAAGGGACCTTTATTTTACGAAAACTGGAAGGCATCAAGGAAATACTTTTGATATGCAGAATACCTCAACTCACTCAGTGTAATTACCTACTTTGATTTATATTCCGTAAAATAAGTGCAGTGAAATTCAATTTTTAAGGTATTTGAGAGCTAGAGAGATTGAATTAAATCAGAGCTCTTAAAAAGAATCACTTTTAAGAAACTATGCACACATCATTACCCAATGTATTTTATATTTTAACACCAGGACCAGCAAAAATAAGAATAGTAAAGCTTGCCCTTGCTTATTAAATACGTATTTGTAAAAACACTAACATAGCAACAGCTGAATGCAGGCTCAGGTTAACTGAAATTGTTTTCTCCTTTTATAGCTTCTACCAGAATTAACTTGAAGGATTCCTGAATTTATATGAACAGCATGTAATGATAGATAGATGGACATTAGAATGATCACAGGTTCTTACTGCTAACATGTCCAACCTAACAAATCAATCTTCCTGAAAAATTTCATTTATCCTCCAGATTCAGCCACAAAACCCTCATTAACAATGTGGTTTATCAAGTCTTTATAAAAGACCACGGTCCATTCTCGTCAGAATCTAAAAAGAGAAAGGTTTTTGATGCGAGTGACAGAAATGCAGGTTAAACCAGTCAAATCTTTGAGAACTAAAACCTTAAAATAGACTTTAGACTGTGACAATTAAAATATTTAAAGCACTGATGGCATGTATTTTCATTAACTAGACCAAGTAACAAGCTCTCTGAAAACAGTTTTATAAGAAGAGCTTTCAGATAACCTCTTAATAGGACCTTTTCTATACTGCGTTGCGATAAATGCATGGGTTATGATCTCAGACAGTAAAGATGCCAGGCCAGCTGAAATCCAAGTTGTGCATTTTGGGTCTTTTTTGTTCTTTTTTGCTTTAATGAATCCTACTCTCTGAAAATTTTAAAATGTCAGGTTTGTTCAAATCCTTGATAACAAAAGAGGGGAAGAAAAGTATTTATTAGGGGATGAGGGCACAGCTTTAGCTAATACTTGAAAATAGTTCACTCTGAGAATCAGCACTGCTGTGATTTTGCCTACAGAAAGCCCACAGCAACTGTATATACATAAATAGATCAACTCTCTGTGTGCAGTTACTCACCACATGTATGTATGTATGTATGTACGCTCACATCTCAGATCATGTCTGATTTTAAAATCCTGTTTAAGAGTCCCTTCACAGCTTATGAATGTCATAAATTTTTGACTCGGAAGAAAAAGATACTTCATTTCATAACTTGAGTGGATAGTCTACATGTAGCAGGGAAGTAAAATGGGCAAGCATTAGGCATGGTTCCTGAATAAAAATATATCATTCTACACAAATAAGTCTTGTGCCACAGCCTACACTTTGCCTTCTGAACTGCATTTCTTATTCAAAAGTTCAATGAATTGGTTTGTATTTTATGTATTATATTCCAAGAATAAGCTCTGTTTGGAATCTCATCTTGATACACATTTCCATAACAACGTGTCATGCCCTTTTTAATGCCAGAGTCAATACTCACTCTTAACGTGTGATGCTCCTGTGCAAGCAATGCTGTGACTTCCTCTTGTAAGGTAATGACCTCCAGAAATTGCCCCCAGAGAGCCATTAGGAGTGAGCAAAGCTGAGCAAGATTCATATTTATAAGTTCTGCCAGTTCATCAGGATTTTCCATTTTCTGAAATTTGGAAAAAGCATTTATTTACACAATTGCTGCCCATAATGTACAGACACAATCAAAAAAATACTTCACCTCAGTAAGAATTTTAATTAAAAAAAATCGGATTGTTTTGTCTAAATATCAGAATTGGATTATTTATGTTACAACACTAACAGAATACTTTGTGTTGCTTTAAATATTATCCACTTGTCTTTTAGAATTAGGACTCATGATTGTAAATTAAAATAACAATTCAGTTTACAGCAACCATAAGTATGAGTTGCAACCATTATATTTTCTAACATTCAAAACTATAGTGTGACTGAAAAGAACAGGCAACAGGAATTAGAAAACAGACAACGAATACAAAACATATCAGTCACAATTCGATGCAATCTTAAAAGCATTATTTTAAAAAAGAGACATTTCCATTTCAGAATAGTCACAACTGACTATAACATTTATATGGACCTACACAACCAGACTGCACTATCTATCTATGTCTACACACACTTTAAACGCCCTTAGGAACCAGTGTTATACCACAGGCTTTTTAGAACCAGATCACGCAAAGATAAATTCAGGGTGAAAGAAGTTTTTCCTCTTTTAACAATGTACTGCAACCCTGGGATATAGTTCCATGTAGGTCAGTGGTGGACTGCTAGGCATATATTCCCTGCCATTTTAGAAAAATGTAATTTTTCAGAAAGTAATTGCAGGCATATAAAACACTGACACAAAAGGTTTTAAAGTAAAGATAGCAAAGACCCAACTTCAGCAATACTGAAGAGGAAGCAGCAAAAAGGATTACAAATACTGAGACACCAACTTATTCGGAGAGAATGGAAATAAGAGGGGGAGGAACTTTTGAGGAGAACTGCATAAAAGGAGGGAGGGAGAAAAATGAAAAGAATTAAACATACCTTAGCAAGCTAAGGGAGGAACTAAGGAAAAAACTGATCATAGGCACTGAAAAAATTCACAGAGGCTATGTAAATATCAAAAGCTTGCAACATGTGAAGTAAGATTATTAGTTGCCGCAGACAGCTAACTGTGCTGGCGCTGCCTCCAATTATACAAACGATACCCTTGTTAAGCCAGTATCTCATTTCCTTGCAATTATACTGCTGCTCCCGAAATGGAAGGCGAGCCTACTACCCTGCAAAAGCTGGGCAGGCGGCCCGCGCCGTAACGGAGCATGGACCGTCTTCCTTCGAGACACTTCCGAAACTTCCGCTTTAGCCTCGGCTGTGACGAGGCAATTAGCTATTCAGCTGAGGCTACTTCTCACTGATACACGTGAAGGAGAGCACTAGGGAGAAAAACGTGAGAAAACCAAGGCAGACGCTATTTCCTTGGGACTGCAGAGAGAAGACGGCAAGGAGACAGCATGAGGACAAGTCCCTCCTGAACAGGGGGCGACACGCTCAGGGAAACCGCTCATGCACAACTCGCTGCTACTGCTTGATTTTACAACATTGTTACAGGATACCATCAAATAGGATACCATCAAAAAGGAGGAATTGAAATTATGAATGCAGAAAATTCAAAGTGTGATTTTAATACAGTGCTACTGCTGACATGACAAGATACCAAGTGAACAGTTAAGTTCTGGAGTTGAGCAATTTTTCTTTGAACGAGGAACAGCTGAACGAAACGTTGGCAAAAAAACTAATAGGAAGTTATCACTGAAACCAGCAGTTTATTGCCAAGTAACATATGAAATCAGCATAGTCTAATTTTATAGTTATTTCACTTCTGCAACAAATGAAGAAAATAGTACCTTTACTTCTTCACACAACTCTGTGAGACGAACTTCTACATCTATGTTCTCTGAAAAGATGAGAAATGCACACACATGAAAAATGTATTTCCCATGTTGCAGAGTAAAAACAGTTATCTCAAACAATAATTTAAACACACATTAGAAAGAAGAGACCATCAAATAAAAATTGATGCCATGGTAAGTACAACAATCAACTTGAAATCATGTAAATTTTAAACTCCAGTTAAAATTATTCCTTATTAATTGCTGAGGTTGAGGACAAAACACAATTAACTAAAATCAGGTCTTATTTACCTGATTTGTAAGCTAAACACAGTTAACTAAAATCAGCTTTTATTTACCTGATTTGTAAGCTAAGCTACCTACATGCATAAAAATACAGTTGTTTAATTGTCTGAGGAATTATATTTTGGTCAAAAACTATTCTTTAAGTAATACTGAGATAAAGAAAGGATGATTAAGAATAATTTAATCTTCTATAGTATGGCAGCTTAAACTGGATCGCAACCTTGAAAGACTTATTTATAAAAAAAAAAAAATTGATTTCTTCTTTCGCATAGAATGTTCTGCTTGTTAACCATTCCGATTCTACTCCAGCGACTCCAATCAATCAATTAAACAATAATTTAGGACTATGATTTGATTTCCTTCTTTACCTGAGGTACCAGTAACAAAACAGCAATTTATAACCCCTAAAACTGTTTGTGACAAATATTTATATTTAAATTCATTTTTGAAACACAGTATTAAGGAAAAAAAACCCACAATATTTCTTGAAAACATACACACAAACAAAACATGCTTCCAATCCCATGATAAAAAAAAAAAAAAAGGATATGGATAATAAACTTAAGTTTATAAAATGGCAACAGTGTTTTTACTCAATTTACCTTTGAATGATACCACCTAGATTTGGTGAATACGTATTGATTTTCAAATAATTGCATCTATTATACTCAGTGCCATTATACTTGCTACCAAACAAATTAACTCACATAAAGTTCTGAGAAAACATGCAACTTGCAGAAACGCATGAAGTGCTCAGAAACAAGATTAGAAATGTTTCTGAAAGATATTGCATAAACCTGTTAGCTAAATAGTACTTGAAGATAATTATTCTGAAAATACATGAAAACTGTTTAAGACACAATACTTTGGTTGTGTTTGTGGCTGCACAAATTTTGTCATTAGTGAAAAAAATCACATGGCTTATTTACTAGGCCCAATACTGAATATTTATCTCCACTGTCACACTGCAGTTGGTAATAGCTTCTGAACAACAGTTAAAACTCTGAGGTCTAAAATTGTTATGGAAAACCCAAAACTACAATGTTCTCAATAAAAATGACAGAATACAGACAACACAAGGTAAAAGGTGAAGGGAAGTTAAATGTTAACATTCTATAGCAGTAATGTTCATCCACCAAACACGTGATGTAATTTTGCTGGCTCTGTTTCTTTAAACAAAAACAAAACGCAGATATACATGATCAGGCCCGTGACCTTCTACGAGTTTGAACTGCCATTTTATTCTCTCCCATCATAAACTGCCTCGTGCTTAAACAGCACCATTTTTCGGCCAACATCAGAGTAATAGTGACACTCTCCAAAGGGAGAATTGCCCATTTAGACATGGACAGCTGCAACTGAGGCCTTGAGAAGGTCTCAGGCAGTGTTTGGGAGCAGAAAGATTTGAGATATCAGAGGCAACCTGAAAGATTTTGCAGGGGCAGAAATATTAGTCTCTTATTATTTAGAAAGTTGAGTCTACAATGAAACTACCTTTTTTAGCTGGCTATTTAAATGGCGACAACTGACTAAACTCTTCAATCATTTCTATTTAGTAAAATAGGACAACAAAAATACAACAACACTAAACCAAGAAAACAGTAGTAATTTCTCATTTCACTATCTATATTCAGCATAGACATAAGTAGCTCAACTCCACAAACTTTAAAGTTCAACACACTTTCACTATGGCTGAATATAGAGGATTTTTTTCTCCTGTTTACATATAAAAATATTTTATATCATTAACAAAGATCTGAGGGGTTATATCACCTGCTTTGAAAACATACCTAGGTAGGCGTCTCTCTGGGTTCGTGGATATTTTCTTCTGAGGAGGCGTTCATAAAGGACCTGCATGCTGGCCTTGGCTAGTTATAGGGATTGCACACACATGACTAGTTACTAACCTCCTTTTTTCATCTGTGATTTATTATTTGTCTTAAAGTTAGTATTAAAAAAAGCTTATTCCTAGCCTAGCAATTAGTGCAGTTAGATCAGTATATTAAAGCATATAATTTTAGTGTGGTTTCTAGATTAGATATTATTCATGATGTACATTATGCTCACTTGTTTTCCTGTTAATTTCCTGAAACCAGTAACACTTAAATGCTCAGTTAAAGTTACTCAGTTCTTTGCACATGCTTCTGCAAAATCACTGTGTTTTCTTACAAGTATACGATAGTTTAAAATGAGTTGAAATGTACATCATAAAATCTTAAAACCAAGAGGTGATGATTCTGAGATTTAAATAGGATTTGAGATTCCCTTCCCCAAAATCCATTTAAATTTTATGTATAAGACTTCCACAATAGAATAACTCATTTATTTTAAAAACTAAAGATAAATACAAAGGACAACAATTATGTACTTTGTGAAGTCCAGAGTGCTTCAATTTCTTTGCGTACATTACAGAACACAGCTTTTTTTTTTTCCTTTTTTCATTGCTGATGGATTTTAAAGGAAGTACTGTTAATAATGATAAGCATTGGTTATTTGTCATGAGCAAAAGGTGAGCAATAATAGCGTAATTAATATTTATATTATTAGTTCCTTTTGTTATATTAACTGTCCCAACCAACATACATACAATATAACTGAAATAAATGAAAAAAGATTCATAAATAAGAAAATAAATTACAGCTGCAATTGAAAAGATTTTGAAAAAAAAATAAAAAATGAACCGTCAGCAAAATACGTACAATGTATGTCGAATGTAATTACAAATTCTCACATCTCTCAATCTATTGTTCAAACTTTCATTTCCTGAAGGTAAGCTAACATACTCACAGAAATCACTAAAGGTCTGACTCAAGTTCCACTGGAGCTTATGAAAATCTTTTTGTTGACTTCAGTAAGGTTTGAAGGGTACCACCTAGCTATGAAATTCAATTACTTGCTTCTTTCTATTATATATATTTTGTAAGAATGTTTTACAGAATGTAAGGTCCTATCTGAAACATTTAAATAGCAAGATTTAGTCTAAGCCTACCCTTATAACGACAATAAGACCAACAGATACCATTTGGCAAAAGGCTGATTTTGTCACTAAATGCGAAACTAAGAGTTGAGTCATTCATATAACAGGGCATTCCCTCCCCTCCATATCAAGATTAGGACAACTGACAAAAATATTCTTTGCACCATGACTGTAGCAGGATTTTTGCTTCTATAAAGAAAAAGCCTCAGTTTCCGCATTAGTGGTACGTGCAATTTATGCATAGAGTTTTAGCACCCTTCCTCCAAAAATCCCATCCCGAAAATTGCTTTGCATTTTCGAATATATACGTAAAACAGTCTGTTTTAATCAGTAACTGGCTGCCATGTCACACTTTAAAATTAATTTGTATATTGCAGTTTCCTGTCTTATAAATTCCTAATGCTTAGTTTTGATATTGTTAAAGTTATGCAATAGCATAATCAATACCTTCTGTCTACAGTCAATGTAAATTCTGAAAGACCTGTCTGGTTTTCGGATTTAAATAAAGCTTTACATTACTCAAAGGCAATATGTTTGCTGGGAAAAAAAATCCAACAGGTTTTTTACAATGCCAATGCATTCTCCCTTTTATTTATACCAGTCTCCCAGTTCTACAAGTTGAGAGTAGGCTCACTAATATACCAGCATTCTACAGAAATGCATTTCATGTAGTATTTTCACAGCTATTTCTATCGAATGTTGTTCATTCAAGTTACTAGGAGTCTTCACAGCCATAGAACTTAAATTTCTTTCTATGCATCTATTTTGTAAGAGTTTAATTTTAACTTTATTAAAGAAATAGCTGCTCTGAAAACATATTTTAACTACTCAGTTTTATAGAAACAGTTTTTCTGTATTCAGATTGCTTTTCCTAATTCTCAGGTAATTAAGCCATTGGTCAGCTGGTCAGTTTAAAGGTAACACTACAAATTGAGTCAGCAGCAATTTCTTCTTGTAGGTCTTGTTTTCAGGTAAGTTTCCAATGTAATATTCTTCTTGAATCCAAGCTTACCAAATTTCAGTTCTTAAATGACCACGCAATGTTTCCTTTTAACATACAACCAAGTACAGCATACTTTTTTAGATTGTGAGTTTCTCCAACTTTCTCACCACTAAAAACAATGATTTGAAAAACAGGCCTAATCCTAAAACAAAGGCCTACAAGAAAAAATCCATTTGTATAAATTCAGGCTGTTATCTCATTATTTCATTAGTGGGGCGCTGGTGCTTTATTTTTTTCTCCGTGAGTTATTAAGTGCCGGTTCAGTTTGAGCAAAAAAATTGTAGGTATACAAGATATACAAAATTAATGCCAGTTCAACCTAGAAGAGGGGACATTTTTAATAAACACTGAAAGGAAAGCTATGCATTTTATTATATTCAACATACCCAGTTCAATTCGGTGAGAAGAGGGGAGCTCCTTTGTTATCAAAATGAAATAGCTATGTAATCCTTTGAAAGCAAGCAGCAAACTGGCACAAAGCGTGTAGTGGAAATTATAGGCATGATTGAGGAAAGACTCTGAAACCACAAAACTGCAACCCTAAAAAAAGAAAAAAATGCACATATTAATTTCATACCATAAGTGAAGCATTAACAGAATAACTAAAATGGACTTTTTAATGGACTGCAATGTATTAAAAAAGAAGGTCAAATACTAAATATTTTAAGCTTTCCATCTACGCAATCCTGAAATAGAACATAGCCTTTGGAACAATTTTTCTCTTTTCCCATATCATGTGGCAAACCAAAGTACCTCCAAAGTTCATTATTTATCAGACAGTATTTCTGTAAAAAAGTAAAAATCCACACTGATCAACAAAATATAAATAAAATGTTCAACTGATACGTGCTTACATCTGCTGATAACTGTTTTGTGTAGTTATTGCCAAAGACCACACTTTCAAGAGAAGGAATCACAGAGTCCCTGTTTTGTGCTGGTGCATTCCTGTTTAACCATGTATTCTTCACTGGGCGAGGAAAGCTGTAAAACAAATTGAATATGAAGATATCCACATCTTTACAAATACAAATGAATTGAGTAATTCTAACATACTGTGTGTCACAAATCTGTCAAAGTTACAAAAATTCTTAGTTTTTCATGGAATTAGCAAAACCACTGATTCTCAATAATATACTGAAAGTTCCCAGGCTAGTAGGTTCCCCTTTTAAAGCAGTACTTGTAGAGTAGTTCTCTTCAAAGAACATCTGCAGCTAGTTGGAAGAGTTTAAGAAGTTATTACCCTCGACTGTTTTGTTGCCATCTCTCACCACAAAGGTCAGCAGACTCTGTGCCAGGAGATTGCGCAAGCTCTCCCTCATTCTTTTTAATGCAGAACTCATATAATTTAAACAATATTCCTAAAAGTTTAAGCCAAACAGCTCAATTTTGAATTATAACAGGTAAGAAGCATTCATTTTCTGCCAACTTTGCTGTCAGAACATTAGCTCCTAAAGGTGAATGAGCAGCAAACGCTTGGAGAGCTGTCACACAAGCTGTCACTGCTGTTTTCTTAATGAATGCTTGACCTCAGCTACTCAAGGAGAAAGCCCATCCAAAACCCCAACCTCTCCCCAAATTGTTCAAAAAAGGACAACTTGGATCCTTAATATTCCTTTCTGACTGAAAATTAGTAACGAAACCTGTTTTTCACTTTCTCTCAAGACAATGAAGTTTGACCCCACATCTAAGAGACAAATGCAGGTGAAACCCTTGAATTTCACTGCAATGTTTTGACAGCTGACATTGTATATACATGATGCTGCTTTAAAAGCATGTGATTTTATCAGATGAAGTCTTCAATAGCAATATTATCTCATTCCAGTCTCCTCACCGTTTACTCCTCTCCCAAACAATGTTGTGCCATCCCTTCAGATCTGCCAATTCAGTTACTATATAGCCGTGCCTGAAACACATCACTGAAATAATCCAGCTACTTTTATTTCTAACAAAAACAAACTCAAAATTTGTTCCAGGCCTCTCCTCCCTCTGACCCCTGAATTCCAGAGTTGTCATAAAGAAAACTACATCATACATAGACTTAACTTCTTCCTAAGTAATCTATTTTCACAACGTTTAAAATTGGGCACCCAAATACTTTGTTTGCATTTTATCAACAGGAGATTACCTTATCAATGGCTGATGCAGAGCAACCAAGGAAGCATGGACTATAACAGATATGACAGAAAGGTGGAAGTAATCAAACATAACATTGACGTAATGATGAAGGCCCCGATGCAAGTTAAAGTGCAACTTTAAAGTTCGGCTACTGATTGGCTGTAGTGTGCTCAGGTCATCGGGTCTAAAAATCAGTAAAGAATACATATAATTAGAGCAACCATTTTTAAAGTAGGTAAGCAATAAAATTAGAAGTGCAATATGTAAGCAGGTTATTAGTAATTGCTGCAGCTTTCAACTCAGCATTGGTGTATACTTTGGAATGTTAATTTAGAAGCAGTTAGCATATTGTTGTTTTAATAAAGTCTTTTACATTTAAACTTACGAATAGTCTGTATCTGTGAAGTGTAGATCTAATGTGAGCAGAAAATTCATCTCATTAAGAGATTCTTCAATCTAAAAAGGAATTGCAGAATCATGAAAACTTTTCAGGTCCCATATTTATAGTAATCCAAACTATAAACAACGATGCCGTAAGTATCTGGATATAGTAAGTTGAATGGCAGATTACCTTCCTCTCATCTAAAAGCATTTTTACTTTGAAAATCATCACATCATTCACAGAAACTTCCTCATTTTTGTAAAGAATCTGAAATGTTTTACTGCAAACTATATTGTCATGGACTGAAGCAGGAAAGGCAAGATCTGCACCTGAAAAGAGAGAAACAAGTGTTAATATAATTGGTCTGGAATCAGGAAACTCTGAAGCAGCTAAGCAGCGAAACTCCCGTTCCCGTCAGTTTCATGTCCACTATCAGAACTTAACACCAACACAATCAGTTTTCATTTCAGTCAGCAGCTACCGGAGTTTAGAGGAACATTTTTGTTTCTAAGAAATACTGTATCAATGTTTTTGAATGTAATTTACCTTTAAGACAATTTCCATTATGAAGATTTTTTGCTTCGTTCTGAGCTGGAATAAGTCATTCCAGGCACTAAAAACTCTAATAAAAAGCATGAAGTGTGTCTTTTTTCATTCGACATTACTGTCATATCAAAAGCACGTTGAGAACTGAGACTTACTTACAGACGAGGCAGAAAGGTTAAATGACATGCACTGCTCCACTGAATTAATCAAGCACACAGGTGGTTCTTTCTTTCCTTCCACAGTTTTACATACTGGTCTGGTCAGACCATTTCCAAATATGCCACCTAAACCTTACATTTCCTGTTCAATATGGAACCTTACATTTCTTGTTCAATATGGCACTTCTGCTTTCAGTCCAGAAGCTGCTGATCAAAAAGAGTTCGCAAAAGTGTGACGAATGGTTGGAGAATCCTTTGCCAAGAAAGGTCAAAAAGCTTCTAGTACGAATGAGAAAGGGAAGAGTTTTTTTTTAAAAAAATAAAGTTATGGAAGAAACATTTAGCATAATAGGAAAGGGTTTACCACACAGGAAAACTCATGGCAGCACTGGTCTGTGAAGCAACACGTAAAAGAAGATGGAACTTGGAAGAACAAAGGTAGGAGTTGAACTACTGACCATTTCTTACCGCTCAACAAGTTGGCTCAATAGCATTAACCTTTTTCAGTTCACTAACTCTTAGAAATTGTGTATATGGAGGTGTGAAGTATTTTTGAAAATTCTTTTTATTTTTCTTAATAGATGACCTTCAGAAGGATCCACAAAAGAATAATAATAATAAAAGAATCAGTCTGCAGAGTTTGCGCTGCACAGATTTGAAGTCTCCAGATCACTGACAGAAAATCACTGTTCGAGCTGGTGCAGGGCACACATTCTCCCCCTGTAACCTTCATGATATTTGAGTTAACCTCCCTTCAGAAACTAGAAACAAGTGTAAGCGCTCGTTCACTGAGTCGGTTTCATACACTCTGCAGTTAGGTCTCCTGGACAAGCTAGATACGAAGGCTGAACCAATAACGGTAATTCCCCCACATAATGCCACTTTCAGCTGGTATCAGTCCATCTGGTAGGATACAGGTGAAGGGCAGAGAGGGTATGGTTTCCCATTACATGCAATCTGATATAACTGCATGCCACCAGCAAAAGGGATAGCCTCTAGCCTGACACAAAAGAGGTAATGGAAACATACAGCCACGGTCCCACTGCCTATGCACCACTCAGCTCCTTCGGTGCCAGTCCCCGTCCCACCGACTTCAGTGCAAGGAGGAACTGTGCCCGCAGGAGGACAGCCACAGAGGAAAACCCAAAGCCAGCAACGGTGGACCCACACCAGCGTGGGGATCAGGCGCCCCCAACCATGAAACCAGCGAGGCAGAACAACCATTTTTTAGTCAGCTATGGACTGACTAGATTACTTCTAGGCTTGTATCCACACAACTAAGCCACCTCAGCAAGCAGCAGGTCTGTAAGAAAGAATGCAAAACACAGGAACCTGGGGAGGGGAAGAACATATTGGGGAATCCATTCACTTTTGCAAGGTAAAAATGGACATCTCATTCCTAACCTGTTTTTTTTTTTCCTGAAAAACACCCACTAGTTTCTGACACAAGAAGGCATTCAGAACAGCTTCAAAACTGAAACAACCTCATGCAGACTAGAATTATTCTTTTAGCTTTCTGGAGCATGACTGCATCTCCTTGCAAATCACAAGGATGCCACCAGACCTTCACAAGGCTGGAGCTGAAGCAAGTGCCTTGCTGTATCACATTGTAATCGAAGCTTGTCCTGGGTCCTGTGTTACTCCAGTGAACTAGTACCACAGGGAAATGGGAACAGAAGAAAAAGGGATTAAAAAGAGACATGGAACCTGATGAAGACCTGGGAAGGGCTGGACAAGTGATGGAAGGAGAAGCAATAGAGCAGGAAGAAGGGAAAAACTGAGATGGTATAATTAACTTGGGAAATAAAAAGGAAGAGTTAGATCTCATGAAGAGTCTGCGGGAAGGGGTAAAACACACAGCCAAGGCAAGGAAACTGTGGGTGACTTGCGGAGAGGCTAGGGAGAGTTAGAAACTCTCAAGGGAGAGCTAGCACCTCAGCAAGCAGACGTGGACTGGGATGAGAAAACCATGATGCTGTCAAAGGGAATAGGACTTAGAGAAGACCTAAGCATGAGGAAGACGGAATAACAGAGAGCTTCAGAGGCACAGGAAGATGGACCTGGTCACTACATCACACTCCTCTCAGGAACAAGAACTGTGGGCTCCAGCTCAGCTACAGTTCTTCTATTGATAACACACACCAGACCCCTTCAGAGAGCGGCTCAACCCTTCAGTGCTAGTCCACAGACAACATATCAGCAGTTTTTTTCCCCCAAAATAATGGCAGTCTCAGTAACTGATATGAGCTACTTGATCACCTTGAATGGTAAGGCTGTGAACTAGAACTAAAGATGGAAGGCAGAGGTCCTCTGCGAGATAAAACACGATCATGTCCACGAGGAGGACAAACTAATACTAAAATGGCATCTTAACCACCACCAAAAAAAAAAAAAAAAAAAAAAAAAAAAAAAGAAACCCCAAAAAACAAAGCTGTAGCTTGATGTGCATTTAAATTTGCACCGAAAAGGCAATTCCACCTACTCTTTGGTTGACTCCTCATTCCTGCTCTCCACACTATTATGGCACAAACATTATTAGCAACTACGTGATGAACCAGATGGAGAGACTGATCTAAAAAGCATCCCAGCTTTTAGATTTGGGGTTTTGACTTGTTTTTTTTTGAAATGACTGTTTATCAACTGAATGAGCTCCCCAGTTGAGTTCACTGGCCAGATCAGACATTTGTGTCAGAGCAGTGCACAGAGCAATATAGCAGCAGGAAACAGCCAGAGGGAAGCAAGGGCTGCATTTTTTTTTTTTTTTTGACAGCACTGTTGATTTAAACTCATGTCAAACCGCAGTCTTAATGCTAATATAGTTTATGCCTAGTAAAGAGAGACAAAAGGGCTAGAACATATGTCATAGAATTCATTAAGCTTTCTGAAAAATAACTGAAGACAGTTCTAAAACATAACATGAAAAGAACATTCTTTTAGCAATAATAAAAATAAAAAATAAAAAACTATTTAAGTGACACTATTAAAAAAAAATCAGTTTAGTAGAGCTAAATTCCAGTAAGCCACATTACACTTCTGACTTGAAAAATCTGTCCCTTTGTTCATAAAAATTATTTATTTACTTCACATATATCCAGGAACAATTCAAGAAGCTTCAGTGTCTACATTGTGATTCTGCTCAATAATTCAGGTCTCTGTAACCTCATATTACATCTTCTCAGTCTGTAGCAAGTTTTTCTTCCTGGCAATTCCAACAATTTCATTTGACATTTGAAAAGTTAATTCAGTTTTGCTTTTCATGTTTTTTACAGAATTAGGAGACCATTAATATGTTTCTCCAGGTTTAATTTGCCCTCAGCACAGAAATCAAAAGTGAGTACCATATTTAAAAAAAAGAGGGGGGGTGGCAGCGGATGGATATTTCTGTTCAGGAGCTTAAATCAATTTTTAACTTTGTCTCCAGACAGCAGAATAGCAAGGCTAGGGGGCAGAGGGAGGAAGGAATTGAACCTTTTCAGAGCCTTCCTTTGGAAAGAAACAAGCTTAGCAATCTGCAGGAAAGCCTGCATCTGAAGTTCTCCATTACTTTGAGGATACCTACTCACATGAGACCTACCCAGAGCCTTAGTCATCTTAGTCCATAACAAAGGAAAACTAAGCAGATCAGTGGAAAAAACAGAAGAGACTAATATAAAGGAATCACCGTGTTGTGCTACCAGTAATGGGAATCAACAGAGGAAATACTGTAACACAAATTCTGTAATTAACTTATAAGTCTCGTTGCTAAGAACAAGCAAGCTAGTTTTTCAGTAGGTGAGCATGAAATAAGTTATATTTTAATTGTGTTAATAACAAAATACAGAATTAAAACATTCTTATATTAGTTGTAACAACATAAGACAAAAAGGACACTCCCTTAATCAGCAAGGGAAGGTAATGACCTCATTTGCTAGAAGTTCTTGCACTTACCGGCTGCGTGTAACAAGCTAGCTTCTAGTTTGTGGGGAATTCTTGGTGGAATTTTCATAGATGCACGAATCTGGTAAAAGCTAAAGCAAAAGACAGTCATTTGCAACACATTCGGTCCAGCACACCTCATTTACCATATACAGACACATACACTGACAAAGGCAGGCATGGGAAGAAGGGGAGCAGGAGGAAGGAACAGGCCTGAGAAGTCCCCAAAACTGAAAGCTGTGTTTTTCTTTTAATTCTTCATCCATCTTTTTTTTTTTTTTAATCATTAACTAGAAATTTGGCCAAAGACCTGAATAAGAGAATGAAGTCTCAACACAGCTAGCTGTCCTTCCACTCCTCCAGAGTGTTGGCACAAGTACTTATTTAGATACCTGCTCCCCATCTTCGAACAGGCCTTAACCCTGCTCCAGTTCCATACTGCTTCCAACTTTGATTTTGATCCATGAAATCCCTAAATTGTCTCTTATATTGATTTTTATGGAACTCTCTACATGACCAAAGAGTCTATAAATGTACACTAGATGATCTGTTCTCCCCACCTCATCCCATTTCAGACAATCCATTTTTGTTTTCAAGGGCTAGCTTCAGATCTGACACAGCTGCACAGGCTCTAGTGCCAACAAAAGGGAGAGAACAACAACACTCAGAGTGGGAGCACAGGAGCACCTTTTCAGGCAGAAGCATGGACTTAAATGCCCTTAAGAGTATGCATTTCATATCCCACTCATAATCCTATGGCTCTTTTAATTATCCAAACTATCCAAATCCAAAGCATCCTTGTTCTGTTATTTTGTTTTTTGTTTTTAACACCACAGCTTAAGCCTGAAGCACCAAGACTTCAGTAACAACTGATGTAACTGTATACTAGCCTTACAATCAATAAATACAAATAATTCTTAATTAAATCCTTTCACGAAAATAAAAGTCAACTTTAGCTTGGTCAAAATGATATTATCAAAGAATGCCATATAATAGAAGACACTTAATAAACCAACGATGTAGTTAGCGCTAAGAGATGATAGCAAAATCATTCCTACCTTTTAAAAATCTAATACAACTCAACCTATTGTAAACTGATTATAATACTTCTATTTTTTTTTAGAAACCCATAGGTGAAACAGGATTCCAAAAACATTTAGTAAGTGATTCATTAAGAGTCAAGCATGAATTAACATTGCATTGGAGAAAAGAATTCAGTACTAACATTGGGTCCTGTTCCACAGGAGCGTAAGGAATTGAGGAGATTATGAAAGCCCTCTCGACATTAATCCAGCAGGATGCAATCTAGTACACTCATGTACTTTTCTCCGGTTCAGACTTCACCATTCAACCAGTCACTTCAGCTATACCAAGACACGCTACATTCACACATACTAAACAAGCAGATACTTCCCACCAATCCCAAATTCCCAGTGTAATTTCTGCATCCACAGTAAACACTTCTCTAGTGCTTGACACATTACCACTACAGGCTTCATCTTCCCATAATCCAAATAACCCAAATATGAAGGCAGAGCGTATTGATTGTTATTTCATGTATTAAGAAAAGACTGGAGAGCCACTGCCGTGGTGATGACAGACAACTTGGAAGAGCGCACACAACCTTTTACAAATTATAGTGAACTGTACAAAGAGGATTAGCTATCCGTTATACTCAAGTACCCAGAAATATACAGACAGGTACTCTTTGCAGCAATTGTATAAATTGTAAAGGGAAGGTCTAGAATAACTACTGGCCTGCAAAAACTGCTTCACTTTTTTTTTTTTTTTTTTTTTTTTTTTTTTTTTTTTTAAAAACAGCCGACTTCCCAGCAGAATATTGCCCTGTAGTTTGGGTACTTTATGTTAAAAAAGCAAACAAATTACCCTCTAAGAACTTTATATATTAAATATTTTTTTCTCAATAGTTCAGAGAAATGAAAGATATTTTACTTCATCTTATTCTAACCTTCTACCCAACTGGGTCCTATAGCAGACTCAAAAATATCCAGAATCTGCATCATTCTCAGTTCCTGTCTAGAACCATCTGACAGTTCCCCAGAGCATCTGAATGGAAGATAAATTTAACTAAGACTTAATAACTTCATCAAATGTGGAGAGGTTGATGAATTATGACCTTAACAAGGTAAGATACAAGGTAAATGCAAAGTAAAAACTGGACACTGCACAGAAAGGTGCTGTAATGTGACATTCCTACTACTTAATGCAATTAGACTAGTTCTCCATAATAATGCTATTAAAAGACTGTTTACAATCCAGGCCTTTAAGAAAACAATAATCAACAGCATTGTTTAGATTCAAGTCCATGATACATATGCTTAGAATGCAGACTGTGAAACAAAAAGGCTGTCAGAACATCCTTATTTTTCCTATTACTACTTTGCAACATTTCATTAAAAGCAGACTATTTTATCCCTTTTTCTACCATCTGCCTGATGTATTTTAATTTGGGGTAATGGGAAGATGAAGGTGTACTGTTTGCTTGTTTGAGACAGCTTGCTTTGATATTCAGCACAGATTTGTACTTTAAGCAGTCTATAACATAAAACATACACCTGTTAATCTGAATACCAAAATTCTGTAGGGGTTCAGCTCAGGGCAAACACAGGAACATTAAATTAAAAACTTATGTCCAGATCTTTGAAATAATTATTTAACTGCATCAAGATATTTAAATTAAAAAAAAAAAAAAAATCTCCTACACAGTATTTACCCAAATTGTTCACTGCTGTTCATCTTTAAATACCATAAATATTAACGATCTATCTGCAAATGAAGAGCTACAAATTGATGTTTAGAACACCAAGCATCTGATAATTCAGCAAGATGCATTTTGATCCTCTTTGATGACATAACTACAGCTGAGCATTTTAAAAGCCTCAGCTAGAACAACTAACAAAGCAGAACCCTGAACTGAGTCACTGCAGTACAG
The DNA here is from genome assembly GCF_036370855.1 of Dromaius novaehollandiae. Classification (NCBI taxonomy): domain Eukaryota; kingdom Metazoa; phylum Chordata; class Aves; order Casuariiformes; family Dromaiidae; genus Dromaius; species Dromaius novaehollandiae. The sequence goes on along the minus strand of NC_088100.1, from coordinate 33,045,538 downwards.
GCAGCGCAGAGCACAGGGCTGGGTAGAAAGGCACACCGACAGCTGGCTGAAGGTCTGACACCACAACAGGAAGAGATTTTGAGTGAGGCTTTAGCATCAAGTTGTCAAGGCAAAGCAACATGAGAAGCAGGTTACACCTGCTTGAAGCTCTTCCTGCTGATGCAAGAGCAATTTGAAAGAGTCTCCAAAGGGACACTGAGCAAGCAGACTCTCAACAGTCTTCCTGAGCCTCATGAAGCATGTAAGAAGCCCTGCAGAAACAGCTCTCCTGATCAGTGACTAAACAGGTAAAACATCTTTAAGGAACTTTGTTTTTTTCTGGATAAGAACACCAAGCAGAAAACACAGCAAGTAAACGTGGATTCCACCAGAAGAATCAGACAATAAAATAAACTGCTTTCAAGGTAACCAGAACTTCTTTTGTACCAAGGCCCTTTACACCATATGAGACTTGGCAGAAATGCTTAGCCTGAAGGAATGAAGCAGGTATCTGTTTTCTTTCTGAGCATTTTCATTCCCTTAACGGGAATATTTTTCATCATGCCATGAGCTTGCCTTCTGCCATATATATGAGTAGAGATGTGTCCAAAGCTTTTCAAAGGCCTCACCTCCAGCATAGAAGAAGAGTGACCAGTTCTGAATTTCTTTACTGCTCAGAGACATCACTGCATTCAGTATTACAAAGTTTGTTTCTGAATTATCTCATTTTCCCTAGATTCTGCAACTAAGGCATAGTACTTATTACTGCTATCACTGTTTTATCTGGAGAATTCATTCAGTGGAGACAGGAGTCATTATACAGTCCACGTTCCATCCCTATAGACCCATATTAGGTTCTCCCACAGATCATTTAATTGACTAATTATGGAAATGCATTCTTCTCATTTCCCAAACACCATCAGGCCACCTACTCCTCAATGAAGGAAACAATGGCTACTATTAATACGGCCACAGTGGCAGACCATCCAGGTACTAGCCATGTTAAAACTAGGCAAGCCAGTGCCACTTCTGAAACATCTGGAAACATTCATTATTATGTGAATGAAGGCTCCTTAATGCTTCTTTAAATTTTCCTGATTCAGAACAGAGGAATTGCTGCTAAATGCTGTCAACGAGGAATATTTTAGGTACAGCGATGAGCATATATGCTCTTAAAAAAAAAGTGTTATGGAGCCAGTCCCAGCAACAGAACGCATCCTGCAATGGTCCAGCCTGGGGACTGACTGGCTGGGGAGCAGCTCTGCTAAGAAGGACCTGGGCGCCTTGGTAGGCAGCGAGCTGAATGAGCCAGCAGTGCACCCTGGGCTATATCAACAGGAGCACAGCCAGCAGGTTGACAAAAGTGATCAACTCCCTTCACTCAGCACTTACTAGACCACATCTGGAATACTGTGTCCAGTTTTGGGACCTCCACTTCAGCGAGTTCAACAGAGGGCCACCAAGATGGTCAGGCGGCTGCAACACATGCCCTTAGGAGAACTTAAGGGAACTGGGCTTGTTCAGCTTGAAAAGACAGCTTTGTAGGGACCTAACAGCAGCCTGCCAATACCTACAAGGAGATTACTGAGAAGACTGAGCCAGGCTCTTTACTGAGGTGCATGGTGGGAGAATGAGAGATAGTGCTCAAAAATTGAAACATGGGAGATTCTGACTGGATATAAAGAAAAATATTCTGCCATGAGAATAATGAAGCACTGGAACAGGTTGCCCAGAGAGGTCGTGGAATCTCCATCTATGGAGACTTTCAAGACCTGATGGGACACAGCTATAAGCAACGTGGTCTGAATTCTGAGCTAACCTGCTAATGAGCAGAAGGGTAGATTAGATGACCTACTAATACACCTTCCAACCTGAATGAGCCTATGATCCCAGACGCTAAAGGAATTCTATAAAACAGGGTACAGCAACTTACAACATGGTGTCAGAAAGGTGACAAAGCAAGAGTTGCACATGGTTGGGAGCTGGGACCCAAAATAACTTGGAGAGACTTCTGTGAATATAGCAAATTCCAGCTCCTCGCTTTCCTGAATCTAAACTCAGCAAGAGCTTGCTGTTTGAGCAAGATGCTTCTCAACAGCTGATTTGCTTGCTGCTATGAAAGGTGGCATCTTTCAATTCCTATTAAATTTCCAATGTCATAGACTTGAGAAACACAATATACAATACTTCCTCTGAAAATTTGCCAACCTCTCCTCCTGTAAATGCTTCCAGCAGTTACCCTTGCTTATCTCAGTGGCAGACAGCAGGTCTAGAACAAACACCAGATCTCTTGCTCTGTTGCACTGCTGAGAAGCTTTGTCCCGAAACAAGGTTTTACACACACCCCCTAGAGATAGCTTTGCATTTTCTTCATAATGTGAGAGTTGGCTTAAATATCTAAGATGCACATACAAGCACGTACAAGCAAAGCTGAAGTCATTAGTGAAGAGCTTATAAACATGAAGGAGATTTGTGCCAATCCCAGTCTACCCTGTCTTCTTTCAGAAGACAAATGTGTGCTTGCTGATGTCCATTTATCTCACTTGGCCCTGAACATAATAATTGCATGCAAATCCACAGCCCTGCTATTAAAAGGTTCAAGGATCTCTTAAGTTTTGTGTCCTTAAACTCATGGGCCTTACAGGAAAAGGTCTTTTAAAACAGCGCTTGTCAGAATTACTGCTCTCACAGAGGGAGACTTCTACTCTCTCTGGGAAGCAGAGGGGACTTCTACTGTCCATCCTGTATGAAAGATTAAGTCTTTTTCAAATGAGTTGGTTTAAAATCTGGAAGATTCAAATACAGATATGAGCCAGAAAACACTTTCCCACTCAGACATATTGACAGATTTCTTTTTTCACTGGGATCATAATTTAGATGGGTATGAGTATGTTTTTCATCACATTTGTTGAAAAACATGATTTATAATCTAAGCAAGAAGTGGGTTTGACAATAACTGGAATATGTCTTGCTACCAACAAAAAGGAAATAGTGGAAGTAAAATGGTTATTTCACTTTTTAATGCTCTCACATGGAACCATAGGCTGTAACACGTACAAATGCATTGTGTGAAAAATGAGAGCCATTACTAAAAAAAAAAATCTCATGTGAAAAAAAAAAAAAAAGGTGTTTCTACAGAGATATCTACACGAACATTTACCTGAAAAAACACTTACTTTACCAGCTAAAGTACATTCCAAGGGAAATAATGTACATCCTAAACAAATTTCATGATATAATCCATCCTTTAGGCCAAACTTTTTTGCAGTTCCTCACTCCAAGTAGACAAAACAAGGGCAGACAGCAGATTTCAACTTGTCGTACTCCCTGAATCCCAATGCACAATGTCACATGAACAAGTGTTCAACACCTTGAACTGCAATACTGACATGCACATAGCATCACCTGCAGGGCAGCTTCTAAATTAACCGGTTCACAAAAAGGGAGAACAGCTGTGACCGTGCAGATGTAAAACCCAGGGAGAGCTCCTGGGGTTTACTGAATGCAAAGCCCTGCTGAAAACCACGTCTTTGGCAGCAAGACCTCTCTCCTCCTCCTTTCCAAGGTCCCATCAAACGGATGGACACAGCCGAGCAGCGGATTAGGCAAACAAGCTTCACCTGGTGCATGGGAAAATGGACTTGGGGAAGGGATGCAACACTGCTTCATAAAAATGGGAGGTGGCTCTGAAATGAAAACAAATGGCCAGATGAGTGAGTCTCCAGAAGAACAGACAGCTTTGCTGACAGTGATGCATTTGTAATAGCTACATTAGACCTCTGTTAGTAGAGCTATGTCTACCACAAATCGCAACTCTTCACACAGAAGCAAAGCTATAATAAAAAAAACTCCTGGTGCAATTCTTTCATGAATTTATAAAAATCCGTCTTAAAAGCAGTAAAAATATTCAGTATTTCACACAACCAATCACAAGTCTGATAAATCCATTCTTCAGGTGCCAGCATGCACATATTTTTCAAGGCAATCTGAGTATGCCTCTGGTTTTTAAAACATCTTAAAACAATCTTGGAAAACAAACCCCTCAACCTTAAATATTACCACAAATTCTTCCAACTCATTTCATGGCCTCATTGGTATTCTACAAAAAACAATCCAGGCAAAGGCACACAAATAAAAGGTGAGAAAGAGGATAAAAGAAATTAAAGGAATGAAACAAGGTGTAAAGAAACAGAAATAAAACAACAGAAAGAGACACAGCTGGAATAAAGCAAACAGGCAATGAAACGCTGATTCGCAGAGAGAAAAGCATAAAAAGAGAAGCAAATTGGTTAGACTTGTAGGTTTTTCTTCCCCATCAGTAGAAATGCAGACTCCTCTACAAAAACTTTAATCCTACTGAATCCACCCAGGTCCCACAGACTATTAAATGGCCAAACTAGTTATAGGGCTTGGCCACACAGACAAGTGTTTAATACAGGTGTAGAATGCACAAAAAGGTTCTTATCTTGCACTAGCTTTGTAATAAACACTTGCAATGTACACCAACATGAGATTACACTCTGTTTGTGGGGTTTTATGTTGTTTAACAACTTTCTAATTCAGACCCTCAAGCAGCAGGAAATATATTGTGCCAAAGATGACTGCTTAAAATCTTTTTATCTGTTCCTCTTACAAAAAATCCAGGAATTTCTCAGCTCGATAAAATATTTTTATTAAGAGGCATAAAACAAAGGGAAAGCTTAAGGGAATCATACTTATTTGAAAGTAAGTTTGTTTAAAATGAAATTGCTTTTTTAAAAGCACATCACACACGTATGGTATGCATTATTTCTGAAAACTGAAGATATATATAAACAAAACAGTTACTTGATCATAAGTTTGATGAGAAGCACTTGGAAGACTAGTATCTCAACAGAAGTCTCAACAGCTTGTTACAAAACATGATCAAATACACGAGACAGGAGAGAACGGAAAGTAAGTGTTGTCAGGGATTTTGCCTTATTATCACAAAAGGCTTTTTGCCATGTTCTTACTACCAGCACACTTGGGCACAACTCCTGCAGTGCTTACGAACATTCATTTAAGAACTCGAAAGGGGAATACTCTCAAATAACCATTTTTTTTGAACAGCCACATAAACACACACTACTAAATTACCTCTCATTTTTAAGTTATAAGAGCTCAATGAAGCTCATATTCCAGTGTTGATGGTTTCCCATACTCCTTAATGTGAGAACTTTATAAATGTATTTATTTAGCTTGATACCAACTTTTTATTAGAGACTTTTTGATTCAGTATACTAGCATGACAGTTACTGCTAGGGTTTAACCACTAGCTGGCTTGAATGGTTTAGTTTTCTGAGGACAAAGGTATCTGATACAGGTTTTTTTGGTAACTAGAAACACAATTTTTCAAAGTTTCAACTCTTGCAAACAGGCAGCAGTTTTTATTCAGACACATCATAATGTTAATTCTGAAATCAAGGTGGAGCAAACACAGCAGACAGAAGACAAGTCTGACAACTCACTTTTAGGCATTTATTGCCAATGGTCTTATAAAAATTATTTCAGTTTGCAGCTGTACAATTCTGTTCCTCTCATCTGTCAATAAGAAAGTATACAAGCTCTACAGTTCACTGTGTAGCTTACTTTAATGAAAGGAGATCTCTATTTTAATAGCAAATATATCATACATTTAATCAGAAATGGAAACTCAGGTATCACAAACAAAATTGGGGGCAGGGGAAGGCTGCCATGTCTTATGCGAGATAGGTTAATAGCCACTGTTCTTTTGTCCCTTACAAACATCTTTCTCCCAGCAGAAAGCCATGTCACTCAAGGAAGTCGCATTAGTTCCTCCAGTTCAATTTTTTTCAATTAGATCACTATAATTTAAAATGCAACATGCTGCCCGGATATTATCCAGACACTAACAAAGAAAAATTGTCTTTCAGAAACAGAAGTATCCATCCTTTTTGTTCAACCAAGGTGCAGTTTCACGACTGATTTAAGCCAACTTAAGGTTGTTAAGGCCATTACTAGGAGCAACAGGAGCAATAGCTCCATTACTAGGAGCAAAAACACTTTTTGTATAGTTTTTGTCCCTTCCTCACACAAGTTCAAACATTCCAGCAACTGTATGGTAAAACAGACCAACATGTCGATCCATCGGGGGGGGGGGGGGGGGCGGAAATCGCTTTTGCTTGGATAGATTTTTTTTTTTTTTTTTGACATGAAGTAACCTGCTACAGCTAAAAAGTCCTCAGCATGCCATCTAGTTCATAGTGGCAAATACAGCGTTAGAAGAACAAAGTTCGAAACCCAAACGCCCAAGAGGGAAGCTCCTGATGCCAGTCTGAATAACAAACTAAACAGATTACATGTTCACCAACAGATGGAGTAGCCAAAAGCCTTTTTCTCCTGCAGCTTCCACTAGCTGGATGCCCTAAAGATACAGAGGCACCAATGAACCTGTTCAACAAGACTGCCAAAGTCAGTTTTAGACTGATTCTTTGCATGTATCTATGAAAACTAAGCAAGCAAACAAAACAAAAAAGCACCTGGCTAAAATCTATCTTTTGCCAAAGGCTTTTATTTTGAGAAAACTGTAATGAACATTGCAGAAAACTTCAGATGATATCTGAAATAATTGGAAATAAATTATACACATGAATGTATTCAGGGAAGGCAGAAACAAAAACTGGTGAAGAGGAGACATGGGAAAAGACTGCGAGGAGAAAAATGGGATGGACAAAATGGTATGATGGGGAAAGGGACCATGCATAAAAGAAGGCCTAACCAATGTAATAGGATTCAAGTGCAGAGAGGATCCTCAAGGCAATAGTATGATTTACTGTGCGTGCTCTGAGGAGCCCCTGTCTTTTGTGGGGTATGAGTACCCAGCTCCTTATGGGAGAATGCCTCCCTGCTGCTCCCTGCCAGCTGGGATCTGCAAAGCCTGCTCAGGAAGAGTCCCAGGTCTCCTTGGGAGCTGGATCCTGGGTCTCTGCTCCACCAGATGTCAGCAAACTCCCCTTTCCGTCATCTCCTTCCCTCTTTGGGAGCTGGCGTATAGGAAGGGACTGGGCTTTCTAGAGAAGATTAGGGCCAGGGTCTGGTCCCATGGCCCACTGCAGTTGTCCTGAGTCCTCCTCTTTATCCCTCATGCAAGTTGGCATCTGAGAAATCCTGCCCCTCTTTGCAGTAAGGAAACATCAACAACAACATCTTGAAAACCACAGCAAGACATGGCAGCGGTGCAGCCCCCTGAGAGATGCCTACGGCGGGAACGAGGAGAGTGGTCCCACTCACACTGTCCTCTTCAAATTTTAAGTTACTGTTAACAAATTATAAAACTCATGTAGACAACTCACTAGAACCAGAAACCATCCCCCCAGACTTTCATGTATTACCTGATTTCTCATTAAATTACTGTGTAATCAGAGTGAGATTCATTAAAAATCATACTCTGAATCAGAATATTTTCTTTTGCACTCCTTTACATGAACATGCATGTGGAAGCATAAATGTCAATGCTGCTCAGGTATATCAGTATCTGCATATGTAAAAGCCATAAATCTATAGAACAGAGAATACTGTGAGGCTAAATTCGTAATAGTCTTTCTGAAGCTTAAATTCCTTTGCCTTTCAACAGGACTTACGTTCATAAGCTATCAGAAACTGATAGCTACTAGAAAAATCCTACCAGTAACCTAATTTCAGATGTGATGCATATCCGAAATGAATTTTATGTTAGAATCCATTCAAGTCTCTTCTGTGGAAGGTTTTTAATATTCTTCTTTTATCTGTTAACCAATATTAATAAAATACTTTAAAAAGAAAAGTGCACTGTATTTACATTAGATTAGTTATGTAAATTCTTGATGTGTCCTTGAAAAAAACTTTTCAAACAAAACAAAGCTAAATAAGATAACTGACCCACTGAGCACAAATGTGCAAGTCTATAGCTAAAGAGCTACTGTTAATATTTTATTTTACCTGTACTGTTCATAGTCTACTGGAATAACAACTTATGCTTAGCTGAAATAACCAAGTTCTATTTCTGAAACACACAGCGAAATAGACATTCTACCTCACAATTTTTTATTTTATTCTTAAGACAAAGCAGACACATAACTATCTAAATCTTCTAAATTCAGGTCTGGCCAGTTGTGCGTGTATACATATTACTGACAAAAAAAATGCTTAGCGGCAAAATAAGAATTTAACATGGGGATTACAAAAATGCATGCAGGTACAGAAACTGTGGACTACAACTGTTTTCCAAAAGAGACCTTCTAGCAATGTGTGGGCTATGCTAAATTGGAAACTATCAGCTAAGTTTCTTCAGCCCATCAGATTTGCCCATTCACAGCTGAAAAAAATATACATAGCTCTAGAGAAACGAAAACCTTATCTTTCCATAATTGAGGTTACCAAGTAACTTCTCTCCCTACCCCCAAGACAGGCCTTAACTATTCCAAGTTAAACATCAGGATTCGTTACGCCACTGAGAACCACTTAGGAACATCTGACTGTAAGCAAATACCTGACAGCTTTAATAAAAACCAGTTCCAGTGAGCACAGTATAACCGAGGACTGGGATTCCTCCAGCAAAACTAAACGAAGCTGTGGGGTCTCCCACCCCTAGTGGTGGGACACGCTGACCTTCAAGTAAACACTGCGCAGTGCTGTGGCACTTCCAATAAGCAGCTGTTTTTCTGAATAGAAGTTCAGGATCTTGAGACACAAAACAAGCTTATAAATGTGGAGGGGAAGCACCCACAATTCACCGCAGAAACATGGGTAAGGAAGACAATTTGCTGCTACAAGACCAACAATAATGTCTGCGAAGAACAGGATCATAAACACAATCCCCAATATTCAAGAGGTGGTGGCAGAAGGTAGAGCAGAAAACCGTCAAAGTAAAAATCCCCAACTTTTGTTATATGCAGTGCTAAAAAGTTGCCACTGGTACCCCACAAACTCCTACCTGAACAAACTTAAAAACCAGGAAAAGAACAGTCAAAAAACACTATACATAATATAGAACTATTATATAAAATTATAATAGATAATAATTGTATATGTTGTGTCCTGGTGCTGACAACAGTCATCACTAGAAAAAACAAGTATGGGAAGCCACAAGTACATATGAAATGCTCCAGGAGAACATTGTATCATTTGTTCTATGCCCAAGACTGATTTTCATTCCAGTTACCTGGAACAAGGTTGTTGACAAAGTATTACAAGTTTATTCTCATTAATTATTATTATAAATAGGCAGAATAGGCTTTTCAATAATAGGCCTAATAAATTAACTAGCTGTCTGTTGTGCAAGTAGAGAGTCTTTACACTAAAACTACTTACAGAAACAAGACAACATGTAATGGAAAGATGAACAGAGATGCACAATGACACATAGAGACAGTAAGTGTCAGTGTGACAGAAAGTGATTTCAGGAAACAACTTTTGTCCAGAGATATTGATCAGAGAAAAACAAACAAACAAAAAAATTCTCCCCATCTCCAGCACAGAAAGCAATACTAGCTCTCTAGCACACATGTCCAGAAATCACAGACGGATGGTCACTGATCAGTCATGGTGAAGCCCTGTACATCTAACAGTTCACAAGTGTTTGAGAGAATATTTTGCAAAAATACAAATGTATTGAGCATCTACTTTGCAGATGTTCCACGCAGGAAAATCAGTATGGAAAGATGAGTACCCTGGCTTGAAAACCTAGAAAGCTGAATAATCAGTTTGGTGATAACAACAAAAGGCAAACCTTCCTCATAATCTATGGGTTGATTGTATTCCCTATGTCTTCCTAAAGCAACCATATCTGCAATTCAGGGCAAAACTAATCTCCAGTCAGGACAACTCTTGCAGAAAATGGGCAGTGACCATCTTGCTTTGTCACATATTTTGTGTTAGAATCCTTAAGATGGTTATGTGTTACGTAGTCTTTTTTCAGATTTTGAAGCTATCATGCACAATTTGTGACTGGCTATCATTCTCAAGGATCAGCTAACAACAGGACTTGAAATCACAATAAATATGATTGGTGTACAGCGACAGAACACGCCCAAGCATGAGTAAAGCATCCTACTTTGTGAGTAATGTCAGATATACCTCTGCAGACATCTGTTTGCAAATCTGAGTAATTCCTACAGCACTAGGCAATTTACCTATGGACTACTTTGATAAGAAATTACATACTTATATTTAAATATAAAAAGTGTACAGGCAGTGAATATCACTGATACTTCTGAGCTGCAAACAGTCTGAGGAATAATCATCTTCAAAATGCAGCTAATCCTCCAAATATGCAAAATCACAAATGGGTATTTCAAAAAAATACTTAGTTGGGAGACACTGCATTTTCCTTCTTTCAGAGGAATAAAGGCTCAATAAATCACTTGAATCACAGAATAATTTAGGTTGGAGGCAACCTGTGGAGGTCTTCTGGTCCAACCCCTGCGCAAAGCAGGTCCAATTAAATCAGGTTGTTCAGGGACCTGTCCAGTTGGAGAAAATAAAAGCCCAAGGATGTAGGCTCCACAGCCTCTCAATGTCCGATCATCCTCATGATGAAAATGTTTTTCCTCATGGCTAACTGGAGCTTCCCGTTTCTACCCCGAGGCTGTTGCCTACTGTCCTATCACTGTAAACTGGCAAAAAAATATAACGGAATAGCTGTATTGGGGGGAGGATACTATTCAAATCTTCTTTAACTAAGCTGCATACCTCTGTCACTTACAGCTGCAACGCAACTAAAAAAAAAAAAATGCTGACCACAAGAATCTCCGCAGTCATAAGCAGGCCCTTTCTTAAACTAGTTGAGAAGCAGGGAGCTACACATACAGATAAGTCTCACATATTAAAGTGTCTGTTTTGTGTATCTCTCCTCCCCTTAGAGGATATCAGTAGTTATCCAAAAGAAAAGAAAACAAAACAATCTGCTTTAAAGGCTCAGCTAGGAGAATTATATGTTTATAAAGGCGAGTCAGTTCCAGGACCCAACAGCTGAATTTGATTTTCAGTGAAATACTATGAGAAGCTTTGCTGAGTCTGGGTTTAGAGCAGCAGTGTGGTTTGCAGGCACTTTCCCCAGTGATCCCAACTCGCTACATGCTGGTTCATTTTACTAAGACCTTTTAACATACGTGAACTGGATTTCTTCTGGAGAAAGTTAAACAACAGGCTCTGATCTACACGTTGCAAAATACAGTTCAACTCACAGGGAAACACAAAGGTCTGAACCAATGACTGGTCTTATGAACAGCTTCAAAACACATGCATGGGAGGGATATCTGGTCCAGAGGACCAGACTACATCTAATCTGAAGTAACTCTGGAACCACATAGATACAGGGACCTCAGCACTAACTGCTTCTACTAATTGCTTGCTAATGGACTAAATTAATTGTTAGCGTAAATATAGTCATAAATGCTACCGGCAATTGCATCACTATAGATCCAGATTCAAATTTCTTCAAACAGTTACAAAACCAAGAAGAGGCAATACCGTTTTAGATTGAATGTATAGACTGAGGTATAAAAATCCTACAGAAAAGGGGGTCACAGAAATAAACTCAAATAATCAAACTGATTTGGTTTATATCTAAAAGGACAAAAGATTGACATGTATAAATATATCAGAGTGAACACCCAGACTGAAAAAGTCATTCAAACTATAGGACAAAGCCGATAAAAAAGCCAGAACAGCTAAAAACTACTCAGAAGGAAGTTTAGGCTGGAAATTATGATGCCTCCAATAATCCGAGGAGCGAGAATCTGGAACTATTCTCCAAGACGAACAGTCAGGAAAAAAAAATCTAGTAGAGTTTTTAAAATAAGCTTTATCAGTTTGATGAGATGACTTACAACAGCAAACATCTTATTTTACACAATTCAAAAAGTCACTATGCTTCTAAAACCATGAGACAGACATGCTGAATTGGGTAGGCTTGAAAGCACATGCTGCCGTACAAACACAGAATGTAACACTTCTATACCTGACTTTTGTTTAGGGAAACTATGCTAAACACAGCAGTAGCTCAGAAATCCTAGGTTACCAATGTAACTCAAGTTTTTTCCTTTTTGTTGATTCAATCCACCATCTACATGCTCCTCTGGCAATGTAAATATTACATTCCAATCTCCGCTAACTACAAAGACAGAGAAAATACTAGAACTTACTCAAATTGACAGATATTCCAAAACTCACATTATTACCTATGTCTTTTGACTTATTCTGGAAGCTCCCACTCCTTCCTGACACTGCTTCCTAAGGGAGTATGTCCAGAGCTAAGGGTTCAGCTTGAAACCAGAGCGGTAGCATCTTTCTCGTAAAGACGTCACCTTTCTCATTATGTTAGATTTCCACCTCTCTGAACTTGTTCTGTGAATATACTGCTTTTTAAAGAGTAAGCTAAAAAGAAACATGTTCAGTGGAGCACCAGTAATTTTATTGCCATGCTTAGTTTCTAAACTACCTTTAGTAATCATTTGAATCAGAAGGCCAGGACAACCAAAAGACTTTCTTCTCTTCAGGCTCTTTTCTGTTAAAATTAACACATTGCCATCTTCTACCTTCTTTCTCAATGATTTCAGAGAGAAAAAGAGGACAGTTCGAGAGACTGCTTTTTTGCTAAGTAATTAAAATATTCTCAGTGTTTTTCCAGACCTCTTAAACCTTCCTCAATCCTCCGCCTCCCATGAAGAGTGAAATTACAACCTATCCCGAAAGAGGGACACGGCCAGTTTATTACACATACTTCAGCTGCAGTAGCGAGCTGCATATGATGGTAGCGAGCGTAACAGCTCAGTACCAACTCCAGGTCAAAATCTAGACAAGGTTTGCTTTAATACGCTCTGTATGAAGACTAACAGCAACATAAAAACAGAGGCTAGCTAGCTAAGGTATGTCATATAACAGTATCTTATGCCTCTTTCTCCTGACCTCCTGCCCGATCCTACCTTTTTCATATTACACTTCCCAGAAATATCCACCTTAGAGTTAACATGAAGATACCTATCTTGCAGCAAGGTGGAGGAATTATATGCATCCCAAAGCAAGTAAGCATGAAATTCTGCTGTTACCCTACCTCCATGGACACGGCCTGTTAAGAAACAAAACAAAACAAAAAGCCCAATAACAACAACAAAAAGCTGTCTTGCATTATGACAAGGTTAAAAAGAAGAATATGTTTTATTATTGCTAGAATCTTTCTAAGGCAAGTTCTTCTACAATGAAAAAATGAGCTATCATTAAATCAACACCGATGCATATTGTTTGCTGCCTGTAAACACTAACACAGCCTCAACCAGATTTTTCTAAAACAAACATCATTAGGGCTAAAAATTGACATGTATTTTTTACTGTAGTTTGTCAGAAGATTTACAGAAAGCCAATGTACCACAAAGCTAGATGACCAATAATCTCTATCACCTTAAAAATAAATGACAAAGCACTATTTCCTACACAGTCATGGGTAAGGAGGACCTTGGAAAGGAATCTGGGAACAACCAGGTAGCAGCAAATGAAAGGGATGTTTAAGAGCCTTCTACAGAGATCAGGTGGAGGAGGAAAGGTGGTCAGGAGAGTGTAAGTAGGCAGGAAAGAGTCTTCTTTCACTGTGGAGGTACAGCACAGTAAGACTGTAAGACAGACAGTAAGAACTGTCGAATTGATAAATTAATGAGATAACTATGACAGCAAAATTTTAAAAAGCCTCGAGAGACGCCTATATTATTTCAAGGAAAAGGGATTACAGCAATTGAAATACGAAAGTATAAAGGCCTGGATAAGAACATAATCTACCCTCATAATCTACAGAACTTCCCACTTCTCCCATTAGACAATAAATATTTTATTACAACTTACGTTTTAGGCCAAATTATTTGAGCATTTCCAATAAAGAAAAAATAATTTTCAAACCACTATAAAAACAGTCAACAATACCTGAAGCAACACTACACGACACTATCCATGAAGGTGTTTCCAACATCAGCCATCCGCCACAGTATAGTTTGAAAGAATGCACTACCTACCCTCTTTGAAACAAATCCACATTGAAGAATTTGTGGAGCTCCACGGAGAATTCTACCATAGCCTGAACTTCGCTCATGTTTATGAGGATGAAGAAGTCAAAACTTGTCAGCACCTTAGTTACTGAAAACAAACAGAAAACAAACTTTTTAGAACACAAGTGGGGAATAACACCTATCTGGTCCTTCCAAGCTCTCTCTTTCCCCCCAAACACTATACACAATTTTTGCACAGCTTCCTTAAATACACATATCCTGGGATAAGTAAGAATGTAGCATGTGCCCAATCCTATCCACCATAATTGATAACATTTGACTCCTTCGCAACAAAGATATTAGAGAAGCATCACAGTACCACCAGCATAATATAGTCCTGAAACCTGCCGATCCCTACATACTGCAGCTCCGCTCTGGCGCCTTGACAAGAGAGGAAGAGGCACTGCCAGCAATGAGGGAAATAGCATGGTCTCCTTTCAGCCCTGGTTGAAGCAGAATGACCATGCAGGTGGCACTGCCTCAGCTCTGACACGAGGACAGGGACAGCTGAATTACCATGTGGCCACACTGTGAAGCAGCCTGCAGAAGCCATGGAGAGACTGTAGAAGGCAGGCAGGAGTGAAGGACCGCAACATGCCCGTCCTTAGCCAATCCTTGCTGGTAGTAAACTGTTAATTCTCACTGTCGTCTTTGCAGACACAGGTTGACACTTAACTGCTGACTTTCAACTGCCTGCTGATACTTAAATTAAAATCCTACAGACTCTGGCTGAGTTATTCTGTTTTTCCTTCAACAGCATTAATTGGATTAATAAAATAAACTGCAGTCTGCACAAACCCTGTCTTCAAACTTCCTGCAAGTACTGTCTGGATTGAGGAATAAACAAAACAAAAAAAAAACCCTAAACCAGACAATCTTTCACGCACATTAGTTCCTGTTCTGGGTCTAATGCAGAAGCAGTAAGCACAAAAGCTGGCCTGACCTGAGCTTGAGGGAGCAACGGTTTTTCACTGGTAAGAGTTTGAAAAAGCTTTTGGAAGTTTGTGAAGCAGCAGGTGGTACTAGTGAGACCGAAAACAGTAGCTGGCAGAGAAAAATCACAGTGTGGCGGACAGATGAATGAATTTTTTGCCTTAAACATTTCTTGGTGCATGGGGTGCAGGCAGGCCATAACCCCGAACAAGCCATCTGTCCCTGGCGGAAACAGGACTGGGCTGCTGCGACCCCCGAGATGGTCTCCCTGCGACCACCCAGAACACACCGAGCCTGCACTGAACGAGACCGCAATCGGGCAGAGACTTTGGGATCTGGACTGTAAATTATTGTCCGTTTTTAGCACAACTTCTATAAAACCTGCTTGGCATGAGTGGCTAAATTTGCTGAAGCCTTAGGCCGCACTCCCTAGTACAGTGAGAAAGGGCCCAGAGCTGCTGCAGGCGGGAATGATAAGGGCGTTACCAGCAATTTGCATTCCTGTGCACTGCTGAAACGGTGCTAATTGCTGGAGTTACCACCTCTTTGTCAAGACCTTGAGAGATGATGGTGGGACCCGAGGAAGGAAGACACACCTATAGGAAGGAAGACACACCTGTCTGCAGAAACTGCAACAGAAAAGATAAGGGAGAAAAGAAACAGCCTGCCTAGGAACAACGATGAGATCCAATAAGGAGCAGGAGACCCCAGACTCAAAAATTACTATTGGTCTGAACTACCACGTGGGGGGGGTGGGAAACTTAATTTGAAAAAGCTATAATTGCCCAAGGATCTCTTTGTTCAGGGTCCCTCTTTGGAGGTACCCAACTCGAGCTGTAACCACTGCACGCGTGTCATTCCGAGCTAACCTAGGGTCGGACCCAACTCGAGTTGTAATTACTGCACGCGCACCACCAAAACTTACACCCAGGGTGAAGAGGACCCACCTACCACCAGACGGGAGCCCCCCCACTGCCGAGACTCCCAAAGGAAGAGGACCAACAGGACGCCGCTGGATCCACGGGTGGTGATATCTTTCTCTCTCTCTCTCTCTCTTTCCCCCTCTCTTTTGTTGAATGTTGGTAAGATCTGTTTTTTGTCTAGCTAGTTGCAGTATTTGCCATTGAATTATCCTATTTGACCACATGCCTTATCTTTGTGTTAATAAATCTTAAAACCGGTTGGCTGGTGTCGTTTCACCTTAATTCAGTCCAAGGGCATCACGAACTTGGTCGTTTGGCCCCAAGGGGAGGGAGGTCGTCCTGAACGACTCCTTTCGGGCCGCGACATAATTGGCGTAGTCGGCAGGATGCCCTTGAGATACTGAACCTACCAGAAGGGACCAGGGCCCTTAGCGTGGCCCCTTCCTTGGGAAGTGCCTGCCAGGAGCGGGGACAGAGGATCTTGTTGTAAAGATCCACACTGGGTACGTGAACCCACAGTAGGCTGAATAATTTGGAGTACAGAGGATCTTGTTGTAAAGATCCACACTGGGTACGTGAACCCACAGTAGGCTGAATAATTTGGAGTACAGAGGATCTTGTTGTAAAGATCCACACTGGGTACGTGAACCCACAGTAGGCTGAATAATTTGGAGTAGTCTCCTTTTGTGTTGTGTGATAGTTGTTGTCGGGATCGATTTGAGGATCCGACAATGGAGGATAATCCTCTCTTTGAAAAATTGAAGGGCTATAAAGCCCTGCCCTCTCTTCCTGGCATGGCTTGGGCCCAAAACAATTGGCATGACTCAAAGGCGGTGGCAGATAGGATCACTCTTTTGGCAAAGGAACGAAAACTACAAACCGGGAAAGGAAAAGCAACAGTTTGTGCTGTTTTAGGGGCGGCACTAATTGCTGCCCAGAGGGAGAGGCAAGGTGATAAAGAGACAATTGAGTCCTTGCAAGAACAGATAAGAAACTCGCAGAGTCGAGACAAAGAGACAATTGAGTCTTTGCAAGAACAGGTGAGAAACTTGCAAAGTCAACTTGCTGCTGAGCGCAACCATACTCAGCGACTTCAAACAATCTTATCGGACTCATTAGACCGAGAGAGAATCCTGCGGTCTGAACTGGAAGAAAACAGGCGGGGGTTTGATGATAGTGAACTGGGATTCTCGAATTTGGCAAAACTAGACGGAAAACAGGCATCTGATCTAAAATCCATATATCCAATTAAAGAATTAGAAGAGAGCAGGAACCTCTTTTATCCTGGAGATGGGAACGTAGTAATGAGACCCTTGATTAAAACTGAAACCATTGATAATGGTCAAGGGGGTATTCAACAACATACCACGCGTATTATCCCCTATTCCCCTCAGGACTTGGCTAAAATACAGGAAAAATACTCCCGGGGCTCCCGGGAAACTGAAACTGAGTATGTGTGGAGAGTCTCCCTCACTGGGGGGGATCGCATTCTGCTGAGCGAAGATGAGGCTAGAGGATATTGGGGACCCGGAGTCTTCCTAACCACAAATGATAATAGGGAACCATGGTCCTTGACCCAGAGGGTAGCCTACTGGGCAGGAGGATTAGACCCAATGGAAAGAGGAGACCCTTTTTCTATTAAAACACCCACAGCGGGCCACATTTTGGAAAGCGTGCAGAAAACTGCTTGCCTCCAATTGATGCATGACCGTTTGCTGCTTCCGCAGCAGCCCTCCCCCATGCAGTGTGTGGCAGACCCCGAGAGGTTACATCCTCTGATCAGGGGACTTCCTGATGCTTTAAAGCTTTATGCTGTTCAGCTGCAAGACCGATTACGAACTCCTCGACCGAGGCGAAGGGGAGGCTCCCCTGACATGACTTGGGGGGAAGTGGCACAGGAACTAATTAATTACGGAAGGCGTATGGGATTCACTGGCCAGGGGGAAACAAAGCATAAAGCAGAAATAAGAAGAGTTGAGGAAAGTGGGAGGCAATATAAATCACTGCAACACCCACATCCTGGGAAAATGGTACGGGTGTCGGATAGCAGGAGACAATTATTATGGGCAGAAGGCATTTCAAAGGGAATTCCCAGAGAAGTCATGGATAGGTTACCAACTCCCAACCTGGAAAGTTTGGTAAGAAGTTGGGACAGGATAAGGGGAACCCCATATTCCTCAAATCCCAAAGACCCTGCTCCCTTATCCCAAGAACCTAGAGTAGTAACCCCGTCTGCACCGCAGGAGATTGATGTGGTTGATTTTAAACCCTCGGAGTCGGGAAACCCCCTGAGCCGTCCCTTTTAAGTGAGCCGGGGGATGGCCAGTGGGTCCACTTAAGGAGGCTCACAGAAAACAGCAGAGGAGACTTGTTGATAACTTTCCCACTAGGGCCCTTTAAAACTCCAGTTACTTTCTTAGTAGACACTGGGGCCCAGATATCAGCTCTTCGGAAGGATATTGCTGATAACAATGGGATAGTGGCTGATAAGAAACCGATCTGGGTCACTGATGTTTTTGGCAATTCTAAGCCACAACCGACAGCCCGAATTAAATGCTGGCTGCCAGGTGATGAATCTCCAGTTGAAACCACAATGATACTAGGAGATTTGCCAACAAATATTATGGGACTTGACCTACTAAAAGGCCGTGCCTGGGTAGACTCGGGAGGAAAAGAATGGACGTTTGGCCTCCCTGTAGCCTCGATGAGGCTGCTTCAGTCAGCACCCGCACTTCCTCCCTCAAAAATAACCAATGTCAAACCCTATGCTCTGCCATTAGGAGCAAGGGAGGGAATTGCCCCTGTAATAACTGAATTACGAGAACAGGGGATAATTATTCCCACTCACTCACCTTATAACTCCCCTGTATGGCCAGTCCGTAAACCAAACGGAAAGTGGAGACTGACAATTGATTATCGGCGTCTGAATGCCAATACAGGTCCTTTAACAGCTGCTGTGCCTAATATAGCTGAACTGATTGCAACTATACGGGAGCAAGCCCATCAAATTTTAGCAACCATCGATGTTAAAGACATGTTTTTTATGGTCCCCTTGCAGGAAATAGATAGAGATCGTTTTGCTTTTACATGGGAGGGTATGCAATTCACTTTTACACGTCTCCCCCAGGGATACCGCCACTCACCAACCATTGCCCACTACGCACTGGCACAAGAGCTTGCTCAAATCACGCCTGAAAAAGGGGTCAAAGTATATCAATATATTGATGATATATTGGTTGGCGGCTCTGATGCCACTGCGGTGGGAAAAACCCAATCTGAAATAATTAGCCATTTGGAAAGTTTAGGACTCCAAATTCCGACAGAAAAGATACAGCCTCCCTCTTCTGAGGTGAAATTCCTAGGCATTTGGTGGAGGGGAGGAGCAGTATGTATTCCCCCTGAGACTTTAACCTCCCTTGAACAAGTAAAGATGCCTGGAAATAAGAAGGAATTACAACATGCCCTAGGCCTGCTGGTATTTTGGAGAAAACACATTCCAGATTTTTCCATCATAGCACGTCCTTTATATGATTTGATACGCAAAAAGGCTACCTGGAATTGGACCCCAATTCATGAGGAAGCCTTAGAATTGTTAATCTTTGAGGCTGGGGTTTATCAAGCCTTAGGGCCAATACACCCAACAGATCCACTCCATATTGAGTGGGGTTTTGCAATTCATGGATTATCTATACATATGTGGCAACGTGGGCCTGAAGGTCCGACTCGCCCCGTAGGTTTTTACTCACGCAGTTTCAAAGATGCAGAGAAGCGATACTCTGCCTGGGAGAAGGGCCTCTTTGTAGTTAGCCTGGCTTTGCAAGAAGCTGAAAGGGTCATACGACAGCAATCGATTATTTTAAGAGGACCCTTTAAGGTCTTGAAGCCAATATTAGCTGGAACTCCACCTCCTATGGGGGTTGCACAACGAGAAACAGTAAGGAAGTGGTATGCGCAGTTAGATCACTACTACCATACACACAAGGTAGAAGAGGGTACACCTAAGATGCTTCAAATACAGGATGCACCTCCTGATCACCCAGATCAGGAACCTCCTCCTTCTGTTATAAAACCTGCTCCTCCTTTTGAATCCCAACTAAAAAATGTATGGTTTACTGACGCCTCCTCTAAAAGAGAAGGTAAGGTCTGGAAATACCGAGCAGTAGCATTGCATGTTGATTCAGGAGACCGGATAGTAACGGAAGGGGAGGGGAGTGCTCAGGTAGGAGAGTTGATAGCAGTTTGGAGTGTGATAAAGCGAGAAGCAGAAAACACAGAACCAGTGTTCATTTACACCGATTCATATGCTGTGTTCAAGGGATGTACTGAATGGCTCCCATTCTGGGAGCAAAACCAGTGGGAAGTTAATCGAATACCAGTGTGGCAACGAGAGAAATGGGAAGAAATTCTCAGCATTGCCAAACAGAAATCTTTCCTAGTAGGATGGGTAGCTGCACACCAAACAGGAAACCACCCCGCTCACCTTTTGAATAACCAAGTAGATTCGCTAACCCGCCTAGCTACATTAGCAGCAGAAGCAGAAGGGGAAAAATGGGAACATCTGTTAGAATGGTTGCATGTTAAACGAGACCATTCTGGAAGTAAAGACCTTTATAAAGAGGCAGTCAGCAGGGGATGGTCTGTGACCAGGGAGCTATGTAACACTGTTATCTCAGCATGCGGCCTATGCCGTACACGATTAGAAGGACATAACCCTCTCAAGGACCAACCCCTACACTTAAGAGACAATAAGGGGCTGTGGGACACTTGGCAAATAGACTACATCGGCCCTTTTCGCCTCTCAGAAGGAAAGAGGCATGTATTGGTAGGAGTCGAGGTAATTTCAGGATTAACCCAAGCTGAAGCTGTCCCGCGAGCAACAGGGGAATATACAGTAAACAGTCTGAAATCATGGTTTAGTTGTTTTCCTAAACCCCGAGTTATCCAATCAGATAACGGTAGCCACTTTACTGCCGGAGTAGTCCAAGAATGGGCACGAGAGGAAGGGATACAATGGATTTTCCATACCCCATATTATCCCCAGGCAAACGGTATTGTAGAACGTACAAACGGACTCTTAAAACGAACCCTAAGACCACACAATCCTGGATGGGCGCGACGAATATCTGATGCAGTAACTAAGGTCAATGGACGATGGGGAGTAAATGGCTGCCCCAGACTCACTGCTTTTTGCCCTAATCCTCCATCCCTCTTACCTGGGACTACGGAGAATAAGAAACCAAGGAATCCCTTGTATTACCCGGGACAACCGGTTCTGGTGGACTTACCCACTGTGGGACAAATACCTCTAGTACTGAAAGCTTCAAAAAATCTGTATGCATGGGTAGCTACTGATGCCCATGGGAAAGATCACAGAATCCATACCAGGTGGATCCTCCCTTCCTTTTAGGTCAACAATGTCAAAGTGTGGTCGGGCTGTGAGGTCCGAACCTGATTCCCTTCCCTTTACAGGACCAAGAGAAGAAAAGGAAGAGGGCACTAGGGAAGAAGACTTGTCTTATGTTGAGCCTGAGTGTCCTCGACGGGTACTACCTGTGGTAGTTATAATAGTTATTTTTATCATTTTTTTTTTTGTAATTGTGTGCTGCGATCATAATTAGCTTTATTGTTGAAAACACAACAGCCAAGAATGGCATTCTTGACCTATGTTGGAAAGATATTTCTTGTCTTAATATGCTTATATGTGCTATGGCAAACCTACCACCAGAATCAGGATTACACCCAAGGTAAAAATAAGCGAACTTTATCAATCCAAGCCACCCATGGTTTGGAGGATAACTTAATCCTAGCCTTGGTAAAGGGGTTTGCAACTTCCCTAAATGAATCTAGTATTACTGCCTGCTTGCCTATGCCTAAATCTGTAGAAGACCCCCTTCCCATGGGTATTCTTCCCACAGACATAGCAGGCAGTCTGCTGAGACTGTGGAATACCCGGGGTATCCTTGAAATAGTGAATCCTTATTCCCCAGATAGAAGGCGAGTTCCCGTGAAATTTGATCAACCGTTTAATTTTTCCACCATCAATCGCACAAACTGTACATATTACGAAAGAGGTTTAAACGTAACTTTCACCTGCAATATGATCCCGTGGGGAACTACAGATTTACAACCTTGGGGGCGAGCAACTAATGTCCTACAGTATAATCAACCAATAAATACAACCTGGTGCATTCAATGGAACAGAGGGCAAGATTGTCCCAAGAGGGAAAAGCCCAAGAGTAATTGTGCCTGGTTTGGATTAGACTATCGGGGTTTCACGCCATTCGAACCAGGACTCTCTTTTGCCCCAGTATCAAACAAGTCAGCGTTGTGGTCTTGCCAAAATGTAATAAATTGCTCTAACTGGAAACAATATGATTGGGTTGAATACTATTGGCCAGTTTATATCACCTTAAAAATGGGCTGTTTGTGCCGAAATCACAGCATAGCATACAAATCAGTGAGTGAAAATTTTGCACCTCCTAATGACTGTCATGTTGCCTCTGGTGACGCTCCGGCTGGTTTGATCTGGGCCTGCAGTGATGGTAATATGTATACTTCTTTATGGGCTGGGCTACCTGACCTCCAATGTACCTTGGGACTCCCAACATTATGTCCTGTGTGGAAACGGACTCCTATCCGACCCCACTGGATATCCCGCATGAAACGGGCAAAAATAACACTGGACGGAGATGTAGAAGGGTGGCAAGACCCAGGGGTAGCCACCCGCATAGCCTGGGGAATGGAAGGATTCTGGGGCTTTGGGTCTGCTACCACGCGAACGCGAATATGGTTAAGTAAGTTAGCTTATCAAGTAGGAAAACTAGCTAATGCTACTGAAGCTAGTATACAGTTGCTTAATCAGCAACTGCAAGCCACATCAAAAATGGCTCTTCAAAACCGCATGGCACTAGACTTGATGATGGTACATCAAAATGGGCTTTGTGGTTACTTAAACCTCTCCAGTACTGATTGCTGTATCTATATCCCTAATGTTACACTGGACCTTAATGACCAACTAGAAAGGATACGACAAGTGGCAAAAGACACCCGTGAGCTCCAAGAATCAATGAATTCTAATTGGCTTTCAAAAATATTTAGTTGGTTTGGACTCAGTGTCACTGGTTGGATTCAAAGTTTGATACAATATGTGATAATGTTTATTGCAGTTGTGATTATCGTAAGCATAGCAATATCCTGTGTAAAATCAACTATAATAAAAACTGTTAACATACGAATGGTCCAACTGACTAATTATGCTCCCCTACCAAAGGAGGAGGACGAGGAGGGCCTAATCGATGTCCCTAAGGCTGAAATAGCAATTTAAGACCAGGCTGAGGAACCTTTTTAACTCACGGGGTGGAGTGCATGGTTACACACGGAAGAATGGCGAGGAGATAGGCAATAGAGATCAGGACAACTATAATCCAGATATTTTTTGTAAAGAAACCATAGGAGGTACTCTGTGATTTGCTATAATGATATGTTTATCTATTCTGTAAAACTGGTCCTGGTGACCCACCGGAACTTAGTGGGTAGAAAACAATAAAACGCGTCAGGTGACTAGAGTACCCAGGCTCAAACCACGCATGCGCCACAACGGCCATCAGCCTTGGCATCAACCACGAGGGCCGCAGTCAACAATCCCCAACCATCCTTGCGACGCTGGAGCCCTGAGGATAACAGAAAGAGGTACCCCCCACACACGCCCCGTCACAACTTGGACGACAGATACATCGGTGGATTATACTAGAAGAATGGAAAAGAAGATGTTATACACAGCTATGTTAGTTCATGTTGCAGTACTTGTTCTTTGGCTATTGCTGTAACTGTTCTTTTAATATGCCCTTGTTTGCCTCACAATTGTCATTGTAAAGGATCACCTTTCTCCAATGACTCCCCAGAGCCATAGGCAAATCCTCAAACTTTTCCTGGGACACATTTTGGTGTGGTTATTTTTAGATATGTTATTGTTAGCTTTAGATATGTTAAGATATTGTTCTTTAGATATGTTATTGTCAAAAGAAGTTATTGTTCAGAAAATTGATTAGTTTTGGACATATTATTGTTAAAAGTAGATATTCTTAATAATTGTTCATGACTACTGTGCGCACTTCTACTATTTCTATACTTCTTTCTGATCTCTCTCTCTGTCTCATATCACCACTGTGGATGAAGGCCATGAAGACTTCAGGAAGGAGACGTACCAATCAATGTTTAAGTCACGGGGTGGTGTGGCGGACAGATGAATGAATTTTTTGCCTTAAACATTTCTTGGTGCATGGGGTGCAGGCAGGCCATAACCCCGAACAAGCCATCTGTCCCTGGCGGAAACAGGACTGGGCTGCTGCGACCCCCGAGATGGTCTCCCTGCGACCACCCAGAACACACCGAGCCTGCACTGAACGAGACCGCAATCGGGCAGAGACTTTGGGATCTGGACTGTAAATTATTGTCCGTTTTTAGCACAACTTCTATAAAACCTGCTTGGCATGAGTGGCTAAATTTGCTGAAGCCTTAGGCCGCACTCCCTAGTACAGTGAGAAAGGGCCCAGAGCTGCTGCAGGCGGGAATGATAAGGGCGTTACCAGCAATTTGCATTCCTGTGCACTGCTGAAACGGTGCTAATTGCTGGAGTTACCACCTCTTTGTCAAGACCTTGAGAGATGATGGTGGGACCCGAGGAAGGAAGACACACCTATAGGAAGGAAGACACACCTGTCTGCAGAAACTGCAACAGAAAAGATAAGGGAGAAAAGAAACAGCCTGCCTAGGAACAACGATGAGATCCAATAAGGAGCAGGAGACCCCAGACTCAAAAATTACTATTGGTCTGAACTACCACGTGGGGGGGGTGGGAAACTTAATTTGAAAAAGCTATAATTGCCCAAGGATCTCTTTGTTCAGGGTCCCTCTTTGGAGGTACCCAACTCGAGCTGTAACCACTGCACGCGTGTCATTCCGAGCTAACCTAGGGTCGGACCCAACTCGAGTTGTAATTACTGCACGCGCACCACCAAAACTTACACCCAGGGTGAAGAGGACCCACCTACCACCAGACGGGAGCCCCCCCACTGCCGAGACTCCCAAAGGAAGAGGACCAACAGGACGCCGCTGGATCCACGGGTGGTGATATCTTTCTCTCTCTCTCTCTCTCTTTCCCCCTCTCTTTTGTTGAATGTTGGTAAGATCTGTTTTTTGTCTAGCTAGTTGCAGTATTTGCCATTGAATTATCCTATTTGACCACATGCCTTATCTTTGTGTTAATAAATCTTAAAACCGGTTGGCTGGTGTCGTTTCACCTTAATTCAGTCCAAGGGCATCACGAACTTGGTCGTTTGGCCCCAAGGGGAGGGAGGTCGTCCTGAACGACTCCTTTCGGGCCGCGACACACAGCCAAAGCAAGTTTCAGTCATCCGAAATAAAGCTACCTTTAGGGGCTACCTCCAGCCTCACAAATAAGTTTACTTGGCATACACACCAAAGATAAGATTTACCTTGCTGTGCTCGCGCTAGAGCAGCTGGCAGCTTTCAAGCCTGGCTAAATGGCACTGCAGCCCAGGTTTAGATTTTTAATGATAAACAAGAGGAGAATTCTGACCTTGGCTTAGCAGCCAATACAAGTACTCTGCAGGCACTTCACTAAAAACACAGCAAAAACAAGAAGTTAGTACTGCTGAAGTAACATGGGATAGGAAAAGACAAATTTTGCTTTTGAAGCTGAGTTATCGCAATATGAACAACTCGGACCAAGGGCTCTTTGTGCTGGCTCAAAACCAGAGAACCTAGACGACGCAGTTAATGCAGCTTGTTCAAAAATCCTGTGTTGTTTCAAATTTAAATCAAGGGCACTTTGACAATTAATTCAATGATGCCACAAGTTTTGCCAGAGTATGTCATGCTAAGACCCTCACTAATATCCTACAGGGCTTTGAAACAATTCCTTCTTCCACTTTCTCTCCAAGATTATTGTGTAGGGATGTCCTCACTGGTCCGTAAAGCCCAAATCGAGAAGTTGTTTTTTCCTGTGGCACCCTAGTTCTCCAGGGTTGCCATGCTGCAACATGTCTCACCTACATGATGCAGCATGTCTTCTGCAAACAGCCAGGTCCACCGGTCATCATAGTGTGTAAGGAAACCTACCACTGAGAGGAGATCGCAGACCTGCTACACCCCTGAGGGGAGGCTGCTGTGCAACAAACCTTGTGGGCAGCACATATAACATAGGACAAAACTGTCCAATACCTCAGAAGGGATCCCACATTGAAATACTCAGGAAGAGGCAAAAGTATTTAAGAAGGCCAGGAATGCCATAGGCCAGTCTCAACTGACTTGCATTTTGATGTAACTAACTACATCCTCAAAAGATGAAGACATCACATCATCGCATGCCTCTGACTCCCCAGCACAACAAGTGGCACTGACCTGCGTCCCTAACAGCTCACCTCCACCAAGAGAAGGGAAAAGTCCCCGCTGTGCTTGCACGAGTTAAGCAGTTACGCTGCAGTCACTCCCAAATGCTTCTGTTCCCTCAAGTCCCCAGGAGGAAACTCAGAACAATGTAGAACTGGTCCAGTTAGATAAATTCAAAAGCCCATTTTATGAATGAGATATGTCAACAAAAGAAGCTGGTGAGAGCCATATCCTGCATTACTTTCAAAAGGGCTGCCTGGTGAACTTGTGGGATATCTATTGTGTTTAATACATCTCTAGCTGTGACCGCTCCCTTCCTACACCACTGAGCTGACTTGGCATCCCTTGCCACTAACAATTGCTCAGGCAGGCAACCATCGCAGAGTGAACACAGGGTCCAGCAAACACACACTTGCACGGCAAGACACCGCATGCTTTAATCCAGTAAATCGGCCCTTGCTCAACTACCAACACTACTTGGAAGAGTGACACCCATGGCTTGCTCCACTATCAATTGCAAAAGCAGCCTCAAATATTGCGCCACAGGTCACAAAACTGTACATCCAGAAAGCAATGCTGCACGCCACAGTAAGTACCTGGGACTGCAGTCTATCAACTGACCCTCGAGGACTGCTTTTTCTTTGCCAAGCATCTGCTAGTTCCACGTGCACCTTAACCTGGGTGAAGAGGAACATTCAGTCCCAGGATGACATAAAGCAGTGGCACATGAGCCATTAGAGCCACTGGAAAAACGGCAGGCATGTTGTCAGAGCAGCCGACAGATTCTGCAGTAAACCCACAATACAGCAAGCCACCCAGCTCTTGCTTGCAAACTGATGTTTGGCATCAAGTCTGCCCTCGGTGGTTCTTCCTCTTCTTGCTGACAGACAAATGCATTTCACCCTTACGTAGCTCTTGGTGGCAGTACAAGGTGTCCAGGCAGGTGGTTAGGTTGCCAGTGATTGACTTTATATCAAGATACCAGGTGCAAGCAGGATCACCAAGAAGTGGCACTATAACTGCTAATCTTGGTAAGTCTAATACCATCCCAGGCAAAATAAAACAGGATGCCATCATGTCCTTTCTCAAAACATTGAGCTTTGACCTGCTGGAGCCTAGAAGCCTTCTCCTCTGCAGTTGGTCACAGTCATTTTCCATTTGCAGCATCTATTCATCGCTCCTCTCACAGGCCCCCAGAGTCTCCATTGGACAACCACATACCCAGAGATGTGGGGAAAGAAAGCTATTTTAGATATAGTCTATCAGGATGCCAAATTCAGCATACTTGAATGTGGCAGCATTATGAAAACAGTCATTAAGGTCCATGAAAAGTTGTATGGACAGCACCAAAACCTTCTGTAGTCGGGGAGAGAGCGGTCAGTCACCCCCTACTTGTTCTAGTCCTGTAGCAGCTTAGAAGCCAAATCGATTGGTGCCACCTACCAGTACTGCAGTCACAAGGAGACAGATGAATCTGGAAAGAGAAGTCAGCAGCAGAAGGAATCCACTGCCAAAAATCCCATACTGCACTCGACTCAAGCAGCTCAGAAGCAGCTGGTCAGAAAGGTGCAAGGCAGGCAGGACACAAAGCAGAACATCCAAGCCTCACAACAAAAAAAAGTCACTACCATGGGGTCTTGCCAACCTGGTGAAGACTGTGCATCTAACTTTGTTGAGTAAGTTCAAAATATCCTTTGTCAGAAGACACAGATGCACAAGAATCCAGTCTAAGCATGAAACCTGAGCAACAGAGCTGCTAAAAGGCGCAGTTACACTGCAGGGGAAAGTAGGCACAATAAGTTTGTTTTCAGCTTCATGTTACATTCCTTAAAGTATAGTGACTGACTGGATCAGCTGTATTCTGCTTGAAGGGGGAAAGCACAGGCTGCTCTTTCCCCGGAGAAAAACTAAGCATGTTTTGGACACAAGCTCCTAGAGAGCTTTCCAGACTGTCGAGTGCAGTGGGAAAGAAGGGAGTCACAGCAAGAAGCCTGGAGCCTGCAACTCAAGCTGAGACTGCTGAAAAGAGCAAGGAACAGACACCCAGCTCGAGGTGACAGAAGGAAAAACGTACAGAGAAATGAAGGGGACTGAGCAGTTTTCTGCAAGCCACTGAGCTAGCTGAAATGGAGAGACATACGGTAGCAGCAGAATTATTTATAACTTTCCCTATTCCTATTCTGTTTTGCCTAGTCATTTTGAGTTTTCTCCATTTAAAATGTTAAGTATTCCAACCTTTATTCTAATGAAAACCTTAGGTTTTCTTTGGTCAATTCATATTAAAAGAAGGTCTACACAGATGCATTTCAAAGACCCAGCTGGCTCCAAACTCTGCCCTCACCACCTTGCCAGTCCCCTGACCCACATCCGTACCACTTTCGCGCTAGCATAAGCATTCGCATGGTCAGCACACGCAGCTTCATCAGGTATCGGCTGCAGCCGAAAACTAACCATTCCAGTAAAGACTGTAGGAGCTCCCGAAGCCAGCTGAGCCTGTGCTCTCACAACTGGCAGCAGCACTTCACAACACATCGACAGAGGAGAAAAGTCACCTCCTCTATGTCATTGTTGCCTTGAGTTTACGCAACCTGTGTATTCCTGAGATACGCTGTCTTCCTTGCACCGCTCCTAGACCAATATGTGCTTGTGCCACTTCTGTCAAAAATGTGGAAAAAATGAGTGCTAACATGAGGCAGGCAGAGGGGAGGAAGAAATTACCTTTCCAACAATAATTCTTTACATTCAGAAAAAAAAAAAAAGAAAAAGAAAAAAATAAGCACACAGATTTCTAATACTCTTAATGTTTAACCATATTAAACTTTATATCGATTTTCTCCAGCTTAATTCATTTTTATGACAGTTACCAGGTTTATGAACTCAAAGCACTGTCAAAATCTTTCATTTCAGTGCAAAGAAACACACCGCTCTTTGAACTGCATAACAGAAACTCTTATGCAGCAATTAAAATATTTTAAAGAAGAAATTCAAACCTGGACAAGCTTTCATTTTTGTTAATCACACAAAGTTCAACTAAAAAATAAACCCATTAGAGGTATTCCTTTATATACATTACATTCAAATTTACAGCTAAACTTCCACTGACTGACTTCAATGAGAGTAAATGCCTGCAACTCATTCAAAGACTGAGTAAGTTGATTGTTACATTTTAAAGCACAGAATTAACATGCAGAAACAGAGATTCTGAACCTTTGTCCCATTTGTCTTTAAGTAGCAGAAGAAAGGTTCATTAAAAGCTCTCTCCATATGAGCAACAGAAGTTAATGCAGCATGTAAACATGCTTCAGAAGCTCTGCTCTGCTGACGATGGAGAGAGCATCCGAACACATTGGCTAGAACAAACAGAAACGGGAGGTTTCACTGCTCGTGGGAGCTACCTACCCTCACCCACCTTAGAACTCGCACAGAATCAAAGCTCTATCTCAAAACCTAATAACCTTTAAGCACTACGACTGAACATCTCCAGTAGTTAAAACGCCAGTTAAAGCCACCTGATCTTACATTGAGAACCCAAACTCTACTTTTTTTTTTTCTTTCTTTTTTTTTTTTTAAAACACTTCTCGGAGTGTATTTATATGAACTTTTTCTTAAGAAGGAAAACTTCCGATGCCAGTCTGTGCTGTCCATACACTAGCTCACCACTCTCTTATTTATCCAAATTAATTCTTTCTGGAGCAACAACATAAAACAGATCACAGAAATACCAGATTCAAAAATCCTTCCAAAAGGAAAATGAAATGTTTCTTGATTCTATTTTTCCCTAAATAGATCATTTTAATGATACTTAACAGCAGCTGCATCAGTACACTGAAAAGGACAATGAAATGACAGATGTAGGTGTCCAGAAACCTCCTAAGCCAGCTTTGTTCTCAGAGAAACGCTTGTGTACAGGGGCCATTAATCTAGCTAGCTGTACCGGAAATTGCAAGAGAAAGCTAAAAAACAAAACCACAGTATATTCAAAGAATCTCTTACCTCTACTGGCAAATATTCCATTTTAGTACGTTAATTAACCAGTCTTCCAGTTCTTCACTACTGCTGTCAAAAACATACTGCTTGAACTAAAAAGAAAAAGACAAGTTTTACTTAGAATAAGACCTGCAGAACTTTTCAGTACTTATGCTCCTTATTCTCTTTCCCTATGTTCTAACAACATATTCCATCATGTCCTCTCCAACGAACATACACATATCTTCTACTAGCCTTCTCCAATTTGTCCTCAATTCCTGCACTGCCATTTTCAGCTTTCTTCAAGTGCAACAGTCCAACATTCATTTTTCCAAAATAAAAGAAAAAAAACCCCGACTTTGTGAAGCCCTTGCTTTGGCAAAGTTGACCTTGCCATGTTAAACCAAATCATCCCTCTCTTCACCAAGAAATTCTAAAACCCAGCTCCCAAAAGAGCACTGCACACCCCAGCCACCTTGCAGCTTCCTCCATCCCCAAAGCAAGTCTCAGCTCACGGGGAGCCACATAAAGATGAGGAGGCAGCAGCAAATTCTGGCCTGAGTCATCAAACACAGCTCATGCCCCCACGCAGTCCTACATAGCTACCAGACTGGAGACAACTTGCAAGAAAAGACCACATGCAACTTTCCGGGTGATTTTTGTGCCCCTTCTCTTCCTCAGGAGTCAAATACATTCTGGCTGAAATTCAGAGGACAAGGGGGAGAGCCATAAGACTGAGGACTCACTCTCTTAGAACAAATGTTATAACTAAGTTAAATAACCAAAATGCCTAATATTCTGAAACCCTCCTTGAAGCTTTTGCTAACTCATTATCTCAAAAAATATTTGTTAAGAATCCATCTAGCTTTGTTGTATTCTTAAAAGTCGGGGTATTTAAAATAATGAAAAAAATAAAGAGTGTCTCCTGTTTATTTAACATCCTTTAGCTTTCAGACAGGTGAAAACCATCTTTTATTTATTCTTTCTTAAAGGAATTTTTCTTATGTTTTCTAAGAAGGTTTCAGAGAAATACAAATGAAAAACCTAGCACAGCTTGTGTAGAAAAGCTGTGCAACTAAACTGTTTTTGCCTTAGCTTCAGAGAGAAGAAAACACAGAAAGCGTAGCATAAATAAATATGGTACCTGGAATTTTTTAAAATGGTTATCACTTGTGCATGTCATGTAATATTACATCTTTTGATACCACAAACTATCAGTAATGCCTTAGATAAAATTCTGATCCCATAAACCTCCCACTAAAATCCCACTGACTTTTATTCCATTTGTTTAATTATGCAATATATGCTAGTTATACCAGTCATATTGGTTCTTTCTAAAACAGGACTTTTTGTTTTGGATATGCAGTCTATAACTGATCCAGGAGGTTGGGCAGAACGAGAGACAGAGACCGAGAAAACAAAATACTCAGAGTAGTTAAAATTGTTCTAGCCTTAAATTTAGTATTTTATATTTGGTAAAAGTCAGAAGCAAAACCAGAGAATCCTAAGAATGAAAATACTGCAAAATATTTTTTTCCCCACTAGTTCTCTTCTAGTTGCTGTTTTGACACATTTTTCAGATAATTCTTTTTTTCTTCCAAGTTCCTGTAGGAGCTTTGTACACCTCTTTCCCTGACCTTTCTTTCTGTCCTCTTCTCCCTTTATATTGAGATCCAATATCTGCCAAGACAAACTCAGTTACCATCTCTACACCGATGACTCACAGATCTGTACCCTCACCTGAGAACCACCTTCCATTTCCATTCCAATTTTAGCTGTTTCTTGGACGCAGCCTTTAGCTGAAACTCAATGTGGCTAAAGGAAAGTACTTAACTTGACCTTCGAAGTTATTCCTAATACCTACTTTCTGTGTGTGCACAAAAGCACAGTCTCACTGTAAACCTAGGCAGCATTTTTCATTTGGTTTTGTCTAGGTTCTCATAGACTTTGGCAAGACTATGCACAAGACCTGCCAAATTTTCTGCATGGGATCAGAAATATGTCCCATCTATCTATACAGCCAAATCTCATCCAAACTCATATCCTCTTTTGCTTTAATTACTGTTAGGCTGAAAAGCATAATTCTGCATGTATTAGTTCAGCATGGTGCCACAAAGAACATCTTCCTAGCTTGTTATTTTGATCATTTCACCTCTCTTTTTACGCACACCCCCCTGACAGAGCACCCAGCACTTGTCTTCTTTTCAAATCCTTTTGCAGCTGTTCAGCACTTGGCATGATAGTGTCCTGGCTGAAGACAGGAGCTTCCCAGAACTACAGATAAACATGCACCCTCCATAATTAAAAAGGAAAGGGGAAAGAAAAGAAATGCTAACTGAATTTTGAGTTGCATACACATTATGTTGTAAATTGAGGAAACAAAAAAGCCACAATGTCAAGTGCAGCTATCTTAGGATACCTTATTCAAATCTCATTTTCCCTATTTTGAAAAGACAACATGATTACCACTCAGAAAAAGACAACAGAAGAGACCACTATATAACAGGACTTTTCATTTTATGGAAATTGGAATTTTGAAGAATTTAAATATTTACATGAATATAAATATCCACAGTTCCTCAGATAAACTTAAATGGTGACCTAATTTTTATGGTTCATGGCAAAACCCAACAATTAAAATATCCTTAGAGAACCATCCAAGAAGAAAATTTTATTTCACAGGCAACCATTATAAGATTTGATTCACCTTTTCTAACAAAGCTAATACTGGATGCCTATGATACTTTAATGGGCCAGATAAACAACTAGCTTTATCAAGTATTAAAATTCAAGTCTTATACATTTTTGCTTTAAATTTAGCAACAGTATCTGGTCCTCCATGCAGCAGGCTGATGAAAACAACATATTCACTAGTCTGAGCTGACAGCTTGATGAATCCCACTGAGCATGGTAGTCATTAGTATATTGCACTTGCTTCTTTTCTTCTATCTTATTAATAGATCATATATGCAACATAACAATTCATCTCGAGCATTTATTCAGCCTATTCCCTTTTACCCTAACATTGGTCTTTGTCTGACAAATGACATGGTATTTCTCAGCTTTTTCCATTAAAAAGTTGAACATGAAAAGTTCTGTGAGCAGCACAGCTAGGAAAGCTTGCTCTCCCACAGCCGTGCGCACCCCCATTCGGTCCTCCCTTCCCACCACGACACCTCCAGATCTTTTGTGAAGCCTTGAGGAGGCAAAAGCCCGCCTGTGCTGCTGGGACCACGACACTCCGGGCCTCTCAGGAAGGGCACTAATTTCAGCATCTTCTGTATTTGGCTGCCAATTTTGACTGGACACCAACTTTATCATCAGTGAGAGCCCTTCTCCTCTTTCGGACTTGGCTGAGTTGAGCAATGGCCTCAGCAGTCATTTGTGGAGTATTTTATTAACTTTTTACAAACACTTCTCTTAAAAACAAAAAGCGCATTTTAAAAGTAATGGTTAACGACTGAAAGATTAAGAAAGGACAGGCAAAACTTAGACTGACATTGAGCCTGACCCAACAAAATACAGCATTTTCATAAACAGTGGTGGCAGTCGGGGAGCCACGCTGCGATGTAGCCCAGGCCTCTACTCCACCTGGGTCCGAAGCCCTGGCTGAGGGAAAAGACTGAGCCCAACACTGCCACCTTCTTCCTAAGCCCCAGGAAAAGCAGGCAGCCTAAGTGAGCAGGTAATTCTTCTGTTCACCACCAAGCCACTTCCATAACAGTGATTAAAATCAAGACAAATACCTCCAACTAAAGTACAGGTAATTTTATCTAGAAATACATCTGTAAATAAGTTGCTTTGCTTGTAATTTTCATATATGACACTTAACCTATCTTTTCCTAACGATCTATTCATAAGAGCAATACAGGGGAAAAAAGAAAAGTGTTTACTCTAAACATGCAATTAAGAGTCTTTTTGAACTTTAAATAAAAGCATATAATGATCTTATTATAAACAACATATATATATATAAATTGCAAGCTGTAATATTTTGTCTTAAAGAATAAATCACAAAACTTAATACATTCACCTTCTCATAATCTAGAGAATTTATAAAGGATGCACTGGATAGGAATTAAATATATTAGGAGAGTGAAGCTTACTAAAATAACTTGATTTTGTCCAGCTGAAAAGGTTCTTCATAAAATATTACCTGTTTATGTTAGTGTACGTACAACTTACTTCATTCTCCTACTTACACAGAGCAAGCAACCAACACTTCTTTGAATTCTGTGTGCCATGCAATACCATTAAATGCAAACTAACTTTCATGCATGAATCAATGTGGCTTTAAGATGTCTGCAACTGCTTGTTAATGTCATTACTTTGACATATTTTCTGAATAAGTGCTCAAAAAAGCCAGTTGTTGCAGTTTTCCCCCACCTGGACAAAATTTACTCTTAAAAAAAAAAAAAAACTGATTTTTTTTTTAAGAGGGAAAAAATGGATGTAGCTGCACATGCTCAGTAAATTATGTTTTAGGAGGTAATAATTCCAAATTAAGCAATTTTGCAAATAAAACAGAGCACAATTTACAGAGCTAAGCCATTGTTCTGACATCCATTCTGAGGTCACGGCCTGACAAGACAGTAAATACAGTTTAGATTTGACAGGTTGCTTCTGTACTGGAAGGCTTTATGCCAAATAGTTACTGCCTTTCCTCCCACAGCAGGCATTCGGGCAGCACAAATTATAAATTGCATATACTTATTAATTTAAGAAATGTGAGAGTTTGCCTGCCTGGTCAGAGTTACGTTTTGGGGAAAATCTGATCGCAAGGAGATCGAGGATCAGTAGTCACAAAACCACTTCCTTGGTGGTTCCAACACTGGTATCGTCTCTACTGATAGGCAGGATGTGCCAGCACAGAAAAACAGTGATTCTGCTACAACTTCTATGCAGATATAAGTTATTTCAGAAACAGACGGAAGTACAGTATCAAAGTCCATTTTATTTTTCAACACCTAATGTTAATAAACTAACACAAAGTCAGCTGATTTGGAGCTGGCTTTACAGGACTACATCTTTAAAAAACATAACCCCCAATTTAACTGTTTTTCCTCTACAGTTTGGCTTCCAATTTCCTACCATTTTAACACAAGAAGTTGAGACAAGCATTGCAGCAAATAAATTCAGGTTAAAAGTTTGATTCTTTAATTTCAAATGTGGAAAAAAAAAAGATTCAAAAGACTCTAGAAATATAAATCATTCTTTTCATCTTCCCATAAATTTTGTCTACGGCCTTTATTCAGTATGAGGCAGAGAAATGTCGTAGCTTCTTATTTCTTTCTTCCTTTTTAAAATGATTTTCTAATCACAGGTATTCTAAGACAGAAGCATTCTTTCTATCCAATTCTTTGGAATCTCTCTTTTTTTAAAATTTAGAGCCTCCTCTGCTACAAAAAACATGCATCAAGTTTATAGTTGAGTCCATACTATTTTAGTACAAAGTGCAATACAGTTACGGTTGTATAATGTAAAGCTGAAGGGCAACTAAAGAGACTGTCACTGGCAGCAACTTTTTCAACCATCTGATCACGAAGATAACATGGTCATGGGAAAATCTCTCTGAATGCGTATTAAAACTGTTTGGGCATCAACTTTTCAAAAAACTACATACACAGCAAACAGAAACATCTACATGTCAGTTTAAGGGAATGACACCTCAAGTTCCCACTACTTATCTCCACACTGACCAGGCAGAGAAAAACTGTCCTTTGGTCTGTGATCTCAGGCAGCACCTCTGGCAACTTAACCCCCCTGCCTACCCCAAATCCAAGTGCACTAAGTTTACTTATAGCCATTATCCAAACCGGCCAAGGATGTTATCTGAAGGTTCATCCTTGATTCTCTCCACTCTTTTCTACTGCTTTCAACAGCATCCAGAAGCAGATGAAGCTATTCTTCTGCACAGAAGTAATTTCTATTCAAAAGTACCTCAAACAATTTATTCTTGCATTACGCTATAGTAAAAATGAAGTTTAAAAAAAACACGGGTCCATCAACTGGCAGCCTGGGGCAAACCAGATCAGGCCTAACAGCTACCAGCAGCCCAAAAACCAGAATAAACAAAATAAAATTGAATCACTCCCTGCTCTCCCTTACCTGCTCTAGGAGAAAAAGGGCTAAACACCAGTACCCGGGGTACCGTGCGTGCGTTTTGACGGACAAATCAGCAAAAGGCATTTCTGCAGAAACAAACGTCACGCAAAGGCAGCACAAATCAACCTCAACAGGAAACAGTGCTGGTCGCTTGGACGAACTGCGCAGAGGTCTGCACGTACTGCCGTGCTAGGACACTTGCTGCCACCCCACCTCACAGACAGGTGTTGGGGGGGGGGGGGGGAACAGACACCACCACAGAAACAAACCTTTACAAGTATTTTGGAGGTTACTCTAAAGTTACTAACCAAAAAAAAAAAAAAAAAAAAAAAAAAAAAAAAAAGAAAGAAAAAGAAAAAAGCAAAAACGCTGCAACATTTCACTGGTTTAACTACAGTGTGGCTCCACACGCAGCTGTGCCGACGCAGCTGAGGAGCAGGCCAACCCTAACGCAGGACCTGGAGAAGCAGGCAAGGGCATAGCCAGGATTTCCGTGCCCACGCCGCCCTCCAGGCCAGTGACAGCCTCAGAAGCGTCCGTCCCCCATTGCCACGGCGTCGGGGCCTCATCCCCACGCCGCCGCCAGCACGCTGCTCATGGGGTAGCGAAATGAATTAGTTACAGTTTTAGAACAATCTATTTTTGCAGTGCTCGATCGGCACGCTTCCTTATCCTGTTTCAAGGCTCAGCTCCACAAATAGCTGCGTCAGCCCGGCCGAGGGGAAGGGACGGCGAGCGGCGGCGGGGACGCCCCCCAGCTCCCTCTGCTTTGCCTCACCGGGGCTGTCACTGAAAGGGAAGAGGTTTAAACAACAGGGCCAGGGCAATTTTCCCTTCTCACGGCCCTTCCAGGGCTAAACCTCCCTCCGTTGCCTCCTTAGGTTAACCTTGACGGATGGGCAAGCAGAGGAGCCAGGCAGGAGATAGCAGTCCTTTCTCCGTCCCGTCAGGGAAGGCTCAGCCAAAACGGCCCAACCGTGACCCCAGTTTCTGCCCTGCTCACAGTCCGGTACATCCCAGGCCCTTCCCAAAGGCCTGGCTTTCCAGGGAAGAGGGAAACTACGACGCGGGAATCCTCCCTGGCAAAGCAGGGCAGAGAGATGGCTTTCCTCCAGGGAGGCGGGAAAGCGCGGCAGCATCTGACGCGGCTTTGTCCCACCAGGCCTGGAAGGACGCTCCGCTTGCAGGACAGCTAACGTGCGGCTCCAG
This sequence comes from Dromaius novaehollandiae, assembly GCF_036370855.1. Taxonomy (NCBI): domain Eukaryota; kingdom Metazoa; phylum Chordata; class Aves; order Casuariiformes; family Dromaiidae; genus Dromaius; species Dromaius novaehollandiae. Next base: position 33,007,962 of record NC_088100.1, on the reverse strand, counting down.
CTGCGGAGGGAAGGAATCGCTTTTGCTGTGGTGGGATGTCCCCAGCCCCTATCGCGGAGGAAGAAAAGGCCAGGGCCGCCCTAGTCCTGGCGGTGGGTCCCACCTTGGCACCCTCAGCTCCCCTGCTGCAATGCACTCAGTGCCTCCTAGCAGCCATGCGTTATTTTTCCCCCAGCAGAATGCCAAAACAAAAAATACATAAACAGCCTTGATTAAACAGACAAATATAGCAACCCTATCACACTCAAGTTTTGCTTTTCTTTTATGGCTTAATAGCTTTGTGCCCCTTGTACCTCTCCCTCCCCGTATGCCATTTAGCAGGCGGAGTAAAGCTGATGCTGGATGAGCTGCTAAAAAAACTGACACAAACTTAAAATGGCATAGCTATGTTTCAGAAATGAAACATTCAAAATAAAACAAATCCAGTGATCAACCTCAGTACGTTCAATGGGTACATCTGAAAGGTTACATCAAAACAAAGTGGTAAGCTGATTTTTGAATTAGCCTGAATCATCGCCATTGCTATTTAAACAACTTTTGACAGTGTTTCATATGGAACAGTTTCTGTTCATTCCTTTTTTCCTACAATTTACTTGTCACGTTCAGTCAGAAATTCATGTACTAACGTTTGCTAATCATTAAATCCTCTATATTCTGCTTTCAAATTTGCTGCAGCTAGAATAAAGAGAAACACCTATTAAATACAACATAACACATCTGGGGAAAAAAACCCAACAACAAAGAATCAAGTTATCAGAGGTTTTGCCTACCTTACAGATACATAGTTGGCTAGTTTTCAAACAACTAAACCCATTCAAACAGATCCTAATTACTCCTATCCTATCTGAGGAGAATAAACCAACCACTGACTATGCTGACTGGCCAGGCAAATTCATCTTTTCCCCTAAGCTCCACCTAGCTTCCAGACATTTCACAAGTCAAAAGACACACATTTCTATTCAGGCTTCTAGTCACAGACCAAGAACCAAGCCAAACATCTGCAGCAAGCCAAGCTTCAAAGTAATTTCAAAGTACTTGTCATAAAAGAGGTCCTGTCTCTGGAACATGCAAAGTAAAAGCACCAGGTTAAATCTGACGGCACAGAGCTTCTGCCTGAGGAAACCAGGATGTTCATGAGAAAGGAAAGTCCAATCTGAACAGAGTAGGCACATGGCTGGAGACCTAAGCAAGTCCTGACTTCCACCTATTGGTCTAGTATTGACCTCAACCACTATAAGGTTATTTCTCTATGCTGTTTTCACAGGTAAAACAGTAAATACACATTTTTGATTATCTATGCCTCATTGTTTTGGCACTTGAAATATCCTCTATACCTTTGGTATTTTAATTCACCTTATTTCACTGACCTGAAGGGTTTAAGGTCATAGATACATAAAACAATAGGCTGCAAAATTATCTGATAGCTAGTATAATCTCAGAGTTTGTCCACAAAAGCAGAAAAGCTTAAAAAATTTGCATGCATCCGAAGCTAGATGGGCCATGTATAAATAGGTAGGCAAGCAATACACAGTGTAGATTAAAATGTCTAGATATACATGCACCTTTCCTACTAAAAGGTAGCAACATTAACTTATATTATTTAGATAGACTTTTTTACATGGAATATACAACCATTATGCAGAAAAATCATCATGTGACACCTGAATTGACAACCCAGGAGGAAAGTACAGGCTCTTGGAATAACACTTCTTAAACCTGCAGAAAAGCAGATACTATTATGTTTCCCTTTAACTTTTTAATAGAAAGAAGACAAAAGATACACCACAAGCCATTCTGAGATCAAAATTCCAAATCGTTACAGGGAAACCTTCATTATTAACTCTAGAGACCCATCTAAAGCATAAAGAGAATTCAACTCATTTATTTTATAGCTAGAAAGCATGATTAGCTCATCTAGCTTGACATCCATAACACAGGTAATGATCTACGCTGTGATCAGTAACACATAACAGCGATAGATTCATGAAGTTAAAACAAGCAATAGAACAAGGTTGTGATTATGGTAAACAGAGCTGGATCTTAAAAACAAGTCAGTTTATTATTTCAAAGTGTCAGAAGCCAAAGCTGAGGCCTTCTGCACAACTGGTAAAAGCTGGAGAATACTGAGAGGTTTTTTTATTTTTAATCCTGGTTGGTGATTAATTTTATAAATGATATTCTGCAAACTATAAATAAGGCGTGAGAGGTAATAAATCTAAACCTTTTAACTTGAAAATTAAGAATAGGAAAAAATATGTTTTCAATTTTCCTGATATAAGTCATACAATCCAGAAAGGAGGAAATTTTGATTTTATTTTTAGTAAGAAATACTGATAAGGAAAACTACATATCTTGTTTCCAACAAAACTGTTGGCAACATATAAAGATCAAGATTCTTAGCACTGGAGATGTTCCCAATCCCAAAACCTTTAAAGAAAATTGATGGAAAAAAGCAAAAAGGTAGCACTGAAATCATCTAATGAAAACCAGAGCTGATGTCACCTCAACTGCTTTACTTTACAGGCAGAACAAGGGTTGGAATATGGTAAACTGAGCGCTAAGAGGCTTCACTCTGTTCCCTCTGCCTTTGCCTGTTCCTTCCAAGAATAGCACTATCACAGGTTTCCTGCTTGAAGTAAACACAGTTTGCCCACCTGACTTCTCCCTGACCCTGAAATAAGTAGCAAACTTATTTCCTCCCTTTCAGATTGTTTTGTTGTGTAGGCTTTGTTGTATACTACTCTTGTGACCACAAACGTTCCACGTATTGTTCTCGGAGGAGGACAATTGGCAAGACAGACTTCTACAAATGGGAACTGCGCTGCATTACTGACATACCAACTGCTTTTGCTAGAAATGAATGCATAAATATTTAACTATGTTCAGACTTCCACAATGACAGAAATACACAGTTTTCTATATACAACACTTTGAGATGTTTTCCGTGAATGAAAGTGATCAAAATGTATTTAGCGAAATGCTTGAGTAGGCCAAAATCAGCAAAATACTTAACACAGTTAAAAGCACATATCTTGCTGCACAGAAAAGCATAAGGTGCCTGAACGTCAACAGAATGTAAGGACATATTTTACTGTTTTGCGCAGCTGTAACAGAAAAACTCGCAAGTAGTATCTATTCAGAAACACAGTCTGATTGTAGTAAGTTCACACGAACATGAGAAAGTGGCTTTTGAGTCTATTTGGCCAATCAAACCCAGTCTGTCACTCCTGAACTAAAACAGCAAGATGCAAAGCCTTGCAGGTTCCTATATAATATCCTACATATAAGGCTCTTGGGAATTGCTACATAATCAAACTTTTCATTAAAAAAAAAAAACATATTTTTCCAAGCTTTTTGATTAGGAGGAAAAAGTGAGTGCAAGATTAAATAATTAACAACTCAAGAAACTGTAAGTTGCGTTCATAGTTTAACCAAAAAAGAAATCAAACATGCCTGTGCTTAACACGAGCAGCTACTTTGGCTATGTGCATTTTGAGCCAACGGACTGTCAGAGCTAGCTGATCTGTAAGAGCAGGCTTGCAAAACAAATACCCATCACAAACAATTACTGGTCAACATGCAGATGCTACTCATCTACCCCATCAGGAAGACAATTAATGCACTATTTTTCAATAAGGAGTAAAAGGGGAAGGAGGGGGAAGCCCACACAACAAAAATGCAACTCTCTAACACTGGTTAACTAGAGAGTATATTCTTCCAAGCCTATCCTATAGTCATTAGGGATTTGGGGTTGAAAAGGAACAAGAGGATTTTAAGACAGAGGACACGAAGGAGAAGATGAATCATTTACCAAGGATGAGAAGCACTGGTCTATGCCAGTAACACCTTCAAACACTGAAACAAGGTCAACAGTAAAAAGAATCCAGAACAATTTCTTATAATTATCAGACTAAGATCCATCTTTGATAACAGTTTAACTTCCACATTTGTTCAGAATAGTCTCTGCATCAAGAGAGAGACACAAACATCAGTACTCTCAGCATTACATTAATAAACATTTAAGTACCTGGCTCCTAGACTGGTACGCACATCTAGGTTCTCTTAATAGTAATAATACATGAGAAGAGTCAGAGCTCATACCCTTATCTTTAGCCATAGGGGGTCAAAGACAGTGCCACAGTAACCTGCTTCACCCCTTTCCCAGAATGTGCTTCCCTGTCCACCTCCATGGCCAGTCAGACGGCTGCAAAATATATACCCTACCCCAATCACTTCAACATTGTCAAAGAAGAGGAACTTGCATCAAAACATCAGACAGTAACTTGGTGAGAGTGAGGCACGGACAGAGACATCCTGCTACCGGGTGTTAACAACATCTTAAAACCACAATCAAGTCCATCAGAATTTGTCACAACCTTCCTTGGTGGACAAGGCACTAAAAAAAGCCAAGAAGAAATGCTGAAGACAGCAACATCTCAAATTTCACATCTCTCTAGGCTTGAGAACTACATTCCACTAGCTCTCCTACACAGGAGAAAATGTCCTAAAATCAAAACTTGGCATCCGGGTATTTCCCAGGGAAACATTACAGCCACAAAACTAGAGCGCCCGGTAATGGTTTCGCAGAATGAGGGCTTCGGCGGTAGTCAGAAAAGCCACCAAGGCTTATTTCTCCCGAAACCAGACGAGAACCTGAGCCTTTCTTTTGAGGCTTTGTTGAACTCAAAACAGAACTAAATTCTACAGCACCAACAAATGTGATTGAACCAACAATGCGTTGGGCTGTCTGACAGATTTTGAAAATCACAGTTTTGAAGACAGATTGCAGTTGCTGCAGGCACTTTACTAGTACTGATTACTATTCGTGCCAAACCTTACCCAGGCCAGTCATAATAACTGTAATTTGAAGTGAAGATAACAAATCAATTTTATTAATAGAGCAAGCGTAGATTTGAGAAGAAAACTAATATTTTCACGCATTGCGTCAGTCAGTTCTTACCAGTTTTAAAGAACTGTATTTCATATAAAGCAAATTTAAACCAGTCCAAAGAATGGGTTCTAATTCATGTTCTATTATTTTAATTGATTACTGAAGGAAAGCTGAAGAACTGACTTATGCTACTTGGGGGGGGGGGGGAGGGAAATGAGAGGCAGCAAAAGGAAAATCAGTTTGATCATCCAAGGGAAGCATGGATTAAGAGTTATAGCCATACTCTGACATTTCAAATGCAGGCACTCAGACTGCAACTGGCAGAGTCATACAGGAGAAACGGAGCAAGATGAGGAGTCTTCGTTCCACTCATTTAAAGTGTTTGCAAAGACACAACCACAGTCTGATTTTATTGTTTGCTTCTCACAAAAGAGTATTTTCACTCTGAACAGGGAAAGAGCTGCTGAATGGAATAATAAAAGCTATGTGGAACTATTTAATTCACTCTTCCACAAACCAAGAACTCTTTCATCCCAAAACAGCCATAACGTTCCAGCAAAATAAAGCTTTACTGAAGCAGGTTTGGACCGTGGCAGTCATCCCTTGGCCTAAAGCTGGGGCCAGGCAGTTTTTCTTCACCATCAAAATATTAAGAAAAAGAAATTTCCATGGAAGAGACTGTAACACATTCCCTCCCAGAGTAACAAGGATCACATCAATAACATTCCCTACTTCTTATCAGCACAGCAAACGGAAAAGCAATGTGGATTTTTGCTCAGACTTTGCCCATGTGTAACACAACATCAAGCTCGTAGACTCACTTCCTTAAAAAACAAAGCACAAACCAGTAAAACAAAAAAAAAAGATATTTATGGCCCATCATCTGGTAAAAGGTAAGATTTCAGATAGAAGTTTGCTTGCCTTTTAACCAGAGAAATTCACTGCAAGAATGAGAAAGCAGAAGTGAGCTTATACCTATTTCTAATATAAAAGGGATTGTAAATCAGTAAAAGTAGATTTTTTAAATTTGTCACACTATGCAATCTCTCCTTGAGATGACACGTTTGTAACACGTAACCATGGAATAGAGTTTTCAAATAAGTTCTACTGAATTTTTTGTTTAAAACAAGCCAAGGAAAAAGCAAACCGTAACCCGGTGGAGGGCCTTTATGCCAGCCACCGCACTTTTTAATAAGGACCCTCTCCACGGCGGTACTTACTGACCACGCAAAACCTGCCGCGAGCGCCCCGACGCCGTGACGGACTCGCCCTCAGCGGAGCGCGCTGCTCCCACCGCCGCCCGCGGCCAGCGCAGCCCCGCCGAGCCGCGCGCAGGGCAGCGCCGGCGCCGCGCAACGAGCCGCGCTCCGCGCACGGAGCGCCGCTGCGCGCCCCACGAAACGCCCGGCTGGCAACTTTCTGCCTCACCCGGAGAAATTATATTTCAGCCGCCCGCCCCCCCCAAAAAAGCAGCTTTTCAGGCCCTGGGAGACCCCCGCACCGCGGCTCCGCTCGGCCCCTCCGCTGCGGGGTCGCCGTGGAAATTATTTTTCTGACCTATTTTCAGCGCTGCCTCCGGGCCGATAAACAATGAACCGCAGCCGCGCAACCCCCGGGGAAGGGCAAGAGAGGAGAAAAAACAAAGCAAAACAAACTTCCCGGCCGCCCGGGGCAGCCCGGCGCCTCCCGCGGGGTCGGGCGGGGACCGCCGCCACCCGGCGCGGCCGAGCCCCGCGGCGGCCTCCGGGGCGCCCAGCCGGGCCCGCGGCCCCCGGGGCGGCGGGACGAGCGGCAGCGCTCCCGCCGCCGCCCCGCACCCACCTGGGACGCAGCGCAGCGGCCGCCGGTGGCCGCGCACGGCCCTGCTGCGCGCCGCGCCGCGCCGCTCCGCTCGCCCCCGCGCAGGCCAGGCCGCGGCAGCACCGCGATGGCGTAGCGCAGGCATCCGCCGCCGCCGCCTGCTGCCGCTGCCGCCGCCGCCGCCGGGGCGGCCCGCGTGGGCGGGAGGGGCGCGGGGAGCCGCGGCCGCGCCGCTTCCTGCCGCCGCGGCGAGGGGCGGCGGTGCCGCAGCGCCCGCACACGCGCACGCTCAGGCCGCGGCCGCCGCAGCCCGCGGCCGCCGCATGCTCGGCCCCGCGCCGCGTCCCTGCGCCGCCGCCGCCGTCTCCGGCTCGCAGCAGTCGGCCGAGCCCGCGCGGCTGCTGCGGCGGCTGCTGGGAGCCGCGGCGCCGGCCGTGCCCGCCGCCCGGGCGCGGGCTCCCCCTGCTGCCCCGCCGGAGCCCGGGTGGCTGCCTTTGCCCGAGCCCTTCTTTAGGCGGAGGCCTCGCTTCTGGCGTGGGAAGCTCCGGTACCGCGGCACCACGCGAGTAAACCGGCCACAGAGGCAATAACAAAACCCGCTGTGTTAATAAATGAGGGGAGAGGCCAGGCACGCTGCTCTCATTAGCAAGTGCAACACGCGGCCTGGAAATTAGTTGGTGCGGTGAACTGCTGAAAACTAAATACCGGGGTGGCTAAAAAAAACCCCTCACCTTCTTCCCTTTCTGTCTGCTTCCCTGAAAAAATACTTGCCCTCTCGCCTTAGAGGTAGTTCTTCAGGATCCAACGTGGGCTTTCCTTCTGGGAGCCAAACCTGAACCTGCAGCTGCTTCGGCGGAGGCCCGTTAGGAGAGCTACAAAGCAGGCCATGGGTGGCGGGTTTGCTCCTGGTCTAATGAGTCTCTCAACCATGCAGTCTTGGTCCAGTTGAGCGGCCACCAATCTTAAATTTGAGCTGTTAGTCATCTGGATACAATTCTTTTGTATGCAATATGGTCACCAACTGTTTTTGTATCCAAAAAAGCCTGCGAAAAAGTCATGTTTTCTAAGGCCATAGTGTGCTGCAAACAAAAAACCTAGGAACAGCAAAGCAGGAAGCCTGAGTAATTCTGGGCTGAGAAGAAGGATGATCATCATGGAGTACCAAAACCGGCTTAGTGAGGAATCATCGTGAGTTCCTGGCACCCGCTCATTTCTGCTAGCGCTGATTAAAATCATTCTGATTACTGCAGACAGAAACTTGCTTTGCAGGCCAGACTCATGGTGATCTGGGAATTTAATTTTCATAAAATAAATAAATCTTAGTTCATGGGAAATAAGCGATCTAAATGAAACTTGCATCTGGTTTATCAGGGTCATGGGAGTGTCTCAAGGCTTTTTACAAAGGCAGGTGCAAAGGCATCAGTATTGATCCTCGAACCTGAAAGTGCGTGGCTGCCATCAGACCTGTCTGCCCTCCGTTGTTTCGGGATAGGCATGAGGAACTGCCTCATGTTCCTGCAGAGTCAGTTCTGGCACATGAAAAAAGTACTAGAGCAGTTTAGGCTTGGCTGGTGAAAGTATCTCCCTCGCTTAAACACAATGCACCCCAAACTTCTTCATTTCACAAATACAGCATTGGTGCATTAAGAGACCTCAGCACCAGGCAGTGCCTGTGGCTGTCCAGAGCCAGATCTTGCTGAAGATGTTCTGCCTTCCAAATAATCCAAGGTCAGGCTGATGCTCTGCATTGGCTTTATATATTTGCACAGATAGAAAATTGTCTGGCCTATTTTTTTTTTAATTATTTTGACTCTCCTGAACCTTGCCTGGACCTCCGCTGTTACGAAAACGTATCTAGCAGGCTTCTTTCCTAGTCAATTGATGAAGCATCTCTTGGCAACAGCCTTTTCCCCTGACACAAGCAGAAAACTGGCAGCCTGTTCCTATAAATGGCAGAGCTCCAGCCCGCATCATAGAAACCTAATTCACTGCTCCTTGACCAAAACCTGCTTGGGAAGATCTATCTCATCAGCCCAACCGCCAGCCCCATTCTTTTCTATATGGCAGTGACTGTTATGGGATGGGGTCCACTGACCTTCTCTCATGGCTTTCAAATACCTCCCTGCTTGCTCATGTGGGGCAGGATGGCCTGGCAACCCTTTTGAATTAAGACAGCCTTCTGGAATGACCTCTGCCCTCACCTCCAGGACGTTTTTAAAGTAGTGGGGCTGTGCGTAAAAACAGCTGCAGAATGGATGCCCCACTCAAGACTGGATGCACAGTGAGTATTACAATTTATAAAATGCGTTATTCTGGAAGGAAATCTTGTTCAGAGTTACAGATTATTCTTATTAATAATTAAGGTAGAGAGGCCTAGAAATAGTTCATTACTTAGGTACGATGCAAGGGACCCGAAAAGCCTACTTCTACTGCAATTCTGATTCTGCCAAAGCTGCCTTTTCCAGGGTGAATTGAATTAAATTAAATCCTAAGCTCACAGCATTTCCTTAAGGGAATGGTTCCCTGATTCATGGGTACGGCTGCAGGACTCTGTGCAGCACTAACACAGGTCTGTGTCCTCAAACTGATATTTGTGTTCTCCTCCTGCACCTTGACCAAACTTGTTCGTGTACGTGATGCAGTGCGTGACCAGGGTAGGACACTGAAAAGCCGTGCAACCACTCCAGCAACGGAAGTGAGAAGTGAGACTAATTAACGCACATGCAATACAACTGAAACAACTGCATCACTTCCAGGTCCAAAGCAGGTCTGACCAGTGACAACCCGGGGATCTCGCCGCAATGCTGTGGTGTGCAGTACAGCACAGTATGCAACATATGGTAGTGAGGCAGAATGGAGCTGCGCAGGTCTGTAAAATTGGAAGTTTGATCTCGATTTCTGGAAGAAGAGAAGCCAAGGGATATTCTCATGAATTCTGGCCAGGACGCTTGGTAACAATGTGGGCAAAAGACAAGTGGTTGGTGTATCAGGAACCATTAAAGAAAAGTCTGGAGTCGATAAACTAAGAGAAAAGGGTTGGACTAAGAAATCTATATGGGTGGGCAAAAAAGGTTGAAAGGACTAAGAAAGGTTGAATCTTAAAATAATTACAGAAGAAGAGAAAGTGGACATGGAATAGGATGACAAACGCTGCCGGATTCAATATTATAGTCTGTATTTCACGACCGATAGTTCACGTGTTGCTTACTCCACCGAGAATTTAAACTTGAAGAAGTATGACTGGAAGAACGAATCCTGTCAGAGAAGCAGCTGTCGATTGTGCTTCTTTGCTGTCAAAATATGGAAAAATGCTGAACGAACTTTCAACTGATTGCTCAATGAAAATAAAATTCTAGACAACTGCCAGATTTGGCCGTGTGCCCCAAATGAATATCCAGATATAGGATGCACAGCACTAAGCATGTTCATTTTTGGATAACAGATTTGAAACATCCTCTGCAATAGCTTTAATCGTAAGAAAACATAGAAACTAATTACATCCTGAGAACACTGTGATAACTCTGTGTGGAAAACAGTGAATGAAAAAATACTTCTATGCATGGCAAAGAATTTCAAAGTTCTCCTTAGAACATAGAATTATACAATCATAAATAAACTAATATGCTACTAAAATAGAAAGTGTTACAATTGGGATGTCATTTTTTACTTTAAAGAATTTGGTTAATACAATGTAAAAGTAGCTTTCAAAATGTATTGCATAAATAGATGCATCATTTATTTACAGGATTCGCAGAAGATTATTTAAAAAATACTTTTTAACAATTGTGATTGTTTCCTCACGTGACAAATATTGAGAGGTTTTTGGTCATTTTGGGATTGCAAGTACAAAAGGGTAAAGAATCACATACAGAGCACAAACTAGTAATATAAAAATACGGCTACAGGATTTAAAGGGTCAACCTTCACATGTCAGCACAGACTCTCAAAGTGCTGCTCAGAAAGTGAAGTTGGTGCTGTAGCTAGGAGTCAGCTCCAGCTTGTATGCTAGTAGGTTGATGTAAAAGTAAAAATAAAGGAACTGGCTTTTGTAACAAGGTATGCTAACAATAATATAGGGAACCCGGCAAGCCACTGGTCTCGTCAGTGGTTTCAGGGGAAGCAACAGGAATTTAGGTTTAAATACACAGACTTTAAAAAAGGGACCTTCAAGAAGTGTCAAAAAAGGTGGCTAGGTACAGGATTAAATGGTCCAACACAAATTAGGAGTTGGAGATAGGCAAGTAAAGATGAGAACAGAATTAATGCAAGGGGATAAATTAATAAGAAAGCAAAGTTGTTGAGGTAGAAGGAAATGATCCAAAGGTGGAAGTACATTCAAAAGCAAAAAAGGGAAGGAGATACTGACAGAGCAACGGAAGTAAGTGAACCACTAGGAGACAGCAAAGTGAGAATCACAGAAAAAATAAGATTTTAAATATGGTGTATTAATTATCCTTCAAAAACAACAGAAACAAAGATATGGAAAGGATATAATCCATAGGATGTAAGAATAAAATATCCATAGTCAGTTGGAAATGCTAGAGAAGACAGATTCTACAGAAAAAATGCACTTGTTTTTGTTTTTAATTACAAATCTAGTATTTCAAGAAAAATACGCAAGAGTCAAAGTATCCGTTAGGAGGGCATAGCACATGTCCTGTGGATGTTCATCGATGAGGGAAAGTGACGTGCAGAAATAACACTGAGGCTCTCCGCAGGCGCTCGCAGTGGCCCTGGGGCCGTGGGATCTCCCCGCCGAGGCAGTGGCCCCAGGCGCCCAGCCCTGCTAAGCCGCGCTCAGCTGCGTTTCAGGTGACATCTGCATTGGAGCCTACTGACTTGGCTGCTGGGAGCACGTGCCATGGCCTAACAGGTCTCACCTCAGTACCAGCTATTTCCTCATGTTCAAATCACATTTTGCTTTGTCTTAACTTAACCTTAGCATTAACCATTCCCCTTCTTTTACAGCATGCTGTGAGATCACAGATACTCATGTTCCTATCAGAAATCACCATTTATGATGTTGGTGATTGCACGAGTTGAGGACTCCCAGCCCTTCTCAGAAGATAACTTCACCCAGTAACTGATTTTCTCTGAATTCTTTGTAATTTTCTCTCATATTCGTATGCAACAAAACACAGTATTCATGGTTTAACCGCCCCGGTGCCAGCTGGAGAGAGAGCACCGTGTGTTCGGATGTGTCAGTGTACACAATTCAACCCCCACCCCACAACTTTTTAATTTACTTTTCTGCAACATTGAATGAGAGGCTCATGAGCAATTTTCTATCCATTATCATCTCCAAGATATTTTGGAGAATTCTTTCTCTGGATATTATCTCTTGCATTTATATGAGCTCAGCGTTAGGTTATTTCTTCCTGTCATATCTCTCATCTCTCCGGATCCTTCCTATTCTTCCTTTGCACTGGCTGTTGTTCTTAACTTAGCTATCATTTATGAATTTAATTAATGTATTGTTTGCTTTTGCTTCTGAAATGCAAATGAAATTGTTAATTGAGACTAAAACTGAAAACAGCAGTTATAGTATTCAACTAGACGCCTTTCCCGAGCTTTCCGTGTTGCCATTTATCATTGCCTTTTGTGTGTGGTATGTCTCCTAGATTTCAGTCCATCTGTAGTACAAGCTTTACCATTACTCTTTTTTAAAGAAGAGTATATATCTCTAAGAGCTGGGGAGTTCAGCATAAATCCGTATGGATTTATTCTGCAGCGTGTGATTGATGGCTGAAAAGGGCTCCCAGCTCGCTCATAATCAGCTTGGAAAGAGGAGAGAGAGGTGTGGAGTAACAAGCATGAAGAAAAGAGAAGGAGCAAACCCTTCGCGGCTCAACCTTGCTTCTCATGGTGCTTTGTTCTGGGTCTGTCAAGGGCTTAAGCAGTAGTGTATGCCCGGAGGCCAGAGCTTAAGAAGTCTGGGCCATGTACTGATTTGTTACTGGACTGGGAAAAAAGCCCTCGAGGGTTGTTATTGCAGTCACTGAGATTGAACTTGAAGGAAAGCATAGGCCTCAGCTAAATAATTACCTTCCTGAAAATTCAGCTCTGTTAGTGTAATTATTTGAAGAGCTGAAGGTAGCCCCGTGTGTACCTTTTTGATGTGTAACTTTTTCAGACTCTTCCCACAGCGAAGTTTCTAAAGTATAGGAGTAAAAAGATAATCCATAGATAATCTCAAATCTACAAGATTTGAAGTTTTGATCTCAAAATGAAGTAATACAGGTTTTTATATTCAAACAGCTGTGGATTATTTTTCATTTAAATTGTCTTATACCTAGACAGAAGACAAACTGAGGGTCTTTCACCCTTTTTTTGCAAAGTTAACATCAAGTTGAAAACGTCAACTGTTAAAAAAAGGTATCCTTACAGAATTTAAAGCATATTGCACAGTTTCAGCATTATCTGATCACATACCATTTACATTTAACACTGCTGCACTTACGTTTTGGTTTAAAATTTCAGGTCTTCAGAGATAAATTATCTGTATTAAATAGGAATCTCTGAAATGCTGGGGTTTTAAGATCCCAATAAATGCAACAATTTGAAAGGTATGAGAAACAAAATACTAAATTCACAAGTAAAAAATACAATACTGAAACAACTAAGTAAAAAGATTCACTTTTTTTTTCTACTATCATGCGTGAATTTTAACAGATTGGTGGGAAAAAATAGCTTTTGCAATAAAATATTGTCTTTTCAGGGTTACTGAGAGTAAGGAAAAATTATTCTGAGGGTCTCTGGCCTTTGCATATTTTGGAAGGTCATTACAAGATCAAAGGGAAGTTGCATCTGAGGGCAGATACTGTTTCATTATTACTACAGACCACCTATTTCCAAATTTCCCTAGCTGTTGAAGTTTTCTCATCTCCACTGTGACTCTGAAAGTCCTTTAGATTTCAATTGCCCTAGAGACAAGTGCATAAAAGGTTTGGGAAAAGCAGATGATTCTGCGTCAGGGTGGGCCAGCTTGTCTCTTCAATAGAAGAATATTCATTTTTCTCTTCAGCTGCCTCAGGTATGAGCTAGTTCAAGCATCTGCTGACATGGAAAGGCTAGGTAAGACTCATTTTGTAAAGAAGAGCAAGAACATCACAATTTCTAGTCACAGCCTAAAGTCATACAAATAGTGTTACTCACAAAAAAAATTGTTTTGCAGGTAATTGCTCAAGTTTGTGCTAGTACGGTGCTTCAGGCAGTTCTGACACAAAATTAACTTTGCAGCTACCAATCAAATGGAGAAATTCAGGTCCCTGTCCTATTGCTTCTTAAGTATCTGCAAATGATTTTTATTGGCTTCAGTAAGAGCCATACTGTTGAAATTTAAAAAAAGAATGAATATCCTCTTTCTGTGTTTTAAAGGAACTCAGAAGACTTTTGGTTTTTTTTCAAGATACAATTTTAGCCACTTTCTCTCCTTCTCTCTCTTTTCAAGAGTTTCTTTTCAAGTTTTCTTATAACTACTGCTTTACCATGCCTTCTACAAAATAATTTTGATAATTTTGATTATTTTATTATAAATCTCACATTATCTGGGATTTTAAATGCCACATCTCCCAGAAGCATGAATATAAACAGTAGTAGTCTTTGGTAATACCATTTCTCAGTAAACCAAGTATCTCTAGCTCTTATGTAAAAATAGGCCAGAAATTATGAACCCCAAAGCTGAGAAGGTGACGAAATACGTTAAACTAGTTCATGAATTCCATTTTTAACTCATCTTTTGAATGATGGAGGCAGTATTATAGCGATAATAACTTACATTTTGCAGGTAAGCAAAAGAATTCCAGGCAAGATTATGGCTCTTACTATGCTGAAACAAGACAGAAAGAGTAATTTGCTTTCTGCCTCTCTGTGGCTGCCCAGACAGTGGATCTCAGCATCTCTTTATTCCTCCATCCGAGCAGATGGAGCTGGCATGGGCAGTACCTTGGCTCTCCCCATCCTCCTCGCTCTCCAGAATGACAGAGCTAGCGGCGGATGGCTTTACTGCTGGGACGGGCCCGAAGCAGGCTGGTACGGGCCCAAAGCAGGCTGCCATGAGCCCTCAGGGAATGCATAGAAGGAGATACATGAATCAGAAGGGCTTCTGCAAATCACAGCACCTCGTGGTAAGGTGTAGGTTACACACAGCCTGTCACACCCACTGGTTTCTAGCACTGTGTATGCCTTTGCAGACACGGTGCAGTTAGTCTTCTGCATGATACAGTGTGCATTAACGGACCCACATCCCTCTCCCAGTGCTGCACAGCTGCCTCATCACTGTGTGCACAGGCCAGACACCAAACAAGCACAGCCTGCCACTGCTAACTCAAAGTAATTGCTGCTAAAATGAGATCAAAATGAAGCTCCTTCTCATTTGTGTATGCCCATTCTGTGCGCTGGTATCTGATATAGGGACCTAGGAATAAGTCTATGCAACCACTTAGCTGGAGAGTGAGTCCTTCCTACAGCTTTGGACCAAAGGGAGAAAGAAAGCATGTGTTTAATTCCTCCAACTGTGGCATCAAATTTTCCAGTATTAGATCTACACACCAAGGGGCTGATAATGACATCAAGGCAACTGGACATGAGTGCAAGAAGTAAAGGGGCTGTGAAGTATTAGAAGGTTGAATATAAATACACAGATACGTCTATACTATTTCTCGGAGTGTGGTGCGGAGATTTCTGAGCTAGCACTGATAGGACTAATTCGCTGGGGTACAGCACTGAGTTAACATGGAAATATTCCTCTCAATACCCCTGCTAGTAGATATGCCTTAAGAAATTCAGTACTGCCTCAGCAACCTGAACTCGACTACAGTCACTACGGTGCTGTGAGCGAGAAGCCTCATTTAAGAAATTCCACGTTCATAACTGCAATGAGTGAAAATATATATCCCAACTTCTCCTTCCATGCGGTCTCTCCTCTCTTCCTCAAAAAGGCTGATCCGATCCCTCTCAGTTCAAAGGATCTCCTCCTTAATTTGGACAAAGAAGAAGATAAGTGACCTTGGGAGAGAGAAGAAGGGGAAAAATGAACTTTACCATGGGCCTCAACTATTTTTGTCTTTGCAGAAGATATAAGATTTGTGAGTGGATTATAATCCTTGCTATAATGCTTGCTGCTGCTGCAGAAATAGTCAGAGGATGTTTCCCCACTCTACAGGGCAGCTCCACGCTGTTCTTGATACTGTTCCTTGCTTGTGATACTGTTCTACTTACAATGGTGGTGGGCGGGGGGGAAACCTTCCTGCAAACTGGCAGCACACAGTGGATGAATGCAATAGTATCTTTTAAAGGAATGCATTAATGCAAAAATAAAAAGCTTCATGAAACATGAAGCATGATTTACTGTAACAGTCCTTAAAGGCATTTCCATTTTCATATTTGAGATATTAAGACATTATCCCTTAACTGCTGTTCTTATTCAGCCTGCTCCTGAGGATTAATAAAATATAACTCTTGGATCATCAAAAATTCCAATGCATCTCTGGGACTCTTTGATACAGAAAGTGTCTCACTATTACTGAAACTTGAAATCCACTTATCTGGCAACTTACTTCATTTATGACAAGACAAGGTAAGGTTTTGCTTACGTAGGTGGATGGCATCCTTTCTTAAGCAAGATATTTGCTCTGTGCAGGTATCTGAACAGCACAGTATTTTATGAAACTGCAGCACATTGAAAAGGATTTAAAACAGTTATTTTACTGCTCTTTCTGCTGAGATCTAGACTCCACCAATGAACTCATTTATATTTTGGAGATATAATTTACAGGAAAAATCAACTTACCACTTATTTTCCTAGAGAAGACAGTTACATTACACAGTTTCACAATATGCAGAAATTTGCTGGCTCAGAGATTCAGCTAGCACAACAGATTCTTTTTTAGATAAAAGTCACTACTTCTTGGTATTGTGGGTAGGGAGTTACATTACATCTTTGCAAACTTTATTTTCTTCTATTGGGTTCAAATGCAACGGGATCAAATTCCTTCAATATTAGTGACAGTCTTCAAAGAATGAGGTCAAACCAATGGAAAACCTGGATGAAGTGATCACTGAGCTGCATAGGGAGAGGCGCAGGTGACCAAAATGCATGTGCTGTTGGAGCAAAAGCAAGGAAGGACAGCAAGGGTCTAAAAAAAAGCTGGAAGAATTACGTGTGCAACAATCACAAGAAGTATAGTCTCAGAGGCGTACGTTGCAGACTGCTCAGACTCGTTAGCCACAGGAGTGATATGATAAACAGTCTCTACAAGCTCCATGGATTTGTCTTGATGTTTGCATGTCATGCAATCTGTGGAAAGCAATGCCGGGGAAGTCAGCTATGAGTTACGGAAACTCGTACCATCAGCAGCTGCTACTGCTTCCTAGCTCAACTCCAATGACCAGAGGAAATGCATTTTTCTTTGTGACAAAGTCCTATGTAATCTTTGCAGAATTTTTCACTGCATTTGGGCAGCTAGTTCAGTTGCACAGAATGTCTGCAAAAATGCTGAATTTAATGCAAACCAAATGTACTAGTGAACTACAGTCTCATTGACTGACTTCAATATATTGCTGATAAGCCTGGGAATTCAAATACATACAGGTAGTCCTCATTGCCTTTGCTGTGCAAGATGATGAACCTTTGATAGCATTTGGTGGCTGTAAAGCTGATCCTTTGCCTGCAAAGATATTGTGAAGAAGAAGACACGTCCAGTATCCGAACAGGGAAGGAAAGAGCCCTGCTTGCTGTCAGCCAGCCAGACTCGCGTTCCACCACCTCGCCGCACAGGGTCAACATACTGCTGCACTGCCTCTTGGCCTCCTGGCGTGTGTCAGGATACAGCTTCTGCAATCAAGGCAGCAGATGGTTCCTTGGGTCGCCTAAAACCAGAGTTGGCAGGGACATATCATTTATGACGCTGCTAAGAGAGAACAACATATTGGTATGCACATAATAACAGATCTCTGGATAATGAAGGCATCCTGTATCTTGCTAATCCGTTCACATTGAACACTAGTTTCCAAGTTTCTGAATAATGATTTTTCTATTAATATGCTTGCTTGTTTCATATCTGGTGATACATATGCATTCAGTTCATAACCCATCCATTTAAACCCAATTAAACACAACTGTTTGGGGAATATTTCAGGTTTTGACTATGCTTGTGAATAGCACAGCATCAGTTGCCTTGAAAACATCTGTGACTGCTGGGCCAACGATAGATTTGCCAATACTAAACTCGTGGCCAAGAGATTTCTTTCTGTTTTGCCAGGCTCCACAGAGTGAAAGCAACACATTTCTGAACAGGCATTGGCACAGCAGTTAAAGCAAGGTCCCACAAAGTCCTAGGAATGCAAAAATTTCAGGGCCTCACTGCTGAGGCTATTTTCACTACAGTATATTTGAGATAAAAAGGACTGAGAGGGAGAAGAATACAGACCTTCAGTGTGTTAAACGCACCATAATATCCGCTTGAGTCTTTCCAGGAAATATATTCTAGTCTTAGACCATTTCTTGTTTTAATGCTCACAATATGTTAGCTCAGAGCTCTCTGCAAATGTTGACACAGAGTGAGGGAATGAATTACGGTACTATGGGTTGCAGAGCGTGCACTCAGCTGAATTGCTTGTTATAGTCGTGTGGATACAGAGTGCTGATACTGATCACTGCACTTACAGTAATGATGTGATCCTTCTGCAGTGGATCAGGCCACTGTAGCTTAAATAATCCACAATTAGTATTAAATATGACTCTTATTGTGCATTTTCAGTTAAACAGCAAGGGGTAGACCTGTTGTCAAAATCTCACTCACAGTACAAGAATGTCTTGAAGGAAGGAAGGAAAGAAGGAAAGAAAGAAGGGAGAAGGGAAAGGAGGGAGGAAGGGAGAGGGTAATGGGAGAAGCAGTTTTTGGTTATATTCTTTTCACAGCTGATGCGCACTTCAGTTCTGCTCTATAAGGTCCTCTTTACTTTGGAGTGAGGAGGTCAAGAAGACAAGGTTTACAAAAGAAAAAAGACCATAGGCACAAATATATATGACTACTAAACTTTCTTGTTCAGGTGAACACATCTCTTCGTTCTGTAAGATGTTTCTAAGACATTCTTTTTTCTACATCTTTTCCCTGCTCATTTGTTCTTCTGGTGTCTGTCCCTTGCAAGGAGACCCAATAGCGCAGTTTATTCTATGCCCATGAGAGAACTGGCATATGGATCCTGTGCCTCCCTCCCTGTTTACTGGCTGTTACATGTGAAAATCAATAGAAAGGGGAGCAGAAAACCCTTGTTTGCCTCCTGAAACACATGCTCCTTAAAATTGCCAGCCCCAAACTTTCAAAAATGCTGAGTTTTTAACAAAATAGCGTGTGTTGTACTATTCTTTTCCCCCAGATTTTGAACCTTTAGTAATGATTGCTTCCAGCTTAAATCTATAGCTCAAAAGCCACAGACATACTGTTTTACAAGTAAAAGGTGGGATTCTCATGACTTCATGAGCAGGAAACTTCAGAAAGAATACAAGACAAAAAAAAAAAAATCACAAAATATATCACAAAAGCCCTGTGAGAGCCAGGGACACTCATAGCACCAGCTATAGCGCCTCAGTAAACTGGTTAGCTAAGCCAAAGCATTGAAATGCGTGCAAAAGTACCAGTTATCAAATCCTTCAATGGTGACACCATGCCATTACGCATAAACATGTGCATGCACAACTAGAGCGTGCATCTCCAGTTTCAGTGGCTGCTTAAAAAAATTCTGGCCCCTGAATTATGGAAGGCTCAAGATTTAATGCTTAGTGGGAGGAGGAAAGAATACCATGCTTTAGGTAAAATTACACAATCAAAAGATACCTTAATATTGCTATGAAAATGTGAATGACATGTAAATAACTGGAATTTACAGTATATTTTATGAACTGAAATAGCATTATCATCATGCAGCACTGGCTGAGCAAAATTGAGGCTTACAGAGGTGTTGGCATAAGCTCGTGCCTCACTTTGGTTCTCACGTACCACTAATGCTTTTGGGGGGTTGTTTGTAATAAAGCAGCAGGCGGGGAAACACCAATAGCTTCATCATGGTAAAGCAGCCCCTGAGACGGCTGCCCCCAGGGCTGTCCCAGGAGAGCCACCGAGGCTCCTTGCTCGGATGTGACACTCCCAGCAAGGCGAGGGGAGAGGCTCCCTGCATCGCCTCGGACTGAGGGGCCCTGGCTCCCCGGGGCAGGAGCTCGTTGTGGGATGCTGGGGGACAGCGGCCTGGGGTTGTGCAGGACTTATTATGGGGTGCTGAGGGGAACAAAAGTGGGGAACAGGAGGGATCAGAGCGGTTTGGGGAGGAACAAGCACGAGAGAGTAGAAGGATGAGGGGATGGAAAGGGGTAGGTTGTGTGCAGACAGGGGCTGACCCATACATTTGTCTGGCTGTGTCCTGCACCTGATCACCACAGCCTGTCCTGTCCTCTTATGGAGGTCCACTTCCAGCTGTTTTCCTGCTCGCTCTTCCATGTGCACATGTGTGCCTGGACATCCAAGTGCCAGCAGCTGGGGTGGGACTGTGGGGCTCAGCGCTGGGTGGGTGTCCGGGTGCCGCAGCCAGGGAGGCCAGCACGTGTGCGGGGTGTGGGTGCGTGTGTTGGTGTGTGCAGGCGTCAGTGCCTGTCCCGCCAGAGCGGCCAGTGGGCTGAGGGTTGCGGGGCCGGGGCCAGGGTGGGGCTGGATTCAGCATCTCCTAACAATTAACCCAAACTACAGAGAATAATAAGCTCTTCCATTACAAGTTGCATTTTTCCTAGTACGCTTAAGATTTAGCAGCTATATTTCATCAGACAGCATTCTCCGTCTTTATAGTTTGTCTATAACACATGATAAGCTCTTTGAAATGTTTTGTCTTATTTCTTACTGGAGAATATGTTAAACAGTTACATCAAACATACAGAAATGATGTCAGTACTACATTTCTCTTCTCACTTTTTATGGGTATGTAAAATTACATCTTAATTAATGTATTTGTTTTTCTTACAAGTCATGATCACAGTGTGTCCTGAGTGTCTATTGCTATGGGGAGTGATCTCCAGTAACAGCACAGGGGTTTTTTTTATGAGTACAAAAAGTGTTTGGAGTTTTAGTAACTAGAATATTTTAAACTACCTGAACTTCACAGCATCAGGAACAAATTTAATCCATACCATAATACTGCTAAGCTGAATAAATACATTCTGAGGTCTTTAAAAATAGTTCTGAAGAATTTAGTACAAGCGAAAAAACGGAGCACTATATTCAACTGCGTGTCTCATTGGTCTCTTCCAACAGCCATGCTCCTGTCCCATGGCTCCTATGGCCATACCTTAAACGGAACAGGACTAGCACGCCCTGCTCAAGCACTGGTGCAGGATAGTGCTGCTCGGTTGCTAGTGTGCGGCTTTGCACGTCTCCAGCCTGTGCTAAGTCGTATGCTCGCCTGCAATGCCTGGGCATAGTTTAGGGAAGAGCTTGGAGCCAGTGGCTGTTCTCACAGTGCACTATGAAGGAGGCCACAAGTTCTGGGGAGATGAAAATTTAGCTGTATAAACATGACCTGTGCTATGCCACCTGCTCCCAGGACTGCAGAACAGGTCCTGACTCGTTTTATTTGCCATGCAATGTTTCTTCATAGGGTGCTGGGAGAAGGAGAAAGCTGGTGGGAAGAGGCAGTCCAGAAATTGCTGGATGGCATGCAGAACCTTTGAGACCAGGTGCAGGTGATAACTTAGAGTGGCACTTGAGCTCAGATAGACACGATATTTCTGGCACTTAGCCACACCTGCTCTAGTTTTTCATTTTAGTTCTAGTTGATGGAGCTAGGGATTCAGGTTTTTTCTTCTGAACAACAGATCCTACTTTGGACTTGATAAAGCAGCATATAGAAACATGGCTCTGCCCATTTCTTATCCAGTTTGGGCTCTGACTGCATTTAAAGTAACGGTAATGTTCAAATTGGTTTTGGCCAACAGCCTCTTACTGAGAGGGATGAATGTGGGATCAGCACTTTGGAACAGGAGGATCAGCATGTTCACTGCCTATTTGGCACTCCTTATGCCCATTGCCCTCATGATAATCACGGTAGAAAAGTTTTACGTTGCAATAATTTGCTACAATCTTCTTGACATTACTGGAGAACAAATAATTAATTCTGTACCTCTCAGACCGCTGCTCTGGTGAGGTATGACACACTGCTAACCAAGCACGAGGCATGTTCTCCATCTCTGCCTTGGAAGACGCGCATCGCGCTGTAACATGGAGAATTCCTCGCTCATTGAGCTCTTGTGGGAAGTGAGGCATGGCTAACATGGTCTTGGGGCACAGAATTTCTTTATCTGATATGATTTATTCATGTTAATAATTTGCTACATTAAATATCAGAAATAATATTTTAAGGATATAAGTGCAAAGTTTCCCCTCTGTCAGAATCCTTGGCCTAGGGTCCAGTTCTAGGGTCTTCTATAAACTAGTACCATCGATGCAGTAAGAACTTCAAATGACAGGAAAAATGTTACAACCACATTTTTTCTTACTTGCCCAAGAAACAGAAATGATTTGCTAATATTTAACTATTAAAGAGTGAAATCAGTAGAATGCAATCAGTTTGTAACCCTACAGAGAATTGTTTCAGAAAATTGTTTGTCCAGGCCCAGTGATAACTACTAATAGTCTCTTCTGTAGTACAAAATGGAATTACATGACTGTGATGAAGATATTACCCTAAACAAAATATGTGTTGCAAACAAATCCAGTGATGAAATTGTATCTGTGTTTTCAACAGGCCTTCAGCCTAGTTTTTCCTGGATTCAGTCCCCATTTGCTGAGCAAGCCTAGACAAGTTAAAGCAGCAGAAACTAGCTTGGATTGAACATGGTTAGGTATCCAGCACTGAGGAAACCAAAGCATGTTAGAATTTGTGTTCTGCTCTTCATGTTGGGAACTAGTTCTTGCATAAGAAGTTCGGGGTCTGTAGGATCAAAGAAAATGTTTTATTTCTAGATGGGAACATGATGACTGAAAAAAGTGGTCTATCCAGAGTTTTACCTATCCCTGAAGACTGCATAAAAACTAATTAGTGATGGATATGTATCTCTTCCAACAGCACTCTTGGCCTGTGCAAGAAGTTGCTGTGCTCAGCAGCAATAGCTCACATGAGCTCCTCTCAATCCATTTCAGTTGCAGCGATATATATTAACTTAAATAATATATTACTAGCAATATACCTTTATATTAGTTCAAACAATATGTTGGCTTAAACTATTCATTTAAAACCATTCAAATAGTCATTGCTAAACTGGAATTTCTGGTGGAAACGTGAACAGCTCTCCTGGCAGATCAGCAGCAGTGGCAGCGAGCACGAAGGGTGGGCAGAGCAGAGGCCAGAGCACAGTAACCCCTTACACCAAGGCACATAAACCCAGAAAAGGACATCAGCCACAGCCATAGCCAGTAAGTATCTAAAAACGGCAGCAGGTCAGAGATGTAATATAATGTAAATGGAGTTTTATACAGTAAATAATTAATTCCATGTGCTTCCTACTTCATATTCTTTTCTTTGCCTTTACTAAATCATGTCTCACTTTTAAAAGCAAACAGAGTGAAGCTAAATGTCAGAAGAGTTTATTTCCAGATGAGTGATACAATTATTAACAAGCAAGTAATCAAGCCCTCAGATAATATAAAATTCAGAGCATACCTCTGACATTTTGAATACAAGTATAAAAAGTGCAATTAAATCAATGCACTTCCCTAATGGAGTTCTTACATCAAACTTCTGGATGGCTAAAAGTTAACTTATAATGATTTTGTTCATAATTTTTAAAGATATATTTGATCACTGCTATCTGTTTCTACAGAAAATCATTAGTGCTCTTTAGTGAAATTGGTTATATACCACAAATATTGTCATATTTTACTAATAAAACTTGCTATGGAAATATATATATGTATTATACACTTCAAGAGAAAATTATATAGAGATATCATAGAAATAAAACATACAGTCAGTTTAAATAAGTCTAGGTGTTGAATACCTTCAAATAAATGTTATATTCAAGATAATCATTTCTGTTTCAGGTCCATAGGCACAAACTGTATCTCTCCTTTATACTAAGAAGTCATAAAAAACAAATCAATGCTTGAGAAATAAATACGTTTGGCAAGTTGCTTTGTCCTCACCAATCATAAAGATTAAATTAAATTTCTAAGCTGGTATAACTTTCATGAAATTCAGATCTCACAGATATGAATGTTGTTTTGAAATGTCAGTAAGATAAAACAGTCCAAGGGGTTTCAAAATCCATTTCTATTTCTTCTCTTCATATCCCCAATTTTATTTTCCCATCATCTGGCAGTCGAAGAAATTGTCACATCACAGTAGTATACCAGGTAAATATGCCATTTATGTACAATTGCCCTTATGCAGGACTAATATATACCACAGGTGCTGCTGGCAAGTTGAAATTCACTAAGATCTCATACAAAACTAATGAACTGAATCTCTGACATTTTAGAGTAAAACTGTACAATAAGCCAGCTGTTTTTCAAATTCTGAGCTGATAGACCTGCCAGCCCTGGGGAGATGATTTACTTTGATTCTCCTGATTACTCTAGATACATTCAATCTTCCTGATATTTCTCAAGTAAAGTTCTCAAGGAAACTTTCTATTGTAACTCTGAGCAGACTATTGGAGGATGAAAAGCAGCAATAGGCAAAATGGCAACGAGACATGATAAGCAGAGAAAGCGAAGCTATTTCTCTGTTTTCCAAAGAATTAATATTTTGGAAAGACATCATTTCAAAACAGGTAGGCCTGGAAACTGTAATTAAACAAGACAAAAAATGGTTAGACGGCATGAGGAGTAGTGCCTTTGCTTTGAGTGTTAGAGTTACAATGACTGAAATGCGGTTTTCGCGTAGGAAGACTACATTGTCAGTGAACAGGTAAATACTGCAGCTCTTTGTGCCTAAACTATGGTCTCCTGTGAGCAGCTCCCTTGTGTCCAATCTTCAGCAATGCCTGCATTCCTGATAAGAATATTTGCAGATAAATTTTCTGGAACCGCAACATGTTACAACTGTAACAAGAGAAATAATATATTTCAGTGATGACAGCATTTGCCCCGGAAAAGGCAATTCAGAGCTGCTCAGATGCTTTTTTGACTAGTTCCTAAGCTTGAAGGCTGCATGGCCCATGCAGACCTCTTTTCAGCTGAAGCTCCACTGCTTTTGCGAATCGTTCTTCTTGACCTGCCGTCAGAGTCACAGACTACCAGCACCTTCAGGGCACAGCGCAAGACATTTATTTTGTTGAGCAGCTGATTGACTAGTTACAGATTTTTTTCTTGCTTTTGCTTCTGCCAACAGCATATCTAATTTGTGATTTAATCTTTTTTATTCAATGCCTAGCTGCCTTAGCAGTTCGCTTTAAGAACTAACATATGGAATATATACATTTTGTGTCTGTTGTTTGCAATTAATCATCAGTGATTATGTAATTATCTATCCCACTGAATTTAATATCAGTAATGGATGAATGTTAAAGTTAATTTTGCCATCTGCATATTTTTCCTGCCAACAACTATTCAGCTTTTTAAGGATTTTTCTGAGCAGAGAAAGATAGCCATCTGCTAATCTTGACCATGCACGTATTTTAAAATGCACTGAGTTGATTATATAATGGAACTGGAAATAGGGAACATGATATATGCTGTTGAAGATTTTGTTATCAGTTTATTGATCAATAAACATTTAAGTAATTTCTTACCATTATTTTCCCCCTTCTAAATTTGTGAGATTTCCCATTTCTAATTCAAACATTTCTGAAACTTCTGAAATTTTGTACTGTTCAAGGCAGGATATTTTAGAAAGAGCTAACTGCAGTCTGGTAAAGGACAGCACATGTTCCTTATTTTCTTAACCAAATTTCTGTAGCAGTTTCTTGTTTTCAGCTAAAAAGCTATTACATGCATTTACAATTATAATTTCATGTTGTTTTCATTACTGATGTAAGAATTCAGTGTGAGGAATTCAGTTTAAAGCATATTAGGATTAAAGGATAATTAGGATATACTTACCATTAGATCCCACCTTCCTCCCTAAGTTCAGATGATTTCACATGAGGAAGGATCTTGCTTTATATCATAGGAAGATGGGCAGTGGGAACAATCTATAATATCTGCTAACCTTTTCCATGCATTATCTAAACATGCAGTCTTTTCAGTCTTTTCCTTAAAATCTCTGCCCAATAAGCCAAGATTTTCAACTTTTATTTAGGAAAAACTCTTTTTAAAGAGATTGGGTGCAGCTTATAGTGGGACAGTTGGGTTTTTCTGGATGCCCAATCTGCTTTACGGATTTCGCTTTTTTTGCATGAAACTGGTTTATTCATCTGTTCACTTACTGGAAACTCAGCAATTATTACATCAAATTTTCATTACACTAAGTGCAATGAGCCTTCTTTTGACTTTAACTTCTGATTAAATGTGGACTTTGAAAAAAACATCTTTTAAAATATATAAGCAAAATGTTTCAGTATTCTGAAATGAAATACTCACTTTTTACGTTAGAAACACTCTCATTTTTGACCAAAGCTCATTTTTTGACCAATTAACTGTTCATTAAAGCTTTTTGCCTTTTTTATTTTAAAACCTAATTAATGAAATGTGATTCAAAAATCACATAAATTATGCCTCATTTTTTCTATGCATTGAACAAATGCTAATAAAATCTGCGTATCACATGTGTTACAATAAAATGCCATTCTTTCTGATTCAGGAAAGAGAGAAGATTAGAGGATATTATCATATCAAACCACTTTTACTGTTGTTTTTTTACATTAAGGATGGAGGTATAAATGATCTTCGCTAATGTTAGAAGGCTACTTGCTTCTCCTGGGTGTGATAAACTACAGCTGTTGTTAAAGATGTACTGTATATGTTTAATGTAGTCAGATGTCATGATGGTTAGGTCTTGTTGTACATATTTCTTTCATTAATAGAATCTGTGATTCAAACACAGCTTTTAGTGGCTAATCATGTGCACTAATTTTAATCATTTATCCTTTCCACGGAAGCATTTGCTCTATTGTGTTCTTTTTCTTTCTTTTCTTGTATCTAATTAAATTTTGTAATCTTGTAAACTAGTCACTTACCCTAAAGATATGCTATAATTTGATTTATAATTGAGCAAAACACCAGTAAAAAGATTTTAAAAAATGTCTTTGAGGGTAAGGCTTGCATTGTTAAGGTCCGCAATTATTTTTCTTTTTTCTTTATAGTGTATTAAAGTTTCAGTATTTTCCTTTCTCTGGCTTTGATTAATCTTTGTTTAGTATAACATACTTACGGAGCTGATACAATCTACAACAGCATGTGACAAGTGACAAGCAGCCTGTCTAATCTGTGTTTTTGTCCTTGTAGCATTAGAATTGCTGTTCTGCCTGTAACTGAGACTTAAAACAAGCGGTGCAAGGGTCATATAAATATGTGAGAAACTCTGCTCTGTTTTGAAAGTCAGTTGAACTGGCATAGCTTGGATTTGAGAGAAAGAAAAGAAGGCTTAGCAAACCCATCAGGAAAGTGAAGAGCATGATTAAAGAACAGGTTTTGTCCCCCTATTTCATACTGTGTTGTAGCTCATTCTGAGAGCATTTAAAAGAAGATTCAATTCCTGATGACATTTCTGTTTCCCGTTCCAATATCCACACTTCAGTTGGTCTAATTTTAGCACAAATACTCTATCAATTTCATTAGAATAGCTAAAATAGTAGGTGCAACGCAATGTGAAGAAAAGCAAGCATTGAGTCTTTGCTGGGGTACCATTTTCTAAGGAAGATACATTTAAAGGAAAAACAAGACCAGGGGAAATAAATGTAGCTGAAGGGCCAAAGGGAAATGAAATAATGAAGATAAGACATAATTTAAGTAGAACTATTTAAACTGGAAGCACTGTCTTCTAGTTGCTTAGTGGTCTCTGGAAGCTAAGTGATATAGGAAGACCAAGACCAAGAGCATGAGCATGACTAAAATGCACTTTTGTACCATTAAAAAAAAAAAAAAGAAAGAAATGGTTGAACATGGCAGCTACTGATGTCTGAGAGATTACAGGCTAGAGCCACAGAAGGACTTTTAATAATACAAAAAGTACTGTTTGATGTAAGACAGAGAAGTGATTCCAGTGAATGTCTTCTGAACTTGCCTACTGGACTGTATTCCTTAAGGGACTTAAATTACTAGGAGGTGGATCCAAACACTTCTAGGGGATAAGAAGCCCAGTCTGGTCCACAAAAAGTAATAGAACTATAGGTGCCTTGGTAACCGCACTGGTAGAAATGGACATGCCTAAGGACTTTTGGGCACACGAGAGAGATGGGTGGGAATAACCTGCTCCTTGACTTTAGGTGTCCAAATTCAGTGTTAGCCTCACTTACAGCATGTAAGTGCTTATGCAGATCCTAAGAATGGGATTGAAAAATCTAATAAGCTAAAAAAGAGGCCACCCAAGCTAGACAACACAAAATATTAAGACTTGGAAAAAACACTGACACTGCTTTGAGAATGACTTTCAGATGGGCCCTGCATTAAGACAGATGGGGGAGATCCTGTTTTGTGGGCCTTATTGAGATTTAAGTGCTGAGAAGGTCAGGGGGTTGCGTGAAATTCTGTAGGGCAGAAATTTTGGCACATGTGGATTCTAGTAGAAGAAATATTCTTTTGGTCAAAATACACACTGAAGCAAAGTGGAGGTTCAGAGGATACTGCTGACTACGTTTTGAATTGAGGCATCTAAAATCCCTTTGGAGTTTTACATCTAAAGTCCTGATCCTTTACTGCTTTGCGTTCCATGTAATCATTTCAAGTTTTGCAAAGTGGCTTAATAATTTCTAGCAGTGCCTTGGAGCCAAAACAGCTGGTTCTTATAAATAAAAGTTAATATAAAATTGAAGGAACTCTCTTAGGTCAAGAAACCGCTTTACTTGTTTGCATGCTTTAAACCCCATAGATGCATTATGACATATGTCCCCTGATGTATCTGTTTATTTTAATATTGTAGCCTGCCTTGTAAAAATAACAAACCCCAAACCGAACAAATCCTGCACTACCACTAGAACAGCCCGGGGCTTTTAAGAGATGAGGGTTTTCTTCTGTATTCATGAGCTCATTAGTGTCCCCCTCAGCATGTCTGGTTTCATTGTATTAACATCTCAGAGTCATTTCTGTAGATGGGGGAAAAGAGAGAAGCCAGCTGGTATTTCAGAGAAACTGTCGCTGTGAAAGTTAATCAAGCTTAATAACAGTTGAAAGTAATTCCGGGTAATATTTTTGCCTGTCGGGTGTGTGGTACTGCAGCAGGTTAAAGTGACCTCAGGTGGGGGCTGATACATTCCTGCTCGCCCCTCTCCTGGAGCCATAAATACCCACCCCCGTGTATCATCCATAGCCCTGGCTCCTGCCTGCCTGCATGGGGAGCTGATCCTGGGAAATAAATGATCAGAGAACGGATCCTGCTAAGAAAATAAAACAGTTTTCTGCTGGTCCTCTATACAAGCTGGCCATGTCCTCTGAGGGCCAGCACAGTGGAGGGTGCAAGGACGCACAGGCTGGGAGGAAAGCCCTGGGCCAGCCTGACTGACAGTCACTTAAACTGTCGGGAAAGAAAAACGTTGCCTTCCTAAAGGGTTTCCTCATTTTCCACTGCCTTTCATGCCTTGCTGCCATGATGATCCACACTATCATCCGCAAAGGGGTGGGAGCCCCGCTTATGCAATAACTGGCGATGCTGAAGCCGGCGAAGTTAGTTACTCATGTCCATAAAAATAAGCAAGCGTCTACTTGGTCAGGCCTGACTAGGGAAAAACAGTCTGCTAAATATTGTCAACTGCATGAAGCCGATGGAAAAAAAGAGCCTTCCTCTCCTCTTGTTCACTGTCAGAAGTTTTGCACAGTATTTATAATAACAATCCAGGTGCAATTTTCAAGATCATTTGTGCCTTTTTTCCATAAATCAACTTAGAAGATGCATTCAGATTGGCAAAGGAAGATGATACAGTTTCTTTTTCTTCCTGGAAATGACGTATTCAGTTTCTTTTAAGTTAATGCTTCTAACATCCATGGAAAGAGTCTCTGCATTTGCCCTGAAAGGACTTTCATGGCCTGGTAGAAGAAATACACAAAATTTCTGGGATAACCCCAGAATTTTGAGATATTGTCCTCTGACACCACAGAGTATTTGGACTATTTTTCTGAGGTTACCACATGCTGTTCACTGTTACTAGTGACATCTGAGTCAAGTGAAAACAAGCTGCACTCTGAAGTGCAGCGTAAAGAGAAACAACCACAACCAGCATGAGGAAAGCACAAAGAGCATCAGAGATGAGGGTAAGCATATGAACGCTTTAAAGAGGGACTTGTCCAGTAAAAAAGACTTAAAGTGAGGATAATTCTAGAAATGCAATGTGCCATATTAGCAGCTTTCTATTTTCTTCATTTCTACAATGAAATATTTTTATTTGTACTTACCCCTACAACAAAGTTGGCATCAGAGTTGAGAGAGAGAGAGAGAGAGAGGCAAACTGGTTAGGAAGCTCCAGGTCTGTGGAACTGTTCTGCAAAAAAAGAATTAGAGTAGGGAAAATGGACCCCTAAAAATAATGTATATATCCAAATAGAACAAGCTGTTACCATTGGGAGTTAAGGCAAGCTAACAAAGGGAATCTTTCAATAGACTTTGGGTAGATTTTGAGTCCATAACTTGCTTAAAGAGCCTGAATTCTAGAAACTGCTGTTCATCTCATCCACCACGGGGTTCTGACTCTGGTTCCTACCCTCTTTAGCCCTCAGACAAAGTTAGCAAATGACTCGTGCCACACGAGGGGTATTCTGCTACCGTCTAAGTCCCAGTGCATGAGGTCAACATGCCTCTTGGCACGATTGCCTACATGGGGTGCAGCACCCTCCCGGCCAGGTGATACACCACTCTTCAAACAGGACGGGCTGATTGTGCACATATAGCCATCTTGGCACCAGCAGCTTTACTGTTCATGCATGTTCATGGTCCCGCACAGGCATAGCATGAGCAACATTGCCTGAAAGTGGCAGGCGCCCCGAGCAGCATTGTGTACAGGATGGAAATCAGATGCCAATTTTAGAAATTGAATCCTGGCAGGGCAGCAGCAGGACCAGGCAACCAGCATGTGCTGGTGCAGGTTGAGGATTCAGGCACTTGGGCTCCAGCTGCTGCCCCAGCAGCTGTTTCCTGTCTGCTCCAGCTCTGTCCCCAGGTGATATAGGTGAGGTGCCTCTGTCCGGTTGCCAAGCTGCACCTGTGGGATGATAGGTGCATCACCAGCCCAAGCTCTGCAGATCAAATCTGTGCAGTTACTGATAAAGGCCTTGAGATTTTAGTCATTCTCTCTGCTGTCAATGGTTTACTCTGTTCTAGGAGCTGGAAGAAAAAATAGGGAATTACTTCTGCAAGGAGAAGACTGGCTGGAAATCTGCCTTATTTTCATCTCAAGCACCTTCACTGAAATCCAGTTACCTGCTGCAGCATATATATACATATTCTCTCCGAGACTTCATAACATGAATATGTTATGCTCTGCTACTGAAAGCAACACGTGCACTTTGGCAATGTTTAGGAACACGATTTCTGAGAAATTATTGTGACGTCTAGCTTCCAGGTCCTTGATTTCTCCAAAGAAAATCTATAAACAAGGCTGATGTACTGAAGCCGGGTGCGCAGTGGGTGATGAGAGCTGGGATGAGTCACTGAGTGAGTACAGAAAGATGAAAGTGATCGTGGCCTACGCTTGTAGTGATCCCTATCATTTTGTAGTCCTTGTCCATTTTCTTATCAGTGTTTAGATATCCTAACATACATCATTTCCTACTGCACGATCCGGAAAATATGCGAGTACATTTCAGAGTGATTCAGCAATCATAAATACAAAAGCATAACAAACCCATAATTAACACTCCAGGATTCACTTCTGCATAAATTTCTTCAGGGTACATATGAAAAATGGTGTCCTTTTTTTTTGGGGGGGAGGGCTCAAATAACCACTGCAGTTTGCAAATACATGCATTTTCTTTATTAATTTTTTAAATTTTCAGTGCAACAGGTCAGCCATTAATACATCTGATGATTATCTGTTTCTATCCATGTGTTTCACACATCTCTGATCCTTACCAAAACACACCCAGGGCGAAAGGCTAGATCTGCTAATAGTAATTTACTAAACAATTTACACTAATGCCTCAAGACCTGCAGTGGGAATCTAAGTGAGCCATCACTTGCTGACTGGGAACTACTCTCTTGATGTAGGTAGAGGAGCTTCAGAAGGTTATGTGTGTCTTTTAGCTCATACTTTCAGCTGACTTGCAGCTACAAGCTCACCCTGTGGAAGTCTCTGGGTTTTGGAGCATTTTGCAAATCATGTATCATAAGCACTTTCTAAAGAAATCGTGTACGACACAGTAGAGTCAGTCTTGGTAAAGGAATGGTTAGGCTAAGCAGCTTTCTTTACTGCTTTGGTACCGGTGGTGTTAGGGGTCACTGTAACACGGCAGGACCCAAACCAGAACACAAATCTGAACGTAATTACCAAGTTACGTGGCAACGGGCACTCAGACAGGAAAGGTGACTTTGTGTCGTTCTCTCTGCTCTAAGGTAGAGCCCTTCCAGCCAGAGAGATGGAGTCACCACACACCACGTAGCAGCAATTAATCCTCCCGGATGCAGTCCTTATCTAAATACTGCTCGGGTAGCTTTCGTAGAGTGACACCTCCTTCTCCTGCTCAGCCTGTGAGATGGGAGCAGATAACAGATGGCAGAATGGTTGGTTGCACTCTTCTTAGTTTATAGGGTAAACAACTGCCATGCCATAGATGAAAAAAATAACACGGCTGGAAGATATCTCATAATCTCATAATCTATATGATGTGGTTCCTAAAGATTTCCACAACACTTTTAAGTAAATTCTTTGCTAATTCCAGTTTTTCTCTAACTCTCTTTAAACATTTTTCTTTTTATACGACAGTCAAATGACTTAATGAGAGGAAATAATTTGTGTATGAGTTACAATGGTTGTAATGAAGCATAAAAATGTTCATAATTCCTATCATTCAATAGTTTTATGAACAAAACGCTTGTATCTGTATTAAGATGTATTAGAATGTATAAGATGTATTAAGATGTATTAGATTTATTAGAATACAAAAGGTATTAGAATAAAATTAAATAGATGACTAATAATGATAGAATAATTAAGCTGTTTGAATTTCTAGTGGTGAATAAAATAGTTGAGATGACTACTGTAGAGGAGCTCTACTTACTGGATGATTTAGCTTGTTCTTTTATTCACATAATAAATATACTGGCTGGTGGCATGTCACTTTACCCATACATCCATACAGAAGGGAAGCAGGAACGAACCCTAGAAAAAGGCATCTGGTTGTAACTCTTGGGCAATTCTAAGATAGGACATCTAAGAGTAAGGCAAATTTTTGACATTTTTAACTATTTTTTTCATATCATTCTTTACGGATACGTCCAGGTGTCAGAGAAGACATTATTGACTTATGCACATCACAGCTATCCAAAATAGCTATCAATGAAGTTATTATAGTTTGTTAATATGCTACCATGTCATTACACATTTTCTAACAAAGTCTCTACCTTTATTTAATTTTCACAAATGCCTATACATTTTATATCTATCAAAGGTACTTGGAGAACATAACAAGTTTATACTTTTTTAATGAAAATATTAAATATGTTTAAGCAGGAAATCTAGTTGGCATGACTGGGAGCCACCTCAGCTGAATGGAGAGCTCCTGACTGAGCCTAAATGCAAAGAGGAAATGTGCAGAAGGTGGAAGTGGGACCAGGCTACCCTGGAGGAGTATAGAAGCATTGCCCAGGCATGCAGGGAAAAGCCAAATCTCAGCTGGATTTGAAGCTGGTGAGAAATATGAGGGGAGAAAAGGGCCTCTATAGGTACATTGGCAGCAAAAGGAAGATCTATGAAAATGTGGACCAGCTGCTCAATGGTGTGGGTGAAAAAGAACATGGAAAAGACTAAGATACCTTCTTTGCCGCAGTCTTTACTGGCAAGGCATTTCCAGGCTCTGTGCCTGCTGACTGAGCTTGGGGGAGAGATGTACTGCCCGCAGCAAAGGAGGATTGAGTTAGGAATGGCTTAAGCTCACTGAGCACAATGAAGTCCATGGGACCAGATAGGATGTGGAGGAAGCTGGCCAACATCATGGCAAAGCCAAGCTCTGTCACCTTCAAAAGGTTCTGATGGTCAGGGTAGGTCCAGTGACTGGAAAAAGGCATCTTTGAAAGGGCAAGGACAATCTGGAGAACTAAAGGGCAGTTGACCCCACCTCAGTCCCTGTAAAAGTTATGGAGCAAATTCTCTTAGAAGCCATCTCAGTACTTGAAGGACAGGAAGGTGGTTGGGAATGGCCAGCACAGATTTACCAAAGGCAAAATCATGCCAGAACAGCCTGACTGCCTTTAGTGATGGAATGACTGGCCCTGTGGACGATGGGAGAGCAGTGGATGTCATTGACCTTGACTTTAGCAAGGCTTTTGATACATTTACTTATGGCATCTTTATAACCAAGAGGAGGAGGTATATCCCAGATGGGTGAAAAACTGGCTGAAGTGTTGGGCTCAAAGGGTTTGAAGTCTACTTGCTGGCTAATTATGAGTAATATTTCCCAGGGACTGATGCTGCTGTAAAAACTGTTGATGTCTTCATTGGTGATGTGGCTGATGGAGTGGAACGCACCCTCAGCATATTTGCAGATACCAGCAAAGTGGAAAGAGGAGTCACGATGCAGAAGATCAGGGCTATTTTTGAGAGGAACCTTGACAGGCTGGAGAAATGGGCTAACAGAAAACTCGTGAAGTTCAGCAAAGCCGAATGCAAAGCCTTGCACCTGGGATGGGAAAATACCATGCAGCTATACAGCCTGGTCACCAGCTGGGTAGAGGCGAAGGGGACCTCACAGATGAGAAGTTGAACATGAGTGTGCAGTTTACTGTGTGGTGATGAAAGCTAACTGCATCCTGGGCTGCCTTAGCAGGAACACAGACAGAGGCTGTGGGAGGAGATCCCTCCACTCAGTACTTCTGAGACTGTACCTGGAGTAGTGTGTCCTGGCTTGGACTCCTTGTTGCAAGGCAGATATCAACACTGTGGAGCAAGTCCACTGGAGAGCCACTAAGATGGTCAAGGGGCTGGAGCCCATGATGTACAAGGAGAAGCTGAGGGAGCAGGGCCTGTTCAGCCTGGAGAAGGAGAGGCTCAAGGGGGATCTTATTGGTGTCTTCAATTATCAAATGGGATGCAGCTATAGAGAAGACAGAGCTAGACTCTTCTCAGATGTGCACAATGAAAGGATGAGAGACAACCTACATGAGTTGCAGCAAGGGAAATTCCAACTAGATATAAGGAAAAAAAAATCACCATGAGTTAACCACTGAAAGAGGTGAGCAAAGAGACTGCGGAATCCCCAACCTTGGATAAATTCAGAACTTGACTGGACAAAACCGTAAGCAACTTGATCCAATTTGCAAATTGGCCCTGCTTTAAGCAGGGCATTGGATTCAATGACCTCCAAGGTCCCTTCTAGTCTAAATTATCCTGTGATTCTGTAATATTCTAAATGCCATAGTTTACAAGGTTTACTTGCTTCAGCCGCCCATATCATTCTCTCTAAACTAGGTTAGAAAAAGTGGCTAAGTCTTGGATGCTGTGATTCATATGGCATAATTACCGGAAGTCTTCAGCTGGAAGTTAAAAATATATTAAAAAAACAGACTATAGAGGTACACGCTGTTTGTTCAAGAAGCAGTTCAAAATCTACCCACTGACGTTCCTCTTTAAAGAATGGGAAATCTCTGCCTTTCAAAGTTTGGCATGGATATGCTCTTTATCTCAAGAAAGCAGGCTTTGTAAGATATTTATGCTTTAAACAGAGCTGCGTGGATTAAAAAAAACACTGCAAAGAAATACCACGGAAAATGTAGGTACGTTTCTGCAAAAGCGAAAGCAGCCCTGTAAAGCAGGTCTTCTGCCAGGTCTCCTGGGGCTGGGGCCCGTGGTGTCGGGGCTGCTGGAGCGGCTGGGCCAGGCCAGGGCTGGCTGCCAGGGCCCGTCCCCCCGCCCCGAGGGAGCAGCACCCTGGGGGCATTGGGGCCCTGGCACCTTCCTTCATCCCACTGCTTTGGCTAGAAAAAGCTTCCTATTTAAACATACCCAGAAAGTGCTGAGGTTTTTTCTTACTGAAAGTATTCTCTTCTGGAAACATTTTGAATGCTTTCGTCTCGAAACAAACCTTGACAGTTCAAAATTTTGCACCGAGGTTTCTGGTTACTTCTGTATAATTTATCTTCTCTTTCCCTGATGCAACCCTTGTTTATCTAAGTGTTTGAGACATTATCTCTCTTTTAAAATCACAGGTGTAAGTGTTTTATATCTTAATACATGCCAGATGGTAATATCCTGTATCCTTGTTATGTCAGTGCAGTAGATTATATACGGTATAGCAAAGTGCTACCTTGGTTACTAAGAAAAGTAGCTATTTGTGCTAGAATATTTATATTAATTGGGAAGCTAATTTAACCAGCTGGCATATACAAGCCTCTGGCTTAAACAACTCAGAAAGAAATGACTCAAATGTCACCCACTTCTTTTAAGACAAAAAAGATTGAGAAAACAAGATAATGCATTCTTGAATGGCTTCTTAAAAATCAGAAACCCTTCATTAATTTATGGAGCTGAAAGATTTGCATGATTTTATTGGAAGCAATGTCTCCTTCTGAAAACATAAAAGACAGCTCATTTGAATGCAGTTTAAATGATGGAAGTTTACTGAAAAGTAGATACTCATAATTTCTCTGAGTTATCTATGTCATAGATAACCTATACAGTTAATAAACAGCACACAGTTAATAAAAAGGATAGGTTATCTGATAGAGCAAGCAGGATCGATCTTTCTGTAAAAGAATTGATCAGTTCTTCTACACATTGTTTCTGGTGTCTGTGGTACACTAAAACAAGACTCCTCTTCTCATTAAAGGGAAAAAGGGATTAGGAGGGGTCATCTAGAGTAATCGAATAATTGGATTTCTGTCCCATCCTCAGCTTTACAGCTTTCGCCCCACTCTCCCTGTGAGACCAAGATATGCTAGGTCCCTCCAAGAACAGGCTTGCTCTCAAAGGTGTCATCGCTATGGTAAGCTTTCCACTGAGAGAAACAGAGAGGAGGGAACACTATTACCTGCTTTGCTGTTCTTTCTAATTTGTCTTTTCCTTTTGTTAATAATAAAAGAGTCATTATTAGTAATGGTGATTGCTTTGCTTGACTGCAGTCATGGTAGTTCCTAATGTCTGACATGACCAAAAAAAGCAGTCTCCAAATCCAGAGACAGCAGCCTCCAAGGGAAACAGCTATTCCAATTAGGCCTGCTGCTTTTGTTATTTTAGACTATGCATTTTAGCTCTTTTTAGATACTTTTTGTTCTTATAAGCCAGCCCATTTTACCTCACATTCACCCCAGTGTGTGAACTTACTTCTGGTCCAAGTTTGGAAAGATAGCTGTGCAATTTTTCCACCAATGGTCATTATACCTGTACACCTATACAGTTACACAACTATAGACCCAAAAAGGCAGCATGCACAGAATTACTGCAGGTATAAAGTTGTCCATGCTATTTTGGTATTTACATCTATTTTTGTATTAACTAAAGAAAAGCTTATCCCAAATGTTCCTCAATATATTGTTTTCTTTTGTAATCTTTCTGCTTCCTGATTCTTGGCCCACAAATCAATAGTCTCTGAGCAAAGCACGCTGAATGAGAGTTGCTTAGGAAAATAACACCACCACTCCTATTTTAGCTAGTGATTGAGACAATTGATTTTTGCCTCAAAATAATAATGGAAATGTATTATCCAAAGACACATTTAATCACTTTGATACTAACAAGACGAATATCTTCCTAAACCTATCATATTTCAAATATAAATATATATACTTGATGAGTATTCAGATTTTTTATTTAAATCATTGTGTCAAAGTGTATTTATTTCTATAACTGTCTGTACATTTTAAATAAGAAAGCAGGGAGCTGCCAAAGTAAACTCATATAGGAGAAACCTGGCTGTCTCTTAATACTGGTGTTAAATAGTCAACAACACTGCTGCGTTTCTGCTAAAGAACAGAGGCTGAAGACTCATGAAAACTTAGAAACTTTGTCAGAGCTGCAGGACGCTACTCTGCGTGGTAGCCTCAGTCCCGGCACTCAGGGATAGTACAAGAGAGGCAGCAGGCCAAGGAAGAAGCGGAGCCCTCTGCGACCTGCGTGTGAGACTTCTCTCCTTTGCAGCTTCATCAGAA
Source organism: Dromaius novaehollandiae (assembly GCF_036370855.1). Classification (NCBI taxonomy): domain Eukaryota; kingdom Metazoa; phylum Chordata; class Aves; order Casuariiformes; family Dromaiidae; genus Dromaius; species Dromaius novaehollandiae. The sequence goes on along the minus strand of NC_088100.1, from coordinate 32,969,849 downwards.
CAGCGCATCCACTGAATGGGTATTAGACGCCCAGAAATACTTTATTCATTAGATAGTGTTGAGTTGAAAATTTGACACTTTGAACTCCCTGGAATTCTACCATCTCCCAAAAGTACATTTTCCTTGATCCCTCAGTCTGTCAGGGCAAGTCTTCTAAAGAAGCATGGCTGTGTTCCCAGGCGGTAGCTTAGCTATGTGCCTTGTTAGTATGGTGCACAAAGGAGCAGAGGAATCTTCAACCACTGTGGTGAATTTGCATAATAGCTGGTCCAAGGTGGAAGGCTTCGCTGAGTGAACTTGTAGAGCTTGACTATGACTCACAACCCTTCTGCGCTTTGTGCATAAATCATCTTTTCAAGGCTTTACTAAGTCATCATGTGAAGGGGAGCAAGAAAACATAAGTGGACAGATTTTCCACAAAGCAGGTCACACCCAAGGGAAAGTCACACATATGACTGCATGCAACTGCCCTGGCCGACCTTCTCCCCAGTCCTGCTCCCCCTCGCCTCTCCTCCCTCCTCCACTGTACGTGCTCCTCTATCTGGCAGCCCTTTCCAGGGAGTGGCACAGCAGGACAGTTTACACCCAACAAAGCTAATATTTCAGGCTAAGCAACCCTAAGGTACCCTGTTGTCATATTTTTAAGCTTTTCTTCATATCCAGACAGAGCTAGAAGCACTTTCTTTTAAAATGAACCGTGACACTTTGATCTGCCCGAGATCTGGAAGCGGCGCCTCCCTTCTCCGCTCCCCAGCCGCGTGCTGCTGCAGCATGCGTTGGCAAGACCTGCTCCAGCTCCGAGCCCTTCTCCTTGCCTGCGTGACTCAGCTGTAATTGCTCTGAAGTTTGATATGGGGGCTTTGGCACACGCACCAGTCATGACTTACCAGGCGAATTGTCTTTTTCATATATGGCTTTAATGAGACCTTTTTTTCCCCCTTTTTCTGCTCCTGTTTCCCCCATGGCACCCCCTCGAAGCCCATCGGAAGGAGCAGGAGGCCAGCCCAGGCTCCGCGAAGGCTTGGGCAGGTCCGGCGCGGCCTGTCTTCGGCCCCGTGCTCCGGGGAGCTCGCTCGCCCTCACTGACAGGCTCTGGCGATGCATGCTTCAGACACGGCCAACGTTTACGCAGGGCATAACAAAGCGCTTCCAGGTTTTGTGGGGTAAAGGGTGCAGCATGTGCATCCATTTTAAGCTAAGGAGGACTTAGGCAAATTTTGGACTGACATAGCAGCCTTCAGGTAGCTGACTAAACATTTTGCTTACTTTCTGGTTTCTCACAAAGATGTGTAAGTGAAAGGGAGGGGGGATAATTGTAAGCACAGCTTACAGTTATGGACTATCCCATCATTAACAATCTACTTCACATCTGCTCTTCTTCATTTTCTTTTTAACTTAAACTTTTCAATCCTTATTCTTATGGAAGTTTTTCCTTGATTCTAATTATTTTTGTCACTTACCTCTGAACTCTTCTCATTTCTGCTTGATTAAAATGCAGCCAGTCATTTTACTCAGAAAGATATCCCTGTGTTACTGACAGTGTACAACTTTTGCCATCAGGTTTGCCTCCCCTCAGAAAAGAAGTAGGTCAATAATTATTTAAATAAGAAAAATCTATGTACTAGATTAGTTTCAATACTCTGCCAAGCAAAATGGTAATTTGCCACTACAAAAGACATGCTAAACATGTCAGATATGAATTCTGTAATTACTGGGGCAGCAATTTCAATAAATTTAGCTCCAAGACCCACTGTCTCAGTATTTATATTCAAATTAACCAATCTCCAGTTATTATGGATGAACACAGCAATTATATACTTAAGAAGCAAACTTGAAAAAAGTCACTATTTTGGGAACACAAGTGTAGGCTGTGAATTTTCTCATCTCAGTTTACAGAACACCATCTCCACCTCTTGACTTAAGGTAAAGACAGTAATGCTAAATTCATTAGGATGCTAGGAGCATCATCAGTTCTGTAATCACTTGTTTTCCAACATCTTTGTGCTGCATATCTTTTTTGGCTCAAGCAGATAATGCCTCCCTTTCTTTGAGCAGGAATAATGAAGTGTCCTTTGAAGCAATCCCATTTTCTTACCAAGGAAGTTCAAAACAAAAATTGTAAACAAAGTACTGTTTCTTATCAATCACTGCCCAAAAAGCATCTTCTTTCCACTTTCTCTCTGGTCCTTTCTGCTCCTTTCTGGCTGTGTCAGGATACGTTTGTGCTTTCACTTGTTCAGTCTCTCTCACATCATCCCTCCCCACAACTTACCTCTACCACCGATGCAAACGAGACAAGCATCATCAAAATGTTTTTAGAAATTAATGTATAATATATACAAGACTGGTGTTAATTTGGCTATTCTGTTGCTTTTGTTTGCCAACAGATACCTAGAACCACTGTGGGAATCATCTACCCATAACATATCATGGAATATAAGCGAAACATTATAAACAATTTTCAAAACCCTTATTGGTATGATACAAGCTTCAAGATTATAAGTGCCAACTTCACATACAGTACAACCAGTAATAGTGGAAAATCAAATCTCATCCAATAAACTAGATATTTTCAGTTTTTCTCTGTTCGCTAAAAGATTTGCCTATAAATTCTTCTCAGTGTGAAAGCGAATATGTCGCTTTGCTCTTTGCATAGATGCCCAAGAAGTTCAATTGCCCAGTCAACTGCAGCTTCTTCTTTGTAGTGAATACTTAGGACATGCAATGCACTGACAGATAAGAGAATAATTTAAAAATTAAATAATTAAAAAAATGAATAAACGATCAAAATGGCCGGCATGAGCTTTCATTGATCGGTGTTTGGATTTCCTTAATGTTTCTGAAAGATATCACATGGGAGCTGGAGTGTCAACCAAATCTCAGTTCCAAAAATGAGGAGAAACACTCTTCCAAAGATAAGGGGCACACAACTCTGATGGAAGACTACTATGGTAAATCAGTAACAGCATAATATGATAACACACCTTAAAGGAAAGAAAAATAGCACAGCAGTGCTATGAATTGTGTATGCAAAACGCCGGTATGATAAGGGAAGGTCTAGAATCTATTGACCTCCAGGATAAAAAAAAGGACTGGGCAGCAGTGGAATGGTTTGCAATCTTTAAGACAGATCCTGTATGCAAGACTTTGAATAGCACACTATGCAAAAAGGAGACTTGGGTCTAAACAAAGTTCATTTATGTCCCTCATGCCTTTGAAAATCTTCTTGCACATCATGCAAAAAGATTGATCTTTATAGCAGAACCATGGCTGTGGCAATTTTGGAAAGAATACAAAAGAACAGAAATACTGATAGGTCATGCTAAGGTTTGATGGGTGGTTCTTGGAAAACTATAAAAGTCAGGATATCCTAAGTACTCCAAAGACCTTTTCATGCTGTGAATGTAAAATTTCAGCTCCTTTATGCCACTGGAACAATAACAGAATGGGATGCCTGGTGAGATAATTTATAACACAGGATAAATAAGTCTATACTATTTTGTTACATTGATTTAAGCACTTTATAAGTTAACTGTGGTCTTCCTAACAAAAAAAATCATAAATAGAAATGTGGTCTATACCATATAAATAAAGAGAAAACTGCTATGGTCCTTACTCCATCTTCTGTATATATCTGTATTTGAAGTATTACAAATATGTACCTTTTGTGTATCTCAGCATTCAAGAAAACACTGTTGAATTGCTCATAATTCTTATAAAACAAAAATGCAGAACAATTTTTGTTGTATGACTTTTTCTCAAAATACCACAAGCTGCATAGTTGCCTAAGAGCTCAGCAATTTTGAAAACTCCCTGTTGTAATGGTTTCATTTTCAGACAGAAATCGTTATGTATGTGCAGAGACCGTAAGTATCGCTAGAAATGCCTGAAAGGCAAACTTGATTGAACAGATATCAAACTCTGCTTCAGCTAGGAAAGGTATTAAATATGATTTTCCAAAAGCCTGCAGAATAAATGTAGGCACCAATATATTGTTTAATATCTAAGAACTGGTGGAGGAAAGATTATATTAGATTTTTGTTAAATATTTTAGAAATATATATACACATATTCTGTATTCTGTATTTTATTATGTATACCCATCAGTTATCATGTTGATATTTCCTGGCTTTGCAGTTCTATATACATGTGTGCATAGCAAAACAAACATTGCAAATACATGTAGTCTTCTGAAGAATATAGGGTATAGAATCTATATTATGTACCCCGTCACCTTATTGTGTAAATGAAGTTTTTCATTTTTAAAATTGTTTAATATTTTATAAAATTTCAAATGAATGGGATGAAATCAAAAGTTAGAATCAGGACTCTTAAAATGTAACCAATGTCTTAATGTACTTTTTATAATTTTTCCATAAATAATACTTTTAAAGGATATGTAATGAGTTTATTCTTTGTCCTTCAAAGCTATGGTTATTCACTTAGGTCATGTGCTGAGCCTGGATTCCAGATGGATTTTCTTATCCAAATAGATGACAAAATCTTTAATATAAACATGAAGAATGAGAACTAATAAGTATTTTTTACTGTTGACATTTGTGAAAACAGAAATATATTCACATTCTTGTTCAGGTAAATTAAAAAAGGGCCCTGAGAGAGGTAGGAAAGAAAGGGGGTTCAGGACTCAGATGGATGGAGGTACAATGAGGGACATTTATAATAACTGAATATATATAATATGCAAATGGTTAAGGTCCACCTCCAAGCACATTTTAAATCCACTCATAGCAAAAGATTGTTAGTACAGTTGTCATAGCAAGTGTAGTATTCATATCTTGTTCTCAATCTGCTACTCTGATGGTTCCCAGCAGAACTGAGACATAAATATTGCCATTCAGAAACAAACTCCAAATAACTCTAAATAAAAAAACTCTGATTGTTTTATTTAATAAAATAGCCAGTGAGCACTCATCCATCTTTAATATAAAAGTGCTTATATGCTATGCTTTCTTGACAGGATTTAAGTTGTGTCTCATTTTTCCACATTTTTCTGAAGTTACTATGTTATTAGAGTGAGAAAAAAGTGAAAATTTAAGCTAATGCTATTTTACTGTAAGTCCTTAAGGATATCTAAGAAGAAATACATCATCTGAACACGATTGCTTAATGGGGCTGTTTTGTAATACTTCTTTAGCTACCAAAACTTACTTTCTAACCACAAAACCAGAGTATGACAAAATACTTTCAGTGCTCATAATTTTTACTGAATGTAGACTTCCAAAACATGTCTTGTAAACAAATAATCATTTGTATTTAACACTGAAGAGAAGCCTCTCAGCTGGGCTATGCAAATACAGCTTCACAGAAGTCAGTGATAAGGAATCTGAGAAGCTGGAGTCGCAAGCAAAGTTGCAGAGTTTTGTAGAGCAGCTGCCACTAAATGCAGCTTGATCTCTGACTCAGGCTTTGCCATCTATACACTGCAGCATCTGACTTTGTGTGTTTTGATCAAACGTGCTACCATTTCTCTTAAAATACCCATGCCGTAGCTGTACTCTGTATTCCACGCTGCAGGGTCATTGCACATTCTTTCCTTGCTTTTATGCAAATGTGCGTGTGTTCACCAATGTGAAAAACAAGAAAAGCACGGCTGTTCGGTTGCATGAGGAAGAGAAAGAGTGGCTGTATTGCAAAACTGAGCTCTCTCCTACAGCGAGTGGATGCCTCTCTTCAAATTCTGAGTCCTTTTAATAAAAGTCCTTTCACTAAAGTCATTGACGAACATCTTCTGTTCACATAAAGAAAGCTCTTACCCATTCTTACAGTTTTATCTCATTTATTGGTGTTGATGGATAATCCTTTCTCTTCCCTGAGGTGCACAGGAGCTGAAGTAAAAAGGAATACAAAAGAGTTTGGAGGAATGCATCTAATGAAAGCTGATGGAAACACTACATCCACCAGCTGACACATTTGTATAGATGTTCAGTGTCAACGACCCCTTCTTCCTTGGTCCTTTTCCACACCTACTTTTATCGTCTAAATGACCTGACCAGACAAGTTCAAATTCCAACAACATATAGTTCTGGCTGTCCTTTGTACCAGTCTCACCCTGCCCATGGCTACACGGATCTAGTAAATTAAATAGTGCCAGGGTACAGGCACAGGCACTGAAACTCTATCATATAAATAACTAATTGCTGGTATGTTCCCTTGCATGGTTTTGGCGCGGGCTACCTAGCGCTCTCCCAAGCAATGCTTGATCAGGTCTGGGCAGGAGTTAGCGTCAGCTAGTGGGGATTCCCAACTGGCAAGTTATATTTGGCCACTTGTGGTGTCTGTGAGAGTTTGCTTGTAGGGACACGGTCAGACCGTGTTACTAGCCCTCAGGGCCTGAGAACAGGTTCTGCCCCAATTTACAGTCAAGTCAAGGCTTAGTGCCACTTGATTGAAGGCAGATCCAGGAGCGGACATGTAGGAGAAAACACTCAGAAGTGTCTGAAACCACAAAATTCTCTCATTATATGCCCATAATTACACTTTTTAATAGATATTTTTAATACGCAATTTATTTCGTATGAAACTGACACCTTATTACATACCAGATATCCATGAGTAATACTTTCTATGACCATCAGGTGGCTAAAAGTTTTTATCCCATTCTGGTGGGCAATAAAGAGGGTCTTATTCACACCTTCATCACCTCTTGGCTAGAGTGGTCTCTGTGACAGGAGGTTGCACTTACCGACACGGGGGTCCCTTCCAATCCTGCATGCTGAGGATTGCATGGTTGAAAAGGCTGCACCTAGAACACCATGTGCTACAAACCATCCTGGATGGCCATTCATCTCCAAATACTGTCACCAAATGGGCCACCCTAGGAAAAAGGCAAAAACAAAACTCATCACATTTTCTGAAGGTGTTACGAACAAAATGGTCAAGAGAAAGGATTTGAGGAAAGGATAAAGCAGAGGCGCTGTGTGAAAACATCCTGCTAGTTCCATGATTTTCCATTCCCTGTCCACAAAGTAAGAGGAGGGCTGCTTTAATTCCTGGAGTTGAACTCTGTTTAAAGAACATTAGGGAACAGAAAGGTAAGTATAGAAGGAAAAAAGATGGTGGATTAGGCCAGGAGAGAGAAGGAAAAGAAGGAAGGAAGGAGCTCTGAGGACAGTTGAGCTGATGTGGAGTTGAAGAAAGTACGAAGGAAGTGGCTGGAAAGGTTTTGTAGCACACTGTCAGCACAAATGAAAATGAAAACAATGAAAACCAAAACCACCAAATGTTAGCACCAGTGTCTACCACGTGGGAGGCTGTTCTTTGCATTTACTGATACAGAGCTGCACTTCTCTAACTCCTGGAGTCTGCCTGTTTTCACACATAAACCCATACGGATGCAGTGAGGGAGAAGACCTCACGTGCCTGGTACCCCTGAGCTGGAAATGCCGGCTGGGGTGGCACCGCACTGCGCCTGCCTGGATCTTCTTGTTCCCATGGCAATGCCAAATCAAGCCCAATGCTGAAGCTGGAGGAAGAAGAAAATCTGTGATAAAAGAAGGCAGAGGTTCGTGAGGGCAAGGGAGCAAGGCTATGCAGGGAGACTATGGGGGAAAAATACATAAAGTTAAAGTCTGGATTAAGGGACTCTCCTCTGTAAGCATCTGTGTTTGTGAGAAACTGTGTGACACATCAGAGCAGCTGACAGCACTTTAGATTGTGGTCTGAAATATAATGTGATACTGTGTAAACAAATGCTTATGATTAAAGTTAAATGAAAATCACGTAGTTTCTGCAGATGTAATTCACAGTTAAGCTTCGTCAGCCTCACTATACTTGGCAGGAGTGTTTTTGCTCCTAAAAGACTTACTTTTGCTAAGCTGAATTTTGTTCATAGTGGATTTTATTACAAAACTACTGAAATTTTTAATGAGAAAAATCAGTACGCATTTTAACTGAGTAGCCCTCTGCTGAAGTGTATGCCAGAATTTTCATTGTAAAAGCTGTCCACGATTTTCATTTATCCTCACCCCCCCCCCCCCTTAAAGACTTACCAGGGTATTACTCATGCACTAGTAATCAGTTATTAAACTTTGTCAGTTTTACCTTGCTTTTTCAGTATTGTTTTTGCAACTCACACACAGGTTTACTCAGTTACAATCTTAGGTATTACAGTTACAAATGTCCTTCTAATAGAAGTTTTAGAGTGATGCTGATCCTCCTCCTGATGAGCAACTCCTGCCTCGGAGACCTTAGGTCTTAAGCAGATGTGATGGAGAAAGGCTGTGAGAAAGGTACACAATATACAAACAAAAGGATCAGACTGTGGATATAAAATGTCATCTTAGTGCCTGGGTTTTTTTTTTTCACTTTGGGGAATGGAACTTTGTAGGCAATATACGGGTTTGAGCTGGGGAACAGGATTTGATACTGTGAAAATAAGAAGCAGTGTTATTGTTGTGTAGAAGGGGGATTAAAATAAAGAACCTGAAAGAAGGGAGAGTGAAGCTGGAATTAGAGAAGATGAGGAGGTCAGAGTGTTCGATCACTTAGCAGAGAGAAAGGCAGAGAAAAATATCTCCAATCTAGATTGAAGATAAAGTCTGATGAGATGACTGCTGGTCACTGGGGTCACCAGAGCTCCTGTGGAGAAAGTGGGAAGAGAATTACAGCTTTCTTTACCAGTGCAGGAGTGAAAGGTTGCATATGAGCTGCTGCCGTTGGTATGTGGATGCCTCCTCTCCTCCAACAGGGTCTGATTGCACAGCCTGACCTCGTTCCTGCCTTGCTGGCCCTGACTTCTGCACCTGTGCTTGCGATGGGCTTCATGGGTGATACAGACTGAAATCCTGAGGTTGTTCAGATGCCCTGTGACACACGCCCTGCGGTTTCAGTTATTAAATACTAGTCATCACATGACTGTTTCTGAACAAGAGAGTGACTTAGAGGGTTCAAAAGAGTCTGCCTGTACAGTGAAAAGATATCTGAAGTCGTTGAGCATTTAGCTAATGATATTAAGTACAAAGCCATCTGCTAACTTTCAGATTAATATTGGCAGCAGTGTAGCTGCTTGGCAAAAAGATAAAGACCATTTCCTCCAAATGGATTCATCTTGGCCTCAGTTCAGCAAGAAGTGTCCAGTAGAGCAGCCACAGTCAATACAGCACAGTAACATGATTTCCGTTGACATCTTCCTTTTCTCCATTCCCACCTCTACCAAAGTGATCCCACTAAAAGCCTCCCCCATCCTTGCCCCCAAAACCAGCAAACAAAAACTGAGAAGCCATTAAGAGAAAGACTAGGAAAGTTACTAAACTGGCCTTGACAGAGGCCAGTATGAACAACTTATTTCTGCCTCATCCTACTGGATCAAACATTTGTGTGAGGTGAGATTTCCTCTTACGCACCTCACCCCCCGTTTTCCTTTTGCAACATGACTGCAGATTCTTTCTGATGCACAGGCACATGATAAAAGAATAAGCAGAATGTGCCCCCTCCTTACCAATAGTTTTATGTCTACCTGCTACCGAGATAGGTCCTGACAGCTTCTTCTGTGTATTTTTCTGACTCTAAGGATTTTTTGAACTTTTCCGCAAGATAACCTCTTCAGCAGGGAAGCCAGGAGTCCTGACAACTAGTAGTAAGAAAATAGTAATTTGCATTTTCACAGCATTATTTGGCAAGTCAGTCTCTTCACAATCTACAGGCCCATGCTATGAATTTGCAAATTACCGTTCTTTTAATACAAGTTTTTGTTCTCTAATACAAGTTTTTAGGACTCCTGGATTCTGTGTTGGTTTTACCTTTGAGGCATTGTATCATCTTTGGTATGATAAAGCTCTCTGTAAGTTTTTTCAGGTGTGAACCTGAGCTCAAATGCACCTCCCTCACACATTATTTTACTGTTGTGCTATGTAACTGCTTGTAAAATCCCTCCAGGGTCTTGGATGGAATCTGTTGGCATCATGCTAGACACCGTTGTTTTTGTAGGCTCTTGGGTTGTTAAAGGACTTACTGAGTCACTCTTTTCCACTGGTTGGTTAACAGCAAAAAAATTAAGTGCAGTTCTTATCATGTCAGGATTCTAGGCCTACACGTTAGTTATCCTTTTTTAAAAAGAAATTTCTGTATGCATTGTGTCTTTTCAGGTCTATGATTGAATTTGTACTATCACTGGAAAGAGGGCACCTGACCTGAATAAAGGCTTTTCATCGAATCTAATTTCTAAGCAAACCCATATTACACTCAGCATCTCATAATGCTCTTCTTACCTCTCAGTTTGGGGTCCAGAGTGGACTTGCAATAGTTTTAATCATAAGAAAGAGGCTGATAAAGCTACCGTGTGGTGTGTTCTGTTTTTGTTGTATTTGATGTTGTCAGCAGCCAAAGGACTGAAAAACAACTATATAGATACAACATAGTATGAAGGACACCAAATGCTTTCGGAACAGTTAGTCCCTTTACAAATCAGGTAGGATGAAGATGAAAATTGCTAAAAATTGTGTATTAGTTTTCCATTTTTAATGACCTTTGAGCTTCAACATAAAGGCAATCAAAACAGTTTCATATTCCATAAGAGACGTTCCACTGCAGATGATTTATTTTGTTATATTTTATTATTGATAGAGAAGGTGGAAGTGATGTTGTAATGCTATTAGTTAAAAGCTGGTGAGCATCCCTTCTGGAAAGACCTTATAGAGCTTAATAGGAAAGAAATCGATGAAGAAATCTTTTAATAGGAGGAGGTAATCTACTGAAATTGATAGAGAATTATCTCCTTTCTGTGTTATTTCTTAATGGATCCTAGAGAGCTCTACAGCAGATAAACTTCTTTCTAAATTTTATATAAAAAATTTCTAGCCATTCTGATTAAAATTTGTGCATTATCCTTATAAAGTTATGTAAACTGGGATCAGAATCATACAAGCTGTAAATTACATTTGTCTTCTTTGTTTGACATCATTCTTTTTTTCTTCATTTTCAATCTAGCCATATTTATATACATAAAAATGATACATAGTAGATACATTGATTTATCTCTTTACAATGCTATGTAATTAATTTAAACCTAAATTACCCCCTTGAAATAGTTAATTTGACCTTCCATTATGTAAATAGGAAAACCGAACCGAGAGGGGTTAAATGAACCGTCTCAAAACAGGCAGAAAGTGTCAGTACCAGGAACAGAAGTCAGGCGTGCCTCAATTCTAGATTTAACCTGCTACAACAATGACAAAGTCCAGAGGGGTGGTAAAAGGCAAAACAATTTGAAACAACATAGCTATAACCGATGGGGCGGAAGCATAGGATATCCCTTGTGACCTTTATATCTGTTAGCTTTACTAAGGCTTTCTCCTTACATTTTAGAATATATTTTAATTGTGAATTGCTAAAACACCAATATAAATGAAAGGTAAAAAATAAGACCTAACCGTTCAATACAATCAATGCAGAAAGAAATAAGCATGTGAAAAGGTGGGTACAAATGCTAATGACAGCCCATGATAACCTACATCTGGAAAAGCATTTAAATTAGCTCATATTACTTCTTTCTTCTGCTTTTCTGTGGTATGTGTCTTTTGCTTGTCAGTAGCCTGCCCTTGATAAAAACCAAAAAAAAAAGACCCAAATAGCATGTATTTATGGCCACTGAGTAATGCATTAATGTGGTTCTATGTGCATTGTTTATTTCAGCTGATGATTTTTTTTTTCAGATTAGTATTATAAAGCTTACTGAAGCATTTATTTCTGAGACATCATTTCAAAATTCCAGCTGCCTGTTTGCCTGGGAGAAGTCACTTTTTTAAGGACAAGTGAAAATATTATTATTCTTTTTAGTTCACATTTGCAGCATGGTAAGGTGAAGATGATGACTTTTATACAATGGCTGGCAAATTTTATGAAAATTTTTCGAAGTTCTTAGTTCTTAGTGTTGTCCAGGCTGACAGTAGCAAAACTTACTTCTCCTCCTGTTTGTTACGTGGCTTACTCACCCAGCATCATTCTGAGCATCCTGTTGAGGGTGAAGCTGAGCTATGGCAGTTTTAGAGAAGCATTAATACTGATGTCTGATGTTGGAGATACATAATACTCATAACCTCAAATTAGTATTTGGTTTGAGAACAGGCACTACTTCCATGCGTATTTTTCCTTACAGAAGTTTTATATGTGCATGCTGAGGTGCACAGGTTTCCATGGCAACTATAGGTTTGCAGAGTATTCAAGAAACTCTGCAAGTTAAAATTAGCTCAGATGGTCATGCATAGATGATAAGGGCCTGGGGCTAGGCAAGTTTGTGCTAACTGATCTGGTGAAATTTAGTGGAGGATGTTATAGCGCAAGACCCGTGTGTTGCACCAATGGCTTAAAGCAATGGTCACTAATCTGGAGAGAATGCTGAGAGCTGGCAGACTTTGGGGGTCTAATATGAACACAATGGCATTTAAAAGACATTTTAAGAGAAAACCTGACTCCTAAACACACTAGAGAATGAGAAAAAAATCATTCTGATGAAGTAGAATTAAAGGAAGCTAAATGGCTTGGGAACCTTACTGTCATTAAGTTAAATTGTTCATGCAATCATTCCAGTTTATGTCTGAATACCTTTCCTTTACCTGGACGCTATTCTCACCCATGCTCTGTTGTAGGCTGAATCACTCCGTAGCTACAAAATGTAAAAGGGACTTCAAACAGGATGTAGATTTGTGACCCCCAGGTATCTGTTTGGAGTACAAATACAGCAGTAAAGCAGACACTTTAGCTAGCATTTCTGTTCAAAAGAAACCTTCTTATAACACTGTGGGCTCTGTGGGAATTCAGGTAATGCTGTAGTGAACTTGTTCAATCTATGTCTGAGCTTGTCTTGTTTCCCAGTAAATGCTGAGTATTGAAAGGTAGCACATGCATGAAGTTATGCTTAAGAGAGAGAATCATATTTAATTATATGCTCTCATCTTATCTTGCAAGATGCTTTGTGCATCGTAACACAGGGCACAGTCTCAAGTTTTGTCGACATTATATCCTAAGGAAATTAGAGATGTTTGGATGTATATCCAGAATATTCCTACAGTATCTTAAAGCTTTTTAGCTACACCAAATTTATTGTCTGAAACAGTTTAGAGGATACAGAAATAATTCAAAAGGCAGAATTGTACTTCTACTACAGTCAGAAGGAGACTTCAATCTAAGAGAAGATAATGTTTTATCCAGCCACTACTTTAGCAGAGTAAAACCTACAGCATCAGTTATGTGTGATCACCCACTTTTTATCTGAGCTACATAATTTTAATTTTTAAAATTTTATTATAATTTTAAATAAAAGATGGGATATGTCACCCTTCCTTGCTGTTAAAGAAAATTATCTTCAAGAATTTCAAGAAATCAGCTGGTTGATTGAAGATACTGACATTATTGCAGAGGAGGAGAAATATGAAATACGGGGGGGAGAGATGTTTGTCATCCTGATGTTATTATTCTGATAATTTTGATATCATGGGAATACCAACAAAGTAGAGTTTAATCAAGACTTTTTTATTGAGCCACTGTGGTGACTTCTGTATTGCCTCAAAAAATACCGTTTGGGGAACAATAAAATTATAAGACCGACTCTCAGTCGCAAAAACTTACAGCTAGGATTATGGGTGCATTGGCAGCAGGGATGCCCTCCTCTGTGGCTGAATATTGAAAAGTTGCCTGCATTCACAGGCTCGCCTCCTGATTTCTATCAACCCAAAAAAGAGACTGACACATCACTGTGAAGAGAACAAGTTGTAGCAAAAGCTGTATCATGCTTATGTGCAGCCAGGCACTGGAAAACAAAAACAGATTAAGATACATAGGGAAGAATATGCAAATGAGCACAGAAGTCAGCCATTAGTCAAATCAGGGGTGCATCTGCATCTACTATACTCTGCACATCGGTCTACCTCCGAAATACTGTACCTTAGGCTCAGAAAAGAATGAAGAAAACTATAATGGTGCAGCAAGGTTTCTCTTGGCTGAAAGGAGGCTGAAAATACTGAAGATTTTAGCAAAAAGACAAGGGGACATGATAAAAAATATTTTAAAAGCAAATGTAAAAGGGAGGTATATCAGGACCTCTCCTCATGTTGTTATATAGTGAAAGAACAAGAAGACATCTCAGCATTTAATTCGTCCTTTCTGGCCCCGCTTCCCAAGAGAAGTTAGCATTGCTAAGAGATAGCTGCGTCGGTGGAGTCTGCCTAACTCCTTGGTCCTGGTCCCTACGTTTCCTCACGCTCTGCTGTGGGTGACAAAGAGCTGAAACCAGGCAGACGCTTGGCAACAGCACATTCCCAATAGGGAATGGGCTGGGAGTAGCGAACTGGGGAACTATCCCCAAAAGTGCAGAGTTTTCCACCCTCTTAAAGTGATAAAGTAGCTGGGATAAATCCTCCTGTAGAAAGAGGAGGAAACTGAGCAGCAAATCCTGGCCAACTCTCCACCTGCTCCATTACCTCCTCAGATAGCATGGCTACATATCAACAGGCTTTTTTCTACCCCTTAAATACAAATGCATGGCATTTTCTTCTTTCATATTATTTGTTGTGCATATGTCATATAGAAACACAGAATGCAATTTCTATATAAAAGAACTGTAAAAAGCTGCATCAACAAGCTGCATGTCAGAGCGGGTTGTCTGAGAAACAGCGGTTGTTGGAGAAAATATGCGTTCCTGTTAGCACTGCACTTGTGCAGTATTTCTGTAATTTTAGGCACTCATTCTAAAAAAAGATTGCTTGTGCACAGTGTTATTTTCAGCAAGCCATAACTTGGCCAGATCTAAATCGATTTTCATCAATGCATTCATGTGTACTTTGTGAGAGCTATTTTGCTAAAAAACAACTTTCTAGCCAAGCCGTTGCAGAACTGCAACTATTCAAAAGCAAATGTACTTTGTTTGTTTGTTTGTTTACTCATTCAAGATCCAGAAGTGGCTTATCTTGGGCTAAAATAATTACCAACACATAAAAATTTCAAGAAGTAAGGAATATCTGGAAAAAAAGCAGATTATACTGGGAGTGCTACAGCATCTGTCTGAAATGTTTACAGCTAGAATACTACTAGTTAAAAAGAAGAAAAGCATGGTTGGCCCTTTTCCCCCAATACAGTTTTTTAAAACACGAAACAGCAAACTCTCTTGTGCGTACTGTCCCAACTATTAGAGCTATAATTAATGGCCATTCAGAATATTATAGGCATTAGAATGAGAAATACCCTATGCAAACCACCTTATATACTATTTTAGAGCATTTTACTTGAAACAGTCTGTTTGCTCTAGCAAACAAAGCCTATGAAGATCTTTTCCTTGTTTTATTGTACAGAGGAAGCAAATGACAGGCTAAACCCCAGCAATCAGAGCAATTACATCTTTATCTTATGGAGTGGTCTTGGGAGTATGCAAGCTGTAGAGCTGCAAGGCACTCGTAAAGTAACCACTGTCTACATTAATAATAATAATGACTAAAGATGAAATAGGATGTGACCTGTAGCAAAGAAAATGTGCATGACATGGGGAAAGTTTCCATGGGAACACCATCACAAATTTTAAAATATCTCTGCATTTGATAAGAAAAATTGGGTAGACATAAGCTTCTCTCACAGTGGAGTGCCTTTGGTAGTTAAGAGGCTCAGTGAATAGGTGCCCAAGCTCTGTTAGTATCACTGCTTGTATTAAACCCGATTGTCTACTGTCTCTATCTGTCCTCCAGCAGCTCTTACTGTGTTCATTGTGCAAGCAGCAGATAGGATGCACACAGACCAAGCAGGAACACTGAAGGATCCCATTATTTATTTAGGGGGCTTTTATATCCGGTGTCAATATGCTATTTTGAAATGTATGTTCTGAGCCAAATTCCAGCTTTGTCTATAGCTTTGAAAATCTGGAATACTTCCATTGATTTTTGTGGATATGCTTGAGACTCACTCAATAATAGAATGAAAGAGATTAGTAGTGAATTGTCTAGTTGTATTCTTTGAAATGTATAAATCTGTTGAAAAAATATTGGATTTTTTCACCAGAAACTGGTATTTATTCACAGAAACTGGTATTTGTTCACAGAACAACTGCAGAAGAAACAGTGCAAACAGTGTGAATACATATTTTCCTGGCTGAGCTTCAAGCCCTATGTTCTGTCTTCCTCTCATACTTGTTGACTTTTATATTCTAGACTGTTTTCTGCTCCTTGATGTTTTATCTTCCCATGGTTTCCAGGCTGTTCCCTTGAGTCTTCTGCTATCCCCTAGCTATTCTGTCAGTTCTTTCTTGGCATTCCTCAAAGCTTCATTTTTGTCCTCATTGTTTTCACAGCCAGTTCATGAATGATGTAATGTGCTGCCCAGCATGCTCTTCTAAGACAGTAACCCTAAAATATACTTCCCCTCCACTGAGAAGTCTACTTTACGATGTGGGTAGCTCATGCCGAACAAGTGCATACAAACATCTTAAACTCAAGGTGGCCCATGTAGAGTAAATACTTATTATAGAGGGGGTGGGGGGGTTGTTTGCTTTTGGGTTTTTTTTTCAAAACAGTATCCCCTAGTATGGATCACATCTTGCAGATCGTCATCTTGCAGATCATCATCTTTTCTCTTTCTCTTACTTCCCTCGTATTTTTGCTCTGACAAAAATCTAGTTGTTTTTTCACTAGAACACATTTCTTTTAAATGTATCATCTCCTGATATGATCATTCTTGTGTTTGCATTGTTTTGACCTCCTAATCCTTTTGATACTAAAATTTACTCCTTTCATCGCTGTTCTTCCTCGATACTGAAGTGTATGTTTTGTTTTGAGAATACCAGCCCCTTTTAGAGTTAATTCCCATGGCTGCTTATTGAACTGCATGGGAAGTTAAATCCTCTCCTTGTTCCCTAGGCTGTAAACGACAAAAAGATTGCACTCTCAGGGTGTTTCACTTACTAAAATGAGTCGTTATAACCACAGCCTAAGTCTGTTCTAGCCAAACCATTCCCTTTACGTGGAATACCTTCCTTTGTATGTCACAATCACCATTTAGATTTTGGCACCAGGGCTTTCAGAAAGATCTGGTGACTCTGAATATCTTATCTGAAACTCCTTAAAAGGTCATGCTCTCTAAACAGTGTCAAGTGGGCATCCTCTCCAAATCAGAGCTCTTAAGTTGTTGCATATTATACACTCGACACCATCAAATGCCATCAATCTTTTTTTTTTTTTTTTTTTTTTTTTTCTTTCAATCTTAGCCTTTGGGAAAAGGACCTGCATTTTTTGAGGTTTCTATAGAGCATTTAATTTAAATGCTAAGTGTAAAATTTTTACTAATCCTGCACATGGCACTTAATACTCTCCACTGAGCACTCCACCCTTAGATCACCATACAGCATTTTCTATATATCAATTTCACTTCTGGAAGTATGTCCAAAGAAATGGAAATCTCAATTGTATCACATAATTTTGTATATTCTTTGGAACTTTCCTCTAGACTTGTAGCTGAAAATGGTGTAAAAGGAAAGAAGTATCTACACTGAATTTGTACGGCTGTACAATGTTTTTCTACAGCTAAAACCAGATGGAAACTTCACTACAAATTGGTATTTAGTATTAACTGGTGTCTTCCAACACACCTTTTTTTCTATCAGAAAATGACAATTTGTGAACACTGCAACTTTCTGAGGACATGTGTGTGTTCCAAATACAGTTTCATCAATAATATTTTTCAGATACCGGCTTGAATTTCTAGCAAAGAAAAGGGTGAAAGACCAAGCTATCCCATTCTTCAGGAGATTCATGTGCAACACCGACACTACACAGTGAGTGTGAACACAAATCTATGTCCTGTGCAAAGTGCCAGCTGTCCACTTTGCATGTACCTCCATGATCTTTCTCAGTGGCAGAAAAGTGGTGACTTAGAAGAAATGCTGGGGAAAACTCAGACCCACACCACTACTGAATGCATATTTATCTACAGTGCAGCTGTGCCAAGACTGCATTGCTTTGCTAGGTTGCCCCATATATCCCTTGAGACACCATCACCACTGTGGTGCTGAAAGGATGAATTACGTCCTTTCTATAAGGCCTCTGTCATCTCCTGCAACAAGGCTACGTGGCTTTTGGTGTCAGCCTGAGCAGAAAGCTGGCCTGGGTTGCTGAAGTGTACTGCAGCCAAAGAGTCATAGGCCACAACCCCCTGCTCTGCTAAGCAAGCCTAGGGCAAGAAGAGGGCTGATCTATGCCTTTGGAGCAGCTCCTGCTTTTGGGCTGTGGTAGGATGCTTGCTTTTCCTGTCTTGCATCTTGGTTTCATTGAGATCCAGCATGAAAATATGACAAACTTGAAATAGGTTTAAAGGGAATTCTTGTTTTACAGCCAGCTCTGGTTCTCAGAGCCATTACCCTATGGATGATTTAATTTCCCCAGTTCAGCTAAATCCATATTTACGCAGGAAGAAAAATATTATGGATCACCATTTCAGAATGCTGGACATCCTTCAATTATTAACTCATTATTCCAGTGAGTAAGTAGTGATGCATCCAGCATCCAAATAACCCTGACATTTAGCATTGGGAAATTGTATTTATAGTAATAAACTCAGCTATAATTTAGCTAAGACCTAATTTTAACTCCTTTTTACTACCTGTAACCACATGCCAGAATATAGCATTTGAAACTCAATATAGCACACTATGTTCTTAATAATTTTCTTGCCTGCAGCATTTAAAATATTTTATGGCCTCTTTGTTATGAGATACAAGTTTCTAGCCAAGTAGTATTTTCTTATTCTGAATGTGAGAGAGATTCCTAAATTACTGCTGCTCTGGAATGTGCAATAAGTTACAGACATTTCTACATTTGGCTTCTATCCAGTTAGATATACTTGGTTTAAGAGAACACCCACAGAAAAAAAACCCTGCTAAAGCTGCAGTATCTATCTCATCCTCTGTTGCAAAAGGGAATGGTGTGGTCAGTAACTGATAATGCCAGTCAATTAATTATTTTCTCTGGCTTTTTTACCATTCTGTAGTAGCTGGTTGAATATATTTTTAGGATTAATCCAACAGACAGCACTACTTACTCTATCTCACCTAACCGAAGTGTTCCATCAAGCCATGCTAATTTAATGTATTTTGTACAAAATGCAACAGAAGATAACTATCCTAGGCAATTTCCAGAGTAAATGCCAAGATTATATAATAACTTAAATGTCTAGCAAGTTTTTAAAAGGTTGTATGGACTAGACTAAACAAAAGATTTAAGTGCTTACCAATACAACACTTTAATTTTAGGGATCCTCCTAGAGTGGAATCCAGGTCTCAAAATTAGGCACCGAGGGTTCCTATACAGTGCCTAAGCAGCAGCAGGCACACTACATCCCCAAAATCCCGTGTGCTGCATGGGGAGCCAGCAGGAAATGGTGAGTACAGGAACATGTTGAAAATCCTCACCTAGAGCCAAAGTACCTGACTCAAGGCTTCAGGAAGGTTCCTCCCTGCCTCTAGGATGCAGAACATGTGGTCCACCCCTGAGATTAGGCATTTACAACTCATCTTTGAAAGCATAATCAGGCACATCCTTTTCAAATCAGCAGTAGTCAGGATGATTACTGGTAATGGTACCACCACACCTATTTTGTATGTAACAGCAAACTAACTACCACAAGCATCCAGCAGATGTGAGACCAAGCTTTAATTTCTTCTTCCCTTCGGGGGAAGTGCCCGAGACTCCCGGCTGTTCCAGGTGTGCTCCTGGGTACACTGCGTACAGCAGGCAGCACATTTGTCGGGTCTGAAGGTGAACATACAAAAGAGGAGCATGACTTAAACATGAGAGATTGGAACTAAAACCCAAAGGAATGGGTCTAGCTTCTGAGAAGGCTGGCAACAGCAGTCAGGGTCCACAGCTCTGCCACCCAGCCCAGCTCAGCCCACGATCACTCTCCTGGCTCTTTTGGTTGCATTTGTTTCTAGATATTTTCACAGTTGCAGCAGCAGGATTGTTGTACTGCAACTGGAGTGAAAACACTGCACAATGCACAGCTTCAAGCAAATAGGTAAATAGGATGTTGTTTAGATAGATAGAAAATAAGGGATGACAATGGAGACGTTATCAAAATGTCTTTATATAAATAAAAGGTGTGCAATCACTGACATGTGTATTGCTAATTATCTCACTCAAAGGGAAGACAGAATGCAGAAAAGACTGAAATGTCATTTACATTGGATGAATAACACAACATAACACAAGAACATCAAGCTAATTAATATGTGATAGAAAAAAGGCTTCTGATACTTTTTCAGCAAGGTTCTTTTTATAAAGGTATCTACCTAGTAGCTAATATTACAGTGCTTAAAAATATAGAAAGTCCTATTTCTTGAATATCTCACCAAGATAGCTAAACCTGGAAATAGTACTGCTTTGGATGTCTTAACAATCTGTATGCTACATTAAGATGGAAAGGGCCAGTAATACATGCATTTATGCATACATTCATCTTGCGTTTTCAGTGTTAAACAATACTAATACACAGTAAGGACTAATTTAATTTACAACGAATGAACAGAATAGCATGAACATCTGAGCACTGGTGATTGTAAAACTCCACCTATTGGACAGAAAAGTTAATTCACTAATCACATTGCCACAGTTTATTTGTGTCCAGTAAACACTAGAAAGGATTCCCCAGTTTAGATCATTTCTTTCAAACGAAGATCTGCTTTTCCTATAATGGCTTATGCCAGTTCAGCAAGTGAAATACACTATGCTGATGAAAGTCCATTCATCTAGTATAACTGCATATATGTTAGGACTTTTCCAGTGTAAAAACATCATAAGAAAACTCACATTCTGTCATTAATATATCAGGAAAGGCTTCTGTAATGTAGACCTCACCTCATCCTGAAGAAAAGTTTCACATAAGCAGCATTAAACAGGATTACAGAGGAGGCTTAAGGAACAGATAGCTTGAAAATAGCGGAATTTCTAAAGAAAGTATTGACGTTTCACAGGATCAGAGAATCCTGTGTGTCGAATTTGTGCTGCGTTACCTTGAAAATTATGTTCAGTGCCCTGGAGTATTGTTCCAAATTACATCAAAGAATATAAAATACTCTGAGAAATGTCCTAGAGGTATAGTGACAGCGGTACTTGAGTGACAATGTGTTTTAGAAAAGGTTCTCACCTGTATTTATTTATATGCTGATTGTGGCAAGCAATTATCTTGGCACTTCTTTGCCCCAAGACTGCTATTTCATTTAGAATGAATTCAGTATATAAGCATATTTACAAAGAATCTATCTGAAAGAATAATCAAATTTTGGAAGAAGCTGTCTACACAGACAGGATCTCTGTCCTTGGAGATAATCAAAACTTTACAATGTTCTGAGCAACCTGTTCTAACTTTCAGGTTAGCCGTGCTCTGAACAGGGGGTTGGACCAGATCACCTCCAGAGGTCCCTTCCAACCTAAGTTATTGTATGAATCTCTGATGCACTTTTGATAAATTCAGTGTTACGCACACCAACACAAACGGGATGTTTGTGCTCCTCAGTCAAGTGCCTTAAGTGTAGAAGATCTGGCGCAAGAGTGTCTTAAGTGTAGAAGATCTGGCGCAAGAGAACGCATATTTAAAATGGTCCTTCAAATATTCAAGACAAATCTAAATAATACTCCTGAGAGTAGCATTCAGACATAACTATCTGTCTCAAATATTATTCAGAGTACTGCACTGATCAGAGGACTGTTCATATGTACCTATGTTTTTCAGACAGATTTATCAGGGCTTAAAAGATACTGGTGTAGCACTCCTGTAAAGTCCTCTGCTTATCCTCAAAATTGCTAGTGCTGGGGAAGCAGCTTCTTGATCACCTTTCCCCACCATCTGGTTGCATCCTTACCCTTGAAAGACCTTTGTTAGGGATGAGAAGGTAGTTCATCTTCCATGCTCAGTTAGTCCTTGGGTTTCTTACAAGGCTTCCAGAAGGGAGAGTGATTTTATGGTGGGATATTTGTCTGCCATGGGTTGCACTGCGATCATTAACTTGTCTCACACGGACTAGCAGCCATCAGATAGTAACAACTTCTGCTCAGCTCTGAGTAAGGCTAGACTCAGAGCACTGACCTGGAAGCAGCAGAAGTGCTCTCCCACTGCTAATCCTCCGCGCCTCCGCCTTCCCCTCGAACACGCGCCTTTCGCTCTCAGCTATTTAAAGTATGCTGTAAATCTTTGCAGTAATTGGCTGTTTTCCAGAGAATGGCTGCAGTATACAACGCAGTCTGCATAACTCAGGCAAGATAAAAAATATTGTGAAGAAATGTGTTTGACATTTGGGAGCGTTATAGTTAGGTTATTTTTGTTCCTATTTTTTGTGCAGAGCTCTCACTGACAGAGATGCAAATTCTGTACATAGGACACATTCTTATTTGGCTTTTGTTGTGAGTCGCTTGACTCTGGATTTGTTAGCCACAATATCAGTAAGGTGGTAATTTCCATTATCACCTTCCTTATGCTTTTTGTAGGAGATTTTTGTTTTTTAAACTGATGTCAGCTTCACAAAAAAACCTTCCTTCCAAAAAATTATGCTCAGCTGTATGTTATAAATGTTATGGATTTCTCAATCCATAATTTATAAGGGCACAACTTCTGGGAATTGACTGTTTACAAAATTTTAGCTTTAGGAAAGTATATAGGCAAAGGTACCATTTCAATAGCAAGCAAGAGTGAGTAATCTCAAGATATGTTATGACAAGCATTATTGTTAAAAGTGCACTCTTCAAACTTGCATAGAAAAAAATTAACCAAGTGACATACAGGAAGTCTAGATTCCTTGGACAGTGAGACTTATCAGTTTTGTTGTATAAAAAAGCCAACTTGGTAGTAAAAAGGAATAAAAAAATGGTAGTGACAATGAGTGTTTGTCTTGGGCAACCCAACTGTAGGACATACAGAAATAAATGACAAAGCAGCAAAACAAGTTCTGTGACATTTGCAAGAGTGAATAATTTACACATGACAACAGGAAATATCTAATCATATCTGATGAGATACACTTCAGAGCATTGCATCAAAAACACGAGACAGAGAAACTTATCCAGCTAGATAATCAACGTGAATTTATTTACAGGCATGTTACATTCCTTCTTAAATGAGCTGCAGTAAAACATTTAACAATCTTTTATAAAGGCTACCACTAAAAAATAAATCAAGATAATAAACAGTTTCCTGGCTCACTGTTTATTTTTGTGTTTTTGTTTTTTAAGAAATGTTGTTCTAGTAGTTTTCTGGAAGAATTATCCTGGATGTTTCCCCAATATCACTGGCAGATTTTTTTTCTTTTCTGGATTCGTGCAATATTGCCCTGCCTTGCTCTTAAACATCTGAGCACTTGATTCTTCACTATTTTGCAGCACAAATAGCTACTTACAGCTATACAAACTAGGTAGAAAAGTAACTATCAATCAAATCTCTAGTTCCTGGTAGTGAAAGTCTTTCTCACATTCATCTCAAGGGCAAGACAGTGGAGAATGAGGCTCAGCAACTCAAAGTGTTAACACAGATACTGAGGTGTTCAGAAGCTGTAGCAACAGAAATTCTGTTTGGAATACAGAAAAATTGCCTTCACGGTAGTGGCTAAGCCCTGGTGGAGCTGCCCCAAGGGGATCTTGAATCTTCATCCTTGGAGATGCTCAGACCTCAGCTGGGCAAAGCCCTGAGCAACCTGCTCTGAAATAGGCTCTGCTTTGAGAGAAGTTTGGACTGGGTGACTCAGAGGTCCTGCCCAGCCTAAATTTTTCTATGCTTCTAGGATAATTTTTTTTGGATTCTCTTCTAACATCTAATCTGTGATGTGATTTTTGAGTTTGCTCTCCATATACAAGAATAAAACTTCCATCCCGGTATCTTGCATCTTGTTTACCAATCTTCTTTCTTTTAACTGACACGCTTGCGTGAATTCAAAACCTTGATGCATGCTCCTCATCTGTTGCTTTGACTATATTGCTGCTCTCTTCTTTGAATCTTCCTCTTTCACTGCATCAAATATAAACTGCTTGGCTCTGTGTTTCCCTATACAGTGTTTCCATACTTCGCTATCTATCCCATTCTATTCAGAAGTTGCCTTACCTCCTTCTGCCAAAAAAGTTAGCCTTTGTTAAAAGGCTGACCATTTGTTAACATTTTGAACAAACAGTGAAAAACATTTGCAGATAGTAGGAGTTACTCTTAAGCAGTTTTCTGTATCCTCTTTCATGCATCTTCTGTATCCTCTTTCAAATTCCTTTTTACAGCTCTCCTCTGCCTCTAAAAACCTCATCAGCTGTTTGGTACCTCTTTTCCAGCGTTGGGCACACACACAGTTTGTGTTATTATTTCTCTAATATTTCTTTGATTGTTTATTATATCTGTATGTTGGTTTTCATCAAGCTATTTGGCATCTTTCTCTTCTGTCCTTGAATAGATCATGATCCCAAATCCTACTACAAAATGAATTAAATAATTACAGTAAAAACTCTTCTTAAAAGAATGACATGGCTGCAAAGTCAACCACTGAGAAATCAGGAAACACCAGAAGGAAACTCCCTTCCTTCTTAGCCCATGGCTGGTTTTGCTTTTAGGAGCATTGCCAGGTCTCAGTCTTCTGAAATGTGCTCTGGTATTCCAAATAGAGTCTTCTCTTCTTGAATATTCAATATTAGAGAGTCTTTTAAGTACTAAAACATAAGAACAGCTATATCAGGTTAGACCAAAAAGTCCATCTGGTACAGCATCCTTCTTCTGGTATAGGTTAATAGTGGGCACTTGGAGAAGCATATAGGAATAGAACGAGTATATAGTAACGTAGAGTCTGCAGGGATTTGTGGCTGGATGTGGTCTTTGGTGGATTTTTCCTACACTGATCTGTCACATCTCTTTCTGATCCCATATAACCTTTTAGCATTTGCAGTGTCCTGTGGAGATGAATTCCATTGCTTAACTACATGTTGTATGGAGCAATGCGGCCTCACATTTGTTTTGAATCTTCTGGCTTCAGCTGCAACTGGTGGCCTTAGTTCTTGTTTAGGAAGAGAGCAACAAACTATTGTTCTCTATTCACTTTTCACATGCTGCTCAGACTTTTATTAAATCTCATTTTTTCAAGGTTGAAGAACCCTCATGTACTTAATTGTTATTCATATTGAAACCAGTCTAAGGCTTTGATCATCCCTGCTGACCATGGTTTATAGAGCAGCAGCTTGGTATTTTCTGTTTTGCTCACGATTGTTTCCCTGATTGCTCCTAACATTCAGCTTGCTTTTTTGCCCACTCTTGAGAACTGAGTTATGTTTACACAGCTGGTCCTATTATAGTTACCATATATCTTTCTAGAATGGCAGGAGCTACCATAAACTTAGGTCTGTTTTGACATCAACATTTATTTCCTGTTTATTTATATGGAATGTCATCTGTTATTTTATCAAACACTTACTAGGTGTTTTGGGACCTTCCTGCAACTTCACACACTCAGCTTTCATTTTTATTGCTCACATAGCTTCCTCTTATCTGCAGATGTTACCACCTTATTATTCACACTCCTTCGGGATCATTTACCTATATGTTGAACAGCGCAGGCCTTTGTGCAAATCTCTATGGGACTTTGTTAATAACATTCCCTCTACTTTGAAAGTGATCATTAATTCTACCCTTTGTTTTCTATTCGATAATTGTCGTCTCTCCAGGGAAAGGCCTTCCTTAGCCCATGGCTGGTTACTGTTTCTAGGAGTGTTGCCAGGTCTGAGGCTTCTGAAATTTGTCTTGGAATTGCAGGAGAGTGTGTGAACTACGTCTGTCTCGTCGGCATGCTCATCCATTAGGTGATTACAAGCAAATCCTTTCTAAAGGATCCTTGTCTCAGCCTGTCCGTGATGCTTTTAAATTCAAAGAAAAGCTTTGTCACTCAATTCAGTAGACGCAGTAGGCAGGCAGAGAGCACAGATTGGATGGTGCTTGTTGGACGCATTTTTATTCTCAGTATGCAGTCCAGTACATCCCTCTCCATCTCTAGACAGAAGAATATTAATTTCCTCACCAGCTTTTCTATAATGCTTATCAGCATAATATCCAAACATCCACAAATATTTATGAATTTATGTTTGCAGTTCTCCCCACCACAGGCTCATGGGAATAGGTGCTATAACTACCCCATTTTCTAGATAGCATTTGATAAGCAACAATTAATGTGAAATTGTTAAATAGATGCTAACTCTAATTGTGCAACTTACAATACCGAGGACTTGAATTTCCTGAGACATGCATCTTTATAGCACTTTGAATGTTCCAAGCACAACTTCTGTTTCCTTAGTTGTGTTTTAAGTCCCTTGTAAACGAGGTGCTCAGTAAAAGAGAAGCCTATTGCTAATAATTATTAGTGGAAGGTTTTTTATGAGCAAATTGCTCAGCACCCCAAGGGACTTTGTGGGTGAGACAGGGTAAAATCTGATGCTGCACTCAACCACCCTGCCCAAAAGGCACCTCCTTTCTCCTTTTACAGTGCTCTTTCTGCTGTCACCACATACTTTCCAAATTCTGCAACAAATATTGAAGGAGCTCCACAAAGGGAGGCCTTGTTCACTCCTGATTCCTAATTTATTTGCCTTAGCTGTCCTGTATTTGGAATGAGGCATATTCCTGAAGGGGGAGGTGGTGAAATGAAGGAGCACAAGCGCTAATGACCCTGTTATTTTCAAACTGCTGTTTCCCTCTTTTAACTTTTGTTGTTCTTTTAATGTCTTTTTCCTGATTAATCCTCTTTGTTGTTAAGCAAGCTGAAAAAAGAAAAAGAAAAATCCTTCATGTTGATGCCCAGAAATTTTTTATAAGGACTGAAACTTTTAATTGCACAGCACAGCTATATCTGTTCAAGGAGCTTGGATGGTTCTGCTGCTTGCGTGAAGGTGGGAAGGCAGTAGATGCAACCATGAACTCACCAACATCATCAGTCTCTTCTCTCCCTTGAGCTGGATGGGCGTGGATTTATCCGGGGTTTCGTGTGCTGCCGTCCACCACACTTTCCCTACATCCTGGTTTGGGAATCACTGCTTCAGTCTTGTTCACGCCGTCAGTCTCCTTTGGATAATGCCCATGGCGAGAGCAGAGGAGACTGAGGCACAAAACTTTAGTGACCATAACACTGTGAAGAAGTTGCTAATCCTGATACTTATTTTGTGCCCATACCTGTTAGCTCTACTTTTGATACAGGTATACTGAGGTGACTGGTTTAAACTATAAAGAGCCAGAAATTAAATTCTGCATCTTGAGAATGTCTCTGTGCAACATTTTAAATTTCAGCAGTATGTTGGATGACCCAGTCCATGCTCTTCTTGGTCTGCACATGCCTATATTTAAAATGCAGTCAAAAATACAACCATTGAAGTAATTCAAGAAACAG
The DNA here is from genome assembly GCF_036370855.1 of Dromaius novaehollandiae. Classification (NCBI taxonomy): domain Eukaryota; kingdom Metazoa; phylum Chordata; class Aves; order Casuariiformes; family Dromaiidae; genus Dromaius; species Dromaius novaehollandiae. Next base: position 32,942,479 of record NC_088100.1, on the reverse strand, counting down.
AGAGGCAGGAGAAAACAACTGACAATCTCATTCGATTCCTAATTATCGCTTGTACAGCTCAGAGCTAAGCACTCACTACATTGCAGTCACATGTAAAGGAAAGGCTGAGGGACAGAAAAGAAACGGAACAGCTAATTGCTTTGAGTTCTGTACAGCTCCAAAAGAAATCTGGAGGAAAAGCCCCCAGGACTTGGCACCTTGCTCACATGCACACTGCCACTAATGGCAAGATGGTGGACTCGCTGAGGGGAAACTTCAGGAAGGCAAAACATAATGTTAATAAATTTTTGTTGTGCTAGTTTCACCTCAGTGAACTTCTGACCAGAACATTTTTTGCAACCTAGTAGCAATATTGAGGTCAGTAATGATGTGTAAGGGAAAAGAAAATGGGTATGTTTTTAAAGATCTGTGCAAGGGTAATATAGGTCTTGTTATTAATAATTAAATACTTACAAGCTATTAGAATCATACTTGACAATATTTTATTATTGTGTTATTCTTATGTATTTATGGATTTTGTTTCTTATAAGAGAGAAAATGACAAGTGTTAAATTTTGGAAGAGTTAGTTTAATACAGAACATATTTTGCAGATTAAAATACTAAATGTCGCAAATTATGTATAGAGGCCTATATATGCCAGCATTCCCTGGTCCTGGAATTTGCACTAATATCATATGTTGTTGAAACCCAGCTTTGATTACAAAACAAACTCTCCATCTGACTCTTCCTGTCCCAGGGCTTTTCAGATAGCACTTGAATAAACATAAACCTACACAGTGATGCCATAAGTCTGCAAAAAGCCTAAAATAACTCTGGGGAGAGCTGGGGACTTTGGGGATCATCGTTCCAGACTGAAAGCCTCTCCAGAAACCTCGTGGTCTGCAGCGCTGCGAAATCTGGCTTTTTTCCCAAGCTGCCACAGAAATCAGAATTTTGCCATGGAATTTGCTCTTTTGCAGCAGTGAGTGCTTGCTTTCCTTCCCCGCCCTGCCAAAACCTCTCTCCCTCTGCCTTGTCCCACTCGTTTTTTTCTCCCAAGGGGGGTTTAGAGAGGCTGAGCAAAACCTGTGCCGTCCTCGGGGCCTGGCTGCCGGAGCTGGCTGGGACGGAGGAGCGGAAGGCAGTGTGACAAGCTGGGGGGAAGGCGAGCGACAGGGCAGGGAGTGCGGCTGGCACCCAGCCTTTACAGTCGGCACGGCTGGAAATAACCATACACTGCTTCTACTTTCACCAGTATTTTTACCTAGGAACCACCATAGTGGTGCACATATGTTGCATAGGAGAGGGAAATCCTGATCCTGTTTAAATCGATAGTTTTGTTACTGGTTTCAGCAGGGACACGATTTCTCTCAAAGAGTATTTCACGTCAGTAGAATAAAATTGTTGCTGCAGCATATAAAGATAAATATCAATGGAAATGGCAAGGATTCCATCATGTCAGGGATTACAAAAAGCTCTGTTTTTAAGAACAGAAAATTGTGATTAGCTAACATTAGTTTGGATCAAAATGAATCTGAAGGTCTTTAGATGTATATTTTCCCAGTTCTGTTGAAACATGCCAGAACATGCTTTTCCCCGTCTAAAATGATGTCTTTTGTGCAGTTGTGACTTTTGGAACAAGCTCTTAATAATAGCATTTTTTTTGTAAATGAGAAATTATTTGTTGCATTTTATGCTCACCAAATAACTAACACATAATCATATAGAGTCCATTTCTGGTCTTATTTCAATTGTTGAGAATCAGTAAAATGAGTGAAATCAATGAGTGACATGAGTGATTGACACTGATGTAAGCTAAGCGAGATCAGAACCCTAATTTTTGCTGAAACACAACTGTGTTTACTGTAATCTTACCATGGTTTTGCCTAAGGTCTGCTAAACTTTTCTTTTGATTTTCTCTGCAATTCCTCTAGAAAATAAATTCTTCTGTATTTAAGATAATTGGAATTACTGACTGTAACATTAGGGGATAATTGCTGTCTGGCACCCCTGGAGACAAAGTACAAATCTTTTGACCTAGAATGAAATGCAAATAGGAAAGATACCACAATCTGGACGTTTACTCAAAGATACGGGAACTGGAAGCCTCGTCCATGCAAAGAATTACTCTGGCGAAGGGACAGGGGGCAATGGAGGACACGGAGCTATGGGGGAAGTTCATCTGGCCTGATGCACATACCATCTCTGCTTGTGCTCTGTGAAAACTCCAGAGGGATTTGTTCAATTTTGGAGAGTACTTTGTGACAGCCTGGGAGTTCACAGGCTGGCTTCAGTGACATTACAGCAAGGCTACCCTGCAAAGCTGATTGTGCTGAGGGATGAGAATCTGGCCCCGTATGCTTCAGGTTTCTCTGAGCAACTTCTCCTAGAAAGAAGCCGTTTGGTCTTGACAAAAAATGGAATCTGACAGCTTGGAAAGAAAAGCTGTTTTTCTTCCCAAGCCAAAATTCATGTTATTTTGGACAGAAAAGTGCATTTGTATGATGAAGGTAAGAATTTGTTGGTTAATAAATTGTTTGTGAAATTCCAGTGATGTGTTGGAACCCGACAAGGATTATAGTTTTACTGTCAATTCTATTATCCCACACTTCTGGATGTCGGTTTAATTATTTGTTGGTGGTTTAATTGAAAGGCCCTTAAGTCAGTGCAAGTTTTGCCCTTGATGTCAATGAGATCAGTCACAGGTCCAGGTTGTCTTAGCTCTTGGAATGATTAGTAACAGGCAGATCTTTCAGGATCACCATCATTCACAGCCACACACAGTTACTCTTGAACTGCCAGAGCCAAACACAATGCAACAATAAACACACATAAATTAAGTGAGTGGTACGTGCTTATCGTAGCATCTACTAAAATAAAGAGAGAACAGGCAGCAGAAACCATTGTGCTATAGTTAAGAATAAAGAAGATAGAAATGTATAAAATAGATTTGTGTTACTGGATACTGAATAGAGAAGGACAAGGTAATCAGGAACAAGGAGTCAGTAAAATACTATTCAAGGCAATTAACTTTGTGTCCAAATAAATATCTGCATGAAAACCGCCCTCATCTCTTTCACCCTTATTGTTTTATACAAGTGCTGTTCTTCCTCAGTTTCACACTTCAAATAAAAAATGTAGCTTTGCAAAGCTGTAGTTAAATGAAAGAAGGCAAAATTGCAAAGAGAAGTGACTAAGTGAGGTAGAAGTAACACTCCAGGAAGTAAGAGCTAAATAAACAAGTGACTTCCAGCCTGTCTCCCTCGCCACCCTTCTCCTGGCAGTGTAGGCGGAAGAGCAGAGAGGGAGGGCAGGGAGCAGTGATTGCTGCTCCTTCGTGAGACCACTCACTTGGGCAGAGGCCTCCCTTTAACCTGGCAAATTGGACTTTTGTTCCCTCCATTCCCAAAGCTTGTTCTTGAGCCTTAAGTATCAGGAAATATGCCTCACATACTCTTCAAAGGAAGAACAAACTTGCTTGTCCCTCGCAATAACCCCGCTCCAAAGTACAAGCCAGTGGCACCAAGCTGCTTCCAACCCAGTCAAACAATGAACGTCAGGAGGCGGCTTAGCTTAACCGTCCGGAATCAAGCCAGCCTGAGCTGAACTGAGGAACCTTCTGCTCCGCCACATTTAACAGCTTCTTCTGAGCCAAATGTTGGTTTTTGTGGTTTGCACTGGATTGCACCTCCTGAAAGTCTAACTGCAGTCATGTCACTGAAACTTTTTTCATCAAAGAGAACAAGCCTTTTTAGCTGCAAAAGAAGCTGTGCCCACCTGATTTATTTGCTGTTTCCCTCCAGTCCAACCACAGTCTTTCCGGACAGCTGTAAGAAAGCGTGTTCTCCAACACAAGCTACACAAACTAACAGAAATATGGAATCAGATATTTAAGGAGAGGAATATGAAGTCAGATGTGTAAGCACACTTTAAAATCCTCATAAGGTGATGACATTCCTCCATAGCTTGTTTTCAGGAGATACTATGTGAACAAAGGTATGGTGATACCTTAGCTGAACAACAGAGATCTTTTGTAGAATAATATTCTTTGTTATTTAATAAATCTACTTTTAACAATATAGTATTTAGTGCTTAGACAATAAATTCCTGAGCAAATGGCTAAAGAGCAGTCACTGGGATTTTCTGAAAAGACCTGTATTAGCCTAATTTGTAAAAAGAGAAAATGTAGATTATGACGTGACCTAGAGATACATCAGCATCAGCTTACTCAGCTCTTTTAAATGTGAACACTAGTTGGATAGTGACCCTCTGCAAGATTTATAAGATATATATCCCATATGTCTCAGTTTACATTTGCATGAAATGGATGTAATATTGACTAGATCACGGGGCTATTAAATCAGCTACCACTGGTTTGCCTATTAACATTTGTCTGCCTCTTTGAAGATAGCGTGATAATTATTAGTAAGATATTTTATCAGGAAGTGCATCATAGATGGTGAGTTTTGTTTCAGGATGAAGACAACAAAATACACACAAAGCAGTCTCAGCATATTAGCATCTTTTACAGTTTTTCCTTGCGCACAAATAGAATAGCAAATAGGCTTTCCAAGCCTTGATTACAGTGTCTCCTGTTTTTATTTCCGTATGTATATCTTTTGAAGATGCTGTATCAAGAAAGACATATTCCAATCACCCATGAGGATTACTGGAATAAAATGCAAATGACAATAGATTATGGACTGTTCAGAAACTGGTTACGTGGTCTCTGAATTTCTCTGGACAAGGCTCCCCCTCTTCGGAGGACAGGGGCTGAATAACCCCGAACAAAAGCAATGGCAAACTTTTTCATGTTATGTGCCGGAAACTCTTGCTAACTTATTGAAAGATGGCATGCCTGAGTTCCATATCTAACTACCAGGATGGCTTTTTCTTCAGTAATGCAGTTATAAATAAACTGACAATACTAACTCTTCAAGGCAAAATTAACACCAAAGCTTTGCACCAGAGTCTTTTCTGTTCCTTCACAAACTTCCTGCTGCTCCTTGTAAGTCCTGAGTGCTCTCGCTTATTCCTTTCTGTGCCATGTCATCTCTTCTCCTTTATAGCTTGAGGTGACTCTGACACCCCTCTTCTGCTCCTTAGCTGCTCCCCTAGTGCCCTAGAGATACCACTGCATGACCCAACGGTAACATCTGCATGGTGGATGAGTGACTCAGGTGTATGGTGACTTGGGCAAACTTAATGTGAAACCAAATTAATATCTTTTCAATTTTCTATTTTATTCATTGACAGTAGTGTCACATGCCAGTTCTGGCACACATATTACAGGTTCACCATCGTGATGCTAGATTGTGAGGCTCCCTAAGCATACCTTGCTCTTGATGGGGCACAAAGTGGAATCGCCCAACATCTACTGTTTAGGCATTAAAATGAGACATTACTCACAGAAAACTGTTCAAGTCTATGGTCCACCCTCTCCCTTTCTAACAATACACATAAAAGTGTGAGCATTGACACTGGAATTATCAGCATGGGATATGTGAGTTACGGCAAATTGGGATGAATGGGGTGGCTCATTTCTCAGAGTTCCTGCTTCAGACTCTTAGCAGACAGCAGAATTTACTGCATGTGCTACAGCTCTCAAATTTTAAAAAAGTTATATTTTTCTGGAATTTTAAACTGCCTTAGAATATTAAGGATCTAGAGCAAAAGAAACCTTAACCATGTGAGGTATTAGCACAAACTAGCATGTATTTCCATGCAAACTGAATTTTGACTGGAATAACTATCAGGACCTTCTGATGTTCATCTCTTTTCCTTAACCTTTTCATGCATATAGATTTCAGTCCCTTTCACTCTCTACATCTATGTGAGGCATATGAATAAATATCTTTGTGTGTCCAAATATATGTACGGTCTATGGAAAATGAGTATTTTATCAATGACAGACGAAGGAAGGCAGTCTGCTTAGTAACACACGGATTCCTTGAAAAGCTTCAAGCTAAAGCAATGAAAACTATTTTAAATAACTGTTTTTATTCAGAAAAATCAACTGGGACATCACCATCTGGATCCTCCCAAGGCCATCTGATGAGTCAATCAATGAGAAGTAAAAATAACTTCTTTCTAGGACTGGGGTTCTCTTGTCCTCAAAGTTTTAGTCTTAACACAAGGTCGGGGCCACCAGTTTCCTCAAAACCCCTTGGTGCATGCTATTCTTTCATCTGCTTCCCCAGACAGCAGACTCTGCCATCCAGTGACTGGCATTGCCTAAGTCACATTTTCTTAGTCTCCCTATCCCCATGCTGGCATAAGAAGCAGCCTTTTCTTTGCTCTCTTTGCTTCTTTATATGCAACTGGTTGCAGAGATCCGCCCTCAGACCCCACCAGGACACACATGTCTGTCCAGCCTCCACCTCCTTCCCTATGCAAGGTTAAAACAGCCTCTGCAGCCTGAACCTCCCTCCTTGCTGAGTCCTGCATGAGGCAGTCTGCACCCCTTCACACTCTCTTTAATAGGACTCATGACAAGGAATAAGAAAGTGTGAATATATACACCAAATATTCACATGAAAGAAGTGAAGAAAACCAGCAGTGAAGATGAAAAGCAACTGGTAAGAAAGCAAGAGGGATTTATGAGAAATCTGTAAATAAGAGACTAGAAGAGTTAAAGCTATCCTTGCCAGCTGCCTTTGTTGTTTGTTTTTATGACAGTGTTATATGAAAGAAACGGTAATAGCAAGAGCTTTATAGACATGTTTTGCTGCACAGACAAAGAAAAAAGTTCTTATGTAAAGAAATTGTCTTGTCAATTCTGTTAGTAAATCCTTTACTCATGTTTTTATACCTATAATATGCATGGCTCTGAGGAGAAAGCCAATAACAGAATCTGTGAGAAACTATGCATTCATACTGCAGTTTTCTTTCTGTTTGCAGGAAAATTACAGCTTTCCTTTACGTGTGTAGTTTTCTGGGGTTTTTCGTCTCAGCTACCATCCAGCAACAATCAAGTAAGGAGACAGAATTTGCCTGTTTCATCTTTCTGTAATTTTGACTGTCAAAGGAATTATTCAGAGCTTATTCAAAATTAAAATACTCTCTAGCTAGCCATCACTGAAAGGCAGAACCGTTTGTGCATGCATGTGCGTATCTATGTATGTATATGAGAAAGAGGGAAAAAAAAAAAGCTGTGTGTATTATTTTAAATCCAGCATTAGATACATTTTAAGGTAAAGATTAAGGTCTAGATACAGGTGGCAGATGCAGGACACACACAAAAGCCCCATCTTTCTGTGCTTCTAGTTAAATATTTTTCTGCTATATGTGGCAACAAACTCGATCCACTTTATTTGCTGGGCATAAAATGTAAATGACTGGATGTCAGCCATATGTCTTATCCAACAGTATAGAATGAGGCTGTTTCTAAGGTTTAACATGTCAGCCTGAATGTTCCCTTTAAGTCCATGTTGTTAGAAGGAAACCCACATTTATGCTGGAGTCCTTGCAGCACACAAGAGGCTCTCTGTAGGTTGGAAATGCAGCTCCTTCCAATTTGCGTGCCTCATTACTCCCCGTCCAGAATCTACTAATATTTTCCAGATTCACCTCATACTGGACTTGGGCAGAACTCTTTCTAATAAACATTTATTTTTCCTTCCTCTTTCCTTGAATTGGGAGAATCTGGTGGATTCTCATGCTCACTTCAGGGCTTTTCAACAGATAGTATTCAGAAAAAAATTTAATTTTGGTTTCCTCAAAGGAATTTCATCTACATTCTAGCTTGGGTCAATAAAAAAGGTCTGTAAGTCCTGCTTGCCCCCACCCTGTATTTCATGAATGTCCATTCTCTGATCAAACGTGGTGCAGAGGAAGGTGGGAAGACCAGGAACACTAGGGAGGACAGAAGAGATGTCAATAGTTTCTCTTCTCAACAGCCTCTTTAGTTGGGAAGAGGTTTGTTTAAGTTTGCTTGGGATTAGGGAGGCTGTTGATTTAGGTAACTGGCTTTTTTTTTAAGTTTACTTAAGCCACCAAAAGTTCCAGACCAAAAACTGCTTACACTGCAGGCCTTCTTATGCTGGTACAACTATTTCTCCATAGTTCTGCTATAGAAGAAGAAGAATTATAACCCTCTAATTTAAAGGCTTAAAAAAAAGAAGAAGAAAAGCAAATAATCAGAAAAGTTATCATTTTAAATTTGGAGCTCCCTAGAAACAGATACTTATTTTCTCAGACCTTTGACTTCACTGAGTACAGTTAAAATTTATTATTAAATACATGTACTTACTATTATCTATATGGCTCTATTTAATTCATAAAATCCTTATTTGCTTCACTTGATTCCTATTTTAAGGGATCTCAGGCAATGTGCAGATACATGGTTAACAAATTACCCCTTTTTTGTAGGACTGCCAGTCATTCTGGGTTCAAGTCAGAGAACTGATCTCTGCCCGACCATCAGGATTGGCCAAGATGACTTACCAGGCAAGTAGCATACTGACTTTTTCGGGAAAAAAACTGCTGTTCAGAAACTGTATCAGGTTATACTCAGCTCTGTGATTGATTGCACAATTCTCTAATAAAAGTAAAATAAAAGTTACATTCTGGATATGCTTTTTTTTCTTGTAGGCTTTGACCTGATTTCCCAGTTCCAAATAGAAAAAGCTGCTTCCCGAGGAATTGTCCAGAGAATAGTGGGCTCCACTGCTCTACAAGTGGCTTATAAACTGGGACCCAATGTAGACTTCAGAATCCCAACCAGGTAAAGCCTTTTGTTGTTTGCCTTGAAAATATATATCTTTTGCCATATTATTATTTAAGGGATAGCTGCTCTCCTCATTCTGGATCTCCGAGTTTGAACAGCTCTTGAATAAGAATGATGAGTCCAACTTTTTTTTTTTAAGTGACAGCACCAGATTAAACTGATTCTGCAACAGCAATTTGAGGGAATTACACTTTCCTCTACCAGTGGTACTGCTCAGGATGTCTGGAAATTCACTGAAAGAAAGGGATTCACCTCTAGGAACTGATGCCAGCAATCATAAATGACAGAAAAAGTGATAGGGAGGCAAAAAAGTGGGAAAATGGGGGAAGTTTTCTAAAGACATTGGAAGAAAGGGATCTTTCTGTTTGTGTGAGGACTTCAGGGGCAAGGTAGGATATAAGCTGGCTGATTATATGGTAGGTTATTTTTGCGTTTTGGATAGTAGGTACATGTGTGTTTCCGGGTGATTTCCACTCACTTAATCTGTAAAAGATGAAAACTGTTTTTTAGCTTGTCACAGGCAAATTGCAGTAAGAGCCAGGATTTAGGAATCTAACTATGTTTGTGCTTTAGGGGCCAGACGAGTGATGCTGGTGAAGGAATAGAGACAGTACAGCAGGGTAGAGATGCTTTTGCCAAACTTAGGCAAGTCTGGATTCTGGTCCAGTGCCTTCTGTAAGCAAGAATGCTTTTAATTAGCAATGAACTGGCAAGGCCTCTAATTGGACTACTGTTTCAACTGGGGATTATCAGAATGCAAGGTGTTTCTGTCGTACTCCAGCTACCACTGATAAGTCCTTCTTGCTCCATTCCTTCCTGGTTGCTACCTTCTTGGCCATTAGGTTAAGCCAGTAGCTTAAGGCTAAACTGTCTGGTTATGCTGGGCTCATGGCTACTTTCCTTTACAGTGGCAAATAAAGGCTGCCCATGTATAAAGGTGAATCCAACTACAGAGAGGAAATGGGATCTTCATTTCATTAAAAATGGGAGATTTTCAGATTCTTGGCTTTTGTTTCTTAGCTCAGAAAGAGTCTGAGCTATCGATGCGGTCAATATTTTAATTTTTAAGAAAGCTGGCTCAGGTCACTTAGATACACTATTGTAAATGGCTCTAGGGAGATTCAGGTCAGAGAGACACAAGTTAGCCCTGACCAAGCTGATGTCAGTATGCCATGGCATCTGAGCTGACTACCTGCATTGGGCTTTTTGGCTTGGCGGTGGTGCTGTAGTATCATGAATTTATCACATTCAGGACGCTAACTGGTACCTCCAGTCAGCTTTATGCTGTTCCGCTGTAACGCTAGCTCATCGTATAACTGAAATCTGGCCCCAGTTCAAACTAAAAAGCCACCTGCACTTGAGCAGTGTGTCTTGTCTGAGGGAATGGGTTAGACCTTGAGCCCTGACAGTAGTCTAGTGCAGTCAGCGTGCTGTTTATCTGTCTTTGAGCCTAGTCCTGCTGCTCTGCTCCAGTGTAATGTTCCCATGCACCCCTCTCACTCAGCTCAGAAGGAATTTGGGAGTAGGTAACTGAGGCTAACAGTGCAGGAGAGGCCCACCTTAACCTAGCATCAGTTCCTACAAAAATCTTTAAAAAAACCCAAACACCTCTACATCATTTATACGCTGTGGGATGGGTGCTGGGTTTTACTGGTAGGAATTTGCAGTGATTTAATGCCCGAGCAGCGGTAAAGGAGGTAGCAAGTTATGCAGTGCCCCACCGCGGCCCTCCTGCGCCCCGCGCCGCGGAGCTGTTCGCGCCCGCGGTGCTGAAACACCGCCCCGCCGCCGGCTCCGCGAGGCTCCGCGGGGCTCCGTGGGTCCGCCCGAGGCGCCGGGTCCGCCCGCCCTGGAAACCCCAGCCTCCCGGGTACGCGCTTCTGGGGCTGCGAGCTCCTGCTGCCCCAGGGGATGGCGGAGGCAAAATCCGGGTAATCCTGCAAAACCCAGAGACCGCCGTTTCCTGCGCTGCAGGAGGCAAGGCGTGGAGGCACAAGTGCTATGTGGGCGCCTGCGGAGGGCTCCTCGGCCATCACGTCAGCCAACAGCAGGCTCTGAGCCTGCTCCACTTTAGATGTCCCCTCTTATACCTTCTTCACCGAGCAGCACCAGGGAGCCGGCCAGCCACGGAAATGGTGGTCCCGTGCCTTACGAAATAAAGAAGGCTTTTCCTTATTAAGTAGAGTTCAAGGCATAAGGCATTTGAGAGTTGTGAGGGATGGAAAGGTGTGTGTCTGCATGGAAATGGCAAGCCAGCCAGTTATACTATCAGCACAGAGGACCTGACCTTCACTGTTCTGTCAGTGGTTGTCAGGAACAGGAAAATAATTTTTAGGCTAGCATATGGTCATTACACTAGCCCAGACTAGTAAACGTTACAGTGGCTAGAGCATGGAAATGTGAGCTCAGGTAGGTGGGAATGGCTCAGCATATTTATTCAGCTTCTGCTGAATAAAGCAGGAATAACTTATGCCTTTTTTTCCACATAGCTTCCCTAAATAGCTGCTAAATTTTAGCTTGGTCTTTTTGCTGGTTAGTATACTTGCCACTGTCCAGAAGTATAACCCAGGTAAGCCGCAGAGCTGGTCAAACAGAATGAACAAAAATGATTGCACACGAGTCTTGACTTAAGCTTCTCCCATCATCCAAATAAATTTCCATTGACCTGTGCTGCTTCTAGTGTAAAATCTGCTGAAGAATCAACATAGTGTTCTTTCCTTAGTGCAGGAACACCTGTGAAATTGCCATGACTCATACCAATTGTCTCTGATATACTGAGGCTGTCATTTCTCAATTTAGTCTAACAATCTACTGTAGGTATCAACTAGTTAACAAGTGCAAAATGAATACCATAAATTTGGATAATAATTGCACAGGTTTTTAATTGAAAGCTTTAAAAATATTATGTTAGCACACAAGAATATGTTGGTGATACTTTTGTTACATGGGGAAAAAAGCTGGCCACCTTTATGCACTGGGTGGAATCTTAATGCTTTGACCTCCCAAGTGGGAATCACCCTAATGGTATTGTGCTGCAATGCGCACCCTATGTCTATATCTGTAAGGATAAATTAATGCCAGGCAGCATTCCAAGATTTTCAGACTTGATCGTCTATACTGTTAAATTATTAGACAAGACCTCGGCATGGTTTTGGCCCAGACTGCTTAGTACACTTCTAAATTCCTCAGCACAGCTTGGGAGTTAGCACAGGCCATGGGCCATTCCCAGGAAGAAGTTTGCATGGGGTCCCTGTGTTTTGGAAGTAAGAGGATTTAAACTTTTTCATGCCAGTTGAACTTAGTACCAAAGAGCAGTCCTGGGCACATTTAATTTAGTAGTGTGAAGGTAGCCTATGAACCTAGAAATGATACCTCTTTGCCTGCATTCTCATCTCAGTAGAAATAATGTAAAAAATCAAGGTGCTTTTTGAATAGCACTTCTGTTTAGGATGTGGTACGGTATGGTTCACTTTAACAGGTGACATGACAAGCAGACAAGCAAACACTTTCTGATAGGAAATTTTAACATGAAAATAGGAACTTTATAAAGCTTTATTGGGAGTTTGGGAACATGCACAGAAGAATTTCATAGGCTGATTTCCTGATTTTCCTGTTTTTTGGGGGGAATAATGCTGCTCTATGGAGTAATGACCCTCAAATGCATGTGCCTGAAGATCTGGCTTTCTGCACAAGGCACCAAAGTTCTTCGGTTGCTTTTCCTTTTGCACTACAAGTAAGATGTCCTGTGCAGTACCGCTCCATTGATATTGATGATGGCACTGTAATGGAAAAGACAAAATGCAGCTAAGAAGCTAATCAGCTCATAAGAGTAATAATTAGCTCAGAACTGGATGTTTCTGAAGAAGAAAGACCAGCTGAGGCTAATGAGTTCCAGCAAATTACTCCTGGCTAATGACTTGGGACAGTTTCTTTTAAAAAGGCTTAGCTGGTTGTGTATTGCTATTGCTTGTCTGAGGGCTGCCAGATTGTGCCTGTGAGATCAGCTGTGATCCTGGGTGGCGCTTCAGGAGGTGACGATACCAGAGCCTCCAGCCTGAGCCAAGGAACCCGCACCCAGGCCTATATGAAAATGCATTGTCATGAGACTGGCTGGAGGAATTTCTACAGCTATCTGCAGTAGAATGTACTTACATTTTAAAGCCTTCGTTTAGCAAGGATTAAGTTATTACTGTGGGCAATGGAGCCCAGTAAGAAATTAACTCTTAAAGAAATAGGTTTATAGTAAGAGGTTATTTTGTATTATTTAAATGAGTAGATAGCTAACCTTCTAAAATATGTTGCTGCTGTTAATGAATCCTGAAGTCAATGGCACTATTCAGGCTTTTCACTGCCTGTTCAGATGACATATCTTGGTTATATTGCTGCCTTGTTTATTTAAGTATCATTATAAGTTTCTCATAGTTTCTAATTATTTAACATTTTAAGCTGCTGACTTCAGTAGGCTTTTGCCTATATAAAGATGATAGGCTTTGGGGAAAAAAAACAGGGGAATTGCTTTTCATTGCTGTCATAATAAGTGAGATGAGAATTTGTCTCTGCTCTACTTAAATTATACATATAAATCTTGCAGAATAACACTCCTGTGCAGAATACCTTTCTGTCACTGGGTCCTACTAAGTTTAATAATATTGAGTCACATTACTGATACTTAAACTTTAGTTTAAAGGCAGCAGCCCTTCTGATTGCTGAATAGTTATCATGCACATGTTTATGTACTGACTTTTTATCTTTACTGTTCTATGTACATTTCTTATAATTTGGCTTTTTCTTACCAATGTCAAAAGATCTTACACAATTCCTCTGCTTTGTGCATCAATGAAAAAGTTAACATACTTCTTTTCTTTCTAACTTCCGAAAAAGAAGGAGGGCCCCTATGATAGCTTCTAAAGGATTGACGAGGTAGTTAAATACAGTGCAAAGAACCCTTTTGTCAATCTGGTATAAACAATCTTCTAATCAAAAAAGTGTAACTATGTTTACCTAGGATTTTTTTGCCAGTATAGTTATGTCAGCTGAAGTGGAGTGGGAATGTGTGTGATATTTTAACCAGTATTGCCATGACAGCAAAACTCTTCAGTGCAGAGGAAGCATGAAACTCTCTCCTTGGAGGATCTGTGATTAGTAACACTGCCTTTAGCTGCAGAGGGTGGCATAACAGACCCTCTAGAGCCACCAAACTTGATATAGAGAAAGTGAAATGTCACATAGAGGCTACTTAAAAAATAACCTAGCAATAACACCTTGGATAGGATAGTAGTAAAAACAGCTCTTGTGCAAGAACAAACAGTGGGATTTAGCAGCTGAAGAGAGAAGTGAGATGAGTAAAGGATTTAGCAGCAGAGAAGGAGATTGAAATACTTGTTTAAGAGAGATTATAGAGGAAGAAGAAAACAGAGGTCCATAAAAGACGTGCTGAGCTGGGTCAGGACCTTAGTAAGAGGCTGAATGTGTGTCTGAACAGAAAAAGTGAGAGCTCCTGTAGCAGGAAAGAAAATATAAGGAAATATAAGGAAAATGAAGGATAGTGGAAAGTAGTAAACACTGGAAGGAGCTCAGAATAGGAGGAAAGGTAAAATGCCCAGACATTGACAATTGCATTTAAGATGGCAAGATGCAAGCTAAAACAAAACAATGAGAGAACATCACAAGTTAGATAAAATGTTATAGCACAAGGCCAGCTGGGACAGACTGCTCTGTCAGCAGAGGTGTAACAAGACACAGCAAATTTCGTGCATTTTAAAGATACTGCCAAGGAATGCCCTCTCCCACCTTCGTTTGTCTCTACGCCTTGTGTAATGAGGAATCTTCCACCTAGCCATTCTCCTCCTCAGCCATCAGCTTTCCCTGTGGCTGAGGTACATAACAAACTGCAGGGTTGTGGGGAAGGAAGAGAAGCACTAGCAATGTAGTTTGGTTTATTCGGTAAGTGAAGCTGCTGCTGCTTTCCAGGCTTTGTCTTTTCTTGAAATCTTGCTGAGGCTGTGCCGTCTCCTGCTGGAATATGACTGCACTACAGCTTGAGACACGTTAAGGCTGCACGATGAGCTGTCTGCAAGTACTCTCTTACTAAACCAGTAGTCATTGAGATTACAGAGGTTCACTAATCACTGAATTCCTGCTGGTATAGGATTGATCTAACACTCGAAAATAATTTTGTTTGAAATGCCTACTTGCCCAAGAAGTCCTAATGAATGCTGGCCACAAAATAGCTCTGCGTGTGTCCATACTTAAGAGATTTTAGTCAAACAACTCTTTTTGAAAGTTAGTCTTAAATATGGACAGAGGACAAATAATGTATTCTGTCAGTTAGATTACGACACTACAATTTTACCATCCATTGAATGCGAAAAGCTTATTTTTTTAAATACTCTGCTGGATTCACTGACACATTTGAGATAAAATCACAGCATGAATTTAGACAGTGATACAGCAGATAGTGCCCATTTGTTTTTGTTTCCAAACTGCACGTGTTACAGGACTTGCAAAACAATGGAAGATTTTAACTTTAGCATATCTGTTCCCTGCTGCTTGTAGTCTTGCGGTTGAATGTCACAGATTATAATGCATTTTAAGTGTAGGTTCTTACTGTGTGAATACTTGTCAAAGGAATGATTTGTTTCTGCTGAAGTGATAGCTAGATTAATGAAATGGTTATTGTTAGGCTGAACAAGAAAACGCATTTGCAAAGATATTCTTATGTCTTCAAAAACAAAACAGTTCTGCACTGACTACCTACCTCGTCAATTATAAAGTCACACTAAGTGACTAAGTGCTAGTCTGCTGTTGCTTCATCCATTACAGTTAGAAAGAGTAATCATAAATATTGTATAATGTAGAAAGAGTAATCATAAATATTGTATAATGTAGAAAGAACGCACATTTCTGAACTGGCTCCCTTTGCCAAATGAAGCGCAACACTAGTGATTTAAAAGGATATCCCATTTCAGTGCTCTTCATACGTAAGAGCACAAACAAGAGTGGTTGAAATATGGTTCCTCTGAGCAATTGATTCTCACTACTCTGTGATGGTACGTAAAGCTTTTCAGAACAAATACACAACAAATTTACTGTATTTTGATCCTACACAGTGCTTTGTATTCCAATGGATTGCCTGACGAATATTCCTTTCTAACTACTTTTCGCATGATGGGGGCCACACTTCAGAAATACTGGACTATTTGGCAAATTCAGGATTCTTCAGGAAAAGAACAAGTTGGAGTGAATCTTAATGGTCCAACAAAAAGTGTCGAATTTTCTTATAAAGGACTGGATGGAAGTCTCCAAACTGCATCATTTTTGCATTTGCCTTTCTTGTTTGATTCCCAATGGCACAAGCTTATGATAAGCGTGGAAGCAAACAGTGTCACACTTTTTATTGACTGTATTAAGGTAGAATCCTTAAACATAAAACCAAAGGGGAAAATCAGCATGGATGGCTTTGCTGTGCTTGGAAAACTTAAAAATAATCCTCAAATTTCAGTTCCGGTAAGTTTCAAAATCTTATATTACTGCAAAATGCACTTTATAGGAGCTTTACACATTATCATTTTTTTGTGGAATGCATCTTCAAAAGTCTTCTGAAAGCAGAAATGGAAGAAAATAAACCCTTCAGTAGGTAAGTACTAGCTTTGCTTTTTAAATGTCGCACGTATATAAACCATGTAAGGCAAGAGATGATCCTGGGTATGTCTAAGTTTCAGCAGTGAAGTGTCTCAGACATCTACATTTCTGTCACTGGCTTCTGCTCTGTCTGATGTATCAGTTGGGTGTTCCCTTGCTTGTCTTTTATATGGAGCTTGATCCAGAAGGAGGTCTCAGAATGTGGGCTGGTGGCCTGTACATCACACCAAAGACAGAGCAAAGCATTCACTCAGCAAGATCCAAGACCTCTCTCGTATGTGTCCACTAGCCATCAGCTAGATGATTGACCCTGTCTCTGGCACAATAAATATTTTAAAACAGTTAATAAAATTGGAATATCTCTGGTAAGAAGGAGTGACGGTATCTCTTTGATCTACTCTGATGCTCACATAAGAACTAAGACACCCACATTTAAATCTGAGCTGTAAATCAGAGATTATCCCCAGATGACTGTTCTAATCATTGTGCTACCAGGTATGATAACGTTGACTGTGGCAGTTTCTCTTTGATTAGCTTGATTTTTTTTTTTCCAAAAAAGTTGACCTGGAGTAGACAACTAACTGTTAAAGTGTTCTTTCTTATGAATCCTATCAGGGATAAGAGTAGAATTAGAGGCTAGATCCAATCCACCGAAGGGCCTAGCACAGCCAAGGCAAAAATTTCACCCACCACTGTGGTAGCTGGTCAGCTCAGGAAAACCCACTCCTGTATCCTTGCTCCTGTGAATTCCTTTCTAAATATCCAAATTTCTCTATGCATTGTAGAGGATACCTAGACTCAGCATGAGGGCTCCTTTGTTCTGTAAAGTGAGAGGTAGCTGATTCTATATCCCTCTAGTGCATTTAATGCTAAAAGTATCCTCTTCATGCTACGGCAATGCAAGGACAGTTACTTTGATGGGGAAAGTATCACTGGGGGTGACACCTGGTAAATACTGAATGCTTTTGTGCCCTTCCACAAAGAAAACTGAATATGAAAATCCTCAGGGATTTTATTATTTGATTATCTGATTTAGTTTCAGAGATGAGCAATTAATAAAAAAAAAGCATACAGAGAAAGTGACATACCTATAATTTCTGAGAGAAAACAATTTCTAGCTGTCACATCTGCATTTTGTCTTTAGATATCTCTGAAAGTGTTTTCTCAGCTAATGAGTCATATTGCACTTTATGTTGAATAATGTAAGAATTTTGTCCCATAGTAGCACTAAATGACCTTTAAGACTTTGTGAAGGCTATTTCTGAATTCATTTTGTAGATTGAAAGGAAACAGTTTAAAAATATAGTAGAAAAAAATTGTACAAAACACTGCAAAATTCCATATATTGTCTTGTTCATTTTCCAAGGATCTTCTTTAAGTGTGCTAGGAACACATAATATGAATAGTAAGAGTATAGGATATTGGGTATTCATTTCAAAATAGGTTCAATGGCAAGAGAGAAATCAGACACTTAATATATTGTAACTGTTTTCCATGTAGCTATACTGAAGATCTGCATCAGTTTTGAAGGAAAATGAGCAAAGTGAAGGAAAATATAATCTTGCATTAACTGTATTCCATATGCTTTGCCAAAAATGTGGCCATAGGATAACTAGCATTGCATAAACTTCAAAAGACACATTTTGCAGGATAAGAAATATCTCATACTTCATCACCTTTGTATGTATAGCTAACTATTGTATTGTACTGAAGTTAGTACTACTCAAAAAATGGTGACAGAAAGCTGCCACAGGTGTCTGAAAGTTGCCATCCATCATATTTCTAGAGATGTCCATTAGGAAATATTAAGTTACATAAATTCTATTGAAAACAAAAGCTGATCTTTTAAAACACCATTCAAAAGTAATGCTGGAGTAGATAATCAATGCAATGATTAGCTGCATATGTATTTTAGATTTGCTGTCTGATCTGAGGAATACTGGTAGATGAATGGATGGATGGGATAATGCAAATATACATTTTATGCATGTTTTAGGGATGTAAGAATTTCTAACCAAATATTGCATTCCTCTTTGGAAAGATATTTAGATTAAATAGATTGAATGCATAGAGAGGTGTAGGTATCAAGGTAATAGTACTAAAACACCTAATTTACAGTGTTGCATTAAACCATGCCCTCAGGTTAGACATACAGTCATCCTTCTTAAAAGTAAGAGAGCTCCTATTCGCTCTTGAAGTAATGAATAGAAGCGACAGCCAACAAACTGGGAGAGAGAAGCAGTTTTAGGGTCACGTTGGCTTAGAACTCAGATTTCTCCCCATTCTGTGTTGGTGCTCTGGCTGATCTTTTAGCTAAGATTAAAAAGGTCAGAAAAAGCTGCAGACAAATTTTGGAAATTTTATCCCCCTTCCTCTCCAGCCATGTTTTGAGTAAAAATGTCACTGTATTCTGCACAGACTTGCTCTTTTCAGTAAGGCATACAAATAAGGCAAACCTCTTAGGCTGGGCCCTTCAGACATCTTGTAGGGGTGTTTAGTTTGAGGGTGTTTTTAGGGTTTCTAGTTTGAGGATATCGATAATGCTTAAGTATGATATAACTGCTAACTCTGCTCCTGGTGGCAGCTTCTGGGCCTATGTAGTAGCAGAATTTTAGGCAACTATGACACTATAGTGGTGAAAAAATTGGCATATTCAGATTCTCGCTACTAAAGTGGTTAGAAGAAGGTTTTGAATAGCTAAATGTTAAATGAAGCATTAAGTTCTGCCTTATCTATGTGTAAGCACTAACATCATTAGGCAATAGTGTCAAGCTACCTCAGATCGGGGGAATGTTAAGTACAGGACAACATCGTTCAAGGATGAAAGAATAAAATGGAATTAAGTCATTTTTACAGCTCATCAGTTATCATTGAAAGGATTTGTTTACACCTTTAGAGTGTCTACATAAAGACTCCATAAGAGAGCGTACTTCATGAAAAAGCTCAAATCTTTACATATGGCAGGTCTTGAAACAGGAATATGGTGCACATTGTTTAACAAAAAGAATAATGAAGCGTTGGAACAAATTGTCAGGAAAGGAAGTAGGTAAGCATCACATGAATTTTTTAAACTTAATCTGGATGTCCAGAAATACACTTTAACTCAGTCAGAACTGTGGAGTTGACACAGGACTCACTAGACTAAATTGCATGGCCTGTATTTTGATGTCAAAACTGACAATGATATTGTGCAACCTGATCTTATAAAGATGTAGATTTAGGAAGACCACATGATCTGAATACATGGTGAAGAAAATACACAATTTGATGGACTACTAGTTTTAAAATGGCTCTTTATATTGCACAAGTCTATGTTTTAGTCTCTCTTTTTGGTTTCTCCTTACATGGAGTAAATAAATATATTATTGGGGATTTTGTAGGCATATTCTTTAACCTGCTTGATTATATTCAGTTTAAACATCTCACCAGTCTTGGTTATTTAATATGTCCCAGGCACAATCTCTAATTTATTTCCATGCATTGTTAAACTGTATTACTTCCAGTGGTATAATTTTTAAAGGACATAAATCATGTGTTTCCTATTCTTTTTTTCCCCCAGTATTCTGAGTGCTCTATCTATCTTGCAGAATAGGTCAACTGCTTATAGGTTCACTATAAAATGTGTCATTTTAAAAGAGGTTCTTTATTGCTTGTTGTTACTATGATTGCCTAAGAGAGTAATAGACAAGAGTTCCATTAGAAACTGGGGCTTGCCTTTGAGCCTCAACAAGAATTTATTCTAGCATTTCTGGAATGTTTTAGAGAGGGCAAAATTTTATACAGGTTTACTGCTGCATTTTATGCTTTTTAGATAAAAAAGAAAGTAGTTCTTTTTTATCTGAAAGTAATTCAAATAATCCACTATAAAGACTAAGCAATACAGATACATCATCATTTCAAAACTGAAAAAGAACTTCCTGAGCCACGTTTGTTATAAAAAGGTAAAGACATTCATTTCTCATTGCTCAAATATTAACCGCTGTGAGATGATGTAAATTGCCTTAGTTCCCTTGACTTCAGAGGCACTACCCTGATCTGCTCATACTAGATGCTGAACGCTTTGCTAGAATTGATCCTCAGTCATTATTTAATTGATATTTAATGCTGCTAACTAGTGCGGCTATATGGCTTGTAACATCTAAGTGGAAGCTTCTTATCAGCATCTGCTGAACAGAGATTAATTTACACCATGGCCCAGATTATGCCATTGTAAAAAATTCCGCCTTCATGTCTCTCTCTCTCTCTCCCCCCCCCCCCCCCCCCACACACACTGTGAATTGTCACATTCAAAAGCTGAACCCCTGCTATGGAAGGTCAAATAACACCAGAATTTGCTGTACTGCTCTAGGGCTTTGAAAAAGATACAAGGAAAGTGAAGCTTTAAAAAGCCATTAGAGAGATGTAGGAAAATGGATAAAAAAATGTTTAAAATGCTTCTAGAACAAGATATATTTAAATATAGATAGTTTATTCTTGGTCACTTAAGAATAAACATACAAACAATAGGTAGCAGACTTCCTCTAGAACAAACATAGATACCGTTGGTGAAAAGTTATAGAGGATCTTTACCTGAAAATTGATCAGCTGAACTGCACTCCCCCAAAGGGAATGCCTCTCCTTGAATCACCCCCGAGGCGGCAGTAACTGAGGGAGGTGCAGGGAGCACAAATGTGCTCTGACTTACCCCAGAAGAGTGTCACAAGTTTCCTTAAAGCTATGGTACAGTTGAATGCCTCACTGTGATTTCTGCTGCTATAGTGCAAGTACTACTGCAGATATTTAGGCCTCATCTAAATCTTACCTTAGCCTTTATCTCCCTCAGGTTTTTTTAAAGTACTAATAAGACAACTGAATTGCATAGCTCTGCAGGTGAGATATGCCAACATGTGGGCATTTAAGGGCATTTCCATTGAATTTAGGAAGACAAAACCATGAACAGATAGACATAACTAATCCAATTATCTGTATGCACTGAGTACGAAATTAAAATGCAATTGAAATCCTGTAGGAATCTCGGAAAAAGGATATCAAAAATATTAACCTACAAGTCTTAAATACCACTAAAAGGATTTAATTTTCATAAATCTGCTTTACGATTATCTCAGATTTTTTCTGGGGTTCATCTCTGAGAACTCCATACCTACATTTCATCCTTAGTAACAGTTTAGATTGGTATTGGTAGAACATCTACATGAGACATCTTCAAAATAGTGGCATCTTTTAAATCCACTTAATGTAATCAACAAGATGGTTACGAAATGCTAGTGTGGGGAAAGGTACGTTGATACCCAGGCTAGGACATAGCTGCTCTTTTTTCACCTTTCCTAAATGAACGTGAGGCCAGTCACTTTTTAATACCTGGCCAACAAAAAGGTTTTATTTTTAATTTTTAAAAAGAGAAACAGCTTTCAGCTCAATCTTTGGTTTACATAACCTCAAAACAATAGTAAAAGTGGAAAGCAAAAAATTTACGAAGCATCAATTGTTTGGAAAAAATATAGTAATGTGGTCTGACCAAGCCATAAGGAACTAAGAAATGTCAAATCAAAACTGGCTGTTCCAACTATTAAAACTCTTTTCACATTCACATTATGGTACAATGTTTTATAAATAATGCTAGGCAATTTCTCTGCATAAAATGCCTACCTCACTTATTAGGACTTTTTTGTGTCCTAATCTCATAAGGGTAATCAGGCCTTACTTAATACTCACGATTCAAACCCGTTATCAAGCACAAAACAATTAGTTTTCTCACTGGCCGTGCAAGAATGTTGGAAGACAACATATGAGACACTAAAAGGATTTCCTGCCTCCGTGAGTCAAGTCCCTACTGCAGCAAGCAATCATATTTTACAATCTCATTCCTAAATTTATCATTCTCTAAATTAATACCAATTATGTTCAAACTTGAAAAACTGGGTTTGAACTTAAAAATGTATGTGTTCACTAGTAGTATTCTCTCCTGACATGAATGTTGACATTTGGACAGTCACTTATCAAAGTTTAACCGATCCCAACATTTTCTCTTCTCACATCTTTCTCACCTCAGTATAAAAAAGAAAAAAGAAAAAAGAAGACAAAAAAAAAGCAACAATTGTCTATAACTAGAATTTGCTGATGCAGATATTGGCTGCTGATGATACGTGTTAAAAGACATTTTTCAGAACACTTAGAAATTATGCATCACTTTATAAGTTGAGACACAGCTCAAGACTGTTGACTTCAGTTACAGTTGTCACTGATCAGTCTTTTTGCACAGCCTGTACTGAGATCTTTAATTTGAGGCATCCAAAAAACTCCCAATAATGGAGAATGTTGTGGTCAAACGTAGCTATTTCAATTTAAATAATTTGTCAGCATTATGTAAGAATGAGGCAAAACCAGGAGTACTGTCCACTCATTCAGTGGCATCTAACTACCTTTTCCACCAAACCAGTCCTTCTTTTTCTACTGGCCTTTGCCTCATTCACTCCCCAAATTCCAGTTTCTGCAGGATATGACCGATTTCCACAGCCTTGCTCATTCTGTCTAGTGAATGAGGCAAGGATTCTATGCTAAAAAGCTTGGGATTACATAATTTTGGACTACGTACAAATTAAGATTTTACAGGCAACCTTAGTTCTGTATATCTGAACTACTGAATGGATGACTTTTCAATTTTAATGTGATTTGGTCTGTTTAATGTCATATTTTTATAGTAACAGAAAAAGCGGCAATTGTGTCACTTAGAACCGTGTCAACCACAATTTAAATAAGAAATAGATTATAAACACCAATTATGGATCTCCTTCCCTCTGCAAGTGAGTTTCAGAGATGAGTAATGATTCCTGACTCAGGAATCAAAATCTAGTTGTATGGTACTAAATAAATAACCATATAGGAATCATTCAGTCCCATTTTTATGCCTTCTTATGAATCTGCATCTTCAGATTCTACACCCCCTCTTAATTTTATTATTGTATGGCATCCTGATTGATATTAAAATAGCATACATTCAATTCTTTCATATGTATATTAAGATATTCAGTTATCTATTCTTAAGGAATGGGAACAGTTTTAAAATGAGAACTGGATAAGGGAGGTAAAGAATTGACTCTGACAGTGGTGTCAGATAACACAGAACAGGTAAAAGAAACTAGAGTACTGCCTCTTTTGTGCTCTATTCACAGCACTCTGGAAACTGTGATGACTGCAAAGTAAATAGAAGGGCAGAGATGCAATAGCAAGGATTTCAGGGGTGGCAGCTCCGAATGGGGAAGGTGGAAGCAAAAAGAAATTGAGGGTATTTGGCAGAGATCTTAAAGGACTTCAGACTCAAGGCATTTATTAGCAGTAACAGCCAATATGCAACTAAGTCAATATAAGGAAGTCGGCAGGGAGAAAAGCATCTCAGAACGATGGTCTGCTTTCTGCATCAGAGCTTTAGGTTGAGATTGAAGATAGCAATGAGATAGGCTAGAGGGAGGAGAGAAGGCAGCCAGGAAGCACTGAGACATTGTTAAGGAAAGGGTGGCTGGAATTTACTTCAGCTCGACAGAATAAGGAGCAAGATTCAGAGAAGCAGTGAAGTGGAAAGTGAAAGACCCTGAACTGAATACTTCTTTTTTCAGCTTCTCAGAAGAAAAAAAAAATCATGGTCTTTTCCACACTAGGACTCTATGTTGCAACAGAAAAAACCCTTCTTTGCACCCCACTCCCCAGCCATCTATAAGAAAGACAGCAGTAGGTGCCTCTGAATTTTATCAAGTTGAGAAATCACTGGATAAACCACTCGATAGGGGTTCATGAGCCAAGCTGATACTGTGTGATGGGAAGGGAAAAAAATACAAGACTTAAAACTTAAATGCAATAAATATGCACGATATAATATACTTCTGGTACTTAAAATACCACATGATGCATTATATATGAAAGAGCATGCATCTGAAGCTGTGTATTTGAGCTATTCAGTAACTTTCGGCTGAGGCTATGTATTTTTTAATCTATACAGCACATCAAGAGAGACCTGGTTGCCTTTTCTGGGAAGAGATTGACTTAATTCTGTGCCATTTTCCAGCACTGAATACAAATATTTAAAGATATGAAATCTCACAGGTGTATGTTTTTCAATTGCAGAATGTTGCTAGTGCACATATGATCCAGCTTTTTGAACCTTTCATACTTAGACCATCCCTTTCTGACCTCAGACCTCTCATTCTTCATGTACATAACCATCCAGTTAGAGAAAATCTTTTCGTGAATGTGTGTCCTTTAATAACACCACTGCTATAGTATAATATGAAAAAAACACCTATGCTTGTAAACAACATCTATAACGAATGCTTGTGACAACTCTTCTCCTTAAATCCTACAAGAGGTTTATGCCCCCTGCTTAAAATGCCTACAAACTTTGGAGAAGGAGGAGTGAAGGCAGAGAACTGCTCTGGAGCGAGCCCCAGTGGCTGAGTCAGACCATCCTCCTGTTTCATGTCAAGTGTAGCATCTGAGCAGCCACAAAGCTGTATCTGGTATTTTTAAATACCCACCTTTTAAAACATACTGTTAGTTGGTCAGTGTTCCTCCTATTAAAACCTTGCAAATGTGAACATTTACACTGAATTAACGTGACCTTTCTCTCCTTCGGCAGTTTGAAATCCAGTGGATGGTGATTCACTGTGACCCGCTGCGACCCCAGAGAGAAGGCTGCGGTGAGCTCCCAGCCAGGGTGAGCGGCGTTTTCATCCTCGCACTCCAGCTAACTGGACTGCCATGAAGGCTGTATCTCCTATGGTGGCACGAGCAGCCAACAGTAGCCTCATTTTCTTCCTAACGGCCAGCAATGTCTATTTTTAACATACCTGTCTGGAATTTGGTGCGTTTAGAAATCCAACCCCCCTCAGTGGCAGCCTGATTTTAACTCTTCCATGACTTTCTTATTTTTTCTTCCTACCAACTATTCAGGTCAGAGACTTTTAAAACATGTGCCTTGCAGAGAGAAGAGATTTTTGCAGATGCCTCATGGCATCTGCTTCCCTTACCAGCTCCCAG
Source organism: Dromaius novaehollandiae (assembly GCF_036370855.1). Classification (NCBI taxonomy): domain Eukaryota; kingdom Metazoa; phylum Chordata; class Aves; order Casuariiformes; family Dromaiidae; genus Dromaius; species Dromaius novaehollandiae. Next base: position 32,917,103 of record NC_088100.1, on the reverse strand, counting down.
AGGGAGGGAAACCTGTGGCAGGAGGTGAAGGACATGCCCGGAGAAACAGCAGCAGGGCAAAGGGTTAAAGGAGCTGCTGTCATTCAATCCTTTCTTTCCCAGCCTTCAGCTTTCCTCCAATCCCCACTACCCTCTCCAAGGCCATTAATAAATGGACCTGAGGGGTGCCTGAAGCAGGGCTCACCTTTCAGCTGCTGGGCACATTGGGGGTTTTGGTGTCAGGAGGCACCTAAACAGCTTCTAGACCATGGCGAGGGATGTCTGGGGCCCAGCCCCACTGCCTCTGGGGCTTTTTCTACAAATTGTTTGCCTCTGCCTGGCTCAAGTAAGTTTACTCTGACTTTAACTCTGTTTTTCTCCTTTGCAGATAAGCCAGACAGAAATCGAGGTAAGTCTGGGGGAAGGCAGTGCTCTGTGCTCAGGGAAAGGCTCTGGGTGAAGTTTCTTCAGGCAACTGAAGGCAGCTTCCTGTCATGCCCTGGCCCCAGCACAGGGAAGGGTTTTCAGTCCTTTTCTGCTCTGTGGTAGCTATGTTTTTGACTCTGACACAACACTAGCCCGTTTATTAGGGAAAGGCGAGCTGTGTACAGGGAGGTGGGTGTCCTGTGTGTGCACTCCTATACAGGGCTGCCCTGGGAGCACCATGCCAGCACCCAGGAGGACGGCAGGGCTTACACTCCATCTAAAAATATTGCTGGCTGAATTATTACTAGAAAGACTGGTCTGGGTCTGAGATGCAGCCAGAGTGCTGTGGGGCCGGGCACGGGACCGTGTCGCAGCGGTGCACTTACAGAGCCCCATTGTAAGGACCGTGCTGGGCGGCTGGAGCGTCGCAAGGGGAGCAGTGCCCCCCATTATGGGACCGGAGACCTGCAAAACCGCTCACAGAGAAAGAGTGTCCCTCAGCACCTCCTCATACCTCTCCCTCAGGAGCTGAGTACTACCACATCTGTAGACATTAATGTAACCCTGAGGTAAAAGGGAAAGCGCTGTGGTGGTGAACACAGTGCAGCAGGGAGAGTTGTTTTAAGTTTTCTTTGCCGACACAAAGTCTTAGGAAATCTGTCTCTCTTATTTTGGCTGTATGAGTAATTAGAGTATCTTAGTGAATTTCAGTGCTTGCTTCGCAAAGATCATTTGGTTATTTTTGCCACCCTGTCGCTACTGCGTGGCTTTCAGATCAGGGATTAGGGGAGCCCGAGCTCCCCTCTGCGCTGCCGTGGCCCTGCCGTTAGCGGTGCTCCTCCAGCCCGCACCTCCCGCCGGCACTGCGGGGTGCAGGCATGCAGCTGGGGGGTTCAGCGCCTTACCCCCATTCAGCCAGCGAGGTCATCGCTGTCACCAGCTGCTAAAACTAAGATGGGATAGGGCTGATGTGTCCTGACACAGCCGGTGTAAGGACACAGTTCATCCTCATCAGCCGTGACTCTCTGACCAACCCAAAGGAGCTCTCTTTAGTTGTGCTTGTTCCCCCAGACTCACTTTCACGTTGCTACAGGTGTGCCGGGATCTAATTGCTCTTTTTTTCACTCCTTTTCAGAGAGGTCCCCCTGGTCCACCAGGCCCCCCAGGTCCACCAGGGCCACCAGGAGTTCCCGGTATTGATGGCATCGATGTAAGTGTTTCCCATGCCCTACCTAGGAAATGCCTCCTGATGTGCCTGCGCCATTCTCACTGTCAGGATTTGACTCTGAGGAGCCTTGAATTTGGCTGTCTCAGGTGTTGGGGGGGTGAGAAGGGGGGGAAGGAAAAAGGCATTTCAGATCATCTGTCATATGGAAAATATAGGATTATTTATTACAGGTAATCATGGTCATGTGCTATGATTATTCGACTTAATGGGGCGTAGGGGTTTTATAATTCTAATCTCAAAAGGAATTATGTAGTATCGTTCCTATTAAAGCATGATAAGCATTTGGGGGATTATTCCTGATAGTAGCTGCTTTGTATTTTCCCCCATTTCCTGTCAGAACTGTCTGGGATTATTCCTATTAGTCTGTAACAGAGATCATGTGTTTTTTTTCTTCATTTCGTACAATAAGAATCAGTTTGGGATTATTTTTGATAGTCTGTAGGTAAGTGTTTTTCATGAGGAACCATGAAAGGCTCTTGTTGCTCTGACTAACACCTTCCCTTTTGTGTCTTGTTAGGGAGAGAGAGGTCCTAACGGCCCCCCAGGGCCACCGGTAAGTGATTTTGACTACTTTGTGTTACCTCCTGTAAGAGCAGAGGTACAAAGTTATGTTTATTCTTCCTCTCGCTATCTCTGCTTCCTCCTCTGAAACACACTTAACTGTCCATTTAAATCCTGAAGGGACCAGATGGGGACACAGGCAAAGCAGGATCCCCCGGCCTGCCTGGAGAGCCAGGAGCTGATGTGAGTACACTTGACTTTTTCTGGATTTTTTTTTTTTTTTTTTTTTTAGGAAAAATACTTGATTTTAGTCTATTTCTGTAGAAGTGTGACCTCCTTTTGTGGTTTTTGGCTTCCTCACAACTTCCAGCAAGGGCCAGCAGCGTGCATGGCGGAAGAGGCGCTTTCTCCAGGTTGAAAGACGCTGTCTCATGGGGACAGAGCCGGGGTGGAGGGCGGTCAGGCAGCTGGGGCAGCTGGGCTCCGCAGCCGCCCTGCGGGACGCTGAGGTGGCCGAGGAGCAACAGAGCGCGGGCTGTTGGGCACTGCCGCAGTGGGGCCGAAGGAGCCCAGGAAGGGCCGCACATGCTGGCCCCACAGGTGGCCATGCTGCTGGCCACAGGCTTGTGTGAGGTGCTACATGCACAGTGCCCTCCGTCCCCAGCAAGCCCTATTTCAGAGAAGCAATAAGAGGGCGAGAGAGCTCAGTGCTAAGTGAAAGACAGGTAGGAAAAGGGAAATCTCCGTAACAGCACCCCTCTTCCAGACTGCGGCTTGCTCCCCACTGCCAGGGTTGGGGCAGCCCTCAGTCCCCTGGAAGCAGCCTCAGGTCGCCCCTGGCCCCCTGAGGAGCAAGGAACAGGGCACGGAGCGCAGACTCAAGCAAAGGGCTAGGCGGCAGGCAGCACCCGGTGAGGCTGAGGGCGCCATTGGCGCTGCAAAGAGGGTGTCGCGGGCAGGGCAGCCACAAAGGGCGGGAGAGACCCGTTGCCCCTGGGCCGGGGGTGGCGTGGGGGGGTACCTGCAGGGGGCGCCTGCGGCTGACGGCGCGCCCGGCCTGTAACGGTGACCGCGGGGGGCGGTGCGGTGCGCGCCCGGCCCGTAACGGTCACCGTGGGGGTGGGGCCGGCCGGGGGCAGTGGGCTGTGTAAGGAAAGGTGACCTTTAACGGGGGCAGGGGAGGTTCTTAATTATTTCAAGGTCTCATTAGTCTATTGCTCATAAAAAGGAGAAAATGGGAGGATCCAGCGTGTGGTTAGTATACCACAGTCGTGATGAGTTCAGTCAGGATACTTTAAATTTATAAGCATGCAACATGAACTGGAAGAAATACCTCTATTGCTTGGAAATATTTCCATTGCCCTGAAATTTGTATAGTAGCTGGTCAAGCTGTAATAAAATCATAATGGAAATGTTACATTATAACTTTTGATCATGGGAACCTGTCTTCCAAGGACTGCAGTTTACTTACAACAGTAACCATATACATCAACTTCACAGTAATTTAAAATAAAATTCTAATCATACATACATATAGTTTGCAGGCCTGTGTATTTGCTGTACTGTATAAATGAGAAACTTAAGAGTTTATAATTGCAGGAAAACCATTTAGGTCAGCTCCTGTTATTAAAGTGAATGGATATGTTTTTACTCAGTTGAAGCTGAAGAATGATTTTAACTGTGTTTCTGGGGGAAACGATGGTTTCAGTACAACTGTTATTCTGAACCCCCCACCCAGACCCGTTGCAGAGCGTGTATCTGATAATATATCTTCCTTTCTCTGTGGAAGCTGAAGAATTAAAGGTTCAAGATCATCTGCTGATGATGTAATGTTTGTTTATATCTTTTGAACAAATTAGTGGCAATAAAAACACCTCCATACATTATGGGAAACTTAATATTTCTCTTGAGACCACTATTTAAAAGCATTTCTTGCTATGAAGTCAATTTTTGCATTAGTACTTAGCTATTATGCCAGGATGTAGGCAAACTAATGTTTAATATACATAAGTAGTAGAATACTTTTTATAATTTAAAATGTAAAAACCACAGATTGTATGCGGGAAATTAATAACATACAGAATATTAAAATGATATAAACTAAAAGGCCTAATATTTCTAGAAGATTACAGTACTGTTAAAGTTAATTTTATTTGTTTTTTGAAAGATATTTAGTGGAGATGGAGCCAAAACAGTCTTTAGTTAGACTGTTGAAATTCTAAATTTGTAAGAGGAAATGGACTTGCCAATACAGTATTTCATACCAACTTCATTTTTTCCTGAAAGCAGTGCAGACCACAACCCATTTGTACATGTAAAAAACCCATAAGCAGGCCATAGCTTTAAATATCATTGCCTCCTATGCTTTTCACTTAAGGCATGGTTTTCTTCTCCTTACCAGAATTCATAATAACACACTCCTGTGAAACAAAGCTTTTAAAACTCACCTAGGCTTTTAATATTCGTTTGCACTTGCATATTCCCTGGAATTAGTGGATGAATGAAACAATAATACTAAAATACCCTATTCTGAAAGGGTAAATCTTTTTTTTCTTTTAGTTGAAGACAAAACATAGGACCTAATTGTACTCCCACTGTGCATTCCACTTTTAATTGAGGTTTTAGGTTTATAATACCTTCTCCTATTTTTTAATTGGTAAGGCAGTTCCGATATTTTAAATCTTATTTTTCTTTCAAAAGCTATTTCAGTCCCGTGTTTAATAGACTGAGTAAAAATCCTGCACAATAATTGCCCATAATGATCATGTAAGCTTTAGAAAGCAAATTGTCAGAGAAAATATCCCTTTGCATCAACACTGAATTGCTAGAAGTGCACTAGAAAAGGAAAGTATTGGACAAACATAAAAGCAAGGCTTTTCTTATGGAGCTCTGGAAAATTCTAAGCCATGTAAGCTGATTAAAATGTCGAAAACAAAAGAAAACAAAAGAACTCCGGATGAACCTCCAGTTACGATATCATGATTGCTCTCTGATTTTAGCCAGATAGACAAGTGTGGTCCAAAGAGAAACCTCAAGCTTTGCCTGGCAGCCTTGTTGATTTTTCATTCAGAGGATATGGCCAATAGAGAATGTCCTAGTTTATATAAGCTGTGGCAGCCCCCAGAGCTGCTTCTTCCCCAAGGAGATGTGAGTTTGTTAGTTATTCCTAATTGCCGCGTGTGGCCATCAGAAAGTTGGGGAGTGTCATTTCCTTCAGGACTGAATGACAAGGTACAGTGGCTGCTGATGTGGTCTTTAGATTGAGGTCATGGAGGGCATTGCTTCCGTAAAGCCACCAGCCTGAGTGAAAAGAAGTTGAAATACAAATTTATGTTCTTTAATAATGGCTGACAAGAAGGAAGGGGAAAAACTTTCCTCAGGGTGGCGTCTGATACTATTGCTGAACTGCTGCCTGTGTTTTCTTCCTCAGTAATTAGTGTTTCAGCATTTTAGTGATAAAAAAGAGGGAAGGACACATAGAAGACTATAAGTGGTTCAGGTATAAGATAGAAGACTATATGTCGTTCAGGAAATGCATTTGCATCATTTTGTGGCTCTTCAAGTGCAGGTCTGTATCCATTCTCAGGATACAACTGTTCTCAATAAACTGTTTAACTGTTTGCCTGGTCAGCCAGGACTCCAGCTGGTCCATGTAGCTGTGACTTGAAAGTGTATAGTGCAAAGCCCTGGCCTCAAGTGATTATAACTCCCTGTTTTAAAAATAGGACCCAGAATTTAAAATCATGAGCAATATTTTATTTTAGGATAGTTGAGGTTAATTGTCATTAAGTTCTTGTATCCTGAGGATTCACTAAAACAAAATATGGCCTGATGTGTGCTGAAGGTACAGAGAATCCCCAAATCTGTGTCTGTACAAATTGATTTTAACAATACATAATTCTTACGGAGAGTCTGAAAATTCACTTTTAAAAATCCCATTGAAATGCGTATGTGGAGAAAGGGGATGAGAAGGCTTCTATGAAAGGCTACCGGTCTTCCTTGAGTGATTTCAGATACTCAGTTGTCCTGAGAATCTTCCCACTTCTTCCAGTACTTAAATATGGGAAATTTATTAGAAAGGGAAAACACTGACATTTGTCATTTTTAACCTGAGCCGTGAACTAAGTTCATCAGTCTCACATTGCAGTAATTTTCTCTGATTCAGAAAAATTAAGATAATTTTAGAGCACATTTGGTCTCATTGTAATGGTACTTTGAACCTGGGCAGTGTTTGAATGTAAATTAGAGTTGTAACTCTGCTCCATCTGTACATGTGAGTAGACATATGAGTTATAAGTCTCCTGCAGTTACTTATTTATCTCATGTAATAGGTTAGTTATTCTATGTTTTAGAATGTTTTCTGTTGGGATTAAAAAAAAAACACAAGTAACCTTTGCATTAACATTTTATACCTTACTTCCACAGGGTCTCACAGGCCCTGATGGATCACGTGGAGCAACAGGACCAAAAGGACAGAAGGTAAAAGCAAAATTATATATTAAGTGATTTTTTTAAGCAGCATTTTTTTTTTAGTATGCAGCTAATGCAGTGCTGCAGCTTTTCTTAGAATATTAAAGCATGTGTAGAATACAGACATTGATCCTGTTGGGCCCTTCTTACACGGTACCCTCAGCCAGCAATAAGACAGAGTAGCATTACATTGATGGCATTAAGGTTTACCATTTTCAGTAACCAAAAAACTGTTTCCATTGTATTGTGCTGTAATAATGTCACAGTGGGAACCTGGACACTGAAACTTGAGTTCATCAGCAATCAGACAAACAAGATGTAGAAATACAGATCAAAAGTTAGAGTAACCAATGTCTTTGAATTATTTTGGAAAAAGAAAGGCCTGATGCTGTCTTTTTTGTATTGAATATTAAGTCTTACCTCTATATCAAGTCTCACTGAAACTAGTATAGTATTAATCAAAGTGAATAATGTTTGCAGAATACATCCACCAAATGATACCCGCCAAAAGACAGGAGCATCTTCCTGTATGTTGTATAGAAAACTATGTGCTAATGCCTCTTGAAAGACTGCATTTTTATCTTTTTTAGGGAGAGCCAGGACTGCCAGGTGCTCGTGGGTTTCCAGTGAGTAATACATTTCACACATGAAGAGGCTTTTTAGACCTTAACTATCGATATGAAGGATTCCTATTGCTAAATGTAGTTAAGAAAAGTGAGAAAATATTTCTGAAGTTTCAAAGAATTTGTAAGTTTATAAAGTAGCACATAAAGAAGCCTTCTTTTCTTCCAGTCAAAATGTGCAGATTTCATTACTGAGGAGGGCATATTCAGTTTGCATGCTGCAAAAAAGAAAGGAGTATCTGTGATGTGGCTGCATATTTTGGAAGCATAGTTACTGTTGCTTTCCATGTCTTTGTGCAAATGCTCTGGAGACAGGAGAGTCTGTGATTTATATGGGTAAATTAATCTAGTCTTTCCTGTTTCAGCTTCTCACCATGTGTTTAAAAGCTGGAATGACCAAAGTATAAATGCAGTATAGGAGTTCCTGTGCTGTTCCATGTGAAAATAAGACAAAATATGAGAAAGGACATTTGAAGAGTATTGCTCAGATTTACATACAGATAGATTTAACATCCATCTTTGGGGACTATAAAGAACTGTGAATTTCAGGAATTTGCAGGGTTCGATGGTGGTTGGCATGCAAAAGCTGAGTTCATAGAGGAAACTAGGAAAATCTCAAATAAAATGGGTAGTGGAACAACATGAGTGGTCTAAAATTGTAATACGGCTGCACAGAATGAATTGATTTAATTAAGAATTAGATTCCTTTGGGGAGAATAGTTGGGATTAAATAGAAAATACATTGTATTCCAAGATAGCACTCCTTCTCATGAAATTATGTAGCTTTGACTGTATTTTTTTATTTTTGATGCTGTACCATTAACTTTCATTACTTTTTTATTATAGAATCATTTTGATATTCAGCCATAGAGGAAATTATATTGTTATTCTTGAAGAGGTTACATGAAAGATTTGTTCAGGCTTAACATGAATCATTCTGTGTGGACATTTATATTTAATTTTCATAGATGCATGTTTCTTACCTGGAAATCTGGAGCCTGGAATAAATAGGTTATACTTTATAACAGCTGGTCAATCTATAGACTCGATATATAAGCTAAATTTAATCACAGAAGATAACAAAACAGAGGGAACTTTTGGGTAGACTGAAAGGCCTTATTTTGACTGTTTTTTTGTTTTATTTATTATGTTTCTTGTTTATTTTCATTTTTTTTGCTGCCAAGTAGTTAGGGAAATAATTTCTGGATTATTTGAAATAGATTTTAAAATGTACAGATGGAATGAAGGGACAGGTTAACTTGCCAGGTTCATTACTCAGGTGATATGGAAAAACTGTTTATAAAAAGAACTACTGGATGTAAGGAAAAATGGGAAATTAAAAACTGAATTACTGAAATATTAGAGGTTGAAATATCATAGGAAAAAATGTTCAACTCAAATAGGAACTGAGAGTTGGGGAAAGTATACATTATTTTATCTCCTCATTGACAGACTAGTGTGAGACAGAATAATTCCCGCCTTCAGAAAAAGCAGGCATATAAAACATGTAAAAGAGGGTTAATCTCAACTTAGAAGTGGAGATGTTACTATGGAAAAGCAGCAAACTGGACCAGCTTGTCAAGGTTACTGCTGATTCCTTTCAGAGTAGCATTTATCTGATTCATGTATTTTTTGTGACCATATTTTGAGGCTGTAAAATCAAAAAATCTTGGAAGAATTTGGACCATTGTTGAGAGTTTAGTAGTCTTTGTTTGACCTGAGACTTCGTATCTTCTGCTAATACACTTCGATGAATTTCGGCAGGGATTGCCTTTAGAGCTGTTCTGCTCTGATTAATAAACAGCTGGACTTTCTATTTAGAGGCATCCGCAGGAATATATATAACCATGAGATAAGAACTGTTAGGTATTTAAGGGTAAGAGAAAAGATGTATTTACTGGAGCCACCTCATGGTAGTATTGAAAGCTATAATTTCCCCGTTAATGATTAACATCAGATACATCATACTTCTGTTAAAGTTGATACTTATACCTTATGTTTTAGAAAGGAGCCCAGTATTTGATTTTCTGGCTCCACAGTTGTTAACCTGTGTATTCTGAAACCATGTGGAAAGATTAATGCTCAAAATAAATCTCTTCGGTAAATTACATATATACAGGCTTTTCTTTTTATGAGCGGCTTGAGATGACTGAAGAAATAGAGCAGTTAGTCAAATTTTCTCAAAATGGCTAATAAAAATTATCTTGACTTTAGTGAGATTAAACTTATTTTTCACTTGAATAATGGAACTAATCTACAAACCGAATGGTAGGTGTGGTAGTGATGGAGTGTGATGGTTCTAATTCTCAGTTTCAGAGGCTTTTTGAGAAGCTTTTACTCGAAGTGAGAAGTGATGGGGCTGTTTAACCTTCTCAGGTCTTTGGCTTGATCCATGAGACCTCATGTATTAGAAGCATAGTGAGCACCCTTATGATTATGCATACTGGTTACATGATTAATTGAGTATTTGGGTATAATTAGCTTTCTGTACTGCTTTGAATTCAGTCAGTGACCTTTTGTAAGTAGAAGTAGTCTCTCTGGATGGCTATCTAAAGACTTCATTTCTCAAAGGAATAAACTGCTTACATTGTTAAAATGCTCGGTGCAAACAAAGTCAGAAGTCTTGGCTACAACCTTCATTAATTATAAATTATTATCACTGTTTTTCAAGCTCATCCGGTGGGATTTTTTTTTCCAAGTTAGGACTTCAGGGTAACTGAAAAAGCAATGTTAAGTATCTGAAGTTTTATACACATTGTTGGCTTTTCTGGCTCTCCCACATTTTCTTTCCTAGAACATGTCCTGGCTATCTTCAGTTTCTTCTTTCTTCTCCCTTTCCTTCTTTTTTTCCTGATTCATCATTTACTTTCATTTTATTCTCTTTGTCTCTTCTCTTTTGCTGATAGTCTCTCAAAAGACAGATTTACGAGACTGGTAGAATACTTCAGATAAATTCATTTAATTTACTACCTAATATGCTGATGTCTCTGATCTGGCCCAGGTAAAGGTAACTGGGGCTGCTACATTTAGTGTATACACTACACCTTTCAGTTCATTCTATCTCTGTTAAGGTCTCTTGAATTTTTCTAAAATTCTAATTGACGTACTGCTAGTGTTTTGCAGATGTGATATATGAGTAGGACTATGAGTATTTAGTGATACAGAAATTGAAAATAATGGAAGGTCCATTAAAGCACAGATTCCTGCACTGGGGTACGCATGCAAATACTGGTATGTGACTTCTCATGGAGGATGGCACAGCTCCCCACCGACAGTGTGGAAGCACTTCCCTCCTCTACAGGGTGTGTGCCTCCGAACAGGTGCTTTCGGACTGTGGGTAACTGACTGTGTGCAAACCTGTGCTCCATGGGTCAGATAAGCACCTCTCAAACAGGCATCACGTGTCCGGGAACCTAAAGCCACACTTCCAAGCTGTGTGGAGAGGCTTTCTCTTTAGGGCACAGGGGCAGCTAGCAGGGATCATTAACAGGTGTGTGAAGGATACTCAAACGGGAACCAGCAAGTAGTCAGTTTCCTTCTTTCAAGGATAGGTGATATTATAATAATGTATCTTCATTACAGATAAGTCCTGTCATGAAAGATTTGATTTGTGAAATGAAATAATACATTGCAGCAAGTTACTGTTAAGTAGTTGCGAAGGAGTTACATGAGTTAGGCAAGAAGTTATTTACTTTCTGCTGTGGTTAAGTGGATAAAGTGTAATTACTCTCTAAAATGTTTGAAATTTTACTAAGTTCTCTAAACCTTGAAGATACAAACCTGTACAGTATTTTGTGGCTTGTAAACGTCACTCAGTCCAGGTGCTTTATTACATCAGATCTCCTGAACATTTAAACATGTTTGTAACTTTCTGTGCCAACTGCTCCTTATACTCCATTGGTACTGTTCTTCTTAAAAACATCCATTTGCTTCAGTAAAGCAAGACTGGGGCTCTGTTTTCTTCGGGGGAATGTATTGTCCAAATAGGCAGAAGAGCATTTATGTCTTGGACACTTATTAAAATGATTCAGAGCAATGTCGATGGAAAATGTGTTTGCATTTTGGACCAGTTTTGGAGCAGGAACAGTTTGGTGCTCTTTCTGATTCCTGAAAGTACTAGTTTAATGGATTTAGAATGTGGAGAAACACTGCCAAAAAATCAATGTTTTTTTTCTCTTTTATTATCAATTTAAGTGCAATGTTAGGAGGAAATTATTATGTCATTGATGTGTTTATCTTGGTGCTTGATAATTAGCTAAACCCAAAAGCTTTAATCTCTTCATTCCTTTGTGGAAGGATACATGTTTGTAGATATGTACAAATAAATAATACTGCAAGGCAGCTTAATCAATAATTTAATTTGCTTCTGATACAGATTACCTAATAATAAATTCCTTGATGTTTAACATTAGTTGAAGTTTTCAAAAATATTTTCCAGAATCAAACATCAGTGTTTTGTACTTTTTTTTTTTGCCATAAATATTCTGGTCTTGGCAAACACTGGATTGAATGTGGAATCTGCCCCCCCCCCCCCCCAAAAAAAAAAATGATGACTTTTTTTTTTTATTTCACAGGGCAAGGGGCTTCTTGGACCACCTGTAAGTATCATTTTCTACAATTCATAGATGTACTGTTTAACAAATCAAAGTAATTCAGTGAAAAAATAGACTATTGTTTTAATGCTGATGCTCTATTTCTATTATGCATGCTTTCTTTCATAATACTGAGGCTGTTTAAGTTTGTGGTGTATTCAGCAAGAATACTGGTGTCTGACTGGGTGAATTATTTGTTCTCACTCCTTGTTCCTTATTATACAGGTATTACACTATATAAAAATGCTATTTAACGTGGTTGTTACAGGGTCCAGCTGGTGCAGCAGGACTTCCTGGGGAAGTAGGCCGTGCTGGTCCACCTGTGAGTACTACTGTGTTTGTTAAAAGTATAGATTTATTCAATGATTACAAGGTACTTCTAAAAAAAATTGTAATTACTGTGCCATGCAAACATGGTTTGGGCTATAACAGCCCTTGAAAACAGAAGTTTTGTTCCTCTACAGAGATTGCTAGTAGAGGAAAGACTGTGTTTGGTGAAGCTTATCAGAAATAACAATTAATAGCACAAAGTTATGGCCACCCATGGGATTAGAATGAAATGTTTCATATAACGTTTCATACCCTACTGCTCCCCTTCTTCAAAGAAAGCTAAAATCATAAAGCAAACCAGCCAGAAATACAGGAAATGTGAAAGTTAACATTACATTTTGTACTTTAGCTTTACTCCTGTCTTCTCACAGCTACAGTATGGTACATGATCGCATAATGTTTCCATTATCCATTTGCATGTCAGTGAGCATGGCAGTTCAATATTTCTTCTAGGTTTCATTGTTCAGTGCAACTCCATCTACTGACTGTACTCCTAAAATATTTGCTCAGCTTCAGCATGCTGTCATATGTTGACTCCACACTTCACCACTGAAATTAAAATTGAAACCAAATGTTAATTTTTTAATTTAAATTTGAAATAGTATTGGAATTGTTTAATGAAGCCTACTTTTTAACACATACCTCTCCCAATGTGTTGTGGTCAATCATATAAATGCATATAAAAAGAATATTAAAACTGCCAATTTTATTCAGAAAACCAATCTAGCTGACTATCTTGTCTCTAGCAAGGGCAGTAATGGATACTTAGGGAAGTGTAGAGGATAGGCTATTCATAAAATGACATTTTTCTGTCACGCTGTCGCACCTTCTGGCAATTGGCAGTCTAGAGACCTCCTGAATCAGAAATTGCATCTGGACTACCTTGTTCAGTAGCTATATGTGGGCCTGTCCTCCATTAATTTGCTCTATCCCTTTTTGAATTCATTTATACCAAGTGCCTCCACAGCACACTATGACAATGAGTTGCACAACATAATTATACATAGTGTGGAAAAGAACTATTCCTTTTTAGCGTTCTTAACCTATATATCTATATCTCATGTATTGTGAGAACTAGTGAGTAATTTTTCCATATTCATCTTCATTGCATTTATGATTTAATGGCATATCATAAGTAATATGGAAATTAAGTTAAAAGGTGGGCCCAGTTGGAAGATTTATTTTATTTAAAAGTATTCAGAAAAAATAATTGGCAGAGGTTCTGCATTGTCTTTACTTCTGAAAACACTAGACATTGAAATTTCACAAATAGGAAAAAATTCTAACTTGGCAAGTTCAACCTGAGCTCTGAAAAACTGGATTTTTTTTTTTCTTTTTCTGCTTTGGACATTTTTGCCAGCTACTAAGATTTTTTAATTCAGATCTTAATTAATGACAATGAGATAAAGGAGTGCGTAGATGACCCTGCAGCCACATGCTTCAGATTTCTAAATTAGGTGAAAACTGTTTGTTTTTTGCAGAGTCACACAGCCAGCTCAGTGAACTGTGGGATACAAATAGAGTAAATTGAGATTCATGCTGTGCTGGAGATTCCTTTAGTACCGTATCAGTCACTTTACTTCAGGGTTTTTTGGAGTGCCTATCATTGTGGTACTCAAGTATCTGAGTAGTGAAAATAAAGCAGTTGTTTAAGAATTGCCCTATGCTCCTTGAATAATTTTTAAAGCATGGGTTATAATTCTTTAAAATGCAAAATGTATTGCTGCAAATTCTGCATTTGGAGCCATATTGAGGTTTTAGGTCTTATTGGCTACCTAACATGTCCTTCTGTGGCTATGTCACTCTTGACTGTTGCGTGGTATGAGTATGTAACTGTTGCTGTCATTACTGCTATGGATTAACAAAATTATTTTACCTTTTTTTAGGGAGATCCAGGAAAAAGAGGACCACCAGGACCACCAGGACCACCAGGTCCTCGGGTAAATGATTATATCTTTAATATGTGCTGATGTCTGAATTATATACTATTGGTGCAGCTTGAACAAAGCTTTTCCTGAAGTCATATAGCTGAATACCAGGTTTAGGATATCCCCAGGCTATATTAAATCATAAAATCTGCAGACTCATGTTCAAAGCCTGGGGCATGACTCATGTAATGATATCAACATTTCAGCTTCCATTTAGAAAGCAAGTTTCTTGTCCTTATGTTTACAAAATATGGTCTGAGATGTAAACAGTCTAATTTCTGTAATGATGTCTTCCTGTCTCTGCAAATAATCTTGAACTGTAACTTTTCACTTCTCTGTGAATTACAGTATTATTATATATGTAGTATGTATTGGCTGTCACGAAGATTACCTCAGCTGTAGACTCTTGTTTATTTGGAGGAGAAAAAATTAATATTTGGCTCATCACCTTGAGCAGTATATGCTCCTGGGTGGATTAAGTTCTAATATCTTCCTTGCAGCCTTGCTACTTGCAGTGGATATAGGAAAGCTTTAAACCACGCTGCTTTGCCTCTCTAGGGCAGTGGCTCTCCTCTCTGGGCCTCTCTGAAGGAGGAATCTTTATCATGCATTTACCTTTGTGATGTGGCTATTTACCTGCCCAGAGAGGTAGAGCTGTGAGTCTGGCAGATGCATCGCAGGCTGAGTGCTGTAAGATGCAGGTTGCTGGGGAATGTGGTTGTGTCATATTAACGTCTCTTTAAAAACTGTATGGCTCCGCTGCTGGACAGACCCTAAATCCATACACTTTATATAGGCCATGTTTCTTGCTTTCGTGAAAGTTGCCAGAGACTTTGCAGAGGTTTTGTAGAAAATGAAATCATACTTTGAGTGATGAAGTGGTGAGCAATATTTTGGAAAAAAGTAAAAGGCAACCCTCAATAGTGGTGTATGTTGCTTCTATTCAGAAATCTAGAGGGCAAAATTATCAATTAAATGCCACAGTCCCACTAGAGTTAATGGCATTAAGGCCCCAAACATACCCTCAGCTTACTTTAAGCCCTCCTGTATAAAAGGAGATGGGCTCATGCCTTCCACTCCCCTGTGCTTATCCCTGGAACTGACTGTGTTCCATCCCGGTGGGGCTTAGAGAATCCAACTGCTGCTGTGAAGTCATATTTCTCCCTGTTGTGCCTCACAAGGTTCCCATTAGTTTCCAGTAAGTGTGTTTTATTTAATATGAGAAATGGCCTTCCCCACACTGAGTCCATCTCTTTGTACACAGGTCTCTCATTTATTGCAATTCCAGTAATGGACAGACATCTCACTCATCTGTCAATACTTATCAGATTATTTTCTCTATAAAGATCTGAATCTTGTCTTGAAATGGATGGTAGTACGCTTTTTTTTTTTTAAAAAAAAGATATCCTTACTGCAGAATTGTTTTGGGTTCTGTTTGAAATCTGTGGGTTTTGGATAAATACTTCTCTAAATACTGAAACTCAAGTCAGTTTTCATTAAATCAAAGGTTTAGGAATACCTTTCTGTGAATGTAACGTGAAACCTTGCTACAACTGGCCATCAGGTTGATTACAGATACATTAGTAAGTCAAATGATAAGTCTGGAGAATTTGATATCTGAAAAAAAGCTGGACAATCTGAATTCCTACATAACTTCTCATTTGAATGTATAGCTCAAATATATTTGCTTTATATTTAATAGAAAGTCTGTTTTAGGTAGCTTAAAAAATAGAAGTAAGACTTTGTTTATCAGGAAATTTGATCAAAGTTAGAGGATAGGATTTTGCAGGTACCAAGAAAGTCCTACAAATTAGATGCTTTTTGTATCACAAATGCTTTTGGTTGATTACACTTCTGATTTCAGCTTCATACAGTAGAATTTCTGCTTTCCATTGCCATATTGTCTAATTGGTCAGATCTGGGTTTTTGTTTGCTTGTTTGTTTGTTTGTTTGTTTGTTTTTACTGACTTCGATTAATTTCATTTAATTTAGGGAACAATTGGCCTGCAAGATGGTGACCCATTGGTAAGATATTTGTGTACATTTTGTTTTAAACATCATCTCAGACAACTTTATCCAAGCTATGTGGTACTAACTATGTGGATGCTTTTCAGTGTCCCAATGCTTGTCCACCTGGTCGCCCAGGACATGCTGGCTTAATGGGAATGAAGGTAAGAGAAGCTGTTTGTTTGAACACATTCCTTACAGAGATAATATCTCAAAGCACAAGGGAGGGGACTTGCTGCTGGACAGAAGGGCAGTTCACTATTCTTTTTAATAAACATTGCTTCGATGTGAATGCTTACAGTTATTTCAGCTCTGCCAAAATAAACTCTCATTGTTCAAATCTCTTATTGCTGTAATCTTCAGGGTAAAATTTATGTATGGTGCTGAAAGGACTGGAGTATACTAAGGATTGCTTCCTTCATTTTCCAGAGCATTTGTAATCTGACGACTCCAGAAACTCTAGATACTCCCCTCAATCCTTGGTCTTTTTTTCTTTTCACAGAAGACCTGTAGCATACTAAATTGAAATGAACACTTTCTGAGCCTCATTTTATCTGAGATCTTTTATGTATTCTTTGCCTGATTTCTGGGAATACTTTTGGAATGAGGAAATTATTAGGTGATAAGGTGAGAAGAAATAGTAACCTGTCTAGAAATAATGCCTTGTTAGATCTAGGAACAGATTTTTCTGAAGCTGGTGCTGTTTTTTTTTCTTAATATGCAATATGAATTAGATGAAGTAGCATTGGCAAATGGGGATTGTAGAGGGACAGAAAGATAGTTCTAAGGAGTCTGTATCTATTTTGCAAACCCCTGTATTTTAATTCTGAATAATCTCTAATTATTTATTTTTTTTATGTTTATTTTAGGGACAGAAAGGTTCAAAAGGAGAGTCCGGTGAACCAGGAAAACAAGGCTATAAGGTAAACAAACAAACAAACAAACAAACAAAAACCCCACACACAAAAAAGGGAGGAATCGCTGCTGTGGTTAGCAAGCTAGCAGTAGTTTAGCTTCATCTTCAAAAAAGCTTTAGAATTCATTAAAACTATTTATAGTTTTTTCCAGAATGCATGAATAGATACTACTTATCATAATACTCCAGAGTAACAAAAGGCACACCTCTGTTATTCATTCACCTCTCCTCTGTATTTTTTATGACACAGAAATTAGTACTGCCATACTCCTCTTGCTTTTTATTTTGATCATTCAAACTTAATTATTATGAAACTCGTGGCAGGAATTGAAGTGTGATTTATTAATTGGAAGTCATCCAAAGATTTATATGCAAAAGGATTCTGTGGATTTGCTGAGGATATTATTCTGTGCCACAGCTGAGTAGTAAGAGGGACAGGAAGAATGAGAAGGAAAAGTGTATCTTAGAGGGAAAGGACACAGTATAAGATCAGAGGCAAAGAAAGATTATAATAGTAATGAAGAGGCCAAGTATGATTCAGCTTGAAGACTGAACTGTGTGTTCCTTTAAAGTGTTTCATATGAATTAACCTTGTTTAATATTGAGCTATTTATAAGAAAAGTTGAGATTTGCACTGCCTTGGTCCATGTTTCAATGTCTTTGTCAAAGGAATTTTTTTTCCTGCACAGGCATTCTGAACCCTTTTGAAAACTAAATCACCTTGAAAATAGGAGAAAAGTTTTTACAAAAAGCCAACTCTCTATTCCTGAGTATATTGAGAAGAATATTAATTTATTGAAAAAAACTCCCTCATTTTTTTTCCTGAATGTTGAGCCGTTGCCTTATTATGCTTCAAAATCTCTCTATGCAAATTAAACTGGCAGGAAATACTGTAGTTCTGGTAGTGTGTACTGTCACTGTATGAGTGAGGCTATCATCTAATCTAATTGGTGTTTGAACAGATTAGGTCACTATTTACTATTTTGATTTTCAAAAAATTCTGAAGCAGGGTGTGCTGATGTGAAGAGCTACTGACATATCCAGTCCATTCATATGTTCACATATACCTTCATTATGCTCTTAAAAAGAACAAAGAAACCTACAAAGATTAATATTGAGGAAAAAATGAATGATTAAGAATAAAATGTTTTTACTTTATACTGGGATTGCTTTGAAATTACCCTTTTGCCTAATAATCCAAAAGAATATGAACCTAAATTAGGATCTGTCTATGTGCTGGGAAAGTAGTGTGACTTCATCGGGATTTCCTTCAAGGAGAATATGCTGATAATGATCAGTAAGCAGTATATTTACCTTTTAGGATGATAGAGCATAATCTACGGTATGGATTGGCTACAGGTATATTCCTTTTGCTTTCCCAGGGTGAAGAAGGAGACCAAGGACCCATTGGTGAAGTTGGAGCTCAAGGCCCTCCAGTAAAGTATTTCCTCTTAAATAGCACTACCCATTTGCTTTATTATGTCATGTCTATTGTCTTCTTACTGTAAGAAAATGTATTTTATAAAAACTCCACATACTTACATTTTAATTCTGTCATATTTTCTCTGAGTGAAAGTAGAACTATTTAGATTCAGCCAGAAAACTATGTAGCACATAGCCTTTCTCCTCTAAATATTTCTACGGAAAGGCTTATTTTAAAAAATATCCACAATTTTGTATTCTCTTTAGACCGAGCAAATAGGTGAACTGTATGGGTTTTTCTGGCATTCTTTTCCATAATTTTGATGACTTGACTCCAGCTTTACAAAGCTAGTATTTATATTTTAAAGGTGTTTAACTGTGGGATCCAGTCTTTGCTAAGATTTGTTGACAAAGTGGCTGACACTGAAGAGCAGGTTGTTTTAGGTTTCTGTCTTGTCGCATGTCTGGGAAGTAGCCTCCAATCATACCTATCATTTTGGAATTGTTTTCTTGGGGTTCACATAACTTTGTTCCAGCATATACCTCCTCAGGCAATAGGGAACAGGAGAAAAGGGGTCATTCTAAGTAAGAGAAATAGGCATAGGCCATAGCCATAACCCATTTTATTTCTAGAGTTTATTTTCTGATGGGGTCTTATACATTTTTTCCAAGTTTCAAACTATTTATTTAATGCTATTGGTATCCAGAGGTGATATTATACATGAGTTTATCTTGATGCACATGACATTCAGATCCTAAATTACAGAATTCTCTTTAATGTAAAACTCTGGATTAGGACTAGAGAAAGATAAAGAAGGAATAGAGGCTACTCAAAGAAAAGGGTGTAATCCTTCTTATCTTTGATGCTAAATAAAGTATCCCTGGTGCCCTTGTGCAAGTAAAGTAATTGCCTAAGAAGCTTTTTCTGCTGTCTGAAAGGCCTGTGGAGATCTATTTATTTAGCTCAGTTTGGTAAAGTTCTTCTATGGTTCTCATCATTGTGAAATAACATAGTAGAAATAAAAAACAATTAAAGAGCTACATTCTTTTCCTTTCTTTTTTTAAATGCATTACTCACTTCACTTCACTGTTTCACCAGACTTTACAAACAAGTTTTAAAATCATTGTTTCTTTTTAAAACATAGGATTCATAATATGCAGAAAGTGATGTCAGATAAACACTATGTTAAAAAAAAAAAGGAGAGGCCACAATTTAGAGGGACAGATTGAGAGGCTGCAGACTCTCTTTGTTACCTGTTCGTATGTTTCTTATGTACAAGATCTCCAGTCTCTCAGACACGGTAGGCATAAAAATGGAGCACCTGGATTCTCAAAAACCTTGTACAATTTTTGTCTGCCTCTAGAGTTCTATAAAGTCCATTGGTGCTTATTTCCTGCATCTATCCCATACCCTGCTTTAGACAACCAAGACCTTTTGTGAATCTGGCCTTCATGTTTCTATCTGTCACACAGACTACACAGGGAGATTGCTTCAAATCTGTGATACTCAAGAAGAAAAATGCATGTTTTTCAGTCCTTGAAGTGTGTTTGTGGTTGATAGCATTCAGCCTGATAGTTTTGTTAGTCTTTTAAAAACTGTTAAATTAATAAAATATAAAATTGACATATTGCTAAATATTGTAATACGGAAATAACTGGATTATTCATTTTAAACTAAGAAGGTAGTAAAATAAACATAAATAATATAGAATGCTAAGGAGTCCTCAATCTGAAAACACTAGCATGGTTCTGATAAAAAGACCAAAGCATGTTTTAAATATACTTTTCTTTTTTCAGGGCATTCTAGGTATTAGAGGTATAACTGGTATAATGGGACCTAAAGGCACTAAAGTGAGTATTAACCTTTTTTCCATAAAATGAACTGGATACAAAAATGTACACTTCCTGAATGTTTAAACATTATTTAAATTTCTCCCTCCCTCTCTCTCTCTCTTTTTTTAATGAACTTCCTTCTTCCTTCTAGAGGCATTTCCATAGCTACAGTAGTTTGGTTAGGAAGAAAGGCAGCTCTAGTCTTTCCAATAACTGCATCAGATTTCACTGAAATACCCTTATTCTTCCCACTTACCCATAATTCCCTCTGATCCTTGGATTTATAGTAATCTGGCATGTGTGCAAGTATGTAGTTAGCAAGGTAACAAGTTAATTTTTTCTAAATATTTATAGTAGCTGTTAACTGTAATATATTTTAATGACAGCTAAAATTTGTTACGTATTCCCTCTCCTGATTTGCATCTTCCTGAAGCCTTTTACTTCCCCTGTCCTGGTTTCTGTAGGGGATAAATATTGAGAATTTGCACTATCTCCATTCTTTCTGTCTTTTGCATCTTTCTGTTTGAAATTGCTGCTGGTGGGATTCATGTTTATATGGGCTCTGACTTTGCGGGATCATTTTCCAGCTGTTCATCAAACTGTTAAATCAAAACTGACTGCTACATTTCCACTCTTATGATCTTACTGAATCTGTATAGTCAAAATTTCTGGAAGGAACAAAATGCAGCAATCATGCCATTGTCTCATTCTCCAGAAGTAAAATCACAGAAACCTTATTCTGTGACCTGTTTTCAGAAAATGTCAGATTTGTCCTGATTATGAATCTTTCCCTGAATTCTCAGACACATTTGCTAAGCTGTTATGATATTATTTTGATTTTCTGGCCTTCTTTGTGTCCCCTGAGTCTCGTAGTTGTTATTTGCCTACATTTGTGTCCTATTTTATCTATTTGAAATATTTACTCCTTCTGTTTGACTAAGTCCCTTATTTTCTCTACATTGTTTCTGAAAATATTTATTTGCTCTGCTTCATTTAAAATGACATATAGGAAAGCAATTGTATTGTTTGCTTGAGACATGTAATAAAAAACAGTGGCACTGCACTTTATGATTTTCAGTCACATTTTGGTGCCATCCTATTATGCTGTGAAGTAAACAGTGTTAGTAAAAGACAACACAAACGCTCTCTGAAATAGCATGAAAAGATCTACCTCCTCATTATCCAGCAGGTTTTAACAGAGGATGAACTGGTGGATGGATTACATTTTTTCATAGTTAATAATTACTGGCTTTTATAACTCCTCAAAAAGCAAAACAGGAAAGATTAAAAAAATTGATAAAATTCTTTTTTTTGTTTTTAAATTATAAGTTGGTAAAGTGAAACACTGAACTGTAGCAGAAGCTGCAGCTCCCAATAAGTTAGGAAGCAGCACAGGTCGTTAGTGTCTCAGAGGTCCATTTCAATGTCTTGTGTTATTTCCTTGTTTGATAGGGAGCTCGAGGACTCGATGGTGATCCTGGTCCCCAAGGTCTTCCTGGAGCACCTGTAAGTAGTGTGTGTGTCAGCCAAACACTTCCCAGGGTCTCCCCACTTAGATGATACATTCTAAAACTTTGTGGCTGTAGAGCAGAAGAGCCTGATTAATCTGTTATTCTCCATAGATGAATAAATCATATCATATCAAGTCCAGGATCACCTACTGTCCCCAAAGAACTAAGGGGAATATGAAGCCTTTTTAGCCTGTCAGTGTTGTAACCTCTTCATCCTGAGTGCTGCTGTGCATTAGGGCAGTTTGGAATTTTTCAGTATGTTTAGTTTCTGTTTGGTTGGGGTTTTTTTTGTTTTACTGGAAAGTATTCATTCATTAGAACAAAACCTGTACAAGGGAATTTGTAGGAGGGGGGTTGTTTGTTTGTTTTCCTTTTTTTCCTTGCAAGGCTGGAATTTACTATCTAAAAGGGATGTTCAGAACAGCCAAAAACTGTGTGGTTTAGAGGAGTGAGTGCAGCATGCTGTGCTTGGGCACGCCTGGATTTCTAGGGAATGGCTGTTAGCTGGGTTTTTAAAACACAGCTGTCAGCTGGAGCTGTCAGCTGCTGTTTTAAAACTGTCTTCAGTTAAAAAGTCCTCAGTGCTGCATGGGTAACTGGTATGTCAGTCGTCCACAAGTTCTACCTATCATTGGGTCAGGCAGGGTCAAGATCCTTCTGAGAAAGATGCTGCAGCCAACTTGTCAGCCAAATGTCATCGTCCCCAAATCTGCTGAATTTCCTCGCAGTCGCTAGACACACTGTGCTCGGACAATCCACATGGCAGTAGCTGCAAAAGGCAATTGTAGGCTCAGATTTTCTTAGCTTATGCCTAAATGAAACCGTGGGTGTGCATGATAAGTGCACAAAGCATATTTGGTCTTGGGAACATTCCCTCATACCCAGTAGATGGTGTAGATAAACCCTTTTGGGGGGGATGGGAGAATCTCTGTGCAGCTTATAAAGCCAAGCTGCACCCTGAATTTGGACCTCAGCAGGACTAAAGAGGCTAGAAACAGATTCTGTGTGCTAGAGTGAACTTTACTTTTGTTTATTTACCAGAGTTTTTAGTTAACAAATATAAGTAAGTTTATTGTGGTTTTACTGCTGAAAGATTTTTTTTTCTTGTAGGGGGATCAAGGACAGAGAGGCCCACTGGGAGAGGCAGGTCCAAAGGGAGAAAGGGTGAGCACAAACAAATTTCAAATCATGTGTGCTTGCAAACATGGAGAGTACTAATTATGCTGTACGTTTATGTACTGCTTCAAGTAACCTAACTAATGCATCTCTGAATACGCATGTGTTGATGATGTTCTTGCATCTGTCATTTCAATGTGTCTATTTTCATATTTAATTATTACTCTTAGGGTCCTCAAGGTACAAGAGGAATAAATGGTCTCCCTGGGCCCAAAGGAGAGTCTGTACGTATATTTCATTTCTTCATTTGCTTTGCATGATGCTAATTTATATAGCCTGGGAGAAATTTCTGCAATAATATGTTTTTTTTCTTTCAAGGGCTTACCAGGAGTTGATGGTCGGGAAGGGATCCCTGGAATGCCTGGAGCAAAGGTAAGATACAGTTGACATACATAAAATTAATATATGCTGCTTCGATAGTGCCCTAGATTTGTAGCAAGCTTTTTATTTGTGCTGCGAACAGTAGTTTTATGCATATTGTTACAGTATTTGAATGAACTTTCCCATTCTCCACTTCCAAAAGTACACCAGCTCTGTGTTCCAGAAATAAAGGTTTTCTTCATGTCTGATTTACATAAACAACAACTTAAAATGTTTTTCAGGGTGAACCAGGAAAACCTGGTGCTCCAGGTGATGCAGGGCTTCAGGGACTGCCAGTAAGTATCCGATGTTCTACCTTGAAAGTGAGATTTGGTTCAAACTAAAGACAGGTCAGATATGGGCCTATTTTCACCCTGACATTAGAGTAAATTGGGTGAAAAAGCTAAGCTAAAGGCCCAGAAAAAGTAAATCCAATGCAATGCAAGGAGAAATTCTGGTATGTATACCCAAAACTGTTTTGTGTGAAAGCCTGAAACTCCTCATGGTAGCGTGGTGAAGAGCCCCGTCTCACATAAGGTTCATGGCCAGCATGAAGTTCTCTTAGAGTTTCTACTTTCTCCTTCCTTGTGGATATTACGATGTGTCTGCACAATGAGAGCTGGTCTCATGCTGTTGACGGGGGCCAAACTGATGCCCACATTTAGCTCGAAGAGCCGATCTGCTTCTCTAACATATCTTAAATGGACAATCTCTTTTTGATATTCTGCTAGCCCAGAACATGTGGAATGCATCATGCTCATGCTTTTTCCTGGTCCAGTGCACCCCCCGTGGTGAGGTTATAGGGAATTAGTGCTTCTTGGAATGCTTTTGCAGGTAATCCTCTCACAGTAACTGATTGTTTTGTGAAAGCTGTGCCGATTATGAAGAGCTGAATAGAAACTTTTTTGCAACAGTATTCTGCAAGAGTAATTGTTGTGAGGCTATTGTGAAGGAGCTACACTAAAAGAGAATTGGAAGTAAATTTGTAATACAAAGCCAGTTCTGTCTGCAAAAAAAGCTGGTAAAAGCATTCTTACTAGGAGCTGTTGCACAGAAGTGAGAAGGGGATAAAATGTATACAAAAAGTATCTGTTGAATTGGTTTAAGCCAGAAAAAGCCACAACTCACTTTAGCATGCTACTTTTGTCTATTTATGAAATAGAATAATACTCTTTATCTGTTACTTTGTAAATGGAAAGAATTCAAGCTTGCTCCATCCTTGGTTAAAAGTGCTTCAAAATACTAAAGAAAAGGACTAGAAAAATCAATTTACTACTTCGACAAGGGAAAGATAATTTTTTACAGCATTTCCAATCCTCTTAACAACAAATAAACACTGTAAAATGTTTTTTTCTTTCAGGGTTTACCAGGCTCTCCAGGTGTGAAAGGCATTCCTGGCCCAAAGGTAAATAATCTGAGTATTTACTTTCTTATAAAACTGTATTTGTGCTTATCAAGTTCTATTCAGTGAAACTTTATTAATTTTCCATTGAGACAGAAATGAAGCTTTGGCTGAAATAATTGAATATATGCTTTCATCAGCTCTAGTCTTATGCTTTTTCATGATTCTTTTACTACAGTATCTGGTTTTGGTGACTCCATGTGTTAAATACACAAAATCTTTTTTATTTTATTTTATTTTTTTAAAAAGCCATTTCCTTTTAAATTTGTGGTACTCATTGTTAGAGCACCTCATTGTTAGAAAGTGACACAGGTACCTCACTAGCATTAGAAGTGAGGGAGCTCTTAGTAAGAATAATATTTATGGCTGTACTAAGCTGATTGAATTACAAAGATTATCATATCATCTCTATTTATGGTACACCAAATTGCAACACAAATTCTGATTAAGTATAAAAAAAAGTATGATTGAAACTTTGGAATATTTCAGACCAAAATGTCTGAGACAGTTTTAAGTAACTCAAAAAGAAAACTAGACTGGGACCTGACTTTCAGTTTAAATTACAATGGTGGAAAATATGGATGATGCTATCCTTTCCTGTGATTAGAGGGCAGCCATCAAGGTTATTTGGTCTTTGTCAGTGTGTACATAACAAAAGAACTGGAATCTAATTTTAGAGAAATTAAATAGAAGAAATTAGGTGGAAGTTAAACTAAAAACAAAAAAGAAGGTAGAAATTAAAAATGAATAAAGAGTGATTTTTTTAAAAAGAGTTTACTGATTTCCTCATTTTTTTATTTTAAAATGAAAAAAAAATTTTAGCTTGGCTGATATTTTTCATCTTCTGTCCAACAGGGTAATAGAGGTCCCCCTGGTGTGCCAGGTTTGATGGGAAATTCTGGTAAACCTGTAAGATCATTCTTCTTCTTTAAAATACCTAGCAAAACAAAAATTTTGCATTGCACAAAGAATCACTTTTCAAATTTGTTGTGTCATTCCTATCCCCAAAACAGGGTGAACAGGGGCCAGAGGGAGAAGCAGGACCAACAGGACCCCGGGGACCACCAGTAAGTATTGAATATATTTCTAACGGAGTGTATTTAATATTGCAGTGTCTCAAGTTGTGGTTGCTGAAACTAACCATGAGATGCAAATATTATTCAGCACAAGTGCTGGTTTTTAAGGAAAATACTAGGTATTCTTTAACCTTTCCTGCACCAGGCAGACATGCATCCAGAAAAATCCAGAGAAACACATGTCCCACAACTACTTTTGGCTTTAGTGATTAATTCTAAAGCTTTGTTTTGCTTCTAGCCTTCATTTTTGAATAGGCTGAGTAAAAGCCCAAACAGAGGGAATGAAGACGGTTTGTGAATAGGCCCCCACAAATAAAAAGCAGGAACCAAACTCCTATTCTTCCACACCAGTAGTTCAACTCCCACCACTTACACTGAAAAACTTAACTGCCTGAGCTATCAATAGATTACTTACTCTTTTCTTGAAATGTTCCAGCCTCTAAAAAGAGGCAAGTGCTGAAACTGTACATTACAAGGTTTTAAACTTTGTACTAAGTACTCAGTAAATGAGTTTTGGGGTAGGACTAATTTGTAGTGCAGGTAATGTGAATAGTGCGGCAGGGTGTAGGGGAAAGGTAGATATGTCTATCCTATTAAAGAGAATGGTTAGAGACTGTTCCTTGGCCATTAGCCGACTAGCATGACATAGTTTGTCTCCATCCTGCTAAAATTCCCTTAGCTCACCTCCATGCCAAAAATGAGGCTGAGTGCACTCAAGGTTCGTATTGGGAGTGGTCCCTTGCCTCTGCTCCTGAAACTGTTCCTGGGCATTGTCTAGGAAAGTGCCAGCTGGCTTGAGCAAAACTATGCTAAACATTTATCATGGATGATGGTGAGATCCTGCTCAGGTCTGTGCCTTGGCCCTTCTTGGTTGGCATTATGAATGTAGCCATAATGATATAGTATAGCAATATACAGTAATATGTACAGTAATGCTATAAATATAGTATTTATCTACACTTAGAAACACTGATGTTTTGATTTCTTTCACTGAAGATTTGCCTCAACACTAAAAAGATTCAGAAGCCTGGAGGAATTGTTGCTGGACGGCTAGTCCACTGCAGGAAATAGATCTAAGTTTTAAGGGAAATGAAATGGGGAAACTAGTGGCATTTTCTAAGGCCCAGTGTTGAAGACAAAGGACAGTTGTTCCTGAGGCATGTTTCGGGTAGCAGAGGGTGAGCTTAGGTACAGTTAGTTTTCTGGTGTGTTAGTTAGTGTTACGGTTAGTTTTAGTGTGGGCCTGGCCTAGTTTAGTTACATGTGGCTGCTCTCACTTGCCTTGGCTGTTAAGGCTTCTCTGGGGATTGAGGAGGTCAGGGATTCAAAGAAAACTTTCATGTACCAACATTCAGTCTGATGACATTCAGTGCTCACAAGGCTCTAGGCTGGATAACCAACTGCTTTTGCAAGTTTTTCTCTTGCCACTGATACTCCAGGGATACTTGCCTGGGATCTTCTGAGCTTTGCTGTCATATGTTGATGCAAGTGATTTACTCATACAGCTATAGGGACACCCTCATACAGGATTTAGGGATATACTCATAAGGATATTACATGGCTCAGGAATACCTTCTCTCTTACTCTGAGAATTAACTCTTCTGAGTCTTTAAACATACAGCAACAGTCAGCCAAGAAATAGATTTAGTTTTTTTCTATTTTCTTCTGTGGTTTGCATTATCTTATTACATTGACATTATATTATGTGCTAAATGCATCATATCATGAGATCACATTTATTTTAGACTGAATCTTTGAACAACTACTGCCTACACAGCTTCCTACAAATAAGATAAAATAGGTAATGTGAGCATATATTCATTAGGGTAGAATACAGTATCTTCAGTCTCCCATATCCCTGACTCACAATCACCTGTTTGTGTTTATAAGTGCTTTATGTAGTGGAGTACATTTTCACAGCCCTGTGCTTCTTCAGTTGATACTTTGTATGCTTGTAATCAGTTATAAGTGGATTAGATCAAAGTAATTGCCCACTCTGATACTGCAAGATAATCTGCTAAACTATGCTTTTCATCCTCTAAATATGAACATGAATTTACAAAATCAGCAGTCCATAGAAACAGAAGTTGACATGCCAGGTTAATTGTGAACAACCTTGTAGTCAGACATAAACACTTAATGCAGATTAAATACAATCATTTTTCTATTTGCCACTCTAGATGCCAGCAAGACATCTGGATATCTTATTTTTATTTTCTTTGTCAAAGGCTTGCTGCGCATATTAGAAAAATCGGCCGTTACAAAGTGCACTGATTTTCCTTTTCATTACAAGTGCAAGGAAAACATTAAACATTAGAGCAAAAACAGAGAAGGGAATAGTTTTCAGAGAATACAAAATGGAGAAAGAAAATTTGTTATTGATAACAAAGTAAGCTTGCATATAGAACATCAAATAGCAATTTTCCATTCATCTGTAGTTCCCTTAAAGTAACAAAGAGTTGTGAATAATAACCATGTTTAGCTTCCTTCTGCTTAAGACTATAGACAATGTGTGGCTGGAACGTCTTTCTGTTTTCCCTTTGTCAACGAAGGAAGGACATCATTACTTTTTCACAGAAAACTAGGAAGATCAGGATTTTATGCCCAGGGAGGGAAAAAGGCTGGATAATTGAACCTCTGTGAGCTTTGGTCAAAATTGAGTTTGTATTTATTTTCAGGACAGAATAAAGAACACTTTCTCTTCTTTCTCTTCTGCAGCATGCATATGTAGTAGGTGTATTGTAGTAGTATTGTTACTAAGCAGCTGGTCAAAATTTCGGCCTTCCGCAAGTCTGTAGATGTTCACAGTTTCTCAGGGGAGATACTAAATCATTGAAATCAAGATAGCTTGGTCTAATAAAAAGTGGACAAAATAAACTTGTGTACTGGGAGAATCTTACCTTACTACTGACAACTGTCCATAGAAGAAAAATACATTCAAAAATACAGTTTTACGCTACCGTTACTTTTCCTTAGAAAACTTAAATTGGCATCAGGGGGTAGAGGGGAAAGAGTTTCCTTTTTCTTTCTTTAGTTAAATATTCATCTATTTAATTCAACAGAAAAACAACTGAAATAGCATGGAAATTTTGTCTTTCATTTTCAAATCAAATATATTTTCCATTCCTCTTTAATTGTTTTGTCAGGTAACCTTATGTTTGATTTGTGTTATGCTAGTCGATCCAAATAATTACCAAACTCATTTGTGATTTAATCCTTTTTAAACCAGTCATCATGGCAGGTGGCCCAAAGGAAGCAATTTTTAAACATCAAAGTGTCAGTCCCAATCTGTGGAATTAACTGTGCTCCTTAATCGTTTAAGTATTTTTTTCATATTTATTTGCGTTTAGCAAAATTGAATTTATCATGGTGTATTTGCAGAAAATACTCCTCTCTCATCCCTCTTGTTTTTTTTTCATCATTTGTTTCTCTTCTTAAAGGACACTTACTATAGTTCTGAAGTGAAAAAATAGCTTGGCTCATTTAAAGGTACTTGAACTAATGTTCAGTACTTGCCTGGTAAATTCGGTAAACTCTTCTGATATATATGCAGACCAGCATACATACGTTGATGTTAAAATATTTACGATGTGATACATCGTAACATTCCTAACATTAGCACTTGAGAGTTTCAATAGCTGCCTACATTAGCCTTGATACCCTAGCTCTGTATGTCGTCACTGGAAAGAGACTTCTCAGGGCAAATTATTTACCCTGAATTAGAGGTCTGGGTTATTTGGGCTGAATTGCTCTCTGGAGGTGCCTTTGTCTCTCTGTTCATTATAAAGAGGGAGCCTAGAGAGTAGCTTAGATTTGATACTAAACTGTCAGATAACCTGAAGTTAGGTAAGACTCCTGTTTTCAGCATCTTAGAAGTATTTTCAGCTAATTCATTTTCTGAGCCTTTAAAGATATTTTGCTTTGTCTTATCTACATTATTATTATCTAGTCTTATTATCTACATTATTATTATCTACTCTAATCTACTCAATAATTATCATATAACTATAATCTAGTTTTTCTATCATATTTTTTAACATGACTCAAACTGAAATAACGGGTCATTTTCCACAGTTACTTATTGGTATAGTGGCAGGATGAACAGTCTTTGCTTCAGCTTATATTACATGCTTAGGTATTAGTGCGCATGTTTTGTACATATAATTTCTGAGCTGTTTCAAAAGTCGTGAGTCATGGCTACCTTTAAGATATAGCTAAAGGGATTACCATTGCGCAAAGTCTATAACAGACTCAGAAGAACAATCGGGATTTCCATCCTGCCAGATTTGCTTTATAATCAGTAAACCTAGGCCTCTGGATGGATGTGACTAAACTTTCTCACCTTACGAAATTCTGCAGGATGGTTCATATGGGTGAAAGCTTCCTCTTCTCTAATTCACAGACTACACATCCCAATCAAACCTGATTTAGTTTCTCCAAGCCTCTCCAGTCCTCACACTATCCACCCCTGTCTTCCCAAACCAGGTCACCAGACTCCTGTCTGCTACCTCACTCATTCTTTACTGCTCCACTTCCAATGGCAGCTTCCTTCTCATTTTGGACAACCTTTGGCTTCAGCAGATATCCTGATGTTGGCTTTTTCTAAACATTATGTTTGTTTGCAGCTAGTAGCCTGGGTAAAAAAATGCACACCCCATGGGGTTAGGGTGGTAAGGCTCTTCCAGACTTCAGTTAGCAGTATAGATTTCACCAGTATGGAAAGGCCTTTGTATACATGCTTGGCTGCAGTATCACCCTTGAAGACAATTACAGCTGTTGGGCTGGTTCCTGTGGCCAAAGCAGGACACAATTACAAGGAAGGTACATGGCTAGCTACACCTATCTCTTCCCAGTGTCCTGAGCAGTATAATTTGATCATTATTCTGAGACAGATGTTTTTAAAATCTCAGAGAAAGGTTGCTGTGCATTTCTTCCTCTGGAAAATAGTAGCTTGCATTTTTGGATGCTTTTTAGTGCTGTACTGAGAGTCAAAGTAAAAGCCGTGCAGATGCTAACATGGTTAAATCCTTGAAGTTAAATTAATATTTCCTCCTCTGAGACTTTGGATGAAAAAAATTATAAGTTAAAGGCTCACAAGCATATCATAGATGAATGGGACATGTTCTGCAGAAGTCTATGGAATAATCAGTTTATAAAAAAATGCATTCCAAAATGTACCTTGTTTATTCATATTTTCTGTATAGATTTCTTTCCTTATAGCAGTGCTATTGAATATACTAAAAATCAATATTATCTATTGTAAAAATAAAATTCATAGTAAAGGAGAAATTGTTAAACTATACACTATAAATTACTAGCAAGAGTTTCTAATTTGTGTTTAGATCATCTGGGCAATTTAGTGAAATGCAAATTTTCTGGGCAGTATTCTTGTTCTTACAACTTTTCCATTAATAGTAGCATAGTAGCATCCTTAGCAGGATCAAGAGGTCAACAGGAGATCAATAAACCAGTGAAAGTGTGAACCTGAGAGTACGTTCTGTAACTGCTTGAGTGAATTCTGCAGAAGAATCAAGTCCTTCAAAATTTTGAGGGATATGAAAATCATTCCAGAGAATGAAAGGAAGCTTTAGTGTACATTTTGTAATGTTCCCTGACATATGTGATGTTCAGAGGCTAAATACAGAGCTAACAGAAACATGAGAGACACGAAATCTTCCTTTATGTGTATAGAATGGTCCAGCAATCCTACCTTGGAATGAAAAGAAGGTAGATTTTGTCCTAACCATGGTCTGGCACCGTAGCCGTGGTAGGGCTACATCCTGGTATTGTTCAGTGCTGCGATGCTGGACACCCTATTGTTTTAAAATTGTGCCTTGCCTTCATTTGAGAGAATGACCCTGTCCTCACCAGTTTGCACAGGGTAAGTATTAGTAAACTTAACAGAAAACAATTATCTATACTGTCAAACTGTTGGAGCACTCCTGCGCATGCTTTTGGCCCACATGATTTGTCATTCTCTCAAACAATCTCTAGGCCAGGCCTTAGAGTGCTTAAGGGGCCATTTGCCATAAGAGACTGCGTGCTGCCTCCCTCCATTGTAGGCAAGGATAGTTTACCAGTTTGGGGTGCAAGCCAGGCTGTCCCAGTTGGTATGTTAGAGTTCCTAATCTAGAATAGCCAGTTTCCCTCTCCAGACCTTTCTCTGCTAGGAAAAGTAGAAGCGCATGAAACATACAGGTCACAGTATTTATTTCTGTTAAAATCTGTGCAATGTTGCAATTGATTTTGGAGTGGGCCTGCAAGTATGGATTATGTTACACATATGGCTGCTGTATAAGGTAGGTAGGCTGAGGGCATGGCTGTACTGCCTTTTGTTCTGATCATGGCCTGCTAGTGACTTAGACCATAGAGGCGGATTTCATCTGACCAAACACAGACATCAACAGTTGAACCAGTTATCATAGGGACCCTTTTATAGTCTATGGGAAAAAGTAGATGCTTCTAGGTCCCGGTTCATCTGAGCCATTTTGAATGTCTATGTTAGGACATTTCAAGATGCCTTTTTTGCTTCTTCGTTCCATATGGAGTGAACCTGGGGTAACTAGCTCAATGTGAATCTTATCCCAGGGCCATTTCGCTCAGGTATAACTTCATGGAAGCTGTACAGTCTTTTAAGTTATAGGTTGATGGCTGATGGGCTGATGGGATTTTTGATTGTTCTTTGGGATATGCTTCCCTTCTTATTCCTTAAAGTACAATTCCTGCAGATCTTGCGGTGATGGCCCTTAATTTGAAGTAATCTGTCCTTACAGGTACAATGTCCGTGTTTATAGGAAGTAGTGTCCTTCTGTGTTCTAGTCTTCCATATACTAGCCTCCTTTTTACCACATTAGAAAAGTGCTGTTGTTTGAAAAAGTGCCTATAATGCAAATTTAACAAAAGATATTTTGTATTTTAAGTAATATTAAAGGTTTTACCGCTTTCTGTACTACCAGTAGAACCTCTGATGCACTTAAGATGTTTACTATATGAGTTTAACTCTATCAAAGGAACACTGTTTTGCTTAATAGCTGTATAGCATTCAGACAAGAACTTTATGCCATATACAGAGAGAATTGTTTTTTTATACTGATTGTAATTTTAATTCTTTTGTTTCCTGCATCAGAATTTAGTAACGTTCCAGGTCAGAGAGGTAGTACAGAATTATGTGGTTAAATAATAGATTTACAAAAGGTTAATGCATCTTCTGGGTCATAAGATGAAGAAATGGTTTTTTTTCTTTGTTTTTATTTAAAAAACTTTCAGAAGTTAGGCAAAAGTTCTTTAAAAGGATAGTGATTTTAACATCAGAGGATATTTGAGGGGAAATGAATGGAAAAGACTGTTTATATTTAATTCTCTGATCTCTCCAGGATACCTAATTATTTCTTGAATTCTGGAGTTCAGTATTCCTAAGCTGCGTGAGAAGTCATCAGTACATTTATGAGCTGGTGTAAAATTCATTTTAAGTCTGCCATCTCCTTTTATGGTTCAATAAGTCACAATATCTTGCCTATTTTGAAGAAAATACTATATTTTAAATTCTCCACTGTATACAGTACTGGAATGTTTAGGATCTGCATTTATCCAAAATTTTCTAAGCTATATAAAACAGGTTATCCACTTGCATACCTAATAACTCTGATTCTTGATATTTTATAATCTTAAATGCTACACCATCATTTTATAACAAGTACCACTTATTTATTTACACAGTAACAAAAGTATCTTAAGTGAAACTTAGGCTTGTGCTGCAACAGTCTGTATCTGTACACATGAAGGTGAGAGTAAATGTACAAAGCTTTTTGAGCTACTCTTAAAAGTCTGGTCGTGAGAGACAAAACCCTTTCGAAACAGGTATGTTAGTTCTAAAATTGTTTACAACCTTTGAAAATTACCCAAAATGTCAGATTTACCCAAAGTGTATAATCAAATGGCTCCATGTCAAAAGACATGGAGTTATAACACTGATGACAATATAAAGTGAAAATCCAGTTAAGAGCATGTTTATGCTTATTACTACTATGCATGGGAATTAAAAGGTTCCCCTCCCCTATAATAGCCTCTCTCTATATATTACCTAAATGAGTTTAAGCAGGACTTTTGCATGCAGTTTTCAAATTTGCCCATTGCATATGTGGGATCATGGGCTTTTAAGTACTTTAACGATAACGTTTAAAGGCCAACAGTAAAAGTTTACTCTCACTGGACTTTTTTGTTCTTGAGTAGGGAGCTTGTAAATTGTACTTAATTGTAGTCATGGGGGAGTCTATTGGTGAAACTAAGCATAAGCCTAAAGCTAAGCATATGCTTCAGAGTAGTCTTAAGGAAATAAGTGCCTTTCTGACAAATAGCTCTCAGGAGCAGTTCCATGAAGGGAACTCTCTTGTGAATAATCACTCATCAGAATGAATAAGTTTAGTCATTTAATGCTATTTGAACATTGTGTGTCATTATTACCTAGAAATATTTACATTTCTTAGGAATTTTCAGTGTTGTTAATGTACATGCATTTTTGCACTAATAAACAGACGTCACTAAACATTAAGAAAAAATTCAAGCTTTATATTCAGTTCACAAGAAGTATTTCAGGAAGTAACAATGTCCTTCTATTTCCTATAAGGGTAGCAGAGGGGAGCCAGGTCCTGTGGGTCCTCCAGGTCTGCCAGGGAAAC
The DNA here is from genome assembly GCF_036370855.1 of Dromaius novaehollandiae. Taxonomy (NCBI): domain Eukaryota; kingdom Metazoa; phylum Chordata; class Aves; order Casuariiformes; family Dromaiidae; genus Dromaius; species Dromaius novaehollandiae. The sequence continues at coordinate 32,882,648 of NC_088100.1, read as the reverse complement.
GGGTAAGCAGTTTATTTACATACTTAGTGCTTTAGTTTACTTTCCAGGAGCTACAGTACCATTTGGAACTATACTTACCTATTCATCTATGTAGAGAACTGAAAATAATGCTGAAATGAGTGCCTGTTGAGTTTCTTTTTTTAGTCCTTTGTGACTGTGCTAATATTAGCAAGTGTTGTTTTAAAGTATATGGAGATGTGTGAGAGTTTTTTCTTCTGTTTCAAAAAATAAAAAAAAGTTCCTGTGATATGTGAGGCAAAGACTGTACATTCCTGTGTGGGCTGTGCGTACTCAGGGAACAGGAGCCATGAAAGACGGGCTTTCTGCTAACAGCTACATGGAACTAATGAATGGGCCAGAACATGAATGCCACCTTTTACTACTGCTCAAGCAGTATTTACACAGTAATAGTCAGAAACATAGCTGGGGAGGTCTTGGCTGAAAGAGCCTGCTGTTACAGAGGAATGCACAAATCACAGAGTGCAAGACCTGAGGAAGTTCTTTTAAGAGAAGCAGACTGTAGTCAAAGGACTGGAGGGTGGAAAGCCCAGTAAGCAGTTTCTTTTGTTTTTGTCAGCAATAAAATCATCATACGATGCTGGTTAAAAGGACGCATTTTGGATCAGTTCAATTTTCATCATAAAATATATTTTCTTCAAGTTAGAATTGTTTTAGGAATAAAATTTTGATGCTCAGTTTTCATTCTAAAACAGAGTGGGGAAGTTTACATGCTCAATTTGTTTTCACAGGGTCCCCAGGGTGATATTGGACTTCCCGGACTGCCAGGTCCTCCAGGTTTGCCTGGTGGTAAGGGTGACCGGGTAAGAAATACATTCATATACATAATCTGCAGTATGATGGCAGCAGTAAATACAGTGTTTTTTAGCATTGTTTGCAGTTTTTACAAGAATTAATGTCTGGTAATTTCTAGTTTTGTGTGCAGATCTGTTAACTGCTTGAAAGTAGCACTCTATGTGCCCATTAACTACTTATAGCTCATACAAATATACAAGATACAACTTGACAATGTTACTTAAGAGACTGAAATAAGATTACTGGTGTCAATATTTCCATTTTTTTTTGGAGTCTGAATCATTTAGGGGCTTAAATCACATTGAAAATCATTGCGCAAAGCATATCTGAAATTGTAAATCAGACTCTGGTCACTAAAGAAGTTTTGAAATCTACCATAGATGCAACGCCTTTAGCATACTTCTTAACATACCTGCTATGGAAATGCACTAACAAATGCAACTGTTGAGACACTTTTGCATATGTGCACTATTACAGCCTATAGGAACTCTCTCTAGTATTTTGTTAGGAATGAAGAACCTGGCCCTGTGGACCTCACATACTGGCAGAGGATTTCCTGCTGTGCTGAATAAATGTCAGTGAGACTATATATGAAAATAAAAATGCTCTTTACCTTCTCTTGCTCATAGGAAATTACAGAGGATGGAATTCCTCTCATCAAACTTCAGACTTCTTTGTAATATGGATGGACAGTTTCACGTTGTGCTTAATCATACATACTTTAGGCATCTACTTCAGGATAAAATGAATTGCACTTTTGAAATGCTTCTTTCTCCTTGCTGACACTGAAGGAATAATGTGATTATTAGTCAGATATATGTCTTTATCTGGACAGAGAAATCCTGCCCCTGATATGTTCCAGATATACACTGTAAGGTGGCTAGATAGGGTTTGTGGTTGCTTTTGGCAGTTTTTTTAAGCCACTCGGATACATTTATAAAGAAAAATAAAGGTTCTAGGGCAGACAACTGAGTATCATTCCTCCCAGTCTTTATTATCCTTGAAGCATTTCTGCATTTGCATTTTAAATTTCTTTTAATGCAACTCCCTTAAAGTTCACAAAGCTATGCTGGCAATTACCTCAACCTACCATTGCTTTTTATCTTTCCTGTTTTGAGATAGATCCACTGGATCCACTCATATCCCTTGGTTCATTTTTTTCCTTCAGTCCCATAGAAGCTGGAGTGGATTTTCTAGAGCAAGCTTAAGATGGCTGCAGGTTTGCCAGTAGCACCAATCTGCAGCATGCACTCCAAGTCACAGGCCTAGAGAGCAGGCATCCTGTGCCACACCATCCTTTCTCCACTCTGGACAGCTTGCAACTGCATCTGGCCTTGCATAAAAGCCCTGTCTTATACTGAGTCAAACATCCTTGTCAAGATTTAGAAATAACTATCTCTGGAATCTGTTAACCCTAGTCTTTGGGTCAAATGCTGGTGTCATTCCAGACTGATGTAACCTTTCTTCCTTTCCTGATTTCAAAATTTTATGGTTACCTATACAGAGATCATATAAAGCTCTGTTGTGAATCCTAAATATGCATGTGAAAAGTTGGTGTAAAGAGCAACTGAAAGCCTGGCAGAATTCACAACAAAACACATTTCAGTAGTTGTGCTTGATCCAGAAGCTGTTAGATATTAGGTACTGTCTGCTGGCACCTGATACATTATCACACAAATAGAAATACAAAGCACACCTGTAACAATATATCATGCTCCAGTGAAGCGCATGGAGTGGATATGCAGGTATATTATGGAGAATGGCCAATCCTCAGCGTTTGTGGCTTATGCTGTTTCTGATTCACATAATTTGGACTGGTTTCAGAAGTCTGGTTCTGTCTTTGCTAGTAAATTAAACAGTGCCTGGCCAAAGCCCAGGCCTTGGCACTGGAACATGATTGTTTATATTGTTAAATAGTGCAGCTTCTGGTACAGTTTTTGGCTCATGCCAACTAGCACTTTCCTGAACAATTTTTGGGCGTGGTTTGGGAGGAATTTTTACAAATAAAGCAGTATGTCATAAAGTATTTTAATTTTTGAAATCTCATCTTACTCTCTCTCTTGAAATTTTGGGAACAGATGTGGAATACAATTAGATTGTTTCAGCTGTGATTTTTATATTTGCTGATACAAATATTACAGATTAATTTCCACAAAAGCAAAAACATCTCCCATTTCAACCTTATCTTTTGGCAATTCTGTTGCTCAACAGAAGAGTAAATGGGTAACCGCCCAGCCCAAAATGTTATGTTAGGTTGAAAATCAATGCCTTTTTGTGTGAGTAATAGGAAAACTTTAATAAAGCAAGGTTTTGGGAGCACTTCAAACAAAACAGTTTTTGTGCTCTTTGACAAAGTCTGAATATTACATAGGTCTGTGATTTCCATCACTTAGCTTTGCAGAAAATTTGGTATTGGCTTTCTGTTCTCAGCAACATGAGAACAAATCTGAATTCATGAAATGCAGATGTTGCACCAGTTTCTATGCCTTACATGAATTGAAGGGATCTCTGAAACTGGAGTGAAAATACTGCATCACAATCTGCTTTAGAAAAGCTTTTTAATGTGCGATTACAGTTCTTTTGGAATATACACATTTGAATGTGTACCGACTGCAGAGAACATTTAAGGATGGTGTGATTCCTTTTCTAACAAAGCACAAGTACTAAAATTGTCTGAAATGATACGCTGTTCTACAAATGAAGTATTTTTGTTATAGAAAAAAATTACAGGTGTTTGAAATTAATCAGGTCATTAATTTCCTCCACTTTGATTCCTGCCTGTCAACGCAAGTATGTTTTAACATTATAACAGGACTCTAAGATCAAAGATGGAAAATGGAAATATCAACTTTAGGATACAGAGCATTTGGCTTTCACTGAAATGATGAAAATTCTAGAGACAGTGCTGCTAAAAAACAGGGCTAGAAAAAGTGATATACTTACTGGATTTTTATTTGTAACTTCTAACCAGTTTGCAGAGCAGAGCTGTAGCAACTGCAAGAGCATTTGCCCTTGTAAATGGGAGAGATACTAGTGCTTGAAAGGCAGAATCTGGACCATGTGGTGTGGCAGTGTATTCTATGTTCCATGCTATTACTTCACTTCAGTCTGTCACTGTAATTATCTATTAAGATTAATGTGCTTTCATTGTGTTTCTTATAAATATGCAGTTTTAAAGGTCTCTTTCATCATTGCTAGATGATAGGGAGGATTGGACATAACTTAGTATGTTTTCAAAGCTGCTTAACCTTTTTTTCTTTCTGCCTCACAGTTTCTACTAACAAAGTGGCATGAAAAGTTTTGTTACAGAGATTCTTTAGTGTTTTCGCTTGTGCTTCAGTCCTGAAATCATAATTGTTATCTTTCCCAGTAGGTATTACTGGTGACCAAATGAGATATATCTGAATTTTTCATGCTAAATGAGGAGGAAAAATTTGTTCTGATTTGTGCTTGCACGAAAAAGCTCCTACTTGTGTTACTCTTGATATAATGTACAATTCAAAATTGCCAGTTACAAGTATGTACAATAACAGAAATTAACAAATGTCAGAAAGAGGAAAAGATTGCTCTGAACAGAACATGCTTGGTTTAAAATTACATCTTAGCTCTACTGTATGGAGTAGAGGAAAACTATTTAAATTTCTGCAGTTTCAAATTCTAAAATGTTTTATTTTTATCTTTTGCCTTTAGGGCTCAGTTGGTGAACCAGGACCAAAGGGTGAACAAGTAAGTCTTGTTACAGATCTGGTTACTTTCAAGTCACACTACCAAGTACTGCCATATATTACATCCACTAAATCTGAAGGCTGACAGTCTTGTTTTGATATAGGGTGCACCTGGACCAGAAGGAGATGGAGGAGAAAAGGGTGACTTGGTAAGGCATTATTTTCTCTTCACCTGTTTTAATTTGTTGTTGTTGTAGATTAAAACTTTAAAATATTGTTGTAACTCTTCAAACGTGTTTTGATCATTGAAAGTCACATTTCAGTTTTATGTTTAGTGTCATTGCCTTAAAGTATAAGATACTAACTGGACATATTGCAGACCTTAACAGTTTTGTTGGCCTAGTCACATCATTCCTGCTGTTTTGAAAACACTCTGAAATATGCATACTCTTTTATGCATGTAATACAGTATAAGCTGCTTGGATATATATATACAGAACTCTTGATACTTGAGGCAGTGAGGATGAGGAGAAATTTTAATTTGGGTAAAGCAGGAACATAGATAATAAGAACCATTTATAACTCAGACTTTATGTAAATATAGTCTGTTGCCTTTACCTTTGGAACTATGTCTGGCTGTTAGGGAAAAGGGACTGGAGAGAGGCTGTTATGCTGTGCTATAGCTGGAGAAGGCATACCTGCTGCATGGCCTCCTGGAGTACAGCATGTTTTGAATTTGCATTGGTAATGCCTGGGTCATGTGCCTGGGGAGTAAAGAGGATTTGCCTTCCTACACAACAGCAGTACTAGTCCAGTGGCTCCTACGGGCCCCATTCAGCAATGACCAAATTTGATCTTTCAAGAAAGTAAACTGCTATCCACTAAAAAAAAGTAGTATACTGACAGGGTGTATGCTGGAAAGGAGCACTTTTTTACTACACTCTGAAATTTAAAAACATTTTGAAGTTAAGTAACAGTCATAGTGAACTAGATGTCCAGTAATGTAGCTCTACTACCAGTGAGTGGGACTCCTGTGAAACAACACTGTATGAGTTGTCTAAGTGTGCTGCCAATTAGTCTGTTTTTAAACTGATGACAGTTGTTTTTATTTCACTTATGACTTATTCAGTAATAGAAGAAGTGGCCTTTCTGGCCCCTAGAAACCCATTATTTCACCAGTGACAGTTAGGAACTAGAGGAATATAATTTTCTGATATCTCTCCAAGGGCACCACGATGACACTGAAGGAAATGAATTAATCTGTTTCATAGTGATTACAAGATTTTGTATCAAAGTATTTTTGTTTTTCAAATTCAAAATGAAAACTTCTGAATAGCAGGACTGCTATGCTCAGTCAAGCGACAGAGGGATCTTGGGGTTGCCAGGAGCTGGGCTGCTGGGGACAGGAACTTCTAGGGGCTTGGCTGCCCCGCAGGACTTTGGGTGGAGACTTGCTTGGTTTCTGGTGCAGTTTTGTCAGGGCTCACACAACGTGGTGAAATACGGTGATTCTGATAACCTGAAAAATTCTGATTAAATAATGCTCTATCTAAATTTTCCAAACAATCTCCTAAGGTTGTCCTGTGCTGTGACTGGTCTAAGAGGGTAGATCCACATGTCTAACTCTAAGATAAGCAGTATGAAAATGGTTATAATAAAAATATTTTCTTATTTCTGCATTAAATACATTTTTTTGAGAAACGAATCTTAAAAAAAAAATATGAAATCTAAGTTTTATTTACAAATGAATTGTAATTCATTTGAGGTGTGATTTTGCATACATCAGCAAGTGCCTTGGGTGCTAAGTATGTAAATTTTTAATACTGAAAAAAATCATGTTACGTTTACTGCATATATAATGAATATGGTAATTGATACTCTCTTTTGAAACAGTTTGTCTTATTTTTGTTTAGGGTGACATGGGATTACCAGGTGCAAAGGGATCTGTAAGTACAATGAATTGCAATGTTCCAGAAATACTGAAGTCTAGTAGATCAGATACAGATGGTTTTTTGGCTTAAGAAACAGAATACAAGTAACGAGGTCTTTGCAAACCACAGTTAAATGAGTTCCCACCACATTTCTTCTTTTTAATTTCTGAATACATCCAATATTAAAATGAATTCATTTTTGAAAGGAATTCACATCCTGAATTTTAAGTTTCATAAAAGAGAAGCAGCATTTAACAGCAGTTTTCTGGCCACCTCATTTTTCAGGAAATGAATGGCCTCTTTGTGCTGTAGGGGTGTTGTATAGAAGGAGTCCCAGTGCAATGGCTGTGTTCAGCCTGTAATCTTTATGCTGTGAAAAAGCTGGCAACAGGCCTGTGATGGCTCTGAAAGCAGAAGTGTTTCTGGCCCAGATTCCTTTTTTTGAAAATAACAAAATGATGTCTTTGATGAGGAAGGTGAGCAAAAGCTTGCATGCCACACAAGAAAAAGTTTGAGAACTGAACACACTCTTTTATTTCTGGATCACTGATGAGTGCGATTGTTGCAGCAGCTGACAGACTGGTCTATAGTGTGAACAGATCAACAGTTCTGCCTACAGGGAACGGAGCTTGACTATAACAGGAGGCGTTACGTTTGTGTTCTCTGTGGCCAGTGTGACTTTGAGGCTAAACACATGCAAGCTAGAGAGTGTTTACTGCTGATCAGGATCTTAAGGGAAGGACATGGAGATGGGAGAGATGTAGTAGAGGAGAAATCTGTAGTACCCCCCCCCCCCCCGATTCTTAAAATCTTTTGCTTCTCTTGTTGAGATCTTAGAGTGCTTGTCCTAGTGAGTACACACACGAGGAAGAGTGATTCACCAAGGAACCTGATAACTCGCCAAACTGGGAAAGAAAGAAATGATGACTTCGTCGTTGTTTAGTCCATGAAGGGAGCACTGCTCTCATATTAATACATCTGTTAAAGCATGTTCTTAGGGTTTCCTTCTGACAGGGGCAGCAAGTAGCTGCCTGAGATGCAGCATAGCTGGAACTAATGTGGCTCCATCTTGTGGGCTTAACCGATATCACAGTTGGGTAATTTGCCACATTTAGGAGCATCTCTTTCAGTTGAATGTTATCTTTTTCCCCAGTAGACTGGGGAAGCTGTAAGTGTGTAGTGAGTTTTTTTTTGTCTTGTCTTTTTTTTTTTTTTTTTTTTCTGTTAGCACTACTATTAATCACTACAGTGACTTGTATTGAAAGTAGCTCAGAGGCCTAGATTGGCATAGGTCTCATTGTGCTTCTAGTTAATCACATCCTTAGAGTTTTTGTTTTTAGCAGGTCAAAAGACATGTGACCATTCTTAATTTTTTATTTACACAACAAGATGCTTTTAATGGGGGGATTTTTATGATTATGATTTTTCAGTTTAAATGCATAACCTTGATTTTAGCTTTAGATTTCTGCAGTAGGACTCTTAATTTCTGTTGTATTGGGAACGAGGCATGTCTAAAGCATGAGAAATGCCTTAATCTCTGAAGACAAAGTCATTCTGGAACTTCTGAACTGTCCACCCCTTCAAAGGAAATTGCCTATATGTGTATGTGCATGTGGCTCCTCTGAGATTTATGCTCTCCTCAGGCTTTGATTTTATGGAATGTAACAAAGGGAGAGGAAGCTGATCATTCTGAGCTTGGCTGCTTCATTCATAGCATTTACTGCTGCAGAGGCTCTTCCTTGGAGTCTCAGGGCAGCGGGGAAGTAAAGCTCTTTGCTGTTCCTGTGGGAACCTGGGACTGTTTATGATCACATTTCTTTGCACTTACAGTGCTTTTGTCACATGACAGCTACCAAAGAATACCATTGGCCAAAGGAGTCAGAGGACTACTGACTTGTCTTTGCACATTGTGCCCCAAAACTACAAAAGAGGAATTGGAAAGTATAAATTTAAATTATGGAATATTGCTCCTGCTGAAGTTGAAAGAAATTCTGCTCATTACTGCAGAGTCCGGAAATTCACACCCTGAATTTCCATTTCCCTGTGCAGTTTCTCTGGGCACAGATGAACTCTATTGTCAGAAGAAGAATAGGTATTCTAGTCATTGCAATAAGTATCTTCTGGATTTTATTCCCCTTCTTCTCTCGCTTTGATACTTTTGTAGATGAAAGTGCCTTTATTTAACAAAAAAGGATCATGCTGTAAGCAATGGAATGTGAAAAAGGTGTCCACTTTTCAAAGTAAGCAATAGGAAAAGACATGCATGCACCACACAGAGCACTACAATGAAAGCAGAAATACATGGCTTGCTTTGCAGATGTGCAGTCTTTTGAAATTCCTCCCTCTTACTGTCAGGTTGGTAATCCTGGAGAGCCTGGTTCCCGGGGGCCTGAGGGGAGTCGGGGACTGCCTGGCATGGAAGGACCACGAGGTTCACCTGGACCGCGAGGCTTGCAGGGTGAACAAGGTGCTCCAGGTCTGCCTGGCAGCCAAGGTCCAGCTGTAAGTACTGTTTTCATGTAATAGGTATCTTCTGAACTCTTAGCTGTCACTTGCACCATTCCTTTTGTAGGAACATGAGCCACACACACACACATGCACACGCGTGCATGCATGTGAAACGCAAATGACACAGTAGAGTTTGAAATACATGGTACCTTGCACCAGGCACATCTCTACACCAGCAAAATCTTCGGATTGTAGATAGGTAGGACTTTTGGTCCTCCGCTTTCAGTTCAGTTCGGTTTTATTTTCTTATGCCACCTGCACTACTGTAGGGTGTACGTACCATGTTTGATATGTGGGTGTTTCACACACACATACTATCTACCTTGCTAGTCAAATTGACTTCAGTTGCAATAGCTGTGTTTGCATGGACTTGAACAGCTTTCTTTGACCAGCATTTACAGTAATATTGTTTTTTAAAATTATTATTATTTTTTAATCCTAGGGAAAAGGACCAACTGATCAGCACATTAAGCAGGTTTGCATGAGAGTCATGCAAGGTAAATAAGCTAAGAAGTATTTAAATTTTCTTGTGCACTTAAATCAGAGTACTCTAATGCTGTGGAAGTGACCAACATTTTCCCACTCTTATCCAGAATGAATATCATGCCCTCAGCAGGGGGACCTGGTAGATGGTCCTTCCACAGGCTAGTGTAAATACTACCTATCTGAGAAATTAGTTTCCTACTTATATACCCTTTGCAACTCATTGAACCACCTGTTGATTCCACACTATTAATACAATAACCAGGCTATAGCCTGGAGTGCTTTTAAGGAGTGCATAAATTTTATATCCCAAACATTTGCTATGTTTAAATACATAAAACTGTATAGCTTCATCAAAAGCTTGTTTTGCCATTTGTACTCATTCACTATTAGATTACAGCAAAAAAATAATGTGCAAAATGTAGATAATACTCTCTGTAGATAATAACATAAAATGAAAACAACAGGCAGATGTTCAAAACCCTAATTGTATTTGGTCACAGAAATGCCAAGCTTTTCTATTACAGTTGAGTGCATGGGATTTACTGAGTTTACAAATTTATGCTGTCCTGTAAGTGCAAAAGAGATTTTTCAATACTTGCTATTGTAGATGCCCTTTGGGATATTATGCCTTTGTAATGTTAAGAGTTTAGCAGAATAAACTTGCTGCTCATGATTTAATTTAAAAATTTTCAGTACATGTCACTGTTCCTGATACTGCCCAACATGGTATTTGATTTTTTAACTTCAGACTGGGCTGTTCTGGCAGAAGATTTTCATCTGTCAACAGAAAAAAAATGACCCATTAAAACAATCTTTTAAAGTGGTCTCTTGAAAAGCACAGTAATATTGAGGAGGATTGCAGAGAAATCAGATATGGTACTTGAGTTTACTCACCAGCATCAGAATTAGCAGTGAATATAAGGATATGGGAGAAATGTAGACTGTCTTCACTGCATCCCTCTAGAGAGCCCTAGAGTTGTTCATGTATTCATACTAAAAAAAAAAAAATCCAAGCCAGTACCCTTAAGCTGGTCAGCTGGAAGACAGCCTTAGCTGAAGTTCAACTCCTTAGCAGACTCTGGGCACAGATTTGCTTGGCTGTTGCTAGGATCCCTCAGCTGTCTGCCAGCACAGCTTCTGCTTGTCTTATTTGCGATTCTGTGCTCCTCCTTGTCTTAGTATTTCTTAGCTGAGGACACAACTTAAAATATCAGTTCTTTCCAGGTCACACAGACCTTTTAGTAAATGTCATATGAAACTGTGTGTGGCTCTGGAGAAAGTTATTTCTAAGGCATGCTGGGAAGAAGGACCCTCTATTCCAAGGAATGACAAGCCTAATGAACAGTAAAGCTTCTGCTGATTTACTTTAATTAAAAACAATTGATGTAAAATGTCCAGTTACTTACCGAACTTGAGTTCACAAGCACACATGTAAGGGATTCTTCCTCTGAAAATAAGGGCCCTTGAGTTATTAGGCAGATGAGCATAGATTACTGGCCTCATGTTTCTTAGTTGTTCTTTTCTGCAAGGCCTGATCTTAATATGTATTATCCAGCAGTAACAAAGAAATATATTTACTCTTTTAAGAGTCACCAATTTGCATGAAGCCATTTTCTTACTATATGAAAACTAAACAAAATTCAAAATTATAAGGACATTTCTAAATAAACCGTATACATTTAAATCATTTCAACCTCCAAACGTCATGAAGACATAGAGTTTAGAGTGAAAAACTTGATAGCGTGCCTATTCAATTTGTCACTGACAGTACAGACTATGAAAATATCTTCTGTGTAATCCGCTTTCTAACTAGCATTTTACATAAGGAAAGTGTTGTATTGTAACCTGTCAGTTTCCATAGCAGAGTATTTGCTCCACATCAGATATACATTTTTCTTTAATGACCTCTGATACTTGGGAATCTCTCCATTCATTTGCACTTACTACTTAATTCTGTCTTGCTGTTTATTGCAGAACAACTAGCTCAGCTGGCAGCCAGTCTTAGGAGGCCAGAATTTGGTGCTCCAGGTCTCCCAGGCCTACCTGGACCACCAGGGGCTCCTGGGCCTCCTGGGGAAAATGGCTTCCCTGGACAGCTTGGACCCCGTGGCTTGCCTGGCCTTAAAGGGCCCCCTGGTGAAATCGGTCGTAAAGGTCCAAAAGGTAAGAATTTCTGTAACTGGCTGACAGCTGTTGACTGTAAATGCTCTCCTTGTAATGTGGAATCACGTCATATTTAAATGAAATTCAGCAGTCTCACATACTAGCTGTACTGAAACCAAAGTTGACCAAAGTTTTCCACATTTTACAACAACTCCTTTCTATGCCAGAGGGAATCTATATTTAAGTTTCCGGTTTAAAAATCACACAGTTTTTCTGACCAAGCTATACAATTCACAGTTTGTGTTTGCAGCACTGGTTGTCTGAAGCAGAGAGGCACAGAGAGATAAGCCTTTAAATCCTGTGAGCTAGGGATTTCAACTACTCATTTTTAGTCACTTGAACCCTGAAAAGGTTTGGTGGTTGAGATTTTTCTTTTTTGTATGGCTCACAGGTGTGAAGCCCAAAACGATCCTAAATTAGGTACTTAAGCTGTTTCCTGTATCCTTTGCCTCAGTGATTGAAGGATACACTGGCTTAGCCTCAGCAAGACTTGTTTATAATTTTATTCTTTGTCATTAATCACTTACACAATATAAGAAAGGACAGGCATCTGTCTTGATTCAGTAGTAAGCAGCTGAATCAGTTTCCTAATATTAACTCTCCCTCTCATGGACTTTTGAGGTTTGTGGTTACACTGCTGAAAAGTTCCAGTGGTGATTCTCTCTTCTGCCTCCCAGTTCAGTTGTGAACCTCCCTTCTGCTAGACTGACAATCCCCAAAGATAACAAAACCAGTCAGATTCTTTCACTAAGCTCTAGTCTGTCTTTCTAAATCTAGCCACTCTCTTACATTGCAAGCGACTGATAACAGTTTGCCTCTCATTTGGGTATAGAACTCAAGCCATTCTTACATTTAGCATCATTGCACCACGGATCATAATCTGCTGATTCTTTGGAAAGAACAAATCCATACTAAGAAATTGACTTACCTTACACATTACAAAAACCCCTTAGATCTAAATTAATCTCTTGTTTCTGAGTGAGAGTGTTTATATGCTTCCAAAGGATTACACGGTAGATTTTTCTGCAGTCTCATAAGCACTGTGTATTGCCATTTCTATTCAGCAATGGTTTTGTTTACTTTTCTTGAAGGAAGGTTTTACTTAAAAATTGTATTTCTGCACAAGGGTGGCCTGTAGCCAGATTAGAGCATTTGCTTTTGTCTTGTTTTATTTGAAAGTAAAACCAGAAAACCTTTAATGAGAGAAGTTCTAGAATATAAAGAAAGCAAACTTCAGCTGCATTGTTGCTGCAGATCTGTTGGTATGTTAATTTAACATAGTACAATTGATATGCTCCTTAGAAGCAACAAAAAATGGAGATACAAAAATGGTCTGACATATTGAACATGATTCAGCAAAGCAGGCTATCCTGTGTTAATATTTAAAAAATTATATAGAGCACATGCCCCCCCCCCCCCCCCAGAAATAAAAACTTAAAATGCTTTGTTTTCTTTTGTAATTGTGATCAAACTCCAAGTTACCTTACAGTAAACCTCGACATTACAGCTATCTAAGAAGTGGTGCATGGTGTCACGTGCAAGAGATACCATGATAGTATTTTAAGATGCAAATTTGCGTAGAAGTATCTGGGGCAGTTGGCTAATTTTACATTCCCCTCTCTCTGTATATTTGCGACTGCTCCCACACACTCTTGGAAGCTATCCAGGAACAGGGCTGGCACCTAGGACAGGTTTTCACTTCTTTCCTCAGCCTTGTGAACACCAATATAGCACCCAGTCATCATGGATATCTGATGTATAAACAGCGAGGCTGTTCAGGACCTCCCAGGGCCAGGCTGTTGCATGGAAGTGCCAGGGTGTGAGGCCAGGGTAAGACGCATGTGGCAAGGAGCTGTCTGTAGGGGCTTCAGTGCAATTGAAATAACTGGGCTAAGATAACTGAGTTGTTTCAGCCAGCATCGAATTTACACCTTACAGACTCCACAGGTGCTTCTGTTTTAAGCAGTAATGAATTGGCAGATGGAAACAGTATTTCATTGCTGGAGTGGACAAAAAAGTGAAAGACACCACTAAAGACTTGGATTACATTATTTATGAAGTTCTTGACAGCTATATCATGTTTTGTGGTATATGAGGCACACTAAGATTGACAGGTGCCCTGAAAAAATTCAGTGCTTCATTCTGAATTCTTGGTAGTTACCAGAGTTCCGCAGAGGTCAGGGAGATGAACTGACTCTCCCCATCTATGTGGGGATTTTTCTGAGATAGGAGGATTAGTAAGAGGGTACCTAGCACATGTGATAAAAGGGAGAAGGAGAAAGAAGTTGTGAATGGTTTAGAAGGATATGATGAAGAACAGCTAGATACACAAGAACACGTTGCAATGAGATATGCGTAGAAGAAGATGAACAGGAGCAGTGATTAACAATAGCAACAGCAAGGCCAAAAAGACTTGGCTCAAAGGAAAGTTAAAGTGACTTTAGAGAACAATCTTGCGGAGTAAAGGACGGCATAAACTGGAAGTGAGTCTAAATCCAGGCTGATATTGTCAGAAAGTCAGAGTAGAAAAAGTAGAAATTAGAAGCTGGAAGAGTTTGGAGTAGAAAATGTGTGAGTGTTTGCTACCAACAGTAAATACTGTTCAGTAGCTGGAAGCTGTAAAAGTCTATATGGGTAACCTGACATCAGTGCTTCCAGCAGCTCTGGTGGAGACAGACTAGACAGGATTAGTCTAGTCTCCATGTTGACTAGACAGTTAGATTTTACTCTGAAGTATAGAGATAAGATTCCTCCTCTAGTGCCCTGTAAGCATCTTCAATCCAAACTCAGAGTTTTGTACTGTCTTCTGTATCTCTTCAAATGGCTTCCTCAGTTTCTGCCATACCATTTCTTAGCAAGCTGACAGTCTATTCAAACTCTCCTCACTGCTTGTAGCTATTAATGCAGTACAGGAAAGTATGGAAGTTCAAATGTTGTTAGGCATATACTTGTGAGTTTCTAGTTGCAGCAAAAAACTCCCAAGAATTTACATAGTGTATTCGCAAGTAGTAAATATATGGGCTTTCAGGGAATATGTGTACAATGAACAGAATCTGAACTTTACAACTACAACAACAAAAACAGCTTCCTCTTACCAAGATGTTTCTTGTTTGGAGAAACATAAAAATGAGTTTGAAGAAAAGCTGGGCACCCACTGAAGAGAAGTCTCTGTAATACCAGCCAAAGGAGAACAAAAGTCCTTTGCTTCACTTTTAGGAACACCTTGTGTGGATTTAAACAGAATACTGTAATCTGTGCAAGCTGGCTTGTCTTTTCTTCTCTGCACTATCTTGAGAACCAGCACTTGAGAATCTTTATTTCTTAGTTGAGTTCACAGACCCCTACAAAAGCTCCCTGCCAGTTACCTCAGGCTGTGATCCAAAATAGCCTAAGCAGTTTTGTGATGTTAGTTGCTTTCTGTTATACGGGCTATGACATATTTTATATGGGACTGTCCAATCCTAAATTATTCTTCAACGTCTATTTCTGAGTATAATTCAGAGGGGAAAAAAAAATCCAAACCAAGCAAATTTCTTGCAAGGACATAACTCAGGATATCAGTCAGAGAATGCTCAGAATATATACAGGCACCTGACTTCTCTGCTAATCAGCTACTTGCCTCTAAGAGAGAACTTACTGAAGATAACACCTGTGGCAGGTTGTAACTAATGTTTTTTGACTTTGCTTTAGGTGAACCAGGAGAAAGAGGAGAAAGAGGATTTCCAGGCAGAGGACCAAAAGGTTACCCTGGACCAAGAGGTCTTCCAGGTAAATATAAATGGATGAGGACAGATTAGACAAAGAAGAGATGTGGAGTAAAAAGATATTCAGAACTGATATTTTAAGCTGTTTTGAAACTCTGAAAGGTGTTCATTAAGTAATAAACTTCCAAATAACTGTACTTAATAATTTTCACTTTGTACATAATTATACAGTCAGAAAACAAAATTAAAAGCTTTTTCTTTTGCTTAAGAGCTACCACCTCACCCCATTTATCTCTTTGCAGCAAGACAAGTAAAATTGTCTACAAAATATTAAAAAAAAAGAAATAATAATTTTAAAAAAGTTACAAAACCCAGACTGTCTTGCTGGCAGCCACATCAGTCTTCAGAAACTCTCAATTCATAATTTAGGACATCAAAATTATTTCTCCTTTACTTTTGTGGTAAGTCATTGCAGTGTTATGTAATAGGAGTTCCTGAACTGATTCTTGCTGATAAATGCAGCACAACTGTCCTCTAGTGGCCAGCAAATGAAAACAAACATGTATTTTCATTGAGTGCTACAGCATGTTTCTGTATATACATAGATATAAGCTACCAAAGTTTATTCTCTTTGGAAGAAGAACAACAGTTTCAGCTGAGTACACACTGATACCTAGGAAGTCTGTGAAACTTGGAATTCTCTTTATTAGAAATATATCACTGGAAGAGGCTTACCGAATTACTTTATTATTTCATCCCTTTGTTGAGGATTTAGAAGCAAAAAGATACTTTAGCATTCAGCAATTCCACTCTATGCATTATTCCCCAACAGATCTGAGTGGAAAGTAAATTCTTGATATGTTTCTTTTTAAAGCACTAATATAACTCTGAAGTAGTGAGTAGCATCTACTCCTTCACATGCATCACCAACAAATTTGTTTGCAGTGCTCCAACAAGTTATACTTTATAGCTTTTTATAGCTGTAGATCTGCACTAGTGTTACTGGAGAGAATTTGGCCTGAAATGTCATTGCTGATGACGTGTAAGAATACAGCCTGGTTCTGTGTTAGAGGAAAAACTGTCCCTCTGAGTGTGCAACTTTCTGGGGAATCTCCTGAGAGTAGTAAAAAGGGAATTTTTGTACAGCTTAAGAACAGGATAGTCAGTAAAGCTACATGTATACTTAAGTCATATGCTGCCAATTTTATACCTGCATCCACTTTTTCAGGTGAACCAGGCAAACCCAGCTACGGCAGGGAAGGCCGTGACGGTGAACGGGGCCGCCCTGGGGTGGCAGGTCAGCCTGGGATTCCTGGTCCTCCTGGCCCCCCTGGCCCTCCGGGGTACTGTGAGCCGGCATCTTGCAGAATGCAGGCTGGACAGAGAGTTGGTAAAAACATGAAAGGGCCATGAAAGCGCAGTGCCAGTGCCACGAAGTGTTAGCATCGTTTACTTCCTGCACATACAGCTGAGAATAAATAAGATAGATACGGAGGAGAAACACAAACAAGGAGAAACTTTTCAACCAAGGTTTCAGTAAGGCATTTTTAACGCAGTGGTTGTACGTTCTTTCTAAATGTGTACTTAGCAACACAACTGGAACAATGGTGCTTACAAAACTACACAGGTGGGGTGTTTTGACTCTTTTTCTCTTGGGGGAAGAAACAGGCACTTGTCTTTTGGGGGGGGGGGTTGGTGGTGGTGTTTTTTGTTTTTTAATAAAGACATTTTCCATGAATACTTCCCCTCCCCTACTTAATTCCTACGCATGATGTACAGTGAAACAATGTGTCTTTGGGCATCAAATAAAACAGAATAGTTTATATTTACTTCAGTTGTAGCTACTTTTTTATGCTTGTAAAATAAATTCTAGAGTACTCCCTGAACAGATTACATCCCTTCAAACACATTCATTCCCTTGTACATAAGTGCTGTACAGGGTGTGCTAAGCCTCCCTCAAATCTTCAATTTAATTGCACAAACAGAGTTAGGAGACTCTTCTTACGAAAACCTGCCACCTCAGACATCTTTAATGTTGTAAATCTCTGTAAATATATGATCACTGGATTCTCATGAATAAGCCATGTGGAATAACCTCTTGATTTTACACTCCAATTTATGTTGCATTCCTAATTTCATATGAAAACTATTCCAGGTTGGTTTCTGCTACACAAAATTAACATAGAAGGCTAGAAACCACTGTCAAATGAATATTAAATAAATCCCACAAATACACAAGTTTTATAGCCAAAATTATGTATTTTGACTAACATCTCTGGTTGTATAAAAACAGAAATAAATAATGTGTCTTAACCCCCTGTATTGTTTTTGTATGTATGGTTACATTCAATACCAATGAACAGAACAGCTAGAAGACTGCTGTTAGAGACACTCCTACTTGCCCTTTTTATCTAAACACCATTTTTAGAGAAAAATGTGCAATGTTGATATTTTTTGTTTCTCTCTGTCTAAATTAAACTATTTGTCTTTTTGACTATTTACTTTCTCTGAAGCGTGTTCTCTCTTGAAGACAATGAAACCATCCTATGCTTTTTCTTTTCATTTTGCTGTTAGTCACCAAACTTTCAAAAAACAAACTTTGGTACACTTGCATTAAGCATTCATTTTTTTCTAGCTCTTCATTTTCTGCTTATGTTTAAAATATTTGACTCTTATGCCATGTGGGAATATAAAGCAATAACATAGGCAATGGAGCTATGCATTCTGCCTATAACGTGTAAAAGAGCACTAAGGAGAAAATTACTGATATAATACATATTTCTGAATGGAATTGTTGAAAAGACAGCAAATAAACCTTTCCCAAAAGAAACCTGATGCTCTAGCTGCATCCTCTCTGCCACCTCTCTGACAGCTTGTGTGTTGACAGGAAATGCCCAAATAGAGATCATTTGGGAGAAGAATGTATGATAAAGCCGTCTATTAAAAGAAAATGTATTGGCATATTTTCTTATAAACTTTTAAGAACAAGTTAAACAGAGGATTAAATTTGATAATCTCCATGTCCATCCCAGCCCAATATTTTTAACATTTTATTGTTTAAGAAGCTGAATCTTCACAAGTAAATCTCTCTCTGCCTAGCTCCACAGAAGCGACACCACCAGGTGAGCTTTCAGGCAAGACCTGGGAAAAAAAAGGGCATAAAGAGGTGAAATGAATCATTGATCCTAAAGACGCTGGGAAAAGCCTAAGACAGCAGTTTTCTTGCATCTCTGATCTGCCCAAACTTTCTCATATCTGACATCTATTCTACTACTACAAGAAATCATCAAAATAGAGTAGTTCAAAGAATTTCATTCTTCGGAAATAAATCCAGACAGTTGCATGCAAGGTGATTAACTTGTTCACACACAATGCTGTTCCATAAAGCTTTAGACTGAGGTCAGTTTTTACTGATTTAGGGTATGGTCCTCAAAAGTACTCCAGATGTAGCATAACAAATAAAACATTACTGCTAATAACAACTTGTAGTTTCACCAGCAAACTTTTATTTGGACTATAAAGTGTGTAAAACTGTTAAAAAGAGGAAAAAACCCCTGGTAACAGAATGAAAATACTTTTTTTTTCCACGGGTAATGCATAAACATAATTAATCAATAGAAGCAATAAATGCAACATTTAAATACAAATGTGAAGTGCTTTTAAAAAATACAGTCTGAAAATACATAACATTCCACAATGGAAAGGAACTCAGGTAGGAGGGAAAATATTCCCGTATGTAAAAAACAAATCAGAACTGTTACAATCAAACACTTCCAACACTGAGGCTCAATTCAATGCATAAGCTATTTAAGTGGATAGTTTATGACTGTGACCAGATTTTTACCTTCTAGCTGATCTATAAAGTGAGTTTTGACTTAAAATACTGAAGTAAACTGAAGAATAAATTCTCAGGCTATGTTATAAGACTGCATGGGCCTAATTGGCTAATTTAACTACTTACGAATTCCCAATCTTGTGCAAGAGTGGAAAAATTTAATCTGGAGAATGGTATGGTATATACCAAAAATATCAGGAATTGATTTTTAATAGCAACACATTCAAGTAAGTAAAGATTTGGAAAATAAAAACAGCATTATGAATCTAAAAGAAAGGTGTATCATGTTTTCCATTAAAATATGGTGATACAGAAGAATACAGCAATTGTTTAAAAATATCTAGAAGGCACAAAGAGACTCCACAAGTCACTGACAGAGCGTCACCCATTCTAACCAGACACTCCTGTGATCTTAGGGAAAGTCCTATTAAATGTTTTTCTCTATTTCTGGTTCAATGCCAAAAACGCTAGGAAATTTTTCAATGAAAGACTCGTTAGACTCACTTTTACCAACCAGGACCCCTGCTCCAGCTCCCAGTTCTTGAGGTTTAACTGCACTGTGATGAATACAAATTTTAACTCCCCTGTTATCTCACCTAAGTGTAGAAAAGATCCATCAAAAATGTTTAAGAACTGTCCTCAAAATGAAGGCAATTATAGCCAACAATTCTCAGTCCGATCTGATATTTTAACATTTTGACCTCAGTGATTTCCTCACTAGGCTACTGGTAAGTATTAGTGCACTGCTGCAGAGTAGTGCACTAAGATCTATCTAAGCAGTCCTCTGCCTAGGCATCATTGGGCTGCTGCACCTTGGTAGGACCTGGTGCCTTTAGTCATCCCCAACAGACTTCTGTGAGCATTTCATGCAGGCCAGAGTCTCTCCCTAGCCAAAGGGAAGCACGGTGGCTCGGGAGCACAATTTGGAGCACCAAAATTGGGCCAGAAAGGAAGCCTGGGGAAGACTACTCTAGATTTTGCTTCCATGAATACCTGCACATGCTTCCACTGTCATTTAACATTCAGTTGCAGGACGCTGCTTTTATTTTGGCAACAGTCTCAAAAGCTGAAGTTTTCTAATTTATCTTTACATCAAACACACCCATGGATCTGAGTTTACACAGAGCCAAATGCTTATCTACAACCAAGCTTGCATGTCCTTCGAAAGAGAGAAGGAAGTGGCAACACATGGGATGAGGTTTCTTGAAAGACAGAGAAAACAAGAAACCAAGTTTCTTACTCTGCAAGAGAACATTATTGATCTTTCCTAGTAGGACCTAGTAGCTATGCTCCACGTACAAGCACACGCTTCATTTTTTTTGTAGATGCTTTTAAATACTGAAGTAATCAGGTGAATTTTGAAGCTTGCTTGACCTGCTCAGTGGATGCAGCAGGAAGATGATGGATACCACTGTTTCCAGCTTTATTTGGCCATGTAGTCTATGCTTTCTCTATAGTGCAGCCACATCATCTTCTCTGCTCTCACAGACATAGGAAAAGAAGGAAAGGTTTTTACTTGTAAGGCACATTATTACTCCTATCTGATTTAACTTCAATTTTTCCTGTCCTCTTGTTCTTTTCTTTTACTGTTATGTTTTGCTTGCTAAATAGTGTATGCATTCAAAAGGACTAGTAAGACTGTGGCAGCTTTAGACAATATATGCAGCAAGTTTGCTGAAGCCATTACTAAATCTGAAGAAAAAAATCGTCTTTAGTGCTCAAATTATAACCCAGGATCCTTTAAAATGGCATTTATCCCTGTTTTCTTTCTTCTCCTGGGAGAGTTAGACAGTAAGATAACACTGCAAATACAAATATCTAAAGTTCTGTGAAACAGTTTCTTGAATGAAAGTGATTATCTGATCTTCAGACTGGAAAGTTAGCTGCAGCTGATTCAGAGGTTATATTCACTTCAGTAAGTCTGCACACATCTTAAGGCCAACACTTTCCACATTTTTTTTCTCCAGTCTGTAGAGCCCTAAGTTTCAGCAACCTGTAGCAAGCACAAGTGAACTTGATTTTTTTCCAAGTCAACCCTTGCAAAGCCTGCAGTCATCACCAGTTGAGTCTAATGGTCCAGAGGTCAATAAATCTCATCTATTACACATACGGACTATGAACTAATAACTAAAAGCCAGACCCAAAGTGCTCAAAAGCAAAACTCCCACTGAGTTCAGTTGGCCCAGGCTTGCACCACCGAGCTGAAAGCTCAGCAAGGCCGGCTGCTGAGGCTTGTGCCTCTGTGCTCCCTCGGCTGCGCTTGCGTCCTCCCTCTTGTGATTCGAAATAGGAGAAAGCAAAGGTTGTCCTTTCTGACAGAACTTCTACCCTTTTTTACATACAGAAAGCATGTGAAACAATTCCGTATTCACCTGGAACCCTTTTGCACAGATGTGAATGGCCACATATGTAATGTACACAGTATGTTTTCTTATCCACTTAATACCTGTGCATTGAATTGAACCTTCAGTGTTGCAAATGGAAAAAATAAAGAAGGAAAGAAGTAATCAGTATGCATGCACTGTGATTAAATCAGTGACAGCTGCATATCATTCAGAAATGAAAAAAAAAAGCAATAAAAAAAGGTATGGCATTGAAAATCCTTCAAATATATTAACCGGAGATAGAATACCTTTACACTGAAAGTTCAGTAAATAATTAAATGCATTCGTGTTTGTAGGACAGCAGACTTGGAGATAAATCTGATAAATTACATGTAGATTACATTCTTTTTTAGCTGAGAGCTTATTTTGGTCTAGATTCTATAACATTTGCTAGAGATTAATATTTGAAAACCACATTTTATTAAGGTATTATGAAGCTCACATTTTCCACTTAAACAGCAATCAAGACAAGGTCACAGTTCAACTTGCTCTCCATGACCTACACCAAGCAGTGTGTCTGCAGCTGGACTTAAAAATCCATCCAGCATAGTTTGATTTTAGTGGCCTTAACACTTTTCAAAGGTAAATTTATGTGCCTTAACATATCCAGAATCTAACAAACAAACAATGAAAAAAAGTTAATACCAGCACTGTTTTATTTCCTGAGATACTCCTCATGTGTGAACATTTCAAGTTAGAGCAGTGATTTTACTCAATTGGTAAAATGAAAGGTTAGTGGCTGGTTTTACCACAGTATATTAGGAGAAACAAGCTTATAAAGCACTCATTTAGCTTGTGGGGTTTTCATACAACTTGCATGTAAACATAACATAAAAAAGAATACAAAATTTGAGTGTAGACTGACATGAAAAGTAGTATTTCACCATTGTGAAAAATCAGAAGTGCCAAAATAGTTTATGTGCTTATCCATGGATTTAAAACAGTTATCTTACAAAGCTGTGCATATCTAACATTTGTCGTAATACACCATCATAAAACAGAGAGGGAAGACTGATGATGCTATCAATCAATTGTGTTTTGGTATCACAGTGCTTGTTTTAGCATTGAAACCAAATCTAGTTTAATACAAAAATATTAGTTCTGAAAATGTTAACAAGTAGTTTGCACTGCTGCCTGATTTTACAAAGTAAACTATTTTAATTTTTATTAGCCTTAACAGCCTCACTGCTCCCCTAGAGACAAATATCGTAACAGTGGACATAAATGATGTCTGCCAGTGATATGTTCTGTTACTGTATATTTTTCTATATCATATATATATACAAAACACAAATAAAATCTAAGCGATATCACCTCGAAACCATTATCCAAAAGAGGCAGTATTTTTACAAACACTACCGTCTAAAAATAAAGAGATTTTAGAAAAGAGTATCGGGCTCAAGAATAAATCCGGACACGGACTCGCGGGCTGTGGATGTGCCCAGCGCTGCGTCAGGCCGAGCACTGCTGAGAGCCGCACGGAAAAGACGGACGGACGGACTCCACCGTGTGGGCGGCAGGAGGTATGCAATGGCCTCGGAAAACTGCACCAGCACTAAGCCGCTGCAGCACTATTACTTTCGTTAAGCAAACTGAGTAGTTCTGTACATAGCTACAATTTTAAGACAATCCCAATGCTTTCTTAGGGGGTGATAAAGAAACCTGCCCTAAAATGCAGTCATCTGCCCCGGAACTAGAACAAAGCTTAGGGAGCCTTCAAGGAAGGTGGAAAGCGTTTTGTCAGAGATACGGCCGCTCCAAGTTTTGCTCTAAGTAAAAACATCTTGTGCTACCAGAAAAAATAATCCTCTGTGTTTAATTTCTTGCAATATTTACTACAGCACAGACTGGTTAAACCAGACACAAAATTGATAAATTGCAAAATAGATCCCCACCACCACCAAAAAAAAACCCAAAACCCACCACGAAACCCGAGACAACATCAGTCTGAAACTGCAAACAAATTTCAGGGACCGAACCTGAAAAATAGGCAGAACCATGTTTCAAACTACATTCTGCTTTCTCATCTAAAAAGGTAGAGGTGGAGCAACCCAGCAGAAAGTAAAGTTAACCTGGGATTAGCTCTCTTCTACCCAAGTGAAGAACACGGCATCTTTAAAAGTGGTATCAAGATATCCCGTATAACAAAATACCCATTTTCTCACATGAGAAAATTAAATTGGGCTTAATCCAAAATAAAGAATAATGAAACAAGATAATTACCAAAGTTACCTGCAAATAAAATCAGTGTTCAAATAAGTTTTAAAGACTTAGATTTGAGCCTAGGAAAAAAAAAAGAAAAATGCATCTGTAGGAAACATAGATGAAAAAATAAACTTCTGAGAGTACAAAAAAGTGTTCGACTTGCTGATAAATTCAAGTAAATCGACAGACACAAATTGTATCAGGCAAATAACAAATGCTCAGTTTCGACTAGCTAAAAGCCCCCAGATATACACATAGCGCTAACCGGAGTGGTGCCATCTATGAAGGCGGCGGCTCGGGCACCTTCCGCCCACGTGGTGCTCTCGAGAAGGCAGCACCCTTTTAGATATTAGCACAGAAAACAAGGTTCAAAATTAACTTACAAAGTAAAAAAATATTGAGCTTTTTACACAGATTGGAATCACTAGAGAAGTAAAAACAAATCAATTAAAAACACCTGTGGGACGCGCCTGACCAGCAGTTCGCTTGCCTGGACAGCGAGCAGCGCGCGGGGCCCCCGGCCGGGGTCGCGAGCCCACTAGTGCTGAGGGGGGGCGCCCGGCTGCCGGCCAACGCTCGCGGAGCTGCGGCGTCCGACGGTGAGGGTGACCCGGCCCGGGAAGGGAGCTCGCGTGCAGGATGCTGCGGCGCGCATCCTGGCCTGCCCCCGGGTCACTGGTTTCACCATACACCCAAGTTTCTCCACCGCCCTTCTTCCAGCGTCTGCACTCGGGCCTGCGACAGCCTACAAATGCCAGTATAATTTTTAAAGACTCCCACCCTCCATTTCTTACTGGTTTTGAGCAAAAATCAGATGTCAGTTAAATTAACTGTTTACCGTTCAAGCACAGTGATCACTCTAACCACTTACTGCCCCAAGTGGGAGAGAGCTGCTAACCGCCTGCGCAGAGGGCAGAGCCCTCACTATGGATTTGGTACGCCGAGTCGTGGATCACTGCTGCGTTCCCTTAACAGCACTTGCAATTTCTATTACGCTGCAGCAAGCTCCTTAGGACAGATCTGTAGATGCTCTAGCATCAAATTTATAATACCCAGGAATGAACCGTTGGCCAGTCCTTCTCCCTCCTTTTCCAGAATCAGTCTCTGTCTGACTGATTTTCTCCAGCTTTTCTTTCCTTTGCTTGACAATTTGAGCTCTGCAGAATTCGCACTTTTGTTCTGTTTTGTTCTTTATAGACAGCGTCTGGTCCAGGGGGACTCGCGCAGTGCTCGCAAACTGCATGCAATCACCTTGCTTGCATTCTATGCTTCCAAGGAGGGTTGGTAATTTTCCCAGATTTCTATTGAACTCAAATGTTTTCTCTTTGCAGCCAGTTGTTAGGACCTGTGAATCTTGCTTTCTCTTGTTTTCAAATTCTTTTCAAATCTATTTTGGCGCACGACTGCAGGAAAAAGAGGGAATGTGGCATGAGGAAGCTGTTGGGAGAGCTGCGAGGTTCCCGCTCGGCCTGCCTCACTGCCTAGCAGCTGTGCTCTGCAGCGAGAGCTCTTCTTCGCTTTAAGCGGATGTAATGGCAGAGCAGCTTGGTTCCAGGCAACGATAATGCACTTACTAAGCTCATTAACTGTGTGGAGAGGTACTAGTTCTCAGTTAGGAAGAACACCACCAGTCCCCAATAATTTAGTATCTGGAGTATATGCATCCACGACTAAACAAATGTACGAGTTCTGAGTTCGAATAACATTCAGTCGAAAGAAATGCTTCCTGGGGTGACACGCAGTGGATTTCCAGTCGGTCTGAATCAAAATGTTGCATGGGAATAGCGAGATCATATAAATACCTTAATTGCCTTGACATCCAGGAAATTACTGAAATGATCGATAGTGTTCATGGTGCACGACAGACCTGCTTCAGAGAGGTGTGCCGGGGCGTCCTCAAGGGATGGTAACATTTCACCTAAACAGAGTTCCCAGCACTTCAGCCAAGAGCCAACGTTCACCCTTAATGGGTACACTTTAAAAACCTCAGACCTGCGTTTTCACCTTTTAAACTTCACCACTAGCAAGAAAAATAGAGCCAGCTTACATTCTGAGGCATACATACTGTCATAAATTATAATAAAATATTTTCTGTTTGAAGAAAGAAGCCTATGAAAATTATTTGGGCCTATTTTCTCCTCTAAGTAAAATAAATATGAGAAACAACACATGGAATGCGCTCTGGAAAATCAATGGCATCATTTCATAATTATGACACTGCAAGTAACAGACAAAAGGCTCAATTCTGCGCCCTGTAAATTATCTGTACACTATGCAGTGTCTAGGGAAAAAATGCACCAAGTATTTCAAAGATTAAATTAACTTATTGAGAGAAGTGAAAAGTGGCTGTGAACCCAACCGTCTCTTGGAGAGGGATTTATTTCCCACTGGTGCGTGACCGAGTCTGTGATACGTGGTAATAGCAATCTGCTGGATTGCATCTTCCATGAGGTCCGGGTGGCCCCTGCGGTCCGGGTGAGCCTGGAGTTCCCGGGGGGCCTGGCAGGCCCGTAGCTGGTAAAATAAATGTAGCAATTAGCATAGCCCTCACCAGGGTGCATACAGCATCCTGCACTACATCTCTGAAAGTTAGCTTCACACCAGCTAGTCTGCAAGAAGTCAGCGATATCCGACCTCAGGCTACAGCAAAAATCAGGAGGAAACACACTGAGGTAAAGCTGGTGTGAGAACGAGGAGAAAAGAGTGTTAGTTCATGAATGACAATAGCATAAATAAATCTGGAGACTTGTACCTGAAGGGCCAGGTGGTCCAGGATTACCAGGCAGTCCAATTCCAGGCTCACCTCTTTCCCCTTTCTGTCCTCTATAACCTATACAGAATAAAGAAATGAAAATAAGAGTGTCCTCTTATTACAAACAGCAATCTGCTATCTATCTTATTGACAGAAAATTATCACACCAAATGCAAATGGGAAAACAGATGCTCACTTTTTTTCTGAGACTGGTCATAAAACTATTATGTCTATATGTTCCTCTGGAAAATATGAGCATTCCTAGCAATAACCGCTGCATCCTCTGACAAAGGGCTCTTGATTTATTTGCCCCACTTTTCCCAGAGATCTTAAGTTACCTTCCTAATAAAAAATTTAATGCGTATTCTCCTTCAGTGTCACCTGTTTGGTGAACTGATATAAAGTACCAGCTCAAAAGCTATCTGGCATCCGACCACACGTTTCCCTGACCGTATTCACAGAAGCACCACTGCCCAGGGCAGTCAGTCTTTCTCACTGGGATAACCCAAAACCTGAGCGAGACTTTGCCCTCACTATTACACATAAATCTTTATGTATGCACTTTTTAGACTGAAAACTTCTTGGGCTGGAAGTTGTATATTTATATATTCCACCATATATAAATGTAGATCAACTCCCCCTCCAGCTGCCCTTACTCTGAATAAGGTGTCCCTAGAGCTCATGCAGATTACGAGTTCGAGCATGCAAAGCCTTTGGCCCAAGCACCTATATATTGTCGATATGGTGTGATCACTAATTATATTTCAAATGTTTGTGTCTGTTTTCCTCACAGGTCATAGCTTTGCATTAAAGAAAATTAGCTTTCACCTTCTTATGTGCTGCAACTCCCACCCAAACTATGCGACTCTCTTTCCTTAAGCTCCAGCTCCATTCTTAGTAGTCAGAAACATTCTGGATGCCTTAGAGCAGCAAACTCATGGCTATCAGTATAAGATTTCGCTTACTATTTCAAGTTAAAAATCTATAAAGATATAGCTTTTCTATTTAAACAGCATAATTTAGGTAGGAGGGAGAATGAAAGGATTTTCAGGCATTTTGAAAGGAGCAAGTGTGACACCTGCCACAACTGCTTATTATGAGAAAACCCTCCTATCTCCCCTCCCCAACACCTCAGCTATTGGCATATAAGGTGACATGTGTTGGCGATTAATTTGCCAACTTCTGCTCGCATTTGTTATTAAATTTGTTCTGCTTCAGGGACCAGCGTATTTGCAGCATCAGGTATGCCATACAAGAAACTTTCTCTTCGGAGAAAGCTGTGACTTAACTTACGAGAGAAGAGACACAGCTGACCAGTCAGCACAGTGCTATCAATGCAACTTATGTCTCCTGAAGAATAAAGGGCACTGGCAGACAAATGGCAACGGTTGTCCTGCCAGTGTACCTCAGTCTACGGCAACACTGCTACTTCACAGGACAATCAAGAAGGAAACTATTACAAGCACTGTGGGCACCGGTTCAGGCTTAAAACAGACACACTGCAATAGGAATGGTACACAAGGTATCCAAACTTTCTGTTAAACACAAGCTTATTATACGTTTCAGTAGAATTTCTCTTATCGATTGCAATCATTCTGGAGTTCAAAGCAGAGCATCAGTTGTCTTACTCTCTTCTCTCAACACCCCAACAAAGAAATAACAGTGGAATTCATACAGGCAAAACAGTAGAAAATGCATGCAGAGTGACATGCATAACAACAAAAGTAAATAAACTCTTTAAAAGGTCACAGAAAAACAAACTTCATATTAATCATGCATGCTGGTAACCGAGCTGTGTTAAACAGAGTTGTGCGAGGCACATAAGCACACGAGCTAGAGAGACACTCAGAAAAGGGAATATGAAGCTGTTGGTATTCATGGTGAATCTTCTTTGCTCTTTAATGACCATAGTAATATTTATAACTATATCAAAGCTGGCTGGCTCTGCAGATCTTGTGTAATCCACACTAGTTGCGACTGTTTGAGAAGCTCAATCACACAACCACAGAGTCTATTACATTTCCTATTTATTATATATTTCTATGTTTCTTAATTTACAACAGACAGTTACAGTACATTTCTCACTACAAACCCAGTTAATTATAATTTTACAAAGTAGTGCTACCACTAATTTTTTTTTTTCATTTCTTTAGTTATGGGGAAAAGAGAGAAATCGCATTTACGATATATCACATTTATAATCTCGATAATAGCATTATTGTAGATAACTGACATAACATAGTTGAAAATGGACCAAGATGGATTGAAAGATTCTGTAAACATCACTGGATTTCAAGACAATAAGGACAAAAAACCCCAACGGTACAAACGACAGCCTGCCTATGCAAACTTGTGAGCAGGGATTGAGTAAACAGTTACCAGCTGTATCTGGATACACATACAAAGGTGTAGTTTGTACATAGTGGCAGAGCAAGTTTTGTTGACATTGAAGTTTAATATAAAATTTCCCAGGTATTTTTTCTAAAATTAAGGCTTTATTTAACAGAATATAAGCATATAAGTAAACAGACTTATAAGTAAACAATCTAAACAATGCAATATGTGATTCTGGCAGTAAAATATTTGATTTTCAGTGAGGTATATTTTGCTCAGAAGCAGGTCCCATGATTACACTTCTAGAGGACAATATTACCTTCTATCTGAGTGTAAAGTGACAAATTCTTACGTAGTCAAAGGAAGGTATTATCATATACCTGAATAAAGTTTTGATTTATTGGTTTGAACACAAAGGCAAATATTTTATATTTCTACTGGTAGAATCGCAACTCCAGTAAGAGGTTCCTGCTTAATTCAAACGGCTTCCAAAAGCAAGTGCTTTACCAAAGCCTTGCACTTGGGTTCCCGAGGTTTTGTTGTAATTCCTGCATCCCAAAAGTTGTTGTATGTAAACATGTACCCAATGTGGGTAGTATGGTAAACATGTGGTAGTAGTATGCAGCATGTATTTAAACAGATAAGCACTCTTCTTCTGTCCATAGACTGGTGATAGCGAAAATGTAGCTTACAGTTTGGTGCTATCTAATGGTACTACAAATATTACAGTCTGTCAGAAGCATGAATATTGCAACAGCCTGAACTCTACTTGGAAATGATACAATTTCATGTCTGTATGCTCTAGAGGGATAGAAACAGTTATCTCATTTAAACAGCTCCCAAGGGAATTTCACCTATACTCCTGGGACCCTCCTCCAGCTGCATGGAGAACGCGGCAGCTGAAACCAGTACAGCAGGATCCACAGAAATCTGAGGTTCTTTTCGTACAAATGTGAGGCAAATACATGAACACAACAGAGAACAATGATTCCAAAGTATCCACTGTATTTTAGTGTGCAAATAGTGTGCGTATCACTGCATTCTTAAAAACACAAAACTGCACAGCAACAGAAATGGTGCTAAGAGCAAGCCTTTCTTATCCAGTTTCCAGCGCACATTCTGAATCCGTCCTGTGTGTCACTGCCCTCTTGGCTGCGAGGTAGTAACTGGTTTTCAAATCAGACTAAAAACAAGTTGATTTCACTTCCACAGTAAAGAACAGTTTAGGGGAGCCAAGACTTTAAAACTCTGCAGCTATTTCAGAAGTAAAGAGTGACTGTGTCTGGACAGCAGCCACTACAATAGGCTCTTGATATCAGCCAAGGCCTCTAGATGCTCCCACCATACAAATCAGTAAGAGATACAAATTTTAAAGCAGAGTTCAGCAATAAAGATAAGGAATTTTCTCTATTCATCACATGGTATTTTTCTTTCCTGAGCTGGGATGTTTGATTCCTTGGGGCTACCATGAGTTATGAGGACCGATAAAAATCTCTTGATGTTTCCTTAATATGATAGAAACAGTGAAGTTTAACTACGATGAACCTTCCTTTCTTTATGACAAAAATCAATAGTCATATTAATGCAAAAGATAATATGCATCTCTGGATTGCAAAATTACCAATGTGAATTTGGACTAATGGACCAAAACTCACTTTCTATTATATCTTTAAAAATCTAATCAAATCAAATTGAGCTAGTTCCTCTAACACATGACAGAATCTGACTGCTTTTCTGCAAAATGGATAACACTGGTAAAACTCGTCAATAAAGTGTTTAAATAAACCTCTCGTTTGTCTACAAGACGCTACCATCCTTCAAAACATATACATAGTAAACAAATTCCCCTGCTCTCCCTTAAACAAATGCTGTTACCTTTCACTGGTAACATTGCCCCACAGTATCACCTTCCTATAGCTAATGTCATCTTTTTTTTTTTTTTAATGAGGAAATACATACATAAATATTTCAATCATTCTTATACAAAGTCTGTTTAACTGCCAGCTGCGTATTTCATCATTCACGTGGCAACTCTTTGTTGGTTTTTTGTTTGCATGCTAGGTTTTTTCTGAGACCATCATATAAAAACAAAATTATTTTTATCTAAAGCACTGGGAACTACCTGAGCCATACTATGACCAGCTTTACTCAAGGAGAGCAGGTAAAAATTCTGGAATTCATTAGAAATAAATGACTCTACTCCCCATAGTCTAAGAATTCCTTAAATAAAGGCAGGCAACACCTGCCTCCTCTGGGAGGCTCAGCATTCAGGAATAGCCACCTGCTCAGCAAGTGTCCATACAGGTCCTATGAATTACTCTTCAGAAGTATCCACTTTTCACCGACTGTATGGATCATGTAAGCGACCAAAGCGGACACTGATTCACTCTGGCAGCCCGGGTACATATTATCGCACAGAGCAATACCCTATTAAATACCTGGAACAGGCAATCTGGGTTGCAACCAAGTGAGAATTACTGTAATGAATAACCGGCAGTCAGTACATGCTTACTTGCTGTTCCCCCACTCCCCATGTTATTTTTCAGTATGAAGAACCTTGCCTGATGCATATTATCTGTTTGGCATAACAACTGTGTACATGAACACGACATGCTTCCTCGTTGACCTGGGCACACGTGCAGATACTGCATGCTACCTTGATGGCCTCAGACACATGCGTATAACATGCTTCTCCAAAAAGTCCTGCCTGCCACATCTTTTATGGCTGAGAATGAACTGAAATATGCACGGGTACTTTTCAATCTGCTCAGAGATATGAATTTCATTTTGCTGTTGGCACAAAACAATAACATGGACAGGCACAGCAGGGAAAGGCATGAACTGTATTTGTAAGTGTGCTTCTCTCAGGGTAATATCTCTTACTCATAGCATAATAATGAAGCAAGACAAATTTTTGGCTTTCTTTCTTTTGCAGTATAACTTTATATATCTTCTGATATATCAGAGAAGTAAATGCTTCTCACTTAGTTTAACTCTTACTAACCAAAAAATAGTATTGAGCATACTGGTAAAATATATGAAAATCCTGTGTACATGGGGCACTACTTTTACTTAAGCATAAGGCATGAAAAAGCAGCTTTATTTGTTTTCAAGCATAGCTATCATCTTCACTCTTGATGCTCACTAGCTGGAAATTAAGCCTAGTACAACGTGCTACTTCCCAGAAACAGCTGAGACTATCCACCACATACATAATCATCGAACAAGCTGGCACTGACATTAAAGTTGACTGTTTACAGTGATCTGAATATTTAGATAATGAAGAAGTCAGTGTTGTAAGACTCTAAGTCTTTTTTTGTTTTCCTTGATCCTTTATTCTTGTTTGTTCTTCTTATTCTGAGCTCATCACATTTTTCAAGCTTCTGTCAAGGGTTTGCTCTTATCAATGTTAATAAGTCTTTATTCTTCTGATAGCTTTAGGATCCACACATCTTCAGTTTTGCTTTCATGTTCTTCATTCCAGTCTGACTTGCTCTGACTCCAGAGCAGACCAAACTAACAAAAGATAATAAAGAACTACCTACAGATAAACTGCAAATTACATATTACCCACAAAATATTATTATTCTATAAATTCTTTTTTCTTTTATTCTGGTCTCCTCTTCCTTTAACCTCTGACAGGCTGAATCTATAGGAGAACACAGTTATAATGATCTTGGATTCCTTGAAGCTAATTTTGCAGTGAAGGACAGTTCAGTGGAATAAGAGTCCTGCTCTGCTTGAATGCACTGCAAAGTACAAATTACAATTTGAGATATAGTAAAAAGCTGATTACTCTGAAGTTGACTTGTGAAAATAGATTGTTTCACTGTAAGGATTCATGTTGTATTATTTCAGTCCTCACTGCTTCTTAAAGAGCAACATTTGCCTTCAATCTTTCCTCTCCAGTATTTTCAGGACCAGAGCTGAAAGTGCTCAGACTTGGAGCTCAAAATTTGTTTCTTAGATAAGACAGTCTCTCAACATGGATCAGGATGTAAATAGCTACATTAGAGTGCTGGCATAGCTTTTCTTCCTCGTTAAAGTATTTTAGAGAAAAAATAACGGCTACAGTAGGTTTAGATATCTGTCAGTTTTGGATAACTGTCAGTACTTTATCATTTATTAGAATAAAATGCACTGATTAGGAATTTTTAATCAACAAAATCCACACATTTACTATGAGTTAATATTTAGCTCTAGTCTGGAAAAATATAAGTATAGTTTTAAAAGTTAATCATTAGGAAGCTAGATATGTAATCCTGGCTCATTTAATGATCATTAGCAAGTGTATAAAGATTTCAAGATAAAATTTATAAAAACTTTTTTTTGAATTCCTACCTTGAAGTCCACGTTCTCCTGGTGGCCCTGGTAAACCATCTTTTCCTGGAGGCCCTGGTAAACCATCTTTTCCTGGTGGCCCTGGTTTTCCATGAGCTTGGGAAGCAAGCATTGCTGCAGGCAATTTCAGCTGGGATACAAACTGAGCCATCCTCTCTTCATTAACAAAGGACAGAAGAAAGGAAGGGGATAAGAAATCTGCTAGCAAAATACTTAAAAACAGATAAATCTCAAAGTCCCAGCCAAAATAAGTTTCCAGAAGTAAGTGTGTTTAGTCCTTCAGAATGTTAATGGTTCAAGGTATTAAATGCTCCTATAAGTAGCAGGATCTTCGGTTTGAACCAACTTCAGCATCTGAGTCTTTACCCTTTGAAGTAATCTGAATGAACCTGTACTAAAGTTTCTATCACTACTGCCTTTTACTAATATATTCCAATATTTCGAATGACTCCTCTTGGTGGAAGTACTTAAAATACATGAAGACAGAATAATCAGTATTTAACACCTCTATGAAGGGATACCTTATATATCTATAACTCACATTAAATCACAAAGTAGAGCTTAAATACTGAGAGTAGTTGTTGGGATGAACTGAAAACCTAAACAAAATTGTAAAAAACCCATAAATGCTTAGCAAACATTATTAACTGCAGAGATTTCAGCATGAAGTATTGATATTGGTAGAATAAAGTGCACTTGGTAACATCTCAGTATTCAAAATTGCATCAATTTTGATACAATTCTAATCTAATCTTGAAGACAAAATAGCTAAGTCACATTGCACACAAAAGACGTAAGCTTTGCAACTGAAGAGAAGCTACCATTTAGTGGTATTTTAGCAGGAGCTCATTTCAGAAACCTACATGAGTTTCAGCTTTTTACCTCTGCCAAACGAAATGAGTGCTGGGGAAGAATCGGTGATTCCTTTTCAGAGTAACGACACACCTAAGGCACTTACACACTGCAAAGGCCTTGGCTGAATCTGGTACTTGCTTAAAACTTTCCCAGAGGTTGGTGGTCTGCAAGGTAGCTCTGGAGCCCTTGGACACAAGTCACTAGACATCCCGGAATTCAGATGGTCAGAAATCCTGAGCAGAGATCACTGAACAGCATAATACTTCCAATGTACCCAGAGCAGGGGGAAGTCTTAATCTTGCTAACTAAGCTCAGATCAGTTACACAGTGATGGTTAGTCTCTGTTCTGGAGATACAAAAGTTTTTCTTGGAAAAAAGAAATGAAAAAAGGTAATAAGGTAATAGTGTATTCACAAGATAGATTTTGACTCTTGATATAGGTCAAGTGTGGACAATTTGAAGACTTTTCTTAACCACAATTCTACTCTGACATGCAGCTGTGGGATCCTATGCCTAAAGCTCTTGTCTTTATAAATTTACTGAGCTGGACATTTTTCATACAAGACATGCTAAATGTCTTTTGATGGCATTTTTTTTGGTTTTTTTTGAATATTTCTATGCAAGAATGACAACACAGAAATTTAGGGTGAGATTCTGCAGCAATTCTACACACAGGCCTCCTATTATTACCATAAGGTGTTTCTTATGCAGAGAGACCACAGAAAAGATCAAACCCATCTGAAAAGAAACTTCATACTATGGACTATGCACGAGGTTGTTTGAGAAAGTGTGGATTTGACATTACAGAGTAACACGTTCGAATTCTGAGCTCCGCAGTACTTGGAAGCAGCACACAGCCTCCTCTGGCAACGCTTATCACAGAGGTCAGGAAACAGGAAAATCCTCAAGCTTCCTACTGTAGTGGGTCAAACCGCAGAGGGAAAAAGCAGCCTTAAGGAACAAGAGGGAAATAAGTACCCACTAAGGACTAGGATTGGAAAAATTCTCTCTTGAAGAAATGCACATTCTTTCTTCAAACATGAAAGAAAAATCAGACCATACCAACCAATGTTCATTACCAACAAAATTATTGCCAGCTGTCACAGCTTTTTACAAATATTAAAATATTGACAATTAAAATCAGAAAAGCAGATATACCTGGACTAGCCCTTGCAATACATATGAGAGTGGGGCTATAAAAATTATAACTTTGTAGGAATCCCTCTTTCGTTCAGTGAGCTGAACTGGAAATCCATCCATAATTTTTCTATTATTAATTGTCTGCTCTAAAACTTTCAGAAGCTTGTAATATAACTGAAAGTGGACTAGAAACACGGGCTTTGCCAGTAAAATTGCAGACACAGATTGTATTGATGACAAGTCCTCCCCACGCAGTACATAAGCTATGAAAAATGGAGTATTTTGCTGATGTTGTGGTTATGCCAAATGGGGTGGGTGCATATTTCCTTTGCATGCCTAATCAATACAGCTATTTGTTGAAAAGGAAGAGCAGTTCAGACCTGCATAACTGAAAGCTGTCAAGTCTTTCTTTCATTTAAATAGTCATCTAAGTGGCCAAAATAATTAGATATTTCTGTTATGTCCATTTTAGTAAGTTTTCAGCGTCTTCATGGTTCATGATTTTCTTGCTTCTGAGAGGGAAGCATGGATTGAAATATAAAAGCAACTGTTTTTTAGATAATTTATTTGAGACAACTTATTTTATTAGTTTAAGAAATTTAATATATTTAAGAGATTCAACAAGCATACCTACAGTTGCCATTATGATTAATGTTTAGAGCAACCTTCCTTTCAATGCTGACCTCTATTACATATGCTCTTGTATGATGACAGTATGATTTGCTTGAGAGTAGCAAACCTAGCAGGGTGTATGAATCCGAGTACATGGCAAACAGCTTGCCTTGCAGAACAGAATCGCAGCAATGCTGGCTGAAAGGGATCTCTGGAGCTCATCAGGTCCAGCCTCCTGCCTGAGGTGGGACTACCATCAACCCCGGATCAAGTCAACCATAGATTTGTCTACCTAAATCTTGAAAACCTCCAACCTCTCTGGGTAACCTGTTCCAAAGCTCCACTAATCTCCTAGTTTTTCCTAATTTTCAATTAGGAAAAGTTTTTGCAAATGTCCTCTCTGACCCTCCCATGCTGTAATTTGTGGTCATTACGCTTTGTTATATCACATGGCACTACAAAGCAGGGTTCAGCTCTGCTCTCTTTGTAACGACCTCTCAAGCAGTGTAGACTAACCCACCTTTTAGTCTTCCCTTTGTTTCACTAAACAAGCCCAGCTCTTAACCTCTCCTTGTAGGTCATGTGCTCTAGGCCTCTAGCTCTCTTGAAGGTCCTTTGCTACATCCTCTCAAGTTTCTCCGCATCCTGCTTGAACTGGGGGGACCAAACCTGGACACACTATTCCAGACGTGGCCTCACCAGTGCTGAGTAGAGGGTTATAATAGCTTGCCTTAGTGGGCTGGCCGCACTCCTCCTAATGTAGTTCAGTATGCAGTTTACCTTTCTTGCAATCAGTACACTGTTTGTTTAGATTCAACCCTCTGCCCACCACAATGCAGACTCATTTGAAATAGACCCTCCCCCAATATAAAGCATGCCATGATTGCTAAACATGCCCTTCTAACAGCAATTGTTTTACACACTGGGGAAAAAAGTACTACTAATGAATGACACTTCTGATTTTGAAGTTGCTTTTAATTAGAAAGCTGAAAGAGAAGCTGATATAGCTTGACAGAAACTGTGATTTCTATGCGAACCTCTTTTTAATAAAAGCACAGGATATGTAAAGTTCTAAACTCACTGGAAGTAAAACTGAAAACAAGGCATTTACTTATACCAATTCATGTTTGAAAGATCAGCTACTCTGCATTTTAGCTCAGTTTATATATTTTAATTCTTATTCTTAATTATATACATGAATGTGTATCTACAATGACACATATATATGTTTGATACCATGACTATCATTTGGAGCAAACTATCTTTTCATTCTAATCTTCTTCAGAATGAAATACTTCGGTTATCAGATATTTTAATTTATAATAACAATTATTTGTCTGAATTATATTAAACAGTTCTAAACATCAGCACTTAGCTGATAGGTATAGCAACAAGACAGTTATTTAAGTACAATGCAAGTTAGATCACAAATTTTAGAAATGTGT
This sequence comes from Dromaius novaehollandiae, assembly GCF_036370855.1. NCBI lineage: Eukaryota > Metazoa > Chordata > Aves > Casuariiformes > Dromaiidae > Dromaius > Dromaius novaehollandiae. The sequence goes on along the minus strand of NC_088100.1, from coordinate 32,845,475 downwards.
ACAAAGGCTATAGGGAAATAAAAACATTTAGAACAGAATTTAAGATATAGATTCAGTTGTATAATACTTCATTTTCTTACCTTCGAAAACCTTAAGAACCTCTTGTTTGATATATCTTTTTATTTCTTCAGATGAAACTGTATCAGCCTGATGAGGAAACAAAGAGGTGATATATATCGGTTATTTAGCAGTAAGGAAGAAAGATACTCAGGGCATTTTTATAATGCTATAAAATCAAAAGATGCTAAAATTGGCACCAAGCATGCAAAGCTTTCACCAAAAAAAATATGTTCCAAAATATTTGTGTTATTCACTTAACTGAAAAGGCCATTTGATTCCAAATATATTATAATATTACAAAGGTCTCTAATATCATACAGTAGAAGCAGCACTCTCAACTCTCAGGATGATCAGCATATTATATGTGCTTTGGAATTAGTAATATTGCTTTTTCATAAGACTATTCTAAGGATGTCCAGTCATACTATTATGCTTTATTTGCCTTTCATATAATGTTCATCACCTTCTCACCTCCATTAAATTTCATGCACAGCCAAGTAAATAATACTGTATCAGAGTACCAATAACTTACACTAGAGAAGCTTTTTAGAGCTTTATCCTATCTGATTGAAGGTATCTCACTAGTTAAAAAAAAAGACTACAACACATATGCGTGTGTATGCATGCATGTGGAGACAAACCAAAGTATATGCAACAACAGGTAGAATGGTAATTTCTCTTTTATTGAGGATCATTTTTGTCTGCCTATATTTCACTCTCATTTGAAAACATTTATACTTTAGCTCGTAAGTTTATGAAAAAATTGTAAAATTAATTGCATTGAGTAGCCATCCGCTGATTTGTCAGAATCTAAATAACTTTAGCATTAGCTAACAACTGCTCTGAAAGTAGCACATGTGCACTCACATAGTGAAAAGTAAAGTTCAAAAGGACTGCTTGATCACCTGGGTAGAATTTTTTCCACATCTGATAACTGAAGAGAAATTTTAGTTTTTATGATACTGTTGCATTGCTTGGTTGAGTTTCCACGGCTCAGCACATGCTACCTTCATGTTTACTGACTTCACAAGCAGTAACTCAGAACTTTTATTTTCTTACCAGAAAACCTGGGGGTCCTGGTGATCCTGGGGGACCTTGATGACCTGGTGATCCTGGATGGCCTCTGTCTCCTGGTGGCCCAACAGGACCCATAGCCCCCTTTTCCCCTGATGGGCCAGGTTTCCCTCTTTCACCTTGTGGACCTTTGTCTCCTGGAATACCCTGATCTCCCTGCGCAAAATAAAAGCATGAAGAAAACCACTGCATATAGTAGAACTAACTAGGAAAAGTCACACAAGAACACTAAAGAGAAACTTCTTCCCTGCTCAGAAATAGGCTTTTCTTAGACAAATATATTATGCAGGGAAGTTGATTTTACAGGCTAATCCTGTCTTTGAAAACACAGTGGGTAATATTTTCTTTTCTTACACCTCAAATGTTGAACTCAATGACAAAAAAATAGCATGACTGTAACCTACTTTTCAAGTATAGAGTTGGGGTGCACAAAGTTTATAGCCCTGATCCATAAAAAGACCTAGAAATGTCAAAGATGACACAGGTAGAATTTAGGTGCTCAAACTCCTCCAGGCATTAGATATCTTTTTTTTTTTTCTGTAAAAAAATTAAATTCCCTAGATGCCTAATATTTTATTTCTGCACACACTAATGCCTTGAAAGACTCAACAGTTTCATGCCCATCTCCATCTTATACGCAACTGTTACCTTCAGATTAGGTTCTCCTCTATTCACTCTTAAAATTGCAATCTGTTAGATCTGATGAGAACAGGACTACCACAGACCTTCAGGAATAAGCTCCACAAAAAAGCTGTCAGCCTGTCCATTCTCACTCAAAATGTAAGAGGGATGCTGCTCACTACTCATCTGATGTCCCAATAGTCAGGCCAGTCTCTCAGCGTGAAAGACCGGGATTCTGTTCCCCCTTCAGTCTAAAATCATCCAAACCCATCTCACTCTTTTCAAGAGTCTGGCTTGACTGTCAAGCTGCTCTAGAGAGCATTAACCTCAAAGCAAAATCAGTTCAAATTCATAAGATCAGAGAAAGAGGATGCCTTTGTGGTCAAGTGATTGAAGATGCTTAGCTGGCCGAGGTGTGGGCTCCTTTCCAGGAGCCATGTCTGAACTTTTTTCTGGATCCAGCCCAATGTCACACAATAAAAAAGACTAAATAAAAAAGTTTAGACTGCCCATGTCTTACAACAACGGTCTGATCCTTTATCCATACTTCATCTCACAAAGGTTAAGCAAAAGTCTTATAGCGGGGCTTAAGAGGAGAAGGCTGGGTAGGTTAAAACTCAGGGCAGAAAGACACAATACAAATAAAAACAGATTGAAAGAAACAATGGAATGAAAGTGTAAAAAGACTGAAGTTTCAATGAAATGTTGCAGTTAGATGAATAGGAATCTTCAGGCACATAAAAAGCACAGCCTGAATGGGTGCTACATGGGCAGTCTGCCCAGTATTCCCAATGGCCCTAACATGATGACTGCAGAAAGCTACCACTGTAGGTTTTATCTGCCTGCATTATCCTGCAGACCACATTTTGCTCATTCCTTCTCTAGGAAACAAAAAGAGAAAAGAAATAAACAGACTGTATATTTTTCAGCTAGAATGTAGTTGATAAGGTAATCAAAGAGGGTACAAACACATGATTTTCAAGATAAACTTATGCAAAAATATAAAGAATCAGTGTAACATGTATGAGTAAGAGAAAAGAAATACAGCAGATTTCTGAACGTGTATTTGACCTTCAGGATAAAAATGAACATGGTGAAATGTGTGTTTCTGCATTTTGCCTCTTCTACAATTTTATTCATGAAAACCCCCCAGCAGATATGCAAACCTATTTGTAATGAGTGAATTCCTTGCAAACAAAATAAATTAAAGGCCAGGATTCTGGCCAGAAACAGCTACCAACGTGGGCTGAGATAGGACTTGATTTGTTTTATTTGTAAGAAATTAAATCTTTTAGAGTGACTTAATGCATTAGCTATTAGTTTGCTGAACTGCTGTGGAGCAAATCTTGTGTTCAGACTGTTAATGACCAATGGTTGGTTCTTAAAGATCACTGACTGTTCTTGCTGCATCACTTAAGCTAATATTAAGTTCCACCAAAAGCAGCAAACAGCACCAAGAATTGATTACATCTTTACCAGAGTAATCCACAGTCTACATTTCTGAGAGGTAAATGAATGGAATTAATTACATTAATTCCATAATTAATTAAGTGCATTAATTAATTGCATTAATTCCATAACAGGTACTGGCAAACTGTACTCAGATTTGAAACACTAACTGTTAAAACAGTAAAACTGTCGTTATATTCTAAAATCATATTTAAATGACACATAAAGATTCAAAAAGACAGAGAGGAAGGTAAGGATGCATGTAGGAGGTTGCACACAGTTTTTATCACTCATTTGTTCTCCAAATCTCTTTGATTTCCAGTGAGTTAGAGCTTATTACTGGCTATAATTAAGCTTCACTACAAAGACTGCTGTGACTTGTGATGTTCTATTGGATTAACTGAAATCATAATGCATTCCTGACTGGAGTTTGAATTGCTCTCAGTAAGAGTGCAGAGGCACTGAACTCTGGAAACCCTACCATGAGAGAACCCCCCCGCCCCGATAACACTACAAATTTGGAATCTCATTGTCCCACATATATAATTTTTAACTTGCCATATCTACTGACACGATCACATATTCAGGGAAGTCAGAGTGACATGTAAACAATATGTGATTACATATTTGTAAGATGTATTATCTTAGGTGTCTCTTTCATTTTTTGGGCATGAATATTTAGACCTGGGCAAAACTCTAAATCTGAATGATTACCTGCAGATGCACAGCTACTTTACCTATTCAGCAGAAAAAGAGAAGACAGGAAGTGATACCCAAAATATACATGTAATCCTTGTCTCAGTCTCTCAAATTTTTGAGAATAGATGGGAGTAGGAAAGAAAGTATGTGTGCATTGGGCGAGCTGGAAGAGACACAAAAAAGTTTCTATAAATTCAAGATTTACAGGAAAAAGTGTCCTCTCCTGCACGCACCTATTGTACTAGGACATATATTGGAGCATGTTGAGAAATTCAAGGCACAGAAAGGACTTTGATGGAGAACCAGAACTTCTGTAATCTGCAGGAAATAGGCTCTTTCCTGGACTTACTTACAAAGATTTTTCATCCATACCCCTTATGTCCTGCTTCATTCATAGCAACCTGAAACATTAGAAGATAAAACTGAAGAACAACTCCTGTTCTACAGGAGTTCTAGTTTATTAATATTTTTGAGATTGAAGTCTAGTATTGGGAGATGTTGAACACACTCCATTTTGTCCAATTAAATATTTAATTAAAGCATAAATACGCATATATCATTTTATTGGTTCAAAACTCAGCAGAGTAGGTATGGATAGCTAGTCTACTAGAAACAAAGGAAAATGCAGGTTTCTCTAAGACCATGGCAGTGTGAAGCTGATCCTAGATTTGCTTTTCTTCTAAATGGTTCTCATTTCATGGGCTGCCAAGGTGTAGGAGGCAGATCAAATAATACAGTCACTTTTCAAAAAAGCATTTTTGAACCACCTCCAGTGTTTCCCTCGTGTTTGGAAGAAGTGCCTTGTAAAAATTCATGAAATGACGTCATTATCTTCCTCCAAATTCCTCTTTAAAGTATTCTTTGCTATGATGTATACGCAAAAAGGATAGGACATATGGATTTTAAGATCTCTGCCTACTGTGCTGATTTGTACAGTCTTTCTCTTTCCTCATGTTCTCTCATTACTTGTATTTAACTTTGTAGTAAAAGGTAAATTCTGTGAAGGAGGAGCTATCGTTTTGTCTGGGTTTCTACATGTTCTAGTACAGTGGGCTCCTGCTCTGTGATTGAGGTATGCAAATAGCAATAAATGAGTCAGCCACCAGTATTTTAATCTGTTGTAGACATGACTTGAAAGGCATACATCAAATTGGTATAAGCCATACATTTTGAACTGGTTGGTCATTATAGTGTGTAGTAATAGCAGCAGTGTTTAGTCACTCAAAGGAGATGTAAGATTAGTTCAGCCCATGCAACCTATTCCTTCTCACAGTGGACTCTATAAAGATGTATTAGACATGAAAACCTCAAAAGTATTGTTCTGTCCTTCCAATTTTGATGCTTGCCTTTTCTATAATTGCAATAGCTGGTCTCAAACTGAAGGACTATACTGGACAACAGTAATAATAACTGCTGCAAGAAAACTTGACTTTGTATTACTTTCTGTAATCATTGTAATCTTTTTTACAAAAGTAGGACTATAATATCTGATCCAGAGAAAAAAAATTCCTGCTCTCCCACTGATCTCTTATCTGAGATGCAGATCTCTGCTGTGTATTTTATAGCCCTTAAGCAAATCTCCCTTTGTTATTGACCTTTTTTTTTTCCCCTGAAGAATTATAAGGAACAACTCGCAGCTTTCTTGAATCTGTGTTCGGATACTGCATTGGGCTTATTTATAACTTTTCTGTTTTACAAGGCTGTGTGAGATTTTGATTATCACTTGAGCCAAAAATGCTTCTGAAAACTGAATTAATTTTTAACATATAGCTATGGTATTTTGTACAGGGAGGGCTAGATTTTGGCCTGTTAGCCACACACAAGTTTGTGTGTGTACAGATGTATATATATATGTATGTATACACAGGCATTCTTTCACTGATGGGATTGGAATGAATAGAACATCTTCCTTTTTCCTGAATCTTCTCAAGTTTTATTCTGATGAAGAGAGTTAAGGCCATGTCTGTCTCACAATCTTTTTCAATGTCTTCCTCCTTGCTAAAAAGGATGGATAGTTGCAAATGAATCCCAGCCCATTAGCATAACGCATCGTTCAAAGCTACTTCTTAAATTCTCCGCTGCTGTGCAGTCACTCTGCTTGCAGTCTGGCCGGTTACAAACAGTGTTGCCAAAACCTGGCAAATTCTCTTAAAGATGTGGCTTTAGGTGGGGTCAGTGTATGTTTCAAGCTCATGTATTTATAGGTTCAGCCTCTTCCTCTGGTTGTATGTCTATGGTATTATTTGCAGGACATTCAGTCAGACTGATAAGGTCAAGGTTGAGCATGTACTGTAGGACACAGTGGGCTGTACAAGAAGACTCTTAAATCTTATTTGTGGCCTTAAAGGCAGGAAAAGAACATTGCAAAATGTTAATTTCTGTAAGTGACAAATATTATAATAATGGTTAAAACCTCATGTCTCCTCAGTGTCTAAAATTGCATTTCTTTCACAGATTACGCAGAGAGGTGAGAAGTGTAACAAGCTGGTTTTATATAAAACATGACTATGTGTTTGTGACACAAAGTTCTTCGGGATGAAGATGGAGAAAACTTTACTGACCCTTTGGGCTCTACCTGCATCACTATGGAATTAGCTACTTGCTAATTTTCACCCTAGAGAACAATTTACACTGCCCAAGCCGACAGTGTTAGAAAGCCTATAAATGTGCTTTTCCTCTAAAAGCAGAATTCTAATTCCTTAAATCAAAGTGGTCTCTGGGGCTGAGTCTCTTAAGTGTATAAAAACCACCCAAAGTTCAGAGAAAATTAATTTGCTGGGTTTTCCTGAAAAATACATCCAAGCAAAGTGCTAGGATGCTCAGAAAAAGGAAAAGGTTATTAAAACAGGCGACTTACACGTTCTCCTTTGGGCCCTCGGTCTCCTGGTCTCCCCACAGCACCCTGAAAAATTGATTTTGAAAAAAGCTAAACATATTTCTAAAAAGTTGTGTTGTACATTCATCTACTAGCAGAACTGAAAGCAACTGCCTAGGATTGACAGTTACGTTATTTGTGAGGAATAAAATAAACTAGTATTCAAAAGTATGCTTTCCTACCGGAGGACCTGGCACTCCATCTTTTCCATTGATTCCCTATAAAAAAACCAAAGCACATTTTTTTTATAATTATGGATCTGTATAGGTATTTTAAAAATACAAAGGGTAAAAGTTTAGTGATGCTATCAATACATATTCTGAAGTTGTGGAGTCAGCAGTTTGCATGCTTACAATATTAAAATACTCACAGATAGTCTTGAAGCATGTGAAACAAAAGAACTTGGGGCCATACTGAACTGCAAGCACGTTAAGTTTTAACTAATTGAAAAGAATATCTTCGGCAACATGATGTGCATCAGCTTTAATGAGCATGCAACTTAAATGACAAGTTATATGGGAATTCTGCAAACATGTGAAACATGGAACTAGATATGCACTATTCTAGTCCTACCTCACCACTACATAATCATAAAAGAGATTCCTCTTGTTCTAAATAGTAGCCCTAAACTGGTGTTGTTTTGCACAGGTAAACAGATAAATAGACTATTTTCTTGTCCTATATAACCTAAAGATGATTTCAGTGTCATAGGAGAAATCCAGACCTATTTCCTCAAAACACTGCGCTGTTACACAGACTATGCCTTAATAGTGAGTGGGCCAAACCTATTCTTTGGTCCTTAGGACCTGTCACATGGTACAACTTCAAGCTAGCTGGCTAAATATTTTTCTTTCCCAAAAGAGGGTGGTCTCATTTGTACCACCTATTGGAAACAGTCCCAGACCCACATTATCCCCCAAACCGTAACTGGACATTGCCTCAGAGTGCCCACCCTTGCTGCTCCCTGACAGAACCCATGGAAGTCTGCACTGCAGCTTTAAAATTTTATTAGTGATAGGGATGTTACAATGATTTCCTAAATTGGGCAAATTTGGTGCAGAAGTTACTGAAATTTTCCTCTTATTTCAAGACAGAAGCATAAGGCGGGGAGCCATGGTAACAAGCTTAAATGGGCTACTTCTCGTGCTTGGCACTGAAACACCAGGCTTAGGGGGAGTTCATTAGTTCTGTGCTACCCTAGCTGAACTGCTGCTGGAATATAAACTTGGTTGTTTTAAACTAGCTCAGGCAGTGCTACAATACACCGCTGACTGCAGCACTGCTGCATTGCAAATGAAGAGGTCCGTTTAGACATATCCTAAGAGAATAGTAAACGTTTCAGCCACAGTGTTGCATTACCTGTATACAGAGGAGTCAATGAGAAAGCCATGAAGCAAACGATTCTCTATCTAAACTGAAATTGGGAATTCATTTTGTTACCCCATCCTTTATAGATTGTGTTGAATGTCTGGGTTAACATTCTCCTTCGGAAAAAATACTACAGGATCCTTCATGTTAACAGGACCCAAAGGACCTTCAAAGGATCTCAGTAACATTAATTATTAAAACATCACAATACCAGGCCCTCATACAAAAAGGACTCTTGACTGTATGACTAATCTGAGCACTATAGCTGCAGATATTCTTAGGAAGATACCAAACCTAATACAAAGCAGGATGTAATTTCATTTCTTTTGTAACTTCTGACAAATTGAGATGGCTGTTTTTGCAGTGAATGTATATATTCAGTATATAATTGCTTACCGGTTTTCCTTGTGGCCCTTCTGGCCCAGGGAATCCTATATCTCCTATAGGTCCTCTTTCACCCTTGAAAAGAAAAACACACACACGCAAATCTGCACCTAGGTCTTGCATTCAGTGTTTGAAATATTTGTGTACTATCACTATAGTCCAGAACTCAAATTTACACTTACAGGTTCACCTGGCATTCCTGGGGACCCTGGAGATCCAGGCTTTCCCTGCAAAAAGAGAACATTAAAACTCAAAATTGCTAGAAAACAAATATTAATTTCTCTTAGCTAAAAAATAAGACAGGATATGTACCTGATTGAAATACTTATGTTATTGCTCAACAAATGCTTTAAGACATAAAAAATATTTTATCAGATTTTTTCTTTATAAAGCAGCTTACACATGTACAATGTTATTCTGGCTTATGTGCATAAATTAATTTAACCACTTGGTCCTTTCATTTCTCAACACTGAGATAATGTTTTCATGGAAATTTCTATTACAACCCCATGATTTCCTTCCTGAGTGGTAATACTCAGATTAGAATTCATCACTGCATATGTAAAATCAATATTTTTTTTCCTCAGATACTTCCTGATCCTGATATATTTTCAAGAGGTTTTATTACTGACTTGATACATTTTGCAAATTTTATTGAAGTTCCTTTTTTGGCCAGTTTTATCGCGGTTTTAACTTCCACCTGCCGGAGTTGATAATCCTTTCTAGCCTCATCATTTTGATAATGACTTCAGATGACTTCAGCTTTTTGAAAGACACCTTCTTGATTCTAGCAAATTTGCTTATCTTCTTATTCCTTGCAGGCATCATGGAAGAAAAACCTACTGAAAACAAAGAACTGTGGACAGTCTGTCAAGAAAGACTTGAAAAATGGGCAAAAAGAGGTTGGGCACACCCACGGTGGATTTTAGCTTTTTTTGCTTCTGGAAGTAGGTAGGATCTAAGTGCTTTATAGTTGCTATCACAGTGTTTCTTTGACTGTTACATGTTATATTCTGCTCTGCACAAAGTTAAGTTTGCCTCTTTGGGGTTTTCTTCTCAGCACTCTTAAAGCAGTTAAAGCACTAGCTGGTTATGTTTAAAAATTAAGTCTCTGTGACACATCCTGGTGTGACATTCATCCAATTTTCCTGGTGTTAGCTGAAGCCTTCCTTAGCGACCACACTCCTGCTTCTGCAGTCTCTTATGTCCCTCAGCACATCACAGTCAATACTCCGCCCTGATCAAGGGGTTGGTAATAGACCCAGTTTAGGCCCACATCCCACATCCTATTTAGGCCTTGATATGCATGTATTAGTGGTGGACATAGCACCCTGCTATTCTAACTGTATGCAGCTCGAAGAAGATATTAACAGACCTCTGCACAGGAACACAGGATAATTCATGCTGGAAGGGACCTCAGGAGGTAATCTAGTCAAAACTCCTGCTCAAAGCAGGGTCAGCAACAAAGTCAGACCAGGTTATTCCACCTCAGACAAGAATCTGTAACTTTGAACCTGCATTACCCAGAAATGTGCTTGGACCAGATCCTGAACTGACTTGTATAAGTGAGGAAACTAACACATCAACACTAGTGACAATGTCAGGAATGACAGGACTGAGGATTCATGCTGAGGAAGCAGGCATTTGTGGTAATTCTCGCAGACCCTCAGTCCAAGCTTTTCTGACAATCCCACTGAGCAAAAAGCCAAAGCTAGAATGGGACACTTATACCTCCAAATGGGAAAAACATTCTCTACTGAATTTAGGAAATAATGGCAGGCAGGCAGGACAAATTCTCTTCCAGTAAAATGCGTGGATACATTTCCAAAACTCTTCCCAGCCTACTAAAAAGTAATGTCTCTCATAAATCTATTAACTTGTTAATTAAAACTGCTTAGCATAAAATGTTAAAAGAAATAATTTATTTTAGTGGATTTCATCTGAATTAGACCTAAGCAACAGAATACTTTGCATCAGCGATGAGGTGAACTCATAAAATATTTCGTATCCATCTAGAATTGAGAGCAACACTTCGAAAAAGAATAAGACTTGGAACATATCCAGCGGGAAATACAGAGGGAATGAACAATTACGATCAGCCTAACTGGCTATTGCATTATTGATTCACAGCATGCAGTATATTTCAGAGCATCAAACTCTAATACTCTTACATGAGCTACAAAACTCAGAAAAATACTTCTCTTTTTTTTCTTTAAATGTGTACTTTTTACTTGTTTTAGGAGATTTTAACTAAATTAAGCTATTTGAGTCCAATGTTCTCTCTTGGAACTCACAGTAAATATACTGAATCAATGGCTAATGGAAATGGAGCGTGTAGATACATATTCCTCTTTATTTCATGAAGCACATATTTATAATTTAAAAACAGCTCCTGAATGGATTGGTAGCTGCCCAAATTTAATAATAAATGTATTTGCATATAAATAACTCCATACTGTCTCCTGAAAAATGGATGAACTTTTTTTAGTAAATTGCGAATGCAATCTAAAGAAAAGTTTTCTTTAGTTCCTTTAGGAATACAAATGAATAATTATAATTTCAATTTATCATTAGTGCATTTACTTTCACCTACAACAAAGTTTCTGGATGACTTTCAGAAACTTCTTCTAATACCATATATAGATAGCTGACAAAAACATTCCCTAATGAAAACGTTTGATTGACTTGATATGCAGATGCTCATGAATTGCAGTATCTAATGGTTATAAAATTTCTTTATGATAGAAAGATGCTCAGGGGTTTGGGAACCTCCAGGAATACTGAAAATGACTTTATAAATTGTCTTTATTAAACTGTGGCAATGAGAAGAATCTCATATGCTTCCTTAGCTGAGTATATGCAGCTTTAAATTCAAGCTTTATCATGTATTCACACCATTCCTTCCTGTCATTTTAATAGTAATATGAACCCTGAGTAGTGTTAAATTTTAATCTCTTTGGGGAAAACATGTAATTTTCATACCTGCCTATAAAACAGGAGCCAAATGCTGGCATTCCACAAATAGTGATCAACAATACAGCTGAGCACCTTGCCTGACTTTTTTTCAGCTTTTCCTAATAAACAATTTTCTTTAATACAGGTACATACCGGTGTCCCTGCTACTCCTGGTGAGCCAGATGGTCCACGGTCACCCTAAAGAAAAGAGAAGTCTATACTTAAGTGGTAATACTCAGAACAGAAGTTTGTTCATTGATTCCAAATAAAGCCTGAGAAAGGATTATTTAGTGAACTGAAAATGAGGACAAAACCAGGCTCTGCTAGATGCTAATATTTAGCTCTGCCACTGACTTATTTTACAGACTTGAGCAAACTCAACTTTGTTTAGGTTCCCTCGTATAATGTTATAATTTCCATGCTATACCTTATACTCAGTTTGAAGCATTACTTGAAAAGGAATAGAAGTTATTTGCATGAAGACATGTAATTTATAAAAAGCTGAAGAAATATACAATTTGGCAAAAAATTACTATTTTTATTTTTTCCTCTTAAATTTAGAAGATTTGGGTAAAATGAAAGTGAAGTGCTTCCACTAAAAAACACATATTTTTGTTTTTTAATTTCTCTGATGAATTTTTTGTGCTTTGCCATATTTAGAAAAAATATCAAAATCTTGATATTTTTAGCATTTCATGACAAACTGCTCTCTAAATTCACATTAGCCTCAACAACTAATAAATGATAGACTGAAAGATGCCACCTGCTCAAGGGAAGGATCATTTTCGAGCAGTGGAATGCAGAGCTGAACTAGAGGAAGAAGATGGAGATTATGACGTGGTTCAGGCACCATACAGGCAGTATAGAGTACAAGAAAAGAAAAACAAAAATGAGGGGCTTTTTTTTTTTAGAAAATCAGCAACAGTCTGAGAAGTGAGAGCTTCACCTTTGCCTTCTGATGGAATGGGATGTGATACAACAAGAACTGTAGGGAATCAGTCTCTCTCTTTCTACCCTTTCCTTGATTTTTATACCCACAGCCTTTTTTTTTTTTTAATGGAAGTCTTGCATGCACTAAGTCTGGACTAATTCAGGTACAAACTTCTCCTCAGATCTGTAGTTATGCCCTAAGTCTTAGAACAGGACAGACAGACTGCAAGCATATGACAATATTCAAAAGAGAACAGGAACTTGTAACCATACTTAGGAACCAATCAAGTATATTCCCTTCTATCCAATTAAGAAAACAAAACACTACAAAACTTCCTGCACAAAATTTTCTATTTGTGGAAATATTTTAGAATTTTATCTTGAGTGAGCACATTATTTAGATCCACATTAAAGCAAAAAAAAATGCAGATAATTATACAATGTTTTTTCAAATTGAAGTATAAACTTCATAAAACATTGCGACAGGTTCAAAAAGCATTCAGCTGCAGATAGTTGCAAATAGAAAGTAATGACTTTTCTTTTACAAGTCCTACCTTTTCTCCTGGTAGTCCTTCTAGTCCTGGTAATCCCATTGGTCCTGGGTCACCCTGATTTTTTTTTTTAATTGAAAAGAATTGCATGGATTAGAATTTCTGTAATCTACATTAGAAATGTTGAACAACAAACAAGAGCAGAAAATTTGGCATGAGATTACTTAAAAAAATAGCTGAACAGTTGTCTGAGTGAACAGATTTTGTTATGTCATGTTTTAGTGATCTGTAAACTAAACTATTCCCAGAGGCATTGTGTGATTATTTTCTGATTAACTGCTTTAATTCTGATTAAGAATGTAATCAAGAAGACTTCCCTCCAGTGCTCCTGTTGGCCATGGTCAGCTCTCAGCCACCTTCACTCAGTAGAGCCACAAGGTGTGAGCATACGCTGCCAGCTGCAGAATTAACATTCCACCAGTTTGTTCAACTTTCCAGACACATCATTGCTTCAGAGCAGAACTTGGTCCCCTAAGCAAAGCTTACTCTGCAAAGGACACACAGACTTGGTCCCTGCATAATCTTTCTGGTACTTTCAAGTTTTGAAAGAACCAGAAAAATACTGCTGCACTGAATAGATCAGTTTAGCATGTAGTGAAGAGGTCATCTAAATTTTTTTAAAGAAAACTGACAGATAGTAATTTACCACAGAGACTTTTTACTACTGCCAACATTTCTATTATTTCAGAAGTCTCAGGCAAAACCAAAAGCCACAGCAAATTCCCTTAGGGATTTCGTGATGTCTCTGGCAGATCTCACTTTACACACCTCAGCCCTATTTGGGAGAAGGTGCTTCTTGAGCAGGAAGCAGGTGCTGATACAGAAAGATGTTACAAGTGCTCAGGCGCTCAATTTTGGGTTTCATAACCTGAATTGTCCTCAAGGAGCACAGTTATCACACTGGTTTACAGATCAAAGTTTAGTTTTTCACATAGCTGTTTCTCCATTAAAACTTGGCAAAGAATTGAATAGAATCCTAGGCCCTGCACAGGTTGGCTGAGTGGAGATTGTGCACCTTCATGACAGATGAAGAAGTCTCAGCCAACTCTTCTGCATGTTCCCACACCTTCTGACCAATACCTCTTTGGTCTTTGCTGGGTTAGTCTGAGCTAGTTGTGCTTAATCCCACAGCTATTTTTGTGTAGATCTTATGCCTGTGCTGGTAAGAAAAGAGATATAATTGAATGGGACTGGCATACTGCTTTCACCTGAGTAAAGAGCTTTTTCAATAGTCTCACACTGATATTGAAGAAAAGAACTCCATGATATGGACTCAAGGCTGAAGACAAGAACCCTTGACTAGGATAAGCCACTCATGATCAGCTTCCAAATACTGTGCCTGATATTTTCAGACAAGGCCAGTGTCTAGTGACACTTAAGCAGTCTGTGTGCTGTGCTGTGCTCTGATTTTTTACTACCAGGCAGTCCAGATGTTGGCTGAGGTCACTCACTGTTGGAGGTCAGCAGTTACCATTTCCTAATTTATTTTGCCCAAGATAGACAATTCAAAGATAGGACTGTAGCTGGAGAGGTCACGTGTCACCTTCTTGGTGGCTGAATGAACTCCCAAGTGCCTTAAGGAGCTCTGTAGGTGTTTCTCTGAAGTAGTCATTTGTTAGTTTCCCTTAGTAGCAGAAATAGCTGTTCTTCACTTTGTCTGCTGGAAGGGACATGATTTTGTTTCAGACATGATGTCCCTAACATTTTTCAGGGTTTCTTGATCTTCATCAAGTAAACAATTCATCAGAGGATAATGGAGAACATAATATAGTCTGATTGAGTACAATTTTCTTCCCCAGATATCTCAATTTCTACCACTATTATCAGCAAACTATGTTTTCAGCTCTTCCAGCTGATACTTGGGACCCAGCCTGATTCAATCATACTGTCTGCAGTATGAAACGAGTCTGCTGGACACAATTCTAACACATTGACTATGAAGGGGTAGTACTTGTTTCACTGCCTTGCAGTGTTGTAGTCCTGTAATTATCATTATGCAGGTGAGTGATATTCCTTGGACTTAAAAAAGGAGAAAAACATGAATGTAGTGAAAGATTTAACTGATGTGAGAGTATATAGCTAATTTTTAAAACAATACCCATTTAAAATGACATTTTATACTATCATACTTTTTGTGCTATACCAAGAGTACATAATTTTTACCAGTATCTTTTGGGTAATTTTACTGATGTCCAGTCATCAAGAAGCAGCACATGTGAGTTACAATTTTGCCACTTTCAAGGCTAGGAACTGCAGTGGTACATGCAACCTAACAACCCGTTCTCTATCAGGAATGCAGGAAACATCATTTGTCTGGGAGTTTGGGAAAAACAGGTTCACGGTCAGGATTTGGATTTCTATTCTGCTGGTGACTAGCCCTATGCTAGACTAGGCAACCACTCATGATTTTTCCACTACTTGTCCTTTCCCTACTCATAATCTTGATAGAAAGGTCATATGTAAAGAACAAAATATAATGCTTAAGGGAAAAAATACCGAAAAGTTAAGTAGATCTGTCTTACTCTGGTTTCATTCTCTTCAATATCAGTGTGAAACTATTGGGCAGTCTCTCTACTCAGCAGTCTTTGAGTGTCACACTGCATAGCTGAAAGGTTTAGCAGCTCCCATGATCATTGTCATCTTGCCCACTGGAAGCAATGTGATCATACTCTAATCACCCGTCATACCAATTCCAACGAAACCATCTGAAAACGATTTCTGGTTGCTACTTGCTAGTATGACATAGCACACCATCTCTTTAGCAATTTCAAATTTAATTTTGAGCGCAGTCCAATAGGTCTTAAAGCATTTTGCATCTTTATTACCTGTAGGGCTGTACCGAGTAAGGTTTTTATCTCTTGCAGTACACATTATTTATTCTTAAATATCTCAAGGGACAGCTCAGCAGAGATGAATCCACAGGCAGTTAATACTGTGTTCAGTCATTCACTATACTATCACAGCAGAACTATTTAACAGAAGTTGCAAATTTCTCAAGCCTGTCAGTAAAAAAGGCTTTTTCAGATGTACTGATTCTGCAGAGGCAAGATACCTGCTAAACACGCTAATAATCTTCCAACCTTGTCGCTAGGATGATGTATTGAACTATTTGGGGAAGCTCTAGAATGACCAAAAAATACATACCACTGTGCCAGGATCTCCTTTTGGACCCTGTAAAGAGCATAATAAGCAGAAATGCATTAAAAACAGACCAGCATTACACAACAACATGGTATTTTTCTGCATTAGTGCATTATAAATATACATTGATAACGCAGTGCATTCAGAACCAGCATTACCAGTCCTCCCAGCTAGTTAATTCTCTGTAAAATTTCATTGACATGTGGTTTTGATGTTCCAGAATACAGAGAAAGGCAGTTCTGTGGTCTAGTCTGAGTCTGTGACTAGAAGCTGGACATCAAGGAAGGAGAAAGTCCTCACTGATAGCTACAATGTATTTAAATGGCTGCCAAAATGATGATAGATGCCTATGACTCTAACAAGACGGAGGACCTTAATTAGTGCACAGCATCTTTGGCTCCACAGAAACAAAGCAACAGAATGCACAGCTGCAGGCTGGTGCAGCTACATTGCACAGTGTGTAGCCCGGAAAGACACCAGCTCTGTATTACGTTCTCTGTTTTACACATTGCTCTGCACTGTAGATACCTGTGGTGAATCAGTGACAGAACTGAGATCAGAATTCATGAGTTTCTCATTTCAGCACCAAATATAATTCTTTGCAAAACTATACCATCACTAACTATACAGAATATATTATGCATTTTAAGATACTTTCAGTAAAAAGTCCAAAAACAAATTATGCACCAGATTTGGGGTGAAATACTTAAAATAAGCCATTCTCCCAGAACAGGGTAAAATGCTTGATAAACACAGAAAAACACATCCTTTATTATTTACTACATACCAATCATATCTTGAGCTGTGACTTTGCTATCTTCACGTATAAAATCAAACACAGTGCCACTCGTGAAAATTGCATGCAATTAATCAACCCCTCTGTTAATATTTTAATTAACTACTACAAATTCCATTTCTATGAAATACTTACTGGAGGTCCTGGTGGACCTGGATAACTGGCAACACTCACACCTCCCTGCAACAGCAAGTTTAGAAGTTGAGTTGAGCCAAAATTAAATGTTCATTGAAGAAAAAAAAAAAAGAACAGAAATACCTGTAGTTTATATAAGCTGCTCATTCCATTTCTTTCATTGTGAGGCACACCCTTTAAAATACGAAAGACACGTAAGTATCACAACTATGAACCATAAAGGTGGAACCCTTGCCTTATCTAAGTCTCAGCAAAGCTGCAGTATCATTTTCGTTCTAGATAATTTTGCAAACATGCTAGACATTTCAGTAAGAATATAAGAGATATAACAATGCAGTTGGGACTTTTTTAAAATATAAAACCAATAACTTGAAAATCTTTAATGTACAATACTTATATATTCTTATATAATATCTATGAGTGACTGGTCAAATGATATGAGGAAGGAAGGTACAGTGAATTTAATTTTCATATACTTTTGAAGATTTATGCTAAATGGAAAACTGAAAAGCATCTGAACTTAAGCACCAAGTACTCTGAGAATGCTGAGGCTTGAACTGTAACTCTAAATTAATGCTCAAGTTTGATGATGCAGTAAAGAATTCAGAATAAAACTGGCTCATTCCTAAAAACACTGATTCACTCATGAATTTCAGTGGCTGAATTGCCAACTTATGTTAGGCCTGATTACTTCCAAAGTACAAAAAGCTCAAAATACTAAATGCATTCAATTTATGAATAGGTGAAATTCTTGTTTTGAAAAGATATTTAGAGTTTTTCGGATTCTAGCCAGTTAATATTCCAAGTGGCATTAGTAAATATGAGCATTAGTCATTCTTTCTGTATGAACTTTTATAACACTTTTATAAAATGAAAATCAAAGCTACAGGCACATTTTTCAACTCAAAACATCACAATGTGCTTTCAGCAGCAAGTGAACTTCGTTGAGGTTCTGAAAACTTTTAAGATTTCAACTCTTATCACACATAATAAAATAATGCAAAGTATTAAAGTAAGTTTTATTTTATTTTTGCTCTTATTTATTTCATGGATAAATCCTGAGGGATACAGAAACAGTCACAGCTCTGGTAGGGAAGTGGGTTAGAGGCAGAAAAGGGAAACATATCTAATGGTTTATCTTATTAACATATTCATCAGCTCTTTAAAAGATATCTAACAGATTTCTGAGATAAGGCTTTCCCCACTGTGCTTTATTATTATTATAACATGTTTATCCGCATGTCATTCAACTCTATTCTTTATTCTACTTTCCACTGCTAAAAGTCAAGCCACAGGTCTGTATTTTCTTGGATTTCCAGTCCAACTCTTCATCATATTTACCATTTCTTGTTCCTCTGGCATGATCGCCAATTTAAACTCACATTTGAGTTACTTTAAACTCTTTGATGAGTGTTACCTCATCTTAGCTATTTGTTATAAATCTTTTATCAATTTGTTTGAAAGTCCCTTCTGCTGACACGTCAGTTTGAGACAACTCCTTGGATTAATTCTTTGTATAGGGATCTTCTTTATAGTGAACACAAATGCACATAATTTATTTAGCTTTTTAGGTATGATTTTTTTCTTAATTGCTCTATTATACACTGATCATCTATCAACCCTGGAGACTTTCTGGCAAGCATCTCACCTTTGCTGTGGATGAAAATGTTTCTCTTACTAGTTTTTATGCCTTTAGCAAGCTGTTTCTCAAATATTTTGGCCTGACTTACAATGATTTTACACTGATCTTCCTATAGATTACTGTTCTGTGTTTTTGTTACTTGGACATGAATTCCAGTTTTTGATACGTATCTTTTCATTTCTAACAACATTGTTTACCCTGCTGTTTAACCAATGTAAAATGTTTTAGTTCTTTAAAATCTTTTTCAATAGGAAGCACCTATTTTCTTTCAGCATCTAATATTATAGCTTTAAACAATGTCTGAAGTAATTCTGACCTTTCTTCTAGCTTTCTTTTAATTTTAGCTCAGTATGCTTCCTCACTTCTCAGTAACTCTCCTTTTTATGATAATTGCTATCAGAGTGGATTTTTTTTGCCTTTTTTTTTTTTTCCAAAATGCCAAACTGCAGTGCGTATACTGTTACAGAGTACCTCTTCCTCAGTAACATTTTAAAAGAGACCCTATGCACCATTCTGGCTAAATTTTGAGTTGCTTCTCTTATGACTGACAGCTCACAGGGGGGGTCACATTCATTGTACCTAAAATGTAACCTCTGTATCAAACTCCATCATGATATCTATCCGTTTTACATGACAGGATCTGATGTCTTCAGTTTTATGCTCTTTCTGCCTTCCCACACTCTTTAATATCCCTTAATAGGTCCCAGTCTCTGCTAGCATCCTAGTTAGATGACAGTATTACTCCTCTTCCTCTTTTTTGGGCACAGAAATTCAATTTAGAGGGATTCTGTGTTAACTTTTAGATTTAACGCAATCTTAGATTTTCTTTCACAGACAGCATCAGTTATTCTCTCATTACTGTGTCATTTTTACCCTAGTATTACAGTGCCTCTCTCACTGCTATCCTTAAACCACGTTTCTCACATTCTTATTACATGCTCATTCAAAATCAGCTGTTGCTGTAGACAGTTTCCTGGGGTAGGGATATGGATTGAATTTAGATAGAATTACAGAACTGTTAGGCAAGGATTGAAAAACACACAGTCCTCTAGGCTACATTAAGAAGTGGCTTTAGGGTTAGATACGGGCAGAAGAGAATAACTGTCCTAGAGAAAGGCTAGAAGCAGGCTACAGTTTTGGTTGGAGTAGGTAGAGATCACAGAGCTATGGTTAGATTTTAGACTCGCAGCTCTCCCTGGACTAAGACTGAGGTCAGAGGAGCTCTCTGGATTATGGTTAGAGATGGCATTTCCAATGCTGTGATTAGGGTTAGGGATCATAAGGCTCTTCAGTTTGGAATTAATTGTGTTAGGTATGAGTCCAGTTAATTCTGGAGGCCACTGAGCTCCCCAGGCTTTCCCTAGGTTATGTGCCTACAGATCCCTGTTCCCAGGTATTCAAGGTGTCTAAATTAAAAGTAGTATCCAAGGTTATTAGAATAACTTGTTTAACCAAGTTTCTGGGGTGGCTTTAGTGACCTGGACTTCCTCAGAGATGAATGACAAGAAAAAAAAGGAATACAGAAACCTTCCGCAGAGAGACACTGTTGCTTCCCACACTATTAATATGTATTACACACTTGCATTTTACTCATAGGTATATTGTTTCTAATATAACATTCAAAATATAAAATAAAATGTCTTACCGGAGGCCCAGGTGGTCCAGGCTTCCCAGGAGCACCTTCACTACCCTAGTATAGCAAGAGATTCAAACAACTTATTTACAGAAACTGATGTTCAGGTCTACCCCACAGCCAAACTAGAATGACCATAACAACTAATAATCAAGAAATACAGTCAATATGAGCAGATAAGATCAAGAATGAATTATCCTGCCCAGCTCCTGCTTAATCTTAAGGCAAGTTGTTCATCATTATTCTAGCTTTTATTTCGCTAGTTCCGTGATGTCGTATATATTACAACTTCCTTATGGCAAAACAGTACTAGTAACTTGGGATGATTTTAGTTCTAGAATACAGCATATACTTCGTAGTTACCAGGAGGCAGAGGAAGAAAAAAAGGGTTGTTGTTATCAACTTATGTGCAAATGTCAGATAACAGTTAACATTCATTTTCATGTTTTGCATACTGTTTTGCTAAAGCCAGTCTTTGGTTTGTACATTCACAGGTAAATAACAAAGAATCACAGTTTCAAAAGTGCAGTTTATCCAGAAACACTTTTCACTGAAATGTATTGAGTAAAATAAAGGATCTTTTTTATTAAGACGTATAATGAATATCTCTCTCTTTTTTTTTTTTTTAACTGCAAAATACTCATTTGTGGGTATTTGTAGCTGTAGTCTGTTCCATTGACATGGACTGAATTGGTTATATCAAAAAAAATATTTCTTAGTTTTTGCCCCAGCAGAATAGTGAGCTCTCTGGACGGTAAAGAGTTGCAAAGGTTTAAATGTTAAGTTTCCCTTAGAAGCAAGACATTTTCAAAATGTCATCACTATGATTCAGCTAAAAATACTGTAAAATTTTGGAACAACCATGTCATAGTATTTCACTCAGTCATTAGAGCTTCTTATTAATCACATGTTAGTGAAACACTCAGGCTGTATATTTAAAATTATTAACATGGTAAAAGTCAAATTAAGGGTCTAACAGCAACCATTAACTTACAAGAAATATACAATCTTTATATTCATAGCACATTTTTTACAATTATATTAGAATATGCATTTCAGAGATTAATTCTACCTTTTCTGACCATGTCACTGAAAATATATTTCCAAACAGGCCTGCTAAGTGCTAAGAGCTGTCAATCTGCAAAGCGGGATTTGGAGTACTTCACGGGGAGACAAAATACTACACTTTAGAAAGCACATTATATAACCACTTCTCAAATGAGGTGCCCAAATAAAGGAAGGAGGAGGAAAGTGTTCTGGCTATATTTCAGTCAACTTCATTACTCTTCTGTGGTTGGATTTCTGCCCTTTTTGATCTACAGGACAGTAAGTGTGGAGAGCTGCCTTTCTCATTCCCACATGTGATAGCAAGAGGTTGCCTCCCCCCGATCTTTATGAGGTATAATGCAACCGAAAATGCAGGGACAGAAGTGTGAGTGTGTTAGGTGGCTGATTTAACACTGCATTCTCAGACTCTGTAATCAGTACTGTGTAAATGTAAAAAGGGCCCTAACAAAGACTTGGGTTTTGCATGTAGTTACTTGAAAAGGAAATGAATATGGCAGATTTTTGCTATTATGATTTGGAAGGAGACAGTTTTCGACTAATTTTTATACTGAAATAATTCCATAGCTTTACAAAATGAAGAGTTTCCTTTTCTTACTCATACCAGTTAAGGTTTTGTAAAATACTAGTAGCATGACAGATTCTGACACGGCAGCAATATGCCTGGAAAACTCCAGGCTAAAGCTGAAAGAAGCTTCAGAAATGTGTATTCATGCACAAATGGGAGAACTTGTCCCAGAAAGTATTTTGCAGTAGACTAAGTTTGTGTGTGCTGTACTTCACTGATCTGAGGTGCCCAGAAATAAATTTGTCATGTTAGCTATAACGGGTACTATCAACTGCTTGATAAAAGAACACATGTAAAACTGATAAAAAATAGTGCTAAAGCCATGCAAATTAAGTATAAAGGAAGCTTCTACATTTTTGCAGAATAAATTATACTAAATAACGTTCAATACTTGTGAAGTACTTTTAAGATATGAAATTACTTTTGTCTAAAATATTGGAAAAGGAGTGAGAACAAGCAGTTACTGATTATATAGTATTTCACAAAGGCATTTTCACTTTTATTGTTTTATATAGCATGTCAATGTTCTCTGCAACTTTTATACACCACTAAGGTTATACTTCAAAACAAATGCTCATAGGCATGGCATTCTTTGGGGAAAGTATTTGTATTAAGACATAAATAAGTCAACTAAAAATCATTTGATAATGTATTGTATGTCAAGTTCTTGTTTACATTGCATGTTTAAAAAATCTCCAGAACATACGAAAGTAACAGGATTACAAAATCTTTACAGATCTTTACCAAGACTGAAAAGAAGGAATACCTTTTCTCCTTTTGACCCTGCTGGACCAGGATGTCCAGGTCTTCCTGTGACTCCCTGCACAACATAGTATTGGTCTTTGTTAGTCAGGAAATGATGAAACATGCTATTTTGCATTGCAGTTTAGTCTTGAAAACTTGAACTTTTTGAAGGTCGTTTAAACTTAATTAAGTTTCTCCTCCAGGTTAAATGTTTCTCTCCTGACTGATACAACGGCTGCATCCTACTGATAAGCCCTATGAAGGGTAAAACTTGTCTTTGTGGTAGCATTTTCACCTTGGCAGGCTAAATGGACTGACCTTAACTAGCACCTCTTGATACTGCTAAGAATTATCCTTTACTGTTAAAATCGCAATTTACATATTAAACATTAAGCTCCCTAAATGTGTTATAATTTTTGGAAGAAGGCTAGCATTAGTACTGTAAGCAACCTAGCCATGAATAATGACCATACTAACTAATGTGATCTGCATCTTATATATAGGACATAAAATTTAACATTCTCAAAGGAAATTTTCTTAGAAAGACCAACATTTTTCATGACTGCCTTAACCACATTTTTCAGTGGCTTTTAATACTAAGCCAGTTTATTCTCATATTTCATAATTACTTGATATCAGCATTTAGTTAGAATCCGCCCAGTTAGAATCATTACTAGATTTTTATCACCAACATTATTAGAGTAACTTGGGTACGAATACATAATTATCTGCAAGTTTGCACATCATCAGTAATTTTACCTCACAAAGTCTCTAGTAACACTGAAACACTGAACGCATGTAGGTTACATAAACTTTAAGAGTCCAGACGACAGTATTTTCAGTAACCTCAACTCACAACATACTTTTTTATTAGAGCCACTGTGGGTCAAATTTTATTACTTTCCCAAGAGCAAAAAGAAGGCAAAATCTGGCTCTTTTAAGACTAGAGACAAGAAACTAAGAATATGAAGTTTTATTGAGATAGTTATAGCAGCCTCTACAGGGATAGATTAGCTCACAGAAGACATCAAACACTTACAGAAGGTCCACTGGGTCCTGGGACACCAGGCAGGCCAGGAACACCTTGAAGGCCCTGAAAATTAAAACGGCATGTGTAGATTTCTTCTCCCACATACACTCATACCTTAAAGCTACTTATATTCAGCATGTCAATTTTTAGCAATAAAAATATATATGCAGCTGAGAGATTATCATTGAACATGATAACAGGCAGTTCTTGTTTAACTGAAAAACAAAATCTCAAGTCCTCCAGTCCAATCCTCCTCCAATCTTTTCCACTGATAGCTTATGTCTTTTATATCTTTTTGTCTTTAGCTGTGCAGATAAGAGCAGGATGTCTCTTAAAGACTGATTTTCTTTTTTTGTCACTAGAAAGTGTTTTGTTAGTGAGAAAAAGCATCTACTCAGATTTCTGAATGTTACCTGATGCTATCTAAATAAGATAATGCCTTCTGCTGGATTTAGATTTTGGCTTTTTGAGAACAAAACATTCATGGTTTTTAGTAACCTACTGTCCTACTCTTATTCTATTCTACTGCCTGCAAACCTGTGGATTCTGGTATCCATTCACTAGACATACAGGTGTGTAACTTATTATAGAGATTTAAGGTAGGATTTGAGCAAGTCTGCATGCCACTGAATTCTTTCTTCTGCCTCATTAAATTGATTTACTCTGATGTAATTTTAGACATGTAAAAAGTAAATGTGTATGTCTAAGCCAATTGCTCTAAATTCCCTTTATACTCCATGAAGGGAAGGCGGCCCCTCTCAATATTGATTCACATTATCTGCACTGGGCGCCTGTCCTCTGACAAGAGTAATCACCTCAGGCAAGACATATTTCTCATGCTAAATACAGGATTCAAAATGACATTGCTAAGCGGGCAGTAAAGAAAACCAAAGAGGTCAGGAGCCCTGAAAGAAGGGCTCTGAGGGAAAGTCTGAAGGAAAAACTTCAGATGGAAATAAAGCAGGAATGAATGGAGGGACAGTGATTTTCTTATTCTAGTTCCTACACACAGAGGACATCGACCCACTTCTGCAGCTTTTCAGAGTAGCATTCCAACAGATAATGTGTTCTTTGGCCATGTTAAATTAGTTTACCCTGGCAATACAGACACCCACATATGAATATGAAAGCCAAAGAACATTGGCTATAATAATCCACCTCTCGCTCCCTGAAAGGCATCGTTTAACAAGGAAAGGCATTCTAAAAAAACCCAATTACTGAATTTTTTATCATGGGCCATAGTAAAATTTAAGATGCCTTAAATAATGAGATTGACTTTACAGAATTAAATTAGGGTAACTGACCTTTCTCTCTAGAGGGGAGAGCAAAGACAAACAAACAATCCTGTGTTAATGAGGCGGGAAAGGCACTTTTTTTACTGTAGACAATATTAGCTTACCCCAATATTAAATGCGACAGGATTTCATTTGGATCTTTTATCATGATGTTTCACCTCATGAATATAGTTTATATGTCTGTGATTTATATGTTATATGTTATGTTAGAGAAAGAAGCTTCAAACAAAGATTAAAGGTCTATTTGAAAGCACACTGAAGTGTATGAGAGTATTTCCATTCATTTCAAAGAACTACAGATAAGGTTTTGAAATGCTCATCCCATTTGGATGCTAACCAAACTGTACAGATCAAAGGAAATACAGATCCATTAATCGAATAACAACTCTTCTATGCATTTTTATATGTATTCGTATGTGTCTGAAAACAAGTTAACTTGCCCCTTAATAATGTCGTAAACTAATGCAGCTGCTAAAATGAAGCAGTCCTGAGGTGCCTAATCACCCATCAGAGAGTGAAGAAGCACGGGAATAGCAAACTTATTGACTGAAGGAGTTTATTGCTGAACCAATAAAATTTTTTTAGAAAGAATTTAATCTGGAGTCCCTTTAAAAAAATAATTGCCAATTATAACCTCTCCTTTTTTTAATTACTTTCTTAATTGTCTCTAATATTTCTCCTGATTCTCAACAGTTAAATAGAACTGTTTAAACATGCTCATTAATGCCTCAGACTGCTAGGGCTGAATTGTAGAGATACTCTACAGGGCACAAAAAGGAAGGATGTGTTACTTTCTCATTACAGCTCATTTATTTTTTAAATAAAATTCTCCTTGGGCTTCATTTATGGATGGAACATTATTTTAAGGCATGTGTTCTAAATCCAAACTTGGGAGGTATTTCACTTTTAAAAAGCAAAGATCTAGCAAGCTCCATAAACTGCTTGAATGCAAGAAAAAGGACAAGTTGGAGATCCATACTTTATTTCTAGTCTGGCAACCTGCTAAATTCTAGAGCAAAGCAGCAATGCAGATATGTATCTAATGCTTCTGCTGCTTCTTTTTTATTCTCATATAGCTGTTTATTCTTTTAAGACAAGGATCCTGAAGAAGGCAGACTTTTGCAAAACTATTCTCATTCTGCTGTTGTTTGAAAACTCTCCTTTACTACATGATAACCTTAGCTCTAAAGAAATGTAAAACCCACAAAAAGAATTTAAGCTCTTCCCCTGCCACACCGCAGTAAATAAGCTCAAAATTCCTCTCCTATTTTCCAGGTATTCTATCCTGTAGCCAGCACTCCCAATTACAAGAGAATACAATGTATTTATCAGGTGTCAGTTGGGTATTTCAGCTTTTCAAAGAGCTCAACAAATAATTTTAAGCTGACTGATTATTTTAACTCCTTCAGTTGGTAAAGGTCACTGAGAAATTCATTTATTTATTCAGATTTATTTGCTTAATACCTTTTGCTTTGTTCTTTTTTTGATAGAGATCACTCATGAACTGTTAACTGCAAATACTCTAATTTAAAATGAAAGCTATGGTAGCTATTTGGGATTAGGCACTGCAAGTTATATGACTTTTTTGTTCATCCTTAATGAGATAAAAATAACTCTTTAGAATCCAGTATATGATGCAAAATACTGTAAATATTTTAAATTCAGTTTCTTCGAATATTTTCCAAAAACCACTAATTGGTGCTATGATTGTTCCCATGCCAGTATTTGCCCAATGGAATATTTTTGAAAGAGAACACTAAAGGGGAACTAACACAGTGAAAGCAAATTTGTTATAAAACATGAAGAAATATTTTCTGAAAATATTTGGCATTTACCCATTTCCTGCTCTATCCTATGCTCTTAAAAATTACCATTTAAATGTTTGTGAGGCTTTGGGATATAGAAATGAGTAAAAATGCTCATACAAAGATGAAATAGCTTTTTAATTGAATAACTGCATTTAATCTTCTCAAAAATTCAGAATCAGAGGCTACTCATAGCAATACATGACTATCTCAGCAGTTGTAAAGAAATGAATAATACTGTATGCATTTAATTCTCAGTTTAGATCTTTATTCAAGTTTGAATAAGAATGTAACTAATAGATACGAAATATATTTACCTCATCACCCTTCTCTCCAGGAAGCCCAGGAAATCCACGCTCACCTTTGCTTCCCTGTGAAAACATAACATTCAAACAAATACTTTCTATTGGCAGTACAACAAATCTCATGCTCTGTAGAGGGTGTTACAACACATATTTAATATATGCTAGCATGAAGCCCTTATAGCAACAGTAAGAAAACCTAAAACAGAAAAAAAAATCTGCCCTGAAAATTTTAAAATGTGCCTCCCATTGGGGTGGATGGAAATGACACTTGTTTACCTAACAGGTAAACTAGCCAAAAAGACTGCTGGAGATACAGTTCCACCTCATAAATTCCAAAGAGCTCAGGTACTTGTTCAAATGAAAAAAGTATACTTTCAAGTAATTAGGTCCCACTATTGGAGACTGATTTGCCAAACCAGGCAGTATTTGATCAGATCACAGTAAAGCAGGATTCTGACTGACCTCAGTGCAACTTCATGTCCCCGTGGACCTGAGGACTTAGTCTCATGAGGAACAACTTGCAAATGCACAGAAGAGTCCAACTACTACATACTTGACTGAGATATGGGAGGTTCCCTTCACCACAGCTTTCTTGCATGACTTAAAATAAGCCTACAGATAATGCACTGTTGGATAATTAAATCTGAACTAGCTTTAAATGACACTGGACAAAAGCTATACTAGATTGGTACTCAGCTGGGACTAATTAGTTCACTCTCCTGAGAGGAAAGGTATACTAGCTCAGGAAAGAAGGGCTGAACTTTAAAAATTGTTTGAAAATTTAAGGTGCTCAGATGCTATAGACAAAACTTTAAGACTGACAGACACGAGTTTGGCCTTTTATTTTTAACAAGCAACAAAGCAAGCTAAAGTAGTCTCTTCAAAAACTTACCTTTGGCCCTTCTCTACCAGGGATGCCTGGAGGACCCCTTGTGCCAGGATCACCCTGAGGAACAGACACAAAGCAAAGTCATAAACAAGCATTTCTGTGACAATAAGACCTGATGTATGGCAAGTCACAACTGCTGCTTTCCCTTCCTGCCTTTGTGACCATCACTACTAGATGAGCCTCCCTCTCCATTTTCATACTTACTGCTACAGAAACACTGACCTTACCATGTTTACAAATGTTCCATTAGAAATACATATTTTTTTTGCTAACTAAAAGAGTGATATTAAATAAATTATGAGAATAAAACATGTTGAGTTTCAATAATTAAAATAACATTACATTTTCTGTGAAAATTTGTAAGACTTAAGTAAAAAAGAAAAATTATGGTGCATGCCATTAAAACAAATTTGGAAATAAAGTGAAGCAGATGTAAGTCTGACTATATAGTCTTGTTAGAAATATGTCCAAATGTAGGATTTGGGCTAAATTATTTTCATAACTCTCTGAGACCATGGAGTTGTAAAAGGAAATCAAGTTTATAGCAAGATAACACATAATAGGTTTCTTATTACTGCTTATCTTTATCTTCCCAGTCTTAATCTGTTTTATGAGATAGTGACACTATTTCTTTCAAAAAGAGATAGCACAGCATTTTCAAAACGTGAAAATGAGTTGTTCTACTTTCATTTTTATAACTTCAAAGCAGCCACATTCTCCCTTTTGACTTAGGAAAAGTTCAAGTTTTGAAGATATTCAAGTTAGAAGGAAACATTGGTGAAAATGTCAGTAAAGGGCACACAAATGTACAGAAGCTTGTTCACATGAGCAAAATCTCCTCATTCACAGCTTCCATTAGCGCTTTTACACAAAAGCCTTCTTTTCAGGCTTTTTTCACTTCCACACAATATATTTATTCAGATTTCCTTCCTTGTCTCTCTCCCCATCTCTCACGTGCTCTTCCCATACTCAACCCATACTAACAGAAGCTTTTCCCCCCAGCCAGTTCCACTCTTGAGAGGACTCCTAAATGCCTTTATTTTGGATAGTCCCAACTATCTGTGTTTAGATTTAAGCACACCATCTTCTTTTTATGGATGAGGTAGAGAGGAAGGCTACTTGTTACTCTCACCAGCTTCAAAACTGCAGTTAAGTTAAATGAAACCTGCTTTGTTGGGAGAAGCATTTTCCAGCTCAATTCTAACCTTATAAAAGTACTAACCACAAAACAGAGAGATATGGAGAATGAAGCATGAAGAATCAATAAGACATAGATGACACAGGAGAAGGGCATGCACAGGAGAAAGAAGATAGTCAGAAAGAATGAGGGAAAGCCCCCGTGAAAGAACTAAAAGAAATAGAATTGGGGAATGACTTAAGTCAGTAAGCCATAAGGATATGTATTAATGCAAGACAAGAGAGTAGTCTCTCTCCTTACGCTTTTCATATAAAAATCATCTTTGGAATATGGCAGATCATATTGAATGTTATTTTGCAAGACAATGTTATACAACTTCCAGATTATTTTCACCCTTTGGTATATTCCCACTATCAAATACTAGAGCACGAAACAGAGAATGGTTGTAACAATTCGTATGTGCACTGGATGCCCTGAACAGGTATGTGCTGGTAACTAACTCACATAACATTCGAACACTATTTTGCAAAATTCTTATCAAACACTCTTGTTCAGTACTTTTTAAAAGCAAAATGAAAATTAACAAAAACCTCAAAATGGTTCTAGGATTGGCCAAATAGGACATAACCTAACCTATGGAAACTTGCAAGGGCACATTTTGGTTTAAAAAGCATGCTCATGACAAACAGTTATTTAACCACAGAAAATTTTTACCTTCAGTATAGTACCCATGTCTCCCACAAGTGGCAGTGCAATCTGAAATTAAAAAAGGCAGCTTCAGTTAATATTTTACATGAATAATATTTTATACAACATTGATTCTGATAAGTACTCAAAACTTTATATTGTTACACACATAGTTTGACTACATATATTTTGGCTGAAGCTATTTTACTATGAAAATTCTAAAGAAAAATCAAGGATTCAAACAGTTTTAAATGTTAAATTCCACTGTTAATCATTCTAAAATATTAAAGTATTGTGGTTTTTGTAGTAAGCCAATAACACCTCATCATTGTTGGAAATTCTCAGATACAGTTCTCGCTGTCTGATTATCTTCAGTGCTTTCCTTTTTTTTCTCCAAGGCTTTGACTATATTGTGAACTGTAGAATGAGTTGCAGAGATACCAATAATAACTTTAATAAGCTAGCTCAGACACTGGGAATAATCCAGCTACAGCAACACAAATGCCAAACATAGTATTTTGTCCTGCTTTTAAACATTAAGAATTAGCGCAAAACTCTTTGGTGCCACACAGAGCCACAGCTAAATTGCTACCGATGCCAAAGCTACCCCAATTAAAGCTTAATCGATAGCTTTACATTATACTGCAATATAGCTGCAACCTCAGATTCCCAAGTGTTGTTCTTCATCTTATGGTTAAAGATTGCCTGTAAAAACTGACTGAACTGGTATCATCAGCTTCCTTCACGAACAGACTCTTCAATTACCAATGCTCATTTCTTTAAATCAAGAAATTAGTCTTGTAATTGCTAAAACAAAGATCTAGACCTGTGTGTAATTAGATGCATTCAAAAAAAATTTTTTTGTTCAATCTATTTCAATCATTTCCATCTTTAAAAAGAAAAATAAAATTTAAGCATTTTTTTAGCATATTAGAAAAACTGCCTGTTGGTAGCAATGGGTGTCAAATACCAGATCAGCAGAACCACTGCTGAACATATTTAATTGCAAGCATAACCAGGAATACACCATTTACAACGTAGCTTCACCACCTTTGAAAAGCATGCTGAGAAGTGTTCTAGAGTAGGATATGTTTCATCTTGCCGACTTCAGACTGTCTCCGAATTTTAAGATTTGATTATAACTTCAAAAAGCTTGCAATCCTACCCAGCCCAGTTACAGATTTTATATCCATTTCATTATCCTAATCAGATTAAAACATTAAAAAGAACTAGGCATGGGAGAGACCTCTCACTCTGAGTCTGACAGTAATCTGCTGCTAGTCACTCATATCCATATTTTTTGATAAGCACTATTAGCAATTACTTCTACAGCATTTTTAGCTCGTTTATGAAAACATCATGAGGACAACGTCAAAGTTTTATTAAAGCTGAGATGCGTAACATCACTGCTTCCTTGTATCTCCCAAGAAAATTAACCTGCCAAAGATGGAAATCTGATTTATTCCATGATTATTTCTTAACAAATGATGCTAGCATGATTTGCCTCTCTATAGTATCATCCATATCTTTGGTATTTGTAAGTCAATTTTTAAAAAAATTATTTCAAATCTTTCTAGCAATCAAAGTTACTTTCAGCTCACCTATGATAATCTAGTTCCTCTTCTATTCACCTTTTATGAAGATATGTTTTCTGCTAGTACTTCTCCATTCCTCAAAAGCTTCACCGTTCTCAAAGTACTCAAAAGTAACTGCTAGTAATTCAGGAACTGCTTTAGTTAACTCTGTAGGTGAATTCCACCAGACTTTCATGTTGTATCTAAAAACTCTTTAACCCATTTTTTCTATTAAATTAATTAAAATTAATTTTATGCATTTTCTGAAAAGCAGTTTTTTTCTGTGGACAATGAAAACCTACTGAATTCTTAGCTTCTCTGCATGATCTGTAACCTAATCTCACTCATTATTTAATAATTGACCTATATTTTACTGGTCTTTCAATTACTTGTGTTGACAGCACCTTTTTCTTGTTTTTATATCTATCTCTAATTGAAGCTCATTTTATATCTGAATCTTTCTGAATCTATGTTTACATACCTGAGTTCTATCTTTATACTCAATGTTAGTGATAGACCTGCTTTTACTTATTGATTTTATGTCTTTGAGGAGCTACTGATACTGTCATAGTGTCTCTTAATGCATTAGGAAAGTTTGCTGCTCTATGCTTGAGCATTGCTATGGGGGAAACGGTCCAGTAACATAGGACTAAATTATACAACATGAAAATGCTTGCTACATTGACTGATGCTAATGCAGGAACCAATGGGCATGCCAACACTGTAAAATAACTTATTTCATCATCCTGATCCCTGATAATCAGCAACACATATATGCTAGTTCCTAGGCTCCCCTTTGGAGAAAGCTGACTATTCCCTCTGAGATGAAATCTTGGTGTGATTTTGGTGCTGGTTTATCCAGGGACTACTCCCTACATACAGTACGGATGAAGCTGTACTAGGTGTATTTTGCTGTGCTCTGCTGAGCCTCCCAGTGCTATTATCAATACCATATTCCCTCAAAGCTTCCCATTCAGTCTCCTGTCATGGCCCATAGCATGCAGCGTACACCACCACCCTATAATAGCACTTACAGTATTAAGCCTTCAAATGTTTTGGGGCACTTTGAACTGAAAACAGTTACAAAACAATTTGTAATTACATGCTATGATCAAAGAGGTGCCATGTAGTACCCAGGAGAGGTATCAGATAAAGCAGTACTCAGTGTGGGTGATGGAAGAGCTAGAATCACTCTGTACTACTGCCCAGAAGCCAAAGATCATGCTCTGCAGAAAAGGCCTTTAACACATAGCCAATACTTCCTTAGTCTCCAGCTTAGTAAAGCTTACTTTAGTAAAGCTGAACATTTAATGTAATCTCTTTTGGACGTTTTATAGTGCTCCTTAACTCTTTGTTCTCTAATTTATTGGATAAACTCCTTATTGTGAACCTTACTGTGAACCCTCAGGCTTACTTGTGGACTGCTGTGCACCTGTACTATCAAATGTTTAACTGAAAGCATATTTTACACTTGAAATACATATTTTACTGCTTAATATATTCCTGAGGTGGCTTTGGGGCATTTTCAATTGCTTCACAGGCTATCAGCAGTCTGCAGGTTTGGGAACCACTGACTTAGATTTGTATCACTGAAACTCTGCCTTTGGGTAAAATCTCTTAGGAAAGACCGAATCCTACTAAACTAATAAGAACACAGGTGAGTTTAACAATATATTTTTTTAAGCTCTGGTGTTGGTTTGTTTCTTCCAATCGTCTACAGAATTTTATTTGGCTGATGGGGTGGATACATTCCAATAGCTGCCCAGGGAATTCAGAAAGTTTCATTTGCTGTCATAAAAGCATCTGCAAGCATTGGTTTCTAAACAAAAAGTTACTTTCTGAAACTTCTGAAGCAGGAGGACTCTTAGCATCAGCTGATTCAAGACAGGAGCAGGAATAATGACTAAAGCCTTACCATCAGGGAAATTGTGCAGATATGCCCATGGGACTCTCCTGACTCCCACGTAAAGCACTCAAGTATCTCTAAGGGCACAATTTGG
This sequence comes from Dromaius novaehollandiae, assembly GCF_036370855.1. Classification (NCBI taxonomy): domain Eukaryota; kingdom Metazoa; phylum Chordata; class Aves; order Casuariiformes; family Dromaiidae; genus Dromaius; species Dromaius novaehollandiae. Next base: position 32,812,062 of record NC_088100.1, on the reverse strand, counting down.
CCTGAAGCATGTGTAGACTTTATGGCTCTTGCAAGGTTGAACTTTACAAAATCTGTAAAGCCATAGCACTGTTAAATACAAAAACATTGCTATAATACCCAAGAGGAGATAACAACTCCAAAAATGTATTGAAGGATCAGAACTCATTTAGTGCTTTTTTTAAACCTAGCCACTTAATTTTTTCATTAATGTTAAAGGGAATCAATCACACTACGGACTAATTATTTTCAGAATTTCATTAAAAATTAATGTCTTCCTAAATAGCAGAGCAAAGCTGGTTTCAGAGTCCCAAAACTCTCTTCTTCAGTCTTGTAACACAGGAAGAATCAAACTATGCTCCTGAAAATTTATATTGTATAGAACTACTCCTGAGACTGAGGCATACTACACTGAGTTAAAGCTGGAGGAAACTCTAGTATACAAATTGCATCACCTGAAAAGATAGAATTTATCATATAAATGTTGACATAAGCTTAATTTATACTACAATATAATCTAGTAAAAATAACAAAAGAAAGGATTCAGTAATTGAATAATTTAGTTAACTTCATCATTCATACTTCCTAGACCTGCTACCTATCTTGTCTCTTAAATTTAAAATATTAGTACCAAAGCAAATGTGCAAACTTCCTATGTATACATACAGGATCACCTGGAGGGCCTGGCAGTCCCGGCTTTCCATCTCGTCCTGGAGTGCCCTAGAAATTTAAAATCCAATTCAGTGGCCTTATATCACTGACAAGGTACATGTTACTTTTTACGGTGTATCTACAGAACTGCTACTTACATTAATACCTGGGGTACCTGGAGTTCCTGGTAATCCGGGGGGTCCTCTAGGGCCCTAAGATCAGGAAAAGTTGTTTAGGATTTAAGAAACTTTTTCTTCTATTGTAAACTACTTAAAACTTAAATAAGTCTTTTTAGATTAACCAGAATACTTATATCCTACCTGGACACCTGCTGATCCAGTTGGACCCACAGGACCCTGCAAGAAAACCCCAAATAATCATAGTACAGTAGTCATGCTTTTTGGGATAAGGGGGATGAACTTGATCAAAAATAGCAAATGTGGGGCCCTGGTTCAGCTCACTTTGTAAGAAAGAGTTGCTCTAAGGTTTGGCTTTATATCTACATGTAATTTCACTAAAATAAGAGAGTTCAAGGTATAATATTTTCCTGAGGCCCATTTTTAATGGCAAGTAATGCCAAAGAATGATCTGTGGTCAAATATGCCATTTAGCTAGGAGATTCATCAGAAAAATTGACACTCAGTAGAGTAAAAAAAATTAGATGATTTAAAGATAAACGGGTTGTTTTTTTTCATTCATATTTGAAAATACTTTAAGGGAATAATTATTTTTAAGAATTATTAGCTGAGATTAAGACTCAAATATGAATTTCTAGACACCTGTCTCAAATGTTTTCTCTCTGCATGTTAGTCCTGTCACTAAATGGAAATGCATCAGCTGAGTGCACTGGTCTGGACTGAAGAGATACTGCCCTGTTTATCACAGCAGAACTCATGACACTAACATGTACCGTCTACCATCTATACTTGGCTGAACACACTGAAGACACTGGAGATGGATTTAAAGACACTAGGAAGGCAGAAACCTGGGAAACTGAACAGTTTCCTGGTCACCAGGGTACTGTAGAACAGCTATTGCTGTGCAACAGGTATTTAGTCTGAATGCTCTAAGTACACTGCATCAACTTGTTTCGTGTTTGAATTTAAACTGCATAGAGATCTGTGAGGAAAATTGTCCACAATCAGGACTTTGCTATTTCCTGGTGTGGCACCTCAACAGTGCAAAATTCTCATTTATAAGCAGTACACCTAAGCCTGTAATTAGCAGTCATCAAAAATGTAAAAGTTTAGAGCAGTTGCAAAGCCTTCCACGTCTGAAGGCAAAATGCATGTTTTTGCCTTTTCCAGTAGCAGCATGTGTTTCAAAATGCCATCATCTACAATGTACACTGTATCTCTTCTCTTGTACCTATACTCAGGATGGATTTTGCTAACAACTGCAAGCAATTGTTGCTCAGAAACAGACACAGTTAGTCTGGAGGTGTCTTCACACCATTAGCATTAAGCCTGTCAGTAAAGTAGCCACTGATGCTTTCAGTTCTCCAGACGTCCATTTGTAAGTGAGCACTACACTTCTCTGTGGGTCTGGAGAAAGCGAAAAGATGCTGAGCTGGGAATCAGTAGTCAGAAGAAAGCTCATGTCATGCTTGTTTATTATTCCTCAGCTACTTGCTGCAGTTTCTCAGTGATGCCCAGTGAGAAGCCCAGATTCTCTGTCGATATACTTACTGGTGATCCCTGGATGCCTACTCCAGGAGGCCCCATCTCCCCAGGGGCTCCCTGCACACCAGGTAGTCCTCGCTCTCCCTGAGAAGGACACAAACCTTTCAGTTACGTCAGCTCTGAAAATGTAAACTAGCCCATTATCCTGTATTTCCAGAAACAGGAATTATAATATTTTTTTCTATACCTTTGGTCCCCGTGGACCTGGGTTTCCAGGAATACCGGTGGGACCCTAAAAAAAAAATTCTATTTTGAAATCAAAGAGACTGGCTGAATTTTATTGCCAAAATTAGCCAAATTTTATAAATAAACTATGATGCATTTACATATGCCTTCCTTGTTAATACCACCGCAACTAGGACTATGTATATTGCAGTGACAATACAGATTTCCAAAATGTATTTTCAATGTACTTAAAATATCAATATGGCATATGTTTTGACTTTTAAATTACATTTGAAAAAATACTTGTTCTGATTTCTTTCACTGCACAATGAGAATTCTTTAATTGTCTTCTCTATAAGAAATGAAGTCATAAAAGCATTTTCAGATTATGGACTTACTGGTGCTCCAGGTGGACTTGGCCCAGGAGGCCCCACTTCACCTTTTGGACCTGGATGTCCAGGTGGTCCCATAATCCCACCAGGGTCCCCCTACAAGACAAATTTGAATCACTAATTGGAACATCAGAATTTTTCCTTACAGAAAAAAAATGCAATGCGTGCCATGTATCTGATCTGTATTTCTTTCTCCTGAGTCCTCCAATATGTGTACTGTCACAAAATCTGGCCAATTATTCCACAATAACAGATAATCTCTCTCTGGCTATAATCTCTCTCTCTGGCTATCTATCCCTAGTGCTAAAATCTTAGTCTTTGCTTTACTTACTTTCAACTTCAGCTAAACTTTATTTTTCTCCTCTTAAGACCCTCTGCACTGTATTCCTGTTTACATTATTCCACAGTTATTTTCATCTGCCTTTTCATCAGCTCACTTCTTCAAACTATTAATGGATTTTATTAATTTCCTTTGAACCCCTAGATGTATAACAAATCACATAGTTCACAGGATGTCTGTATATCAATTTTTCTCCCCATCTCTACATACAACATATACCATTACACCCAGGCCATTTTCAAACTCCTGCTGATGTAGCTGAATTCCAACTAAGGGAATTTCTGCACAGCACAAAGCAACAACATAAAGAGATCCCAGACGTGGCTCAGATCTGGAGGCAGTGTAGCGGCATCAGTGCTCTGCCAAGATTAATTAGTCTGGCTTTGAAGCAGAGGTTTACATTAGCCTGGCTAGGGCACTATGCTCAAAAGGCTGTTCTGCTTTCAGGACTTGAACTAGTATTTCTGCACTGCATAGACTAAGTCTAAGAGACCAGTTGAACATCTCTTGAAATAATACTTAAATTATGATTCTAATGAGTGATGGGGTTGGCAAATTGGCCTGCAACATCTCTGAGGAGGAGTTGTGGATTGTTGCTTTTTTGTTTTTTAAATCAATTCATACAGCAACCAGACAGAGGTGCTACAGAAGGATGGAAGATTACTTCAGGAGCAGTCAAGTATACTCTAATATGCCAAGCTTAATTAAAAGTAGTTAAAACATACCTTGTCTCCTTTAACTCCTGGTTTTCCTGGTACCCCGTGGTCTCCTGGTAAGCCCTTGAATTAATTAAAAATATAATTTTGCATTTTTATAGTGTACTCCCTTAAAATTTATCTACAATTACAGACGAAAATGATCTTACACTGGATTATTTACCATGCATTAATATTGACCCAGATGTTGAAAGAATTCAAGTTAACGAATGCTAATTTATTCAAATGTATGTATTATTTTCCTTTAAATGAACACTTATTACCTGACATTATTTTCCAGGCCCTACAAGGGCAGAGCACCGGAGTATCAAGATTTTTTTAAATTTAATTTCAAAACAATCCCAAGTCTTGAAAATCAAACATTCTTCAAGGAAGACAGTAGCAGGTACAAAAATGAGTTTCAAATTATAAACATGCATTTTTTGCTATGAAGGACTCCATGATTTCCTACATTAATTATGCAAACTTCTTTCTTAAAAGCATCAATAACTTTCTAGTCCTGCACGTTATTTAATTCCTCAAAGCCCTTTAAAATGTTTCAGATATTCAATGGATATAGTGAAATATTTCAGCAAAATAACTATATTCCACATTTTGTTTTTAACTCCAGTATATTCTTTTGCCTTCTTCATCAAAGAGTTGTTATAAATGCAGAGAAATAAAATAAAATAAAATCTAAACAGAAACTATTCAAATAATTCAGAAGGTTAAATTCATTGCTGATGTTCTCTTACTATGCTGGAACAAATACGGAAAACTTTTCCCATAACTCTTCAACACTATTCAAACAATGATTGTATAAAGCATTTTGTTAAGAATCCCAGTGGCTTCCGTAGTAAATGATAAAACTGTCTAAACTAAACAGTCCTATCTATGGATTTTGTATTTACATATGGAAAATGAGCTTTTTGAGAAAAAGCCACAGAAATGCATATCACTTTTATTTTGCTTCGCAGTGTGAAATATAGCTGTGTGGGAATTTGTATGTGAAGGATGGTGACATTTTCATGTTGGTAGTGATGGTTCAGCAGCTGTGTGTTCACTCTCTCTGCTGCATTCTCAACTTAATATAGACAGACAGCTACTTGTTTCACACAGTCATCCAAATTAAAAGCATAAGAAAAAAATGAAATGTAGCTGAATGAAAAATATTCTGTGTTCACCAACAGGAAATCATTACAAGACTATATGGAAATTTAAATTTACTGATTATGGATCAGACATTGTGTCCTGCCCTATCCCCTTTTGGTATTGACATAAAATATATATGGTCTGGCTCTGTCTTCTTTCCTAAGGATTTCTGTGTTTTCTTTTTTTTTCTTTTTTTCCAGAACTAAGCGTAAAATGGTCATTAGCAAAGGGAAGAAGCAAGTCTTATCTGCTGGATGGTTCTTTGATGATGTATGTGAAAATAAACTATTTTCAACCTTTCATAATTTTCATCATGCTTCATAGGACAAATAATTATAGCTGTTAATCCATAATGTTTCATCTTTAGCACATAAAACAACCCAATAAGCCTGGACCTAAATACTGCATGTTTTTATATACTAGTATTGCAACAAAAATGAAAGAAAACAAAGTCTCTACCAAAGACATTTTCAGAAAAATTCAAACACAATTTCCTGGAGCTTGTGAATCTGATTTTGAAATCACATATATGTTTTTGAGTGCAAGCATGGGTGTATGAATATGAGTCTTCAAGATCACTTATATCTGGGATCTACATATATTGCATATAATGTTTATTTATTTACTTATTTAAAATGTCACTTATTCAAAGATCCAGAATAACAGCAGTTTCAAAACGGACTCAAATGGAACCATGGTGATACAAGGATAACAGAAATGCAGTGATTTGTTACTGGTCTCTGTATGTAAGCAGGAGCACAGCAGAAAAGCTTTGCAAACTATTGTTATAGAAGACAGGTAGACAAGACAAAAAATGATGTACATGCCTCAACTGGTCATGAAAATAAAGTATAAATAAACAATAAATAAGTAACACAGTACAAACTGATTACATGGAGGTTCAATTATTAGTCTTTTTCTGTAAGGAGCTGAACATTCTGCACTCCGGCTTTCCATATATCCCTGAGAGTTTTATGAGTAACAGTCCTGCTGACTGTGCTACCTGACACTCAGAACTGTATTTTAACATTAATAAAATAAACAGAATCTTAAAAGTCTGTTCAGATTAGGAGTTTCCTGCTACAGAATACAGTCTCAGAGCACGTGTGGAAAGGCGTAAGACAAAAGATAGCAGCACTGGCTCCTGGATGTTTCTGCTTGTAGTTATCAGACAAAAAACAAAACCAGTCCACAGAGCAAAGATCAGAATCCCAGTCCTGTTTAGGTGACTGCTAACTCCTAGGCTAAGGCCAAGCTCACTACTGTCTACTCCTTTTTAGTCCACTTGGATGAGTGCTCTAACCACTAAAATGGTATGTTAAAACAGGAGAAAGGGAGGGAAGAAGGAAGGCGAGGGGAGAGGGGGAAGGTACCACTGTCGTGTTATGAACACTAATTTGAGTTTATATGGGGGATTAGGCAGAGCATAGTTGCCTGTGCATCTAAAAATAGATTGCACTGTAGTTTAAAAGGGAGACAGGCAGCCATCCCCCCAGAAAAGGCATTCTGGTATATTAGGAAGTAAAGTCAAGTGTTCAGGGAACTTTCATGCTAAGTATAAGGGTGCCTAATAGTTTAAGATGCTCTCCAGAGTTGGATGGATATTTCACCCACATCCTTGCTGCCTGGAGGCATAAGGGTTACAGGTGCACTAGACCTCCAGTCAGGCCCCTGCTGGCACGAGAGACCCCGACCCTCAGCAGACCCACGTGGCTGTTCCCCAGAAGTGTAATGGTCACAGGCACACTAATTTCCCCATGAGGCCCATGCCTGGCTCGACAGGCTCTGGCCAGCAGCTTCTTCCTTCTGGAACCCCCACCCCCTGGTTCTTACAATCTAAAAAGTCTGCAAATGATCAGCCTCCTGCTTGGTGGTCCTGAGTTGTATCTCTTTATTAACTGGAGAAGTCAGGATGTGCCACTTTTGTTTAGTCCAGGTGCTATCAAAATTTATAACCAGCTCCTACCAGTTGCAGCTAGCAAGTAGCAGGCTTCTGCTTGAGAGTTCAAAAGTCCAGTTTGGGACATTTGCCCGCATACACACAATTATCTGCTGTCTGCCAGCATTCACAATTAAAGCTATTTTTCACCTATAACAGACACATAATGATTTATGGTACTTTATAATTGTCAGTAAGCCACTATACAATTAAATTGGAATACCAGCTGACAACCATAGGAATAAACTCTTATTACATCTTCTGCACAGGCATTTTGGCAATTCAATCTATTGAACAGTAATTAAAAAAAAAGGTTTTCTATTAGTTTTTTTCCAACTAATAAATGGATTATTTCATTCTACTCTGGTTAAAGAACTTAATGTTCTTGGTTTTAGGAAAACTGTATAAGGGATGAGTCTGGCTCTGACTGTGAGTTTTACTCACAAATCTGGCCTAAATGCTAAAATAATAAACATAACTGTTTATTCTCTTCATCTCACTAATCTTTACACCTTTTAAGGGAAGTATATCAATTCAGAATAATACAAAACTACAGACAGAAAGAATAGGGAAGGTCATGTGTTTTAATCCTTAGGATATTCTTACTTTGCCTGCTCCTTCTCATCTTCTTCCACACACACTGTATAACAACATTATTCAAACTGCTAGGGATTCTCCCAATTTTCACCTACTCTTGTGAGATAAGAGGGGTTTTGGTAGAATTAATTATCTGTGAATCAGAAAAATTAGCATTAGCATGCTTACTTGGTTGTGCAGATGGTAACACAAGGGCAAAAAGAACATAAGCGTACTGCAGAACTCTGTCCTGAGGCAAATCATAGTACTGTGCTTCAAAGGCTGATTTCTGTCAAGAGTACCAATGATAATTTCTGTGGTACTGCTTCACTGGTTAACTGTTCACACCCTGCACTTCTACATGCTGCTGGAAATACAAAATACATACAACTTCTCCTGGTAGTCCCCTGGGTCCAATAGGTCCTGGAGGTCCTTGCAGTCCCTGTGAGATGATATAATACACACCTGAGACAAAAGTCATTATACCTGTAGCATTTCAGTGTAAAGCATTCTAATAACACACACACACACAATTTCACTCAGTCATTCTCCCTTAATCTTCTAAGGATTAGTCCCATAAATCGCCATACAAAGGCACTATCTAAGGGAAAGAGAAGACAAAAGGGGGCTGCATCTGTTCAGTTTGTGAATTCTTTTTGATGATCTAAGAGGCTTGGGTACCATCCTACTACCTCTCAGTATTTGTAGGGAACAGCTGAAGCTGAGGTTAGTTACTGGAGTCAGAAGTGGTGCTCTTGCTTATGCCTAATGAATGCACCTATTCACCTCCACATGGAACATGAATAGCTTTGAGAGGAAGGTTACCTTTTTAGTTTCCTTTTCTATCTTTATTTGATAGAATTCCAGAGATCATCTGAACTCCTGAGGAACAAATGGTGCTTCAGTTCAGAGGAAGAAATCATTTTCTTCAAATCAAAGCAGTGACTGCTTTAACATTAGCAATTTCACAAGATTAAACACAAGAAATGCTAATGTACCTGCACTTGTTACTCCTGGCCTCACTGATGGATAAAGCAGATGCACTGATAACTGAGTGTATTTGTGACTATAAAATGGGTGCTTATATTTTTAAGTGACCAAATAAAATTTGAGCTTTGCATAAATTGTTCTTTTTGATACTAAAATCAACAATAACTAGAACTAGAAGTAAAATAGTGATGATATTTGCACAAAGCATTGATAAAAACTATTTCAATCTCTTCCCTTTAGTAGCAGCTAAAGAGTTGATAGCATTCAGGGTCCTCTTGTATTACAACAAACGAAGATGACTGTTATTGTTATATTAATTCCACAAAAATACCTTTCACATACCTGTGATCCTGGATTTCCCATGAGACCAGGTGGTCCAGGGTCTCCTGTTTCACCCTAATGATATTATTTGAGAAAAAAGCCAAACTTACTATCACGTCTCCCACTACCAGCTATGCACACCAGCTATGCATACGGTGTTAACAAGTCAAAAAAATACCTTATTTCCTTTTGATCCCTCCACTCCATTTTCTCCCTGAAAATAGAAGATATGACCATAAGAAGTTGAAACTTAAAGTAACATCAACTAAGAGTTTAATTCACTGCCTTAAAATATTATCATATAGCTCACAAATTTAACAAATTTTGAAAAAAATGTTAAAAATTGCTGATGCCTTGTGGAAAGTTTCAAAAGCATTCCTCTTTCAAAATAATTCTATTATCAGTTTTTTCCTAGTGTTTCCCAGAACATTTGCATGAAAACACATATTTACTTAAGAGCTTCTCCAGTCTAAAGCTTATTCTTCCCCAGTAAATCACTACTCTACTGGTGACATAGTATTCATCTCCAAAACAACACATTACTACCATATACCTTATTCTGGATGTTATAACATGATTATCACAAATATCTAAGCAACCTTCACTTGTGCTTTTAACAACATTACTAGCTTTTGTCATATGCCACAAGAGAGGACAATAGTTAATTAAAAATAAGCAACACAAATAAACAGACTTTTAAAGAATGTGTGTTCTGAAAATATCCCCCCAAAAAAAGAAAAATTGTGCACATACAAAATGGCTATAAGAAAATTGCCTGTGAACTTTTTTTTGGAGCTTCCCAAAGAGATAGTAGTATATCTGTTGCATATTTGAACTGGTATACTCTCATGTTAAATGCTGCATTGTGAAAGTTCATAGAACAGTTAAAATAACATAGTTCATTCCACATAAATTCTGTGAAATAAATGAAAGAGAGAAAGAACCATCAGGGAAAAAAAAAAAAAAAAAAAAAAAAAAGGTAGTAACTGACTAAACTCAATCCAGGGACAAGAGGCAATCTATCTGTCCCAATAGAAATGCTGAAGAATAGGACACCGTGCCCCATCTCAGATATTTATAACCTATGTGAATTTAATGCACGTATAAGAAGGAGATAATAAACAATGATCACTGAACCTAATGAAAGTATGCGAAGAAAAAGATCATCGTATGAATACAGTATCAGTATCAGATCAAACATAGATTATTCACATCATCAATTCAAAACTTAACTATACTTACTGGATCTCCCTTATGCCCTTTTTCAGAAGGCTCTCCCTATGGAAACATACAGGAGATATTAACACTCACAGAGTTACTTCAAATGATAAATAGTACATATCTCTGTTTTTGGTGAACAACCCTTGAAATAACTGGTTTTATACCTAAATTAAATACAGATATGTGGATCATGAAAATTCACTTGAGGGATAATGTTAATGTAATTAGAAGACTATGAATACACAGAGAAAACAGAATTCTGCCATGCTTGAACTAGAGTGACAATGAGTTTAAGCATGTAAAAACCTGACAAATTCTCAAACAGAAGTGTTTTATATTAACAGAGTAAAGAAAGTTTCTTCCTGCATGAAAACTATTTCTATTCAAGGATAATGCCTGCTATTCAGTAGAAGAACTGGGCATGTCACATATTTACAGAAAAATGCAATACATTTCTCTTCCCCACTAGCGCCCTCCTCTCCCATCTGTCCTTTATCTTTCTGGAAAAATCAACTTGAAAGTAAAAGATAATGAACCAACAAAGTTTATTTATAAATTTTAATATTTTAAAGAAACTTATTTTTTCATACAGATATTGAAGATCATGCTTTAAATTTTAAGAAATATGAGTGATGCCTAAGTCATCAGGTAATCATTGATCATAAACTCATACAAACATAATTTTCAATTGGTATCCAGTAAACATCTGAACATATTTAAAGCTAAGGACTTGTGTGAGCTGTTGGAACAGGGAAAAGTGACACACATACATAAATACTTTCTCAAGATGGAGCTTCAGTAAATTACTAAGGACATTCAGAGCCCTACAGCTATTCCTGTATCCACATGTTTTTTTCTTGACCCTGAGTTTATTTTCCAAGATTTGATTCATAATCAGTATGTTCAGCCATCTTCTAGCACCACATGTAAGCAGAGAAATAAGGAATTATTTTACCTTTTCTCCTTTTGCACCAGTCATTCCCACTTCTCCTTTTTGACCCTTTTAACAGAATAAATTATATTTACAACCTTTTTTATTCTAACAAACGGAAAGAAACTCCTCCTCTCCTTCAACTGCACTTTGTTCTGTGTAGGGCACAAAATCTTACGTTTTATTACAATGGAAATTTGAGATTTAAACATCTCCAAATTAATTTAAATGACTGTTTTCTACAGTAGACCTGCAGGCTTCTTAATAAAAAAAAGTTGGCAATCCTATCACATATCTGGGAGGGCTTGCCTCTTTTCTCCCAAATTTAAAAGGCATCCAATTGTCAAAAATTCATTCCACCGTTTAAACAGGGCAGATGCCTATAAACAAGACACTGTCAAAAGGTCTGGATTCAGAGTTTGACCCCCATATATTTTTTATAGGCTTACAAATATGGTATAGTAACTTTGGTATAACAAGTCTTATTGTACAAACTACTTGAAACATTCATGATTTACTATTAAAAAAATTTTTTGATTTTCAACTTTTCCAGAGACTTTTCCCCCTAACTCAGCCCATCCCATTTGACTTCTCCCCAGTCAGCATTACAGAAACGACACACAACTTTTCCTGCACTCTCCCTTTCTGGCTAGCAGAGATAGCGAATGCAGGGTTGCAGGCAGTGCCTGCAGGCTGGCACAACGGGCTGGATATTGGACTACACAGATCAAAGGGCCAATCTCGTGTAGACTCTGCTATTCCTTCAAAGAACGTTGTGATACATCAGATAAAAGATACTATCACAAAGGTGGCAGAGACACGTTATGGAGGTGCTTTGAAATTTCTCCAAATTTCATCCAAAATACTTACAACTTCTCCCTTCTGGCCTTTAAGTCCAGGAGTGCCTAGTAATCCTAGTTGCCTTGCATCACTCTGGGAAGAAATAGTGTACCAAAGATCAGAAAACAGACCATACAACCATACATTTACCATGTGGTTACCATGACAATTTAATGTAATTTACCAGTATGTAAACTCAAAAGTCCTAATTTACTATTAGAAAGTGATATCAGATTCCTCTGCAATGCATGTAAGTAATGTATTGCAGCAACAATTTGTCACACATTTATATTCCATTCACACTAGTGGAAGACGTGTAAAAGCATATAAGGGAAAGTATCTATGCTGAATATTCCTATGTGAATTTGTGAATTTTTTTTCCTCTTCATTCATTGCAAAGAACATATTCTCATGCTCATTATTACAGAACATCTCTAAAGCTTGTTAGAAAAGAACAACCCCCTCACTTCTTTCATATGGAATGAACACTTCATTTTAGGTTTCCTCTTCATAGATGCAGACTCAGGGCAATACTACGTAAGAGGAATGTTTTCTTTTAATAACATTGGAAAAAAAGAACAAAAATTAGTTCAAGCAGCCAATGGCCTTGGAAAACGACCTTGAGTCTGGACCCAAGCAGTTTGAGTCCTGGGACATCTGTCACTGGCCTAAATGGGAACATTAAGCAAGTCAATTTAAGCAAGTCACCTTGCCATGCTCCAGTTTCCATATCTGTAAAATGGGAAAATGTCATGATGAATAAAAGTGGCTTTAAACTTGGTTAATATTAAAGGAATTGATAACAATATAATTTGAATAAAATTCCTAATTATTTTATAAATGTTAATATCTTGAAGGATCTTCTTCAATTTTTAGGGGCTATAACACAGTTACTACCCCTAATTATCAAGATCAGCTCCAGAGACAGAGGCAGACACTCAGTGAAGGGAACCTGGATACTGCTGAGTACGAGCTGACTGCCACTGAACAGAGAACAATCTAGATGTCTGCAGCTATAGGATGAGGATACTATAAGTTCTGATTTATTCTGTTGAGCTGTGCATTTACTTTTATATGTGAAAAAATAATCCATGGGTATTAGACCAAGTAACTATTTTTTATAGGTCATTCACTCTTTATGAAAAAATGTAAGAAAAATACGCCAAAGAAAAAAGTGGTAGGAAAGTAATATTCGATTATTCAAGAATCAAGTCATAATTTTGAAAAGTTTCCTGAGCGGTTTGTGATGTAGTTTCTGTTGTTTTGTGTTGTGGTTTAATTTATATTTTTATGTGTTGGAGACCATTTTAGATTAAGCAGATATGACTGAAGTGGCCATGTATGTATGTATGTTAAAATGATAAGTGAAAAATTTGTAGCAAGGGTCCCCAAGAATACAAGCATGAGATAACAACAGAGGCCTTGAAAGCATGGGCAAAGGGTGGTAACGCAGGCCCTGGAGCGTATAAACACAAATCATGAGTTGTCCTTTACTGGTCACTAAAAGAACGTAACCTAGAGTGCAGGATAGAACCAGTTTTGTGGCATAACAAAGAGAACAATTAATGTATCCAGCACATGCAAAGCATCTCATTTGTGGTGAAAACACAAAAGATATAACAAGAAGGAATATGAAAATAGTCACACGCCTTGAACAGGAACAGGGAAGAAGGAAGAATGGAGAGGGAAGATATGCTCCAGCACTGTCTTCCACCCCATTAAGGATCAATGCCACTACTTATCTCCAGCAGGTTCCCCTCACCTTCAGTAAAGAAAGAGCACTGTTCTTGACTGGCCATTCACCATAATTTGCTACTGAAATTCAGCACCAATATTTACAATGTTTTCTTTTACTATATGCCCGGGTAAGCAAATCAGATTTTTGAAGAGCTGCACTCCAGCCTCTTCACATGATAAGGTGATTGATACAGAGACAAAGAAAGCTACGTTGCAACAAAACAGATAAGCACATTCTGCAATCATGGCAACTCATTGATACCATATAGAAATCAGAAGAATCATAAAAGGCTTAAGCACAGAATAAGCTGTAAAGAAACAGATGACAGAAAAGAGATGTTACTAAATTATGATGTGTCTACAAGTCACTTCTTCCTGACCTTTCTTGGTAGCAGTGTTTGTCATGATTCCTAAATACCAATGTAAAGAAGCCCTACAAATACCCTCACAGAAATCTGATATTAACATCTCTCCAGCAATAAAGATCTGGTCACAGTTTAAACAAACAAAAAAAAACCCTAAAAAAAAAAAAAAAAGATGTCATGACATCCTTGAATGTATGCATTAAATGTTGGAAAATGACAGGACCATTTCCTGTGGTGTAAGGAATCTCAAAAACCTCAGAATATCACTGAAATATCATCTTACAAGTGTTTTTAATCTTGAAGCACACTGCAAATTACATATTGCAAAATGAAAGATTTTTCGGTACCTCCAGGGTGCAGTGAACAAAATAAGCTCTCATCATACTACAAAATAGTGCGAAAAAAAAGAGATTTAATGATACATGCATCTGCCTTGGCAAATAACAGTTTTGTGGCAAAGCAGACAACCTCTCTTATCTAGAGAGGTTCCCATTCCCCTCATAAACTGTACCTAACCTCTTTCATATGCTGCAGCAATTGAAGGCTTAAGTTGACTCCAGTGAGATCTGAACATGTGGCTCCAGAAAATCTGGGAGAATCCTGCTTAAAACCTGCTACTTGAATCAGTAACCCATCTCCTCTCATCTGAAACAAAACCTTTACACTTGCCTGTTGAACAGTTACTTGCTAATGACAAAATCATTAAAATCTTCAAAGTGGACAGCTGAAGGAAGAAAAAAGTCAGTGAGCTGCAAAGGATGTAAAAATGATTAATTTATAGAAACAGAGCAGCTGGTCTACATTTGTCAGAAGATTATTAATTACAAAATATAAGACACCTTAGGATCTCTTAGAGCCTTACAACTGTAAGAAATGTGATTCTTAGAGACAGATGCTTGTCAGTTCCCGAAGATCACTGCTGTTTGTATTTCTTGTTGTAGACCTAACCTTAAAAGGGTTAATGATCCCCTCTACGTAGGGGCAAAAAAGACTAATAGCCCAGAGGCAGGGAATGAATTACAATAAATATGATACATATAAAGAAAACTGGACTGGTAGCAGTGAAAGCTGGTTTTGGCAAGAAAAAGAAACCTACAAGAAAACAGAAGGTACAAATACACAATATATAAAACTTCAACACATACACATGGAAAGGAACACCAAACACAGGCACTAAGTCTCCAGGTATGAAAATGTCCCTGTTCAGGACAGCATACAAATCTATGCATTCTAAAGTGATATACTGATTTGGAAAGAATTAAGTATCCGATACATCAGGGAAATCATTTCAGTGATAAAAGCAACTTGAAAGATATGTTTGACAGGAGCTTGACTCCAAAATCTTTATTCAAAAAAGAGATTTTAATACTCATCTGGGTGTCATATAAGAAAAATGGCCTGCATTCACCTGCTTTTTATAGTTATGCATTTTAACACTAAAAGAAATGTCAGATGTCCACCAGGATTGACCTGTGTGTCATAAAGCATGAAACACCCAGTAACCTTTGTATTAAGCAAATATTCCCACAATAATGTTTAACTGGTCTTCAAATGAAGTATGATTTTCTATTCAGATCATATATTTTTTACTTACCTTAGCATGAATTAAGAAAACTTGGGAGAGCTTTGAATCACCATGCCTTACAATGGCAGACATTACCGTGATTTGAATAAATGGTTTGAAAAATCTGTGGTAAGAATTTAAAGGAGAGTATGGCAGTGCTGCCACATAGAATACTGTCACATGCAATTTTCACTTGTTTCTACCAAGTGTGTAGCTGCAGGATATTACAGAATTAAGACAATATTTGTATTCGTCCATAATATAAGTGTAAGGGCAATTCTTATAAACACTAGCAGATCTTTTTATCTTCTACCTTCTCATCTTTCTATTCTACTTTCAGGATCATGACAGGTTAGGTCAGAAAGAAGAAACATCAAGTATGGTTTAGAGCTATTGAGTTTAGAGAAGGGGAGCCAGTAAACTTTTTGAACATAAACACATGCACACACATACACCAAATCAAATCTCCATACCTCATTATAATGCTTGTTCAAGGATTCCAGAAATCCTTTTAGCCCAGAAGGTCCCTATATTGAAAAACATGTAGCAAAAGATCATTTTATTTTAAATAATGCTTATGTCTACATACCTGTATTCAAATTGCACTAGTCATTTAAAGGGTTTTAGATTTTTATTTGATTATATACTAAACTATTTTTTGTAAGTTCATTATATCTGTATTTCTGGGCACACAGGAGAAGCACAGGCAGTTTCAAAATCCCTGAGCTTTTAAAACCAGCAACTTCTTTCAAAGTGAGTCAGTTGGACAGAGAAAGCAAAGATGACATTTATATTGATTTTAATATGAATGTGTTCTGGTATGAAGAGAGTCTTTGTTTTGCAGTATCTTAGAACTTCTTTCCTCTAATGGAAAGCACTAGTTTCGATGCAGAAGCAGCTACTAGTGCAAGTAAACAGTTAGATTTTTAACTTAGAGTATAGAAAGTGAAACTGAGGAATGTCAGAAATCTTGGAAAGACTAACTTTCCATTTTTTAATTGTCATACCAGTTTACACTTATACAGATGCCTTTCATGAAGAATTTCAGTAAAGGAGACTAAACTTCCTACTCAAATCTAGGCCTAGGATGGGCCTAGAGTGAAAAAAAATTACTTGGGCAAAATAAAACATGCTTAGACAAATTCTGCACTAAATCAGGCCCTCAATGAGATTTTTCTGTTGTAAATCAGGGCAGAATACAAAAAGTTGAGTAAGTTCTTATGAAGTAAAACTTAAGTAAATTTAAAAATTAGCATAGTATCTCTCTGAAAGTGGAAATTTGCATGTCATGCTATAAGAACTACAGCCTCTCTTTATTGCTGTAAGAAATATTTGACTACATTAATAAAATAAAAATACACTGAGTTAAGTGACCTGGTCTGGATGAGCTGCACTGAACATACGTAGGGCACAACAGCAGCTCTCCTCTTTTTCTAGAGGTCTTTACAGATCCAGACAATTTACAGCAGTTTGCATCTTTTTGTATTAGTAGGAAAAGTGTAGCCAGCAAATGCTATATGAAGTTAAATTCTCTTCAGTGTGGAAAAAGGATTGTTCCTCAAACAAACTGAGTTCATATATTAGCCAGAGATTGTATGGTTCAAAAAGCCTCTAACCAAAGATACCTTCAGGCTATATCTCCCTGATAAGGTGTCATATTGGGAAAGCACAATCATACCATGCCAACAGCTAGATGAGAAACCTCCAGTTTTTCAAGCAGTAATTCAGGTGACTGAATTCTTTCTTTTGAACAAGTACTGAACTGATACCCCAGTACAGTGTGAAATGTCTTTCTGGAGGTGTTATCTTGAAATAAGACATCAAGAAGAGGCTTTGAACACTTCTGGTTACTTAAAGTCTTTTTGATGGAAGGCATATGGTTGAAGTATCTGGTTGAATTTCCATTAGAAATACTATATTCTATGTAAATATTTCCTCTGTAATTTTAACTAGACATTTTCACATCAAGTACTAAAAGTTTGGGTGGGAACAGTGTGACTTTTAAGTAGTCACTCCTGAAGCGAAATTTTGCACATGTAAAAGTCAGTAATGGGTGAAATAAACTCTGCTATTTTATCACATATTTTAATTTTGCATAAATCTTGTTAAGTGTTTTAGGAGCTTTTAACATGTTATACACTTTTACATATATATTTACTATAGAAATATTGTAATGCTATCCATCACCACAGGAAAACAACTTTTTACCCTTTCAGAATAATAATCTATGGAAATTTCTTCCACGATAACTGACTTGTAAGACTATTACAAGGATTGAGGAATGAAAATAACTTCTCACCCATGATATAAATAGGTCAATATGAAAATAGGATTGTTTTCAGCTGGGTTAGCCTTTGGAGCAAATCTTTTCAGAATCAGAACCGCTGTCAAATTCAAAGTAGTGGGGTACCAAGACTCCAAAATAGTCCTAAAAAAATTCAGAAGTCTTCTAACAATTATTTCATCTAGAGATTCAAGGAAAATGCTGAAATACTACCTATTCATCTGGGTAAATGTAAGCTAAATAACCAATTGCTATATTTTTCAAAGGAGCTCAAGTGTTTACTACTTCAGAGATGCTACTGTATAAAACATCATACAATTCAGCAAAAAAGAAAATTAAGGGAACAATTTGGCTACAACAGTTTTGTCACAGATGGCATTCTTCATATCTGAGAATTCCAGGTTTTAGTATGTAAAGAGGATGCTGCTTGTGAACTGGATGTGACAGACAATCTTTGTTAAGCGTTACTTCTGCATCATGGTATCAGTTGTTAAGATCATAAAGATGTAGTGAAGGATTTGAGAAAGCAGTGTGATTCAACTCTGAGAAAATAATAGCTCTCAAGAGTAAGGGAACTCTGGCTGTGATTGGAAAGACAAATGATACTGTTACGATGCTGAAATTGAAACAAGTGATTTCAGAAAATCATCATTCCCATGCAGGCATAGGTTGGTAATGGTTTACAAACAACCAACTTTATGCAAAGAAGATTATGCCTTATATATCTTATAATTATCACAGAATTTTAAATACATTATTGGGTGGCCAATTAGTAGCAAGAAGAAACATCACTGAGCAAGAGGCATGCTCTTGTCGCAAGACTAAAATATAGTAAGGAGATGGATCCTCACAGCAGTAACTCATGCACACAGAAGGTGGCCTTCTTTCATTTGTGCAACTATTCTGCAGAATTTCTCTTAGCACAGGAATACAATATTCAACCTTGTGTGTGGGAGGGCAGGGGGTAGGAGAGACAGTAGGTAGTTTTGAAACAGGGGACTTGTAACTTGCTCTTCTCCAGCTCACTCTTTGGGGGAAGAAAAGGCTCAGTTTTTTCAACATGTACAATTCCTGCATATCTGACCAGGAGTTAAGAGTCACAAGTTCTGCTTCCTAATTCCCAGCAGCGGCAGAGCCAGCAGGCTACTCTGATGAACTGCTATTAAAAGCTTCAGAATCGCCACAATATTAAGTAATTGTATATAAAGGATGCCACTAATTGAGTGATTTCGTTTGCATGATAAAATGAGATAGCTACCATGAGGATGCACATACTGAGGGTAATATTATTTGGCTCTTATGCAATCACATTTTGAAGTGTTCTGATAAAGCACTTAAATGAGATATATCTAAAATGGCAAAAGAGCATACTTTGCATGCTGACAGCAAAGTCTTCTCCTGCAAGATCCGTCTTTCTGTAAGAGCGCACAGAATGGTGAGCACACAGTATCCCCGCATAGTAGTGCATCATTCCACAAAATCCTGATGCCTCTCCTTATCAGTAAAGCTACTTCCTTGAGCTACTGTACTTTAAAAAAGATGAGGAACAGGACCATGGTTTTGAATAATCAAAGAGACTGTTACTTCCTAGGGGAAATAGTTTTCACTCTGATGGAAACTAACTAGTGAAAGAGAGGCAATCACCAACTCCCCGTGGAGTTTGAAGGTATAAAAAACTAGGAAGCTGGTAAAGCCAAACGAAAGGCAAATGAGCAGAAGTTATTAGAAATGATGGATAAGACTGTAAGACCTGGCAGAACATTACTGCATCATAACAGAACAACACAGGTGTGTTCTGAGATATAAAAATGGAATCCAAAACACCCCCATAATTCGCTTAGCAGAATTATGAAATATGAACCCCTTGTGTTTTACTATGATTACATTGTTGACAGAAAGACAGTGGTACTTAAATATTAGAGGACTGAAGATCTGGAAGTCAAGGAAGGAGGAGGCTGCAACTATATACACGCCTCTGCAGGTGGCATATGAAGACTGACAACACCAATCCCTGTGTTTTAAGTGCAAACAAGATAACGTGTTTTGGCCTCAGAAACACCAAGGCAAGGTGAAAGAGGACTGCTCCAGAACTGTGGGCCCCACGCCTGAGCTGGATTAGGGATGAGAAATTTGCCACTTCCTACTAATAACAGAGTATCAGATGCTTCTGCTGTGTATATCACACAAAATATCAGAGCTGCCTCTTTGTTCTCCAACATAGGAAGAGACACAAAGCCAGTGATTTATCACTTTATATTTACACTGAAAAATATGATAAATATAGCCATGATGTTTTGACTGTGATGCTCAATCAACTCTGATTTCTAAAGCTAATAGCAGGATTTTTCCTCTGTTATCTATATTCAAAATGGCAATCCAGAACTGGGACTGAGCCATGATGACACTGCATGTTTATTAGATGTCTCAACTTTAAAGCTGTTATAGTCTAGCAAGGATTCTGTAATGCTGCAAGCAGTCAAAAAATAAGAATTTATCTTCCCTTCTTATTTGCCAACGTCATTCCTTTTACTAGTTTTTCACACATAAAACTGCTGCAACGATACAACCCAGCAAGGATGGTACGCTGTATCTGCCACCAATCCTGACCCCTCAGATATTTGTACATCAAATAAATCATTTATGACAAAATCGAAAGCTGCCATGTCACAGTTTTGTAAAACTGACATAACCTCAAAAAAGCCCCAGAAATGCCTCGCAAATAAGGCAGGCAAGTGGGACTTAGAGCATCTGAGCTGCATTCTAGGCTATGCCACAGGCTTCATGCTACCAGAAGTAAATCATGTCTCTGTTTTAGTCTTTCCATCTTCAAAAATGGACAGAATACTTCCCTACTTTAATAAACCGTATCTCTTCATCATTCTTTAAAGTGAAGTGTTCAGTTACTGCATTGATGAGCATCTTTGCCAAGCCCATAAACAAAACCAGTGTTCAACAACAGAAAATACTTTTATTCTAGAGTGCCTTCCTAAACTCTGATTTCTTTCTTCCCTTCCCACTATTTCTTTCCGCTAATATATCTGCATAATAGACTCTCAGGTCTCTATAGATGAAAAAGAAGTAGTACTACTGGTTTGCAAGAGTGGAAGCAATGAGATTAACAAGAGTTGAAGAATTATTGTCAAGGTAATTTCTGTCTTTTGAATGAGAATTTTGCACATCTGCCACTTTGGACATTTTTCAAACTTGCTCCTTTGCAAATACCAATCAAGAGCTCACTTGAGCAGGCTTTTCTTGTTTTTGGATTGTATATCAAGTTGTGTAATTGAGGGAACTGAAGAGCAGAGAGAGTGTGGTTGTATGAAGAAGAAAAGAACTGAAAATGTGTCCTGATTGTTTTCCAAAATTACAAACAGGTTTCAGATGCTATTTCTGTTAAACAGGCAGGAATAGACATACAGGTGCTTAAGAGGAAACAGCTACAAACTGTGTAATTACTGTGTTTTACAATATATTTTTCTCTCATAACTTTTATAACTCGTCTGCATTTCTGTGAAGGTGAGACTGCTGAAAAAGTCTACCCATCCTCACAGTCTATGCAGTAAAATGTGTAACAAGTAAATTGTATTGTTACAGCTACAGGCCATTTCTGAGAACACAGCACTGGAAGAGAAGCTCAGTGTAATCACTTTGTCCATCTCGTTCAGACCCATGGCTACTTGTTAAGGTAAAACACTGTGTTTTTGATTACTGTAATGTAAAAAAACATGAAATTCATCAGTGAAGAGGTATGACATGGTGTAACTATTCCAAAGAACAAATGGAAAGAACCATGAAGGCATGAGGCCAGCCACAATAGGATACATTAAACAAATTGCATATCAATGTAGATTTTAAAATCTTACATGCATAGAAACAAACAATATGACCAACCGTTGCCAGCCACTCCTGTCCTACTGCGCAAGTTTTTAAAATATTCTTCTAAAAAGCAGCACAAAGTCCTACAATACCAGCAACGCTACTGGCAGTCTCCACGTATCATTGCTTTGATTTTCTGTTTATTGTAATTAACTGATAACATTCATTCCTTTTCACAATATTGGTAGAATGACAGTATTTCCCGAGGCAGAGGAAGCAAGATCCCAAGGCAAACTACTGGTTACTTAAGATAACTGGCTGGTGGCACTGACATACCTACCGAATTACAACAGTCCACAAGTATATGGAATTAAATGGAGAAATTCATGTAGTCTGGGAACATGAAAAAAAATGAAGTCCTATTTTAATTGTAGACATTAAGGTATCATACAAAGCTAATCTTCCAAGAAAGAATGATGGTTGAAGACAAAGAGACAGATTTCGGGACCTTGCAAAGAGAAATGATGAGCTGGACACTGATGAATCAGTTCTTGATATAAAGTATCTGGTACTCCAGACCACTGATTAAAGAAACTTCAATGATGACAATAAATGTGAAAAGGTCTACAGTAAATGTGAAATAAATCTATTCTGGTTGCAAGCTGGGATGTGTTGGCAGAAAACAGCAAAGAATAATAGTTTTAATAGGATGAATAATCTCAATTGTGGTACACTAACCTGTGATTCAGAAGATTCAGAGTTCATTTCCCTGCTCTGCCACAGATAGCTTCTTGGCCAATATTATACTTGGTCAAATCATATAGCCTTCATGTTCCCTACCTTTAAAAAACAGTGATGATAGTATTTCCCTTCTGCTGCACAGCAGTACTGAGCAGAGTTCATACCCTGTCTCACCCCAAACACTGTTATATTGGCAGAAGTCTGTAGCACAACTGTAACTTGGCACTCTTTATTTTTTAAACAATCTGGTGTTCCACCATAATAAATGGGAATTATTGAGAAGTGGAATTCCTCCAGTTGGAACAATTCTAGTGGAGACACAGAAAACTGAGATAGAAGAGATGAAGTTCACCCTTTTCTTCTATCCTCTAGCGCACCTATATACATAGAAATACCCTGCTGCTGGCTAGTGTGAAAATAAAAAAAAGATCATATGCAACTAAAAGCAAAAATAAACTCCTTTGAGCCTTAAATAGGTTTTGTTAACTTTGTGCTGTATTCTATAGTGTTGTTTCATTACCAATAACCCCCACAAATTACAATGTAATACGTAAAGCACCATGCAGACTGGAGCTATTTCCTAAGGAGGTAACTGGCAACCTACATGATCCTCTCCTCTTAACAGAGTTCTAAGCACAAACAGGCAGTAATTCTACAGTCTTAGACCAGAAAAGCCTTTTGGCTAAGTGAAGACTTGAGAATTAGGCCAACAGAAATGTTGGAACAGGAAAGTCTACGCATCATATTAACACAAAAAAGCTATGCCTTGCTGGCAACCCCTTCTGTGTTGCTAAGACCTGTAGATACTTGTGTTAGCAGTTACTGCAGAAGGAAGCTACCAGTTTAGTTCTTCAATAAGATCAGAATGCTGTGCTTGTAACCTCAAATCAGCATCCTACTCTGACAGTATTTCTTTTTGTTTCATAAAATCAGCATTTTGATTTTGACGAAAAATCACGTAGAGGGGGATAACAGTATGTGAAAGAGGCAACACCTCTTAGGTTAAGACCTAAGAAGAAAATGCAAGCAAGAAAAGGAATAAAATGTATTTGAAGATGGCAGGAATTTTGATTTCAGAACCAGAACATTCAGAATGCTTCGGAGGCAGAAAGGACTACTGTCAGTAATAGAAGCTTTAGACCGCTGGCTGCACTGTTTAAAGGGGGAAGGGATCAAAAAGCACTAGAGGGAGCTGCTGTTCTACTTAAACCATTTGGATTCCTTGTTTTCAGCATAAATTGTTATGCACTGAAGGGTGACAAGTGTGAGCACACATCTCAGCTCTCTAGCATGGAAATAATAGAACAACACTCAAAATCAACATCAGGCAGCCAAGACCAAAACCGTGAATTCTGAACCAGAAGGGTGTAACAAAACATTTTAAAATTGTACAATGTATAATAAACCTTAAAAAATACTCAAAGAAGCTGAAGATCAACATCCAGGGAAACTGATGGAAATATTTTTATAATCCATCAGTAAAAATTCTCAGTGACTCCTTGTCTTTTGTGGGCACAGGATTTGCTCCAAAGGGAAAAATGATCCAACATAATGGGTCCCTGGAAGAAGATGCATAGAAAGTACCACTTTAATTAAATAATTTCATGCAATAGATCTACATTTTGACACTGACATAGGTTCGTAACCAAAGATATGCAGATGATGTTATAGAAACTCACTGCAAACATGAATTTTACTGAAAAAGAAAATCCCCAGAAATTGTTAGAAAAAAAAAAGATGAACCACTGAGATTGGGTTAGAAAAGACAGATTAGAGGCAGATGAGGATATAAACAAAACCTTAATTGCTGCTGACTTACACCCCTGCCACAAATAGGTAAAAAATAATTATTTTAACTTGCCAAAACTCACACCCCTGAGTAGTGTCCAGTTTGACTGCTTGTCCTTTTGACTGTTCAGAATGTGGTCTCACAAGCTTCCCCCAACCACTTTTTTGGGGGGCTGTCTTTCATATCAAATCCCCCGAGCATTGTATCAAATCAACTGTTCACTAGCTTCTTCCTCAAGGAGGCAGAACTTTCCTGCTCAAAGTTTCTCTTGTCATTGCTGAACAGTTGGTGTTTTACTAATATCTAAATTACGTACTCCTTTATTAATTTCAAACACTCGGTGTGTACTGTAGCTACCTTAACAATTAATGATCAACCCTCATTCTTCTCAAATACAAATTTATTTTTCTGAAACAGTAATCAAACACCCACCTTTCTTTTTCCACAGAGTCTAATTTTTACATGTTAAGTCAGTCAACTGGTTAAGCATTTTGTAACCTATCTATGCCAATTTCATGGCAGCAACCACTCCACAGGTGTGATAGTTTTGTTGCACTTTGAAAAGGCAAGGCCAAAATAAAAGCTGATGCTCTATCCATGTGCATGAGGGAACTGGCAATACTAACTATTAGAAGAGAATGATAACTAGAAGGGCAATATAGGAGAATTTAATATGGTTTGAGCATTAAAAAGAAAGGAAGAATGACAAACCATATTAAAGTCTTGTCAGTATGCACAAGCTGTAGCATGTTAACTATGGTGATACTGCCAATGTACACTAGTGTGTATTACTGCTTACTGTATGTTTTTCATATGTGTTATATTCTCAGTCTTGGAAGAGGAATACAAAATGTTGGTGTAGGCGTATCCAAAATAAGCATTGTATCAGAATAGTTATACCAGAAAAAAATACCTCTAAACACGATTTAGGCTATGACTGCTTGAGGAATGCTTTTGTGATATGTAGCACTTCCATACCATACCCATACAGAGCTCATCATATGGATGCTGTTATACTGACAAAGATGAGCTTTGCATTTTTGTAAGAAAATCTGAAATAGGTTTCAGTAATAAAAACGCAGTTTTGCTTCTGCTAGTGAATGCTGGTATGTCTGTGAAAGATCATGCATCTTCACATGCCTGACCTGCCAGCGAAGCTCTGATGGCAGAATTGTATAGTGAGAAACAGCTTTATACTGTTTCACATGAAATTAACTTCTAACATTGACCTCTGCTATAGTTTGTCTTTTTTCTCTAAATGATCATTTTTGGTATTTGCATTAAGGAAGATTCTGCATTGCTCCTTTGTTTGGACTTCTGCAGTCTGCATTTTGGTGTGACGATCCCCAAACTGTACAAAAGACTCAAATACGTAAGGCTTCAATATGGCTATGTAGAGGAAAAGAGGGAGGGATTTTTTACTATTTTGCTTTGTGCAGGATAAATGAAAAACAACTTCTCTACAGAATGTGTTTCTAAACACATTTTCCAAGGAAATAGAGAAAAAAATGATTTATAGAATTATAAAATTTGTGCTATTTTGTTTCCAGATAATTACAAATTACATCTATTTCATTTTATTCATTCTATTTCATGCTGCAGTCCACTATTCTCTTCTCTAGAAATAAGACTAAAAGTTTCCACTTGCAGTGAGGTTGAAGTATGGTCTGTCAAATGATCTGATGTATAGACTACTGGCCTCCATCTATTTCAGGCAAGCAGAAAAAGCAATCACAGAACCTGGTTTGAAACTAAGAATGGGAAGCAGCAGAAGTTTACTTAATCCACAAGCAAATAGCTGTTTTGTGTTTCTGCATGATAGCATTTTTACAATACAATATACAGGGAATGGTACAAATATGATCAAATGTTCTTCTATCAAAGGCTGCATTCATTCAAGACCTAAATTGCCTAGACCCATGCCTGACTTCAAATTTGAAATCATGTATCTCTTAAAAAGAAAACCCCAAATCCAAAAGCTCTTAGATCTGAACTAAAACCTTTAGTGCTTCATTAAAAATCCTTTCAGAGAGTTTTGTATTTCTTAATCTTTTAATTCATTTCTTCAGTAAACTCATTTGATCTACAGCTGACTGCTCATTCCAGTGCTGGGTATAATCCTCCACACCATTCAGACAGTTGGCGCATTCTTCATACAGTCCTTCATCTTTCAAATTACCCCTCTGAGACAGAAATTATCCCACTTTAAACAGAGCATCATGCGTTTTGTAAACTGAATGAATGCACAGTATTCACATTTAGCATATATGGCCAGTCTTTCTTTGAAATATCAGACAATTTGTTTCTTCCACTGCAGTTTGCATCTTGTTCTTTCCATCCTGTAATCCTGTATTGGTCTGCGTAGTCTCTTATTTGTGGTTCCAGGTCCTTTGCCTTTGCTGTAGCAGAAGGCTGGGAATGGTAGCTGTTTGATACAGCAGAGTGAACACAAATCAATTGTTTCTGAGTACAATTATTATTAGGTAACCTGATATAAATGCTAACAAAATTCATTGTCCTAGGTTGGAGTGAAAATTTCCCATTGCCCTTGTTAGGTACTCACAGGAGGTCCTGGTGGTCCTGGTTTTCCAGGGAGTCCTGGTTTGCCTCGTCTTCCCTGGAAACCAAAAGAAAAACAGATGTTTATAAACATTAAAGCAATGACTGATTTGTAGTAAGAACTTTGTTTAAAAGGAAGATTTATTGCTGTGCTTGCAAGGAAAAAAATCAAAAACTTTCCAAAATTAATACTTTATACCAGTCACTGCAACAGTATTTTAATTCTAGTACTTTTAGGACTGTTTTTAATAATTAGAATAAATAGTATATTTGCACCACTGTAACATTTATTGTCACATTTTAAAGCCATGTCTCAGAAGCGAATACATATTGATAGGGCTGTAACATACAGAACATCTTGATGATATCTAAAAAATATATATCTGAATATTCTTTATTCTAACTAATCTTTATTGCCAAAATGAAATCTGAAGCACATTTTTAGAAACAACAGCTGAGAACAACTAATATCTAGGCGCCATGGTAAAAAAATAAAAAAGGTATTCTATCTATAAAGACTAACTTTTGCCCTTGCATCTGATAAAGCTAAATTAAGAAAAAGCATTAGAGGAATATCCTAGTGAAAACTTGGGTTAAGAAGTTAAAAAATGCATATACTGGCTGACAGCTCACGTCCCTTTGTTTAAGCCTACTTCTGTATTTTATTAAATGACAATCTCACGCAAACCACAGAAGTAATCTAATGAACAGAGAGGGGAAACCCAGCTTCAGTCTTTGCAGGGCTCTAATCTTCAGAAAGCTATTCTTGTGCTCTGCCTTTCATTGATCTTAAACTGTATTCTGGACAAACAACATGACAAAAGTAAGGATGGAAAATCCCTCTTCCTCATGCCCTGTAGCTCACAAGGGGAACCTATTGCCTACATGTCAGGAACCTCCTGAGAAGCAGGAGATAGGGATTTGAAGCCCTTCCAGTTGAAGGAAGAACCGAACCAGGTCTGCGGGGGAATGTTCCCTCCACCGGGCTACGACATACGTGATGTACACTGCTACCACCCGTTTGTGAAGGTCCTCAGTCAGCCAGTGTGTTTTAAGGCAGTGCGAAAAAAAAACTCAGCATATTTGGAGTGTCAAATTCCTGGGTCTTAACTAGCTGAGACATATGTTATGTGCTGAGCTGTTTAATCCTGTCAGTAGTTGCACATGCAGAGCTATAACTGGGGCAGCTCAGGGTGACTGCTCAGCAGCACACTGCGGCGCGAGGTGCCTCCGTTCGGTCCAAGGCTGCACGGCCCCGCTCCACCGGCACTCAGTCCTAGCCCATGACATGCCCTCCGTTGTGTGGATAAGGCCGCTCATGCGGCCGTGTGATCAACCCCAGCAGGAAAGTAATCTGGATTAAGGAAAGCTCATGAAAAAGAAAAGTTATTTTTAACTTTGATCAGTTCCTCGATTCAGTTCACTGAGGAACCACTGTGTTTGGCGTAACGGGGCACAGCACTGGAGAGGCACGAGCAAATAGGGTCTGCTGTTAGCCAGCACTGCCACCAAAATAAATACTTGTGAAACTTCAGGGTATGCTGCTTTGGGCCTTGATCCTTCATGCCAAATTCCAATTTAGATTATAACTCCCAAAGCTGAGATGTGCCGCTTTTGGACTGATCTCCAGTTCAGAAAAACAGATGGAAATTAATGCTTCCCAGCTTGTTTGAAAAACAGTAAACTTGCATTAGAAGCTATGAAGAACAGACTGAAATATAATGACCTAGCAATAAACAAATATAAATTGCTTCACACTTTTTAAATAGTTCCCCTAAGTTATAATAATCTATACTGTTGACTTCTTGAATCACCTTCCTTTTCCTGTTTGGACTTATTTAAAGTATACTGAGGAGGACACTTAAAATCACAACAGTCTAAACAAAGTATCAAGGAAGTGTCAAGGGAAAGAAGGCAGGGCTCTGACTGGCAGACACAACTGTGAATGAGGTGTTAATTACACAGGAAAACAGGGAATATGTTTGGAAGGCATTTTTTTTCTTTACAAGATGAGCTATAATGTGATTTATGACATTTTACAAAGTCAAAACTGAGCAGATGAGAAACTTTCTGGAAATCATATGAAAAATAAAAATATTTTTGTGTAGTTCTTTTTCTCTGTCATTTGTTAATTACTTGAACACTTACCTGGTGAAACATAAAATAAACACTTTCCCTACCTTTTATTCAATCAGTATATTATTAGACATTATAGTACATGCCATACGTGCAGGAAAAGATGTAGAACAATCACACACAGATCTGCATATTTAGAGGAGCAAAAGTTAATGAAAATACTACTACAAGGGAAAATTTCTAAGAATTCAAGTTATATGCTTCTATAATGTGTTTTTACCATATATTCTTCATTTTTCTTCTACATTTGTAGCCCATGTAAAAGGTAGAAAAACAATTTTCTTTACTGATTCATAACCATAAACATACTTTTACAAACATGAAAATTTTTGATTGAGCTGTTTTGCAATATTCAAATAACATAGTGGGTATTAGTCCTTTTCTCAGCTCATAAGAACCATCTAACCACCCAGCTTTATGAAACAACAGTATTGTGGCCAATGCAGTGATCATTATAAACTTAGAAAAATAATTAAAATGTTTTTCTGAAATGAAGCATCAGCTTCTTCTAGAGGAACAAAACTTTTTTTTTTCTATAAGCATCCTTCTAAACTATACCATATTGAATTTTAACACAGAAATATGTAAGAGGCCACTACTGTAGCAATGCCTTTCAGATACGGAGATTTCAATTTTACGGATACACACACTGCCTCACCTACTTGCCAACACCACTGCTTCTCCACAGCTCTCCAGCAGCAGTGTGGAGAAATTAAAATGTATAGTATGGTAAAATCGTAAGTAGTGAAAAGTGGCTTAACTTTCTGCTGAGATAGTATAATTAAACCAATTAACAGAATATTTTTGAGAAGCCCATTAAGGTCTTGCCTTGAGCAGACCATAAGCCAGATTGTGACTAAAGACCTACAATTTCATTCTGAGTCTTCCTTCTGGCATGAAGGAAGAAGGGAGAAGTATCTCCATGCCCTTCCTGGTTCATAGAGAGGGCTTCGCTGGGAGCCACAGCTCCAGCCTCCTTTTCAGCAGCGGGTATTAGCGGCCGCGTGGGAGCTGTGCTCCTCACGGTACTGCAGTGCATGGGGCAGGCAGCTGGCACAGGAGGCCCAGGAAACTCTGCTCCCTAGCTCCTTTGCAAGCGGATGTGCGCAGATTACAATAAACAAAAAAAGCGTTGATCAGTCACATAGCATCATTTTTGGTGGACACGTTACCTAAAGATGATAAATTTAAAGTGAATTTCGTTACCTTTGTTTAGCCGAGTTTCCTGAGCAAATAAAACACCTCAAAACATAAATATAAAAATAAATATTCCAGGCACCACACACTTGCTTTATCTAAATTAAAAATGCAATACCACCTAACCTGACTCAAACTAAAAAAGTCGTGCCAACAAGTTGTCTGAGACTATTAGAATAGTACCTAAAGAAAATAAAAACATAATAGTTGCTGACATTTCCTTTGTGCTTCATATTTTTTTGTTGGCAATCAATATGATAAGAAGTTATCTAAATGTTACTGATATTTTATCCCAGCCCCTTTACTCATGAAATGCCTGTCCTGAACTAATTTGACAGTAGGCTACTTTCCTCTTTTCCTTAGGACAAACTTCAGCCCATGCACACATAAATCTTTCAAATAATAACTGCTTGATCAGAGGCAAACGGGATGATATATTAAAATTAATGCAAAGGAGTCAGCAAACCCCAGCTGAGTGCCTAGCTGAAGTATGCAGTCAACTGAACTTTCCGTTCCTCTCTTGTTCATCCCTTTTGTTAATCAGAAAGACTACAAGTTTTTCCTTAAACTAGATGGAAAGCTCTTCGGAGCAGAGGCTCTGTGCATCCTACCATATGTTTGCACGCTGATTCCAATTACAGCCTCTGGGCACTACCACAAGCCTAATAAATAATGAAAGAATTATTGTAACTTTCTACTGTATCATGCTACATCTATATTTCTAAGAATAGAAGAGTAAGATTACTCTTCGTGCCTAGAATAAACTGCAGATTATTTTAGGATAAAAATAAGTAGAGTTACACAGGAACTGTGACATGATTTATGAAAGGGAATTAAGAATTTAAAGAACCCACATGAGTATGAAGGAAAAAGTTCTTAAAATGTCTATTTGAATTTTCAAGGGGAATAACTAATTAGCAGTTTCTGAAGCACATCATCACATTTCAAACTAGTATACCAGAGAAAGTAGGAAGCTGGGCTTTAAAATCTGAAGTCCTTTAGGTACTATACAAGATAAATGAGGCTTATGTCAACTTGTTTGCCAAGCTAAACTAAGATTCTCTGGAAAAAACTTGAAAAGCAGACTGACAAAGTCACAAATACACCCAAAATGGGAATGAAGTGGAAAGTAAAGACTCCTGTCGCAGAGCGTCCAATCCATCGGACACCCCACCAGCCCATTAGGCACCTAAAAACACAACTATGCGAGTAATTAAAAGACTGTTTCTCTACATGCCCAGGGCTGCCACTATGCAGCCTGGCAATCGTCGGTGCCCACACTAACTCAGAATACACAAACACACACAAGGGGCTTTCCTTTGCCTCAGTCCTCTGAGCTAACTAACCCAATGGACATTCTCCGAATATGCCTAACCCATATAAATAGAACTGATCTCTACACATTGCATAAAATACTTTCCTTCGTTAGCACCGGAAAAAAAGTCATGACATACTCCTTTTTCTTCTAGCAACCCAATCACACAAGGTGCTTTTCTCAGGCTGTGACCCATGTGACAAGTCGATGTAGCAGCTTAGCACTGCTTAAAGGAAAGATCTTACTTTTCCTCCCGTTTTTCCTGGCTGTCTGTACTCATGACTCTGTGCTCATTGCTGCTTGCCTGGAGCTTGCAGAGCCTACCATAAAACAGCTCTAATCCAAGAGAAAACCGTCCCAGCCCAAAACTGGTTACAATCCTCTGCTGCCTGGTTTAACATAAACAGACTGTCAAACAGCCATATTAGGCGAATGAAGGCAGATGTTACATAGAGTATCAGAGAGAAAGCCAGTTCAAAAGGTAATTGGAAAAGGAAGATTTAATCACAAAAATCAGAGCAATTATCCATCTAACTGTCTACTCTTTTCTCTGACTGTAACAGAGACAGAGGGAACTGTAATTACAGAACAGTGCACATCTATTTGACATTTAACCACCTAATTCTGCACCACTGCTGTTAACAGGAGTTCTGGCACTAATGCATAAAAGTCTCACAGCTTGGCTTTTCTGCCACCTCAACTGGAAATTCGGCCTGTAGTCAATGAACCCCAATACAGTATCAGGACTTAAATGTACAACTCCTTCTTCTATCTTTTTAATCTTGGCCTTGAGGACATATGATGGTAACCAGTATACTACAAATTAATGTCAACATTTAATTTTAAACCTGAATAAACTCAAAGGAAAAAAGGTCAGAAGTCAAGGATTTTAGCTGTTTGCAAAAAACAAGCAAAAGTGTACGCCCCATGTCCCGCTAAAGCCTTTCACAGACAAATGGCTCACAGAAGAAAAGAGCAAACAAGACCCTATACTGTTGTTTTGGGAGAAAATAGTCACTGGGGAGCTCTTTGCTAATACAGAAGCATTCCATCTCTCAGCCTTGGCCCTAATTTTGGAAATGACTTCCAATAAATTTTAGTTCCATTATTTTTGTATTTATAAAATGCTAAAAAGATAATCTAGTCAGACTATATATTATTCTTCATATATATTTAAATAAACATTCAAAAAGTCCTTAAGCAAGGGGTAGCAGCACCAGCAAGTAAAATTCTGCAACTTAAAATCTCCAATGCTCCTATTTCCAACAAATCCCTACAAAAAATGGGTCACAGTTTTTTATGAAGTGTACTTGCAAAAAAGTGCATTTGGAATGCAAAGTGCATTTTAATGTGCATTTTAAATGCATTATAAAGTGCATTTTAATTTAAAATCCCTACAAGTGATGTTGAATTAAAATGCACTTGCAGTTGTTTTTCAACTACGTTTACATTTCTTGTTAGATTTTTTAGATTAAGAAATTAAAAAATGAGAAAAATATTTTCTAACTGACAAATCTATCTTCAATATTCTAAATTACAACTTCTTTTCATCTCGCTTTTAAATGACAAAGTGGCAAAAATATATGCTTTTCATCTCTGTCCTGCCTTTCTGGTTCTTTGCTTTTAATTTAGAAATATTCTGGTAGAAAAACTGAAAATTATTTCCCTCTTTTACATTAACCATTTCTATACTGTTAAAGACCTGAGTGAAGGAATCCACAGCACTGCAACTAAAGGATGAAATCAGACTGGAGCTTTACATACTTAAAACCAGCTTACATCAAAATCAGGAAGGACTGAGAAGATTAAAGGAGATTCCAGAATTCCAAAGCTGTAGGTGTGAAAAACACTGTGTTGTGCCAGGAGCCTAACCTACTACGCAGTTATTATCACTGCTCTGTAAAGCTTGTTTTACAATTGGTTGAATATGACATTTAGTCACCGATATTTGTACAACACTTTAAATAAATAAATCAAGGAAATCTAACCCCCACATTTATTTATTTACAAAGATTTCCCAGTGTGTCATAATTTTATTTGTGCTTGGTAGAAAAGCTTATAATCTCAGAGAGTAAATCAAGCATTAACATAAGGCAAATAATGTAATTTTGCAAGCTCCCTCCAAACAGTTTTAGTGAGATCAGTGCTGAAACACTAGATATGACATCTCAAAGGACTGTCAGTTTTATGAGGCATTTAATTTATTACTAAGATAATGCTAACAATAACCTCCTCTTAAGTGAAGTATTTGATACTATAAACACAACAATTGCAAATGAGGAAGTTATTTCAAAAATATTTACTTCAAGACACCTGCAACTTCCCTAGGAATACACAGTCAAGAATATGGCTACAGTACTGCAGAAAGATTTGTAAATGCTTTGAACTGAGTTCTTTATTAGAACCACGGAAACCACCAAGGTGGAGAATGAGTTTAAATACACATGAAACATTTCCAAAAATCCTATTAACCCATAAAAATGAAGTTGTTGGCAGCTACGCTGAGAAAAATCTAGAGCTAGTTAAATTAAAATTGAGAATGAAAAATGAACCCTCTCTAGATTTCATAGTAGAAATACCAGGAAGTTGCTTTGTAGCTTTGCATTAAGAGAATTTTTGAAATTCACTAAAATTGTATATGAAAAATTAAATAGTGTTTTCAGAAATTTTTTTTTTTTTTATGTATCGAGTTCAGGGAAAATCTCTGCTACAAAAATATCTGAGAAATCATTAATTTCCAAAACCTTTGGAATTTTACTTTGGAAATAAAAATTTCACTTCACTGTATTTGACACAGTGAAGACAGAGTCTGGAAAACTCAATACAGTCTATATTTATGAATAGGGGAAGCTTGAAGAACACACAGTAACAAGATAGAAAAATTTAAGGCCAGAAGAAAATGCCATGGGAAACTGAAGCACCTCAGTTCAATTTACTTGAAAATAAATGGAAAAGTGATTTGATTACAGGGAAAAAATGTGTACATTAAATGTGTCTTTAATGTTATTCAGGCAGGCATAACAAAAACCAGTGGCTGGAGGCTGAAGCTATATGCTCAAGTGAAAAATAAAAAGCACATTTTGAAATGTGGGAATGACTAGAAAACATTCAGTTCTCAAAAGTTCAGTTTCAAGAACTCAGTTCTTGAAAACAACAGTTCTTGAAGAAAATGTTGTAGCAACTTCACTTTTTTTCTCCTTTGGTTTGGTTTAGTGTCTACAATCCCACTAGAGCCTTTCCTAGAAAAGTGTATTAGCTAGGCTAATATTGCATGCCTCTGAAATAAAAATGGAATTATGTGCTACATTTTATTCCAGAGATTAATAGCATAATATCTTCAGAATTAGTAATGCTTAACATCTTCACTTTTTTACTTTGCAGTTTGGTTTCTGGAGCAACATTACTTAGAAAGAAATACCAATATTTGAATTACTGGTGACAAAAAAAGACAAAAATTTTAAACTAATAGCATTCTGCTTATATCTGAAAGCATCTATCTTGATGGGTAATGTTATTTTTTATATGGATATTCAGCTAGCATCAGTCAGCTATTTCTTAGCATTCCAGAAAATAAAAGATAGCAATTCAAGTAAAAATGCCCAATATAATAAAGATAGGAATTATTTATTTTGGAAAAGATTACATACCAGGGCCTTTTACACTGTATCAATGAAAATGCTTTATATCAAAGTTAACCTTTCTTGAACAATTAAAACAAAGCAGAACTAGAGTTGTAGGCAGGTGTAAATGTTTCCCTCTATTATTGTTTGTACCTGTGTGTCTCCCTCTACTATTTTCTTCTGCCAAAACCATTGTTCCATAACTGGAGAAAGAATGGGAGCTAATGAGTTTACTATGATAAACACAACCAATACATTTGCAAAATACTGGACTATTAATATGTTTTCTTATTCAGAAAAGAAATTTTTATGGGTTATGCTACTGCAGCAATATAAAAGAAGTGATATGCATATGAATTCCTCTTTTTCTTCTCCATAACTGCACCACTTTAAATTTTTAGTGGGCTTGGGATTTTCTAGTAAGTGAAGACAAAAAATAGAGCATGTATATCAATACAGGATCCTGTAACACTGCACAGATCCATTCAAAAAGCTTTTGGGGTTTCATCTCTCTCATTCTGAATGATCTCCCTACACTGCATTTCTGTAAACATATCACATTAGTGTACACTTCTTTCTGCAACCTCTTTCATCCCTTGGGAGATCTGTGAAGCATCCAGGAGGACCAACTTGGACACAAGACTTTTCACACACTTTTATCATAAAATTTTGTTGTCAAGTTATTTGTGTGCCATTGTTTAAAAGCAGAAGAACCTAAACTGCTCGATGACTGAGGAGCAAGATCATATCCCAGCATGATCATATAGTGATGTATCAGATCATCAAGACACAGAAAGTGACAAAATTATGATTTTAATAATCACATATTGACTCAAATGACATGATGTAACTGCATCTGTAACTGATTCATTGGACAAAAGTTGTTAACATTTGATTTGAAATAATGTATTGATTTTTTTTGCTCTTGAAATAAAAGCCTATAGTCATCATTTTATTCAGTGAGATTGCAAATTTGTGCTTGTTAATAGATTTCACATACGCATCAATAAACTTTTCAAGCTTAGCATAATTTTGAACTAAGAACCTACAAAGCATTATTCTTTATTTTTATTATAATTATATACAATTATATATAATTATATATTGCATTTCTATAATAATAATTATTTATTTATTATATCATATAAATTTTGATACAGATTTTTCCTGTGAGGTGAAAGAAATGCTGCTATCCAGGCTTATTCCTCTTAAGATGGGTAGGGATATATTTGCCCTAGGTTCCTTCTATAGTCAACAGACTGGTCCACTTTGAGACTAGTTTGAATCTTCAGTATCTATTGATAGTTCTAATATTAAACTCTGTGATCTTGGACAATATTAAAGAAAATCTCATTTCAAAACAATATGAAAATGAAATGAAAATGCATGGATCAGGCCAAGTCAGAGAGGGTAGAAACCCACTGGCGCGTGGTGTTTCTTCTTCCCTTTTAATCTCATTTTACGCTCTCTCTTACCTAAGTCACTAGCTCTAAGATGAGCCTTCCACGTTTCTTTGAGTTTTTGACACACAACCATTAACACTGTCATTTTCCCTTAGTTCCTTAGATCATGTTTTTATGTATGTTCAGAGGCTTCTAATTTACACACTTAATATTTCTTGTCTGTATTCCCTATTAATCTAATTAAACCTAATTTTCAAAAGTGCTGAACACTTAAAAATGTTGCTGAAGTAAGTGGAAATTAGAACTTTCAATATGTCAAGCACTATGCAAATGAAAAGAATACAAAAATCAGGGTTCTTAAAGTATGGCGTCCAAATTGAATAGATAGTTTCTTTTTTTTTTAAAAAAAACATTACAGTTCCAATCTGTAAAATGGACACAATAGCAAATTTAGATCTGGACATCTTGTTGGAGAAAAATCATCAGTTAGTTATACACTTAGTATGGTGCCTTCATGCTCAAAAGAAAGCCCATGAGAAAACTGGTAACTTCATATAATATGTAACATATGGAGGACCTGCTGCAAGTAGAACAGGGGAACATGACATCTACAATTAAGTAAAAAGGAATATTAAATAGACATTAGACGTGTCCTGCCCTGTTTGTCATTAAACAGAGCAGAGATCTTGTTAAAATCAGTATGTTATTGTGTAATTAAACATATTGGAAATGCAAATCCTTGTATGAGTTCACTAAAGATGACAAACTAAGTTATTAATTCTTGGGCGGTGGTGGCGGCTAGTAGAATATTAAAAAAGGAACATGAGTATTGTTGTGAACATTTCACTGGTAGAAAGATAAAGACAGATGCTGAGACTCTAAAGTCTGCTGTTCCCATTGTTTGGCTAAAGGCAACTGTGTGCAAGGCTGAGATTATAAAACAATCAGCACTCCTGTTTATACATATATTGGCGTACAACAGCAGTTTAATTTTATGTATGAACAGGAAATGACCATTATAAATTTATCAACACCCTAATTTCCACTGCGAAATGGAAAAAAAGCATCTCCATAATCATTTATTCAGCATTATATATAATACTACATGTTAACTCAGAGCCTTTGCTTCAGAAAATTAAGGAGCTCAAAGAGATAGCTGTCTCTAAAACACAGTCATATTTATACTTGTTCCCATAGGAGAAACACAAAACTGTGTATTTTTGCAGATTCAATACTCCACAGAAAAACATGCTAAAACTGGATATCTGCAGCTTTTT
The DNA here is from genome assembly GCF_036370855.1 of Dromaius novaehollandiae. NCBI lineage: Eukaryota > Metazoa > Chordata > Aves > Casuariiformes > Dromaiidae > Dromaius > Dromaius novaehollandiae. The sequence goes on along the minus strand of NC_088100.1, from coordinate 32,774,386 downwards.
CATACCTCATGTCTCTTAAATGCACAGCAGTAAGCCATAATAATTATAAAATCTCTAACAGCAAATCCATAATCCCATGTTTATATTCTCTACATAACTTCTGCTACACCCTTACTATGCTGTCTTTGTTTGCATGGATTCTCTATCCTTACTTTGAAACTTAAAAAACCTCAGCTTTCAAATATTAACATTTAACTTAGGTGAAATTTAGTACTATTTTTATAACTTCAAGAAAACAACAAGCTACTGTTTAAAGAAACAACAACAATATAGCTTTGAGGCCTATAGGCCATTACTCATTTTGTTAAAGAACTGGTCTTATGTCAATAGTATTACTATTACTAGAATTACTAAACTGGCCTTTAATAATTCCACTGATCAGGAGTCACTGTAGTTGACTAAGATCAATGATGAATGATACTAAATGTTTTCACTGCAGATAATTTAACTCAGATACTAAAAATCATGATGCCTAAATTAACCAAGAATTAATGATGGACCAAAATTGAAAATCACCCATTGGGCTCAGTTTAATCTGGATAAATATTGAAGCATTTAAGTCTGAGCATCTTCCCAAACTTTAAGGAGTGGACTCTCAAGAACAAATTATTTCCTGAGGTATCAGAACAATAAATACCATTATATCATTATCTTTTCTGCTGAACTACAAATTCAGTAAGTCAGGGAAAGTAAAGGCATAAGAAACAAAGAGAAACCAGTCAACTACTTCATTATATTAAAAACCTGAATAACCAAGGTTTATTTCATGTCTTGGGCATAATTCTCAACTGTTTCTTCTCCTATTGTTTTTCTCTTCTTTGTATATGTATACTAGGACTTGATAATCACGTAGTAGTAACTACAGCAAAAATTGGGACATTAGTTCTGGTTTCTGTTAATATTTTAGGTAATGACCCTAAATTCATATTGTCATATATCCTAGATATAGTCCTAGATATAGTAAGGTATGGTCTATCCCTGCAATAAAACTAAAACTTTGGAGCACTTTTATTATTGTTTCATTTAGAATTACAGCAGAAGCATGGTGGGCAATGACAATATCTGCATCTGTGCTGTCAGTCATTAAAACATTTTGGATGGTTTAAATCGTTAAATCTCCTTCAACTGAGGAGAAACCTCAAATGTCAAAGCTCATTTTGTTGTCAGCATGCTTCATACTCAGCTGCCACCTTTCAATTTTTTATTAGTGCTTAGAAAGAAGTAACACATCAAGGACAGTTAGCACACCCACCAGTTGTTCACAGAGTTTACTCACCCTTTGACCTTCTTTGCCAGGTGGACCTTGGGGACCCTCCAATCCTGGCAAACCCTGAAAATACAACATTAAACAAATATGACATTCAATGCTATTTTCATCTTGCATTATTCTATACAAGTGAGACTATGCCAAAAAGCCAGATGTCAAGACAAAGCATTTATTTCTAATAATAAAAATAGCTTATTCCTAATAACCTCTTTCAGGGTGATGTTATATTCAAGAGCGGAAAAAATGCAAACAGTAATTATTACTCACGTTCCTCCATGTAAAGACTGAATTACTTGGACAAGAAGAGGTAAGTCAGCACTACTTAAGCATAGTTATAAATATAATTAGCTACAGCTTTTTATGAACAGCTACTTATCTTCTTAAGTTAAAATGCCGTAAGAAAACAGACAAGCTATATTAAATGAAGGACAACTTACTCTACAACTCAAATTCAAATATAGGCAGTGGAGGGAAAGGGTGAAGGAAGTGGACATGCTCACATGGCCTAAACATAGCAGAAGGCCTGATCCTTACTCTGCTGTAAGAATCAGCTGTCTGCAGTCTCCCCAGTGTGCCTGGCTGGCCTTTTCAAAACCCTGTGAGCCCCCTCTTTGCTCTCTCCCCTGGCCAGGCACAGGAGCTTCAGGTATCTCAATACGCACTCTACTTCTGAGCCTTCCTTTCAGATTCAATGCAAGGATCTGTCCTTCCAGTCACAGAATCAGAGACTGTTTTTGAGACTTTAATTTTATATCTGATTAATGTACAATACAATCATAAAGCCATCAAGTAACAGCTTTGTGCTCAGAACAATGTCCCCCTTGCCTTATCAGTCATCCTGGAACACAAATAGTTCTTAAAATGACATTGGGGAAGCTATCCAATTTCCATTTTGGTCATAAAAAGTATGAAATGAGCTTTGATATAATCAGAAAAGAATATAGAACTGTTCTACTTTGTATAATTAAAAAAATTTCAGTGTAATATTGCATACTCTTACAAGGCATGACAAAATTAAATAATTTTACTTTATTTAACAACAGTTAATCATTTAGATTTCTCAGATCCACTTATTATGTCAGCTCTACTTATACATCTGGTGAACTTCTGAACTCCTTATTTAGAATCAGTTATGCATCTTTACTCTATTACCCCAAATATGGATAAACTGAAGCCCAATAAGAATCAAGTTTTAACACAAATGTTCAGATTTCCAGAAATGAACTTAAAAAAAACTTAACGATCTCTAATTCCCAAGATAAACTTGAGAAAGTAATTTGACCATGTCAAAATTGCTTGCTTTAAGTGACATTATCACTTGATTAAAATGAAGTCTGGCTTCAGTTTTAAATAAAAGTACTAAGTTCCAGAGCTTTTCTTATCATTTCTCCACCTTCAACTACTCAAGCTAGAAAAATACCTCAGACATTATTTCACTATAGAGTATTTCTTCTTTCACTTCAATTTATAATGTTAACAAGTAAGATATAGGATCTTTTACAAAACTGCTGCCTACTTTTTATTTCCTTTATTTTCTCCAACTTTATGGAGCTAGAATATGCATGACAATGAAAAACATGGTGTGGCCAATAAATCTTAGCATGTTAATTACGGTACAGTTACATAGCTTATACATTGCTTATAAAGCAATACGTTAATATGAGCTCTGTAAATCTTGTTTTTTTCTCTCCAAGATAGTTTGCAAATTTGCTAAGAATTCTCACTGTCCAACTATTATCGATATTCTATCTTTGTAGTGAAATTCTGGGAATTCAGGAAGAGATGGAGTTTTGTTTTGTTAATATTTCATTTTTAGTGACAATTTGATGTAGGCAAATGAGATGAAACTCTTCAACATCTGTTTTATGAAGGCGGAAATACTTTGCCTCACATATCTGCACAATGAGGTTCCAAGGGGATAAGAATTCTACAACAATATATCTGCACAATAATGATAACTAATAGCCAACTTTTTATTCTGGACTTTTATTCTTTTTCTTCTCTCTCTCTACAATATTATTGTCAAGAAAAAGGAACCAGATAAGAAGGTTTATCTTCAAGGAAAGGGAGGAGAGCTGCTCACAATTGGTAACTAGGCAGGGAGGACTGCACTGTACAAGGAGCCATATCCTGACATTGAAATTGAGGTAAAAGTTCACACTAATTTCAGAGGGATCTTTGGTTTAAAAAGTGATAGGACAACATGGACCATGTTAAATAACATGGCTGTAAAACTGTAATAACCTAGCAATGGTAATGAATTAGCAACACCTTCACTATTCACCATTCACTGAATGAGATCCTCGATAAAACTAACCACAACCTTTAAATGACTGCCCAAAGAAACCTGCAGAAAGAATGAAAGAAAAACCATTTCAACAGGAAAATCTCTCTAAAGGGATAAGTAAAACAGTGCCAGTTAAATTCCTATAAAACTTGACAATGAACTAAAAAGTTTGTCACAGAAAAGGAGTATGTATTTGTAAGAAGGCAGACCAAAAAACCGACTTAGTCTTTTCCCTATTTAACTTCTGGAGATCCTCCTCTGGAGATCAAAGACCTGATTCTCCACTTCCTTAAATTATAGAAGGCACAGCTGGTAGACAAAACCCTTCTAAAGAACTTCCCACCACCACAGATGGAAAGAGAAAGAAATAGAATATATGCTGTCATATGGTTTTATGGAATATTCTGCTGATTGTGTTGAAAATCTTTATATCCAAAGGCAATCCATTTCATGTGTACTACTTTCCCAGGTAAACATGAGTGGTAACATCCAAAGCAATTAAAAGGACCATTATACGTCATTTTTTACTCAGGTAGTCTTGTATTGGCAATGGCATGGGAATGGCAATAAGGCAAAAGGAGGTGTAGAAATAGCACAAGGCAAAAGGAGATTTAAGAACAGCACTATTCCAGTGGCATCAGCTGAACAGGAAAACACAAGGCATTCTTACAGAGATGGTCTAATATACATGGGATTTTCCTGACTCTGTCAGGCCACCTTTGAGACTGGAAGATGATTCCCTTCTAAGAACTTTGTGGAGAAGCGAATTAAAATAACACATGTAGTCTTTATAACCTGTATCTTTCTTTGGTCAGGTAAGTCCCTTGGAGTTACGTGTCTGACGAAGCCTGATGAACATGAAGTGGAAATATGTTTCAAACATTAATGTGCAGCTTGGGGGGAAAAGCCAGTGAGCTGGAGGTGGGCTCAGGTGTACCTGAAACTTAGGAAGATTGCGAATGAGAAGGGCTACAGAAAAAGATAAAACATGACATACAGCCAAGAACAGGGCTGTACAATCTTGAAAATGAAGTTGAGAGTGGAAACTTGTGAATTCCTTTATGAAGAAGTAAACTGTAATGGAAAGTTTGGGCAAAGGAAAATATATTGGATGTGAGGTCAGATAAAGAAAAAGCGGGAATGCCTGGAAGCACAAGCTCACGGATATTTAAACAAAATGATGATCAAAACTTAGACTAAGGTTTAGTCTAAGGAATATGGAAAAAGTGGTAGATTTAAAAAATACTACAGTAGAATAAGTTAAGTTTTAAAATAATTTGCATCTCGTATTGTAAATATCTGTAGCAAATAAACTATTATGTAGTTATGACACCATAAAAATGTCAGCGCTATTATGAAATAATTAGATATATGCTTTGTTGAACATCTTAACCATCTTAATCTTTGATAATACAAAATGATTATTAAAATTTGCAGACAATGCACTCTAGGTTAACATTTTTGGCAAGTAACTGGAGATACAACCTTATGAGAGTTAATAAACTTGAGATGGAAGAAGTGAAATGTGTTTGGAAGGTAGCTGATAGAAATATCAACTAACAGTCCAGCCAGTTAAACTGGTTTAAGTTTCATAAGGTATCAGTTTAAAGTGTACTAGCTGGCATGTAAGTATCAGAGCTGTGTACTACAGGAGAAGGGCTAAAATCCTGTCATGTGACCATACAGATACAAAACAAATTTTAATTACCTGTTACATGAAGACAAACATACATAGAGGCACTGTGGAGACTTGGTTCATAATTTAATAGTTCAAGGTAACTGCCTAAGAACACACTCTGAACAAAAGCAAAGCATTTACCGTGACCTCTTGGTCAATTAAAAATATCAAAACAGCTGAAGTGGAAGAGTGAAGTTACTTAAAGTTGTTATTCTTATTACTTCCCCCGGAAGCTTACAGCTGAGGCCAAAAGCATATTCAACAAGTATTATACAAGTAAGTATATTTTTAGTATTCTGAAAGTTAATTCAAAATGTACCCAATAGTTTTTGAAACAGAAGGCTAGACAGCTGCTTTATGCACTGTTAGATAGTGTTTCTGAAATAGATTCTGAACACAACAGCCTTTCCTTCTCAACACAATTCAGATATACAATGCAAATGCTAATAGTAATACAAAAGGTCTCATTTAGGCACAAAAAGTATTTCATCATAGACCTTTATAGATTTTTTTTTCTATTTCCTATATATAAAACTGATTTCATCCATTTTTTTCCTCACTCTCGATTCAGGCTTACATATGACCCCTATTTTTATGGAATAAATGCTACTAGACAGAGAGAAAGTGCATGAAGTTTAGTGAGGCAAGTCAAGCAAAGACACAGACAAAGCCTAAATTAGCTATGCAGAAACAGCTCTTGTGGCAATGTAAGAACAGGTCATTTTTTGACATCTGAATATGTGATTTTTTATAGCTTGCTACTTTAAAAAGACCCAGCTGTCATAAACAGGATATGGCAAAGCAGTTTGGAAATTATGTTTATAAACAGAAAGGTATAGTTCTACTGAAACAGTACATAAGAAAATCAACAGCAGAATTTTCCCTTAGAAGTGAATTGCTGGGTGATTCCCACTGCAGAGACTTGACCTAGTTCTTCAATGCACAGTTCTCACTAGTATAAAGATAGTATAAAGAAAAGTTCTGGCACACTGAGGAATCAGGTGTATAAAGATCCCTCTGTAAAGTCCACAAGTACAGCAGTGTAAGATCACACAAAGTACAGCAGTGTAAGATCACACAAACCGATAGCCAGGTAAAAAGCGACCAGTGATTTCAAGAAGAATCCTAAAGTAACATAACGTAGGATTACAGTAAACAGTTGCAGCCTGAAAGAATCACAGTGCATTCCCAAGCCTGCCAAATCCTGCATAAAGCATGGATAGGGTTGCTGTTGCTGCACTCATGCAAGGATGCCCCAGTGAGGCAGCAAAACAGACAAGATGCATCAGGATACAGTTTAGTTATGCCTTAAATTCATCTACGTCTCTGGAGGTGTTACCAGGCAATAAATTTTACTGTGCAGGTCATGATTTTCACTGTGAACCTTCTAACCTGTGTTGAGGATATTTCCCTCTCCGGTCTGTTTCCACCTAATTGCAGGGAAATCTGTGGCTTCTTCTCTTTTAAGAATGGGGTTTACCCTCAGCAAGCAAAGAAGTCAAAATACAAATACCTTACCCAAAGTCAAGGTCACTACAGTGTTGGCTTGCCAGGTATTTTCAAGTCAGTCTCTTTCCTGTGACTATCCCACTGCCCTCCTTGAAGTAGCCCAAATGGGTGGGTGAGGAAAACATAGACCTTAAATAAGACTATGATGCTTTCCTCTTCTCAATAACAAAATTGCCCATCACTACTTACACAGAAAACCCACAGAGCCTGTAGACACACTTTGCTGTTATGCTAAAATGCAAAAAATGTCACAGGAAATTCATGAACAAATGGTCAATTTGTTATTGTATTACCAATTTAGTGGGGGAAATTTGACAATCACTTCTTTCAAATATCCACATCTTCAGCATTTCCTAATGTGATCTGGTCCCACTCATATCCCTACTGAAGTAAATGGGGTCGGTGTGTTGAAAGATTGGACCCCATGTTTGGGGGGATTGTTGCTCCTGCAACAATCACGCTGTTTTGCTCGAGTTTGAAGTGGAATAGGCAACGTCTTCTGCTTTCAGAACTGCTGCCGACCCATTCACTTCAGTGGGAAAAAGGACAGCATTTAGCAATAAATATTTCAGATTGCATGAAAATGTGATCAGCTACATTTTCGTGATAATTTCTTACTGAAGCAAACAGAAAATAGGTTTCTCACTAACCTCATTTTTCTTTGGGTTTGGTCATACCTACATCTCTCTCTGGTAACTCAACTTGAAATCTGTTTTAATTTACTTCAGAGACAATCATTTCAAAGAGAAACTGGAAGAGTAATTTCACAGAAGTTCACCCTTTATGAATCCAGTACCTCTATTATACATGGGTTTATTTTCTAAGTGAAAAAAGTATAATTTAAAATCATTTGAAATGATTCTTTACATGATGTCTACTTTTAATAAAAAAAGTATAGAGAACTTCTTAAATCATTCTTCTAATGAAGGACATATAAATCATATTCATGCCAATTTTGCAGACTGCAAATTATTGAAAAACATAAATCTTCTGCTGTGAGTGTTCTGTGTGTGTGGCCTCTTCTGTGAGGCCAAGACATGAATCTTCTCCTCATAAAGAAGAAAAAAAAAGGACTGAACATTCTGGAACATCTTCTATTTCACTAAACAGAGTTACCTTGACAGGATCTGCCTCTATACTTAAAAAGCATTTAAAAAAATCAAGTTCTACTGTGACAGTTAAAGATCTTGATAGCTAATGCAAAAGAACAGAACTGTTCAATACTTTCATGAAATTCACTTTCCATTAAAAGCTTGTAGTTAAAATTCAGATTCTTCTTAGAGGGATATATAGGAAAATACAAGATTTAGAATGAAAATATAAAATTATTTTTGGTCTATACTTTCCTTAGTTAACTAGCATGCCTCTCCCCCTTACTTTTCATCATTATGCAAAAAGAATGAGAGGATAATATTGGCTGAGACACTTCTTAATGGGGCTGCCCTTTGTTAAGCAATGGGAGCTACTCACAGGATGTCTTATTTTTTGGTGTTATATAGGAAAGAGATCGCTTGCGTGAGCCAAGATATGCAAAACCCAGCACTTGATTTTTCAGGGAGAACATCTGAAATAGTTACCCATTACAACAGTAAAAACATATGGACAGCATATATTACCTCTTCCGAGGTCTGTATAAATGCCAAATAATTGCACTATAGTTAGAAGCATTACATCACATGAATTTGTGATTTTCTAAGCAATACTGCAGAAAATGAATTATGATTTTAGCTTTACACAGACACTTGTAGAAACTCCCACATGCGAGCTGCACAACCTGCTGCTGCTGCTTGCTTACGGGGCAAAGAGCCAGCAGTGACCGCAGAGCTTGCCCGGGCCTGAGTCTGCCGCTTCCTCCCGCGGCCTGCGCCACGCTACATTTGTGTGCGAGCTTCCTTTGGCTCGATTTAACCAGACCTGGGAGCCAACATTTCAATTATCTGTTTAGTAAGCAAGTCTTGGGTATGTCTGTCTGTGACTGACTTAAGCCTTGGCCTCTGCGTAAACACTTGGTGCCATCTGGATGAGTATTTTATAACTCCTGAAAGGGATAGTTTCACAGGAACGTACAGACGGACACTCATTTTCCTCAGGAACTAAAAGCAGCGTATCAAGTGTCAAGAGAAATACTTTTCATATATTTTACAAGAGAGATTGCTGCACTACCTTCCCTCACCTGTCACTCTTCTGACACGATATGCACAGGCTTAAGCTGTGGATGCCAGAGAGAGAGGGAGCAGCTCAGACAACTGTGTCACTTCGGAAAACAGTCGCTAGCTTCTTAAACTAAATTCCACATTTTGACAAAACTGCACAACCCAACAGTATAATCCCCAGTGTTTATTCTCTGAAGGGTCCTTGATAACAGTACGATTTAACAGGGGACTTAGACATTTAAAGACTTAAAAATAATATACATATTCCTGAATAAATTGGATGCAATTGTATAATTAGAGAGAAAAGTTGAAAATATATTCCTAATGTGCACTATAATACATTTGAAAATACTAAAAAGAGAGATCTGCTACTTATAGAGTAACCCAGAAAGTTAAAATACCAAAGAAATGAAAGGCAGCATAAATAAAGGATGAGTATCAATCTTGACTTTGGACTACTCCTATAACTGAGGACAGAAAATACATACATATATCTTGACTCATGTAGTGCAATTGACCCCATGGAAACATATAAAAACTTTAAATCTTTATTAAAAGTGCTCAAATACATACATACATGTCAAAGTTAGTGATCAGAGACAGTCAAGTGTATTTGTACGAATAATGTATGAATCAAAGGAATATACTTAAAACTCCCTGTGATTACTAACTTCAACAGGATTCTGCATAGAGCCTATAATTTTTTCATATATTTCTTTTCGCAGCTTAGTGTATTTTGCATTACAATATTGTTTCTTTTTTTTCTCTGATTTCATCATTTAAGAAAGATGAAATTATATTAACAAGACTTTCCATATCTGCCTTAAAGAAAGATAAAGAAAGACAAGGGCTGCAAATTCTAATTCCAGTTCTGTTAATTTCAGAAATATATGCTCAGGTATCTACTTACCAATTTCTTTCTGACTTCTTTGGTATTGCTGCAAGCAACAAGTTTTATTAAGCGTGCATGCTTAAGAATTCTGGTAGAAATATTCGGTTAAATTATATCAAACTGGACAAGGTTATTCAGAGCACTAAGGTTTTGCCGGAGCAATGCATTTCTGAGCTATGAAATTTGCATTTCAAACAGATTAAATCATTTCGTATCTCCAAAAGCAATAGTATTATTTACCCTTTTATAAAGTTTGGCATGTGCTCATTCACCTAGTTTGTTACAGCTGCAAGGAACTCATGAGTTCGGCCATACATACTACCTCTGAGCATAGTTTACGCATTAAAGAAACTATAATCGCTGTATCTGTCAGTTGAACACTTTCTAAAACACAGGCAGATTTTTCCTCCAAGTATCAATAACTTCATTCTCTTCTGGATTTTAATTCTGTTTCATGATGGTGCCCAGAGAGTGTTGTTATGTTTCTGAGCAGCACAGGATTTACTCTGCCTCAGCAATTCCCAAACCCTCTTAGACAAGAGATTCACTGACACCCTTTAGATTTTCACAGGTACCATTAGCACAGACAAATGAAGAAAGAGAGTTCCTACTGTTTACTGCTAGGTGCTTCTGTAGATGACCTGTGGACAACTCCGCATTGACTCAGGGACCACCACCAGTTGTCAGGGACTCCCTGAAGAGGCAGTCTCATTCTGTCACATTCATTACCCTGGTGAGGAGGACACCCCTACGGGATGGCCAGCGCCTGGGGACAACGTCCTGGCCCTGCACGAGGCTGCAGGCTCTCACTGCCTCCCCACACCTTGCATGTGGGCCAGCAGTTGGAAAGGGCCAGCACGCCTGTGCAGAGAACGCCCATTTCCAAAATATCAGTGGGGGAGCAGGAGCTGTGGCCTAATGAGAAGGCTAAAGCTTTCTTCATCTCGCTAAGTCTACACCTGCACAGCACTAGTTTATACTGGGACCAGCATAAATGTTGGACCTTCCCCAGTTTATTTCATTGGTATATGATTTCTATAGAAATACGAGTGGAAGAGTGGCATAGGGCAGCAGAGTTTTGCAAGGGCATCATTTCCGAGCTGTCCCACTACACCCTCTGCACTGGGGTGGAAGGTAGATGTCCCAGGCCTAGCTTTCCAGTATGAGCACAAGTCCCCTCAATATTCCCTCCCTCCACAAACCTGGAAAGCAATATCAAGTTACTTTGGAGTTAGCTCTAACAATGTTAGTACGTCATTATTTTCGCTTCTCTCCCTTCCCAACATAATAATTCACTTTGCATTTCTATAAAAAGAAAAAAATAATTTTCTCACTAGGACAAATTAAAAATGATTCCAAGTATAGGATAAATATATGACACTATACATGAGCCCCAAATAAATGGAAGATTTTAAAACTCTTGATTTAACTAGGCTCATAACTGAAACACTGATATCACATTTTGGCTGTAACAACATGAATGGTCCTGACATAATAAGCTCTCATTCAGTGACATATTAACCATGATATTATCTGAACTATTATTTATTTATGGCAAGATAAGATAGCTTCCCTTTACGATTATGTATCATAAAAGTCACAACAACACAGAAGTCGCACAAATAAACAAACTTCGAAGATTGGATTTTCCCCTAACCACCATCATTCATGTCATTCATATTCTTTTAGTTCTGGCCAACAGAAATCCATGACTATTTACAGTGGCAGGGAGAGAGACTTCCTGTTGGGCCATATATTCCCACAGTGTTGTAATCTGTCTTCAGATTGCTAAACTAATTCACCCTCATGCTTGTCTCTTCCCTTAGTTAACAGTCACATAAAAATGTTTCAGTACTTTGGGTACTAACATCTCCCTGAAGACTCACGTCAGTTTTTGCAAAATTTAAATGTTTCTTTTTAATAAGTGTGAAGACAACCATCAGTGGCTGTACCAATGCAGTACCATCTTGCTGTGCCTGAATCAACTGATCTGAAACATTTGCACGCCGTTTTATAATCAAAGAAATTTAAATCTTTGACAGTCCCTTTTATTAATGTGTATCATTTAAGCTACAGAAAGAGTATGTTCAGTCGATTCAAAAGCTGCTTCTGATTTTCCGTGTCGAGTTACTAACCTTTGAATATGACTTTTAGAAAAGCCAAGTGCCCCCAATAGCAACTGCAAACAATGCAACAATATACATTCAGATCCTCTAGAAACATATCCAGGTGCTGCTATCAGAATAGACCTAGTCATTTTTTTGTCATTTACACAAGAAATATTTAAAAGGACCAGACTGTGGTCCTATAACACACAGAAAATAGATATCCTCCATTCTTTTTCCTGAGCCTTATCCTTAAAACTATCATATTTCTATTCCAGTGACCCCTTCAAGGCCTGTAAGAATCTGTCTGAAGCATGATCTACTCTAAGCCATCTATTGCAGTAACAGACCTAGAATCAAGGGCTGTTAATAAATATACTTTACCATTAATGATATCAGCATGTATTTTGACTGTATGTTAAAGAGCTGTTAAGGGCATAATTGGCCCTGCTTATCTTCAGTAAGGCATGAACTTTAGCAAACAGACACCGATCTTGGGATACTACTAGTTTATCACTTGGAAATCAAGATACTGGATATTTAGATTTCTTAATCCCAAATGGAGTCCCAAACTATGCTGATCTAATTTGGGAATCTCAGAATAGAATTTATATTTACTGAGCAGATTTCTGATTATATCTTTCAATGTTTGTCAGACCTGATGGAGATCCTTGTTGCTATGCTCTTGGAAATGAAGAGAATGAAAGAATACAGAATAACCAATAACAGTATGAATAAGAACTACTGTTCTTATTTATGTTGTATAGTATTACATAGGTGATATGAATAATATAGATTTAGCTCATAAATGCTGACTCTGGGGGAAGAGCTGGTCGTGATGTGGAGCTACAGCCTGGGAATTCAGGAGTTATGTTTCTTTACATTTCTATTGTGCTGCTTTGCATCATTCTCAATTGCTTTCACCTAAATGAACTGTCCTTACTGGGAGGCCTTTTCATTTTATTCTGTGGACAAAATTCCTTGGATTCAGACAGAACTTCTGACTTTTATAAAACAAATCTCACCCTGGAGAGTTTTGGGGAGCATTTGTCTTCAGGCTTTGCACATGCTTGGGGCATTTCAGATTATTGCAAGTAAATTAAAACCACCTTCTATCATCTATACTGCAATATCTAGCCAGAATACAACAAATACACAAGCCAAGAAACTACTGAAATTTTCTTTCTGGTGCACAGGTATCAGATCCTCATAAATAAACTGTGTTAGATCCATGCTCAGGAAATCTTTTCTTGATACTTGGAAGACAACTAATCATCATGTATGACCTCACATATTCTTTTTTGAGGTAGGTTACAAGAAAGGGAATGACATACTAACTGAATTAATAATAGAACTTGCAAGATTTCCCAAGTCTATACACAGAGACTGCAAAATGCTTTCTGGTCATCAACTTTTTTATTATGAAGACAAAAGGTAGGTACATCTTTGTTTGTTTTCTTTTTTTTTTTTTTTTTAGAATTGTAGAATCAACAAGAGAAAATAAATTAGTGAAATATTGCTCTTTGTAAGAATTTAGAAAGTGATTTTCCATCATTATTGATATTACACTTTTTTTCTTTCTGATATCTGTTATGCATATCTGGTCATTATATAAGATAACAAGATTGTATAGGTGGCAAGACCTCCATATGTAAACACATAATTCTACAGCTTTTTTAATGGACAAACCCTTGTGTGAAAAGAATTTTGCAATCTCTTTTTCTGATAGAGACTGTTTCATACTGATCAATGTCATCCTCAACTATTATTAGACATTTCTTCTTTAAATCAGGCAAATCTTAAATGAGGTATAATTAAGCTGCTATTACATTTATTTTAATGATTTGTATTATCAGTAGTAGCATTATAATGTAATGTAGGGAACCAGAAGTGTATGAGGTGTGTCATCAAAGACAATCAAACTATATTTCTCATAGAGTTTTATGGCACCTTGGTTAATTTCCAAGTTTTAATCTATAAACTCTCAAATAGTTGTGTGTTTGCAGCTAATTTCTCCCTAAGATGCTATAATCGCCTGGTTCAGACAGGAAAATAGTTATTCAATGTCCACAGCTTTAGAACGTTTTTTGAAATTTACACAGATACTATTATATGAAGTAAAAACATTTTTCAGATTTTTCATGAACTGGTAAAATAATTATCTTATATCATGAGCATCTAACTATAGTGGCTAAAAAACGCATGATCAAAGATTTTGGCACATGTTTTGCACCTAAAAGCAGAAGTCATGCTCCTGGTTCAAAATATCTTGTTATGTATTCTGTAGAGAATGGAGACTTCGCCCCCTCCTCTGGAATAGTATTCAGATAGGTGAATTCCTGTTTTTATCACTTTATCACAGTCAAACCTGCATTTGATATTGAGGGTGAAATGGAAATACTGTTATGATAACTAATGATAACTACTATAGCTAATAATGATAACTAATAAAAAAGTCATGGTCTACCTTTGTTGGGGACCAAAACAGGATGGCACTGTTTAAGACAGCAGAGAATCTCTAAGACAGAAAGTAATGATGTGGTAACTATGATTTGTGGCCAGAATGTGTGCATGTGAGTTGCCAGTGATCATGATGTGCCTTCCTCCCTACATACCAGCAGCCATGATGTGCCTTCTTCCCTGCGTACCAGCAGTCACGGTGTGCCTTCCTGCCTACGTGTCAGCAGCTGCGGTGGGCCTGTCCTGCTGGCCTGCCTGCCTGCCTGCCTGCCAGGGATCAGGAGATGTCTTCCTACCTCTCACAAGATGCCACAATGCTTAGCAGATACTTGGAGGAGTGGCTGGGCTTGATTGCTATATAACCGACCATTGTGTTTTTCAATAAGGGATCTTTGCACTACCCTACCTCAGGTCCGTGTCATCATATGTTCCCTTCATAAGGGAACAGATGATGATAAAAATGGCAAGAATGTATGGTTACATCAGACAGAATTAAAAAGAAGATATGGTGATATAAACTCTTAATTACATGAAGCAATCACTACCTGTAAGAGGTTGGGAAGAACAAGAATTGTTATTCCAAGACTAGCCATCACAGAAGTCCTCACGTCTGTCTACAAACATTGTGGCACAAAGCCCAGCTGCAGAAAGCATGTGAACTCCCCTCCCATTAGTCTGATCCCATCTACCCAAACAATTCTTACGTGAGCAGCTCTTATCTTTGATATTCAGTATATGCCATATTATCACTGTATTTGCTTAGAGAACAAGGGCTGAAGGAGAATTAATTTCCTCATTATCCTCTTCTCGATCTATTTAATCCACTTCTTTCCATACTGTGTTTGGGACTTTGGTGCTGCAGACCTCAAACATACTCTAGGGCTACTATACTATTTTTATTTTCCCCCTCTCTACTATCTTCAATACATATAAGTGTCACATTTGCAAAATATGATGTGGATGGCTGTGATGTGAACGGCTGTAATATGAACTAAAATAGGGAAAGGGTAGCTCCTGTGTTTCAAGCTGGGAGAGGGTGACATAGGTGGAAATAGCGTTTCTGATGATTAGTACTCAGTCTTGACTGAGACCCAGTGAGCATGATTTTTGGACTATGAAGCTGGTGTTCTTAACTGCTTTGTTTTGCAGTTACCAAAACTACATGTACAATTCCACCACATGCAATTTCACCACAAGCAGTTTACTACAGGGAAATTTCATAACCAACTACTGCAATTGTGTGCATAAAGATTAGCCTTTAACTTTCTGACAAATTTAAACATTCTGATGCTAGATATACAATACTGTGTCACACACATGATACTGCCCTCATAACTAAATATTTAATAAAATAACCAGACAATAGAATTTATGATATATCAAAAACAAGAATTAGCATTGCTAGCTTTTATAGAAGTATGTTTCCAGTAAAAGCATCAAGTGAATTCTCTCACTTTAGCTGGTCTGTTATCTATACGCAGAATAAAAAAAGACTATTCCTGATAGTGTTTGAGGGGAAACGTGATATTTTAAATATGCTTTTCTTTCCCTCATATTTATATATTTTCCTTTTCTCTGCTTCCCAATGAATTTTGAAAACATAGAGGCATTTTAAAGAGAGGGAGTTGGCTCTTTTATTTAATAATGAAAGCATTTGCATTGCAAATAAGTAAAAGCTGCCACATTTCTAAGTGTTTTCCTTTCTTTTGTTTTTGTTTTATGGATACTTACACTTAAGGCAGTTGGTCCTGGAGGTCCTACATCGCCCTAGTTAAAAAAAGAGGACAGAGAAATCAGCAGTCTCTTTAGTTATACATTTTTAATCTCTAAGCATTTAAGAAGATATGAACCATAACATAAGTAAATTCAGTATAGTCATCAGCTGCATGCTCTAATTATGAAAATATATAAGTAATATTTTTTTCAATAATACCATAGAGGTAAACAGTTCACCACAGGTTAAACAGAAGAAAAAAGGCAGACCTCTGCACAAATGAATCACAATTTAAAAAAGCAACCCTGCAAACACATTTTCATATGTTAAATTAAAAGCTGCAGCTTTCATGCATAAGCCACTGAAGTCAGTGCAACTGCTCACATATGTAAAGACATCTGAATATGTAAATGTTCACAGAATTAGATAATTGGGGTTTGAATCTTGCTGTGAGACCTTGAGGTTCAGTCAATGGGAACAAATCAGAATATGCAGAGAGCAATTCAAAACATGTAAGTTATGTTCCTGCTCTGAATTCCTCTGAAAAGGAGATTCTCTCCCTTCTGTGGTGATAACAGTACTTGCCTTCTGTATTTACAGCTATCCTGTATTTATATTTCTCAACCCTTAAATGAGACAAATGTCAGCAGTAGGTGTTCATCACATACATGTAGTTAAGACAATGTGCAAGTACTGAAGACATGTCACGCACGCACACACATATGCATGCATCTTTACAGGCAATAAGTACCTTCTCTCCTTTAGGACCAGCCACACCAGGATTACCAGGGTCACCTTTTAGTCCCTGTGCAAAGAAGAAGAATGCGTATTTGTTGTTAAACACAAAAAGTGTTGGACAAAATTCTGTACTGCTGTGAATTAGCACATATTAACCAAGTAAGTCTTAAAATATTAGCATAATATGAGTGCTACCATATCATAACTATTTTTCCATCATTTTGTGAGCAGAGAAACATCTATCCAATACTGCATGTGTCTCAACACATAATTAAACTTACAAAGCCAAACAGCTAGTCTTTTGTGTGCTGTTCTGCCTAGTAGCACACAGAAATGGAAAGTTCCTTTGCAGTCCCACTAGATATGTATCTTGCATGGTCAAGCAGGCAGAAAAAAAGAACGCTAGTCCTACACTACATTCTCTTAAACTCTATTAAAATAAGGAGAGGTGGACGGAGAATGCAGTGGATTCTATGTTGCAGTTACCAATGCTGAGCTGGTGAATTTACACAGGGTTTAGCTCACAGCAGCTGCCACCTCCTCCGACACTCTGCTTTGTACCAGTGTTTTAAAAGGGAATTAGACAGAAATAATCAAGGCTTTCACACCTCCCTCCCCAGTTCTGCCTTCAGCTGGAGAAGCAGAAAATGTTGCCTAGTTTTTTACATTAAGAATGCAGCAATTCCACAATACAGCAATTCCACCAACATGTCTCACCACAGGCACTCAAAAAAGAAATACCCTCATCATTATGTTTAATCCTTGCTGCAAAATACATGCAAAAGGGAGATGTTTTGAAACATACCCAGTAAGTTCAAGCCATTCTGCAGTAGGGAATGAACTTAGTTCTGATGCTGAAATGACCTATCAGGAACTACTTTTTGTTTAAGCCAAGAGATCTGTCTTATGTATTCCCTCTGATCACTGCTTTAGAGACATGCCAAAGGTGAGTATGGACAGAACGTTAAGTCAAAGAGAGCTCTACAGGTCAAAACATTTTACTTAGAAACCAACTGACAACCAACATAGGCAATAGAGCGCTAAATCATAACGAGATACTCCCCAGGCAGGGGAGTTACTATTGCAGAGGTTAAGTGGGCTGAAGATAGGGAAGACTGACTGAATTTGAGTTAGGGTTTACTAACCAAATTTCTTCCCAGCCCCCTTTCTGCCCTTGCGAACTGTGTTCCTCGGTTTGCAATAATTGGAAAGATAGAGACAACTGACACTAAAATGATAAGCAACATCTGTGCCTTGGTGGGTACAGAAACATTAAATCAGTGAGTGTTCTAAATACTGCATATTTGTGCAACTTCACTTCCTGCTAAAATTACATTAATTCACCATCTGGAAGGAACATCATTTAGAACTACATGAGCATTTTAAGTACCCACTTTGGCTTAAATTTGTGGTTGTTGTAAATACCTCTGATTTAGCTTTGATTTGTCCTTTATTAAGCTTGCCAAAAATGTAAGAGTTAAATCAGAAGTAGTTTTGCTGTTTGAACTTAAAAAAATGTAATAGGCAGATGGATCCAAAAAACAAGCTAAAAAATTGTTTTCCTTTTAAAATTTGCATATTTATGACTTAGTTTTAATACTGTCTCCAATTACTACATTTTACTTTTCACTTCCTTATGAAAGAGTGCATAAAACACTAACACTCCATATACTGAAAAGCAATTTCAGGGTTTTTTCAGGTATCTCAAGAGTTTCCGTATTACTTGCCATTGTATGGATCTGGTTCAGAATCAACAATATTAGAGAATCAGCAGTAGAACAATAAGTTTGAGTTTAAGTTCTGTGGCTGTATATTTACAGAAGAGAAAAAAACAGGGGAAGACAAAAAAATTCCTGCAACCCGCAGAGGGAGAATAGAAAAGACAAGAGTGGACAAAAGATATCGAATCCAAGCCATGCACTGTCAAACTATGAACTTCACTTTTTCCTAATTGGTATGTTTATAGATTTTAGTAGTGTTCCTGCAGTGTACCACGGTGAGGTATGTAGTTTGACAGTTACTGCAGAGACGATGACCACAGAGGTCAAACTCACATAAAAAGGACAAGGAGAAACTACATGTTTCACAACAAACCTTAGTGTATTTGAAGCAGGATTTTATAAAACCCAGAAAGGTTTTTATACAATGCATTTATTTTAAAATACTTGAATTAGCTTTCATTTGCAGTTTATATCCCCAAGAAATAGAGAAGTAGTAGCAGAAAAGAAACCTTAAAAAGTTATCCCAGTAGGAGTATGTCTTGTTGTTCTAGACATTATTTATCTTTTCAAAATGTAATTATATTAATAAGTTCCAGACACAGTGAGTGCCTGGGAAAACACATCTGGTACAGTATCATCCCTGTTCTTCCCTACAGCCACTCTTCTAAACCTGATCAGAGGCTTAGTTGCTGCTCGCTGCCTCTGAAATTACATAAGAAATAAGAACTTCTCTGCTAAGTCAAATCTGTAGTCCCTTCTAGTACAGTACAGTACAGTACAGTATCCTGTCTCTGGCAGAGACCAGAGCAGGATGCTTCAAAATTGACAAGGTTATCTCAACAGATGTAATTTGGATGATTTTAGGTGAGGCTTTAAATTATTCATTTAAATTAGTCATTTTTAGCAATATTTTAGGAGAGAAAGAGGTCAGTTTTGAAAACAGCAAATTAACTTCTATTGATCCAAGGAGTCTGCTATCAGATTTGACAAAATTTCAAGAACTGAATAAAAATTCCAGCAGCTCCCATAGCAAAGGGTAAATGACTTAGGGAATTCCATCGGTTCTAACTCTAGCTTTTATGGGGCAACACAACAATACACATCTGTGAGTTCAGGAACTCATTATACCTTTTTATTAATAGTTTTCAGCTGGTACCTTTTCCTCCTCTGTAAGGACTACAGCTTGATCTCTCTATAGGTCACAATAAACTTACATTGAGGTTCCTCTATGGATTCCATAGAGGATATGCATGCAGTAGGCTAACTCTAACCACTAGCTACATTAGCAAGATAACAACATGAGAAATGGCAAAAATGAGAAGCATTATATTTAACAAGACAGCGTTATGAGCATAACAGAATTGCTGACCAAAGGAGAAATTACTGCAACAAGTATACCACAAATACAAAATATGGGTGCGGTCAGCAAAATTGGGGTCAATAGGGTAAAGAGTAAACTAAAGG
Source organism: Dromaius novaehollandiae (assembly GCF_036370855.1). Lineage (NCBI taxonomy): Eukaryota > Metazoa > Chordata > Aves > Casuariiformes > Dromaiidae > Dromaius > Dromaius novaehollandiae. Next base: position 32,754,398 of record NC_088100.1, on the reverse strand, counting down.
CAGGCTCTTTGGAAGGAGATGATGCTGGTAGCAGGGAAAAACTTGGAGGGGGAAAAAGGGACTGTAAGAGATAGCAAATCATGTGACTCGTGCTGTTTGAGATACATGCTGAACAACACTGCAGCTTATTACCACAGTTCGGACCAGGATAAAAAATCTGCTCTTTCGGCCATACTGGTGTCTGTCTGTCTGCTGTGATAGGGAGGGACCTAGCATGTTCTCCCTGGGGTGGATGAGGGAATACAGGGAGTACCCTTCTTGGCATTGACACGGGAACATCTGGAGGGTACCTCTAACAACATCACCTCGCCTCTTCCTTTCCTCGACAGTAAGATTTTACTGTCTGCCCTGTTCAGCCATCTGTCATCAAGAGGTTTTCCGTAACTAAATTAGACAAAGAATATAAATTCTCCCCTGGTTTATCGTATAATCATGTATTTCTTCTGGTGGAAGCAATTTAAAGGAGAAGCTGTCATATTGGTTGACACTGCATTTTTGACAAATCTTTCACTAGATTTTTCTCCAATATTAGTTTGCTGGAGTCTTAGCCAGCCTACCAAACCAACTGCATTAGAAAACAAGACAACAGTTAAAAAATGACTGTGCTTTAAAATTCTAAAAAAGGTCTTGATTTCATGAATTGTTCAATTTATGGGATTTATTAATGCTGCCCTCCCACCTATGGGCATAAAAGGCAACAGCTTTACTACGTGAATTTTCCCTTCAAGCCAGAGACAGCCTCATATGAAGCATACTGTGCTTTGGAGTTCCATGGCAAAGAAAAATAACTTTACTTCTGATGAATTTGATGAATATGTTCCTTACCAACTTTGAGAACATTTTATTCATTCAAAAGAAGTGCCAGTATTACTAGAGCCAAATACTTAAACAGTTTTTCAGTTCCTATGGTTTCAGTCTTTTGGATAAGATTAGCACAGTTAAAGACTTTGAAAGAAGAGGGAATTGAACAACATTGTCTCCTAAGCCAAGTAGCCTTAACTACAATTCTTTTGTGACAACCTGATGATTCACAAACCAGTACTACTACTATCACTAGCAAAAATCACAGAAAATGAAGGGAACAGAACATTCATAGCTTGCTACTTGTATTTATAATTCATATCTCATATGCCTGTAGTACTTCAGAAACTACACTGTGTAGCTATTTAGGCTTCTAGCCTATGGGAATATCATCTAATCTGCCAGTTAAATGGCAATAACAATTTGAAAGAAGTAAGTACCATTTGTGAATATTCCTGTATAACCTACAGAGGTTATATTGAAAGAGAAACATATATGCTAGTACTTGCACAGCATAGGGAAAGCATCCTGTAATTTAAAGGAGTCTGCTTCTGTAAATTAGCATTTTTTGCAGACTTGTCCATTGCTTTTATCTTGACACTGTGATGTTCAGCTGGGTTTAAATGCCACACAAGGGATTTATAAGGCATAATAGGCTTAATGAGCAGACACCTCTTCAGCTGAGATCAAGCAGCTTCCAATCACTGTGATAAAAAGTTTGCAGTACAAACAGGGGGATTTGAATGAAAAGCCAAGAAGTTTCAAGGAGGACTTTCAGCAGTAGACTGACAATAAGTGACTTTGGGAGCCAACCCAGAAGCCTCAAGAAAGGTAGAGTAAGCTTTCAGGGAAACTCTTAAAGAGCTATGAGGTTTGCACTGTCTAGCAACAGAGAACTTGGTTAAAGAGTTTCCGTAGGGACTGGAGAGCCACGGGGACCAAGGGCTTAAAGAGCCAGGATTCTTTTTAGCAGTTCATTGAAGACAAACTACTGAGATGAAAAGATGGATAGCAGCTGCAACACAAACCTCACCAGCAGTGTCAGAAGACAGGGCCTACAGCCTTTTCTCAGCTGTCATTTACTTACTCATCCACAGCTGGAAAATATCTAAGAAATCCATTAACCTCTCACCCTGGGACAGGATATTTGTTGTAATACCAGATATGAATTGGATCAGAAAGGTCTGAAAAGAGTGCCAAAATAAATTAATTGTTACTTTTACATTAAATTATCAATATGAAAACTCTCTTTCTAGTGCTTTACTTTATGAATTCTGATTTAATATACTGCAGCAGGTTCACCCAGCATTGAGAAAACTATTAAGTTTTTTCTCAGAGATAGAGTAGCAGCCAGTGTTTATACACCATCACAGAAAGTAGGTAAAATAGGTAAAATGTACCAGCAGCTGACAGCAGGTGCTCTTCACAATGAAAAAATGGCAAGATCAGCTGTACCCCAATCAAAGAACACAAGCAGCTCATACAGAGGCTAAGTGTCACCTACTGGAAATGTGTGTACTTGTGCAATGAATACTATACCACAAATATATGTCGATGAATAATGTAAGATTGACATAATCTTTTGAAAATAGATTTTTCATTCTAAAAGAGAACTGTTTGGAAAAGAAAAGTATTGCTCAGTATCTTCAATTATTTTTATTGCTGGATGCAGAAACTATTTTCAGACCTACTTTCACATAGGTTTTGATATAAATTCCCTGTCTTGCATTACAGTAAACTGGTTCAATCTTATCTCAGGTTAAAATCTCCTATAACACATGAAATGTAAAGTATTAAAAATAAGGTAAACAATCCAATACATTGCAACAAACAATGCGGAACCAAATCATGGATCAAATCAACAATCCCTACTGCATAATAAAACTTGGAAATACTCTACTGAGTAATACAGAAGACCTACATTTTCTCCACAGAACTGTCTTACTATCTAAAACAACAGCTTCAAAACCATCTGTGCAATGCTGATATGTGTAGGTTGGGATAAGTTTTTTAGAAAAGTATTTTCAAAACTCCAAGTAACATATTATTTTTCAGTTTATATCTCAAGTACTTCTAAATATTACCATTGGTATTCTCTTGTTAATGTTAGTCAAAAATTTCAAATTGCTCCACTATTAGGATTTTCTGGTGTCCAAGCCTACTATTTCATTATACTTGTGCTCCTAACAGAATCCTCAAAGTCTAGGTATAATTATCTATCATAACCAATTGCATACTTTCAAGCTATGGGCTTCCTCTCTCCCTATCAAAATAGTTCTTTACAGTGCTAATATGAAGAGATTTCAAGATTAGAGAGTCATGGAGAGACCATGAAGGTTTGAAGATAAACTATTGTTTCATCAAGACACTTGATCCTTTTGAAAATACTCATATTTCTCTTCATCTTTTCCCAAAAGCATAAGAATAAAAAGGCCTAAAATGCGTATATTTTACCTTCTTTCCATTGAAAAACTGCTTTTTATTTGATAGCTCAATGAACTTCACAGGTCTGTCCTGTGACATGAGGTACATAAAGAAAACAGTATTTTATATAACAAAGTTTTAAAAAATTCACTTAGGGCATCACGTTTCCCAGCAGAAGAATAAAATATATTCAGTTAGTCAATCAGCTGGCTTAACTGCATAGATATGCACTAGATTTTCATTTCAGATTTTTTTTACAGATTTTTTTTTTTACAATTTACAAAAAAGACTCTATTCTTCTGCTAGCTATGTATGACCAAAGCTGACAGATATAATAAAACTTTCTGTTTTCATTTACTTATGTCACAGGATTTCATTTATGTCAGCAAAAAATTAATTGGTAGTATCCCACTTACTTATTGATACCACAGACCAAAAAAGTGACCTGATGACAAAAGGAAGCTAGGAATTTCAATCATTAAGAGTTTCTTTCAGTTCCAACTCAGCTGACAATAGCATGCATATCACACAGATCTTATTCCACAAATAGTTTCATGAATATTTGCATTGCAAATGTGTCCTTATTTCATACGGAATATGAGTGTGATGGAGAAGTAATCATATGCATCAGGGTTTTTTTCAGGCAGTGTGTCCATGAAGATCCACTTGTTATAGTTATAAAAATTATAGCGTTATTAATGTCAAGAGGCTATAAAAATCTCAAGGGAAAAAATCTCACAGATACTACTCAAGCAAACTGACGGTTTTTATTATATAGGTAAACAGCTGCTTACAGATGTAATGCGAACACATACCACAGGAGGACTACATTGGTAATGTAAGTTATTTATAGCTACTCCTTAAGAAGCCAAAAACAATGGCAACAGCATTACTGGTATTTATAGTAAGTATTTGCGCAGTCAGATGAATTTTGAGTAATGTCCCAAGCTGGGATACAGCATGTACATCTTGGCTCGGATTCACGGAGTGATAAACTGGGAGATGTGCACAGCAGTTAAATATATTCACAGTTCCTGCATGCCAACCTTTTTCTGAATGAGATCAACTGAATCAGATAACACAATCAGTTGGGGATGAAGGAAGTAAACCTTTTGGGTAACCCTTCACTAATGCATAAAGACAGTTTCCCAATTAGATCTGGCTTCCTATCTTGTCATTCTACTTCATCCTAGCATGAACTTTGTTTACAGCTAGGAAAAAAAAGTCAAACAATCAAAAAAAATTTTTTTCCTGTGACACTTTCTTTCTTGATTTTGATTTTAATAGATTCAAATACATTTCTACCATTTGTGCAAGACAAAATGTTCAGTCTCCATTTCCAAGTTCTTCAGTTGGGAATATGGAAACCCAGAAACCCTCACTCCCCTGGGCAGTGAGACAACAGCTGCCTACAGCCGATATCACTGGCTTTATGTGTTTTCAGGCTTTCTTTATACAACACTGCTGATTACACCAGTGTAAGCAGATTAACTTCATTATTTCAGAAATATCTGACGTTATACTTCTGTACGTGGAAAGTTTGGGAGACACTGATAGCAACCAAGAGTCAATGATACACAATTCTTTGAATTTAAACCTATTGACTGGCATCTCCATGCTGTCTCATGATAACTGAATCTAAAGAATTTTATTTAAGTGCTGTTAGAAAGAAATTATGTGTGGGTTCAAATAATATAATATCTTATATTGTCTTGTGTAATATTGCTTCACAATGTTTTAAAGACAGTTCTTATGATAATCTGCCATATTTTGACACATTACAAGAGCTGGCTAAATATTTCGAAATATAAAGGTTTGATATTTTACACTTTCACAGTGCCACAATGTCAAATATGTTTTAGAGTTCACCAGATACTTGGTATTCCTTACTCATCCGAAAAGGTTTATGGAACAAGATCCCATGTAGTAAAGGAGATCGTGTAAGACCAACACAGAAATGTCCCCAGAGCTATGGAAAGAAACACAGATGTGTTTTTCCATGCTGTCAGCATATATGTATGCACGACAGAAGTATACAGTTCACCTTTACAGACAGGCAGGCTACAAGAGAATACCTCTTCGAATACCTAAACATAGTTTCAACTCAGTACACAGTATACATTTTCATATAGAGGACATCCACTGTTGCCCCAAAATAGCCTGATTTATCTAGTATTAAATTATAATACCCTAGAATAGGAAAAAAAACTTCTTACAGCTACAGTGTGCATGAAAAGCCAGATGATATAAAAAGTATCATAAATAGGGAGTTTGTTTTAAGGATTGTTAACTATATCTATAGCTCAATGCAAATAGCTGCATACATTGTCCACATTTTTAAAAAGCACAGCTAGACTGTCGCAGCATGCTGGTGTCAAAAGATGAACCGTTCACTCTTTTGGTAAGGTTGCTGAATAAGCTTTGCTGAACGCTTTTTCCAAATCCCTTATCTGGTCATTGGCTAGAATTCCAGTCAAAATGTCCTTTGTTCCCAAAAGAATTTAGACAGTCAAGTTCAGATCCCTCTGTGAGATGCTCTCTGCCTTCAGCGGCAATGTTTTGCAACTGGAGGGCCAACTAAACCCAGACTGACCTCCACCCAGGTCAAGCAGGAGACTGGAGGTGAATAAAGAAAAATGGTGGCCTGATTTTCTTTTTTTAAATCTTTCTGTTCAAACCATGCTGGTTCACCATTTTAGTACTGCATTAATAAAACTGTGATTTTCTACCCTCTCATCCTACTTCTGCTATTTAAAAAATGCATCAGGCAGAAGTAAGGATTATTAGTGGGCATGCTTGTAGTGTTAGGTCAGGTTCAAACCTGAATGTGAACCCAAAGACCAAGATCATCCAGAGTTTTTATACTTAGGTTCATGCTCTAGCTCAAATATGGACCAGATCAATTAACTGAACTAGCAGTGAAATCGGGCAGAAGAAAGAAGTGAAATTTTAACTCAAATTCTCTACTGCATGAGCTACATGGTGCAGTGAATGACCCAGCAGTGCGTAACTGAGTATTTTCCTTTTTCGGAAATCAAGGCTCCAGGCCTGGCTTTCCTCCACCCTTAAAAATCCCTCTTTTCCAGCAGATTATTCATATAGGAATCATTCTCATCCATACTTTACTGCTTTAATCCCCAAACTTCTTTCAGTTTATCTCATGAACCCTCAACAGAAATATTCTCACCTACAACTCTCCTATCCAACTTAAAGGCCTAAGAACCCATACCTCATATGAATGCATCTCTTTTTCTTGTACAACTACACATTTCCCACCACTCTCCTTCCATAAATTCCTAATTGCATTGCTTTGCCATCTCTCCAAAAGTCTATAACTTGACTATTTTATTATCTTACAATTTACCTCTCTTCCATGAATGCCTTCTGGTCCTCGTTCTCCTTTATCTCCTTTTTCACCCTAAAAAAACAGAATATTTGTTTTAACATATACACAAAATAAATAAATTTTTAACAGGAAAATAGATACTGGTCTGTTCTACATGCCATATTACATATACATCATTGAACTGCACAAGCAAAATTATTTCTTACATTCCAACAGAAATTAAATGACCCTGAAAAATGTCTAGCATTCTGAGAGCTAATGCTCTCTGTACTTACAGTGCCACTCAACATCCATAAAAGACTCACCACAGAAAAATACTCTAGATTTTCACAGTTTTCTGAGAATAATATGGATAAACAGAAATTTACACTGGGGGACAGTTTTCTTTTTGAAAATCCTAAAATTGACATGAACTAAACTGTTTTCATTCTGATACTGTTTTTAATAAATAGTTCATGTTTAGGTGACAGAACTGTCCTCAGAATTATTATTTGTCTTTGATTCATACTGCTGTATGGCTGTATACTACGTGGCTACTTGGTTGCAATCAAAAAAATGAAACAATTTTTGTTTTGAAAATTATTTCAAATAAGTATAAATATGAGTGACATGCATCTAAGTTATGAATTAAAAAGAAAAAATGGTAGGAAGACTTCTGCGGAATCAATAATACAGACTAATTCCTAGGTTTCCTCATGAACCACTTACAACAAAACACAATATTCTTTGTAAGGCACAAGAAAGCATTCAGTTCTGTATTATCCCTACCTAACCACGCTATTCTAGTTAATACGGATTTCATCAGAAGTGAGCAAAATACATCTGCTTAAGAAGCGTAATTAAAAGGAGAATGTACTCCAGAACCAAGTCTAAAGAGCTCTGTAATTGCATCTATGTCACCAGGTTGAGTTTCGCCAAATTATAAAAATAACATAATTCTGACAAAAGCGTGGAGACTGACTTTACTAGAGACCAAGCTCTTCATATCAGCCGAAGACAGGGAACAGCCCTGCACTGAATTTCAGTTATCTCCAGAGGACTACACTTGTTTGAGCAGAACCTATTCATTAGGTCAGCATAATCTTCATAATTCTGTTAGCTAAATGGTACAGAACTGAGATCATGCCGCTAACTCCATTTGAGACACAACCACGATTCAAAGCTCTTCCTCCAGCGGCAATGACAGAGGGCACTTCATCTAATAATCAGTTTTGCAAAATGAGCTTGTACGAGCTTTCTCAAGCAACTGAAGCCTACTAGGAAGTTAGCAAGCACAAACTGTGTATTTAATAATCCTGTACAGAAGATGTCTTTGGTAGTTCTTTTTTTAAATTTTAATACATGTTAATGCTTGTTGATAACAAACCTAATGCTATGCATTAGCCAGAATGATCCTGTTAAAGTTTCTCTCAAGTATTGCCTTTTTTGCTTGTCAAACACAATTTTAAAACCAAAAAGCTATGCATTTATTGCAAAAAGTTCAAATGACATCAGATATTTACAGGATAGGTGATAGGATAGTATATCTAACAATGTTTATTTTAGTATGTTTCATCTATCAAGTTCTGCCTGTTCTATGTATTAGGGCATTGTTTGAGAGAGTAAGTGTCTTTTATTGTCAGTTTGAAAATTAATAGTTAAAACCCCATACTGATTATTCTTTTTTAAATAGTTCAATTAAAACTTGTAGAAGAAATTTCAAAAAAAGACATTTTAGTTTTCATCACTGTGAAACATTGGACATTTAATATTGCTTTCATGATCTTTCAACTGGTATCAGTCACACTGCTACAACCTTATGGTATCCACAAAGATACAGTCGTATGTTTGCCATGATATCTCCTTATTTGCATGTATTTGTAGGAGATTTAAAAATCATTCCGAACTATGGAACTGTTTCTCTTTTGTGATTTGTTTTTATCTGCTTATGTACTTCAACAGAAAATGGTATCAATATATACAGTTTTGCTTCAGAACTAGCAGTATTCTATAAATTCATTATTGTGTTTGTGGAAACCTAAGGTAAGAGAATCTTGTCACGATTTGCTATCTAAAATCTGCGTTTACATAAACAACATGCCTTTACAGAGGGCCTAAATCAAATCAAGACCCCCCTCACCTTTGCTTATCATTTGCCCTGATGTTAGAAGAGCAGCACAGGTACTGTGCATGGAAATCATGTCTTTGTCGTCTTCTTCTACAGCAGGCAAAACATTACTTTTAAAGTGCTGGCAAGCAGTTCTAGATATATACAAGGGCAGGAGGTGAATGCAGGAAAAAAAGAAAACCGCTGTTCCTTATGATTTACAAGATACTCAGATTTAAAATGTTTGTCAGTTTCTTAGACAAAATGATAAAAAACCACCCACTCTCTTTTTGGAGTATCTGAGGAACCATGGGCATTCTGCCATATTATATGATTTTACTATGAACTTACGCTGATTTTTTAATAGAGTAAATTTTTTGTTTTTCCAAGCCTATTGTGTGGAATGTCTACATCTTCTGTGAAGCAAGAATTCAAGTAAAACACAGTTCCAATTCTTATAATTTATTCTTATCTAAACTGAGCCAAGTCATGCTCATTCCTGCCTTTATGGGAGCACACTGTACTACAAAATAAACAGCTTCACATGTAGCCAGTTTGTAGAATTGCTGAAGCCACTCTGCAGTGTAGATTAGGCTGTTAATAATCAACACTGTGGGTTATCTCAAAAAAGGTGTTAATGCCATTTTATGTCCAATGTTTCTGCCTGCTTATACTATACTTGGATGAGAAAATAAAAGACAATTTGGGAGGTAACTGCCAAAACAGGATGACAGAAGTCTGCAAGCACTCTGTCTTGTTTATTAGTTAATTAAAACTAATCCAATATAACATTGAGTTATTTGTATTTCCTTAGCTACATTCTGCTTTCAACACCACCAATGGAAAAAACTGGCAGGGTTGCTTCAAGATAGGTGCTGGGAGGGATTCAGTCTTCTGTGTGTAATATTGGATATAGTGAAGTCAGTGGCAACACTTTAATTAGAGCCTGAGGTTCCACTCAGGGTTCCTTCAAGACTAGAGTAGCAGTGTCCAGTTCAGGGCATCGTATTCTACATGGAACACAGACAACTTTTAGGTACATGCTCTTCTCTGAACCCGAATTTGAACTAGAAATTGTTTGAACCAGTTAGTTTGAAAAACAAGTTAGGAGGAAAGACTGAATACTGGACATGCTGATGGCTTTCAAATATGTAAAAGAATGCTACGGTGTTCCGTAGTAATAATACAAAACAGTGAGTTTAATTTGTAGCAAAAAAGATCTACGTTTTAGAGGGGGAAAATTGTATCTAGAAAGGCACAGAAGTCCTGTAACTAGCTATATAAGACAACAGTGAAATTGCCTTCACTGTAGATTTTTCTTGAGAATGATCTACAATATGTGCAACTTGATCATAACTCATTGTATGTTTGTGTGCTTATTGGGAAAAGATATAATCCTCTATTCTCTTTCAGTTTTACATTTTTTCTAGACTGCTCTTTGATTCTGCTATGACTGCTGTTTCTCTTGGAAAATGTTACAAAGGCACATGTTAAAATAGTTTAAACCCTTCTTAGAATGACATACTTGCTGAGTAATGATTACCTGGCTTGCAAGAGGCACGTCTTAGAGAGTCAACAGAAAGAAATTCTCCGTCTTTTTTTCATGAAGGTATTGAAAGACAGACAACATGGATTCAGTTGCCAGCAATATATAGGATAACAATGTTACTGAGCTGTCTGCACATACCATCATGGCATTATCACCAAGTGCTTGAATAGTATCAGTTCAGAGATGAAAAACAGACAGATAAAAATCAAACCAAGTAACACAGAGGAAAAAGGAGGGGACCAATAAAAGTGCTTTGAAGAGTTAGCAGCCTATTTAGATTGAAGGAATGTATCCATATTCAATCAAGTCATGTAGTTTAGGAGTTCTTCATTCTTCATGAAAGCTGAGCTCTTACACAGCAACATCCATAAATACTGATTTCTAAAAAAATCTAGCAATTCCATGTCATCCTGGCCTGCAGTAAACTGGCCACAGCTCAACTAAGCCTTCAGAAAACCCAAATTCTAGTCTTTCAGGTCTAGAAAATGCCATAGCATGCCTACCAGCAGCACCTTACTGAAAACACAAAAAACCAATCTTTTGCTCTCTTTATGTGTTCCTCACAGATCTCTGAATCTCACTGTGGTCCTTACCTTCAATGTAATACTGTCTCCTGGAAATCTAAAAGATTGCTTTATGTTCCTAGATGAAGACCAGAGATCTCATTACTTGAGATTATTAATGAAATACTGAAAGGTACTAAATAATATTGCCATAAGCAGAAACAATAATCTATGTAGAATAGTACGTAAAACACATTTTCACCTAAGAGACTTGTTAGGGTAAATGATACATTAAGACACAACTTCATCCTTTTGGGCAATGCATATTTCCCGTTGGTGATAGACAGTAGCTAGCACAAGAAGAAAAAATTACTGAAATTTTTGATAATTCCTGCTTGTTATAACTTATACAAGGCTAACCACAACCCAACATTTATCTTTATTATTCAATAACAAATGCCCCAAACAAAACCTACTCAGGCATATGATGCTCACCCTGGCTTTGCTTTTTGCCACATAAAATTTAGATGTGGTGGTTTACAAACTTTAATTTGTATGCTATTATTGTAAATTTTGCCATCATCCTTTCACTTATTTTTTCAAGGAGAAAGAAAGAAACAAACTCCATTTTCTTTAATTATTTGATCATAAATACTCAGACTAAACTCCTATGAAATATTCCTAACCCAAGATTAAACTTTTATTCATAGAAATAAGAAAAATAAATACAAAGTAAGGCATGAACTATCCAAAATCAGAGTTTCAATCTCATAAATAAGATGTGTTTTTAAAAGTCTCTTGAGTATATTAATGCTATCTTCAGAGGAAGTACAGTCAGATATCTTCTATTTATAGGGTAAAGTCACTATGTGCTTTTCATGGTGATCTACTTTAAAACGCTACTTGATATTTACTTACACAGGCTTTAGTGTTCTGAAGAGCTTTCTAAAATACTCAAAGCTTCCCAAAAAATTCAATGTGATGTTGATGTCAAAAGCTTTCAAGCACAGAAAGAAATCATATAACATACAATAAAGATCCTACAAAAAAGAAAAAGGAATAGTAATTGATGCTCTATTTTTAACTCACTCCATCTGGCTGAGTTGTACAATACATTTTATATATGGAAGTTCAAATATTGGTACCAACATTCATTGTACCATACCTTCCTTTACAAAGCCAAAAGCAAAAGGCTTTCCAAGCTACAAAGGCTCGTGAATTCAAGACAAATAATATGTGCAACTTTGTATGAAGAGGCTATACAGAGAACATTCATGGTCCAGTTTTCCCCTCCTTCTGTACTCTCTCAGGCTAGTCTCATCTGCAAACATAAAATCAGCAATCATTTTTGAGTCATGATTTATATTTCTACTCCAGACTTGCCTTCTGTCCAAAATAAATCTTGACTTAACTTGCCAGCACCTTTTTGTTGATTTCTAATCATTCAAATTAGAGTTTTAAATGTTTCTTTCAAGACTTTTTTCTTGACAAAACATCCTCTTTTGCTACTGGAAAAACATTGTTTCTGTTAATCACCAAGCACTCAGAATCATCTGGAAGGGGATCTCTCTCGCAGATTGCAACAACATCTAATTCTCACAGACTGGCCTTATCTGTAACCTATTGGTATGGCCTTTTCCAGACATCTTCAGAGCTAAAACTTTCATCCAGACTTGATCATACTCTTCTCTCTGCTCTTAACAAATGCTACCTTATCCTGCTCTCACCCACTCATTCCGAATGCACTGCTAAACCTGTGTTTGTCATGTATCCTTTCCTTTGCTGCTTCTCATGCACACATATTTTAATATTGGGAAACCTAAGTTCTAAGCCCAGGGAAAAAGTGCACAACTTGGCACTTCAGAACTTCCACAAAGTTGTATCATTACCCTTATTCAACCCCTCCTCCCCTAAAATTCCTATCTGATGTAACGAGTGCTAAATCTAGACAATAGGTGAAGCATTATCTTTCATACTGTTTAATCTTCTATTAAGCAGTCAAGTCTGCTTGTTCTATAGATATCCATTTTCTCTCTTAAAACTCGTATCTTAATTACAATATCTTTGGGATGAGATAATTGGTCTGCTCTGCTTTTGCACTGTGCCTATCACGATGGAATCCCAATACATGTTTTGGACCTCTACAAATATTTGAGTTTTCACAGAATTTTGCTCTTATATCACCTTCAAAGAAAATTAATAGCTGAATTTGGTTCCAAGTTTCCAGCACCAAGTTCTACAATAATTTTGCATTTTAGTATCTTATGTATCTGTCAATAAGTTAAATACTAAAAAGAAAAAGTTGTGTGATTTAATGAGCATAGTGTTTTTCCAATACTTAAGTAAATACTACAAATGGATTTGACTTTCAGCTGCAATTGTTTAAAGTTCTATCTGCCTTTTAGTGAGGAGGTTTCTGTTTATACTGGCTTAGTGTTAGTGTTGAATGAAGATTTTTCCGTAAGAGGAATAAACCAGTCTTTTTTCAAGTCTGGTCTCCTAAGGCAACCTAAGTTGTTCTTGTCAGCAGTTGACAAATAGTATTGCTTTCACAGAATGTAGTATTTTTCAGACACCAATACTTTCATGCTCTTGGCAGGCTATTGCTATTGTTATTTAGACTCTAAAAGATGTTCTGCAGATGGTTAAAGCACTGTCAAATGTTTTCACAAGTTGACAGACTGCTATGCCTTTTCTGCAAAGGCTGTAACACTCTGGCTCTTTTTCTCCCGCACACTGACAGAAATAAAGGCATTTTCCATAACTGTTAATAGTAACTCTGGTCATCAGGCTTACTCATACAGAAGTATCTTTTATCTCCATTTTCTTAAACTAAGTAATTCATTTACTAGGGTCATAGAAATATATACTTTAGACCATGGGCTGCTTGGGGTTTCAGTAAAACTCTCATGGATCCTGGTACAATCTAAAGGTGTGATGTACTTAGTCTTCTGATGGATATTTATCTGAGGAGGCGGCTTGATGTGTGTTTAGAGTATGCACATCTTGCTCAGACTTTGCTAAGGTCAGTCCAAAACACAGCTAGAAAAGCAGGTGGTGGCTGCCTTTTGCAAAAAAACTTAGTGATTATAGCTTTAACACAGAGTTTTCTCCCTTTTTGAGAAGGTCTGAATCCACACTTTCCACTTCCGTAGCAACTGTCCATACAACCAGCTTATAGGATACTGCGTGTGAAAACAACTGATATTTTTCTGGTTTACCTGGGCCACAGTGCAGTGAAGTGTGAAAATGAATGGGGCTAGAATAAACCAGACACAATCTTCTGTAGCCTTCTGAAGAGGAGGGGACATCTGCAGAAAGGGCATCCAGCGAAATTTGAGCTGTACCTGCCAGCCAGCTATTGACAACAGAAGCAAGTTTCATTTAACACAGGCCTTCAATAAAGGCATAAGAGTCCCATTTCGATCAAGGCAAAACTCTAACTGTGCTCTAACTGTTCGTGCATGACATGTATTGGTCATCTGATTCCAGGAAGCCCAACTATACCCTCCCTGCAGGCAGCAAAGACAACTCAAATGTGCACTTATTGTCACAGAATCTCTGAATGTCTCTTGTAAGGTAGCTGCTCTTTTAAGCTAGTTTCTTCAGTTTCTCAAACTAGACTTTAAATAGACACAAAAAGATGTTCAATGAATGTGCTGTACAAAGTAGTTGCATAAAGCTGCTGGTTGGGTTAACTACATTAGGCACATACTCCTACATAGTTCACCATTCTTTAACTTTTGTGCAGATCTTTGATGACAGCCTTAATGTGATTGACTTGTGATTTGATTGCGCTTGCTAGAATATGATTGTGCTTGCTAGATCGGGTCTTCTTCAAGATAAGTATTGTCTGGTTATGTCTACATTAGCAAGCCTGAACAGCCGTTAGCAAGTGGAGCACCTTAGTTTTGTTTCTGAAAGGCACCTTTCAGTTTAGCTTCATCCAGGAGGAATCCTGCTGTTTTTCTTCAGCCCTAAAGGTAATCTATATAGACCATAGTACCTTCTGGTCCATAAAAATGTTGTCTGTTTTTCTGAAATACCTTGGCTGAAGAAAAGTGAAACAGCAGTCTAGGGAAACAGAACCTGCTGAGATATGACCCAGTAAACAGAGGGGGGTTTTGGTTGAAACAGTACCCTGATTTATGTAGTTTATTATGCATCACAGGAACAGTTGCAATGGCACTGCACAAGGACACTGGGGACAGGAAGAAGCAGCTGGAAAGGAGGAGAGGGGGTATGAAGACTGTTTTTCTCAATGACAGTATTACCTTAATGCACATCAACTACAGCTGAAGCAGGTAAAAATGCTTGGGAGATTTAAATGCACATAAACATCTCTGCCACTTATCAATAGTAACACCTACAACTGCCCTTGCAGGTTGTGGAAACTTTTTTTTTTCCCCCAGACTGAATTTTACTTGTGGTCTATTTATGAACAAAAGTTCTATCTTCTCCTCTTCTATAGTGATCAACGTAAGTAGCCATTTGTTGTTTCTTATTTCATCATTGTTCATGAATTCTGTTCCTTAACCTAATTGCTAACAATGCTTTAATCAGATATTCACTAAAAATTGCAAGTCTGATTTAGACCTAGGGAGCTCACTGACTTAAATGCAGGCATTTCATCTGCAAATTTTCTTCTCAGCATTCACACCTATTGTAGGAATATCACACAAAAGAATTAAAAAATAGGTCTCACAATATTAGACTAAACTTTTTTTAAAAAAGGGTGCATAAACACACATACAATTTATGCTAAATTATGCTTTCTAACATTGCAGCATCAATAGTGTACTTTATTAGATTATTAGATCTTCTTTTTAGATACCTGTCAGTATTCTCCTTTTTTGTAAAGAGTAATCCTCTGCCACAGTGCATACAGCAACATCTCACTGATAGTAGCAGCTGCAGTACATGGGTGGCTTCCTTGCAGGGGAACCCTGCCAGCTCAGTCTTACAGCACATCTTTGCTCAGCAATTCCCAATAACTGCCTCCAGCTTGAAAGAAAGGAGACTCACGTGTCAGTAGCTTTATTCAATTTGCTTTGTTAAAGTAATACACTGCACCTATCAATGAGTATTCAGTTGTGTTTAATCCCTACTGCTGTAATGCCTTCTTCCTTCAGAGCCTCCTTTCTGTCTTAAAGTTCTTGGTAAAGAAAGCATTTCCTTTAATAACTGTGTTGTCATTAAATGAAAAGGTTAAGTCAGAAGTTATGTAATTTGGAAAACTACTAATTTGTATGTTATTAAATATTTTTATGATTCTATTACTTTATATTTCCTAAAAGAGGATGATTATATGTCTTATTCTAGTACACACATAGATATGTCTGTAAATGTATGAGCACATTAGTGTAAATGCACACTTTCAATTGGAAATCAAGCAAATTCATTCACTCAGAGTTAAACCAATTACCAGATCTGGGATCCAGAAGAAACTTCTGACCTACCTTAAGCTGTCAGAGAATACTGAAAATTACAGCCATATGAAACTACTTTAGTTTTCAGTCCTGGCTAACTGTAAGATGATATTGCCTGAAGTTACTCATCTTATGGTACACTGTACCTAAAAGCCTCTCACAGCACTTCCAGTGAAAAACAGCTCTTTCTCCAAAATATGCAAAAGTATTAGTGAAATGTAAACAGCTTTTGGAAAAGTAAAATAAGGAAATAGAATGTAGAAATGTGTGTATAGGTGGGTGTTTGCACAAGAAGCTAGATAAAATATGACCCAGAAAAAAGGAGCAGAGAGGAGAGAAGGCAGAGATAATCAGGAACAAATAGAGAGTAGTAAAAATAGCAAACAGGCCAAAAAAAATAAAAAATAAAAATAAAAACCAAACACCCAAGACAGATACAGAAACAGTGCTATTAAAAGGAGTTTGAAAAAAATGTGCAGATGTTGAACTTAAACCAGATCCATTTCTGTGAGACTATCTGGGAACATTCATGTGATGGGCCCTTTCCAGGCCTCTCCTTAAGCCAACTGAGGCCACATTTAGTTTGCAAGTGAATTCTATTCTGGCATTTCTTATCTTTTGTCACAGCAATATCGCCTTTTTAAAATTCAGTCTCTTAAGCTCAATAAATGGCAAACAAATAAATTCTGTCATAATTAACTATAAGTCCTTTCAGTACAGATCATCGCTGGAGTCAGGAGAGAGGATATTTTAATTCACAGCAATGAGCTTTATCACAAGAGCTGAAGGACTAACTAGCTGCAATGAAAGCAGAAGATGCTAGAATGATGCTTGAACCAAAAGCATAGGCTGAATATGAGACACCTTCTACTCATGACAGAATACAAATAATTTACTAGTGAAGCTAATGAAAAGCAGGGAAATCAGGAATTCTGGATTCTACTTTTGACTCTGAAATGGAGTAGGATTTACTAGTTACAGGCTTCATCCAGGCACATACTTTCTGGAAGGCACTGCAGTCAAAGGGAGCACACAGGACATACTACAAATCTTCGCTTTATTCTCACTTTAATAATGACGTACCCTCACTCTGGCTCCTGACCTATTATCAGTCTCTTCAAGCTCTCTCAGAAATACACGTACATACACAGCCCTTTCTTCCTGTTTTGCCTGCCTAGCCCACTCATCCCATTCATGCCCATCTCTTCCACTGTTCCGTATGCAGCTTGCCCTGACCCAAGACCAAGCTTTTCCCTCACTGGTGCTATCCTTCTCTCAGAGTTCTTCAATGCAAACTAGGACTCAACACATCCCTGTAGAGAGAGAATGATGCTGTGATCTCTATCCACTGCCAATGGATATTTTTTTGCTCCTTTATCTCAATATTTATGAGAGCTAGCCAAAACCGAAATGTCATATAAAGTTGTGTATTAACAAGTAATCAGTTGACGTGTAGGTTAGATCCTTTATTCTTCAGCACAAGGGCCAAAACCCACAAACACATAAGCTTTAACAGACTAACAGACACATTTGTTCAAAGAAAGAGAGGTGCCTTAATCAGCAAGATGTTTTCAGAATGACTCTGGGTTCATCCTGACACAACTTTATGAATCCTCAGACATAGGGAATGGACAGCTGTGAAGGAGACCCAGTACTCAGTGCACCAGTTCCTTAACTAAATTCCTGCCTCACATTCTAGAGATTGAGCCCTTTCCTGTTTATTTAAAATTGAGCAAATTGAGTTGTCATCGTTTTAATTGTCAATTGGACAAGCTGTCCAATTTTACAAGACAGTTTCTAAATAGTTCACAGGGGAGCACAGAGAAACCACTAAGGCTGGCATTCGTTAATAACAATTAATTAAAAAAAGAAAGAAAAGGCACAAAGGGTACAACTAGTGGACACATAGGTTGATAATGATATTTATGAAAGAGTCAATAAGGCTTTTGTAAAAAAGCCCCATCTTTTAAACCTAGTAAGTGGAGTGGGTGGATGAAAAAGTGCAATTAAGTCAATACAGCAGGCTTGAGTTTCAAAAGTCTTTCAGCGGGTCCTCTCAGTAAAAGGAAACTAAGTAATCGTGAGATAAAGTGGAACAGCTCTTGCATAGATGAAAGCAAAACAAAATGAAACACTATTCAAAAGATAAGACGCAGGGTAGGAGAAAAAGGTCAGTTCTTACAACAGAGGGAAGTCACCTGCGCAGTCCCCACATGCATGTGTTCAGGCATGTACGCGCTGTTCAACACACTTGTAAATGATCTGAAGAAGGGCATAAATTGGGAAATGACAATATCTGGTGATGATACTTAACTACACAGGGTACGATAGGTGAAGACACACTGTGACAAACTGCATAAGGACCCAGTGAGATTAAATGGCATGCCAAAAAAAAGGGCAAGTGAAATGCAGCGTAGGTAAATGTACAGTGATGAGCATGTGGGATTTTTTCCCCCATATCCATTTTCATGGATAAGATGTGAACACAATTGTGAACACAATTGCAGCTTCCTAAATGTAATGACTGGTAATGGATCAGTTCGAAAGAATTTAAGAGTGAGATGGGGGGCTGTGCTCAATGCTAAATAGCAGTTAAAAAGGAAGCTAAATGCCAGGATATATCAGGAAGGCATGGAGAATAAAACAAAGAACTTCGCTGCAATGCTACATACACTGAAGTCCTTGTCTCTACCATTTTAAAACACTACAACAGAACTAAAAAAGCTTCAGAGGTGGGCAGCAAAGATGATCAGATCCAAAATAGTTTTCATAGTAGGAGTAACTAAGTAAACTGGGATTCTTCAGTCTAGAAAAAGACAAGTAAGAAATGTATGATAAATGCTCACGCATTTCTGATTGATATGGAAAGGGAAAGCAGGAATCTTCCAGTAGAAGGAGTAGGGGGCATCAAATGAAATTAATAGGAAGCAGCTTCTGAATAAACAAAAGGAAGTGGTTCTTCAAACACGAAGATAAATGGCATAATTTCTCACCACAGGATATTGCAGATGCTTAAAGTTTACATGAGTTCAAGGGGAAACTGCACACATTAATGGTAGAGAAGTCCATTGCAGGCTACTAAATTCACTGAAACCACATCTGGCTCAGATCTTAGCCTCAAATAATTCAAGGCTGGAGAGTACATGGAGAGAAGCACTGTACTTGCTTACTTTGTCCTTATGCTTTTCCCTAGGCATCCACTCCCGGCTATCATTAAAAGCAGGATGCTGAGCTAGATGGATCTTTAATTTGACCAAGTAGGTATGTCTGTAAGTAAATTAAACAGTAAAATAGCTTGGGACTAGGAATTTGATCATCCATACTATTAAACTGATAGATCCCAGCTGCGAACACAGACATTTTGATGAGGCTAATTAGCATTTCCCTATACAATCCCCAGGCACTGATCAAAAGTTAGCACAGGGCAGGGCAGTTTTGATACAGCCTCACTGTCTCAAACTGCAAGAGAGATAAACAGTATGAACACAGCCAGATCAAGCCAGGTGGCTCAGAACTGCAGAACAAGCCCCGGTTTTGTTTTACTAGCATAAAAGCCAACATGGATGCTTTAATTACAGGAGAGACTTCTTGTAAGATTAGCAATATGCTTTTCTTTTTGCCCTAGAATACCTATGTGCAGGCATCTCTCTTTGGGATTGTATATGGTCTGGTAGTAAAAAAAAAAATAAAGAAAGAAAGAAAAATAAAAAAATCCCTCAAGTGAAAATACTTGCTCACCCATTCTTAATTGAGATTGCTGTCCTGTAAACAATGCTTAAGCATATGTGGCTTCAGGAAAAAAAAATTCTAAAACACTGCCCGGAAGGTCACAGCAGAAAAATTGTACAAGCAACAAAAAGAACAAAATTCCCCCCAAAGCCTACAAGGTATGAATAGGTAACTAACTAGTTACAAGATGAGAAAGAAAAATCTATATGCTTCAGTCTATAGTGTTAGGAGACAGGTATGAGAGTTCAGTCCATATTCATATCTAACTGGATAAAGCACCATGCATTAATGCATCTTGACTGTATTAAATAGGATCTAAGGGACTTTAGAAAATCATGCTTCCCCCCCCCCCCAATAAAATATCTGTTTCTATTTCAAATAAAACGGCTGGCAAAGGTAAGGAGGAACCTTTTCAGCACACTGGCACTAACTCCACCACCACCAAAACAAAGCTAGGGAATCGAGCCCTTAGTTTATAGTACAAAATACATTTTCTTCCATTCTGCCCAACATATAGACTAACAGACCTGTACATGCAGTGGCCATGATTGCAAGATTAACAGCTTAATGGATTTACTATATTCTGATCTTTTCTTCAGATTGAAGCATTTCTAGCAAAATCTGCAGCTGACAAGTAGCAGCGCTGTACACAGGAGAGTTAATAACTGCTTCTCTTAATTGTTATTTTTAGTATTTTTAATTATGGACTTTCCAGGTCCATTCTGTTTTTTTATCCATGACTAATAGCTTTCATTTCTCAGGTAGATTGCAAGCTCCCTGGTACGTAAGCTGTCTCACGTAGACCTGTTCCATTGCTGAGATTTATGGGCAGTACCAGTATGGAAGTATTATAAAGTAAAACTAAATAATGGTTCCTTCAAACAGCATCTTAGAAAGGAAACATGACCCCTTTATTCATTTACCTATGCTTATTGAAGAGAAGCATACTGAAGATTAGAGAAAAGTAAATAACTACACCTAAGGATACACCAGAAGTTTATAGCCATGTGTGTTGTGAATGCAAGGGAGATAGACACAGGAGTATTTTATTAGGTGTGATAGGATGAATTAGAAAAAATTGAACCTCCAGGAAATCTTCTTGACACTAAGATCTATTAGGAATTCTCTCCTAAAGGAAATAGAGGAAGCCGTATTTCCTGGGATAATTTAAATTGTACTTCACAAGATAGTAAATATATACAAAGAACATCCTGTGTTTAGAAAAAAAGTGAAGCAGATGACAATTTTTTCTACATTTAGGCTGGACAAGCCTCAGACTATCTCCTTCTTCTCACATGTACACACAGGCAAAAGCAGAATCAAAACAGACAAAAAGTAAAGACCAAAGGATGAAACTTTGAAAATAATGTACAATTATCATTAGAGACTTACTCCCGAAGTTTTCCTTAGTCAAATTTACAAAATTTTTGTATTTATATCATTTTACTGAGAAATATCAGAGTTACAGTAAAACCATCACTTAATCAAAGATCACATGTTTAGAAGCGAATATCACAGCACATACACTGCCACACAGGCCAGCTCCAATGATTCTCTATTTAGTGTGCAAGATGTGAGGGGATTATGCTCTATAAAGAAAAGCAACCAGTAAAGGCAAACTGCAGCTGAAGAGTCCACCTCCAGAGCACAGCCGTCATCCTACTCTATCACTCACCACTTCTCTCTGAGTCATCTGAGCTATCAAATTAGTACTGCAACTTAATCAGTCTAACAGTATAGTTACTTGCTTCTCTGAGGTAGAACAGAAACAGGGATTTTATACTGCTACTTTGAACAGGCTAAGTGGGAAAAGGAGTGTAAGATTCCTAGCTCTGTCAAGTCAGTATTATCTATGAGCTACAATCCAGTTGCATTTGCTTGGCTGTAACATGTTGGCAGTATTAAAGAAAAGAACCGTTAGCATGTCAAATGTGCAGGCTTTGCAATTATCACTTTTCCAAAATAATATAGATTTGTCCCACTAAAGATGCCAAATTATAGTGAAATTTATACACTGCTTCAGGTGCACATGTCC
Organism: Dromaius novaehollandiae; assembly: GCF_036370855.1. NCBI lineage: Eukaryota > Metazoa > Chordata > Aves > Casuariiformes > Dromaiidae > Dromaius > Dromaius novaehollandiae. The sequence goes on along the minus strand of NC_088100.1, from coordinate 32,732,496 downwards.
CACAAAAATGAAGTATCAGTGTTCTCGTTCAATTGCAGAAGGAACAGTGGCTGTGAAGGATACTACAGTAAGCAAGAAGGCAGACAAGACGACAGGCAAACGGGTGACCACTTAAAGAGTACTAGCTAGACTCACAGAAAGAAGCAGGAGTAAGGAGGTAGGAGAGGAAAAATTAGAGATTTAATAAAGAAAAAATGCTGGAAAATTACCTTAGAAGGTACTTACCTGATTAATTACCAAGCTCAGATTCAGTTCCAATTCTCAAGCAATACACATACTACATATTAGCTTCAGGTATCAAAATAAGCCAATGGAGGGAAAAAAAAAAGAAAAAAAAGAAAAAAGAACACCAACAGCCCTATTTCCTCATGCCCACGATGGGGGAAGGATATTGATATAATGATACCAAGGATAACTCAGCTGGCACCAGGATTTATTACCACAGCAATGTTAAGATTTCAACGTGTATAGATTTTAAGATCTCAGACCTAACTTACAGTACATTTCTTGTTTAAGTTTGTAAAAGTTTCCAAGCTCAAAATATCATATATATCCTCTCCTCTGAACTGAAGCACTCACACATCTTGCCCTGGCAAATTAAAACACTACAAGTTACAGTATTGAACATGACAGCTGGAGAGGCAAGGGTTACCCGAGAGAAAGACAAAACATTGATAATTTGGTATTGAAATTTCTGCAATTCATTTTTTAAAACTGTGTTAGTGATAATGTGGAACTGAATAACTCATCCCCTCCCCAATGGCTGCAATTAAGCAACTCAACACCAACTTGTTTTTCAGCTAAGACTCTGCACTTTGTTTTTTGGTGAATTTTGTTTTACTCCATTTAGAGTAAATTGATAGTCATAAAAAGACGCACCAAGTTGTGTAGCATAGCTTTAAGTATATGTTTAAAAAACCCTGGGGCTTCTAACTTTGTTTCTAGAGCAGGGCTCCCTTTGTCATTACTATTTCCCTTGATTTTAAAGATTGTTATTTTTAGGGTTCTGTGCTTTTTGTTCCAACTTGGAGGCTTGTGAGATACTCATTGTGGGAACATATGCAACATCAGTGCACTGCAATTTCTATATAGCTCAGGTTCTTGCCAGTGCATTATACAGTGATTCTCTGCATGCAATCTTTTGTGTTAATCTATCCCATATTTTATTCCCTTTTTAATATTTTATATTTACAGTATTGCCCAGAGATACCAAAACCAGGAACAGAGAACTCTAACTGTTAGACCTCTATCTCAAAAACTGTGTCTATAACCTTACTAGACAGGATTTTACTTTATGCTTCTGTTTTTATGCTTTTCATTACTGATTTCAGTGTCTGGCTCTCTTTCATACTCAAAATTACCTCAAGTCAAAGACTGACGCTGATATTTTTTTCAGTAATTAATTGTTGTAAGTCAGGACACTGAGGAAACTGCCTGTAAGAAAGCAGTCTGGAGGAAAAGAAGAAGAAAAAAAAGGAACTCACAGAAAATGAAACACAGTTGTACGTACAAGGTAAATCTTATTTAGTAGATACAGGGACAGAACTTCAACTGATGTAACTGCTGCAGCTCAGGTGAGTGCAACTGTGACCACAGAAGCCAGCAATTGCATAGCAATTTTTATATTAATTAATTTTAAGATTTCTATTTTTGTACTTAAATTTTGAAGAGATGTTTAGATTTCATTTTTATAGATCAACTTATTTCATAGTTATTTTTATTGCAAAATAAACTGTTTCATAGAGTTTCAGCAAACCTCAGCTAAAAACATCCCAGACTGCATAAGCTGCCATCACCCAAGCAACCAAGGATAATGCTACTACATGGGCGTTCTGTGATTGACTCTCTGAGAAAGAGAGCATCAGTTGACAGCTGACCTGGTATTAGAGCAAGAGCATAGGTCTCCCTCAGATTTGATCACCCAAAACAAGTAGTTTGTGAAAATATATGCACATTTTAAAAAATAAGCCTATAACCTATTCTAGCAAACAAGATTCAATCCAGTGTTTATCAGAAATTACAAAGCATGTACATGAAAAGCAACACTAAGTCATTTGATAACTGTTATTCTCTAATCTATACTGTAAATTAAATGTACATTCAACCCATCCCCCCAACATTTAAAGATAAAAAAAATTATTGTTCTCCTTTTTTTTTTAACATGGATTTATAATGTGAACAGGTGCTGATTCAGAAAAAGGTCACACTCATGATCGCTAGTCATAAAGTCATAGGTCATAGTCATAGTCATTCAGGTTGGAAGTGACCTCAAGAGGTCTCTAATCCAATGTCCTACCAAAAGCAGACCAGGTTGTTCAGGGCTGATCTGGAAAACCTCCAGGGACAGAGACTGAAAAGCCTCTTTGAGCAACCTCTTTGAGGGCTTGACTGTCCTATCACAGAAGAGTATTACGCACGCATTAAAAATAAACTAGGATGTACACTGAAAGAGAAAGCTTCTTGCTGTTCTCTGTGCTCATTCAATTGGAAATCAGTGTAAGTGATAACTCACTCAACTGCAACACTGTGAACAGAAAATGGCAGCACCATGTGGTATAATCCGATCTCCTATTTTCGTGAAATAAATCTTTTAGATTGTTCCCTTGTCTGTAACCAAGGTAAAAAGTGCAGAACACTGGAAGAGGAAATCACTTCCATAACAAATATCAGAGTTAAAATTAAAAAGCTTTTCCTAACGGCTACACAACATCTTCCTTGCTATACTTTCAGCCCCTTACTTTGCATGTTCTCCACTATGGACATGGCAAATAAATGATTCCCTTCCTCTTTGCAGCAGTCTTTTATGCATTTGAAGACTGTTAACATACTTCTGTTCAGCTGACTCTATAGTAAGTAATTATCAGTCATTCAATCCTTTCTCAAGGGTTGTGTCCTACAGTACTAGTCTTTCTCAACAGTCTGCTTTCAATGTCCTTTAAGTTGAAGCCTTACCAATACCGAGCACCGTAGGATTATTTCATTAGTTTTGCAGACAATACTCCTCTTTAATATATCTCAGTAATATTCTTTCATTTCCCAGTGCCTGACTTTGTTCATTTGTTTATGATCCAGATAACCCTCAATTCTCCCCTCAATAGATACTACCTGATTTGCTTTTTCTCCACTCATATATATTCTTGCCTACAGGCATCCCCTTGCACTTGTTCCTTCTTCTCTGCATCCTATCCTTCTGAGGCTACATCTCCAAATTGCAAAGCACATTCTGAATTCTAAAGCTGTTTTCCAGTTATTATCAGTCCCTCCTAACTTCACATCATCATAAAATTCAATATTCATCTTTGAATTCCAGACTTAATTAAAATTCTGAACAGTTTTAGAACAAGGACAGACCCACTTGATACAGTCTTCCTTACTGTCAGCAAACCAATAAAAATTGCTCTCAGGGTACACTTTTTCAGTTATGCTATAGAAAAGCAGCAAAATGTTTTTGTTGCCAGCTATAAGACTATCAAAGAAGACAACATCATTATCTAAGTAACACAAAGAAACAGAATACAAAGGAAAATTAAAGCAAATCTACACTGAGAGTGTATTTTTGTGTACAAAAAAGTTGCTTAATAGCCTAAATTATAGATGCCTCCTCTATCTTCAATTTACATAGGATCAATCACTTTGATCTCAGTTGCCTGTGTCTCCCTGATGTCCCCAGCTCTTGTTCTGTCAAAGCAGAAGACAATATAACAAAGACCAAAGACAACTAACTTGATTTAGATGAACTTGCAGATTTAAGACTAAGAATGTTTCAAATATTCAATTTATGGAATGATATGGTCACGAAAACAACAGGATTGTTCCTATTAATATACCTTCATACAATGTTTTATCATATTTGTTGAAAGTCAGTGGTGGGAGTCATTTGCCTAAAAGGGCATTTTGGGCTGCTTTAGGTGTCTGAATTTGTGCTGGCAGCTGCCACTTTTAGAACTATCCCCTTGGTAGGTTCCCTGGGTGTTCTCCCCTTGGTTCTGTGCTGTATCTGCCAGCCCTATGTAGGTGTCTTGGAGACTGCAGAGAGTTTGAAATAGCAAATGCCTAACATTTAGACAGCTGTATCCCGCCTTGGGTGATGTTCAAAACAGAGCAAGTGAAGACTACCTCATTTCTTGATATGCAAGATTTGGCAGAGGTTTTTGTATCAGTAAAATCAAATTTTAAGGTCCAGGATTTTTAATCACACCTGTACTTGCAAATATGAACTAAAAATTCAACTTAATCTGATTTTATCTGCGATAGATTCATCACACAAATTAGTATAGCAAAAATATTTTGTGACAGTATGTTACAATTCAGAGATGTTGACACATTTTTAATACTTGAATGCAGGAGTGAGGACACTCATTATTGCTGTTCTTCAATAATTATTTGAATTAAGGATAAACTGAGTGACTGCTAAAGCCTGGTCTGAGAGCTACTTCATGTAATCTTAAAAGACACTGTCCTTTTCCTTAGTAATCATGATATGTAGCTTCTGATGAGATTGCCCCACATTATTTTTGTGATCACTGGTAAGTCAAGACCCATCTACTTATATATTTCCTCATATTTGAAACACAGACAAATATATTGTTAATGCTTAGATTGGAAATACATTTAAATGGACTCCTTTAATTAAGTTCTGAAATTAAAAAGAAAAGAAAAGAAAAAGAAAAAATACTGTCCAGATGTGGTGACTGCGCTTCCACACCAGAAAAATGTTACTGCCAGTTGGGTGATTTTATATCTGCCTTCAAATAAGGGAAACGAAGCAAAGAGAGTGGCAGCAACAGCTGGAACCACATCCCTGTGTCCAAACACTATTTGTAAAACTCAAGGAAAGCATGGCACAGCTGCGGAGCAATTATGAAAAATATCAACAATATCCTTCAGAACTGATGAATAACAATGCAACCAAGGAAATAAGATCTGTCTGTGGAGTTGGAAACACTCAAGCTTAACAAGTGCTTTTTCAGTGATTGAATCCTCATGCTATAAATTTTAGTTACGATAGATGCTGACTTTTACTTCTGGTATTACTTCCTTCCTGGCTACTAGAATACTTCCCCTTAAGAAAACCCCTACAATTTAATTCTATTCAAATTCTGTTAATCCATAGCATATTTTCTTTTAAAATACAAACCTTGGAAAGCTGGCTGACACTTCTGAAGAGGTATGGTGAGTGAAAATACTCTTGTCCAAAGCAGCCTAACTTACAAATATATTGCACTTTCTTAAATTCAGAAGCTGCCACCCACTCTCCATTTTCTTCAGTTTAAATATTGCCAGAATCTCAGTATCTTTCTTTCTTCATCTTTATGACATACAAGTTCAGCAGAAATGCTTTTCTGTGTCTTTTTCAGACAGTGAGCTGAAGCTGCAGTGCAGAAACTGAAACTGCTGAAACCATGGTGCAGAAAAGAAGAATCTATGGAATCTAAAGAATCTGTGGTGCCAAAAATACACATTCTCAGTTCAGGTGGCCTAATCCAAATCATTGAAAACACTAGTGAAAAAGCAGTAACTAGGCAGTAGCTTGAGCTAGGAGCTAGAGTTCAAATGGAAACTGTCTTCATTGCTGTTTTAATGCCTGTTAGGCAAGCCAAGTTAGGAACAGACTTTTTCTTCTACTCTTCCCACAGTACAGACTTGTCTTCGGTGACTTGTTACTTGTCTGAAGTCACACAGGAACATTAGGTCATTTGCCAAGAGGGAACTGAATCATCTAGAGCTACCCAGGCCAGCACTCTGTCAATTGGGACAGCCTTTCCCAGGACCAATTTAATTCCTGGTTAATGCATATATTTTTGAACTATTTCTGTCCATTGGAGAACATCTCTGATTAGAACAAACTGCTTCAAGCTCTGTTTACGACACCCATTGGTGCAGGACAAGGAAAGCCTTCTTCTGGAATTTCCAGTAGGAAAAGTTTATGCTAGTCTGGAGATTAAGATGGTCCTTAGGGCAAGGGACTGGACTTACACTCTGAGGAAAAGGTAAATGCACCTGCGTTCTCTGAGGGCAAACTCTCCCCTGTCCGTCAGGTCATTTCTGTAGGAGTCATGTGCGTACAGGAGACAAAATTCACATTAACTACTCTGTAGGTACACAGTAGTAGGTCAACAAAAATTAACCTTTTTAAACTCGTTGTCAGTTATGCTGTAGCAAATGATAAATTTTGCAATTGCAGTACATTTATGTTCTCAGCAGAAAAATGTGTAAACGGTTGGTAATTAAAATCAACATATTTCAAAGTAAGTATTTATAAAAAGTGCATTTGTAGTTTACAGAAGCAATAATCAAGTACTATAAATACCTACCCATCATCTCATCATGCATCTTATACTGTATAAATAAATGTCTACTAGTTACTGTGGAAATAAGGTAGCAGTATACAATGCTGGAGTCCAGTAGTTATGTTAGATTTTATTATTAAATCTTTTCTTAAAATAAAAAAAGAAGAGTTCTAAACAAGTGCTGATGACACTGAATAACATGCATAAAAATAGTCCTTGAATTTAAGCCTTTTAGGAATCATTTACACAATAAAAAATAAAAGTTTTATCTGTGAAAGAGTTAACGAAAGCCTTCAGGACTAAGCTCTACTTGGTCTATCAAAGCATTAAACTGAACAAAAATAACATGGACAGAAAAATTTACCTTTTCACCTTCTTCACCTTTACTACCTGCAAGGCCATGTTCACCCTGGAACACAAAACAATAAAATAAAATTTCTAACATACATAGTTGTCAAATAATTGCATTCTTTAAAGTAGTTCTAGTGAATTTCTATTTTGGCATTAAAACATAAGAAATCACTTGGATACTGATTGTTTCTCATTATTCAAATGGTATGAAGCCTCTACAGTAAACTAACATGGCTTTCCATGGTTTTGCTGTTTAACGGAAACAGTTAACGATTTTTTCTCTCAGTCTGAGGTCTCCTCTTGGATTTGAAAATTTTAAACTGATCATTGATGCTAAACTCACTTACTGCAGTCCTTCTATTCTGCAGAGCCAGGTTTTAAACACTTATTCTGATTAATTCCTTCATTTTAATTTATAAATGTGACTAACCAGCTGAATGGTCTCATAAACCCATTCAGCTGAGAAAAAGATATACCTACAGAAATAAAATTCTTTCCTTCACTTTGAAAATACTGTCCCATTAACCAAGTATTAAGAAAAACCTAGAAAAGGTGACAATAGAAGCTCTAATTCAAACTCAGCTGATTTCAGATGACTGAATTCTGCATTTGAGGATCTTTCACTAAAAAGACCTGTTATGATCTTCCTGCTCCAATTTAGCTTGGAAAAACACCTTAACGTAACATTCTTACTACACTAATGTTTGTGTCAAACGGTGTGCAGCCTGGCTATGTTACAACAAAAAATAACATCTATTTTGCTAAGATCTTTCTTAATGCATATTTCTCTATTCATGACAGAAGATCAAAATCGTATTCTTGTAACACAAAAATAGAGAACTACCTAATCAAACAAAAAAGAAAAAAGGCAAACATTTTCTTTCCCTGTCAAACCACCTAACAAGAGAGAGTTTGTTTGTCTTTGCTAGTCTTCAGGCTCACTGCCTCAGTATACTGCACACAATTTTTATAGGTCTGAAGACGAAGACAGTGGAAAATTTCCAAAGTAAAGCATATGGTATTTTTCGAAAATGCTTTCAAAAAATTAGAATGAGCAGTGTCCTAAACATTCTTTCTTTTACCCTTCCCAGAGTTTCATTTCCTTATATAGAAGTCTAAGGTTTAAATGAGGTTAACTAAAACAGCAGGCTACAACTTGCAAACTTTCTAGCAGCATTTTGCCAAATTGTTCAATTGATATAGCATCATGGGTACATGATGGGTACATGGGTACAACGGGAATTAAGTTTAAAGCTTTATAGATGTGCAGATTCTTATGTTAGCGAATAGCTCTGGACTTTTCAGCAACTGTCTGCAGTGGCTGCATTCTGTTTGTCTTTTTGGCTGGGGTGACTGATGTAGTCAATGGCTTAGGGGTCAATTTTAGAGGCATGCCCAAGATTAAGTATGCAGAATTGAATCTTGTAAAATAACATTTCATATATTCTCACCTAAAAATGAGTAGTTATTTCCCAAAAAAATTTCTGAATGCATGCAGCTTCCACTTCTCATTCTTTTTCAATTGTTGGACATACAACAAAACTAACTCCTATTCATTTTGACAAATTCCTAGAAGCAAAGCATTTTCTTCTTTTAGCTCTGCCATTTGCAAGATTGCAAATCCTGTCTTTACTCAATTCCCAATTCATTATATAAATTCTCCCAACAAAGTAGACAAGGGTGCAGCTGAAATGTACATCTATATTTTACAGAATCATAGAAATGCTGTTTGTAAGGGACCCCTGGAGATCTCTAGTTTAACCTCTTGTTCAAAGAGAGTATACTGCTGACACCAGATCAGGTCAGCCTTTACTTTGTCTAGACAAGTTTTGGAAACCTCTCAGGATGGAGAATCTGCCACCTCTCAGGCAGTGTAACTCTGAGAAGAGTCTGGCTCTGGCATCTCTACACCATCCCATTAGCTGCAGATAACAATAAGATCTCTTCCTCCTGTTCAAACCATCTCTTCTTAAACCAGAACAAATCCAGTTCCCCCAGCCTCCCATCATACATCATAGGCTCCAGCTCCCTGACTATCTTTGGTGGGCCTCCACTGGGGCTTGCCCCAGTGAGCTGCTCTCTATCCTCTCCCAGGGAGCCCCAAACCGGACAGAACTTCAAGTGTGGCCTCACAAGTGCCAGATAAAGGGAAATGATCACTTCTCTTGACCTGCTGGCCATTCTTTTGCTAAGGCAGCTCAAGCTGCAGTTAGCCTTTTTCACCACAAGGGAACCGAGCAGGACCCCCAGCCCCTTTTCTGTAGAGCTGCTTTCCAGCAATTTGGCATGCAGTCTGTACTGCTGCATGAGGTTACCCCTTTGCAGATGTAAGAGATTGTGTTTGCCCTTGTTGAATTTCATCAGGTCTTTGCTAGCCCACTTCTATAGCCTGTTGAGGTCCTTCTGAATAGCATCCTTGCTCTACTTTCCAATGCATTGACTCCTCCTCCATATTTGGAAACATCCTTGAACTTGCTGAGAGTGCGCTCTGGCCCATCATCCAGGTCATTAATAAAGACACTAAATAGAACTGGTCCCAGTATCAACCCATAGGAGATGACACAAATTACTGGCTATTAGTTGGACTTTGCTGCACTGATTGCCAACCTTTGAGTCCAGCCAATTTTCCACCCACTTTATTGTCCACTTATCCAGCCCATATCTCACCCATTTGACTACAATGATATGATGGAAGACTGTGCCAAAAGGGCAGGATTTGCCTTTTGTAAATCCATGCTACCTGTTCCCAGTCATCTTCCTGTCCTTCATGTGCTTTGCAATGGCTTTCAGGATTTGCTTCATAACCTTTCCAGGGACAGAGGTGAGGCTGACTACCCTGTAGTTCCCTGGATCCTCCTTCTTGAAGACAGCTGTGACATTTGCCTTTTTCCAGTCATCAGAAACCTCCCCTTGTCATCATGCACTTTCAAGAATGATGGAGAGTGGCCTCACAGTGATGTCAGCCAGCTGCCTCTGATGCATACTGTCTGGTCCCTTGTATATGTCCAAATTTCTTAAGTGCTCCTTAATGTTAAAAATAAATAAATTTAACATTCTTGAATGTGCATATCTTGTGGCTGGGGAAGACCCTGCACAGTTCTGACACTTAGGCAAATTCTCTTAATGCAAAATGATAATGGCAGGCAGATATGTCCGACAATACCTCATGTCCTTTCTCATATGAGAGAGAAGATGATAGCAAAGTTCTGGATACTGGACACTGAAAAGTTCTAGACACTGGAAAGATGGCAAAAAGGACTTTGAAAGTGAAAATACATAAAATGGGGCTTTTTTTTTTTTTTTTAAGACCTTGGAACCAGTAATATCAGGTATACCAGGAGCACCTATTAAGCCAACTTCCCTCTGAAACAAAATGTTCATTATTATATTTCTGACCTAACTCATGACTGAGCTAACTTAAGAGAAAGAACATCTGATGACATATTGAATCTCATTCCTTTTGCACAGAATTGTTGAATTGATTCTATGAATTTGTAGGATCATTTATGCTCATTTCTGTCAACTCGTATTGGAGCAATTTGAGCAACGAACAATTATAGCGTATCTAATTATGCAGCAGAAGAACACTTTGGACTCCTGGACAACAAAAAAAGATTACAGTTTGCATCATGTGGAAATCTTTCTTTGGTGTTATATCAGGTCCTGATTTGGAAAAATTACACAAAAGACACATTCTACCCAAGCACCTAAAATCTGACTAAGGACTCCATAGTTTCCCCTCTCCCCTAGTACCTATTAGGTGCTTGAGCCCACAGCAGCATACATTTTGACCATCAGGTCCCATGGGTAGCTGTATTTCTGCTGCTACATGTGAACTGAGTGGTTTGGTTCTGTCTCACACACCACAGCTCTGGCAGAAGCCATTCTGCCTCCTCCATCTTACAAAATGTCTCATTCAGAAGGGATACTCAGAACTGACTTCTCCCATTTTTTTAGCATCGCAATCAGCACAAACGTAGCTGCTTTAATTAAAAAACAGTCAAAGGTTATACAGTCATTCATGTGTCATAGAATTACCTATGATTACATTACATATGAAGCAGATTGCTGGTTTCTAGGCTCTATTCTGTCAAAGGCAAGTTTCAGATATCCCTCCCTATCCAAGGGAGCGCCCAACCTACTAAGTTTAGAGGCAATGCTGAATTTTAATATGTGACACTAGGCAGACAAAATCCTGTTCTAAGTGAATGTTCTAACCATCAAAAGATTATGTTGTTAAAATACTGCCTAAAAATTACATGGCAGTATTCAGCAACTAAGTATAGGTACAAATGAGCACCTTGTTCACCAAAAATATTTGCAAAAAGGTAACTAACCATGCTGAGTAACATGGAAAATTCCATCTTTAATATCTGAATAAAGACTGGCTGAGCAAAAGAAAACGAAAATCAATATCTGAGTGGAAGGCGATAAACAATTAAATCCTGTGTTTAATACAGGGCTTTCAAAGGAAAAGGTACAGTTTAAAGAACTGTGAGGTCTTCCAAGTGGAACCTGAAGGTCTCACCAGTAAAAACATAGACTTTGCTCACACCCAGAGCTACAAGCTGCATTCAGTCAGCTGAATACATTTCCCCTCAGCATGTATAATTCTGTAATATCTCAGAAAAATATAAAATATTGTAATTGTTTCCTTACGCATTCCTTCTCAGCAAAGCTTGTTAGACAATTGCAGACCTAGTAACAACTAGGCTATGCCACTCAAAGCTATGAAGCATCCTCCACTTAGAGCTCCATGAAATATGCCACTGTGAAGTACATTAATTTTGGTCTCAATAAATCTAGAGTTACTGAACTAAGTTCTGTTGGAAGAATTCATCCATGATCATATGACTAAGTAGGAGCTTAGAAGACTTATTAAAGGAATCTGAAATCAAATGCTTTCTCCATTCCATTCATAGGTCTTAATTCCTTCACAGAAACTTCCCCTGGTAACTCGCACACCATTCAATTCAGTTTTATAGCCAAACCAGAATTCAACAACAAAATAAAGTTTCTAAAGTTCACTTGTTTGTTTCCAAGCCAAGTAGGAGATAAATGCCTCACAGACACAAAAGAACAAATAAAGACACAGGAAAAACTCAAACCTCTCTTAACAACAGAATAAAGCTAATAAAAGAATGATCACTCATAAAAATGATACGAGTAATTAAGTAAATACAAAGCACTCATGACATATAACAATAAAAATACAGCTTAAAATAGCTTGTTAAAATGTTATTTTTGTAACTCCATTCACGGCACAGTTTCCAACATCTTCCTTCCAACTCCTCTCTGGTAAAAATAGACACTAGCATGGTGGGGAAAAAATCTAATTAATCATTGCAAGTAATCCTTATTCCTTCACTTTGTCCAAATCTAAAATATGAATTCAGAAAAATTCTTTGTAGTCTAACAGTAACCAGATAATATTTTATCTTCACTATTGTATTGGATCACTATAAACTACAAAATATTGTATTCCCTATTTTTTTTATGGAGACAAGCTACAGGCAGTTTGCCTTGCACTGTTTAGTCAGCGTTCTACAGATGACTTTATTCCTTCAACACACTAATGCAAGAACAATCTCCCACACCAATATTGATTCTTATGAGGTCCAAAATGTGAGTAATGTTGTGGATGCTTTAACTGTTTCAGAAACATGTGGTGTGTGTATAATCAAGGTTTTCAAACGTATTTAGCATTTATTGCTTTTGCAGTTTTTCATTGCACTGCAACATGCTATCAGAGTAGCAATTCAGTTCATAGGTATAGTTTAAGTTACAATAAACAGCATGATATCTTACCTATATATCAGAATATATTTACTTTTTTTATATACTTTGACTTCACGTTAGCTATTTTTCCCCCTAAAAAAGAGTCTTATAAATTTGAAAAGATATTAAAAAAACCCACAGGCTATTTTAACATAGAAATTTCTGAACTTTATTATGCACATTGGTTACTTGTTCTACTCAACAACATGATGCCAAAAATGAATCAGGTATCATATTAACTATAAAAAAAAGAATTAACAGAAAAATTTTAGGAAAGCACATTCTGAATGATTGATATTTAGAACATTTTATAAATTAATACGGTTCATAACATCAAGCATACTGAAACTTTGTCAGATTCTTTTCATGGCTAGGAAAGAGAAACAATTACTGTAAAATATTTTAAACAGGCATTTAATGGATATGATTCTGTGAAATTAAAAAAAACAGTCAGATGCTTCTCCATCCTCAATATGAAGAGCAAGCAGCTTTCCTTTTATTTTTAAATCTACTGGGGCACTGCCAGCAGTTTGATTTACAGGACAGACTTAGTACTTCAGGATGACTAGCAAGGGATCTCATTTTAATATAAGGAAAATCAGCATGGTCAAACACTACTTACTGTTTTGAAAATTTATGGATACGTGCCCTTCATTTACCCTGAGTATGTCAGACCCTTGGAATAATCTAATGGCCCAGGCTTTTAAAATGAGGACAACTATTTTTAGCATTGCAGAAATGGAGCGGAATGTTCAACAATGTACCACCATAGGGTTCTATCAACATCCACCCCCTCGCAACACGTACAGAGCAAGGCAAAAGCCACCAGCAGGGCTAGGGCTTTTCTTTTAATAAATAAACATCTCACACCAATTATTCTCATTGTATGACGTTTTTCTTATACTATTGGAATATTTCCTTGTTTCTTTAAGCAGGCTCCTGTTAGTGGTTAGAACCACCTAATAAAATATTAATTAGATAACGACATCTTCAGCTGATATTTACTAAAACTCACCCTGTAAATCCCCTGGATTTGTCATGTCAGGAAGCTTGCGCTAAATATTATCAGATTTCGGTTGCATTTACTTATCCTTTTGTCCCCATTTCAGTTACTGCTCAACTACCAGTACTCAGCACTTGTTGGGCCCCAAAGGCCCAAATCAGTGCTACTCTAAAAAAGCAAATCATACCCATATAAGCATAAATGCATAAGCTCCTCTCTAAAAATAACCTAATGGAGAAAGGGCTTGTGAGAGGTAAATAATGTTTCCTTTGCTCTGTTGTACTTCCACATCAGACTCAGCACAGCAGGTAGTCAAGGTTAAGCCAAGGAGGGTGAGGGATAGTCAGAGCACTCTTGCATCCTAGTGATTTGGACTCCTGTTTATTTTTATTTTTTTATGTAGCTGCTCAAGAGAAGGGCAAATGAGAATTGCCCTACTAGAACGACATACTCTTGAGCTCAGGAGGCATCAGTTTTCCTCATTCTTAATCCTTCCTGATATCCAACTGTGTGACAAGTCTGACTTTCATAGTCATTTGGGCATGTAGAAGTTAATACACCCCAAAGTAGATGATACTTGAAAATATAGGCTTCTCTGCTTTGCCTGAGAAGTAATGAATCATCAGCAGAGGTAGCTCAGAGCTTGGGAGAACATGAACACAGGGCTCGTTACTCCAGACTAACTTCTCTTTAGTTGGCATTGCTTTCTTTTTTGCTATTAGTATATCTCAAAAAACAGACAACTCCTACGATTTCTATATTTAAATACATAAAGCAAAAAAATTAAACAGATTGTGAAAGTCAAGCAGTTTGTTTCTACTTCTTGCTCCCACAAATTATTTTTTCATGACATGAGAACCAGAAAAGTTGCTTAACCTGAGATGAAAGGACCACTCAATTTATTTTAACGCATTTTAACATAACTATAGGCCTGTATGTTGCCTTTTTTCTCTTTAGAAAACTGATAGTTTAGAAAACTGATAGTAGATAGAACTGACTGAAGCCTTTATGATAGCTATCAGGAGAGGTTTTAATACCATCAACAGAAGTGTTGGCAGAAACAAAGCCTCTGCTGTCTGTAGGTGTTTCTTCAGGTGTTTCTTCTGCTTTTGGCTAATAGAAGTTGTATACACTATCATTACAAGCCCTTGAAGAAGTGACAACTGCCTCCTTTCTCCTCCTGACATTCTTCATCAAGAACAGACTCCTCAGTCCAGAGGACACACTTCCATTCACTATTCTTAAATGCTACTGATTTCAAAAAGAACAGAACTGGACTGCAAGGAACTAAAAGGGACTAAACAAACAGAAAAGAAAATGAAGGTACAATTTATTATTAGTACATAACCAGGAGCTTTAGTATTTTGGGATTGGTTCTCAGTTGTGCCACAAAGTTCTGTGTGACCTGTGACAGGACTTTACTCCTCTTTCTCCTTCTCCACTTCCTACAGTCCTTTTAAGAGGAAACTCATTAGTGTCTGTGGAGCTTTCAGAGGCTGCAATGATGGAGCACTACAAGCAAGGGGAAAGTTGCGCAAAATGCCAAAGAGCAGTGGGCTGGGGCAGCTTCTCCTTATTTTGCCTCTTTTTACTTTACCTAATCTTTTGTTTGTTTCTCTACTTCTCATACCGCAGCAAGCGACCCAACTAACACCCTTTTTAATGGTCCAACACCCTGTTAACATTCCTGAGGGTAAGAAGCCCAATATACTTTACTTCTAATAGAAGTATGCAGTGTTTAATGTATTTTTCATAGTGTTATTCAAAAATGCAGTACAGACATATGAATTGAACATGAGCTAGAAAACAATGCAATTCAATTGACCTACAACACCCTACAGAAAGCATGAAGAAAATGCAAAGGAAAAACATGAAAACACTTCCTACAGAGTACTGTGAATAAGCAAATAGGCCTCTGTCTGCAAAAGGTTCTGAAGGTTCATAACCTCTCATGGATGAACAGTTTAGAAAATTAAGTCTAGCCAGTTGGATATTTCTATCACCTGAAACAACATAGTAGAAAAACTTTTGAAGTGATCTTAGACTCATGGAGAATGGATAGGTTTTTGTAATTGCACTTTTTCCATTACAGTGGATCAGTCAGAAGAACTGCCTGACTCATATAGCATATACTGATTTATTGTTAACCCAACCATAACATGGCCTTAAAACAAATCCAAACCCTATTAAAATTTCAACAAAACTGGAAATTCATTGAATTGACCTTGCTGAAATAACATCAGAAATCCAGTAATGTTCAGTATCAGTTAAAAAGTATCTTCCGATATTAATGAATTTTTTGGGTTGCAGAGAAAATGTTGAGGTTTTATTAAAATAAAAAAATACATTATTACCACAATAATTGGAACCCCAAGTTTAGGATAGAAAGGTAAACAGCACTGGTCAACCTCTTGGATTTTAGCAGCCATCCTCTACTGCGGAATTACTTTTATTTTTTCATATCCATTCCCATAATCTGAAGATTGAGGAGGCAGACTCTCAGGTGGCACAAATGTTAGCTGATACTAACAAACATCTGGCCCAGAGACCATTAACCACTACTATGCCTAATGTCCAACAATAGAGATTTGAAACGCAAAAAAGTAGTAGCGAAACTAACACTCTTAAAGTGACTCAATAACAAATAGATAGCATACAGACTGGAATTTCCAATCTGGGAACTCACTCAGATCAGTGTTTGTTCTGCTACCACATGCAGGTGTGAGCTGCAAGCCTCCTGTCAACTACTGATAAGCAAAGCAGTCCAAGATACAGTTTCCACGTCTCCACTGACATTCAGATGTGTGAGGTTTTTCTAAGAAATGTATCTTCTTACTTCAGAAACGATGCCTTTTGACAGCTGATATATGTGGGGGATGGGCTACTATTTGGGTGAAGTCAAGACACAGACTGTATTTAGAATTCTAATACATATTTGTCCCATCTGTGAATCCAAGTATCAAGCAATCTAAAGTCAGCACAGGGGCCCTAGGGAACTGCTCACTAAAGATAGGCAGGTGCATCCCATTATTATCAATTCTGAGCAGCTTTGCAGGAAAAAACAGTTTCATAGCCTAGCAGAGTTGTAACTTTTCCTTTCAGCCCTTTTCCTTAACATCTTTGAAGCTATTCCACACTCTACCTCTGGGACGCCTGACAGAAGGAAGCTAGTCCACTGCCCAAGGGAAACAAGTGCTCTGCATGAGGAGTTTTTAATCATTCTTTTGCTAAAAAACATTGTTTATTTAGAGAATCAACATTATTCTGACAGCCGTTTCTCCAGCTGCATTCTTTTCTCATTCTTGTGAAGTGAAGCAAAAGTACTGCTAGCACGCTATATTCTACAGCGTGGTTCTACAGCGCGAATTTCTTCTGGCTATTTCACGACATCAGCCATATAATAACTTTGTCATTGCAAGCAGCCACATATTTTTCTTAACAGTTCCTGCAGTCCCATCTTTTTCCAGCTCATGGATTTGACACTGGAAAAGAAAAATGCTCAGTATAATGAAAAAAACAAACAAAAAAAGACAAACTCTGGCCACAGTCACTCTTATACTACGCATCCTACTGCCTAAGGCTCTGTGGGTTCACATTAATCAAGAGGATTTATAAGGCCATCCTAGTACTCTACTATTTCCACTGCTGTTTTTGCCAAAAGGGTTGCTTGCTGTAAAACAACCTTGCTTGCAACTAACACATGCCACAAAGATCACCTTTTCTCCCACTTGCTGTTATTAAAACAAAACAAAAGTGTAATTAAATAAACAGACTACTGTTGATACAACCTCTCTTCGATTATGCGGAGCGCTGTTCTGGAGCTTACAGCATAATCAGTAAGAAATAGCATCGTACACTATTTTCTCTAATCTCTTAAATAACTTCCCACTTTTTCTCTTCTCTCACTGTCTTGGGTCTATTTATACCAATGCAGTATGCCCTTCTGGACAGGGAGTTTCTTCTACTCCAGGCTTGTACAACAGTCTATACAGTACAGTCCCAAGACCTTCTCATGTTGATAGAACACATAGAAAAGGCAGCATGTAACAGCTACACTGCAATAGTCTGTCATTCGCCCTCGCTTGCCTACTCTTCGATGGAATTTTCATTCTAACGAAGGTTCAGCTAAATAAAAAACATTTCTTGAAATATTCTTAACAGCTATAAAGAATATGTTGTGCATCTTCCATATGTAAAGGCAACAGGTTATAACTATTAAATAAAGTTAACTATGGATTAATTTCTTACATGTAATGTCTTAGACGCAAGCTTCTCCTCACAAAGTAAAACAGGGTAACTTTCATTTGCAAGGAAAAACAAAGAAAGCACCGTTCACAGTCAAAAGTGAGACCAGTGAAAGGCATGTTAACTCTGAAGGAAAAGCATCATCTGACCAGTTTCTTGGTATCTGTGAAAAAAATCTGGCTTCTGTGCAGTGCTTGTTAAATACGAATCAAACACCTGTCAACCAGCTGGGCTGCGTGTGTCACTGCTGAGCCATCTGCAGCAACCCCCCCCCCCCCCCCCCCCCCCCCCCCGCCGTGCCAGTTGCTTTACGTGGCGTGGCCTGGGAACAAGAATCCATTAGACAGAAAGTCAACAGTGGAATTAGCAGCACTTTCTCTTTTAGTGCCCTTCCACTTACTTGTTGACTTCTTATGTTTCTATTTTTGGTAGCCTCATGCCAGAGCTGCGGTGCTGACTGCTGATTAGGCCAGACTTGGCCCAGCCTCAGCCTGTCACGCTGGTCTAATCAATTCCGATTTGAAACATGCAAGATGAATCTTTGGTGTTGATAAATACTGGCTAGTAGTGAGAATTTTAAAAATACATCCTGTTTTACAGTATGTGTTAATGATTTTTCTATGTGAATAAAAGAAACAGTTTTTATGTCCAACAATTTGGTATCTATAAATGAACAGAAGCAACTAACTTAGAATACAGAACTTACATTATAACTTCTAAGTTTTTTGGGGAAAAGTACATCACATTAAGAAATCACGGTTGAGCTGAATTTATTTACACTAAATATAGGACTAATTTACAGCCCAATCACCAAAAAAAGAAAAAGAGGCAAAGAAGTATTATAGTTAATAGGTTACGACTTACAAAGACCAACAATATTATCTAAAACATGCATTCAATGCATATTACATATAATTTCTCTATATATTAGACTAACAACGTTTTTAAAATTTCAAGTACAGCTTGCAATAGAAGGAGTTAGCCAGAGAGAAAATATATATTATATATATATATAAATATACACTGTTATATATAAATGAATTACAGGAAAAATAAATAATCCATTTTTGAAATTGTCCTATGAATAGATCAATAATTCATCAAGTCTGAAGTATTTGGTGAAGTTTAATATCTAACTCCACAAAGGAAAATAAACAAAACTAAGCAAAATGTGTCAGACAAGTTGTACAATGCTGTAGTACAGTGAGAAAGTTCCTTCCTTCCTGATAAATCTACCTCCTGCAACACACTGTGCCAACTTTTATGATTTTAAGTCTTGCAATATTTGGTATTTTTCTTACAGCCCTACTTTCTGCTGAGATGTGAACAGCTGAGAATATTAATTGTAAAGTTCTCAGTCGCTAGCCCTAACAACTGAAGGAAAAAAGAAAAATGAAAATTCAATACCATGTGTCCCAGAAAGCTCACAAATAACCCAATAAATATAATTAAAAAAAAAAATCCTCTAATCCCTCCCCCCAAGTTTGTAAGGTCCTGACTCAGGCTTTTCAAATGTCACTAACGATACCAGAGCCATGCAGACTCAAAGCTCGAGTATTCGTGAGTCTCTGGTTAAGGAACAAAGAGGCGTATTTAACAACTGCATTATTTTTTACTCCCATGTTACACAACAAAATAACAAAAGCCTGTTCTACATGGCAGCAGGCCACAGTTTTGCTCCCAGCAGTCCAGACCCCACTAAAATGGACGGTGACCTTTGGCTTCTTTGGGCACACCTCGCATAACAATAGCAGTCACTGCATGCAGAGACCATGGGACCGGCCACATTTTTCTGGTTGTAATTTCATTTCAAACATCAGAGCCCCCCCCCCCCCCCCCCCAACATTTCACCACAGTGACACTAGCCTGAAGGAGCCTACCACTTTGATGCTGAGCAATACAAGTATCAGCGTCTGGCTTCCAAAATGCATCTGCACTTTTGCCCTACTGAGACTTGGTAATCTGATTTTGTGAGGAACTACAAGAGGACAGAAGACAAGGCTACAAGTTTCCTCAAACGGGTTAGCTGACAGACTAAATCGTAAGCTAGAAAAGTAATGATTCTTTAATCAAAAATGAAATCTCTGCTCACCAACAATACACAACTTAAAGCAGTTCTTAGCATCATTCTCTGCAGAATGGAAATAACACTCAAGTAGTATCACTGCATGAAATGTAATTTGATTCTATAGAGCGTTTTATCAAGAACCAAACAGTACTGCTGTAGTTTAACTTTAGGAGTTGAAAAACCAGGGAGCTCAACAGTTCCTGGAGTTGTGAACTGCAAATATCACCTAATATGGCAAAAATAAGTCAGCACAGCAGACAGCTCTCTGGAATCAAATTTATGATCAAAGGCTATTCAAAACACGTCCAGTAATGTTAAAGAGAGACTGAGCAAGCAAGCGAGAACTACACATGCTGAAGCAATGAAACAAGTTTTGGAAAATATAATGGTTTTAAAGTGTGTTTTCCCAGTAGGATTTCTAGAGAGCATATTTGTGCATCATATGACTATAGAGAGCTACTCTTATCACATACCTCCATGTCTTAAAGTCAGATGTGTGAAAATAAACACACACAAAGATGCTACTGAAAACACAAAAAGAAACAGACAAGAAACTCATAGCAAGCTTGTCGCTGTTGTGGGTGACATCCAACCACCCAATTTCCAATGGCCAGCTGTTCTCAAACACAAGCGATAATACCATTTCCAACTGCAAAACCACTGTCTTTCTTTTTGAAGCTAATCTGTTTACTTGCTAACGCATTAAATCTCATCTAAAAAAATCTGCACCTTACTTCCTATTGAAATGTTGTTTCAGCTTCATGATATTAGTGCTCACGATTCTTTTCCTACTTTAATGTCAAATACTTCTTCCTGTATTAGTGATTATACTCTTTGGTCTCTGCTGGAGACTCCAGAGTAAAACAGCAGAGGGATTTTTCAGAAATCTGTATAATTTCTACAATTTATCTCCATACCTGATCCAAAACTGTTGAAGTATAACTGATCAGCAATGACAGGAGCTCAGAAATTAAGCTGGATGGCACCAAATAAAAGACAGACAAATTGAGAGAGATGGCTTTAAGCAGTACCTATCCAGCACTTCATATGCATTTTTGAAGCTTTCTCAGAGATGCTGATGAGTTACTTCAGAAATATCCTGACCTCTGTCAAGGATCTGTACAGCACATGAAATGTGGAAGACGCCGTGTCCAGAGATCTTTCAAGACAGCTGCAAGGAAAAGACCACGTTACTGGAAGCTCAACACTAATGTCCTTTCAGATTTGTTTATTTGTATGAGTCATTGATGCTCCAGGAGCATGCACTGAAGTGGCGTAATAGGCTATATATCTGTGACTCTTTTCCAAAGTCAAAATATGACTTGGAAAATTGTAGATAGGGTTTCCAACAGTCTAGCTGGAGGAGCAAGGAAAGCAGGTCAATGGTCACAAGAGTCTTCAGGACGACATGGTTTGATTTGGATGTGCATTTAACAGAATAGTTTCTGGTTGTGGATTTCATGAAATAGCTGGCCTTGAAGACCTGATGCTGGAGTAACTTGGTATGGAGAAGATTATAAAGGGCCTCTCTGAAAGTAATTTGAACTCACATGCTATACTAGCATGTCATTTATAAATTTTCCAAAATTTTTAAATAATCTCTATATTATAAGCATGCTGCAAAGCAGAGCACTGGGCATTTCTAAGCCCATATGCTTTTTATTTTGAGCTTCTGAATTCCATAACAGTCCATTTCTTCTTAAAACATCTCATAATACAGCAGTTTCTCAGGTACCACTAATGGAAAGAAAAAGGTAGCTCTCCCTACCAGGCTATTACAATGCAATGTAGGCTGTTCAGGAAGTGTTAACATGCCACTCCGATGTACCGTATGTATCACAAATGATATCTATATTATGTTTTGGGAACCCTTTTACTAATCATTTCCTTAGCCTTACCAAATATAAAGAGAACCCTACTACAAAAGGATAACCAGATTAAACAAGAATAAAATAATCAGTGTTAAGTCTAAGAGTCAGTTAAAACTGTGAAGACAGCACACTGTTCATGAACTTGAGAAAGCTAAAATTACAGATAGCCATCCCACTTACACAGTTAAATGAAAAAAAACCCACCCACAAATAACATCAAATATTCTAGTCCTGTTGTCTCCCGCCTAAGAAATGCATGAGTTTCTGTATACTTTGTTGGACCGTGATCAGAAATAGACACAAGTGAATAAAAGTGGAATGTTCCTTTTACAGATACCTACTACACCATCTCATGCAAACAAAATCTTGTTTTGATGACTGCTGAAATATGGATGGTACAGTGAGTAGAGCTCTTGAAATTTACACTAACTTCTTTTCTCTGATATGACTCTCAATATAAATCTAAGTTGTATGATGATAAACATTGTTTTTAATCATATAAGCATTTCTTTCTTCTTTCAGTCTGTCTAAACTGTTTATTTTACTAATCTACTGTGGGAGCACCCATTCAGTGCAGCAGCAAATGCACAGCACACTGAATATTTCACTGCTTCTACAAGCTTTTTTTGCAAAAACAGTTATTTTAAAAGGCTTACTCAATATATTTCATATTTTAGGATGTTTATCCATAGCGTGCATTGCAACCATTAGTGCAAAAAATTACAACAGTAAAGATAAGCCATTTCAAAATCAGATATTAAAAATGAACAATGTCACAAGTATTTTCCAAAATGTAGTTTAGGAAGCATATCTGCATCATAACTGTCATTATGACTTCTATACTATGAACCAAATAAAAGTTTGAATAAGGTCAAATGCATATTTTAGTTTGGACAGTCATCTCAATCTTCTGAATTACAATTTTGGCTACTTTGGCTTTATTTTTCAGAATTTAGTGATTAATTAAGAAGAAAAATATTTTCTCAAAAGAAAAAAAGATAAATATGGAATGGTTAATAGAGCCAATTACTTACCTTCAGCAACTTTAACCCTTTGAGACATGAGCAAGTTTAGGGGCTTTTTGGCTAGCAGGACTCATATCACAGATATGCTCCCTACCAGGCTTAGTACCTTGTATCAAAGTACGTGCCAATGTGACCACCTCTCTTTCAGAACTAGGAACACTCCCCCGCTAAACTTTTCAAGCACATAGAGACTGTCTACACCCTAAGAGGTAATATGCCCAGGCAGTTGTAAGGTTCATCCTTGACTGCTTAGGGGCAGTTTACTGTGCTTGAGTCCTAGAAAGTAGTCTATAATGACAGGAACCAGCATATTAGAGACCTGCAGCAAGGATAGGGTAAGTTTTCACCCAGTTTACAAGATAAGTTTGTCTCGTAAAGATTTTCCTGAAAATAACTAAGGCATCACCAGCAAAAAAAAGCCCCAGGATCACATCACCTAGCATTCAGGTCAAAAATAAACAAACTTTTGCTTTGGAGCATCATTGTCAAGTTACTATACATACGGAAGCAAAGAGAAGGACTTGAGTTGTTTGGATGAGTGACGTAAAAAGTGCAGGAAACAAAAATCTCAGCTGTACAGGGGCAAATCAAAATCAGTTTGTCCAAAGTTACAAAAAGCTCAAGAAAACAAGGGGACAGAAAGAACTCCCTATAAATGAGAAAAAGAAATTCTGGTGGCCTTTTTTTATTTGTTTGTCCTCAGAAAAGGTCCAATGACACATTTTTAAGGCTGGAATAGTTCATCTTCCAGTCATGGTTCAAAGCGTACACCTACCTAAGTTGTCAGACTATTGTAAAGGTCTAGAAGTATGGTATAAAAGGAGGAACCAACACATGATATACGTTGTGCAAAGTCTAACCATTTTTGGGCTGGAAGAGTGGAGAGACTAATCCTGTTTTCTCCTGATAAAAAACACAGCAGTAAAGTTGACCATCCTATCTGTATCAATCCCCCTGTACATGCTATGGAAAGGACTTGCACAAATGCTATCTATAAGCAAGTAATAGGACATTATCACTGCAATAAGGGAGAAGTCTACAGGGCTCACCAAGTCCTTTCAGCGTTCCAGTATGATAGGAATATTAGAGAAACAATCAAAGGGTTGGGGTTTTTTTTGGTAGTAAATATTCCCCAACATACCAGCCAACCTTGCTCTGCTTACATCAGTGGTGTAACCCACTACTGGGCAACACACGTGTATAAAGACCATTCTTAACAGCAGAGCAATCGGTTCTTGTAAGCATAATGAGGTCAGTCTAACCGTTAGATCAGGGTCGCCTAACTTCAGGAACCTGATTTGAAGCACACAGGCAATTGTCATCTTACACTCCAGGCACTGCAACCAATGCAAACCTTCACTTCAGGGACAGGTTTGATTTCAGGAAGTTTATTCTCAGGCCATGAAGCCAGCAAGCTGGCTGCAATGTAATTATACTAAATGGCTTCAAAAGTGTATTCAGGGAAAATTTCACTTGCTAATCATCCAAGAATAAGTATGCTAACACAATGCATCCCATCACAGTCCTCACAGACTTTGTTCAACATTTTAAAGCCAGTCAAGGGATATAATCTTGCACGCCAGATTTATCTTGTAAAAATTTATTTTTGCACAACATTCAGGTTCTTCCTGTATCATGACTTGACAAATACATTGAAGTCCCCCAGAAGGTTGAGCTACAAATCAGTCCTGATTGTAAGAAGGGGATTATGACAATGTAATCCTTATCTTCAAGAAGTCTACAAATGAAGTGAATTTCCTCTCAAGGGTGAGCTGTTACCCTCTTGCTTTTTTATAACTGTAAACTAACACCACAGAACTCTCTCCTCTGGTACTTACCAGAACTTCTTCTGTTTTCCTAAGTAAGATCCACTATTTCAAAAATATCTCATAAGAAGGTGTCCTGAAAAAGGGCAGGGAAGAAGGGACTAGTTAGTTAGATATCAACTAGAAAGTCATATTGTGATGGTGTCCATGATCCACTGTGTTGTGAAAATATGTGACTTTAGGGGCCTGAGGTAGGGCTCCAAAGGGACTGCATTTGATCTTGAATCTGTAGATCAGTCATCAGTACTGTCAGACTGACTGCTTTTGCCCTGAAGGCAGATGAGACAACTGGCACGTTGTGGTGGGTTTTCAGTTAGTGGAAACCTTATTTTTTTTCCCTTGGTAGATGACCAGAGCTGTAGTAGAAGCAGCAGCAGGTCTGCAAAACTACTGCTTGATGAATAGCATTCAATAATGCCATCTGTACTTTCTTTTGGGTGTCAAGGCTATTCAAAGCATCACCCTAGAGTCTTTCAAAACTTAAACTTCGTTATCCATCCTAGTCCATAGCAGGACAAATCTCTCAAATGGCAGAACATTCCTAACAGCCTACACTACATTTAGACCTGCAACCATTATGCCTGCACAACTGTTGTACAACCATTGCAGCAACAGGAAATTGTGTTGTTTGTATCAATGGCAACCTGTAAATTGTTGTCAGCTATAATTTACCTTGCAAATGACAAAAAGCCAAACAACACATTTGAGAACAGACTGAAGATATTTGAGGTACACAAGCTATTTTCACGCTTTAGATCCCTGAAAGTCATGTCTATATATGATGCAAGTCTTACAAACTTGCCCAGGAGATCTGCAGACTTCTCACTGTCTATATGGATTTTGAAAAGGAGATGAGCATGGAGCATTTTCCTGGGAGGTAAGATTTTTTTCAAGTAATCAGGATATATTAGATAGGATTATTCTAACTTTAGTCTTCTACTACAAGGATGTATACATTTGAGTAAATCAGTGCTACAGAAACTGGCCTTTTAACAGCCAGGTTTATGTCATCCTAAGATAAACTTATAAAACAGGTTGGATGAAATAAGCAACATGAGTAAGATCTGCCATGTATTTATTCTCTCAGTCTTTCCACAGGAAAAGAACTATGGCAACGGAGTAATTCAGTGGATAGTTTTTGGGTGCTTCAGATTAGTCCCTTTGCTCATTGAGGCATCAAACTGCATTTACGTACATAATGGATGTATCATTTCTTTTTCCTACCTACTACTAATTAGCGACTTGGGGCACATCTGCACAGAGCAAAAAAGTACAGGGCACAAGACTGTAAGAACAGCCATACCACTCAAACATGTATCACGTCTCTGTTAGCAGAAAATAGCAACTGAAGAGAGTAAAAAGAAGATAAGCAAATAGTGGTAATTCCTGAGAATGCTCTCCCAGCACTCCACAATCTGCAACTCAGCTTCCTGAAACATAGGAGATGCGTTTGTATGCAATAGTCCTCAGAGGATTTTGCTTCCATTACTTTGTTCAGTTGTCTTTGAATCAGTGTACATTTTTAGCATCCAGAAGATCCCAGAAAAAGGAGTTTTAAAATAACAGAGACATCCAAATTCACCCAGCTCTTGAATTATATACATCAGCTCAGAGACAGAGCCACTCTGTCTCTTTCACCACTCTCAATACCAGGAAAATAAAGTAATTTACCTCCAGAAGGATGCTCATAATTACACATACTGCAGTGCTGCTCAAGCCAGCAGTAGTTGAGTGTCTGCATCTCAACTTATTCATCTAGCTATGCATGGCTTTGGGATTTGGGCTGACAGTGAATCTGCAAGGCACTAAGCAAAAAAACCAAATAGCATTAACCATGGAAACTGGGTAGAATGCAGAATGTAATAACAACTTGTACTGGAAAAGCTAGATTGCCTGATGATTTTAAAGCCAATGTCAGAGAAGGAGCTACAGAAAGATCCAAGGGAAAACACAACTTTAATTTCATTCTAGAACTATCTAATTCAATCTGCAGTGCTTTACTATGACTCTCCTGCTATTTCATGCACGCAAGTATGAGAGTGTAAAAACTGTCCAGCTGGATCAAATCAAAGGTTTCTCTAGTCAAGTGTGTGTCTACAACTGTGACAGCAACGGATATCTGTGGAAAAGTATAACAAGGCAACCACAGAGTGATACTTCTCCAGTGAGTTTCCCCAGTCTTTAGCAACTTGAGGCTCAAGAAATTCCAGAGAGCCAGCGATATCTGTCCGTTTGACACTCTCTATGCATTTTTATTCCATTAACTTTCTAATCATTTTTCAGCACATCAAAGTCCTGTGGGCAGGGAGCTCCAACTTTAGTTGTGTTACAGAAGTAGGACCCCTGGTTATCCTTTTCGAACTTTCTATTTGATAGATTTGACATCCTAGTTTTCACACTGAAAAAGAGGGCAAAACAAATAAATAAAATCTCTACTGATCTTTCCCACTCCACTCATGATTTTACAGACCACAGAATAGAACGTACTTCCTCTCAGCGGTGCCCCTTCCAGATTGAAGTCCGCACTGTCACTCCTTAATGGAAGATGCCTAATGCTCTCCATTACCCTTGGCACTCTGAACTTTTTCCAATAATTTTATATCCACTTTCAGATGTGGGAACCAGTACTCAAGATGCAGCACAATATGGTTTTATTAGTAACAGTGACTTCATCAAGATGCTTTTGCTTTGTTCTCTACTTTTTTCCTAATCATTCCTAAATTCCATTTGTTTATTTGGCTAGTACTTAACAGATAGTTTTCATGAACAGTAATAGCTAGCCCAGAGTCCAACATGGACTATGTGCAGTTTGGATTGTATTTCTATCTGTATCACTTTACGATTACTTATGCTGAGTTTTATATACCACTTAATCATGCATTTCCTCAATATTGCAAGGTCCTTTGAAAATCTTTGCAGCCTACTTTCAACTTTACTATCATATATAACTTAGCATCAGCAGCATATCTCACCATTTTATCCCATCTATTTTGCGGTGGTATGTATCTAGCTCCCATTAGTAACAAAAATGTAATTTGAGAAAGAAATAGTACATGAAAATGAAAGATAGCTTTGTAATTCTATATCTTGTTAATTATAGTTTTTAAACTTGACAGTTACAGTGAAAGTCTATTTGTTTTGGTGCTTAGAAACCTGGATAATTACTAAATAAATTAAACTCAATACCATTACTGAAGTGCTGCATACATTTGAAAGTGGTATGCCAACCAATAAATAAAGTGTGATATGGAAATTCTGAACCTCTCACAGCAACAGTCATCTTAAAAAGGAATATTTGTTTATGACACTGAAAGAACTGGAGCTTAAAGTGCATTATGAGAAAGACCGCACATTGACAGAATTAAGGGATGAGGACTTATATCGTGATACTAAAGACATCACTACAAAAATCTGTGCAGTGCACTAACGTGTAACTGAAAAGTCTTACTCATTTATGCATTAACATTTTCTATGTATATACAAGAAAACTGGTATTTATCTAAACCATTACTATGAAACAACAACAACAAAATACAGAGAAGACCAAATGATTAGAAACTCCACTAACATGCTCTTTCCTCAGGCAGCGTTATGGGGACTGCCTTCTGTACTGAAGTTGCTGTATTTTAGACTAGCATATTTTCTCTGCCAAATACAGGTAACTCATTCTGAACTCAATAAACCTCTCCAAGTGCCTTAATCTACACAGGGACAGTGAATGGGTTACATCCTGAAACCAAGTGAAACCATCCTCTTGAATACATAGGCCAATATGCTTTCTTAGCCATGGTTATTTCCAAGCCTTAGCCTACAGGCACGTGACATTTATCCCAAAGCTCTGCCAAGTAGCCTGCTGAGAGCCCTTTTCCAGGCTTGCAGTCCATACACTGTACAATTCAGTGAAATACCAGGGAGTCAGAGAGCAGAGTGTGGGTAGCAGACATTGTCCCTTATTCCGGCTTCCTTCTTCAAGGCTGAGGTGTCTGGACCAGAGCAGGGTGGGCTCCCCCCAAGCAGAGCTGCTGGGACTTCAGAGACCACGCCAGCCTGGTGCTCCACGGCAGCCAGGGATGAGGACAACGTTTCCACTGGGGAGCCACTACGTGGCAGTTTGGGTGCAGGTATCACCACTTGCTGTGGGCTGGGGTAATGTCCTCTTCATGCCAAGCCAGCCGAGCTGGCACATATTATCTCCCTGCTCTCTGTTGGCGGGGTGCCAGGGAACACCTTCCTTCTGCTCTGCCCACTGGGGTGGCTTCCTTTGGTTCTGCACAGCCCTTCCCCTCCAGAAAAACCCTATGCACAGCTGTGGAGAATACTACTGGTCTGAGCAGCTCTTCCAGTATGCTGCAAAAACATGGCAGCTCATGTAAGGGAAGAGGTTAGCTTTTTAATGATAGAAATGTTCTAGCCCCACACTTCCATTCATAATTATAGATAAAAATACTGACATAGTGGACATTTCTGTGTGATTCAGATTACAGATGAATATACATGAATATACCTTTTCTCCAGGAAGACCAGCAACACCATCCTGTCCTTTGGCACCCATTTCACCCTACAAAATAAATTATTCAGTTAGAAGTTCTAAAACTTCTGATGTTATTAACTACTGCTCAGGTCATATCTGATTCTATCTGAATCTAAGTAAAAACTTTTACTGTGAGGGTGTCTGAGCACCCAAACAAGGTGCCCAGAGAGCTCATTCGAGATATTTGAAAGTCAACTAGACATGGTCCTGGGCAACGTGCTCTAGTTGGCCCTGCTTGATCAGGGGAGGGTTGAACTAGATGATCTCTAAAGGTCCCTTCCAATCTCAACTATTCTGTGATTCAACAGAAAAATATTTTTGACCTTTGTAGATAAGTTTATCACACTTATTAATGTATCAGCACAGTGCAGGGCAGGATGCCATATATGTAACACCAAAACTAGACAAAATTCATTTAAGAACATTTAGAAAGTCAATTTATGCCCTCATCTGACAAATACTTGCACATATACGTTTCCTTATAAAGCAATCCTGCTGATTTTAAGGGAATTCATTGAGACAGTAATGTTAAGCCAAGCAGATACATTCACTGGGTTGTGTGTTCTTCTCTGAGGAAGCTCAACAGGTAATAAAGGGTTCTTTGGTCTAAAAGCCACAGGCACACAATATGTACTTTAAAATGACATTGTTTACACCCACTCCTTCTTGCCCCTGCCCCCAGAAAGAAGCCAAACTCTAAATTGTAAGCAGTCCGTGAGAAAATTTTACTCTTAAGAGACATGTGGAACTTTCCCGCAGCTGCAAATCAGACCATGAGTCTTAAAAATGATTGAAGAAAACACCAACATGAATATTGCTTAATAACGTCAAGTATGAGAGTTACAAAGCTTAAAATTAAAAATCACAGGAGGACACTAGAGGAAGATAATGAAAGCACTGAAACCATATTCTATTCTTTCATTAAAAAAACCTAAGTTTGTGCACATGTATTCTCTGGCAAACAGTAAATGCTACAGCCTTTTTCACAGTAAATCCAATTCTTTGTGAAGAGAATCTCACTGATCTGAAAAGATTTAACTAACAAATTGTTCTTTGATAGAAAGGGCTGCATAAATAAGCACAGGAGCCACAACCAAACAACAAATAATTGATTTTTAAAATAGGATGTAAACTTGTTTGATGCTCCAAATCCCAAACTGCAAACCTGGAAAACCCTCCTCAGATATTAGTGCTCAAGACATCTAAACTCACTAAATGTATCATTTTTAAATAGGACAGCCTTGGGAACTTATAATTCTGATCCTCAGCATATGCAGAAACATCTCAGTATTTGGCAAAGTTCATAAACTTAGTCAACAAATCCACTCTGTAGTAACAAATATTAACCCCTCTGATGATCTTCCCAAATGGGAGCTACATACAGTGGTGCAGTGGGCACTTTTTTTCCATCTGTAACATACGGGACAGGAGATTCTTAACTCATCAGTCTAACAGAACACTTTCTCTAGGCCGCAGGGTAGGCACGGTCTGTCCGTTCTGCAGTGTATGGTACTCCAGCCTGTACCTCTGCTGGCCTGGGCCACCGATGCCTGTCGGCACACTGGTTGTTGCGAGTTCTCAAAATGCTTCAAAGTTCAGAACATTAAGAAAGTCAAAGTGAACGGCATCCCACCAACCAGGTCTTCTACCTGAGAGTAAGGAGACATGGCTCCTATCCAGATGACTATTTGTGCATTTTACATGAGACAACCACTGGGTAAAGTGCATAACCATTTCCTAAATTACAACCAGGTCTCTCCATCAGGCTTAAAGTGATTTTAATCTATGTAATTATGGTACAATAACATCAGCTTGGTATCTTAGAACTCAGAATCAGAATACGACCACTGCTGTTAGCTTTAAAACAATCATACCTAAAAGAGCTCCATAGACAGAACACCGTAAGTACCTTTATTTTATTTTGTCAGTGTAAATGTAATACTTCTGTTCCAAAATGAAGTTACTAAACTTACTGAAATTAAAAAAAGGAGAAACAAGATTGGCAAGGAGACCCTAAAGAAGTACTCAACAACAGTATCTGCTATATCCCAGAACACCCATTATAAAATATTTAATCCATGGGTAAAGGAAGGATGTATAATATATGCCTTTCTTCAGCACTCCCTTTAGGCTACCACTCAGCAGCTGCTGACTCACCAGACTGCCTGCAGCAAACTGTACTGTGAAGTCCTTAATTCTCCTTACACTCTACTCTGGATTGCACTCCAGGGTTAGGCTCTGAGAGTTTAAAATTGCTTTTCATCTCTAGCCTCAGGGAAAAAATAAAATATCAAGCTGCTAAGGGTTAAGTTTCCTTGTTACCTTTTTCTGACAGTGGAATGATATATCCTAATGACTTTCACCTTAACTTTGAAATAAGTTGTCACACCCTAATACTATTGTTGTTGCTTCTCTACTGTCCATAAAACTTATCCATCCTTCCTTCCTTCTTTCTTTCTTTGCCATCTATTTCAATTTCTGAAAATCCATTCACAGAAACCATCACAAGTAACTGCATCTACACAGCCTGGCTGAAAATGCCTTTGTTTATAACATGTGAGCCAAGCAAATCAATCAAAACGAGTGACACCTGGGTGTAGAGCACCACTCAATCCAAAAATTTTAATCCACTGACCAGAAATAACAATGTTTAGGAGGAGCATGTGGGACACTTTGTATGTCCTATCCCTTTCTAATATTGGAATGGTCCTTAATACAGGTATGCTAAGTTAGTCCTATCTCAAAAGCAGAATAAAATCTTATGTGCATGAACGGCATAAACCCACTGGGAGTATGAGAGATAAAGCAGCAGGAATGGCCCCTAGTTACCTTATCTAATCACCAACAGAATGACTGTTATATCTATGCACACTCTGTTCCCTTATGCCACTGTCAACTATTTTAATAGACCAGAACCACTCTACTACATTCAGCAGTGTATTTTTACATACTATATACTCTAAAATTATGCAGCCTGCTACATGTGTCAGGATTTCTTTAGAATACATGACTTACTAACTAGTTAGTCACGGTAAATTTACACTGCTTTTTCATAACTGCAGATGGACTCCCTTCTTGAAGACAGTTATTTTCCATAGCAAATCCAATCATGAAGTTATGCTTCTATCTCATAACTCTGTTTTTAATACTGACAGTGAGAAAAGTACTAGTTTTTCTTGCTTTTATTCAATTAGTTTAAAGATTAGGTACTACATGTTGTATAACCTATAATAGTATTACTGAACATTCATACAGGCAGCCTGACAGAATAAAAGGAAAAAATTGTCAAATTCTTTTTTTTTTTTTTGCCTGATTATTTGCATAATGGTATTTTCCTTTGCTTCTGCTGATCTCAAAGTGCTTTACAGAAGTGAATAAGTATCATTTTCTCTTTCTCACATTCAGGATGCCAAAGGTATAGAGATGAGAGGGAAAAACGGAGTTCCTGACCTCCAGGCATATAATCTACTCCCTAGATAAACCTCTTCTGTGTCTTAATGACAATATACTAACTACTAACATATTTACGAATTTATTTATATAAATGAGTAAGAGTGAGAATAAAGAATCATATTTGCTTAGAACTACCAAAACCAACAAAAATACATACTGCCAGAAGGTGGTCACTCCTGAACACTAATTCACAGGTAAAGCCCATCCGAATCTCATTTTCTCCTGTGTCAGTGTTAAAGAAACAAAATCTTAAGGATGAACTTTTAAAAATTAGTATGTTAAGCATGAGAATAAATGGCTAATTAGTAGAAATCCAGAGGAATATTTTCAGATACAAATCTCTTATGTACATTTGCAAATCCTGTCCTTAAGATTATAAGAATTGGTGACAATAACAGATGCTGAAAATTAAGAACAGTGGAGTAATTAAACTCCCCTATAATGTCATTCTCCCTCCAAAAACACCTCATTACCTCTAGTTAGAGTAGATCACTGATCTAGTCATATAAAAATAAATCTGATATATTAAGGTAAATAGAACCTGCATGTTTTGATACTGTTTACTTTGGGAGAGGTTCACAGAATATTCCTCAAGCTTGCCAAAGAGTTTTTTTGTAATCAAATACACTGCTAGTGATGGGAAACCCTGTGACGCACAAGAGTAAAAATCAGGCAAATTGCGGTCATTCACTTCTAATTTGGGTTTATCTACCTACCAAAATGTCAGTCAGATAAACCTATTCACTTTCTGATATATCAATTCTTCACTGCCTCTCCCTTTCACATTCCTGGTTTTCATCCCAACAGTGATTATGAAGTCCATAATATTCAGAATGGAAAGCAAGTAATATGAAGACAGCGGTGTGGTTCCCCATATCACCCAATCCTGATGAGAGGCAGACTCTCCTTTGGATTAGAAGGCATTACAGATGGCTTCCTGCTCTAACTTAAAGGGTCCATGAGAAATGGCAAAACTTCAGTACCCAAGAGATGTTAGAAACCGTGACACTCCAGCTCCTAAATGACTCCTGCCAGTGATGCAACAGAACCATTAGGGAACCATTAACTTCCAGATGCTTTGGTATCTTTGGGCACATGAATGAATAGTACTTTATATGTCCTGGATTAGATGTAGAGAGTATGTTTTCTGTGAAATTTTCTTTAAATTTCTTACTACTTAGTGCACAAGGTAACTAGACAAGGAGACCTTACTGTTCCCCATATAACCGCCTGGCTTTGAGTCAACAGTTATTCCAGACAGAGATGGACTGTTCTTAGCCTGTTGTGCCTGTATGCCTCTCCTGAGCAACAGAAGATATTCAGTCCATAAGGGAAGATCCAAACCTAACTCACAATTCCCAAAGACAAAAAAATGAAAAAAACAGCTGACCAGCAGCAACCAACAATCCAGAGAAGACTGTCTTACTTCACCTCAGAAGATTACAAGAAACAACTATCTTCTGCTGCCAAAAAGGAAGCAATGAGAAATTGTTACTGTTTTCGAGACACAGGACATTCACCAGGAAAAATGAAATTATGTGAACAAGCTTCAGAGATGAGACTTTCACTCTTGGGGTTATAAATCATGTCAAACTTTAAAAAAGGGATCGAGTTGAGACTGTTAGAAGTACAATACAAATATTTCACAATGGTCATTCAAAACTGCTCTGGTAAGTAAAAGAACCCCAAAACCATTTCAAGAAAGATGAGAACTCTGGAACTCTAAATCCCTTCCAGCAGTTTTGGAAACGTACTAAAGGAAATCTGCCATGCCTCATATCTCTGCCTGACAGGGGGAGAGAGAATAGGGAGAAGATATTCAGGGCTCCAAGAACTATCTATCTCAGCCTCATACAAAAGAGTAACTCAATTTCCCTACACAAGGCTAATCACGCACACCTTGTAAGAACTGTAAACTAACCACAGGGATATAAATCCTTAGCTGGTCTGTCTCATCAGTGACCAACGATATCTGAATGCCAAAAAGGTGAGAACAATTTTGTAAGCTGATGAACACTAACAATATCATCTTGGTAATACAGGTCACGAGGCAGACTCGGTGTAATAACATTCTAAAATAGGACCGTGAGCTTTAAGTCTACTGTTAGGATTTTCTACTAAGGGTAACAATGAAAATTCTTTTCAACAGAGGCCAAGATATTTATTGAATAACATATTTAAGCCCTAGGACATTTTCCAGAATGTGACATCTTGCAAACAATAGGATGGCTACTACATTTTTGACAAGGTTTATTTTGGTCATAGGCGGACCGTGTGGAAATTCAGTAGGCTGACATGAAAAGAAAACACTGCTGTCAACTTTCCATCATAAGTTTTCATAAGCCAAGCCAAATTCTTAAAGAGAGCACAGACAGCAAATGCTTCTTCAAATGATAAGGGAATCTGTCAAACTGCCTTCTATCTGAAGTGGAAACAATTTTGCACATCTGACACCACCTGCAATATTACACTTGAGATCATTTTGTTACATTGATTCAGAGTGTTTCAAAAGCGATTGCCCTTTACATCTTTGTGCCATTCACCCACTATTCAATGCACCTGTTGTAGAACTAGGAATTACATGCTAGCAGCAAACACAAAATACAGTACCTGTTTCCTTCATCATACATTATTACTGCAGAATCACATAGAGCAAGAATAATCTGAAGGCAAATGTTCTGGCAGAGAGATTGACAAGGCACTACCATTTAAGTTAACAAATTATAGCTCTTTCTCATGTAAAACCAAAAAACTTTTTTTTAAAAAGTGTTTTGTTTAAACACCTATATTTGCTATTTAAGAGATAAAATAATTTAAAACATATTTAGATTGTGATATGGCACTCAATTAACATGACAATAATATATAATCTTGAAAGCAAAGTCCACAAAGAATTTGAGAGGAGGAATACATTCTCAGTGGAGTTCTGGAGGTGGAAGAGGGAGTTACTTATCAGCTCATGATTTCAGTACTAAGATAAAAGCAAATGAACTCAGTAAATACAATAGATGATAGTAATTTGGCCTAGAGCACATGCTATTAGAGTACTACATTACAATACTATTCTTGTCCACAATGGGGACGTGTAAGTTCAGATAAAGCGAGGAGCTTCTGTCAGTTCTCAAAACACTCCTGAACTGAAATCCGAGCTTTGATTTTGAAAGATGAGATTAAGTAAATTATCTTTCCCGATTTTCATCTCTGCAGTTTTATGTGTGCCAATAGTATCAGAAAAGTCCAGTTAAGAAAATACATATTATTATCAAGAAAGAAATACTAACACACTCTCTAAACAGAGTTGTTCCCAGCAGACATTGTACTGCCTGGGCTTCCGAAAGTGCTAAAGTGGAAGGCAAAAGGGTTAATATAGAGAACGTATCCTTTATACTAGATCTGTCATCTGTGTGATGAATGTCAAAAACTGTCCCTATACAAAATTAGGTAAGCTAAAAAGTACTAGTTTAAAAATTAGATGTACACACAGAGGAACAATTCTCATGATTACTAAATGGTTAGAGAAGTATTTAGACCTGGTAAAAAACTAATTAGGAAGTGTCAGTTGACAAATACAATAGATTCAAATTCAGAGAAGTGGCCAAGTGTGGGAAAGAAAACTCATCCCAAAGAGTGAGCTGGAGAAGCTCTCTTCTGCGGCATCCCTCAAGTCCTCCCCTGGCCCTGGGGGAGAAGCAGTGAGTACCTGGCCCAGGAGACACCTTCTCTGTCATTCCCAGTGGGAGGCAGCAATTTGGGCACTGCTGTGGCCTGAGCCGGGCTGCGCTGTTTTGAGCGCCTGCGCCGAGGCCCAGGGGTTGCTGCCTGCCCTGCTCCAGCCGCAGCTCCAGCCCCGCTCCAACCCCAGACCCAGCCTCTCTGGGGAGGGAGTGACACCCCTGGCAGTCGCTGCCTGGCAAAAAACAGCCCTTTGTGTGTGCGGGGACCCCAAGTGGACCCCAAGACTGAAGGGACGAAACTCCCGTCGCAACCACCACACTCCTCCTCGCAAGGACCTCAGGGTGCTGCGACTCTCTGTAGCCCTCCCCGCTGCGCCTGAGGAGGACAAACTGCCTCTCTCAGGATGCAGGGGAATACTGGAATGGTGAACATGATACCAAAGGAAAGGGGTGTAATATAACACAGAGGTTTTTCTTATAAAACAATTTAAACTGTATTAACAATGAGGTTTTTCCATATTAATTCAGCAGTTTGGACTACTACACTGTTAAAACATTAGCAGGACTAACAATAAATTATTAGCTCCATATGTACGGAGAGTGTTCCCTCCTGCCCATTACAAGGTGTCAGCCTACCGAGCATGTTGACAGCTCCTGAGTGGGACAAACCCTGTCTTCACTGTTAGCCAAGTGTATTTTGCCCAAGTTTTTTTTTTTTTTTTTGCCAAAGAGATTTTTTTGCTTTCATAAATTCCGACTACTAGATCCCTATCTGAGCCACATCTCCAAACTTTTTAGATTTGCCTGTCAATAACCTCTGTTATGAAAATCAGGCCACAAAGGAGTCACTCCCAAGGCTGCATAACACAATAAATATGCCTCAAATGCGATCAGGTGAATCTGGCCTGTGAGAGGAATGACAGAAAAAGAAGAAATGAAGACTAGCAAGGAACACAGATGGAAAGGGCAGTCAGACACCTTCCTTGTTCTCCATAAGTTCTTTTCTCTTATCATTATATTATAAATATTTTCCTAGTGCGGCAATATAGTGCATAAACTTATTTCTACCCATCCTAAAATAGTTTTTAAAAAGTATTTTTCTTTAATTAAAATATAAATGAACAAATCACACTCTAATAGCAATGAAGTTCTCTAGGGTGTGCATCAATAGGCACTTTAACGTCTGACAACACTGCCTCTGGCTTTTTGCTTCCTATCATACTTAAAGCATTAACCAATGATCTATTAACACAGCTTAGACTGGCTTATTACTATACTGAAAATTTAATTCTCTTTGGATTTCAATTTAAAACCTTTTGTGAGCATCAGGTTTACTTAAAGTAAATGAAAATAAAAAGTTATCATACAATTACTTTTGTAGCCTCTTTGATACAGAGAAATAGTTTGTATATTCAATAAAGATGTAACTGTTCATATTACTGCCACCCATATTCTCTCTTTTTCTGAAGTATTTCTACATATCAAGGACAAAACAGGACGTTCACATCATGATCAGAAGAGATTTGTGAATTGCAAGAATTTTATTTAGTATGAGGCTGATGTCTATATATTATGCTGACTCTGCAGAATGTGGAAACGTATCTCTGGAGAAGATGTACCAAAATATATTAAATCACAAGAGGGTTCTATCTGACTTCTGACCACTTGAAACTCAAGAACTACACACCTCCATTACTTGCCTGAGAAGAACGTTACAGTAAGAGCAACACAGAATATTTTTCAGGGGTAACCTGAATTCTAAACCTGACTGCTGCGGGCTCCTGGTTTTCACCCAACATAAGAAAGCTGTCAGGCAGTCTAAAAATGTGAGTGTCAAGGGCTGAAACCAATAAACAGCAAACAAAGTTGGTACTGGTGATTTTAATGCCTGAATAATTAACTCAAAAAGAATGGGAGGTTGTCCCCTTATACTACGGGATAGCTACAGGATCTGGATCTTCCAGCAGATATCCCAAAGAGCAAATACTACCGAATCCAAACTTGCATGGGAAATAAAAGGGACAGGGACAACTGTCCTTGAGGCAGCTTTTCCTACACAAAGCAAGGTATATGGTATCAAACTGAACAGTCTGGCAGACTTGAAGCAAGGCAGACTTGAAATAAAGCAGCTCCTCCACCCATGAACCTTCTCAAAGCCAATAGATATTTTGACTGTTAACTGAAGAAATTTTCTCAGGACATCATGAAGAACATATAACAGAAGGTAGGGCATACAAGCAGGAAGGTCACCAACACAAATGGAATAATTTTGATCAGCAATGCTCTTCTACAAATCAGGGGTATGATTTGCCAGAAACACATCAATATTTACAGGAAAGCCTGTTCTTGTGAAAACACGGCAAAATTTGGGCCCACGATACACCCCAGCCTTTGGCACAGACCCCATTCAGAGATATGTAGATGAACTCTGCCAAGTGCAGAGGAATAAAATGGAAACAGCAGTCATGCTTTGTACTGGTTATAGTTTAGATATGCCACAACAGACAAGACACAATCTGATCTTAGGAACAACTACGTTAGGCTGTAAGAGAAGAGCAATTTTGGGGGCCCAAATATAGCCTAATACCAAATTGTGCCTACCTTTCCTACCCATCCCATAGCAACAAAAAGAGATATAAATTCAGTCATAAATTTAAATAAAGTGGAAATTGGTATGAGAAAAAGTAAAATAAAGGGATGAGCAATGTTGTGACAAACAACAGACAGGAGTCATACTACAAACAGAATTTTCCAAGAAAGATGATAAAAAATTAAAATAACTTGTTTTCCCTTGGATATTTAAATATATTCAGTCAGATGCTGATAATATCATGATTTAGAAGTAAAAGAAAACAATAAAAATACAAGCTGAGGAAAAGCAAAGTGAGAAATAAAGACTGAAGAACCATCAAACAACTCTTAGAAATCTCCTTTGTTTTGTGACTGAAAGCCTGGCCAAACTAGTCATCGTCAAGATGCAGCCTATTTCATATATAGCATACTACAAAACATCTAACCATCTGTTACTTTTCTTTATATAATGTGGCAACAAGTTATGTATCCTGTGTATCTGGAATGGTCTGGGGTCTTCCTATTACTGCTTGTCCACCTCTAATTATTGATAGAAACAAGGCCATTGCTGAGGGCAAGTGTTACTGAAAACTTACAGAAATGCAGAGGCAAAGTAAGAAAATGGTACAAATGCCTCAAAGAACATGGCATTCCCCTACACCATGGTAAGTACTTGCATCCAAACGTCAGCAGTGAGACCTTTCCTGTAACCACATCGGTAATGTGACTCAAGATGCCAGAAATACACCTTTCTGTTGAATTGGTATGTCAAGAGATAGCACAGCTTGAAAGGTTGGACTGCAGAAATCATATAAGAGGGTAAAATTGAACAGTGCAATTCCAACCTTGCAAGTCCTTGGAGAGTTCATACTGCACAGTAAAAGACTTATTTCAGCAAGAGAGATAGGAGAAGTGTCAATCTGCAAGTCTCTCTTCTGATTTGAATTCTCCAGTGGTATCTATAAAAAAAACATTTCTTATGTGGAAGTTACTGAATGATGGAAAAGCCCTAGAATAATAATTTGTTTCTTATGTTTCATTCACACTGAAAAAAAACAAACAAAAACCCTAGCAAGTATTGGTCAATTATATGGAAGGTTCACATTAAGCAGCTTCCTAGCTGGTCACCTCTGACTTTAATGTGCTGATTCTTTCAATCATGAATGTCAATTTAGCATCACTAGGCTAAACCGCCGAATGCACATAATCCTGCTCAGGCTCTGAAGATTCAGTGAAGTGTCAGAGTAGCTGGTGACCAACAGATCAAATTTGGACTTACAGATAGTAGGTCACTTGGAAAAGATCTATGAAGTTTCTTTTGTAAGACAGACTGGAGACCAGAACTGGAGGTAACAACAGGGTCCCACATGCTTTATTCAGAGGTACTATGTTTAGCACAGGAAATGTTGCTAATTGGCTGTTGGATGGGACAGTAAAAAAAAGTCAGACTTCTGAAGTCTCCTTTCTCCTCTTAGTAGCAGTGACAGTCTAAATGGATCATATCTGGAGCAGAAGAGCAGATTCCAAAATAAACACCAGGAAGCATTATATTGGTAACATAAGTAATTGTTGTATGTACTAAGACCTAGGGTAAGCAGTAATTGGTGATGATACTGGGAGACTGTCAGCAATCCTTTCAGGTTCAGCTGGGCTGTAGAAGCTTAGGTACTTGAACTTTTTTTTTCCCTTAGGGAAAAGATACAGATAATATCAACACTGAAATATATATTGGAGAGGAGGAGCTGGGGGGAAGAAACTATCAAGGAACGTACTTAATTCCAACTGACTGTGTGGATAAGCCCCCTCAGAAGTGGGCCAGTTTCAGCTAGGCATTGCAGTTCAAGCAACCACTCTGGCTGTCTTCACAAGCTATTTTGGCTCACTTATTAAACAGTGTGCTCTATCGGAGGATGCTAGATTAGGCATCTCTGTTTTAACCACTGGATTAGGACATTCCAGATGCCTTCCTCTCACACTATATTCCTTGAACTCAGAAGCCTTATTCACTGCCTTTTCTGCTGACTTGTAATAGTTTATCCAAATTGGCCCCTCCCGGAACCCAATAAAAACACACTCCTAGAGATGTCCGCAGCCAGCATCCTCCAACCAAGTTTAGGGAATGGACTGTGAAGGGAAGATATCTGATATGCTGGCCTTCAGTATCAAGAAAACCCCAAGTTAATAAAAGTATGTCAAGGTAAGCCGCTACGGAGCAAAACCTATGCACAAAGACAGTCCTTCAAGGAATAACACAGTCTGTAAGGTTCCTGTTTAAGAAAGAAGAAGAAAAAAAAAAAGACAAAAGTAAGGATTTGAGAGAATGTAATTGGTATTTTACCTTTTCACCTTTAGCTCCTTTCTGGCCTGGCAAACCAGCTACTCCTGGTAATCCTGCTTCTCCCTGTTTTTTTTTTTTTTTAATTAAAGAAAACCAAAATCAGCAAACAAACAGAAGCAGATCCAAAATATGTTAAGTATTTGGTTTTCCTGGTCTTAATCACAAAAGCCTAATGACACAAATAAGTCAGAATAAATATGGCAGAACATCTAAGAAAAAGATTAAAAAAAAACCCACTGTGTAGAAAATCATTCATTCTCAAATAAAACCACTTACACTAAATATAAGGTTGTAAAAGTAATTTTCATTTCTATCATTGATCTTGTTTTTTCATGTGTTCAAACCATGGAACCTTACAGCTCTTTGCAAGTCTAACTTTCAAATAATCTAAAATGTTTTCTTTCTTAACTGGGAAATCTAATGTTATTTTTAATATAATACAATATATATTATATATATATTTATTATGTATTGGATTACATGTTATTTATTATATTATTTTTATATATCATATATATAATGTGACATAATGTATGTAATTTATACACATATAATATAATGTAATACAATATAATGTTATGGGAAATATTATATTACAAGATTTTAATGCAGTAAGGTATTTTTCATATCTACAGAAAAAAAAATTACACTTTTTTATACCTAGCAGGATTAAACATTCTGATGCATTAAAAATCAATAAGAAAATCCCATACTTTATTTGGAAAGCAGAAACATCTGTCTCTAGATTCTTGCTGTGTTTCTGGAAGCATGTATATTTTGCTGGCATGAACAGTCATTGGGGAAGAAGTAGTAGCAAGTAACCCGTTGTCACGGGGGCACTGAAGTAAAAACAACAGATTATGATTTTTAGTCAATTTTAATAAACAGATAAATATCATTCAAGTCCTATTTCTACCTTATATTCTGTTTTATTGCTGCTGTACATACCCCATTACAGGGAAGTCACAACAGTTCCCACAGAGGAAGACCTGTCTAGCCACTGTGATACTTCTGTACCAAAATCAATGCCGGTCAAAACTGATCTTACTGGCCCACCTCTTTCCTCTGAAAGAGCCCAAATAGAGGAAGAAAGTCTCCCAAAATTAGAAGAAATGAAACCAGAAAATGCCCATGTGAAAAAAGAGGGTATTTGTCCGTCCCTTCCCACTCTGAAATGCAAAATGTCAGAGTGAAGCGGGGGGGCAGGGAAATGGTGAATTTTGTTGTTATATTTTATTTTATTTTGGGCATATGTAGCCTGGAAACAAACAAAGCCTTGAAGTCAATACTCAGCTGTCTGATACCCATGAGAGCCCTGATAAATTACAGAAGCCCTCAATAAAATGTAATAAGGTCTCCTGTGAGACTTCTGTCGAGGGAACTCCCACAGGATTTACATCTTTGTGTAAAAAATTTGTATCCAAGTATAAACTCCTTCCCTCAGATTACTGAAAATTTAGCTCTTACAATTGCTAAGAAAGTCATGAAAAAAATCTCAGAAAAGATAATGCTGGCTTCAATATGAAAGTCATAAACAAGTTGTCCATTTTTTTTATGTCTTCAGCACAGGAAGCATAGATGAAACTAATGCTGCTTTTATCTATACAGCTGAACATTTAAGATGCTATTAATAAAACATGCCCTTGATCTTTTTGCATTTATATATAAGTAGGGTTTTTTTGCTGGCTTTTTTGTCACTGTGTCATAACCTCTTAATAAATTGTAATTGTATTTCTGTGCACAAAGTGGAATCTACGGAAAAATCCATTCATTTTACTCAGCCATGAGCTTGTACCTTCAAGAAGAAGTCTGCATTGTTATCAGAAATATATTCTGAAAAATATTTGAACAAGAAATTGTTATTTAAAATTGCAGTTTCCCTTGATAAGTTAGATCCATCCTCTTCTGCCCTTCTGAGCACCTAGCAGTTGTCAGTTCACACAAAATATTCTGTTCCTCTCTTCCTGGGCAGCTTAATCCCTCCATTCCCGCTCCCTTCTTCCCATTTCTTTGAAAATAAGATCAGTTAGTCCTTCTGCAAACTATAGTTTATTTTGCTGATTGCAGGCTAAGAGGTGATGGTACTTCCCACCATCTCAGAGGAATCTTCTTTTACAGACTGTTCATTACTGACAAATACT
Source organism: Dromaius novaehollandiae (assembly GCF_036370855.1). Classification (NCBI taxonomy): domain Eukaryota; kingdom Metazoa; phylum Chordata; class Aves; order Casuariiformes; family Dromaiidae; genus Dromaius; species Dromaius novaehollandiae. Next base: position 32,689,331 of record NC_088100.1, on the reverse strand, counting down.
TTAATGATTTTTCTATTTTTTTTTCAAATGGGCCTAATTCAACAAAACTGTATTCTACTGTGTTTCTAGTATCTTCCAGTTTATACAGATTCCACCTATCAAAACAAAGGGAAAAAGTGACTCCACTGAACCAAACAAATCCTTTATGTTAAACAATATACACATCTTATCATATGCATTATATAGATGAGAGCATTTGCCAATTATGAGACATCCATTGCTCCATGTTATTATGCTGAAATAATGAAAACATCCTCAACCCCCTCCAATTTTTCCTGCTCTCCATTGTCATGCAAACTCTTTCATGGGCTTGTTTTTCACCTATAATACTGTACTAGATACAGCTGTTATTAAAATAGTCTCTTTTATTTGAAGCCATCCTAAGGTCATTGGGAGTGATTTGTTTTCTCTGCTCTGAGATTTCCTCAGTCACTAATTAGATACTAATCAATGCCAAGAAATGCACTTAAAAAGCACTAGCAGCATCTAGTGCTAATTTTTGAGACACTTCTACTGAAGTTCCACCATACCATTTATTTAAGCAACAAGCAACCAGGTGCCTAGCAGGCTACCAGGACTCCTGGCAAACAGGATTCATTAGATGAAATTAATCAAAAGTTCCCTTTGCAATTTCTTTACAACTCTCTAATAAGAAACAATGAAACATTTCTTTTACATTCACATCTGTATTTTAGCAAATAACTCACCAGGTCTGCAGATATTTCACAACACGTATCTTCTGATGCAAGTTTTGGATTACAATAAACTGTTATGCGTTGAAGTTCAATCTATTAAGAAACACAAAACAAGAAATTTATATGAGCTCTAAAAAGTAATCTGTTTTGGCATGTATTTTCCAAGCTTGGCAACAAAAACGGACAAAACCCAGAACTTAACAATTATACAGTTCCTCACTTCAGGAACAAATTCTGCAGTATGTTTCTTTGATGTAAACCCCATTTTAGATTCCTTTAGATGTCAGGCAGAATCCTTTAAACTTAGATTAAATTTATCTTCATGTAAGTTGCAAGCCTCTGCACTGCTCTTGCTCTATGTACTGCATAAGTACTGCATCCTGCATTCTCTGCAAATGACCTTTTTGGAACTGGAGTAAATGAACTGCAATGAACTGGAGTAAAGGTTTGATAAGCTCTCTTTCACATTTATTGTCTATCACTCTGGACAGACCTTTACCCAGACCTCTCCACTGCATCATCTGGACAGCAAAAATCACAAATTCTGTTCCTAAGACTTTTATTTTAGAGATTTGGGGTGGTTTGGTGGAAAGGAACAACATTTAATTTTACCCTTACAAAAGCGAGAACAGTTAAGGGACCACACTGACTTCAGTCACTCACACTAAGGTCTAGAGACCTCATTTCAGAGAACAGTTTTGCTAAAATGTGCTTCTTTCTGCATCTGTTTTGTACTCTCTCCACTTATTTTTTGCCTTGCACTAGGTATTGAGGAGAATGAGCGGTGGTATAGGATCCGCTCTGCTTCCTTCACCAGCTTTATGCCAATAATGTTTCCTCCAGGCGGGGAATTCTTGAATGGCAACATCCACTCAGAATTATCCAGTCAGTACCATATAACCAGACAAGGCAAAAAGAATCTGCTTCTTTTCCTGCATGTAACTTGGTAATAAGGGAAAGATACACACATTTCAAACAAATATGAACTCAATCTTACAAAGTAAAATGAAGTATGACCTCAGCTCCATGAAGTTAATGACATGTTTAAGACCTCGAATGAGTCTAGACCAAAGTGCATAGGCACCTTACAGGACTGATCCCTCTTACAGTGCTAGCTTGTGATTATAATATGCTATTTTAATCTGAAACTGTACAATGTACAGAATACAGCTGAAACTTTCACATGGTCACTATAAACCTTGAGCCAGAGGCTTTAAAACTAGTAACTTGATATCAGCATATTTAAAACAAACTGACATGTCCTGCAACTTTCCAGTTCATTGCTCCGAGCTCTCTATACAAGGAAATGTAAGAGAGTGTTTCTGGAACAGAATATAGCCCAGAATATCCAAGGGCCCTGTTTTTACCTGTAGCTGAGACAACAGTTTGCTTTTTTCTGGAATGCTGCATTATGACTTACTTTACCTTGCATTTGCATTTCATTCTAGAAGAACTGCAGATCTTGTTCACTGTCTTTTGATGGGGAGAGGTGGAGAAAAGGGACTATCTTACAACAGCCAGCTGCAAATGCAGAGCCTGTTACTTGCATCAAAAGCTGCAGGGAGCACACTTCCAGGCACTTCCCAGAGCCTCCTGCTTGGAGGGGGGAGTAACAAATGCAAACAATAGGCCCTTATTCCAGCATGGCTGAATCACCCTGGCATGTGATACAACCTTTATAAATAGGTGATCCTTAATTTTTTTTGTGCATCTCCTTTAGCAGAGAGAAACAAATTGTAAACAGATACAAATTTACATTTGTCATTCATGTAGCTGAATCTCAAAAAATTGAAATAAAAGATTACTACAAGAAGTTATTTTTAAATGTAATAAACTACAATAACTACATGGCTGTTACTCCAAAGTGAACAAATTAAAATAAAGATTCCTGAAACCATGACCTGAGTTTCTGCAGTCCTTACTTTGGTAATGGAGGGCTTGCCTTAGCAGACACTACAGCACTGAACACCACTTAGAGAAAAAGACCTAAAGACAGCACATTAAGAATAGGCATTCAAAATTAATAACCAGTTATGAACTTTTTGATCTCCGTAATTCTTTATGATAATGTTAGTAAAAGTGTGGCTAAAACATGATTTCCAAACTATCCAGTTTTGTTTTCATGCTACTCACATCTACTGGCTTATCATCTGCAGCACGAGAAGCAATCAGAGTCCTTCCCTGAAAGTCAATGGTGAATTTTTCATCAGTCTGCTTTCTCTCAATTAAATTACAATCCAAATAGAGGGAAATGATCCCTGACTTCACGCTAATACCCAGTTTATGCCACTGCCGATCAAACAACGGATAGATTTCTCGACTCTTAAAAGTGTAGTGCAGTATATTTCCCTGAGCAGATTTGGTCATATACTCCACAACTTTTTTTGCACCATCTATAAGGACAGAGATCTGAAAGCAAAATAAAATAAAAGAAGTGGTTATTTAAAAGTTAGAGTATATGAATTAAATGCATACACAAACCATATATAATAAAAATAATTCTACTGCACAGATTGGGCAAGAATTATAAAGCATTCTTTTAGGTAACTTTGTAAATACACAAACTATAAATCATAATATGCCTTCTATTCTAGTATGTAGTCTTACTCAATACATTTTGCTCAATTTCTGTGATCTCTATAACAAATAATCAGCTATTGCAGAGCAGTCTATCTATTCTGTGTAAACTGCAGCTAAATCAAGTGACGAAATGCTATATATTTGTCATATTACTATGAAAAAAGAAAACGCAATGAAAAAAATCAAAGACGACTAACCTCAGGTGTGTCATACTGATTTAAAATTTGCCATATATACCACCGTTCTTTCTTGGTATTTCGTCGCACACGGAAAGTCGTTATTAGAGAGTATTCTTCAGGAAGCCCATTTGGAAATACTTGCCTACAGTGGGGAGGAAAAAAAGAGTTCTCTTTACTCCTATACAGACATAAATAATGTTTAAAAGATGTGGACAGAAATAATACTTGGTGAATACAGGGAACCAAATGTTCACTCTGATACAAATTCACTAGCTTCAGTGCTTGGAAGTGCCTCTTCTCACTTCTTCCAGCTGAAAAGTACATTTAAGATTATCTATAAGAATAAACAGCTAAAGATAAAGATTTCCCTAAGAAATTCTGTGTTCTAATTCTTTTTTTAATATTTAACTGCTGTAAATAGGAATCTTAAAAGACCTTCTGCAAAATGAATGCCATATTTAAACACATTTTGAAATATTACTTTCCCCAATTTATTGCTTGGATTCTCCACAGAAATACCTTCTCTCACAAACCCAACATCCTGCACGCAAAGACGAAATTTCTGTAATAAGCAGAAACAGCTCAGATACACTTCCTGGCTGACAGGGAAAACGATGAGGATGTGAGGCTGGCAGGAGGGGACAGAAAAAGCAGCACATTAGAGCCAGGCACCAGAAAAGCTATCCCCCAGTGTACAGGGTTGAGAGCACTGCCAGCTAGCCAGCTGTGTCAGATTATCCTAAACTCCATGGTGAGTCACTTCTGTATTGCTTACAAAAGAAGGAGAGAAAAGAGGAAGAGAAGTAGAAGACAGGTTGCTTTACTTTTTGTCTTGGGAAACTATACTGGAATGGCTATACAATGGATGTATATCATTATTTTTATAGAGAAGCTGGCTGATATCACTTTAAGGCCATTAACATCTTTGAAAGGTTGTAGGGTGCAGGAGAGGTTCCTGAGGCCTGAAAAGGCAAGTATGATATCTTCAAAAGGGTAAGCAGGAACATCTGCAGAACTGTAGGCCTCACCTCTGGACCTGGGAAAAGTAATTGGCAAATCCTTCTGGAAACCATTTCCAGGCATAAGGTGAACAAGAAGGTGATTGGAAACAGCCAGCACCAATTAACCAAGGCAAAATCATGCGTGACCAACTGATTACCTTCTACAATGAGATGACTGGCTCTGTGGACAAATGGAGAGCAGTAGATGCCATTCAACTTGATTTAAGCAGGGCTTTCAATGCTGCTCCCTAAAGCATCCTTGCAGACAGGATGGTGAGGCAAGGGCTGGATGAGTGGACTACAGGACAGCTAGAAAACTGGCTAGAGGGCCAAGCTCAAGGGTAGTGCTCAACAGTTCAAAGCCCAGCTAGTGAGTGGTTATGAATGGTGCTCCTCAGAAGTTAAAACTGGGGTCAATACTGTTAACATCACTGATGACATGGACAAGAGGAAAAAGTATACTGTCAGTAAAGTAGCAGATAAAAGCAAACTGGGGGGACTGAGGAGGAAGTGATCAATATGCTGGCAGGTAGGGCTGCCATTCAGAAGGACCTTGACAGAGTAGAGAACTGGGCTAACAAAGACCTCATGAAGTTCAGCAAAAGCAAATGCAAAGTTCAGCATCTGGGAAGTAGTAACCACCTAAGACAGTACAGGCTGGGCACCAGCCTGCGCAGAAAGCAGTTCTACAGAAAAGGGGCTGCGGTGTCCTGCTGGACAACAAGCTAATCTTCAGTCAGCAAGGTGCCCTTGCCATGAAAAGGCCAGCTGCCTCTTGAGCTGCCTGAGCAAGAGTGTGGCAGTGTAAATCAGTGTATTGTGTTTAGGAATTAATTTAACCCTGTGTACTTTTCTCATTTTTTTCCAAGATACTTTCCTCTAACAGCTTGAAGGTAAGGGAAACTAGAACAGACTCCTACCCTTTTTCATAATGCTTGCCTGTATCTCAACTCTTGTCCTATTTCAAAGTGGTTTAGTAAAGAGCTAAGAAAGAAACAAATTTTTATATGATGTGCATTGACACAGCCAAAACATTTTAGAAAAAGTTCTGAAAGAAACATTCAAAATTTTAGAAGACAAATAATATTATTTGTTTAGATAGCTCTTCAAGTGTCAGGGAGGCTTAAAATAATAGGAGATGACAGGAGAATAATGTGTACCATTTATTACTAGAATATATAAGATGTCCAGAAACTTCTTCAGCTTGTTTTGCAGATTTATCATACCAATCCCACTTTCCCCTCCTTTCATTTGATAAAGGTTTTTGATTATTTTCCTTCTACAGTTTGCTGCCTTTCTCCCACTGATGTAAACTCCCTCATGCTTCCAACTATGGAAGTTAACCAGGAAATTTAACTGGCCTCAGGCAGCTAAATCAGATGCTTCCACAGACATACTGTGTGGGTTACAGCTATAAACGTGAGAAGCCATGTCCTTAGCTTGCCTAGGGTGCTGTAAGCCATACAGCTGGTCCTACCTCCAGGTAGTTTACTGTTCTGCTAAGACGCACTAGTGTATTGCTGGTATTTAATGAAGGTATTTTCTGTATAAATGATAAGCATATTCTTTAGTCCATCATTAATTAAAATACCAAATAGTATGCAAATCCTATTTACTTCTGCATTGCCTTTTGACATTGAAACATCTATAACTATGTAACAGAGCATATGGGTCCACTAAGGACATGGAATAGCAGCCAGTTCAGTTCTGTGATAAAACAGGAATCAGGTGCTGGACATAGGCCAAAGAAGTGATTTCCACATACAGGATTTCAGTACAAGTTCTTCCATAGAGAAGCTTTTTAGCAGGATTAGAGCAGGCCTCTTCAGATGGAAGGGGCCTTTCCTGTGATCCTAAGTTAACTGAAGTGCACTGACTTCAAAGAGGGTAGCAGAGCTTTTGTCTTGTCAGCTGATGCTTTCCTCCTCTCTTTTTTTTTCTTTTTTGATAGTCTTTGTAGCACATCAGTATGTAACTATAATCCCATCTTTAGCTATATAGAAATAAACCATTAACTTATCATAGCAGGGAAAAAAGGAGGATTTTTTCTGCTCTGTGGGGCTCTAAAGTTTCCCCCATACTGACCCATGGAATGTCTTTTGGAATGTGACTAGTTGGAAGTGGGCAACCCTGACAGTTTTCAGCAAATGACATTACTCCCTGCATAAAGATTTCAATGTTAACACTTTACAAGCTACTGGTGTATGTTGCAGTGTCTGCATCTGTGGTTTTCATTTATCTCATCTCCATCTTAGAAAATGAGTAATTTAGGATGTAGAAGCTTCAAAACAAAAAAGTTGATCGCCCAATCCTAATTTTAGTACAGGAATAGCAACTGCTTAAAGATTACCAGAGGCTCTAGAGTTGAGTTACAGATGGCTTTTAATAGCATTTTTTCTTAAATTCAAACCTTTTAAATAGTTCATATAAATGACCGGTATTCTGATACGTTTTGTGATACAGGTAATAAGTCAGACATTTTTTTAGAGGCGTGGAAATATAATTATCTTACAGAACAAAAGAATAACAAAATTAACACAGCAAGTTATTCGTTTGGGAATGCATTCCTTATTTTTGCCCAAGCCTGCCAAAGTCTAATCAGTCTAAAACTCAAGACATGCAAATCATTGACCCCGGAGGTCACCGGACCCAAACCACTGCTCAAAGCAGAGACAACTTCAAAGTCAGATCAGGTTAATATGAGCCCCATCTGGCTGAGTTCTGAAAGTCTCCAAGGATGGAGATTATTCCACAAATCCTCTTGGAAACTTGTTCCAGTGTCTGACCACCCACACAGTGATCATTCCTCCCCCCCCCCCAGCCGCCGTGTTGCAACTGGTGCCCACTGTCTCTTGTCCAGAATGAACAAGCCCAGCTCACTCATTTTTCCTTGTACATCACAGCTCAGGCGTCCTAGCCATCCTGGTGCGCCTCTGCTGGGCTCACCCCAATGAGCTGCTCTCTCCTCTCCTGGGAAGCTCCAGTCTGGACACAGAACTCCAGATGTGGTCTCACAGTTAACAAACAGAGGGAAATAATCACTTCCCTTGACCTGCAGGGCACACTTCTGCTCAGGCAGCCCTTGATGCAGTTTGCCTTTTTCACTGCAAGGGCACCTTGCTAACTGAAGATTAGCTTGTCATCCAGCAGGATCCCCCAGCACCTTTTCTGTAGAGCTACTTTCTGCGCAGGCTGGTGCCCAGCCTGTACTGTCCTATGGGCTCACTCCTTCCTAGATGCTGGGCTTTGCATTTGCTTTTGCTGAACTTCATGAGGTCTTTGTTAGCCCCATTCTCCAGTCTGTCAAGGTCCTTCTGAATGGCAGCCCTACCTGCCAACATACTCACCATCCACAATTTAGAACCTAAAAAAGGTATTTCATATGCTATTTTGAAAACACTGGATACATTGCAAAGAATTTCAGATTGCTTAATTAAATTATCACAGCAGAGGTAAAAGTTATGTAAACAAATGGCAAATAACACAGTAAAACAAAGCAATGTGATATATTATGCTTTATAAGAAAACAAAACAGAAAAATCAATCACTCCACTATTCAATTTTCTTTGAAAGACAGTATAACACTATAATTTACAGTTATCTGAACAGCATAATACCAGCAAATAGCACAACTACTCTATACCAAAGGCTGAACAAAAACAATGCGTTTATTCTCTGGAAAGCATTCTCAGTGTATAACTAAATGAACATTCCCTGGTAAGCAATTAATGGAAAGCCATTAACAGATGCGTTAAAGGATGTGCTTTACATTCAATGCCTCCAGCCAGATGGTGACTGCCATAAAGGAAAAATACCCAGAAAACTACATACTATGTACTATTATACATATTTTCCCCTGTACTCTTACTCATTCTGAATGGTTCCAAGTGAATGTAACAGATTAAAAAACATGTACCTAGCCTTAAAATGACTTAGGTACAGACAGCCAGTAAGATATTACAACAAAATCTAGGTTGTACAACCTAGGTTGTGGTATCTTCCACTCTGTAAAGTTTAGTTAAAAACTCCTCAGTACTGGACCTAGTATGTATATGTTTTAAACAATAAATATAAAAAGATATTTGATAAAAAAAAATGTAACAGGTTGACCTAAAGCCTCATGATAAATTGGAACAAGGTAAAAAAAAAAATAAAATAAAATTTCTCAAAATACTGAATTTGGAATTCAGAAGTTCTTTGAATGTTTAATATACTGTTCTGGCTGGTTGCATCTGCCAACATGTAAAAGGGATCTCTGCAAAAAAACAAGGAGACATTACATGTTGGGTGACAATGGTAAAGAAGCTGCACTTAAATATTAACAAAAAAATACAAAAGCAAGTTGTTCCTCATGTCTGCAACTCAGCAAATACTTCCTCATAGAGTATTTACCCTTTCCATTCAGCACAGGAAGACAGCAATAGGAAAATGAGAGAATAAGGTTAGGAGAGACAGTAAGGATGAAGGAAACCTTTGCCAAGCTCACTTCAAAGTCTACAGACGTAAAGCACAAACACAGAGGGGACGGTCATTTAGACAGTCATAAAGTACATCATAGTGCCTAAGCCAAAAGTAGTAAGAGAGATGGCAGGTCTTAACAAAGCCCTAACATTGCAGAAACATGTGACAGTAATTAGTAAGTTCTGTGCAAATTCATCTATAAAAAAAGAGGATATGAAAGAATTTACAAGTTAAAACAGAAGTGTGAATTCAGGTATCCTTGGCTTCTGATCTCTGATCTGAGGGATGCTTATGCATTTTCAGACAAAAGCACCTGAAGAAAATTAATAATCATTATTGGAAGCACAAACATGAATCTGAGATTTTCCTATCTCAGGAAACATCCTTGTCAGTGGGACAGACAATTAAGTTCCATCATTACTGTTTAGCTTCCTCAGCTTAGGGCAATCCAGATCAGATATCCCTCCTTCCTGGCTGTCCGCTCTAACCTTTAGGCTATTTTAAAAGTTGTCTTCTCTTTCTCTTCTCCATCTTTTCTACGCTGAAAGTGATCATGACTATCATGTTTGGTGTTGATTTCAATGCTGTCCTAGTTTATTATGGGTGACTTAAGCATGGTCAATGAATTAGGTAACTCTGGGGACACAGGCTGAGTTCAGGCATCTCTATACACACCTCTGAGTCAGAGTGAAACTTGGGTGGAAATTAAATGCCTGGTTGCTTAAACCATGGTGCTTCTGAACTTCACTGGAACTTATGCCCAGATGCCTAGGGAACCCTGTGGTACAACATGATTCATTTTAGGTGCCACCAGGGGTTAGGTGGTGCTTGAGAGTAGACAATCTGAATCATTCTGTTAGACTTAGGCACCTAAAGTCTCACTAAATTATATTTTAGGTGAATTTAGACAGTCTGAATCTCTCACTTGGTCTGTATTGTCAGTAGTATATAATAAAAAATGAAAGTTGATGAATGGAGCACTGTGTTCTCAAAGCCAAGCACACCCTTCGTGGAAACTGCTGAAAACAATAGCAGGAATTGAAGCACATGAACTGAACACACAGACTTGGATTTATAACACCCTAGCCCGCCTGATTGAGGTGTACTGTAAATTACAGAGGCCACAGCTGACAGATTGAGGAAACAAAAGAAAACAGGCAGAAAAATCCCTAATATAACACAGTACAATCCAGACAGTCAGATATCTCTTAGCCATAGGTTGAAGCATCAGGCAGATGCATTCAGAATGTTAACAAATACACACTGACCTTCCAGCAACACCTATGTGCCACTCTGTCAAAGCATACACCTACTCATAGCTGCAGAAGGCTTTGGTTGCATCCTCCTCTCGTCTTAAAGGATGAAATGTACCCATATTTTTTCCTAAAAATAGGTGCTGCGGCTTCAGCACGGCACAGACTACACATTGTGAGCTCATTAGGAGAGCAGTTACAGGCATTTTGCAGGCACTGTGCATCTGTATTTGTGCATACCTTCCACTGCTTGTAATGAAAAAGTATAGATTGACTTTTGGAAAAATATTTGCTTATTCATTTGTTTAAAGTTCTGAAAAGCTTAAAGTTCTGCTATCACCTGGTTCTCCCAGTGCTACCGTGTTTAAAGAAGCAATTATGAATGAATTAACTGTGTATTCACTGCGCTATAAAAAGTTTTAGTTCCATCTTTGTAAAGCAGCATTGAGTTACCCATATCGAATTTAGTAAGGCAATCCTTTATTTACCTTTTGTTTTTATTTTTAAAAAAGCACTCATGGAAAACCAGCATCTATTTTTAAATCTTGTGAACTCCAATTGTTCCATGTTGAATTAGAATGCACTACAGTATATGATAAACTTCCGTATTTACAAGTATCAATGAAGCCTCTAGCTTGCCGAATATCTTCCAGGAAGAGAAAGATGAGCCAACTTATATTTCCTGAGTGTGAAGTGAGAGATGTTTAGAGTTTATGGCAAGACATCTTTTCCAGCTGACAGATACCATTACTTGTATATGTCAGTCATAACATGACGATGTTACAGTAATTTGGTGACCAGAGCTCAAAAAGTCAGTTAAAACAACCTTCCTATGGTGGAAGATGGTGTATTCAGTACTATGTTGACTGAGATGCTGAAATCTCACCCTTCATGTGTTCACTAACAGAAAGCAAACTGAGACCAGTTGTGAGTAAAAAAGCAAAGCTCAGGTGGCCAAATGTAAAAAACCCGCCACATTATTGTCAACACTTCCACATCAGATTAGTATATTTCTGAATCTCTTGTTTAGGCTTTTTGGCTAAACTTGAGCAGTATAATGGGGGAGGGGAAATAACTGACTAGCACAATTTACCAACCTACCAACCTCTGCCTATAAGGGGTATTTAAAATTCTTTTTAAGTAAATGTTAAGAACAGCTGTCTGTTGCCCAAAATAAGAAATAAATTCCTGTCCATCCGTCTTCCTCAAATCACACTAAGATGCACTATACAGTTTCATGTTGCATTAGGCCTCAAGTTGTTTTCATACGACACATTATATGATGCAACTTAAGGAACTATGCAAACAGCCTAAGACTTATTAATCATTTAGGGAGAGCACAAACCACTCAAAAAATGTGCCACTGAATGCAGAGCTGAAAATTATTTCAACATTGGTAAAAGGGATTTACCAAATATTTTATATACTTCAGCATACTTCTGTTTCCATTTACTAAATAGGTATAGATTAGCCTTCATTTTTAATACACAAGGGGGTTAGAAAATTTTTTGTGAAAGTCAGTATGCTATTACTATAGAAATTTTAAAGGACATTTAAAATCAGAATCATTTGAATCAGAAATAGAAATCTAAAAACTGCTATGCCTCCTCACAGTATTTTTTTCCCTAGTGATTCTAGATGGATTATGTCTTCTTATTTGTGGGAACTATTGGTATTTTCCTGGCACTAATGAAGTCCAAGGCTAGTCTTCCAATGACTTCAAAGTGGTCAGGCTTGCAAACTATGCCTGCTTTTAAGTTTGGAAAGTTTCTGCATATTTCAACTTTTCTGAAAAGCAGTCAACAGTGATAAGAATTACAGCCTTAAAAGCAGGAACATATATTGGAAATAGGAAATGCAAAAATTTTTCTCCTTATTTTCTGTTCTGCAGCCTGATAAAGTTTTGAAAAAATTCAGGCAAACATTTAGGCTTTTGGAGTCTTATCTTGTGGAAAATAACTTTCCACACTTGTGATAAAGTTATAATACAGTTGCCTTGCTCAACTTGGTTATTTGTTTTATGAACCAAAAAGGTCTCAGAGCAATCAGTGAACTTTCTTTGTACCTGGGAAACAAATATAAGTCAAAGACCAAAGGCCATCAAAAGCAAGAATGTGTGATTTGTAATCATTCGCTCTTTCTCTCACTTACTTAGTAATGCATGTAATTCAAAAATGTATGAAAGAAGATTCTTCTTTCCATTTCATGTCCATTTCATATATGTGCTCAGAAACTAGCAACAGTATCACATTATAAAATAATCTATTCAAACAGCATGTTTCACTTCTAAAATATCACACCTTACCCTGAATGCTGCACAATAAATTAAGCTGCTCTAATCAGTAGTAAGCCTCTTTCCACACAAAAGACATATGGGGTGAAAAAGGATCATAGTCTTTTACCAGTGAACTGTGACGGAAGAAGGTGAGTCAGGGAAGGAACGAAAGCCAGAGCCTGACTACTTAAACAAGTTAAAATTTTACTCAAAGTAATCTCATATGCCAAAGAATCCTTCCACACCTGCACTGGTATAGGCTCAAGAGAAGACAGTGCGACAGGATGGATCCAGACAATGCATATCCTCCACTAAGTTGCCTTTAAATGTACAAAGCAAGGAAATGTATAGGGTAACAGGAAGATTTTGGGGGCTTTTGCAACATAGAGGTATGAGTAGGTGTTGTACAGACAATTCTGAGCTAAACATTTATTGCATGGTTACCCATGATTCTGGAAGACTGAAGTCAATAATCTACGTGATCTACTCACATCTTATATTAAACTCAGGTCTAATATTAAATTCAGGTCTTAAATCCAGACTGTTTATTTTCCATAGGGGACAACCAGAGAACAAGCAAGCATACAGCTTTCAGCTTCTGAGATGGGGAACATGGATGAGGAACTTGTGCAGTTCTAAAGTTCTTCCAAAAGGGGAAAATATCTCCTATGAAAATGCTTTCTCCTAATTGTGCAATTACAAGATGCTAGTTCTGGTGTCCCTCTGCCTCATGCTGCTCAACACCAGACTGGTCTTCCAAGTGTCAAAATCACTTGCTGGCTGAGAAATATGCAAAGAAATTCTAATGTTGGTGGCAGAAAATGACCAACACCTAAGTCTCTGTTGCTTCAGTCTGGTGTTTCCAACGGGTTCTTCTATTATATATCTTCAGTAGCTATAGAATTCTGCTAGCAGCTCTGTAGCTGATATTGATGCATGAATACCAATACCTTCAGTACCACCTATCACTCCTCAGAAGTGTGTTATAATAAGAAGTCACATTCAATCTGATGTTTTTCAGAGTCTTGTTAACACAGTAATTTTTCTAATTCCAAGGTCCCTTTCACTAGACATTTCTCCACATTCCACAGACCATAACTCTCTTCATGTAACAAAACTAAAAAATATCAGTTAGGAACAGCTCAGCTCCCTCTAGTACCAGCATCCATCTCCCTATCACTGTGTAGGGCATCAAAAATACAAATACAAAATACGTGAAAGAAGAGCTTCTCTTCTGAACCTTCATCCCCTCCCATCAGAAACAATGCTTTTTCTAGATGTACACCTCATTCTCCTTTCTCTTCTGCAGCTAAATCTGGAAAAAAGCATTTTCCTAACATGTTTCAAATACTGTGATTTGTTGTAGGGAATGAAATATCTCCTGAGTGCATGTAAGCACAAGGTCTTATAGTTCAGCATGAACGTCCCAGAAAACTTCAGTTCCTTACTTGTTCAAAATCAGATTAATAAATTGATTGCCTCTATAAGGAAACAACTGAGGGTCTGACATATTTCTGACAAGCTATCCATAAAACAAACTGAATAAAGTATTCTTTTTGGAGATTAATATGAATGGAGGAAACTGGAGTAATGTGATGATTTGTCCATTCCTTTGGTGGTTTTGTGGTTGTATCCTAAGAGGCTGTCTTTGTTCAAAATTTAAAGTTTTTTAAGACTTGCTTAAAAGAATGGCAGAGATTTAAGTTTTCCTCAGATCATTCAAGAATGGTATCAAGCTTTTAACATTTTTACATAGTCTCTCAAGACCATTTAGCTATGCCAAATATCCTGAAATCCAATTGTAGTAGACCTTCTTCTTCAATTATGGCAATATTCAAGAGAACATGATGTGAATTTAAATACCTTTAAAGTAATTTTACATAATTCTTTCAACATCTACCCCTGGGACTTTATTTAGACGTTTTACAAGCAGCTCTGTAACTAATTTGGCCCTTCTAGTTTGCTCCCAGAAAGGGAACAAAGACAACAGATCTAGTTATTTGAAAAGTATGGTATTTGGCAGGCTCTGAAGTAAATGAGATATTAAGTTCATATGCTAAATATGATCATATACAGTGGAATGAGTTCTTCAGCTGAGCAAGGAACTCTCTGAAGATTTTAGAAAAAGAACCAAATACTGTAACCTCTGAAAGTCAGCTGGCAGCAAAAATTGCTCTAGAGGCATTTTTACATGCTTCCTACCCTGAAACTAGATCTATTGGTACAATGTTAATTATCTGTAGATCTTAGTGGTTGCTGCTGTCTGAAAAAGCAAAAGAAAATGCAGACTACAATGGAAGATTTGTCTGTCGGGGGCCACGATCTTTTTAGGCTAAAGACAGAAAAGGCACTTCATACTTTTTTTTTGGGGGGGGGGAGGGAGGCAGGGGGAGAGAAGGAGCAAGGAGGGGAAAATCGGAAATGGCATTTCTGTTTCCTCGGCCTATATATTCATATATTCTTCAGAAGAGAAAGAAATTAAGAAATTTAAGTATCCATCTTTTCTTAAAGGTTTTCAGAGACAGCTTGCCAGCACTGTACAGGCACTTGTACTGGTATCTAGAGACACAAGCTGATGCCAGGAACAGAACAGCTTTTTTAGCTGGGTGCACAGCAGGGCTAATCATGTTAAGCAGAGCTGCACACTGAGGGATTCCCTTCCCTCTGCTTCTCATGTTGGCCTCACAGGAGCTACCCTGTGTGTTTCTGCATGCGTTGCATTGCCCAACTAAAATGTATTCAGCTTTTTAAAACCCTCAAATTCTAGCTGCATAGTCTCCCCTCACCCCACCCCCCCATGCCAAATGTTTGGTAGCTTTTTGCAATAAAGCAATCAAAGGCACTAGCACTAGCACAGTGAACTTCAGATTACACTTGGTATCTTCTCTTTCACCCCTCCTTCCCTGGTTATGGAATGCTTTGCCAGGCCCCAGACAACTTTGGCTGATGATATATAAGGTATAACATCTTGCAGGCCAGCAATCATTTGCATAAAATTCTTTCTTGCAGCAAACATAATACTACGGCTGTCAGGGGAAGGGGAGAGCTTAAAGGACTGCTGTATGGAGTGCAACAGAATGAAACGAAGGGATGCATTTTTCTAAACTCTTCAAATAATGACTTGGACAACTGTAGCCTCCTCCTCCTCAGCATTCAGGACTGCCTACAGTTAAATTCATTCCAGGCTGAAGTCACAAGCTGGCCATGATAAGAAGTGTCTGAGAAAAAAGGCTCAGGCAACCCTGAAGGGATCACAGCCTACCACACTGTTACAGATGGATATATTTATCCATTTTGGTTCCAGCTGATCTCCCCCAAAAAAGAAGGTATAAGGAGTGAGGAAGATTAAGTTACCAACCGAAGACACTGGAGTAGCAAAGCAGGTTTATGATACCAGATACCAGGAGACTGACCTGAAATAAGTAGCTGTGTCAGCTGTAGCAGTGACGCTACAGAGAGAGAACATGCTTTTGCTTTAACACCCCCTACATGCAACATGACTAATCTATGAATATTTAAACCTGGTTTTCTGCTTACAATTTGAAGGATAATTAGATAAATAATATACTCTTTTACTGTTTGTAAAAACTGCTAACAGATGATCACACTCAGAGATTTGGAGTGAATGAATATGCAAAATAAAAGATAAAAAAGGTATTTGCATTACATGGAAAGACCTGCACACATTTTTGAAAACTGAAAAGAATCTCAGGACTTAGAAATGAGTTGTCTAATTAACATCAAATTAAAAAAAGAAGTACATATATCTTAGCCTGCATCTGTTGCACTTTCTATAATAACAAGATTTC
This sequence comes from Dromaius novaehollandiae, assembly GCF_036370855.1. Taxonomy (NCBI): domain Eukaryota; kingdom Metazoa; phylum Chordata; class Aves; order Casuariiformes; family Dromaiidae; genus Dromaius; species Dromaius novaehollandiae. Next base: position 32,673,078 of record NC_088100.1, on the reverse strand, counting down.
AGCAAGTTACAGATTAAATGGGGTTAAAATGTATCAAGCTAAAAAATATCAACATTGCATTCCTATCCACTGAGTCATAACTATGTTTAACAGGCTGGGCCAAGGACCTGCAACTAGCTAACCCTGTTACTATCTGACCCAGATGGGAAATGGCCAGGTATTCTCTTTCAAGGGCTACGAAAGAAACCAAAAAAAGATTAGAAAGGGAGATGGGCTCTTGCATTAGACCCAAGACGGGTATTGAAAGAAGGCTTAGGCAGCAGTGGTAGCTTTGGATAAGTGAACTAACGTTTTATTTATTTATTTCCTAAGCTTTATGTAAAGGAAACAAAGCCAACTTGAAAGAAAACTGGATACACGAGGAGTCTTTCCCAGGCTGGGGAAACAGGCCAGATGCCTTATATCCAAACAAGGAAGCTTGTTATGCTCTGAATTTATGAACTCTTCCTAATACAGTGAAGGCTCCACTGTTCGAAAACACTTTTGCATTAAAATAACATATGTACATCCATTAACTAAGCCATTAATTGATGTTAAATCATCTATGTAACTTCTCCGTGAAAGTAACAGAAGTAGAACGAATAATGGTTCTATTTTGCAATAGTAAAACTGAGATTGAAATCTTTACCGCTGACACAAATTCTAGGAACATGATATTACCTATTACAAAACCCAGACTCACAGATAAACTGTGGAGGACTTATGATTGTAAAGAAAACATGACTAATATTTTGCACTGTATAAAATCGTAAATATTTAATCATGCAATAAGATGTAAGAAAGTATTTTGGAAGTTTTGAAAAGTAAGTAACTTGCTCACTGCCCTACGGCAAACAAAAGCAGAATTTTTGACGTATTTGCTCTCACCATATAAATTACTTGGTTGACAAAGGAATTAAATACCCAGTTTGATGGGAATCTATATTAAAATCTGTTAACAGCATGATTTATAATAGAAATACACATATTTACTTGTGTATTAGAACTAAATCAATCCAACATAAACTATTCAAAGAAATGACATTTAATTCTGATAGCAAAAATCAGGATGCAAAAATAATGTCATCCTAGGTCATAACATGGATTCACATTAATAATGCTAACTGGTCCTTAACTAGAGCAATGAAGTGAGGCAGTCTTATAACACTTAAATCTTTCAAGAATTCCAACCAGCTAATGAGTCATGACTTTCCCTTTCCGTGAAATCATATCAACTATCTTGAATCACAGAGTGTTTTTTTAATGCTAATGTTTTCACAACAACCCAAACTTAAGCTTATGTAATTTCCTGGTAGTATATCTGTCTCCACATACTAACAGAAATATAAGTATTTAGTGCTTTCTGCATTTAAAGAAACTCCTTTGGCAAGGAATGCAACTTACGAAAAATAAAAAATAGCTTCAAAGTCAATAGTCCCTTTTGAGTAAATACAGATGTCTGATAGCATTCCTTGCATCTTACGTTTTCAGACATTCAAGTCATTACATACAGTTTCTTTACTGAACTAGTGCTACAACATATCTTCTATTTATTTATTTTTTATTCCTGTTGTGATACATTTTCTTCAGAAGTCTCTGTTCCACATGATTGTTCTTAAGAGTTACTGTCTATACGTCGTATTATCCACAGTTCATATAGGACTCAAACCTCCTATGTTAAGCATTCTTGGTTCCCACTGACTTAACTTCACATGATATACTTTCAGAGAAAGCTGCTGCACTAAAACATCCCTTTCTCCCCCAAAACAACTGATTTCCAAATAAAACCTATTCCCATAAAATGTATGAGCATTATCTACTAATCCTGTAGCTGTTAGCTGCTAGATGTCAAACCTGGGCAACAGCAATAACTCCAAAGCCGCAATTGCATTTGCTGTACTTCAAAGTAAGCATATGCAGCAGGACAGGGTGCTGAATGCAAACATTGAACCTGGAAGCACACATCCCCTTCCCCAAGTTCTGGCAAGCGGTTCCTACTATTGATCCATATACTCTTGGTGAATACTATTTTTTTATTTAGTTTCATAGATTCTTTAGATAGGCAGGCATCTAACATTCTGAACTCCTCGTTGAGAGACAGATCCAGTGAGAACATAAAAACCAAGCTGAATGGAGCCACAGTGCCTTGGGGGTGCTCTCGATACGGTCAGTCCTCAAAACCCGCACAATGCAAACCTCATGTTCTTTAGCCATTCATGAGATAGTATTCAGCAATATTTATTTTGGGTAAGCATCAACATTCACTATAGATTAAGCATACATACTTCTTATTAAACTCTCAGCAGAGAGTTCACAGAGAAAACAAAATATCAGAGATAAATCAAAGTCTATCAAAAACTTCAAGATTAACAATAACATTATGGGGATAGCAATGAGCAGTGGCCTTATCCCCAAAATAAAAAATATGTGCATTTCCATATGACAGTTAAAAACCTAATGTCCTATCAAGAACTATCAACAAATTACTGAAGGCCTGTATTGTTATGCTCAACCCCAGAGTATTTTTAGGATATTCAGTTTTTTAGAATTCTGAAATTCTGCAGCTAGTCACATGGATTAAATCCAGAAATAACATATGAGCTCTTGCACGTGGTTCTGTTAACACACTGATGATTGTACACCAGTATTTAGTTTCTCTAGATTACAAGACTATCTTTCCAAGTTCCGAAATGATTTTGTGACGTGACAAATACTCAGCAGAGACAAGGCTGAAAGGAACAAACTCTGTATGCTTGACCAAAATCAACTTGAGACCTATGTCTCCAAGTGAAAAATCCATGGCATGAAACATACTGTTCATGCAAAATTAAAGTAGCATTTTTAAATGTTTGGCAATTTATCTCCTTCATCTATAAAAAAATATTCCATGGCAGGATGATAAAAACTGCAAAGAGCTAACCACAAAGAAATGCTAGAGGCCAAAAATCCTTCATAACCAACTGTAAATAAATGAAAAATCAGTGTAATGAAAAAAGCACCAAGCAGCTTCACTGTGAGAGAGACCATGAACTATTTTTAGATAAAAAAACTAAAAATTCAATATTTTTTTTTGCCACAGTACTACCAATTTGGGAGGCAAGATGGGAGGGGGAAGGGAGGGATATTTTATGACATCTTTAAACTATGAAGGCCCCAGTGTAGAAACAGCTGTATCAGCACAAACATCTTTGTGCAGGTACAAGTTGAGCCAACGGGAGGAACGTCTGACAGCAGAGCTAATGCAAACAACATTTCACATAGTGTTAAATCATAGAAGACATGAAAATTCTGATTTACTTTTTCAGTCTGCTGATACGTGGCACCACTGCATCAGCAAAAGAAATTACATGCTTTTTACAGAGACACATGAATCCTCCCAGCCCAATCAGCAAAACTGATAAATTACTTTTCAATTTCTATTTCTACACTACACTATGTGGGGCTAAGGTCTACGACCAGCTGCCTACACTATATCCAGCACATTTCATTGAAATGTGTCTGGCTGCATATGGCATTACTGCATATAGCCATACTTACTCTTGGTTTCCAAGAAACTTCAAACCATTAATTTTGCAACTATATTTTTGCTCCAAGACTTTTTGGACTAGTGGTCTTATCAAAACACAGATCATTTTATAGACTTCGATCAGCATCCCCTTTTCGATTCATAGTGTTTTCTTGCACTCACTTTTTTGGGGATATTTCTTCAAAAAAAAATGGCCAAGAAAGAAATAAGACAGTACTACAAAGGTTTTAAAATTTAGCAAGTTTGGGGAAGAGTAAGAAAGAGATCTATAAACTCTTGTAGAAGCTCCCTACAATCAGTGTGACTTAAGGCTCTCTTCAACTAATGATTATTGTCAGATGAAAATAAACAAGTGAGAAATTCCACCCGGCAGCACCTGGCAAAATTGGAATTGCTTAGACGCTGCTTTTTTCATCAGAACAACAGAACTGTTTTCCAAGGGAGCAGGTTAATTCATTAAATTGAAAGGGCAGTTTCAGGATTTGCTTAAACCAGGCTGCTGAGAACAGCAGCTCTGCGGTATCCCTCTACCCCACCTCAGCAGTGCATTACTGCTCCTTCCCCAGGGTTGCTGTGGGAGATCACACAGCTGGGTGGGATCAGCTGCTGGCCTGACTGACCAGAGGCCGGCACTGATGCAGAAGTGAGATGAAGGTCAAGAACAGGAGAGAGGGGCTGTGAAGAGCAATCCCTAATTTTACTTTCTTCCAAATAACCTTGCTGGACAGTTTTTTCCTTTAAAACAAAGGCAACAGAAAAACAAAACGAAACAAAAACACCAGTCTGAACTGAAATAGATGTTTTTCAAAATAAGTAAAACTGCCTTTACCATGCGTTCATCCAGTGGTTCTGTTATTTGCTTACTGCCTGTCTTAATTTTCATCCTGACCTGCAAGGTGCATGGTGAATGAGGATCCACAAAAACATCAGCGGTCTCCTGCACACTCTTCATTACGGACCAATGCCCTTAGAGTATACATCTCACAAAAGACCCTTCCCTTTACTTGTCAGTGCTTTAGGGCAAGAACAACATTGCTGGGAAAGAAAGGAAAAGAAACAGTCTATACATCCACCACTGGCTTACTAATTCAACTGGTAAGAAGCTGCCATGTTAAGTGCTCTACTGTCTTTGCGACACAGTAAACATCAAAGAATTCAGATTTATTACAGTCAGTGGTATAAATAAAATAGCTTTTCTACTCTCTGTTGCCTCACAGTCTGCTTTCAATGTAAGTACTATACATTTTAATATACACGCTCTTCCTCTCCCCCCCAATCTGTTATTACTTTTGCTTTCCAAATTCTTTCTACAAAGTAAGTTGCACGCTGAATTACAAGATGATCAATTCCATATTTAGCAAACAAAGCCCAATATAGCAATTACAATTAATTAACACCTGATTTTTAGATCTTATAAAAGCTCTTGGCACTTTCCAGATACAAACAACCAGTTCAGGTAGGAACAAACACTAATAATCCAAATATGCAGAAAAAGACACTCACATGTTTTCATTCTTTAAAAGAAGCCTTTTCCCATCATTTTTAATAGTAAGATGCCTCAGTCTTCTCCTTAGTTATAACAAGAAATAATTGGTATTCACACGCTAGCTACAGCTCCAAGCTGTTATTTTAAGGCTAATCACTGTATTCTACTTCTTTTTAATTTATAAAATGCAGTACACACAAAGTACACAATTTCAGTACCTTTAACCAGGAGCAGAAAAAGAAAGAAATTTAATCACTGCAGCTTCTGATCCACTGCTTTGAGAGATCTGAGGAAAGCACCAGGATTTGCACTACATTCAGGCTACTAGACTCAGGAAGTAAATTCCAGAGACAAGGCCCTTTTCTTGAAAATACCCTGCAACCAAAATACCAGACATTTCAATCTCAGCATTGTTGGCTCAAACAGTTCAAATAACCTCAAAAAAATCTGTGATAGGAAGGGAGGGGTGGTTTCTTACATAACTATCTAATATTTCAGTAGACCAACAGCTTAAAAGGACTACGTGTAAGCATGGACAAAAACTGCTTAACATATTCACTGTAACTACCACCACCAAGCAGAGGTGCTGCTTCACTGCCATTTTGAGTAAACTGTAGTATCTTAAAGCACAGTATTATTTTAAAGGTGTTTGATAAAATCTTTTGGAAACTGGTTTCACATCTATCAGTTCAAATTACATTTAAGAATTAGGTGTACTAATTCTTAATATATATCTTAATAATATTTTTGAGGACAACTGTGGAACCTGGCTTTTCTGCCCAAAACACATGCCATATGCAAGGCTAATCACAAGTCATGTCCATACAGACGTTCACTGACAGCTAAATTAAAATGCAGGGAGTGGGGTATTGTTTGCATGAAGAAAGAAGTCTCAGCAAATATAATCCTACAGCAAAAGAACTGCTTCCAAAGTCACCCAGACATAGGTGCCTTTGGGGCAGCATCTAATGGTGAATACAGAAATTGCCTTTGCTTGGTGCTGTGTCCCAGGAAACAGAAGTCTGGGCTCAGTTTTTTGCAGTTAAAAAGGTTAGCACAAGAGACAAAACAACAAACCCAGAAAAGTTTTTTCATCATCAGTTTTTCTTCTTAACAAAAACAATCCTCGAAGCCGGAATACACTGTCAAAAATGGTAACAGTATTTCTACATCCAGTAACTAGACATCACAAAGGGGGAAACTTTCTCTGAAACATGGCCCAAGCCATAGTCACAGTGTTTTTGTGAGCAGGGGATGACAGCACTGCTGACTGAGCTTCATAGTCCAAATACAGTCAAAATCCAGGATCTTTCTCAGTATCCCGAATCAAAAGTGGAAAAATTCCTTAAAAAGTTGTGAGAGTAATCCCAACTGCTGTACTTCTGAGATCATTTTAAGAGCCAGCCTAGGATAAACTCTTCAGTAAATTAATATGAATTATTCAGCCAAACTATAAAATAAGAAAGCAATAACTGTACCATTAAGATCTGATAAGCACGGGCAACAGACCTCCATGTCAAAAGCATTCTGAAACTCACTTAAAATCAACTGGTTATCATCTCCCTCAGTGGCTCTGCGCATGCATCAGAGGAAACAAAACACCCCAGCAGCAACCCAAAGACAGAACCAGACAGAGGAACAACTGACATCTGATGCATCTTTACAGAAGGACAATAAAGCATTTCAGCATACTACTACTCACTATCAGACAACTAAAGAACAAAGCTCAGCCTAAAAGGCCTCATGCCCAGGAGTACTGAACACCGCAGGCAGAGCTCATGCAGTTGCTAATGGCACAGAGCTCTGGGCTGCTTTTGTCTGTGGGCTCTGTGCTAAACTGCAGTATGCTGCATAGGCAATACTTATTAAACTGTAGCTACCAAAAATATGTCTCCATAACATACTTTTTGAAATAGAATGAAAACATTATACAGTGACTATTATTATGACTGTATAGTTAATTGTCTGCATAATTGTATTCTAATGTGATCTTTTTTGGATTCAAAAGCCCAGTTATACCACTTTACTCAGAAATAACTTCTATTACTGTCCAAGTATCAATGGCAATACATAACTCACAGTATTTTAATTTAAAAGTCACTCTTCAGTCTTACAAATTTAATAGAATAGAAAGAAATAAAGATTCTTTATATGGAGTATAGAAAAAAGCTATCCAATCTCCTATCACAAGGCAATATACCTACAGAACTCCCCTCAAAAAGAGGTAAAGTTGAGAGATATAACTAAAATTCAACACAGACAAACCGACTTCCCATGCTAACACCACACTGCAAATTATTTACAACATATAAATAGGAGCAACACTACTCCAGGTCCATTGAAAAAATCAAAATGGTATCACACAAAAAAAATGGCACAGCATAGCTTTCTATTACCCACACTGCAACTGAATGAATGAAATGTAAGAGGAGACACGCCAAGTTACTTGATACTTGCTAGTCAGCTTAATCAGATACTCGCAGTTTCCTGCAGGAAGGATAACAAACACTGTTCTGCTACTTACTGCACACCACGTCTACTCACATATTTTCTGAGGCAAGATGATCCTAAAGATGATCTCCGTGCATCTAGTAACACAAGGGGTCTACAACTACAGAGTCTGACATAATGTAAGAAAAGGAGTTTTAAGTAAAAGGAATATATTACATGATACTGTACCTGGGCACCTGAGAATAAGTAAATTATAAAGCTTTGACGACAGATATTTGAGTTCCTGACCATCTTTCACAGTAAACCTATCACATCAAATACATGGCTCCTTACTGCCATCTTCCCTTATTTTTAAAACCAACTCAGAAGTGCAGAAGAGTATCTGAAACATTTTTTTAAAATGCTGTCTGAAGTCTTATTTCAATAACATAAAACTATTATACATTTAATTTTTTGAATAATAAATTAAAATTCTGTTTTTAATTATGACTTCCATTTCTCTGTGATGACAGGTTAAAAAAAAAAAATGCAAAAACAAGGCTATTTCCACTAAGAACTATGATTTAATGTAAATTCTGTAATGCTTAAATTTTATTGAAAATATAGCCCTTTTTTTGTTCATTGAGGTATATGGAGAGGCACTTTTTACTTCCACACCAAGCTGCCAGAGAAGCTCAGCTTGTCCCTTATTAATATCAATAACATGATATTATTTTTTAGCCTAAGTATATTTAAATATTAGCACTTATGTATTTCATTGATAATTATCCCAGCTGCTTCAGCCAGTGGACATACTCATCCATTGGATACAAATATTGCTAGGGGAGACTGGAAAGACTTTCTTTGTAGTTTTTTTTTAATGCATATACGTGCAGAAGGAAGCAACGGGGAGGGAGAGAAATGTGATAAGCAATAGACACCAGCAAAGCCAAACTGTCTGTCCTCTAGGTTTACCCTTTGCTCAAATTCTTTATCCCCTGCCCAATCTACAGTGAAAATGAAGAAAAAAGAGCCATGTGTCTGAAATAGTCTTCCTCCATCCAAAAAGCTGAATGGATGCAAGAAAGAAAAGAAAAATATATTAGATTTCTCTTCCACCCATAAATAAAGTGAAAAAAGAAGTGGTATTTCTGTCGGTAATATTTTCTTTTCAACTGCTAAGAGTTAAGGCCTTGCTAAGCAGCAGCCATCAGCTGTGGCATGAATTCACTCATTTTCACTGCCTTTATTAATAATTGCTTTTAAAAAATGACAGTAGAGCACAGACACGAATATTCCGGCCAACTAATAAAAAAGAAAAAAAAAACTTGGCATTTTTCAACCTCACCATCATGAGTTAGCCCCCCCCATCCTATTCTCAGAAATAATGCCTTAAAAGCACAAATTTTCCCATTTTTTCTTCTTATAATATCTATCTCTCTATTTCCAGCTCTCTTCACTCCCTTTTTTGGCCATCGATTTTCTAACAATTTCAGGAAATTAATCATCTTGCATGTATGCGTTTCTCTTCCTGACTGCACACAGCTAAACTCTACTTAACTTCTTATTCCAAAAAAGGAAAATTGCCACACATTTTCTGTTATTGCCTTGATTTTCTACTCTACTGCAATCTCATATTCCCCTCATAGTCATATTGACAGCAAAAATTTGGAAAATGAATAGTGAACAAATTAGTTTCTTACTTTCAAAATATTTCTAGTACAGGTTTGTATGAGTTGTACCTAATTCACATGCTACTCTTGTAAAGACAATCTTGGTAATACTGGAAAGATCCTAACAAAAGCAGAGCTCTCTCTGTGACAGTCCATTTTACCTAGAATCTTCATTTCTCTATACATAATAGCAAAAATTCAAGGTTTTTAACAAAATGATAATCTTGTGTAATTTTAATGAATTACACAACTATATTAATCTAACATTTAAAGTATCTGCTATCTCAGGATAACTTAAAATCTATGTATTAATGTAGAATATCTAGAGTCATATTTTTTTAATCATTCTTCTGTCCCAGGGATCATTTTCTTTCATGTCTGGGTTTCTGTGATACTTCTTTTCTCCTTCTTCACCAGTCCCTGGCATCATGCTGTCCCACAGTTCCTCTTTGCTCAGCCCCACAACTCCTCTTTGCTCTGGCCGGGATCCAAGCAAAGGGGAATTCTGAGGGCATGACTGTATTTCTTTTTGCACAACCTGGAGCCAGAACTCTTGCAATGGAGAACCTGAACCCAACCTGAAAAGAGTTGCTTCCCACATCGTCTCAGGAACATGTTGTACAGACACCACAATCCCATGACTGAGAGCCTATTGCAACCAAGGAGCTCTGAGAGGATTCTCGTTCTCTCCACTAAGGGTGGGGAACTTGAACTGCTTCTCACCATTTCCTTGCCCCAATACAAACATAAATCCATCCGATTCCATTTTACCTTGCTCCCTTTCACCTTCCTTTTAATCTTCTATAGGGTGTCTGCCTTTCTTTTCATTCTGGGTTATAATACGATGTTGCCTAGTCTCCTCTGAACACCGAGTACTAACCATTTTGTTGGTGCTTGAAGGCAAGATGTCAATCTCACTGAAAAAAAATCTACATGAAAATACAGCTTTTAAGGAAATGGTGACTATCTTTCTGTCTTTATCCCTGCAAGCAGTAATGAGAGACAGGGCAGATATTTTCATTAAGAAAAAAACAGCAAGATAAACACTTCATATTGTATTATGAAACATAATGCTCTTTCTTTTCTTTGTTTTATAATCTTGCTGTATAAAAAGGAGACTTTTCCATATGAGAATTATGGTTTAAGAATGAATAAGATACACACGATTAACTTTCTACCTAGATATTTCTAGATTCCAGAAGAAGGAACACCTGAATCAGACTGCTTCCCCCGCAAAAAAAATCTCTTAAAGATGAAAATACTTAAAACTGACACCTTTAAGATTCTGATCTTAAGTAGTTACTTACTTTGTGTCTCTGATGAGAGGTGCACTTCCCAGTTTAAAACAGATTTTTTCCCCTCCACAAGATGTTTGTCTCAATGAAAAGCTCTCTGCTAGCTCAAACCCTGCAAAATATGATGAACTGATTTAGTTTATTGAATGCGATTTTAAAAACCGAGGGGAGATGCTGATTTTTAGCATGTTTGGTGACTTTCTAGAGTACAGACTGATATGCTATTTTGAAATCCAGTACTTTAGGTCATAGAAATTTCCAGCATTCATTTTCTCAATGGAGAAGATTTCAGTGCAGAATTCCACCAGCAGCTGACTTCGCAACCGCTGAGAAATGCATTGATTATTTCCTTTTATCATTTGAACTAATAAGAACATTTGTAGTTCAGAGCTGCAGCATGTCTGAGAAGAGAATGGAAATGACTCCACATGGAGAATGCAAAACTACCTTTCAAAACCAACACATTCTGATTTCGATCAACCTCACTTTTCTAAAACCAACCGCAGTTTTTGGAGCAGGGGGTGGCAGGTTATACTATCCTTCTACAGCTTTACAGCTAGCTTCAGTGGGACTACGATTACACCGAGCCCAGACAAATTAAATTAGATACTTAACTCTTCCTGTTAACTGAAGTCATTTACCTGAAACACTGAGATCATCTCTGTTGGCTTGTCTGAGATGATGGACAACTGTTCTCATCACAGGACACACTGCACCTTCAAAAGAATAGTTAAATATGTACCATAAAACTTTATCAAATAAAAATGAATCGGACAGTGATTATAATATCTGCCATAAAGCAGAATAAGCTGTAGTTAGTAATGTTAATAAGAAAGTTGGGTTTGTTTATCTTTAGGATTAAAAAAAAAAAAAACAGTCCAAACTACACAATCTAAATAACAGCAATGATATTTTTCAAGTGTAGTATGAGGTATTCATACTACTCTTCTAATATTCATACTACAATACACTTCTAATATTCATACTACACTTAAAATACAATAAAATTTTTGTTTATATTAGAATTCAACTGTTTAGGATGACTGCTCACATGAATGATATAACCACCATAAAAAATACTAAATTCTTACAAAGCTCCTTCTATATTCATTCCGTATAAAGCAATAACATCTGTTTTAAGTTTTTCATATTTCTGAGTAGATTAAGTACTAGGAAATCTGTTTTTTTCTCAATAAGTAAATATTATAATGAAAATGCAACAAAAAAGCATAAGTGCTTGATAACCCCGGCAACAATCTGTTGTTACTTCAGGGACCACTAATTTCAAAATGTGGATTAACAAGGATGCTATCATATAATAAGCAATGCAAGCAATATTTACATTTTGAAAAAGCTGTTAAAAAATAAGCAGCTTTTCTGGGGATTAAGTCTGAATCAACATGTTTAAGTAAACAAGCAGAATGTTCTAATACTTGGAACATGGTAAATTCAAAGGTTAATTCTAACAAAGACACTTAACAATGTACTATTAATATGTAGCATCCTCCTATCATAAAGTTATTTATATACACACACAAATATATACACACATATACATACACACAGAGTAAGAAACACTTTTAAAATGTAGCTATAGAGAAATATTACTTTTGTGCACAGGTATGAAATAGGGCTTTTTCTTTAATCAACCACTAAATCCTACTGAAACCATCAAAAGGAAGAAGACAAGCAGGATTTGGCCCATGTACTTATTAACTGCAGAGCTCTGTGCTGAGCTGAAGTGACTGAAAAGATTGCCAAGTTGTCTAAAGTTACTAAACAGCAAAGGTCGAGGGGCTTTCCAAAGTGTCAGTTCAGTGAAAAACACAAGGAGGAATGGCCTAGCACTAACCTGGAAATAATCTATATTTTAAGATTTCCAAGAGTATGCAGACTGAAAGTTGAGCTTTAAAATCACTGTATTTATAATTTGAAAGCACATTAAACTTGTCATTCATTCTGCAGTAATGTAGAAAGCATATTATCCTTCACAGGTCTTAAATTCTATTAAACGCTTTACAGTGTTTGATCTGGAATACAAATGGCTAGTTGGAGATAACAAGGAAGAAATTGAAGTAAATTATACAATACAGAGAAAAGAAGCTTTCTAACAACATGGTTAATGAAACCCATGTCAATTGTTCAAGAAAAGATTGAGTGGAGGCAGTTTTTTGCAAGATGCACCAAGTTCCACTCAATACCACGTCCTTTATGCTGCAACTACAGTTGAAGTAACATGACTTATAAGTGGATTTATTTCAAAGGCACAAAGATACTACATTCTTTCTTTCCTTCATATGTACACTAAATATACACATATATGAAATTTCATGAGGGAGCCAGATGAGAAGAAACAACTACAACTCACACAGTAAATTTCATTTCCCCACAACAGATGCAGAACTGTTAGAATACTCATGCTGAAATCTCAGAAACTGAAATTAAATCTTTCACTGCTCTTGGTTTACAGGGAGTTTTATGGTGCATGAAATGCATTCACTGAAATTACATACTGACATATACAGCACTTTCGATATTCTATTTGATGTACACACCCTAAGGGACAGAAACAGGCTCACCTTAGATACTCTTTAATCTACAAATCTAGTCTTAAACCATTTATACAGATTATTAAACTAAAAGCTATAGATTTAAACTTTAGATTTTTACCTATAGCCACTCTACAGTAGCAAACGTGGTAGTAATTTTACACAAGTGTAACTATAAGAAATATGTTGGTGTAAAAGAAGCCTATTGTGGCTGAAGTCACATCATTTCACATATACACTAACAAACATTCTTTTAATTCCATGTTTCTATCCAAGTTTCTATATATAAGACCAAGGGACAGAATCACTTTTTCCTTACTTTTTTTTTTTTTTTATAGTGAGTATAATAAGAGCAGCCAGATAGGACCTGATAAGGATTTCATCTGAAACAGCTATAGTAAGGTCTATATGTCTACAGGAACTTGGAAAAAACCTGTACTCTTTTGCAGCGGTAACTTATATGAAGGCTGAGTGGTTAAGGACCAGGGAGTTGCAGCTTATTCCTTCCAGCCCCTTTCTCCCATATCCAAATAAAGAATCAAGCCTTAATTTCTGTGCTATCCAGATGATAGCAATGATTCCTCACATGCCACAGACCAGACTGTGGACCTATTTTTATCAGTGGCATAGCACTCACAGCATACACAGCCATGTAAGTGTTACTTACTCGGTTGTATCCCATATCCCCAGAAAAACTGAAAGGGTTACTGTGATTCTTCTTCCATCTTGTGTTGCTGATGCACTCCTCTAGCACTCAATACTATTCTACTAGAGAGCTGAGGCAAAAGACTAAAATACTAAAACCAAAAGCTCTCCAAACCAAGACTGATAATTTTTAGCGTTATAGATTGATGAATAGTCTTTCTATAGTTATAGTTTATAAAGACAAAAAGTAAGTCTCTTCAAGAATTTTAGTAATGCTAGAAGATGCTTATATATAATTCTTTTTGGTCTGAGACAAAACAGACAGTTTACCCATTCAGCGCATGGGTAGCTGAATTAGATCTACGTGAAGTCAGTCAGCAAAGAAAAAGAACAAGACAAATCCTTATCACTAATCCAGGCATGGAAACCATGCAACTACCTGCCCTGTTACAATACACCAGCGTTACAATACACCATGCAGCAGCATGAAGAACAAGCTTATGTTTACACAGTAGATTATTCTACATATGGCAAAACTGCCTTTGCCTGGTTTGAGATCCACAATTCATATTAAAACGGTGACTCCAAAGCTGAAGCGCAACATACTTCTAAATTAATGAAATTTCCTACCTATAGAACAGATTATAGATCTTAATCTTTAGAAATCAATGAGCTCTACTATAGGAGCTTACTATTATAAAATCAACATAATTATTATCAACATATTACAAACATACACGTGTATATGTGTCAATCAGGCAGGCAGATCACAGATCATTGTGATCAATGTCTCACCAGTAAGACACTAGTAAGAAAAACTTTTTTTTTAATAACATTTTGCAGAAAAATAAATTCCAAGTAATCGGGCTACATCTAGGCTCATCTGTTGGGACATGCCATGGCATGTCCTGAATTCTTGGAACGAGCAGGCACCTGTTGAAGCACTCTGCAGCTTCCATCTAGGCCCCATGCCCAGTTCTCCCTTCCATGAAAGCTAGGAGGCAGGAGACACTGGTGCATGCTTCAGTCTCACTCTTACATGTGTCTCTTGCATGCGCTTCCTGACTGGAAACTGTAGCTTCCAATAAGCACTCTTGGCCTCTCTAGTTTAAATGTAACCTATAATGGCTAGATTCACTGTAGGAGTACCTATCTGCTACTTTATAAGTGAAGTTTACATTCAAGTGAAGTTTTCAGGGCTATCTAACACCACCGACATGCACATTCTGCGTGCAGCAAAGTTTCCGTCAGCAAACATAACCAGCCAAATGAATGCAGCCCAACAGCAAAGCCCCACCTAACCTGTTCCCACATCATATGTCAGACCTAAGCTTCAGGAAGAATCTCAAATCAGCTGAGGACCCATTTGTCTTGCACTCTAACTGCATCAGACTTCATATAAAGATACACAGAATGAAACTTCGGAGTGCATGGCATACGCATGTGTGTCAGCAACAATATCTAACAAGACCACCTTTAGGGTGTTCGTACCGAAGTTGAGAATCCTGTTTGCAAACACCCACTGGCCTGTTTTCAAACAGGGTCAAGAAATCAGATCTCTTTCATTCTCTTTCATACCTGCAGTACCAGGAACAGGGCAACCAGAAGATCAGGTGCGATTTTTTTTTCCCTCTTTCACACTAGAAGCTGCTTCATATTGCATTAAAAATAAACATGTTAATTAAACCAAAGTAGGGAAGAGGAAAGGCAGAGACTGAATGCTGTTGATACAGGAAAGTCAAGTCCAAGTCCAAGGACTATTTAGATTTAGTAAATAACACGATGACTCTGGCAGGAGACATTAAGAAATCCATACCAATGGAGTTCTAGCATTAGGATATTCACACTACACATTGGAGACTTGGATTTTCCTATGCAGAAGAGGGATTTTTGAAAAAACAGGATTTCACATATCTCGGCCATAGGAGTTAATGCTTTCTTCTTTCTCTAGCTTTCCATGAAAAAAGGTTGATCTAATTTACAGGCCTCACTCTATGAGAATGTGTGTAGCTGAGAATATTTCCCTCTGTGGTATGGGGTTTATCTAAAGTACTACTTACTGAATAAGCTGAAGCAGCTTTCCCACAATGTACAGGCTTTCGTGAACCACATTCTTCGTTACCTGAAGCCCCTTACTCGCTGCCTGAGAAGCCTTGGTATTTAACTACAAGTTAAGGAATCCAACGGTGGCAGGGTAGCTTAAATGCTGCAATACTAACAACAGCTTGCGGATCCAGCCTTAAATATTCAGTTTGAGAGTTTAAACTCTTTAAATGTAATGAATACATTTTATATGAGAGTAACTACAGAAACTGTATCTTTGAGGCTTATCTATGTACTAGAACAAGAAAACTGAAAAGAAAAGCTGAACTGATCTGCATACTTGAAACCATTCACTGTATTTGGGTTAAAGTGCCTATCTAAAATTATGATCTAGAGCCAGTACTTTTCACAACACATTCCACGTCAAAAGGCAATGGAAATTCACTGTGGCTGACAGCCCCAGGACTTGGTTTATGCTACATTTGTCATGGAGTAGCAAGTGATTTTGAAGAAAAGTAATTGTAAAAGAAAGTTGAACAAAGCAGCAATGATCTGGGAATGAGACAGAAGTATTAATATTCTTTATATTAAAAAAAAAGGAATGATCACATTGAAACTTTGTGGACCACTACAAAAAGAGCTCATGTTCACACTCCAAAACCAAATGTTCTCAACAATAAAAAATTAGTTGACAACAAAGAAAATAAAGACAAAGACTTTATTCTTGAAGTCAAGTCAAAAACATGATTGTGAAGAACTCCCGAACTTCAGATTTATAACCCAATCCTCTCCCTTAGATTTGCTATATTTTATCTTTAGAAGTAATTGCTTCCTTCTGATAAATGATTAGCCTTGGCAGATCTGGAAGGACAGAAGCAGAACTGATATGTAGGGGATAACAGAGGGCCAAAAAAGAGTCAGTTAATGAAAAAAGCAAAAAAACTGAAGTTAAGTATTTCTCTCTTCTTTTACATGTTCATTTTACATGCCTACTTTACATCAAGTAAGTCCATTTTACTTTCCAAAATAGGATCTTGATTCAAGCAAAACACAAATAGACTTGGCTCTTTTCTTCTTGAAATGAGCACACTTCTGATTTCTAACAGTTTCATTTGCATACAATTTATCAAACTAGAACAGGACAATTTTGAAACAGAATATGCAGCTCAGCCGAATGACACAGATAAAAATGCTTGCAAACATGCCTATTCCCCTGACCTCTGCACATTTGCAGGGTAGGTTCTTCCTCAGCTCCTGCTTTCTGGTGGATAACCTCTATTTCTTTTTTGGGTGGTAACCACCCCTTCAGTCTCTAGAAAAATCTTTCTTTCCTCCTGTCTCCCTGAAGCTACATCCTGAGTCTGTTCCCTGCTGCAGGCAGGGCTTCTCATGCTGTCAGCTATCTACGTGTTATTTCTTGCCATCTGCCCCTGCCACCCCATACTGCTGACGCTTGTCTCAACTGCACACCCTCAGTTATTTTCAGAAGAGGTTCAGCCTCTCCCCTTCCTCCCAGTGGCTCCCTTTGACCCGTACCTGATCCATCTGTAGTGACCAGGTTAAGGAAAACAGCAACCTCTCTCCCTGCTGCCCAGCCACAAACTTCTAACAGAACATAAAGGACAACACAGTCCCTCAGGCAGCTCAAGAGGATGATTGCAGAGCTGTTATGTAAGGCTCACTCTCTCCCAGGGGTTAAGAATAATTCATGTCTGGAGCACTTAGCTTTGCTACCCAAAGAGTATAAGGCAAAAAGGTCTTTGACTTAAATTCAGATTTGCCCCAGTGCATTACTGCTACCCTGGAGCTCACACATTACAATTAGTGTTTATTAAATATTACTATTTCTTTTTTCCAGGACAGGTGAAAGGACTGTTATGCTAGTCGCTGATTTTTTAAATGTTTTGGGTCCGAGTTTCAAAGGTGTTGCCAAGTTTCAAAGGTATTGTGTATAGCTTCCATTACCTCCCATCAGGTTTCTCAGAAATGAGCATTACTAAAAATAAGTTTTGTTTTTAAAAAAAGGAAAAATAAATACTTTCTATTTCTCCTCAAATAGCAATAAACAGGTTCTCCTTGTTAGCAATTGCAGGAAAATTCTAGAAAGCTGAGGTACACACTGAGGCTCAGCAACTCCAGAAAACTGACAGCTTCTTCTTCTACAAACATACAAGCGATATGTGTTTAACAGAGAATTTACTGCAGTCAGGGTAGTCAAGGTAAAGGACACTAAATGGATAACAACACAGCAGCTGGAGAAAGAGACCATTATTTCAAGAGAATGAGTTAACATGCTGACAATAAGAAGAAAATGAAGAAGTCACAGTAAATTTGCAGGAGATGGGTAACTAAGCCTTTACTTTAAACAATTTTATTATATTTCTTTCCCCTGTCTTCTCAGGTACAAGGTTCTGCCTACCTCTATATCAGTGAAACATTTGACTTGCTTTGGGGATTTAGTTTAGGTTAGGTTAACTTCAGCATTAGGTTGTTTACGTCAGTGTGAGCACTGATCTCCTATAATTAAGCCACAAGATCTTGTTCATAAGGGTTTTGCAAGCCCTGATACAGAATCTTCTTTTTTTTTTTTAATGATAATTTTAGAAAGTACAAAGTAAAGCTCCCAGAAACTACAACTGCTTCCAAATGTTCATCTTCCAAGTACAGGAAACAGAAAGACTGCTTTGACATTGTGTCAAACTTAGGCTTCTTCAAAGACAGAGATAAAACCACTGGTCTTTGTAATTGCACCTGCTTGTATTGTTTGTTTGTTTTCCATATACCGTCATTAGTTTTTTTTAATTCTTTCAGTACTGAGATTTGTGCCTTTGGTCTGTGATGGGCAAAAAAATTGGAAGTACCTGTCTGGTCAGTGACAGCCACGGAAGTAGAAAGAGGGAGGAGGAAGAGGAACACTGCCATACAAAGCCAAACTACACAGGATCCAAGGTACTTCATCTCCCCCTGGACTCATGTGAACAATCAGCCACAAATCTGAAACAGAGAATACTCATACTGAGAACATGTCATTTTAATCTTTCTTCCTCACCCCATCAGAAAACCATAATAAGAATTTAACTGTAAAGAAAAGAGTAAATCACTAGTCATAAATAATATGTATCATTTATCTATTTTAAAGAGCTATAAAAAGATAGACTCATATGAACTTAGAAATGAATGACAAATCTATTCCCTCAGTTTGTTATTAAGGTCATGAGTAACACTTTCAGAAATATTAACTCAAAAATATTAGCTATAAAGCCAAGAAATTTTCATTTCATTGGTAAAGACTAATTTTTCTTTTTATTTTTCTCCTAGTTTTTCAATCTTAAATACGATAGCTTAACTGTTTGGTGTCACAATGCTGTGAAGACTGCTGAAGTAGTCATCATATCCAACAAGGACAACATATAATTCTTTTGGTGTAAATGCAAAACAAAGAAAAACACAGTATTTCTCTTCCTTGCAAAATATAGAAGGGCCTAGAGCAGCCTGTACTGAGTTTATAGTTTAAATCTTAAAAAAAATACAATCTGGCTTCCACAATATATCTTTGTCCTCTAGTCCTCTAAACACAATACCAGCTTTCTTCTAACTCCAATTTATAGAAACATAAGAATTTAGTGAAACACAGGAAATGATAACAAATAATCTGTTTTTCTTACAGAAAATGTGATTAAAAATGTATCTATATGATGCAGAGATTAAATTTTTATAATTATTGTGG
Organism: Dromaius novaehollandiae; assembly: GCF_036370855.1. Lineage (NCBI taxonomy): Eukaryota > Metazoa > Chordata > Aves > Casuariiformes > Dromaiidae > Dromaius > Dromaius novaehollandiae. Next base: position 32,653,725 of record NC_088100.1, on the reverse strand, counting down.
TGAGGCACCACCTGCATCAGCAGAGCTGCTCTGCTGGTCACCCACATGGACAGCAGCGACACCCCGATTAACTTTCCCAGCCTCCCCGGTGGCTGGGCAAGCGAATCCATGCCCAAAGCACATTATCGTTTAATTTCCTGCACCTGCTTTACAAGCAGGCACCCGCAATCCACCCGCGCTGCCGTGCCAAGGGATCTCATCTTCCCTAGGGCTCTTGCGGAATGAATAAGCAGTATCACCACCCTCCTCACCGCGGCCGCACGGCTGCGCTGGGGTCGCTGTGCCCCGTCGCTGCAGGGCGCCGCAGCCTGGCGGGAGCAGCGCCCCGTCCGCGGGCAGCCGCGTCCGGCAGCGCCGCCTGGGCCCCGCAGGCGGCCGCCGCAGCCCGCGCACCTCCCGCGAGCGCGGTGGCTCCCTGGCGCCGGGCGCGGCGCTGCCAGGTGCGAGCGGGCGCCCCCTCCGCGGGCGGCAGCGCCGCCGGGGCCGGCACCGCGGCCTCGGGGCTTGCCCGCAGCCGCCCCCCCTCCCCCGCCGCCCGCCGCCCCCGCGCCCGGGCAGCGTTGCCTGCGCTTTCGGCACATGCTGCTGTTCGCAAACGCTTCAACTGACTGGGTGCAGGCCACTGGGTAGGCACACTAACTAGAAAAATAGACACTAATAGATGCATTATTAAATGTATGTGTACATCAATAACCATGCTTCTAAGCGTTGTGTCAGTTTGCAACACAGTCTAAGCATTTTTGTAAATCACTGCAAATTTGCTATGGCTATTGTGATTAGCATATCTTAACATATCTATATTCACACACCATGTCAGCACACTCCTACAGCATAGATCGATAATGCCCACAATAACCTTTTAATACACAGTTACATTCGTATAGGATATACTTAAAACTGCCAAAACAGTAATAAACTTAGCTGGCAATTGTTAAAACACACACACACACACACATGCAGGAGTGTGTGTGTGTGTGTGATGTTTAAACAGCTGACTGGAGCTGCTTACCTTTGCTCTTTGCTCTGGCGCGTCCCCCCGAAGCGCAGCGAATGCCCGCACGGCGCTGCTGGAGTGCTGAGGAGTTGCTGGAGTGAGTCTCCAAAGAGTGGTAGAGGGGGATGCAGCTCTGTCCTTATTAGTCTCACACAGTGTGACCCTCCCACTCAGTGAGCACAGAATACACTGCGAGAGAGGACAAACAGCCAGCCAGACACAGATTTTACATAATCACACTAATATATCCCAAGGCCAGGAACAATGTAAGAAATGTTTTTTTTCCCCCAGACAGTTCCACAAATAAAACTGTCAGAGTATGAATGCATGAATGAAAGAGAGTCTGGTTTCGAGTTGTAAAGAACTGGCTATGTACATTAGCACACTAGCAGAAACTGGCTTTTAACACTTCAGTGTAAGCACACATAATTAATTTTATATACTTTATCATAAATTTAAAATCAGCCATCCAAGTAACCAAGAGAGTGCACCTATTTATGGCACTGATGCCGCAAAGCACGGCAGATGATTGACATTTATTATGCCTCTTAAAATCTATCATTTACAAACCAGAATGTTCTTGCACTGCAATATCATCTGTCTGTGCTAAAACGCTGACACTTAGCACTGCCACTAACTCCCATCTGAATATGTTAAACTGCACTTTTCACAGGTTCTCCAAGTGTGCTTGTGGAAGCTTTCTGCACTGCATTTTACCCGGGTAAACCAGAGGACAGAAGGACAGAGAAAGATCAAATGCCTAGGAATATATACACAGGAGGTAGGGACCAGGGTTTTCAGTAAGTGTATCTCACTTGTATACATTAAAGACACATTCTATTTTTTTCCTAGTAGAACCATTCTGACAGGAAAAAGAAAGAAGTTTTGGTGATTCATGATGACTGATTATGCGAAAATTTACTAGCTTAACATGAATTTAGCTCAACTGGTCTTAAGATCAGAAAACTCTAAAGGTTACCTTTTCACTTTGTCCCCCAACCGATTCTGACCGGTGTTTTCTCACTTCAACCAAGACAAGTTAGCAGGATAAACAACGAATCACGTAGACAGACATGATTATCCTCTTGGTTTAAAATTTCAAAATTATTGTTGTTCTTCCTAACTTGGAATCACAAGAGAAAGCCGAGATTGCAGCTTAGGGGGTTGGTTTAATTCACAGCTTTGCCACAGACTCGCGCTGTCATTTTGGGCAAGTCACACTTCTCTCTGACTTCAGTTTCCCGTTCTGTAAAATAGAAAAAGGAAAGCTTCCCTACCTCGCAGGGTGAGGCTCGAGAGCCTAGTCCTACCGCTGACAAATCGTCCAAGCACTTCCTTTGCCTTGAGACTGTTCATTGGATAAAGGCTTCTGTGTTGAGCCCTAATTCAATGTTTCAAAAAGAGTTTTGAGATCCTCAGCTGAAAGACCCTTTGTAAAAGCTCTGCTCCTAGTGAAATGCATTATCATTAGTGATTTTGAAAAAAACAAGTTTCTCATAGCTCTTTCAAACTATAAATTCTTAAATTCCTTCTGTTTTGCTTCATTTCACATACCCTAACTATGTGGATTCAGCTCTGCTAACATGGACCATATACAGTCTGATTAATTTTAGTGAACTTAAGCTCCCAATTAGCTAAACATTTTCAATTGCATAACACTTTGCACATGCAATCAGTTCATCCTTTAAAGAAATATTTCTGCCCCTCAAAGTAGCAGTATTGCTTGAACGTCCATATCCAAATTTTCTGTCTTCATTACCTGTGAAGTCATAATGAAGCATACCCCTAAACCAAGGATGTTTTTCTGCCTATTGAGACAGCTACGCTCCAAATAGAAAATTAAAAATACCTCATTTGGACCATGCCATTTTCACAGTACTCCCTATCATTACGAGAGCAGCAAATAGAAGAATGAGAAACTACTGCAATGTTCCCCAGCTAATATATACACTTCTTATACTCTAGCAGATTTTCAACTAAATGGGATTATGCCAGTTCATGTAAGTCAATGGAGTTCCACTGATTTATGTCATTTGAGGACTTGGGCAATAAAGGCTATCCCTGCATGCATTTATGGACTAATATTGTTCATATCAGTGAATACGGTCTTGAATGACTAGTGACAGAAACACTGAGAACAAGGAAAACCTAAGCGTTTACAGAATTCTTTCTGGAGCCAAAAAAAGCTTCACGCTGTCTCTCGCTCTCGCTCTCTCTCGCTCTCTCACTCTCTCTCCTGCGATATAAGAGGCAAAGTCACAACTGGCAGAATTTCTCTGCATCACGAACAACTTAAAAATTCAAACTGCCTGCACTCGTCTACCTGGAAAGAATTATTAGTGTACTCCACAAAAAGCACTGTCTATACCCAGTCCTCTTCTGCTCTGTATTCAGGAAGCGCAGAAATGCTGATGATACAATGTGAGCTGAAACACCAGCAGCAAATAGATGACATCCTATACTACCATTGTAGTAAGTTTTCCAGCTATCTCACAGCTTAGCTGAAGCTCTCACTTGTATACAGAAGACAGAACTCGACCTGAATCCAAGCAAGAGCCAGAGCAAATATGCCAAGAAGCAGGAGAGAGAAATTAAGAAGTCCGAAACCACACTTCAGCACAACCATGTGGAGCGCATGCACTGTCTCCCGTGCCACAGGGGAGCTGCTCTACTGAGTAGCCTTTATTACAGCTGCAGTTACAGGCAAGATGCAGGAGAAAAAGGAGAGAGAATTTAGGGGGAAAAAAACTTATTTTGTCTAGAAAATTTTCTCTAAGCAACCTTGGTTGCTTTTTCTTGGTGTTATGAGATGTCCAAAAAAGCCAAGTAGCAAAATCCACCCTTGTCTGTTTGTTACTAACAGATTGGTCTTCATCTTGTTACACCCCTGTTTTTAGGGGTGTACACACATACAGGCATGAAGCTGCAAGCTCTGACAAAACTCTTTAAAAGTAGCAGCACCCTGCCTGAAAAAAGCTTGCTAGAAAGACATTAATATGAAACTCCCCTTACCACATTATTTCTCATTGAATGTAGAGCCTAATATTCCCACTCTTTAAGTAAACTCTTAATCTTAAGCCCTTATGTGGCCTTGTTTCATTGGCCAGATGATCCTTTCCACCCTTTGCAAGATTTGCTTCTCAAGACAACAGCATACGGCTGAAAGAATTAAAATATAAATGCTTCTAAATACACCAGACTGCACTGTGATGGCACTTGGAGAAAATAGGTGGAATCCTATCCTCATTGAAGTTAACAGAAATTTTGACACTGATGTAAATGGTGTAAAGATGTCACTCAAACGAGGAAACTTTGGCAGAAAGTACATGAAAAAGGAATTATTTACATATATGTGAACACACACACACTAAGCACCCAAAATATCTTAAGTCACAAAGCACACAGAAAAGCTGGATATGTCATGTCATTTCTTCTGCAGGAGAGGAAGAAAAGAACATAAAAATCCTGCTACTTCTTTTTTCTGCTTATGAAGCACTCAGATTTTCAGTGAAGGGGCCAAAATAACTGTCAGAAAGATACAGAGAGAATACTTACTGCTATGCTTTTGCAATATTAATTGTGTTGGCTCAACAAATCACACCCATTATTTTCTCTGCTTTTTCTTTGACACTTTATAACGTCTTAAAGTAACCATTTATAAATAATAATAAATGCCACAGTAACAAAAAATGATTCTGTGCTTTTCCTCCAATTCCAATGGCACTGATAATCCTGATCTTCAAAAAATAACGTGGAGTTGACTCATGTGAAATGTTAAGTGCTATGAAATTCTAATATGGAAGATGTTTTTTATTTTTTAAAATGAACATATATTTCAAAGTAAATCCGTTACTAAGTAAATATGTGGCATTCTTAACATACTGTTTATATTTACTAGTTGCAAACATGTCAACAGCTGTGTCATGTAATTTGTAAAGTACTCATGATTACTCGGGAAACAAATATATTTCTGTGCATATGCTACTACTTAAAGCATTAGTACAAAAATTCAGTGGAATTATTCAAACTTGTGCAAAGGCTGAAATTGTAGAACATGATATGACATCAGTACTGGCTAAATATGCTTATAGAAACAATGCTAAGAATAATACTGCCAAAATGTGTATGTCCTTAATCTATTAAAGACACTTAACTTCATATTCTTATGGATAAATATGTACATGTATGTAAATATACTGCCATTATACAAATAGCTTGCCATGTGTTTTACTGTTTCATGAACCATACAAAGAAATGGAAAAATAGAAAAAAAATTCTATACATATACCACTGGTTTTCTTGCCTTATGGAAACCACCCTACCTGTAGGGCAGGAAGTGTGTGCCTTTTGGTGGCTTTTATATTGTGCAAGACAAAAGCAGGTAGCAAAACAGCTGCTCAGAGAGCAAAAAGGCTGAAAGGGGGTTTCCCAAAAGAAGTCACACATAAGCTACACCATCTGGCTTGTATTAGAAGTACCTATATGACTTTAAAAGTCATTGCACATAATGAAAAGATGAAAGCCAGGTTTTAGGCAGCTGTGCTGCAAATTACAGGGTTTTGCTCAGTATTTCTGTATGAATATTCTAAAATCCTTTGCATAGGCTGAATGCATCTGTAAAGCACTGAAATACATTAATCTAAAATTGCTATAATGCAAATTATTATGAAAAGGTAGGTGAAGAGCAAAGGAAAGGTATCACCTAAATTTAAGATTTTACAAATTTCTGGGCCATTTAAGCCTTTTGAGACTCAAACCTTTAGACAGAGACAAGACTAAAAGGTTCTGTGATCTGCACTTGTTTTTTAAAATTTAGGAAGACAAAGCATAGGTGACCCAAGAACATCACTTAAAAGCCAATTTTAAATTGTAACAGATATGTCTCTTTAATTACAAGCCTCAGTGTTAGTCACTGTCCCCTACTGTTGTGTCCTTCCTACCCAGGTAGTTTGCTCAAAACTTTATTTAAATACAGAATACTACAGTGGTAAGTACAATGCTTTTAGGTCCAAGTAGGAATGTTGCTTTCAACTTTTTTAGAAAATAACTTCTACAAATTTGCCTGTGCAAGACTACAGTTGGTAAATGCAATCATCAATTTTATCAATATAGTAGCTACAGTCATATTAACACATCCAAGACCTTGATTATATGCAGAGCTATTTACCATTATGCTATTTTAATGTTCAATTTCAGTACTCTAAAGCAACATAAAAATGAAATAATAAAATTGCAAGTATTTTATTCATATTTATTGCTAAATAAATGGGCACAATAAATTTGAAAGTCAAAGTAAGTGCTTATTTAATCCATATCTCTGCATCCATATACTTTCTTCATTTGCCTTTCATCTATTCTCAGGATTTAACCGATGTTATACTTTTAAGTCAACAGTTATACAGATTTATGCCAGCTTGATGTCTGGCAAGAATTTTCTAGTCACAGTCTGAAATGTAAAAGAACTCTGAATTCAATAGTATCTAAAGGCTGTAGCTAAAAGTGAAATAGAAGTACACGCACAAAAATTTAGCTGTTGTGTGCCCTCTAAAATGACGTAGTGGCCTAAACATATTGCAAGTCAACATCCTAAGTCATCCTGTGTATATGTCTACTTTGGGGAGCTGGAGAATGTGTGTACTAATAGAAGATGACACTTGAAAGGAAAAAGAATCTATCATAGACTGTCCACAGTGTTTGCAAGACTATTTGGATCTATGGACAGTGCAATTCAGATAAATTTTACTATTTATTAGGAATGCGAAATGAAACATTAGATCTTACAAAAGAGCATTATGAATAAATAGAAGATTCTTAAAGAAAGCAGATCTATCTGTATGCTGTATTGAGCATAACATTGGCATCAACCTTTAAATTGTTTCTTTTTGGCACTTCAAGTGTGGTTTGGACACCATGGATTAATTTAATTTTGGAGCAAGGCCAAGCGATTTAACATGAACGTGCCACTTTGATGAAGTTTGGAATAGCTAGGAACAGTTCTGATTCTTCTCTTTCCTGGAAGCCATATAAGCGGAGCCCATATATAACTTGTTAATAGTTTGAACTGAGTACCTAACTTAATCTTGCCAATTAGTCATTGACTCAACATTAGTGCTGGAACTAACTATGCTGTAACAACATAAAGTAGGCTCCTGCAACCATTTAGTGAATGAGTATTTTCACATGCAAAATTGTTCAGGTGCATTTAGAGTCTGTATCTAAATCAGCAGATAAAATCTATAATTATTAGAGTAGTAGTATCTGATATAGATACATAGTAAAGAAAGTATTTAATTATACAAAATTATGCTAGGAAGATGAACTGTCACCTCAGGCCAAAGACTGAAGATTTCATTATTTAATTATTTTTAATTAATATGTTTTAACTATATATTTTATATATTTTTATATTTTATATATAAAAATATATATAAATACATATATTATATATATTATATTTTATATATTATATATATATTTATATATATTATATTTATACATATATATTAAATATATGTTTTTTATACAAAGTATTTTTATACATTTTATTATTTCCATTCTCCTGAAGAGGAGTAATTGATGAGATGCTAACAGGGTGTCTTCAAAGAAGAATATGTACTTAGGTCCCACTTGTTTGCATTACTCTTCAGTAAGATATCAAATTTTGTATGACAAACTGTGTTCACCCAAATCTTTTCAGTACAAATAAATACAGCTTGATGTGTCTTCAAGCTTATTTGGGAGCTGATTTTGGCTTACATATCAAAATTACAAGGTCAGGGCTAAGAACAAATAGAATGACCTCTTTTAAGACTGACTGCTTAGCTATTCATCAGCAACACTGAGTTCACCCCTCCTAGTGCAATACTGTTCCATTTCCCAGAACTTCAAACAGAAAAGTTACTTATTTAAGGAACAGTTCTCATGTTATGGATACTTCATTGATTTCAAGGGAACTCTAAGATTTACTTCTACAGAGGATTTGACTCCTGGAGAATAAGTTTAGAAGGTAGGCTGAAGCTGAATAAGATAAGCCTCTTGACAGGAATAAAAAAACCCTACTCTAACCACAGACTGTAACAACATATAACTTTATAATTAGCCATAACAGAAAACAAGACCTTGTATCAGGCACACAGGATAGTAACATTCAGCATTTGTCTTTACGGAGGGTGTTTCTTCACCACAGACGTATTTCTGGGTATCAGGCCCTGTGTTTGAATTCCAGAGTAGACTAGCCTAGTTATAAATGACCAGACTTGCAAGCCTTCCTCAGAGTCCTCTCTAACACTGAGCTTTCCTACATAAGTCCGCAGGACTTCTGAGTGCATCTCATGGTTCTTTATGCAAACTGCTGTACGTATGTTCCCAGTGCACTGAGGGAGAAGATGTCTGTACTGAGCACACGTTTGGGATTGTGGGAAGACAAAGGACTATAAGTACTCGATTTGACATGTTTCTTTACCGTAAAGACCACAGAGTTAATAAACCAAAAGCAATTTAAACATCAGTTTAAATCTAGCTTGAAGCAGTGTCAGTTTAGGGCAAGGGAATCATGTAACTTTGATTACGTCTGTAAACAGGAACTTAAATAGCAGATGTCATAAAGCCTGGATGTAAACTGTGTTACTTGAGGCACCTGAGATGCCTAAAGTAGGAATAAAATCTCCATGGGTCTAGAGTTAGGATTAACTGCCCCCTGGAAATGCCTCTCCTCCTTGATTTCAGGGTGACAACATTCCTAACTCCAACCTGACAACTAAGTTTCTGAAGTTAGGTGAGATGAAACTGTGCTTAAGATCCTTGGTTAAAGGTTTCACAGAATCTGTAGGCATCCAACATTTATTTAGTTATTTAAATAGCTGGTTATTTAAATTTGTTTAGTAAGACTAGTACAGCTTTTGTATGTAGATAGTATTATATACTTAGAATTATCTACATTCTACATATGTCTAAAAATTGACTATAAAAATGACCTGAACTACTAAAACACATTTTTACAATTAAGTTTATTTTGTGAACAATTTGCATAACTGACTTATATCCATGTAGTTCATATTTTTAATTAAATCAAAGTCTGTATGCAGAGGACTTAAGGGAAGATTCCACAAACACTGGAAACAGATAAATGATTAATTAAGAATCTTCAATTATGTCTGTCTAATACTCTCCCATTTACATTCAGAGCAGCTGTTCTCAACAGCTTTATTAACACAAACAGATGTTGTACTACAGTAAAGATGTATATATCTTTTTTTAAGGTAACCCTCAACTAAGTACTTCTGTTTGGTAGAATTTTAGATGGTATTTTTAGTGGATGTTTTCTACTCCTGCAATTTTCTCAGGATGTTAAAAGATGAATTTTCAAATTAATAGAAGAGAGTTCTCCACTTATATCCTAGATAGTCTCAGGGAGTACAGACAGCTAGTGGTAACTCTTTGGCTCTTCACCATCTTGGATTTACTTTCATGTCAGAAGTTGGCTCAGAAATTTTTAATACTTCTCAGGCTAACCTAGGGTCACTATGTTGGATTCAAACATACTGTCTAACCAAACTCCGTAATTGATTGCATTGAACGCGTGATGACAGCTTGTCTTCAGCCTGGAGCAAACCAGCAGGTTATCAAGACAAGGAAACATCAGACAAGGAAAAGGGGCAGGAGAAGGGAAAGATTTTTTTTAATATTTAGCCCATGGGGGGTTGTCAGTGCTCACCTATGTGCACTTTTTCTTTTTTTCTTTTTCTTTTTTTTGCTAACAGCTAATAAAACATCTACATTATTTAAATATTTAATAATACCTAACATTAATATCTAATATTTAAATATTTAATAATATCTAATATTATTATGTAATATAGGGCTAAAATATCTAAAACAATAAAACTTCTAATTTATTTAATGATTTACTTATAATCTTTCTTTGAATTACTTACTAGTATGACAAAGTCAGGAGCTGAGGCAATAAAATATAATGAAAAAAATAGAAGCTAAAGTTAAGACACTAGAACATTATTTGATGCAGGGTAGCCAAGTGGATTGTTTTGGACTCTGCTGTGTCTCTCTGACTGTTAGGGTAAACAACTAATAGCTAATGTTGATTAAATGACATGCACTTAATCTCTTTGGGTATAGACTGTCATGAGAGACAAATCTGCTTTAGATCTCATCAATTTTAAAGCCCTGTAAGCATTTTATTTTAACAATACAATGAGATAACAGTGACATATCACCATGTGGCTAATTACACTTATGGACATTTGACAAAGACTATGCATCATAGTGAATTAAGGACTTGATCTTACTTTTATCATGCAGCTAATGGGTATGCTTTTGATGTCCTAGAAATAGTCAAGCCATAATTTTCCCCCCATTTAAGTAGTATTTAACTTCATTTCTCTAAAGTTAACATATTTATTTAAAAAGTCCTAATTTTGACACAGTTGAGAAGTACCTCTAACAGTAATTAATTGAAAGCCTATCAACATTGAGAAGAATAAGAAAACCACAATGCAAGAAGAAACAAAATCCAAAGAAACACGCCTCACTACCAAAACAATACCACCAAAAAACTTCCCAAATAACTTCATTAGCTTAATGTCTAATTTAGTGGCCCTGAAGTTAAAAGAATTCTTATCTAGAAATGAAATTTTGTCATTCCTTTTCTTACCATTTCTCCCAAAAGAAACTTTCTCCTACAGGACCAATACTACTTCTATTAATCACCTTGTATCCCATTTTCAAATTTGCTTTCTTAACGTATACCCGTTCTGTCTTCTATAATCTGTGGGAGACCACTACTATACAAACCCATTCTAGTCTCCCACTGGAATGAATGAGCGAAAGAGAATTAGAAAGTTAGTTGGATTAAACTGTTTTGCCTTTCTGCAGATGACAGGAAGTGCTGATAAGATCTTTCATTGAGAAAGTCACTGTATGCTTTGCTATAAACTTCAGCTAGGCCAGAATTTCACACCTGGTTTCTATGATCCCTATTAAGTTGCTGTTGCCTTTGCTATAAGCTAAGAGTACTGGAGACTTCAATGAAGCCAGGTTTTCACTCTAAATAGAAAGTATTACCAACACTTCCTGTGATCCTCAGAGAGCAGATATTAAGAAATAAACATGCCAGAATGTTAGTGTTTGCCAGAAAGGCTTTTGTGGCTCCCAGGGTATGCTGTGTTTAGCAGTAATAACATGACCTGAAGAATAACAAAGAAGAGACAAACCTTGTAACCCAGGAACTCAAAAAGTATGATATAGAAGCTGTGCCTTTGTGAGCTTTTGTCTGGATTATGATAGAGTCAGTAACAGCATGCTAATACAGAATTTTTTTTTGGTATGGTTGAAGTTCTTTACTCTGTTTTGCTTCTTCATCCCTTTCCAGCCCTCACTGAGTGTAGATTCCTTATTTTCCTCTCCTCTAGTGATTGCTGGAGTTCCTGGTCTGGAACCTCCAGTCAGACCACTGGTGATGTATCTAGCTATTTACAGATTAACCAATGCTCTGTTTAGTTGTTACCGAAAGGCAGCTAAATACTATGAAAAAGCAAATTCATGAGAGGAAGCCCCTTACCTTTGTTTCAGCAGGCTTTGAATGGGGTTATGCTATCATCCATACATTTATAAGGCCATAATCTCTGTAACTGACCGCGAGTTGGCCAGGGTATTGTAGTGGAGCTGCCTGCACGTTATTCTGGAACTGATCAAATTCAAAGGTTCCTCATATCTAAAAGTAGACCTTACAGAACTTGTAACAAAGTAACTCCTTAAATAGAAAAAAAATCAGCTCTATTACAAATTAAATAAAAAGGTTTGAAAACAAGTCTACTGACAGCCCTCTGTATCTTTGAAGGATAGGTCTCTTTCCTCACATTCTCCTGTTAGTTTAGTAGCATTTAGTTGGTACTTAGGTTTCACAGAGCCTTCTGGGTCTCCCCAAAAGTCTTGTCTTAGCTGTCATCCCTGAGACTTGGGCTTGGGTTTTCTCTCCGCTGCAAAAAGCCTCCCTTGACTCTAACTTCATGCCTATTTGTTCCTCTCTCCTTGTCCCAATTTTTCCCTGCTGAAGCTTCTCCAGCTGGGCTTGCTAAACTACTTCCAAAGGTTCTCCCTCCACAGGACCCTGTCTTAGAGCCTCATTCCCTACTGATATTTTACTACCTGTCACAACTATTTTTCCTGATTTCTTTCATAATCTAGATCATAAAATTTCATTTCTGACAAATTCATAATTTCTAGGTGAGCTATACTTTCTCTTCAACAAAGCTATCTGATCTAGTTTTAAATGTATAAAATTACAGAGATTCTAACACATTTCTAAGCTAAGTTGCAGTGGTTAACCATATTTATGTAATTTTTTGCTATATGCCTCATTTCTCTCTCAATCTGTCTAGCTTTAGTCTTTAGGCATTAGACTATGATATGCTTTTATCTGTTAGATTAAATATCCTTCCAGTATCAGAAGTCTTTATTTCCGTGTACAAACTTCATCAGCTCTTCTCCTGAATAACAAAGATGAATTGAGGGCTTTTGTTTTGTTTGTTTTTCACTACAAAACATTTTTTTTAAGGAATCGTTCCTGCTCACCAACATCAATTAGAATGCTGAGTGCTTGGATGCCTGAGGCAGACATAATGGCATAGTTTTATCATCAATACCATATAAAGTAATAATCCAGCTTCATTACTGCTACTTAGTATTTCTTTCTTTTAAGCCTGTATCTTTTTAGTCATCACGGTGCACAAGAAGCTATCATCATTACCCTAACTCTCTTTAGGAGTTACAGCTTTCCAAAATACTGTACTCCATTCGGTAAGTGTAGACCTGTGTTATTTATTCCTATTAGTCTGACCTTACATTTGGTTTTGCTACATCACTTGTATACTGGGCAATCTAAATTCACCCTATGAAAATGGGCATATAATTATTTTCTACTCAGTCATTTTCATGTCAACTGCAAACTATCTGCAATGATTTCTAGCCGAGTGAAGCAAGGCCCTGTGCTCAGTTTAACGATGTTTATTTGAAGGTAATGTGATAGTTTTGCAGCAAGCCAGCTGAGCAATTTCCAAATTTCAGGGAATGTTCTAAGTACTTGTAAGAACATTGTTTATTTTTCTGAAAACCAGAAAACTGGACCGGGAAAAGTCTGACTGAAAGGAGTTTTGAATCTGCTTAGCACAGCCTTCATTTCCAGCCTAACTTGTAACGGCTTACATTTCAAAGAACTAGCTGATCAGTCATTAAAATCATTCAGGCTTGCTCCCTCTCATACCAGAAGGTACATCAGAGCCATGCTTGCAAACCCACTTTTGTACAGAATCAAGCTGGTCCTAAAGGTAGTCATATGAAGGCCCTCAAAAGACAATACAGAGCGCTGGTTGTGAAGAAAAGTCAGCAAAACTAAAACCCAAACAGAATAAAACACAAACTGTTTACCATCTATGAAGGCTAACGCTTCAAATGTGGTCCAAATACCGTCAGTGTAAAACTCCACCTGAGCAAAGATGATGGTGAGTTCAATAACGAGCACAATATCAATGCTCACACAATAGAAAATGTTAAAAAAGCAACATATCTATAAAATGTAGAAAATGTCCCATGTCTGAATATGCTATTTAAACTGCATAGAAATAAAACTGAACTAATTAGCACATATAAGTTCATGCTACAGAAAACAAGGTAAAACATACATTTTTGCTAGATGACCAGTAACATACAGTGCCTGCACAGTGGAGAATGTGCCCAAACCTGATAAAGATGAAATGATGCACAGTATACCAAACAAACTGAAAATAAATGATTGATAAAACTAGGTGAGGAAGGGAGCAGTTTAAGCAATGTCAACACTAGAATTACTTCACCAATGTAGGAATACTGGTATGTTATACTAGCAAAATAAGCCTAGTGTAGCTGCAGCAGGTATCCCCTATTTCTCCTTGGGATTTCTGATAATGATATGTGAATAACCTGTATATAGTGAGTCCATGGAGCCTCTAACTCAGAGGATGGTAGGATAATTCAGGCTGGAAGGGAACTCAGGAGGCCATCCATCCACTCCTGCTCAAAGCAGGGTCAACCATAACGTCAAAACAGGTTGCTCAGGGCTTTATCCAGGCAGCTCCTCAAAATCTCCAAGGATGAAGACTGCAAAACCTCTCATGGCAACCAGCTCCAATGCCTGGCTGTTCTCACAGTGAAAAGGTTTCTCATTATATCCAGTCAGAACGTCTCTCATTTCAGCTTGTGCCTGTCATCTCTCATCCTCCCACCAAGTACCGCTGAGAACAGCCTACCTTCATCTTCTTGACATTCTCCTTGCATGTGTTGGAAGGATGCTATTAGGCCCCTAAAGACTTCTCTTCTCCATGCCGAAGAAGTCCAGTTCCTGGCCATAAAATATCTTCTTCTAATAAGTATCCTGATACAGCATGAAACCAGACTCTTTACAGATTGCATTTGCTTTACATCTTTTATGTAGCCTACACTGAACAGCTGATAACTTGGCTATCAACTCTTCCAGTACGTATAGTCAATTCTTCTTCACACTAGATTCCCACCAGAGAGAGTTCTTCTTGAAGTGACTGAAAATGTGCTTTGTGAAAGATCTTGTTGTCCTCTACCAACAGGTATGATCTGTGCGCCACATCGTTTTGTGCACTGCTTCTTTCCTCTGATTAAATTTTCAGAGATAATGAGTGCATTATAGCAAATAGTTACCTTGATTAGAGCAGAATTTCTCACAGTTATCTTCTCCTTGGTGATCGTAAAATGTCCATCTCATTTATTTGTTACTGGCTTTTATGGCCTGTCACCGTAACAAGGCAAATAATAAGGCTGTGAAGAGACAGGGCTGGAAAATAAGAAGGTTTTTATACAAAAGCAAATATACACACAAAATAAATTCATGTAAAAAGTCATTTAAGTGAACACTTGCTGTGCACCATTATACTATTTTATAAAAAAACTCAACATTTCTAGTGTATCTGTATCACTTTTTACTAACTGCTAGAAAAGATTTCAAGATTTAATAATCTATATCAGCAGAATCTCTTATTCATTTGTTTGTTAGACAAAGTATTAAATTACTAGCATGCATTGTATTAGTATATTGAAGACCTTGTGTGGTGGGAAGCCAAAAAGCTCCCTGCAGGAGACTCTATAATCTAATTGAAACACAATGCCAAAATTATGAAAAAAATAATAAAAGAAGATAAATGAGAATTATATTAATACACATATGCATTAACTGTTTATATAAAAGAGATATAAATAAGATGTAAAATAAATTTCAGAAATTATCAATTTCATAGCCATTATTTGTTGTCATGGTATTCTAAGTATTAAAGCAGAAATGAGTAGTAAGGGGTATTTTGAAGGAAGACATGAGAGAAGGCTCTGTGTACTGGTTTATGAAGGGTATTCCATATTTTAATAGGCTGCGTGAAAAAAGGGGGCAGGATTTTGGTGAACAAGTTGAGCATTTCAGTAATAGAAAGCAATATGGTTCCTGGAATGAAGGAATGAAAAGAGACACGGAGGTCTGTCAATACATAAAAGAGAGAGACAGGATTACACAAATCCATACTAGTATGAAAAAAATCTCTGTATTTCATGCAACAAGTAGAGACAAATAGAGACACCAATAGAGACTGAAAGAAGGTGAGAAGATCAACATGACCAGATATAATATGATTTTCCATCTCTTTTTGAATTAAAGTTTATCAAAGGAGTTAAGAATGGAAATACTATAGTTGTAGACATGAGAAAAAATGATATTTTAGACAAGAATTAGTCATACAATAATAGAGAAGAATTAATTCTTGAATATATAATAGTGAAAAAATAGCAAGATTTAGATATACTCTGGTTGTGAATATCTGCAGAAATGGAGGATGTGCTGATGGCACTACAGTATGGGCTTGAATGCCTTGGAAAGCAATGATGCCATCAATAGTGACAGAGCTTGACAGATATAGAGTAAGATTTTGAATAACCCATTTTGGTTATGTAAAATCAGATTTACTTTAAAGTCTATACTTGCATAGCTACAAAATCACTCATATTTTACCAGTCAATCCCTGAAATTTTGCTGTACTAAAACTGCTGAGGAAATTAGAGAAGTTTTTCAAAGTGAGGACTTTAAGATTTGGCTTCTACTGAAATCCCTGGCAAATCTCCTATTTACTGCATAAGGCCTGGGAACAATTCTGGAGACCCACAGTATGGGAGCCCTCTGGTGGGTGAAATATGAAAATGCCCCTAAAATTCAAATTACTGCAAATAAAAATTCTCCTGCCATTTAAACTATATTTTTATACCTAAGATGAGAGCATTCTCTTCTTATTAATTAATGCAAATTTATTTATTAAAAATCACCCATTACAAAATGATGAATTTCTTCACCACTCCTCCTCTATAATCACCTTTCAGTTTTTTTTCTCCTACTCAAATGTCCAGCTGCAATCCATAGAGACAGGCAGTTCACTCACAAGGAAAATAAATGAAACAGGAAGAACATGTTAAACTAAATTCTTGTCCATATCATTGAAAAAAAAAAGAGTTATCTCATCTATCCATCTCTGCTGTTTCTATTACCAGAGACAGGGAACATTAAGTCTTAGCAGCAGCTTGAAGCCCTAGCATTCCTTTGGGTCTTGTAAAATAAATATTATGCACACCAAAACCTTCAATACTGAATAAAACCCGGAGATTGTTCCTCACTATTTACAAGTGCATGCCTGGCTCTGCCAAGACAACTTGCATATACTCAGAGAGGGCCGTTTGACTACATATGCTTGAACTTTTTCTTCTCAAGATTCAGTCCCTTTCTTCTCCTAGTAGAGAAATCAGTACTTCATTGTATCAGTGTTCATTCACAACCAAGTGATACATGATACAAACAGTTAAAGAACATACATTTAAAAAACGATAGAAATAGGAGAAAGTAAATTGCTCCCCTGTGAAGTCAAAACTACGGATGTAACTGCTGCTATACAGCTACACATCAAAAGGCCTAAATGATAATGGATAAAGCTAGCAGCTTTAATCTCATGTCATTCTTTCTCTTCGTGATGTTGCTTCATTCTACTGCCCTGTATTATTCAATTCTTGGTGCAGTTCCTGAGAACAGCAATTTACTTTGTGTTCTCCAGAAAGCTACCTTCTATCTAACTATCGTTGCTCTGTAAGTGGTATTAATCACTGGCTTATTCAGGTTGGAAGGGACCGTTGGCACCTTTCCTGTCCAACCTTCTGCCCAAAGAAGGGTCATACAGAATTGAGACCAGGTTGCTCAATTTTTTTATCCAGTTGAGTCTTGTAAATCTCTAAGGATAGCGTGTGTACAACCTCGCTGGGCAACCTGCTCCACTGCTTAATTATCCTGACATTATTTTCTTTTCTTATATATATCCAATTGGATCCTAATATTTCAGTTTATGCCTGCTGTGTTTCCTCCTCCCACCATGCACCGCTGTCAAGAGCCTGGCTCCCTTTTCTCAGCAACCTCCCCACAGGCACTGGCAGGCTGCCGTTTGGTCCCCCAAGCCCCTCTCTTCTCCAGGCTCAACCAGCCCTGCTCCCTCAGCCTCTCCTCACAGGGCAAGTGCTCCAGACCCCAGCCATCCTGGTGGCTCTCTGCTGAGCTCACTCCGGTTTATCAATACCCTTCCTGCACTGGGGAGCCCAAACCTGGACATGATACTCTAGTGTGGTCTAATGAGGGTTAAGTAGAGGCAGATAATTCCTTCCCTTGATCTACTGGCTGGGGTCCTGTCAACACAGCCCAGGGTGCTGTTGGCCTTTGGTGCTGGCTTGTGGCCATTTCAGCAGAGCTGCTTCTGAGCCAGCCAGTCCTGGTCTTTATCACTGCAAGGGTTGCTTCCTTCCCAGGTGCTGGACTTTGTATTTGTCCTTGCTGAATTTCGTAACGTTCCTGTTAGCCCATCTCTCCTGTCTGTCTGGGCCCCTTTGGATGGGAGTCCTGCTCTTGAGTCTATCAACAGCACCTCAGACTGTAGTGTCATCTGCAAACTTGATAAGGGTGCCTTCTGTCTCCTGCACGTTACTGAACAGGACACGTTCCAGGAGAGACCTGAGACACTCCACTTGTAATGGGCCTCCAGGTAGAACATGAACCAGTGCCTTTTGGGTCTGAAAATCCAACCACTTCATCAACAGTTCCTCACCTGCATAGTAGCCCACTCATTTAGATTAATGCCCTAACCGGAATACAAAGATGCTGTGGGAGACTGCCAAACACCTTGCTAAAATCAAGGTAGAAAGCATCCACTGCTTTCCCCTTATTCACAAATTTAGTAATTTCATCATAGAAGGCAACCAGGTTGATCAAATACTGACTTCACTATAATGAAATTGATATATTCAGGTTTTGAGTAAATATAGCATAGAGTGCTTCAGGAAGAGTTACCAACTCTTTCTTTACACAGGGCAGCATTAAGGCTATCTTTTTTGTTATTCTGGAACAAAATAAAAGTGAACCTCCATGTCCCTGGGCACAGGTCTAAGGCCTATTTTATTGGTCAGAGCTGAGGCCCATTCCTCACAATAACATGACAAGACCTCTCCTATGCTATAAAAGTAGCAGCTAGACAGCCCTTGTTGTTCAGGAACCTTTGTACAATGCATATCCTTGGTTTAAACATTTGAAATGGATCTCTCATCCATGAATTTCTCTAATTGATTTTTAACATATTCATACTTTCAGCATTCAAATCATCCTGAGGTAAAGATATCTTGTTTTTAAATTTTATGAAGTACTTCTTTTTTTTAAGTCTGCTGCCTGATTTTGTGGCCCTGCTTTTCTTTTTATGAGAATGACTATTTATTATTTATTCGCTGTTCCTCATGGCATTCAGAATTTTTGAGAGAATTTCTGAGATAGGCAAAACAGCTCACAATGTTCATGAAGTGGGAAAAACATGGATTTAAGCTAAGAGTGTAATGACAGTTTTTGGTTACTTATTCATGTCTCATTGCTATAATTATTTACCTTTTTGACTACCACTGAAAATTAACATTTTTGAAAGTCAAACTCACTGGCAACTTTCCCATTAAATTCAGGAGTTCAGGATTTAACTTACTGTTCTGCTTCTTCATCTCAGTCTGGTTTCCTCTGTCCAGCCTGGAAAAACCTCCAGACAGGCTCCTTCCAAGTTTACACCTTGGTTGTAGTTTTCCCATGCATGGAAGAATAGAAATATCTCTAACAATTTAGAACAAATATGTAGAAGACAGTAGTTTGGATGATCTAATATGATCAGCCAGTCAACCTCAGTTCATGATTTGACTAATATTAAAAAAAAATACTGGGAAAAATCTCATTTTATTCTGACTGAAAACATCAGGCAGAAAGTTTCAATGGAATACACATCTTATCACATTTATTTTTGTTCAAAAACCTCATTTCTGTTGTTGAAGTTCGCACTGTTTTCAGTCTGAACCTCCATATACATTATTATGTAGTAGCTGGTAACATATTAAAGTAAGAACAATTATTCTAAATTGTCCCATAAATTCTAAATTTGTAACTCAAATAATAATTGATATTTTCATTTAGCATTTCTCCATCTTTTAAAAGATGATCCCTGTCCCCAATTAAAAGAAAGAAAAAAAGAACACCCCCCCCAAGAACTATTACTATTTCTCCTACTTCAGTATTACCACAGCAATTAAAGACACATGCATCTTAATGTAGCAATTAGCTATACCTCATGGAAGTGCTATGCTTTGATATATAGCATTTTAATCACAGACTATGTCAGGTTTTTATTTTCATGTTAAAACACTCATGTTCTGATGACTTAGCTTTTTCTAGGACAATCATCCACTTATTCATGTGTATCAATTATTTTGTGGAATATATTGTCGAAGGATATTGTTAAGACTTAAATGATAAATAGACTTAAAAAAGGATTTGAAAAATTGATAGAATGGAAAGTCTATCATTAGCCTCCAAAAATTATGATACAACCTTTGAGCTGGGCTCCCTGACCCACAGGCTGTCAGTGCTGAAGGGTATGCTGGGAGGAGCACCACTGTACGCATACCAGTTTCTTATATGCACGCCCTAAATTCTGCTAATTACTGATAAACCCTTTTTCCCAACCAAATAAAAATGTTGAGCCATTGATACAATAACAGCATGAAAGTATGAAAGTATTCATATTGAATAAGGTCTAAAGAGCAAAAGAAGTTTCTCTCAGCGAAAAGAAATGACAGACTGGAATAAAGCCAAGCATGCTGGAGAGATCAGCATGTTTGAAGAGCTTGAAACAAGGTAACATTTAGGATAAGAAAACAATACAAGGAGTAAAGATGTAAAGCACATATCATGAGGTTCTCTATCAACCTGGAGATAAATAGTGTCCAAGTTAATTTTGTGAATGCCTTCTAAAACATTGTATGTTAATTATCATGCAGATGGACAGATTCCAATTTTGTCTTTTTTTTTTTTTTTTTTTTTTTTTTTTTTTTGCTATGTGATATAGTGGATGCCTCTGGTTCATAGGATGAAAAATTATCTTTTAATAGTGTCTTAGGAAGAAAAAACAAAGCTGTGTGACTGGATTAATAAATGTAAGTACGGACCGAAGTACAATGATGGAAGGAAAGATGCCTGTGTTCACATGATGCAATATGACAAACCAAACTCAGAAATCTAGGTCGGTCTACACTAATGGCAAATGAGCTACAGCACTAAATGAAACAGTAGAAACTTCCATAGTCAATTTTCTTCACATGAGTTTAAAAGGTAAAAAAAAACCAAACTAATTACAGGTAATAATACCAATGGTTAATTTTATGTACTTGCACAGTGTCAGGCCCAAAGCATCTTGTTCCATGGGGCTGATAGGTTTTACTTGATTCTAAGCTATATAACACAAATAATAATTATACCTTAAAGTACAAGGCCACAATATGTTTGTCATATAGTGCTCACCCAGTTTCATTCTCTTCTTTTACCTCTAACATCAGAAAAAACATATATTGAAAAAGAGTTACTCAGCAAGACAATTTTAAAATATGGGATTCCCATTAACCCACACACTTTCAGCCTCCCTTAAACTTGTGGGATTATCAAGCGGGGAAGGGAGTGATTTAGTCAAGTGAGAAGGCACACCTGCTCTCTCATGGTATGTACACTATCTAATTCAAGTATGATACTAATCCCTTGTCCAAGTCAGAATGAAGACTGTATCATGTTCTGGATACTTTAATTTCTACAATAACTCTCCTGCACTTTGTGTCTTTTTACTACATGAATACTTTATTAATAAATAAACCTGTATAATTTAATTTCATTGAGTAGCACATAAGACATTTTGTATAGTTTGTGATTATTTCACCCAATATATACGGATTTTTAGTATAATGGTTCTTTTTAGATTAAATTTTATTTTATTTAATACAACAAATTTTGCAGTCTTTATCTTTCTTAGAAACGGTCTTGCTTGGGAAAATGGATATGGTATTTAGGGAAGGCGACTTGCATATTTTTTTTGTATTGCTGCCACGATAATACATACTAGCTTTTTGAGGAATACGATGACAGCATTCCCTTCATTCATTCTATTATTTATTCACACATTTATTCTCTCATTGATCTTTGAAATTCCATTTTTTTTTTTAATATGTGCACTGGGAATCTTAAGGAGTCTGTTAATTATTAGCTTGCAGTCAGGACAGGAAGCCCACATGGGCTTATCAACCCCACAAACCCCTTTGGAGATCATCCAGACCCACGTTTTGTACTGTACTCACCCTGTGACTCCATTCACTCTGCCCTACACAAGTAGTCCTATCCACTGCTGCTCTTTAGCAGTCACTGATCTCACTGCACACTGTGGCATCTTGACGAGCTTTGACTTGCAAGAGCAAGGAAGGGGGAAGGAGGAAGGGAAGAATGTCCCAGTCTAGGCAGGAAGAAAGGCACATCCACTACTGGAGTGTAAGGGAGAACAGCACCTTATGGACATCGGCTGGCTCACCTTGGAAGCCATGCTAGCATAACCAGGCTGTTGCAAACATGGCACTAGCGTGGAGCACTGCAGCCAAGGCTCATTCTAGTGGCCATGAGGATTCCAAGCACTCACCAGCACTCATGCGGCACCACGTTGGCTTTCAGAGACGAGATGATCAGTAATTTTGGTAGGTATGAGGCCACTACACTGGCTGGCCCATACAATACCTTACCTTCTCTCAAACAGTAACACTCTTTATGAAAAATACACTTGTCCTTCTGACCTCCTCTTCCATTTATGCAGAGTGGTGATGTTTCCTCTGTGCTAGGAACCAACTGCCTCCTTTCTAATTTGTTGACTCATGGGCTCTCGTTAATAAGTCTTAACGGCCAATGCACCTTATGGAGTTTTGTTATGTGATTGCTTGTTTTCACCCCATGGCATAAGTTATAATGACATAATTGGGTTTCTGAGTCTGTGCTGATGCCATGCAGAGCACAGGCCTAGCATTAGCTGTGTCTGCACAACTGAATGGGCAAGCTCAGGGTAGAAATAGACGATCTAACATCAGCCAGAATAAATGAACGTTTGTGTTCTCTCCTAGCAGGGATCTTCAAACCTGTACTGAAAGAACGAAGTACAAAAAAATACAGGTCACATTCTCTTTTGGTCTTCCAAATTATCTAAGAAACATAACTTCCTTAGCGAACCGAGATGCGGCCATAGAAATACAATAAACAAAACCTATAGTTGGCTGTCTTCACCCAATACCTTTACATCAGGTTTTGATCCTGTGTACTACCTGAGAGGTTGCAACTCTAGTTAGGCTTGTGACAGTCACTGTAAATGAAAGTGCCATGTATGCAGATGGATACCATCTGTCAACGTGGCAGTGCAGTAGCATGATATGGTGGTACAGACTGATGAGTAAGTGTACCAGCCTTGCATGAGTAAGTGCAGGTAGACTCTGGGCACTCCAGGTGGCAGCTGTCCTGGAAGTTGTCTACACTGACTGTGAAGGACAAGCACAGCTCCTGTAGATACACTATGTGAACAGTCAGGAAATCCAGCCTTAAATATATCGTTAGTACCCTCTTACGGAACTGTGTAGATGTAGCCTAGAAGAAAGGGAGTCTCAAGTTTCCCAGGAATACAAAACAAGGGATGAAATTCATCTCTCCAGAAGACAGCATCAAAGTCCACACATCATTTGGACACCATTGTTAGGGCTGAAGTTTATAGCTTCACTGGCACAAGGCACAGGTGAAAGATCACTATTTGAAAAAGTAAAAGATACTAGCTTTGCTATTAAACAGGATTTTTTAAATGTTTTTGCATGCATTTGACATCTGCAATGTCCCAGTAACAGTAAAAAAATTGAAGCTGGTTCTCTGAATTCTATTTGTAGATCATTCTCCAGAGAAAGATCTGTTGATTATATGTTATTAGAATATGACATAAAATGTTTTAAAGTTTATAAACTCTGAATAGTTTATAGGAATAAAGAAAAAAACACAAAGACAGCTACTAGAGATTACAGGGTATTGAATTTCCACTCTGTCTACACTGTGCATAAAACCATTAAATCCATTTTGACAAAAATCAAAGTTCTTCTTTTAAACTATGAATTACAGTAATCATTTTACATGCGAGGACATGGAATAATTCTCACTGAAACCTTGGAAAGCTTGTCTTTTACCTAAATACAATTAGGTTAGCAACCATATTTAGCAAATAGGAATGCATCTGGCAGTGATGCTTATTTCCTGAAAATTATAATTTACTGCAAAATATATGAAGATTTTAACAAAAGACTCAAAGATAAATGGTATTTTTCTCTTTGTAAAAACTGTTTATATAATTTTGAATTTTTTTACGATTTGTTAATAGACTCCGCATAAACTCTTAAGTGTTTATTTTAGTCATATTAGAGGGGAAAAAATTTTGTTCATGCTGAGGTTACTCTTATGGTTTATTTACTAAAGCAAGTTAAATATTTAGATAGCCGTTTCGGTCAGAAGAAAAAGATTTGTGGTCAGGATGTAGCTATAGCATTTCTTTTTTTACAACAGCCTTAACTCTTAACTAGTTATGCATTTCTGATGTTCACTACTTCAATATTTTATTGATAAAGGTAGGCAATGTTATCAAATTCACAAAATCTTTATATACTCAAAAGTCAGATTACTTCCCATTTTGGAAAAGAAATACTTCTAGTGCTGTTCTTTAAGTTTTTAATTCTTCATGGGATCTAGGGTAATTTTGAACCATAACTTACATACTGTATAATGCACCCATTTTCCATGGAGATCATTTATTAGCTTGTGATTTGAATCCAGAAGACTGCTTTTCATCTCCAGGCCTTAAACAACCAATGTTCTGTGCACCAGAGAACACGTTTCACTACCTCTGTCCATCTCAGTATGGGCTGGCTACATTGGAGTTACCCATTAAGTATGTTGACTTTGACCCATAAATACCTAATATTTCAATAATTTCATCTTTGCACTGTGTCTGATACCTCTACAATGCTAGAGCTCAGCAGGAATGTTAAACTTACAGCCCTTTTTCTATTTGATAAAAAGATGCTGACTGCAACAGGGATCTGTTTGGGCTTGGCAGCTGTGGCTCTCACACTGTCCCCTTAGGTTCTATGTACATAGATAAGGTACGGCACAAACTTCGTATCCCTGCCGCCTTCCCTCCTCCAGTATTTCCTCAAAAAGGACGGTTATTTATCAGCAACTAGATATTCCTTGAGAAAAACTGTCTATGTGCACATCGTCCTGCATTTATAAATGTAAGGACTCCCACAAGAGATTTTTAGTTTTTTAGTACCTGCTGGGCCGTTTCATGTTCTGCTTCTGCCACACACAGACCATACGCACAGAGAGATGGGAAATGCCCTTATGCCTTTAATTCCTTTCAATCCTGAAGAATCTCCATTTAAAAAAAATAACAAAACCACCCATGACTGGTATATTCACTCAGTAAAACTGTTCAAAAGGAGAAGTTTCTGTCTCTTAATTTTCACTACATGGATCTCCTGGGTTCTGAAATTGCTTTTCAAAGACTATCTCACTGGATCATGGAATAATTTAGGCTGGAAAGAATCCCAAGAAATCATCTAGTCTAACCTCCTACTCAAAGATGGGTCGACTAACAGGTCAAACCAGGTTGCTCAGGGCATTAGGTCATCAGGTAAAAAAAAAACCCTTCAAGTATGGAGACTGCACAACCTCCCGGGACAACCTGCTCTATTGCAACATTATCTGCAAGGTGAAAAACTTTTTCCTGTATCAAGCCTGATGCACTCCTGTTTCAGTTTATGCCTGCTGTGTTTCCTCCTCCCACCATGCACCGCTGTCAAGAGCCTGGCTCCCTTTTCTCAGCAACCTCCCCACAGGCACTGGCAGGCTGCCGTTTGGTCCCCCAAGCCCCTCTCTTCTCCAGGCTCAACCAGCCCTGCTCCCTCAGCCTCTCCTCACAGGGCAAGTGCTCCAGACCCCAGCCATCCTGGTGGCCCTCCGCTGAACTCACTCCGGTTTATCAATACCCCTCCTGCACCAGCGAGCCCAGACCTGGACATGATACTCTAGTGTGGTCTAATGGGGGCAAAGTAGAGGCAGATAATCCCTTCCCTTGACCTACTGGCAGGGCTCCTGCTGACACAGCCCAGGGTGCTGTTGGCCTTCGGTGCTGCCAGGGCACACTGCTGGCCACACTCCGCTCCTTGCCCCCTAGCACCCCGAGGTGCTGCAGGGCTGCTCCTGAGCCGGTTGGTCCCGGCCTGTATCACTGCAAGGGGCGCTTCCCCCAGGAGAAAGACTTGTGCTTCGTCCCTGAACCCCAGCAGACGAACCTGCGCAAGGCTCACGATGCAGGCGCTCACACCCTGTGCCCCAACTGAAACCAGCATGGCCACTCTGCGCCCTGGGCCCCAACTGAAACCAGCATGGCCACTCTGCGCCCTGGGCCCAGGCCCCCAACCTCCCGCCTTCTTACAACGCTGAACCCCCACCCCTGGACGCCTGCCAGCCTGAACCCTCACCCCCCAACGTCCGCCAGCGTGAACGCCCATCCCCCAGCGCCTGGCCCACCCCTGAGCTCCCCCGCCCTCACACCGCACACCCGCCCAGCTCGCGCTCGGCCCCGGCCCCGCCCCCCGCCGCGGCCCTGCCGCCCCCCGTGCGCGCTGGGGCGAGTCAGCGCCCGCCGCCGCTTCCCCGCAGAGCTTCGCTTTTCATTCGCGGTTTCTCTTTGCTGCCGGCCGTGACGGGGGGCGGGGCCACCCCTCCCGCGGCTCTGAGGTAAACCGAAACCAACCGCCGCCCGCGGCCCCGCCCCCCGCCCCCGCCTGTGACGTCACTGGCGCCGGCGGTGCCGCAGGTGGTAGTTGGCACGGTCTCCATGGTGACGGAGTTCCCCCCCCCCGCCCCTTTAAAAGCTCCGCCCCCAGGGCCTGTGCGGCTGCAGTGCCTGATGGGAGTGAAAATGGCGGCGGCTGCGTCCGAGCTGCTGACGGGCTGGTGTCTCTTCGGCCTCGCGTTGCTGGTAAGAAGCGGCTCTGCGCGGTCCTGCTTTCCCCTAGCGTGGGCCTTTGAGGGCTGCGGGCCGGCCAGCCCCGCGGCTGCCTCCCTCTAGCTGCTCTGGTGCGGGTTCCCTGAGCAGCCTAGGGGCGGCTGGTCCCCTCCCCGGGGGAGGCCGTAGAAGAGAAGAAGGCCGACAGGGGCCGGCTGGCGCTGGCTTTCCCCCTCCCTGCCCGCTCCCTCTGGCTGGAACCGGCTGCCTTTGTCCTGGCCTTTCCCTTTCCTCTCCCTGCTTCTCCCTTGCCTAGGGCCAGCCGGGGGTGCTTGCTCTTCTTTTCCCTGTGCCCCACTCAACCCTGGCCTGGAGTGCTTCCTTGCTGCTGCCCCCCTCAGCCTGGCCCAGGGTGCTTCCTTTGCCCCTTTCCCACCTTAAGCCTGGCTGGGGGAGGTGGCCGTGCCCCTTCTCTGCCTTCCCCTCCCCCCTGCAGCTCCCTCTGGCTGGGGGAGCTGCCCTTGCCCCTTCTCTGCCTTCTCCCCCACTGCCTCTGGGTGGGGGAGCTTCCCTTGCTCCTCTTTTGTCCTCCCCCGGCTGCCTGTTCCTCTTGCCTTTGTAGTGAGAGCTTTATTGATAATATCTTATTGGTGATGGTGGTGCTACAGTTTTGTAATTTAAAACCCTCTGGAAACTGAGGGTTTGGGGCTCTGTTTTTGTGTTTATATGACCAGCACTGCTTGTTTGGATTTTGGTCTGCCTTGTATAGGAATGCTGTTCTAGTTGTTGTGGCAGTCTGTTAGTTAATGTAGTGAGCTGTATGTGATGAATATAGTACAGATGCTTTGGACTCAAGTAAAAGGTGTTTTGGTGCTGTCCTGGTAATCAGTACTAGTAATAGGGTCTAGCTAGTAGCTAGTCAGTAGTTGACTTCTGTTGTCCTAATTATACAACTTTAACTATCTTTTACTGTGCATTTCAGGCTATTCTCATTTTCTGCTGGGTTTATGTGCGCAAGTACCAGAGTCGACGGGAAAGTGAAGTAGTTTCTACCATAACAGCTATTTTTGCATTGGCAATTGCTCTCATCTCATCAGCACTACTACCAGTGGACATCTTCTTGGTTTCATATATGAAAAATCAAAATGGTACATTTAAGGTACTGGCTTTTTTGAAATCTCACTACTTGAGAAAAGTGATTCTTATTGTGTTGAAAGAGGGCGTATCTTGCTTTATCTTAGGTCATCAAAGTGTTTAAAACCTATGTTAACACCTGTTTTGTTGCTTGAGGTTTTTAGAAGGCTTGGTACTAGCACTGCAAATATGATATGCTTTGTTTATTTGAAATGGATTTTGGTGCTAATTTTTTTCCTGTCAGACTTCTCAAATTCTAGCTGTTTCCAAACTTTATGTTCTCTGTATTGTGCTAAAATGAGTGCTTATTACCATCCTTAGGCTATAAATCCAACTTCTAGATGTTACTCTTTACTATGTCATAACACAGCAATTTAGAACAGAATTTGGTGCTATTTAAAAACAGACTGGATTGCCTATTTGCTGTTTGAGATTGCTTCATTTGCCCTCTTTTGCCAGCATTCATTGCTTCTGGTTCTGAAGTGCTGATACAGTAAATCTGTATAGGTCTAAATCTGTCTAAATGTAGACACTGAGAACCTGTAGATGTGCACTTCCTTTAAGAAGGGACAGCCAGAAAACCCCTGAAAGGATGGAAAATACAGTAACTTTTCTTGGCTGGTACTGCCTTAACTGAACTACTGTCTCTATAAGATGTGGGGGTTTGCTCTGCAAACTGATCTGTCTACTATAATGTTTTAAGGTTATGTCGTGAACCATTGCAATGATACATCGTCACAACACAGTAGTAATTCTTCAGGAAAGCTTTCTACTGCAGTAGCTTTAAACAAATCCCAAATGATGTGCAGGTCTTCCAGCATCTGTTATAGGGAGTGACACCAAACACTTTCTAGCTTTGGAAGTAGCTTTCTTTGTCTTTAGGCTTATCTGCAAACTGATCTGTCTACTATAATGTTTTAAGGTTATGTCGTGAACCATTGCAATGATACATCGTCACAACACAGTAGTAATTCTTCAGGAAAGCTTTCTACTGCAGTAGCTTTAAACAAATCCCAAATGATGTGCAGGTCTTCCAGCATCTGTTATAGGGAGTGACACCAAACACTTTCTAGCTTTGGAAGTAGCTTTCTTTGTCTTTAGGCTTATCTTTGTAGTTTGAAGCAACTCCTGCAGGGAAATAGCAACTTTGAATTATTTGATACTGTTACCTAAAAGCTGTCCCCTTTGGAGTCAATACAGTTTGAAGTATTGAGTGGAGCTGAGGGAATTGAAAGGCTAGCAACTGTAGCCCCTTCTGTTATACAGTCTTGATTTACTATAGGCTCTTTTTGTTATATTGCATGGTAGCAATTCTTACTGTTCTCCATGTTTTGCCTACATATAGTTCTGTGCCCTTTTTATTTGACTAAAAGGGATTTGGTGTTTTCAAAGTGAATGTCTTCTGAGACACTTGATCACTACCATTTAAAAACCAGCCACTTGGGCTTGAACATATTAATAACTGGAACAGCTTAGCAATGAGTTGTTATACCTCCCCTCAAACATACAGAAAGAGCTTGAAGTGTTTTTCTGTTTAAGTATTTTTCCTGACAGTATTTCTTTAGGAGAGCATATGTCAATTCTTGAAACACTGCTTGAACTTTGAGCTTAGCTTGGAGTGGAGCCTAGCTAGATCTGTAATAAAATGGATAGTTGTGGAGTCATGCTAGTGAGGTGGTTTCTACCACTTAAGGTTGTTTGGTGACATGGAAGATTAGTTCAGTAGTTCTGTGCAGGTTGCTTTTGATTCTTGAAGATGCATGTAGTGGCTACAGACTGATTTTCACTGAAGAAATGTGACTTGTGCATTTCTTAAATGAGCTGTGAGGGGAGAAGTGGTAAAGTATGAAATATTGAGAAGGATGAGCAGTTTGCTGATACTCTCAAAATAAGTTTGTGTAACAAGTAACTCTTCCATATTTTTGATTCTGAGGCTATGGATTCCAAGTGCATACTACTTTGATTATGTCTCTCCCCTAGTCTAAGTGAGGGAATGATCCTGAAACAAATGAGTGGACAGGAGTTAAATGTTTGCACAATAGATTCAATCTTGACTACCAGTATGTCTTGTTTTACAGCAATGCACTTAATATCTGGTACCTGTAATAATTCTATGTTCCAGTTTTGATAACCATAACATTTAAAGGAGGTGGTTGAAGTCTTGCTCTCAACTGAGGTTTTCTTTAGGAGGAGATTCTTGACCCCTCTTTACTTAGCTGCTTTCTGGCACTTTATAGTCTTGAACTAATATAGCAAACAGCCTGAAAAGAATATTCCTATGATGGGTTTGTATGTCAAGGAATACTTGTGATGAATTCAAATTCTTAAGTGATATGCTCTTCAGTACATTCAGCTAAAGGCAAATTGTTTTGGTTACTTTCAAAGCACCTTTAAATCAGAGAAGCTGTTTTAGCAGTAGTCAAGGCAGTCAGTTTACTCCTTGCATCTTATGTTAAAGAATTTCAATGGATAAAGGAGACTAGACTAAGTCATTGTCTAATAGAAGAATAAATACAATATGTAATAAAACTAAAGAAAAAGCGCTGGTTTGATTACTGTATATCTACAGCTGACTGGTACCTATGTCTTGAACTTGTTAAAATACTGACACTTGTCTTGAGTCCTGTGTTTAAAGTTTATGTAGACATGGAATTGCTGTATATTCTTCAGAAGTTTTGAATCACTAAGTGATCAATGGTGGGTGTTTCATTGACTGAATGAATCTGATTCTGTGCTCATTTCAAACAAATACTATGTGTTCACTTCCCACTCCACTCCCAAATGTGAAGCCAGGTCCTCCCAGAACCTTGCTAGTGTTTAGGAGCTAGCCTGCAGCCAGCATAATGCTTTTTGGCTGGGGCTCTTGCAAATTCAAGTCATAAGAGGCCTTTAGAATTGAGCTGTCACATGATTTTTGTGATGTTATTGCTAAGTAGTAACAGAATAAAGCTATTAAACTTTTAGCCAAAGCATTGATCTTCAGACATTGTTTGTAACACATGCATATAGAACTTGGAAGACATTTTTCATATGTCAGTAGGATGCTAGCAGATCACTGAGAGTGATAGTCTGGCTAGCCAGCAAAATGATGTAAACTGGCCAAGCTGAAAAATGCCCCAGTATTTGCTAGAGGTGAAGAATTTTGCATCAAAAGGGGAGAACTAGAGACCTAGCTTATTAATGTATGCATTCCTTGATTTTGAGAAATAAGTTTTGGAGGGAAATAGGCCAAATATGATAGTAAAGTTGCTACTGTCTTATTTAAGGAAATAAGTACACAGCATTCATTCTGCTAATCATAAATTAGTGATTTCTCTTAAACTGTTTGTTTTAATGGCTGCATGCTCTGATATGAATCATACCAGAAAGCATCAGGTTTCCATACTGCTTGTAAAGCTTTCTCATTAAAGTACCTTTGCCTATGCTTTTGAGACTTCACAGCCCTAATTGCTTCCTAATGTGTAGATGGTGCAGTTATGTCCTGTCTTCAGATATTGAACTAAAATTGTTCAATATAGCCTTGCAGAAATTCATTCTTCTCTCTGTGGTTCAGCTTAATGAGCTTCTACCTTTGTAGCAGTAATGAGGTCTTCCTGATTAATAATATGCTTGATACCAACTGGAGTAATGAAATCATGACATACTGTACCAATCGGCTTTTAACACTTGTAACTATTTGAATTTTGTGAATGTTTTAACTTGTTTTGTGTTAAGGAATGGCTACTGTAATAGTCTAGGTCTGTTATGGAAGGTTAGGCTTGCTGGCTACCATAACAGGGTCCAACCCTAGGTTCCTGCTGAAAAGCTTGGAGCAAGTCAAAGCAAATAATTAAATTGTAATGATGCATGTGCAGTAACTGCAGCTCGAGCTGGGTGCCTCCGAAGAGGGACCCTGAACAAAAATCCCTGGGCAATTATAACTTTCCAGTCTAAGCTTTCCACCCCTCACATGGTAGTTCAGACCAATAGTAATATTCAGGTCTGGGGTCTCCTGCTCCTTACTGGGTCTCATTGTTGTCCCTAGGCAGGCTGTTTCTTTCCTTATCTTTACTGTTGTGGTTTCTGCTGATGCATGTGTCTTTGTTCCTTGTTGGGTCCTGCTGTTGTGTCTCAAGGTCCTGACGAGGAGGTGGTAATTCCAGACCACAACAATTCTCACTGCCTGGGCAGTGAGGGGAGGCTTTGTTTCTCAAGGTCCGGATGCCCTGCGCAGGCCTTATTTTGAAGTTTTGACATCCTCCCTTTTGGAGTGAGAGAGACATTGTGAACACAGACTGCTTGCAACTCCCTTAGCTTTCCAGCTTGAACCAGCTCTGGGGCCCTTTCTTACTGAATGACGTGAAAGTGCCTTTTGTTATCTGAGTGTGACCTAAGGCTTCAGCAAATCTAGCTACTCAGGCTAAGCAAGTTTTATAGAAGTTGTGCTAAGCAGCTACCTTTAGACAGTTTCAGTTCAATAATTTCCTAAACAGTCTTCCCTTTTTTATTAAGCATCCCTGCTGTTAATACTTTAAACAGAGTTCTTGAAGTCTTTTGAGGCGTATTACTTTCCATAATCTCATGCCTATTACTTATGGTCATATTACATAACAGTTAAGTTTAACACAACTACTACTAGGTGCAGCATGTGGTTATAAATCCCTGTTGCAGTTAGTGACCATCCTAGAAGAGTTTCCCAACTATGATGTTTTCCATTCTTTACCCTTTCCAAGATGTGGTGTATTTTTTCTGCATAAAGATGAGCAGTGATTAGTTTTCTGTCCCTTTTTTGGATGCATTCTAGCAGTCAATGCAGGTCATCATGTTGTAGTAGTTTCTTTACTAGTGTAAGATTCATTCTAATAGGTTAAGTAGTAAATTTTGACTCTGTATAATTAGATTGTAACAATTAATAAGACATAATAGGAATTGAATAGTTAAAGTTTCATCCCATAATTTTGGTAAAGTTACAAATATTTGAGTGAGTACTTATATCTACAACTGTTATCTATGAACATAAGATTACAAAGTTCTCACACGTATGCATCTTTTTTCAATATATACAAGTACAGCTCAACTTCAACAGCTAAGTAAGAGCATAGTATGACAGTATATAGCCTGTTCTATTTAGGTTTTAACTTGGATTTTTGTAAAAATACTTTAACTAAAATGTCATCCCCAGGCTGTGTATCAGGCACTTGTATTTCAGGTGGTGTGGATTGATGATATTGAGCATATTAAGATTTTCAAAGCTGTTTTGCATACTCAGAACATACTGGGTTAGTTGTTCATCTCTGTCTAACAGGCTGGTCTTAGCTGGCATATAAGTCCTTAGTATAGCTAAATGTCTCCTGAAGAGAATTTCTGCTGGTGTTAGTCCTGTGGGTTGTCATGGGGGCATTCTGAACATCCCACAGAGCTAAGTTTAATGCTTCTGGTCATTTTAGGCTAGCATGTGTGCATATTCTTGTTTTTCTTTCAATGTTCTGTTCATTCTTTCTGCTTGTCCTGAAGATTGTGGGTGATAAGGGGTATGTAGGTTTCTTTTTATTCCTAATGATTTATATATTTGAATGATTATGCTTGCTGTAAAATGGGCACCTGTTTGAATCAGTGGCTTCTGGGACCCCATGCCTGGGTATGATTAGTTTTGGTAAGGCTCCTCCTGTGTCAGCTGTTCTTGTTGGGAAAGCTTCTACCCAGCCTGATAACTGATCTACTATCACTAACAAGTATTTGTACCCATTGGCAGATGGCATGTCCACATAATCTATTTGTAGCCTTTGGAAAGGGAAGTAGGCCCATGGTTGTCCCTGTAACTGAGCTTGGTTTGCTGCTTATAAACTTTTGGCAGGTTGTGCAATTATTTGTTTTTCTTTTTGCAGCTGTGTAAATTTCTGGAGCAGCCTCCACTTTCTGTACTTGGTTAGCTACTGCCTTGGCTCCTGCATGAGCTTTATTGTGAAACCACCTAGCTATAGTAACAATTCTACCAAAAACATGTAATTTTTCTCCTGATTGTCCATATTCCATCATTGTTTTGCTTCCCACTGTTTCCATTGCTTTTCTCTTCCACTGAGCAGTCCTTTTTATATGTAGTTTTGGGATCTGTTAAATTTGGCCATTTGCTTTGGTTCATCATTGGAATTGCCACCACACATTCTCTCAGAGGTTGTCAGGCTGCAGCCTTTGCAGGGGTATCAGCTAAAGCATTTTCTTTACTAATTTCTGTAATGTCTTTAGCATGGGCTGGGCAGTGTATTGCTGCAATTTCTTTGGGCAGTTGGACTGCTTCCAGCAAACTACATATTTCTTCTCCATTAGCTAACTTCTTTCTTGATGTAAAAATCTTCATTCTTTCCATAACGTCCCAGTTGCATGCCATACCCCAAAGGCATATGGAGAGTTGGTGTAGATATTAACTTGCTTTCCTTTACCTAGGTGTGCTGCATGTGTCAAGGCCACTAGTTCTGTTCCTTGTGCATTCATTCATGTGGGAAGCAGTTTGGCCTCTATTACTTGTTTTTGACTGACTGCAGCATACCTGGTTTGTTGTTGTCCCTGCAGGTATTAGGATGAGCTGTTTACAAATAGAACTAGATTCAGGGTTTGCAAAGGAACACCAATTAAATTGGTTCTCAGCTTACTTGAAATGTGTGTTACTGGCTCATATTGTTTTTGTCCATTATCAGGCAGAGGTATTAGAGTTGTTGGATTCAGGATATTGCATCTTTTTAGGGCTACATTATCTGCCATTAGGAGGATCAGTTTGTATCTGTGCCTGTTGTGACAGTAATGCTTGGGTTGTGTATTGTTTTAATAGTATCTCCACTTTGTGCAGGATGGACTGTTACAGGGTGTCCCAGAATAAGAGGGCAGCTTTTCTCTACTGTTGCTGCTGCTACTGATTTAATGCAGGCTGGTGCCTCTGCTGCAATTGAATTTAGTTGAGCAAAATAATATGCTACTGGCTTCTGGTGGGGTCCTAATTTTTGCATTATTACTCCACTGGCAATCCCCTTATGTTCATGCACTTACAAATTGAAGGGCTTTGTATAATCTGGGAGCCTGAGAGCAGGTGCAGTTGCCAAAGCTCCTTTTATAGTTCTAAAAGCTTGTTCTCTTTCAGGGCCTCATGCAATGGGTTCTGCTTTCTCACTTCTAGTTGCCTCTGTCAGGGATTTTGTTAACTTTCTTCCAGGAATTCATGGTCTGCAAAATCCCACAGCTCTCTGTTACTGGACAGGGGAGTTTTATTATAGCATCTACTCTTTCTGGATTTACTAGTTGTTACCCTTCTCTTAGAATGAGCTCCATGTATTTTACCTTTGACACAGCTGGAGTTCAGATGGAGATGCCTGGTGCCACTTTTTCTGCTAAAATAGTACATCATCTTTTTTACTTGCTATCAGTAAATCATCTACATATTGCATGGGAGTTGACCCCCCCCAATAATTCTACATCTTTTAAATCATTCTTTAATATTTGTGAGAAAATTGCAGGAGACCCTGTGAACCCTTGTGGGAGGTGTTTTCATGTACTCCACTGCCTTTTCAGGGTTGCTGAGGTTCCCTTCTTGTCATTGTGAGGGATTGTTCTCATGGGCTAACTCTTCATGCTTGTAACTCCCCCCTGCCAGCTATCCCTTGGAGCCGAAAAGGACACTTGCACTGCACCTATCCTAAGTTTTTACAGTAATAGCATTCTCTCCCTTCACTTCCTCTCCACTCTCCTTTCTTGTTCAGCTTTGTTTTTCCTCTTGACCATCATAAATGAATACTGCTACACTTAAAATCTTTTGTAAAGTCTCCCCTTGTCAGCCTGGCGCATGCTCTTTAAAATACTCTTGCGTATCAGGGGCTGCTTGATCTATAAAAACACTAATTGCGAGTGCATCATTGAAGTTTTGTGGGGTCATTCCTCCATATTTTAGCAGGGCTTGCTGCAGCCACCTCCAAAAGTCACTGGGGTGTTCATCTAATTACTGTCTGCATTCTTGCACTTCAGTCCAATTTACTCCTAACTCTCTGCATGCTCTAATTGCTTCTACTAAACTTCAAAGTCCTGTTTGACACATGGCACTCTCCTGCATTATTATAATTCCAATTTGTATCACTTGCTAGCCAGGGTTTTTTTCCCCTGGCTTGCTGCACTACTTCTGCATCTTTAATTATCTTATCCTGTTCATTTGGTTGAAATAATTCCTTCAACTGGAGTGATACTCAAGTTCTTTTGGGCTGTGCCTGGTCCATACATTAGAAAATAACTGGACACATTGCTCTGCATCTTCTCTTAATCTCAGTATTTTACCCCTCCCATAAGGCAAGATTGCTAGGGTTCCAGGGTTGATTAGCAAATATCTGCAGCATGGGCGGGGGCAGTGGTGGCTGGCTCCTCCCTTTCCCCTTGGCTGTAAAGTGGCAGGATTAGTTGGCACATTGGAGATCATAGGGTAGAGTAGAGGGAGGAGGAGAAGTAATGAGAGATCATCAGGCATACAAGGTGGAGCAGAAGCTTTTGGAGCATGGTCTGGGGTACAAGTATCTGCTAACATGAGTTACCTTTGGGTTCCTTCCTGCTCTCCCTCCTGGCTGAAATGTTCCTGTGCCAATACCCAATTATCCCAAACATACCAGTAATCCATTTGAGTTGTAAACCTGTCTTCTAAATGACTTCATGAGAAGGTTCATGCTGATCAGAAGTCCCTTGTGGTGGCCACTGTCCTGCTGGGTTTCCCTCCTTTGTCAGGAATGGCCAATCCTCCTGGCATAGTTGGATCAACCTTTTTCTTAAGTTCTTGGTACCATCAATCTCACTCCAATTTAGCAAAATTTCAGCTAAGGGTGTCCCCTTTCCTATGCCAAAATTTCCCATATTGAGTTCCTGAAAAGTGCATCTTAAGCAGATCAGGCAGTGCACTTCCTTATCAGTAACACCAGCCCCTGTGGCTGGTGTGATCTCTTTCTGTGAACCACACTCACCACCTGAGTCTTCAAGTGCTAGGACTGCTGTCCCTTTGCAGTGGGCAGCCTCCATACCCCTGTTACCAGACCAAAATTTAGAATTTAGGCAGGAATTTAAGACTTGCCTTTTCAGTGCCTCTTGTTGCCAAAGATCCCAGGTGAATTCACCTGATGGTGCCAGATGATTGTCTGGAGATGAGAGGCCCCAACAGTGGTTGCCTAGAGTCCCATCTGGGTTGGTAAAATTATGGAACATTAGGCTTGCTGGCTACCATAACAGGGTCCAACCCTAGGTTCCTGCTGAAAAGCTTGGAGCAAGTCAAAGCAAATAATTAAATTGTAATGATGCATGTGCAGTAACTGCAGCTCGAGCTGGGTGCCTCCGAAGAGGGACCCTGAACAAAAATCCCTGGGCAATTATAACTTTCCAGTCTAAGCTTTCCACCCCTCACATGGTAGTTCAGACCAATAGTAATATTCAGGTCTGGGGTCTCCTGCTCCTTACTGGGTCTCATTGTTGTCCCTAGGCAGGCTGTTTCTTTCCTTATCTTTACTGTTGTGGTTTCTGCTGATGCATGTGTCTTTGTTCCTTGTTGGGTCCTGCTGTTGTGTCTCAAGGTCCTGACGAGGAGGTGGTAATTCCAGACCACAACAATTCTCACTGCCTGGGCAGTGAGGGGAGGCTTTGTTTCTCAAGGTCCGGATGCCCTGCGCAGGCCTTATTTTGAAGTTTTGACATCCTCCCTTTTGGAGTGAGAGAGACATTGTGAACACAGACTGCTTGCAACTCCCTTAGCTTTCCAGCTTGAACCAGCTCTGGGGCCCTTTCTTACTGAATGACGTGAAAGTGCCTTTTGTTATCTGAGTGTGACCTAAGGCTTCAGCAAATCTAGCTACTCAGGCTAAGTGGCTACCTCTACAGTTCCAGCTCAGTTTCCTTAACAGGGCCACTGGTCTCATTGCACATCCTTGAAATATATTGTTGATCCTGTACCTATCAATACAACACACTTTCACTTTTAAAGGTAATATGCATGTTCAGTAAACTGGAACAGCTTAAACTGGTAACATTTGAAAGCAATGGTTTCAGTGACCAAGGTTATGCAAAGTTATTAGGATGAAGTGCAGCAGAACAATGCAGTGCCCAAATTCTGCTGATCTTGGAGAATTCAGGGTCATATTTTCATGTCTTAAACTCCAATTGAAGATAATGAAACTTCACCTTCTTAATCTCTTGTGCCTTAGAGTTTTTTCCTGCATATCTTACAAGTTTAATGTGCCTATACTCTTGGAAGTTAAAAGAATTGACTTTATCAGCTCTCTGGGCTGTAATGAGTGAAGAAAACAGACTAGATCTAGAAGCTCCTCAAATCAGTTCTGAGTCCATGTTTTACAAGTACAGTTCTGCCTATTGTACTTGCTCAGTAAAGTGATATTTTGTTGGAAATCCACACCAAAAGAATAAGCAAAGCAGAACTCAGATTTCCAATGTCACCATTGCTCATGAGAATGAATCCAAGACTTAAGAAGGTAACTTCTGTCCTTTCAGCTAAAATCTTTCATCTTTTAAGTCCTGAAGCTCATCCATTCTTGGTGCTCAGAGACCAAATGCATGTATAACTTTCCTCAAAAAATATCAGGTGGGTTATGCCATACAGGCAGTCTTGGACCTCTGTATGCAGTCCCTGGGCTTGGCTGCCAATGATCATGCTATGAACTCTCAAGCTTCCTTAAATCAATAACTCCTTCTGAGGAGGAGGGGAAGTGTGGGAGCAAGAACCTCTGCCTTCTTGCTGGGTTTAATTACCAATGCAGATAGAACTGTGTTTCACTTTGGGCCCTTTCTCATTGGCCCCTGTTTCACAAATGGGCCCTTTCCATTGAGTCATGACTAGCAAAACTGATCTTGAATATCTGACTTCTGTCATGAGTTCACAGTCACAATCTAGAGTTTGTTTCTACAACTGAGGTTCAGTTAGGCAGATACCAATCTCAAGTGGTGTCTTAGAGCTGCAATCTTAGCAATTTCCAGTATCAGCCTTACTGATATAAAACTACTTGTGTGAGGGGTATTGACTTAAAATGAGTGGGTCACTTCACTGGGTACTTCCATTAATGCTTTTACATGCATATTCTAAAGAGTTGCAAAACAGGCCTCTTAACTTGTTTTTATATCTTAAGAGCTGTTTCCCAGCCAAAACTCTAGTTTTGTGACTGGAGATGCTAATGCTTGAAGCAACTGTCTCACTTACATTGCAGTATCTAGGGAGAGAAGGTGGGCTGCTCACTTATGATCAGCTCTGCCTGGGAGAGGCTTTCAGCATAATGTAGACAAGCCTCTAAAATTGTCAAAGCTGCACCACATCCAGCTACAGGGCTGGGCAATTCATGCAGCTTAGTTATCTATAGGCAGTCTCTTTGCTAATAACCCCCACGCATAAATCTTGAAGCAAAGTGATTCTTTGCTCTTCAAAGAAAACCTGTCCTGAGGACAGTGTCTCTGAAAGAACTTTGCGTGGAAGCTTAGTGGAAGCTTAGATCAGTAGCGATCTAAGCTCAAAAAGAAGGGCTAGAATTGAGTAAGAACACATCCATTCTTCATTTTAGGAAGATCGCTTGAAAAACAGCTTACACAGCTTCAGACTGATGTTGGTGCACTGTGATATTCATTTCTATTAAACTTATTTTTTAATGTGTAGATTGCCACTTAGTGTTTAAGTACAAAATAAAGACAAATATACTGAGTTGTCAGCTGCTAAAGAATGTGTTCACTAACAATTTCACTTTTTTATTTGAAAAGTATGTATGGTAAATGAAAAATCTGTGTTTTAAAGGGCTCCGATCTGTAGAAAAACAGTTTTAATGAAGTTAGTGGTGAAAATGAGTATAGGTGGTTGGGAGGCTGAAATACTTCTGAAATGTAGTGCATTTGTCAATCATACTTATGTGAATTAGCTCCTCAAATTCCAGAGTTTAAAATGAACAAACCTAGTGCCTGCCACTTTTCTTAAGCAACTCATATGAGCAATTTTTTCAGTTCTTTAAGGATGCTGTTGAAGTGTTCTTTTGTGATGTTAAATGCTTATCCTTTATTGCTAGGACTGGGCTGATGCTAATGTTTCAAGACAAATTGAAGACACTGTACTTTATGGATATTACAGTAAGTATTTAACTTCTAATTTTTCAATTAATAGAAACTATAGTACTTTTAAGGGAAGGCCTTAAGTCATGAAGCTTTTGGGTGTCATACTGGATTACTCCTTGGCTAAACATTAGCTTTACACTTGGACCCCTTCAGTGAAGTTTCTATGTTCAAGAGCCCTGTTTAAAAAAAGTCATATTTTGAAGACCAATACAAGAAAAGGCTAATGTCATACAATCAGCTGTGAACATGTATGCTGTGCATATGTATTTATAGATCCCTTAGGGAAAACTTTTGGTTTTGATTTTTTTGTGGCACTTAACATGCAGCAGTGTCACAGCTTTCTGCATTGAAGGCAATGTGATGCTTGCCTACCATGTATAAAGTCACTGCAACTATTACTGCATCACTTGCATTGTGAGAGTATTCAGCTTCAGCAACTTCTGTACTCAGACTAAGAGCTACTGTAATTGAGCATAATGGAGCTGATCTCTGCATGAGGTAAGTCAATTCTAATAAGATCCACAAAACTTCTTGTATAGTTCCAGTCTTAAAGTTGTCCTGTAAACATCTTCCCTTAATAATGGATCATGTTTAAGAGGTAGCTATGGGAAATGCAGTTTACTTAAACTGACTGTCTAGTTGATGCTACAAATTCGAAACAGAAGTAGTTACCTAAACTAAAAGTTTCCTAAAAGTTGAAGTTTCTCAATAAAGATTATTAGCTCTTCTGAATATTTTCAGAAGGTCAGGAAATGCTCAGTTTCAAGTAGTGGGCTCTTTGTGCTGAGTTATGAAATACTTGTTGCCTGAGACTGGTATTCAGGCAAATAAACTAACAATGTGTGGTTTGCTGCTGAGTGAAATTTGAAGCCAAAAGTGGTAAGAACACCTGTGTCTTCAAAAAATGTGAACTTCAAATATTAGCTTATCTTCCACAAAGACATTCAGTATGGAATAGCTAAATAACTTTGTAATTTTGCTTTTTACTTGCTAAGTTGTTAATGGCTTGTTTAACAGCTCCAGGGTTTTTATGTGAACAGCCTTCAAACTATTCTGTGAACATTTTGTATAGATCTGTGAAACTGGGGTAAACTTCTGTAAAACATAGTTTAGACTGACCTTTAATCCTGCCCTAGAAGGTTGGGAATAGTTGTCAGGATGCAAATGTCTTCTCTAATTAAAACAAGTGATAATTGATTCAGACTCAAGCTTCATGATTTGGGTAATATGTTGAAAGGTTGTTATGCAAATTAGTTTGTTAGCTGAAGCTAAAGAATTTCACTTTCATTACTTCTATGAAAAAACAACTACTACTGCCTTCCATTTAAAGTACCATTAAGACTTGAACCTAATTTAGGACATCTTCTGGATTTTAATTTTAATAGATGAATCATGTGACTGTCAGTTCTCATGGTTTTGGGGGGGAAAAGCAAAACATAATTTGAGAAACAGGAAGTTCATTGGGCATTGTTGTACTTTTGAGTTTTGGAAAACAGTTTAATTCAAACTAATGCAGGGTAAGAGCTCTAGAACCTGCTTAGTAGGTGGTTACTTCCAGTTCAAATAGATTATTGGAATACAGAAGGCTAGGTTTCTCATTTGGCCCTACCAAAATGTTGGGGATTAAGTATTTTAAAGCAGAATGCCTTTTGGTAAATCCTGACCTATGTATATACTTCAAGGACTTTGAGGTCTATCTGGATAGGTCTACTTGCAGTTTTGTAGGGCTAATATTTCACAATATGTCCTCCAGATGGTGGTAGAGATCTAGAGATGCTTTTCAAAAATCTTTTCTTTTGTGATCTTAGTTGGAAAGCATCTTTTCTAACTAGTTTTCTTTGAAGCAAACAGTAACTGTTCTGATGCAGAGTTCTGAAAAGTAAGTTACCTTTCTTAGGTTAAAAAAAAAAGCAGTAGAAGTGCTCAGTTAAGTCTAGGTCCCTGCTGCTGTTGCAGTGTAGGGAAATGAAAATAGAGAGAATGGGTTCAACAAATGTCTCTTCTAGTCTTCCGTAGCCCTCCTCCCCCCGTTTCCGCTGCAGCCTCCTCCCCCCGTTTCCGCTGCAGCCTCCTCCCCCCGTTTCCGCTGCAGCCTCCTCCCCCCGTTTCCGCTGCAGCCTCCTCCCCCCGTTTCCGCTGCAGCCTCCTCCCCCCGTTTCCGCTGCAGCCTCCTCCCCCCGTTTCCGCTGCAGCCTCCTCCCCCCGTTTCCGCTGCAGCCTCCTCCCCCCGTTTCCGCTGCAGCCTCCTCCCCCCGTTTCCGCTGCAGCCTCCTCCCCCCGTTTCCGCTGCAGCCTCCTCCCCCCGTTTCCGCTGCAGCCTCCTCCCCCCGTTTCCGCTGCAGCCTCCTCCCCCCGTTTCCGCTGCAGCCTCCTCCCCCCGTTTCCGCTGCAGCCTCCTCCCCCCGTTTCCGCTGCAGCCTCCTCCCCCCGTTTCCGCTGCAGCCTCCTCCCCCCGTTTCCGCTGCAGCCTCCTCCCCCCGTTTCCGCTGCAGCCTCCTCCCCCCGTTTCCGCTGCAGCCTCCTCCCCCCGTTTCCGCTGCAGCCTCCTCCCCCCGTTTCCGCTGCAGCCTCCTCCCCCCGTTTCCGCTGCAGCCTCCTCCCCCCGTTTCCGCTGCAGCCTCCTCCCCCCGTTTCCGCTGCAGCCTCCTCCCCCCGTTTCCGCTGCAGCCTCCTCCCCCCGTTTCCGCTGCAGCCTCCTCCCCCCGTTTCCGCTGCAGCCTCCTCCCCCCGTTTCCGCTGCAGCCTCCTCCCCCCGTTTCCGCTGCAGCCTCCTCCCCCCGTTTCCGCTGCAGCCTCCTCCCCCCGTTTCCGCTGCAGCCTCCTCCCCCCGTTTCCGCTGCAGCCTCCTCCCCCCGTTTCCGCTGCAGCCTCCTCCCCCCGTTTCCGCTGCAGCCTCCTCCCCCCGTTTCCGCTGCAGCCTCCTCCCCCCGTTTCCGCTGCAGCCTCCTCCCCCCGTTTCCGCTGCAGCCTCCTCCCCCCGTTTCCGCTGCAGCCTCCTCCCCCCGTTTCCGCTGCAGCCTCCTCCCCCCGTTTCCGCTGCAGCCTCCTCCCCCCGTTTCCGCTGCAGCCTCCTCCCCCCGTTTCCGCTGCAGCCTCCTCCCCCCGTTTCCGCTGCAGCCTCCTCCCCCCGTTTCCGCTGCAGCCTCCTCCCCCCGTTTCCGCTGCAGCCTCCTCCCCCCGTTTCCGCTGCAGCCTCCTCCCCCCGTTTCCGCTGCAGCCTCCTCCCCCCGTTTCCGCTGCAGCCTCCTCCCCCCGTTTCCGCTGCAGCCTCCTCCCCCCGTTTCCGCTGCAGCCTCCTCCCCCCGTTTCCGCTGCAGCCTCCTCCCCCCGTTTCCGCTGCAGCCTCCTCCCCCCGTTTCCGCTGCAGCCTCCTCCCCCCGTTTCCGCTGCAGCCTCCTCCCCCCGTTTCCGCTGCAGCCTCCTCCCCCCGTTTCCGCTGCAGCCTCCTCCCCCCGTTTCCGCTGCAGCCTCCTCCCCCCGTTTCCGCTGCAGCCTCCTCCCCCCGTTTCCGCTGCAGCCTCCTCCCCCCGTTTCCGCTGCAGCCTCCTCCCCCCGTTTCCGCTGCAGCCTCCTCCCCCCGTTTCCGCTGCAGCCTCCTCCCCCCGTTTCCGCTGCAGCCTCCTCCCCCCGTTTCCGCTGCAGCCTCCTCCCCCCGTTTCCGCTGCAGCCTCCTCCCCCCGTTTCCGCTGCAGCCTCCTCCCCCCGTTTCCGCTGCAGCCTCCTCCCCCCGTTTCCGCTGCAGCCTCCTCCCCCCGTTTCCGCTGCAGCCTCCTCCCCCCGTTTCCGCTGCAGCCTCCTCCCCCCGTTTCCGCTGCAGCCTCCTCCCCCCGTTTCCGCTGCAGCCTCCTCCCCCCGTTTCCGCTGCAGCCTCCTCCCCCCGTTTCCGCTGCAGC
The DNA here is from genome assembly GCF_036370855.1 of Dromaius novaehollandiae. Classification (NCBI taxonomy): domain Eukaryota; kingdom Metazoa; phylum Chordata; class Aves; order Casuariiformes; family Dromaiidae; genus Dromaius; species Dromaius novaehollandiae. Next base: position 32,610,112 of record NC_088100.1, on the reverse strand, counting down.
CTCCTCCCCCCGTTTCCGCTGCAGCCTCCTCCCCCCGTTTCCGCTGCAGCCTCCTCCCCCCGTTTCCGCTGCAGCCTCCTCCCCCCGTTTCCGCTGCAGCCTCCTCCCCCCGTTTCCGCTGCAGCCTCCTCCCCCCGTTTCCGCTGCAGCCTCCTCCCCCCGTTTCCGCTGCAGCCTCCTCCCCCCGTTTCCGCTGCAGCCTCCTCCCCCCGTTTCCGCTGCAGCCTCCTCCCCCCGTTTCCGCTGCAGCCTCCTCCCCCCGTTTCCGCTGCAGCCTCCTCCCCCCGTTTCCGCTGCAGCCTCCTCCCCCCGTTTCCGCTGCAGCCTCCTCCCCCCGTTTCCGCTGCAGCCTCCTCCCCCCGTTTCCGCTGCAGCCTCCTCCCCCCGTTTCCGCTGCAGCCTCCTCCCCCCGTTTCCGCTGCAGCCTCCTCCCCCCGTTTCCGCTGCAGCCTCCTCCCCCCGTTTCCGCTGCAGCCTCCTCCCCCCGTTTCCGCTGCAGCCTCCTCCCCCCGTTTCCGCTGCAGCCTCCTCCCCCCGTTTCCGCTGCAGCCTCCTCCCCCCGTTTCCGCTGCAGCCTCCTCCCCCCGTTTCCGCTGCAGCCTCCTCCCCCCGTTTCCGCTGCAGCCTCCTCCCCCCGTTTCCGCTGCAGCCTCCTCCCCCCGTTTCCGCTGCAGCCTCCTCCCCCCGTTTCCGCTGCAGCCTCCTCCCCCCGTTTCCGCTGCAGCCTCCTCCCCCCGTTTCCGCTGCAGCCTCCTCCCCCCGTTTCCGCTGCAGCCTCCTCCCCCCGTTTCCGCTGCAGCCTCCTCCCCCCGTTTCCGCTGCAGCCTCCTCCCCCCGTTTCCGCTGCAGCCTCCTCCCCCCGTTTCCGCTGCAGCCTCCTCCCCCCGTTTCCGCTGCAGCCTCCTCCCCCCGTTTCCGCTGCAGCCTCCTCCCCCCGTTTCCGCTGCAGCCTCCTCCCCCCGTTTCCGCTGCAGCCTCCTCCCCCCGTTTCCGCTGCAGCCTCCTCCCCCCGTTTCCGCTGCAGCCTCCTCCCCCCGTTTCCGCTGCAGCCTCCTCCCCCCGTTTCCGCTGCAGCCTCCTCCCCCCGTTTCCGCTGCAGCCTCCTCCCCCCGTTTCCGCTGCAGCCTCCTCCCCCCGTTTCCGCTGCAGCCTCCTCCCCCCGTTTCCGCTGCAGCCTCCTCCCCCCGTTTCCGCTGCAGCCTCCTCCCCCCGTTTCCGCTGCAGCCTCCTCCCCCCGTTTCCGCTGCAGCCTCCTCCCCCCGTTTCCGCTGCAGCCTCCTCCCCCCGTTTCCGCTGCAGCCTCCTCCCCCCGTTTCCGCTGCAGCCTCCTCCCCCCGTTTCCGCTGCAGCCTCCTCCCCCCGTTTCCGCTGCAGCCTCCTCCCCCCGTTTCCGCTGCAGCCTCCTCCCCCCGTTTCCGCTGCAGCCTCCTCCCCCCGTTTCCGCTGCAGCCTCCTCCCCCCGTTTCCGCTGCAGCCTCCTCCCCCCGTTTCCGCTGCAGCCTCCTCCCCCCGTTTCCGCTGCAGCCTCCTCCCCCCGTTTCCGCTGCAGCCTCCTCCCCCCGTTTCCGCTGCAGCCTCCTCCCCCCGTTTCCGCTGCAGCCTCCTCCCCCCGTTTCCGCTGCAGCCTCCTCCCCCCGTTTCCGCTGCAGCCTCCTTATTGAACTCAACTTGCTTTTCAGAGTCTTAAGTTGTGTGAGTTGTCTATGTGTGAGTCCTGTGTCTTGGCATATTAGTTTGTTACTTAACTCAGGTCAGGTGCAGTTTGCTATATTCTATTGGCGTCTCTTTGTAAGTGTACTTTTGAGGATATGCTATATTCTATTGGCGTCTCTTTGTAAGTGTACTTTTGAGGATATGCTAAACTTACTATTTTCTATTTTAGATAACCAATAGGCAGTATTTAGTAGTCTGAAATGGTTAGGCTGTGGTGGTTCCTAGGTTAAGTCTTGGATGAGAATTTATCCAAATTGATGCTTGATATAGCTTGGATTACTTTTGAATATACTTCCACCTGCTTATTTTAAGTGTTTGATATTGAGCCATTCAGAGGACTTGAGCTTCTAGGAATTAGGAGCAAGTCAGATGGAATTAAAAATTTTAACAGTATTTAGCATGTCTTTCCCTAGGACCAGGCTGTAAAAGACTTGCATAGCTGTATTTGAGAAATACTGCTAAGGGACTTCTACAGACACTTTCCCCTAATCGGTGTAGTTTTAAGAAGCAGAACACAAGTTCCAAGTCTGCATTTATAGTACTGATGACTACTATGCTGAAATGTTTGATGCAGGACAATTAACATAAATGCTTTGTGATGAGAAGTCTGAAATTTGTTGGGGTATTATATCCCTTATAACTTTCAGTGGGAAAACAATAAATCTGTCCTTGCAGTAAGTCTTGATCCAAAATTGTAACAAATCTTCTGTTGGGTGTGAGAATAACTTATTTGGGAAGAAACGCTTGTCTTTGGTTTTTTTTGAAATAGTTTGTGACTTATACTATTAAGTTGCTTAAAACAGTGCTTTGCTATGTAGCTTTCTGTGATGGTTATTTCTGGTTAACTAAAGGTATCTTTCAAAACAAAGATCTTACTCCTACTGCAGCTGAGAATTTGTGTGCAGTGGACCAGCGTATGTTGCCATCCTGAACAACAGAAGGTTTGTGTGATGAAGGACAGCTGAGCATATAATGTACTTGAGCCTCCAATAGCCTGAAGGGGATTTGGGGGGCCATACTGGTATCTTTAGTCTGCAGGAAATCTCTCCACTGTTTTCTGATATGTTCTAGTTCCTTCTGCTTACTTGATCTTGCTATTCCTAGTGTCCTTTGGTCTTATATGTGGGGAGTGGGGGAAGGGTGGTCAGAATTAGTGATGTGCAGCCATGCAACTACTCTAGTGTTCTCTGCAGTTTAACTGAAACTTGATGACCTGTCATCTAATATGGTGTTACTGAAGCTTATATTAGTTTCAGAAGAATAATTAGAACAGTCTTTTTAATACTCATTTTCATTTGAAATTTAATAGACAACTGAGCTGTCTTTGCATACTTCTGAATAAGTCAAAATGATGAGACTATTGCTTGTAGTCTTCAAGTAGCCTTTCTTATAGTTAGGGTGTCTTTGTACTTATATTGAATATGGTGCAGTGCAAAACAGCAGAAATGACTTATTTTGGTGACTGAGATTGTAGTTGCTGTCAGACACCTCTTAAAAAAAACCTTCCAATGAATTCTTGCTGAAGTTTGCTTAGACTTTGAACTCTGTGGTGGTGGGGGGGTCATCACTGTGCTGTGTTGCCTAGACAGTGGAGTCTATTTTCAGTGACAGTGCTTCCAGGTTATGGTGCTACCTGGAAAAATGTTTTGAAACAGAAGCTGGACTCCTGAACAAGAGCAGAGTGATCACTGATTTGTAACTGTTATAAAATGTGTGGAAATGAAATAATGAGAAGTAAGACAACCTTAAGTCATGCTAGAAGGTTAGACTAAGGGAGTTGGGGCGGGGGGGGGGGGGGGGGAATGCTGCCTTTTAGTTGCCTGGGTGTTTGCTGCTGCTAGACTTTTCATTAATTTTGAAGGGTAGCTTTCCAGGGAATAAACAGCCTTTTTAAGTAGGGAGAACAGGCAATTAAGTGCCTGCCCATAGGTAATTAACTTATGAGCTGATGAAAGGGGCTGCTCTTCCTCTTGGGGAAAAAACTCTAAAAAATAAAATAAAATGCTCTTACTCTTATTTTTGGTTGGGGGACTTTTAAAAGACTTGGCAAAGTTTCTATATGGCAGAACAGGAGGAAGAATGTAGCCATTTAACTATATAAACTGCAAGTTCCATTTTTCAGTTCTAACTAAAATTTCTCATAGGAAGTTTTAGCACTTTATCTTGCTTAGAATGATTTTTTTCTTTGGAAAAAGCATATGAAAAATTCTTTTGAAATTTTTCCAGTGTATGGTTCTGTAAAGTTACTATGGTGACAGTGTTTAACTGAGCAAGCAGCAGAGCTGTTGCAGCAGTAAGCCTAAGCTGGAATTTGTTACTACATGTAAATAAATAAAACTATATTCAAATTGTAGTACTAAATTCTTTCTCAAAATGCATTAAAAGGCAATCTAGCTTTATCCCAGAAAATATTTAGGGTAAAGTTGAGGTGTGAGTGCTGATAGAGAATCTGTGATGGATGGAAAATTCTGGAATGAGTCTCATGCTGCATGTCTTGCACATGTGTGCAGATCATCTCAGGGTTGATACCCAGTATACTACTAGTTCTCAAGTTCTCTTAAAGTGTGAACAGCCAGTATGCCTTCCTGATGCAGAGGGTTTGTTAGTGTTTGCTGAGAACTTCAATTTTAGTGAAGCATAAAGCTGAAGTTAGGACTGTTGAATGGCCTCAAATCATGGCTGTGGGGCAGAAAACTGCAGCTGTAGCAGACTGTCAGTTTGGGTGGACATGAACACCTGCCAGGCTTGTGAGCTGCCTGAAGGTATTGGTGTGTACGTGGGGATTTCCGTGTTCTCCATCCTAAGGAAAACTTACAGCTCTACAGAACTGCTAACTTCAGCAATTGAGTTAGCAGAAACAGAGCATAGATCTATACTTAAACCACTTAAGTTAGGTCTGGGAGCATCTTTGCAATACATCACTTAAAACAGTCCAAGACAGCATGCAGCTTTAGTATGTAAGTGTGCTACTGGTGACAGAAGGATTTCCACTTCCAGCAGTGTGCTTTTTGCCCCTGCTTGAGCTAATGCTGGCATTTGGTGGATGCTTGAACTGTGCTAACCCAAACTTTAAGTTAGTAGAAATTCACTTTGTAAGTGAATTGAATTGCTGAGGTTGGAAGGGGACCTCTAGACATCATCAATCCCCTTGTTTACAGCTGGGTTAACTAGAGCAGGTTGCTCAGAAATGTGTCCTGTTGGGCTCTCAATATCTCCAAGGGCTGAAGACTCCACAGTTTCTCTGGGCAACCTGTTCTAGTGTCTGACCACCTTCAGTAAAAGTTTATTCTGTTTAACTGAATTCCTGTATTTTGGCTTGTGCCTATTGCCTTTTGTTCTTTCCCTGGGTACCAGAGAAGAGTCTGGCTCAGCCTTATTTGCCCCCTTGCTGCCTGTCAGGTATTTATGTTCATTGATAAGATCTCCCTGAGCCTCTTCTCCAGGCTAAACAGTCCCAGCTTTCTGTCTACATGATGAATGTTCTAAGCCCTAAATCATCTTTGTGGCTCTTTGTCAGACTTACTCCAGTATGTCTGTTCTTTCATGCTGGGAATCCCAGGACTGGACATAGCACTCCAGATGTGGCCTCACCATTGCTGAATAAGGAAGAATAATCACCTTCCCCAGTCTGCTGGTGATGCTCTTCCTCCTAATGCAGCTCAGGCCGATGTTGGCAGCCTTTGTCACAAGGGCATGTTGCTGGATTTGTGGATATGCTTTTTGCTGGTGTTGCGAGTTAAGCTGACCCAAAACAAGATTTAGTGAACAGTGGAGCTGGGGCAAGTGAGAATGATTGTGGCAGGTGAATGAAGGTAAAAGGGAGGTGGAACAACTCCTGTCTTGGGTCAGACATACCTTCTACAGCAAGCACTAGGATGAAAGTTATTTCTCCATCTGTCCATCTGCTGTGGTCAGGTGAATATTCAGGATTCTAGTTTTTATCGGGGTGATACAGTGATCATGTACCAAGATGCGATTCTGATTCTCAAATGTCTATACTTAATTTAATGTGATAACTGTTTACTTTATTTAAGCTATGCTTATGCAGTCTTGATCTCATAGCTAAAACTACATTTCAGCTTGAACTTTGGAAGCATGATTTACAGTTCTGGTGCGCCCTGGCACTGCTTGTCCATGCTTTAAGAGCTGAAATGCTTTTGTTGCATATATATCCTTGGGTGGGGGAGCTTTATAATCTAAATATCTAATAATCTAAAAATAATTCCTGTGGTACATATTACAAGTTGAGAGTTTCAGTGTTAGGAGTTTAGTTTAGGAGAAGACCCAGCCAAGTGCTGTAAAGAACCTGAATCAATCTAATTTCTTGGATGAGGAAGAAAAGTGGAAACTTTACAGAGAAATAAAACAAATGACTAAATGAGATTAGGTGATAAACATCTTCAATATCAAGATACTTACTACTTTTCATGAATGCTGTTTGCTTGTCAGTACTGCAATGGTATCACTTTGGTTGCTAGCCTTTTTTTATGTCATCTGCTTTCTTGAAATGGATGATTTTGAGTAGGAAAGGGGAATAGAAAAGGATGTATCCTCTAAAGTTTCAGTCAGTAGTTTAGGTTATAAAGGTAGATCCTGCAGAAAACAGCCAGGCTTGTGTGCTTTATATATCCTCTCCTGTTGCTGCTGTTGGGGGACATGTACTGGGCTTGATCAATCATTGGTCCATCTCCACTTGTATTCTGCACTGATTGTTACAGGATGGTTTTCTTCAGACTTGTATGGAGACTTGCAGGAACAGAAGGAGCTGGTATTTGTAAAAGCTTGAAAAAAGTAGTCTTCTGTAAGTGTGATAGCCAGTGTCATCTTTTAGTTCAAGCTGTACACCTTTGGAGAAGGAACTGTGTGAAATGTTAGTTTGATATCTGTAATGAGATGAACTCATTGCATGCATTTTTTTACTGTGCTCCTATGGTTAGCCAATCCCACATCTTAAGGTCTATGTCTTATAATTTTAGTCACTCCTTAAATATACTTGTTCTAAGTTAGCAGTATTATCTAAAACTAACACTTATGTTTATGTTGCTAATTTGAAGGTATATCTGTCTTTGGTTAAATGTGGCTTGACTCTTCTGAATGAAGATCAGAAGCTACCTCTTTCTCCCTCTTCAAGAGGGAGAAGACAGACAGTTAAGTGACATCTTCAAAAACTTGAGTTACTTAACTTTCAGTTTGTAGCTACTCAAGCAACTTCTGGGAAATGCTGTTACTGCCAAGTAAGCTTTCAGTGAGCTGAAGCGTTCTGGTTTGATATTTGATGGAAGCTTGTACAAAAGGAGAGGGGTAATATTTAGCTTCAAATTACTAGGGAATTGGCTTGGCTTAAGAGGGCTCAGGGACATCTTTAAAAGGTTTTGTCCTTTATCATGCCTTGCTTTACTCCATTTTCCAGAGGTTTCAGAATTCTACTACTTTGGGTTGCCCAAAAGCTGGGTTAAACACTTCTGTTTTCCTACTCATGTGACTTATAAATCAGGATGGATTTTTTCATTTGATAAATTTTTGGCTGTAATAATAAAATGGGTGCATTGGCAAGAACTTGGAGAATACTCAAAACAGTCAGTTAATCTACTTAAAGGATGCCACTGACAATGCAGAACTTAAAGATGTTCTTAACTCCAATGATATGAAACTTAGGAAATCAGGAACTTTTAGCTTTACCTTATCACTTAAATTCTTTCTCCTAGCTTTGTACTCCATCATATTGTTCTGCGTCTTTCTGTGGATTCCCTTTGTCTATTTCTATTATGAGGAGAAGGAAGATGATGATGGCAGCACATGCTCAGTAAGTTTGCTATGGCAAGTGTATCAAAGTAGTGAAAAGATAACTGAATATAGGCAAAAATGAAAGTAAGAATGATTGCTCAACTTTAATGCTACAGTGGCTGTAATATCTCTGAACCTGTTACTGCAGTTCCTTCTAAGTAACGACTCGTAGGCAGCTTTTGCTAACACTGTTTAGTCTAATATAGTCTGTTAAGCACAGTGGTCTTGCTTAAAATGAAACTTCACATATGTTAATTACTTTTCTCAGTATTCCTGTGAGAATTCACTGATAGATCTCTTCCAGATCCCTTTCAGCTTTAGTTTCGTACAGAAAAGCTAGTTTGCATGAGGTTTTTTAATTTCTGGGAACACCTGAATGGATTTTGGAACAGAGGGCAAGAAGGCTATACTGATCTGGAGTTGGAAACAAGTACCTTCTTTCTTTGAGGCTGATGCTTTTTTTGAAGTAGGCATCAGTAACCTGCCTAAAGCTAGCACTTTTTAATGTGCTCAGGGTTTTTACAACTTGTGTGGCATTCCCATGCACCACAGGGAAAACTGCAGGTGCATACTAATAAGTTACTATTTTAAATGAAAATCTATAAAAGGACCCTTTTAATCACTGATTGTGATCACTTCTGACTCCGTTCAGTGTAATTCTAACATAAGACTTCTAACTATAGCCATAATAGCCAAAATATAAAACAATGGCAATAAGCCTATGTTTGTCTTAGTTTTCTGTTAATATTAACTTTGTGTTTAATATACAGCAGGTTAAAACTGCACTCAGATACACTCTGGGATTCCTCACAGTTTGTGCAGTTCTTCTCTTAATTGGGTAAGTAATGTGCTGAATGTTAAGGGGGATATAGCAAATAGAACTTTGTTCTGTGCAAGAGTAGGAATAGGTGGATTATGGTGTAATCATACTCACATTGAATCTTGTTTAATCTCTGATCAGATTTAAATATCCTGACTATTAGATACCTGAAAATCAAGAGTTTAATTGGGAGCTAAAATGACTTGCTTAATTGTGGAGGTACTTGTGCTTTGAAATTCTCCAGTTTTGTGCAGTGTGAAGATCACTCAAAGGCATGGCTACAATATTTATTACAACTGTCTTTGCATCTTAATGTGCAACAGGGATGGAATAAAATTTTATTCCTCATTTTCTGCTTCTGCAGTCTAATGTCCTCTTGGACATCCTAAATCAACATTTTCAAATATGAGTGGATGTTACTTGTGCTTGGTGCTTTCCCCAAATGGAAGTGCTCTGAAAAGGACTTGTTAATATAGTGCAGTGTTGCACTTAATATAAGTGCCTTGTATGATCAAGGTTTTACTAGTGTTCATTTGAAATGCAGGTGTTACTCAAGTGGGGAAATAAAACTTTTTTTGCAACAAGTACTGTTATTCTGAAACTCCACACAATGTTACAAATTCTATTCAAGAACAGCACTAAATATTAGTGTGCATGCCATGTTTAATGTTTCTAAATTATGCTCAGTCATAAGCTTTCATTCACAGTTTTGACTGCAGCAATAAAGTTGGTAAATACCTATAAAATGGATGCTAAAATGATCCATTTTGAAGCAGTGGAATGTCAAGTAGAAGCTGTGGAGAGAAGTTAAACCTGCTTTGATAAACGCTTCAAAGTAGACTTAAGTTTTGTGCCCTTTCAGTTAAAAAAAAAAAAGTTTTTGCTGTGTTACAAGAGACTTAGTGCTCAAGTTAGTGTAATCATGACCTAGGAATACTACTGAATTTTTTTGATAAAAGCTGTTTTTCTGATCATTGACTTGCATTGTAGGCATGCATATGTATACCATATAAAATATCAAGTCTGGAAACTGTTTTGCAGTGTTTCTAGTAGGTGTGTTCAAGCTGTGGTCAGTTGAATCCTTGGTAGCTGTAAGCATGTTTGTTCCTCTCTTCCAGTAAGATGGACCACTTGGTTCTTGTTTTTCTAACTATTCTGTGCTCTTACCTGCTCTTCAAAGTAATCAGAACTTGTTAATTACAGCTATTTCCATGACACCCTTTTGATTCTGAATCCTGACAGTGAGATCGACTTGCAAACCAGATAGCTGTGGTGCTTGGGCTGGGAATAAGCTTGTTGCTGAGCATTATTGGCTGCTATTTTAAATGCACCTGTGGAGAAGTAATTTAAATAGACACATCTGCTGCACTGAGCTGGAACTTCTTTAGATCCTTATAGGGATTTCACTATCTTTTGCATGTCTTGCCTTCCTGTTTGAGGCCCTTCTTGGTACATAGAACTTGCACATCTGAGTCTGTTTTTTTTTCCTGCTCATCTCCTTTAGTCACCATATAGCTGGCTGCTAATTGAATAGCATATATAATGCCTACTCTGGCTTCTACTGTTCTTATTGTCCTTTGAGATATTGGTTATAGGTAGTCTCAAAAAATACTTTATCTCTTGTAATAAAAGCTAATTCCAAGTATCCTAAGGCGGTGTTCCATTTCATTTGTTTGCTATGTGGTAAATCCATACTGATTCTAAAATAACAGGACTTTGAATTTATTTAGCTTGTCAGTGTCTCCTGTCTTATCCTTGTAAAATGTACACCCTCAGTTGTTTTACTTGTTTTTGTAGGTAGATACTTGCCTGACTACTTCTGAATTATTTGATCTTGCCTGAATGCTATTCTCCAGAAAGAATAGAGAAGGGCAGTTATAAGAATGATGCATGCTTGCTGTTTTTAACCAAGATTTCAATTTCAGTCAAGGCTAGCCTTAATTTACCTCCTGCATTGTCAAGAAGCTAAAAACAAACACTTAAGTTGGTGCTTAAGAACAGGACCTCTTAATATTGCTTGCAGGGTGACAGTCTTGTTTCTGACATGTTAAAATTAAAACAAAAGTGTGCACATTTTGCGCTCTTGCACTAACCTCTGAAATTCACGCTTATATACTTGAAATTTAATGCATACTTCTGGAAGATGAATGTTTGTTATTTACTGGAGTGTGAAGCAGAAACTGGAATCCTGTCTGTACCATTTCTTACAAAAGTCCAAAAGACTTGTGATTATTCTCTATGGTTTTTAGTTTGGGTTCTTTTATTCTAGTTTCCCTCTGCCTTTCCATGTCTTGCTTCCTTGGAGGTTGTAGGCATTTTCTTATGTCCTGAAACTGTGGTTTCAGTTTGGTGTGAAAGTGTCTGTTTTCTGGCTGTTCCAACAAACTATTGTCTGAGGTTCTGAGGGTTTAAAGGATCTTATTATATATTGGACTTCAGATGAGGAGGCTGATAATAGGAAGCCTTCAGCTAGGAGGCTGTTGTACTTGACATTTCTCAAAGCATTTTTTAAAATCCCTGCTCCCTGGAAGGTCACAAACTTTTTGAAGATTTCCATCTGTGCAGTTCAGTTCTCTCAGGCTAACTACCAAACAAGGAACTGAATGCAGAAGACTTTTGTCACTAAAATTGTAATTATGGAACAAATGTTTCTTTAAACTTTAATTGAATGCTTTGTGTGGATATCTTGTTTTATTCTAGCTTCCAGAAGTGTGAATTTATGTGACCTGATTTGTCTTAAGTGCTTTTTGATTCTCTGTCCATGAATTAACCAGGTTAGTAAATAAGAATACCTTTTTTAAAGATGCTTCAATGCAGGATCCTTACCTCTGTTAGAACTGGTAAACAGAAAACCATGTATTCATTGAATGCAGACCTGACTGCACAGATATGAGGGGAATGTAAATTAAAGGAAACACTGTTTAGAATTTTTTAAACTTAACATGATTTTTCTTCAGGAATAAATGGATTCCCATTTATTTAATATGGAAGTACAATTTATATGACACTTGACTAGTCAGGGTAAGTGAGATGAGATTTTGCTTTTTTGTTACAGTGCTTTTGTCCCTTTGGATATTCCCAACAAGAAGAATTCCACAGAGTGGGAGAAAGTGAAGTTGCTGTTTGAAGAATTTGGAAGTAGTCGTAAGTTTGGGATTTGTCCTGGGCTTCGCATAAGCCACTACTGATTTATTTGGGCATGCTTATCACTGATTACAAACAAGAAAAATAACTTTCTGATAACTTTTTTCTAATTTAATTCTTAACTACTTGATTATGCTTATTGTTTGGAATAAGACTGTTTTCCTTCCATTCAGACCAAAAATCTTTAAAGTTCAGAAAGGAGACATAGGCTGTGTCTACCTTCAATACAGTCCAAATTTGACAGTAAGGATGACAAAGCTGTGCCCTTGATTATTAGCCATGAAGGGGCTGGGGGGGAGGGGGGCAGCACAGGTTCATACCTTCTTCCATGGAGCCATCACTTACTACAGCTTTCCAATGTTACTTGGGTACCCTAAAACTAATGAAGTTCAATACAGTGAATATCTTGTGATATGAAAAATAGAGAAGCACTTGCTTAAAACTAAATGAGATGCTCCTCTTCATAAGAATGAGAACACTCCGTAAGTAGCTCTTATTTCTGCATGGAAATCCTGTGGGCCCTGAAACTTTCCCTTTATTCTCCTAGTGTTGACCACTTCATTCTAAAACTTCTGTAGTTGGTTACATCTGCTAAACCTCTTCATTCAAGAGCTTTAAAGAACTATTGTGAAGGCTAAACTTCATGATGTTATACTTGCCCTTTAACTTGGGTAGTTCTTGTATTTAGCCAGTACTTGCTTTTCTTAGTGAAAAGATGTGAAGGAAGTGGCTTATCTGTGAGCTAAGGCAGGCTTGGTGTCACTTTCCAAATGTATCTAGATGAAATGGGAAATTGTCTAGCACATAACTTAATCTAAAGTCTTAAGTACTCTATTTATGCCTCATTCTTGCCAGTGTATCAGAGTACCGGCTTCTGTCTGAATGCTCTGGCATATATTATAAGCCTTGGTCAAACCTCATACTGCAATATTGCAAGATATGTGGAACTTCTGGTCAATACAGAGAAGTCCTTAAGTCACACTTTTAAGCTTTCTCTCTAAATTACATACCTGAGAGAATGACTTGAATGTGAAGTTCTTCTGGTTTTAAGCATATCTACAAATTTCCTAAAAGTAATTGAAGGTTTAAAATTTCTTATGAAAGTATTTTCTTGTTCTGTACTGTAGCACTACTGAATGCTGTAGTCATTGAGTTCTTATCTACCTGATTCTTGTTATTGCCAGCTGTTGTTATGCTTTGTGAAATGCAATCTTATTTTGTAGGGTGTTCTGTGATTATTCCTCCCCTTAGTGATAGAAACCAACTCCATAATAGTGGTATTGCCTGTTGCTCTTTATGGAGAAAGCAAACTTTATTCTGGACTAGGCTGGCTCTTCATCTGTGCAGAATTTTGAGAATGGTGCTAATGGTTAGCTCAGACAACTGCTTTGATTCCTTGATAAATTATGGCTGTCTAAAGGCTACTTAAGCTACTTCTGAAGCAATCTTTCCTTTCTTTTATAGTTCTTAAAGTGTAGTTGGTCCATGTTTTGATGATACTGAACCATATTTAAATGATTTCTGAAAACTTTAGTCATTCTTGAGCCCTGACTAAAATTCACTTAGGAATAATTTTTTTAACATTCTACTTCTGTAGCAGTTTTAAAGTGGAATGAGTAGATGTGTGGAGGTAACTTGACTGAAGCTCAAACCGCTTACTTGAAGCATTTTTTTTCCTTTAGGGTTATACTTCAGACTTCACACTGGACTTACCTATGTCACTTAATCCAGTTGCACCCATTGGCATAACTTGCAGTATAAGTCATGTTTTTCCTCCTTTCTTCCCTTGCCTGTGCCTCCTGCCCCCATGAATTTCTTGAAAAACTGAACAGGTTGACAAGGAACTGTAAATCCTTAGGAGCAATCTTCTCAATCTAGTACAGCTTTGTTTAGATTTAAGATACCTGAATAGCTTGAAAGTCTGGGAGATGAGGTAGAACTCCTATTCCCTTGCCTTCCTGCAGTTAATTGTAGAGAAATATTTAGGTCTTAATCTTCTTGGATGTTCTGTTTTTCTATCCATTTTGTAGTGGGAGCAATAAAAGGAATAAAACTTGTCCACTGCTTAATAGTGTACATTTAATAGTTATTTTTCAGCCAGTTTTTCAACTTTGATCTAGCATAGTCCAAACTTCTTTAAATTGATTTTAAATATTTCTACAGGAGCATTGTTAGGTAAGAGTTTAAATGTTGTATGTTGGATTGTATGTTGGAGTAGGGGATCTGTAAATGAAAACTTTGTCTTCTGAAGTTCAGGTGGGAGGGGAAAAAAGAACCAACTTTCACATGTACTAAAGGGAAAACACAGGTATGGTTTAAATGTTAAACATAGCTGTAGTATTTGAAGCTTATGAGTTACTTTTCCCAAAGCTAAGAGTTGTAAGAGGGCTGCGCAGTATGTGGAAGGAAGACTACTGTAGAGGCCTGACTGTTTCCCAACCTCAGAAGAAAAAGGAGGATAAAGGATACTGAACCTTACTGTTGTCATAAACACTTAACAGTGACTCTGGAGCATGTATCTGACATCAGGCAAGATACTGCTGTTCTATCAACAATTTATATGCCTATGTGGTAATTGAGTGAGCAGCTAAGTTTAGTGTTCACTTTAGCTATTTTTCTTTCTTTTGCCAATACTTTTTGTATAAAAGTTGACATCCATTGTAACTTCAGTGTAAAATCAAGTTAACTCCTTCTGTGGTGGCACTGTATACATTTTTAGTTTGGCAGGGTGGAAAAAACTGTCTGCTCTGCTTTCTTTTGTTTCTATCTAATACTAGAAATAGGTGGATCTATTTTATGTATTCACTTCTCAAAACAGGTGTCCTTTTGACACACTTACTCTTCCTTGTCTTAATGCTGTGAATGCTCAATGCCATGATCTGGGGGGAAAAAAAAAGAATGAATGCTTGCTAATTCTGGTGCGAGTTTAAAAAAAAGTCACTGGGCTTAAAAATCCTTGAACTAGGGGGAGGGGAGGATGTGGGAGAGAATACTAAACAGTGGATCGGTTTTATTACTATGAATGGATACAAACATGAAACTGATTTCTTAAAGTTAACTTCTATAATGACTAGTGTTAGCATGCTGCTGTCAAACTAATGGAAAGTTCAAGGAGACCTGCTGAGCTGTGTTCTGCAAGGTAAGGTTAGGGCTTTTGCACAAAACTGTGCAGGAAGATTCAAGGAGTTTGCCTTCAGGGATGAGTTTAACAGGTTTTTCTGCTGTCCTACCACAACCTTGCTATCACCCTAGAAATGACAACTCTTCAGTCTCCTGACCTAGTCTAACACTTTCTAGTTTCTTCTCAGATATGTGGTCAGATTCAAGCTGAGGCCTGTGGTCTATAGCATGTTTGGTTGTCTGAGATCCATGCTTGCCTGATCCACTTTGTTATAAAATAGCAGCAGATAAATGAAAAAAAAGGTCCTTTCACAATGCATGCTTGAATTGTGGAAGCTATTATCAGAATCCTGTGGAGGTCAGAAATAAGTCCTGAAGAGACATTAGACAGTTAGGCTTATCAAGAGGTATTCAATCACTTGTCTGAATGCAGCATCTGCAAAATTCTAGTGTAGAGATTTCTGTTTTCTTTCCTCCATTGGAGGAGGATCTGCTACTGGCTTGCAGAAAGCAATGCTAAATGGATTTTTTTCATCTGAGTTGGTATGGTTGCTATAATGTAGGGGTCCTTAATTCTAATAATACATGCTAGCCTTATAGAGGGGCAGGAGGAAGTCTATTACACTTGTATCTTCTCTCCAAGCTTCTGTGTGCTTCTTAGTCCCAGTAAAGTAATCTTTAATCAAAGACTTCTGTGGTATCAACAAAAGTGTCAATGTAGTAGGTAGTCAGTGTGTTATGGACATTGGTTTTCTTGCTGAGGATTTTGTCACTTAGTGGTTCCATCTTTCTGTAGCAATTTTAATCTGTACAGTAAGCTCCTCTACAGTCTTCTGTTATGTTGCACTATTACAGTGGAATGCCTATCTGGGAGAGCAAGTCTGTTCACTTACATCTAGGCTATGGCAGTGACTAGCTGTCATGGGAAATCCAGTCTTGCTTCCCTTCTCCCTGCCACTAGTGGCTGCTGGAGCTGGTTGAAGAGAGCATGGTGAATCAGTACATGGAGCTAAACTAGCAGATTGCCCTTTCTTCTGTAGGGTGACTTGTAGCTTTTTATCAGTTCTTAAATCCCTGTGTTCTATCACTTGGAAGTTGAGGAGTTCTGCTGGTGATAAAGAGGGACTGGAGATTGGACTGCCATTGCTGATGGTAGATGATTTTAGAGTTGCTTAGTAATGATGTGAAGTGCAGCTTGCTACTTGGACTACTTGGAGGAAATTCCAGACATACCATGCCTTTCTTGAGAAATGCTATGTAGCCTCTGTACGTACTATGAAATACAAGCTTTATTTGAATTGTCTTATCAATTAATCAGTAGTTGCAGTTCTAGATTGTTTTTTCTTAAGCCTAATGAATTTAACTATTAAGTATATCTACTAGGAAGGAATGTTTTTTGTACCTCTCCTATGGGAATTTTCAACAGGCCTTGCTTTTATTTTGCAGATGGCTTGACTGCTCTTTCATTTTCCATTAGTTCCTTGACTGTGATTGGAATGTTGGCAGCCATCACTTACACAGTAAGTTGCGATGCATATATTTCAGCTCTTTATTCATGATGCTTGTGATTATCAGACTACACTTATATAGAAGACTGGCCTTGTATTAAGTAGCTTCATCTTATAAACATGAAGTCTTAGAACTTCTTCATATTTTACAATACTACTAAGCTTACAGAATGAGAGGAATAGCTTTTTAACTGCAAGTTAAAGATCCACTGCTTCAGTACTTAAACACAGTTTAGATTTTAGTTTCAATGTATTCCTGCAAGGAAAGGCCACACTATTTATTATGGGTTGCAAAACATTCACTGTCTCTCCTGCCTGTAGGTCTTTCTCAATCCAGCAGTGGAGAACCAAGTATTACTCTTTTGTGTTGAAATATGGTATAACTTGGACTTAATCTGGTCAGACTAAGATACTGAATATAACTATACTACAACTTCTGCAATGAGCTTTTATCTTTACAGAGCTTTTCAATCAAAACTGAATTTGGCAGAATAACTCTATGCAGTGAAATAGGCAAAAATGTTCTTAATCATAAGAATTGTTCTATTTTTGTGGTGGGGGGAACCTGTTCTTCATTTAACGAATGAAACAGCAATGTCTTAACAGATGTCATTGCTTCACAGTTCTGTAATTCTAGAATTTGACTTAAGGTAAATATCTTTGCATGTCAGGATTCAGTTTAGAGTATGAAGAATCTGCAACATCTTCAGCAGTGTATGGCTTAAAATCAGAGTGGTAAAATTAAGCAAACTGAGTTTGAAGCAGTTTAACAACCTGTTTTTAAAGTCCAAGGGATATTGTCAGTCTTAGGCATGCAGCTAAACTACTGCAGTTATTACTGTAGCTCCAAAGGCTTCAGAAATATGATGTATATTCTGTAACTGATCGTGAATCATATGAGTAAGACTATTTTTAGTTCTACTGCTTAATTCTTGTTTTAGTATGCGAGGGAAAGCAACTATTTTAACCCTATTGTCTGTTGCTCTTTGCTTGCAACTCATCTTCATATGATGGCTTATTCTATGTATTTCTTATGAAACTGGGACTTGAGATTGTTTGACATCTGATATTGTGTAGTCACTTGCTTTTCCATCTGTTCCTTTTTTGGTCACTATAACAACCTGTTTATATATGTCTTAAGTTGTCCCTATCAAGGTTAAAAAAAAATCTTGTAACATAAGATGAAGTTCTTAAAGCCTGTCAGTTAACTGCACGCAAAGTTTTAGTGCTTTTGAGAAGTCAGTGTTCTTGATAGGTGTTAGCTTTTACATGTCCTTGCTAAAATAGTTTTTTCTTTTCTATTGCAGTCTGGCTCTAATATAGTAGAGCTGTTCCCATGTAGCTTTGCTAGTGAATTGTAAGTGGCTCTAACAGTACTTCATACAATAAAAGATGCTTTAAGCCATTGGTAGTCAAGAAGATGTTTTGGAGAAGTTTGTCAGGCAAAGAGAAAATGGACAAAATTATTCTAGAACAAGGGGCAGAAGAAGGAAGACTGTTTAGCTATAGCTGGGTAAGAGGGTAAAGAGTGTCTGCTAAATACTACCTTTTGACTGTAAGAAACAAGTCCAAATCTGGTAACAAGTGTAACTAACAATTTTGTCTCTTTATAATAGTGACTCTGCTGGCATAAGTGACAGCAGGATTGTGGGAGTCTATACAGTACAGATTCCTAAATGTAGGTGTCTGAACTTTGACAGCTCAGAGATCAGGCTCCAAAGAACAGGAGAGCAATTGAGCTGAGCAGCTAGTAAGTATCAAAGGTGAGCAGAATTGCTCTCAGCTCCATTGACCATGGGCTTTATCTTGAACTGAATCATATTAAGTTTTATTACTTCTGCCTTTTTGTGATTAACATGGGCCTCTAGATCATTTGGGCTATTTTGTTGACATTGAGATGTCCTGGCCAAAAAAAATCCAGACCTTCACTTGGCTGTATCAACTTTATAATTAAGAGAAACAAATTTAAGAAAAATCTGTTGTTCCACTACATTATTGTAGAGCAGATGTGTTTTAACCCTCATGAGGCTAGAATAAAGAATGAACTCATTAGCCAGGAGAATAGCAGTGTGTGTTCTACAGTTTAAAACTTGCGTACTGCTACTGAAGTATGTTTTGTATAACTGCTAGTAAACATCTAGAATGCAAGGCTATGTACACTTCAGTCAGTGACAAACTTGTATTGCATCATCAAAACTTTCCTGATGGTAAGTATAGGACTGAAACATAACTGCTTTCTGTAAGTAGAATATGGACTAAAATAAGCGGTATGTGTCATATCAGTCTGTACTCTATGCTGTGTAGAAACAAGTTTTTCCTGTTTTTTGAAGGTAACTTCAATGATGCAGGTATGTATATATGTGAGAGCATAAGTCTGTCAAATGAGACTAACTTTTTTCCCCTCATTCTGACACTGGTTAAACTCTTCCTTGCTGACACCAAGTATGAGCAAACCTGAAATGAGCTAGAACATAGAGCTTTCTTCACTCAAATGTGCTGCAAAGTGTATTTGAAAGTTTCGTCACTCAGATAAACATGCAAGTGTAATATGTAATATAATGCTCAGTGTCATCTCTGAGAAGCTACTGAACAAATTTACTGAAAAACATCTGCTATTTTTAATACTGATCTTCAGCTGCTGCTAACTGACTTTAATTACAGTTCTGGGATAACTTTAGTTTTATCAGTGAAGTCCTGGACAGGCCAAATACTTGATTTTCTTTTTTTAGAAACCATGTATCCAAAGTAGTAAAATTATTCTAATTCCTGTGGAGTGAGACATTCCCCCTCTTCACACTGACCTAGTGGGGACTCCTTGAAGTGCTCTTGTAGCAGAAGTGACTAAAGAGAAGACCTAATGTTTAACCTGAGAACCTTTAAACCTGTTGGAGCACTGAAGCTGAAAGATGTAAGCAGCTTTTTGTCTAGAAAACTCTGTTGTGATAGAACCTAGGAGACAGATGCCTGGTTTCTGATGTCCACTTGAAAATTAAAGTTAATCACATACTTGATGCCTGTGTTCTGCATGGGATTGGCATCTCTGAGCATCTGCAGCGTGGGAGAGTAAATTTAAGCATTGTCAAAGTCCAGTTTTATAAACTGAAGTTAGTGATCTTGAATGTTGCTGTTAGCATTCTGTGCCTGCTTCACTAGGTAGCACTTCAACTTGTAATACTTAATAGTTAATTCAAAAAGAACTAGGCATTGAAAATAGGCTTGCTAATATCCCACAGTGGAATACAAAAAAGTCTTAAAAGGGAAGGCTTGTTCATCAGTACTGTTCTGCATTAACTATGTCTATGTAAACATACCCCATTGAGGCATGCAACTGTGAGCCTTAGGCTTGCTCACAGGCCTGTGCTTCCATTAGGAGCTAATGTCTCTTTGGCAAGTTCTTTTGTGCCTCAGTGACATCCATGCTGCTCTATAAGGTCAAAGAGATGGTAACATCTTAATGGGAAAGCAGATGGTACTGCCAAAATATGGACAATCAATGTCTCCAGATTATTCAGATGTTTTAATCGCGTTAAATGCTTTTAATTGTAGTGTGCTTTTATTGTTACCTTGCTATACTTCCACATTTTTCTCTAAAACTGAAAGCTGAAACAAATTTGGGCAGTATACTTGTTTAATCAATGTCTTATGGTAGATTTCATAGTGTAGTCTTTGGTTACTGTATTCCTTAATCAGTTCTATGTTCTAAGCATCATGCTAGCTGTCACTGTACTAATGTAAAAGTGAAACAAAACATGTTTCAAACAACACTTTAGCAATAAATTCAATAACACCTCCAAGTGTTACTTCCTTATTACCCCCACTGAATTTCATTTTTTTTAGCACAAACTGTTTCTAGATACTGTTCAGCTCAGAATCACAATATGCTTCTGTTCCCAAAACTAATTGAGCTTGGAAATGCATAACTTCTGTTTATAACACTCAGTTTCAGTGTGTTGTATGTCATCTTTGTGGCTTCTTGGATGTAAAGAATACTTTACTCAGTGCTGTTGCTGTTGCTTTAGTCTTTCTCTTTTTAAGACTTGTACAGATGCTGGGTTGTAAATGAGGGTAAACATCAAACATGAACTAAAATAGTAGTCTTAATGTCTTAATTACTAAGTTTCCTAAGCTAACTTTTCACTGAGAGTACTATGGGGACTGAGCTCTCCATGCAAAATGCTTGGAGCTTTTCATTACTGCTTACTTTAACTGCTAAATTTTACACCTCAAACTATTGGTTTTGTTTGACAGTTGTGATTAAGACAGGGTGGGAGGAATGGAGGATCTCTTTCCTGTAAGTATTAGGAATGAGCTTATACAGATCACTTTTGCCCACCTCTGCTTTTTTGACTGGCGAGTTAGCAATCTTATGCCAAACAGCGAGTCAGTTTTAATACATGGGTAGGTCAAGATACAAATGTGTTATATGCCTTCTATAAGTGCATTTCATTGTCTATATCTTTAAAGTTTAAGGGAGAACAGATTTTTTTATGCTCTGGCATTTTTACAACCTTTTGCCCACTGTCAGTGATGGTCAGACTTTCATATGCAAGCTACTTCCACCTGTAACAGCATGAGCAGTGCTACTGTGTTAAGTTAATCACTTTTCAGACAATACAAACTATGATCTTGGCAATAGGTATGCCATGTAGCTGAGTTATAGCTTCTAGCTTTGCCTGTGCTTTTTCCAGGAATACAATTAAATGCAAAGGCAACTTCAGTAGTAGTTGACAGTTCCTAGACTGTCAATTTTTCCTAGACTTCAAGGAGAGATTTTGGGATAGTTAGCTATAGTATAGCTGCTGACCCTGTACAAGTTTGGATTAGTCATCTCTCTAGTTGAGAGGAGAAATATAGTCTTGGAAAAAAGCAATTGTTCTGTTTCATTCTATTGGTAGCTTCCTGGTTCATCTCTTTGCCTAGTTTGTCACAGGTTTGGGTTCTTTTTTGATGAAACAAAGCATCAGTGCTCAGGCAACTCTGATGCACTCTTTAACCTAGTGATGCATCTAGCCTTTGTGCTTTAATCAAATAGTGTAATGACTGCCTGTGACCTTAGACATCTGACAAGTGATTAGGTTCCTGTATATTTCAGACAACCTTCTGCAGGCTTAGAGCTGTTTGTCCTGGTTCCTAAAGGTGGTAGGCCTTTGCACTCTAATTACCAAAGAGTTGTTTGATTGGTAGTAGTGTTTGAAGTATAAGAAGGGAATATCCCTTTTGTAAAGCTGAAAATAAGAATAAAAACACCTATTTCAAATTTCTTTACAAATGCTTAGCAGGTGGGAAGAAAAGGGCAGAGGAGATGGGTACATAATGTGTGGTATCTGAGTTTGCTTGCTTCTGAACACAAGTGGTCTCAGATTTTTGTATCATCCTAGCTAGAGTTGAGAATTTTCAGTATAAATATGACTATTTTTATGTTCCCCTAACTTCTGCAAATCTTCAGTCTGTTCTTTTGCCAATACATGTATATCAACAGATGCACTGTTACAGGAAAACAATGCTGTTTTAAAAGCTAAGAACAGCCATATTTGATCTTTCTACTTGTCTTTACTCTAGAGAAAATCTTGTGTTCTAAATGGACATTTATTGAAAGTTAGTATGTGCAATATGCAGAGCAGTAGTTAGTGCTGTGTTAGAATCTTTACGAAAGTATTTGCTGCATTACAATAAATTCTGATGCTAAGATTGGTTTTACATTGAAGCCTACCTTCCTTTTAACACAGATCACTAAAAGTGAATAGCAATACTGTGCCTTTGGCTGCACTGGTTGCAGATTTATGCTAGAATTAGAGATTAAATCAAAGTAGAGAGGCTACTGTGAAACAGACTAATGCAGTAGATTCTCTTTAGGTTGCTTGGAATGCAATGTATCCATTCTGTGATTAGTCAAACTTATGTTAACAATACTAGTTTGTGTTGTGCATGGCCTTGAGTGTAAAGAATTAAATTATGGCTATTCTAAAATTGCAGTTCTGCAGTGTGGTAATGTATAATACTGAGAAGGTGGAGAGAAAGGCATTGTACCAGGCAGCCTTGAATGTGAGTAGATGCTGAGTGCAAAAGCTCACTTTTGCATGTGTGATGGTTCTACACTTGTTCTCTGAAAGTATATTCTTATGTTTCTACAGGAGTGTGTGTGTGTGGGGAGTTCAGTGTTCTTCTTTACATAGATTGTAAATGGCTACAACTGAAATTATAGAACTAACAAATTTACCACAATGATTAATCCAGTTAAAATCTATTTTTAAAGAGTACTATCAACATCGATGCAGTATTCTAGGCCTCTTAAGTAACTGTTGATTTAATGTATTACTTTAAAGTGAAGTCTATTCAGGCAGCAAAGAACAGACTTACGTGTCATCAGACCAGTCTTACACTGTGACACTTTGGGGAGGGTGAGGTTAATGAAACAGCATTCTGGATTAGAGTTGCAGACAGTTGAGGACTTAATGTGTTACTGAGTATAGTGGAAAGGTAGATGCTTCAATTTTGTGGGGTTGTTGTGGTATCAGTTTACCTTTTTTCCACTTCCTGTGTTATCAAACATTAAAATTAGTCCACTGAATTTGACTCAGTAATGCACAGGGAGAAGAGCTTTTTTCCATGCTTTCTGGCAATACAAAATGTTATCACTGAGTTGTGGGCTCTACCCCAAATTCTGAATGGGGTAGCATCAAATATGCTGTTAAGGCTGAAGATGCTAAAGAAATCAAGTTTGATTTGGTCGCAAAAAGTTCTTGAACTTTTCAACTTCTGTTATTTCTATATTCTGTTATGTAAGTATTAGTTATAAATTTTGGGAGGGATTAAGGTAACATATCAAAGCTGAAAGCATTCCTGGGGTTAAAGCATTGGCAGGGTAGCAAAATAGAAATAACTAGCTCAAATAATGTAAAAGTTGCTTCTTCTGGGGAAGGTTAGGGCTTCCCCTTAAAGCTGTGTTTAATGGTGACTTAATACAGCAGATGGTATGTCTTGTGTGGATATGCTTGGTTAAAAGCAAGAATTATGCTCAGAAGAAGATTTGGATTTAAATTTTGCACTTGCTATGAAGTATCTTCTGAAGTCAACAGCTAATATTTGAACAAGAAGCAAATTAAATGTTTTGTGGCATTGCTTAATATCATGCCATTGAAATGGGAAAATGAGATATAAGGAAAATGGAGGAGGAATAAAGGAGTGGTAAGAAAAGTGATCTTAACATTTTAAGAGGAAACTAAATTGGCTTTTTCTATTTAGCTTTCTGTGTGATGACACTTGTGGTTGTTCTGCAGAGTGTGGCAACTCTAACTTCTGTGGACCAATAAGCGTCTGGCTGTGGGATGTGTATTGTTCTTGTCTGAGCCTTTTCTCAATAGCGTTGGGTTTCCACAGAAAAATATGGAGCTTCTGATACTTTATTCTAAAGGAGATGTGCCTAGCTCTAGGCTAAATTCTTTGAAGATGTGTGAGGGTAAGCTGGAGCAGATATCTTATTTGTAGTTGACAAGCTTCTCACTTATTTAAAGTCTATAGCTATGTAATTTGAGAAAATTTGCATGTTACTTGCCCTAGTAAACTTTGTTCTATTAGTTTTGTTTCTAGTTTTCATTATAGCTATTGCAATGAGCAGCTTTTCTAAGGTACTTGTTTAATTAGGAAGTGGGTACAAAACTGAATATTGTTTGGAAATTTTCTGAAAACTTAAAGGTTTGTGGAGGGAAAAAAGTGTAGCTAACTTACAGTTTAGGAACAGAAGAAACTTCTCAGCTGGAAGTGTGAAGCAGGAGACTATATAGTTTACCAGCATGACTTATGCCTGAAAATCAAGTATACTAACAGGTTAGATGGATACTGCTATACCTTATTTGTATTTCTTTAACATTTTAGAAAATTCTGAAAGCAAGTTTGAGCAATGCATGCATAGCACTGATGTGTGAACTCTCAAAATGAGTAGCCAATTCTGAAGAACACTTTCTAACTAAACCTTTTTCAAAGTAACTGCTCCCACTTTGGCCTTCAGTTCTTGGCACTACTATATAGTTGTAATGTACTTGCATCTCATTGTAGATCTGTGTGCATTTTCAAAATCTCATCAGGAAGCCAAATGTAATCCACGCTGACATCTACAGTATGGACCTGCTGGATTTTAGTAATGGTACTGAGGGAGTGGCAGCTACTGTTCTGTACCTTGTGGCAAGATGTACTCTTGACCTAAACTTAGTTTTAACCAGTGAAAAGCATGAGGGGTAGGTGGTTGAGGGTGGAAGGAATGAGTCTTCATTTAACTCCATGATATTAGTTTTGCTGTTAAAACATCACTTAAGTCATGCTGGAAAGGTTTGCTCTGTCACAGCAGTTCATTTGTGTGGAAAATGATTTTATTAGAAACTCATCTGTTAATTCACTACAGTGGAACTAATGTTCCAAAAGTGCATTCAGGCAATGCAAGTTATTTGGACAACACTTTGTGAAAACAGAACATGAAACTACCTACTTTTCTGAAGATACTACACACCAAGAACTAAATTCTTGCAAGACTGTATGCGTATATAGCTTATTTTTCCTTTGTTCTGTGCCAGAAGATGGTAATGTTAATAAGTGCAGTGAAAACTTGAGCAAGGGGAGAATATGGCTTTTCTGAAAGCATTTAATACTTGTAATCTAAACAATACTAATCACTTTGAATTTTTTTTCTTGAACTTGTTTGTGCAAGAAATAAAGTTGCATGCTTATGTGAATGGATGTGAAGCCTTCTCAAAGTATGTGTGTTTACAGAAGCTGTAGCTTCTTGTGATTAATCTTTAATTGATCCTCACTGCCATCAGCATGGTCTTCTAGACTATAACGCTAAAATTCAACTTATATGGTATATTTTCTTGCTGAATGCATTTAGATATTCCTTTCTTGCGTCAATGTTTGAAGACCCTGGGAAGGGGAGGAAGATGCAACTAGGAAAGGTGTATATATTCTAAATAACTTTCAGGGACAAAGTAGGTTTTTTGTCAAAAGCGTAGTTGAAGTCTCTTGCAGCTTTTTTACATGACAGATGTGTTCCTGCCATTGATATGGACAAACTTAGATATCACTTTTCAAAGTATATGCAATTGTTACATGAAATGCATCAAGAAACAAATTCAAACAATATTAGTCAATTTTCAGTGTAATCTAGAATGAGTAGTTTTTCTAAATTTTGTGGTATTGAAGTATTTTATCTTGCTGTTGTATAATGCATAATACTGAACTACAACACATTACATTTAGAATTGTTTTGTAAGAAATGTGAACAAGTGATCCTCAGGGGGCTCTGCAAATCCATGACCTTGATTTATACTGACAGCTTTCCATGTCTATAAATGGAGTATAACAGTAAAATGATGAATTAGGACTGCAGTGCTTTTTTAAAAGTGGTTTCACAGATGTAGTTTGCATCTATTCTTTCATTAATGTGTTTTACATTGCCTTAGGTATTAATGCAATAGTTGTCAGCTCCAGATTGCTATTTGAATTCAAGGCAGAGTAATATATTACTTGTGCAATGATAGGCAGATTAATTTTTGAGTCATCTTGTACATCACATTTAGCATGTCCTTGAAGAATGACTATAATTGTCTTAAATGTTTTGGGAAAAATTAAAGTGTTATTTGATCTCTTATGAAACTAAAGTGGTGACTTTTTCTCCACCCTGAGAGAGAAGGCATTACAAAGCTCAGTTTGTCTACAGACAGACTTAATGACGTTTTCATGCCCAATTTTTGTCCAGAGTATAATTTATTTTTCTTGAAGTTTTCTTACTGAAAGGAAGAAAGCCTTAAAGTTTCCTGTAATCTAACCTTAAAAGCACTAGTTTACTGCCAATTTTCTAAGTAGGTCTCAAACACTTGAGAAAACTACAAGTTGGTAGCGTTCAATGTCACTATGACTTGTTCACTTTAACGTTATTTCTTAAATAACTGCACTTCTTTTGTATTTAAGATTGCTGTGTTTGCTTCTCCATGAAGCAGGAAATAATCAAAATACTAAAACAATGTTCTGTATATTAACAGCCTGAAGTCTACTGCACTTTGAGTGCTGTAGAGATCAAACTGCTGGTCAAAGATAGTTTTGTACTTTGAGATTTTTAGAGATTAGTTGGAAAGTATTACTCTTTTGGTAGCTAAACGTTCCTTCTGGAAAGGAGATGGAATTATGTGGAAGATAGCTGTCATCATGCTCACTTGCCATGTTTAGTATTGTAACTGAGTTATAACTTTGACAGCTAGGTGAACAGTGTTCAGCAAGTACAAAGCTTGCTGCACACACAGCTGTACATAGCTGCACAGCTTGCTGTAGTGCAAAGGCTACTGTCTTCAAATGCTGTATTTTTCTGCATCTTATAAATCTCAGCTGCATTTTTTTGTTCACTTACTGATCTCACTATTTTAGAATGCTTATCTCTGACTCTAAGATAGACTTGAACATCTTTAAAAAAGATAAAGGTGAATATGTTGTAAGGCAGCAACATACTGTAGTGATGAGTTACAGAAATGAGTAAACAGGTATTCAGGGCAGTATTCATGTTGTATGCAATAGATGGCACAGGAAATGCCAAAGTGAACTGACATGTTCAGTAAAGTCAGTCCATTCTGTGCTTTGGGTTTTCCACTGTCTTTAAAATTGACGTGTTCTTATAGCAACTAAAGATCGGATTCTGAAACTTGCCAAGAATGAACTGAAGTTTTACTAGTTAACATAACAAAGGATTACTGTATTCCACCTGTATGGAAAGAAACTTTACAGAAACCATCAATGGAATGAAATTTTGCAGAAACCATCAATGGAATGGTCTACCATCTTCAGATGCATTTCAGAGGCTTTCCTTTGCTTTTGATATTTGTTCACACAACCCCCTCAAACTGTTACTTATTGCTGTGTATAACAATGTTCTAGAAATTAGTTTCTCATTCTGGTTTAATCTTTACAATGATAGTATGTAAAAATGGCCAGAAGCAGAGTGTTTTTAGTCAGCTACTCTTCTGTAGCAGGCACTTATTTGTAGTGTCAAGTCATTTTTTCAAAACCATGAAGTCATGGTGCACAGAAAAAAAAAGGTACAATATCAAGGAAGAAAGCTGCAGTCCTAGCTCCTTTTACAGGCAATGCTACTGAGCCTGTGTTGGTGCATGTATTATGAAAGTACATTAGACTTAAGCTAATACAGTTGGATACTCATCTGCTTTAACAGAACTGACACTGAAAAGGGGCGCTGTATCTTTATGAAATACTGCACAGTATAGTATCAATTGCTCTAGCAGAGACTGTTGGAAAAAAGGCATTGTATTGTGACTTCCCTAGTGCATAAACTTCTCATACAATGATTACAGAAAACCTCTTCTATATCAAAATATTCTTGAAATATGAAGTTTTCAGAAAAAAAACTATTTGAACAGAAATAAACCTGTTTGACTTGTATGTCTTTAAATTCTTGTGTAAACTAAACAAGGTTAGGCTATTTTTGGATTGAATAGATGCATCTTTAAGGTTTTAGTTGTAGAATTCTTGCATTTGGTCGTATTTTCAGTTGAAGTGTCAAGACAAACTTGTAAGAAAACAGGAATTTTTTTGCATTTGTATTGAGTAATTTTCTTGTACTTTTATACAGTGGTTTAATTGACTTTTTGATATTTTCATTGGCTGCTTTATGTGACTTCGCTAGAGGGCAGTGCTATGCAACAAATGTGCAAAATGTTTGTCAGAACTTCTGCACAAGATATGTATGTTTTAAAACACCTTGGTGATAGCACTTAAAAGCCACATGTGTTTGCATGGATCTGTGAAATAAATGCAGCAGGGAATCTTTCTGCTACACAGGAAGCACTTTTTGAAGTTGTAAGTTTAATTTTTAATATCCGTTAAAGCTGGTAAACTACCCCATTATGGCACTGATTGTGTGCTAAGATCAGAAACCATTTTAAAACCTATTTTGCTTGCCCTGCAACAAGGAGAGATTGTCCTGTTTGTGCCACTCTTTATTCATTAGGCAATATTAATTGGACATAGCAGATTGAGAATATGAAACATAATTAACTTCAAATTAAACTGTAATACCTCAATGGCTTCAGGCTTTTTGCAGTAGGTGTTCAAAACTGACTCATTTAACTATGGATGTTTTTTCTAAAGGTGTTTGCTGTATTATTGATTTCACTTTGTGTGTGCTTAAGCTAATCTGCCTGCTTATTAGATACTCCCATCTTAATGCACCCTTTTCCCATGGAACATTGTGCTAGCCTGTGTTGTCTAAAATGTGGTAGACTGTTTCTCAATAGAAACTTTCTAATCTTTTTAATACTCAAGTTTGAAGTAGTTGCTGCAGCTCCTATAAAACTAACTCTACAGCTTGTTCTCATCTCAGCTTCATTTGTTTTTCTTAGTCTTGTGCTTATGACAGTGACTTGACATGTGGAGTAGCTAATAAGATTATTGCCTTATCTATCCATGGGCTATGTGAATTCAGCAACTCTAAGGTGTGTTGTAGGATGCCGAGTCTGCAAGAGATGCTTTGAATGTTCCTTCTGTCGTCTTTGCTTAGCCTTCACTGTAGAATGTGAGACTAGCTGGATCTGCTGCTGATACGAGAGGATGGAAAGGAACATGACTAAAGACTAAGCAAATCAGAAGTAAAGCTAATATGTAACTGCTAAAGAGGCATTTGGTGTCATCTGCCTGGAGTATAGACTGTATTTTGAGTCTATGGTGTTGTATTGGGAGAATAGCTGGAGTAAGCGTCTCACTGTTCATGAATTCCTACTGATACTGCATAAGCAACATTGAATACATCTTTGTTTTCATTTAACTTATAGACTCCTGGCTAACTGATGTCAGATATCTGTGCAAATTGCTGTCTGGTGACTAGCTGCTGCTACTTCTGTGAATAGTAAATTACAAAGTGTTAGGAGTTCTGTTTTTCTTTGGCTGGGTTCAATTATCTTGTGTTGCTTGTTCTGGTTTTCTCCTGTCTCTTTAGAATAAAAGCCTGCTGACTTCAAGAAATATTTGAAGTGTAAATGTGAAATAGCTGCATCTATCCAGAGAGATTATGTGGGCAGATGGGCAGATCAAATGAGACAGTTCTAGAATGATATCTCTTACTTGCATCTACAAGGTGCTGAGCTCTTAATTTGGCTTTCCAGTCCTTTAACAGAAAGAAGCAAACATCTCCTATGGATCATTTTTTTTTTGGGGGGGGGGGTGTGGGGGGGAAGGGATGAGGAGGAGTTTTAAAAATAAGTTATTTAAACTACAAATTTGGGGGGGATGCCTTTTTTCCCCTCTGCTGTGAAATGGATTTCAGTGTTCAATAACAGCAGTGACAGCACATTGCGCCTTAAAGAATAAAGCTTGCAGTGTATACTGTCAGATACCTGCCTGGGCAGTTAGTGATTAATACCAATTCAGTTAATTCTGAGGAACCTGTGAGGAAATAACACAAACATGTATGCTGTGGTTGTGTGAGGTAGTTGGATGACTGTTTTTAGTGCAGTTCCTCTTACATCAGACCTAACCTTTCTGGGCAAAGGTTGGCTAAAAAGTCCTGGAAACTTGTATTGGTGGTATAAATATGTCAAGACTTTTTTATTAAACTCAGTTTAAGACTTAAATTTTACATGTATCTTAAGCATTTCTGATCTGGTTGTGTTTGTATGCCAAATCTTGAATCAGTAACTCTTCAGAATTAGTTTATCTTGGCTTTAGCTTTAATATTTAGCCTTGGTTTTCTTGGTTTATCACTTTTGCTTGCTTTTTGAGTTGCGGATGCCTAAAATACTAGCCTATGAATAACTTAACACTTGTACAAACCAGGAGGATTAACTTTGCTCAAGAACAGGGTAGACTTGAACTTCTGCATCAGCCTGATGGAAGTGCTGTTTCAGCCCTTAGGCTGAACTACTAGCAGCTTCTGTGCAGGCCTGTGACACACTTTACAGGGAATGACTCATCTTTGTCCCTCATTCTGTGCATTAATATCATGAGGGGCCAGTGTGGCTTATTCTCCTGCTGATGGTTGGAGGCTTATTTGCATATTCATATCACTTACTATTAGTATCTCTTGTAGTCAAGGAAAGGACTTAGGCTGCCTTTTTCACTGGAGTGAGCTTGACCTTCAAGCATGTAATTCACTTTTGGGAAAACAGAACAGTTTACCTTAAGACTTCCAGTGTGCTTTACAGAAGCTTAAGGTTTAAAACTCTAGATTTTATTACTTAACTATTTCTGAGTAAAACTATCACCTGATAGCTGCTGTTCAAATAGCAGGTGGAGGTCATTGCTTATGGCTAAAATGTTACTGCTAAGTTTAGGCTTGTAAAATTATATAGGCCTATTGTCAGTCATGTGCTCTCATTACTGTATCTGTTTCTATATACGAAGTGTACTTGACTTGGGTTGGAAATGCTTTGGGCTCCATAGAGGGGCTTTGCTTAGATTGCAAACCTTACTAGTGGTAAAGGTGGATGGTGTGTTAATATAGTCACCTAACTTCTGGAGTTATACTACTGGCAGCTGGTGCTGAGTGGAGTTTCTCAGGGTCAATATCAGACCAATACTAACTATACTAACCACTCTTCATAAATGTCCTGGATGATAGGATTGACTGTACCCTCATCAAGTTTGGAATGACATCCAGCTAGGAGAAGTAGATGTGTCTGTATGGAGGCTATTCATTCTGACACATCAACAGGTGGGAAGATTGGGCCAACAAGACTTGCATAAGGCTTCACAAATATTTAGGCCTGCTCTTGGGATCAAATTACCCCAAGCAGCAGTTCATACCAGGGTGTAGTAAGGGTACCTCTGCTGAGAAGGACTGGTAGCTCCCAGTGGGCAGCGAACTGAACACAAGCCAGCAGCATGCCCTGGCAGCTGAAGGGTGAACAGTATCTTAGGCTGTATCAGCAAGAGCTACAGCTAGCCCATCAAGGGAGGTGACTATTCCACTTTGCTTGGCACTTGGGATACAGTGTCTAGTTTCAGTCCAGCAGTTCAAGGAAAAATGGAGAAATTGGAGAGGGTCTGGTAGAAGATTATCAAAATGATTAAAGGTTTGGAGAACTTGACCTATGAATAAAGGTTGAAGGAGTTGCTTGGTCAGCCTGGAGAAGAGCACTCGGTGCTCTGTGACTCTTGGAGTGCAAAGCACCTTGATCTCCTTCAAAGGAGGAGAGAACGCATTCCTCTGGTGGGAAAACTGAGCCATTCATATGGACAGATATGAAGCTCAGCTGAAGTTAAATTCTTTTCTTAGCTAAAGTATTTAATCTTGTAGTAGATTTGTGTGGTTATGACTGAGTTGCAGTTAAATAACTTATTCTAGAATGTCTTGGAAAACATGAAATTCCTTTTTGCCTTTACTAGCTTCTGACAAGAGATGTCTTCTCCTTGAATATCTTCTACAGCATGAAGCCCTAACATAAGGACTGAAATTACTACTTACCTTTTGTAGTTGAAGAAAATGGCATTTAACTTTATTGGGAATAGTCTGTAAATGATGCTGCAAAAAGTCTTATGCTGTACTTGCAGGTGAGGATTGAGGAAATCTTAGCTTTGAAGTCCTGAGGTGCTGAGTTGATAGCTATTAGTCAACTCTATTCTTTAGGAATCTCTTAAGTAAAACAAGTTCTAATACTTTATAGCTAACACATATTGCCAGCTGTTAAAGGTCTAGGCAAATAAATGTGTTCTTCACTAATACGCACTTCAAGAAATATTTTAACAAATACTTTCTTTTCCTGTTCCTGAATATTTTTCAAACTGATTTAACATAAATACCACTGTTTCCTTGGGTTCAAAGTCTGTTCAGAGAAACATGCTTGTTATAATTAACTCTGACACCGTTCAAATAACATGCTAGTAGTTGTCATTCTGAACATAGACCTAATTCCACAGCAATTGAACAATATCAGCTCTGACTACTAAACTTCTGTGCTTTGTCTAATCCTTGCAATATCATTTAAAATCATGGAATACTGCCACTTGCAGAGTGAGCTTGTGGGCCTAGTGAAGCAGCTGTTAAATAGTAATTTTTTCATGACCTACAATACCAGTAAATAAGGTCTTTAATGTTTAGAAGGGCATGGTAACGGGATATGTAACAGGTTGAGAAGTACACAAAAAACCGGACAGCCTTTTTGCTCAGAGTACAGTGCCTGAAAGGTTAGTATGTCAGTTTTGAAGTAGGTTTTCAAGCAGGTCAGAAATTTTGTTGACAGAAAGCTCATTTGGTCTGGGGACACTTATGTATTAGCACTTGTCTTGAATCTTGTCCTCAGTGAATTGTAAAGCTGTGCCCAAATGAGGGAGTATGTCTTGTATCTAAAACCGGTCAATTCTGAAGTTACATGATGTTCAGATATCAAGAACTAGATCGCCTGTCCAAGAAAAGCCCTGTGCCTCTCCCTACAGACAACCTCCCCCCCCAGTAAAATACAAAGCCTATGGTTAATGTCTCTAAACTGCTTGGAGAAGCTTCTGACCTTGGCTTTGATCTATAAGCTTCATGGGGGCGGGGGGAATGATGAATTTTTGTTTGCTTCCTCTGGTGTGCTTGTGTTTTCCTATTGCTAGAAAGGAGCTTACAGGCTCTACATTGGAAAAATGTGCTATACAGAAACTGGAAGATACTTTGAACAATATAGGACTTATAAATAGGAGCAAGTCTCAAAGAAAGATACTGATTTGTCCGTAAACTAAATAGCTTTTGAACTTAACTGATTTTAGGTGTTGCCTAGCTTCTGTGATTTTTTTTTTAAACTGCAGGAATTTTTTGGTTAACCAGGTTTCTGTACTCTCTTGGTGATTTCAGTTTAGTCAAAGAAAGCTGAATGCTGTAGGCTACAAAGAAATTGTGTATTTAACTTCTAGAACTACTTGTCTCTTTAAACTCAATTTATCTAATTCCTGTATCATACATTTTTATTACTATCTAAAGTAGGGAGGTTAAGGTTTTGGAAAGGTAAATGACTTGAAAAAGAAAACCTTGAAAAACCTCAAACAGGTATGTGTTTGGGAAGTCTTAACGCACAGTCTTCTCAGGATCACTGAGACAACAGTAAGTACTGTGGGAACAACGTGGGACATTGGAATCAGCATGGCATGTTTTAGATTTGTTTTGCTCATGAAAAGATTGGTAGAATTGTTTCTTTGTTCTAATCTCTGTGAAAGGGAAAAATAACTGAAATAGCTGCAACATATAGTAGGCTTATCAAATGAAAACGTGGCAGAAAATTTGAGTATGTATCTTGTCTTATTTTAGGCTTATGGTATGTCAGCTTTGCCTCTGAACTTGATTAAGGGAACTACCAGTGCAGCGTATGAACGTTTGGAGAACACTGAAGATATTGAGGAAGTGGAACACCACATATTAAGGATTAAATCAAAGGTTTGGTGATTGCTGCTTGCTTTCTTAATGGATTTTTTTCTTGCTTGACTTACCAGTTCATAGTCATTGCATTGAGTTTTTCTTCCAAACACATGGGAAGGAGGACAAGTTGGAAGTGATTAGGTTGCAATTTTGATTTTAATTATTTGGCAACAAATGCAATAACTTGTGTAGTACAGGTCAGGGTTTCTTTATCAGTCCTCCAGCAATAGTTGTTTGTACTACATCTGGCTCATGACAGTCTTCAAACTATTCCTCCTGTTTGAATAACAGCCTCAAATATTCCTGCTTCCCACATAAGTGACTCTTAACAGTAAGGCAGATTGTGTTGAATGCATAGATATGAAAATCTTAGTTCTGAATCCTAAAGATCCTTAGGATGTTAACACAGCACCATTTGATGTAAATCCATGGGCATTTCTCAGCCCACTGAAATGCAGTGTGTAAAATAAGCAGGACAGTTCCAACAACTGGAAAGCTCAAGTTGAAGGGGGATTGTTTTTTTCCTCCTATATCTACAGGCTGCTAGGGAGGGCTTCCCCATGCTACTTTCCAACCAACTAATAATGGTTTGACTAGTATTATCAAAGCTTGGGGTGGGGGTGACTACCAAGTGTATTTTCTTTCATCTTGGCAGTCCAGGCATGCAGTTCTGTGCCCAGCAGTGACAGCAGAACCCCAGCAGTGCTGAACCAGTTCTAGCAGTCTGTCTGATTCTCTTGATACTAGATTACTTTCACATGGTAGCAGTACCTTCAATGTTCTAGAAATCCTGTTGGGTTGTGAAATCTATAGTAGTATGCTTGGTTTTAAATTCAAAAGCTTTAGTTTTGTGCAGAGTATGACTGCAGGAGATGCATCTTTATTGCTGAAACCAGCAATATTAAAGAAATGAGAACTACCTGAAAAATAGTATTACTTGTTGCAGAAAACTTTATTGTGTTGCATTCTGAGCTTGTGAACTACTTGTCTTGTTTTCAAGTGTAGGTATACACTGTGACAAGTAGGATCAAAGAGTACAAAGACTTTCTAGTAAGTTATATATTTTAATGTGACCATTTATACAAACCAGTTTTCCTTAGTTTATGGATTATGGTCAGAACACTGCCCCAGTGTTCAATTAAAACTAACAGTTCTTCAAAAATGCATTTTCATGAATACATGGTGAAAGTGTTACTGAAGTTACTTTAACAATAAAAGCCTGCAGAATTGCAAATGTATGCCAATTAGTCTAATAAAAAGATTCAATATGTAGTCTAGTTTTCTCTTGCTAGTATGCTTGATAGACTTGCTTCATTAGTCTTAAACATAATTGGAAGTGAGTGGAAGCCTGGACTGTGGGATTATTTTAAAGGAGTTTCAAGTCACTTTCAAGTGCTGAACAGGACATGGGAAAGATGTGTTCTTATTCCTAGAACTACATAGTGATCTCAAGTTGTTATGTGTATCTAGAATGTGATCTTGCTAACTTAGCAACTCTTTGGGAAATTTCATCTAAAGCAAGACTTGTTTTAATAACTTTCCCTAGATATGCAGTGTTTCACTAATTACAAGAAGGTTTCTTTTAAAATAAGAAAACAGTGAATAGAGAACTAAAACTTCACTTTTCAAGGTAGTGGTGGTTGTACTAAAAGAATGTTCCTTGTTGAAGGATCAATTAGTTATACAGTAGTATTGGTGTTAGAAGTGCTTGGATCAGTTACCTGATGCCTCTTTCACTAATTTTACTTAGTGTGCAGTGGAGATACAGGAACATGAGGTTGCTGTACAAAAGACTATCTCAGAGTGTGCTCAGTATTCTCAGGCTTGGAAGTGAGGTATATTCTTAAACATAATCATCAGTCTTGATTCTTATCTGGTACACTCAGCTGATTCTTGATACAATGGTGCCTTTTGTTTGGATTTTTAAGGTTAGTTTTTGGAGCAGTAAGATGTCTTGTTCTGGCAAACGAGAAATGTTGCTGGGTGTCTGAAGGAGTAGTAGAGTGCTGGAAGGAAAATACCAAGCTAAACATACTGGCTTAGTCATGGAATTCTGGTTGGAAGGGACCTCTGGAGTTCATCAGGTTTCCCCCCCCCCCCCCCCCCCCCCCGTAAAAAGCAAGGCCCACTTTCAAGTTGGATCAGCATATTCAGCTTGTGTCTGGGCACTTTAAATATCTCCAACTATGGAGACTCCTGAAACTAGTCTGTTTTGACCACCCTCATTGGGAATCTTGTTACCACCTAATAGGGATTTCCCTTGTTGCAACTTGTGAGTGACTTTTGCACCTTGTTCTTTTGCTGTGCATAGAAACAGTGTGAATCATTAAACAACAAACTTAGAGCTGTTGTAACTTGCTAAACCAGATGGTAAATCTGTTCTTGTTTCTATTCAGTTGTCTTAATCTCATGCATGATATTTTGATCGCCAGTGCAGGGATGGTCGGCCTCTGTCATCAAGGGATAGACGAGCTGTACAGCAACTTGAAGAAAGACTAAGGACACTTCGAAGGAGAGAGAGACATCTGGAATTTATTGAGAAAAGTTGGTGGACAAAGTTCTGTGAAGCTATCCGACCTCTAAAGGTAAGAACTTTTGACTTTTCTTGAGACTTAAATTGCATACAGCTCCCAGGTTTCTTCTTCCCTTAAATGATAAGCCAAGTTTATCATATTAACATGCTGGATCTTAGCTGTTTTATTCTTTGCTTACACCAGTGACAGCCCTATAGTAAGTTCAGCTATTTGAGCTCTTAGATAAGCTTTTACTTTTTCTAAGATGTGACTGTAAGATTGAAGAGGTTAACACTTACTGTCATTAGGTTATACAGTGAAGTGTCTGTCTTCCCGAACTTTCAAGATTTGGCATATTTTAGAAGACCATTACTTTAAACATAGCTTGCACTTTCTAAAGCTTGGGGGGGAAGGGACTATAAGCAGTATCTTAATGTTATTCCTAGTGTTAATGATGAGTACCTGTAGAAACAGGCTAAGAATCAAGTTGAACAAAGACCTTCAATGTGATATTCTTGGTAGAATTATTGTTCTGTGATACCTCAGGGCAAATATCCTTAACTCTTCATTCCAGTAGTTTGGGCACTTCTCTTGATTCAAAATAACTTGTGGACTTTCTCTTCACACCAACCTTCTTGAAAATTTTAGAAATGCACTGGCCAAATCTAGTGTCTGTCAGACTTTATTAATACTGTTTTGTTCTCATAAGATAGTTTATAACATGACCAGCTACTTACAGATTATCAGTTATGGTGAGGATGCTATTCCAGCATATCTTGCAGTCTAAATGTTTATTCTTTGGATAACTGTGACAGTTGTTCTTGGGTCAAAGCAATTTCCATTTCTAGACTTAAAGGAAGCTCCTGGTACATCATTCTTCTTGGTAGGGTCTCAGAATGGTGTTGTGCTGTGAGGCATGTTACAAAACTTGTCTTTACTCTGAATTTGCCTAAAGCTATCCTATGAAGGTAATAGTGTCCATTTAATTAATATCATTTCAACTCTTGCAAGGCTGTTTTACTGTTGCTTTAGTATATTTCATTTGTGTCTATGCACAAATACAACTTGTCAATGGCTCAAATAGTGGCCTTTGTAAAGAAGTAAATCTATTTTGTGGTCATATGTTTCTGATCACTGTAAAAGTAGAGAAAATCTTAGAGCTTTGCTGATTGCTTTTGTAACACCTTCAATTCCAGTCTTTAATGTTTAGTCTTAAAAATATTTTGAGTGCAGCTGTCTAAGAATGTGGCCCTTACTACAAATGTTCTTGTAATCTGAGAGACTGCTAGATATGGAAAGCACTTTGTTTTGTTTGGGATAGTCAGGTTTATAGGAGTTGTAAATTCTTGCTGGGACTTAAAGGACAATAGCAGCATGTTCAGAAATAACACTTGTTTTCTTAGTGTTAGTGTCTAAATTCAGACTTCTGTGATCATTGTCCTTCCATCTCAATTTGTATGGTCTCCTCTTAGTCTTGCTTTTTAAGTATTTTGTTTTAGTTAAGTCTATTAGTGTGCAAATTTTTTTCACCCAAGGCCAGAAGGTAATCTTACTTTTCAGGGAAAAATATTTCTTTGGAGTAAAGTAAACTTTGAGAATGTTTCCACTTTACTCAAAGCTACATTGAACTTGAAGCTATTTCTTTTTTCAATTTAGTCAAAACCAGGGGAACAGGAAGATACCCAGAGATGAGTAACATAGCATGGGGTTGTCAAGACATGTCAAACTAACCTGATTTCTTTCTACATAGAATAACCTTTTCTGTAGATTAAACTGTCTACTGCTTCTGCTTTTTTTGGTATGGCCTTTCACTTTCATCTGAACCTTCAGCAGCAAGAGAAATGGTGTTTACTGTAGAACAGGTATAGAAGCTGTTCAGGAAAACTCCAGAGTAGGTAGAAGTTATGCTTACTTTTCTCAATAGTAGGAAGCTTTGAGTATAGCATTAGGTTTTCATGGGCTGCTTCAAGACAGATGTGAACCAATTGAAGAGATGCCTAATGTAAGTAGTAAAGTGATAGGTTTTGAAGATGGGACCTGTGAGAACAGAGGAAACCAACTTGAGTGGCTTAGCTTAAGCAGGGACTTAAAAGTATCAGCATCAGTCCAAGTACATGAAAGGTGCTGCAAGAGGAGAACTTAGTGTTCCCTTGATAAGTGGCACACTTCCCCTCTAGTGAGGGGGAGATTGATTCTCCCCTATCTAATCTTGAGGATCATGAGGATTTGGTATTGAGTCTTCAATCTCTCCAGCTGTTGCTGAAGGCCTTCAGAGAAGTATAGTACAGTTAATGCTGTCTTCAGTGTGGAGGGCTAGGTTATTCCTCAAACCCTTTCTGTCCCTTTTTCCTGGGACTCTGGTTTTTCTCACTTCTGGGGAGAGCTGAAAGAGGGAAGCTGTAAGCAATTGTTGTGCAAGGCTTTACTAGAAGTAGCTGTGCTGGCAGAGTGTTAGTGCAGATTGTAGGTGCTGACAGTTGTCTGCCAGTTTAGCTGTGTTGAAAGCATTGTGGTTAAATTGACAGAGGCTTTTTTCCTGCCACCATAGCTGCATCTACACTGGGGAGGTTGGCAGCATAACAGGTGTGAATATTTCATGTTCTAAGTTTGTGTAGTGATAACTGTAGAGCTTGTTATATAAAGCAAAACACCTAGTCAATAACAATCTCTAACCTATGTTTCCTAAGTTACAAGCTGAAAAATGTAAAATACCATACAACAGTATGATTCTTATTTGCAAGGAATCCAACTTTGATTCTTGGTCAATGTAAAACTGTTCAGTAGTGTTGCTTTTGTGACATCAGTTTTCTTTACTCTGTTAATGGGTCATGCCTGCTCCTTTAAGTTCTCATGTTGCTTTGGGGTTGGTTCAGAGGCATGGGATAGCTATCCAAAGTTGATTCAGGTTTTATAGTTGCTCCACAAGCCCCTCTGTGAGGAAGGCAAGTATTCTTTTTTTGGAGAGGCAAGTATTAATACTTTAAAATGAGCTAAATGAGTATTAGAAATACCACCTAAGTTTGTGCATCATCTGGTCATACCTGCTCAAAATGAATTAAGTCCTAAATATCATGATTATTTTAGTAATACTTTAGAACTATCTGTAGCTGAAACAAGTTAGCTTGACTGACTCTTGGGAGCAGGGGTAGGAGGTGGAAAGCTCTCTGAATACCTCAGATGCAATTCAGCATTCTGATATGACCTAGCATATGGCATGCCACTTCCCTTTTTAGTGTTGAATTGCTTATTTTGACACTTGTTTTAGCTTTTTACTTAGCTGTATCTTTTTAATCTTTGTCTTATATTTGAACACATGAGCTTTCTTGGGGAAAATTACTTCTTACTGTCCTCTCCTTCAACCTTATCTACTAGTGTAGAGGCTTTCTAATACTAAGATGCCAAAGGAGCTCATCTGAGGCAGCAGCATAAGCTGTGGTAGTAGGTGGCGTTATTTCTGCTGATTCTTTTTATAAAGACTTCAGTCTTGCATAAAAATGGTTCACTGACAGTTATGCATGTATACTAACTTACACAGCAGACTGGATCAGAAGACCCAAGCAGACAGTTATACTGTATCATATTGTTTGAGAGCAAGGTGGTAGCTGTGCAACCCCTTCCATAGCATGTGTACAAGTATAGGTGGGATGGTCAGACAGATGTTCTGATCTGTAGCTGGGAGATGCAAGGAAGTAGTCCGATGTAGCAGTCTTAAGTGTGTGTTTGAGAGGCAACAGCGTAGCTTGAGTTGGGATGGTGTTGCAGTTGCTCTTGAAAGGTAAAGGTGAGGAAGTATTAGGATGTTAAGGGCCTAGAGAGCAAGAAACAAGGTTGTCTTGAATTGGAAGTCAGACCTCTTAATACAGATCAAAGGCTGCCTTCATTTTTCGGAATGACCTTACTGAATTCCCCTGTATGCTGTCTGGCAGAAACAGAAGCTTTGTTTTCACCTATTCTAGTACTAAGTTTCAGTATCAGTTGATAGTCCTCTTCCTCAGACTGAGAAGTCTTGTTTGGTTAAGCACTGTTCCTTGCAATGAAATTAAACGTACTAATGCTTTCAGGGACTTGAATTCCTTTTCATTCCTTTTTTGAAACTGTAGATAAGATTTTATTTTGGTCTCAACTTCACAAGCATTTTCAGTTACATTCTAGTATCTTTATTTCAGATTGTGTGGGGAGTATTCTTTATCATTGTGGCGCTACTCTTCACTGTGTCTCTCTTCTTGTCAAAGTATGTATATTTCAACATTTTTCTAAACTGCTTAAATTATGTAGCTTCTATTCTAATATCAAAATCAGTTATGTATATACAGGGGTTGTTTGCTTCAAGAGTCAGCACACTTTCCTATGCTATGTTTCTGTAATGTTGCATTTCTTGTTGTAATAGCATATCGTGAAGCTGAACAAAATTTGCTAAAACAGATTGGGAGAAAAAGGACTTGGTTCAGCTTGATTAACTGTGTACTGCTGAAAACTGTTCTAATTCAGCAGAGAAATTAAGCATATACTTTAAAGAAGCTTAATCTAGACCATAAAAATTTTCACTGAGTCTAAATATATGTAGGTACTCATTGGGCTGATGCTCAGATTCATGCAATGAATGACATGTATAATGTATGATGTGCATTATTTAGTAAAGATTGTTTCATGGAGTTGAAAGCAATATAGACAACTGGAAATCTGGTGGATTTTAGTGAAGATTGACACTTAACCTGAGATCTCAATTTTCGCACTTATTTTTGAGACTGAGCAAACAACCTGTATGGACAAACTAGGGAAAAACTAAAATACCAAGAAGGTGTAGAAGTCAATGTTTTTATAGGACAAGTGCAGTTAGGTGTGATAAAACAAAGTGCATGTCTCCTGTAAATAAGTGAAAGCTCTGTCTCTGGGCTTAGTTTGGTGCTGCCTGAATGAGCTGGCCTTTTAATCAAATTGAAGGCAATGCTTTGGGGGGACCATGGTACTTAACCAGTTTTTTTTTAATTACTGCAGTTTGGACAAGGCTCTGCATTCAGCTGGCTTTGATTCTGGGTTTATAATCTTAGGAACTAATCTGACCAATCCATTGAATATGCTTTTACCTGTTCTTCAAACAGTAAGTAAACAGCTGGTGATGTACATATGTCAGATGCACCTCTGTTTTTGGTAAGCTACCAAAAGACAAACTGCACTTAAAGTAATTCAGTAAAAGAAAACTGCATGTTCTGTAAAAGAAAGATGGTTTCTTTAATATCCTCTGATAACTAAAATAAGTTAATGTAAAAAAAATCTTGGGTGGATGGGAATCAGTTGCTGGAGGAAGTTAATACTTGATGCAACAATTTTCAGCTGGTAAGAACTTATGGTAAGGAAAAGTGACACCAGCTCTGGCTGTGCTCAGACTAAAAGGGAATGCTTTTTTGCCTGTACACTAAAGTTTGAGGAGTTGTTGATAGTTCCCCCCAGTGTAATAAATACATTCTTTGCTTTTAATATTTATTATACTTTGAAAGATATAACATAACTATACAGAGTATAATATTTATTACATCTTTAAAACAATAGATAGGATCAAGTGATTCAGAACAAGCCCTACATAAGAACAAACCCATTATTAACTTGAGTAGGGCTGGAAGGCAACAAAGCCACATGAATTTGGCAATCAGTCAAGAGTGAGCTAACTAAGATAAGCCTTAATATAAGCCAGTGCTCTTCTCTTCCCCCTGTTGAGCTGTCTCCATGTACATTAGTTTAGTAGGATGTATTGCTCATCTCAAGGCTTCTAAACTATTAAACACTTCATTTTGTAGCATACTGGGGAAAGAGGTGTTTAACACATCTCAGGCTCTTGCATACAAAGTTGTTAATTTTTATATTAGCAAGTATGTCCGGAAATAGTCAAAAATACAATGTCTCTCTAGTCCTAAAATGATTATATCATTGTGGATTTCATGTTAAAACCACTCAGAATGGTATTAAGAATTTTTAGGCCTGAAATTTGTAACACCTCATTCAAAATTAAGGCAGGCTTTAAGTTAGGAAAAGCATTCAATTGTTTTTCCAAACTAATTGTATTGGCTCAATTTGCAGCTAACTGTACAAAAATGTCTGAAATGAAAGGTCTTTTACTACCTCAAATGTTATCAGTAGAAGGTACTTAGCTTCATTTAGGTGAAGAGCTTGTTTTCTAATTTGAACACTTTATCCCTTTTTCCACTGACTGTATGCTTGTTGTTTTTTAGGTTTTTCCACTTGATTATATTCTTATTACAACTATTGTCATGTACTTTATCTTCACTTCAATGGCAGGGATTCGAAATATGGGTATATGGTTCTTCTGGATAAGGGTAAATATCACTTAGCGAGTATTATATATAAGCTGAATTCTTAAGATGTTTAAAAATTAGTGACTTGAATATATTTGATATGGTGCTGCTACTTTACTGCTTCACAAACACTGGGTTGTTGCAAACAAGCATTTAATCTGTATGCTGTAATGAGTGTTAGTATTTTACTACTTCCACTGTTCTTAAAGCTGCTCTCTTGTGAAACTGAAGTTAAAACCTATTGTTTTAGTGTGGTTAAACACTGTCAACTGACTCCTTTTCCAAGTGTTAAATCATGTGGCACTTGGCTTCTGACTTTTCTAAGCAGCAGTATCTGCTTCTGATGTATACTGGAAGCATTTTAATGAATTTGATCAAAATTAGTCTGAAATGTGCACACAATGTTGGACTTCCTTTTTAGGTAGGAAGCAAGCATATCTATCTAGATAACTCATACCATCACTGTATTTCCTATCTAAATACAATATCAAAATTATTTGACATCAAATAATATTACTGTATTTGAAATATTTGTATTCGACAGTGGCATTCATGCCTATGATGCTTGGTTCAATATCTTCTTACTTCTGCTCATTTTCCCTTTACTGCTGTCACTCAACTGGTGATGTCCCAACGTTGTGAGGAGTGACTCTGTTTTGGCAATGAGGCCTTTTTTTAAAAAAAGCTGAATGTGGACTGTGCACTTCCACCTCAGCTGATGTTTCTCCCTAGTGTAATAGTGAGCGTTTCAGGATTACAGAGGAGTAGTGGTATCTAAAGGTAACAGCAGGGGATTATATTGTTCCCTGTGGGATAGGGTGGAAAAGATGCCACCACATGATGCACAAGTTTCTTAGTGCCTGGGAATACTATATCAATTACCACTTCTGCTTCTAAGTCTGATTAGGGGGCTAGGGATAGATGGCAACTTGCATAGACTGAAAGACAATATTATGCTTGACAAATCAAGGCACAGTTTGTGATACCAGTGATAGGCGACATCACTTAAATCTTGCTGTTAACCACTTTCAGGAAGCCTGCTGATTTACAAATATTCTTGGTCATTGATACAAACAACTCATTTCAGTTAAATAGCTGTGCTCTAATGTATGAGTGAACATGGCTGAAGACTACTTTGACTCATTGGAATTGAGTTGCCAGAGGACAACTCACCTTTAAATCTATTGACAGAAGTGGGAGGCTGTTATTCCTTGGATTAAAGAGGAATTATAACTGTCTTTGGCAGAAACTAGAATTTTCATCATGTTAATATTTGTTTTCTTGTTTTAGCTTTATAAAATTAGACGAGGAAAAACTCGACCTCAAGCACTCTTATTTCTCTGTATGATACTTCTGTTGATAGTTCTTCATACAAGCTACATGATCTACAGTCTTGCCCCTCAGTATGTAATGTATGGAAGCCAAAAATACCTGGTACAGGTGAGACTTGACATGTTTTTAATTTGAAAAGTAACTTGGCCTTTTGATTTTTAAAAATGTATTAACTGCTTACAGTAACTTTTAAAACCAGGCCCAAAAGTCAGGGTTTTGAAGACTTGTTGGCCATCTTTTCAGCTATTGGTAGGTCTTCTGGTACTGTGTAAGCCAGAAATTGGCTGTATTGTATCCAATGCAGCTTTTAATTCATGGATCATCTTTAGACAGTGTAAAAACTTTAGCTATTGCTTGTCTCATTTTGACAGCTGCTAGCCTCTTAGATTTTATACTTGTACTAGCCACTTATGTTGCTGAATGATTGCAGTGAGAGTTAAGTTTTTTGTGGAAGTCTATCTACAGACCAGAAGGAACATGTTGCTGCTCTTGTTCTGCTATACCAGGTAAAGAGATCAGCTTAATGGTTGGAACAAAGTTAAGTATCTACTGATTAATACTGCTCCAAACCCTTTGGACTGCATCTAATTTCAGTAAATTTGTTCCGGTTCTTGCTATTCTTTAAAAATCTTTTACGGAATTAACCAGTTAACATTTGTCTTTGCTGCTTTTGTTCATTATTGCACTTCTAAGTTTCTTTAGTCTCTTTTGTGCCTGAAGACTTTAAGTTCTTATATTTCATCTTAATGAGTGAAGGCCTGTGTACTTATGGGAAAAACCACTGAATGATACATGACCAAGAACACCTTCAGGGTTTTGTAGACAGCTGTTTACATAAGTCCAGCATCCCAGAGCAGTAGATGTTAGATCTGATCTTTTAAATGTAGACTACTAGCGATCATGAACTAGTTATTCATATTCAGGCATAATGACATCTAGATCTCTTGGTGTGTTGTTGGGCTTAAGTTTCACAAAAGACAAAACAATTGAGCTAAACTGGCTGGAGTTTGAACAGGACTATGAATAATTGGGTAGTGTTTGAGCATTTGGAATACTTTTGTTAGACTTCCAAAAGACTGAACTCTGTGGAGAAGAATACGCTGTTTTTTCAAAACCTTTATTAGCTGAAAATATGTAATAGAATGCATAAATCATCACTATAA
Source organism: Dromaius novaehollandiae (assembly GCF_036370855.1). Lineage (NCBI taxonomy): Eukaryota > Metazoa > Chordata > Aves > Casuariiformes > Dromaiidae > Dromaius > Dromaius novaehollandiae. Next base: position 32,565,330 of record NC_088100.1, on the reverse strand, counting down.
ATTCTTTTAATTAGCATAGTTACAGAAGTTAAGAAAAAAATACAAGGAATTGAAGTTTTAGTGTTAAACATTCTAGAGAAATAGAACTCGATCAGCTTGATTAATGTGCTGAGTGGATATAGTAGAATTGTCACTGCAGAAAGTGAAGCATTCAGTAAATGCTACTTTTCTGCTCTCACTGCATCCAAATCGCTTCTGGTAACAGGAGATTGGTCATCCTCATGTAAAATTCAAGCACAATAATGGGACTACTAAAGGGAATTTGAATATTTGATATTTAAACTGATCAAAATGCATTAAACCTCATATGCTAGGTATTATACAATATAAGCATGCTTAGACATCTCTAAACTGTTTGGCTCAAATTGTCAGAATTGGGGTAGTAGCAGCAAAAAGCCTGAAAAATCAGCTTAGGAAAATGGTTATATGCTTGTATGGTAAATGTGCATAGAACTGTTACGGTGACGCACTGTACTAAGTCATAGTAGTACAATGTGTACTAAAACATGTAGATATACCTGAATTAGTTATGAGCTCAAGTCACTGAATGTTTCTGGTTACAATAGAGCCTTTGTGGAAGGATGAGAAGAGTTTCACTAAATCCTATAAAGTTTGGTTCTCTGAACCATTCAGTGACCTGAGGAAATTATCATTAATGATAAAGTTTGCGGATGACCAAGACTTAGAGGAAAAACAAATAGATGTCTGCTAACAGTTTGATTTGCTTTTTGAATAAAACAGTATTTCAGTAAAATCAAATGTGTGCATGGCAGGGGTAGAGGATCAGAAGTTTAACATGCAGAGTGGTTATTTGTTACATAGACAGGATGTGAACACAGGCATACAATTTGTAATGAAAAGGTCAAGAATGGAGCACAGCAACAGGGGGGCTCTTGTCCAGGTGCTTTGATTGCTACTGGAATAAAACACTTGTCAGCACTGCAGGAAGGATGAGCAGGAATGGTTGATGGGAGAGCTGCAAATTTTCATTTAAAGGATTAAAAATGTTATGGTGAAGACTGCAGTCTTGGATCTCTAGCTTCTTATGTCACATTTCAGAGCTGTGTTTAAACTGCATAAAATAACAGTTAAAATAGCATGAAGCATAACGTATGTACTGGTAAAATACATGCAGATTTTTCTCTGACATACTGGGTAAACATGAGGTTTTGAGGCAACACCCTCTTAAAGCATCTTTCAGAACTTAGTCTTACTCCAGGAAAAAAAGTACTTGCTATCTTGACTACTGGATGTGAATTTCTTCTGTTTTGAAGTGTGGAGAGATGGTGGTTGGAATGAAGAATGATGGATTTTTCTGTGGATGTTTGAGATTAAGAGGTTCTTAAGAGTTAAGAATCACAGATCCTACAGAACTGAGAAGCTAGGAATATACACAAAGTGGGCAATAGACAGATGTTTTGTGCATATGGCATGCTTCCTGCTGATGGAAGTGTGTGCATTGACGTTTGCTTGGATAGTTTAGCTCTTAGCTGCTCATACACACTGCTGTCACTTTCATCAGCTCATCTAAAACCACTAGGAATCAACAGTGTATAGACCTTAGCAATATTCCAAGCTATAGTTTAGTGGGGCTGACAAACAGGGATATCAGAATCTGGTGGTATGCAAAGATGAGAGATAAAGAGCATTTCCTCCTTTTCTTTGCGCCACAAAAATTCCAGACTTTGCAACCCATCAAATTAATTTACCACCAGTATCAATGCTGTGCATTAGGTTAGAAGCTTATGACTGAATCTTGAACTGTCTCCTTTGGAGAAGTTACTCCTGATGAAACCTTTTTAACTCTGAGATACTCTTAGCCTTTCCTGATAAGTGAATATGTTTATAAAAGGGGCTCTTCTGAGGCAATCCATTAGCTACATCAGGACTGTTAGCTTTATTTAGTTCTTTGACTATAGGGGGTATTGCAAGCACATCTATTTCCAGTTAATCAAGAATATCTTCAATTATAATTTCTGTAGGAAACTTGAGAGGTTCTCTTGGATATAGTGCCTCTACCAATTGAGGTGCTATATGGGGTTTTGGTGAACCTGCAAAAGTCATGAAACACTGAGGAACTTTTGGTTTCACCTCTTAAGGCAGCCTTTTTAATATCTGTGAAACAGCCATAAGTCTTTTTTTATAGCCTTTAACAAATGTGAAGAGTTCTGCCCACATCCAAAACTTTTCAGGCTTGTGGCCAGAGCTGTTTCTGTTAGACTTAGTACTAAGTGTAGTTGCTGTTTCTGTTTAACTAGGTCAGATATTTGTGTGGAAGAAGGACTGCTGTTAGGTGATGCTTGACCCAAAGGGCCAGTATGGCTTGACTGGCCTAGAGAAGAATACAAGGCCAGCACTTGCTGCTGGTGGCCATGATAACTTTCCCCAGTTGGGAGCCAAAGCAATGGCACAGTCATTTTCTTTCCACAGCCTTTAACTAGGTACCTTAGTGGAACAGAGGTGAGGTACAGGATACCAGGTGTCTCATTGTCATCAGCAGGAATCCAAAACTATCCCTTTGAGAGAGGGCCAAGTGCACAAACACCTTCATATGTTCTTGTTCATAAACATATGGGAATAAACTATGTAAACTGGGGAGGCTGCAACCTAACCTTGTATATCATAGGCTGCTGTTTCCTTCAGAGCCCAAATGTGCTTCCAAGAGCTGACATGTACTGAATCACTATGTTTTTGCTCTTAGGATTCCCTAAGGGCTAGTGGAAGGCAGCTTTCAGCTTTGGACTGGATGTGACTAACAAACACTGAATTTTGTTACACTGAGTATTTATGCAAAACAGCTGAGACTCAAGTGCCCTGCTACCTCATGACCACTAAATGACTTTAGGGAATAGTTCTGTAGCCACCTCTCTGCTGTCACTTTTGCATCTCCTCTACTTCTGATTGTTGATGTGCCCTGCAGAGTTTCAGCTTGAGTTCCATGCTGTGGCTTCCCTGCTGTTTGTGCTCTTGCTGACTTCTCTATGGGAAAGTTGGGGTATTGTCCTAGGGCCTAAATTCCTTGTCCAAGTCAGACAAGGAGTTGAAACAAGTCTCCTATCCTCTACAACTCCAATGGTTTGAAGAGCTAAAGAGCAACACAGGTTGAAACACTTCAAAGACTCCTGCTAGGACAGAAAAAGCAAGAACATTTCTGCTAACAGGTTGACCATTCTGGTGGGGAAAGCTTTGAAGTAGGAATGATGGGAGAGGGAGGTGGCCTGCAGTCAAGTGGGCTGGAAAGAACAGAGTGCTGGGAGATTAGATAAGACTTAAAACAGGGCAAAGGGGGGGGGGCCCTCAAATGATTATGTGAGTAAGAGCTGGGAGGACAGCATTATGGAGTAAGCACTCATACTTTTTCTGGGAAATCACAACTGGATGCCTTTCAAGTTTCTATACACAGATATGACATGAAGAACAAACAAGGAACTGGAGGTCTGTGTGCAGTTGTAGGGCTGTGATCTCATTGGGATCCTGGATGTGGTGGGATAACTCATATGGCTGGAGGGCTGCCATGGATAGATAAAAGCTCAATAGGAAGGATAGGTCAGGATGAAGAGGGGGAGTTGCCCCTTGTGAGAGTAGCAGGTGTTTGTGGAACTTTATCTAAGGAAAGATTATGAGCCAGCTAAAATCTCATGGTCTAGGATTAGAGGGCAGACCAACATGGCTGATGTTGTGGGTGTCTGCTCCAGATGGCCTGACCAGGCAGTAGATGAGGCCTTCAGGTGACTGAAAAGCCTTACGTTTACAGGCCCTAGCTGTCATGTGGGACTTGAACTACCCAAATATCTGCTGAAAGGGCAACACAGTAATTCACAAGCAATCCAGGAGGTTTTTGGAGTATGTTAATGACAACTGCCTGATGCATGTGATCAGTAAACTGAGAAGGGGAGATACTCTGCTGGAACTCATCCTTAAAACAACAAAGAATTGGTTGGGGGGGAGGACTGGGGAGGGGGGTGGCCAGCCTTGGCTGCAGTGACCATGAGATGGAGCTCAGTGCCATGAGAGGAGGGAAGGCATAGCAGGATCATAACCCTGGACTTCAGACTTTGGCCTGTTTAAGGATCATCTTGGAAGAATCCCATGGGGGTATGATTCTGGAGAGGAGAGCAGTCTAGGACAGCAGGGTTTGTTTTGTTTCATCACTTCAAGGATCACCTTCTCCACGCTTGAGGAAAGCTCCATCCTAATGAGAAGGAAAATGAGTAAAGGCATCAGGAGGCCTGCACTGGATGAACAGGGAGCTACTGATAGAACTTGGATATAAAAAGGAAGCATGCAGGATGTACAAGCAGGGGCGGGTGATCCAGGAGGAATATAGAGGTGTTCTCCAAGCATGCAGGGTTAGTGTAGGGAAAACCAAATCCCATCTGGACTTGAAATGGGTGAGGGAAGTGAAGAGCAATGATGCAGGCTTCTACAGGCATATTGGTAGCAAAAGGGAGATGGAGAAGTATGGGCCTGCTGCTGAGTGGATCAGGGAACCTGGTGACAAGGGGCACAAAAAGCTAAAGTATGATGGCTGCCTCTGCCTTGGTCTGTCTTGATAAGATAAGATTCAGGAATCCTGGGCCCCGATAGCAAGTCTGGATCAATAAAGACTTAGAGGAAGAGCAACAGGTTATGGGACACTTAAACTGGACATACACAATTTGGACCTGATGGGATGTGCCTATGAGTACTGAGAGAGCTGGCTGATGCAAGGCAACTTTCAACCTTTGAAAGGTCATGGGGAGGTTCCTGAGGACTGTAAGAATGCAAATGTCACTCCTTATCTCCAAGAGGAACAAAGATCCAGAGAGCTTACAGGCTGGTCAGCCTTACCTTGCTCCCTGGTAAGGTCATGGAGAAAATTCTTCTGCAAGCCATTTTGGAATATATGAAGCACAAGATGATTGAGGGGAGTCAGCATGGATTTATAAGGGGAAGAGAAATCATGCCTGGCCATCTGGATGGCTTTCTATGATGAGGTGACTGACTTGGTTGAGAGAGCAGTGGATATTTATCTTGACATTAGCAAGGTTTTGAACATTTTCTCCTGTAATGTCACTTATAGACAGGCTGAAGTATGAACTAAAAGTGGACAGTAAGGTGGACTGGAAAGTGGCTGACCTGCTGGGTTGTAATTAGCAACGCAATGTCAAGCTGGAGGCCAGTCACTAGTGGTGTATTCCAGGGGTTGATACTGGGGTCAATACTGTTTAAGATCATCCTTGATGATCTGGATGATGAGACTGAGTTTGCAGACAGTAAGAGGAGTTTGCTGGGATTGCTACACTAGGTGATTGTGCTACCATTCAGGGGGTAATTTAATTCTCAGTGCTGGAGAAATGAGCTGACAGGAACCTCATGAAGCTCAAAGGCAAGTACCAAGTCCTGCCCCTGACAAGGAAGAAGTTGGATTCAGTGTCATTATGCAAGCCTAATGTGTGGTATCTTCATCATAAAGATGAATTCCAAATTCTTAGGTGAAGTTAAGACATAGTTTTGGAAACAAAGTTTATCTTGAGTGAATTTTGAAAAATGAAAGCTATGGATTTTTTTAGATGAATGCTTATTTAGGAATTTTCATGTTACATCACTCTTAAATGATGTGTACAACTACATGTATACTGTTCAAGAACAATCTTAGCCATCTGCATATTGTAAGAGGTTTTTTGCAGCTTTGTTTTATAAAACAATTTATTGGAAGATGTTTTGGGAACCATCACTGTGTATAGAAGAACGCTGCTTGTAGACTAGTGTATTAATCACATTTATTTATGAAGCAGAGTAATAAGACAATTGATGGCCAGTGGAGGAATGTGACAACATTTGTATCGAAAGACTGTGATGCAGATGCACCTGAAGGTAAGATGCATTTTTTTTCTTATTTTTTGTCATTTTATAATATTGTTATATGTGCATGCTTTGCTATAGTAAGCTGCTCAATATTGTGGTGGTTTGAGGCATTTGCTTTAGTCTAATGTAAAGCTTTGTGGCTACTTTCAGAAAACAAATGTTACCTTGCGGTTTACTAAATTTTTTAATAACTGTTTTTAGGAGAAACTAAGTAATCAGTTTGAGAAATCTTCCATTTGCTTTAATGTGTATCTAGAAATCTTCCATTTGCTTTAATGTGTATCTAGAAGCCCTTAAAAAGAAAACAAAAACCCTAGACTTTTCCAGTGAATAGTTTGATATCTGAAATGTCACTTTAGTGCATGTCTGCCATACAAATGTGCAGAGAAGTATTCTACTAAATTGTGTAACATGGTAACAAATGCAGAATTTCTTTCTTTATAATTGCACTGAAGTTCAAATCTTGTAAGATGTGAATGTAAATTGCTCCACAAGCACCATTACCGTTGGAACTTGACCTTTGGACGCTTCTCTTCTGTAATCCTCTTGTCAATTTTGATTACTTCTCAGTTTTGAGATCCAGTATAATGCTTCCTCACTGCAGTATTATTACCCATCTCTGTCCAGATACCAGGTCAGAAGACATGGAATAACTAGGAGCTGTTTGAGTAGTGATTAGCAAGCAGAAGGATAATATTGGAGCTTTCCCTGATGTTCTGTCTATGCAGGCCTCTTAGGAGACTGGTAGCACTAATTTTGTCATCTTTATTCCTCTGTGAAAGTTGGCTGAAACTGGGAATGTGTTCAAAAGCTGTTTATATGCTGGGCAAGAGGAAGGGCAGAGACTACCTTTGGAAAAACAAATTCAGCATGATTGCATTAGCTTGTTTTTAGTGAAACCAGGGACAAACCATCTGAATTACACATGGTGTTGCAATGCTGATGCTGCAGCTTGAGGTCACCATCAATTTTATTTATCTCTTTGGTCTTTTATTTAAGAAATTGATTTCTGGAAAAGATTTATGGCCTTCAAAATGGTCCAGACTTTTTCAGGCTGAAGCTCTGAATTGTTTTCAGTCTGGAAAACTTTCAGTTTTTTTCCATGAAGAGGAGCTGCTCTATGTATGCATGATATGTTTATAAAAAGGCTTGACAGTGTTCAGTAATTGATAGAGGAGAGACAAATAGCTGTCCTGTATCCTCATCAGTGTCACTGATAACTGTTTAGAACTCTATATTGACTATATTTTAAAAAAAATTGTAGCAGTTCCCCATTTTTCTTCCCATTTGTGGGTGGTATTGGGAAAGATGATGTGGGTGCAAGGCAGGGCCACTGCCCTGACCCCAGGCAGGGATGGATACACAAATGTGATGCTCACAGGGATCTTTAGAAGGTGTCTATTACCTCTGTGTCTATGTGGGGTTTCCCCAGTGTTATCCTGATCGAGGCAATAAGAAGACGGGAGAATCTCTGGCACTGCTGCACGTCAGTTCATGGCAAGGAATGTGGGGAGGGGGAACTAACAGGTTTTCATGCAACAGGCGCAATTCTGCAATAAGCAGAATTCTCATGATCATGAAACGGTTGTGTGGTATTATAGCTGCTAAAACATGTTAAGCTAGGGGTTGTAACAGATAAGATGTGCAGGACAGTTTACACTGTTTGTTTTTCCTCCTGGGACAGTCTGGCTAGTTCCCATTGCCTATCTCCTTGACATTCTTCTGCATTACTCATACAGATGGTATGTAAATTTAAACAACTTTCATTTTTTTAATACTAGCAGTGATATCTGAATAATTATTTCTTTGTAGCCAGTGTAAACTGTCCATTTTTTAGGCTGTGGTCTGTTTTCTTCAGGGTTTACCCCCTTTGCATTTAAACTTGCCTTCAAATTTGTTATGTGGATGTATTGATTTTATTTCTAATGGTGGCTCAAAATCTCTTAAGGGTGTCTTCCCTGTCTCTCCCCCACACCAGACTTTGGATGAATAATTCATCCAGCTTTCTACTTTTGATGCCTATTTTAAAGGACTTTATGTAGTCTGAATTATTTTTGATCTTTTGACATAAAAGTAATAGTTCAGTTCATATTCAAGCTGCCATATTTTTGTGACTAAAAAATACTGCATCTTCTGTGGCAGAGTTTGCAACAACAAAATCTAGTCATCTTAAATCACTTTCAGCAGGCTGTACAGGTCTTCTGGTGTTTCTGTAAACAGCTTTGCAGCTTAGCTAATATTTGCTGGAACTGGAATATACACAGTGGTATTGATAAGGTTGTTAGTCTTTTCTTTTTTGGGGACGGGGAGGAAGGAAATCTAAATAGTCTGACTTCCTGAGGCTTTGCTGCTTAATTGTAGGAAGTGGGATTAGACTGAGAAATAGATTTCCTAAATTCTACTAGTGCTTGATGCTGTTTCTTGAGGACTTTGAATATTTTCCTTAATGTATCTTTTTCTAGTTTGCTTTGAGCAATGAAAAATCTGGCTGCTTAAAGCAGTCTTCTGCTGCATGGTACACAAGAATTTGCCTGTGGAAATGATGGCTTTGGTTTGCCATCGTTAACATGCATCATTACATGGGAGATGAGTCATGTTCTTTATCTCATAGGAAAGAGGTGGAGAAGTTATTGATATGTTGTCTGGTGCTTGCATAGTGTAAGTAGAAGATAGATGGCCCTTTGTAAAAGGTGAATGTTAATGTGATCAAAAGGCTATTGTGGAGTTCTGTTAACTGCAGTTGTAGTCAGGGTCATTACAGTATTTCATAAATGGAAGAGAAGTTTCTTTGGAATACCTCAAATTTTAATTTTTTTCCTGAAAACACTTAATTCATTGTTTGATCCAGTCAGCTGAATGGGTTATGTTAGAAAGCTCAAATGTAGTACCGGCCATTTTTAATAATTATAATAGAAAGTAATGAAAATACTGATTGTGGATTCTGATTTTCTCTGCTTTATGGTCAGCTAGAAGATATTAGGAGTAAAAAGTTCAATTGAAAATTCTATTGTTAAAGTAGAAATTAGGTTATTAAATATTCTTTTTTTTTAAGGATATTAGACAATGCTGAAACAGGTGCCCCTAACTAAGTTAAACTACAAATGCTTGGACAACCTTTTTTGCTGAGCCTTTGGTGCTGAGTTTTTTATTTAAAAAAACCTGAACAATAGTGAATGAAAATATTTATCTTCCTTACTTTGTTCTATTAAACTAAATTTGTTTTGCCTGGTCTCTTTTCCTTAAATGTAATATCATGACCTTTTAGTAGATATCCTGATAGACAAGCTTATAAAAGCTTACTCAGTTATATTAAATATTTAGAGCACTACTGTTGTAACTATTTTTTTGAGATGATAAAGACCTGACCTGATCTTTGCTTTAGCAACTGATCTTCTCAGTAACTTTTGTATTGTTGAAACTTTAGCCTTTAATGGGGCATGTTTTATATACATTGTTTCAAACTAGTGTTCTATTTGCTTAAAAAAGTTTACTTTTTTTGAAGAAACATAAGGCAGTTTGTGCCAATAGAGGAGCATCCGGCATTCTTTCAGATTCCAGGATTAGTCATGCTGAACTAGAGATCATTTGTCAAATAAATGAATCTTAGAGATGAGAGCTTCTAAACATGTAACATGATAGAAGTTCAGTACTGAGTGCTTGACCCTGATTAGCCCCATACAGTAGCTGTAAATTGTATGAATGGCTGTGATTCTCTTAAATCTATTTTTTGCAGTTCATTGTTTATGGACACCCACTTGTAGAAACATACCAATCCTATAGCTTTTATTGTCCCCCATGGTAGACAGCTGTGAGCTGCTCTGATTTCTGCCCCTCTTTTCCCCCCAAAGAAAACTTAACTGGAGAGATAAGGCAGCACTTACTAAATACTCTGAACTGTTAATTGCTTTACTGCTCAACTCCATTTACAACCCTATATCTATATCCTCTTCTTGGATGAACATCCTGATTATTCTGCTTGTTGGATTTAAGCTCAATAGTGAACTGGAATGCTCTGGTGTCAGTACTTTGGAGCCGAAGCTCCTAATGAAGGTTTGAGAGGTATGTAGCTATTCTTAAAAGGAAGTAATGAACCACAGTATAAGCATCATTTGGCAGGGGGGAGGAGTGGAGGATGCCTGGCATGATCTACAAAATGATCCTTTCAATAATGACAGTTCTAAGATGGTCTTCAAGCATCCTATTTGACCTGTCTGCAAATATGAAAAGGTTTGGTGGATTTTCCTAACTGAGAAATATTAATTATATCACCAATATTGGGAGTACTGTCAATTTACATTTGGAGCTGCTTCTGCTGGTTTAATGAAATCAATCTATTGTGGCACAGACAGCTAATGAATTCATTACATAATATGTTCAGAACAACCATGCAGAAATCTTTGGCAGCATCCTCTTACTACAGCAGGTGATGCTGAATATAGATGTTCCCTGTCCAGCTTCAAGTGAGGCTTGCCCTGTATGAGGAGAGAGGATCTGTTCTTGAAGACTTTCTTCACTGCCTAGTACCTCCTGTCCTGTAGCTAGGTTGGATGGATGTTGTATTGGGCAAATCATATCTGAACTGTAACAGAAAAACATGACTGGACTACAGTCAATTGTATTTTAAATTCTGTGGCTGAAGGATATGGAAGATAGGGAAGGAGGGAAAGTGCTTCCAGGGCATCATTAATGATAATCACTAACTTGTATCTCAGCTATCTTATTTAAGAGAATTTATCATCAGATCTTTTAAGTTTGACTTTTTAACAATAAAAGCTGTAACTTTTTATCCTCCAGAGTAAGGAGTTCCAGCTCTTGACAGTTGCCCTGCCTTTCCAAATGCTTCTTTGAGTGTTAGCTGGCTACAAGTGCTCCTGTGTAGAAATAGGATATAAGGGACTGTGTGGCATGTTAAGCGATCAAGATCAATCTGTTAAAATGTTGTTTTCCTCTTTTTTCTTCAAATCCTTTTCCATGTAGCATGATCTCAGGATGGAAAAAAAATGTATCATTCCTTCAGTCTTACAGGATGGACTTCCTCCTTCTAAAGTGGCCAGCTCATTTAGAAAGGGTATGGCAAAAATGAGGTTAACATCTGAAGGCCAAGTGGTATAATGTAGCTTCAAGAAGTCTGAACTAGTCTAAGCTGAAATTTGTACCAAGTTGATACAGGAAAAGGAGGCATGTAGTTAATAAAAGTGTTTTGATTAGAGTAACAATGATGGTTCTAGTTTATGTTGATTGGCTTTCTGGTATCTTGCACTTGTGTTGATCTCTAGAATATTGCCTTCAAAGTTGATCAGTAGCTAGCCCTTTAAAATAGGAGTTGTTCACTTTAGTTATTTAAAAATATGCATTCTAAACAAGTCTCCTGTGAACTTGTGTACATTCAAATTTTAGTGTTTCAGAAGGCATCCAGTTGCTTATTTGCTGTAAGAGGAGGGCCTTATTTCTCTTTTGAATGAACATGGCTTCAGATTTCAGTCATTGGTTAATGCTGTGGCTTTTCACTATCTAGATGGCCCTTTAGCATTTAGTACTTTCTTCACTTAAAGATATTTCATTACTAAAATCAAGTCGTCCTTTCAACTTGCAAAAAAGATTAAAATGTTTTTTCTAGCCCTTTAATTTTTGCAAATCTTTGCAACCTTTCAGATTCCTCAGCATAAGTAAAATAGCCTTATAGCTGGATACAGTTTTCTGTTGTAATGCTATAGCTGTGCTAGCATGAACTAGGAATCTAAAATTGCAGCACTAGTAGGATCTTTGATGCAGAAGTGGTGAGAACTGCTGAGTCTCATCTGTGTTTAAAGTTCATTCATGTTTGCTTCTCTTTAGGATCTAGTACCCTCTTTCTGCAGCTATGTCTGGCACTTCATGTTCATGCATGTGACTATTTAAATTTGACTGAAAACATGCTTGTGACCTAGATCACTCAATAGGACTACTTGTTGTTTAGCATTCAGATTTTGCTGTGTCTAGTGACTTTGCTATTCAGTATTTCTTTTTGTCTTTCAGTCCTGAGGACCTCACTGGAAGGCTCCTTATACTATGAAGTCCTGTTAGAACTGAGACTTGTAAATTCTTGAACTGTTTAATGTAAACATTCATAGTATGTAACTAAGTTATCTAGTGGTTGTATGACTGTCACAGCAATTCCCATACTGCAAAGTAATTACATAGATATTGGATTTCCAAGCTTGTAACTTTTGTTACAAGATAGTAAAATAAGATCTGTTTGTCTTAAAACTACACTGATTCACATTAGTTAAACTATATTTTCTGGCTTTGTCTAGGATTATACTAGGCTGTTTTTGACTTGCACGTATTGCAATATCCAATACTGGATGCAACTTATCTCTAGCTTAAGCCACTGAAAAGCAGTGGCTTCTATATGATAATTTGTCCCGAATACTGTACTTGAAATTTTTAAGAAGTTGTATGTATGGTAATACTACAACTCTAGAACTTATCAGCACTTTCAGAGAATGTTACTTCCTCTGAAGCCAGCTTTCTCCAATTGAAATGCCTACTGGAATGTGGCTAACTTCATTTAAATCATTTATGGAAACAGATATCACTTGGGAACAGGATGTACTTCTGAACACCTTGGCAGGTTAGTGAATCTTCCTTCCATTTCATTGATAACCAGTCAGATTCCTGATCCCTTATTAGACCCTGCTTTCCAAGCCTCCTGCCTATATAGCTCCTGCTAAATACTTTCCTTTAACAGGGCTTGATTCCAAAGCCAGTGAGCAGCTCTTGTTGAAAAACAGTTTTGGATTAGAGCCAGGTTAATTGACATGGATTTTGCTTGCTTTTTGCAGGTCTCTTCAGTGTATTTTCATTAATGCTTCCAGCTAAACAAAAAAAAAAAGCTGGGATGAAACAGCAGGCACCTTTTTGTGCTTGTTAGACCTATATTTAAAGTTGTCATAGCTGGAAGCTATTGTTTAACATGTGAGTGATTTGGTATTTATCTGAAGCTTCTGTTTTGCACTGTAGTACTTCAAAGTGCTGTAAACTTGAAACACTGGAAGTGTTAAAGCTGTCTCTGTAAATGGGGAGCTGTTGTAGCTACGTACGGTTAGTTGGAAAGTTTTCAGGTCCTTGCTAGGAGTGAATAAACCAATTTCAGTAGTGTGGTTTTCAACAGGCTTTTCAGTCTGAGGAATCGATGGTTGGTTTGTCACAAAGTTAACCATGAGGCTAGTGGTGAAGTTCTATAATATTTGCATCATAAAAGCTGAAAGAGCAACAACTTGAAAGCTTAAGCAATTTCTGGAAAAGTTCACTGAGGGGAAGGACAACTGGTATATGATGTCATGAACTAAACTGTAAAAGCTTTGAAGAGCAGATTGGTTTAGGCAATGAAACTAGAGAAGCAGCAACATAGGGACTGGATTGTGAAGTGCAAAGACAGGCTCAACAGCTGAATGAGTAGTATTAATTATATATATCTCACAAAGAATATGGGACAAATGGGGGAGGTAGCTTAAATGAAATATGCAAGAAACCAGTTTTGATGCAGGAACTGCTGAGTAACAGCATCAGGGCATATGAGTCAATTCTTCCCTGTTTTGTCAACAAGAAATAGTAATTATTTTAGTCTTAGAAAGAAATATTGCTTTCATGGCTAAGGCAGCTGTCACTGCCACTCCATGAATCTACTTCCAGTGAATCTTATGAAAATGATATGTGAAAGATAATTTTAAACATCAAATTTCTGTGGAAGCTTGAAGTCCTGGAGTGACTTTAACACACTCAAACATAAGAATAAAGATGTTAAGTTGTCAAATGACAGGTACAATGGGAAGGAGAAACCTGTAATTAGAAAGCTCTTGATATATTTGCTAATATTTGAAGATACCTGAAGCTTATTTTGATTTGTTTTATCTTTGACCAAAGTCAGAAAGGGTAGGAAGTTGGTATTGTTTCTCTTGAGGTTTCAATCTTTAGCCAGGGCATTTCTGATATTAAATTTCATTCTTGCTGCTTATTTCCACTATTCTGTGCGCATGAAAGATTGTTTTGATTAGATGAGAAAAACAATATGCTTCTCCTAGAGCATGGCTTACAGTGCTGTAGTACTACTTCCCTCTGGTCAAAAGGGATTCTGATCACTCAATATCAATTCATACTTGAAGTGGAAGTAACACTATTCTGTCTAGAGAAAAATGAATTAGACATTCAATGGAGTGGTGAATATGGAGCTTATCTGTGTGGGTTTTGCATTATGTTAACTGTTCATTGGTTTCTCTCCTAGCTTAAATGTTTTTTGTGTTTTCTTGGCTTTTGTTTGTGGGCTGTAACTTCCTTGTGCAGTTCCGTTTTATGGGCATTGTATGCATTTTTTTTGTCAGTCTGATTACTATAAACTGACTAACTTTTCCCTCATGTTAATGAAATCTTGATTACAAGAGAACTAAACTGAAATTTCTGTGTACTCTAGCATAAAATCTATAGCCACAAAGATTAATCTATGGATCTTGCATGTTTTATCTGGAAGTGTAAAAGCACTGACTATATTGTTGCTAGGAGAATGTTGTCTTTCTAAAACCAGAGGCTTTGTTAGAACCCTTTGTTACCTTACTATTTTTATTCTAGGAGTTTTGATCCTTTTTATATTAACTGAATTTCTTAAGGAGCCTATCTGGCAATCGTTACTCTGTCCAGTAAAAGCTTTATTTTGTTAGATCTGTGATGGCAAATGCTGCTGGTCAGTAAAAGCAAATTTCTGAGGCCATTTTCAAACTTGAGATCTAAGTGCCTTTGCACTGTACCTGGTCAGTTTGTAGGAATCCTTGTGTTTATCTCCTTTTATTTAAAATACTGGCTCATTGTGGCAGAAAACGGAGCTGCTAATGACACTACCTCTAGGAGCCGGATGCATCTAAAAGCAGTCCATCTAACTTAAATGTTCCACAAGTTACAGCTTCCAAAACCAGCCATTCTTGCTGTAGCTGCTTACTCTTTTCATCAAAATGCTATTTAGCTTTGCAGGGAAAGCTGTAGTACAAAACTGACATTTTTCACATGGTTTCAGAGGCGGTTGATTTGTTTTACTGTAATGTAGAGCTGACCTGTTCTGTAGGAGTGTTTGTTCTGTTATACAAGATACTTGCCCTGTCATGTAACCTAAGCAAAGCATATGTGAGTGACAGTAAATAGTACATACAATAGGTGCTTCCTTCATATATCTCAGTAGCATAATGAGGAATAATATCTAGCAATCAGACTGGAAACAATATGTATTAAGATGCCAGTGTTGAAGTGCTGCTGCATCTGAGGTACCAGGGAGATGTGTATGGACCATCATTTCATATAGATGTTTTTAAAGTTTAATAACATTGAGTAGTAGCACAGGCCAGATGGTAGCTCAGAAGTAATGCCAATACAAGTTTCCCTTTAAAATTACCCTTTCTCATGTGAAATCTCAAACCATTTGGGACTTGTATAAATTTAAACTAAAATGCATCAAAACCCTTCTTGAGAAGCTAAAGTTAAGTTGAATTACAAACAGCAGCTGCATTTTGCAATGTTGTTTCTGAATGATTACCAGTAGGCCCTATCAAATGTTCTTGAGTACCTGAAACCATGCCTTCAAAGCTTTTAGTATCTGGAATATGTTGTGCTTCTACATTCTAATAGTAAAGCTACAGGTTTTCCTTTGGAAGCAGCTTTGAATGTACTCTAGGCAGAATTAGGTTCTGCTTGAAATCAGATGTGTGCTTCAGCTGCCACTGCATGACATTCTCAGACTGAATTTTCCATCTAAAATGTTTGGTGTTAGATCTGTTTGTATGTAGCTTCATGTAATGTGAATTAAAATGGTTTAGAGTGCACAGGACCTCAAGAAGTCACTTGGTCCAGTCCTTCTGCTCAAAGCAGAGGTCCACCAGAGCGGGTTGCTCAGTTCTGTCCAGCTGAGTTTTGATCACTTCTGGATGGATACTGTGCAAGCACTTTGGGCAGCCTGTTCCAATGTTTATAGTGTTGAATTTTCCAAATATAGGAATTTTTCTTACTACAACTTGCCTATTGCCCTTTGTCCTTTCATCATGCAGGTCTGAAGTCTTACACTGTCTTCTGCATAAGTCCCCATTATATAGCAGAGGCAGCAATAAGATGCTCTCCCCAACACCTTTACTTCAAGCTGAACAAACACATTTCCATTGTATGCTACTTGTGCTAGCTGTTGTAGTGGTCCTCTGCTGGTCTTGCTCAAGTATGTCAGTCTCTTGTGCTGGGAAGGTCAAAATTACAGTATTCCAGATGCAAACTCAAATACAGGTGAGTAGAAGGGCGGGGAATAATCACTTTTCTGGACCTGTTGGCTGCATTCTTGCTTCTGAAGGCCATACAGTATGCAGTTACTTTTTTTAGCTGGAAATGCACATCAGCTTATGCTCAACTTGTTGTCCTTTTCTTTTTTTGCAAAGCTGCATTCAATCCATTCAACCCACAGTCTGCACTTTTGCATAGTGTTCTCTTCATCCCAGGTGCTGGACTTGTCCTCTGTCTCTAACCTTACCAGGACTGTTATTTGAAGGGGCTGGAGAAATGGGCTGTCTAAACAGGTGCCTTACTGTCCAGTGTGCTGGGCCACTGTGCCCACCCTCCCTGTTTGATTTACAAATCAGTTGAGCATGTAATCTATTTGATCTAGCTCATTAATGAAGAGGTTAAACAGTATGGGCCTCAGTGACTCCCAAGGAATGCCTGTGTCTTTAAATTGCATAGTTCACACCCATTGAACTCTTTCCTAACAAACCACTTTATCATGCTTTTGTAAAAGCTCACTATCTGAGAGATGAGATGGACTGCATAATGTGCAAAAAGCTCTGCTCTCATCTGAGTTGTTAGTACATGAAATCACTTTTTAGGTTTCAGTGAGACTGATGCTATATCTGCAAGCAGTGTTTTTTCCTTAAAAGCTTGCTTAGATGTCACTATGCCTAAGTTAGTCAGACACTTCTGTTAATTAGTCATAAATATAAAGTATTATGTAGGGATGAGATTTTTATCAGGTACAATTCATGAATTTTACACTACAGAAATTACATTCTTAATCTTAAAGGGTACCTGTCACTGGCCAGTTTTTCACTGGTTGCTAGACATCTACAGTTCTCATGTTTAAGCACAGCATGAATTGGCATGTTGTTTACCTATCTCTTGTATTGAGAGTAATTTTTTTTTGTTTCTAAGTTTTTAATGTAGAGCTATGTATTGATATAGATACTCATGCATATAGGTACTCATAATGGTGTTCCAAATACACAGAGTGACATGAATGGGTGAATTAAGCAGGCAACCATAATATTTTCTAATACTAATATTTCTGAAATGCATGATATAACTTCAGTGCATTGGATTTCATTGGACAAGCAGTTTCTGACTGCTCCTTCTAGATTTGTGGACTCTTCTCACATTACCTAAACAACTGTATGGAAGTCACTATTCTTACTCCTTGTTTGGAAACATTAATCTTTCTTCATGGTCCTCAGCTTTTTAGCTACAGAATTATCTATTTCAGAGCGAATGCTTATTGAAATGAAAAATGCTCCACTGGTTTTGAAAAGGAAAAGTTGACTTTTCCAGCACAGTGGGAACTGTGATGCAAAAGAAACAAAAAGCTTTATTTTTGGAAAATAGTTATTAAGCATGGAGAAATTGTGATTTAAACTGTCCCTTTATGAAGGAGAAACAGTTTTGTTTGCCCTTATTTGTCTTCCTGAAGTCCCAAGCTAATTCAGTTCTTGGGAGAAGCTTTTGGTTAAGGCTGTCAGTAGACTGAGCCTAATGTTGGATGTTTGGCTTTATTGCTTGGTCAGCACTATGTAATGTGCTCTACTCTTCTTTCTTAAAGTAGTGACAATTCATCTATCAGAATCTTGGTAGCTTTCCATGTATGCTTTTACTCTAAATGATCAGGATACTGTCAAAGCAATATTTGTAACTATCATTCTGGATAACAAGTAGTTACCTTTAGTTCAGGATGTTCACTATAATTTGATTTATTCAAAGTGCAACAGAATTTAGAAGAAAAGCATCATGTTAATCATTAGCCTATTTAGTAATATTTTAGTTCAGAAGGAATAACTAAAATGTCATTAGTTGAACCTGTGACACTGAAATGTTTTCCACTGAAACGTTTTCCTCAAGGTCAAACTGTTCCAAAATATTTACCATCTATTTAATCTAATTACTGTAGAGACCCATCTGAGGGTCTCTTTAACTGTTCCTTAATTCAGGTAAGCAGCTGGAGAGCTGCAGATGGTGTTGACTATCCTATTTCCAGTTGTCTTCACCTTACCGGTGTTTCGTATTTTATTTGAAACTTTATTTCACTTTTTTGTTTTATGGCTATGTCATGCTAGCAAATAATGGACAGTTGTGAAGAGTATGCTGCCCAATTCATTTTTCCTCTTATGCAGGGTGTGTACTACAGAGTGGTGTGATGGGGGAAGGGGGAGAATCTCTCAAAGCTTTTTTCCTCTTAGCTCAGATCCTTCTTGACTTTCCAGATTGGTTCAGCCAAATGCCTGCCTTTACCTGTACTTTCATTCTTCTTGTGTTAGTGAAGAAACTTGCTTTTACTACTGAAGCTCTGTTTTGCTCTTTTATCTGCAGAATGTGCCTGGTTCTGTGTTGTATGCCTTGTTTCACATTTGTGAAAACATACAACATAGTAGGCTTACAGCTTTTAACTCTAAGTAACCTTAAAGGAAATTGGAGGAAAGCAATAAAGTCATCTCTGGGCACTGCTGTTCTTTCCCTCTGGGTCAGGGGCAGGAGACACCTCTTTGCTCAAGATGTTTCTTTATGAGCAAGAATGAGAAGTATGAGTGATGTCTTGGTGGAGCCTTGTGCTGTAGGGCATGGAGCAAATGTAAGCTGTAAGGGATATCTTCATAGAAGAAATATGCCTGCTTTACTCTTAGCTGTTTGCACAAAAGCATAACTGTGGTCTGCTTTGCTAAGAGGATGGTAATCTGGCATGCTAACTGTATCTTCATTAGTTTATGACTTTGGATTTTTGTTCCAAAACTTCTGGGCTATGCCTGATTCTGGCTTTTGCTAAGTAAGAATTATAATATTAAATGCAGCTGTCTTTATCAGCTGTTCTGACCATACTTTTAGAGAACCTCTCAATCATACCTACATTGGAAAGGAAAAGTAAATGTTAATGGACTTTGTATTTAGCAGGTTAAATTAAAGCAAAGTTTGATATTTCAAAAGTATTAGATGTAAAACACTTGTGACAGAACAAGTTATTCTCATATAAAAATCAAGGAGGATTTGTGATGTACAAGAAAATGGAACAAGTCTCTTCAGGTTGAATTATATTTGAACCATGTTTTTAGGAGTCAGATGCAGAAGGCATGTATCCTGTGGAGTCCTGCAATATTCCTTGCTTTACTCATGTTACACATTCTTTAGCTGCTTTGCATTTGCTGTCTGGCATGTGTACTTCTGTGGTACTATTCTGGTTGTAGTACCTCTACATATAAACTTGAACTAAGGTAAATTCATGAACTTAATTTGCTTCCTTGCTATTTTTTAGTGATTAAGTTTATGTAGGATCTTGGTGTAAGAAAAATGCTCTGTTCCCATAAGCAATGTTGGAACCTTTCTATAGGGTAAATGAATTAACTGCGTTAATGTCTGTCAACATACCTGTGGAAGCATAAGCTAAGATAAAAGCATATGCTGACAGAAGTGTTTGTTATGAATAGCTTGAGCTTCAGCCAGCAGAATCTTCTTTTTGTCCATTATATTTATAACCAAGGAACTAGAAGTATAACACTGTCAGATGAAGGCAAAAGGAAGCATGTGACTTGGCAGTGCTGGCAGAAATTTGTTATGGGTCTACTATATTCTTCCAAAAACAACCTTGAATTTTAATAACTTCAGTGTTACAGTAGGCAAGCAAATGCTTCTCTACAACAGCAGTAATATTCTGACCTGTAACTCTTGAGGCTTTTGGCCACACACCAGTCTAGGGACACAGTACATACATCTTACTAGAATAAGCTATATAGGGATGTAAGTGAGGTAAGGAAAGAAAAGAACTTTTGATTCTGAAAGATGAAGAATAGGACTAGGTATACAAGTTTGGTCTGAGACAGAAACAACAAATTTGAAGCTTAGTATAGATCAGAAACAACTGCTGTTGATAATATTAGGCAATCTTGATCTCTGGAGCAGACAGGAAGGTTAGGAGGATAGTTGTGACAAAGGTACTAACTATAAGATAGAAGTAGCTGTCTGAGCACAGGACTGGGGGGTTAGCAGGGATGAAAGAAATGAAGTTTTATCAGTCTGCCTTCTCATGTCTATGTAAGTTAAGAATTTTAGTTCATAGGTCTTCTTAAAGCTATCTCATACCCTTCTAGTAAGGATCAGGACTGGAAGGTTGTACATGTAGGGGCTATGAAAAATATTCTACAACTAATGAATGATAACAGGAGGTTTCTCTTTCTGGTTTAGTAGTTGACACTTAGTTTTGATGAAGACATCTGGTGGGGTGGATAACACATACAATGTTCCAGGTTGTCATATGGGATTCAAGGCTTCTAGTGGTTCTGCAGGAAGAAGTCATGGTGGCTGCTTGAAGCTATTAAGTTTTGTTTTGGCTACTCTGGTAACTTTTATACCTACCTAAAATCTGCAACTGCTAAAATATTGACTTTGACCTCTGTTTATCTGGCTTTACTACCTTACAGTCTGAGTATTATTTAAAGATGGCAATATTGTCCATATAAATGCCCACTTTTGCTTATGTTGCTATTATACAGTTAACTCCTTTTCTTTGGAAGGCAGTGATTGCAAAGGAAGTCTGTCTTACAGGAAAGAGTGCTTTAGCAACTATGAGCTTTGACTGGCTTTTAAAAAGGCTTTTAGATGCCTGCACTGTTTTTGACTATATAGTAATGTTTGTATATCTATGTTTATGCAACAAATGAAAATAAGTTATGCTGTGGAGAAAGATGACAGTTCAGTTTGTCAGGGCTGCTATTCTGAACTAGAATCACACTCATGGGAAATTATTTGGAGTTTGCATCCTACTAAGCTTCCAATTTATCTATTCAGTTCTAGTTTTCAGAGCTTCTGCTAAGCTGTCAGTTCATTTGTAGTTTAGTTTTTAATACAACCTAAGGATGCAATTTGAAAGCAGTAGCACAGGTATAACAATAGCATGAGAAATGTAATACTGGGTTTGACCTGTGGTCCATTTATTGAAATATGCTATCAGACAGGGGCAGTAGGAGAAGCTATTTAAGGAGAGCATGTAAGCCTGGTCACTGTGTGCTGTTTCCCTTGTACTTCTCCAGCATCCATGCTTGTATTATGGATGTTAGAAGGTACTTCCCTTGTGTGATATAAGTATCTGTGAATCTGTTGTTCATGAATTTTCATGAAAGTTATTCATGTTGTTTTCTCACCTGCTGATACCCTTTCTGCAAACCCTCATGCTAATAGATTCCAGAAACCACAGCCTGCTGCATATAGTACTTAATTTTGTTTTAAATCAATATTCTGTTTTATCAAATTTAAATTGCTGGAAAACAGTTGAATGAAGTTGTTGCTTTATTCAGATACAAATATTCTAGACACTGTAGAGGTCTGGCTTGGGGGAGGTCATCTCGAGCCAAGGTTGTCTTCCTGACAAGAACTGCTCTTATATAGTTCACTGTAATATGTGGTATTGTTCAAGAAGGTGGTTGAACAATAGAGCTTCTAATGTGGAAATTCTGTCTTTAAACAAAATATCTGCCTTTAGAAACTGTTATGCCTGCTTGTTAGATGACTAAAAAGTTAAATTATATAGGCAGCCCTTATTTGCCCCTTTTAGGAAAGGGTGTTAGTCCATATAGTTCAAGTGTACCTAGAGAGTATTGCCAAAACTGGGGTCAGAATTGGGTGAAGAGTAGGCACACTTTGGGTTACTATCTAGTGTCCAGACTGTTTGGATGCCAATTTCTTCTCCAAAATTGGTGTTAGGTGTGGTTTGGAGCATAGTAGATGAGAAATGGGAGACCACACTGCCTCTTGGCATGGGTGTCACTGCCCACTTCCCTATACTGGGGAGTGAACTGTCTTGCGTATCCTGCTGACTGCCTTTTTTACGTGATCTCTTGAATGTTGCACACTATACAAGCTTTTATGCTACCTATCTGCAGTCTCAGAAATGCCTTAACAGAATTAAGAATTAACATATCAAAATCTGCAGCTTTATAATGGAGAAAAAGTACATTTTTTAGATGTAGCCACACTTATGGTGTTAGGGAATGAGTAAGATTTAATCAGTGTATCAGGTTTTGGATGCAAATAAGTTCTCTGCTATATGGCTCACAGAAGGCCTGGTATGTAGTTCTTGCCTGCACAGCTCAACTTCATAATTGCCTTTTGTTTTTGCAAAAACCTATGCAATCCTGGTCAAGTGAGTTTTTCAGAAAGTGTATTGAAATGCATTTTTTTAGTACAGCATCTGCTTTGTATCTTCTACTTATGGTTACATTACTTCTGAAATGGGAGTGGGTTATAACAGATCTGTGGTCAGAACAGGTGGTAATTGATGTGTCTGTAGAAGTTGTAGCTGATAGCGATGGAGTTACCTGTGTAACTGCCAGCTCCCAATACGACCTGTTTTCACACTCACTCTTCTGTAATCACAGATGTCCCTCTTGTGTGTGTATATTTGATAGTGGAGAGTGCATTTGACTTAACTGAGTAGAACCATTCTTCAGAGCAGAATACTGTCTGAAACTTCAGAATTATCTAATTCCAATTGCAGGAAAGCTTTTATAGTAATATGTTACATCACTAATATCTGCTTTCCTTTTAGATCAGTGTATTGTTACTCGGACATACCTCTTTCTTCACAAATTTTGGTTCTTCAGTGCTGTCTATTATTTTGGGAACTGGGCATTCATTGTAGTAAGTACTTTTATTCAACTTGATTCTGTGATTTCTAAATCATGTACTGTAGTTGTCACTGAATCACTTGCATCACAACACTACCTTCAGTTTTACATGTATTGCCTTTATATGCCACTTAATTGAATAACAGTAATGTACTATTAATTTGCAGGTCTTTTTAATTGGATTAATTGTATCGTGCTGCAAAGGAAAGAAATCTGTCATTGAAGGTGAAGTAGATGAAGATGATTCGGACATGAGTGATGATGAACTGTCTGTTTACTACCGTTGACAGCTTTTTGCCTTCAAAGTTAAAAAATGTAATTTAAAGTTATGTTGGATATCATACCCATGTGGAATCCATGTGGAATTTCTATCAAAATAGGCAGCTGTGCACCTGTAAAAATAGAGGAAGTAAATGTACTCATTTAAAGGGGGTGGAAAAACTGACTATTATTGGAGTATCACTGTATCAGAAAATACTGAAGCTGGGTTTGAATAATATATGGAGAGTACTGTTTTATGATTAAATGTATATGTGTAACTTTCTGATGTACAATTTGATAAATTGTTTGCAACTATTTCATAGTTGATGTTGCTTTTCTGTTAGCCTAACTTTCTTAAATACTTTCATGCCTAACTTGTATGACACTTTTATGCAAGCTTGTTTATAAATAAAACTACCTGAAATCCAACAAAACAGCTAGTATACATTGCTGGAAACACTTGGATGAAACTTTCAGAAGGATGTGACTTTAGTTTTGCTGATGTTTGTGATTCCCATATAAAACTATAGTTGAAGAGAGACTGTTTTTACAGTATTCCAAAAACACCTACTTGATAAAGTGGTGAATTCCCAGTATGTGAGGAATAAGTAGTTTCCACACTCTTGTCTCCATTTAAGTTACTATGGAATGGGTAGCTTTTGCTCTATCAGGAAATCGTTAGTGCATATGACAATATTCAGTGTTCTTAATGTTTAGTATGATTAAGTTCTGAAACTGCCAGGTGCCTGCCTTAGTAATAATGGAATAATTAAGATGTGATTAATTTTTTAACTTTAATGCAAATTGCCTAGTTTGACATTTTTCTTTCAGTATTTAGTATAAATGTCAACTTATTTACAAGCTTATATGTTTATATAAACACAATTCATAGAGACTCTTCATGTCCTCTTCATAAAATGTTAACTGCATAGTTACTGGGCTTTATTTTTAAGGCTGAAAATAATTGTCTTCAAATGTACTTTGACAGCCTCCAGAAGAGACAATATTTAATAGTACTAAGTACTTAGCATTAGGAGTTTAGACTTCTAATGCTGCCTGATGGGAAAATATGGTCCATGCAAGCACATGGAAATATAATTTAAGTAATATTTTATAAGACTAATTGTTAAACAATTACTGAAGTGTACAGAAGTCATTAATATATTATTCCCTGCTTGCCTGTTGGCAAACTCTTAAAGCTGGCAGTTCCCTTCCCAATTATCCCCAACCAGTCTGCTGCTTCCTGTAGTACTCCAGGATGTCTGGAGTTTTAATTCTGTTCCAGTATTTCAAGAAGTCAGAGATGCTTATTTTAAAGAATTCATGAACACAGGGAATCAATGTTTAGACTGTTTTTACAGGAACAAAAAAAGCTTCAAGTCTTCTGTGTCAGCTACTCCATGACCCATATTTGTGACGTGATATGATGTTATGGTGTTGCATCCTGATTGTAAGTTTGAAATATATGCTCAAGCTTGCTTGACTAGCAGCAACCAACTTGTTTTCTACTGGGATATATGAAAGGATGAACGTTCAAATACTGATAGCAGGTACAGAAGCTTGACTAGGGGGTCTGTTTTGAACTCCATTTGACTAATGTTAACTAACCACTGTTTAAATTTGCCTGTGGTCATGTTCACAAAGGAGGAATTATGTATAAAAAATTCAAATGCTTATGGTGGAACCTGATGTTGGGTGTCCGGGAGTCTCTTGCAGTCTGCATCCAGAGAGGATGTCAGGAAGCCATAGAGAATACTACTTTTTGGATGTCCTGATTAAAATTTAAGGTAATTTTAATAACATTAAAACTACTCAAATGTTCTTTTTGTTGGTTTTGTTCATATTTCATGTTCAGCTTCAACTGATCTTAATCATTGCTCCCCTTTTTTGGCTGTATCACATACAGATTTTTTTCTTCTGTGTCCCAGGGCATAAGATTGGGCTGTGATACCCAGTTTTGCTGCAGTGTCAGTCACCCAGTTTTGACTTTCCTTCCCACTGGGGAGATTGCTGCTTGTGCAGGGAAGCTGGGCAGGATGCTGTGTTGGTTTCATGCCATGCAGCTGCTCAGTTATCGGTCTTGGGTGTCACTGCCCAAGGACCGTGGGCATCCTCAGGCATTTGTTGCTTTTATTTGCCAGGTTCTTCCTACTCCAGTCCTGTCTTTTTTCCATCTAGTTTGTATGCAGAAGCACAGCATGTGATCTGCCTCTGAACTGGTGCTTCTGTTCCTTGTCTGTTTACCAATTGGAGGATGCAGTAAGCACCCCTTTTGTTTAGTCCAGGTGTTACCAAAATTTATGACCAGCCTTTACTGTTTCCAGCAGAAACTTGCTTCTTGCTAGCTGCAGAGTTCAAAAGTTCTGTTTCAGACACAGCGTCCACAATGCAAATTTGTTCACATACTACATCCTCAGTCTCTCAGCAGTTCAGTGAACCTGTGACTACATTTTAAAAGACTTTGTAAACACTAATATACTTCTAATAAATATATTGGAATTCATCTCTATCCAACACTACCTTCATGCAATGGACACTTGATATTTTTAACACTCTTCTGGCTTTAAAATAAATTTGAATTTTCTGGATGTGTTTTTGAAGTGCATTCTGTGTAATGCAGTTATCAGCTGGATTAGTTCATTCAGTATCACCTAATGAAGAAAGCTGTTGCGGTGAAACACCAGATAGCCCTGTCATAACATACTTGTTGATCTGTACTTGCAGCAGCCTTAAGAAACAACTTCCAACATAGTCTGCTTCCTTGTCTCTTGTGCTGTCTTCTATACACTACTTAAGTAAAACAATGAATTATTTAACTTTTTCACAGAGTTATTTCTTCTGTGGTAGCGTTTGTATGACTTGTAAGTAAACATCTAACATCTTGAACTGAATCTTCAGAAACTTCCTTTTTTGACTAAGGACACCTAAAATAGCAACAGAATTATTTCACTGTGTTTTGAAGATATATCTTGGTAGTCTGAACTTTAGAAGCCTCTGAGTAATTGTAGTGCTAGTCAGACCTGGTTTCTAAGTTGGGGAGGGGGGAGTGTTTTGGATTTGTGGTGTGTGATTTTTTTTTTTTTAAAGTTGCGCTTAAAAATTTCTACCATGTGGAGGCTCATGAACATTTAAAAGCTATTAAGCTTTAAATCTTACTGACACATCATCAAAACATAAGCTGTTGTCACCAGGAGTAAATTTAAGAGAATTCAGCAGCAACACATGCCAAATGGGCT
Organism: Dromaius novaehollandiae; assembly: GCF_036370855.1. Classification (NCBI taxonomy): domain Eukaryota; kingdom Metazoa; phylum Chordata; class Aves; order Casuariiformes; family Dromaiidae; genus Dromaius; species Dromaius novaehollandiae. Next base: position 32,539,058 of record NC_088100.1, on the reverse strand, counting down.
CTCTTCTTGCTTGCCTGTTCTGTTGTGATTGGTTTATCTGGAATTACAAATCATTAAATACAGTAAAGCCTATAGTAGTCTGTTGGTTTTATTTCTTAGCTGATAGATCTGACGGCATGGAACAGATTTCTTGCTGATCGTCAGAAACCAGTGAAACACTTGGTACCTTTTATGCTTTTGTCTCAAAACGTCAGGAAAAAACTTCTGGGTGGACTTGAGATTCTGCATGTAAAAGAGAAATTCATTTTTAGGTAGAATGTACCTGCACTGGAATGATGCCACACAGAAAAAGCATTCTGTGTTCAGATAACATGACAATATACACTAAAAAAATCTAATGAACTCTCCAGATGCTAGTGTTCCTGCTAGTGCAAGTTCTGGAGTAGTACAATGACCCACAATAGAAAACCATGAAAAATGTTACCCTCTTACAAAAATTATTATGCAGTTTATCCTAAAATACTCATAACTATTGGCAAGTAAAATGGTTATGATTGAACTATTTAAGAAAATTGAGAGAACTTGTCTCCAGGTAAGTAAGTAGATGCTCAATCCATTATAATGACAGAGCACTGAAAAACGTGGTTCTGTTGGGATAGGGGAATGAAGCACTGGTTGTGAGATGAACTAAGGAAAAGAGATTTATCCTGTTCTGAAATCAGCTCAAATAATTTGACATACTCAAGTTATGTTCTTCTGGGTATTAGGCTGAAGATTTTAGCTCATATTGGTAATAAGCTTTCCTTCACTAGTAGAACTTCTGTTCTCTTGCAACCTTCTGCAAAGAAGCTTTCTTGTGGATAAAACAAAGTTGATTTCCCTCCACTAGGAAATGAAACTAAGAATCCTCATGTTTTTGAAGAAAAGCCTATTTTGCCTATTTCTAATTTAAAAAACCATTGTTTTACTTGTAAGATATTACTTTTTGTTAAGCTAAACTTTAAGACATTCTGCCTCTAAATTAAGAGGCTTGCCAATTTTGGGTATTTCAGTGGATTAAAAGTTGTAGTGTTCTTGACTAGCTTTGTAGCAATTAGGTGAAAGTTAAAGCAACTTCAACAACAGCCTGTTCAGAAGGATTGCAGGTATGATAGCTCTTCATCCCTAGAAGTTTATGGCTTTAAGATGATTGATTTGAAATAATGAATCATCACCTTTGAAAGGTGCCTGTATGCCTTTAAGCACACTTAACAACTGGTTTTCTAGTTCTCTTCCAGATTCACTGCTAAGAAAAGCATGATGTATTTCAGGGAGTACATTGAAATTGATTTCTGCAGGTCTGATTTTTGAGAAAAACTATGCAGATCTGATAAGTTTCGTAATTCTCCTTCATTCAATACCCAAGAGGGCATAGGGGACCCTCCCTTATAACAACCTGCTGATCAGTGTTGATTTCCCCCCCCCCCCCCCCCAATAAACATGGCTACTTTTTTTTCCCCCCCACAGAAAAATATACAGGTAGCCTATAAAGCATACAACTTAAATTTTCAAGCAACTTTGAGGTTTGGTATGAAAATCCTAAGTGTAAGAATACGAGTATCTCTCATAGAGGAAGAGAAGACACTAATTTGATATTAAGGGGAAAGAAAGAAAAATTTGGTTGCTATGAAAGCCTCCTTTAAGGCTAGACTTTGAGAATATTCCAAGTAAATGTGAAGCTGAATACATGTATAGTTCCTGCTGAGATTCAAGTTTGAATATGGGGTTTTTTACCAGAACATACTGAGCTTCTTGTGAGGAAGTAAAATATAAATTGACTCGAGCTGTTTGGCTTCTGCTAAGCTGCTTAAGCATGAATTTTGATGTTACTGTCAGCCACACAGTTTGCATGACTGAAGATCACCCCCAAATTACAAATGTGTCCCTTCAACTGAAAGTTCTGAGTGGATTTTGGAGGGGCCAATGAAGAAAAAATACTTTTCTGTTTTGAGATGCATAATCTTGGATGTAGAATGGTTTCTTCAATCTAAAATTAAGTTCTTAACAATAAATACTTAGTACATAGAAATAACTGATTTTTAATTACAAAGCAGTAATTATCTCCAGAGGAACCCTCATTTTCTCAAATTTGAAGCAAGTACTTTAGTTTTTCAGAAACTGATCTTGAAGCAATAATAGTTTCGTTGATATCCTTGGCTAGAAAATAGGCCTTTTAAGTTACACAGAGGCTGATATCACAATTTAGGATAGGATTTTCAAAAGTGAGAAGTGCAGCTCCTACTGTAAAACACTGGAAGTTTAGATCTTAGGTGATTTGGAAAATGCTATTTTGTGTGTGAAGTACTTAAGGAGAGAAACAAAACAAACTTTTCCTTACCAGTTCATGAAGAAATTAAAGGATCAGAGGATCATCTTAATGAATGGTAGTGTTATGCCAGCACACTTTATGCATTTGAAAATACCTTCCTGAAAGGTATTTGAGTAATGCATTGCAGAACAGTTCTCAGGCCTAACTACTCATACCTCTTATTCTGATAGGAGGCAGGATAATAGGAAGAAAGAACTGGCATATTTTCAGAAGTTGGGTGGTGTCTTTCCTGAACTAACTTTAAGCATGATGACAGGAGACAATGATACCATCTCTTGTAGATGCCCTTTTAAAATATGACTCCTACCCCTTTGCAATTTAAAGCCTGTGCAAATGCAACCTCTGACAGTATGCTAGAAGATGCTGAAATCTCTAGGAGAACAGTGTTCTCAGTGAAGAAGCAATTCTAACAGATAAGACTAAGGCTGGAAAGAAGACATTTCTATATGCTAGATTCACAGCTTGCACTGCAGTGTTCAACACTACCTACATTTGAGATAACTTGATGTCTAAAAGCTAGATGCTACAACACTGTAGGCCAGCGCTTTGTGGAGAGAATTAATGCTGAAGGATAATGTATGCAAAGCTAGAGTGCTGAGATAGGAACTTGCTCATTAGAGATAGGACAGTGACAGATATTCAGAAATGTCCTCTGTGCACATGTGGCTAACAAATCTCATTTTGTATCAAATTTAAGATATAGCTGTGACTGTCCGCTTCATGCGGACAACCTGCCTGTTGCAATATTGGCCCAGTACTGGTAGGTTTTGACACTATCCTCAATTTGAGGGGAAAAAGCTTTTGCTTTCACACCTAGAAAAGCATCCTCATTGCATTCAGAGTGAGTACTCTATTTCTGCTGTTGAGCTTGGTCTATTGCAGGTATCTAAACACCTGTTTGCTTCATGGAGAGAAAAATAAAAGAAGCAATTGTTATAACCAAAGGATAGAGGAAGAAGCCTGGATGCTGAGCTCTGCTCTTCAAGACACCTGCAAGAATGGTGGTGGGTTGACTTCAGGACATGGTGGCAACCAATTAATTCCAATGGCCTTGATGTTCTGGGAACAGCTAGATCTGTCCTGCAGGATTGAAAAAAGACTGCATCATAATGTAATCAGGCAAAGCAACATTTATTCATTCCTCATCCTGTCATTTTACCTTGCTCAACAAAGGCTTTATCATGCTGTAGAACCTGTGCTACATGTGTATAAAACCAGCAATGATGTGATAGACTTGCTGAGCAAACAAATGATGCCAGCTCTAACTGGCACCACTTCTCACCAACAGGAAAGCTGCCTTCTTCCAGAGATGAAGTGCATCTACTTTTGCTTTGGAAGACATTTCAGATCAGCATCTCTGACAAGCTGGTATCCTCCTGTGGTGGAGTGAAGAGTTCCTTTAATGCCTTTTTAACTGCTTACACAGATTTCCAGTGCAACTGTAGAAGTCATGTGAGGATGGGTCTGTCTCATCCTCTTAGCTATGTATGAACAGTCCCTGTTTTGACAGGCTTGCTGTGTATGTCTTCGCGGTTCCCAGTAAGGCTCCCAGGTCTCCTGCCAAAGACACAGTGATAAGTACGTCATTCTGACTTGGCTGAGCTATGACTGGTGGGCTGGATGAGTAATGTGGAAAAGGGCTGCTCTTCACCTATGTTAATTTCTGTCTTAAAAGTGAATGTACTCTAAATAAAGATGTTTCCATATTAGCATCCTGGTTTAGCCCAGTACCTGAGCAAATTTTTGTCGCAGTAACTCTAAGTTATCTGATTCGATGGGAGTGTTTTGAACTGAAGAGTTCATTTGATAATAATAATAGCATATTACATCTCATAGTGTTACTTTAATCTTCATATATTTCTTAAAAGCCTTACGTAGCTTTACCTGTTTATCCTAAATTAAGCATAGGACTTAACTCATTCTTATAGGACATTTTTTTTATGCTTTATGGTTTGGCCTTTGTTTTTCTGCTTATTTTTAAAATTCCCTCTCTGGGATTGTCATCTATTCAGGCAAATGTTCTCCAAGCGCTTTGAAGAATCTGCTTCATTTTGTATAATAATGTTGCAAAATTTATACTCAGGTAGGATCTGAGTTGCACTTCATAATCTGGTTGCTTAGTTTAGTTCCAAGTCATGACCCTCCCATGGATAAAAGAATCTACATGCTCTATTTCATTCTACATGTTGTCTCTGACATGAGTATGTTTTTCGGACTTTTTCCAAAGATGTTCTCAGTGATTTTTTTGTAAATTCTCAGCTATTTAGCTGCAAAGATTATACTGCTAGTTGGCAAACGTACTTTTTTACTTCCTGTACACTTTACTGCAGCTCATCCAGTATCATTATTTTTTGAAATATGCTAGTACTCCCAAATCTGTAATGCTGCTGAGTGAGCAATTGCAATTATGAAACTTTGCATATTGGACTTGACTATTAAATTGCCTGCTGGACGAGACCTGTTCTCCATATTGATTTAGCCAGCTCTTCTCGTTTCCACTGTCTTGAAGGAAGATCCCTCTCTGTAATGACTGTCATTGATATGAAGGATGAAAAATGTGTCTAATGTGCTCCAGTGGGAGTGTGGCACAGTTTCCCTGGAGTGACCCAACCCCAACAAGCTATGTCCAGGTATGAAATATTCTTAAAGCATGGTTAGTTGTTTATTTGACACTGTATTAGTCTGTCTCAAGAGCTAGTAATGGTTCACATTGTTTGCATTTTATGTGTTCATATGGTTAGTTCTTGTTTACAAAAAATGCTCTTCTATTGTGACCAAATGTCTTCGATTAGAAAGTTCCTAGAGCAGGAGCTATTGCAGTGATAAAAATACTATTTTGTTGTGGCTCTTTTGTATGTTTTCAATGAACAAAATCTTTATGGCATGTTTTACCTTAGCCTGACTTGTATTAAATATACTTTATAAGATAAGTTGATAAAATGCCATTTCTCTCACAAGGCTGCAGCAGATCTCTATGTGCCTTAACAATGCCCAGCTTCCTAGCACACAGCCTGAGTATCCAAAGGGCAGGAGACTTACATGGTCTAGGGAACAGCTGGCACCCAGCAGGGAGAGAAACCAATCTCTTTTGGACAAGTAGCCACAAAAGTTTTCTTGAACTGCAGTGAGGCATCACAGTGTACACTTGAGCCTTAATGGTCTACAAGGAGCTGGTCGGATGGATGAGCCAGTTTGTCGTCACCTGCCTGTCCCTTAGGAAAAAAATGCATTTGTGTTGCCCAAACAGGTATGCATACATCCTGGGAAGTGGTTTTATTTGAAAGGAATAAATAAAAAAAAAAAAAAAAAAAAAAAACAAACAAACATGAAGCCAGACTTGTCAAATGTGGCTATATGTTTCACTTCTGCACAGGTATCTCCAAACACATTAACTTGATTCCTTACCTTGTTAAAATGCAAAGCTTTAATAACTATGCCTAGCAAGAAGACCAGGTATCTGGGATTGCATGGATAAAAAAAAAAAATATGTACAATGAATTGTATTAGCTGTAATGCTGCATGCAAGTGAAGGATATATTAGTGGAGCTCTCAGTAAAGTGGAACACTTCAATTTGAAAGCTAGTTAACTGGGGACTGCAACCTTTCCTGGGACCAATACAGTCTTAGATATATCAGAATAGTCTATCTTATATGCTCTCTCTTTATGAAATCCATCCTTCTGCAAGGATATATTTCAGGTTACAGAACCCCATGAATGTAGAGCTGGAAAAAAACTCAGAAGGTTGTCTAGACTAATTAGGACAACTTATAATACAGGACTGTGCAAACATTTATGTAGTATCCTATCCATTATTGATTTTTCAGTAACACAGCTGGCTCTAAGTAATCCATCTCAATGGCTATTATCCTTTCAGATATAGCTGATCAAAGCTCTTTCCTGCAAATGAAGCTGGCATCTTATTGCTCTGTCAGGGGTATATAAATAGCTGTTCACTGTTCCTTTAACAGTCTCTTCTATTGGAAGACTGCTACCATGATTTCTATGCTTTCCCTGATTCCTGAATTCATCATCTTTTCTCTAAAATAAAGTATTTTCTTCAGTCTTGCCCTATATTATTATGGCTTTGTGAACCTCCTTTTATTCTTACTGTTCCCCTCTGGATACTTTTGGTTTTGTCCATGCCTTTGTTTAACTGTGGTATTAATAACAGGCCAAAACATTTACTTCCACATAAGGGGAATAAATACTATGGTTTTTAATCCCAGGACTCTTTGGCTGAATTTCTACTTAGTTGTTATTTAGTATTTCTGCACTTTTTGTCTTTTCTAAGAAGTTGCAGGATTAAACAAAGAGGGGAATAAGAGTGTTGCCAAAACTTAAGCGTCTTAACAGAATGAATTGCATTATTTCAGACAGAAAATATTTGTAGTAGGGGAAAATGTGTACAGACAAAGGTGGACCTTTTTCCATGTATATCTATTTTAGTCTGTCCTTTTAACGCCTCTCGAATAAACCTGGTAGTTATTACTGAGTGAATTCCTATCATGAACATTGTTAAAGATGTTTGACTAAAAATAATACTTTTACATACTAGCACAACAGACTTGTGTAAGAGGTAGTTGATTTGTACAGCTGCACTATCATGGCTAGCTCCATACTACTGAATAAGGAAAAATCTGAACTCTGTATTGGCTCCAGACTTCTCAAAGACTCTTTAATAACATCTATTCATATGTAGCTGGTTAGCATTCCTTGTTACCTTAAAAAAAATCCAACCTCATATTTTAACTCCATACTCATGTTGGGCATATATGAAGAAATCTAAGGTGAATTTAAACCCTAACACACAAGAAAGTTCACCTGAACAAGTGAATACTTACATAGGGAGCAGGTACACTCTAGCTCTGTCTAGTTCTTTGTACAAAAAGTTTTCTTCTGCCCCATCAGAGCCAAGCACCATTTTAGTCCCAGCTCCCTGGCTTAGAAATCTTCTCTGTTACTGTTTTTCTGAAGTGTGGGGCTCATTTTGGGCTGTGCTATAAGAAATAGCTTTTTGGTCTTCTAACAGGCATATGCTTGGTGTCAGAAAGTGACACATCTTTGTGTTTTGGCATATGATGTAAACACTCTCTTTTACTGTACAGCTGGTGGGGAATGTGGCTTGTGGTAATGAAATTAGGGCTTCATAAATCTCAAAGTTAAGAATGAATAACAGAAGTGGACGTTTGGTCAACTACTACGGTGAGTAAAGTGGACATGTAATGCAAAGGCTAAAGCACAGAATGAGATGCAGAAAGGAAAGGGCTTCAATTACAGTAAAAGGTAATCCTATAAATGTTAGTAGGAAAACAACTCTCCTACTCAGAGTGGGAAAGCTAACATATACTGCTAAAGACCATCAGATAATTTATTATCTCTGTGTTGTGACAGTCTTCATGAAAAGAGTTGCATGGCTAACTCCTGTGAGCTGCTGGCTAGAAAAATTAATCCAAAGATGAAATGATGTAGCTTTGAATGAGGAAGGAACAAATTAAGAGGGTACTTCAGGAAGATACTGCAAGTTTGTTGAACTTCATCATAAGATGCAACATCCCCTTCTACCTAGTATGCCCTGTTTCCCCTCCCCATAAAAACTGTCTGAGGAAATCTCAGAGCCTTTCAGTGATCTGGGGAAATATGGTGACAAAGTGTTAAACACTAGACTTGCTTTTTTCAGTGTCCTATCTTTCACAGGCAGAGTTAGAAGTAGGAGCTGGAAAAGTTTAGCCCAGTCAGCTTCACTGTTATTCTAAGAAAAATACTTGAATGAATAATATGTAAGTGCCTGGAAGGTTGCCAGGAGATGAATATCAGTCATCGTGGATTTACTGAAAACCTGTCTAGCAGACAGGTTTAATTTTCTGCTGTGAGAAGGTATGGGCCTTGTGGGCAGAGAAGAAACTGCAGAATTTCTGGCTTTGGAAAGAATTTTGACAGTCTTGGTGACATTCTGATAAGTAATCTCAGGAAACGATATAGATGAACCTACTATTGGGTAAATGCAAAAGTGATTGGAGAACTGCACTCAGCGGATATTAACTGATGATTAGTAAACTAGGAAGATGTGTCAATTTGGGTACTGCAGACTTTCCTGGATTCAGTGTTATACAGTAATTTTATTATGGACCTGGATGATGGAATGGAAGGTCGATGTAATAAACTTGCAATTATTGCAAGTTTAGGGAGGATTGCAAATACTATGGAAGAAGAGAATAAAACTTGAAATGCTCTGACAAAAATGATAGGAATGAGTGCTGTGGTCAGGCAGAAAGCCCATATGAAGAACAACTGGCTACCAGATCTAATCTAGAAAAGGCTCTGGGAATTACTGTGCATTACAATTGAAACAAGTAGGGCTCATGGCTACTATTTTTCTTTCTTCCCCTAAAAAATTGTTGGGGGCACATAAGGGAGAAGCTAACTTGCAAGACCTGTGAAATCGTTGTTCCGTATGCTTACCAATATTTAGGTCTTACCTGGAATACTTGCTGTTGTTTTGGGCGCTGCATTTCGAAAATATGTAAGCATATGGGAGAAAATTCCTAGGAGGATAACAGGAACGACTGGGTGTGGAAATACGACTTACAAGGAATGGATGAACTGAATGAACTTCTGGGAAAACCATTTTAATAGCAAGAACAGTGAAACACTGGAACTTTCTGTTTGGCAAAGTTAGGGAGTCTGTCATGGGGGATCTTAGCTCTTAAGAATCTGTTTGAAGGAAAATAAATGCCTGCCTTTAGTGTGTCAAGGACATGCAACATCCTGCATTATGCCTTGAAAATACTTAAGCTGTTGCAGGAGGGCTTGCGGTCATACTAACCAGAACACAGCAGATTCCTTATCTCTACTTAACAACTGTCTTGTAAAAGCCTCCTGTTGGTGGGCAACAGTTTTAACCTGCTGTTCAAGACTTTCTGATACTCTGTTACATCCCACAGGTGAGAGTCAGTGAGAAGGAGATTGTGGGGGAATTTTGAAGACATGTTCATAGCTTGGTGCTATTCCCGTGTTCACACTGTTCCAAAAACAGATGTAGTCATGGGAGCTTAAGGTGCATAGAGAGCCTGAGTTCACACTACAGAAGTAGCCCATCAAAAGTTAATTCTCCATTATAGTGATTTGTGCAACTCAGTTTTTCAAATACTGTCAAGGAGCAGATTAAGAACAAGTTATAACACTGAATCCAGCTGATGTCACCTCTTTAAGAGGGATAACTAAGATTCAATGTCAACTGCTGGTGATTGCTGAGCAATGAAGATAAATTGGGAAAAGAAATAGATATCTGAAAAGCTGTAAATCAATTATAATGACATAAAATCACTAATAGAAACAGGCTGATCTAAGACAATTTCTGAAACTAAATACTTTAGAGAAAATCAGAAAGTGATAATATGCTGCACTTAAGGGATATAACTGCCGGCAAAGTTTGAGAGGCTAAAGAGAAAGCGAGGAACTGCATTATTAGTGGTCTTCTCTACAAGCTTTGGTGTGTAAAAAAGGCAGCAGGGCATGTCTGTGCAAGAGCCACAGAAAATGGATAAAGCAAGGTTATAAGGCTTTGTTGTTGTTGTGGTAGGTTTTTTTTAAGTCACCAGTTTTGAGAGTTACCGGATGGTGCAGCATGGTACCTGATGTAGGAGTTGTTATTCAGGAGAAAACAGCATGGTGCCTCAGCTATTGGTATCACAGTGAGAAAACTGATGGTCTTTATTGATAACTATTGTAGTGGAAACATGTACATAGATCAATAGCTTTGCCAGTGGGAGGAAGAGTATTAGGGGAAAACTTTCAACAGTGCAATTGATTTAAACAGTTTCTTAAATATATTTCTGTAGATGCTTAGAACTTTTCAAGGTCCTAGCAGCTAAAGTCTTAGTGACTTTCTAGGATATTAAAATGCCATTTTTCCTGTTAGTTTTGTGTACCTATATTTCTTCAAGTGTGCATACTAATGTTTCCCAAGCTGCTGCTATTACTCTATGGCTCAGTGCTTAGAGCCATAACTCTCGCAGCATTTGCAAAATAGGATTTTCATCATATGTTGCCTGTATAGCCTGACAAGCACCTGCTAGATTTGGATTGGTAAAAACACATATTAGAAACCAAGATTTGTCTGGTGTTCACAAGACAAAAATGCACTGTGTAGCGCACACGTATTTTCCCCTGATATGTTCGACTTGCTGTGCATGAGCTGCGCAGATGGCATGTGCATGCATAGTCATTCTGATGTGTGCTGAATCCACTGGCATGTGAAGGCCATCTGCACAGTAGCTTGGGTGCATTAGACTTTGATCAACTGGATGTGATCTATTGTTTTGCATTGGGTTTGTCCTGCAGTCAAGTCAAAGCTATTGCTCCAGTCAATGTGCCGCATATCTGCATATCCTGTGCAATGGACCACGTTCCTCATATTCCATGCGGACAAAATTTGTGATTAGAGAATGGCAATTTGTGTTCATGTTTAGGAGTCCCAGATGCATCTATAACACTATCTGCTTTGGACAGATGCAGTCTTCCTGTGCTCATGCTTTGAGATAACCAAAAGTAATATCATACCATTAGGGTACTAGTATGGCACTAGATTGGATTAATTAACCTAGCTGAAGAGCAGGATATATTTAAAAAGACAAGAACAGGCCTGGAAGAAGGTTTGGGAGGTAATCAAGTTCTTTCTTCACCCTAATTATTTCTAAGACTTTGACCTTTTCTCTAAGCTGTTCTTACAATAAGATGATAATGAAGGTTTTGTAACTACTTTAGGCTAATCTATTCCAGTACTCACCATTTTTGGTAAGCTTTTTACATGTGTAATCTAAATCTTTCTTGCTTCAGTTCAAACTGATTATTTTTTGCCCTGTTAAGAGGGAAATTATTTTCTATTTCTCTCCAGAAGCCTGAAGCCAAGTCTTCTTCAGGTAAAACAATCCAAATCTGAACAGTCTTTTGTCCTGTTTTTTAGGCCTCTAAGCAGTTTCCTCTTGACTTTCCTCAATCGATCCACACCTTTCTGAGAATGCAGTAGCTGTGACTGGACAGAGTATTCCACATGGTGCCTGGCTGGGCAGAACAGGATTACTTCTTGTATTTCAAAGCTGACAGTCTTGCCAGTACGTTCCAATATGATGTGCTCTAGCCTCTTCTCCAGAACAGCTACGTAATCAATTGTTCCACTTACTCTTTTTGCAGAGTTGAGGATTTGTAATCACAACATTGAGCGTTTTTTTTTGTCCTGAATGAATTGCAACTTTTTTGACAGCAATTTTCAAGTTTGTCAGGAACTTCCAAATTCTGATGCTATTCGCCTGTGTGCATGCATATCCTCTGAGTTTTGTGTATATGCACACTTATTAAGCACAATTTCCTAATAGATATACCAAATAGTGCTAGACTTAAAATATTAAGTCCCATGGAACCTATCTGAATACCTCTGTCCAGTTTGAGAACTGGTTGTTAATTAAATTCTGACTCCAAATACTTTTGCATCCATTCTATAGATTCATTCAGACAATGCTTTTCTAGATTTTTGGGGTGTACTAAGTGAAACTTTTTATATGTTCCAGTAATTTCCTGAGAATTGAACTTAAGCTGACTATTCTTGGATACCTTGTTGTACCCCTATGAAAGGAAGATAATGACCTCTTCCAGCTTTTTTGGAATTCCTTCTCTTCATGGTCTTGATCTCTATCAATTCTAACATTTAAGAAGATATGAGGAACATAAGAATAGCTGTAGTGTGTCAGACCAAAGGTCTGTCTAGTACAGGATCCTGGATGCTCAGGTAAAGAGATGAAAATAAGGCAAATGTGAGTGTGTACTGATGCTTTTCAAAACATTTTCTCAGGATCCAGTGGTCCATAGGGTCTTTCTTGCTATTCTCTCCCTTTCAAGCCAGATTTCTTGCTTCCTTTATCTTTTCATTTTCTTTGCTCTTCCTCTTGTTACTCTCACACGTATGGGAAAATTCTTTGTGATTATTAGCAAGGAGCAATATCTATCTCATCTTGCCCTGGACTTTCTGTTTTGCCTCTCCTACACTTAGTCATTTGAAGTCATTTTGATTTCATGTGCTGCTTTCTCAAATTTTAAGTGGCTGAAGACCTTGCAATTCCTTTGTCTGCACAGTCCTTTATCTGCACAAGGATTATTTTTATCTGTGCTCTTGCTATCTTTAAAAAAATGGATTATCTTAGAAATTGGAACACCCTCCTGCCTGCCACCCCCCCCCCCCCCAATATGCTTATCTTTGTCCACTCAGGTATCTTAGCTAGCAGATCTGCTTGTTGAAGATTACTTTCCTAAAACCTGCGTGCTCTTCCTTCTGTGGCTAACTAAAGACACATCAGTAGTATCATTTCATAATCACTTACATACAAGTTAGTCTCTTGCATTTGCAGTTAGTTTTTTTTTCTGTTTATGTGAATCAATTATATAAGAATCTTCCTATTTTTGCTTTCTCTCACTAGAGTCAAAAATAGTCTACCTCTTCCAAGATACTGATGAAGAATCTGTATTCTATCGTACTTGTTTCCATGACGGAGATCTAGGTATTAAATTATCGCTAGGTTGAATGCTTTGGAATATTTCACTAGCTATTAAGAAAAAAGGAAAAACTCATTCCCCTCATGTGCCTGGTTTGGTGCTCTAAAGTCGACCCTACCTCATGATGAAGGGCTAGCTTTTTTTCTTTTTCTTTTCCTTCTCTTCACCTCCCCTGTTTTTATTGGTTTGGAATCAGTGCCAGTCCAGTGTGGCCATATGGTGTTCGGTTGGTTTACAGCCTAAACAGAGTAAGGTTATTATAACCTCATCTACTGTTTAGACATGAGTAATAATAATTGGAGAGAAAGACATTTGAGTGTGTGGATTGCGTATGACTGTAGGTGAACTATTCACCTGGAAAATTTATTTTTCAATTTCCTCTTGGTCCTGTTTAAGCTACAGCTTTGATCTCAGATATCCCAGTTGTGCATTCTAACTTTCAGGCTGGTGGCAGTTTAAGCCTGGGTTCCAGCCTCTTCTATCTGAAATTGTCCCACTCTACTAAAATAAATGATTACTAAAGCATGGGTTTACACTTGCCTCTCTTAGCACCACACCTTGCCTCTTATAGTCAATATTCTTTCTAGCCCAATGAATACTTAAATAAATCTTTTTCTGTATATTTAGTTGCCATTTTAGTTGTATGTAGTTCATTGTTGCTTGTGAATATCATTGAGTTGTGCCTATTTCTGTGTATGTTTTGTATAGAGACTTCGGGCATTGAATCAGGGGGTGAGGATTCCTCTAAGTACTTAAACTCCTGAGAAAAAGGGGTATTGCCACCCGTTAATCTGTGGGCTTAGTTCTGGATGGCTAAAGTGAAGTTACAAAGGAAATCTTAGAGAAGAACTAAGTACTGTTTTCTACAGTTCCAATCCAGACTGGAAGACTATCTTTTCTTTCTAATCTCTGGCAGTGTCAGATTTACTTTAAGACGTGCAAGTGCATCCCTGAAATTTCAGTTCTGATCCAAATTTCACTGAACACAATCAAAATAAAAAGTTAGATCAAAAAAGAGCAAAACTGACTTATTTTTCTTTATTTTATGAACTGAAGGTCTGAATTCTCATCTTTTGACTATGCCTAGTTTAGTGAGCACTGTGATGCAGTAGATCTATGGAGCAAATCACTTGGTGTGAAGACCCTCATGTCCACACTCCATACATTTTGGAGTAGTTCGCTTCCAGTAGGTCAGGTTTTGTAGACTGAAAGTCCATTTGGAGTTTGTGAGGTGCACTCTGGCGTGCATCTTCTCATTTTGTTTCATTCAAAAAAAGCCTAGCTTGTACACACTGGCTGCTCTGCAGTGTGAACCAAAGCACAGTAAATGGGATGATGAAGAAATTTACTTCAGAAATGTACTACAGATCCAAACCAGACTGTTAATATATTTGCATCCTTTGTCTTTGGAATCAATGATAAAAAAAAATGAGTTGTTCATTTCCATGAGGAGGTGCAGTTGTCCACTTCACATACCTGTGAAAGAGCTAAAGAGGCTGATGTTGGTGCAAACATATTGGCTTGGCTGGCAATAAAACAAACCTTGACTACAATAAAACACCCTGTGCAATAAAACTTGTGCTGGTAATAAAACATACCTTGACTATTTCACCTGTGAGGGGAAACAGTTGACGTCTGACTTATTCTGAACCTCTCTGGAATCAGATTCCAAGAATCCATAAGGCTTAAAAGCTCCCTCTAGCTGTTCTGTTACCTATCTGTATCTAACGTTTTGCTGCGTTGTGTCTTACTGCCAGCAGGAGGGATGAAGAATGTTTCTCCCTTCAGCCCTGATCAACTATTCTGTAGTGCTGAGTTTAGTGAACTTCCTAGGAAGTGGTATGTCTCTGAAAACCCTTGGGCTAAGGAAGGAATTGATCTCATCCGCAGTATCCTCCCTGAATTTGTTTATTAACTTTATGGTGGTGATGTGTATGCTTTCTCTTTTGCCCCAGGTTGTGCATAGCTGAAGTCTTTCTTGGGTACCTAATTAAAGTGTGTCAGGTCTGAATCTGTTTCCTATAGGCACCCTCAGTTTTCAAGAAGAGATGAATATATCATGTATACCTGTCTTTGGCATTTCTTATTGACATCCTTGACATCCTACTTAGCATGCAGACTGCTGTACGTCCCATTCTTAAGTTACTCTCCCTGTTCACTGTGCAAGGAACTGAAGTATGTAGCTCAACCCCATGTATA
The DNA here is from genome assembly GCF_036370855.1 of Dromaius novaehollandiae. Lineage (NCBI taxonomy): Eukaryota > Metazoa > Chordata > Aves > Casuariiformes > Dromaiidae > Dromaius > Dromaius novaehollandiae. Next base: position 32,524,008 of record NC_088100.1, on the reverse strand, counting down.
ATCCACACCTTACATTAGGGTGCTGGAATGCTTGAGTATTACAGCTTAAATCTCTCTTTTGGATCTGGAAGATGCGGCCTTTGACGACAGCCGAGCTGCATCATTAAGAATTCTACTAGTTCCTAAAGAAACAGAAGAATGCCCCCATCCTCTTGTTGCCACTTGCAGCGCTCTGTAAAGCCAGAGGATCATTTGCTAGAGGGTCAGAATCAACAACGCAGAAATTGCCTATAAAAAATGCAGCCTGTTTTGCTGTGGCAGCTCGACTGTCGCATTGTCTCAAAGGCTGCTGGATGCTGCAAAATGAATCAATTCTTCATTCTGAGTTACTGAAGCTATGAGGGATGAAAAGCATTAGTTGTCATACTATCTTCTATTTGTTTTCAAGTTTTATAACCTCAGCTGTAGAGCCAACTGCTCATTTCAAAGCCATGGCTTACATACAATACTTTCTTTATAAGATCCTTTCCTTGAGTCTTTTGAAGTGTTTGTGCGGAATGACTAATAACATTCTCATTAAATCTTTTTCACTCTGTGAATGATTTACTCTGAAGGCTAGTATTGTTTGCTTTGTTTGGATGGATGTTACAGCTAAAATTTTTGCACTCTTAGGTGAAATACATTATATTCAAAAACTGTCAAACATGCTCAAAACTTAAATTCTGTTACCATAGGAATTCATCAGCAGCAGGAATATCTTCTAATTTTCATTTCTTTCTGGAATCACACTTTATAGATAGATTTAGTAAAGCAATGTTTTGATTCCAGAAAATACTGAGTGAAGGGTCAGGACTACAGGTTGGCCTCATTGCTCTTTAAAAGGAGCAAAGAAAATACAAAATTATCCCTGTGAGGGGAAAGAATAAACTTGGCCTTTCCATCCCCTGGGTCTCAGGTCTTTTCCTGAAGGCTCTGCTTTCATTCCAAAATTCACAGTGATCTAAAAATGTCATGCAGTATTATGCTGTACAGAGCTCACACATGAATGCCCTGCAAATAAAATGCAGCTCTCATCAGTCATTTCTCTTCGAGTTTCTGGATGCAAAACTAAGCCCAGCTCCACCTCATAGGAGAATTCTGAAATAAATGTGCTTGTGCTCATGTATGTATGCTTGTTTTCAGACAGGGCACTGAAGACGGAAGACTGTGATATAATTGTATCTTATAGTCTATTTTGAACTGGCTTGGGAAAAAATCTTGTATATCACAAGACAACAAAGCATCAGAACATCTGTAATCCAAGGTAGTTTGCCTTGACCTGTGTCCCTGGAAAATACCATAGCAACTTGACTGGCCTAAAAGCTTCAATCTTCAAAATAAAGATGGCAAAAATCAGTGTGATTTATGGGTTGGTTTGAACATCTAGAGTGCCAGATGATCTTGTCTGAGAGTGATGATGGTGATGCTTCTGTCATGAGAAGGTCACTTGTATTTAAAGGTGGCTGGGAGATGCCTTATGCATAGTAAATTTTTCTGCTAAGGGTTTTGCAACCAGTTATTTTATGTATGAACTTTTGTTTTTTGTAAAGGATGTCAAAGGTCAGTGTAAATGAAGCAGGACCTTTAAATTCTGTAAAAATGGTGCTGATGCTTTTTGAAGATTCCGGAGCTCTGCTGAAAACTTCTAACAGCTAGTTTTAGCAAGACCTTTTCTGAATTGGCAGTAGTCCAATTCACTGACTCACGGTCTTAAAAATTGCTGTGCATGGTTAGTTTAATAGCCTAGTATGGTGCTCCAAAGCAGTGTAAACCACAGCCCATAAGACTTGGATGTGTAGCCAATGTTTTGTTCATTGGGTCAGCAAGTAATTAGAGGGAAGATCTGAGTCTTGGCACACAACGCAAACTCTCCCGAAGAAGAAGGTCCATCACCACTATGATAAGCCATATAAACCTTTGAATAGTTTCCTTGCCCTCAAGTCTCATCAGCATGAAGTCTGTATTAACCATGTTAACTGCGTTAACTGTGCTGCTTGTAGGACTAATTTCTATTCTCAAGTCCAAAACCACAAAGAGTTGAAGAATTTGCACATCCTCTTCTCTAACATCTTTCTTCCTCCTTTCTCTCCCCTCTTCTTTTCTTATGTTCCTGATATTTATTACGTTACTGATATTTAAAAGAGAAAAAAAATTATTGGTTGTCTGCAAGTATGTACACCTGTAGGAATACTCATACACTTCAGATGCAAAAGGCAACAGAAACAAAATTCCTTTCACTTAAGTATTTTTTGAAGAGCAGAATATAAGTTTTCCCAATTTGTATAGCAATCTTAAGGAGAATAAAGCTGCCAGTTGTCTGTTTTTCTATAGGAATTGTCTGGTTACATTTTTGACTGTTCTATTACAGTATGATACCTGGGAAGGATAGGGGATGAAAAAGAGTTTTCAGTCATATGAAAACTGAAATTTACGCTGAAAGCTTTACATGGCTTTTAGGGTGCGAGTTCGACAAAGCAATAATTTAGTTATGAATCCCAACTACAGAACTTTTAACCAAGAGGTTAAAAGGTTAAGGTTTTAAACAACCTTACCTGCTTGAATACTTCAGCAGATGGCTACATCCTCTATTTCTTTTAATAACTTGTAGGGATAAATAATTGCTGTGCCAACTTGGACGCAACTAATATGTCTGCAATCCAACAGGGCAGGAATAATTCACTGCACAAGTGGAGGATTTGAAATTAAAATATTCATAGTGTTCTAAAGGAAGTGAAAAGGAATATGCTATGGTTCAGTGTTGTAACATCACTCAGCAGGAGGCCATGTTTTTTCACCTAGGTAAAAGATACAGTAGGAGGCTGCTATAGCTCCAGGAGAATCTCTCCAGTCCTTGACTGACAGGAATGGGGGAATTTGCAGCACAATTAACCTTGTTTTGTTTTATCTGAGTGTAGAACAGTTGTACTTTATCTTTTGACCAGTCCCTCTCAAGGGAAGTTTGTCTCTGTGTCCAAGAAAAAAAAGACTGTACAATGCCTAGTTCCTTTCTGCAAAACTCAACGTCCTTCTCCATCATCCCTCTTTCTGGATGCTTTTTCTTCCAGCTGGGTTAATCGAGCGTTCCAGACATGGCTGCTCTGAGCTGATGAGACACCATTTAATCTTCTCCTTTCACAATGGTTGAGAACTTCATTTGCCTGATAGTTGTCATTGCTTTTTCTCTTCTCTGACTTATGCTAAGAGCTGCAACTTCCTTTCCAGGCCCAATTCCTTCAGTTTCTAGAAGGAGAAGCTACTTCATATTGTCTTTTCTTTCTTTCCCCATAAAAGACAATGGCATTAGAATGCCAAATGTCTGCGTTTCGACTGGATATTCTTGCTTTATATACTGTTTCAGTCGGGAGAAAGCCAACTTTTAATTGAAGCTGTTTACTCAGTGAGTAAGCACTATCTGAGGTTACCTTTTGTTCAGTTTATTACTAGTACCTTCTTTCTGTTGCTGACCAGACACTTCCTAAATGAATGGCTTTTGTGCTGAGGTAGAGGATAAGGTGTTTGTTATCTTCCATTTCTTGAGAGAGGCCTGGCTCTTGTCTGTAATGATATTTGACAGAGGATTTTTTCTTTTTAACACTGGTATCAAGCAGGACTGACTCCTTGCAGAAAGATGTGAAGGCTTTTCCACGGTTTTCTGTCTATCGCTAGATATGTCCTTTTGCTAGCCAGACAACCAAGTAGGCTTTTGACATAAAAAGCAGTTGCTCCATCACATGTTAGGCCTCTGTGAGTTGATGTGGTAATTCCTCAGATAGAGCTCCTAAAACCAAACTGCTTCACCTGCCTCAATGTCTCCTTATCTTATAGCTAGCAGTTTTGACTCCGGACTGGACAATCTCTCTCCCAGCTCAACACTGTAGTTGCACTCCGAAGGAGTCTAGAAAATGGAATGGTTCCAATCCTGATTGTGTTGCTTTACTCTTATCCAGTGAGGTAAGGTTGCAGTGGTAGAACAAATTCAGCTCTCCCTTTTCTTGGTGTTGTAGATCCCTTAGCTTGTCTCCTCAAAGCTTTATTTCTTCTGGCACTTCTGAAAATAGAATCTTAATGAAATTTGCTTCAAGGTATCTACTGCTTCTTTGGAGGTCATAATAGAACTTCTGGAATGTGATGCTAAAATACTTGCTACTGTAATCTGAAATTATGCTGGTATTTTTCATGTATAGCATGGATTTGAATGATGATAACATTCTGATTAAATGATTTTGAAGTTTTAACATGCTCTAGTTCTAATTATTTTTCCATTAAAATTAGAAATAATTAGAACTGCAGCAATTTTTTTTCACTCGAGCTCTCAGAACACTTCATTCAAAATATTTCCCCAGCCCTCACTCCCTTGCGCTTCTTCTGGAGTTGGAAGGCACTCATAATATAAGAATCAGTGAAATGTGAAAATTAATTGCACAGAGCTTCCAAGTTCACTTTTAGAAGGAGGATTGTTAAGACATAGAAAGCTATTGGCTGTCTCTGTAGCAATAGAATACATCCTGTTGAGACCCTGTTATGGATAGATCAAAAAGAAGATGCATGCGTGTTCCTTTAAGTACCTCAGTATGATATTTAGCCCCTGCTAATGTTCACAGAATATCCATTAGACTTGTAGGCACTGAAGCTGACTCTGCAACTAAATTTTGCTCATGATCACCTAAATTCTGGCAGCTTCAAGTCACTTAGTTCCTATCTTCTCTGTAAATACTTTCAGGATTGACAAAATAGACATTTGCTATTCAAGTATAGAGATTCTGATACATGCTTTGATGTCACCTGAAGTGATTAAGTGTATGTCTTCCCTCTCCCCTCCCCTGCCTTGTAGAACATTGATTTAAGAATCAAGGTATTGGGCATTTTTCCACTAGTCCATGAGTTTTATTGTCTCGTAATAAATCCACTTTGTATATAATCCTTAAATATTCATTGAGTGAAAGACAGAAAGCAGAACAGACTGCGGCTCTATAGGCTAGCAGTTAGGACACCCACTTGGGAAGCAAAACACCATCATTTTGTTTCCTTCTCCAATGAATACTTAATAAGAAATACTGAAATATTCATTGGAAGTGCAAATGGAATCTGACCATGTAAGAAGTAACATCCTCGGTTGCAGGAATTTAAAATGAATGCAATCCTGCAAAGAACCTGAGGAAAAAGGTCCAACATCTGACACAATGTATGTATAATTAGCTGGTGGTTCAGAAGTGTTGGGAGAAAACTTACCCATCAGTACTATTGAGAAATGTCTTTCTGGGTTTTAATTAGGAATTTTAAATATTGCATATTTGCTGTACTTCAAGATGTAATAATTTATTTCCATTCTATTAAGCCTGATGTTACCATAAAGGTAAATTGCTTTTATTCATAATGGGTTGGTCAGTATCAGAACTAGAAAAGAGCTTCAATATATGAAATAATTTTTTATAAATATATATTTGGCTTTTCTTTAGAAAAGAAATCACCAAGACACTTTCAGTGTGCCATAAAGTGATGAGCACCAAACTTATTTATTTTTGTGGGGAAATTGTTATACTGCACATGAGTATTTTGATGTGTGAATCATAAAGTGCATGACAGCAGGCAATATATTACAGTGAAGTAGTGAGAATTGTCCAGGCTTTGTGTGAATGCTGAGTGGGTGGTAACTCATGAAAATGTGTTACTTAGTTCAAACCAGGTCCTAATAAGAAGACAGGTGCTCAGATACTGGGATGATGCAAGCAGCAGATAAGCCATAGATGGATGGGCATGTCACAGAAAGTGCCATTGAAATTGCCATTAATTGGAAGGCTTGGTTGGTAGCATCAGCTGAAAGATCAAAAGCTACACGGACGAAGAAATTAATCTAGCATCTCTTCCTTGCCTGTTGATAGTAATTTGTTTGATGGATCTTTTCTTCCCTTTACTGAACTGAGGCATTTGCACTCTATTTTTCAAGGTATTTTAAATTCACATCCACCATGACTTCTCGTACATTTGAAGCAGTGGTAGGTTGTGTGTAGGTAAGGTGAACAACAAATCACTCATTATGCAGTTCTTCCAATCAAACACATCTGTTATTTTCCTAAAGCAAAACACTGAGTACAATTTTGATCCTTTATAAACAATTTGGAGAGAATGTTTCATATAGTACAGGTAGTTAACCTTTATACATTACACTGTGATTTGGAAGTAATGTAATCATTGACTTCACATGTTTTCCTCTTCACAAATTATCTGTGAAGGTAAAACAAACGTGCTCATCTGAAAATGTTTGAGGATGGCATATAGGCATATTTGAAATTATGGCCTTTCATGAAGTTTTTTTCAGAATTCAGTATTCAGGTGGTTATTTGTTACTGAGAAACTATCATTTATTGTTTGAGCTTTATGAGTGGTTGACTAGGTGATATAGCAGTTATAATCTATTCTGCCCTCCCTAAAAAATTAGTCTGTGTTTAGTTACCATGGTGATGAGCTTTTTTATATAGCTGTCTTTTATTCTTCTAATGATTAAATGTATGCCTTAGGACTCTTAACCTTCATATGAACAAAATGTTCACGAATTCCAAATGAAATACTATGTGAGTGTGATTGAGAAGAAATATCCTGGTATTTGCAGATGTATCTCACTTGGAAGGAGCTTTCTTTTAAGATGTCAATCTAGGCAATATATGTCTATAAATGGGCTAAAATATGTGATACAAAAAAGGAGATTAATGTGGTTTTTATTGGCTCTCTCTTTCAAATGCCTATTAATGGTCAAAAGAAATTCTGGCCTCTCCTTCTCCAACTGTTTAGGCCACAAGTTGTTCAATATTGAATAATAATAATGAAAATCCCCTTGAATATGTACTGATAACATGACAATAATAGTGAATTTTAAAATATGAGTTTTCAGTGCAAATCTGTAACTATCATAGAATGTATGCTGGGAGGACACTCGAGGGGTCATCTAATCCATCCTCTGCTTTGAGGATCAACACAAGCTAGATTATTCCTTAGGGATACTCACTGTTATCATTCCTGATGACCTTCAGTGGTCAAAACTCCAGAGCTCCTTAGGGAACAAAAAAGGCTCGAAACAAGATGGAGGAAGTTCATGTGAATGCTTGAAGTGTGAATGTAGTAATCTTGAAATTATGTTCTTTATACGCATGCATGTTGCACAGAAGCTGTGCATGCTATCTAGACAGTGCTGCTCCAAATCTCACTGCAACATAACTCTGGCATCTATAGCAACCGTGCATGAAAAGAGGTTGTCAAAGATGTGCAGGGAGTGGAGGGAAGAAAGGGGAAGAGGGACCTTACAGACACAGGCATAGGAGTCTTCTCTGTTAAACCAGGGAAAATTTGCTCATGTCTTTACTCTGTAGATTGATTTTAAGACCCACAGGTGACAAGATTAAGACAAATTCAAATTAAATTTGAGGTTTAAGTACATTTCAGACCTGAAGACATATACAGCACTATTAGCAATGAATAAATTAATTGGAGATTCATGAGAAGATTCAAAAGCTAGATGTGCAGAATGTGGGAGGGGAGTTGCGTGGGCAGAAATAGGAAATGACTGACAATGCAAAATAGCAGGAGTAGACATTTAATTGAATTATTGTGATTAAATGATGTGACTTGGAACACTGAGAGTTGGACCTTGAGAAAGAAAAAATATTGAAGGCAAAAATGAAAGCTTATCTAGTTTTTGGAGAGAGGACCAGCATAGAGACCACTCTGGAGATGCACTGTGTTTAAATCCCTGTTCTGGTGTAGCCCTTTTTTTCTTTTATTTTGGGAAGTTTAGTAAAATAAGCTATCAAGTTCTGCCTAAGGAGGCATTTAAAAATACCTACTTTTGTATTTTTTATATCACAGGGTAGACCTTGGAAACACTACAGATGACATACAAATTTTTCCAAATTTGAATATTCAATTTCTGAAATATTTTGTCTATCTTTGTTAAGCAAAATGTAAATGTTTTAATAGTCTAACAGTGTTCTTTAAACACTGGCATGCCTAAACTTCTCAGCTTCATTCACAACTTCATAACTTATGTTTCCCCAACAGTAGTATAAATGTCAGAACTTCTAATATTCAGTTTATTTATTCCACTTTCTAAAATATTATTCTGGATTTCCAGAGCACGGGATACAACTATTTCATAAACTGGGACATGCCAAAAGGACAAGAACAAGATGGTCTGAGAATACATCTAGTTTAACCTACCAGCTGAACAGGGAAATGATGGGCTCTGCAAACATTCAGATGACTACTGAATTTTTGCTCAGAATGGGGGTGAACTGTCCCAACACTGGGGACACTTTTTTCAGCAGACCCTTTTTCTTGCTTTTGCAATGGTTTCGTTTTGGGTTCCTCAGCTGTGTGTCAGAACATTCAACTCAATCTTACACTGGAAAGAATTAAAAGAAGCTTACAACTTGCTTTAAAATAAGTGTACCCATTGCAAATTTGTCTATGTTGTAGTATGCTTTCATGGCACAATATTTTCAAAGGTTTTCTAAAGGCCTTAGAAATGGACATCAAGTGTAGCCTTAAATAGACTCACTTAGACTCCTTCCAGGGATTCAATTTAAATGTGACAAAGGTATAGCTAAGTGTGCATAGGTCTAGAGTGAGAAAAGAAAAATCATACTTTCCTTTCTAAGTGCAGATAGATAAAATCATAGAGACAGCTGTTACAGTACATACCAGAACTGATATTCTGATGTTTACTTGTTTTAGACATGGTAATTGAACTCCTTTTTACAAAGGATGATGGTTTATATTTCACCAAATGTTCCTATTTGATCTGCCAGCTCATCAGCATTTACACGGGGTGCAAGCTTGCTTTCATGTAAATCTGTTCCTCATTTTTTTAATTACGCTCAGCAATACACAGAAAGCAATTAGTAGTGATATTAAAATGCTCACTGACAATGGAATAAAGCAAAAGAATACTCGTTAAACTGGTGTAGTATTTGTCTTATCTCACTTGCCAAGCCCAAAACTGAGACAACTGAGCAAGAATCATCTCTCACTACTGAAGTTGTATGTCTGAGCAAGGCAATTTTTCTTTGATGTGAAACCACGTGAGGTTACAGGTGAGACTAATGACCCATTCAGTGCAGCTATCATCATAACAGAAGAAAAGGGATACAGGATGTTTTTTGTCAAGTGAAAAATTGCCAAGAGCAGATATGCTTGAGCTATACTTCAGAGCACTCCAGAAAATGCGGCACTGAGTCTGACAGGGGAGTCATCGCCAGCTGATTTGTCTGTTTCTGCATTTGCTTTGGCCTCGCTTCTCCTGGGAAATAAACTTGTGGGACTCCTTGGGGAGCTAGGCTTCTTAATATGTCCACAAACCATCACTAACAATTGTGAGGCACTTTGGGTGAAATTCCTCTCAGTACACGGGGGGATACTGCAAGAACTGGGCATATCCTAAATCCTCTTAAGCTTTATTTTGAGAACTGTATTATTATTTGTGTGGTGGATAGGCTTTGTGATACACTTTATAGAGGGTGGTTTCTAGCTTCCTTAAATTTTCTTCTTCATCTCTCAAATCCTCTTCTTAGTGAGCATGGCAGCTGTGTAACTTCTACAAATGCTAACCCAGTCTTCAAATCTGTGCATTACTGTCCTATAGCTTTTGCTTTCAGTTTTCTTTTCTAGGAAAATAACATATTGCATAGGAATCTATACCTGGTCTTTTGAGTCATTGTCTTCCAATATCCCTTAATGTACATGGTCTAGCCACAACACAGTGGGGAGTCCAGCTTCTAAATAGAAATTACTGACTTGGGCACGGCGTTGGTTATGCCACTGAAGATGGCCAAGAAATTTTCTTGCATGCCAGAATCTCATAATTGACACTTTATGGTTGCATCTATGTTAAAGTTTGAGTTCAGATCAGGAATGTGCTTTTGATGTGAATCATGTGACGGTGGCTACTCACCATGCTTTGAGTTGCATTGCGGAGATGTCTTGGAGTGAGTGAACTGAAGCGAAGTCAGAGGTGCACTCCAGAAGCATGCCCAATGTGTGCTAGCCACTAGCAAATGTTCAGTCTGTTGAGTCAGAGCAGAGAGAGTCTGAATCAAAACACGTATACTGTGGGCAGCGTCTCAGATTCTCAACACCAAATGTTTCCCTCTGCAGATCTCTTCTGCTGTGCAGCATTGCTTTCCAGTGTAAATATAGCCTACTAGATCTCTTTTCCCAGATAAATTGTTTACTTACTGCACAAGGAGGACTGAACACCATGGGCCTGAATCCCTTCTGGAAATCATATATGGTTCAAATAAAACTTTTTCCAGATGGCCCATTACCCATAAATCCCAACCTGTGCATCTTTGGCTACCTGAGTATGTTGCTAGAAGTTTAACAGCAGAACACCACCATGCACATCCATGGGATTTAACCTGATTGCAACCACTGAACACTTAGGAAGAGAGAAAATTGTTTAAAATGGATCTTGTTCAAACTACATGAAGCCTCATTTATAGTGATGCAAATGAAACAAAGTGAAGTTAACATTGTAGATTTTCCTATTGTTCAATAACATTCTTTTGTCACCTCTTGACCATTGGCTAGTTGGCAAAATGGTGTTATGCTAAATTGGTCCCTTAGCTGATTTATTAGGAGACTATTCAGATGGTCCTTTAGCAGAAATAAAAGAATATAAACATAACTTCCTTACTATGTGTACTTCTACCTTACAAGTACAATGAAAACATGCTTCAAAAAATGTGCTTGCCTTCTAATAGCTTTTTCAGTGATCTACCGTAACCCTTTAATACAAAGGTTGAAGCTGTTTAATTTATTTCCAGTTCCTGGTTCAAGTATTGTATATCGCAACAGTCTCACTAACAATATGAGGCATCTTGCTGTAAAAATTGGGCTCATGTCCCACTTTAAAAATACCCGAAGCTGGGACCCAGCATGAGCACTGTAATTATTTGGGACCTTTCTGTCTCCCTCCTAGCTTCTCCTTGTGTGGAAGCTGCCAGCCCTGCCTCTTTCCATGTGTCTTGCTGTGAGAGCAAAAACTGCTATACATTTTCTTAAAAAAAAAAAAAAAAAGAAAAAGAAAAAGTTGAGGTAAATGGGGAGAAAATGGTAGCTTGCTACTGCAGCCTACTTCAGAATGGGAATCCATAAAAAGAGGCAAGCAGATATCCTGTGCCTTTCTCAAGAACAGCCTGCGCTACCGCTCTCTGGGAACATACTGGAGAGCAGGGCAGGACAGAGGGAGAGGATAGATGGGGATCCTGCAGTTTGCGTGCTCTCTGCAAATATACTGTGGGCAGGGCACATTTGTTAATATTTTTAAGAAACCCTTTTTATCCCTTAATATATGAGTTTCCCTATTAACAGAGTTATTTAATTTATGGTGATTGTATTCTAATAAGGTCTTGTGTGTTTTGCAGCAGGAGTGCTGTGGGCGAAATAAAACTCACAACTTCTGGCAACAGGAGGGTGGCTTCTTCTCCACCTGCATATCTGCAACTACAAAATATGCTCAGTGCCCTGGTAGCAGATGAGGAACGGAAAGTCCATGGGCCCAGACAGGCTGCACCCAGTGGTGCTGCGAATTGATGCAGTCCTTGCGAGACTGCTCACTGTCATCTTTGAAAGGTCGTGGAGATCAGGAGAGAAACCCAGTGACTGGAATAAAGTAAATGTTGTTGCCATCTTCAAAAAGGGCCAAAACAACAGTCCAGGGAACTACAACCCAGTCAGCCTCACTTCGGTCTCTGAGAAAACCATGGAGCAAGCCCTCTTGGAGCACAGTCCTGGGGAGATGAAGGAGAAGGTGATTGGGAACAGTCAGCATGGATTTACAAGGACAGATCATGGCTGAACAACCTGATTGCCTTCTATGATCAAATGATTGGAATTTGTAGATGAGAGACCAGTAGATTTCATTTGCTTCATCTTTAGAAAAGCTTTTGATGTTGTCTCCCACCATATTCTTGTGCCTAAGTCAGGCTGTTACAATGCGGCTTGGTGGACAACTAGATATGTAAAAACTGGTTGGATGATCAGGCTCAGATGGCAGTGGTTAGTGGGCTAGGCACTACCTGCAGGCTGGTAAAATGTGGAGTACCACATGGTCCATCCTGGATCCTGTTTTGTTTAACATCTTTATCTGCGACCTGGAAGAGGTGACTGAGTGCTTGCTCATACAGCTTGCAGGTAACACCAAACTGGGGAGCAGCAGTCGATATGCTTGTGAGCAGGCTGCTAGCCAGAGGGACCTAGATAGGGTGGCGGAATCAGCCAATAAGAACCTAATGAAAGCGTGTTCTGGCAGCACAGACGGCCAACAGCATCCTGGGCTGTATCCATGGGAGCATGGCCAGTAGATCAAGGGCAGGGATTATCCTCCTCTCCTCAGCACTCGTTAGACCACATCTGAATTACTGCAGCTAGTTTTTGGCAGCCCATTACAGGAAAGACATTGATAAAACTGAAGCAAGGTTGTGGGGTTTGCACTGCCTTGGGTATCTATTGAACCCTGTCCTGAAAAGCACGGAGGTGATGCCCTTGATTGCTAAGCGAGGTGGCAGCAGCAATCCCAACCCTTGCAATGGCCTTAGCTCTTCCCTTTCGCACTTCCACCTCACCATCTTGTTATTTGGAAAGCTGTTTCCCACCTCCAAAGTCAAGGTGAATCTCAGGCTAGGAGGATGTTTTCAACAAAAGAGGATTTTCGAGGAAATGTCATTTCTCAATTTACTAACTTATCTCAGTTTGGCTGTGGTCATAGTTTGGAAGCTGATATGAAAGGATGGGCCTGAAAGAACATTTTAGGGCTGATTACTTTCAAGCCCCATGGGGCCCGAAATTCCCAAACTGCTCCTTCAAGGCCTTAAAAGCTGTGAGTCAGGCCTCGGAAAATCACGACATGAGTTAGGTAGTAGAAGTTACTTGTGATGATACATTTAGATGTGTCATAATACATTCAGATTTATGCCTCTGACAAATACCCTTCTGACCATCCTGGCTTTGTGGCTCATCCTCAAGCTTTTTTCTGTAACCAGAAGGGTTAGAAATGCTATTTTTTTTTTGGGGGGGGGGACTTTTTTCAGGCTTCAATCTTTAAATTTAATTTAAATTAGTAGTAACATTTTGGTGTGTTTGAATAATGCCAAATGTAAATTTTTTAAGAAAAAGACTTATGATCTGGCAACATCAAAAATTGGATGCAAATATTGTGATTTAGGCTGATTTTAGATATAATTTGTAAGGATGTACAATACAGTTCTCATGTCTATAATCATAATTCCTCTTAATTGACTGCTTAGTAAGTGATTAACACAGTAATTCCTGGAGTTTAATATCTGTAATAAAATAATATTTGATTTTTCTTTTCTAAGAAATTCATCAGCCTCAGTCAGCATGGCACAATTTTTCTGCATAGTGAAGAAAAGCAGCTACCAGTGGCAAATCTGTACTTAAGTAGCAAGCTGTAGTGAGAAGCTGAAATTATCAATTTCTAGGATGAATTATTATTTGAAGATGTATGCTTAGGGCCATAAATCCAGTGTTTGTCTGATGCCAAGCTGCAGGGAAATAGTCCTGACAGTGTTTTCTTTGTGCCCTGCACTGACTGAAATTTAGAGCGGACCTCACTGACAGTAATTCTGTCAGAGGATGGGGCCTGCAGGCAAACTGCCAAGTCAGACATGAAACTCTGCAAATGGAAGAATGCAGAGAGTCTTTTGCATTGAAACTGTAGGGATGTAAATTTTCCCTGACGAAGCTGGCATTGCAGCTCCTTTTGCAGCTCGCTCCTTCATCAGCTTTCTCCCAGCTGAGGAGAGGAAAGTGATTTTTTTTCCTGCTCCTGGGCCATAGCCAATCATACCAAAATGCTGATGTTCTAAATTCCAAGGACTTGTTACTGTTCTCAAAACTGTGTCTCCCTAATGGAAATTTGTGGCCTCTAAGAAAGTTTCAGTTAGCTCCCAATTTCAGGTATCAAAATAACTTTGAAATATGAAAATAGAGAGTTTCATTATGAATTAGTCTAAGGGAAAGATTATTTTCATTGCATGGGTTTTACTGACAAGTCATGCCCTTAAAAGCCTTATGGCCATCAGTGTACAATGCACTGTAAGAAGTGTCAGTGACTCAGTAGGACATACTTTTTGTTAACAAATTGATACATGGGACAATTTAGCAGGCATTATGTTGTTGAAGGTGCTGTTTCTGAGCTGGGCAATACATTAATCCATGTAACTGCCTTACAATTCGCTTTTCATATTGTTAACAATTTAGTTCTATACCTACGCTCTCTGCTGGATGTTGCTATATCCTGTGGAATAACCACTGTGTTTCAGAGAGCAGGGAAATGAACCTAGCATTCAATGAATAATTAGCGCGCAGATTTCATAGGCAAAGTGCCTTGGAAACCCCAGGAATAAAAAGTACCACACAGAAATACTAAACTAACAGAGTGAATTGTGGTGAGGGCAGACATGATGTGACTTCAATTCCTGTTTATCTTGGAGCCTTCTCAAATAGTTACAGGTAAGTCATTAAGGCTCAGATCCATGAAAAGGTTTCTGTTCCTGGTCCTTGCAGCAGACCGTGGGGGCACTTCTAGTGTACGGTTGGGGAGCAATGAGACCCACCAGGGCAAGAAAGCCAAGGGAAAGCTGCATCAAGTAACAAGGAGCAGATGCCACAGTAAAAATCTTGTTATGGGCAAAAGGGAACATGTTATATATAGGAAGCTAAGAATTTATTTTTAGGCCAGGGAATGCTTTAACACTAGTCAAAATACAGCAAAGAGCTACTGTTAGGCCAGCTGCAGGAATACCAAAACTCATTGCCCAAATTAAGGGGGGAGGGGAAGTGTCTTTAATGCACTTAAAATTGTTATATGAGAAAACCTACAAATATCAAGACCTTTTGGGGGGTGCCGTGCTCATCCTTCCGGTGTCCCTTGGAGTCCGCACGTTGATGGCTTCCTTCTTCCTCACGCGGAAGAGATGGGAGGTGTGACAGCAAATCCTCAGCATCCCACAGTCCTCAGCTGGACAAGTGTGATGCTGATGGCAGGGATTTCTTCTTCTTGGTCTCGAGTCTGCGGGGATTTCTTCTCATCCCTCTCCCCCCCACAGCCTGCCCCCCTTGGGGGGCTGCGAGGTGCAGGGCGACAGCAGCCCCGCCCCACGCACACAAAGGGCTATTGTTTGCCGGGGACGTCACCCCACTCCCCAGAGGGGCCCGGCCCGGTGCTGGGGCTGGCGCTGGCGCTGGAGCAGGGCAGGCAGCAGCCCCTGGGCCCTGGCGCAGGCGTTCAAACCAGCGCAGCCCAGCTCAGGCCACGGCCGTGCCCAGCCTGCGGCCTCCCACTGGAATGGAGAAGTTTTATTTACTGGGCTACAGTAAAGGCAGTGCAGGGGGCTGGCTAATTACTAGCCATTTCTGACATTTGGACATCCCACCCTGAGCTGTACAAAGGAGCTTCCTTCCACTTAGGAGAGAATATGCAGCAGTAAACCCTAAAGGTAGGTGCCTGAAAACTTTCTTTCAGAACCAGTCAAGCACCATTTCTCTTAAACACAAGTCACAAAGTCATGTTTTTCTCTTGTGCCAAGCAGCCCAGTGAGTACGGACATGACTCAAGGGGCAGTGTGGGGTATGGGATGCTGTTCCTCTCTGTGTTCCTCCTTTGCACAGAGGCATGCAGAAGAAGTTGCACTGCTAGTAGCTATCTGGGGTGTGGGGCAATCTCATCCTCTTCTATTTAAAAGTCCTTAAGAGAAAGAAATTCAAGGGAAGGCAAAATTTCACTCTGTAGGATCATGATATCATCCATCCTTGGGTTTCAGCCATGACTCTCTCTTCCATCCTCGCTCTTTCTGATTGTCCCAAATCCCTTGTAACCAGGGCTGGAGCAGTTATACTGGGGAGGAAGGAGGCTGCTCCGATACCACAGCACTCACTAGCCTGGTAGGTGAATATGAGAGACAGATGAGAAGATTAAACCCATGTCTTCTGTGTGCTGGGTGAGCAGAGAATCAGCAAACCGCTGAACAACGTGACAGAACGATCTCTAACAACAACTGGCTGGGCTATAAGAAAGCCATTTTGAGTTCAGCCTGGCAAAATAATCTTGCTCTGAAATAGTTATTGGATTTAGTTCCTAAGGTGAGAAACTTGTGGAACACAATTTGTGGGTGCTAACAGGTTTAGGCATAAGGCAGGAGCTGAGCTGCTCATCTTTGGGAGGGCTGAGGTGCTCCAGCAAAGAGAACTAGAGCTTCCTGCAGTGAAAATGGGCTCCAACACACTGTAACTGTCTTTGCAGGTAGGTGGGAACAGAGTGAGGATTTTGAGGGCATTTATTTTGAAAATAAGTATCCGAATCTTCTCTAAAGCTTAAGTTCCCAAGTCCATTTTTAGATCTTGCTCTTAATCTTGTTTCATTTTCTCATGCATTTAATGTGTATAGTGATCCTTCATTTCTTCCAGGCCTGTCTCTTTTGCTTATTTGAATCATGAGCTCTTGGGGACAAACTTTCTCGTTATGTTTATACAGAAGTTATTGCATGGGACTTAGGTGAACATCTCCTTTCAGTTTCTATGATCTGTAATTTCAGTGAATATTTCGTTGGGTTCTTATTTTGATCTATAAAAGTAACCTAGTCATTTTTTACTATTCTGGTGGCCCACTGTGGCTGCTTTTGAACTGATGCAGACCTGACAATTCCAATGTTTTCACTTAAAGATGAAGACTTCCCATTTAGAATAAAGCCAGGACCTGAATATGTGATACTGGAAAATATGCAGATAAGATGTATGCTTTAGTCAGCTTTGGCTCTTTGAAATAGATCTGACAATGACAATGAAGTGTTGGTTACTAATATTAACATGGAGCTCTGTAGGAGAACTGAGCTGCAATGGGACTGGCAGGTAAAATTTTTAAGAAAAAGTCAGCATCAGAAATGTAAATGTAAATAAACACAAAGCATTCAAAGAGCTCCCTTTAGTGCTAACTAAGAAAGCCAAGTGTAGAAAGTAAAAATGCAGACCATAGGTGAGTAAAAGGCAAAGGTGATGCATGAAAATACACAAATGTTTGTGCAGCGGGAGAGACCTGAGTTTAATCAGCTCCTTCTTTTCCTTCTTTCTTTCTATTTTCTGTTATTTGTTGCTACCTTTTCACTAGTAGTCACAGTCTTGAGCCACAAATTTCTGATTAATTCAGATTTGCTGATCTGGGGTTATTCAGGTTTGCTGATCTGAAGTCTTTCTCTAGTTTGGCAGCAGCAATGTTTATTTCACTGTCTGATTTACATATTGTCAGTCCTTAGTCTAGAAACACAAATAGTGTTTTGCTAGTTCGAAATACATGACAAGTGATGTCCATAAAATAAAATGTAAAGGTCATATTGCTAACATGAATTGTTTAGTTGCTGTTACTTCCATAGTACAAGTTGCTGAAGGGTAGTAATTACCTCCTTCCTGTAAGGTAAAATCTCATGGGAGCCAAAAAGATGCATGGAGAGGTTTTCTCTTGATAATTGGGTGCATTAGGACGAGTCAGGCTGGATAACAGGCAGATAAAATAGGCAGCTGCAGGGCACTTGCCGGGGAGCTCTCTGGGTTGCTTGTTCTTGCTAAGCTCCAGCCCTCAGTGTTACACTGGCTTTTAAGGAGTCCACACTCGGGCAGCTCGGATTGCCTACAGCTCTTACCTGCCCTCGCAGCAGCTCGCATGCAAGGGCAAGGCTCTCTTCTGTCAGTGGCAGAACTTCAAGGGGAAAGGAAGAGAGCTCTTCTCGAAGAGATAAAAAAGATAATAAAAAAAACACCCTAAAAATAAGAAAGAGTAGTGCAAGAACCAGGGAATAAGATTTAATAACAAAACGTACTAATTTTCGCAAATAGTTCTATTTATTTTTGCAAGACTATTTCTGTAAAGTGAAACTAGGCATTCAATAATAATAGCTGTCAGTCTCCAAAGAATTAAGCTGTTCCTAAAATAGAGGGCTGTCTCTTCTCTGTGTGTATTACACAGTTAATCAAAATCCATTTCTAAAAGTTTTTTTTAAATAAACTTTCCTTAAGTTTTGCTGACTGCATAGGATTAGTTAAGACTACTTAGACATTGAAAGGGTCATCTAAAGATAAACAGTGCTGCTGCTTTCCGTACTTGCACAGTGACAGTCTATTCTAGCATCTTAAGACTATACCATGCCATGACTGTTCCCTTATAACAGTTATTTCTGTTCAGTAACTATTTCCCTAGTCATGATTGAGCTTTTGAACTTTTAACATTGAACAAAAGGAAAACAAATGAATCCGACAACTATAAACCCAGCAGTCTGAATTCAGCTGTATGCAGCACTGCAGAAGTAATTCTGAAGAAAAGAATGATTGAAGAGTTGGAGGTGAAAAGGGATAAAATGCAACATAGCTTTCTGGAAAGAGATTGTGCCAGACTAATCTCATAATTTCTTTTAATAATATTTTCTTTCCTTTAGTACCTGGAGATGGAACTCATTGTCTGGGAAGTGCCTTTAAATCTATGAAATAATTGTGACTCCATGTGGAAATCCAGTTTGAAGTCTGAGCAGCTAGAAAAGCAGTTATTGACACTTTTTTAATGGAAAATAAGAGGACTGAAGCAGTCTGGGACTTCCTAGTGGGCAGATGCCATTGGAGAGGGAGCCATGGATGGAATAGGCCCCATTTGCAGTTCAGTGATGTACAGTTTGGAGCATTTTGGGTAAGAAATATAAGAAATAAGAATTTTGTTTTGCTTTCGGAGTAATAAAATGTCCTTACCTGTGCTAGCTAACAACAGCATCAATTCTGGTAAAGAGTGTTTCTAATCTCTATCACAACCTGTCCAATAGAATCAGGGAGCTTAAATGAGAAACTCGACTCCTAACTTTACAGAAATGCAATCAAGGACAAGGTAGACCTTAAGAAACAGGTCTGATGTAAATGAGTTGCATATGAACTATGTTGACACAGAAGTCACTCTGTCTTCTAGAATGAAGTAGCAGTCTTATTAAAAAAAAAAAAAAGAAAGAATATATTTATGTTTCATTTTGATAGAATTATTTGTATATGGAAAATTGCAAGGTGAATTTCTAATAATAATATTGACAAGTCAATACTTTAATATGTTGATCTCAGCTTGATGAAGATAATTTGCAAAATGAGTCATATAATTCTTCAAGTATTTTAAACCTAATCAATGCATTATCTAATAAAACTGAGTGGTGTTTAGAAAATCAACATATTCAGTAGACAAATTAAGATGGAAAACCACACAGAAGAGGGTTGTTCTGTGGAGTTTTCCCATCACTAGTGCTCCCAGACCTCCTGATGTGTTTCTGATAGGACATTTTAAGGTGAACTACGCAGCCGGCTCTGGGCTTTGAGCAGTAAATGTGCTACTCGATTTCTGTTAAAGTAAGCTTGTGACTGCTTGCAACAACTTTATTTTGACTGGTCAGTGATAAACCCACCTGGTATAACAAACATTGCCTGAACCTGGTCTAATCTCATTCTAGCTGGAGGTCAACAGAGAAAGAGAGGTTCTTGTGGACGTGTACTCCTGCTCTGAAGGTGTCTCGTAAAGACTGAGCCCTATCTCAAAGTTTTGTGCATAGTGAAGGCAGGTTCAATGTGGTGACAGATCAGATGCGGCTGCATCTTTGAGGTCTTGAACAGTTTACAGGTGACTTGATCTGACACCTACGTTTAGGCAACTGAATTCTGGGGGTGAAATACTTGCAGGATGGACAAGGAATGTATAATAACACTATTCCCAATGGTAAGTTAGAGACTTAGATTGCTATGATTTGAGCAGGTTTTGTTTTCAGAAGAAATTCCAGTCCCAGCCCTTTTTTGCTGCCAACAACATGTTTGCAAAGAATAAGTATTTCAGCCTTGGTATCTAGACTGGATTTTCAAGCAGTGAGTGAGAAATATGAGGAGGTATCATCATGACGATCTATAGTGATCTAAGTAGTATGATAAATCTATACATTATTGGAGTGATTTTTTTGGACTGCGTGGGCCAAATTTAGAGATGGACTACTGAAGTTTAAGTGGGAGAATTTACATCTTCATATCTTTCTCTAGAATATAATTTGCGTCTTTTGGGCTATGCATCTTACAACCTTGTTTTATATCATTTTTGAAATTGGACCAGGGCTAGCTATATAACTCACCTGCTCAGAGGCTAGCAGAACGGTGTGAAATAGCCAAAGCATGATGGCATTAATTTAAAGGAATGGTCCTCGAGCTTTAGCTTTATTGTATTTTCCTCTAGCGGATCATCATATAAAATATATAACAGCAGAGATAACTTTGATCTCATATGTAGTGGATCAAATTGCAAAGGTCATGTATAAAGTATGCAATGTATTTGAGTCAGATTCCGTGGGAGTAGAAAACAAACGAAAGTAATAGCAGCTCAGTTTCTCTTGCACTCACTCACATTCACCTCTGATTTAGTCCAATGAAGTTGTGTTTTAATGAACCATGCACTCTAGTCTTAGAACACTAATGTAAACTCTTCAAGCTTTGATTAGCAGAGGCAGAAATGTATTAATTTTTAAAAGGGATGTTCTCTGCAGGTAAGCCTTCTGCCAAAGCATATCTTAAAGTCCTATATAAGATGGAAATCTAAACAAGGTGTCAGAGGAAGAAATGAAATAGGATTGTCAGCTAAATTTCAGTAGGAGAGATTACATAATAAAGATTTCCAGTAATATTACATTACAGTCAAGTCCTACTCTAAGAATTACTAATAAAATAATAAAACATTTATTAGAGTCAATTATGCATATCTGAAACCATTTTATGGCGCTCTTCATTTAACCATAGCTTTTAAATGAGTAAGAATAGATAGATGCATTAACCCCCTCGCCCCCTTCCCAAGCCTTTATTCCATCACTAGTTTTGTTAAATAGAAATCTTTGGTGCTTATTCTAAAAGTCTCTTTTCATAGTATGGATTCAGACTTAGCTTGATGTACTCCCCTCTCCATCTGCACAAGGACCTGAGATAGCAGCAGTGGTGCCATGCAGCCTGCACCCCTGGGCCACCCCGTTCTGTCCCTTGCAGTATTGGTTTGTCTGGGATTGCTGTGGATTGTTTTATTGTTCAGAAAAAGGATGGCTGTTTAAAAGTAATTTGAGATTTAATGGCTACCATGACAAGAATTAACCTAAAGCAACTGGTTTCTTCATCACTGTATGGAGGATCATATTTAGGAAGGGATTCAGCACCTGTGGAGGAGATGAATAATACATTTTCCCCCATAATTAGACAATTACATCTTGCAGTTTGAGGCATGAGTCTGACTTTGTTTCAATTAGGATAAAGAATTTTCTTGGTGATCATTTTATGAAGATTACTATGCCCAATTCAGTTTGAAAACTCCTTAATGGAATATAATTTGTAGCCATCTGTCAATGGCCTGGTAAGGCATAATAACTATCTCCTCTTCTCAAGCATTAATACATTGCTCCTAAGAATCTTTTTCCTAATCCACACAAGTCACCGTAATTTACCCTACATGTGATTATGCTTTAATTGTCTGATCATCTGTGCAGATTATGGTTCAGTATTAAAAAAAGGGAAGATTCATAACGTCTGTCAGAAGCAAGTGCCCTTTTCTCGTCATCTGGTGTGTATATTTGCTCCAAATTCAGCTAAGGTTGCTTCTTAGAGAAATGGAAGAGGTTGTGTGAACTGAAAATCAATCCAGTATATAGGAACACATGGCGGAAAAAGTGTTTTCTTATGAGACATATTTTTCACCTTTTTATGTAGCTGTAATTATTTATGCTAATTTTAACTAAACTATCTCTCCCCTACGCGCACACACACGCACACACACGCAAGGCTGGCATTTATAAGTGATCTGCAACAACAGAAACTTGTAAGAAACAAGTTATAATTACAATGCTAGAAAATACAAGTCCTGTTATGGGAGTTTCTGTTATCCAGGCCTGTGTTTGTCCTGGAGCAGGACTGTACTCTTGCACCATTGTGCAGAAGCGTCATCACATTTTGGGCTTAGCATGAAGGAGTTTTCTCCTGCTATCTGGATATATTATCAGAGAACATGATAAAACTCCCACTGTTTTCCTTGGGTTGAATTTAAGCCAGATCCTTAGCTGGAAAAATTATCTTACCTCTGAATCCAACAGAGCTATGGTCACACACCTGCTGAGGATCGGGATGGATTATAAAGAGATTAGAGTAGCCGATTCCCTTGCATGGAGTTTCTGGGTGCAACGGGCCCCTCTCTGAAGTGGAGCAGGGAGCCCTGGTGGCCAGAAGCCCTCCTCTCTTGCTGCTGGATGGCAGGCTTTCCTGGTCCCTTGTCCTGTGCTTCCCAGGCTTGGCTCAAGAAGACATTTCCTCCTAAAGATTTTGGCTGTATCACTATTTGAGTAAAGGGCCAAGGCAACAGCATTTTAGTGCAAGATCCTACCAAAATGCCTGCTATGTGGTTTTGAGTCAATTGCAGAAATATTCTCTACCTAGAAAGAAACAAGAATCAGCAGAGGGAAATTCTTTACTACTTTATCTAGGAAACTAAGGTAATATTGATCAAACAAAATTTTTGTTTTGCTCTGGGCAAAGACAGTACTGAAATGATGGTGTATTACTCAGGCTGATGCTTCATTTTTTCAGCTCCATCAGTTGATTTTACACAAACTTAGCTGATGGGATAGTGAAAGACATGTAGAAGAGGCAACAAATTAAATCAAGTTATTCTTTTGCCTGCTAGCTGCGGAAGTTGCAGCCTTTGAGCTCCAAGGCCTACCTTTGAGGGGAGGGATGGGGTTAATTTTCTTTGAATAACTCGTGTTCCATATGCTGTTCACTTCACACCATGGCAATAACTGATTTGGAATAAACACCCATTGACTGCATGCTCACCGCATTGTCACAGTCATTACTGTCATAGTCATGATCTTTTTGGCTTTTTTTTTCTCATGTGGGTGTTCATGGATCATATGAGCTAGATACATTCTGTAGTAAACAGAGAGCAGGGAGGCCATGATCATATCATTGGAGACAGGTACCGCGTCAGATCTGCCGTGTGGGATGGTTTCTGTCACAAGTGGCTGAGGCAGGGCTGTGACAAGGAGCTATCAGCAGGGAGAGGCACGCTCTCCCTGGCTACTGCACAGCAATGGGGCTTCCCTCCTGCCTGAGAGCTTGGGCTGGATTATCAACTGTATCTGCTGAGCGGCGCTGAAAAGCTGTATTGCAATCTGAGTGTTAAAGTGACAAATGCTGCAGTGAACAAATGGGGGACGGGTAGGTCCATGTGGGGAGGGTGGACTCTCTCTCTCTGCTTCTCCCTCTGTCACTCTTCTGCTGAATGAACAATTGCACTGATGCGTAAGAAAGGAATGAGAACAGTGTTTGGCACTCATTGTTGTGATTTTGGAGAATAACGGGATTTATTGTTTGTAGAGTTCACGGCAAATCCTGCAGACATGCTGAATGGCATAGTTCTGAAAAATTCCACTGGATCCAATGCTATTACTCACATATAAAATATTAAGCACATTTATAAGTATTTGATGGTCTGAGGACCATGTTACACGGATGAAATGGTTCCTTTGAATGTAATGACTGGAAAGTTTCACAGGCAAAAGAAATCACACTTAACAGACTTTACCAAATTATTTGGAACACTTCACATTGTCATGTAAATTTGAATATTTCTTGTAAAGATATTTATGGAGGAGAGACAGCATGTGATAGGGCAGTAGCTGATGTTAAGCAGTAACTTCAAATATACCAGATTTTAGACAAGTCATAGAATCAAAAAGAAGCAATACAAAAGTATTTGTTTAATTAAAGATTGGAATCAGCAGATCCTATGGTAATGAGACATATTTATTCATAAGGTATTCCCATCCCGTTGATCCAAGGACATGTGAGCACAGTAGCCCTCTGAAGGTCAGTAAGGGCATATCCAGATTGGGCTCTGCGTGAGCCAGCTGGGATCTAGAAGTCGTGTACCTCTTTTTTTAACAAGGTGCACCCAAGCTGAGCTGGCCTCTTGGCTTGGGTAATGTATCACATGAAATACTCTTTCTTCAGATCTTGGTTGGATGTCCATATTACATTTGAATGGCACCATATAGATTTACAGCCTTGGTCTTCCTTGGTACTGGGATCTTTGTATCACCCTCCCTAGAAGAAAGCAAGTCTCTACAGGAAATGCTGCTATAGATTTATGCATCAAGTGGTATTAGCCTGAACTGGAGCAGAAAAGAATGGGTTCTGACCTCTGTTACTCTTCTGAAGTGAAGAAAGATTGCTGAAAGAATACTACTGAAGAATCCTGTCTAAACTGTGTCCTGTCACATACATGTTATTTTGATTTAAATTACATTTGAGGTATTGATAGCTGGTTGTATGAGTGAATTTAAATAACACCCTATGTTTACATGTCTCCTTTGATCATATGCCTCTATATCTTGAAAGGTTATTGGATCTTGCAGATGCACTTGTGAGACACAATATGTACTATAGGTTAGTGACCTAACTGTTAGTAAGTGCTAGGTTAGGTTTTAAGGAGCGCTATCACAAACAGATGGAAAAAATTGCTGTAAGAGATTGAATAACGTACTGAAGAACAAACAGCAAATCAAAGGTCTTTTTAGTTCACAGCCCTTTGGAGTTGCATCTTATATTTGTTTGCACAGTGTCATACTTTGCATCTGTTTGCAATTTCCTAAACATATAATTAATATTAATTACAATTCATGATAGTCAATGCTAGTCCTAAAAGACCATTTGCTGAGGACAAGTAACTAAAACAAGAAGACAAGTTCCAGATGAGTTGCTTGCCAAGATAAAATAAATTCATTTTAAAAGAAGGAAACATAATTTTTGTGAACCTGACTTACATATTGCTGCATGACCTCCTACAAAGACAAATAACAACAACACAAAATTCCAAACTTCCCTTTTAAAAAGTCTTCACCAGTTGCAAGGATTTGCTCAGCTCCCTAAATGCTTTCGAAAACAGTAGGCAGGAGATGATAATAAATGAGTGATTCAATGCGTTGGCACATTCCTGAAAATGTGAACAGTTGGGACCACAGCTAACAGCAACAGATGGGGAGTTCTCCAGCTTTGACTGTTCAGTAGGAGACCACAGTAATGCTGTCAGATTGCCAAAGAAAACACCAAGTTGGAAGAAATAATTATTAGGCCTGCAGTCTCCTAAACTCTTCGGTTCCCAGACTTGCTGATCGATACCTTCCTTTATGTTCTGCTGCAAATCTTCTTAGACATATGATTATTGGGCCTTCATAATCTTTCTTACCATAGGCAGTGGCAAAACTCACCCCAGACCATCTAGAACCTCTTGGTTTCCTACACGACCTTAAAAACGTCATTTTTTTGTATCCTTGTTTTGGAGATGGGCTGAAGACATGTCACATGAAAGCCTCAAATTGGATAGACTGTTACTGGCAGCTTAACAGCAGTCTATGTGGCCATGCTGCTTAACTCACTGCTTCATTTGTGAATGTTTCCAGCAGTTTCACTTATATTTTACCCACTCTACTTCATGTCAGACTGTGTACTGAACACCCCGTCTCTGTATCAGGCCACAAGAGAGGGTAACAATGTGGAACAGACTGCAGAGATTTCACTATTCTGTGGACACTCAGCTTTCTGTCTTCATGTCAACCAATGGGAATGAAATCCTTAGAGCAGTGTCCTGGGGTGACCAAGGCACGGATGACAGCTAGCCAGTTAAAGACCTTACTGTGCTGATGCTAATGAGCTGGAGAAAACATCAGTTAGGGAGGAGAGGCTGAGATGACACTTCCGACACTTTTTGACCAAGATTTGTGATTTGAGGTTGCATCTGGCTGTGACACTGAAACCGTATTTTCTCTTAGATGATCATTTTGTAGCATCCAGGGCAGGATTTTATAGGCAATGTAGTTAGTGATGTCTGTGAATGCACTTTGCCCATGAACCATGAATCTACCACTTCAAGGCTTCATTAGCACTGGAGGTGGAACCACAAATAGAAGTTGTTCAAAACATAAATAACCATGACAGATGCAGCCCATGCATGAAGCAGCACCTTGCAGTGCTGCTTATTACAAGGCTGCACTAACTGTTTAGTGGTTTCCCGATGATTGCAAGGTGTCAGTTTTCACTAAGAGAATGCAGACAGCATGGGAGTAGCCAGCTGCAGATAATTAAGGCAGGATTCAGCCCAGATTAATGGAGACCTAGTCAATACTGCTAATCGAGTTTAAAATGCAGTTTAGCTAACCAAATTTAGCTGTTTAAGTGATTTGAACTTCTCCCTAGTCACTGTTGACTGCATGGGCTAGGTCTTCACTGATTATAATAGGAGCTTAGACACCAAGTGCACTTGCAGACATTCCCATGTGAACATCTATAGGTAGGTGTCTTCGTTTGGAGGTGAATCTTACTCTGCCTTTCTGGATCGTATTCTGACACAGAATCAGTTGCAGTGGTTGATCCCTAGTGAAAAGGAGAGAGTCTGCAGCTAGAACTGCTTCCCTTGAGCTTCTTTTCTGGTTCAAGGTTTAGAGTATCCAATGTATGTACTCCATACATTCTGTAAAAACCTCTCATTTAGTAGGAAACAGAAGAAGACGGAGGCAAGTGAAAATGGCATTTTTGACTAAGTGTTAAAGCAACTGTGTGTACTTTTTAGCTTAAATATCATTTAAATAGGAAAACTTGAATTTAAGCTTATAAAACATGAAAACCTCAATAATTAGAGCTAGCAAGTCTTCATTTCAACCTGTGAAACTAACAGCAACAATAAGCCTGAATTTGAGAATTATATCAGTATCTATATATAAATCTATGTCTATATATAACTAGAGAAAAAATACATGGCTTCCTAATAATTAAACATTGTTATTTTTCCCTGTGGTATCTTGGAAAAATATGATATCAAGTTTAATTGCAGTATTATCATGAAAAAGAATTTCTTTATAACGATCCTTCCTTTGTTGATTAAGTATTCTAACTGGCTAAAATCTGTATGAACTCTTCTCTAAAATCTACCATAACTGTGTACTCTGTGGGCATCTCACGTACCTGTCCCAAAATGCTGGGAGACTGGTGGATGCTCACTGGGTGTGAGTTGTTAGAGTAGTGAATTTTGGATCCCCTATTCCCCTTGTGATGAGCAGAGGGAGACCTATAGGCTACGTGTACCTGCCTGGCTACTCAGGTCCTCCTCTCTTCGTGGACATGTGCCCAGAGGAAGAAATATTTTTCCTTAAAGAGCATATGATAAATAGGCATAACAACAGTCAAAAGAAGGAGGATATTTTTGTCTTTTGCTCAGGCACACAGCTTAAGCAATATTGCACAAGATGAGAGAGGAAATCTGTGGCAGATCAGGAAAATGACTTTTGATACCCTGAGTCACATCTCAATGCCTTGCCAACAACATGCTTTTCCTCCAATGAAAGTTTTCCTCTTCCGCCATCAGAATACTTGCTTATCCTGGATAAATAAGATGATGTTAATTCCCTGCTGCTTTTTAATGTTCCTGCTATTATGCTGCTGCTGGTCAGGCAAGGAATATCAAATAAACAAAACCACCTCCACATGCCAGTAATGCACTCATTTACGATTCATACTAAAGGTAATTACTTTAAATGGGTAAATCTGAGTTCTTCAAGTGGTGTGCAAAAAGAATGATTAATTCCAGCATGGAAAGAAAGTTAAGTACAGGATAAAAATGATCTGAAATCTGTATATTCCATAAGGAGTGAGGAAAATAAGCAAGATCTGTGCTGTGGAGAACTTGGCTGTGGGAGGTGGAAAATATCAATAAAGAGTCCAGAAAAGCTGATCTAAGCAATGATCTAATGAGCTCCTATTTTGCAGCACTAGACTGTTTTATTTTAAAGGGACATTGTCAAATAAATAATCTCCAACACAATCTTATATTAAGGAATTTCTAAGCTTGTGGAAATGTCCCTAGTTGTACAAGCATTTATGTTGTTCTTGAAATCTTTCACTTTAGGAGAAATTTGAAAAGATCGTAACTGCTTACAGGCTGTTATGTCCTTGTTTTCCCTCTAATGTCTGTACAGAAGCCAAGAAATGTTCCCAGACTCTTTCTTTTTTTTTTTTTTTTTTTTGAAGTAATCTTAGTAATTTCACTATGGTGAAACCAAATCAATTGCTTGTAGTCAACTGAGAATTAAATGTAATTCAGATATTAGTAATTTAAATAGGCCACAAATTTCTTTCTGAATTTTGACTAATCAGAAAAAGACAAGTGTCTAGATCCAGTTAGGTCCCCAAAATTTCTAGTTTCAGAAACAACATGAAAATAAATAAATAAAAAAAAACATGTTTTGATTTTGTCTCATTTAGGGCTTGCTACTGTGACATCTACCAAACATTCTGAGCTGAACTTCTATTGCTTTTTCTAAATCCCTACCTCTCCAACTTTTCCAAGCATCTTTACTTTTTCCTCCCTCTTTTGTTTAATCCCTGCTTCCTAGAGTGCTGTGCTTCAGGAAAGGGAGGGGGTGAAAAGAAGTGGCCTGGGGAAAATCAATACTTTTCACCTCAGTTCTGACCCTGCCGCTGGAACGCATATGGTGGTTTCTCCTACCAGTTGCTAGCAGGGCAATACTCTGCGTAGCTCTGCTTGCTCCCACCCCTGGCTCTGGCCAGCTCCAGCCTAGATGGTGGGAACTGGGTGAATGCAGTTACTGGACATGCAGCAAGGTAAAATGGAGATGATCAGAAACCCATCCTTGGCCCTGGCCAGCACCTCCCTGGGTGTAGGTCTGACTTGTGCCTTTACCCTGCAGGCCCCAGGGTGGTCCCAGCAAGGTGACCTGTGAGACAAGTCCCCTCCTGCGCTGAGGAGGGGTGATGCACACGTGCAGTGCTCTTTTCTTTCTTAAACTGGCAGGTTTAAGAAAAGGAGCAAAAAGGAGATGTACATCACTACCCTGAGGTGCCTACCAGGTCAGCAGAAAGCTGGAGAGCTTTCATGTCAGCTGGTGGGTGCGGGGATATGCCAATCGCACAGGCTGGCAAGGGGCAGCAAACCAGCAGGAATCTTATCTGTGAGTCTTGTGTGTGAAATCTTAAATTTAATGGTGCATTACGTCACAGTTTTGTGTCAGGGTAACATATCTTCGAGAAAGTAGTAAGTTTCAAAGACTAAGGTCTATCTTTAATCTGAAAGGCTTGTAAGTGGAAAAGTCTCTCGTATATTTGTTCAGGTATTAATCTGAAGTGAGTTTCAATCTCCCAGACTTGTTGATTCATATATCAAAGCAGGGCTGGGAGGTAAAGTTTTATGACTAAAGGCAAGGTAGGTTAATTGCTAACCAATGAGCTGAATCCTAAGTAGTCGGCAATGTGATTTAAGATTTAGATAGTGGTGCTTAATTAATAAAGAAACAGGCTGAATTAGGACCTGGTGAAGGAGACACATACCCTCTGCCCCACCCCAGGCCAAGATGGTAGAACAATGAAGATGATAATTTGCTGTGGTTATAAAGAAAAATAAAATTTTCTGTTTTACTGAAATTTCTGATAGATCTCTGAGACTACACCTGCATTTTTTTTTTGAATAAACATACTATTATTTCTGTTGCAGTTTGAGTATAACTTATTTTCCAAGGTGTTTCAAGTTGGCTAGTGGAGCTGGTTATTGAACCAAGGTGTGAAAAAAAGAAGCTTAATAACTTTCACCCTATAAATATGAATTGTCTCCCTCAAACAGCACTAATTATAACAG
Organism: Dromaius novaehollandiae; assembly: GCF_036370855.1. NCBI lineage: Eukaryota > Metazoa > Chordata > Aves > Casuariiformes > Dromaiidae > Dromaius > Dromaius novaehollandiae. The sequence goes on along the minus strand of NC_088100.1, from coordinate 32,494,238 downwards.
ATTTATAATTGAAACCTCTTTACTTACTTTACATTTCAAGGTCCTTCTTGCAGAGTCATGTTATGTTTGCTGCAGATTCTGCGTAATGGCACAATCATGGTAAAATCAAGTGGGTTCCATAGGAATTAAATTTTATTAGAAATAAATTCTCATTTTCAGAGTAAGAAAAGATTTTACTAATGATCAGTGAATTCCATACAACTTTGATCTTTTCCACCAGCTTTCCTCAGCTCAAATGAGGCTTTGAGAGATAAAACATGGCTATGAGAATGTGAAGTTCTGCATTTAAATGTACCAAACTTTTAAACTTATTGTAGAGAATATAATCCCCCTCAAAGAGAGGGAACCCGCTGCCAATCTGCATGGACAGTGCAGCTCTGTGCGGCTGCACTCTAGCCTACCTATTTTGGCAGAGAAGGACTTGATCCTTGATGATCATGGTATATACTGACATAATTAAAAAAAATATCCCTTAGTTTTCAACAATTGGAGCACTTCAGAAGTAGTGTTTCCTCCTATTGTTCCCACTTAATTCCTAGTGTATTTTGGCCCCCCCCCCCAAAAAAAAGAACAGTTATAACCTGGATTCTTTATCTTGACAGCATCTGCATTGGACCAATTCATGGTATGAGGTCAGGCTAGTGAGACTGCAGGCACAGCACAACCAGCAGTCATTAACCTCAGTGGCTATGGGTAAGAAATAAAATTGGTGAGATACTGAGCACAGACTGTTTTGTCAGTTCCTAAAGTCACCCATTTCTAAAAAATTGCCAGCAACTTGCAGGCAGTCAGTGAGGAAATTGATTGACTGACACAGTTTTAATTTATAGCAATAACAAATGATTAATTTAGGATATGCTGAAAGGAAGGTATATTCTAATGCAGCTTTGGCTTTGGCTCCTTTAGATGCTTACATTGTATTTTTTTTTTTCCTCCTGGAGGCAATATCTGTACACATTGATGGAACACTCTTGGTGATTTGAAGGCAATGGCTGCAACCTCAGGTGGAAATTTGCATTTTTAGTGCAGCTGAAATCTAGAGTAACTATGAATAAATCAATGCAAAAGGACTCTAAACTGCTGTAGATATCTATTACTATTTATTTCTGACTGTAGTCTAATCTATACTGAGAATATAAATAATGGCTTGTACAGTTTATGTGATAATTTCTCTTTTTTGAATTCAAGAAATATGATATAAATTATTGAAGTTTTGGGCGTATAAAGGCAGACTGAACAAAAGATGGAGTGCGCACCACTTTCCTTGAGATGCCATTCCCCAGCCAAATAGACCTCACTGTCAAGGATATTTGCTGATTCCTTTATTTTTCCCCCTTAATTGGATGCCATTACTCCTAATTATATAGACTTTTACTATTCTAAATAATTAATCTTCTTCTAAGGAATGTACGTGGGCATTAGTAGCAGATACCAGTTTTTTGATAATTAGCCGTGCTGTTGTCAGTTCCAAATGGATGTATTGTTCAGTCTATAAAGACTAACTAATGATGTTATGCCAAATATTTGTAATATACGAGAAGATAGGAATTCACAAAGCATTCATTGTAACAGTTGGGTGGCTTCCAAAACTTCTAGGAACAGTAAATCCCATGTTGCTCAAGGAACTTTGCTCTGTCATTCACAACCAGTCTTAACCTCAGTTCCAGCCTTAGGTCCTTCAACTCCACAGCTGAAATCCTATTCAATTTTGTTTGGGAACTGGCTGATTTCTATGTTCGGTGCAGGCTCAAGGGGAGGACCTTTCTCCTAGCTTGCAGGTGATTCCCAGCCTGTGATGCCGGCCCTCCAGCCATGTCCTCAGCTGCTCCTGCTCCTGCAGCTAAGCCTGAAGTGCTTGGCTGGTGCTTACAACTTCACAGCTCTTCCAGGATGTGGAGCTGAGTGCACACACCGCTGCTGCTGCCTATCACTTCAAAGTATCTCTTGTAACACTACTGATACTTGTATTTACAGCACAAGAACAACTAAACTTGATAATATGTCTTTAGCCATTTTAGAAGAATATGTTGCAAGGCAGTTTTAGAATCTTCACCAAAACAATGTACATTAAAATCTATTGCTTCTCTTTAGTCCATTATGCCAATTACATTGGCAGACAAGGATGTTAGACTGGTTTGACGTGGTCAGTTCTTAATACATTCATGTGGGCTGTTTTTTATCATCTTACTGTCTTCTGCTTTTGAATTTCTTGTTTAGGAGCTAATTTCAAAATCTTTCTGGGAATTTATGTCAACTGCTCTATAATTCTCTGATCTTGTCCCTCCACCCCACCTTTTTTAAAGAGAGTGCTTTATGCTCTCCTTTTCCAGGCTTTTGGGACTTCTTTGGTTGAAATTTGGTAGATTTATGAGAACATTCATGAGCCCTAAAGAATCAGAATTGTTTGTACTAATTCCTTTTCCCTTGTGCATATGGTGAAAGTCATAAGGCCCTGCTGAATTGAATACATTAATTTACTAAACATTTAACCTCTTCTTTTCCTTTTTTTCTGGCTTATTTTCCTACTGACTGTTAAATTTAATTCGGTTAAGTCTGAGCAAACTGTTTTTGTGAGGACTGAAGCCCAGAATATAAACAATTTTTATGCATCACTTGTTATTGCTCTTTTTCCTGGTTCTTTAACTTTTTAGAGCAAGGGACTTCCTTCAGCATTTGTAGAAATGTTTTTTTCTCATAGATGAAATAAATCCTATTTGACAGGCTGTAATCTTCTTCATCCTATCTCCCTTTTGCATACCTAAATCTAAGCAGGAAACAGTCCCTTAGAGATACATAAGACTATTTACCTTCAAATGAGGCAAGTGTCTAAATGTCTGGGTTAACAGAGATAGCCATACAAGCATTGGGAGAAAAACTACTGTGTCAAGTTTAGGAGCAGTATTGTCTGTTAGACATGGTAACTGACTTTGTGCCTTTTTAACACTAACTTTGGATCTCCCCTGTGGTTAAAAGGCTATTATCTCTCTGCCTTTTGAACTGGCATATTTCATAAGCACCAAACTCATGGAGATATTCTGAGTATTTTGGTCACACTCTTTGTTGGGGGGAAAGTGGTTAAAAAAATTATCTCCCAAGTGGAGAGCAAATGTGCCTTATATGAGCCAGAGAAGATTATGTTTATGGGCTAAACCCTTTAATATATTACTTCATATTTGTGTAGCACCTTCCACCCAAATCTCCAGATGTTGTAGAAGAGTTAATTGATTCAGTCTTCCTGAATCCTATGACGGAGGAAGGAAATGCTTCAAATTTATATCAGGAGAATCAAGCACAGAGGACAAATGACTTATCTAAGGTTACACAGAAAGGCTCTGAAGGACCAAGATTAAAAACCAAGCTCCTAACTCACAGTCCTTTTTCTTGTTAGCTTTCCCCAATATATGACTGCCTATAGTAAAATTGTCTTCTTTAAAAGGGAGTTATGGCTTTGGTCTAACAATATTAGAAGAAATACGGAAAAAATAAATCTCTTTAGCACCAATCTATTGCAACCTCTTTTTATTCTACTGTCAAGGACTTGGTCTACAGAGAGGCTTCACTGGGCATATAAGATTCCTCTCTTTTAATTAGAATATTAATATTCCCACTGTTTCCTTAGCATCTAACTAAGGCTAATTTTAATTCTTCCCCCTCCAGTCACTTGGCAAAGAATGTGAAGACTTAGTATCAGGATGAGGTTCTATATGCAAAGCTTTCTGAGTCACAAAACATAGGGCTGTGTTGTTATACCTGTCAAATTCTTTGTATAGCCATAACCATGCAGACAAATGTCACATTATCTCTGCACCACAGCAGGATTTATTTGTTTTGCTCCTTCACTCCCCTGAGCAACATTTTCCTGTATTTTGAACTGAAGGGAATTATGTCATGAAAGCATGTTTAAAATGGTTGCAATGTAACAAAAAGTTTACCTCTCCAAATAATAATATTAAGAAGAAAAACCCTTCAGATAAGTGTGTTGCTTAGCAACATGATGCAGAGAGCTTGAATAAGTGCTCGAGTCCATCTGAATTGACAAGAGATCTGCAGGCAAGTTACTGAGCTCCACTAGCTGGCAATTCTGGCAAGGGGCTGGAGAAAAGAGGTCACCAAAAAAAAAAAAAAATTTTGCAGATAAAGAGGGTGAGACGACCTTCATGAGTAGAGGGATGGTGGACTCCCACAAAAGAAAAGAAATAACAAAGGGTAGAAAGCAGAAATGAGAGGAAAACCAGGACAGGAAAAAAAAAAAAAAAAAAAAAAAAAAAGACTAGGACTCCATTCAAACAGTTACTCTGGCCAGCAAATATGATTAATGTTCATCATTGAGCAATTAGAGAAAACAATTGTACATGGTAGATGTGAAGTGACATGAGTAGGAAAAGATTTCACAGAATAGTTGAGGTTTGAAGGGACCTCTGGAGATCATCTAGTCCAACCCCTGTGCTCAAGCAGGGTCACCTAGAGTGGGTTGCCCAGGACCCTGTCCTGATGACTTTACCCCAATCCAGGCAGATTTGTGTATGTGCATTTGCACATGCAGCTATGCCTGCACTTGTTCATGTCATCCCAGCTCAGAGTTTTGTGTGCACTTGAGAAAAAGCTGGGAGCTGCCTCTGCAGAGCAGACATCCAACCACTAACTGGACACACTTTAGCGAGCTCTGTCCCAGCTCGATTCCTCTAGGATGGGAAGCGCATAGGAGGGGTAAAATGGCTTAAGAAGTGTTTCTCTATGCTCTGTAAATTTGACGCTGTTGAATATTTATGTCCTTTCAAATAAACATGAAAACATAGGCTACATCAGTAGCTGCCAATGCACCCACCTTTGAGATCACAATTCAGTCATCACATGCTTTAAAATGGTACAAAAATACCACATTTTCAACTCCAGTCTAGAGGCACTCAACAACTGAGAGAGTCAGAGCTGGACCAACCACACAGTGCACGTTAGAATAGATGCTGGAGGAATACAGAGCCTGTTTTTATTCCCCATCATTTCTCAGCTCATTTGTGCCATGTCTTTCAGAGGCTCTAGACTTCCCTTTCCACAGTCTTTGCAGCTTATGCTCAAACTTGTTACTCTTGGAAGTATATGCATCAATAACTCTTGCACTTCACATTTCTTGTAGTACTTTTTATGAGAGCTTTCAAAGTGCTTTATAGTTTTAACGGAAAAGAATAGGCAATGTGACCAAATTCTGCTTTCACTCACTCTGATGTCAGTCCATAATAATTGAATAGCTTTTAACAGTGGTACCAGATTTACACCACTGTATCTGAATGTGGAATGGAAGCTACTGGGCCTGCACTGATAACTTTGGGCATTCAATGAATGCAACACATAATAATGACTTCACCCTCTCCCCTGGAAGATTATAATCTCTGGAGACAAGTGTGGCAACTCTTCAACAAAAAACAATTTAGCTATTTAGAATAGACTATAATCCTTTGGGCAAAGATTATAAAAACAGTTTGTTAAGTTGTCTGACTTGAACTAGCTTACAAATGAAATATTTGATTTCAGATGATTAATTATAGCAATCCCTCTAGTACTTCTAAAGACTGACATTTTAAATCACATCTGTTATCATTTATAAGAACTGAAATTGATTTAGCATGTTGACGTGATTCATTACTTAGGTACTGATGTAAATTTACATGTTTCTGGTTTTAATCTCTACTCTGTGTTAGAGAGAGAATATCATGTCTCCTTACATTCATGTGCTACTAGCTACTGCATAAATTTGTGAAAAGTGAAAAAACAGATGGTTTCCTTTTAAAAGCACTAAATACTAGGTCAATGCTGTATTATATTAGTTATCATAGGGTACATGGTGTTTAGCTATACTTTCTTACGAATTTTCTGAAAAACAGATACTACTGAATACCAAGAAGCTTACACAGAAGGCCCAGGGAAAACTTATCTAGCACCAGTCTTGAAGAAAAGATAATCCTACCAGTTGGTTGCTGTACTGGTTAATCAAACTTAATTCTGTTAAATAGTGGATCCCCAACTGAGTTTTCTTTCTCTTCTACCACATTTGTTCGACATAATATGCGAGTGTCACAGCCCATTTGTTTCCTCCTCTGACTCTTCTCTCCTGATAGACCTTGGTCATGGTGTTTCTGTCCATGATTAATGCTTTCTGCTGTGCCTGGTTGGTTAGAACCATCTGTCCCATCTGGGTGGAGGTGAGTGGGCCTTCTAAAAACATCCTCTGTTGTTTTCTCAATGTGACCTATGGTAATACAATGTATGCACCGTCAGCCTTCAGGAATCTCTTGCTGATACAGGACATTGTAGTGTCTTCAGTAACACATCTGATCAGCGTGCATCCTACAGGCTTCTGATATCATTAACTCAAGTTCAGTATCCTGATCCCTACCCACAAAGCCCTCGGTGGTCTGGACCCAGAGTATCTAAGGGTATGTTAGCATTGCTCAGCAGAGCAGAGTGCAGTCGATCCACAACTTGTGCCAAAGAAACTAGCAGAGGGAAGTATACACGTGTTAGTGTGACAATGGGTCCTAGATGATGGATTTCAGGACACCAGCATGGGTGCCTACGCTGGCATGTGTGTATATCAGATCCTGCAGAGAGAGACCTCACTGCTTTGCTCCAAACAGGCATATTCTGAAAGGTCTCTTACTAGTCTGTGAAAAACAACTTCTCAGTACCCTTCCTCAGGTACAGGGAACTCCGTAACCCATCTGTTCAGCTCCCCTGTGCAGTAGATGAAAGTTTCTCGGAGGTTGTTTGGAACAAGATCTAGTAGAAGCAAGGCATCATTATTAAAAATATGTTTTTAGCGTGCTGGATTTTCCAAAATAAGTACATGGCATGTATATTCCTGAGCAAAACAAGCCTCCAAAATTTGGCAGTATGAAATTCTATTCTGCCTATAAAATTCTCCATCTTGGGAGAGATCAAGGAAGTAAACACTTTGCAGTTGACTCACATTACTTGTGTCATCTCATGGATGGTGGCTGGCACTAGACACTAGGATAGTATGAACAGAGCAGGAATTTCTGTAGAATGACCTCCTGCTGCTCTTGGACAGCTCAGCAGGGCCAAGTGTGGCTACTTCTAGTGAGTGCACACTACCACCAGAGCTAGTTTACCCAGCTTGTATCACTAAGCCGTGTGAGGTATAGTGGGAAAACTTTGGTTCCCTTCAGTTAAAAAATGGTTTGTATGATATAACATCTATGACCTTTTTATATACCAGTTACCATTTTTCAAAGGGGTGGCAGCTGTCATCTCAAGCCACCTAAAATGTTTTATTTCAGACTTTATTTGATTTCTGGTCAGTTTTGAAGACAAGAGGGAATAGAATGTCCTTGATCTTCTTGGTCCTCTGTCCTCTTTACCTCTTATTATTCTAAGTAAAGTGCCAAATACAGTGCCCTTCTCTTTGAAAGTTAGAAAGGCTAGAACTGCTGCATCTTGGTGTTCCTATACGTGCTGGTTTGACAACTGCATTCTTTAGCTTCTTTGGGATGTGTCGACACCGAGAATTATTCTTTGCCTATTGCACACACTGTGTTTCTCTCTCATTGGTCTTTAAGATAAAGTATAGGAGCGTTTTGTGTTGCTGTTTTTTTTTAACTCAGCTATCACCTCCTTGTTAGAAATGCTCTGTTCTTGGTCTTGAAGGAGCTCTTAAACTCAAATGTGGTGGGCTGCCCAGATGGTGCCTCAGCTGAAGAAGGGAATCCTTGAATACAGTGGAATATAATACTCTCAGCAGTTTACAGACCCCTGCTGCAGCTTCCAGGCATTAAGGACACAATGCGTTAGCCACCTTTGACCAAATTAATAAATGAACAGAATTGCTGAGGAGAGGGCAGAGAGTGCATAATTGGCATCAACTACATTACTAGGACATGCTTCACATAGATACAATTTTCAAAAGCCATCCAGGAAAATAACCTACTTAAAAAGGGGATAAGAAAAAATCCAAAACCAGATCCATGCCTGTTTCTGGTGATTATTCAAGTGGAAATTAAAAGACCCCTCAGTGCTTTCTGAAAAGAATAGAGAAAAATTCAGCTTTCCCAGCCCGTGTTCCATCTGCCAATAAAAGCAACTTCAATGCCTAAAACTTCATGTAAGCTTCACAGTAGCTATTGCAGTTGCCAAAAGAGGCGCTTACAATGCTGGTATTTGACTTATTTCTGTGAATCCCTCTGAGATGAAGACAGCACTCCACATATCCCAACTAGCCTTCATTGGAAATTACATTTATAGATTCAGAGTTTTATATAGTAATTCCTTTTGTCCCCACTGTGACATATCAGCTACTTTCTTGTCATATCAGCCTCCTCAAGGAGTAGACAGAGATGTTTCTCTGCTGCCTCCTGTACTCAGAGAAACATTATATCTATTACCAGAGCCTCTGATAACCTGAAAACAGAACTGAGAGGAATTCTTTCACCCAAAGGAATGGCAGTGATATCCCAACAGCTTAAAACAGTTGTACTGAAACATTTCTTTATTTTCCATAAAACATAACTCTTATTTTACTGTTCATTCATTTTATAAGCTTTCTATATTTTCATAAAATAAATGAGAAGTATTGAAAATCCTGGCAAGAAATGTTTAACTTACTGTAAAACAGGCAGATAGGGACACATCTCTCTCTGCAAGCATGGATTAGAGACCAAGGATAAACAGAGGCAATTAAATGATCCTTTGCATTGTTCCCATCCAGTAAAATACCATTCTGCCCCTGAATTTACAGTGAGAAATTCATCCTGCTTTTGTAGTTTTAGAGAACTGGGACTCTAATCTAGTCTAATCTTGCCTGGCTCAGCCATTCCCCCTGAACTGTGATGAAGGATTTGTATTTCTATTAAATGGGCCAACTTCTGGTTTTTTTTTCAAACTCTTTCTACTTTGTAAGATCTTGCATTATATTTTTACATTATTTTCATGCTATAATACATAGCAGTTTCATCAGCATGGGTGCAAATGCATCAAACTATCTTTTTTTTTTTTTTTAGTGCCAGGCTTGCCATTCATGGGGCCGTATATGAACATGGTCTTGCTGTCTTGGATGAGAACTGTGGTCCAGCCTTCCATGACAAAGCAAATACAGCTCCATGTGCTGTTCAGCTCCTCAAATGCTATTTGCTAATCTATTAATAAAAGCAGCTTCAGCACAACCAAGGAGGTATTCTTGATATCATAGCAGAACCAAGTGAATACTTTGCACTGTATTCTGTGATTTTTCCCCATTTTGATTTGAAAATTAGTAGTGTCAAGCTGTCAGAGCTCCCAGACATGTAAATGCTTATTTAGTCCTGAATTTCTGCAGCAAATAATTCTTGGTCTGTTGACCACTGAATAAATAACTTGTTAGGAAGTAGGTTCATTCTGTTTTGAGAAAAGAAGAGACACAACTGTTTGTGGTCTGTGGTTGTGAAAGCCCTGTGTGATGGATGATGGAGACTGGGTTGTTGGCTTTGGGCAGTTTTACTGAATGGGCTCCAAGAGTTTTCAGCTCCCCAGCTGAAGTGCTCACACATTGCACATATTGCACCACCCAGCCTCAGGCTGCGTTAGCTATTATCATCAGGGTTGACTACAATGGTGTTGGGACATTGAAACCATGGAGAAAACTGGGAGTGGAGCTTGGAGTAAGAAGGGAAATTGGTGCTGCGCAGAAGACCGGATCTGGAAACCTAGTGGAACTGGAGTAAAAAGGTGAAGGGGGAGGAAAAATGCACCTGAGGGTGAGCCAGGTTGTGAAGCAGGGGCTAATAAGCTACCTCTATTACTATTAAACCAAACAGGGCCAGTGCCCACCCTCTGGCTGTGAAGCCAGCTTGTGCAGCCTCGACACATCTGTGCTATTTATTAAACATTTTCATGTTCCAAAATGCGCTGGCTGCACCCAGCCTGACTGTTGCTGATCTCTGGCCCATGGCACCTCATGACCCTGTACAGGGGCTTGTCAGGGAGAAAACCAGCTGGCACAGACCAAAAGGCAGTGGGGACTGTTCTAGCAGTTTAAGAGTACAAACGATCAAGTTTCAGTGACACTGCCCCTGTCCTGGAACACGTTAGTTAACTAGCATAGACACAACCTTAGATGATGCTAGCCTGCCACTGCTATCAGTTATCCAGTTCAGACTGCATAGGCTTTTTCACTACTTTAAAGAAATTGTCTGACTCCTGTGATTGTCAAAATTATGCCACAAAAAAGGAGTTGCCAAGGAAAGATTAAAATTATGTTAAAAGAACATTATCAAGGCTGGAGAATCAAGGCTTTGAAAAAATTTGGAAAGACCAGAATACCTTACAATCTTTGCTAGGTCTCTGGTACATGTGCATTAGGATAGTCTTCAAACACATAATCACATGCTATTTTTCCCAGAGGACATTTACCTCATTCAGTGCACACCGTAGATAGCCTTGGTATCTCAATATGTGGATATCCATCACAGTATCTACTAATAGACAGGCTCTATTACAGTCCAAGCACGTCAGTTATTTTTGTTGACAGTACTGGAAATCAACTGAAAATGTTATTTTATAGACTTGTGTAGGTCAGATTATGAAAACTCAAACAGAAGAAGAGGTTGTATGTTAAGGGAAGCAAAGAGCAATCAGAGTTACGTTGAGGGCTGGAAGCTGCGTGCCCACCTGGATGCAGGAGGAATCGCTGCACAGCAAGCCCTGGAGGCGACTGTGCTGGGGACTCAGCACTGCGCATGGCTACACGGCAGGCAGGAGTGGACTTACAAGGGCAACGTCGACAAGAGACCAGCTGTATCTGTCCCTGTAGAAATACTCATAGTAGCTCTGAAGGAAGTTGTCAGTGTGGACCGGTCAGTTCTGTAGCACAACTATACACCATTTGTTTTCCCCTCTGTTTTTTTCTTCTTGTTGCTGGGGAACTTCAAGAGGAGAAAGTCATGTGGTTTGTAATGAGTGAGGCTGTCTTGCCTTAGCTAGCCTTCTGTGGGAACAAGTTATAACTGGAACAGAGGTTTGTATTTTGTGCATTCTTTTCTCCTTATTAATAATATTATTATATTATATTTCTCAGGCTAGAAATATAATTTGTTGCTATTACAGAAGCTTTGTTTCTAGGATCTTCCCTCAGGGGGTTCCAAACAACAGGAGCTTATAGATAGCAGCGCTGTGACCCCCTGCCTCTCGAATTGCACTAGCATGGAAAGATCATCTAGTAAACAGGGTTTATACATTGTAATACAGAAGTTTATTCAAACTGCCAGTGGCTGTTTCACTGACACATGCTCTAAAGTCTATTGGATTTCTCGCAGTCTTTTACCTTAGCACTAGTCTCCAATTTCATTAATTACTGACCAGTCCTAGCAGTATCTTTTACCCTATTAAATTAATCACCTGTTCTTTCATCAAAGCTCAGTTGGCTTTCTATAGCAATAATGAGTTACTTAATTTAATCTATACCCTTTTACAATGCTTATCACATTCAAGCTCACTAGCAGACTATCTGTGAAGTTGACCTGCCATCTTAAAAAATACTTCCTCTTTCCTTGGAGTGATTTCTTGAGTAATGCTCCATTTTCTGGGAGACAGCCTAATTCCCTAAGGGCTCCTTAGGAAATTAGCCCTCCTCTTAAGAAAGGTTGAAGAAGTCTGAGCAGCAGCATCTTTATCTAGCACCTTTCCATTCCCTGTGCGTGATAGCCCTCTCCATAGGCACTGATTCTGCTAGTTTGATGTCAGTCTTGGCCTTTTCATGAACTTTTCTTCCATCTGCTGGGAGGTGTGTTCAAAGACTGCTTAAATTTATGGTGGTTTGCTTGGCTGTGCAGTCTTTGCATGCAATGTTTTCTCAGGCAAACACAGAGGCCAATTAAGCAAGTTAAGGGTCCTTTATTTGCCCTTCTGATTTGTGTACCAGGTAAGAGTTCCAAAATAGAAATGTTTTTGAAAGAATATAACAGCTTAGAGTTTTCAGATATTAATTTTTGGCACACTTTTAACAGAATGTGGTAAACAATCTCTCTCCCTGAAAATAAGGCATGTATATTAGTCCTCAGCAGTCCCTCGTTATAACTGTTCTTCAGTAAGCACAGTCCTTTAAACATAGTTCTTTCTGGAGTCCTTCGTGACTCTCTAAAATTTCCCCAATGGTGATACTAAATTGAGGTAAACATGGCCTCTTTACATAGCCAATATTTAGAGTGTAAAAATTCCTCAGTTTAATAATTCATACCAAGCAGCATTCAACTTAATTGCTCATTTGGATGAATAAACAACATAGGCTAGTAGCTCAGCTGGAGTAAATTAGTATAATATTGTTTTAGTCACTAGAACTACAGCAGTTCAGACAAGTGGAGGTTTTATTGTCACATATTTTCATTTATTTATTTTGTTTTTTACTATGGCATTCACAACTATAGTAGACGGCTGCTTCATATATTTAATTAATTGATTCATCCATATAGTTCCCTTGGGAAGTAGGGAGGTATGGTGTTCATTTTAAAGATGATAAACTAAGGTACAAAGGGATTTTTTTTTAAAGGTAATGACATTTCTAAAGCTTAGAGGGAGTTCACTGTCTCAGTGCTTTCAAAAACTTGCGCTGTAGAATCACAGACCCTTAGCAATATTTGGAAGGGATCTCTGAAGCTCTTGAGTCCAGCCCCCTGCCTGAAGCGGGACTGTAGCCAGCATTGGAGCATGTTGGCCATGGCTTTGTCAGTCAAGTGCTGAACAGCTGCAAGAACAGCAACACCACAGCCTCTCTGGGCAACCTGAGTCAGTGCTGCACTGCCCTTTCAGTGATTTTTTCTTTCCTTGGCTTGAATTTGAACCTCCTAAACCACAGCTTGCGGCTGTTACCGCTTGTTATATTGTTTGCCACTTCCAAGAAAGGCTTAGCTCTGTAATATTTGTAACTACCCTTCGAGGAGCTATAGGCAGGTATTAAGTCCCCCCCTTAGCCCCTTGTCCCTCAGATTAAACCAGCCCAGCTCCCTCCACATCTCCTAGCTGGTCATGTGCTCTTGGCCATGACCATCTTGGTAACCCTCTAGTGGACCGTTTCCAGTTTCTCAGCGTTGGATTTCCCACTATATTTTACTCTTCGGTACCTTAATATCTTTAAAAATCTGATCCAAATAAAAAAGTAGAGCAATTTGCCCAAAGCCAACCAAAACAGTTATCGATCATATTTTCCAAGGAATTTGGGAGCCAGAAGAGACAGATAGGAGACTAGAGAGATTTTTCATAAACATCCAGGCACATAGCAGCTTTTTTAAGCACCCAGTATGATCTGCACCTGCTTCCTACCGACTCCAGACAGACTCACTTATAAGACCACAGGCTGAAGCATATAGCTTTAGCTCCAATTTAACTGGTTATGAAACTAGAAGTAGAAGGACATAGATTGAGTTGTGTTCAAGCTCGGGGGATCGTGTGTGAGGCAAGGAGTCATAAACCGGTTTGTTTTGAAGGATGTACCTTTGATTGATGGCCTGTCAAGTATTGTCATTAGTGAATTCTCCATAGAATTTCACTATAAGAATAAGGAAAGAGAAAGAAGATGAGTACAGACAGAAGGAGGAGTACAAGAAACAGTAAAATGACATTGGTCAGAGAGATAAACAACTGTCAGGATACTAGAGGTTACAGTGCATTTTTGCAAGCATCACAGTATTGGAGAAAGAGTGAGTGGGGTTTTCCCTTGCGGTAGAAAAATAGGACTGGAGAAAGGTCTGAGAAGAGAGAATAACAGCTTTGCTTCACTTATTTTGAGTACAAGCTGATGACAGGACACCCACCAAAAGATGCCTAAATGACAGCGCTGAGGACACAGTAAATTGTGGATTAAATTATCTCTACCATTTCCCTGCTATCTGGTATAAAGAGCTGCTAGATGGAGGTGACAAGGGTATTTGTTTGGAAGGGAAGAACCTGAGGGTATCCCTGGATAATTGCTATTTCTGTAAAAGTAAACTTGTTGAAATTGTGGTAGATAGGAAAGAAGCTGAGTGTGTGAGGGATTCATCTGGGACAGTTCTTCCTCATACCCCAGGAAGAGGTGAGAAAGCAGTGGGACTGGCTATGTGGTAGAACACTCTTTTTTTGGTCTCTCTCGCTTCAGCTGTTGTACTATGACCCTTTCTCCCCTTCGTTCGGCAACATAAACTTGGTGGTGTCTTCTCATTGTCCTGATGCTATGGTCGGCAAGTGTTGCATTTATTGATTCTTCATGGACCACATCAGCTTTGAAGCCACTGGGGTGACTTCAAGAGCCACAGTGAAAGAGCTGAATATGCTGTTGTTTTGTATTTCAGGCAGTTGGGGTATTATGTTGCAAAACTGCAGTCTCACAGGGTGTTTCGTCTTAGCAAAGATACAATTCCCAGCATGGGAATGCTGGACTGCAGAAATGCAGAGTTCAAGATCTGCAAGATATGCCCCTTATTTCTCCTTTAGTCATTGACTCTGTTCTATAAAAGGGTGGATTTTCAAGGAAATCTAAAGGGTGGATTTTCAAGGAAATCTGAGTCCTGCAGCAATCTGCAGGGTTTTATAATGTAGGTGACATGCAATGAAGGCAGTCACTTTCATCCTTTTTATACTTAACTGTTCAGATGGCACTTAGTGTTCAGGAGTTGCAATAAAGTTTTGACCACCTGGACAAATTTCTGTCTCATTAACCCCTTACATTATTTCTCAGCTCTTAACAGCAGGAGGTGAGCAATGGGAAGATCATAGGCAAAGCAGCCAGTTAATTAACACATCAGCACACCATCTGCCATACCTTCCGTAACTCACCAGAGAAGAGCTCTGCTCTGACCAACCTTACCAAGAACCTTAACAAGGGCTGAGAGATGGGGTATGTTAGGCATGAAATGTAGCAAAACAAGGGTGCATTTAATATATAATGAATGGCATGAGCAGTTACAGTGAGAATTAGGTAGGATTCTAGTAAGGGAAAGCAAGTGAACAACCAGGAAAAGAGGGTGACTGAAAGCAGCATGAGAGAATGAGAGTTATCTGTAATGGTATATTAATCTCTCAGAGGTGCTGATGAAAAAAATCATTATTTAAGGATATCAGGCAGCATGGAGTGAGGCGGAGTGGTTGGCCTTGGTTTTGTCAGTACGCGGTGTCTTTGTTGACTGAACTACTGTGAGACACTGGAGCATGTTAACTCCTGGATTCCTCTCACATGATAAATTTAGGAATGTACAGATAAGATAAAAAGGATTTTATTTTAAATTCTAAAAAATTTGCTGAAAGGATGTGAAAAATGCCCAGAAAATTAAATATGTCCCCTACTCAAGTAACTTATGTTTGAAAATATTTCCTGTTTATTTTCAAATTTAACAAAAGGATTTAAACTACACTTCAAGTGTATGTCCCAGTGACACACTGACTAAAGCATTTACAGTATATTCTGCCAAAGTTAAAAAAAAAATGATAGTTCCACTGTGATAGGCTCCTGAGTTAGCTACTGTATTGAGGGAGATGAACTTTAATGTATGTCCTCCAAAAACATTAGGACTCCATTAGGACTTTGAATCTTCAAAGCTATGTTTTATATACATGCATGAGAGAAAACACAGAGTAGGGCAGAACAGGTTGGTCTGTAAGCCAATCCCTGGCCACAGCAAGAAAAGGATGAGTCTTTTTCTTCAGGCATTCTCTGAGGCCAACAGTCTTTCAATGACTTCCTGAAAGATAGACCTCTCTGGGCTTTGCTTGTACATCTGCTTTTTGCCTTTCTCAGCAGTTTTCTGGTTTTGGCTCTTTTGCAAACCCCTCATTTGCTGAGCTCTCACAGTTTTCCAGGGCTTCAGAAGATCCCCTTGCTCAGATACTCACAAGGAAGGCTCAATCTCCCTGTCTTCCCAGAACATTTTGCCCGACCCAGAGCATAGCAGCCAGTACTATCCTGCCCAGACATACATAACGGTCTTTTCTAAACAAAAGCATAACATGGAAACCTATTACAAACAGCAAAGAAGATCCTGCTTACCATAACTATGAAATAATATTTTTTATTTGTTAGATAATTTTAGCACAGCACAATCATCTTTGTCTAACTCTGGCATTTTGTAATTATGTGTGTATGGTAAAATTAAAGAATATATCCCTATGCTTAGTTTATATTATTTAAAAATATTTTTCATTTAAAGGTAATGTCAGATATTCATGACAATAAAGTCTGAAGCTGTTTGAACTTGAACATGATGTAGAAAAGCTTAAAACAATGGACATCTTAATATGAAATTCTTAAAGGTCTTGTTTTACTCATATATCCCCAAAATAAGATAAGCATCAATATACAGGACAACTCAATCAGAATGTGTTTCTAGCTGAAAGAAAACTCTTGTTCTCAAAGGTTATAGAAGATGAATTTTTTAATTTTACAAGCCAAGTAATTCTCCAATATCTTTGACATTTTAAATATCCTTATGGAGCAAAAAAGTAAACTCGTTGCACTCATTTCAATCATGTTGCTGAGTTTGAGACAGATCCATGTGACAAAGTTTTGAAACATACTCTTTGCTTGTTCCTTAGCCTTATTCAAGAATATCTTATGATTTTTGCCACTACCTTTTTGCAAGAATTCCCTTCTAGGCATTCTTTCATTTTTCCCTTTGGCATGATACTTCACACTCAAGGATCTGTCACAAAGCCTTAGGAAGTGTCAGCTAAGCACACCTAATGCTGGCTCCACCTCACCCTTTGGTTTGTAACCAAGTCAGGTTCTCTTACAGCTCCTCCATAATTTGTTAGGGATAATTTTTTTCTTGCCTGACCCTGACTCTTTTATTCTCATCCTCCAAATATTTCTTGTGACTTCTGAGGCTATCAGACATGACATTCTTTCTAGTCCCTGAAGTCAACATGCAGTTCTACTTACCTTTCTCTGTCATTTCATTTTCAGCTACTCTGTCTAATCACTTCTTTCTCTGCCTTAAACAGTCTCTGTTTCTACCATTGGAGTTACCTGCTAAAGGTATATACTAGAATACCTTAATTTCCTACCTTTTAAAAAATCACTGTGTATTGAAGCTACACCCTGTTCACCTGTCAGCTGAGTTTCGTGTATCAACAAACAAGTAAGTTTAGAAGTACTCAATTATTTATATTCAGGAGCCTGTATTTTTAACATAGATCCTAGTTTCTACTTCATTTATAATGTAATATTCATATTTCAAAGCAGAAAAGTGAAGACAAAAGTGTTCTTTACATTCATTTTTCTGTCTTGTGTAAGAATGATAGGTCTACAGGTTTTTAAATAGCAGAAGGCAGTTGACTGATTAAAGCTATTGTTTGCTTTTGGGCAAAACTTGATAAAATGAACTGGCTGTAAGGTGTTGCTTTTTATGGTTCCATGACACTGGAAAAAACAGAAAACTAACACTTCATGTAGGCCTTCTTACCTGCAGAAAATATTATGTGCTACTAATACAAATGAAAAGAAAGATTTTCTTTGGGGATTTTGTATCAAATGCTACTCCCTTTTGCATCTTTTAGAACCCCAGTAATTTGTTTAGGCTCTACAGCAAGTCAGTATAAGCTGGTGTTGTGGAATTACTGAACATTCAGAAGTACACTAATAAAACATCTTGTCATATTCTTGTAACAGCCACCAATAGCCATAAACAAGTCAAGCCCTCAAGTCATATAGCAGTTTTTTGATGTCTATAGTAAATACCTCTGAAAAGGAGCTCACACTGTTAAGAACATTACATGAGATATATATAATCATTTTTAACACAACACATCAAAAGTGGAGAGACCTCACAGTTCAAATTATGTTTTAGGGTGTATGTAGCAAGCGGTGCAGAAGACTACTATGAAAAACTGGATATATTGAAACAATATTCACTCTTTTATTGATGATCCTATGGAGAGGTTTTGCACATTCTTCCATAATTTTTTCTTGCAGAAAATGTCCGCTTGATCTATTATATCCAATAAAGAGACCTTGTTTGCATTGACATCTACATTCTTGGAAATGGGTAAATGAAAACCATCAAAATTAATGTATTGATGATAGTTATCTTTACATTCTTCTTTTAGTAGCTGTTGTGCTGTAATCCACAGATAACAATTTTAACTTATCTCAAGAAAATCAGACTTTATTTTCCTTTTATGTAGTAGTACTGCAATGCATTGCATCATAAAACAGGAGCAGGTTTTTACAATGGGCTCAGATGTCTACCAGTTAGTGCCAGGTTGTGAACTCTGCTGTCCGTTGGGACCAGCTGCCTACAGGAGTAGTCTCACTGACTTCAGCCAGTGATATTAAATAAGCAAGTAGCTGGTCCCCACAAGTGACTAAGGGTGTGAGAAGGTCATAATCTTTCAGCTTGTCTGCAGGGTAACACCATAAACAATTCAAAATGTAATGCAGACCTATAAAATAAAGGCCAGTTAGAAAGAATTCCAGCGAACAAGTCTTCTGACCATGACCATGGTGTTTTATAGCATGTTTTTACAACAGTGTAACTCCACTGAGACTGGAACAGCAGTGTGAGCTATTAAGTCTCTGGAGGTTACATAGGTTTCAGATCCCTCTCACCTGAGACTTAGTATTGGGTGTGCATCTTTAGGTCAGAGTTTTAAAAGGCATTTAAATGCTGACGTGGTTTTATTGCCATCCTTTGCTTGTGCTCCCTATGAGGACTCAGGCCTTTTCAGAACAGAGACCTCTTATGAAGTATAACTACTGCAGATGCATGAATTGCAAGTACAGTAGATAACCCCAGATTCTACAGTAAGATAAACAATAGCAATTCAAGCTACTCTTGATTTAAACCATTTCAAGTCAGTTCAGAGCAATTCCCCTTAATCTGTTTAATCTATTGCCCAGCAGATCTATATCTGGTTGAAAAGCTGCATTTAGGTTGGTGAAGTACAAACGCATAGGCACACACAATACTTCTTGAACAATGTAAGTCTGGGAGATTTATAGCTAATAAGAAGTGTCTATGTGGGCAGGAATATTTAGTGTCATGACAAAATTACAGACTGAGCCTGCCAACTAGTTGGTAGTTCTGGTCACTTCAAACATTTGGTGTTTTATCTTTGAAAAAATAAATGCATTTATATGTGCTGTTCCTGACTGGCAGATGTCACCATAGATCCAGGATCTGAGGGTCGTTTTGATGCAGAAATGGCTTTAGGGAGATGCGGTAGAGTGTCACATGCAGTATTCGTCATTGCAGTAATTAACTTAAGCAGTAATGACCTCTAGGTCAGGTAGATTCTTATACTTAATGACCATCTGAGCACTGAACATTGCCTCAGACCATTAACTCCTCCAGACAGTCATTTAAGTATGACTTAACTGCCAGTCATTCTTCCTCAGCATTAATATGGACACATAGCTGGTCTCCCCAGCTTTGAATGATAGGGGCTGTACACTTTCTTCAAACAGAAATAGTTTAAAAGCACACTACAGTTTATATAGTTTCCTTAAAAAGTGATTATCAGGCTGATGGTTGGCAATTGGCTTGGATTGTAGGAAAGTGGATGAGATATTCACTCATTTCCCAATATCTATTTTAATTTGATGAGAAAATACACGCTGGAATTAAAGCATTTTATGTTTAAATAATCTTGTTGTGATATTATAGTGGAGAAAATAACTGCAAACTAAACTTCATTATGACAATACACATCTATTCTTATTTACCTTAGCAGCAGATGTTATAGTCATACTATCTGAACTCATTTAATTGCTGTTTTAAAAAGCAGATTCTGGTACCAGTCTCTTTTGCTATGTGGATTTAAAGAACAGTTTAGCACAGTATTTGTTCCATTATATTATCTCTGCAAATCTTCCTAGAAATCCTGAAAAGGCCTAGGATGCATAGAAGAACTGCATTCCCATTCTGCAGCAAACAAATTGTAGTTATTTCAATAGACTCAAGATTAGATGGCAAGATAACATTTTCAAAGGTCATTCACAGTATTTGATATGAAAGAGTTTGCAACTGAAGGCAGTATTTCTCTTATTACTTTGCCAGTTCAGGGTCTGCTATTCAGGGTATGTACCTATGTGTTCCCAACTAAAGATAAGTAAACAATAAATCTCTTCTCCAATGAAAGTTCTCTCCTTCTTTTCAAAGGGATCAAGCTGTTCTTCTCATTTTGACAAAATAACTCAATAAGCCTGCAGATATGTGGCTAGCATAAAATTCAGCCATATAGTTAGAAGACAAATTTGATCACTTTTTTTTTTTTAGTGAGGCCATTTTTTAGTGATGAGAGGAGGGAAACAAGAGCAAACCCCAGTCATTGAATTAACTGGATGTTTACATTCTCTTCCAAATAAGAAAACCAGTAAATTATTTATTGCTTATAAGGCTCACAATGTTTCTTCAAAAAAAAAAAAAAAAAAAAAAAAAGTAGCTCATTGACAAAAAAATATCATATTGGCAATGTTAGCCTATGTCAGACTTAAGTAAAAAAAGAATAGAAATAGACTGTAGAGAGTTTGAGAGTCTCCTGCAAGGCTTTTGGGTGCTAACATGAGCAAAAAATATTGGGGAAAAATATAGTATTTGCATTAAGAAAAAAAGTAGATTCCTTTTACGGAGTGGGGATTGTATGATTGATCAGGCTGGCAGTGAAACTGTATATTATTCCTGGCTTGTAAAGGGTTGACATAGCATATATTCTAATTCCCAAGGAAAACTAACCAGCACTGTATTGACAGATGGATTAGTGTGAATCTTATTTCATGTCCATTGTACTTCCTGTACTTGGATACATTTTCCTAGCAGTCATAAAAAAGGCAGCAGTCTCACAGTGTAATCTACTGGCCCTGTACTAATACAAATTTGTTCTCACAGTCCTGGTTTCCCTTCATATAGAGTTACTTCTGTTCCTTGCTAGATCCTCATACTCCTATTTAGGAGAAAGCAAAAAGCATAAAACATTTTTTGAGTTGCTTTGGTTGCTTATCAAGAACCCAAGCCCGCCGTTCTATGAAAATTCCCATATTTGGGAAAAATTGAAGTTTTTGCTGAATATTAATGACCAGTTAGAAATGACAAATGCGTGTGTACAGATTCTCTTATCTCCTTAGATATTGCAATGTGTATTTACTATATATGTGTGGAACCTCAGTACTCAAGGTAATAGATGTCTGGGACTAGCCAAGGGCTCATGTGCTTTGCACATGAATTTAGAAGTTTTTATCATGCTCACAGCAACAGATCGTTCTGTAGCATGACCTATCTCATTTTATGAATTTGTCTCCTGTAATTCCTAATGAGATGTAAAAACTCAGGAGAACAAAGAGGAAATTATACCATTTTGTTCAGGTGTGATATCTTATCATCCCCAGCTCCTGTGCTTAGAGGTAGATAGGCCCCTAAAAACACATAATAGAACTGCAACCTTAACTTTTAAACTGAAGTCTTTTGAAAAATTATCAATTACATTAATGGCCAGAGTTCCTTACTGCTGCTTTCATCTGAGAGGTTTTGTTTACCATTTTGGCTAAAGCAGCAGAAGCTTCAAGCCTGTGTGGAATAAACTCCTTAACTGTAAAAAAAGTTTCATTACCTGTTTGAATTTTGGTCCAGGGATCCATTATGAAGAAATATAAAAGGAATATTATGAAGAAATCACTCTTTCTACTCTCCCTTCCATATCAAGCTCAATATTCATATTTACAGAACACAGCTATGTTATTGTTTGTACCTCTTTCTAAAGAAATTCCTTGCTCTTTAGCTTTCCTAGAGTTCCTTTATTCTTCCCAGAATAATGTCCAACCTATTTTCTGACACCTTTTCATTATTCTTAGCCATGGAACATGTTTGACTTTCAACTTTATGGAAGGCCTTTTGGTCTTTCTGAAAAACATCCAGGGGTTAAACCTTTAATCC
This sequence comes from Dromaius novaehollandiae, assembly GCF_036370855.1. Lineage (NCBI taxonomy): Eukaryota > Metazoa > Chordata > Aves > Casuariiformes > Dromaiidae > Dromaius > Dromaius novaehollandiae. Next base: position 32,472,366 of record NC_088100.1, on the reverse strand, counting down.
AAAATGCCTTTCGAAGAACCTTTTGACTCTGTCCTACATTTACCACACTTTTATCTATATAACCCTTGGCTTATCTGTCCAAGAATGAAACAACCCACCTCCACAATTTTCTCACCTGCTCATGTTCCAGAAGCGGTGTGAACTATACTTGTGTGAGGTCCATAGAAATGTCAGCTGGAGAGGATCTCTGGAAATCTTTAGTCCAAACTCCCCCACAGAGGTAAGTCACATGTGCTAGGCCCCTGACTGTTTTAGAGACCCTCTGCCTGACCCTTTCCACTTTCTCCACATCCTTCTGGAACTGGGCGTGGAGGGGGGGTGTCCAAAACTGGACGTGGTATTGCTGATGCACTTTGCCAGAGCTGAGTAGGTGTACAATAACTTGCCTTGATCTGCTAGCCATGCTCCTCCCAGTGTAACCTGCTATATGGGTTGACTTATTTGTGAGGAGGGCATGCTGTTTCCCTTGGCGCCCACAGTAACTCCCAGATGCTTTTCAGCATAGGGGAAATTCTCCCAGACTGTAGCCCTGTGTCTCTGATACACTGTAATGTTTCTGCTCCCCTGGCTGACCCTTTGCCTCTGAGCTCAATACTGCTCCACCTATCCTGGTACTCCCTGCCTGCAATTCCCTCCTGCTTCCTTCTCTGATTTTGTGCAGGTTGCCTTCAGCTGCAGATTACTAAGGCTGCTGGTTGTTGATATCTTGTTTCCAAAGGGTGAAAGTGATCTGAGGTGCTGATTATATGCATGAAAATATAGCCCCCCCCCCCCCCCCCAAAAAAAAGTGACTGGCAGCATTTTTTTTTTTTGTTTCAAAGCCCATACCATAAAGACAGAATATTAAATCTTACATATGGGTGCTCTGAGTTTTTTATCACTTGAAAGTTTTGCAGAAGGCTGGGATAGCTCTTATTGACCTATCTCAGCCAGAAGTCATCAAATCCACGTAGGAATTACTGAGTGCGATTCTGTGGCTGGTTTTATAGAAGCAGTTGGATGAACTGATATTAATGCCTTTTGATCTTCCAAAGCTGGATAGAAGAGTTTGTCATTAGAAATTAGAATCCTACATGTTTGTTCTACATTTGGCTTGTTAACTCTATGAGCAGTGGAGAAAATTAAGCCTGATAAAGCACAGTCTTGCAGGAAACTATGAAGAATGAGACAGGAAATAAGCTGCTTTTTATGTCTGTTACTTTCTCAGATGCAATTAAAATCAAATTCTGTGAAAAGGTATAAGCTCCAGCAGAGATGCCAAAGTCTTTGTGGAGCAGTCTGGGATATCATCTACTCACACATGAAGCAAATTTAGGCTGAATCTCTTTTGACACAGGAAGGGAAAGTGGGGGAAGGGCACCAAAATAATGCCACTAAATCATGAAACATATTGCGTTTCTTAGTGTAGTCGAGGGGATATTATAAAGTTTGACTTTCTGCCTCAGAGACAGATATCAATATAACAGATCTGACGTGCCACTTGCCTCTCATCTCACTTCTTGTAATGGGAATGGGAAGGTGAGTTTGACAAGGCTAAAGCATATCTTTGTGAATACACTCCCCCTCACCTCACCTTTCCAAAGGTTTCCAAAACATGTACTTGTACGTGGTTTTGGTGCCCAGACTCACAAGAAAAGCAAGCACATGATAAACCCAGATTTACAAACTGTTGCACAGTGAATCCATACTCGGGAAGGAAACCAGCCTTCTTTCTCTGGTAGGACTGAGTAGAATTGTTGAAAATATAGTTAATTTAAAATTATCTCTGTCTTGTATATGCAAAGGGTTATTACACCAAAGGCTGAGATTTCTTTGCTTAGTTTCATGTAGACTGCTTCTTTCATGTACACGGCTCAACGGACACTACCAGTTACATTTCTAAAACAAAGTTGTAGTTAAGAATATCAGCCTGTTACCCTGACTTGTGTTCCCAAAGCGTTCAGGGACTCTAGTAATAGTAGCTGTCAGAAATTGTGTCCCTCACAAATCACGTGTAGATCAGCACATCCATCTAACATGAGTGCTGTTAAACACACCAGGTTTGGTAAGCAGTATGGTCTTGCTTTAAGCCTGCTGAAGCCATCCTTTACTGCAGGCCTGTATCTGCGCAGAATGGAGCTGAACAATGTCTTTCAGATAGGTGTTTGTCAGGCTAAACCTTTTAAACCCCTTGGTAATATAGGGTACTCAGTGTTATCCAAAATACCTCAACCCAGCAAGAATCTGTGAATAAAAGTATTATAAATAGTAGAAATAAGGAAGCTTGAGAATCTATTTTACTGGAAAACACTAATTATTGTCAAAATATTGTTTACAAATAACTGTCTGGCAACAGTTATTCCCATTGTACCCATGATAAATGTGCAAACTCCAGACTGATTACTCTCAGGTCTGAGGTCCAGAAGGTGATAGAAATATTTTTCAAGGTTGGTATTGATTTTCTTATCTTCATGTTATGTATTTCTTTCTGCCCTAAGACTGCTCCAGACTTTCTTCTGAAAAGTTTTGAGCTCGGCCAGTAACTCCATAGCCTTGTGACAATATATGCTTATTGCTGTGCATTTGTGAGGTAGGTCAAGAACAGTCCTCAGCAAATTGGACATCTTTGTGATGTAAGAGACTGCAGGAACTGGCTTCACATGTATTTAGATCACTTTGATCTCACTTCCAGCCTCTCAGCTTTCCCACTAGAAAGTCCTTTCTGGGATACATCAGCAGAATGAGCTGCCTTATTGAACTAATGGGTGCAGATCATTATTCAGATGACATATGCCTGAATATTGCCTGAGACAAATGCTGGATATTGAAAAGAACACAACTACTGGGCACTAGCTGAATAGGGGGATTTTCTGGATTGCTAAACAGTATACCCACAGTTTCCAGGAGTAAGCAGATAAGCCTGCAGAGGTTTTATGAACCACAGCCTGCTCTCCTTTTCAACTTCCTGAAGTCTTTATGCCTAACACAGCTGAGTATAGTATGAGCTCAGAATATAACAGCAAGCTCATAGGATGCTGCTCTTACCATCCATGTAGGCATCCTTTCTACATTAGTTTAACTGAGATAAGTCTCTAGTGTGGCATTAACAGTGGAAAGAACATTTCTGGATGTGGTCAGGCCTCAGGCAGTGTATGCATTTATAATAACTGAATGCCAAATGAATGGAGAGTTCCTCTGTACTCCTGAGACTTGTTACAGACTGTGGATCCCTCAGTGCGAACTGCCTCAGAAATGAGTCCATCTTTGCCAGTTAGCAATCATGTATTTTTATAACAATTTTTGTGATTTATAAAATGCAAAAATACATATTTTCCCCAGAGCTTCATATGTCATTAATAATTTTAAGATGTCAAGAAATACATGATGTGGACATTTTTGTCACGGGTTGCAACAACTGCCAAGCAACTCAAGCATTCATTATCAGTTATGCAGTATTCTAGTTCTCTGCAGACTGTCTGTGGCTGGCTATCCCTGTACTTCTACCTCACTTCTCCATTATTTTTGCACTTACATCTTGCTCTGTCATGTACCTCATCCACTATAACTTTTATCATGTTGTCTTGCAGAGTGTCTGGCCCAGGACCATACACATTTTATTTTCTGTTCAGTCTTGCATGCTGCTTTCCTGGCAGAGCCACTCATTTGTTTTCTTGTCTCTGTGTGCTATTCTCAGCCTACACCTTATTATATTTATCTCCACTTAGCTGTGGCTTTTGTTTCTTTTTTTTTAAGAGCCTCTGTACTTCTAATAAGTACATGTCACTGCAGGAGGAACACACTGTTTGAAAATCTCTCTCCAGGCAAAATGGTAAATTGCTTTTCATGATATGATTTAGATTTCTTGAAGTCTTCAATTTCACCTATGTCCACTTTTATGGAAAAAAAACAAAAAGAAGATCAAAACCAAATACACACATATCAAAAATACCCTTTAAGGCATAGAAAAACATTGGGAAGGTAAATATTTTATTTTGCGTATCTTTAAGTACAATTTACTGCAGGAGTGGAAAACCATCATTTTTAGAGGCAGAGTCTAGTAGTATTTCTTGCTAAAAGCACACTCATGATTTATTGCTCAGGCAAAGAAAAATACAAGCAAATTTCAGCAGGAGTATCCTGCACAGCCTGAAAGGCTTCTTCCTTGCAGGCAGGCTGCTTGGTGTTCGCAGTTGCTAGTAGCCTTTGATCTGTAGCTGGCTGTAGGACACCTGCTGCCCTTCTTTGTAACCTGATTATGTTGAAGATCTCCAGCGACAGTGTACCAGAATCTGGCTTTTTGGAACTACTCATGGAGCAAAATTATCTCTTATAAAGGTGCATTTCTCCTTTTCTTCCATTACGCATACAATAATGAATTTCTTTCAAAAGACTAACTCTCTTGGTATGAATGCACTTGAAGTTTGATTTTATATGAGGAAAGTGATTTGTTTCTTGGTCACTGAAAACTCCACTGAAGAAAAATGCATCCGTTCTTCATTCATGAGCTTACAAAGGGTATGGAACAGCTTTTCACACAAAGCTAATGAAATTGCTGTCAGTATGGCAGGGCTAAAAAAGAATGTTTTGTTTTCTTCCTTGATGCCTTTCTGCAAAGACATATGATCAGAAACAGGATTTTATGAACTTTCTGTGTATATCCAGGATGCCACTTGATGTTTTCAGGTCAGAGTCAAGTCGCCAAAAACTGTGAAGGTTAATTTTATGATTTAATTTATTCTATTTTTTTTAAAGTCACTGTGGTTCCCTAGCACTTATCCTGTCTCTAAGAGTTATGGAAGCTCTAGGCACATAATCATTTCAAAGCTTAACTGAGGATCGTCACATTTGGTAAACAACTGTACATTGTCTCATGTCCTCATATTTGCACCAGTCAGTTAGGATGGCATGGTTTCAAGTTGGTCAGACTTGCCTTAGGGAGTTAAATCTGCCAAGATTGGTATGAAACAAGAAACAAGACACTAATGATGCTTTCTCTTCCTCAGAACATCTCATGTCGGCAGTACTGGCATACAAGAGGCCTGTTGGATTGAATTCTGCTCTGTTGTGCTTGTGCAGAACTGGAGGAACTCAATATTTCTTACATTCAGATGGTTGAGATGATTCGCACATTCATCTGGCCTCTCAAAGAGAACCTCAAATCAAGCTAAAATCATCTCAATCTAGCATGTAGCAAGTTCTGATTTAGACAGAGATACATCAAATGTGCAGAAGTTCAGGTGGAAAACCATTTTTGTCTCCCTTTGCTCAGGCTCTTGAAAATGTAGCCAGCTGAAGACTGAGTGTTTGTTGTCTGGGCCAACCTCTCCACTTTGTCTTCTGCATATCTATTATAGGTTCATGAGCTGTGAGGAGCTTAGTGCTTGACTCTCTTTACTTTCAAAGTTACAGCTTTTCTGAGCCAGACGTGTTATTTTTCCATCTTCTAGCTTTAAAGAGCAGCTGAATGTATATAATAAAAGATTAAAAGTGTATCTATGACATATTTATCTAGGAAATACTGCAATTATGAAAACACTATGACTGAGTTAAAAACAATCTACACTTCTGAATAAGTGTGAGGAATTGCTGAAACCCTAACAATGAGTAATAAGAATATTTTTTTGATATTGCCTGAAAGGAACCATGTACAGAAAAGTTCCAAACAAAATGGAAATTTTCAGCAGTTATGGCAAGTAAAGAATGTTCTCATATAGAGTATTTGGGACACCAACAATGAAAATTGGAATGCAGCTTCTGTTTCTTGCCAGTGACCACCCCTTAGCAGTGTTTCCCTCTTCCTGTAAAAGAGGAGAAGAAAACAAGTGCATAGATGTGTTTCGCTGAGTTATGCGAGAGAACTATATCCATATTTAGAATGATTAAAAAAAAGTAGTCTTTTAACATACATGTAAATCTGTTTACACTAGCATAGGAAAAAAATAGCTAGACTTTTTGCTTTGCTTGCACTGATAAAGAATGATAAATAGTTCCAATGAGGCCCATGGACTCATTCCAGATATATGGTGGGATAATGAAGAACAAAATCTGGCCTGTGTTGTTTCTCTCTTCAAGTAAGATGATTTACCTACTCTTAAGGTAATTTCATTGTAATCTTTTATTTGGGAGAAAAACTGTATTTTTCATTTGTGAGAGAAGGATTTTCCAGTAGCCAGGACTGGAAATTGTCAAGTTATGCTTGACTCCAGTAATGCTCTCCTAAGGTACCTTCTCTGAACCTGTGTATTTCAGAGAGTATAGTAGCAAAAGTCACATCTCCTGCTGACCAGAGCAGATGCTACTGCTCCCCTGATTGAGTGGGTTCCAAATTTTGCATGCCTGTACCTGCACCTCTCATGTGAAAATTAATCTAGATCTGACTATATTAGACCTGACAGCCTTCCAGGCCCCTCCAGCTGTCGCTAAAATAAATTCTGTACCAGCCCTTCTGCCTGTCCAGAGTTCCCTAGGTGGTAGGGAATACATTTTTCTGATTCATGTCCATCTATGATGACACAGACCAAAACAGGGCTGCACTAAAACTGAGCTTTTTCTCTTCCCTGGCAAGAAGAACTCATCGTGTTGTCTTTTGTCTCATCCAGGTTATCTCAGTTTTCATGAAGTCTGAATCCTGACATTGTGGCTGCGTAATATAAAGCTAAAAAGCCTGCTGGCTTCACAAATAGATGTCTCAGCTTGCAAGAGGAATTGTCAGTCAAGATTGGTGGCATGTGTTTCATAAAACATTCACATCCTAGAGTGAACTGTAAGTTGATTTTACTTGCTTTGATGTGGAAGCAGTGCTAACTAGCGTTCCACTGCCTCTCAATTCAGAGAGAGGGAAGATAGATGTCTGGGACATAAAAAGTGACTGCTAAAATGAGGCACCCCTTTGAAATAGTAGTAAACTTTTACAATAGTCACTCCTTGAGCTAAGGAATAAATGAGCTGTAATCATTTGGTTTCTGATCTGGTCAATGTAAAATTCCTTTGATGATTTGAATGGCTGAAGATATTTTGAAGAGGATCTTGAGACAAACAAGGCAATTTTAGCAGTCTTACTTAAGTCCTCATGACTTTTCCCAATCTATTTTAAACACTGTATCTTCCCTTACAATCCCCTCAGTCTTCTCAGTACTTTTCTTCAGGCAGCAGGCCAGCAAACAACAAAGTCCACAACAAAGCCCTCAGTGGCTGCATCCTTCTTAATTCTTCAGAAGGGAGGATGGGATATTTAACTCCTTTTTTGTCCTAAGTGGCTGAGATGGTTCACTTTGTTTTCCTATCCTTCTTGTGCCTGGTTAATCAGTACTACTGTCAAGAAGGTCTGGGAGGAAGGTCAATGGCACAGGTGGAATCATCACTAAACAACGTGGAGGAGCAATGGTCCGTGGCAGAGGGTAGTGCACACCCTTCCGCACTCTTAGGCCTGAGACAGGAATACAGCAGTAGACACTTCCTCCTCTTATGTTTCTGTGTAAATGGTAGCCCTGATGTGATCTTCATGCTGGAGTACTACAATGGTAACAGTACTTGAGTCTTCTCTTTCAGGCTAAGAAAGAGGTTGCACGGTGGTAGGATAGGCTGGCAGGTGTTGGGATTAAACGTTTCCCTTCTCTGATCAAAGGGAATGACATAATGTGACTAATTGCCTCACTTCTCCATGGGCCTACAGAGGAAGAAGGAGCTGGCATTAGGACCTTGCCTGCACTGAGGATGGGAATTTAGAGTTGGTGGTGAGAGAATTTCTGTGTGTCTTCAGCACAGGTGGAGAGGGACATGCCAACAGATTTCTCCTGAACTCAACTTTGACCTAAGCTATATTCCAGCTAGAGTTTAAGTACAGGAGGGCAGCAGCTTACAACTCCTCAGGAGCTGTAAGAAAGAATCACTTTCTGCCAAAAATGAATGAGGAATCTATGAGGAACAGACTGTTGTGTTACTGTTGGGGCATCCCTGCTGTAGATACTGTTTCTGCCTCAGCCTTTCCTCACCTGCTGGTGTTGGAATCCTGCTATGAAACAAAACTAACAGTTTGTGCTTCCTTCTGCTGTCAGACAAGGGAAAGAAAGGCCGAGCAGTTGATATGTTCCCATGCCTAAAGCCTGTACTGGTTTGGAGTGAGTAGTCGAAACAGCTTCGCCTGAAGTGTGCCCTCGCTCTGACCCAGAGCAGGCTCTGGGAGTCTCAAGTAAAAGCTTTCTCTGCCCAGGCTTTGTGACGCTCGCTGCAGCCCTGCTGCTTCCCTTTGGGTGCCATCGGCAGGCAGCGAGTGTGCACAGGAAGGGTGCTTGATGAGGAGGCAACAACAGCCCTGAGTGGGGTGATAGCAGCCTGTGTGCTCCTTCCTACCCTCCGCACCCATGGGGAGCACTGCAGCGCCTGGCACCAGCGTCGCCATGACACTACTTTTGGAGTGGAAGTGCCTCAACTGGCAGGCCCAGCTGCAAAGCAGTGAAGAAGGTCTCACCCCACATGCTGGCTGTAGGGCTTGTAAGGGCACTGACTGAGCAGCCCTTGGAGGGCTGTGATGCTTTTGCAGGTATGTAAGGCTTATTTTTTTATGTAAACACTCTGAGACCAACTCCTCCAAGTACTGTTAAATTCAGGATCTCTTTCAGACATGGACATTAGTTTAGCTGTGATTTGTGCTTAGCACAAATGGTTTGACTAAAATCTTTACTTGGACTAAAATCTTTTACTAAATTATTACATGGTTTTGTCTGACATTAATAATACTTCCACTAAACATATGTATATTTTACTCTGAATCAAGAAAGCAAGTAAAATGAATTCCTGTGATATCATCTTCATTTTAGGTAACAAAATAGTCAGTTATGAACAAAGTTTTAGGTTAATAACATAATATTTCAAAATATTATGCTTATCTTTGATAGTAAACATACTGGCATCATTCATACAGATTTTTATTCTTAACTTTTAATAAATGGCTGACACTTTTAAAATGAGATATTTTGGAAGAATGCAGAATACTTATTCACATTTGCTATAAAAAAAGAAATCTTTCTTAAACAACATTTTAAGTAATCCTAAAAACAACCATGTAGCTACAGGTCATAAAACTCGAGCAGAAAGGCAACCTGGAGGTTTGATAAAAGCTATATCAATATTTCTTCTATTAAAGCCTAAGTAACAGCATAGGTCACCAGTAGTCAAAACAGAGTCACTAGAGAAAGATAAATATGTTTTGTTGTCTTTAGCCTGTATCATAAAAGTCAAATGTGGATGCAAATTGACAGACATTTCCTGATACGACAGTTGGTATGGCAACAGTTACTTAATTACCCCAAATACATGCCTTGCATTCAGATAGATTTCCTCAAATAATCTTACTTGCTTACATTGTGCTTATTCCAAGAAATAAGTTTTTGAGCAGTGCGTAGGCTGTGGCTTGTTAGTTTCTGTACACTGAAACTGAAGATCCATACTTGAAGAACTGAAATGAAATGAGGGTGTGACAGCTGCAGGAGCTGGTAGTTCTTGGTTTTGCAAGAAGGATTGTATCCAAGTTAGGACATTACTGGGATGGTGGTGGGTGGGTGGAAAACCAAATGGGTTAAAAAAGTGTTTGGATAGTTGGGCTCCAGGTGTAGTGGTTAATGGGTCATACTCTACCTGGATGCAGGTAATAAGTGCAGTACTGCAGGGATCTCTCCTGGGAAATGACCCCTTTAATATCTTTATCAAAGATCTGGAGGATGTGATGGAGCACATTGTCATTAAGTTTGCAGAAAAAGCGAAAACTGGGGGGAACCAGTCAATACCTTCAAGAGCAGGGCTGTCATCCAGAGGGCCCTGGACAGGCTGGACAGGTGGGCCTACAGCGACTTTATGAAATTCAGCAAGGACAAATGCCAAGCCCTGCTGCTGGGATGGAAGGACCTCTTACAATGATACAGACTGGGACTGACCAGCTAGGGACCTGCTCTGTGCGAAAGACCCTGGGAGTCCTGGTGGGCAGCGACCTGAGTATGATGCAGCAGCGTGCCCTGGCAGCACAGGTGGCCAACAGCACCTTGGGCTGTATCCACTAGGGAGCAGAGCTAGTAGAGCAAGGGAAGGGATTATCCTTCTCTACTCAGTACTTGTTAGTATCAGTATGGTAGAGCTGAGCTCTTTACATTGGTGTGTGGTAGAGAATGAGAGACAAAAGGCATAAATTGTAACAAGACAGGTTCAGACTGGATGTAGGGAAAACCCTTTTCACCATGAGGGCAGTCAAGCAGTGGATCAGGTTGCCCAGAGAGGTTGTGTAGTCTCCATCTTTGGAGATTTTTTTAAGACTTGACTGGATAAAGCCCTGAGCAACCTGGTCTGGCCTTAGAGCTGACCCTGCTTCAGCAGGAATTTGGACTGGATGACCTACTGATGTCCCTTCCAACCTGAATCTTCCTATGATCCTATGATTATCCTATGATCCTATGACTGTCTGGGGCAGAGTGAGATTTGCTCCTTGCTCCCCATTTTTCAGATGTCTCTAGGGATCAGAGACAAAGACAAATAACAAGCTCCCTGACAGACATTTATTTTCTTGAATTTCCTGTGAAACATCTCTAATTGTTTGTTCCTTTGTAGTTAGTACTCTTTGGTTGGTATTTTTTATTTCAAATCAGTTAGAGAACACATCGGGAGAAAACATTCCTTAGGGACTAGTTTTTGGAAACTACACCTCTTTATAAAGACTTCTGTTTCTCTCTTTGCTTGCTGATACAATTAGCTATGGTGCACTGCTGGTCAAGACTGGGTTTAAATACTGTAAACTTGAACTTTCAAAATAGTAAAACCTTAAAGAATCACCTGAGGCTCCAGGGTTTTGTAGCCAAGTCTTTCTTACTTGTTAATGCCTAGCACAAAATGCCACATGCGTCATTGATGAAATAGTTGCAGAGAGCTCTCTGGTGTCTCCAGCTCTTTGGAACCTCCAGAGCTCTCCAGCATTTTGTGATTTCAGGTGGACTGGAAACGGAACGAGAGATCTCAGCAGAGATCTAACAGACATAGTAAGGTTCTATTCAGAAACAAAAATCAGGCTGTGTCTTCGGAAATCATTTTGTAAAGAAGAAAGGACGTTTTATTTCTAGCTTGTTACACCAAGTTACACCTGTTACACCAAGTTCTTAAGATTTGAAGTTCTGCTGCATGTTATAAAGATTTTTGTCCTCAGGTAATGTTCTTTTATTAAAAATAAGGGACTTCTTGCTATGCAAGGATTTATTGCTGGGAAAAGAATGATCCTGCTTTTCCCTACAAAAATTAATGAGTTTCTATACTACTATAGCAGATTTACAAGAGCATGAGATTGATTGTAAGTGGTCATGGTAAATTTAAAAAAAAAAAAGTCTACTTTGAATCTTTTGTTAATATATATAGTAGACCTATCATCTTTGTAATTAAGTTTTCCAGAAAATAAGATTTCCAGATAAATTTCCAGATATAAGTTAAATAGTCTTTTTTCACTCTAATATATGAAATGTTATATGTACTTTTTTGTCAGTTGACTTATTTTCCCCAAAAGATATCCGTTAAGGTATAACCAAAGGATGATGCTGAGGCAGATGCTTCTGGGCCTTTCTATTTTGGAAATTATGTATGAAGAAATTGTGTAGTTATTTCAGAAAAGAAAAAGAAAAACATGGGGTTTCTTTTGGCTTTGCAAACCTAACAGAGAAAAATATGTATTCGCCTCTTTTCTGATATAACTTTCCATATAGCACCTGAAAGCAAGCATTTAGAATACAGGCTATTCTAGAGTTAAGTTGTAAAACTGGGAGCTCTTTTCCCTCCTTTTCTGATGGTATGATTGCTTAGCTTCTGATGTAACAGGTTACCTTTTTTGCTTCTGATGTAACAGGTTACCTTTTTTACTTCTGGGTAGTCTGCCTGGGGAACCGATTGGTTTTGATTTGTGGTATCTTAAGCCCAACTCAATTTGTAGAGGGAGTGGCTGAGAGACCATTCTAATGTTTCTCCGGCAAAAATAGTGTGTGTGTGTGTGTTTTTTCTCAGACAGCATGGCCTGAGTCTATCCCACGTAATCTGCTATTAAAAACACCTTGCAGCAATGAAGTAGAATCTAGTGCACATAAATCCTAAGGCTGAGCTAAGGCACCTAAAAATTCACCTGCTATCCAAGACTACTTAAACTTCTAAATTCATTAAGCACCTCTCTTTTTGTCTGAAGGCTCTGTGGACACCTACACACCATGTAGGCTAATAAAATGATCTGCTTTAGGTACCTATAAATTATCTAACAGTCCATTATAGTTTTAGTGGGCAGCCACTTAAACACCCACAGAAACTGCATAGACTTGACTATTACAGAATTTATCAGCTGTGACTTTGGGAGTGTCTTCCCTCCTTTGTATAACCACCTGCTGATCAGAAGACTCAATGAGGAAACTGAGAGTTTCCTGATCCTACTCATCTTAGAGAGTTTTGAACCACCACCATCTTCGTTCCAGGAAAAGGCTGGAAGTAAAGGATCAGACACTATCCCTAGTAAACACACTCATCATCTCCTCAGTTCCAGTCTGACCTTCATGTAAGCAGAAATATAAGCATCAGAGTGCCAGAATGACACAAAAAAGAGGTAACCTGACAGTTTCCCAATAGTTAGGAATGTCCCTTGGAGCAAGAGAGCAAGACTCTAGTGCCAGATCCAGATGGCAAAAATGTGTATGCTACATCAGACCATTTTTGCTGAAATCCAAATCCAGTTGAAAACATAGCGTTGTCGTCTTCCTGGCTTCATGACTACTGTGTGCCTGGCTGACCAGTACATGATCTTCCAGAACATAGTTTTTCCCAGTCAGCTGATACTTGGCAGTTCAGGCTCTTCTAAGGGTACCTTTTTTTTTTTCCTCTCAGGCAAATGAGAACCTATAATCTGCATTCAGCCTTTAAAGGTCTAACCATAAAACTATTAAGAAAAGGTAAATCCTCCATGTGGATTGACATATGTGTTCAGAACAGGAGCAGGCAAAATGGATTCTGAGTAGGTAGTGGTAATATGTGGTAGTGAGACATCCATATGGAGCTGGCAAACCTGACATGAGGTCCATAGTGCCATGCCTCTTTGGAGCGGAGGCTGGAGGCCAGACAGTTCTAGGGCATCTTCAATGATCTTCCCCTGGAGCTGGATTCACCTGTCTAAACACAAGTGACTAGTGGCATTTTAGGTGCAATGTGGGGTCCTGCTTGGACTCTAGCTGCTACTCCAGAAGGGTGTAGGTCTTTCATATCTGCAGTCCCCATACAGATGTTTCAGATGCCCCAGAGCATCTCAGATTAACTGAAACCTGCCTCTAGTAACTGGTAAGCTGAATTGTTGTTTAGGCTCCATTGACTATATTGACCTGTTCTGCATTGATTATAACAAGAGCTTAGACATTAGCTCACATGTTGATGTCTAAATCTTGCTGAATCTGATGCTTAATTTAGAAATATATTATTGCTCTCAGGGGTCTTTTAAATTCTCTGTGAAATCAATGAAAAGATGTTAGTACTTAACTTAAGAGTACTGGATTGGCCCAGCTGGGCTTCAGAGGTGACTCTCTTTTCTACAGGTTATAGAAAGAACATAGACAGCTATGATAGGAAGAAATAGATTGCCCTGCCAGAGTTCAGTGTTGGAAATATTGGCAAGACAGTGCTTTAGTTAGACTTCTAAATTAAAGAAAGAGAAGAGATTCTACCTATCTGTCTTTAGAAACCGTAGCTAATTCTTGCTTGATTTAAGAACCTAATTACTAAAACCAGAACTCTAAAATTTTTTTTTCTAATACACTATTCTTGAGAAGAGCAGCTAATAAAATAGTTAGGTCCAAGGATATACCAAATAAGAAATTCAACATACATGCTAATCAATTCTAGTTTCTTTTTCATACTATGAGGTCCTTCAGGCATCACCTTTTGCAATTTCCTAAGTCAACAGCCCAGGGACATAATGCAATAAATCACTGAATTGATGATGGGAAAAAACACTAGCTCATAGCTGTTCTTAAAATTGGATTCTGAGAGCCAGATTTTTTTTTAAAGATATTTCAGCTCCAAAGGGTTTGATCTATAAAGGGACATAGGTTTTTTGATGATCAGCATTGCATCACATAAGATTTAGGTGCTTTTCTCCTGGGCTTGACTCCATATGCATGTACAATGGATACAAAGAAGTACACATCTCCAGCTGGGCTTCCCAATAGCTGCCTAATCTAACCAACAAGAAAACACTGAGACTGGAATTATCTTTTAAATCCCACCTCTCTGAAGAAACAGGTACCTAATGCTTAGTCACAGGGATGAACAGTCTTGAACAACAGCTCTGAATTGTCTGCTGGCATAGGTGCTTGTCATACACTTAAAAAAAATAATCAGCAAGTGAGAGGACACCACTCTATAAACACAAATCCAGAGGAGTGGAGGGATACTCCCTTTGTATACAAAAGCTCAGAATTCAACACACTTTCAGGATGTGGGAAACAGCTACAAATCAGTCTGAAAGGGCTCACATAGCCCTTGTTCACCTTCTGACTGTGTAACCAGTCTTGCTGAAGCAGCTGTACTTAAGAAAGTAAGTACACTCACAGGACCAGAGAGGAGGAACAGCAGAAAATATGTTCCTAAAGCCCATTGGATAAAGCGATTACTTAGGAGAAACTACTCTGTGCCCATTTCTTGCTTAAAAGGATGTTCATATATTTTCTGTTAAATAATAGGTAAAAAGTTGTGTTAAAATTCAGGCACTTTGGGCTTTTTTTTTTTTTTTTTTTTTTTCTGAATGAAAAGGTGTTTTAGAATCTTCCTAGCTGAGTTTTCCCATTTTTATTGTAGGATTCAAACAGAATACTCTAAATAGAGTTTGGGATTTACTGAGAGTTATTTAAGAAATTTGGCACATGGAACATGGAAAAGCTATACAGACAAAGGTAACAAGGATAGTAGAAACCAGGGAAAAGCTTCTATGTTACAGCTGAATGTTACAACTGGACCAGGATAATCCTGAAAAGAAGGTAAGTGTGGGTCCTATAGCAGAAGTCTATATAGTTAAGAGACAACGTTGAATAAATAAAAGTTATTCATTGCTCCTCATAAGAAAATATGAGGTATAAAATGAAATAAGTAGTTCAAAACAAACAAAAAGAGCACAACTGTAGCTCTTTCAAAGATTCTCTCTCCTTGACAAACAGGAACATGTATACATTGTTCTTACTACCAATTTTCACCTCTCTTTGCAGCTAACAGAAACACAACTGCTCTGATTTTGTCCTTCACTGGGAGATGTGCCTTAAAAACAAAGATTTTCTTCTAGATGCTCACCATCTTGAACTGAGGAAGACAGAGAAGACAGGGAGGACAATTGTAATTAATGGACAGAATATTTGAGCGGGAATGCTAGGGTTAGTAGTCATGTTCATTCTCTCAACAATTCAATTCTTCTAATTCTTAGTGAGGCCTCTGTACTTCCCTGCAAAGAAAGGTGTTTCTGGAAAAGTGAGTGTGGAAAGATTAGAACATTGCAGTGGGTGAGGCCTGGCTCAAAAATGAATCCTGCCCTTGCGTGGTCTGCACTTTGATACCAGGCAAGCTCTCCAAACATATGGAGACAACTGGAAACCTTTGTTTACTTCTTTCAGCACAATAGAGTGGGCTTAATTGTGAAAGAGAGCCATGTAAAACACTTTTGATTAGGGAGATAATTGCCTGCTTTTTGTGCCTTACTCAAATCAGCTAATGCCTTAGGAACTGAAAAATCCACTGCCAGTATGGATGTCTCCATCTGCCAATTGCTAACAGAGACTTCCATATTCTTTTGTGTAACTCAATGGAAAGCATACTGCTAATACTCTGATAGAGCAGCAAGTAGACCTTGTGTTAAATATGGCCTCCCAATACAGCATTGCTTGGCAACTATGGGCAATGGAGACAAGCCAGAGCAGCAAAGCACATTTCACCTGTTTTTGGTTTTGTTTTGTTTTTTTAAGCAAAACTAGCCCAGTTTAATCTAGTCTTAGGTGATTTATATCTTCTTTCCCTAGAAGAAAATGTTCTTCTTACAAGAGGAATGTGAGGACAAGGCTCCCCAGAGAAGAGCACCATTTCACTGATCATGGAGAAATTCAAGACCCAGCAGTAAAAGGAACAGAAAAGGTCCTTATCTGTCTTTTGTTACAACTTTGTCATAAATCTTTGATCTGAGGAGTCATTAGCATTATGGATATGCCTCCAATAAGCCCATGACACTCCAAAAGCACAGCAGCACTGCCGTTCTACCTCTGGCCCCTTGTAGCAGCACTTCTTCAGTTTCTCTGTTCTTCTACTCCTCTCCAAGGGATGTTGCAAAGTATGAATAGAAGTAGACTAATGACTAATTCAAAGTTTATCTCCCCCGAAGATTCTGAGTTAAATGGCATCACTTTGGCAAGGGACCATGTAGTGAACAACTTTGTCAGCTCTTTTAGGCCAGCTGCACCAGACCCCATTATACAGCCTTGGCTGTGAAATCATGGACATCTTGAACTGCTGTCTGAGTGATCTATGGCTGCTCAGCTAAGATTTCCTGTATGCACTGCTCCCCATACTGAAAAGTCCAGGCCATATTTTGTTCAGCATCAGCTTGCCAGAAAAAATTCCTTCCTGAGTACGTGTGTAGGAGGAAGACAGAGATAGAGGACTGCATATAGTCTTATAAGATTACTTATGTGTATTTAGACTGTTGAGAAAATGAGTCCTCTTCCAACAGTATATTTGCTTCTTCTATATACATCTATGGAAAATGCATTTTAAATTTCATCCAAGTTCACTCTGAGTTTAGCTGAACTGGCTAAATTTAGTTGTCTGGTGCCAGTTGCAGTTGTGTTGGTTAACTGAGCCATCAAAAGCCTGAATCTTCCTGAAACTGCAGCTGGAGGCCAGGTGGGATAGCACAAGGCACTGCGAGTGGCACTAGGTGGCTCTGCGCAGGCAACTGCAGAGCCCTCCATTGTCTTGGCTTCTAGCTTAATGTAAGAAGTTCTGACTTGCTTTTTATTTGCAATGGTATAATGCCAAACACCTTATCAGTGCTCTACAAACATTTGAAAAAACAGAGCGTACAAGTTTGTTCTCTCAATGCCGGGTTTGGTCTGACCTGCACCATTTCAGAGAAACCGAACAGCAAACCATTAGTAGGTGCGGCTGCTTACCTGTGGAAGACAAACTCTGCTTTGATATTAAGTAGACAAATCAGAAAATTAGTGCACTGGGTTTCAACATGTTCTTAATGTTTCTAAATATGAAATATAAAAGAGAATAAAAATACCTAGGACTTTCTGGGCTCTGCAGTGCAAGTTCCAAATAAAAAGGCACTGAACATTACTGTTTGTACACTGAAAGCACATCTGTGACTGCTGTGCGGTGCGATATACTCAGGTTAATGTTAAACCTGCATAAACCCATTTGTTCGTAAAGGTACAATTAGGACGGCAGAATGTTTAGTGTGGACTAATTTATCATGTATCTTGGGTAAGTTCACAGCCTACCCTAAGTTTTCTGCTGCTGTAACTAGGCTACTTTTGGAACATCAGTTAGCTGTTATAAAGCTTATAGAAATTAACTCTGCACTACAGTTATTAAAATAACATATATTCTGGGTGTCTATCAGGTTTTGATCAATCAAGGAAGATGCTAAGACCTATATCTGGATTCAGGGGCTCTAAGCTCCCTGACTTGGTCTTGAAAATTAAAATTTTGAAAAACTTACTCTGTTTGAGAGATGCCTACCATACTGGATGAAGTGTTTTAAAAATGTGAAGTTTTTTTAGAACCATTATCTAAAGAGGAAAATAAGTCCTTGTTAGGTTAGAATTTGATTTAAAAAACAAGAGGCTCAAATTCATATTTGGGAATTGTAGTTCTCTTTTGTTGAAAGATTGGGTTTTTGGTGCACTATCAGAGCTGAGCAGTGTGATTTCAGTGGGCTGTTTATGCAGCTTTGACAGCTGCCACCTTCTCCATCAGCCTCTTGATAAAGGGCTAGTTCTGCAAAGCGCTTGATACCAGCTAGTACTAATTATTTTGTGCTATTCATGGAGACATTTAGGTACTGAAGTATTAGATTTCAGAAGTGTGCACTCTGAATGAAATGCCATTCAGAGTAAGAAAAGTCAGGGTATTATCTTTAAATTCTGCTCCTCTCCGTGACTTAAGTACCTTGCTGTGGCCAAGAGAAAGCATCTCTTCCTTTAAGGATTCACAGACTGGAACTCTTTGCTGAAGGTAGCTCCTGAGCTTGTTTTCTGGAAAATTTGATGATCTAGTACTTTCTCTCAACAGATGTCCAGGAAAAGATCTTCTACTACCAATGCCTTGAATTAAGGTCTCTCTGGTGAGCCTGCATTCAAAGTCTCTCTTCTTCCTAAGCAGACTAGTGATTATGTTTTCCTCCTCTCAGAAGAGCTCTCCAACGAGTAGGTTGTAGCATATTCTTTTCTGTACCGCAAGAACTAAAACACTTTGGGGGCAGTTTTGGAATTTTTTTTCCCTAGAAATTTGGCACCTGGATATTTTAGACATCCCCCCCCACTCACAGGCTATGCAGTAGGTGAAGACAGATTTTGGAGATCTACATTTGGTTCTAAGCATGGGAAGCGGGATTTAGTCATTCTATCTACTCATAACTGTGAAACTGTATTCGTCACATAAATCATGCTGTCCTCTTCAGTTACAATATGAAACACACTCAATTTTTTGTCTAAAATATATCAGAACTTTTTATCTTTAAAGTCATTCTTATTGTTATGCAACAACAAGAACATACACAAGATTTGATGATTCGCAATCAACATTTCCTTGGGGTGTAGTGTTTTGGAACTTCCTTTTTTTCTCTTAGTTGTTTCTCTACAACAAGACAAGAAAAACCTTACATAATAGAACGATTGCAATAGCATTCTGACAAGTCCAATTTATATGGTACGTTGTCACAAAAGAATATCTAAGAAAATGCAGAATGGCTGTACAAATCTACTATTACACTTGAGAAACGCCTTTCAGGAGCTATAACAATATGCCATTAAAACTCTGAATAGATACTCAACATGTGTGTTTTAAAGAAACCTTTATAAATATGCAACTTTAAGACCAACAAATTCAGAATAAAATGCACTAAGAAACTGATATGTAGACAAAGGTTTATTTACACCATACAACATTTTAAATATTTTATACACAGCTGCAGCAGAGAAAGCTACTCTGAGCTTTCCAGAGAAAACTGCAATAATAAAGATGTGAAATATATTATTCATATAAAAGTGAGATTATTACTTTATTGCATTTAAAGCAATGAAGAATGTAGCTCAACAGACATTCATTTAATGACAAAAACTTTGCTTTTATATTATAAAGTAAAAAGTGTAGTAATGGCCAAACAGACTGTTATAAACTTTAAAAACTGCATAAATATATACATTGTGCTTCATGGTGAAGTTTTTTGAAAACTAAACCAAATGAAGCTGTTACAACATGAATCGTTGCTTGAGGTTTATCTATAAAGATTACCTTACAAATCCATTCCACGGGTACTTACAACACACGATGGTAAGAATTGTACACCTGGTTCTCCACTAGCCATGCTAGTAGGAATATACTGTACGAAAAAAACCACTGACATTTGGCACAGGAAGAGCCTGACATAAAGTAGTCACAATGTTCAGACAGGGGCGTCAGGATTCCCAAAGTCTCTTTATTGTCAGTGCAATGAATTAATTTTTTTGTTTCTTTGTTCAGTTTGTTTTGTTTTTGTTAAACTTCTGTTTGAAAGTCACCTTCTTGCACATCTAAAGGCAAGTTCAGACACTTTTCCCATTCTGCTGGTCTTAGTTCTAAAGCATCTTTTGCCTCTGTGTCTAAAACATTTATCGTTGTATAGTGTTGGTATTCGCCTGTGTTTTTGAAACTGTCCCATGGAGCCTTGCTTGGCGCTGAGTTCTCCTGAAGACCAAAGAAGAAAGAGGAATTAAAAAATGCGAGGATGAAATAATGTGTTTTCTGTTTATAAAACTGATCGCTAATGTACTCTCCTGAGACACAGAAGTCAGAGAGAGGAAATGACTTTGCAGGGAGCCAGGCTGGCTTGCGTTCAGCAACGTCTTGACTGGCTTTCTCTGCAAGCCATCAGTATGTTGGCAGCCTGCTCACCTGAGCTGCCAGCCAAACTCTTTCTTTCACAAGAGCCAGTTTAAGTGAGGAACGGCCATGTGATCCAGCAACAAGAGCCATCTTTTTAGTAACAGTTGTGTAGAAAATCCAGGGAAGAGAAGGGAAGGTAATTACAAAGAGCTTGTTGTCTGGAAATATGGAGTGGTTTAAAATAGAGATTGCCAGCTTGATTTTAGATTGGGACAGGTTGCTGCTCGTAACAGAACAACAGAAACCTCGTCCTTGGAAAGTCTGTGAGAGCCACCTTGCTTTACAGGTTAATGAGCTCATAGGCTGAAAGCTGGTTATTTTGTACTGTCCATGGATTTTTTGGAATACTAAGTTTTATATGGTAAAAATCATTATGGAGTAAGACCAAGTTTATTAGTGATTTCTGCTATAATGTGCTGGGTGGGATTCAGTTGCCAAACCTAAGCTTTTTTGTTCCATTTTAGATGCCTTTTGATATTCTGCCTGGTTGCCAACTATATTTCAATATAGATGCAGGTTTCCCATGAGTCCTGTGTCATCACTGCCTGCACTGTGCTGTAGAGAAGGAAACCTAGGACATCTAAAATAGCCCGAGATGTCTATATTTAGGTACCTGGATCGCTCTCCCACTGTCTTACAGATAGACCATTTCCCTAGGCTGCTTTTTACCCTTCAAAAAAACGTAGTGCTGATGTGAAACACATGAAAACACAGTTCTTCCACTGAGCTTCTCTTTGAGTTTTTTATATGAATTTAAACTCCACACAGACAGCAAATCTCACAGAGGGTGTGTGAGTGAGAACTGGGTGCAAAACAACACATATTACAGCCAGAGATTCATCTAACCCATCAAAGAGCCAGGATCAAACTACTGGTTTAAAACAAGTAAATCCATTGACCTCACATCTGCTAAATGACTGTTCTTCATGTCTGAAAGCAAGTTTTCATTAGAAGTTATAGAATGAAATAATTCTAGCTGAGTTGCATTTAATGTACAGTTTCCATGTTATAAAATTATGTATAAAATATGAATAAAATTATTACAAATCATAATATTACTGCTAAAAATATGTCACATTAAATTTGCAGTTTTAATTAGGCAGAATCAGCTATTTCCTTGCTCTCATTATCAGATGTAGTCAGGGTGTTATGCATGTGCGTATGAATGTATGTGTATAAATTTGAATTATGATTATAGCAGAGTCAGCTCAGGATGATTGAATTTTTGCTTTTCCAATGGTAAATATTTATAAATCTATTACAGAAAAGATACAGAATTACAGAGTCCCTGTGTGCTTTCTGGCCCATCTCACTTTGAGGTGAATTTAGCTGGACTTATTTACAGTAACTAATTTAATATCTGGTTGTCCAACTAGAAGAAAAGCCCTGCTGGCCAAATTACACTAGTGAGCTGCTTTCTTTATATCGTCCTTTAGATTTGGTAGACACATATAGATTTTAAATGTGTTCCCTACAGTTCAATTACTTGTCATCTGTAATGATGTCAGTGAATTAGTTATGGTCTAGTTGTAAAATCTAATGAGTCTTGTCATAAGTTAGATTACTGAAAATATCTTTTGTTCTCAGTTCTGAGGCTATCTAAACATAGCAGAGACTGAGGTCTTCTCAGGAAATAAAATTAAATTCAAAGCACTCTTGTTTTATTGTTAATATTATGGAGCCAGTATATTTGAAATACCTAAGAAGGAAAACTTACCATACTGCCTGATTTTGGTACGTCCCGAAATCTGTCCAGAGTCTGAAATTTCTGATTTAACTCTTGAAACAATTCCATGTGCCTCTTCCTTGTATGCATGACCTTCTGCAAAATGGAACATAATTGCTTATATTTATAATTGAATCTGAGCTTTTTTAAGAGAACCATTATTTCCCCCAACATAATAAAGTAAATTGACTTTGGCAGGGCCATCTTTTCCCTATAGACTCAGTCAATGGAAATGAATTGCACTGAGCCTTCTCTCTGCTCTGTTTAATGTGCTTCCTGCACAGAAATGACTGTTTTTACCCTGTGTTTATCAAGTTGCTGAAATCAAGAGACACTCCTCTTGTGCTAGCTCAGAAGTATTTTAAAAGTGATGGTAGTTTCTCAGAAGGCTCTTTCTCTTTTGTGCATTAGGAATATTTTCTAGAATTTCTGTCTTCCATGTGGAAGACATTAATATTTTAATTTCAACAAGGATGCAACAGTATTATGTTTCATGGCAGCCTATAAGAGTAATTTTTATGAAAGCACTGATTTCAAGAATCCTGGGACAAAGGGGAAGAAGCCTCAAATGTTATGTTTTTTAATTAGACGTCGTCTTGTCATTCAGATCATCACAAAATGCAGTTTAAATGGCATTCATATTACGACAAATAGGGATAGTTTTTTCAGTTTTACCTGCTTTCTTATTTTGCGGACAGGGCAACTGTAAACGACCTTTTCTCTAGCCCCCACACAGGGTTCCCTTCCATAAGAACGTGTTGTATGGCCTTTCTACGCAAGGGGTGGAGACCCCAGGCAGCCTCTATAACTGGAGGAGCCCTGAGGCTATATGTCTGCCTTGGCAGCTAGATGTGGAGTGGAGCCTGTTTTCAAGGCTAGACTCTCAAACCTTCCATCTACGTGGTTTCTGAACAAGTTCATGCTGAGACGTGGACTTAGACTGGCCTCCTAAGCAAGGCTGGAGGCTGCTCACTGTTAGGCTAGTCTCAAGTTTCTGTGATCTGGGTGGATGTGTACAAGAATGACTGAGGATGCTTCAGCTCCATCGAACAGCAGATGGTCTGAACTTGGCTTTTCTTTGCCTTCTGTAGCCATCTGGACCTGAGTTACAGCCAGGGCAGCAGCCAACAATGCTGGTAGGAAAGGTGCAGGTTGTCAGGCTCTTTACACTGTTGCTAACTATCAAACCTGCTTTTCCCTGGCAGTGGACATGGCAAACCTTACAAACTTATGGGCACAGTGCCTGAGTATGCCTTCCCAGCAAGTAATGCTCCTTCCACCAAGTTGGGGCAGTACCTTTCAAAGTGGAATGGCAGTAGCTGGCCCTCGGATAGTACTTTACCAATACCAGCTTTAACCTATCTTTCATTTGTATCCTGTGTTTCTGAATTTCATGAAGCTTGTCTGCTTCTTGGCTGTGCATTTTTACCACTATGCTGTAGTGGTAAAATATATTCCATTTGTAAAATATCATCCCTGGTACCATATCATCCTTAACATAGCCACAGGGTACCTTGAGAACTTATTTCACTTCTGAGAACAGGAAATTGGTAACATTTTTCACAAAAGAGGCATGAGATACAGCAAGCAATTAAAGATCTATGAACTTAACAGGAGTTGTGGGGTGAATAAGGGAAAGAATTTTGCAGGATTCAGTGAGGAACTCCTTGCAAAACATAATTTAACTAGAGATAGCTGATCTAAATTTATGAGGGAAGGCTCGCTTAAGTAACTTCCTAGGGATTCTTTTAAGATATTACTGCTATGGTAGACAGGGGTTTGTAACAAATTTCATATACATAGAATTTAAAAAGAAAGGTTCTGCATCAAAGAATATTATTGGCTGAAATAGGGAGACATGCAGCAGGGAATAAAACAAATTTGGTGGGCTAAAATACTGTCTCTAAAAGCAGGAAATAGCATTTGATTGTGAAACAAAGATCTCCAGCTGGAAACTTTTTAATAGTAGGATAGGAATATAGAGAATGCTACTTTCTGATATTTTTCTGAATTGTGTACCCAAGAATTTTTGAAATAGCAAATACGAATAATGCAAATGTCTTGCTCAGTTATTACATTATTCTTGAGGAGAAGCAGGTGGGAGTAGAAATTAAACACTTTCAGTGGATGTCTGCCAGAAAGAAAGACTGAAATTTTATTTTTAAAAGCAGAATGACTGGTATGCACATGTACCTATGGATCTTTTAGTTGCTTTGTATTTTCCTGGCTTCACTTTGATAATTCCTGCTCACTGACACTCTGTCCTCCTCACTGCTTATAAAGAATGATCTGAACTGTTAGCAAGATGCAGCAACTTAAACTTCCCACTTTAATTTTCCATTTCTAACGATCTTTTTATCTCCTTATTAGAATGCTTTGTCTTATCTCCTTTTAAAATTTAGAAGCAGAAAAGGTATTAGAGGATATGCTCTATTGGATATCCCTTTCTTTTTCATGAGGAACTAACCCACAATATATTTGTGGGGTTTTAATCTGTTTTTTTCTCTTTAAATGGGCAATGTGTAAAACACAACTTTATCAGTCCTAGATGTGCGTTTGCTCAATACAGAGATCTTGACCAATATATACTAGGATGACTGCAATAGCATAAGTACCTGAACAGGGTGGAATAGGAGCCCTGAAAGCACAGGTTGATGCCACTCTTAGAAAGAGTATTTCCATTAGCCATGGGTAGGGATTTGCCCTATTGTGTTGCATTCCCTCACAGAAGCACCTGAGTTAGCCACCACGCTACAGACTCACACATCTCGTGGTCTTTCCTGCAGCCTGTGTAACTCTTGTGTCCTGCACCCTAAAGCCGGTTGGGCTGAACTGGGTGCAATGCCCCTTCCACACTTCTACCTCCACTCACAAATAACATGGAACTTGTGTTTTGAAAAGACTAAACCTTACTCTGATAAGCACCCACTCCCAAAAGAGGACTTCGGGGTGTGGATTGCTGTCATCAAAATGGGAAGGACTTCAGACATAACTCTGTATTGAGAGTTTTAGCTCAACTCTAGCTCAAACACAAATATTCTGCTAAAGATTCTTGGCTATTCCTATGTTTAATAATGATAGTAATAGTAATGTCATTCAATCTGTATTGAAGGTTTTCTCTGTTGTCACAGGTAAAGATGCTCTCTTTTGAATTTTAAATGACATAGCTAAAGGTGAATAACAGATGGGGAAATGCCTTCTCAGCCCTATAATGGAAGCATGCTGTGTTTTCAAGATGTCGTAGGTCTGATCAGTTGCCAAATTTAGGAACTGGAAAGGATTTTTTCCCTGTAGGCATGCTTTTTTTTTTTTTTTTTCTCACCTTCTTCTTGGACAGTTGCATATAGATGAGTAAGGGAAAGATTTTAAAGTTGTGTGTGAGTTTGTAAAATTGTTATAATAAATGGCTAGTGCAGCTGAAAATCTGAAAGAATCCAGCTCCAACAATTAAATATTAATTTAGCATAATCGCTGGTGAGACTCTACAGATCTGGAAAGAAAAGAAGTTTTTCAGATATTCACATTCATCCTGTGTATCTTTTTTCTTCCTGAAAAGTGGAGCTCAAAAGGAGCCAGAGATAACCTGAATCCTGGAGAGTGGGGTATAGGGAGCTTTTCTGAATTATTTGGCATGAATACTGTTTATTGCCAGAGTAGATTCAATGAACACTCGGTATAAAAAGATGTGTATGTGAGTGTCTTTGGGGCAGAAATGCAGGAGTTAGGTCCTCTCACAAAATTTAGAGGTAAGTTGTGATGTTGTATCTTAAAATGCATGCCAATATTTGTGTTTAACTCTTCTGTATGTTTTTGCAAGTGACAGTGCACACCTATTATAAAGTTCTGGGAATTTCCACAGCATCTGTATTTCTGTTCAACATAATTAGAATGACTTTTATTTGATCTGACAGCTAAGTATTAGTGCTAAGCTTTCATGAGAAAACTACCTGTCCAACATTAGGGAAAAACAGAACATAATGGCTGGGGCTGGGGGAGGGGGGAGCACTTATCTTAGGTTATCACAGCCAGAAGCAGGCATGATCCAAAACTCCCGGACTTATGAATTTCAGTGGTGTTTTGGATACTGGAGTACATGAATAAGAGTCTAAACTAATCCTTGTTAATAGCAATAAAAGAGCTGTAAAGTTGCTTTGCAAAATCTATTACTGGACAGTATTATTTAGCAGTAATACTTTCTGCCTACGAACTAAACCCAGTAAGTTTCCACCTGTCTTCTGTCTTCTACATAAGGGGATGCTTTATGAACTATTATGTAATGCTAAAGTATTTAAAAAGGCAAAACAAGACACGGTTGGCCCCAGTACTCAGAAAATTCTCTCTAATTTGGGTCCTCCTCTTTAACCAGTTTAAGATCTATGATAAGGGCCGGCCAATTTGGATGCCATTTTTTTCTCTCCCCTCCCTCCTTCTGACTGGAGACATAAGTTATCTATAATGCTACCCAGCACAGTCTCAGAACTTTTATTATTTCCAGTCCTTTGCAAAGTCCCTTAAGGCTACAACTGTATTTCTACACATATTGAAGATAATGGGGACAGAGACTATTTTAAGGTGTTGAGTATATTCATGGGCTGCCTGTGTTCACACTGTATAGCAGCTGGATTTTAGTTTTTTTTCATGTCTTTGGATTTTTTTTTCACTTCAAATGATCTGTATTTTGGTGAGTGTTGCATTGCAGCCTAGTAGCATAGGTTTTTTTTGTTTGTTTTACTCATGAAACTATGGCTACCTCTACAGCAGTAAATGAAATATGTCTGAGACCATTCTCTGGCACCACGTAGCATGGAATATTCTCCATGAACACTACTAAATTGCCTTGTCTCCAAAGCAGGAGGCCTACTACCAAATTGCCTATTGCAAATGATACCTAGGTTCATTCTAGTTCGCTAAGCACATTCAGGAACTGTTTGGAAAAAGAAGGTTGATCTAGACTGAAATAATGCAGATCATTTGTAGATACCCGCATTGTGCTGCCCAAGTATATTCCTCAAAATGTTCAATTTACTAAGATGGACATCATCTGAAGGTATGTCTTGTGCATATAGGGAGACATGGAGACATGTGGGAGAGCTTGAGGGTGTAGAGTCTGCGGGAATGGCTTTATATGGAAAAGGATAGAGAGAGCCAAGCCTGACACTGTCTAGTCCATTCTGTGTACTAAGAATAACATATGTTATCCTCTGAACTGTGGCAGGATGTTGTCTCGCAGGGTACCAACTAGCATGGGTCACAGACAGAGCAGAGAAAATGTTAAATTTTGAGTAGTATGGCCAACCTCTCAAGCACAAACTCAGTTCCAACTTGCTGTGAAGCTACTCTGAGGTATCAGACTTGAGCAGCATTTGAGCTGCAGAACACCACCTCACCTCCCGTCATCAGCATGTACCCTGAGTATCCCCCTGAGTACAGGAATTTGCGTGGCTATATTAACACTGTATGACTTCTTACTGCACCTCAGACGGATAGACAGGCTATGTGTAAGAACACAGGAAAGCCCAGAGGCTTAACCAGAGGAACCACAAAACAGGGAGGTGGGATGGGGTTAGTCTGACTCTACTTCTAAAACACAGCAGCAACTGCCACAGTATCGTTGCTGATATTATTTCCTCAGAAGTGATTCCCAATGGCGTTTCCAGTCCCAATGGCCCCATCCTTTCCTTTTCACAGACATAAATTTTTCCTGGATTATAATAATATTTCTAAAAGTATTAGGAAATGCAGGAACGATGCTGCAAACAACACAAGAAAAAGGTATAAGCCTCTTAAATACAATGTGAGTCAAAAGAAAATGTTTACTGAGAGGCCTGATTCTTGAGAACAAGAATGTGCACAGTATTGTCGATGTTTATTTGGTGTTGGATTATGGTCTCTTGAGCGTGGTAGCAAGACTGCTTTAGTAGCAAGAATGCTCTGTTGCCATAGAGAACACTCTCATAGTGAACAGCATGATATTACTACCTTTCAACAGAAAACAGTATAATTCAGAATTCTTTATATCACTATAATTATAAAACTTCTGTTCATACTGCTTGCATTTAATTTTAGAACTGCTTTTTCATCAAATTTTGTTATTGATTCACATTCTTCTTTTTCCTTTTTATGCATTTATCCAAAAGTATTTATCCTAAAGCATATTTAGGATAATCTCTTCACTTTATTTTCCTTAAACTTACTGTGTGAGTCTTTGGTGCTGTGTTTGAGAGGTGCTCAATTTGAGAAGTTACATGACTACTTAAGACAACTGTACCTCTACAGGGGGAATGACATAGGATATTAATGAGTGATAATAAACTTCCAAGAAACCACAGTCATGACCGTAGGAGGTCACACATCAGCAAAGGCAGGTCATCAGAGCAAGCCCTTCTCTCATTGTGAAGCTCCTTTGACCACTACCATAGTTGTTTTTTTCTGCTCCTGCCTCTTGTTTCTGTATCAGCACAGCAGTAAATGTGGACTAGAGTCTGAAATCTGCAAGCAGATGTGCTTACAGCCTAAATGATAATAAAAAATGCTTGTGTTTGCACAAGGAAATAGGGATTTTTTTTTTTTTTTTTTTTTTTTTAAGTTATGGTTGATATGTAATGATCACTGGATGTTAAAGTTTAGTCTCAGGTGCATAGGTTCAATATAAACATGATAAACTTCTCTGGAGACACGCATAATGAATTAGATCAAACTATTAACATGCATGAACTGACAATCTATGCAAAAAATAAAATCCATAAATTATTAAGATTCTCTTGAAAACTGACCGCTATATTGCTTTTGGTAGAGAGTAAAGACATTTAGAGAAAAAAATCAAATAAACAAAACCCTAGAAGACTTCATCGCAGGGACTGAGATGGATCAAAACTGTCATTAACTAACACAATCAAGCCTATTCATACAAGGGGGACTAAAATTCGGAAATTTTGGATATCCAGCTTGCAGTACCTTACACAAATTTGATTTTTTAGCTAGTATATGATCCATAAGCGTCGACAAATTCAGCATTTGATCATTCAAAATTTGAGACATTCATGTGAATGGGAAACTCATATACCAGTAAATTAGTCTTGAAGAAAGAGAGAAATAGGACAAATGATTGAGAATCTCTTGAACGAAGCAAGGTTCTGTGATAATGTAGCCTGTCCTATGCAAGTGTCACACTTTTTCAGTAGATAGCTAACAACAACAGAAAGAAAGCATATGAAAATGAAAAGAAGGAATTTAAAAAGTGAAACCATGATGCCTTAATATTACAATATGACGGTATGATCTCAGGATATTTTACAAGCAAGTTGCACCAAAGTAGTTAATGAATCTCTCAACATGTTTTGTACAGTACCAATTGAACAAGCCTATGCCATCTACTATGTCAGAAAGCTAAAATCTGTTAAAATTAACACTTCACATTTACTTTTATGAAAATATTTTTAATAACCCGGAATAATTCAGTAAAACTTACTTCAAAGTCAAGGTCCGAATAACGTGATTTTCTTCTCTATTAAGCAGTAAAAAAGAGAGAAAAAAGAGGTTGTATTAACAAGGGGACTATTCATCAAATCATATTAATGAGTGTAAATAACATTCTTGTTTTCCTATCAGATATACATTAGGTATTCTGTGAGAGTTTGTAGATTTTTATCTTGATAATTTAAGATTAATGCATGACTTTGCATACAGTTCATTAGACCAGTATCATATTCTTTTCTTTGAGATGAAAACAGACTGCGTTTCTCTGGGATGCATAATATTTATGTTATTTGTATGCAACTGAACATTTTGGTATATAAAATATATCTATTTCTATACGCTCTGTGGTATTTGCAAATTATCATAATCTTTACACTCTTTACACATTAATCTCTATGTATAGATATACAGAAATGATCTTCCCTACATCAAGCTTACGTTGGTACAACTCTATTGATTTTAATGTGGTAGCTGATAGCAAAATCAAGCCCAAACCATCTATATTTTCCATAGAGGCTTCAGCTTGTTTGTTTGCAATGACAATCTAGATGGAGAAAGCAATTAATTTGTTTTACACTTATGACAAATCTGATTCAAAGCATCTGATATAAATAAAGAATTCTTTAGCAGTGGAATAATCACTTGATTGCTTAGACACATCTCCTAAATAATTTAGCACAGAATTTTTTACAGATTCAAAAAGAAACCAATTATGAAGTCAAATTAAATCAGAAAGAAGCAGAAATATTTTAAGGAAGAGATAAAAATATTTTTTTTCTTTTAAGGCTG
Organism: Dromaius novaehollandiae; assembly: GCF_036370855.1. Classification (NCBI taxonomy): domain Eukaryota; kingdom Metazoa; phylum Chordata; class Aves; order Casuariiformes; family Dromaiidae; genus Dromaius; species Dromaius novaehollandiae. The sequence continues at coordinate 32,442,221 of NC_088100.1, read as the reverse complement.
GAAATTAAATGGCATGCAATAGACCAAGGAGATGTGGAAAACAGTGGTAGGAGGAGCAGAAGAAAGAGTGGAGGGAACATGTGAATGGAAAGAAAAGATGCAGAAACTAGATCACTTTGGGGAAGGAGAGTTAAAAGAACGGAAAAGTACCCCAGGAAGGGAAAAGAGGCCCTACAATTTAACTGATGATTGGGGCTTCCTTCTGCGAACAAAACCTTAGGTGGTGTGAAAACTTAGCCCTTATATCCATACTCACATGACAAACACTGAAGTACTTGAAATAGCGGGTGATTGGTTATGGAATAGTAGTGAGTGTAGTTGGTTAAATTGCCTTCCTTGCCAAGCAGATAAGCTAATTCTTCATTACGCATAATATACTTTGTATCAGCCATGAACTGAAGGTTGGAAATAGGAACTATTTCACTGGTTCCTGGTTAACTAGATGAGCAGGCTAGACGGATAGAGGAATAATACTAGACGCCTCAGTACAGAAGTATGGTCCTAATAAATATGTTAGGCAACCTTCCTGTTGGTTGGGTAATTTGTTATGAATGAGGTGCAAATTTATTATCCCAAATGCTTCTCCCAGATATTTTCTTCTTTTCATGATAATTTAGTGGTAGGATAGGATGGCTTAAGTCATGGTGAGCAAGCCTTTTCATAATGCACCTCCTTTCTTCAGTGAGACACAATACAAACAAGTTGAAGTCAAGATGAATAATATTACTGACTTCATTAGACTTTGATTTTATTTAATTTAACAAACATCCAGGTTTCAGTAAGCTCTTTTTTTTCTTGCAAATGAAAGAAATAATTTTACAACAGAGTCTTTCAGTTGCTGAAAGCAAAAAATGTTTGACGTCTGAGCACTTATGACCATTTTGTGACATATTGCCCAGGTCTTGCTGGAAAATTTTGACTTGCTTCAATTTGTAATAATGTGAAGAAGACCAATATTGCACTGTCTATGCACTCTAATGCCTAAAGAGCTAGGAGTCAGTTTAAGAGAAGGGTCTATAAAACAATAAAAAACAACCTCTGGAGAAGCTCTCTTTAATCAGTAAGGATTGATTTAACCTAACACACTTTAAAGAGGGAATTTAAAAACAACGCAACTGATCTTTCAAAAATAAGTAGCATGGAAACTTGAAAAGAACAAAGGTTTTGGCGGTAAGAAAGATACAAAGAGATTATGCCCAAAATTCTTTAAGATAACTGAGTACTTACTTCCCTTTCATATGAAATTCATAGGACTAAGGTACAAGTACACCTTTGAGATAGGTCTTTTATCATTCCACAGTAAACTAACACCTGAAGAAATCTACATATTTCTACCGACAAGGTATGATCAAAACAGAGCACATTTAGCACTGTTAAGACTCAGTGGTTACAAAAGAAGAAATTTTTACAGTGGATAATGAGGTGAAGCTTACAGGAGCAGCTCTGAAAAATGCTCGAAGAAGCTATTTTTAAGCTACAGTTCAGTAATAAACCTGATTGCACTGAACTACTTGATTAAGAATCCTAAATAAATACATTGAAAATTTAGAAAGAGATGTGTAGTTCGCTAGATATTGTGATTTAGAAAATTGGAGCATTTTGCATTTTGCCTTAATTCTGCTTGAAAGCAGCAAAAATACTCCTAGCATAGCTGGGTTATTAGCTTTTGCAGCCAGACAGCTCTAATGCTTTTGACATGGTAAGAAGAAACATCCAGCAGACTGAAACATACTTAACTGTGCTGTTGTCAGAAAGATGTCACTATTGCAATTTTGCCCTTAGATGCCACCAGTTGTGACCAACCAGGTCATAGCACATGCTTATCTCAGTGAGGATTTTTCTAGGGCTCAACAAGAATCTATCATGCATACACTTATTTTAAACCTATATAGTAAAGAACATCTGTTCTGTGCTTGTACTTTACTTTTTTGCCATGAAACTGCCATATGTCAAAACAGCAGCAGTGATGTCCTGTGAATTTCTAAAACATAAAAGATGCTGGTTATGAATGTGATCCTGGATCCCTGAAAGTCATTTGCAATGCTGTCAGTGACACCAGTAGGTACAAGCTCAGGTCCTTCTGGCTGCTATGTCATTGCCCTGAAATGACTGTAATGATATTTTTGAGAGCGGGAACAGGTTCAGAGGCATGAAGTCATTGGGAATCTTGACTTTGACTTATAGGGATGGGATCATTTCCCTTCAGTCCTAACCGGAAGCTGCCTAGTTTCCGTATAATATAGACCAAGCCTAAAACATGCAAACCACCTCTTAACCAATGATTGTATATACACTTTTTTTCTTAAATGAAGTTTACTTGTTGTGTATCTTTTGGCTGAGAAAAATGGGGTTTTCCACACATACCTAAATGCTTTCAGAAACCTAGTCGACCATCTGGCTTATTGCACAATTTAGACTAACGAAAGCCAGAAGCTGAATGAAGTGGAGTAAGGGAAAAAGAAAAAAAAATCTCTTGTATCAAATGAGCTGGTGAATTGGTTACACTGGTATGCCCACCTGCAAAACTGAGAAATATTTTAGCCAACACACAAATTAGACAAGAAGCTGGTGTTTTTTCAAGGATCAGTGGAAGATGCAGTTGAATTATTAATGCTAATAGAACTTAACAAACACATGACCATAAAGGATCAGATCAAAGGTTCATCTCATTCAATATTTTGTATCTGATCAGGTTCCATAGTGATGCTTAAGGAGTGGTATATAAAAGACAAGTACAAAGCGATATTTCTCCTGCAACCCCCCCACCTCTCTCCCACGCTCTTCCCCTCCCCCACCCCCCCCAGTTCTGCACTTGTAGTTTGGGAATTTCCTTGGGAGGAGCTTACATTATTGAGTTTAATAACACCTTTTTTTTACATTATTCCATTAGTCTAACCATGTTTCATACTTATTCATAATTTTGACATGCAAAATGTGCTGAGGTAGTGAATTCCACGATTTCAATATGTATAATATGACAAAGGACTTCATGTTGTTTAGCCCTCCGCCATTTTGTTTGATGCTCTTGGTTTTTATATTGTAGGAAATACAAGTAATTGTTCCCTATTCACTACTCAGTCATCTTTTTTCCAAACTGAAAGGCCCTAATGCTGGAGAACTGCAAGGGTAACTAAATAAGGGACTGCCTAAAAGACTAAACATACATGCAGTTATTCAGTGGCAGGCTGGGTATCAATGCACATTTCCAGATGCTATATATATATGTATGTATAAAAAAGGTCAAGTCTCTATTTAAGTGGTCAGGGATGTGAATAGCTCTATCTGAACAACTCTGAAAAGAGTCCTGCATTAGCACTCTGAAGTGTCAGCAACTGAACCATGCCTGTAAACCAGAGAAATTTCAGATGAGAGCAGCAAAAAGTCCTTTTAAAGGTTTAATAACACTGACTCAAGAGCAAAGGATAAAAGAGTAATACAGCTTGTTTATACATTGGCTCTGGAAGAAGCAAACACAGTGGCTTGTTCAGAAACCTTAGAAGGATGTAAACACTGAAAAACAAAGCAGGTGTGAGAAAAATCTGGAAAGTTGTAGTTCAGAAAAAAATAGGAAAAAATATAGGAAATTTCAGAGAAGGTGTGAGGAGTAAATGAAGTTTATGTGACTACGAAGTGATCTGCTAAAGGAAAGAGTGGGAGCCCTTCACTGCAGTCTTGAAAGTGAAGTTGTACAATGCATTGGAGAAACATACTGTAGGAAACGTTCTTGCATTGTGGAAGAGATTACCTGACAGGATTTTTTCCATCTCTGATTTCTACTGCTGTCTGACCTTGATTGATAAAATCCATATTAAGGTAAAAAATGCCTTCATGCCAGGATGAAAGTGAAACTGTGTGAAAAGAGGTCTGCAGCAATAATTTATTTAAAATCAATTTTACTTTGTACTAATCATGTATAGCTTCTCTGTGTAATTCCAGAGCAACTTTAAACTCTGCTCACTGGAGGACAAAAATAGAATATCGAAGAATAATTTCCATACACCAGCATGCACTAATCTGCTGGCACCAGGAAAGAGCGGCTCTCACTAAATGACTAATAAAATCCCTCTCCATCTCTGTAAAATGACAAATGCCTGATTTTCTCCTTATTCTAGTGTGCATTACACCACTACCTGATTAATTACATGAGATACTCCTGAAGATATATATTACATTGTGCAAAATATAATTGAAATCAGAGATATCATATTATAGTGAGAACTATAACCATGCTTCCATTAATACAAACCCTTATTATCAGCAGTTTATAATTCACTTGGAGATTGGCTTTGACATACAAGATCTTAGCCTGGGGAGGACTTTTTCCCTGAACACAATTAAAGAAAAATCTCTTTTGGCCCTCAGAGATGTAAAAGCTGAATGTGAACAGACAGTTTTGATTTAAAATGCCTTTTGTGTGTATATAACTGAAAAAAGCTTAGTTTCAGAATAGAAGATTATGTTGGCTATTATGTTGTAACATGAGCTAGACATAGAGCAGTAAATTTTCATGAAGAAGTGGATTAGGTCTTTAATATGGGAATTTGAAGTCCTGAAAATCTGCTAGCAAATTTAGCACATCAACACACAGCATAACCGTAACTTCAGAGATCTCAATTCAAAGCTATTCTGGCAAGTTGTTCTGGTATGGTGCTCCTTTTTTATAAGAGACCCTGCATACATATTTACTCAACAGACCAAAACCACTTGTTTTGAGTTTCTGAAAGCTTCTGGGGGAAATATAGCATTTCTTAAATGGATAAACAATAGAAAATATGCTTCTTAAGGATCATATGTAGTTAAGATAGCCACGTACAATATAAAGTCTGAAATGCATGCTATGCTCTGTAACATGGACTAAAATTTCAGTTCTTCACATTTTCAGTTATGAGAATCAGCTCTGCCTGACTTCACTCCCTGCTCCTGAACAGTCACCTAAGAATAAGCTGCAACAACTTTTGAAGCCAGAGGACTCAAACCTACTCACTCAACCAGAAGAAAGAGAGGGTTGTTACAGGGCTGGACTTCATTTCACTAAGAGTCACAAAATTGGCAAGAAGTGTCTCTGCAGCCTATTGAAGAATGACATGAGGAATGGTAGGGAGAGCAATCTGTGGTATAGAAGGCCTGAAAATAAATGCAATGTGGAAACATGATAAAGAGGAAATTCCTGCAGTGCTTGTTTCTCTATTTTTATTCTCGCTCCTTTTTTTTTTTTTTTTTTTTTAACATCTCATATCATAAATCAAAATGACTTCATGCTACATTTTGCTTTTGCTCTGCCTGATCCTCTGGTGGTTTATTGACAAGATTGACCATTCTAACTACGTGTTTCTTCTCTCCTTTCCTGTTCTTTTTTTAAAGACCTTACTCTTTTCCTTATGCTTTTATTTTGCTGTTTATAACTTTTTAATTTTAAGCCTCTTCTCCATTTCTTTCATCTTCCTTCTTTTTTTGTCATTTCTGTCTTTCTTTTCTCTCCCCTATCTGTATCTTTTCCTTTGTACTTCACTGTCTTTTCCATATCTCTTTATTTCCTCAGTTGTAATAGTATTTTTTCCTGAAGTCCCACATCTGCTCTTTGGTTAAGGAGTTCTGGAGGTGACTTTCCCTGAATGTATTAGTGAATGAGTATAGAAGGGTATTTTGGTCATACAATCAACTTGTTCCTATCGAGGAGCTTTATGTCTTTATCCACACAAAGATTTCAAAGCAAAAACTGGGAAAGAAAAATAAACAAGGGAAATAAGAGATTAGGAAGAAAATTCCAGTCTTTTACATGGCAAGCCATCTCAGGAGGTCCTTTCATTCAAATTAGAGTACTGAAAAAAAGAATATTACTTCTCAACTGAATTATTCTGCAGCATTCTCTTATATAAGGTTCCTTCTTTACTCTGGTTATCTTATTTCACTCATCAGCCCAATTTTCCCTGTGATAAATGTTTCTATTCTTTGTCTTTGCATGTCCTTCCTCTTATAATACTTACAGCTCTTTGTCTCCTTTCAGCTCTTTCTCCTTTCTTTTTCTTTTGCTCTTTCCTGTTTCTGCTCACATTACACTAACCATTCCCTTGAAATAATCCAGCATTCCTGTTCTACAACGATACTGATCCAAGTCTCCTCACATAGTCAGGCAGCAGGTCTACTGTTCTACTATTACTGTCTGCTCCTTCTTGCATTTTTTCACAATAACAGGTAAAGAAGTACTTATCTTGGAGATATATTGCACAGATCAGCCTCTTCCTCTTCTATTTAAGCCTCCTGACCTTCCTCTACATCTAAGAGGCTAGGAATGCACTGCTTCACTTCAAAGTAATTTCGTTTTGATGAGCCCAGCACTCTGAATGTAAGTTTTCAGAACAAAAACTATTCCAAAACAGTGTATTCAGAGTGCTTCCTTCATTAAAACCCAAACACTTTGAACTGAAGGAGCACTCTCCAAGCCACTTTGATGCCAAGGTAGCAAAGCCAATTTTAATCCATGCATATGAGGGATGTGTAGGAGATTATCCAGATGTTAATTACTCCTCCTAAGGAACTCAGTGATGTACTAATATGCCTGCCTGTGCCTATAATCACATGAGGACTTTTGGGTACATAACAAATAAAATAAAAAATCACTGACGTGCATATTGCGAATGTGCAGATCCTTAATTTTATAACTATCTGGGTAATACTTGTATGTAAATATTATGGCATTCTCAGATGACTATCTTTCTGAGAGCTGAAAATCTTCCTTATATAATAAAGCGTTTGATTGCTCCCAACTAAGCATTATTCTCGTGATAAAAATATGTAGATATAAAAACTAGAAGAAAGTTTGTGACACACTGTAGGATTCATCTGACTAAATTTAGGGCATCCTCATTTTTGATGTTTATGTCTGAACTACTCATTCTGGCTTCCTTTATGGGGCCAGTAAAGAGATACCAGCACTGAGAGCATGTGATTTACTTCATCCTAAAGCAGATGTCTAAAAGCGGCCTAAAAGTGACTATTTCTCTCCACTGACTCTAACGGGGAGCCTGAGGTGAAAAGCTCCTTTCCATATCAGAAGGGCAATGCCTACACTTACACATCTAATGGTAAGGGAGATGGATCCTACCTGCAGAGTTAGAAGTCAGGACATACCTTCTTGTACTAATATTATAGTTCTGTCCAAAACATCCATCTCCAATTATCCTAATTAATACAAAATCTAAATAAAAGAGAACATGAAAAAGACCTGACATGTCAGCCTTCACTTTTAATCTGTCTCTATATACACTTTTTATTACACTTATTACCTAAATAGACACATCTTGTTCTAAGAGTCGATCATCTTTTTTCTGGAATGGGCAAAATACAGAAAATGATCAGTTAGGAAGGTAAATCCGTTACCCCAAAGCTAAATTTTCCAAGTGTATTGAATTCTTTGAATGGTAATACGTATGTTTCTGCAGACTGGCTTCAGGAAACACAATATTCTAGTATTTCAGCAGTAAGATGGAAATGAACTTTAAAAGAAATCATTTTCTTTTATGATGTGAAAAAACTTATGGCCTATATTTTCCAAAGTGGCCTCTAGTTCTGCTGGTTCAGTTTTATGACCATAAAGACTAGTATACACCACAAAATGCAGGGGACAAATAAGAACAATTGGATATACATTAATATATTGTATTTTATAGGGTGTCCAGTTACAAACAGTTATGCCTGCAGTATTTCTGTGGCTTGAAGTCTCTGTAAGCTTGTAATTACATGCCTGAAACCAGAAGCTGGGTAGGCTTTTAGGTGAAAATGGGTCATAGGACATCTAAAGCCATTCTGATAAAATGATACTTTCCCTAACCACTGTAAAAACTACTCCCATTACTATGTTCCTAATAATTCCTGACCTTAAATAAATAAATAAATAAATAATGTCAACAGAGGTCACAAATGGCCTAACTGCATTTTATTTACATGATAACTGATGATTACTGTATAATTACAAGACGAAAAATAATGGTGGTACAGTAATTCCGGAGAAAGCACCAGGAAATATAGACTGGAAAGTCATGGCGGGACTCAGCTCCCCGCACCCTGCAGAGGGCACAGCAGACGTTCCCCCCGCCCGTCCCGGGGAGCCCTCGGCCCTTGGCCCAGCGAGGGGGAGCTGCCTCTGCACAGAAGGGCCCCCTTGCTCCCGCGCTGGCCTGGGGTGGAAGAGCAGCACTGGCTGCTGGAGAGGCTTCCCACTGCTCACGAGTTCTCCTTTAGGGACCATTTTTGAGACATACCCTGTCTCAAAAGACATGGGCAGAACCGTCTCGGCATGTCCTGCCACAGGTTTTGCTGCAGGTATTGCTGCCTAGCCGTGGCTGACAAAGTCGTGTATTTTCAAAGGTCCTGAAACCTAAAATAATATCTTGCTGGTGACTGCAAAAATATATTGAAGGAAATCCCTTCCCCTCTCTTCTTTAATTTGTTTGTAGCAGCAATAAAAGTTAATCAAGCTGGTCAATTCTAGCCAATAGCATTTGGGGGCTTTGCCTCAACATTTGCTTCATACACTTTGCATGCATAACATACATTCACATTCTTTGTCTGGCTCACTCTGGGTCTGCTAGTGGATCTGTTTTTATATACAATGTTTTCCATGTTCCCATCTTCAGTTCATTGCAGCACATCTTTATCAAAAGATGAAGTAATGCTATACAACCAAATAGTGTTGAGAACCAAAAAGGAAGACTCAAAAACCAAAACAGTTCCTTTCATTTTTGATCTGCCCTACTATTTCTTTCTAATACATGGATTATGTTGGATTCAATTTGGTTTAATAACCTTACTATTTACAACTTTGTGGACTAAAATACAAGTTTCTAAACCTAATAAGTTTACCAAGTTGGAAGAGACTACATATTTACTACTATATTTTATTTTATTTATTTTACTGTATTTTCTGCTATATACTTAGTAGTCAGTTCTGAGCATAAAAATAATATACAGAATGGTGATCCAGATCAGGTATCTAGGCTACATCTTAGAGATCAATTTAAAATATGATACAAATACAGTACAAGATTTTAACTCTAGAGGAGCAGTACAATATACTCATGGATTTTCAGGCACATTTTCCTAAGTGGCTTCAGGAACTGGAACTCTGAGTGAGATGGAGATATTATTGTCCTAATTTTTCCAGCTTAACTAAAGTATCCTTCTGCTAGGTCCCACAGGTTTTCTCTGTCACAAGTGGAAAGATAGAGGCATCTCCAGAGAACAATTTAGACCTCAGGTGGAGTTGATGGCTGTTGCAGGTGTGTCTGTCTCCTCAGGGAACTGTGATCCTTCCTTAAATATCTCATTTACACATCTAACCTTAAATGGGCTGGATTCAAGTCTCCATATCTGCCCAAAAGTATCTGAAAGATGGCCTTGCAGGTAGAGAGAAGGGGATACTGCTGGAAGGTGACTTCAGCTAACCCGTTTTTGTGTTTCATTAAAATAGAGAAGTAAAGATCTATTAACCACCTAAGATCTATTAACATATACACCTGAGCTGAGGGCTGTTACTTTTTTATTGATGCGAAAGTGCTTAAAAAGAACCAGTCTGTCTGAGCATTGAGTGGACAAACACTTAAGCATTTTAGAAACCCATTTGAAAACTTTTCCCAAGATTATACCCATTTACTTTAAACAGAACACAAAAATTAGTCACTATTTTGTTTACATTCTACTTTTCAACTGATTTTTTTCAGTTATGACTTTCTCGCAAACACTCATGATAGCACAGGCACAATACAAAGGACAAGGGAAATATTTTACTGTAAAATTTTTTAAAGGCATCTTTTCAAAAGAGAAACTAAATTCTGATCTTCTGCCCATATTCTCCAGTCAATACACAGATAGAAGACCAACTCCATTTTAAAAGAAATATCCATAAACATCCGCTATGTCTACAAAGTATGGGCCACAGTTCTGCACCTGATAATTGATAAATCATGTAGAGCCTCTGCTTCCCTACGTGGAGAACTCCAGACATTGTAGAGTAATAGCTAATGGATTCAAGTTTGCACATACAGTAGATTTGTTTTCAGCTGTAACTTCCTTCAGAGAATAAGAAAATACCATATTGTTCCCATTTGTCTTTTTCTTTCCCACCAAATGCTGGATTTCATAACATCTGAAACATTGGTGAAATGTATTTCTGATTCTTTAAGGATATCATGCACGAAATCAGCTCTACCTCACTGGTGATTTTACGTAAGTAAAGACTCAATAGGAATGGCAGTATTTGACCCTTAGGTCTTAAGTAAGGATGGTAAGTAGTTTTTACATTTATAATGTTTAAATCCTCAGATAGATTCTAGTAGTGACTTGCAACGCCTTTTATAAGCTTCTCAGCTCACTTTTACAGTCTGACTGGCATCTAGCATGCTCCACCAGAAGTCTTCCTGCACCTATTGCATATATCAGTTGTACTGCTGCCTGCACAAACATGTATCTGTGCATCCAAACTAAATCACTAAGTGGTGAACTGGATAGAATCCACTGGATGGAATCATCCAGGATTTACACTAGAGAGAGCAGAATCAGACCTATCATATTGGCTGGAGGTCTTTTCATGAGACACATTTTGTCAGCAAAAAAATGACAAATATTTTCAATTACTTGTGCTTGCAGATGGGGCCAATGATTATCACTTGCATCTTGCAGGAATAATTTTTCTTCTCATGGTAACACAGTATTTTCCAGTGGACTTTACCTGGTAGGTCATGAAATCCTTTGCAGTTGCGTGGCATGTTGAACCTCTAGAATGGAAAAGTTTCATACTGAATGGTTCTGAAACTTTATCCTTGTTTTCTAGGTACAAATACTTCTGATACTAAGAGGAATATGAACAGCAGTGCACGATTCCAAACAATAATTTATGCTGATTTAAAACATTAGCAGCAACCCGTGAACACAAGCTGCAATTTGTTATCTTATCATATAATTAGAACAACAGAGCATGCAATTTGTTTATGTGTCACTGACCTCTAAAGAGCTCATTGATATTGTGGATCCAGTTTCACTTCTCGATAATCCTGCATTGTCATCCAGCTCTGAGGCAATGAAGCTTTTTACTGCTGTGCGGGGCTCAAATGGTAAATTCTGCATATGTTCTTGGGTGGGAAGATGCTGGTCTAAATTGATATTAAATTGGTCCATTACAGAGGGATTCATATTGAATTCTGGATTAACTTTGTAGTGTAACAGCCTTTCATGAGGCAATGTATCCATGCCTATATTCATTTTGCTCTCATCTTTCAGTGATGGCTGGGTATTTACTGAGCTCCGGGGCATGACTATGTAGTCGCTTTCTATCATCCGTTCTTGAGGATGGACTATGTCCATATCTGCACCTCTCAAGTTATCATCAGTGCATAAATACACAGTCCTCCGTAACTCACTGTTGTCTTTTTTCAAACACTGATTGGCCAGTTCACTCATACTCATAGGCATGTGGAGACCTGTGGGCTGCTGAATGATGACTTTGGAAATGATGTTTCCAGGTAAGGTAGAATAGCTCATTCCTTCAGGATTTGGTCCTTTTTCCTCCTCTTCATCGTTTAGCGAAATTCTAGAAAGTGTTCCTGTTATAGTAGCTGCTCTGCAAGGTCCAATGTCTTTATGCAGAACTGTGGATGAAAGAACAGAATTCTTACAACATGAAACTACGCCTGTCCAAACTATGCCTTTTTGTTGTGGCCTTATTTAGCAGTGTTCCCCTAACCAATGCATTTTAACTCTTTTTTATCCATTTAACAACTTTTATTCTATAAATATTGCTTTGAAAAGGGTTTTGTTTCATCAACATCTATCTACTGTATACAGCTGATACAGATCTCTGATTAAGCCTCACGTCATTTACATAAATTAAAAGCAGTCCTTCAATCATTCCTACTTCCTCACATAGATCTTGGATGACTTACAGCTTAAGCAAAAGCCTGCCATGTGGAACTTGATTAAGGGTTTCCAAAAAATACACTATGACATCTGTACTGCCATTATTAACTCCAAATAACCTCTTGGAAAATGTCAAAACAGATTGTAAGGCAGAATCATTTTGTAAATCCATCCTAATGATTTACTGTAAGATTATAACTATGGACATGTGTTCCTGATCTCCTAAATGTTCTTTTTCACTGATTTTATTTTAATTCTTCCGTATTCAATTATTGTCTAAATAGAAGTGACATATAACCAAATTGGGAAGGAATTCCACTGGTATCAGAAAGACATATTTTGCCACATTTAGTAAGCTTATTAAAACATAGAAACATCTCTCATAAAAACAGTCATAAACCAGTTCTGGTGTAGGTCTCCCTGGTCACGGTTGTAGCAACATCCAGCACTTTTTATTAGGCTAAGCTCTAAATGTAAAAGTTATCAGTCTCTTCGCCTAATACAGAACTTCCAGGGACATTGAAGGATGCATTCGGGAGCAAAGGCTTGATTCAATTTCTCTTAAAAATAAGTACAAGTCTATATCTCAGGATTTGTAATGAAATAGAAAAGAAATATATATATATATATATATTTAAATAACCTATTACTGGGCAAGTTCTAGTTAGGTGCAAGGATTTTCTTGTCCCAATTTAAAATAATAGGTTAATTTACAACAGTGCTAGCTCGTGCAATGAAATCCAGCTCGTGGGCTCAGACAGGAAGATGACTTGGAGTATCTCCAGTGCTACATTTAGATCCGTTTTTGTAGCTGGAGCGTTCTGATGACCCAGATCCTCCAGGACCTGTCAGTTCACTGCGATGTTCCACAGCAAACAGCTCCTCAGGCAGCCCACTCTGCTATGTCACACAAAGCCCTCTCTGGTTTTTCAATTAGGAGAAGAATAATTTACCTCTAAATGATGTTATGCAAGTGAAGGATTAGGGCATTTGCATATACCCAACACTGTGACTTAGCAAAAAATATACCCTCCCTTCATCGCAGTCCATTTTACATAATGCAAAGTGGTTGCTGCATTGTTTCCAGTCACACATGCTCAGTTCACACAGTGACCTATTATTAAATCTTCCATTAAAGGAAACAACTTATTTTTTACCTAGTAAAGCCCATTCATAACAGCATTCAAAGTCCACCTCCTTAAGGACATCCCTGACATGGCTACCTGAACAGCAGAGCTATGTTGACAAAGGTAAAAAAAGGGAGCTAAATGGACTAATATTGGACTTTTCTCTGCAATAGCTGGTAACAGGCATGCATTTGTGTTACAATATACTGCCTTGCCCCTTTCAACATGCACATGGATAGTAAAGCTAAAATATACAGAAGAACCAACACCTTATCACAAAAAATGGAGCTGGCAATTTTTAAAGGTGAGTAATTGGAAACTCAAACTTTACCTTAGTGAGAACATCCTTCTTGTCCCCCTTTATTACCAGAGAAGAGAGACAGTATCCTCCAGGTGGGTGAGGGGAACAGCTAAGTTAGACTCCTGCCCTGGATCACCCTGCAGAGAGGGCCCACTGTCTCTCTCTCTCCTCATTGAAAATACAGAGTGTCTAGGCAGACTTACCTCTGTAGGAAAAAATATCCTTTGGGGATCTCTCTTAGATCTAAAATTTCTCTAGGGTTTAAAAGACCATTTATTTTTTGATATGTGCTTTATTTAAGTAAAGTTGGCAAAATAAATTGGTTAAAATGTGCATTTTTAAAATACAGAAGTGGGCAAAGCTGATCTATTAAAGTTCAGAGTATTGAAATGTCTTAAAAAACAGCTTGTGATAAAGTGGAAACAAATTTCATTTTCCTTATACCATGTTGTTAAGCTATTGTTGACTTCACTTAGAGCCTTAGAAAACTTACCCTCTTTAAAACTACCAGATTGATGCTTTCTTCATATGTATAGCTTTTAAAATGCATCAAAAAAATTGTTCGATAGCAAAATGACTGTTTCACATTCACTTGTGTACCAGGGCAAGGAAAATTTTGTGTCTGAGGCTGATTTTCGCTCCAAAGCCATTTGCTTTCTAAGAAACAGCAATAGCTATGGGAGGCTTCCCAACTATAAAATCCCAGTGAAAAGCATTTATAAGAGAATGAAATAAATGCATTCATATAGCGGCATCAATTTAAAATTATAAATTTAAGCTGGAAGAAGTTACAAGTTGATATTTTTCTTGCTTTTACTTCACAAGGAATTAGTACAAGACCTTTTTTGTTGACTAAATGACTGTCTCAGTGCCCTTACCTGACCGACAAGCAATGTCCACATCCTTTTCAAAATCAGTCTGTAACAAGAAACAATGAAACAGGACAGCCATTATTAATTGAAAACTAAACCACAATACCTTTTTGCCAACTAGCGCTTCCAAAATGTCCCACTTACAGAGTTATAGTCTCTTAAAAGTGGTTCTTGTTGCTGAGAAGGTGAAGTATATTGTTTTACAACAGCAGAGCTTTACAAAGTTTCCTAAAGTATAACTGGGTGGTTTTCAAAGTATGCTGCCTGACCAGAAAAAATAAAATAAAATAGGTGGGAGTATATAATTTTAATAAAACGATACAGTGTATAGGGTTTTTTTATGTATTTGGAAGAGTAACTTCTACATGTCATGGAAGGATCACCTTTAAGGAAGCTTTTCATAATAATTTTATAAACAAAAGTATGGTAAATAGCCTGCAATACAAATTACTGTGAATAAATGTAATCCAATGAGTCCACTCTATCTGAAACTTTATTAATTTGTTATTCAGTGGTAATTTGTTATATAACATTTTTTCAGTCCTTGATACTAATGTAATCAGAGTAAACTTTGTATTCCCTGAAAATAGTTATTATCTATTCCAACCGGTAAAAAGGAATTGTCAGAACTAAGAATGAATTTTAAGAGTCAACAATCCAAGGTTGCTTTTCATAGTTAAACAAATGCTATTTATTCTGGTATAGAATTCAAGTACTTTTCAGTTACATTTTTAAGTCCATGAAAGCTTTATTATATGAAAAATACTTGCTAAAACTGACCTCCTTCTTGCCTGTGAAATCCAAATATTGGATTCTTTCTATTTCACCCTTTTTTTCAAGGGCATCTGCTCACTGAGCCTTGCATTTTTAGGGCCTGATCCTGACCCCATTAGGATCAATGACAAACTGTCACTGAAAGTGAAGGGATCAATATTTTGTCTTAATGTACACCTAATGATATTAGTAAATCCAAATTGATATAGTAATCCATTCACTATCTCCTTAGTTCAAGCTAGTAAATAGATTCCCCTTCTAGAATCTCCTTGACTGAATTAATTTGAGGGGAATATTTTTGAGGTCTTCATGAAGGGAAGACTCTCAAATGCGTCAGTGCTTTTTACACTGATGGTATAAAAATTCATTGTATATTATTAGATTATTTTTTTGCTGTTTTATGCAAGGATCTTTCATCTTAAAGAACAGTGGTGGAAGATACTAATTCACTGTGCTTCACTAAGTGATCACACCAATAATTTAAACTTTCTAAGAGATTTAATCAAAGGGACAATGACCTAAACAGACTTATGTTTTAAAATGGTGTTAATACTTCAGCTGTGCATACTTGCCATGTACAATACTGTAAGTTGTTTTCTTTTGGTTAGGAACACTAAATTAAGAGTCAAAGGAAAAAAAAAAATCTAACCATTATTTGAGCATGTCCATTAGGAAAAGAACTTGAAGAATCTGCATTGATTGGATCCTGGCAATTTCTTAGTCGACATCTGAATGCATCTTGAACCTGTGAAAACAATACCTTATACTGATTCTTGTGCAGTCTCACGTAGGCTAATGCTATTAAAGATTAAGTTAAACTGTAAGGAATACAATACATGACTTTTCTTTAGTATACTGAATAAACCAGAGCCAGAAAACATAAATGTCTAACTGCCATTTCATACTTTTTCTATATTTTGTAGCTGGTGTAAAGTCTGTCAATCAATCACACGAAAGCGACAAAATTAAATTTGCCAATAGATAGAATTAACTAGCAGTCAGGGATGACTTGGTACACAACCCAAATTTCCAGATTTCTCTTGAGTAATAGCATTTGTCTGTCTTCTCACTCAGTTTGGTACAGGTCTAAAAGCAGGCTTAATAAATGTACTAACCACTGCAAAATAAAATCTGTTTTATGCTTGATAAATGTAAGATTCTTGGAAGATACATAATGCTCTTCTAATTACACTTTAAAGAACAAGTCAGTTTGCAAGATGTTACTGATTCCAGTCATAAGCTCTAACCCTGTATAGGGAATCTCTTGAACCTCTTATAGGAGTAAAATCCTTCAAACAGGGGAAACCACTTCAGGGTGAGCACAATAATAATAATGAGTGGACTATTTGAATGGAGTCTGGTTTCTTAAAACTAAAAAAGTGGAAATTCTCAAGAATTATTGTTTAATTAGTATGATTCATGAAGTCAATTTGAAAACTTGCCCTAAATTGCAAACAGATTTCAGGAATTGCCTTTTCAAAGGAAAGGCTTTGATTTTGAGCAGGGTGTATGTCTAAATAGGTATTATTATGCAACAATTTTGCCAGAAAGATGTGGTTCAACAGGGCATCCCATATTCAAAGGAAAAATGCAGTTCCTGTTTGCTGACTAAAATGCAAATATATTTTGCTGAATTCTCACACATACCATGGTAGGGACAGCAAGGCAACTTTCAGAACGGAAATGAATATTTTTACCAGTATTTTCACAGTATACCGAAAATGTTTTAAAACTTGAATTTTGATTCCATAAATTCATGTATTCATATCAGCAACCTGACTGCAAGATGTGACTTGGAAAACAGGAACTTACTTGGGTGACCTCCAGCCAAAACAAGCTAGTATCATTTCTTGCCTGAATATGGAAATATTGTTAATGAAATGCCTACCAAAAATCTATATTCCATTTATTATCTGTAGAAATTATTTGATGTCTGATTTAGAAGAACTAAAAGAGAGAAAATTATATTCTACTCATGGACATTTTGTGAGCAACAAAAGAGGATAATTCATTAACTGAAGCTGAACATAAGGCTTCCCCTCTGAATACATCATATTCTACTGCAAGCTCTTTGAAAGCCTTCACAAAAAGGAATATGAAATGGGAAAAAAGTATTTCTTTTTGTAATTAGGAAGCATTATTTTACAGTCTTCAACCCTTAAATGAGTAAAAGTGCTCTGCAGTCTTGATAAGTGACTGCTGCAGGTGGAAGAAGACTGATACAGAATAGAAGGAATGAAGCTTTCAGCACTTTCCGTAGTAAATGTTAGGATACTCTAAAATACACGTTTCTTACAACATTTTCTAAATGCAAGCAACATACTATTTGAACGTGTCAACAGAATGTCAAATAAAGCTGTGTCCATAATATTGACATATGTTGCAACCTCTAGGCATCCTCACACACATCTGAAATAAACAAAAAGTTGAGCTGCCTAAATACTTGCTTGTTTTTTAAAACCAGTTATTCACAATTGCTGTTTGAATATGTAAAGACTGTGTTATCTTTATCTTACTTTGAAGCATATTCTTGTTCCCCCCGCTCCTAACATCAAGTTACAAGATTTTTGTAGAGCCAGGCAGAGCAGGAGAGGCAGATGTGATGAACGTGCAGATAGCAAGGAAGTGGTTTCCTTAGCAACAGTAACCAACTCAGAGCTTTTATAACTTACCCTCTCCCTACTCATGTACTTTTTTTTTATTATTATTTATTTTTTTATCCTGCAATATAGAAATGTGGGTTTTAGATGCCAGTGATGCATTTAATCCAAATGCACTCTAGTCAACAGAGCACAGCAACAGGAGAAAACACACTCGGTTTCCTCCCATCAGCGGCAGTAACCAGAGTTACTCAGTATGATTCAAATTAGCTTTAGACAATCTTGTATTCAGGCAGGTCAGGCAAACTGTTTTGCTCTGATGGTGAAGAAGCCTTAGCACTACCTTTTCCTATCAGTCTCTGCTCTGTGACTTATACCACACATTCTTCCAACGCCCAATTAGGTATTTAAACAGCAAGAAGAAGAGAAAAACATAGTAGGCTCTCCAGGCTAAGGCGGCGACATAAAGCAACAATACCTAACTCTTTGCATTTTTCTTTCCTAATTTCCGAAGTGGTTTGTATGAAATCTATAGTATTATTATGTTTATTTTGGAAATTAGGAAATGGAATTATAGAGAGATTTGTCTTTCCCAAAGACCCTGAGCTGGTTCTGGCGGGCAGAACAGGACACAGCACATCACTTACTTTCTTTTTAGTTTTATGTCTTAGTTAGCAAACCTCCTTGGCTCTCTAATGTAGCCCTTCTCACACAACATTATTGCTATAGCATACTTGTACTTCTGGAAGCAGAGAAAGTCAAAAATATTTCCATTACCTATGTTTATGTCAATATAATTAAGGGGAAACAAAAGGGTTTATAAGTAACAGTAGTAAGGGCATAGTAAAGCAGGGCTGTCCTCTTTGTTTGAATTTTGTTGTGATATATTCCACCCCACAATTTTTTTCTGACAGTCAGAATTATTGTTTTGTCTATGCTGGCATGCTATAAATATCAGATCAATCCTATAGGCTATAACTGAGATAGCTTTGTAGTTGTCATCAAGAATGATAAATATGTTGGCAGGGTTTCACTGATATATACTGGCAGAGCAAAACATTTTTGCAAACAGAAAGTAACAGATGATTCTTTCAGCTGGGAGGGGTATCAAGTGAGGAGCAAAGACTGCATTGCACTCTGCATGATGGCCACTGCCTTGGCTTATACTGGAGACTGACCTAAGGGTCTCTACAGCTAGACTAAGGAGCCAGTTTGAACATGACTTATTGGAGTTAAGTCTCCTTCTGTATAGGAATTTATTGCACTTAATAGTTATGTCTTTGCTGCTGCAAACTGGTCCATACAACACATTAAAAGAAAAAAAATTGTTTCAAGTGTGTCAACTTTTCTCTGCTGTCTTTGAAGAACTTTTCTCTTCCCATGCAAAAAAATTACCGTAATTATTTCCTCAAGTGTTTTGCCCAGTCTACGATTTAGATCTGGAGGATAAGAGAAGATGCATTGTGTAATGCCAGCTGGAGTTCAAACAGCAGTATGTCTATGCTTCGGTTTCTTCCACCACCTTCACTGTCATCATCTTGACTGGACCTAATCTTCTGACTAGTCAGTAAGTTGTCACTGTACCTTTATTTCTGCCTAACATTTTCATAACTGAAGAAAAAAAACTCCTTCCCCTTTGTGATAAGGGAAAATCTGATGGTACTTCAGTGCTTTTGGGGCCTCGCTGGGAAATTTTCTCATGAGGTCATTTTTAAAGTACTATGTAGATATCCTGATTAGCTGTCATATTAGATGCCTTTCCTTAGGATTTCAATGTCAGGACCAGGTCCGCAACTGTCAGGATTGGCTTAATGGAACAGTTCCTTTAAGTAGTTAACCAAAGTGATGGTTGTTTGCTGTTAAATGACATCTGTATATGTGATTTACCAAAAAAGCAATGAACAAAATAAACCATAGCTAGCTACTGCTTTGCACACACAAAACCAATTCAGATTCTAAATTCCTGTATTGACATCCTTACAAGAATATATTTTTGCATAGTACTTGCACTAGAATCACTGAGTTAGAAGTGGTTCAAGTCAGGATACCCCATGAATTTGAAAACTGAGTTTACTTATAGAAAAAACTAATTCCACCTTCATCACTAGAGTCCTACATGTGAGTAGAGCAAGAATGAGACATTCAACAATATCAAAGGGTTCCATGGGAAAGAAGCACTTTCATCAAATAGTTGTCATTAAGCTGGGAGCATGTCTTGGGTTCAAGGATTGGGGCATTGTGGGAAGATGCATCAATCTTATCCGAAACAATCAAAACATTTTTTTCCAAAATAAACTTGCTTCAATTTCTTAATTTTTTACCTGTATACAGCATTATGCTACATTACCCTTAGAATTTCTTATGGATTTTGGTAAGTTTTTGATGAAATCAGTGACTTTGATTACCAGGCATGTGGTGCAAGCTTTCTGCATACTTAGAAAGACAATGCTGTTTATACTGCTTTGTATTTTGAAGGTTTCATCTGCAACCTTGAGCTAAAGATATATTTTTTAAAATAAATATGGATCCTCAGGACAGTAAGTGAGAGTTGGTATACCTTTTCCAGGATAATTAATATATCCCAATGGAAATAGCAATTTCATAGACAGGAACACCAGTAGGAAACTGCTGTACTTTTTACTGAAGAAATGAAGTATAAATGGTTGCAGTGTCTTACCATCTTACTGAGGGAATATGTAAAATGGTGGGTAAGGATTCTAGGGTGAGAATACCCTTTCTTAAAAATATGTATCAAATGGGGAAGGAAAATGCTAGAAAAATAAGGGGATACACAAAATAGATTTGCCTTAAGTTGTGTCTCTTATTCTGCACATCTTTTTATCCTGACTAGAAAAAAAAAAAAAAAAGAAAAAAGAAAAAAAAGTGATGGTAAAAGAGGTAAGCACTTTGCACTAGGAAAGCTGATAACAAAGAAAAGTACTTTATGGCCTGAATAAAGTGGGATGGAATAAGCACAATGAAAACTACTAATTTCTGCAAGATATTGGAAAGTTTTCTCCTTAAAAATTGAAAACTTTCCTACTTTGGTAGGATAATCTCATACATATACTGTATAGGATAATGATATAAAGTTCATGCAGACTGGTGCACCACTAGAAGATTGAAATAAATTGTGTCACTCATACTCATTTTTGATTAATTTTTTGGTGAATTTCAATGTATGAAGACTGTGAACAGCGGAAAGGAAAACCACTGTGTGAGATTCCTCACTCAGTGTTGCCAATATTTCTCTTCTGGAACATCTTCCCATTTTTTCAGTCCTGAAGTGCCTTTGGATAGCTTCTGCCAAGCATGAGGAACTATGCTAGGCAGTGTGATGTGTTTTGGGATGTGGTAAATATCCCGGAGTTGATAAATGGCAAATGCCACACTTAAGGTCTAAACAGACATGAGCTCTGTAGTAGATATGCCAGCAGAACAGGTTACTCTTCTGCAGTTGGGCTCCCTCTGCACATTTTTGATAGATTCCCGCTTCCACAGATATGCCAGCAAAGCTGTCGTGTGAATGCTCTCGAACCCATTTCAATAAAAATGTTAGGTTAGTTAGTAGGTTAGCTACATTAGAGAAGCTTTGCTGGAGTGAGGCTAAAGAGCACTAATGTGATAGCTCTGTCATCAGATTTGAGTGGTGGTGAATTTGGCAGTGGGTGGCTTAGAGCTGTGAAGGGCAGGCCAGTGACACCAGCTTTTCCTAGCTGTTTTCAACGCATACCTCTGTCTTTGTCCTCTTCTACCCTGTAGCTTAAGTATATTAGTACCTGAGTGTGTAGAATTGAAAGGATAGCTCAAACCTACCAACCAACCACATTTTTGCTGTGTTTCCTCTTTCAGGGACAGTATAAGCAGAAATCATTTTGTATTTGAGTCAGTGTTTCAGCCTGTAAAAATATATAGCTTTTGTTCTTGAAGAAAGGGGCATTCGTGTTAGCACTTCCCTACACTCATGATATTGGGAAAGCCTAACACTTCAAAATAAACTGAACTTGGATTTCATTAAAGGTGACCTCTAATTAAGTGGGTACAGTTTTATATTGAACATGACATTCTACATCTGGAATTAATTGATCTTCCCCTTCTTTTTTCCCCCTTGTTCCTCTTTATATCTCATCATAAAATAATTTTCTGTTACTATAAAATACACTTCTGCAGAGCAAGCTGTATACAACATTAAACAGCAGTTGAGAGATTAACAGGAACACAGCCCTTTAGAAAACTGGGAAGCCATTCCTCACCTCCCTTCGGAGAATACAATGGACCATGACAATAACAAAGCCTTGTAATGAATCGAATACCGCAAAAAGAATCTGAAATAATATTGATCTTTTGTCTGTCATGGCCAGAACTGCAGACATCCAAGTCAGGGCCAGAAGTGGCAACACCACACAGGAACTCCAAAGAGATGCCCTATTGAAAGAAGAGAAAAATGGCATTGTAAAATTGTAGGCAAATGATTAAAAGCTCACTACTAAAATAAAACTTATTTAAAGACGGCACTTTATCAAGTTAACTTGAAAATCACAGACAAGTATATAACAGTGTCGATACTTTATGTTCTAAAGAATATCCTGTATTCAGTTAATAAACACAGTTGCAATTTTTTTTTTGTTAAAAAGTATTTAAATGTGCTCAGCACTCTATACAGTGTTAGCAAACACAGTGGTCATCATCAAACTATTGTCTCACATGCACTGTATAAGATTTGTAACAAGAAGATGTAAATGATCAGGACTAACATGGCATTACTGGCGGTGGTGGCTGACAAAGCTGTTGTTGAAACTACTCCACACTTGGCACATTTGAGCGTCAAACCGCTATGAGGCTCACTCATCTGACTGCAAACAAACAGAACACCCACAAAAAGAACAAAATATTGAATTGTCACCAAAAAATGTTGCTACCAAAATTTAGCTTTTAAATATGACATCATGCAGAAAAAGTAAGTAGACTTATTCAGGATGAATGCTCTAGGCTGTCACAAAACTGTACTTTGTACTTTACACTATTGTTAGCTTTAAATGTTAATGCTATGGGGCTTCATTTCATGCAGACTCTATTTCTTCATTTAAGTAAAAAAGCCCTCAAATATCCAGTGATCAAAACTGCTCAATACACTGAAGTAAACATAAGCATGTGCTAGGATAGACACACACAGTGAAATCCCTCTATTCAGACCACTGAAAAGACTGTTGTATCCAAACTGACTTGCTTGAGAAAGAGTAGGGGACATAAACAGGAGGGGTATGAAGTACGTACAATTATAGAACATTAACAGGGAAAGAAACTTGCAAAATGCATCACATCAGTATGGGCATACTGTATAATCAGATTTGTACT
Organism: Dromaius novaehollandiae; assembly: GCF_036370855.1. Taxonomy (NCBI): domain Eukaryota; kingdom Metazoa; phylum Chordata; class Aves; order Casuariiformes; family Dromaiidae; genus Dromaius; species Dromaius novaehollandiae. The sequence goes on along the minus strand of NC_088100.1, from coordinate 32,419,285 downwards.
AGTGATGTGAATGGCCCACTAACATCTGAAGTGGTATTATTCATGCCATATGGAGGTCTGAATACAGGGCTTGAAATGTATGGAATCTGATGAAATAAATATCAGTTGGTACTTAAAAAAAGGGTGACCTGTTTCGTCTTTTAATAAAACACAGTACACAAGCATTAAGCCTAAACCATTTTGTATGGACAACTGTACCTCAGCACCTGACAGAAGAGTCAAAGGGCAAAACCTGGAATTTAAATTTTCTTTTTGTATATATAACACATTCAACTTCCAGAGCTGACTAAGCAGAGAGCTTTGCTATTCCATTTCTTTCTGCTATCAGAACCAGAAATAACCATAGCTGTTTGAGGCATGCGATTATAAACAGGGAAGATGCTTTACTTATTTCCAGCTGGAAAGAGGTGAACATGGTGAAGAAAGGTAATACTTCCATTTTTTTCCCCAGTTATTTCACCTGACTGAATTCCTTCTTATTGCCAAACCTAACTCACATGTTTTTAAACATACCACCCAAAAGAAGCAGTGAACTCCAGCCGTTTCCATTTTGGCAAGGCAAGTGATGACTCTTGGTAAAAACAAAAGTGCTTAGCCATGACCTGGTGTAAATTTGATTGTCGGGTGTGAAAAGAAGTCAATGAAACCACACCAGCTTATGCCATCTGCTCTAAAGAGCAAACCTTAAAAATGCCTTTGGTAAACTCAAACTAGGCTTAGGAAAATACTTTCCATTCTTGATAGGCAATGCGTTAATTTTACTACACTGGCTGCTTCTCCGTAGCTCTATGGATCTGTTCTCTAGATTGAAATAACAATAGTAGCTGCTGTGTTTGTAAAACCAATAATAATCCTTCTGGCTGGGCATATATTCATACTACCCCTTAAGCCAGAAAAACTCGCTGAGATCCATCGAGATAACATAGTCTATTTTTTTTTCACTTGTTGATTCACCATATACTTATTAAGGTGGAAATAGCTGGAGTTAGCAAATTTTGCCCCTTTTGCTGCTTTAATTGTACATAGATAATTTCTACAGTTGAACTATGAATGAAATTTTGACACGTATGACCCCAGTCTTTGCCAGAAGGAATAAATTTGCCTTCCTGAGCATGGCTGGCAAGAGATATTTGAGAAATGAGCAACAATTCCCTTTCTGATGGAGGCCAAACGCTGCACAAATTCCCATGCCCCAAAGAATGACTCAAGACCCTTCATCTGCCAAGTAGTAGCAAGCAATGCTGTTGCCAAGCCACCTTCACATGCTATTACAGAAGTTAAATTGTTTCTTGATTAGGGCACCTATATGCTTCCCTAGAAGTGCTGGATTGTTTCTGACGGCATAATTTCTAGTTCTTCATCCATTTACTTTAAAGCAAAATACCTCTTTATTAAGTTGCACACTTTTAGAAAGCAAGTTATTTGATTCATCAGGGAAGTATACTACAAGCAAATAGATTTCTCTAGCATACAACTGAGTAGCTGAAAAAAAAATGATACAGGTAAATGTAAGCTCTGACATCCTTAGAAAACATATGAAGCCAAACCCAATTCCTGAAATCACTGGTATTAGAGCAGATGTGAGTCTGATCTGCTGATTGCTAAGTTATTACCACTCTTAAAATAATTTGGCCAGTTTTATAATACTCTATATTTCATCAGAGTTATTACACAGTTAAGAAGGTTGATGGAGCAATGTAGACAAGGGTAAGATAAAGAAATTAATACTTTCTAATGAAAAAGGAGGAAAAGGGAAAAGGAGCACAATGAAAGTTTTTTGCTTATTTTTGTCAGAAAGACAGGGAAAAGAACTGAAAATCAGAAGGATCTAATTGAATTAATACCAAATGCAAAACACCAGCCAAAGTATTTATCATCAGTCTGGTCATCTAACCAATGAATTGAACTTTTCAGATATGGTGCTGTTATCAGAATGATAAAATAATTCAAACTGAAGCTTTAATAAGTTTACCAACAGCAGTAATACAGAGTAAAATGGAAATATCATTGCTATCATTGTTAGAATGCAGATTTTGGTGCTGTTAACTGCAAGCTGGCCTGGAAGACAGAATACTAGAACATGTAGCTGTAAAATATGCTGCAATTTACCATTATGCAAAGTTTTGAGATATTTTCAAAAGCATTAAGAAAATCATGATGCACTTATGAAATATTTTTCTCCAATAAGGAATGAATCTAGTTTTGCTGTTACAGTAGTTCTGTTCCACTGAAGAACACAGTTTTTGAAAAGAACTCCATTATAATCCTCTCTTTCTCATGATAAAACACAGAATTTAAATGAAACTGCAAATAAATAATCAATGACAGAGAATTTCTGTTTATCATATTTTTGTCTTTTAAAGCATTTTTTTATTACTTTCAAATTCTGTCACACTAATTTAGAACGTGTTTAGAAATGTTTAGAATCTTTAGATCTGTGTATATATTGTTACAAGAACACAAGCAAATTCTTCACATAGTTAGAGTGCCAGAATAGCGTTAACCTCACTAAGGATATATTGTTGGAAAATGCTAGACACCACAGTAATAAAAGCTGACAGTTAGAAGGAAAAATAACTGGTTCCTTCTGTACATACATTTCATAAAATTATTTTCCTAACTGCAATAATTTTAAATGTGTGACATGGTTGCGAAACCTCTGCTCAGATTTGTTCAGTCCTCATTCTTATTCACTTAATACTGTTGTACTTGTGTTTTATTATGTTTAGTTTGTTTAGCTGCATTCCCTCAGGATAATGCAACTGCAACTTTTGAGATGAATGGAATCTGTTAGACACGCTGTTACACATGTAAAAGTTCAAAGCACAATCAAATGCATTTTGGTGAATATCTGTAATTGAAAATTGGTGATACAATTTTCATATGCTTTAAAATAACCCAACTGTTGCTTACCCTGCTCTGTGTTTGAGCTTTTTATCTAGGATTCCATCTCTGGAAACAAGTTTATTAAATACCAAAATGCCAATCACCATGTTGACCTGTCAAACAGAAAACAAACAGTTGAGCTTTTAGTGTCTGAAAGAAAATATTTTATCCAGAAATATTCAGAAATAGATTTTTTTTTAATTTCTGAATATTTATTCAGAAACTTCCTCTTCCATGCTTGCATTATGTCCCATGTTACATGTCGGAGTATTTCATCAGAGATAATTTGGCACGGTTCCCAAAGAAAATAAAGTGCATATTTTTAAATAGGGCATACACATACACACAGACACACTGCAACAACCTTACTTTTGAATCTTGAATTGTCTGGTATCAAGCTATATGTATACTTGTCTGCTAGCAAGAAACTTGAGAAATATAGCTTTAATATTTCCTTAGTTTTAATTGCAATCATGTAACCTATTCCAGGACACAGAACACTGCATTTGAGTTGTGTGCATATGGCAGACCTAGTCGTACAGCACACAAATGACCATAAACATGTTACTTTCTAGGCACTTAATGCATATGTGAGTGTTGTCATTTATGCAGAACCAGACTGGGTTTTCCATATCCTCCTGTGCATCAGACATTGTCTATGTCATTCACCAAAATGCCAGTCATGAGCCTTGTTTGACTGCAGTTTCCTTTTTTTTTGTGGGCCAGATCGCTGGCTGGAGTAAGCTTGTTTAGCTCCGTTAAAGTAAATGACGTTGTGATCGCATACATCCATTGAAGACCCAATCTAAAAAAATATTCCAGTATTTCAGCAGTCAGACTTTGGCACTCTATGGACACACTAATGGCATTTAATGGACAATTTAATGAATGTTATTATCCACTTGTATTATCGAACTAAACTCTATGCACCTAGCTCTGCATGACCCTGCAAAGAAGTAATACCAACATCTGAATGTATTAAAAAATGCTCTTTTTTGGGTGGAGAGAGGGTAGAAAAGGGTGATGCTTTTTCCTTTTAAACAGATTTATAAAGACCTGTGCCAAAATACCTAATTGTTGCCAATCTCTCCTGCCAACTCTTTTTCAGCCCTTCTTATCATCACTTTATTTCAGCATTTACATTTTTCAGATGATGTTATATAATTCTTTTGCTTTATACACTTAGGCTTAAGTGGTTGCATAGAACAGCTCCTTCCACAGCTACTAACTAATGGGAAGGCAAACTGCGGCTGGGAGCTCAAGCAGCCCTGAATAAAGCTTGCCAATTAGGCAGAGAACAGGCAGTTCCGTGTGAAAATTATGACTGGCTTTTTGTAAACATCCTTGGCTTCTCTATCATGACAGGGACTGTGAGTTGTACAAAAGGATCCTGGCTTGACTCCAGGCAATGATGAGACATACTCTATGGGAGTAGTAAACATCAATATCAGGATAATCTTTGTAGCTGAATGGCTATATCTTTGATGACTGCTAAGACTGATTCCCTTTTGCAAGGGAAAAATCAGGAAAAAATGGTGTTGACAGAGCTATCTGGTACAAAAAATGGCGCAGGGGAAAGAAGAATTAGGTTCAAAATCTGTAATTTCCCTTCCAGAAGTCAGTGAAAAACCCTGAACAAATTATTATACAAGAACCATACAGGCTGCAGAGCAGGCAACCGATAGCCAGTGGCGTGTGTAGGGTGCAATTCATCTTATCCTCAGGTAGACCCCTGAAAGAGTTCTGGTGATTTGAGCCTAAAACTGTATGTTTTTTCTTCACTGATGATGAAATATGTCTGGGATAACTTGCTTGGATGAAGAAACCTACATTGCAGATATCTACAGTCGGGCAAAGTGAATCCTACACCTAAATGCATTTCCAGAGTAGTGCAAGACCCATACACAAATGAGTAACATCTCTCAGCTACCATGACTTTTTTTCCTTCAAAAGCGATAGGCACAGAGCACTTGCTGCCTGGCTCCACTGCCGCGGCCGCCTCTGCTGGCACAGCGATACGCTGCCAGGCAGCACTGAATCGAGCCCATCGCCAGACTTCACAAGGCACTGACAGCTACGTAGATGTTACTGACAATAACTCAGTGATGCCTGTAACAACTTTCTGTGACACCAACCAGCACGTTATTCTTTCACAGCTTATTGTGTAAACATGGAGAGACATAGAACGGATGCAAAAGATGTGATACAGTTAATTGCATCATGCATTCAAAAAAATTGAAGGTATGTTAGACAACACCGAGCGTGATATTTATAGCAAATTTTAATGCTATCGTATAGCTAAGCCTTCACAATTCAAATAGCATATTCCATCATTTCATATGAAAATAGTGGAAATGGTATTAATGTTTACCAAGACAACAGCAGCTGCAGGTCCAACGAAAGCATAAAGTAGCCCTCCTTCAAGAGACAGCCAACAGCTGGAAAGAACATTAGAGAAAAGCTAACACAGATTAAAAATAAGTATAATGTATTGCCAAGAAAACATTGATATTTACTACAGTATGAGATTCTCCTGATGTATATTCAGTCCTACATATAGAGATTTACAGGCACAAAAAAGAGATTTAAATTACTTTGTTGATATGACAATGCTCGCAGTCGAAAAGTGGTTTCCATCACTGAGCCCAGTTGTTAATGTTTCAAAATATTTAATGCAAATTATACATATACTGAAATGCCTAAAATTTCTTATGAACATAACATAAAATACATTTGTAAACCTTTGTTAAATTTCCTCTCATCATGTAAGATCAGTTAACTGAACAGGATTTGCTATATAGACATCTAGAAACATTTGTAGCTTATAATATCTGACAGTTCTATGCTTAAAACAATGAAAGGTCAAGTATCTATAATGTAAAACAATTAAAAAAAGATGTTTCTCTATATATACACTTACATTATTTACTAATTACTCTTAGGACAAGGTCTTACAGACTCTATTCCTTTTAAAGAAAAAGCATTATATATGTTCTAACTGTTCTCTATTCTCTGGAATATTTTGCAAACAAATATGTTTTTTAAGTATCTGAAAATTATATATTTCTGGTGACTTACTAATCTTGCAGACTTTGTCATACTGCACCAGGGCTTTCACAGAAAACCATCAGCTTTCCAAACACAGAGCACTTACTTACAGAATCACGTTCTAAATACAAATATTTACATCACGATGTAAAGCTTTCCATATGTGCACATGATCAGGAGCTGCACACACTGAAGTAAATGCAGCTGTGCTATTTTTCTACTGATTACACTTTCAAAGAACTGCATGTTTATTGGAACACACTATCACACCTATATATAAGAAAACTCAAGTGTATGCATTCAATTTACTTGGATGTCACATCAAGAAACAATCACATTACAAACATACAGATGTTTTTTTATTTCCCAGTGCTCTTTTTGTAGTTTTGAAAACCAAGTAAATTAAACACAAACACATCATAGTATTAATGGTCTGTTATGACTGGAATTTTAACTGCAAAGAAAAAAAGTGTTTCCCATTGCAATGAAGCCATGCGAAATCTGCCAGTTGAACCCAAATGCATCAGAACGCTAAATTCCAGAATGATAAATTGATATAAATAATTTATATCTGTTTAGCTATTGAAAAGGTAATTCTTACTATGCTATTCTACATCCTATCGCAAAAAATGTTATAGAAGTCATGTTCAGTTTATTTTTGTAATGTCAAAGAAAAATGTTTTCAAAATTTTCTGCAATTTTTGTTGCTATTTTTCCAACAACTAGGTTATCTCTTATGAGAAACTGAGAATATGGGCTTATGAAAAGAAGGAATATATCCATAGTACGTTACCCTACCAGTGTGATCTTTAAAACTCAGTGAAAATGACCACTGTGCATAACTAAAACACTAAAACATATAATTAAAATCTTCATGTTTATTAGCAGATAGACACAACAGTCCATTAAAATTGTTGACATACTGTGCTTGAAATGCAATTTGAGTTACCTGTGCTGAAAAAAGAGTCAACAAGTTTTTTTTTTTAATAGAAACAAAAAAGTTTTCACTACAAAAATCTGTAAGGCCCTCTCTCATGCCCTCAAGCAGAACGGCTGATAAAATGACTTCCATTTGCGAACAAAGCTGGGAAAAAAATTGTAAAGGCTGCCTTCTTTTCTTTACATAGTCTGAGTTTTCAACAATCTGAATTTTCAACAATCTATCATGTGATTAGTACAATGTACTCAATATCTGTCAGTTAATAACTCTGAAATACCCTGGTTCCCAACCTTTTTCAGTTGAAGACTTTCTGAAGATGGATTCTCAGGTACCTTCTTACATTGTAAGAGAATTGCTGACAGCTTTCTGACGATTTTTTCTTTCTTCTCTTCTTTTTCTTTGCTCTAATAGCTTTTTCTCCTGTGCTTTATAGCTCTTTTTGTTTTGTTCTCCTGTTCTGTGTTCTTTCTCCCCATTTCCCACATAGCAGAAACCCATATAAATTGATTAGTATTAAGAGCATCCACTGCTGGTTTTATGGGACCATGTTACATGGTCATAAAATTCTGCTGAATGATGAAGTACCTGTAGACTTGCTTGTGTGTGCCATACATCCTGACAGTAGTTTGACGCTCTCAGGGAGAGTGGCGCCTCCTTTCAGGATACCATGTCTATGATGAAATTTTAACTTTTGCTCATGTAATGGATTCCTATAACTTAACTGCACTGCTCATTAATACATAGCACTGTATATATACAGGAGTATGTCACAGTGGTTTATTAACTATCACTTATTGTAGTGGTGCTTTTATGGCTGTGATCATCTGAGCACAGGCAGCAACAATCCTTATTAGATCCAAAGAAATAGCTGGAAAAAACAATCACTCTTTCAGACACACAAAACTTCCTCAGATATCCTGAAAACCAAAAAGCTTGTCACTGCGTTTTTTATTATTTTTAGGAAATCTTTTCTGTTTGTAACTGTGTATCAGTACAAGTGCCAGTATGAAATAGTTTGCATATGTGATTTTATATGCACAGTAGTATAATTGTCTAATAAGTAGAGCTGCATGAAAGAGATAGAAATCAGAGGCTGCTTAATCATGGAACTGGTCCACTCCCATCAGTTATACATATGTAATTGCCATGTGAAACTGAGGTTTCACAACTTTTCTTTATGGCCAGTGTATTTCTTACTTAAAATCAAAGATCATTGGGCCTTTTCCCTTCCAGTCAACCTCTTCATGTGTGGGACTATGGGACTGGAATCTATTGCTTTATTTTCATTCATAATCTTCCCCATTTGGAAAAGTACTTTCGAAAAATAGGAATAGTTTGCAACAAGACATACTTCTGGTGTCAGCACATGTATATCTGAATACAGCCAAACAGGCCAAATATTCCTTAGTATAAGCACTTCAAAAAGTGCTTCACGGTAATGCTAAAATAGCACAGAAGTTCTGCTTTCCTGCAGCCTAACAGCTAGAGGACACAGGTCTTTGCTGGCAGTTGTTTGTCTGAGTGGGACAGCACGTCAGCTGGCAGTGGAGGAAGAAACTCCTTTCTGCTGTTTTCTCTGCATTATTGTGATGTCAAATGTCAAGAAAATGTATTTTCAAATAAATTATGAAAGCTGCATTATCAGTCTACTTGCCCCTTGAACACCTCATTTTGTGCTTCTGCTCCACAGTACTGTGTCAGTTGACTTTGGATGCTGGGAGAGGTGCTGTTATGTGTGCAAACCCACACTTTCTTACTTTCTAGTTCACCCTTAGTATATGATTTGTAGCTTTGTCTGAATATTTCAGTATATCCTCTTTTAAAAATGCATTCAAGCCAGGAAGCAAGAGGAAACAACATTAGCTGAAGTCACAGGCGAATAACTTCAGTAGCATAAATGCAATGGGATTGATCCTGTGAGGGACAGGGCTAGATCCACAGTGGGATGTGGACATTGTAATGTTGCAGTTTGTAATTCACATAGCCCAGCAGGTTTCCAGTCCTGGTTCTATGACTAAATAATAAAAAAAGCCAGTAAGATGAGCTCATATTAGCTAGAAAAAAAATGACAGAGGAGCAGGTCTCAATATAGTGTCCAAATGACAACTAAGACCCTCTTTTCACCAATGATTCCCAGCCATAAGTGCTCTCCCAGGGCTAAGTGCTTCAATTAGGTAAGCCATTCCTCATTAAAAAAATGCAAGACACAAGTTCTCACACTTTAAAGCTTAAGAGCTCCGTGGTTAAAGCAGGTATTCAATAGAGGAGATTTGTTTTTTTAATTCTTACCCACCCAGAGCTGGAACAAGGACTTGAAGTCTACCCTCCCATGTGCCAGCAGAGTGGGACACATGGGACAGCGAGGGGGAATCCTGATCTCACTCTGTGACGATGCTGAGCAAAATAATTAAATATTCATCGAAGCAAGGACTTGACCTAACTCATCCACATCCCTGATGAATGCCCTCATTACCAGGCTAGAGAGTCGTATTTCCTCTCTTTCTGTCCAGATGCATACTTAATTTCTTAGGCAACATGAGGAGAGCTCCAAACAGGGAGACTGTGGGAAATGTGCTCCCGCACACATAACATCTCAGTGGTTAGAGCATTTTGCTGGCAGGTGGGAGGCTCAGGCTAAACTTCTTCCACAAAAGATAAGGGAACAGCAACCTAGCTAAGTAGTGAATTTTACCAGGTGCTAAGTACTGTAACTAGCCAGGTGGCTAAAAAGGAACTATATTAATAAGATGTAAATAAAGTATACAGGCCTCCTTGCTGTCTCTCATGCACAGCCCAATCCAGGCAATGTGCTGGATCAGGCACTCCAGGAGAGAGGAGCTATTTCAAGATCTCTGCGGGACTTTGGCTCCAAGCTGCCTGCAGACATTAAAACCTAGGTAGTGGTGTACATGCTTGGTGGCCAAAACCTGGGTGCCAGAGATGCTTTTGCCAGTACAGCTGTAGACATGTTTAGAAGCTGGCAAAAGCTGACCATAGCATTTAAGGATCTTCTTGGTAAACTTGTATAAAACTAAATCACTTTGTGGATCTCATCCTTGGTGGTTCTGAAAGGCCTGATGCTTCAAATGCTCACTGGAAGTCCAGGATCCTTGGCACTTTACTGAGCTTAGCCGAAGACTGGGATGTGGTTTTCTTTTTGTTCTTTTGTGAATCACTCATTGATTCCTAGGGCAGTTCCAAAGGTGAATGGATACCTGTAGACCTTCAGACTATGCTATAAAATTCCTGATGGGTATGCAAGACTTGCTAATTAAATACATAATTTATCATTTCAGATTAACTTACTAATGAGTTGTGCCATATCCTTTTGTCTTGGTAAAGCCTATTGATATTGCAACCACTAATGCTGGTAGACCTGAAAAAAATCAAAGTAGTAATAACCGTTAGATGCTGAGCAAAATATTGCTGTTCTGTCTGGACAAGAAATGACACGTCAAACTAATGCAAAATGATCAATTTCACATGGAATGAATCATTTAATAAAGCTCAGTGCAATGGCAGAACTCTTTCTCAAGCACTCGCAGGGAGGGGTCAGGGTTTTCTACCCATTGTGCATCATTTTGATCTGGCTAACTTCCTGATACATTTGACATCTGCAAGTGAACTAGTATCAAAGACTTCATGAATATTCAGTGAATATTTTATGTTGCTTTATTTTGATTTCTGGAGATTACACTACTTTGCTAAAAATCTACGAAAGTGATCTTAAAATACAAATATTAGAGAATGCTAAAGTATATACACCAGCATAGCTTGAGCTAAAAGATTATATTGACACTTGAGATAAAATGGAAAGTCTCCTAACCTAGTTTTCTGTTTAGTAACATGTGCTGTTTGCTATCTTTCGGGTTTACTGAAGAAAAGGATAATACCCTTGACACTGTTACTGCATTAGACATTTCATTCCAATGATTCTGAGTAAATGAATTTTATGGACTTACCCCATCCGAGGCACAGGAAACGTTTCCTTATAAGCCGTGTCCTAATTTTTCCAGTAACAGCCATATATGACTGCCATGCTTCTGTCAAAACCCAACAGAATGAAGCTAAGAAGAAGAAGTGTAAAAATGCGGTGGTTGTGGTGCAGATGCCCTGCAGGGAGCAAAGAGAAGCTCATGCTGAATACTTAGCGACACTTGTTTCTCTTTTCATTCCAAAGAGTTGTCATATTCTATCATCTTGACCTTTATCCTTAGCATCACCTCTCTCTTTATGGTGTAGTTGCCACAAAGAGCGAGAGAAGGAAAGAGAGAGATGTTCGTTCGGATTAGACAGAAGAGACTGGACTGTGTTCCCTAACGCCGAGTATGGAAAGCAGGGATGAAAAACACAAAACAAATTTTGCAACCAGATTTTTCTCTACACGTTTACTTTGATCAGGCATCACCGTGACTCCACTGAGGTGAACAAGTTACAAAGGTACGGGTTATAGAGCTGAATAAAGAAAATGTGGGGCTGCAAATGCTCCTAATTGCCAGCTTTGTTTTCTTTCCCTCATACACACACATCCTGACTGTAAATCTGAATTTTAGGCAATAGATTAAGCTTGATTTATTTGATTTTTTCATTTAAATCTTATAGAAAGTTAACCTATCTGAAGCTCTTTGAATATAGTGCCTGAAATCTCTTTAGCCAGGTTTAAGTATCATAACCTTAACAAATACTCTGGATATTGCTTTTACGGGTGTCAGTCATTTGTTATCTAAAAAGTACTTTGAGCTCCTCCAGTCTAGACTCTCTTTTGTCACTGTTGCCCTTAATTAAACTTAACATTGTGGCTTACATAAATGAGCTTGCCTCTTTCCTGGAATAAATTATGATTCACCCATCACAGTGTTGCTTGAAATACAGTTACAGGCTACAAAACGCATTATGCATTGTACCCCAGAATCAAAACTACACTGTTAATGTTGAGAAAAAGCCGCATCTATCCTTATGACAACTGTAACTGTCAAAATCATGTCAAGGCTAAAAAAATAATTCCATACACCTGATAGTAGCAATGCAAGATTACAGTTCAGAAATCTGAATATTATTTTTATGTTTATTTCTTTATGCAGCATACACATATAAAAAAAGACTAGTAGATTTTTTTAAGGACATGCTAAAATCCCAGTTCAGGAAGCTATTTAAGGAGAAAATATGCAAGTTCGTAATTTTATATGGATGTTTGAAGATGTCGTTGAATCAAGGCCTATAGCTAGAAAAGTTTGGGAAGGGTAAAATAGATATACCACTAGAATCCTTTTTAGTTCATTTTATATTCTTAATTACTTTGTTTATATTCTTAATTACTTTGAGGTCTTCTTGTTTTGAATTTTACTTGTGTTGATTTTCCCAGTTTCTCCTCTGAAACCAACTGTATTGCTACAACATACTGTACATTCTCTTGTGTTACATTTCTTCACTCTAATAGTTTTCTCAAAAATGTAGTTCATCAAAAATGAATCTGAAAACTGTAAAACTGCACTTCAAGAGTCAAAAAATTAATAATTTACCACTATGAATTTAGAGATGTGAAAAACACCTTGCTTTCTAATCCTGGGTCAAACTGTCTATTTAAATTTGTAAGTTTTTTTCTATAAAGCTATGTGGAAGAGAATTATTGTTTATTTTTCAAAGAGCAAAGAATGTAAAGAGGCAAAATCCCAACAAATCCTGAAAATACAGTAGTCATGGATTTATTTTAGAAACCTATCTAGGATATGTAAGAGGGGATAAAGGAATTACTTTTTTTTAATACCAGGTCTGGTATTTCAGGCTTTCTTCATCTCAGAGATTCTGGGTTTTTTTCTGATTTCACACTGACATCACTCTAGTATAACTCCATTGTATTAAATATTACTGGCATTCTTGATTTACAGTCAGATTTGTGATATTAGAATTAAGATCTTGTTCTGAATTCATGGATGCATTTTATTTGGATGTGTTTGCCTTTCTGCTTTGGGAAGTGTTGCCTGTCAAAACATTCAGATCAGACACATGGAAGATAACCAGCTCTCTTCATGAAGAGTGAATTTTTCATGAACAGTGCATTTCTAAAAATCTAGATAGCCAAAGAAGTGTTGTTTTAGAGTAACACTAAAAAAACCCCCAGTGCAGTCACAGAACTAAAATTGGATTGAATCATATTGCTGAACTGCATATGCACATTAGCTATCAATTAAAAATTAGCATTACATTGTTCATTAAAAGATCTTGTCTTATTCTTGTTGAAGTCAATAGAAAAACATCTAAATGACTTATGCAGAAGCAGGTCTGAAATACACACCTATGAATACATTCAGCTAATAATGACATGGAAAAAAAGCTTAAAATTGTCATATAACAAAAAGACACTTCTGTCTGTTTTGTTACCTCAAAGAAAAAAGTTACAGGCATGTCATTTAAAGTAAATCACTATTCCATACATATGGTGAAAGTATTATAACAATGGCCAGTGAACAAAATCTTAGATTTTGTCATTAATCCTTAAGTTTAGATGCCCCCAAAGTTTGTGGGTTTATAAAATCTATGCCATTAAAGCCTAAATGGTAACAGGATTTCCTGTATTTCCGTGAAAATGTGGTCAAATCAAGAGGGATTTTCAGCAACCATGAATAACACCACAGCCTTATATATGTGCTTCTGATATTAAGCTGAACTGAAGTAATGCTTATTTTAATATCTGAATGTCCATACATTAGAACAGACCTAGTTTCCTTTTATGTATTAAAACACTTTTTTTTCAAAAAATTGTACATTTCTGATATCCGTTTCGAAATTTACTTTTGTCATCTTGAGATTTCACTCTGTCTCACACTGGAGCATTTAAAGCAGTTGCTTCCAGTAAGTCAACTGGAGATGAGCGTGCAACAGAAAAATTTTAAGCTATCCTGATTTAGCATTCATCTGACAAAATTAGTATGCAACAGGACTGTAAGCTCCACAATTCTACATGATTAAATTAAAACTGTTGTATCTCACTTGAAAAGAATCTTTTCTTTTTCTGGTCACTTAGATCCTTATTCCGTGCTTACAAGCCAAGCACTACTGTACCTCAGTTATGACTGTCTTTCCAGAAGCAGTTGTAATGGTACATCACTGCAGTGTCATTTATAAAAAGTTGCAAAGTAAGTTTTTGCCTTTCTCTTAAACAAAAATCTAGAATATTCTTTCTGGATTCCTTTTAAAAATGTCAGTAGAACAGTTTCAGACTCTTATAATGAGTTAGAATTTTTTTTACTCCTGCCTTTGGTAAATTGCTGGCAGGAAAAACTGTGAAATATAAATACTTATTTAAAATGAAAGCTATACAGGGAAATGCACAATAAAATAGAAATAGAATACAAAATACGGAAATGTCCTTTATCTTAGTAGCTGACTTACATGTTACAAATGCCAGCCATACAACCTCAATTTGCCTTCCTATCAATGCTTTTGTAAAACCTGACACATTCTATACAAACCAGTATTTGACAAAAAATGATTTTTGAGGGCAGCGTAGACTCTTACAGGCAAAAGCTGCCTACGTAAAACACAGAATTACTTACCCTGAAAAATATGAATATAGTATTTCTGTTATAAATTTGCAGATATGAACAAATCCTGGTCTTTTTGATAAAAACACTGTTAACTGTTATGGCTGACTGAGTATAGACTTTAGGAATTAGCTCATAATCTATCCCCTGTATTGAAAAAAAGATAGATGATGATAATCTAATAAAAATACAGACATGGCTCTTGTGAAAGAAAGAACTGTAATGAAAATATTAACAATCCTGTTGGTCACAGAATCGGAAAATAGGAGAGGCAAATTTTATTAGAAAACGTCTGTGCAGTAGCTGGAACATACTACTGCCGATTATAAACAACGCTTCTGAATGGCAGATGGGCACCTTTAATAAGAACACCAGTGACAAGTCTGTATCCCTGAGGTAACTATTTGCATCAGACACCATCACAAAGGTGCAGAGCAGCCTCAAAACATCAAAACCACTGCAGGATCAGGATGACAGAATCATGGACAGGCTGTGCTCCATGTGAATTCAGCTTCCCCCTTCCCCATGCCAAGAGAAATAGTCACAGCAAGTGAAACTCCCAGTGTAGCCTTGGGCTCGGCACCGTTGACCAAAACCCCCATGGAAATCTGGCTTTTAGCAACTCCCGTAGTCTTTCCCTTTGATAATAAATAAGCAACACTTTGCTATGTCTGGGAAAGTGCTATGTTTGGGAAGTTCATTTCCAAATAGGAACGAATATTCATTTTCATCAAGGCTGTCATTAAATGGAGCATTGAATACTTCTAGCTAGGGAGCCATAATTTTACTAAGTACCATAATTGCATTTCTTTCTTTCCTGGACTACTCCCAGCCTTTCTTTCTCCCTCTCATCTACCCTCCTGGCAAGGAAGTGGTGCTGCCACCCAGCCCACCCATGATGCAGAAGCTGCACTGCTGGATCCCCCCGTCCTCTACTCGTACGCAGCCTTGATGTGTTAACCTGTCTGCACTGAGTGATAGCTGTCCATGTCCTCCCCATTTCTTTAGGAGAAGCTACTTCTTATTTGCGTCTAATTCTAGTTTATTAGAACTCACTGAATTAATTACCTGTGCTGAGCACCTGTCAACTTGCAACCAAATGTATTTTAACAGCCTAATTTATTCACTGCTATTCAAGCTGCTGAAATGAAGTCAACTCTGTTGCTCTAACCTCCTCTTCATCCCATTGCTGTTGTTCTCAGCTCCCCAAATTTAATTCTAAATTTATGAGTGGGGGAAGGGAGCTTTTATGTCCTCAGAAAGTACAATTCCAGGAGCTTTAACTAAGCCTCAAGTATTTAGCTAGCTTGAAGTGCAAAGATGTTTCATTCTTTTTTAAATAAACTATGTACTGTTGAAAGCAGGAGCTCATGGCAGATATCAAACTATTTTCTTCTTGCCTTCTTGTGGGAGACTCAGTCAGAATAAGAGTGCTGAAGCACAGCTGGGAAACATAACAGTGGAAATTCAAAGCTACTGATTCTAAGGCTTTATTTTTTAATGCAATAAAGCTGAATGTTATCTAGAAGATTTATCTGTTTTTATGACCTATAAAAAAATTTAAATCCATCCTGAGAATAACCATTTACCAGGATTTTTGGAACATCTGATTTTTTTTAATAGAACTGTGTTTTTTGAATAGCAATGTGAACAGATCCTCCACATAAAGACAAAGAGGGTTAGCTAAGGATACTCGATTTTCCTGCTTCCACTCAAGCAGGTTCTTTTTTCTACAACAATCTAGTTTCCTCTATCTGGATTCTGATAAACAGTGTAAGAATCAAAGCTACTGGAAAGTAAAGGAGAAGAATGTAATCTGTATTGGTGATAGCAAAATGGATAGAGCTAAAATCCACTCAGCTGGATTTTGTCATCAACGAGAAATGAAAATTAGTAGGAAGTGATGTAAATAATAAAACTGCTTAGAGATTAAAAAAAGAAACCCTTAACCTTAATTTAGCTGTGAAGAGATAAGCGTAAGGAGATAAATTAAAAGGGTGGTAATTTTATTCTTATCAAGTTCTGACCATGGACAGAACATGCAAAGAAAGACCACATAAAGAACACAACAAAGAACAAACAAAACAAAGAATAAGCCAAACAAAGAGAAAAGAAAGGACATGCCAAAGAACGGAAATATAATTCTGTGTTAAAGTCTGTATTCAGTTACTGGCTCTTTGTCCTCAACTATGCAGCAGGGATAAAACAGTTTATCTTTTCTTTTATTTTCAATCAAAAACAAGAATGCATAAAGGAAAATGCTGCTTCTTATTCTTTGGTATTTTTACTGGTCTGTTTTCTTTACTGATTTGCACAAGAGAGCACCTCTGTCTCAGGAATGGCAGACACTGCCAGAATACCGGGATACAGTGTACTGAACAGATAATACTAGAATTTCTGGAGCAACTGGCCATGAAACAATGGACAGACTTTCAGAGGCTGAGGGATGGACAAGTAAAGGCTTGCATGTCACAAGTGGTTTTTTTTTGGAAGAGGTACAGAACGTCAATGACAAAAGGTATGGTAAAAAGAAGTCTGTCTTCCCTAAAATATCTGAAACTGTTACAGTCGTAAACTCCTGAGAAATTACAGCTGCAGACTTTCAAGTTTCTCTTCCAGGATCATTAATATTACTGGCACCATAAAGCCACTTGGAGGTACCACTTCATTAAAAAAATCCTACGCTCTTTCCTTTTGCTGCATTAGAATACTTATAACACCACTTGATCAAGCAAACACATCAGGAAATCTAAAATAATATGCTATTCATATTTTAAATCAAAAGCTATAGAACTTTCAAGTTCAATTAACTTATAGATAAACTTTTAGATCCTCTAAAAAAACCTTCTCCACTGCCCTTTAAGGTTGAAAGCTCAAGCGGTTTATCTTTATTACATTGTGTTCATATTATGCACATGATACCCTAAAATAATTAGCATTTGACATCAGAAGTGTTTTATGTGAAGAGATATGCATACTTAATTATTGTACTGCAGTACTCTATATGTTGTGCCAGACAATGTGGATGGTAACCTTGCATTTTTGCAGCAATTAAATTTTTTAGTACAATAGCAGTAGGTCTTGAATAGTTGTGTGATGTCTCACTACAAAGATAATGAGTGATAACTAAGGACACTCAATTTTTCTTCGTCCACTCAACTATTTTTTCATCCACAACAAATGAGATGTCTTTCTAGGTTCTGATACACAGGTTAAAAGCTGACCGTGAACGTTGCAATTGTCTCTGCAGTTTCTTTAGATTAGTTTGTGACTATCCTCTCACTGAGGATGTCTATATCACCTACAGCATCACAATGCCACAGGAAAACATCTTCAGTATCAAGGGTTTTTTTTTGTTGTTTTGTACTATGTGCTAATTATCACAATGGTTGCTAAACTTTGGGGGCATTACATGTGTCAAGTCTAAGGCACAATATAATCTGTTCAGCTATTTCAATTTTTGATTTGTTTGTTCCCTCTGTCATGTCTGATCTTCTGTTCTGGATTCATTCCTTTTAAGTGACAGTATGATCCCAAAGATCTCAGTGCAATGTTGAAAGTGTAACTGAATAACACTTTAAACTGTAAGTTTTCTCTCCGTTTTCACTTCCCAACCATACTTTAAATATCTATCTTCTAGCTTTCACCTAAAGCTCTTCTAGATGCTTTACCAACAGATTCAGCTCCTGCTCCTCTTCTTTCAATGTCAACCTGGAAGCTATTTCTGAAAATTACTTCTTTGTGAATTTACAGTCTTCATTCATACCTACTTATAAAGGAGATCATTCTCCCACTTCTTCCCCAGGGGTAGAGTCCAGCAACACAGGTGCACACAGGTGCTGGTCGCATTCAAGCCCCTAAACCATGTGGAAGCTTCTTTTCAGCTTCTGCCCTTTGCAGTTATTTTCCTTTAGAGTTCTGCTTTGGTAGTTATCATCTCTGTCACTCATATCAGTAACTTCTGCATTTTAATTTGATTCCATATAGTTATTCTTTGGCATCCCTCAGTTATTTCTAAAATGAACTGCTGGTTTTTATCCAAACTAATTCTTCTGCTAGCTATTATTTTTCTCCAGAGCTCATAATGTACATGGTACAAAATCGTTCCATTAACTGGACGTGAAAGGATAGTCTGCTAGTTTGGGAATAGAAAAGCATTCCTGAAAGTTGTCGTATCTGAAAACCTACCTTGCTCTGTCTTACTGCAGAACCTATGTCTATCCTAGTAAAAAAAAAAAAAAAAAAAAAAAAACCAAAAAACCATATAGTAAAGGCCAAAACATGGGCTACGCATTGGCATGTGATCCTTAGTGATAAAATGTTAGTATGTTCCTTGGCATAGTTTTGACCTTGGTCAGATGATAGTGCTCTCCCAGACCAGGCCTGAGCACAGGCTGAAGCATAGCCTGGGCCAGGACCCATGGCTACCAGCCATGGCTGGTAGTCCTGCACACAGCTATCCTCCTGCCTTGGGAGGACTCAGTTGTAGGGATGCAAGTCGTGCTGTGACAGCTGGCCTCAGGGCTATAGAAATGTTTGTGGCCCATTTTAATTACTAGTTCAGACACAGGCAGGAAGTCCAGTTGGATAATTCATAATATGCTGAGATATTGCTAACATATGAGACAGCAAAATCCATTCTGTGTTGTTTATAGCATTCTCTGGAGATCGTCAATGCTATACTCAGGTTTGTAACGTGTTATCAGAATTGTTTTCTTGGTGGCATGCCTACAGTAAATCAAAAGCCAGTTGGAAGTCAGTTGTCATACAGTTTCCTTACGCTCACTCATTTTAGTTTTCCTGCTGGTTTGGACTGTTATTGCTGGTTTATACTCAAGTGAATGAACTCATCACGAGCTGTATCATAGAACAGGTTACTCACAGATGATTGAATTTCTTTGATTACAGTACCTTGCAAGTGAAGCTCTTCCCTTCTTGACTTTGTGCTTTGAACATGTATATTTTTTCCGGACTATCAGGCAGGAAATGAAGGATTATGATCCTCTAACTGTTTATAGGAATTATCCAAAACTCAGTGGAAAGACTCCCATTAATTTAACTGGGCTTTAGATTGGGTCTCACACCTATAGAATAAGGGATGGAAGGTGCATGAACAAAGGTCTGTGATCTTGCCCCTTGTCCTAAGTCTTTTAAATGTTTACAAAGTATTAGATGAATAATTTTGCTGATAAGTGAATACGGCCTGCTTCAGCTCATGAACTTATTCTGCTGCCTTTAACTTTAAACACTTTAAACAAGGTAACTGTCAACTCTGGTAGGACAAACTAACATAGTATTTTAACTATGTCTTCACATGAATGTGTAGAGAGGTTTATGAAGCTCAGAATAGCAGGATTTCAGCTGCCCTTTACAACTCAGAAGCATGAAATGAATTTAAATGTAAGTTTTTCAATAGCTTCTTGACTAATTAATCTCATAGTGCTATTTTGCCATGCCAGAAAACATCTTTTCCTAGTTCTCTTTTTTTCCTTCTATTTGGTACTTTTTTTTTTTTTTTTTTTTTTTTTCTGGAAGATCAGCCATGGAGTGTAAAGTGACTCATGCTTAGTTCAAGAACAAAAGTGGAAATCACTAGTATGTTTTGTAAAAACCAGTCTTCATTTCTAAGCTACTGAGGAATGAGAATTAAAAAAATAAATTGAAGGTGATACTGCCCTGAAAAATTATTCTACAAAAATAGCTTTGTGAGGTTTTACATTTACCAAGTCTGAAAGTTTTCTTATTCATTTTGTGGATAAAAAATAGATTTGTTTTGAACTGATGGACAAACAAAATCAACCTGGTCTCTGAAAAGCAAGCAAAGTTCTTGTGTTCTTGCACATCACTGAGGTTAATGGTATTATAAGAGCAGAACTGAGGGTGCAGTCTGCACATAAGAGACTGGATTGATATTGATGAAAGTGTAATTTAGCTTGGAGAATCTCTGTAACTGGCTGTGACTCATAAGAAGAAAAGAGAATGTAGGCTGACTGTCAGAGTGATTCTGCTGGGCTGTCAGAAACAATTCTATTTATTTGGCAACTATGCAGATTAAGGTGGAGATTTTGGATAAATGATAAACAGGCTTCACTTGGGTTTTCAGGACAGGTTTTTTTCAGTTTTTTGGTTTTTAGACTCTGAAAGTTCGAAACTAGTTTTATTTTAAAATATGGAATGTGCAGCATGCTCTCATAAATGAAGATGATACTCTTGGCAGGTTTGAAGAGAGATGATAATGAGACTACTACTTTAGCAATGAAACAAAAGCTGTTTGAAGATAACATACTAGCCATGTGCTATAGGTTCATTTCAATTGATTAAGTAAAGACTCCCAGATTTTTAGATCTCTCTTTGGTTTGTTGCAAGTAGAAGGATTTGGCTGCTTTAGGATATTAATGGCTGTACCTGTTTGAAGAAGAATGAAGGATACAAGAGCTAGCAGTCAACTGGAGTTATGAGTAACCAATGCTAAAGAGTGTTCCATAGGTCCTGAGTATTCCTAGCTTAATTTATTTAAAAGTTCAGTGAGGACAGTTGTGTGAGTAGCCAGGGGCAGCGAGCCAGTATTGATAATAAAGGAGTAGCTGAGCTAAGCAAAGGGTTACACATGAGTCAGCAATGGCTGCAGCTAGATAAAAGAGTAGTTCTGAGGGAGGCATTCCCTATACAGTTCTGAGAAAAAGAGTGTCTGGGAACTAACAAATACAAGCAATCGAAGGAGCTGCCTTGAAGAAATGACATAACACAAAAGAGTAACAGAATGGATACTGATGTGACAAGGTAGTCTGATATGTGAGACTTTAATTTCCTATAGAAGGATGCAGTTCAGTCAATGCAAACTGATCTCCTGGTGCAAAAATTACTGAGAAAAGCCCCAGTTGGGTAAACAGAGAATAATGTGCTCTGCTGCTGCTCCATGCTATATGGGTAAAAAGCTGGATGTATCTTTGTTGTCAAATGTAAAGGTTTTTCTCTTTTAGAAAAATGTGATTGTCACTTGAGCATCTCTCCTCTTTCAGCTTAAATGGGAACATCTGCTTGCTCTATTTTCAATTTTGATCTCATTTACTAACAATAAAATTGCTGTAATTTTAGGGAGTTTCCACAGCAATCAAAGTGATAACTAGAAAGAGAAGTTCAACAACAAAGCCTACAGTTGCCTTCCACTTAGTCTGACTGTGATGATTATAACCCTGCCACATGAAAACAGTCCATCTTCTTGTCTGGGTCTCAGTAAATATTCCTTCTCTCGACAACTGTAAGAGTTGCATCTCTTTCTGCTATTGACAGAAACCATTGAAGCAATAGTTTTGCAATGCTATCACAACTTTACAATATTTCATCTACCATGACATAAGATTAAAATACGATTTTATTGACCACAACTGTTTAGTGTTATTAAGATACAAGTAAACTTTTGGAAGGGTAAAAAATATAATGATATCTCCTCTGAACAAATATAAATAAATGTGTTTCTACAGGTATGCATTTCTTGTTTTCTCATACATATATTCCAAATAAGCATATCTAAAAAAGTTATAATCTTTAGTTCAGCACTGTCATTGCCTAGATAAAAATTTCCTTATTCTTTTTATGTTTATTTTTTAATTGCAGTCATATACATAGATCTTAAAAGTCTTTAAATAAGAATTATGATGACAGGAAAATGATGATTTTTCCCACAATACAGATAATTCAGCAAATGAAGAAAGTATCCACATTACTGTGGTCACCCAAAATCTTTTCACTCCACAGAATTTCAGTTTATTTTTTTTTAAATTTGCATATATCTTTAAATGATAATGTACATTTTTAAAGATACTTCATGGCTACATCTATTTGTACTCGCAAACAAAATGTGTTAAAAAATGGTCACTCATCCTGAGGCCAGCTGGAATAGCACAGCAAATGTCTATATTGGTAAATTCTTTCACACCCCAAAATAAGGTGGCCACATTCACACAGCCAAACTGCTGTGACTCTAATGCTAGGCACTTGCTGGCAACAGTCCTAGCTAGTGTGGTACGAAGTTGTGCCAGGAGGAATATGAGTGACTTCATGTCAGTGCTTGGGGCCATGCCACCTAGAGAGGCAGCTGGAGTATTTTGGCTTTGTCCTCTCACCCAGCAAAACATGTGGCAGCTTTGAGGGAGCTAACATAGTACACAAGCAGAGGGCAGGCGTATGCGTTTCCCTGGGAAGAGCATGAGGAGGACAGAGGCTTTTGTATTAAGCAGCGTGCATTTAATGTACAGAGACACACAGACACACACAGGCATACTTTTTTTAAAAAATTGAGATAAATGTATAAGAAAGGTGTTACTAGGATACATGTGTGTACATATGTGAGTTACCAGTTTTTCTTGTTTCATTGAATTGAAAACCTGATTTTCTTTCAGAATTGCGTACGCTTTACCTGTGATTCTGATTTTAGAATCAGAGCACATGTTGTCACACTTAAAAAGCAAGTGGAGATACAGAGAGCGCTTTGGATGGCTTATGCATTCTTTGCAAAGCAGTATTTTCAGCAGATAGAAAAGAGGGGATTGGTACGCTTCTCCCTGTGAAATTACCTTAACCTGTTTACCTGAGAAGGAAGGTGGAGTGAGGGATGAAGAATGGAGTCTACAATCAGGGCAACAGGCTGTGCCCCAGTTCATGCACAACACAATCGGTGCAAATTTATTGTACGACAGCACCATGAGTCACATTAGTTCCTTGTAAGATTCTGATACTAATTTGTAATGCCTTTAGTGCATTAGGCATGGGTTGTTTCAGAGGGCATCCATATCTTTCTTCATTTTGTTTAGCGATCTCTGTAATAGCGATGAAAAGGCTTCATCTACAGGATGAAATTTCAGCTGGAAGTAAGAAATTCCTAATAGAGAGCTCTATATTATGGAAAACATAACTAAAGAAATTTCCTTGTAAATGCAAGAGAGGGAAAACATTAAGTAACTTTGGATATCTAATGATATGAATGAAATCACAGTGATTTTTCACACAGAAGAAAGATTCCATAGCAATGGCTGCACATGCACACCAAGGAAGTCAAAGGGCGCAGCTCCTCCTTGGAATATGTTGCGTCTGTCTGACCTTCAGTTCTGGTCTTTGCATGCTGTCATTACTGACATTATGCATAGATTAGATAACTTGCTGAAGTTGAAAGAAAAAAGTAACAGTGTCCACAGCCAGAGAAAAGAAGAGGTTATGACCACCTGTGTATATGGAAGATTGACTAAGAATGGAACAGGAGAACAACAGGTAAAAAAAGCTTCCTCACTCAGCTAATATTTTGACATTAGCTTCCATTTATAGCTTGTACAAGAAAGCAAAATGCTGAGATTTTTTTCATGAAAGGTGAAACCCCTTATGCTGCTTATACCTTTGTATTGTCTACCAACAAGGAACAAATTCTGTGATGAATTTCATTCATTCAGTTCTCTTTATCTGCTACGCCAAACCTGTAGGATAAAAAGTCTGTGGTAATGCCAAAAATATTTATGACACAGCAGCGTGGAATCTTTCACAATGATTTCTTTAGCATGATTATAAAATCTGTAAGCTGTTATTATCAAAGAAGGACAGTATAACAACTTGTGTGTTGTTATTATTAAAGAGGGACAATATAACAACTTGTGTGTTTTAAAGGAGCAAAGAATGAGATGATTTTGCAGAGTGATAAGAGAAAGCAGGAGGAATATAACTGGTAAGAGCTCCTCTGTTGTATTGCTTCAAGGCAAATTTCTGGATTAAAGAGAGCAACAGTCTTCTTGCCTGTATTCCAGTTCCCTCTATTTCTTCCCATGGAGACACAGAAAAGGATTAGCTGATTTAGATCACAATTAGGATGTAAAGTGAGGTAGCTCCATTCCTCTCAACATAGCTTGGAGGAGGAGCTGGGATATCATTATTATTTGGATAGCACCGATTCCTCACAGATACCAGTGAGCACTGTCTTCTTTCTCCTGTAAATATACAAGATTCTTTCCTCTGCAAGTATGCTCTAACTATGTTCTTCCCATGGGAAACGCTATAAGGAGTCCTGTTAGGACCCAGAAGCTCTCTGCAAGGGCTCATATCTACTGGTTTCACCTTTGCTTAACTCCTAGGGAGTCTAAGAACATGGGTCTCCTGCTGGAGAAAAAAGGGGTTTCCAAACGAGGGAGGAAATATTTTGTGGAAAGACACTGCATAGCATGCAGAGAGATTTCAGCAAGA
The DNA here is from genome assembly GCF_036370855.1 of Dromaius novaehollandiae. Lineage (NCBI taxonomy): Eukaryota > Metazoa > Chordata > Aves > Casuariiformes > Dromaiidae > Dromaius > Dromaius novaehollandiae. The sequence goes on along the minus strand of NC_088100.1, from coordinate 32,394,649 downwards.
TAAACTGCAGAGAAAACTAGTGCCTAGCAACATGACCGCTTTCTCCAGGTGGGCTTTAGCTATGCTCTTAGATTATGCCTGCCAAGGAATTTGGAGGGCTTCCCCTTGAAGATGTACAAAAAGTCACATTGTCTCAAAGTTTGCTATTTCAGGGAGAAGATGGGAACCAGATGTGCTACATGATTAGTCTGAAGAAGGTCATATCTATTTCTGAGCAGTGGACATATAAGCAGCAACAAGAGAAAGCGTGCAGTGTACAAAGCCTCCATTATGAATACTTGTTTAAAATGTACTTTATTCTTGTACTTGTGTGTTTTTCATATCACAGAAGATGGTTTGAGATGCACTTAGTTACCTGGACTATTTATGTGTGTGCTCCACACGTAACAGAAGAGTGGCCACTTGCAAATGCAGAGGAAAGAGGTTAATGCTTAGTAAGAAGGTATGATTTTTATTCCCTAATGAAGTGTACGAGATCATCATATGAATGAATATATAATGTACCAAAGGGAGAGTGGAATTAAATAAAACTATCTTCTTATTGCCTTGAGTTTGGTGCTTTGAATTATATCTGCTCTGGGCCTGATTTTGACTGCCTCTCACCTTGAAAGAGGGAACGTTCTCCCTCGGTGTTTGTACAGAGCCAAGCGCTCTGGCACACTTGATAAACAAGATTGTTAATAATGTAATCATTCAGGGTGATGCCTCGATGGAAGTTTAATTCTAACAGTGTCTTTCCAAAAAGAGATTTAGTATAGCTTTATGGGTATGTACAGCAATGAAAACCATGCAGGAAAAGACCAAATGCATTTCCTGAAGGCTTGCTTTATAAATTACTCAAATGGCACACAGAGCTGCTCAGTTTACAAAGCTGCTAATTTATCTTCACCCCACATATCAGAATAAGGACTACTCACCCAAATCTTCTATTGCTTAATAAATTACTCATGTGTTTTTGCCTGCCTCTTGTCATTGATTTTAGCTCTAGTTAGCTTTAAATATGCTACTATTTCCTGATTCTTTCCCTCATTAATATTACCTTCTAAATCCATGTTAGGCACACAGTTTCTAAAGATAAATTGCTTTCTGTTCTTCAAGGTGGTAACACTGTGACGGCTTTATGGTAAGTGCTTGTTACTAATTATTTTAGAACTAAAACTGAGTCAACTTCTGCTGGATGAGGCTGATGTTTTGCAGCTTTTTTTCTTCCCTCTATCTCTCTCCCCCTCCTGTAATTAACCTCACTATTTTTAGCGACTAAATACAATTTTTGAGAATATTATTGACAATTTTATTTTACATTAGTTGGCTAGCTATACGACGGCTTTCTATTTATATGTGGCACAGTACCATTAATAGATACTGTTAATGGATTTTTTAAACTTTTCTGGTGAAAAAGCTCATTCTAATTACCCAGTTGAACTCAGTAAACTATCAGCACATACATTTCAAAACTTCCTTTTCCATTTTTTTATCCTAAATCACAAATCATCTAATACTAAGCTTTCAGTTAAAGCAATTGAAGAGTTTATAGTATTTGTAACAGAATTGCTGGCCCTTAAAAATATAAGCACATTCTGATGAAGCTGAAATGATGACACTTCGAGTTATGTAACAGCACTCTAATTTTTGCACAAACCATAACAGACAGCAGGATGTAGCAGACCAATTGTAATTTTCTTTGAGTGTTGGATGCACATGAATCAGTCTCAACTGTGGCGTTTTTTTAAATTTACTCCTCGTTATTGCAAAGGACAGTGTAAAGATGATCAGGAAGCAAATAATGTTGTGATTTGCATTCAAATAACATTTTAAGTGTTAGGACTCAGCTTAGGCTGAGTGCTTAGGGTGCTCAGCTTATTATTTTATGTTTATGTCTTTGGTACATCACAAAACTGAAATGTGGAACTCCCTGCTTCAGGCTTTGAAGGCAGCCAAAGGTATAAATGAGCTTTTAAATGGATTACTGAATAGGCTGACTTCTGGATGCTTTGAATGCAGTCTCTCATTCAGAAAATCTTTAAATGCTGACTGCTACAAGTCAGAAAGGTGCATCAGAGATAGAATCATTCTGCTCATTCCCTGTGCCTATTCTCTTCCCTACATGTCTGGCTAATGTTGTAGACACAGTGAATAAGACATATTGCTGAGGTGATCCAGTACTGCTGTTCTTATGTTCTCAGGCTGGCAGGTAACAAAATTATACCAGGTAATTTTAAAAATCAGGTCAAATCATGAGGGACAAGAATTCTGTCTGCATGAACAAAGTCCCATTCATCTATACATTTGTGAACCACAGTTGTTCCTCTGTTGGTGTATTTACACAAAGAGCCAAGGTTATCAATAAAACTTTTTCGTGCAGACAGCACAAAACAGCCCTGGCTGCTTTCACTTCCATGTTGTCCACAAATATTGTTCCCACTTCATTTTAACCATCACCCTTTGATCTTTTTTGAATTGTTCTTTTTTCCCTGTGGATAAAGAACACATGCTTCAGATCTACCATTCTTACATGAAATACCTTGATTTAATACAATAGAACAGGATTTTATAAAAATAAAGTTCCTTCTCTTTTGTACAAGCTTTTTTTTTTTTTTTTTTTTTTTTTTTTTTTTTTTTCCTGAATTTAACAGCATTTTCCCTCTGGTTGGTTTCACAATTTTCAGTGTGTAGCTCTATTTCTTTATTATTTGTGGTTTTTTTTTTTTTCATATAGCAGCAGAAGAGACAGGCAAAGATGATGAACCTGAAATGCTCCAGTGTAAACCTTCCAAATAAGGAGGACTTAGGTGTAAAGAGTAGTATTAGATACCACTTAAGCCAGGTACTGGAAATCTGGAAATCTGCTACCAGAGTCAGCAAAACCATTAACTCTCTGGCTGACCTTCAATAAATTATTTTTTCCTGTCTGCACTTCCCTCCCCCAACTGTAAAGGGGTAATGGTGACACACACCACTCATAAAACACTCAGACCCACAGAGGAAAAATTATTCATTTATGCATATTTTGAGTAATTAGATTTCAAGTTGAATGTCTCTTCTTTTTTCCTTTTTAATAACTTTTTTCTCAAAGAAAAGAGAAAGACTTTAGTAGAATATCTTTGAAATATTAGTTAAAGGGAAAGGTCAAATATAAAGCAAACAGCCACCTACTCTCCCAAACTCTGAAACATCTTGGATGTTTATATGTGGACATTATGTTTTATTTGCTTATCAATATCTGTCACTCTACAGAATAATGCAAGAAAGAAGAGAGAGAGATTCAGAAAGCAATCTAAATAGGCTAAAAAATGTTGCCATAGAGACTGATTGAGACACTACAAAAATAGCTCTATGTATTGTTATTTTGATTTCTGGTATTCTACCTGACTACAACAGACAGCCTCAGCAAGAGCCTCAGAATCATCAAAAGTGAAGGAGCAAGCCCATGGTCCATGGAGTGGCTATCTGCACATTTTGGTCAAATTGCCATTGCTTCAAAATTTAATAATAGAGCTCCTGGAAGCCAGGCCAAGATGTTTAGCTCTCAACAGCTGTTTTGTTATGCAATATTTTCCTAGGAACTATATAAATTCTCTTCTTTTAAAGTGAAAGAGAAAAACAGGAAAATGACTCTTCTGTCCCCTCATAGTCACTGAAGTCTCTTTAGGGACAAAGTTGCTGTGCTCTTTTTTGAGAACTGTTGTGTGTATTTCCTTGTGTTTTTTTTGTGAGTTGAAAAACAAAATAACATTCTCAAACTTACTAGCTGGAGATACATATATTTTGTAGTTTTATTACACTTCTGTAGACTATACAAGCTCTCTAGAGGTTTTGTTATCAGTGGGAGTTTAACAAATTGATGAACATGACATTAATTTTGCATTAAATTCTGTTAACAGAAATATTGAGTTTTGATACAAGAATCATTGCCCAGTTTTTCTTGTATGTGCTAGACATGTTTCTGGGAAATCTACTTTTTAAAATATATTTCTATTTAATTCTTTTGTGAAATAAGGATTTTTCAGGAAAAAGAATGGTCCAGTCACTGAAATGTATGCCCTTCAGAAAAATGGTTGTTAAAAAATAAAAAAAAAAAGCCCTATTTATGTCTGTAATAAAGAAGCACAACTGAGACTAATTGCTGCATTGCTTTTCACTCGTCTTGTGGCTTAACTCCATTAAATAGGGCTGCATGAGTCTTACACTTCTTTATTTTATCCTAACCATCCTAACTACCAGAGTGGTTCACCTTGTCCTAATCCTATTTTTCTAATCACTGGTTTGAAATTGATACGATAGGTATACTTACACAGCACTTACTCCAGAGGTGAGGGATTTTAGATATTTATTCTACTGCATTAGAAAAAGAGCTAGAATTAATGGAATTATATCTGCCAAAAAATGGTGATGAATTTTAATGAAATAACCTTCCTAGCGCAATTGGAACTCAATGGGCCAGATCTTTGCTCTTTGTGTGTCTTTTTGTACTTGCAAGGAAGCCATTCACCATAGTAAATTCTAATGCTATAATACTGACAGACATTTCATTTCTTTTCTCCACAGTGTTGAGGTTTGCTCAGGTTAGGTGTGCAGGGCTCATAAGACCCTTGTAATTGGGCCTGGGTTAGAGCTTCCTGTTACTGACGGGTTTGAGGGCAAAGCTCACCCTGATCAGCAGTTTTTGTCTGTTATCCCTGGGCAACAGATTTACTTCGACTGATATTTCTGACGTAGTGGAGAAGTCAGTTTGACCAAAAGTTATAAGCTTTGTTTTTATATCTAAAGTGAAAACTGTGGGTTAGACTATGTACCTGTGCAGCAGTCTAGAGAAGAGGACTGCAAATCGTAGCAGAGTGAGGACAACAAGGAGAAAGAATATCCCCATGTGAGAATTTTTCAGCTGAAGCTCACATGTTAGGCATCTGTGCTTGCGTGGTCACCCGACATGACATGAGGAGTGGAAAGAATCATGCTGCCTAAAGAAGGAATAAAGAAAAACAAACCTTGCAGAAATGCTACAGGAGTGAGTGACTAGGGGAATAGGGGATTTCCAAAGAAACTCAGCTGCTGCCCCATACACTTGAAGCCAAGACTACCATGGCTGTGTGGTAAAGGACATTCTACTGGCCTTGTTCAATCCATGGACTTGAGGGGTGTCAACAGCTTGTAGTATAGCTGGGGACATGGGGCAAGTGTTCTGCTATGTGCCACAGGTGACACTGCTGAAGGCTTATGTGTTGCTTCACAGAGTGAAGAGGGAGGAAAACAATAAAACAAGATACAAGAGGCTTTTCATATTAATGGCCTAGGCAAAGAAAATGTTAGGTATGATAAGGCCAAATTTAGTGGAAGCTTGTAGGAACAAAAGGAAACAAGTGAAGCTTTTCCTGCTGCAGTTCGGTCTTGCTGCACCCCACAAATACAGAATGTTAAAAGAAGAATCTAATAAAAGATAAGATAGCTGCTGGCATTAGAAGCACTAGTTTGCCAGCACAATTTAATTAGACCCAGATCTCACACTAGTACAAGTGAGGTCTCACGAAACCTTAAAAAATAGCAACATGGTTTACATGTTAGCAGCATAAGAGAGGCTTTATCAGGCAATACTGAGGAAAAGAGAAAGTCACAAGTGTGAAAGAATTAACTGAAGCCCAGCAGGAAGATATGTATTTGTAAGGACACACAGAAAAGAACATAGGCTTTCTGTAGCTCACTGAGCATTAATTTAAATGTCAGGGAGCAAAGCATTATCAAGGTCAGATGTCAGTAAAGGTTCTTGGCAAACCTACTCAGCTAAAGAACCTATTTCATCGTATACCTATATCAAAGCCACTGTAAGAAAGATGTACTTCTAATTGATCTTTCTTGCAGATCTTCACTACCTGAACATCTCCTAAACAGTCATTCAGACTGTGCCAAATCGCCTGGTGTCTTTCCAGTCTTCTTAAAGAGAACTGGCTGTGGCTTTGAGATTCTTCTGTGGTTCTAAATACCCAAATGTATGGTCAGGAATGTTTACAACAGAGGTGGTAATGAATATGATAGATGAATACACACAGTTAAGAGGTTCAACAAGCTGACATCTCTGAATGAGAATTATGAACTCAGAAATTCATAAGCGTGGTGTCAGTAAACAGGAAATTTGGCAAACTGGAAATTTTTATCAGCTGATTTTTCTTACATTTATGACATGACTCTAAGAAAGTGATACAAAAATGCAAAATAAAAAAGCTGTTCTAAGAATCTCTGTGGATTTTTACATGGTAATTCTATAACAATAGCAGTAATGGGTACACCTTCATGTAGTCAGCAAGCAAAAAAATAAACACCATGCTGTTGCAGAAGACCACACATCAATTGTAGTCATATAAAAAGTCTTTACAGAAATGGACTGACACTAATGTCAAGCAGAAAAAGGGACATTAGCAGTCTTTTTTTTTTTTCCTCTTAAATTTTAACATAGAAAAAGTCATAAACATTTTGTGGAATTCTTGGGTTCAAATTCACTGTGTGACCTCCTACATTAGATTTAAAGATTTTAACTGAGACTAATGCAATTTTCTTTTATCACTGAATACACACAGGCAAAAGCACTCATGACAGCAGCATTACTACTGCTTAAACTAAGCAGCCACCAACAAAAGAATAAAAGGCTTTAGAAAAGGATTTTCAAGTCTACATCGACCTTGTCCTGGCAACAATCCCAGCATCTGACAGCTAATTTCAGCAAATTAGAAATGAATAACTAATGGACCAGACTTGCCAGAAACCTATCTAACTCTGCTAAAGAGAGTAGTATCAGTGAAGTCAGCATCTAACAAACCTACTATTATATTGGAGGGACTGAATTGATCTGCACACAATTGATGGTCAGATTTTGAAGAGACAGCACTGTCTGATCCCTATTATACTTCAGGCAGAGATCTCTTCCAAAATTTGAGTGATGCCAGGAGACAAGTAAGTACAAGTCAGTGCACAAGTACAATAATCTGTGTGGTGGCCTGATCTGATTAAGTAAGTGCAGACATTAGGAGAGTAAAGTGAGGAGAGTAAAGTGAGGAATGTAAGCAACTAAAAAAAAATACCTTACCAAATGATACAAATGCAAGAAAACTCTTCTACAAGTGTAAGCGGTAAGTAGCTACAGCTTTTTCTTGTTGTTATTTTAGGCTTCCTTTTATGTTTCCTGAGAAGAACATAGGCAAGTTCCTGCAGTAATGACTTCGCTACATGTATTAACTTGGTTACAGTTTCAAGAAATCAGCACACCATATTATCATGAAAACAAGTTAATATTTGCAAAACACACTATATCTATCCTAGCAAACGAAGCAGGCTCAGGCTATGGGCCCAAGCATATGGCAGGTGATTTTTGATACTGCTGAACTATTAGCACAGCTCCTGCCACGGTCCCTGCCCAGCAGCATGCCCTGCACAACATCAGCAGCAGGCATAGCACGGGCCAACAGGCAGCGTGGCTATAACCTGCCTTGCTTTGGCAATAGATGAGAGTTTGTCTGTAGGGATAAGCTGTGCAACACCAGTTGTCTTCAGGGCCAGAAAGCACGTCCTGGCCCACTTAATTTGCTATAGATGTGGTATAGACGTAGCCAAGGAATTTCAGAAATCCTTGTAAGAAAACAAGGATCTCATTTTCCTTCTGAAACTTTCTGAATGATGCTTCTCTTATTGCCTCAAAGTGTAAAATTGAAGAGCCATTTCTATCAATTCTTTTTGCTCAGACATGCCTAGGTACCCATTACCCCGTGAAAATGTCGCTGCTAGTCCCTCTTGCTGCTGTTCCCACCTGTGAAGTGGAGAGAGTAGTACTTCCCTCCATTTACTGAAGCACTGTGAGGACTAACACAATGATGGATGTGAAGCTCTCAGACACTGTGTTGATGAGGGTCACAGATACCTTTGAGTCTGAGGATTATACGGAATTTTAAGACACAATTTGACAAAGATCAAATTAAGTACATTTCCTAGTTATCACTATTAAATATCTTCATGGAAAACGTCATAGAAACAGACAGCTTGCTTTGTCCTCTTCCACAAAGAGGCTCTAATAAAATAATTTATCTATATAGTATAATTTCATAATTTAATAAATAATTTCTATGTTAAACTTCTCAGATTCTTTTTCTGTTTTACAGAATCAGCAATGCTAACATTTCTGTTCTTCCCTTATCTTGACTTTGCAGTACCTCTGTGTGTTTCAGCTAAAGCTGGAACCTGTTGATATTTTCTATCACTTGAACCTCTCCAGTCCGTGCATGCCTTAGTTGCTTATCCAGCAAGTTCTGTAGGGCCTTTGCTTATATATATATACGTATATATATGTTTTTACATTTGCCTACTATGAGTGCAAAGTGGGAGTAAATGCTGTTGTTCTGGCCTTGTGACACTTACACCCTCTTTACACAGGAATAAATGATTACACTGAGTCTTTGGCAGTAAAGAATCAAGCCTTTTATTTAAGGCTTCCCAATAATTCTATGTCAAATTTTTCACAATGTATTACCTTCAACTAAAATGTTTTGGACGTTCACAGTGTTTGGCAGATCTCCGTAGTCTAACAAGACTTTTTGTTTTTTTTTCCCTGCACACCTGGGTGAGATTACTAAAGAAATAAATAGAGGTTAGGAATCTAGCAAAGCTCACAGTCTGATTTCCTGCAGTTTATTACTCTTCATAACTGCTAATATTATGCAAAATGCATCAAGGTACTAGTGCAGAAGCAATTAAGTTTGGATACTATGCAAAAGTGTTTTGACCTTTCCTATTAAAATATCAGGGGTGAATTATTCTCTTTATTCACTGCAGACAGAACAAAAAGCTTATATGAGAGCAGGAAAAAATAGTTTAACTAATAGCAAAAAGCTTTCGGCAATGTAACACATTCCAAGGGTCATTACAGAAGCATATTCAAAGTTGGACAGAAGAATATTCAAAGATGGACATTGTTTCTATAGGTGATGATTCAGGATTAATAAAATCATTCCAAGTGTAATCTCATGGAAAAGATGATGTCAAACATGAAAATGAAGAAGTATTTTTAAAACCTCTCTGTACAGCAGTTGCACTTAAAAGCATCTTAAATTCTGCAGTATTTTCCTTGCTTGAAAGCTATTCTCTATATCTGAAATAGAGAACTGCTGCTGAAAGTAGAGGTATCTCTCAAAAAAGTGAGAGAGAGAGAGATAAAAAAGTAGAAATTAGAGGACTAAGTCTGAACTTGTATGTTGATCTTTCCACTAATACCTCTCTGTATCTCTATGGGCCTAAGCACCTTTAATAATTTGGTGATAAGTGACTTTTGAAAATGTGATGAACCCTCATAAATTACACAGGTAAATTTATTTCTTTCCAGGTGGGGTGTGTGTCAGGGGAGTGTTACTGTTTTCCCGTAACGTTTTTTCTTGGTACTTGAGGATAGATCATAACTGTTTCAGAGCATTCTGTTCTACATCAATAGTGAGGAATGCCATTTCATCCTCATCTACATTTAGTCAGTTTTGTTTGAAGTCAGTTGCTGGTCTAGTAACTTCACATTTCAAACTACGTTATGCTCTGTTAATGTGAAAGTTTTGTGTAGAGTAATTGCAAAAATATCTCATTTATTAAAGATAAAGTGTTGTAGAGCTTACTCAACACTAAAAGCTACAGTAATCAAAGTCACTTGGCTATTATTGTTATTATTATTGGTCATTTTATGCAAATACTGTTTCACTGCTATTTCAGCTGACATTCCCCTATCTTCTTTCTAGAATTTTGCATTCTCTATTCCATACTGCATATAGCAGGGACACAGGCTTGCCTTCAGCACAATGGAGATTGATGCTTGTCTTTGGTGACTTTTGATACCTGTATGTTCTCTGGGTTTAATAATGCTCTAAAGCATTAATATAATTCTATGTGCTTTTTACATCAACATTATCTTTTTAATTGAATTTTATGCTTTTAAAAATATTTTAATTATCTTTTTTCTTTTAGTTTTTATTTGACTTTTATCATTGTATTTCCTTTATTTCTGTTACAGTTATCAGTCTCTTCTGAATAGATTCTTCCGTATTGCCACTCTCTTCTTTCTAGCTGTATTGTCTTTTTAGCTTCATTTGCCCCAGGCATACTCCTTTGTCATACAAAACCAACCTTAGTATGCCTCAAGGAACTCTCAGATCCCTAATCAGTGAGGGAGATAGCAAAGAAAGGGTGTATTTGGATATATTTCGAAAGCTTCATTCTGGGCAGATGGATTTATGTCCTATACAAAGAACTCATATTTTACCATCCAAGAGATATGATCATAAGCAATCCACTCCTGTAATCATTAAAGAAAGGCAATACCCTGTCATTCTACTATTCTGTCCAAGAAGCCTAAGGCTTGCATATTCTGCTGCTAGCTGCTACTTGTTTTATGTGTGTTATTGTATTCGCTCCAGAAACTAGATTTCATGAATGATGGATAACACATCATTATGCTGGATGCCAAGTCAGCGAGTGGTGTTGGGACTCTCTTCGTTTTAACAATCCACCCGTTTTACTTTACATTCTTTTTCCTACTTACACTTGAAATTCTTTATTCTTTCTCTCATCCTCTCATCCTCTCTGAATACTCTTGTCGTCATGCTATGTTAGACTTCTTTCAATTATTGTGATTACCTTGTTACTTAGGTAGGAACTTAGGCTATTCATTTGGTCTGGGTTTCTTTTTGGCTTGCTATGTGGCTTAAATGCTAAACTGTGTGATGTGCTGACACTGATCAAAAATAGCAATACAGCATAATGGTGCCATGACCTTGCCTCAGAGTTAGAAAACTTCCATAAGGTAGCAGAAAATTGTACAGATATAAATGGATTTATTCCTCAGTCTAATCAATTAATTATAGTGTTCTGAGGTTAAGTTGTTCCTTGCTCTATTCATGCTAGTTAATTGACAAATCAAGAAACAGATTTTTTTCAAAGAACTCCTTGTAGGACCCTTTAGTTATATAGAATTACACCGAAAAGCATAAAGTGCTTTTTGATCTTAAAAATACAATTAAGTTATAGCTTATTTCTTTAGAAAAGTCCAAGTTTCCTTAGTGATCAGAATAGTCTTTTTTATGCAACAAAGAATCTACACAACACTTTGTAATCAACTCTGCAGGAAGTGATGTAATTCATATGCTGTAAAATAAATGGACAAATAGGGAGTGAAAAAATTGAATAAAGTATAACATATTCTGTACATAGCAATTTAACCAAGCAAATGTGAACAGGCAGCATTGTCCATTTGTTCTTTATAAGGAAAGGTGGAGAAATAGGGTTCAGACAGACTTGCATAGAGAAAATACATACCATTTCACACTGATCACATCAACTGTTCAGAAAATGAGGTTAAATTTTGGCTTTAGTGTTGTAAGGCGATTACAACAATTACTCCCATTATTAAGCTAACTTCAAAGATGATTGCAATAAAAAGTATTTAACAGAAAAACTCAGACAGATATGATCAAATCATGAAAATATTGACTAGTGATGTCTGTTGCAAGTGTAAAGAACAAAAATCCTGCAAAAAAAAAAAAAAAAGAATAAATACCACATTTATTACTCATTCCTTATAAATGATGAGCTATGAGGCTTACTTTTCCTTTGCCACATGATGTTCTAGGATATTAGTCCTGGAAAATCTTTTAATGTCATAATTGCCAAAGGACCATATTTTAAGTATTGACTTTACCAGCTTTAACTGGAGTAAATCCTGGCTATAGATTCTCAGAATCACTGACAATTGTATCACTGATTGTTTTTCTTGAGAGCCTATATATTTTCTTTGTGAGCTCCAAAGTAGGAACTGTGCTGTTTTTAGTTCAATCTATCCCAAGCAGCACCTCCAATCGACTATTAGAAAAACAAGTTGTACATATAAGTATAACTCCCTGCAGTGGCACAAGGATGGCTGTTGGTGTCAGTGAAAATGTTAATTTCTTTAAGCCAAGCTGAGGAGGCAGAGCAATGGGAGAGAAAAAGAGAGCAAAAGCAATGTTATCTCTTGGTGGGGCAGCTGGCAAATTAAGGTACATTGCGATTCTCTTTCCATTTTCTCTTGTCTTAATAGTAGACTTGTTACTATGTCAGACTGTTAGGTAAAACTGTATTTTGAAACCTTTGGATATTCAAAGGAAATGTTTTTTACACAAATAGTGCTAAGCTCTTTTAAACAAAATGAGCTATTCTTGCAAATCTCATCTGTGAAATATTTGTTGAATGTAAGAAACATTCAGATGTATGTAGAGATAGTCACGTTAGATGATATGAAACACCTGATAATTAGATGCTAACAATATCTCTGCCCTTATTTATTGAAACTCGGAATGATCCAAAGTCTATTTTCAAAAGTTAATCAAGTGAGAGACATGATTTTTGGAATGGCATACAGGGGATATGTCTTGTTCAGTATTATATTGATACATGTATACGAGCAGAGAGAAAAGTGAAAGTCTGAATCCTGAACTGGAAAAGCTTGTACAATATTGTCAAAATAAGGACAAAAGAGTGTTATAAGCAGGGATTTGCAGGTATGACAGAGAATACCCTCAGTAACCTCAGTTTTGGATATGCCTCTCTGAACGGCTGTCATTAGTGTGCAAGCATGCAAAGATCAACTGTTACCCTCATTTTAGAGGAGAGAAGACTTTAGTATATGAAAGGAACACTAAGCAACACTGGCAAAAGCTGACTGTAGTCTCATCATTAAGCTATATAATGTACAAATAAGATAATTTTGATTTATAAAAAAGCTGTTAGTGTTTTAAGAAATTTTTGGTGCCCAAATGTTAGTTCAGAGAGAGTCACTACTGAGAGATTCTTCTATAAGACCTACGTACAAGGGAGCTCTCTTCTATTACAACAGGCCTTCTTTGCCAATCAACCAAAGGGGAAATCGAGAGACTATGGCTGTAAAAACTCCACCAGCAGTTGATGGAGTGTTATCAAGTGTAGCTGACAGTACCAGTTGATTCCTATGCATTCTCCGCTTAAGCCAGGGCACTGCTAAAGGTTCAGGAGTAACAGCCAAGGGTTTCAAAACCTCATTTAGTATCAGGCTTAGCCAACAGATCTAAAGAACAGTGGTCCAGAATAGGCACTCTGATGGCAGCTGGAAGTTTGAGGAGGCTCCTCCTTCCCTGAAGGCAGGGGGCAGGGAATCTCTCTGCTGCCCCTCTGTCAGGGATGTGCCCTAACTCACAGCCTCTGTAGCTCTGTGTCTCCAGGGAATATTTCACACCTGAGTCTTTTCTAGATGGGAAAAAGTGGTGATTTTGGAGGATGCAGCTTGAAAATGTACTACATTAGAGCAGAGTAACAAGATATACCCCAGAAATAAATCTCTAAAACAACCCCAAAGTAGACATTTTTCACAAATCTGTGTATGGTGTATCGCTGTTCACTAGGGCAGTCCTAAAAAAGTTTCTCCTGCTTGGTTTGGCAGACAATGAAGACAGAGGAGGAGTAGAGAAAGAGGAGTTATTGCTGTACTAGAGTCATGCTAGTAACATTATCTTGGGATGAGACAGGAGGAGAAAGGTTTCTCCTGCCATTCCAATGTTGAATTAAAGAAACAGAGAAGCCTTTCTGCCTGGACAGAAGTGGCTTGTGGGTAACAAGACCTGTCATTCTGCAAGTTCATTCTGAACTATTGCAATATCTGAGTCTGAGCTTGCTATGTTCAGGTCTTTCACTTTTCTCAGTTAACTGGGTAAAAATGCATCATTTCTGTCAATTATTGTGTTAGCTTATATTTTGGAAGGCATGAATGCAAATAAATGAATAAGTTTAATCATTAATGCATTGCTGGAGACTCAAGAAAGCTTTACAGACATGTAAAAGATTCTGAAGACTGTCCTGAAATGAACATGGTGCCATTAATCTGATTAAGTCATAAATGGCTTGGAAGATTTAGAGTAAAAGCAATATTCTTCCTACAATTTCAGTAGTTTATTGCCAGACTTGTCTTCAAGATAGCTTGAGAATAAACTTGACATTTATGGAAAATATTCAGGCAGTAACTGAATAATTTTGGTTTTCAGAAAGAGACCCTTTCAGGGTTTTCTCCCCCCCTTTTAAACGTCAGAATATTTTAATCTTCATTATTTTTATAGCCAAAAGAGGTATTGAAAACCTGAGAGAACATCATGATTGATATTTTTACTGATCGACATGGAGGGCAGGGAATCTTGAAACTGACCTAGAAATACAGAACAGGAGATGCAATATCATGCTTCTCATCTACTCTCACCACTCCTGATGATTTTAACCAAAATTGAATGGATTTTTTTTTGTTAATTGCTCTTCTAAGAGGGTGATTGGGTTCTTCGCTATAACTCTTGGGAGCCTAACTGAGATACTACCTGTGCCTTGCTGGCTTGACTTGGCAGGGAACTTGTTAGCTCCCTCCATGGGAGGTAGAAAAGGCAATTCTTCTCTGATATCTGAGAATGCAGCCAAGAAAACAGAGAAGGCAGGAGCTGAAGTTCATTTTTCATTTCTGTTTAATTTCCCAATAATATAAATATCCACTAATGGATGAATTCTGATCCAAAACAGCCCATGTTCACAGTATGAAAAACTTCTCTTCAGAATCTCAGCACTGTTTGTTATCTCTTTTTTTATTTTTAAGGATTTTTAAATGATATTTTCCCAAAGGATAACATAATTTTTATTATGCTGTCTAAATCATTAATACTGCAGTTTCCATTAGTATTAAGAGTTGCCATAAAGCCACCGATTACCCCAAGTCACAGCATGATTTGCTCAAAAATCTAATATTATTTTAATAACTTAAAATGACAAAAATGCTCTGCTACATTAGTGAAGTGTCTGTTGGTTGTACCTGCATGCTTTCACTTCACTGCTTGTGACTTTTTTGCATTTAGGATGCTAGTGTTGCTGGTGAAGGATATGAATTGTATTTCATGGCATTAGCAGGGAAAACTCTGTACAAGTTTGCTCACCAGCACACGTTGGTTCTTAGTGGGACAAGACTCTGCCTCTCTTGAACTACCAGTTCGACATATGTGTTGATTTTCAAAATACAAACAATGGTTTAATCTTATGGCCAACACAGTATCCTGATACTGCATGCGCTCCATACACTTGCCTAATTACATACTTTGCAAATGTTTTCCTGCACTCTTGCAGGAAAGTGAAAAACTGGGATGTAGTCTCTCTCTTTTCTCTCTTTTCTGTCTTGCTTTAACAGGCATAGTCCAACCTAGCCTCAATCAGCATAACTGTGCTGAAGTCAATGTAGTTACCTTGTTTCACACGAGCTGAAAATCTAGGGCTGAGTGTTTTCATTTTCCTATTCACTAAATTCTTCCAAATACTTTGTAGCCTCTACTTTAATATTCATCTAGTTTAGTAAATCTCAGATACTCTAGGGTGGATCTTCAGGCATGGTGACAGCGTACAGAGCACAGTGCAGGAAGAGGTATGCAAAAGCTGCACATAAAACTTTTCCCCTTCACTGAAATGAATGATGCTGGTCTGCACATGGCTCTAGCTTCATGCTGTTGCAATGTATTGAGAACTGCTACATTTCACACCAGGCTGCAACAGGCCCCACCTGAAGCCCTTCCTCAGTACTGCACTGGAGTGGCGGGAGAACGCAGAATGATCTCTACTTTTTCAGTCATAGTCTCAGCTGCCGTAGTCTCACCTGGACCAGGTGCTGGCTTTGAAAGCAATACTACCCTGGGCTAAGAAGATTATCCATGGATGACCCAAAACTGCCTTCTGGCCATTTTCTCTCTGCAGCGTGGTATTACATGGTTGCACCATTTCAGAAAAAATGAATGAGCTGCCACTGTCAGTTACTAACCTAAAATTGCTAGATCAAAAGCAAAGTACATGGACTGATGGGATGCTTTTTGTCAGATAAAATGAGATAAACCAAATCTGACATTAGTATAAATTGGCCCAATGCTGGCAAAGTCAATAGAAGTGGGCCTGCTTATTCTAGTAATCTATTTCGCTTGGTGCGTTGTGACACTGCCTCAATGGCCACCCACAACACTAAAAATTGCTACATTTAAAAAACCCAGAGATCCTATTCAAAAGTAGAAAAAACACACTGCTGAAAACACACAGTAACAAAATGGTGCAGAAAACAGAATAGAGAAAAATATTTACATTGATTAGTAATAGCTGGTAAGATCAAACACATTAAGATTCAAGGTAATTAAGAGATAATTTCAGTGGATTAAAATGTTGTCACAGGATAATGGTCTCTCATTGGTAGATAAATCCTGAGGATATTTGCTTTCAAACTAAGAAACATTAATCGGTAGCAAAATACTTAGACCATTAATTAGTTTCTACTACAGTGAGCATTTAATCAATAAATCTCTCCCACAGATTAATGGGCACTTGGATGTGGAGTGGTAGCAGTTAAAACAAAGACCGATCTCTTTAGTTGAAAAATCATGTTTTGTCTGATTGGAGTTCAGATCTGCTTGCAGTGATGGTAAGGCAACATAAGAGCCAGGGACAGACAAAAACTGACTGGAAACTAGCACAGTCACAAAAGTACCAAACATCTGCATCAGTTTATCCATGTGTCTGTCCAGTCTTGCTCTTTCTGTTCACATAGACCACCAGCATGTTTCTTGTATAAAAAAATGACCTAGATTTGACCTTTCCTTTGTCTCATACAACCCAGAAAGAGTTCATACAATCATTTGAGATTGATTTAATTATAATGTCTATAGGATAAAGTTAATAGGGATTGTATTAATTGTTACTACGACACAGGTAAGCTGAATCCAGCCCTGCAAATGACCTTAGGTCCTATCACTTTATGTGTCAAAAAGCAGATCTTTCCCAGTTTGTGCTTTGTTGCTACTTAATTTAGGAGGTTCAGGATAGTTCTCAATGTACACAGGTTTCTGCCAGGAAAAATGTACAGAACCTTGTAAGTTCTGATGCTGACCAGGATTTGAATGGGAGACTTCACAGATTAAAAGTTCCTCTTCCTAAAATTTTGGGAGGAAAAAGCCTTATAGATTGCATCCTGCACTGGCCCAGCATCCTAACAATGCCAGAAAAAAAAATTATTAGAGAGTAGAACACTCACCTGGGTGTTAAATACCAGTATACCAATATATACACCAGAAGCATAGGGTGGATTTTAATCCTTTTGTCCGTGCAGTCTCATCCTATGGAGACTTTTCCTCTGTGCAACATAATTATTCAGTGAGATAAAAAGAAGTTTCTAAGTTGGTGGTGAGAAAGGAGAAAAGGTAAGTGACTCTAAGCTAGTGGATGGGACATCTACTGGCGAGATCTGCTCTTTAGCTCCTGTTTGAGTTAGTATTTAAGTATTTTGCATAAAGGGAAACTTCTTCTACAGAAATGTCCAAGAAAGAGCCCTTTCAAAATGCCCAGGAGTAGCCTGCTTGGTCATTTGTCCCAGAAACATAAACATGTTTCTTGCTCCAAATCAAGAAAAGGAAAGACATGAATCCATTCTCCACATCCCGTGTACATGCTTGAACTGCCAGATGTCATGCATCTACCTTTTTCATGAAAAAGGACTGCCAGACATCATGTATCCACTTCTTTTGAGAAAAAAGACTGGTTAAAACTAGGAGACTGCTCTCTAATTATGAACTTCAAACAGGTAGAATTGCTAAGCTTGCAGTGGTAAGTTTTAAACCTCTCCTAAGTGTTTTCTCATTTTTAGTGTAGACAGCTCTGACCAGCATACTGATTTGTGTGCGTAACTTTTTTCAGGTATCTAACTTCTTCCTGCATTTTGAACAGGGGAATCTAGGTATCTTACGTAAGGGCACAGACACCATTAGATTCTATAGCTTTTCTGACTAAAAACTTCTGTATTACTGAGTTAAACCTAAATTCTCACTGTGGATTTGGGCCTAAGATAATTTCCTTGGCTCAAACACTGCTTCATCCATATGCAAGATGCAACTAGAATTTTAGTTAGTCATTGAATTAATTCAGTACAAACTCATGTGCATAACATGAGAAAATAGAGACAGATAATTTTCATTTGTCTGTGTATGTCTTTCAGTCTAAACTATAGTCACTTTTCAAGCTGGTCATAACTGTAAATTCACAACTGAAATGTTGTGCAAGACAGAAGTATTAAAAGTCATATTTTTTAAAAAATAGAATAAATCTAGTTACAGTTTACATATGTATGAATTTATATTTACCATATAGAAGTCACATGTATACATGAAGAATAGTATGGCAGACAATTCAGAAATAAATAATACATTGTTATCTTGATAATTCAACTAAATAACTTGTTTGAATCTCATATATACATGGTAAACAGTTCAAAACACAGTTTTTAAAACTACACAGAGATCTTTCTCCTCTGTTCCTCCAAGTGCATTTAAGAACAGAACTATAAGTAAAATTCCTAATAAAGTTAAGTTCCAAGTCAGCAAAAATTTAAACTCTGTAGAGTCTTTATTCTCTACGCTGCTACTGCCTTAGCAATGGCATGCTCTTTTAGCATTTAACTGACGATTGTACTTGACATTATGTACCAAAAGCTCTAATCATGAAAGCCTGAGTAATCTAAAACCCATTCCTGACAAGATTTCACTGCTGGAAATCTAATTTCAAAATGTCAGCCAAGTCTGAGGAGCCATATATTGCATGCTCATTAAATGTAATAAACCCATCACAAACTTTTAAATATCTGCTACAATCATGCCCATAACCCTGTAATGAGTGTGAGACTATACAAAAATGAAAAAATGTTGACGTTCATACTATGTGATATATGAAAATGAGGCTTAATAAGGATAACGGCTTTCATCTGCTTTATTGTATCGTCTCTAACCAAGCTTTATCCTTTTGTGAAATAAATGACATTTTTCAACAGTTTAAATGGCTGGAAATCTGTTATATCTCTGGCTTAAAATGCAACCCTCAATATTCACATTTTCTAAATATATTTCTTCACCTCACACTATGTCATGAATACACCATAAAGGAAAGAGTATAATGACAAAAATATAGCAAGAAACTGAATGTAGATAGCTTTATCAGTGTGACCTCTTTTTTTTCATTTAAATGCAACTTAACACTGCAATACGAATCCAAACAAATCTGACATCGATATTAAATGCACCATTTCAGAGGTCCTGTTTTGCTAAAAAACGTATGTAGAATGTAGGCTGGTTTTAGAAAATAGCTTTTTTGAAATACATGTGCAGATCAGTCAGCAGGAAAAAAAGCTTGGCGCTGGTTCCTCCCTGGGGCAGAATGCAGCAGTGCACGGTGCCCCCAGCCAGCTGTGCACGCCTCCCCCCAGGCAGAAGCTGTGGGGCCGCGGCAGCACCGCTCTTGCCACCTGCTTCGTGCAGGGCTAGCTCAGCCCGCTGGCCAGCCGAGCTGCTACTGAAGGAGCACAGGTTGGCGTGGAAAGTCTCTAAATAGATGATTGCACTCTGTGGCAATCAACAGCACGTTCCCGTCATAGAATGATGATTAATATCAACATTTTCATGCACAAATGCTTGATATGTTATAATCTTTGTTTAAGAAAGTGTCACTGACAGGCAATTAAATTTCACATAGGATCAGAAGGAGAAAACATTTTATTAAAATTTAAATTATTTCAAGACAGCTTTTGAATTCTATACAAGTTACTTTGTTAAAAATACTCATGAGTTTTACTTTTCAGTGGCTTCAGAAGAGCAGAAGGCTCCTAACTACATTTTAATGAGAAGACTTGCAGTACAAAACTTGACAGTGGGAATTTATGAATTTATGCCTCTTCACCCACAACCTGGCTCCTGGAGTGAAAAAAATGCTGTGTTAGGCATGTTTTGTTGGGAGGCCAAATCTGTCACTGTAAGTTAGATGTGCTCCCAGAACACCCAGCAGTTTAGGCCCTTCAGAGCTGGTACTTGAGGGAGTATCTGTTTTTTGTATTATACGTGGGTTTGCAGGTAAGTGGCATGCTGAGCTGTTCAGCTTTGCAAAGCTGTGTGCATTTTTCAGCAAATCTGAGATTGTACACTGGAAGTCTTGAGCTTTAAGATATACACATATTTTAAACTAAGGGTGTCTGGATTGCAATTCTGAATAAATTCCTGTACACTGCGGGTGCCTGAGTCCTTTTACTAAGGGCAAAATCCTGAAGTTACTAGAGCTGGCACAAAACCCTCACTGACTTAAGTCTAGAGCACTGTAATATGAATGATATTTCACACTTAACATTGCAGGGGACACTCCATGGAAATGTTCTTAAAGCTAAAATATAGGCAATTTTAAAGCTGAGAGACCACATCTGTAATATCTTCAACTGCTTTAAATTAAGCTGCTACAACATAAGCAGAGTTGATGACAACTGCACTTGCACCATATTACTTTCAAGAAAAAGGTAAATAATTAGTGCTGTTTTATCAACGAAAGTCTTTGGTTAAATGCTAAATATCATACTAAAACCCCAGTTAAACTAAGAAATAAATCAATCCTTTGTACCCCAAAGATATGGAAAATACTGAAAACCAGGCTAAGTTAAGGAGTCCTCTACGGCACACAAACCTGTGCTAATACATGGTAAGATCTGTAACTGAAGAGCTGAAAAGTTCAAACAGAGTTAAATCCATTTAACACTCCATTGAAAATCAATACCAGTGTTTCTGATCAAATAGCTTCCTGGTACAATGGAAGAATCTAGAGGCCTAAGGAATAAAGGGCACAGTCATTCAAGAGATCAAAACCTGTCACTTCTTTTTGTAAAATGACTGGAACACCCACCGTCCCCTGGGAGCCTGTGGGCAAATCAACCCCACTAGCTGCTTTCAAATGTTAACATGGCAGCCTTGTGAGCATTGTGATTGCTCATGGAAAGACTTAATAGAAAGAGTAATAAATTCAGCTGGATATAATGTCATGACTACCTAGCACAAAATATGACTTGATTCTTGGCTCATCAAAAAGCAACTGCATCATTGCACAAAATAAAACCCAATTCAAGCAGCTTGCTCATGGACCCATAACACATGCACATTTTCTTCTTGCCATAAAAACTGCAGATATTCACTTCTAGCAAAGACAAAAATGTCACCAGTGTGAGACAAGTGATACAGGAAATCACATGATGTGAAGTACCAGATGTCAAATGTATAGAAGTGTCCAACATGCTGTTAAATTAAACACTTCACCTACCACTATCGTTTTGAACTCTGAAATATTTCTGAAGTAAGAAAGACTCATGACTAATTGAACTGTTTAAATCAATAAATATTAATTTATCTCATATGCCAGTGAAGAAATAGATAAATGATGTTATGCATTGGTATCCATTACAAACTTATAAGATAAAGACTAAAAACTTGTTGTGTGTATTCTTTGGCTTTCAGAAGTATATAGTCCACTTTAATATTTTTCAAACATATCTTCACATAAAGAAAAATCTAAAATGGTATATTAGTGGCTTTTGTTACTTTTTGATTCAATAACACACATTGTGGGTTACCTTTGAGTCTCGATATTTTTCCTGATTTGAAACAACTATGTATGTACACCATTCTCTTCGTTTTCATCATTTGCTTATACAACTTAAAAGAAACTGCTGCAGAGATCCCATACCTTTGGGGCTCCACAGAATTCGGTACAGAATTAGGGTCTAATTCAGTTAAAGTCACTATCATCCTATGGAACCCTGTTGATTAAATGCCCTGTTTACTATGGCCATATAATAGATATTTAGAGCCTTTCATTTCAAATCCACTCTACAACTCAATACCCAAAAAACTGTCCCATCAAAAAAGATGGCCTAAAAATAATCAGTATGATGGGGCTTGTTACATGCAGTGCAAAGGAGGGCATCCTGCAAGTAAACAAATCGATACTATGACAAGTAGAAATTTTGCTTTCATGTTGCATTTACCACAATCAGTCTTTTGTAGTGTTATCTACAAGTACAGCAAATATATGGTATGCTGTTATTTTGGCAGGTGTACTCAATGCAAAATTGTGTACCTTCAATAGGTCCTATGTGAAATGCCTTACTCTTGTTCCAGTAGTACTTGTGAAATCCCCTGGGCCTCCTCTCTGGTGCCAGCCCATATTGCTGAATAAAAATTCTTTATTTGCAAAGCACTGCAGGGTTTTATGCTTAATTCCAAAGCACTACAGGATTTTATGCTGCACAGTCCCCATTATGTTCTGGGGGCACTGTACAGTTTAGAAAGCGCTGTATGGAAAATCTACCCCTAAATGAGAGTTGGGAGTCAATATTTCCATATTTTCCATATTTGGAATTAAAGAAACTAAAAAAAAAACCAAGCAACTATTTTATTCCTCTTTGACAAGCAACTAGTAGAAATGAAGATGGATATATTTGCTAATATATTTAAGCTACTTTGTGCTGAGCTATTGATACAAAGCAATTGTAAACTAACTGCTTAATCAAGCAGCAGAGGGTTTATGGCCTGTTTGCATTTTGAAAACAATGTAAAGAAGCGAATTAGATTTCAGGCTTGACTTTCACTGTCTTTACCCCTATCTAGTGACTCATACCTATGTGCATTGAGTGTGCAACCGTTATCATATAGTTCTGCTATTATTCCACACCTGTCATTTTGCACAGTCTACTGTCTTTCCAGATACAATCCAGTTGGTAACCAGGCCCTGTTATTATTGCTTTTTTGCCCAGCCCATTGTTCAACACAGATTTGAAGAGACAGGTTTTAGTAAATATAGATACGGCACTAGATACATGGAAAAGACAGACCAAGGCATAATGTTCTGAGCATGAATCTGATGTTCTCAGTCTCTGACAGCACAGAGAAGAAAAAAGGCCTCAGATCAGCTTGGAAGGTGGGTGTGTAATGAGCAATCTGTTTACTTATTTACTGGGTCCAAATTTCTGTGTTTAAAAATGTTTAGTTCTTTTAAGTGATAAAAATAACAATTTTATAATGGTAGATTTGATTTCTAAAAGATAGAGTTAGTCATAAATTGATCAAAAATGCCTGGTCTATTTTAAAAGACAATGAAGTAGCTTAAAATATGAGTACAGCAAAAGAGATAGTGAAGTTCAACTTTTTAAAGGGAAAAAAAGCTACATAGTATGATTTCCTATAGGAGCAGGAAGCCTGACAGGAACAGGGCAATTGCATGAAAAGATGGATGGTCTCATGAATGGGTGCCAGAACAGGCTTTTAAATCACTCTGCTCTCTTGCAGCCTCACACGAGGTAGTTTCTCAGTCCCACTACTCAGTGCCGTGTGGTTGGCATAGTGTCAATGATGCATTAGATTGCAACCAGTTTCAGCATACAACTCCCCTATTAGTGCTACTGAATTTTGAGTGGGAGTCTCTTTAATAATAATTCCACACTATGTAAAATGTTATATACAGCATCATTGCATAGTATAATTCTGTAATAAATATACAGTAATACAATTTCTGCTCCTCACTATCTTCTCAAATACTGTTCAATGAAAGAAAGAAAACCAAAATGTTTCTTTATTAAAAAGCTCAGCAATGGAGAGTTGCTTGCATACAATGTGTGTCCCACAGGCACATGAAGAGAGTCCTATTGAGCTATCACAGCTCATAAACATACTTTCCTTTATTTCTCATTTCTCTATCTGTGAGGCAGAGCTACTCCATTTAAGTCGTATAACAGAGCTTGAAACGTTCAGCTTATTCTCCCTGAGACAGGGAATTTGGTAATTTGAAGGCAACGACAGAAGAGAGAATGGCCATTACTGCAAAAGAGTCATTCTGTTGAAAAGCCAGATGGTCAAGGTGGAGGGAGAGCTGCAACAGAGAGAAAGAATGGACTGGAAGTGAAGAGGTACAGTGAATAGGAAGACCTCTATGCCAGAAAATGAAATAGAAAGAGAAAGAAAGAGAAAGACAAAGAGAAAAAGAGAAAGAGAGAAAGAGAATGAGAAAGAAATAGAAATAGAAATAGAAAGAGAAAGAGAAAGACAAAGACAAAGAGAAAGAGAAAGACAAAGACAAAGACAAAGACAAAGACAAAGACAAAGAGGCAGGACAGAACAGGGAAAAAAGAGCAGAGAGGGCGCCTTCTAACTTGTAAATCTTAAAGGAAGTTGTTCCTGTCAAATTTGAGGTCGGAGCACTGGTTGAACCCTTCAATGGTTCAGGAGTATGGGGACTTCCTTCTGTAAGAAATGCTCTTAAAACAAAACCTGCCTGACTGGCTAGAGCCAGAAAAAGATCTTATTGTTGCAGCTGGCTGGTGCCTCTACTTGATCAGAAACTAATGTCTGCATCATGTAAGTTCTTTTCACTATTTGAAAGTGGAGAAGCCCTGTGTAGATGTTGCTGAATTCCTTAATGTTTGCTTCGATCACCATATTGGATGAAAGAGAAACAAGAAAACAACATTAGGGGAGGCAAACAAAAGAAACAATGAGGAAAGTCAGAACAAAAGAAGATGACAAATCATAGAAGCAAGGCAAGAAATGAGTGAAGAAATAAGAAAAAAGGAAGAAAAAAGGGGGGGGCATTCAAGAAAGAGGACTATGAAATGGCCATTTGACTTTTTTCATTTTAATTTTAAAACAGATTACTTTTTCCGCATAGAAGTCTGAAGGGGAAAATTCCACCCATTATGAACATGTCTTCCCAGAACGGGATGAGAAAGGAAACTGCAGCCTTTGAAACTAAGACTTTTCTGTCTTCTACCACACAACCTATAGCAGTAATGGGCTGCATGCCACAGTTCTTCACTTCTACGAGAGACTGGCTGGAAGGTTTTCCCTCTCTGCTCCTTTGTGACACTCAGTGACAGACATAATATATAGAGAGCTCAAGAAGGACCTTACTCCTGCCCCAAAATTGACCTGAATTTTTCACTGTAATTGCAAAGTAAAATAATTTTACTGTGACCCTCTTCTCCCCAAAGTCAGCAGTACCACAGCTCTGTTTTCACAAGGAGGACCACAAAATCACAGAAGACTTGGGGTTGGAAGGCACCTCTGGAGATCATTTGGTCCAACCAAAGGTCAGCTAGATCAGGTTGCCCAGGATTCTGTCCAGCTGGGTTTTGAGTATCTCCAAAGATGAGACTCCACCACTCTAGACAACCTGTTCCAGTATTTGACCAGCTCACAGTGAAGAAGGGTTCCTTATGTTCAGATGGAATTTCCTGTGTTTCAGGTTGTGCCCATTGCGTCTTGTCCTGTCATTGAGCATCGCTGAGAAGAATCTGGCCCCCTCTTCTTTACACCCTCCCATCAGATATCTGTAAACATTGATAAGTTCCCCCCTGAGACTTCTCTCCTCCAGGCTAAACAGTCCTAGTCTGGATTTTCTCTTGGATAAAGAGGGGATTTGAGAAAAGAATGGGTAACTGTCTTGTTTACCTAACACATTGGTCAGCTGTGCTGCCATCACACTCTTTTTTTGCCTGGAAGGCACTGGATGATTTAAAACAGAATAACTGTATTGCTAGTAACATATTATTTTAGTTTTTAGCAATTTTTTCTTCCTAATTAGAAATCATTAGCATATATAAACATTCTTTTGCCAGAGTGCTTTGAGCTCTGTTTCAATTTGGATTTTGCTATTTTGAAAGGTAAATAACCATAAATATTAAGCAAAATTCAACACTGCACATAATGTTCAAAGATACATAGATGTCTACCATACAGTTTTGGATTGAAAGCAAATGCCACTGTATCATTTTCATTGTGCATGAATTCAAATTGTTGCTAAATAACACAATTATCATTGACTGAGTCTAGGCATTTTATTATAAATGAATTATGAGTTATTAAATAATGCATTAGTAGCATTTTAAAGGAAAAAAATCCTTTCAGTTATTTTAAATCATTAAGTGCATGGCTAACCACATGATTAACCCCTGGCTCTATGTCTAACTGAATCTCATATTAAAAAATGTAACATATATGGGATGCACATAGCTCCCATTTAAAACAATATGTACTAGGAGACTACCTACTGAAAAAAATAGTATCTCAGTGGGAGGAGATGGATTTTCAGCTGGCACAGAGCTATCTGCATGGAATGCATAACACAGTCCCTAAAATCAGCGAACATTTAAGGCAGAGCAGGGAGCATCTTAGGGAAAGTAAGAAATGTCATCCATGCATTGTGATCTTGCTTCTTCTAAATTTTACAAATCCTAAAGGAACTTGTTCCTGTCAGACTTGAGGTTGGTGCATTGGATGAACCCTTCAATGGTCCAAGAGTATGGGGACTTCCTTCTGCAAGAATCATCTTGGAACAAATCCTGCCTGACTTGCTAGAGCCAGACAAAGATTTGAATATTGCAGTTGGATGTTGCCTTCCTTAGGAAGTTCTGGTGCCTTGCCATCATCAAAAAATTGTTCTTCAGTGAAATTCAAAGCTGAGGAAAACCTACATGATCAGAAAATGTCTGCATAATGTAAGTTCTCTTCACTGTTTAAAAATGGTGAAGTGCTGTGTAGATATCCCTGAATTCCCAAATGTTTGCTTTGATTACAATATTGTTATTTGTACACATCTGTATGTGGAGTACAATTTGTGGCCTTTGTTTTCTGGTATGTGTTTCACTGGTATACCAGCTTCTGAGTCCTACACATTTAGCTGCTGTAATACACTCAACAAATGGACTGCTCAGTGGTTGACGCTTCCAGACCAGTCAGAAGGTTCTGCTAAATCAAAAAATGAATTAACTCTTTGGTTCCACTCTGTAATCAATAAGAGAAGAGTTTGTCCCTTTCACAGCGCTATTGTTTCTAAGACAGCTTTTCCCTGTAAGGCTATACTATTCTGGGTGCAGACGGAGCATCATTCTTTGCTCCATTACACCTAAAAAAGTTTTAGGTCCAGCTTTCTTCATACTATCTGTTGTTTCTGTGTACCTATTAACAAGGTTAATGTACTCAGAACTGGGCACAGAATATTCTCACTACAGCTGGAACTGTCCTAATCTCTTTCTCTCCTTCCATGCTTCTACAGGAGAGCTGACAATGCTCGAGTGTGCTGACCTTGAGAACATAAGGCAAGGCTAATACATTTACTCAGGCTTTTCCCTATAGGGGTGAGTAAGAAATAAGCTAAGGGTCTGACTGGAGGGAGAAATGAAAAAAAAAATATTTATATCTGTCAACACATTAAACTGAAAATTTATGTTAGAAATACTCCCAGAGCTTTAATGACAAGATTATTTTTATCAACAACAATAATAATTAATAATTAATGCTACATTCTCTCAGAGGTGTCTTGGCAACTAAAATTAGCAAGTGTAAAATGTTCAGCTTTAGATTATATATTTAGCATGGATGTCTCCTACAAAATCTTCCAGACTATATCCATGTCCACTATGCCCTGGATAATATGATAGAGCCAAACTGCCTCTGGAAAGTTTAGCTGTATTGTCTCTACTCCTCTGCTGGGAATTCCCTCAGCGGTTGCTCTGTGATCTGCACAGATCGGATCACTGTGCCTGCACAGCCTGCCACTGACATCAATGCCATCCTTTGTACACAGAGCAGCCTCCCTGCACTGACTGCACTGACAGATTTAGATCATTGTGGGGCAGCAATTTCTTTCCAGATGCCAGAAGGCACACAGTTCTTTTATTGTGCTTAGAAACTGGGTAATATTATATTATAAATCTGTTTTTATATCTTAGAAGCTACTGAAAACAAAAGCCTCTAGAAGACCGTGATATGAGAGCCAGACTGTCACAGAGGAGTGTTGTGAGTATGAACCTAACAGGAAGTTTGAAGAAGAAAACTGGGGACTGCACTGAAAGGCTACTTGTTTTGTCCATTCATAATCATCCATTTTTCATTCTCTTTTTTCAACACTACTTAAGGGAATTCCTTCCATAAGTTGAAGCTTTCACAACACACTAGCAGGTTTCTGCTCACCACTTTCTGAGAGAAACAAGTAATCCAAGTGACCCAAACCAATCCTTCAAGCTGAGACATGATGGCAATTTTAATAACAGAAAATACGAGGACTATGAGCTGAGATTAGCAAAGCCTATATGAATTATTGTTCACATAGCCATATATATAATAGTTATATGAATTATATATATGATATAGTATGATATATATATATATACTGTCACACACACACACACACACACACATATATATATATTAAATTATATAACAATAATACTGTGTAACACTGAGAGACTGCCCAGGTCCAGTTGTGCTGGATGTGGTATACAGATAGCCTAAATGGAAACCCTAAAAAGTGCTTCTTTGGCAAAGAAACTTCAAAGTGTTTCTCTGACTCTGTTTTGCTTACAATACCTACTAAAACTTAAATAAAAAAATATTAAAAATTCAATCAACTGAGACCTCCAGGGGCTCAAACACACAATCAAGTCATCATGGCATAACAAGTGTCAGCTGAGCTATACCAACAACTTGTGTGCACATTCCTAGCTCATAGCAACTAGAAGACAATACAGTTTGGCTTAGTTCTGATTCATTTCAGGCTTTACATTTGCAACTGGCAAAAAGCTTACACAGGGAATAGGGCTGCAACTTGATAACTGGTTAAACTATAGTATTTTGAATGTGTATCTTAACCCTAAATGTTCTTCAAAATATTCTGGGCATTTATCAAAGTAATGCACCTGAGAATTAACTTTTGTGTCCATTCACTGTATGCTAGTATACGCTAGTTCACCTGGTAAAGCTGACGATGAACAAGTAATCAGAAGGTGTCCCTTGATTAGACAAATAATATGCAATTGGCAATATAACTGTAAAAATTTGGGGACACCTTGTTCACATACTAATAGTACCACTTTGAAAAAATGAGCTTACTAAGGCTGAAAATTTCCCGTGCAAATAAAAAGTTTAATGAATTTGGCACATTGAAGATATTCTGAAGTTTTGAAAGTTTCCTATATTCAATTGAAAAGCAATTTCCTTCGATTAAAAACACGTTTTATTGTTTAGTGACTTTGTTTAATTAAGACGGATGTGTTGTTTAGGTATTTATGGAATGTGAATCATTCTTCTCATTAAAGTTTAAAAATCTGGCTAGAATATATTTTGACTGTTGTAAAATACTGTTGTTATGTCCTCTTTCCAAAAGGAAGAAATCTTTAGAAATGAATAGAAACAGACACTTGATAAGGTTTAAAGCTCTTATATATGGGCTTCTGGAAAGATTTTATGGGATGGGGTTTATGAATAGCTGCTCAAGACAAATGGAGTCTAGCAGCCATTCTTGTCCATCATTAATGTTGCCTTGATGCTGAGGTCTAACTATGATTCATAGCAAAACCATTTTTCTTCCATTATAGTATGACTGCAAAGCTTTGTGAGATCACTTAGTTCAGTGACACATTATTACTATTCTGTATTTACTTTAAAAGATAAGCAGTGCCAAAATGAAGGTTTTAGAGCAATAATTAAATTGCTAACACACAAGCCTGAATTCTGATTGACTTCACATAAGAGGATATGCACTAAAAGACAGACTTGAAAGCCCTCTTAAATATAAGAAGTGCAAAATCTCAATGCAAATAACAACAGATTTAAAATTAATCCCATCTTTTTAAAACCCAAGTTTCAATAGCTGTAGGTTCTGACACATTGGGGGTTTTGTTGTTCTGTGTGGCTCAGCTAAGCTTGTTAAGGATAGCATTCTCATTCTAAGCCTTCACCTAACTTTAAGTGGTATTTAAAGAATAATAAATCCATTTAGATGTTCTAGCTTAAGGAAATTATTTAGCAAATACAGGATAGGTTGAAAATGTGACTTTTCATGAAATAAAATTCATAGAGCACAGATAATATGCCATGCTACTAATTAGAGACAGCTATGTAATCACTTACTAATGGAACAACATTTTGTGCCAACCTTATTCATACTTCCTTCCAATTGCTGGACTCCTTGTGCCAGATATCTTTCAGTTTTCTTTAGAAGATAGAGAAATTAACATGTTTTCCATCCTGTTTTTAAACCCAGAGGTCTAATGCAAACTGAACTTTCTTGACATTTCTGAAATTCTATCAGTTTTAACAGCTTGAGGCCTTCTTGTTACTAACATTCAAGTTTCCCTGCAGGGTTCCAAAAATCTCACAATTACATTCATTAAAAATGTCCATGATTATAGCCAAATGCAATGCTTCTTAAATTTACCTTTACAGTTTTCTTTCAACAATTATTTTGAGCATAATTTTCTATTAAATTCCACAAATACCTACTTATTTGTCCACAATGATGTCAGTTCTATGTAATGACAAAACCATCAAAAGAGAAAAACACTAGAACACAGTTACTGTCAAATTTTCCAGCACCAGGTTTCATGTCAGACTCAATGCAACAAGCACATATGTCCACAAAAACAAACATAAAAAGGTCTTGTTCCAGCAACTATCTAAAACTAGAGGCACTACATGCATTTTACAGTAGTACCAAAAGGATCTCTGGGTGCATAATCTTGGGCCGCTGGTCATGTCTAGGAGCTCCTTAATTTAACAATCTGAGCACCTCTCTCATGATCAAGTCCCACTGTGGTCCGGAGCACCTAACAACGCCCCTTCTTTTCATGTAATAAATATGCTCAGACTATACCTAGGGAATACCAGCTTCACTGAGTTCAGCACACAGTGATCACATTTTCTTACTTAGAAAGAGAAGGCAGGAAAGGACAGAGTTTGTGTGACTATCCTTGGCTTTCCATCTGATTTTGGCATCTGCCTAGACTGTGGAGAACACAGATTCATGTACATCTTTTCTCACTTCTCATGAAATTTCACCTACCACCATCCTGCAGAAGAGCTAGAAAGTGGGAATAGAAAGGAAACCCTACACTTTTCCTATTGAAACCTGGCTACTTGCAGCCAGGCATACAAGATTCACAGGGAAAGAAAGAAAGAAACATGAGATTCAGTCCTTGTCCCAGCACTATTATTTTTTTTCTCCATTCTCAAGTATGAAATGAATAAACATTTCTGGACACAGGCACTGGAAGCCAGACTTTGATCTTAGTACCTGAGAAAAATTAAGATTTTATGGGAAGTTAATTTCAGCTGTGACTTAAAATCAATCACAAATTAAACAATCTAGTAAGATACAGGGTAGCTTAACTCACTATTGCTGAGGGCAGAGCCTCTTGTACTTCTGGAGCTGTTAGTTTTGGCTGCTCAGAGCATCCCTGACTAGTTTGATCAAGTCTAGCAAAACACAATTCATTTTTTTATTTTTCATTTGCTGCAGAAGCAAGAGGGACTCAGGCATAAAAAGTGAACTGATTCACTAGCAACCTCTGTTTCCAGAACTGAGTGTACTTCAGTGTAAGTAACAAACACAAACCCCACAATTCATTCTTATACTGGCTCTTAGGCTATCTCTGAGCCTGATTCTGCCAACTTTTATGTAATAATAATTCTAAAACTTCAAAGTAAAAATGAGTACATGACTAAAGAATACTTTCATGCACCAGAATGACAGCACTGAGCCCTATAGCTTTTACAGAGTGAAGTACAGTGTTAAAGAAAGAATAATCATTTTTTAGTTTCTAATCAGACCTATCCGTGAGTCAGATGAATCCAATAGTCATTTCCCTTATAATACTCTCATTAACTTGACAGCAAGTTTAGGAGCCTAAAAACTCTTACCTAGGAGAATATAAGAAGCAAAATGCAAAACTGCACAGATGAACTTCAGTGTATGTCAAGGTTAAACTGTACCATATGCTCCTGAATACAACCAGTCACAAGAGAGACTTGTAGGGAAATACGGATGAAATCCAGTACAGTAAGTAGATAATCTTTTACACCAACTTTATGTTACAGTTCTTTAAATGATAGTCTTTCAAAAAGACTTTTTGTTTCATGACAAGTTTCACTTTGCTACATAGGAAGAGTAATGATGTAATACATATCTTATTAGGTGATGAGATTTCTATCGCATTTATCTCAGAATTGTGTTTTTAATGTATTATTTTACCAGCTATCTTTATCAAAAATATCTCACTGTGTTTCTGTACGTGCGTTTTGGTTCATGTTGCAAATGGATTGTGTGTCTGCATTATAAGAAATGGTAATGCACACAGGAAAATCCATAGAGGAAATTCAACTTTCACCTTAGAATAAAAATAATCAAATATCTGAATTCTGGTGTTGTGGTTGTTATTATTATTTAAATCATTTAGCCCCCTGGAGTCTATTCCTATGGTATGTTAATTTAAAAATCCTTTTTACCATTGATACTTAGAAGTGTTTATGATTTCCTCTCTCTTAAAGCTAAGGTTATATAAATAAAAGTCATTGACTGTTTGTAGGCTGATCTACTTCCCATTGACTGCTTTTCTATTTCAACTGGAATTCAACAAACAAACTGAAGAGAAGTGGAAAGAAGGTGTGAATCCCAAAATAGCTGCTTGAGTCATTAACAGATTGTCTGAAATGATTCAAACAGGTGTTTGTGAGGGAATGAGCTATTTTCCTCAGGGCTGTGGGGGTGAATTCCAAAAGGGAAAAAACAATTCTAAACAGGTCTTGAAGAAGAAGGAGAAAAAATCCTCCATTTTGGGAACAGCAGAAGGTCACTTCAGTAGACCCTTTCTGAGTTATCTTCTTTGCACTGAAAAAGGACAGCAGAGGCACACATGCCAGCACCAA
This sequence comes from Dromaius novaehollandiae, assembly GCF_036370855.1. Classification (NCBI taxonomy): domain Eukaryota; kingdom Metazoa; phylum Chordata; class Aves; order Casuariiformes; family Dromaiidae; genus Dromaius; species Dromaius novaehollandiae. The sequence goes on along the minus strand of NC_088100.1, from coordinate 32,362,031 downwards.
ACATCTCACCACAATCAGGGATGAGGGAGTAGACTGCGACTGTGCAATGTCCCTCAGCACACACACGCATGTGTGTTTGTGTGGGTGGATGGGAGAAGCTCCTCACTTGCTGAGAAGCATTGGAACTGGCACTGGTGTGACTCATGGGTCAATCCCAGTCTTCCACAGGTAAACCTTGGTAAAATTCTGGATTCCCAAAAGAGTACTGCTTTTGCTTAAAATAAAGCTCATTAAAATAAGCTTCCATGATATTCTTGTATCCAGGGTAGAAGGTCACAGCTGGGTGGGTGAACAACCAAACAGGTAAAAAACGGGTTGGATTGTTGGCTCAGACTGTAGTGGTTAATAGGTCACACTCTACATGGAGGCAGATAACAAGTGGAGTACAGGGGTCTATCCAGGGACCTGTTGTTTAATGTCAATGACCTGGAGTAGGCAATGGAAAGTTTGCTCATAAAGTTTGCAGGTAACACCAAACTGGGGGGCACCAATCGATATGCTTGAGGCAGGGCTGCCACCCAGAAAGGCCTGGACAGGCTAAGGGATGGGCCAACAAGAACCTCACAGAATTCAGCAAGGACAAATGCAGAGTCTGGCACCCAGGAAGGAAGTGCTCCTTGCAATGATACAGGCTGGGGACCGACTGGCTAGGGAGCAGCTCTGCTGAAAAGGACTGGGGGTACTGGTGAGCAGCGAGTTGAGCATGAGGCAGCCGTGTGCCCTGGAAGCATAGATGGTCAACAGCAGATCGGGCTGTATCAACAGAGGCACTACCAGTAGATCAAGGATTATCCTCCTCTACTCAGCACCTGTTAGACCACATCTAGACTACTGTGTCTAATACAATTGAGTCCTCCAATGCAAGGAAGACGTTGATAAACTTGCATGAGTTTAACAAAGGCCCCCAAGACATTTGGCAGCTGAAGCATACGCCCTGCGAGGAGAGGCTCAGGGAGCTGGGCTTGTTCAGCCTGGAGAAGAGAGAGCTTCAGGACAACCTAAGGGCCTGCCACTGCCTAAGGGAAGGTCACTGAGAAGACTGAGCCAGACTCTTCAAAGTGGTGTGCGGTGGGAGGATGAGGCACAATGGGCAAAAATTGAAACAAGAGAGGTCCAGACCAGATATATGGAAAAACCTTTTTCACCCTGAGGACCGTCAAGCACCCAAACAAGTTGTCCTAGGAAGTTGTGCAGTCTCTACCCTTGAAGGTTTTCAAGATCTGACTGGATAAAGCCCTGAGCAACCATCGCTGACCCTGCTTTGAGCAGGAGGCTGGACTAGATGATCTTCCAACCTGAACAACTCTGTGATCCTAAAATACAGAGCTCATAAAAGGTTTCTGAGGACAGAACCAGAGACCACACGCTTCCAGTTTCTACACAGTCCTTTTCCTGTAACCCTCTTAAAATCAAAATGTCTGATTTGTTTAGAAAGAGCTAACTAAATGATAAAGTTGATGTATTTTGAGAAACAGACTGGCAGGCACTTATAAGAAGAATGTTACCTTCTCCTCTGAGGCAAGTAACAGTAGTATGAATGACAATGTTTACTGATCTTGGGTAAGAAAGATCTGCTCCCGGAGGTTCTCTTGAGAATCTAAGAGTAGGTAGTTAATTCAACTGATGTTAACAGGTTTTGTCAGAATTTGGCACAGTGAAGTAGTGTTGCTTAAACGGGCCTACTCCTTTAATAGTTATGCAGTTAAGGGGGCTCTTCTCCATTTAATTGTTTCTGAGTTCCCAAATACACAGCAGTCAGAGGTGTGTGGCACAGTGCACTCTAACTGCTGACCTACTTATTGGTAGGTTTCTGTGATGGCTGATGCATATCAATATCAATGGCTTTCTAAATCAGCCATTCAAAAAGTTGTTGTGCACAAAGAAAGAGATGAAAATCAGCAGAGAAGGTGTTAATTTGGCAGCTGGGTACCGGCAAAAACAGAAGGACATATCTGATCAGACTTCAGCTGTTTAAGTGAGTGGTATTCCCCTGAAGTTCTCAGGGCAAGATCTGAATTATGGAATGCTATTGCTTGGGACACTAAATTCCCTACTTCCTCATTGATTTTCTAACACAACTTTAATGCTGTGTTAGCATCATTTCTCTGTTCATTCCATCTGCTCTTAAGGTCTCCCCTGCTGTTTCCTAGGAGATATATTGCCACAATGCCTGCATCTGTAAGGCAGTGGCAGATATGGGGCAAGAGACAACATGGTTAGAAGCAGCATTAATACCACCTGAACATTCGCAGGGTTCTCAGGGGAGCCCTTCACCCACCTTTTCTGAACACCCGAGGGAGCCCTAATTACACAGTCAGCTGCTTCGCGGTGCCATGGGAATGTGAAACTGTGGCTTCTCAACTCTTTTCCACACCTATTTGTTTCTTCCAGCTTAAAACCTTTATTCCCCCCCCCAAAAAAGAACAGAATGGAGTTACTTTTGTCCATTCAACCTATTAATGAAAATTATAATCTTATCGCGTTCAAAATTCTATGGATTTTTTTTGCCTTTTTACAACAATTTTATCAGAACTAGCAGCTATTTATGCTACATGCTTTAAGTAGGTGGTCAGTGGGAGCAGACTGAAAATTCCTGCCTTACTCATAACTTTTCAGGTATAGTTTAAGAGTTTAATTTCAAAATGTAATAGTAAGCATAATAGACTGGATGTTGCAATTAAACAGTGATGACACAGAATATCAAGATGGTAAGGCTGCTCTTATATCTTGCCTTGTACTCTAACATCTTCCATTACCTTCCCTTCGTAGGCATACATAAATCTTACTAGGGCTAAAAAAATGTACAGCGGCTCATGACATTTCTAAAAATATGCCTGTTTTTCACAAGTGACCCAAACTCCAGCAGTGAACTGCTAAACACACTCAGAAACAGATAATATAGAAAATAATTAGATTTTTACCATCTGTATAATACATTCTATTGTTTATTTTAAATTGTTTATTTAAAATTTGTTATTGTTTATTTTAAATTCAGCTTTGTTTTCCTCACAGGGAAGATGGGTAAACAAGAATTGTTTACATCACACAGCTAATATGTTTTTATTTATGGCATAGCTGTGAACAAAACAAGGTATTTTCCAAATGTATGTGAAAGGAAAGAGAATCTGTGAAAAAAATCCACATAATATTAATCAATAACTTATTGGCAACAGACAGTCTACTCATTAAATAGGTACAGAAGCATGACCAAGATTTATAGTTTGAGTGTCCAAAGTCCACATATAAAGGAAACACAACCATTTTTCTTGATGGCAAGAAGAACATTAGGAAACAGATAATATAGAAAGAGTTACATTACTAAGAGGCCTACAAATCACTGATAGATATTTCCCCAAATAAAACTGATAGTCTCTTCAAAGTAAAAACATAGTGCTTGTGTAGATGCTAGGGACACCTTGTAGTATTTGAGAAATAACATTTATTTGAGCAGTTAAGTTCAACATGATAAGTCGTATCCTTCCTTATTTCAAGAGACTTAATTTGAACATTACAACTTAATTTAGTTGTAAAAGGGCAATCTCCACTGTAAGAGTAGCATTACAGGTCTCCTCAAATTTAAATAAAATTACATGGCTAATATCTAACACTGAACAAGTTTTACTTAAGAAACCAAGAGGCAGAAAGAAATGCTAAAGTAAATTAATATGCTTATCATACCTAGTACAACACTAATTATATTTAAACAAGATGCATATCTAATTTCATAATATCCTGGTATATTCAGCCTTCAGTGACCTGTATTTCCAAACAAGATTTAGCCGAACAGAAACCTTTCATATACTTTCATGCTTTAAGAAGACATTAATAAAGTTCTGCATTTGGACAAGTTTTGGAAAGCATGTTGAAAACAGCAGAACATTTCTCAGTTGTGTCCTTCAATGAAATGCATAACATATCTGACTACTTGAACCAAAGAGAAAGCACCATTCAAATTCACTTAGTCTTCACTAGTTCTTCATACACAAATGAAGCTTTTGTGAAAAACATCAAGGATATACTCAGCCTTAAAAGAGTAGGGCTAGATCTAACATGCTAAGTAGCTATGATGTACTTAAAACAGAAAGAAAATAACAGAAAACCCACACTTATCCAGACTAAGAGCATCAATATTTTTTTCCTTGTCAAAAATGTCAATGTGTGTACAAAAGTGAACCACAGAAATTTCCTGGAGATGGAATAGCTTTGAAATGAATAAAAGTAGTTGGTGCAGTGATTAATGCAGACAGATAAAACACAAATTGCAAACAGAGTGACAATATGCTGTCTCATATAAGCACATCTTCATTATGCTTAATTTACACACTGCTCAAGTTTGAACTGGAATTCAGCTTTGACGAGATTACAAGTCCCCCATTCTCAAATGGAATACACACACATACAGGCCTGGGAAAATTTAAACTCAGAAGCAATACCAAACCAAAACATGAGAAAGGGAACATTATTCAACTTTGTGAATAGCAGCAGTATCATATGGACACTAACTAGGTGCCCAAATACTACTGGAATACTATGGGCATAAGAATGAGAATAGAACAGAATAAATAAAAACTCAAACTTGGCATATCACATCTCTCTAATTTTCTCTGACATTTTACAAAATCAGAACTCATCTTTTTGCCATAAAACAACTCCTTGGTCTTTATTCTGAAAACAATTTCTGATGAACTATATATAGCATTGATCTTGATAAAATATTCACTAAGGTTTCTCCCAAAACTTTCAAACAGACTCTAAAACCACAAATTGTTTTGATTTCTAGTAAATAATACAAACTCAGAAAAAAAATCTAAAATGTTTTTCATCTTAAACCATAATTAGAGGCACAGCTCTTCTTTCTAAGACTTCCATTTCCAGATATAATTTTCCAACTCAACAAAATGAAAAAAAAATCCTACAGATGTCAGTATTGTCATCTATATCTGTGAACTCAAAGTCAAGCACTGGCTTCTTCTGGTCATACATGAACTTGGAAAATAAAGAATAAGGAATTCAGAACTTTAACTCAAACACATCTGATGCCAAAACGCATCCCTACTCAGAAAGATATATAAGATCATACCTAGGTATCACTGATTTAATTTGACTAAGCATTCGCTAAACACTGGCTTTAGCTGACCATTTTGTTGACAGTGTATTCACAGGTTACTCTCTTGGAGTTGCAATATGTTCATGTGTCAGTGGACATAGCAATAAAAAGACTTTTGCTCTGTAACAACCAATATCTTCCTTGTTATAAAAAACGTATTCTGCCTTTGATCCATTAGAGGTACTCCCTGGCTAGCAGCTCCCTGGTGGTACACATATCAAAAGCGAAATGTGGACTCTAAAAGAAGACAAGTGTAGTAGAAAGTGTTCTTTTAGAACCATTTTTTCTGGCCATATTCAAAATGTAAACTTTGTCGTGCCCTGTTTTTTCTGTTAATTACTTCCTCCCAACATCTCATCTTACATTCTCCAGAAGAACTCTATATAATATCTCTGTGCTTTCCGGAGTTCAAGAAGCAGAAATGAGGGAGCTCGAGCAGACTGAGATTCATAAAAATGGGCTGGATGAAGGGAATATCTTACTTCACAGTTCTCAGAATCAAGCACTGAAGTAAGACTAACATAGCTAGGGAGCATGTTACCAAATACAGCCTTTACAATGCCCTGAAGCCCTGATTCTGCAGTTGAGGATATTCCTTAGTCCCCTCTCCTTTCTATTCTTTTGAGCTGTGGAATCTGAACAGCCTTCTACAGTGGCAATACACACAGCAACTTTCAGCTGCTGAAGGATATTTCTCCTTGGAATGCATAATAAAGTAGTGCATATGTCTATGCATGTCAGCGCAGAAATTCCAGAGAGGCTTAACCCTTCTTCTGACTTCCTCTATTACTGGCACTTTGAAATTGCTTGCACATTTCTGACTTTTTTTCCCTGAATTTGCAGTTGCATAAGTCTTGATAAAGTCTGTGGGAGTCACATGGGTTCCTTCTGCAAATCCGTATTTTATATATTTGCCCCTTTACACACTTTCAAAACTTTCAATTATATCAAGAAATATCTTATTTTTAATAATTTTATTAAATTATGTGTTGGTTATGATGCTGTATGTTTTGGTTATGTTTTTCAAATTACAAGATGTGTGACTTCCATTGAATTTATGAGACTTCTGGCAGCTAAATTTCTAAGCAGTCATTTGAAAAGAATAAATAATTTATTACAGAAATACCAGTAATCTTATAGCAGAATGATGCACTTATTATGTTCAATACTTAAAAAATTAACATGAACAATGCATTTCCGAGTTTAACACAATGGTAAGGAATTACTTCACTGATATTTGCTCATTCCAAAACTTGACAGCATTCTATCACATACAGCCCTATCCTCCAATTATGTTCTATTTTCTATTCAAAGCTATTATGTAGCTATAATTAATTTTAAACAACTACTTATTATCACTTCTGAAAGTTGCCTGGCATCACTAGGTACTGGGTGATGCCTCAAAACACTGACACAGCCCTGCTTTCCAGGAAAGGGACAAATGATGACTATGTTCAGAAAGAGTCCAAGAACAGACTACTAAGAAATCAGCACTATATCACTAAGCAAGGTCTGCAAGGTTATTACTTTCATGTAACCACATCAGTCAGAGGTTTAGCAGTTCTACAGCTGTACAGGATCCACCTAGCCTTATCATGACATCTGTGTGTGCACATTTTCAAGAGTAGTACTCTAACTTCTAAGTAATTTCTACTTGCCTTTCGAGTACCAGTATGTTAATAGAAAGACAAAAACACTGTAGCACAATCCTATTACAACTATTATAATGAACCAGAATTCCTGCTTTTGATGTTTTGAGTCTTTGAACTTTTTTGCTTTGAAATTTAGTTATAAAACATACAAGTCTACCACAGAGAACACAGCTTATCCAGAGGGAACAATACTGAAAGGGATTTTTGGAGGGGAAAAAATGATTAGGAAAGACATTAAATATTTTCCTTTGTCTGTTAATATTTTACCAAAAGTGCCAAGTCCTATGAGCATAGGGCTAAACGTATGTAATTATTTTAAGAGAAACACAAATAAAACAAAGAAATCAGTATTTGAATGCAAATCTGGTACAATCCATCATACCTTATTATGCGTCTGAGTTTGTCCCACCAGGATAAGGATATTCGATGAGATAATAGACAGGCAGAAATTGATTAGAATTATTGATCTCTCAGATCTAATGTACCTGTTGAAATAAACAAATAAAGGGTAAAATTTTTCCGAAAGGAAAGCATGTAGTAAATAATTTGAAGCTTTAATGCAATTCTTAGAAATACTGGAGATATTCTAAAAGGTAAGCACTCTCAAGTGCTCACAGAGAGTGTCAGTGAGTTATTATATTATAAACATATGAACTATGATATTTTGATAGATATTCTGCAATTTCTTCTTAGTATTTTGGCATATTTTAGCAAAGATTCTATCAACGCTTCTTTTTAAAACTGTTGGCAAGATTGCTCTGACATCACACTGATAATAACAGGATTGCATGCACTCATGTCAGTAACTTCTAATGCTCACTGCTCATGTCTGTGAATGTCCACAGCTAGCATTGACCAGGTAAAATAACTAACTTCAGCAGAACTATGATTTTCATGAACAGAAGATCTGTTCCACCATGCATATTTAAGATACAGGCTGGTTTATGACACCATGGCAGTGCATTCTTAAACACCTTATTGGGATAACTATAACATTAATCTTTAAGATAGACCACATTTACAAAATAATTTGTATGGAAAGGCAATAATATCTTGAGGTAGTATCTTCATCTTCATAAGACTTAATGCCAAACATAATGTCTGTATAGAAAGTTATTAATTATAGCAGTGAGAATTACACATTCTCTTTTGCCAACTTACTGTATTCATTTTACAACTATGCTTAGGGTTAAAAAGCACAAATACTCTTATCACCTATTTCCTTACAAGATGCAAAAATTCTCATTTTGCTACACACAGCCTTCTGTATGCTATAGCAGAGAGAGAATGACGTTTCAAGTCAAGTACCTTACTGACTTGAATTTTAGAGTTGCTAATCATTAATGTTGGTCACTAAAGTAAATGAAAGTTAAAGATGTCCTGTTCTTCTCAAAACCATGCCATATATTTATATATCCTATGGTCTATGCCACATATTTCCTAGTAGAGCTTAATTAATATTTCCTTTTCTCCTTATCTGTACAACCATGGCTGACACGTAACAAAGGATGCTGCACCCATGAGCAATGCTGAGCTTTGGACACAAAATAAATTGTAGTCCTTTCTGCTCACCTATGAAGTTAAGTAATACACATTTAATTTTTCAGATAAGAAGACAGAATAACCCGGATACTACAATCCACATTTTTCCTAAAAATACAACTGTGTCACTAAGGCCAAGTCTGTGTGTTTGCATACAAACACCCAAAGGCTAGTGCCTGTGTCTACACAGTCAGTAAGCTGTTACTTTCTTACTCATTGCTCTTCTTGCACTTGAGCCAGATCCTGATACTGAGCATCCAGGATCTGTAAAGGATCTTAGTAGGTAAGAGGTGGGTGCGTAGAGTGCTCCAGAAGACCAGGAGCTCATAGCATTGTCTCAGCCTAGGAAGACTTTAGCTTTTCTGCCACTTCACTAGTGTTAGCCCTTCTTTACTATTGGCTGGTGGAAAAGGAAAAGGAAAAGGAGAGGAGATGGGGAGAGGAAGTTGTTTATTTAACTGATATTTAATCTATTTTTCAGGTTTGAATTTTCAATTGGAGAGGCAAATCAACAAATCACAGAAAAAGGCTTACTTTTATAAGGGAAAAAGACAAAAGAGAACCACGTTCATTTTCTTTTTAATATTTATTACTTCATGCGACATTTCCTTTCACTTTTCTGTTTCTTCCACACTAAAAATCATGTTATTTGTCATCAGTTCTCAAATTCATAATCTCTGTGATCATCTGTTGCACTTTTGTTTCCATCTGATATTTTAATATAGTAAACTCATGGTGGAAATAAAGTCCATTACTGGAATGTACCACTATACTATTTGGGACCACTTCACTTTGTGGCCTTCGCTGAAATTTATAATAGAAGTGGATAAACTTTCACTCAAAAGCACAGCTGATTGAACCTCCCTAAATCAGAAACTTGTGGGACTTTGATACATTATTTTAATCAAATAAATGTTTCAATTTCTAATGCAAATGGAGGAAAAGCAGTCCAAGAATAGTGCACAAGCATTACATCAAATACAAGAATTGAGTAACAGTTTAGCTTGTAAAAGATTCCTGTAAAATGTTTATTTTTAACGTATACCTCACTGAAAGGGCAATATTATTCTGACTGAGGAAGAAAAGAGAAGAATGGCCTATACTGTCACCAGTAGGCCAAGAGAGAGAAACTAATCAATCACATCAACAGATTTAACAGTCAAAACATGCAGTACATTTTGATTTTTTTCCCCAATAAGAAATGTTGCATCTAATAGTCTCTTTAATTTTTAATTCAACTAAATATAATTACAGATTCACATTCAATTTTATAAATCCATTACATACCTCCATAGAGCTGCATATACAACTGCTAGTGTGATCAAGGCCAAACATGACAGACCACTGCCTACTATTAGGGTTACTGAGGGTGTACCAGATGATTCCATGATCTGTAGGTTACAAAAAATAACCATGAAGGAAATCTATCCTCTAGAAATTAAACCACCAGGTCAAAAAAAAAAAAAAAAAAAAAAAAAAAAAAAAGCAATGAAAGCAAAATGATTAAAACAGCCACTCTGTCACAGATAGCTTCACTAATATTACCTATGAAGCAGACATCAACTTAGTCCCAAAACTGATCCATGTAGATCTCTGAGATTTGTTTAATTATTGATACACTCCCCAGAGGCTTTTGAGCTTTAAAATGTCTAATAATACCTGCATAATATTTTGCAAGATAAAGAAAGTAGTAATATTACAATGTAACAGGAGACTATGACACTGGCACAAGTTTAAAGTAGTCCCTGGTTAATATTAATTAAAGGATGTATTTCTCTTGAGAAGTAGCAATATTTGGAATTGTGTATTAAGCAAACAGCTTGGTTTGACTATAATATATTACAGATCATCAACTAATTTGTCCCAGAAATTGATTCATGCTTCTTGCAGAATTACCAAACTTTCTGACTTTTAATAACTTTAACTTCAATCCACTGTTTTCCCACACTTTATTTTCTTGGGCCTCTGGTCATCTAGAAGGAATGTCAAGATATCTGTGGCAACAATAGCATAAGCCTTCCATAAAGAAGTTGAAAATCTAGAATGATTTTATCTGTATTTGGTGTATTAATAACAAATGAAAATAAATAAATGACCTTGAAGACAAGCTAGCTTTCCATGCCATAAAAGAAACTATTATTCTCAGATATCAGTTAGGCTCTTCCCTTTGTGTGAGTATGTGTACATGTTCTAAAATAGACATGGTATTTGCTAACACATATGAAAAGATTTAGACCTAAAAGTTTGAAAGGATATTGCTCCCATTTAAAGCCTCAGGGATGTATTACAAATTGTATTTTATCAAGATATCTTTTTTTACCCAAGGAGATAAGACTAATGTACTTTTAGGCCAGATTTTAGGTAGAAAGTAACATTTTATTTCAACCACTTTCTTCCAAACTGATCTACTTAGCTGTAGAAAGAGTCTGATACTACACTTCTCAAACCAGGAAGATGAAATTATTGTCTTAGCAGGATAACTTCACAAATATTAGGATTTTAGCTATTTTACAATCAATAATACTGAGAGTGGCTGCTTATATACTTGATGTTCCCTCTTTTTTGTGAAAACTTGATTATTTTTCTTACATCATGTCAACAGACTACATAGCAAATCTGTGCTGAAAATGTCCAGTGCAGATCTGCAATCTGTTTAACTACAGTATCTAGGGTTTTCATACCAAGAGCAATAATAAAGCCCTGTAATTCCCCTGAAAAGGCTTATAGCCTTTAAAAAGCTTGTTAAGTTGATAATTATTCAATACAAAAGTTTTCAACACATTTGCATCACAATTAGATAGCTTTCTCTGAAAAATTCAGAGTTTGGGGAGATGCAAAATTCACTAGGATTTAGTTATATCAGAGAATCTGGAATTCATTTTTCTGAGCCACTGTAGACACCAGGAGACTATCAATATTTGCCTACCTGTAATATTAAACAATTCCTCAATGAAACATCTGAAATATAGCTGAGAGGAAAGCTTGACTAACCCTCCCCCCCCTGCACACACAGGCATAGACACTTCTGCCTTTTGCATTAAATCTGTTTTTCTCCCCTTTGTTACTTACTATTTCTCTAGGTTGCTGAGCCAAAATGGCGAAGGTAGAGAGACGATCACATAAGCATTTCGTATGGGATGCATCGGTAAGCACAGTTTTACATCCCTGGGTGGACCAGGTTCCCAAAGAGTCGTTCCTGCGAAGAAGAGAGAGAGAGAGGGGGAAAAAAAAAAAGGAGGGGGGGGATAATTACGCCTGACGGCCAATTCCGTGAGGAGGAAACGCAGTTTAATCGAGAGGAGAGTGCAGGGTAGTTCCCGGACAGCGGAGATGTACTTGTTGTGGGCTAGGACCGGCTCCGGCGGCGCCCCGCGGCGCAGCCGGGCGGGAGCGGGCACGGCGCGGCGCGGCGCGGCGCGGAGCTGTCCGGCGCGGCGGTGCTGAGAGCGCGGCGCGGCGCGGAGCTGTCCGGCGCGGCGGTGCTGAGAGCGCGGCGCGGAGCCCCGCCAGCCGCGGCAGCAGCCGCCTCCTGCGCTGCCAGCCACCTCCGAGCCTCACCAGAGCACTGCGAAAAACTCATCGGGGGAAAAGGGGGAGGCTTTTTTTCTTTTCATACTGACTCTGCTTCTAGCCCTTTTATATAAAAAAAATTTGGTTGTCGTTAGGAGTAGTGTCTTTTATTTTCTTTTTTCTTTTTTTTCCCCCCTTGTGTGTATGTGTGCTAGTTTAAAGGCAGATGGTTCTCAAACGTCTGTATGGGTTATGCCATTTGGATCGGGAGATGCCGGATCTTCTGCTCTGATGGATATTTTTTTCTGGATTTTTTTTTTTTTTTGGTTGTTTTAATGATCAGCCTTGGAAATTTCACCCTGGAAACGGCAGCATCAGATCCCTCCAACTCTTTCCTTAGCTCCAGAAGAGGGGAGGATTTCAGTACAGCAGCACACAGTTTCAGTACAGAGACACACGAGTTCGCCCTCCAGACATCACTCAGTCAACTCGCCTTTCCCTAGCTCCCTCCCCCTTCTCGATTTCTTTTTCTTGGGGTGGCAGCACCACGCTAACCCCAAGCCAAAACGATCGCTTGCTGGCACTTTTCACCAACCTCCCCTAAACAAAACAAGATGATTAACGCAGCCCCCGAATTCAATTAGACATTCAATATGTTAATGCAAGGTCTGAAACCCACCCCAGCAGAACAATAAAAATGGTATCAACCCACGTTTTCTTTGTGCCGGCAGGGAAAGGGAGAGGGAGAGAAAAAATCATCTCTCTTTTTTTTTTCCTAACTGCAGTGGGGGCAATCATTTCTATAGGAAAAAGGGCGGTACTTTCAACTAATCAAATCCATTATCTTTACATATGTTATGTTTAGAGAAAAACAATTGGGCTTCTTTTTTCTTTTTTCCTCTCCTTTCATGTCTAGGGAGCAACTGCAGCGACTCCGCTGCCAGCAGCAGCGTGTGTGTTGTCAATTTCTGTCAATTTCACCTCGGGTCACTAAATGACTTGAAAAAGGAAAAAGGAGGGTGGAAGAAACAAGGTGGGGGAATAATAATTTTCAGTCACTCTGATCATCCTTCTTTCACCTCTTCTGCCTCGCTAACCCACATTTTTGTGTGATTTTATATGCCAGGGCCCTCACGCAAAGGCAATTTGTTATCCCAGAGTGCAGCTCACTCCAGCCCACCTTGGCATTTTGCACCACTATCTTTTGAACACACAACAGATGTAACCCTTACACGGTTGTCTTCAGAACAGTATCCTGTAATAAACAAAACACAGCAACTGAGGGAAACAAGTGAGAGAAAAAACCCAATTCTTCAAGCCAGTAAAGCCATTAGCTTTCCTTCACAAATTGTCTATTTCAGAGCACTACTTACTAAACCAACATCTACTTTGAAAAATATAGTCACACATTCTAAATTCTGAAACATTATCTTCTGGCTAACCTAACCAATTTATTTTTTTAGATTTTCTATCTGTTATCTTATTGTGACACACAGTTAAGGCCAAATGAAATGCATTTATCTAAGCTGATTAAATATTAACAAATGACAGCTTAAGAGAAATTGACATGTTTTAAAACAAAAGAATGGTATTATTCATGCTGAAAGTAACATTTAATATACTGAATTTAACCTATGCTGAAAACTACTGTACACACAATGCACCTAATTAGCACCAAACCCTTGTTGATGGTATCCAACGCACAGATTTAGACAAGTTCTGATTATAAAAGGTAGACAACTACAAAGACCAGTTTTATTAAAACAAAACTGTTACAATTCTAATAATATTTAAATTGGTAAAAATTAAGGCTAGCCTACCAGGTTTAAGGGGGCTCATTCTATTCTTCAGTTTACTCACTGAAATGCAAAACTCAACTCACACATTAGTTGAACCATTTACTGCAACTCCACAACAGTCAGTATTACAAATACACTACATATTTTGTAAAATTACTTAATTACATTTGAAGATTTAGTGATTAAATATGGCCCATCTCTCATTTCTAACTGGTGCATTTGAAAAAAACTCATTAATAAATATATTTGTAGACTGTTGGAATGACAGCCAACAGAAGCTGGGCAGAACATTACACTAAGTCCATGAAGGAGATGGAATAATGAGCAGAATCCAGAGGAAAAGTGCAAATGCAACTTGTTGTATCATACTCATGCCTGCAGAACTGTAGATGTATGATTACTTATTCACTCAGAGATGCTGGCCATTTTGGCTTGCTTTTTAAAGTTTAGTCAGTATTTTAAAATTAGCTGATATAAAAACAGTATTTGGTTTTAGATATAAATCAAGTAAGGAATGGAAATGTGGAGTTAAAATGGATGTACTGTATTCAGCATATCTCAGTGCTATGCTTTACATCAAGTCCTTCATCTATGATCTGTCTTGCTTATAATATATCCCTTCTGGGACAGTCAGAAGTTACAACACATATAGAAGTTTCCTTCCTTTTTGGTGTGATTTTCTTTGAATGTGCGGCTAAAGGTTTATGGTTATTATATGAATATGCAAAAGGCACCTATTATTCTTGTGAATCTTTCCTGTTATGTAGGAAAATTATCAAATTGAAAATATGTAGCAAATAGAGATATAGGTTCATGCCCATTATTGGCAATTTTGTACTATTCCACTGAGCTGCAGATGATTTAATCAACCTGGCAGGATTCCCATGATATAAGGAAAGGAATTCCCAGGAAGCATAGATTCACCATTGCAGATCCTGTGTCATCCTGCAGCTGATGCATTATTACAGGCAGGGAAAGAAATGTAAGTTGGATGTAATTTGGCCCCACAGATCTATGGCTAATGTGGCATAAGCACTTAAAATCCCCAGCTCCAACATTTGTCTATCAGTGCGTCCTTCTCAGAGTTTCTTTAGAGTCAGAGAAATGCAAGAGTGTCTTTTCAAGCCCACTTTTGAATTTAATGTAAACTTTTTAGTTCTAATCAAGGACTGAGAACATACTGTGCAAGAAAAATGATGGTCAAATGAAGTACAGAACAGTATTTAATCATATATGATATAGCAGAAATAACACAATTTTCACTGTTTAATAATGTACTATGCAATACTGCATGATGTATAAGTGATGCTCACTACTGAAATCAATGACACAACTGTCTCAGATATTGAAATGGAAATGTCGTTTATAGGATGGGAGCATTTTTGCAGAATAAAAGATTCATTCACAGACACAACTGCCAATCTGATATAGACTGATGATCAAGCCACATTTGATATGCCAGCAACTGCATTTCCCTTACTTTGCAGCATTTTTCTTGGTCTCATGACACAGTGTACTACTTACTATTGACATATTTTGTTAAAATTAATAATATACATGTCTCACTAATTGTATTGTTTTGTCTACTTCACTAATAGTGATGGATAAAAATCAGCTGCGACATTGCTGTCAAAACCAATCACTTAGTAATGGACCTACCACATAATGTGCGCTATCTTATTAATTTACTTTGAGGAATTTTAAGCAATGACAGATTTTTTTTGAGGGAGAAACTGTGAGACAGGAAAAAAGGAAGAAGATTATTGTGGACAATACTATTAACTGTTTATTCCGTAAACAGTAACACATAAACTGGTACTCGTGATTCAGGTAGTTGCCTGGGGTTTTGACCATCATTAACATCCTGGCTATATGCATTTGCTGTTGGCTTACTTTAGCAATTTATTCCCATGACTGTTATCTGTATTTTAAGTAGGATGAGGAACCTTTTGAACTATCATGTACACAGCTGTATTAATTAAAAAATGCAATAGAAAGCAGAGTACTCAGAAGTTAGGAAATTATAACATTAATGCTCCTCAGGTAATTTCAGTTCTTCCCACTTCTTGGGTGTGTGTGTTATCATACATTTCTTTTGTTCACCTACATGCTGTTTTTCCTTTAGGGACAGACTTTGGTTTCTAACTCTACTCTCAGTAAAGAATGACATATAACGATGACAAGCACAGGGAAAGTGCAGACATCAGAATTTTTTAGCCTAGCAAAAGATAGGAAATATGCTCATGATTCTTATAAGTCGCAGATTATTCACATCATTGTGCCTGTTCAGATGGGCTTGCTGGCACATAAGTGAAGATAAAGTCCTTTCAACACCTGCTTACTTCTTTACACCTGGACCTAAAATCCCAGGGAAGCCATAGGGAGGCTCAACTGCCGGAGCACCTTATGGCTATTTCCAGTTGTGCATGTCCATATGTCTGAGACATGACCTAGCCCTTAGTATGCATAATCTGTACTGTGCTCAATCTTATCCCTACAAGTAGTGTATGGCAACATCTGGCCTATCACTATAGTTTTTTCTAACATAAAAAAAAAAAAAAGCTGAAAGCAAACCCTTTGCATAATAATGTCACACATAAAAATATAGTTTAACAAACTATTGTTTACCCTGAAATTGTCGATTTGATTAACATTGTCTTAGGGCTTTTTTTTCCCCTTACACTATTCACAAAAGCTCATGTAGGAAATCATGGACATGAAAAGAAATAGAATGGACAAAAATAACTGTCTCACAACTACATGTCTAAAATACTGCAAAGGTCCAGAAAGGATCTCTGAATTTGTGAGATATCGGAAGAAAAAGCTGGGTGATGTATATCCTGCAATTAGATCTCCAGCCACAATACTGTGGGGAGTTTAATTTCCTAACAATAAGGCCATTTTTCCAAATGAAGCACCAGATAATTTGTTTTTCCTCATTGACACACCTGTGACTTTAGGGTTTTTTGGCAAAAAAGTAGAAATCCTTGAAAAATTAATTTTCTTGCTGATCTTTATATCAAAAATGATTCCTATTTATTTATCTATTTTTTTTGGTAAAGCAAATGTGCATCTGGGCTGGAAACCAAGTTTTATTCAAACACAATTTAAAACAGATGAGATATTAAACCCTAAATAAATAGGACTTAGAACAGAGACACTGCAGTAATAAGCATATGTTAGTTATTACATTAACTCTCTGATAACCTCCAACTCGTAGTAAGGTCCTAGAGAAGACCAAAAAATGCTGTGGTTATCACTTCTACTACTATTTATAAGTGATTCACTTAAAGGGGCGCTACAGAAGTGAGGGTTAATGCTTGGTTGGGGGAATACTTTACTAATCTTTATAACTTTCCTGTTTATGTAATTTAAGGCATGATCTAGCACACTGTGTGTTTAAAGTATACTGTAAACATGTTTTACTATCATTGGAGTACTACAAGTGTACCAAGGAGTAAAAGAAACCCCGTCTTACGAAGAAATGACAAGAAGAAAATGGGATGAGATAAATATGAGGAATTTCCTTTCTCCTATTACATAATTCTTGATTACTGATACTCTGGACTACTGATACAACACAGGTTTATCATTATTAGAGTTACAAGATCTATTCATGCTTTCATACAACATCAGACAAACTACAGTCATTCTACTCTATTTCTGTCATTTAAGGAAATCACAAAAATTGAGGGAAACTAATTGCTTTCTATAATTTCATCTCTGTCTGACCCTTATAGAAGTTCATAAAAAAGTAGCATAGAAGTCAATACTGGGCTTTTCTGCTGTCCATACTGGGCTTCACATGCTGCCAAAGGATGCAGGTATCAGCTGTGGATTTATGAGAACTATGACTTCTTTTCCAGTGGGCCTCCAGAATGACAAGAGGCCATACTTCCCTTCCAGTATATTCTATTCCAAGATTGCCAAGAAACTAGAGGAAGGAACAGAGCGATATTTCTTATTTTCACGAAAACAATAATAATTGAAACAAACTGGTCAACTCTACTACATATTATACATTGAATTACTGTCTCCTTCCTGATAAGGTTTCATTTATTTAGTATTATTCTTTACTCTCTGTTTTTCATTTCAATACAGTTTTGCTAAGTTTCTTGGCAGTGAAAAGGAGATACACCTAATAATGCTGAATGACCAAGACACAAGAATCTCATTACATTTTGCAGGGTTGCTTAACTGTGGGTATGCTTCCAGATAAGGCTCTTCATTTGAGTTGTTGCAGGACAGATTTGGCTTCTTGGGGCAAAAAGTCATATACACACTTGCTATGTAAAATATGTATTCTCAAAGTTTTCAGTATTGAGTTTAGTGGCATTCTGAATATGAAGAAAATTGCTGAATATCAAATAGTTTAATTTTATAGGATAAGATTATCACATGTTTAGTAAAAAGAGTACATAGCTTGACAATTATTTTTATTAGCTTTCACTCCTCACAAAACCGAGACAATCTTTCACATTTGCTTATTCAGATTGTATAAATATTTGTGTAGATTTATGGTGATCTACAGGAAACACTGCAATGTGGTATTTTCTCAATGATCAACTCCTGAAATCTTTCACACTGTACTATTATTCACAGGGACTCCTAATAAAAAGGAATCTTGTAAATTGTGTATTGCCAGGGGCTTGAAAAGATTAGGGCTCAGGGGCTCTGAAGTTTATCTTGGAAATTAAGAATGCCAAAGCCTGGATCAAGGTAGTAGCTGTTATTAATATTCCTTCCAAAATGACAAGATTAGCAATAAAGCATAGTAGTATTTAAATCACTATGTCAAGCTTCAAGGACAGCTATGGCAAACAGGGAGGGGAACAAATGCAAAAGAAAATGGAGGAAAGGAAGAGCAGAGCCACTGTTACAAGTCCCTGTGTTATCTAGACTGAACAGCCAGATAAAAATAAATACAGTAGGGGTCCAGCCTCATCACAGAATGCTTTGAGATAGGCACCAGATATACCAACCATAATGCAGAAAGAAAGTTGAGCCACACAATGAGAATTGCAAAAGCCAACATGTTATGTGGTCAGGAACTGAAATAATGTTCATGTCACTTGTGATGCAAAAGAGAGCTGAGCTGTATAAACGCTTCCTTTCAAAACCTGAATTTAGGTTTATCTGAGAGATATCCAATGGAAAGTTCCTCTTTCATTTAACATGTTGGTAGCTGTAAAATAGAAGAGGTGAGTTCAATTTCCTTCTCTTCATGACCTAACCATCAAACTAGTATATTTTGGTGGGAAAGTACTCTGACCCCTTCTGTTGAAGCTGGTGCACAATGAACAGAACTATGCATTGGGCCAGAAGGTGAAGAAAAGCACTGCAAGGAAGAAGGGGGATGGCTTCTGCATTCCAGTTCCTGCTCCATTCAGTAGCTGGTGTTCCATTTTAATTATTCAGTGGGTTGATCATTGAAATATAAGTGTCACAACCTCTCTGAAGATCCTTAGGTTTCATACATATTCCTTCATATTTTGCTGCATGACTAAGAACCTTCCTGTTTATCATTTTCTCCTCCTCCAGCTCTTCTGATATCAGGCTTCCACCTGCTGCTTCTACACAGTCATACTTTGTTACCTGTTGGATTCTCTGAAGAATGTGCTGTGGAGCTAATGCATTTGTGGAGCTAAGTTGTCTCAGTGTCCAATTTTATAGAAAAAAGAAAACCTTTTTTTTTTGTCCACTTACACTTTACAAACAAACTAGCTCAAGCCAGGCTAAGATTAAAAAAAAAAAAAAAAAAAAAAAAAAAAAAAAGAGAGAGAGAGAGAGAGAGAGGCACAGTTAAAAATGTTTATAAAAGACACAAACAAAGAAATAAAGCTGATATTTGTTCTATCTCCACTGAGATTATGTCAGCAGTATGTCTCCCTCTTTATCTAGATGGTAATCTGCAGTGTTTCCTGAACACTCACTTTATAAAGAGTTCTATTCTCTATACATGTTAGGGCTCAGATTATGTCCTTTTCCTCTTGGAAGGCACTTCTTTTTACAACCAATCCTCTTTAGTAAGTCTAAATTGATCTAAACTGTTTTTCCTAAAGTGAAATGATTTCTTTCTTATTCAGGAGATAATCTGACCATCCCTCTTAATTATAATAAGTACTTATTTCTTCCTTAGAGATGTCTCTTTGTTAGATCAGATGTTGCCTTGTGTACCTGACTGGCCAATTAACAGCTTCTGTTTCAATTAGGGTAACACTCATCTCCTTATTCTCTCTTTGGTGAGTCAATGTGCACCTTGAATAAATCTTCATCAAACCTTTTACTGTTTATCAGTCTGTACATTAAAAACACACTTGATATACAAATATCTCAATAAGAGAAATGCATGTAGCTTGCTATTGGCTCTTGATTGAGATGAGCCACATAGTAATTAGTCAGTCTGAGGTGACAAAGGGTTTGTAGTAATTGACTCATAACATCTTCTGTTGGATGTTCTTCAGTGAAAACCTTAACTACAGATCTGTAGTTCCCCCTTTTAAACAATATTTAGTTATAATAAGAAGAGGACTAATGATAAACAGAAGAAATAAGAGAAGCTTCGTCATTCCAAAACACCCTGAAGTTTGGAAATCAGGCCATCCTCCTGAAAGGTTCCAAATTTTGCAGAGATGGGATCTGACCTCACATAGGTTTCTCCTATTCTGTGTGAGTGCTCTAACTATTAAACTATTGGACAAAAGAACTACAGGTCCTCTTAAATTTGGTGTCCATTTTATGTGGACTACTAAGTCCAGGCCACAGTCAAGATTGACAGAAAGGTGACTTGTTTATGCATCTTTATGAGAGTTAATGCTGAGCTTCTTCTGAGCATGTCAGAATGAAGACTTATAAACAAGCAGTTTAACATTAAACTTATAAGAACCTCTGGGTTTAGGCTTCTCCAGAGTCATATGGTGACTTGAAAGGAGGTATGACAAAGTCTGTTAAGACCTGAGGTACCTACTAGTGGCAAGTAACTACTTATCTCATATAATGGCTGAGACTTTATTAAAATGAGACAATGCAACAAACCGGTGCATGACAGTTGAGATGCAGTGACAGTGTACATGCTCTGCCTTTAGCAAATGTAATGTAACATAGCTAAACACAGCACTTTCTTTCAGTGTTGATTACAATCTGATTAAAACCAAAACTAAACAACCCAGATGTTGCTAAAACTAATAGATGTAAGTTGCATATAGACATCTCCATAATTCACAAAGTTAACTTCTATGACATTACGAAGTGATGTACCTTTTTTATTTTTTTAAGATGTGAGAAAAAATCACTGTGATTACAAAGTCAAGTAAGTTCAAGTGCAGATTTAGGAAAGAAAGGCTCTTTTGCTAAAACAGAGATGAAAAGATGTAACAGTTACCTACTTAAGGTATTCTGACTCTTCTGAGTCAGTCCCAGCCCTGATGTTCTTGCCTTTTGGTAATGCTTACTACCTTAAGATGTATTAATGTAGCTACTCAGCTTCCAGATTCAAACTGGTTTCAGTTTAGTCACTCTGGAGTGCAGTTGTGTGAGCTATTGCTCATCTGAATCTTCCTGAGTGGATGGATCTGCTGACCAACTGTCAAGTAGTGGTAAATTACACCCTGCCTAAAAATACATGGTGCATTAGCAGAGGATAGATACAGCAGATTGCAGCAAGAATTTCCTATCTTATTTTATGTCTTTTCTAGACTAAGAAAATGAAATGTGCTTAGAACAGATAATATGTGCTAATGGACATACTTTTCAAGACCACTTAACACCTATGTGCTGGCAGTGTTTTTTAAAAGACAGTCAGCTGATCATGATGATTTCTGAAGATAACACCTAAACTGATCTAGTGTGTTATTTCATAGCAGTGACTGAGGCTAAAAGAAGGAGGTGTGCATTCACACTGTACCACAACACATGAAAACAGATGAGTAGAGCTCCCATTTTTCATCTGGGAAATGCTGGGAAGAGAATGAGGGTCTGCACTGAGCCATATATGAACAGTGAACTTTATGCACCAGGGGCTGTGCTGACCCAAGAGTATGAAGGGCATGTGTTGCAGAGGAGTCTGCTGAAGTGCTTGAAGCCCAGTGGATTCAGTGGACATATTCTGCAAATGTGCAATACATCTGACACATCCACAATGCAACAGACTGAATTTGCTTTTCTAGCACCTATATATCTGCAAGTCCCAAATAAATTTACAGCACTGAACAGTGGCAATACAGGATTTAAGTCCTCTTACTGCTGTGGTAAATTCATGTCAGTTAGTCACATATCAGCTAGAACCTATGTTTAGACATCACAGCATTAAAAACTATACCAGTTGGCTAAGAGGTTGGGAAAGTGACCTTTATTTCCCAGGAAATTATTTTTTAGGAAAAAGGTTAGGGAAGGTGTTGGGGAGTATATGCCTGTAACTAGTTGCCAAAAAAGACTATCTGAACAAGGGAGAGAAGCCAGCAGCCTATCTAACTTTCTTCCATCTCCTGACGATAATTCTTGTTTGCTTGTTGGTTCTTTGTGGGAACAGCACACAAACTCCTATGCTCTGGAGATGCAGGGGGTATAATAATGGGCTTGTCTTCTGCAGACTGACAAAGTAGGGGGTGTATTCTTTTTAGCCTTCAGATACAGTAGAAAAGGCCTGGAAAAAGCGTCCCCAAATAATCAGTGCTAATATACTAATGGTCTACCAACATTATACAGTAACTCTCAGCTTATACCTTTCAGCTGAAAGCTTTAAAACATGGAGATGGACTGTGTCATCCTGAATCTAAACATGAGGCACAGAAAAATTAAGAGACTTCCCTAGGAGTCAGGGTCAAAATAAAATAAGCTAGAAGCTAAAATCTAGAAGCTACACCACTTCCAGGCACAAAAGAAAGCACAATCAAATACAGCACTATCTTTATTTCCTTCTATCTCTATAAGAAGGTCTTCCATTCTATTTTTGATTTTTACAATATCGTGTTATTTAGAACCTTGAAAGCATATGTAGCTAAACAACATCTACAGCAACATTATTCAGTTAATGTTGTGGTTTCTGCAGGAAGAAATCAACTCTCATTGACAGGAAAGGCCTATCACAGGCTGTCTGTCTGGCTATGATATGCCACATAGATGTGGCATGCTTCAGTTGAAAACTCCAAATCTGACATGCCTTGTCCTTCAGTCATACATAGTGTTGCAAGTAGAAACTGCGATAATGCCTTCTTACATTTCTGAGTAATTAATTTGCATTCTGTTATGTTCTCATGCTCCGTGATGTTTTAAAAGTGCAATAAAAAAATAATACAATTAATTCAATTACATTGCTTGAATTGAATTATATCAGACTGCTTAGTACATTAGCTAGAATATATCTCCTGGAAATTACATAGTGATTAGTGCAATGCAGTCATTGTCTGTGCATATACAGTATTCCAGGGAATGTCACGAATCTGCTTCATGTCATTGCATGCTATATATTGAGTGGGCCCATCAACTTCAATGGAATCTTGTCAATGTAACTCACATCAGAACCTGGCATTATATTTTGATCTCTCAGACAGCTAAATTATATCTAAAATTACATATAAACAAACATCTCTCTATTGACTATTCATCAGAAAAAAACTTATGTGTATTTTAATTCAAAGATGCTAGAGGTTGTCAAGCTCATGATGTGTTCTTCAGATATATTAGTTTTCAGCAGGAGATTGGAAATAGCAGAACAGAAAACATGATTATGCCACTATATTTAAAAAAAAAAAAAAAAAAACAAACTATGGTATGCTCACATTAACTCAGTATGCAGTTTTGATCCATCCCTAATTCAGAATAGATCTGAGAGAACTAAAAAAGTGATAGGAAAAGGATACAAGGTGACAGAAGGTATGGAACAGTTTCCATAAGGTAAGTCTATTCAAACTGGATATGAGATGGTAAAAGGGAGGTTTGATAAAAGCCTGTAAGAGCATCGTGGTGAAAGTGAACCAGAAATGATTGTTTGTTGTTCCTTATAACACAAGATATAGAAGCAGTAAATGAAATTATTAGGCTGTATATTCAAAACAAACAGTAGGATGCATTTGCTCATACACAGTGTAGTTAAACTATGGAAATTATTGCCACAGGACGCTCTAAACGCCAGAACATTATGTGAAGTGAAAAAACAATTAGCTAAATTCATTCACTAAAAAAACTTTTAAGGCCACCATATTCAAAGAGAAAAATTCTCACTGTACATCAGAAAATTGTTGGAATTTGAAAGGTATACCACTGAATAAATATCTTGTTCTTAAAAATTTTTCTAGACATCTGTTAACAGCCACTGTAGCAGATGGCATACTGAGGTTAGAGTAATCTTTTGCCTGCTCAGTCCAACTCATATTTAAACTATTACTCCTGGTTTCAAGGTTTTGCTTTCGATTTAATCACACATCAATTTGGCTGTTGTTGTACACTGCATACACATATTAAACCAGCAACATGCTGCTGAGACAGCAGTATCCTTACAGAGCCTCAATATAATGCTGAGGTACTATGACATCCTATACATACAAATTCTTGAATTTCTTGGCATCATATATGCAGAGACTGAAAAGCAGAATTAAATCCTTACTGCTTTTCATTAATAGTCAACTGGTATGAGAGAGAATTTCTTAGTTCTTTAATTTTATAGTCTAGAAATGGAATTTTATAAGTGTACTCATGCACTAAAATATTTCAAAGTTTTCTATCTAGATAGATAGAATATACATGCATGCATGTATGTATGTACATATCTAGCACAGACACAGAAAACACATGTTGCCATGAGATACATGTTTCTGCATCTCATCTGATTTTGATACACGTCGTAAGCGCCACTTTTAGCTTTACTGTAATGATTGCTTCACACTTTGTTTTTTGTCTTGGATGATGTATACTGGTAAGCATTTACAGAAATATTTGCTTCTCTTTCTGAAAATGTTGCCTTTCTCTATATAAAATCACACCTCCTGAGCCCTAGAATGGGCAAGTTTTAATCCCAGACCCATAATATGTATTCTGTATTAAAAAATGTCACTGCTTTTAAGTCCAACACCTAGTAGTCCTGCAGGGCTAGAAGCAATAACCTGTCAAAGGAAAAATTCCCAACTTTCCAGTTGGAGACACAGACCTTGACTCTAACCCTGCAGGGCTGTCAGCTATCGAACTTTGAAGTCATGACATTTTAAAGAAAATGTATGAAGGAATTATTTTACAGGAACAGAAAACCATTTTAGGTTACTTCAGAAGTTTTTATTGCTCTTTTTGCCCTATGCTTTCAATAACTAAGATATCTAGTTTTACAGGTGGATGAGTACTAGTAAAATGCTTTAAAGAGTCTAACTTACTAAAGGTTATATGATATAAATTCATGCAAAGATGTTAGCACTTGTAGAAAAGTGGAGGAATCAAACACTCAAGGTTAGAAAAGACAGAAATAAGGGCCTCAGCTGCAACTCTTCTCTTATGGTTGCTTTTTAATGTCTAGTGTCTTTTTATCTTTCAAGCCATCTCCCATTAAAATCAATTAAGTATTAGAATAGTCGCAGTATTAGTTGAAGTAAGCCATCCTTCTTTATATATGATATGTTAAATAATACAAGAATGTAGTACAATGCAAATCAGAATTTCTTACAGATTTCTATAAAAGAATTACACACAATATTCAAGCTAGTACTTTTAACTCTTGATGAGATTCTCAAAAAACTAATATTTTAGAAAAAAATATTAGTTTCCTCTCTTTAAAATGCTAAATGTTTTGCTGTGCCACAGATCAGAGTTTAACAAATTTCCAAATTCGAACTCTCATAAACACTGGAATTATGTAGAATTTAAAATGCTCCCAGGACAGATGTAGGTATATTCTATCTAAATCATACTTACATTGTAGTCATTTTTTTAAAAAAGTTGAAATTAATAGATTTTAAACATAATTAATTCCATTTCTGTTGAATTTACTTTTTCAAAGCTTGGTTTGTCTTTAAATCTGACATTTTTAAGTCTGTAACATCTTTCTCTCTGAGAAAGAATTACTTTAAAATTAAAATTTTTAACCTAGAAAATGGAATTCAGAAATGTATTCATAATACATTTCTAAGTCCATGGTTTGGCATATCGTTTAAATATATCTATAACTTTATATGCCAGCAATTTCAGTGGATTTACTCATATAGTCTATGGTAGACCTATGCTCAAGTATCTTGTGGAATCACAACCATTTCCATCTCAGTATCTCAAAATATCGATAAGTTAAGCCTCAAAATAGGCCTTTAAAGTAGGTAAGGATAATTGGTCACATATTCCAGAGGGTGAATTTCTATACTGGTCCTCTTAGATAATCAGAGCAAATCCTTCCTGCCTTTCATTCACAGCAACATTCAAAAAATGTAAAGACTATGCATATTATATTCTAACTTAGGCTATGGAAGAGCTTTCTTCTTGAATTCATTAATCATTCAAATAATTGATGATTATAGTATAGTATCAATATAACTTTGCATTAATAATGTGAATTATTATTCATGGATAAACTCATATTACATCAGATGACAAATTGCAAACAGATTTATGTTAAATGAATTTTTTTGCAACATCTAGCAAAATGAGGCAATCTGTTCCAACTAGAATGCAAATAATAATCATAGTCATAGAAACATACCTGTCTACTGAAACATGTTTTAAAACTCCTTTTATACATGGAATATAATTTTTTTCCACTTTCAGTCCCCTCCCCTCCAATTTCTAAAAGGAAAATGACTGATGACACATCTTGTCATTTCCATGATCTAGAATCATTTGGCTTGATGTTTTCTAAATATTACGATACCTAAGAGAAGTCACCTGAAGTCCAGAAAACTTATGCAAGGTCATCAGTACACCTTGTTCATATGTGCTGAATATCCAAGAAGATTCGCCTTTATTTATTTGTTGATAGCATCAATAAATTATTAAACATTTGCTAGTAGCTGCAAAAGATGTTTCCTTGCCAAGCAGAGTTCAGGCTAACACTGTCCCACTTAATTGTCAGCCATTACTGTTCAATGTCGTTGGGCTAGATAAGTTTATTGGGAGAAATCCCAGTACAAGTCTTGGCAGAAGTCAGCAGATTGCAAGAGATCACTTCGTAGTACCTTCTACCTGAATTGCATAGTTCCTTCATGTGTTCTGCCCATGTAATACCATTCACCTGGAGACAGTTTCTTGGAAAGAACTGCTAGAAAAGATCACACTTACATGTAGGAGGAGACAACACTGATGCAGCTGCCCTCACGCTGCCAACAGTGTGGAAGCGGGAAGTGTGTCAAGAGAAGATGACTTGCTGCCAAGAAGGCACTGATGGGGGTAGAGTGGGGATGCTGCTGCAGAGGGAGCAGGGCAGGATGCCAGAGCAGCCGGGAGGGAAAGAAACACAGCAGGACCTGAGCAGGGTGTCAGGAAAGAGGGAAGCCTGTTGGGTAATGACTCTTTGTGTATTCTCTCTAACGGATTGTCTTATGTCTGTACAAGGCAGGTGACACTTTAATGAAAGACTCTGTAAACTTTCCCAAAACACGTTTGTGATTTATGTTTGTGTTCAGCACACTTATGCACCTCCCCTTGCAAATTAACAGGTTTTCAAATATTTTACTTTTGTTTAACAAGGATGTATGGTGAAGGGCTAATCCAGTCCTACCTGCATGGTGTTGATATGTATTTTGGTCTAGTCTATTGTGACTGGATATATTAAAAGTTTGATGGCAAAACTAATGGGATAAGAAAATGAGAGGAAATTGTCTTGGACATGAAAAATGAATATTTATATTTTTATGATCCTGTAAATGGGGTTAATACCAATTTTTGCTCACAATTGTATTGCAAGCTTATGTTGCAGCAAGATATACTGAATTATCTGCTATATTATAAACTATTTTTTAAACAGCTGCAGATGCTCCTAATTTTAATATTTTCAATAGTGAAAGCAGCATCTCAGTGTAGCTGATTTTTCCCCTTAAAATGATAAGAAAGCACTCAGGTCCACTAGAAAAATATCTGTTCACATACAGAGAAAGAAGTTCAGCAAACAGTTCCTTCTCCACAGGACAACTTCATATCTATAGTAAACTCTGGAGACATGTGCCTTTTCTCTATAAAGCCAATCTGTTTCTCTGGTAGACTTCTTCCAGCAGGAAAACTAATATTAAGGAGGACTGCTTTTAAGGTAATTAGAAAAACAAAATTGTGTGAATAGGTATTTACTCCAAACTATAGAAAACAGGTGTGTTTGTAAGGGCATCAGCATTTTTCTCCAAAACAGATAATTTCTGATTTAAAAACAAATTCATTTAGATTTTTAGTCAACAATGTAAAATTACTTTAGAGATACATGTAAAGACTCAAAAAGCAGCCGCAATATTAGACTTCATTGGTGCTTCAAAAAACAGTCTGTCATTAAATCTTGTATGTTTTCCTTTCAAAACTAAATTATTTATGTAACATTTTTGTTCCTTAAATGATAAAGGAAACAGAAAACCTTGATATACAAGAGATATCATTGTTAATAATACTGAGAATCTGAACATGCACACATTTGTGTATGCAATTTTATACATGTAGATAGTCCTATCTTTACATATGTAAGTTGTTGAAGGAGCAAGTTCTAATACTACTGAGTATATAAAAATATGGTTTTGTTAGCTGAAATGCAAATGACAATAGGAACCTGATTGTAGGTTGCTACTCCTGTGTATAGTGCCATAGTATTTATATAAAAAATTATTTGTGTATTTGTTAATGTAGAGAGCACGTAATTCTTCCTTATCTGTACTCTTACTTACATACTTACCCCTGAAATTAATGACAGAAACTATGAAGGTCCCATTAAATTTTTGTGAAAGTGGTTCTGAATAAAGTCCTCTGTGTCCATGATGCAACATATCAAACATCGCTTTAAATACATGTACTGTGAACACTGCTTTCCATGACAAGTAAGTAATCTAAGTAATCATATTAATGAAAGGAAAAGGCCTCCAGCTATCTTGTGACTCCTACATATTTCCTTTTGCCAGTTTTGAGTCCTTTCATGAATGCAGAACATGCTTTATATGCTAGACAACTGGAATCATTGTTTTAACTGACCTTTTTTTCTTTGGGTAAATGAAAGGAGATGGCTGCTTAAAAGAACAGACAGTATATAAAATTACCAAAGCTTTCTGTTGGAAACACAAATTCCTCACTATCTCCCAAGGGAATTATATGAAAAACTCATGCAATCAGAATATGTATATTTTTACAATTCAAGCTATGAGTTGCAGCCACATACTGTATTTCATTTCATGTTCACTATCAACTACAATTGCTCCTTTTTGCAGCTAATGTTTCATCTCTGTAGCTTCTCTTCAGAATCTCATTAGATTAACAGGTCACCAAAACATTGTTTGATCATATTTCTCAACCACCTTTGCCAGCTTATGAGTCAACCCTGCAACATATGAAAGTAAGATCATTTTTGCACTCACCTCCTTTAACATGTTTTAAATATTTAATGCTAAGAAAAGATCTATTCCTTCCCACCTTCTCCTCTGTGTCACAGGGTAGTAGGTATTTTAATTGAGGGCTAATAAGGAAAGTGGCAAACTGCACAGAGGTTAAACTGAACTGACTGACAGATGTGCAAAATCGGACATGCAAATGATAGGGTAGTTGGAGGATATATAAAAGAAATGAATTCTTGAAGGATAGCCGGGGCAGCCTGGACTAGAGATCTGATGATGCCAAAATGGACCTAGCTAAATGTCTACCTGGCATTTGGTTATAAAATGTTGGCAGACTATGTAATCTGCTGTTTAGACTCTTCTTAGTATCTTTGTTTCCCCTTAGTGTCCTATGAAATATATTTAATGTTTCCCTTCCTCTGCAAATGGAAATGAAAAAGAAATGTACTAGTGTCTACAGAATATTTGATAGTCTAATACTCCCACTCTATCAAACCCAGGAAAGGCATCAGGGCCATGTCCAGTTATACGGACAGTGTTTGGCAAAAAAAAGCAAAGCAATTGGATAGAATCTGGAATGGAGTAACAAAGATGATCAAAGATCCAGAAAACAGGATCTATAAGAAAGACTATAAGAACAGATATATTTAATTGAGGGAAAAGAAAAACTGAAGAGAAACATGAAAACAGTTTCATCATATATAAGAGGCTGCCAGGAAGAGAGAAGTAGTGATATCCTGTTCTCCCTTTCTACTACAGATAAGAAAAAAGTGACAGACTTAGACTGAAACAA
This sequence comes from Dromaius novaehollandiae, assembly GCF_036370855.1. Taxonomy (NCBI): domain Eukaryota; kingdom Metazoa; phylum Chordata; class Aves; order Casuariiformes; family Dromaiidae; genus Dromaius; species Dromaius novaehollandiae. The sequence continues at coordinate 32,332,149 of NC_088100.1, read as the reverse complement.
GGGCTACTAGGAAAAAACTCCAGCTGAAGGGAAAGTAAAGCCCGGATCGTTGTGCCTGGGGGAGCCATGGAATCTCTATCATTTGAAGTTTTTAGGGACAGGTTAAAGAAGAGTCTGTTGGGAGTCGGCAAGAGGCCAGAATAAATGATCTCTTGGGTGACCTCCTTCACTATGTGCTATAATCCTGTGATTTCCTCTAAAGGAAGCTGCATTTGCTCAACACTCCTGAAAATGCTAACGTGACAGTAATAGGACTGTGCTGCATCTTGTACATTGAGCACAAAATTGGGAACCAGACAAGGTAAATGTGTGGTAGTTTATCAACATGGCTTGAAGCTCTGCATTTTTTTTTTTAATTATGTTTTAGGATTCTTACAGATGTGACCTATTAGATTTTAAAACTGAGCAGAACTTTCATGCAAATACAAATAAAAGATCCAAAGCCAGCTAAAGTCAGCAGAAGGATTTCAGCTGGCTTTGACGGTTTTGGAACAAGTGTAAAGTGTGTGTGTGTGCAAGGGTGTGTGTGCTGTGGGGAAGAAGACATTTGTATAGTCGCTTACCCAGACTTTAAAACATTGGCTTTGTGTAATTCATTCAAAGCTGTATTCAAACTGCCCAATTTAGGAGTTGAAATTACTGTGGCATTTAAGTTCAAGACAGAAGAAGTGGGACTGCTTACCCTCTGGGGTGGCCAGGCTCCCCATATGCCAGTGAAGAGAAGGAATCTCTATGCTTATATGAAACACTTATTATAATCTGAATACACTCTATGATCAAATCGAACATGTTTTTAAGCATTTGGTTTATCTTAAGTGCCTGAGCAGTGCTTCAACAGGAACATAATACAGAACATAAATGTGAGTATCATGACTCACAAAAAGAGAAGTAGAGTTAAAACATTTAAAAGGTCATAATTCATTTTTAGATGATGCAGAAGCTATTTTATATGTTCATAATAGTCAATTGAAAGCAGTGAAATTTTTTTAGCAATCTGTGAAGCTAATTAGTTGACACACTGAGAAATTCAAGCTATAAGGCATACCATAGTCAAATCGATGATAATAAGAAATAGTTTGGATGATTTTTTAGTGTTTTATTGTTCCATATAGGGACACAATAATATTGTAGAAAATTGATTTCCTGTGGAAATATTTCCCCTGTTAAGCATTGTATTCATCATATTGGAAACCAATGAGTTTTTTAAAAAGAACTAATAAATAGTTCAAGCAATATTAGCAAGTTCTTTCTCCTACAGAGTTAAACTCAGGCTGCTAAACTGAATAATGAAGTAGGTCAGCAATCCAGCCCGTGAGTTTCTTACACAATGGCCTCCTATAAGGCACAATGTTCTCTACAGAGTTATTTAGAACTGACAGGCCAAATCACCTCCCATGAGGTGGATAAGGCACTATGTTGTACGTTTTATAATTCTTCAAAAAACATTATGAGCTTTCTGTTATCGTTGATCTGTGCATATAGCTCCTGTAGAGTTAAAAAGAATCTTTGTTTGTGGACCAAAGAAAGTACAGACTAATATTGTAATATGTATAAACAATTAAAAAAACAAAGCCAAAGTGACTGGCCATTAGAAGAGACATCTTGTAACAAAGTTGTATTTTCTTTTCAAGTGTCATGGTGCCCTGAGTTCACCAACAGGCTCTGTTTATCCTGACGAGCCTGTAATCAACTTTCTCTGTAATCCTCCTATGCAACTTCTCTTCCCACCCCATCCTGGAGTCTTGGCTTCCTATGTTCTGGGTCACTTCTGATCTGAACAACTGTGTAACCTTGGACTGGCCTGCTGTGAAAACACCTAAGTCATGAGGATGAGGTATGAGAAGCCTCACTGGAGCCTCCACACCCCCTCTACCCCTTGTATCAAGCTCAGGCCTTGGCCTTTGGCTCTTGCCCGAGCTATGCTGTAAGTGTGCTGTGCTTGGCCTTGTACCATGCCAATCCCAGCCTTGCCTTGCTGGCTTGACTTCTGGCTCAGTCTCAGACCTGCCTTGTCACTACAGACTGGAGATCACTGAGCTGTTGCTGATCCTGGTTGCCGTCACTGGACCTGCTCTGTTCTTTTTATTTGGATACTATGGGACTGCACCTTTCATCTAAGGTTTTGCGGTCAGCTTCAGCTCCCAGCTCACCTTCCCTTGCAAAGCAGCCCAATCCTGCTGCTCCTTGATGACAAGGGGCCATACTGTACTCCTTTATATATTCATAGGGAACAACTCTAATGATATGGGCCTTGAATGAAAGCCCTTACTTATATTTTGTATTAATGCACTGAGGGCAATCAAGATTTTCAGCACCTTTCTGAAGACGCTGTGAACCTTATTAATCAACTTTGGGAAGAACTGTGCTAGCTAGTAAAATGAGTGAATATACTGTGAATTAGTGCAATACACTCAATGGAAAAGGACCTTGAAATGTCTTTTGTTATGGTATTGCAAGAATGGCTTAAAAATGTCCATTAACTAATTACTTTAATTAAAACACCTCTCCTATCTCACAGAAAACATTCAGGTTCTGTTTTACCCTTTCGTACTTTCTTTGAAATCTTGGCTAGGCAGCAAGACAAGATGTCGAGACCTCAGACTGATGAAATAGATTTAGAGATTTGCATATTATCAGCTTAATGATCATATCCCAAATCATCTTACTCTGTCAGTTTCCTAAACTGTGCAGGTTTTTACAATGATTTGGAAGTTCTGCATATTACCCTAAAATAGTATGGAATGTACCACAGTGTGGTTTTTTTGTTTGTTTGTTTTTGTTTTTTTTTCCAACTAGTATGTTTCAATATAGGATTTAAACCTATCTCTCATGATTTTTCCTTAGATCCCAATAATCTTGTTATTAGCACTTCAGCAATCTGTTGTTGTATATATTACTTCTCCAGATTTGAATTAATCTACAAGGTGCTAGGTGCTGTCATTATGTTCCTAATGCACAACTCTACATTTTCCTTTGACAGCCATGCTTTACAGTGCTACTTCACTATGACAGTGAACTTGAAATCATCCACTTACTATCTGACAAGCTCCAGTTTTCTCCAACATTTTTTTTTTTTGCTCACTTTAGTGGATTCTGAATGATTTCAGTGGTGATGAATTGGTTTTGGGTGATTATTGTTTCACATAGAGGCCACCAGAACTCTTTGCTTGAGTCTGAGAGTCACTAAAAAGTTTGTATTTGTACCATTTAGTTTTTTATTTCTCCATCTAAAAGAAATCTTCCCTACGGTTCATGCTTTTCACTGCCCTCCTGAAGGCTCGTTTATAGTAGCTCCACAAACACAGGGCTCCAGCAAGATCCTGCATCCTGGAAATCCCATGTTAGCTTTAGCATTAGTAGAAAAGACTTTCTTGATGGAGAAGAACAGGTGAATTGGGCTTCCAAAAAATTCAACTTCTTCTCTACAGAAATATGGTGGGACTGAGATGTAGATTCTAGGCATATCTGGATTAGTCCTTGGAGAGACATGAAGTGTCTAGAAAGTGCTTAGCACTCCAACTTGCTGTGGCAGCTCCAAGGCTTTCTGTCTGGGATGGAGTCTGCTCCACTTAGGACTACTGTATAGGTGCAGTGTATATGTGTTGTGGTACTGGCATGTCTGCTGCTGCGCTTAGCACAGGAGGAAAACTGGTTGCACAGCGTCATGAAGTACTGATGAGGGGGAGTCCACTGTCCCCAAGGTAAAAACTGCCCCTGAGAACCTGCACTGGCATTAGCACAAAACATAGTGTTTTAAAGTATATAAGGGTACGAGGGGGAGAGATATTCCCCCCCCTCCCCTCCCTAGTTTGTGGTGCAGGAGTAGACTGAGCTGCCCATGTGTCACCTGCTAAGACAGAGAGCTAATCACCAGGCTGCAAGCAGGGCTTAAGCATTAAGTACTGCTTACGTTTAACATTCAAATGTGTCACAGAACAGAATGCAAGAATTATGGAACCAATAAGTAAAGCAGATGATGATTCTTTGCAGAAATACAAGTAGGCCACCTTCTTGCAATGTGCAGTCTTCAACTGTGGTCTGCTTTCAGGGCTGTTTCAAAGTCTCTGCTGCAAAAGATACAAGTGCCCAAAATCCAAGATGTTACCCTCCCTCTCTTCTCCTGGAAATCAATTAGGCTACAGAAACAGGCTCTCTTTAATTTGATCCCTTTAGCCCCATAAACTTTTGTTTCTTTCTTCAAAATGACCTAGCTTCATCAACAGTGAATAGCATTGTGGTTAGAACTTTCTTCTGTGAGATGGAAAAGATGGTCTGAAGCTCCATGGGCTCAGGAGGAACCTTAAGGTAGGATTACTACGTCCAAAGCAAATGCTTTAACCACTAGGCCAGCATGTAAAGATAGGAGCCACACCGATCCTCCTCAATGAATTCAGTGACACAATTGTCCATAGACATATAGGTGTCATCTACAGTTGAGAATTCTTCAAATTACAGCCTCACAGATGTTCTAATTCTCCATGTAGAATTCTAAGTAGGCACCCAGTACCAAAGAAAGGAAATACTTTGGGTATCCTTCCGCTTTAGTTTTCCCATGTCTGGTACAGATGCCCATTGCATTGCCCTTAGTGGACCCCATTCTGAGGCACCTAGTTCTCCCTATTTTCTCTAGATCAGTGACACACTGAGAGGGACTGATCATGCCCCATTTTCTTTAGCCATCTGGGACAAAACATAGGGCAAGAGTTTCCATATGTGCTCTATACTGTCACAACTGCCTATGCTGACTGCAAGATCAAAACTCACCATGGGCATAGTGTAAAGCATGTGTGATGCAGTAGGAGTCACTGGACCAGTATTTTGGTTAGTTTTCTATGTATAAATTCTTTAAATTGAAAAATAAGAAAACGCCAAGGAAAATATGCCTTTGAAAACATTTTCCTCAGAACAAACAAAGCAAGAGGTACTTATTAAGACTCATCACTTGAAAGAGCCTGACCAGAATTGAATTTTGGTTTTTTTACAAGCTAAATATTTTTAAAATAATAGATATATAGTCTCCTCTCACGATCACAGATGCTGCAGTAGAAAATGTATTTTAACATTGCAGCAATTAGCTGTGTTTTGACCAAAAAAACCCAAAAAACCTTTTCTTTAATCCATAGAGTTAGGAAATAAGTATTTTGGTAATACAAATCAATTTACAATGCCCTATTTTTCATTAAAGTTCTCACGTATGAGGTTGCTGCTTGGGTTTTGCTCAACTGGAACAAAGCTGACAAGGAACATTTCAAGGTAGCTTTCAAGTCCCTCCTAACAGCCAGAGAATGAAAAATCATTTGCTGCCAGACTGTGGCAAGGATTTTCCTTTTCTTTTCTCTGAAAGTTTACTTCAACATTCGGTATTACAAGCCATGAAATCTTGCTTTCTACTACTGGAATATGGCCATGAATTACTTTTATTACACCTGAACGTTTCTACTAGATTTAACATCCTGTAGACAACTTGTAATCACTGATGTGGAATCAGACTTTCAGCATCGTCAGGGCTCAGTAATCAGTCTTTTACTATCTGTGATCAGTGTGTTACCACTGGATATTTATCAGTCATTATACTAATTTCAGCATAGTAAAATACTTTCACTTTTGGGTATACACTTGTATTAACTAATTGATTCCTATGTCATTGTCGTAAAACCAGAAAGTAATTTAGGAGCCCTTTCTGACACCTCTGACAAATATCTTAGATTACAGTAGTAACTAAATATGTTCACTGGTGTTCCTTTTCCTGGCTGGGATTTGGTCTTTTTTTCTGTGGAAGATAGCGGGTGATCATGTCCTCATTACTCTTCTTGCAACTGTTCCTCTTTTTCCTGTCTCTTGTACTCAGCCTGAAACTGATAGCCAAACTGATAGTCAAATCTCTCCAGTAACAAGGAAATACTAACTATATCAGGCCTCTTCACACACAGCTATCACTGTAATATGATTTAGATCCATTCTTCAAATGCTTTATTTATATCCTTTGTTTCACCAAAACTGATAATCTCTTATGGTGATACTTGAAAAAAGGTTCCTTGATATAGGAACCTGAAATTCATTTTAACTTTCATTTCTCTTTTAATTGGATTTATTTATTTGGTTGTTTCTTTGATAGTGCTCTTGAATTGATAGTTACACTGTGACACTGGGTACTTGTTTTTCTAACAATAATTTCTTTACAGACCAGAGTACAATACCAAACCTTTATCATTACCGTTGTCAGCAATCCCTTGTAATCCCACCAAGCAGAATTTTCTGTAATTAGCCTCCTACCTATGATAGTGGTCTTTGCTATAAGAGGACTCTTGATTCTCCTCAAATGTTTCCTAAGAGGTGTTTTGAAATGATGTGTTATTTCTTTCTGCTTCATTCCATCCAAATGAGACTGGCCTACCTCCTGTGGCTTGATCTGCTCCATGAAATCTTTTCTGCAGGTGTCAAACAGGTTTCTCTTCTCAAGGCCCTGATTTTAAATCTGTACATGCTTCTCTTCAATAACCTGATCTGTCAATGTGGGCTTAAATTTCATTTATATGCTGATGACAAACAGATTGATATTATAAAATTAGCCCTTAATATTCCTTCTGCCACATCTGTGCTGCCTGCTTGCCAAGCTGATGACAAAGTTTGGATGTTTAGAAATTTCATACAATTTAATGCTTCCAAAGCATATATTGCTTGTGGAGGAAGAGACACCACTTTAAATCACTGTTCTTTTGTAAATCTGCCATTGTGGGCTTATTATAAAGCATTCTGCAATGGCTAGAACTGAGTTGCCAGATCTGCTAGCATTAAAGTCACATGGATATATCTTTTAATGAATTGACATCAAAAACAGTAATGTGTCTGGAATTCTAATGCCTCATTCCTGTCACTGGTATGATATGCATCCAGTACCAGTGGTCAGCATAGCTGGTAATTTTGAACTGGACAAATTCAATTTAAAGTCAACAGCTGTTTTGCCATGCTTTCTAGAGTACCTCTTAATTTTACATAAGTAGGGATGGAAATGTTTAGATGGAAACATGTCTTTTAAATATTACTTAGAGACTTTCAGGGTTCTTAGGATGATCTTTACCTACCACTTAAACTAAAGGTAGCTGATAGCATCACGGCGTAATTTATGCACAAATCCCAGTGGACATACAATGAAGATTGTCTCTCAAATAGATATGTTTCTGGTAGAGCTCTTTGAAATAGCTGTAGTGAAGCTAGGTTAATCTTTTCTGTTTTCTTGTTTCATTTGAATCTGAAATTTAAGGCAAGCACTCCTGTTAGTCTACAGGGACTGTCTTCTTGAACAAACAGTCACTCAGTTTTGGCTAAAAGTAGGGCCTATTTTTTCAAAATAAAGTGAAACTTAGCAGTTCATACTAAAAAAGAAATGAAAACAGTTAGAAACTCAGGAATTTTAGTCCAATTTCCATTTGAGGATCACTGTTTCTGTCAATAGGATTTAGAACTCTAGGTAGACTGAAAGTTTACAGAAAATATGGACAGCCTTAATTTCCAGCCTTGTCTTTCTTAGCATTTGGAATCCTTCATAATAATAACCTCTGAGAATTCATAAAACTAGTCTCTTAGTTCTCAGTGAAAGGAGGTCAACTGATTATAGGCTCTCATCTCATATGACAGGACAGGAACAGCGTGTTTGGATGGTTTGCTATGAATAAATACAACAGATATTTCTCATGTAGCAGGCTTCTATCATTCTCACATAAGGTTTACTGATTACATAAGAAGATTTTACTAATTCCACTTATGGATTTCTGGATAAGACTTTTTTAGATATATATGGTGAATTTCCCCTTGTTATCAACTTCTTTGAATCACAGTTATTTCAGGAAAAAACAAAATAAAACAAAACTGTTCTTCTATCAACAAGTTTTAAAATTTATGAATGTTACCAAAATCAGGCAACCACTTTTATTAAAAAAATCTCTACTTATATGATGCTCTTCATCATCTTTAAATTTTATAAATATGTATAGAAAACATTTATTCAAACTTTTAAAAACAAAAGACCTATAGGAATATTTTGGGAGCAAATTTTATTATTATGTATGTTTCTTCCACTAGTCATCTGATTCCTTTTTTCTCATTTTCTTAATGCTTCTCTTTGTGGCTGGGAATAAGGAAATAATAGGCTTTAAAATATAGGAAAAATCACCCCTAGTGTAACTGTACTGTGCATGTCATTTCTCATATTTCATTGCTTAATATATTGATCTTCTCTATATCACAAGTAGAGTTTTCTGTTCAAACAGAACTGATTGTGGCAGACTGCCATCCTGCAGCTGGACTAGGGACTAATACTGCAGGCAGGTCAGCAAAGTGGTAGGGTTTAAAACAATATGAATGTTGCCTTTCTTTCCCAGAAGCGATAAGGACAGCAGCTGGCTCAGGATCTTATCAGAAAGTTTCTCTATGTCGAATCCAGAGCTATAACATGACCATGTTCTGTAAGACTTTGGGATAAAGCCATCAGAATAAATGAGCAATAAGATTATTGAATAGAATATGGGTTCACCAGAAAAGTAGAAATGGAACCAGAAAAGCTGAGAAACTATTAATCCCATCTGGTTACAGATGCAGTGCAAAAGCAGAGAGTCATCTCCACTTCCAACATGAACTGGAACTGTGAGCATTCAGATGGCTTGATATAGCGTAGAGAGAAGTGCTATGCATAAAATTTTGGCTTTGGTTGGGACGCTGCTTCAGTCTCTGGTTTGCAAATGTCTCAAAAATTTTGGGTCAATGGTTTTATATCAGAAAGTATACAACTGTGTTGGGTATCCAGCAGGTTGCATCTGAATAGTAGATAATCTGTATTCTCTAACTTTCTTCTTGTTTTATGCATACACATTGGTACACTGGGGGTGCACAGAAGAAATCACCCACAGAAGTCACTCAGTCTTGCATTGTAAAGCTCTAAAAACAAATGCCAAACCTCCAACTTCTCACTGATATACAAGATAGAAGGAAGGACTTGGGAAACAGCTGGCACTCCAAGTGCTGATCAACTGCTGCCTCTGGCTTTCCCGGCCTTGCCTCACACAGCAGATGATCATCTGGTTCTATCAATAGCTACAACTCTTTTTGTGGACCATATACAAAAGCTTAGTGACCTGCAGGTAGTCCACAGTCCATATATTTAGTGAGTTGTAGAAAACGAGGACAGCCTCCCTTTCAAAAAGCTGCTAAAAACTTAAGAACAAAGCCTATCTTTTCCCCCCAATACATTGACATTGAAAGTAATCAAACAGAAGGTTTTTATAATGACACTGTTAAAAATTCAAGACTTAACCTCACAGATGAAGACATCATTTGAGCTTGTATTCACGTGGTTGGTTCAGGATAGGGTTCTTTTTTAATTAACTATTAAAAAATAAAAATAAATTGGAATTCTAGTCACGTATCTGTAATCTAATTCAGAATTATTAAAGGGCTTCAATGGTTTTACAAGCTCTTCTCTTTGGTAAGATTAGGGTTTGGATCTGGAGTATACAGCAGTTTAAAGTTCTTGGAGTGCTTCGCAAATTGGAATTCTAATTTGGAAGAATGAAGGTCTCCTAAAACTGTAAAGCACACCAATAATTCTAAATTATTTTCTAGTTTGCAAGCCCAGAACCCCAACCATTTACAAAAAGAGACACTTATAACAAAAAGTGAAGTGCTACAATAATTTCAAATCAGTGAGTGTAGTATAGAGCAATTTTAAGGCACTGAAGTGCTGCACTTCCTTTTGTGGAAGACCTTCAATCTGAAGAAAAGTCAACAAGTCAAGGAGGTTCTTCTATGCAAAGATTCAAGACATACTGAACTGATTTCAGATAAGCAATATACTTATTACGAAAGAGTGCATAAACATTTCAGATGCAACTACACAGAAAACATCTGTGTTTCTGTGAGTATAGCTTATAGCTTAGTTTTTCCTCATTTATAGCTATGCTCATTTATGATTATTTGTGTTATATATAAAATCAGTTCAGTAGATCAGCCTATTTAGTGATTTTTTTTTCTCTAAGAAAATGTACCATGTCTAACTATGCCTGCACATTTATACATACATGTGTATAAACCAAAGCACTTTTTATTTCACTATTGGGAGAGGAAAAAATTATACTGGTCCTAATCCTTGCTGGTAGCACAAGGAATGAGAAACAAGTCTGTAGACATTTGAGTAACAATAAGTCAGTAAAGTGATCATAGATCAAAGACAGTTCACAGTACAGAGAGGAAGATAAAATAATCCTAATACTCCTCATACTGTAGTCTGAGATCTAATTTGGCTTCAGTGACAATGACAATTTTGTTCTTTCTCTCCGATTCTGCTCTGTGTCTGCTGAAACAAGTTCTGGCTTTGTTTTGTTTGGAAAACACCACCTTTCAATCAGCATGACTATATTTTCTATTTTTATGGTATTATCTCACTGTATTAAACTAAATCATTATTAATTAGCCATTGCACTTCCACTGGACATTTTTCTTTATAGAATTGACACCATTTCCCTAGCTCTGGAAACCATACATATCAGACCTCATAGTCTCCCCCCCTTTTTTTACGCAATAGCAATGATCTTCTTATCTTTCCTCTTCCCTGACTAGCTCTTGCAACGTAGATTGCTTGATGACTTTTAAGCCTCAGTTTCAGTCCTCACTTTGCACAAGTTTCTTCTACAGGTTCCTTGTGATCTACCACACGATTCTAATAGTAACTTTTTTTTCCTTTCAATATGTGTGATCTCAGTCTAGCTCTCAATATTATTGATCCTTTTTGAGCATGTCAAGCACAAGGTCAATATCTTCAGCTTTTTCATCTCTTTTGAGACCCGCCTAACTGCGCTTCCAGCAGTTTATTAGGAGGTCTTATCCTTGCCTTATTGATTATGAAACTTTTCAAAGCTGTCTTCTTTTTTGTTGTGCTTGCATGCATATTACTGAATATTACAGTCATTAAGGCAACACTAATTTTACACCTTTCAGCTAAATTTCTTTTTCTTTCACAGACGATGGGAGGAATATTTGGACAAAGTAACAGTGACAACACAGGCCAAGTGAGCGACAGACAAAAACAACCTGAAGAAAGTAATTATTGAGTGGGGTTAGTTTGCAGTTGATTAAATGAATTTGCTATTGAAATAAAGTGACAGAGAGCTTAAGCAAGACTGGTTATCAACACATCAGTCAGTAAAAATGAGGGGAAATAACATGCAGTTATACAACAGTGTATCCGAAAGAATCTTACAAGTGAGGTCAGAATTATTTTTACATTAGAGATGGGAGAGCTTTTGTACAGAAATAAGTGATTTTCCCAGGGTCATTCAGTATCGCTGGGAATATAAAGTGTGTTCCCAGTCAAGTGACCTCTTAGCAAGGCAGCTCTGCTTCCAGTTTCCCCCAATCTCATTGCAATCTATCAATATCACCTGCAAAAATACAAACTTCCCAGGAAACAGAAGCAGGAATAAAATGCAGCCAACAGACACTCACTCTATTCAACAGTAGCATGCTATTCTTGAGGAAAGGACCAAAACCAGAATGGTGATGTTGACCTTACTTTCATGCTTTTGGGGGTAACTGATTCAGAAAGGACTTGTACCAAAGTATATTAAGAAGCAGGGTCTCTGTCATATACTTTGAGCATCCCTTCAATATGTTAAAAATGAATACAAGATAAACCCTGGGAGTTGTGCTTTTATCTTTATTGACCTAAAAATTGATGACTCACCCTTAACCCAGGTGGTTTTTCCTCAGCTCTCAGATAAAAAGATCCTAATTTTTTTAATAATGCATGCAACTTATGTGTGGTTAAGGTCTTCCCTGACCATCACATATACTACAATTCTTGTACTAATATAATAAAAGCACTCAAAAAATGTAGGTACTGTTGTGTCAAAGTTCAAGTGTAATTTCAGTTTATTTTAAAAGTACATGCAGAGTTTGACTACCAAGATGAAACCAAGGTCTGACCCCTTTGAAGTCAGTGACAGGCACATTTGTATGCCAGAATGAGATCCTTGTCCACCAGTTAATCCTTACAAGCAGTTAGGTATTTAGACCTCCAGAAATTCCAGCTCTGTTGGCTCTTGAGTGATCTGAAACTTGTATTTCACTTGGCTGTTTAAACTCATCTGGAGATTTGTTTGAGGATTTACAGATTCTAGTCACTAGTTCTTTTGTGCTCCTGCTCATTTGGAACTAGTCTAGTATTTCCAGGTGACCATAAGTGTGTAGAAGTAAGCTAAAAATAATTTCATTTTCCTTATTTTTAATGCAGATAAACAGTTGGATTTTCAGGAACTCTCGCAACTAAACCTTCTGAAGTGCAAATACAAATTCTGCCTATCTCAAAGTTGTATTTGAATGTACAAATGCATTATAGTAGAAGGCCACTGAAGACCAGAACAAAATTCCACTGCAACCAGTAGTAACTTTTCCATTTATATCCATTTATATCCATTTATATCAATTTACACATATAGATGTAATGAATCTCTCTGCTGAAATATGCACAAACAGTTCTGAATTCACAAAATTAGGAGTTAATTTTTAAAAATACTTTATTTTGATGTGTTTAAAATATTTTTTGCATTAAGGTTTAGCTAGCTTTTTTTGAAAGGTGCTTTAAATTCCTTTTAAATACATCACTTCACTAGAGAAGCAGAAAATACGAGGCCCTGTTGAGCCAAGACTCCATCATATTGGAGATCTATCTATGTCATATGCTTTCATAAGTATTTTACTACCATTTTGCTATTCTAGTGATTATTTTTCTTAGAGTTAAAAAAACAAAAACAAAAATAACCCTCCAAAGATTAACTTGCTGGTTGGCTGACAAAAAGTATTATTCTTCCAGTCATTTGGTGTCAGAGAGGTAGATAATGAATCTTTCTGACCTATCTTTGGAACAATCCAGATAACTGTGAACAGATCGAATCAGATGTCAGACAGATCAATAGCTTAGAGGCGATGGAATTGTTGGACTAGCTCAGCCCTAGCAGAAGAAATGGTCACAGGAAACTGAAAAACTGTGGGGAAATTCAGGTAATTTCAAAGAATGTAGTGAGGGAAAATTTAAGCCATTGCTAAGGATAGATCTGGCAGAATTAGTACATAGATTATGTTAAACCCCATATCTTTGTACACTCTCTCTCTCCCCAATGTGTATTAAGTTCCTACTGAAGAAACCCAGCGATTTATATAAATGGGGGTGTGACAAAGGATTAGAAGTAGCTGAGCAAAAGTCAAAATGTAATGAGCATGCAGTGGTCCAAAGACTGCGACCTCGCAATGGCAACATACTCAGTTTGTTTAACCTTTCTCATATAACACCCTCTATCTTTGTATCAACTATATTAAGGTTTTCTGGATCAGCTCCAGCTTAAGCATATTTGCCATTAGCAAGCTGACCAAAATTACACCTAAAAGTCTTATCACACCAAACGCTATGCAAACACTCAATTAACTCCACCTAGATTTTTCTCATATGGCTATTACTGCACTATTGGCACGGCTTTGTCAAACAGGCAGAGAGGTAGGTTAACATTAATGATGCCTGGAGCTATTCATTTGGAGTGGTATGGACACCTTCTATTCCTTTTTATGCTGTAAAGTCACTGAAAATATCCTGAAATTATCTGCAAACTCAGGTTGAATTTACTGAATAGATTTATCTGGAAAAGAAGTTGGGGGAAAATTCACAAAAATGGTAGGCAAAGGGGTACCATTCTCTCTCTCTCCCCCCCTTTTTTTTTTTTTTTTTTTTTTTTTTTTTTTTTTTGGTGTAGCTCCTGGGTTAAAGCACTCCCATAGGATACAGAAGCCCTTGGGTCCCATCCCTCTGGATTTCAGGAGGAATATGAAGGGAATCCTTCTGAAGGGAATTTTGGAGCAGAATGCCTGAGCCCCTCTGGCTGAAGCAGCTCTGTGAAATTTTTCAGCAATCAGTGAGAGAGAGAACAGGAATGTTTCACTGGCACTTTTACCCGGCAGTTAGGAGGTAGGTAATCTCCCGTGTTTTGAGGGATGTTGGTTTCTGGTCGAGTGAATCTTTGACCGTGGATGTGAAACAGAGCTGTATGAACACCGACACTTAGCTCATCTTCTCACTTGCATTCCATTCAATCAGTTCAATAAAACCTGCTTACATTTTCAAACATACTCTTTTTTTTTTTTTTTTTTTTTTTTTTTTTTTTTTTTTAAACCAGTTAGGTAATTATCTCTGCTACTGTTTCCATGCTCAAAATGTATTCATGGTCCTAATTTGATTCACTACTGTGTAATTGTGACACTGAGCTTTTGGGAAGCAGATTGCCATCTTTTATGAGATCAGCCACAATATCTGGTTATTTTAAATGCAAAGCTGCTACAGACTTCAGCTTTTACTTCACAGCAGCGTGCACTCCTTCATGGTGATCCATGGTTAGTGTGGTTCACATAGTTTGCTCTTTTTTTTCCCTTTCTTTTACCCTAGAGAGATTTGTGAAACATTGTCTATCCTTTCCCTCCAGAAGAAAGATCACGTGAAACAGAGTGAAACAATATAACAATATAATCATGGAGTGATATCTTGACATTGCAGTTCAACAGCTATGAGTGAAACTAGCACGGATATGTGATAATTTTACAATGTGTCTATGTACCATTAGGATGCATTTATCAGAAGGCTGTAATGGGATATCATCCCACTGTGACTTGGTGCAGTTTCATCCGTTGACAAAGCATTTCTTCAGCTCTGGGAAGCTGCAGAATTCAGACTCAGTGGAGCAGACTCCAAGTTTCTGACAGCGACCCCACAGAAGGAGACAAAACTGTCCTTCATATGAAGGCAAAAAAGAGCAAGATATTTCACTTTATGTCCATAGGGAAATAGCACAGCTTAAAGATGCTCTGTTAGAACAAACTCGAAATGACGAATTCACACATGAACTGTATTCTGACCTTCCACATTCTGGTGTTTTGTAATAGAAAGCTGCCTGGACTGCAAAAATACCAGCATAATCTATCTTTAGTTATGGATATTGCTGCAGTACTTTATCCAAATTTTCTTGCATACAGACTGATTTTTCTTCTGTGCTCAAAGCAGGTTTATTGTAACTTTCTTACATTTGAGATTACGCTCAATTTACTAGTTATAAGCATACTGTGATCCAAGCAAAACAGACTAATAATTGATGGAAATTAAACTATACCTGTGATCTCTCTGAAGCTCCTAGTCCGGGCAATAGAAGAACCAGTTAACAAAAATCAGCAGTAAGAAACAGTTTTCTCGGTCCTATGCAAATTGAAGGTCTTCATCACCTCCTTCTGAAGGAGGTATGGAGTAGGCCCCTGTTCTAGCATTTAGTTAGAAACCTGCATTAGGAAGGTTTGAGGGAGAGCACAGCCACACAGTGGTGTTGTAAGGGGCATTCTGCCTGCTCCCTTGTACTTGAGACACCAAAGAAATGCTTTCACAGTTCTGCAGACAGTTCTGCAACAACAAGTGGATATATTTATGACTCCCCAGTTTTCACATTCAGCTATTTATCCCAAAGGCTTTAAATGAGTATTGTATCAGTTCCTCAGCTGCTATTTGCTGTGATAAATTCTGACTAGAAGATGTATTTTTACAATTATCTGACATAATTCAACATGAGTTATTTTGATTTCATGTTAGCTTTCACTACTTTTGAACAATTTAAACCAATGCCAGCTAAGTGTAATCTGATTTCAAGGGAATTAACTATGTTCTCTGTCAAAAAAAAAAAAAAAAAAAGCTTACAGCTGAAGTTAGTGAAGTAACTCCAGTGATATGTACATCTAATATAATGGTGCTGACATATTTAACAGAGTGGAATATGGTCTCCTGTTTGCACACATTATTGTGCATGAGCATTACCTTCCTTGTATAATAATCACAACTGTGAAAGCAGTGAAGCTAGTTAGACAGCCATTTAGGCTGCTTTATACTGTGCTCTCTACTGCTTCCTGAAAGCACTAGATGCATTGTACTGGTCAGCAGGAATACCACTGCTGCTAACTGCCTTTGAGGAGATGAGATTTAGAGACAGTGATCTCTTCTTGAGGTCACAGGGTACCTTTAGAGAACAGAGTGGTTTCCATGCTTCTTTGAGCACAAGGCCAACAACTTTGCCTGGCTTTGACATGTGGAAAAAACTACACTGCTGTACTGCAGTGATTTGGAGCCAAACATAGTATCTTCACTCACAGAGGTGAAGTTGCCCCTGAATAGTTTAAAAATGCAAATGTTCTCTGCTCGGGGCAAAAGGAATGAGATTCAGTGGAACACTCCACCTGCTTTGTATGGAACTAACCGTATAGAGCAGCTTGGCATTTGCTAATATGGTTGTACAGATCGGGTAAAACAGTTAAAAAATTAACAAATTGGCTTTCTACTCCCCAAATCCAACTACCACTTCCCTACAATAACTAGATGATCAAGGAATCACCTTTTTTTTTACAAAAGCTACCATTTCATTAGGATTGAATAAGTGCAAGTTTTCTGGGATGTCATAGTTAAGGGGGGGGGGGGGAAACACACTAAGTATTGTTTGTTTGTTTTTAAGACAAAATAATTTTGATAAAATGCTGGCAATAGGAAGCACTCTGGAAGGAATTTTATACAATGCTTGTTAGAATGTAAGACTACCCTAGTGGAGCAGAGCAAAGGCCCAGTATTCTCTGTGAGGGGCCAAAGAACATATGCTTAGGAAAACAGCATAAAAACAAGGCAAGCCTAGAGTGACACATCTCTAGATACCCTTTGAGGTGTCAGTAATCAGGGACTTAGGGACCTCCTGACCTGGAGGTTGCATCTGGACCATTGTATTTAATGGCCCTTATGGACCTATCATCAGTGAACATGCCTAACAGGTTTTGGAATCCATTTATAGTTTTGGCTTCCAAAACATCTAGCACAGTCAGCTCCATAATTTAATTACATAGTAAGTGAAAGTGCTTTGTTTGTTTTAAACCTTCTACCTGATAATTTCATTAAGTGCCTCCTACTCTTCCATTATCGTTATATTTTCTGTCTTTGCCATCTTTCTAGTTATTTGCAGTTCTCCAGAGCCATTGTCACCATCTTGTTTGGGTGATTGACAATATGACATTAATACCATATTCATTCTATTCTTTCAGGCATAAAAGTTCAACTCACAGAGATTCTGTGCTACGTTTTGATATAGTAAACATGCTTAATTTACCCTGTGCTACACCTTAACATATAGTGAATCCAGCTATTGCTTTATTTCACTAATTACTTCCTTCCCATCAAGTTTCTGAGATATTTATTCTATAAAAACTGGTGATCCAATTTTTACATCTTGTTTCTTAGGCTTCCAACATTTATAGAGAACCATGAATACCTCTGGTTTTGTTTTACTATATATTTCATTGTAATCTCCTTCACTGGGATTTTGTTTGTTCAGATAGTTCTTCACTGTTATCCCCTTGAAATTTATTTATGCCTCGCCTATTCCTTTTTCTAGAATGAAAAACTTTAACTTTACTTTTCAAGTTATCAATGATACACTGTTCTATACCTGTAAATTTTCCCCATATTTTGGTTTAAAACCTTCCCTATAACATTTTTATTTGATGTGTAGGTAGCCTAACCTGTTCTGATTTGGGTGAAGCCCATCTCTTTTGGATGAATCCAGTCTAAATATTTTCCCAGTTTTTAATGCAACTAATCAGTCCAATAAACGGGAATCCCTACTACAGCAAATGTGGATGATTCCCTACATGTGATAGCATTTCCTACACCATGTGAACGAAATTGGAAACATTTTTTAAACATTGCTACAATGGAAGTTCTAATTTTTAGCCTACATTTGTTAACATTTTGCTTTTGGGACTTCTCTCTTACTTTTTTTTTTTTTTTTTTTTTTTTTATGTCCCATATCCATACACATCATATAGACTACAGTGATTAGTTCCTTGTGAAGATCACGTCTAGGTGCTTTGCAGGCTCCAGCACATTCTCATTTGGTAGAGAATTCAGTCATACAATCCTCATTAGAAACTGAAACCAGCTGTCTATATCACTGATAATTTAAAGACCACTACTATAGCCTACCTGCTCCAATCAGTATGGACTATACAGAGTGCAAGAAGACAAAGACCTTCCTTAGATCTAAAGATTCTCCTGGAGAACCCTCCTATGGAACCATACTAGCTTTATCCCCATATGCTACAAGATCTTCCTTAGCAACCCTGAGACTATTGTATTGGAATTCAGACTGTTCACTGATGTCCTTCAGAGACTTATTTATGTACCTCTCTCTGACTTCTTTGGCTCCCCTGCTTCTGAGGCTGAACTGCCTGCCAAAAATACTGTAATACTTAATCACCTTCTTTAGAAATATGCACATGTACACACAAGCACACACACAAATATACTGAGGTTTGAAAGTATTTTTCCTGTCTTGATGATGGTGGTGACCCTTAGATAAGGACTAGAGTAGTCCCTGTTTGGAAGGAGAGAGGCTCCATGACTTATTTGTAATTCAAGAGCATGTGATACAAGAAAACCTGGGATCATTCTTCTTTAGCATATCTTTCACTTAGAGTTCAAACTATACAGTCAATTTAAAACCGCCTGCTCTAGACTAATTGTCATTTGACTACAACATGTTCTGGATAATATGGCACTCTTCTGAGCAGTGAAAGCAACCTCACTCTGAAGGTGGACATGTGTTCTCCATATCCTTCAAAGAATTCTCAGAAAAGTAGTTCAGAAGCAAAAACAATACAATAATGTCTTCGAACAGTTTTGGGAGAAAGGCATTCAATTCATTTCACTCTCTCCAGCAGCACTGAGAATGTTTTAGGGCAAAAAAGAAAATTATATATTTTTTTACATCTCCTCAGTGGTTTCAATGGTTTGGGAAGACTATTTCTTGAAATGGAGAAGTAAGCCATTCTGTGTTTTTCTTTTACTGATATGGATTAAAAATAAAATAATTGCCTTTTGCTCTTGTTGGACAAGATTTTACTTCCTTTTTATGATATATAACTCTACAACAGAATATTTCTTTCAATCAAATTGTGATGTTGAAACAGTCCACTGCTCTGTAGCATGCTCCATTATTAGACTCCAGTATGTGATAGCTGGAAGCATTAAACATGCAGAAAAAGAAAGGAAAGTAGTTTTACGTCATTTGCTGCTAGGAGTGTTTTAAGGAAGTGCCTCAACAAAGGAGGCAATATGGGCTTTCCATTTATGGTTAGTCTGCTAATCAAAGGATTAATTCAGCTCAATTGAATTTTGATCTGAGCAAGTCCCACTATATAAGAATCTAATAGAGCAGCAGTAACAATAGCTTCCCACGTAACTCAGTCCCTTGTAGCCAGAAAAAAGACTGTTATGCATAGCATGACTGGCTTGGAGCAAAAGAAAATAAATAAATAAAAAAATAAATAATAATGCTCATTATGAAGAAATGAAGATTCTTAAGGCCGTGCCACTACTGCATATGGCACCTGGAGGTATGGCTTAAAAACACAAAGTATTTGTCTTCTACATGTTTTTTTAGTGGCAAGCTGTGCACTTCAATCACTTTTACCAATGGACTTCCCTCAGTCACATAAACAAGTCAAGGAAGATGCTTACCTTTGGAAAATACTTTTTCAAATGAAAGTTAAAGTAGAATCTTTTTTCTCTACTTACAATTTACATGGAATCATATCTGGGTTTTTTTATTATCAAGAAGTTCTTTGTCTTGTGAAAAGAAGACAATCAACACTTGTACTCATATTCTTTTTCCTAGCTTTTGCCACTAGTGACTGCACTTCAGCAAACCCAAGACTACCAAGAAAGATAAAATATGAAATAGGATTCTTGCTCCTAAAAAAAAAAAAAAAAAAAAAAAAAGAAAGAGTTCTTGCAATAACCCTTTTAATCATGGTGGAGCTGGCAAATTGAGCGCTAGCTAAAATAACCAGATTTTAGAGATGTATGATGGAAAGGAATGAGATGGAAGACATGGACATTCACCTTCCTCTCTCATTTTTGAAACTCACAATTTGGATTTTAACCATCCACTAGTTCACTAGAGAGTTCATGTTACAAAGAGGTGAAGAGCCAGGTCCTATGAGGTATAAAATCAGAAGTGATAGTTAGGGGTGTCAGATGAGAAAACATGGCTGCCGTCAGTGTTCATGAATGCTCACAGTGCAGTGACATTTCAATTTTCTTTTACCTTTAGTGTCCTTTCCTTAATAAAGTGGCAACTTACTGTTCTTTGCAATGTGGAGTTTATAAAGCACTTGTACAAAGAAATATTTATGGAACTTGATGACAGCACAACATCAGTTACTACACCTTATGCAAAGCTAACAAAGTTCTCAAAGAAGTGTTGTCACTTTGTTTTTCAGGCAGAGCTAACAAGCCTGCCTGGTAACCTTGCCTGTACTGTGTTAGGCTGAAGTATGGAAGACATGGTCTTCCATGGCAACAATATTTTCCAATAATCATGAATTTGCCATTACTAGTAAAAGGCAACAAGCTTTGTATTGACCTGACAGTGCAGGGACTTAGGACTTGCCACTCCCTAAACGGATCTTAGTTTGTTTCAGCTGTGACAGCAATTATCTAGCAGTCAAGTTCAATTGACTAAATGTGTTTTAGCAGAGCTTTAGTTTACAGTAATAGCAAGTAGTTATTCCATGTGGATTGAACTGTCTATGTCTGTAGAAGAAAATACAGTGTGGGAGAGTGCAGCACAGTGCACAGGCAAGTGTGGGAGAGTGCAGACAATAATACCAGAGGTCCTAGATGGTAAACATAAATTGCAGTTAATGACAACCACACAACCACAAATCACAATCACAACAAATCACAGTCAATCAATAGTCAATATGGCCTTGCAACCTTGTAAATCTAGTAAAACCAGCTGTGGAGCTAACAGAAAACTGATTGATTTGGAACCAAAGAAAAGAAAGGACATGTGAGCAGACTGTGTTAAGAACACTTATAAAAATAAAATCAAGTGTACCCAACACCCAGAATGTGGCAGCCCCCACCCTGAGCATCACACTCTTCCTGTTGATGCACAAGGATGCTGACAACTCGCTGTAACCCTTCCCCCCTGTTCTGCTTGAGGAAGACAAAACTTCGACCTGAGTACTCCAAGGAATATTGGAGGGGAAGCATAACACCAGGGAAAGAGGGCAGATACTAGGAAGCTTTTGTATAATAATTTTATCTGTATTATTAATGAGGCTTTTCTGTACTAATTTGGACTATGATTATTGCTAGCATTGTAACTAATAATAACTGTTTGTTATATTTTGATTAGACTGTTAAGATTTTAATTAGACTAACAGTAAATCCTTAGCTCCCCATATAAGGTGTGTTCCCTTTCACTCCTAGCAAGATTTTGAGCGTTTCTATAGATATCAAAATGGGAATTGCTGGAGAAGCTTCTAAAGGCCTTTCCCTTAGTATTATCTTCAGACTAAATTTAAGAATATTAATAATACTTGCAAGGAAGAGGGAATATTCTAAGCAATTGGCTGAAGGTAACATATACTTTTGAATCAGTCACTTGGTACAAATTGTAGAAACTGCAGATGGCAATAGACTAGTCATAGTGCTGGATGGCACTTTTTATTTTTATTTATTTGCATCTTATTATATGCTATGTGTCTCTGCAAGAATGGGGTTGGCAAACTGGCAGAAATATGTCTGTTTACTTTGTTTTAGCACTCAGGGTGGAAAAAAGTCTCTGGAGGGAAGAAAGATCACTTCTTTCTCAACAGTATTTGAGCTTACACAGCTAAGACAGCTTCCATCTAAGGTGGAAGAGACAGAATGAGAGTTCAGTTTGCAAGGAGCCTGAAACAAGAATGGATATTTAGAGACTCTCAAAAAGATGAGGGGTGCGGTTAGGACTCTGAGGTGACTTTTTTTTTTTTTTTTTAATATAAAAAGGACTTTGCAGGAACTACATAGCTTGCTGCAATGGAGCATTTGCCTTTTTCATTTTTCTGAAATTCCTTATGTTGCTTAATACCACTCATGATACTTCTCTTGTACTTTTCTCCGCTTGCTGATGGTAAACTTTTTCACTGGTCGAGGTAAAAGGTTTGAGCTTGATTTACAATGCTGTTCCTGAATCTTTCATTTTTGAGACCCACCATGGGCTTTAAGAGAACAACAAAAGAACAGTCCCCATAATCATAAAATGTCTTATGTAATGTCCATTCTAAGGATCCTTAGGAAATATATGAAAATGTGGCAAGTTTGTCATAAGCATGTTCCATTATCTCTTTGTTTTGAAATCTTTTAACGAAGCACTTGAACTCTGTCCTGTTTCAGTCACTGCTTGCACATCATTCCTTTCGGCCTCCTTATTTATGCTTTCCTCTGAATGCATCTAGTTTTGCAAATTTCTTCCAGTCTAGTTCCATCACCTGAATAGAAAGTTGTTTTTGCACACATATGGTGAGGCTATTGCTACTGTCCTGTTTTTGTATGTTCCAATGGCAATATATTAGGGGTTCTTCTGAATTTTTTTTGATTTGTCATGACTTGCAGATACTAATATCTTCCAGCATACCAAAGTTTCAGATAATTTCCTCAAGGTGAACTAGCTTCCATATTTCTAAGATGGATAGCATTTTTCAGTTGTACAACATCTATAACCTCTCTTTAATATATTATTTTTTCTTTAACGATATGCATACCCCTTCTAATTTAATATTATATCCTGATTTCATTAGTGAGCTCTTTACTTTTTCTTTCAGCTTCCTAATATAGATATTAAACAAATCTAACTCTTGCCAGCTCTTGCTAACAAATGCCAACTTTTTTAGATTCCTCCTCTTCATATACTGCTGTTTATTACTTCTATTTTTCATACATGCTTAGGAAGCTTGCAGCCTACAAGATCATGATATTATTGAAGCCAGTGCTGAATCAAAATTTTAAACTGAGAATTCCTAAGATGCCATAGCAAATGCTTCACTAGAATCCAAATATATACGATGAACTTCATTCCCATTGCCCATTAATTTTGTAATTGCATCAAAAAAACCAATGAAATTTGACTGATGAAATACAGTTCTTAAAGCCTCACTGCCTACTGTTCATGGCTCTCTTATCCCAGCTATTAATGATGGAATATTTATTTCATTGCTTTACATAGCATTCAAATAATATTTATGGCATGATAGTTGTTGGTATCAATCTTTTCTTTTCTGAAAATCAGTACCTCATTTATTTTTCTCCATCCATCTAGTACATTCTCCTTTATCTAAAATTTTTCTGAAATGACCATCTGTAGGCTTAGTAAAGTCAGTAATTCTTTTGATCTCAAAGACAGCATGTCCTTCCTGCCTGTGTTTGAAGTACCTTACTACCACCTTTATGAACAGAGGTTTTAGAGGGCCTTTTTTCATAGCTACATAGGATGCAGGAGCAGGTGGTATATTCATATATATGAACATTGATCCATGGGCAATTGTATCATATAGTCATTCACAAGTGTATCAACACTCTCTTGAGACTAAGTATGTCACTCTCCCTTTCAGGTAGTCACTCACATTTGATGGCTCTTCCAGAATAGGAGGCTAGTCAAACATTGGAGCAGGTTGCCGAGAGAAGCTGTGGAGTCTCCAGCCTTGGGGCTATTCAAAATTTGACTGGACATGGCCCTGAGCAACATGCTTTAATTAGACCCACTTTGAGCAGCGGCTTGGACCAGGTGACCTCTGGAGGTCTCTTCCAACTTACACAATTCTGTGATTCTATGAACTTAATTTCTCGAACTCTTAATTTTTTATCTGAAACATTAATCACCTTCCTATACTCATTTGTTTTTATTTCAGTATTCTTTATGCATATAGTTCTACTCCTTTCCTGATATTTACTCCCCATTTTTAAAGAGATTATTTCAGCCTAGGTTTACATATGTTTTCTGTGATGAGAGATTTTTAAAAAGATATTTGCTATTTTATTTCTTTCAGATATTATTAATTTTATCTCTTTTCTAATGTCTTTTCTCTGTAATATTTTTTTTTTTTCTTGAAAACTCTCCTATTCACTTTCTGAGCAATTGGCTCAGAACGTGAGGTAGAAAGAATACAGTATTAACCTGAATACACATCATCCACACGTGGTAAATTGAAACTTGTTGATATTTTATATTCTCATCTAATTTTGTGCATCATTATGCACTTAGAAGTCTAATTTGTGCATAAATTAGATCTGAAATTGCCGTTTGTTTCTAAAAGATACACTTAACTGTATTATACATTTTGCGAGCATAACTTCTTTGAATCAATAACTGGCTCAGTTATATCTCCCAGATACTCCTCTTTAGAGCCTGAGAAGAACAGTATTTGTGTCTTATTTCATCCGTTGTCAAATGGCTTTCCAAAGTGGTCATATTTAGAAATGCAGGTCAAAAAAATGAGCTAGAAAAAAAACCCTTTAGATATAGAATCTTGTCCTGTCAAAGAAGTGAGATGCTACTACTCTCCTTGTTTTCCAAGCCAGCAGTAACCACAGATGGACAGGGAAATCTCAATCTCTTCTTCAACAGAAACAAAGTAAGGCCTCTGATACAACGCTGATAAAAATTTCCATAACCTCAGTAAGTTCTATTATCCTGTGCTGTTGTTCCTGATCAGACTGTGCCACTAAGCAGTGCAAAATTGTTTCAAATATTTTTGCTAAGTGTGAAGATAGACCTACTGTCTCAACCAAATAATAATAATAATAATGGTGTTAAATCTAGCTCTCCATTTTTTTCTTCTACTTGTGGAAGAATAAAACCAAGTCGTAGAAAATAATGTTAGGCCACTGTCTTATCTGCTGTAAGTAAGTGCAGCTGAACTGAGCAATTTGCACAAATTTAAGCTGTCTGAGAATTTAATTCTGTTAGCTCTATACCCAGTACTCTGAGAGAAAATGAGGCCTGCTGAAGCATACATGAAGTTAACTGTGAGGTTTGATACCAAATTCCTCATCCCAGCAATAGCTATTTCTACCTATCTACATTTTCTGCACTTTTAAATGTATCTACAATTGTTTCCTTCATTTTGTAACACATTTATGGGAAGTTTAAAGTTGAAAAGGAACTTTGCGAGTTAGTTTAAAAACACATTTATTGCCAGTCCTTTACAACTGACTGCTAATTTGTGCCTGCAGTCATCTTTGTGACATGATTTTATGCATTCAGTTGTAAGTACAAATCACTGAATTCGGATGCTCAATTGCTTAACATGCTTGCCTAGCAAGCCAGGTATTTATATGTCTAGGGAGAGATTTGCAGACTGTTTAAAACTCAGCTATGTAACCACGGATAGAAGAAGTTATTAAAACAGATTGTTTTACATCTATAGAGAATCTCTGTGTTTTACATTCAGCTATTGACCTGTCACCAAACCTGCTTTGACTGCATATGTAAATTAAAAGCTGGTCCTAAGGGTTTCCTAACATGTTAGCTATAATGCTTGAAGAATAAAATGTGTTTTACTTACACTCATCATTGGCCAAATATTGTTGGATACAAAATTACATTCCCATAAGTGTGCATCAGAATTTCCTTGATCCATAGGTATCTCACTGGAATTACAGTTCTAAAAGGGTACAGGAGTAAAGCTATCATAGTGACACCTGGGACACAGGGATCACATAGTGATCCCTGTAGCATCCCTAGAGAAGAGAAGTTGCAAAATTATAGATGAATACTTCCCCTAATGCAATTACTAACTAAAATCCTTAGTTAAGCTTTAAAGTATGACCTGAAAAGTCACTGTAAAACTTGTATTAATTGTATCTGAGTAGCTATATATTGAATCCCCTCCATTTATAGCATTTTCCATATGCCTTTTATTAAGCATCAGCATGAGTATTTCTGATAGCAAAATTTGGCCTGTGGAAATTTTATGATCAGTAAAAATATGTTAAAAGGAAAAAAGGAAAGGAAAAAAATCCAGGTTCTTACACTGATTGGCCCCTCTGTTAGGCTACAACATGTCACAGAACTTGTGGACTGGGCAAAGTTAGCATGAATTGTTAGCAACAGAACTGAAACTCTACAATATTATTCTACAGAATCCTTTTAATTCTTTTTCGGTGCTGCACTTTAGACTCTAGGTATTAACTAACAGAAGTGCTTCTCAACATAGGAATTTCCAGTACTCTGATGTGGAGAAAAATATGCTTCTTTAAAAGCATCATGAGGCTTACAAGGAAGTGGCAGAACTGTGTGCAATGATGTATCAGGGCATTTATTGAATACCAAACCTAATCTGTTTCCAGATGGACTTGATATTACTCAACAATTCCCCCTCTGAATTGATAAATAAATCAAAACTAGTTTAAAATGGGCAAAACTACCCATGCCCATAGTTTTCTGAAGCTGCTACAGCGAAAATTTCTGAAAAACGTGCAGCGTGAGGACTATTTAGCTGCTAAAGGTAATACTTCAAATAATCACATATATGTAAGTAAGTACAAAATAAAATGAGGAAGTAAATTACTAAATAAATGTGCAAACTGCAAATTGCAGCTTAAAAGCAACTGATCTTTTTTAAGCATGCCAAAAACTGAGCTCAAGGTCTGAAGTGCTGTTGTAGCATCCAACACTTAATTTCTGCTGTACAGCTTTTAAAATACCTAAAATGTCTGAGGCATGCATTCTCACAGTGATTTAGGCATTCAGTAGTCTCACCGGGAGCAATTCAAGACTTTAAGGTCCCAGCAGTTACATAAGGAAGTACTGGGATAGATTCTGCAGCCTAAATTTCAGCTTAGAAATCCAAGCAGGGAGTCAGAATGGTGAAGGCTGTAGTACAGAAAACTGTCATATCCCACTTGTTCAAAATACACAGGTCCTTGAAACAGCACCTATACTTTCTTGCGGAGCTGTGTCTTGGCATACGCTGGTGTCTGGGTAGTCTGATGGTTCCCAACAGATTGGGAATCTGTTATTTGCACTATGGCTCTTTTCTGGAATGCATTTCTTTTGTGTTTTCCACAAAATCAGGGTGAGAAGTACAGTACGCTGCTGGTGTGTGTGTCCATATCTGGCCTCAATATGGGCCACGACCTGCAAACACACTTGCAGCTGGGAAGTCAGAAATGGTCCTGCCAGCTGTAACCTAGATGTACCTGTGCAAATCCAAAAATGGTTTAGTCAAATCCTGGGCAGGGTATCTGCACTTAAATAAACCTTAGTATTCAACAGTTTTCTTGGCTATAGAAGAAAAACAAGGAGTGGTAACAGTAAAACAGCTTGTGCTCCTCAGACATACGATTTGAGTTCAAAAGAGGCCATGCTGGTACAAAAAGGTGTAAAATATATGTCTGCTCCCTCCTCCTCCCCCCTCTTTTTTTCCTGAACTCTGTATATTTGAGCTTCACTGTGAATTTTAGGCCAAATGTAACTGCAGCATATATGAAGGCTATGACTCTCCTGGTATATGTCTCTACTAGAAAAGTAAGTTGAGACTAGACTGCTTGACTCCAAAGAAATGAATATGGTATTTACAATCTATTTATGATGATTACTAGGGTTGTAAGCTTTTCTGTATCCCTCTATTTAAAGGTTATTTCAATTTTTTTTAAAGATACTCACAGATGCAACAAACTCTTGCAAAAAAATTGTGGAACAACCACAGAATGAGACGACCAAAAGAAGAGAAGTGACATATTCAGCTAGCACATATCTAAATACAATGAAGATGTTTAGAAGGAAGCAAGGGAACCAAAAGCGTAAGCGTCCAGAAGGAGGGTGAGAGGCGAGGAGGGAGGGGGATCAGGCACAGCACAGCTAACATCTCAAGTGCAGGGTGCAGAGCCCGAGAGTTTTTACCTTGCCACTTCCAGCTTTTGAATGTACCTTGTGTATTTTACTATCCTGCTGCATTGTGACTAATGCAGTAATTAACTAATACTACCAGCTTTTGATGGAGACAATAGGATGTAAAACTAGGTACTGATTCCTCTAAATGCTTCATGTAAAAAGATCTGCAAAAAGCCCCTCTGGTTTCACCCAGGTCAAAAACATTCAAATGACTAAACTGGAGGTTTGAAATTTAGAAGGGGAAAAGTAAGCTTCTTTTTTCACACCTTCATCCTCCAAGGCTCCCACTCCCCATTTGAATCAGTCCCATTGGTCTTCATTATCTCATTAACTCAATTTCCCTTAATCTTTTCTTCCCTATGTACTCTTCCCTTTCCCACCCCTCTCTTGCTTGTTCAACAGCCTGCCTTCTCTTTTATATTTTCACTTCCCCTGTCTTGCCTCCCTCTTTTATTTGGTTGTACTTCTCTTTCCTCCTTTTCCTGATTGCATATAATAAGATAATCTTTCATTATTTCCTAAAGTATTTTATGATAATTTTCTAACCCCTCATAACACAGGGAAGAAAAATTTGCACTAAGACTTCAATTTTCAAAAAGAGGAGAGCTGAAACACCAATCTGCTCGCTCCATAGTTGCAGTAGGTGTTCTTGTCTCCCTTTGCAAAGCTGAATCTCTATTCTTCATATTTATCACATTTCTGGACTATTTTCCCCTAATTTTCCCCCTTCTCTCACTTTACCTCTCTCATTTCAATTCTTGCTTGCCAGTACTTGTACTTCTTCTTACTCATTTTACTTCTTATCCCATCTTTGCCCCTCCTTTCCATTTCTCTATCCCCTTGTATCCATGTATCTCATCTGTCACTTGTTCACTGTAGTCTACTTCATTTATGCCAACGAATACACTAGAAAACCTCACTTCTCAGTGAATAGCATTTACGCAAATGCCGCAGGAAGGGAGAATGGCTGAGTGCTGGCCACAGAAGATGTCTAAAATAGGGAGAGAGGGGAAAGAGGAAAGAAAATTGTGTAGAACTGCAATTACTGTAAGTCTTTCTACTGATCTGGTTGGATGAAAGATGTCTGAATCAGGGAGCCTTCACAGTCACAGGTGTGTAACGCCACCTACACAGAGTAACTTGGATTCTTTATGTCTTTTACAAATGCTCTCAAGCTGCACTGTGATTTGAACAACACTTACATTTACCTTTTGAAAAATAGTGTGAGGAGGAAGTATTGCTACCACATTTACATTTTTATAGTATGGCTTGCTCTGAAAGTGTTAGAGTAGATTGCCTGGCTTAAAGCCTGGCTCAATGATTCCTGGAGGATATCTTTTCCTGCGGTACCAACTACCATATGGAGTGCCAAGTAGCATAAAAGAGATTTCAGAAGCAATTCCATGATTACAGTTACTATACATTAAAGGCACAGAAGAACGATTGTAAATTATCTGTATGGTTCTTACATAATAAATTACTTTGCTCAGATCACAGGTGACAGGCTTCCATTACAGATCATTTTATTTAAATGCATGGCAATCTTTTTAAACAAATGACTCCTAGCAGCAAAAGTCCTACCATTCTAACAGTATCTCATTCCAGCACTGCCACTAAATGCCTCCTGGATGACCTTGAGCAAATCATTCTCCACCCTACCTTGTTGCCTCCCCTGCTGTGGTCTGTCTGTTTTAGGTATTTAGACAGTGATAATCTCACTTTGAGGCAGAGAGAGTATTTTATCACTTTTTAAATTCTTAGTGCAGTGGAGTCTAAACTAGTCTCTGGGCACTTTTGTAATAAATACATATTAACAATTATAATTAATCATATTAATAGCATGATTCTGGAACACATGACTGGCAAACAAAAGTAAGAGTCAGATATTTCAAACGAATGAGGAAGATGCAAATAAAATCACCTGTGAGGATTTTGATGTAAATGACTCAGCACAGGGAGCACAGAGGGAGGATTAGAATCCAGTTCTCCATAGCAACCTTCAACTCTCTCAACTATGAAGCTATTCTTTCCCCTGCTGAAATCATGTGACCATTTCCTAGGATCACTTCCATCTCCAGGCAAAGTATTTCTGCCCACAGCCACTACCTAGCTCCTTGAAAGCACTCGCTATTCCTACAGGCAATCAGCAGCACCTTGTTCTATATGCCCCTGTAGAGCCCCTTGCTTTTGTCTCTTTGCTCTTTGTCATCCGTTGACCATTTTCTTTAGTTAAACTTCTAGCTGAGCAACTCATGAAGCCTAAGGAGGAGGAATTCAGCTCTTCCCCAGGGAAAGCCCAATGGATGTACACCTTCTGGAAGAAGTGAAGTGATGTTCTACAGTTCCTGATTCACTTGCACACAAAATGCGTTCTATGCCCTGAATGAAGTAGGAGTCTTTCAGAAACAAGATTATGTAAATTAAAACTGCACTAAAGTGCAAATGATTAAGATTACACATGTAATTTCATTCCTGGCCTTTCCCAACTTTCCAGAACCCAAGTGGGCAAACCAAATAATCTTTTCCTTTATCCTAGGGCTTTTTGTTTTTATGCAGTTTCTTAGGTTTAAAAGATAAATAAACACGATTCCTTCCTAACCTACAACTTCAAAATCCCACTGTGAGTATCCTTCTAGCAGTCCCCTAAAACTCAGGAGTCGCAGTTTTTCTTCTCAGGTTCTGGGGGGAGCATATTCCAGTAGCCACAATCTTTTCATTTTGCATTGCTTTAATTCCACTGCACTTGTTTTTACCTCTCTTCTCTACCCACTTCTGCTGCAGTCTCCCTCTCTTAAGCACCGTATTCCATCCACCTCTACTGCTCCAAATCTGTCCACTTGGTTTCTCATGCCGGCATCTCTCTCTCTCTCTCCTACTCAACACACCAATATTCCCTCTTTACAACTCCTCCAAGTCTTCCTCTTCACTCTTAGGTTTTGCAGCTAGGCTGCTTCTTTCCTGAGCATCAGGAACATAGGAGAGTTTTGTTGTTTTGATCTCTTATAGCCAGCTCACCACTAATGTTTTGGTGCTAGCAGAAATTATTTCAAGGACATGACTTTCTGAGCCCTGAAATACCCCACAGTTTAGCAATCAACCACTAATAAGACTCTATACAATATATAGAAAATGAGATTTTTCAGAAATTCTTATCTTGGCTATGTGTGAGATATATCTTTTTTTTCCACAAGGAAGCCTATAGGCCTGTATTTGACAGTGAGGAAACTGCATACCCCGCTCCACAACATGTGGGACCTAGATCTTTTCAAAGAGGCAACTTTAAGTACCAGGGAGAAAGAAAAAAAAATTTAAATAACAGATAATTTTGCAGAAATGTTACCCCCTTAAAATTTCAGTCAAATATCTGAAATACCCATGAAAATTAGTGCAAATAGAAAAATCTAGGCAAAGTTAAAAGCAAATAAAAACATGGTATTACAACACAAAATAGGCAATAACTTTAAAATTAGATTTTTGCAACTTGTGCCCCATAATGCATGGATATGTGTAGTAACTCTATCCCTTCCTGCACTGTTTTAACTTCTGCAGGTATTTGTATAACATCCCATCCTGTCCCTACACAAGCACGTGAAAACTTCTAAAGGACTCGAAGCTGAACCGGAGGTCAACAGTGATAAAAATGTATTTGCTCTTGAGACTCTTCCTATAGAAAAGTGCCAATTTCTTGAGAGACAAGTTCCCTGCTCTGGAGGATAATTTTCTCACCTATCACACCGTCAAATTCTAATGTCTTCAGAGAGAAGATGAGAGCCTGTGGGATGATTGTTACCCACTTACGGGGGGAAAAAAAAGAGAGAGAGAGATCTGCGAACAATGCATACCTGATGCAGAGTAGGAAGTGTCAGGGACCCGAGGCCCCTGAGGCCCTGCCTGTCCCTGCCCCCCCGGGCTTCCCCCCAGCCCCAGGCCGGCCCAGCCCGGGGCCATCAGTCGCTGCCCCGTGATGCCGCAGCGGCTCCAGCTCCAGCCCCACCACAGCCCAGCCCTGCTCGGCCATGGGACCCCTGTCACCGCAGCGAGGCCCCTGGCCCAGGGAGCCTCTGGCCCCCGCACCGCCCTGACAGCAAGTGCAGCGCAACAGCGTCATCCTTCACAGCCTCGTGGACGGAGCACTGAAACGCTGCGGAGTGGTGCAGCGGATCTTGTTTTATTCTGTTGGAAACAAATCAGCATTTGGAAGAATTGTTTCCCTTAGTGCTTTAGAGTGAGTTTTCAGAAACTAAGCAAAGCAAGAGGAAAAGTCACAGTCTACCTCATAAATTTCATGTGTTGAGGAATGGTGTGGATGATATAGAAATAATTAATTTACTGGGCTTAGGTGATAAAAGGAAAGTGTTAGAAACTCATAAGTTCAAGACATCTTTGACAATTATGATGTTTTTGAACACAATACTTATTTTTCTGTTTCTCACATAAACAGAACATAACAAATAATAAGGAAAAGGTCAGTGCATCATTTATATTGTTTTTAATATTTGAATTTCAGGAAAAATAGAAAATGGTTTTAAAGCATTCAAATATGTGTATTGTATGGATCCCAGTCAAATGCACAATATACACACATACATTCACATGTAACACAAACACACACTTTTTTTTTTAATTTTAGCCTGACTTCTATAGCTTTTTTTTTTTTTTTTTTTTTTTTTTAATCCTTAGAGTAAGGGTTAATTTCTGTAATTTCTCTGGTACTTATAAATAAATCTGTAATAGGGAATCCTTTTAGATAAACTGCAGTGTCTTCTAAATGATAACATGGAATATTGCTTTCTGAACAGAGAGGATAATCATGCTACTAAGGATCACTCCAAAGTTAAGCTAACAATGGGCTGATTAATACACAGTGAATTACCTCTTCTTGAAAAGTCCTGACAGCTGAAGAAAATGTAAGTTTTCACAACTTCATGAAGAAGAAAAACAAGAAAAACAAGTAATCTAACATGACTGTAGTCTGAACCACTCAAAGAGTATGCTTCTACTTCTTGTAGCAAGGAAGATGGATTTTGTTTCTTACTATCTGTAGCAGATCACACAGCTATTATGACAGAGAGAGAGAGAAAAAAAGAAATGGATGGGACTTGCTCATTTTAGGGGAGAATAACTTTTCTATTCAGCTTCCTGGCTCTATTGTCTCAGTGCTAACTGGTGTAAATAACTGGGATGAAGCTGTAAGGTGAATTTATAGACACAGAGGATCTGGAATCTATAGTGACCATTTCTCAGAGAACGAAGACTACATCAGAACCTCAGCATGAAATATGATTTCTGAACAGACTTTCAGAATTATTAGAATATGTCTACTTTGCAACTATGAAATAGAAATATGTGACAATCTTTATCTTAGCCTAACATACGAAGTATAACACAGACTTCAGTGTGGCCTGACTGTTTAGGAATGTATCTACAGTTCCTGCAGATTATAACAGCTCATGCTGAAGCGTGCTATCACAGATAGGTTATTAGCTGTACCCAGGGCCACAGGCAAACAAGATATTTGCTCCTGCATCTCAGCATAGCCTATATTTGCTGCAAATAGTACATGCCACACTTTCATGTCCCTCACTGTAGTGGAAAGATGCCCTTGATAATGCAAGATTGACAAGAAAAATTGAAATGCCACTTCCCCTTTGGAGAAATTAGGATCAGAAAAAGGACGTTTCTTCTTCAGCAGCAGCAACGATTACTGACGTTCCTGAGCTAAAGATAAAGGAGAAAGAAAATTTATAGTAACTGAGATAGCTTTCACCTGACAACCAAGAGCCTTTAGGACAACATAGACAAACATACTCTAGAGGCAGGAGCTGAAGAACTGCATTGTAAGGGCTTGATCTCAGCACACTGCAGTTAATAAGACTGCTGCAGATCTCAGAAGAAACTTAGGGACTTTTTGCTGCTACTCCCACTCCTATTCTCCACCTCCCACTCATGACACATTATGAGAAAAATCTCAGAGACATGATGGAACAGTTGATTTTTTTCTATGATCCACTCAATCAGAAATTAAAGCACAGCCAGTAAAGCACCACAGTGCATAAGCAGCAGAATAAGCTCTAGTGCCTTTAGCACACTTGAAAAATGTTATATAAATGAATCTCAGTAATTCTCATTTGTAGTGTTGTATGCATTACACAAAATTCTGCACCAAAGATTTGTTTTCCTGGACTTTATGGGATGTAAATATTAAAAATACCAGGAGAAATAGCCAGCAAGTGAATTTCACTTCCATTAAAAATGCTGGCATTTCGGAAGATAAAAAATATTCTACGAAGAAGGCAAGGTTGAACCATCTTGTTTTCTGTCCCTTTCTCACACAAACTATGCAATAGAAGGAGATCATAAAAATCTTTCTTGTAGACATCTATGCAGAAATACTAAATAATTCACTAGATTCCTCCTGCAGACCATGGCAAAAATAGCAATAACTTTGCTTTTTCTGGGAGTGATCACACATAAAGGAAATAATTAACTAAATCTTGGTACAGTTGCATATATTTCTCAATAGAATGAGGGAAATACAGAAGAAGAAAAATGATCTCAGTAGCTCTCAGATATTTAGAAGATAGTATATAATTTTGCATATGTTAAAAATTATCTATGATACCACTGTTCCTAAATGAATTTTAAATTTCTGTTGGATGGGAACAAACTGACTTAAAAATAAAATATCATGGTCAATCCGCCTACTTTAAAATCATTCTACAGTCTCCTGCAATTTGCTTTTAAGAGCAGTTCCTCCTCTAAATTATAGAAACTTTGCAGAAAACAAAATCTATTTAATTAAACTGGCCAAAATATTTGCATATATATTGAAAAATTAACTGGATTTATGTTCAAGAGAAGTAAATGCTAGAAAGCAATATAAAATTATTGCATCTTTTCAGGAGGCACTGTTAGTTGTGGGTCCTGAGAAAATGAATCAATGATTGCTTAATGAATACATCTTGAAGCATGTATAAATCCCTGCTTTTCTACTATGAGACATTTGACTTGCTGGTTTGTTTCTCTTTCAACAAGATATCAATGTTGGCTATTTAGACAAACTCTTCAGGGCAGAAATTATCCTAACAGTAGAACACTGGCTGTGCGTTTGTACAGGTCCTACAAAAAGGTCTTCTCAGTCCTTTCAGTTCCACCTAGAGGCACAAATGCATTACAGCAACAAGAAGATTCAAAATGTGTGTAAGGACTGTAAGGAGGAAGAGGAGTTCTTGCTGCTCTTTGGGTCACAGGAGAAAAAAATAATTATGAAAAAAAGTGGGACTACGAAAGTTTGAATTTCTACGGATTTATGTCTTGGTGGCTGATTCTGACATCCAGCTGACGCTTTTCCCATGGTAAATTCATTTATAAGTCTGCCTCTTGGACATATTCTCTTGTATCTGAAACATGAACTCAGTCTGCAGCCTTCCCTGCAGTTTCACCACTCCTCATTAACCAGTCGCTTACTTATATGAAATTTGGAGGAAGTCAGCCAACTAGTTCAGAACAGGGACACATCCAGATACACACATGCATGAACAGAGAGACAAGCACACATACGGTGTGATTGCATGAGTCTTATGTCCTCAGGTCAGTTTGGTCAAACTGGAAGGTCAGTTTGTTGCTGGAGGCAAAGATCAATATCTGAAAAGGTCTGCTAAAGCACTCTTTAAGGTTGATTAGGATGAGGGTTTCTTTTCTCCCATATCTACGGATAGCTCTGGATTCTGTAATTAAGCTACTGAAAAGGGAGATACTACACAGATAAAGCATTTCTGTAACTACTTTTTTTTAAGCCTGTGAAAAATGCCACTCTTCTTTTTATGACTTCTGGTTTTCCAGTATTAATATCCACACATACCATGACCACTATAGTACTCTTTTGAATGTTATCATAATGGTATATATAATCTCTTATGAGATGCCAAAAGCACTTGGAAATGAATACTCACAGTACTCAGTGCTGAAGTTCACATACATTTGATTACACTTCAGACATATTCAGCACAAAGGTTATAGGTCGGATTCTCATCTGATAAGATCTAGTATTGCTTGACAGATTTCAAGCTATAGCTAATTGTAGCAGATGAGAGTCTCCCTGTATGTGTATTAAAATGCATTAACACGATCATTCTTGAATAATAGTCAAAAAACATGAAAATAGCCATTCCTGCATGAAAACACAGGGGTTGCTTATATTTGTGTTATTTCATATCTCTTTTATTAGATATTAGGTTTCAGTAGAGCTATTTCCTGTGGAAAGCTGGGGGATAAGAGGGTAATTCAATACTCTCAAGACTCAAGTCTTCATGTTATATTGTCTGTGTCCTCAACAGAACAGCTGTTCCAAAAGCTTCTGATGAACATTTTCTCTCAGAGAAAATCTTTCAGGCAAATCTGACTATTTGCTTATGTGGACATTCTTTTGGATCATGTAGTAATCTTTCAGATCTTCTATGTCAACAAGATAAACTTTGAGAAAATAATGGAATTCTGTTCTTCATTTAGTTTGATTTTATTCAGTCAATTTATAATCACTCAATTCAAGGCTACTTTATACAAGTAGTTATTTTGCAATCTGTGTGTTTATTGCTTACCAAAACCAGCTTTTGAAATGGCAAAACAAACATAGCATCAAGTTCATAAAATAAAAAAAGTCTATCAGCTCTGGTATGTTGAAATAATGAGGTACTAACATTTATATGGTACAGTTTGAAGTCACATTTATCTCCTTAGTAACTTTAAAATATCCTCATCGAAGGTCAAATCTGACATTTGTATTTAAGAAGGATATCTAATTCTGTTTCTTTAGAACCTACTTTACCACCCTCTCCCAAATCAATTTTGACTCAAATAGATTACCACTTATTTCTTTATCCTCCTCCACATCATTAATGTGCAATATTACATCTATGTGCCCTACTTTTTTCACTCATGCTCAAGAACGATGAATTCAGATTGAAAGAGCTGCAAACAGAGGCTACTAGATTTTCTATTCCCTGATTATCCTTTTTGAAAGAGAATTCTAAAAGAGCTCAAATTGTTAAATCTAGCAAAACAAAGACTGAGAGATATTTTGCAACAGCACTTGTATCCATCAGAAAAATATCAAGGGAGAAGAACATTTTAACCTGGACAAGACTGGTGCATGGGCAAGTTACAGTATAATAGGTTTTACAATAAATCTTTAATGACAGAATCTTATGATGTGATTGCCTGCCAAAGCTGATTGCAGTACTTAGTGACCCAGAAGACCCTGTCCAATCCTGCTTGATACAGAGTAAGAAAACACTGTGATAATATCTTGCTACATTTAGAGCTTTTACTTCTCAAGGTACTTTGAACTTTCAGTACCACTTTTTTCTGCATTATTTTGGAAAGATATCTGTAATATAGATTAATTGGTTTTTTTGGATTTTGTTTTCTTCAGAGGCTAAAATCCTTAATTAATGAACTACGCGCAAAGGAAACTTCTTAGCACTTTAATTCAGTAAAAAGAATGTTAGGCATTCGAAGATGCCTCTTAATCAGAGACAATTTCTAAGGAATAGTTATTTGAAAGTAAAGCAGAAAGTAAATATTATGCAGTTGCATATGGACTTAAAATCCAAGTCAGTCCATCCGGAAAGTTCTCCAGGTTAAGTGAAAAATTGTCACATCCACTGCTCATATTTTAGCTTGTTGTTTGGAATTGATGCAAAAAGTTTGTATGTATTTATATATGTAATATAGAAACAAAGTTTTAATGGCAATGAAGTTTAAAACTTTTTAAAAATTTCTCACATTTAAAATTAAATTTATGAAAAGATATTGGAGTATTTTAAAATAATTTATCATAGGGAAATTCCATAATATTAAAAAACTGAGAACATTTGTAGGCTCTCAGAGGAGGAGATGAGGAAAATGGAAAGTGAAAGCTGTATTTGTCGCAGTGTGAGTGTCTTTGGCTTCTGTTTGGAATATATACACATTTAATTACAAAATATTGTATACACCTTTAAAATTGAAAGGGTGAATTCAAAGAAACTGGTCTATAGAAGTGTAATATTGCCTGAGCAATCTTGCAGCACATGATCCTGAAACATTTCCAGAGGCAGTATCATAATTACTGGCACATTCATTAATGGAGAGAGCCACAGAACCTGATGATATCACCGCAACATCTACAAAAGAACTATTTTGAAGTATTGCCGTTGGGCCTTGAAGTGCCATTCATGTTCCATACGTGACTTTGCCCACATACAAGTGGCGGGGGGAGGAGGCAGCATGTAAAGTTATAGCTCAGTTTTAAGAGTTATAGCTTGTAACACAATATAAGCAGACCAGTCGTGGTTCTGCCTTCATTAGCCTACCAAATGTGATCCTACAAGTGTAGAAAATATGTTTATATATTTGGAAATTGCTTTAAAGACACTTAGATTGTAATGGAGAACAGATAGCCTCCATGGATATGTGATCTGAACTTGCCAGCGTGCATGTGTGCCATAGCTAAATCCAAGGGTTTCTACGATGCAGATGAAAATTCCCCAACCCCTACCTTACTGCTGTTAATGGAAATTTTATTTTAGCCATGTTTTTTAGTTCTCTTGTAAACAAACTATGAAAGTTAAAAAAAGAGGGGGGTAGGGGGCAAAAAAGCCTAACAGTAGTCTAATTTGTCAGAATTTTTCTGCTTGCTTATTCTTACTTAGGTAATGAAAGACCAGACCATGGCTTGCACATTCAAGTATGGAAAGCAGAAAATTTCTTTTGAGGAAACTGGCTCCTACCCAATTTTTTTTCCAGCTTTACGTTCTGTTACATAATAGATATGCCTGCATCTGATCTCTGCCTATCTGAGATGTCAGCATTTGGGGAGCATGGCTTGGTGTGAAGATAAGAGTATTAGGAGAAAAGCAATTCTATGGTTACATAGCTGTCAAATTTAATCTATCTATCTTCTGCATTTATAAATGGTGAAACTTCTCTGACTCAAGAAATATACACGGGGTACCTTACATAGGCCATAATTTATGGAAGTGATTATATTAACTCCATCCTGTTCAGTTGGCAATTACACACTTTTTCTCTCTACCTTAAATGTTTGCTTAAGACCTCCTACGTCATAGTGACATTTCTGCAGTTTTGTCTCTTTCTATGCTAGAAATGCAACTCTCTCTTTCAAAACAAACAAAGAAAAAACCCACCAGCACAATGTCTGATGAAGTGTGTTTTGCTTGACTATTTTCAATTTTTATTCTAAGTTTGGTTATGGCACAATAATGAAAAAAAAATCCTTCCAGGATGACTTAGCACCACAGAAGTGCAAACAAAGAGAATACACTCAGCTATTAGAACCAGTAAAAACTATATTTAACTCTTATTCCCAGCTCTTTGGGGGTTTCTGTGCTTGTACCCACCATAACAAAAAGACAGGATGTGGCCATGTGCTAAGGAACAGTATATTTAGAGGTATTGACATTCTGATTAAGTGTATTGTTCATCACAGTGAAAAGTCGATAGATAAATAATATGGCTGGTTGAGAAAATAAAATGGATAGTGTTTATAGTAGCTCCAGAAATATTTAAAAGCTCCAATAACTCTTTAACTCCTTTTCTTATGACAGGGCATATAGAATATTTATTCTGAGCACCACGGCACTGAAGTTTAGCACTGTCTGGTTGACATTAATGGATGCTTAAACTGGATCGGAAACAACTGTAGTTCAAATATTTGAATTCTCAAAGCATTACCATAAAAACACAAAGATAAAAAAGAAAAATTGATCTGCTGTAGAAGAATGTTAGGAAGAGGTAACTTAAAAAATGCTACAGAAAAGCTAAGAAAATATCAGATAAGAGCTTTACTTAGAGAAAAAAAATACTGTGTAGTAGCTTGAATCACCACTATTTCTCAGATTTTTACATGACCCTTTCTAGAATGCAACAACAAAAAGAAAAATATTAGCATTTTAAAAAAACTCTTAGAAAATTTAGTAACACAAATATTTTATTTACCTAAGAGTGAACCAGATTTAGTTTATGCACATAAAGCATAGGGGACAGAAGTGGCTTGTAACAATGTTCATTATATACTTGTCTAGCTTTAATTTTTTTGGGAGCTCTGACTTCCACTCAAACTGTGAAATTCATTTATATAAATTGTTGGAGTATGAGAGGCAAAAATATATGTATAGAGTGATGGGAAGATCTTTATATTTTATAGCAGAGAGAAAAATACCATTTTATTGAAATTATATATGAAGATTTAAGAAAAGCAACATGAACTGAAGTATCAGGAAAAAATATTGCTTATAGGAGCTTTTGCTGACCAAAAATACCAAATGCATATTTTGTACTAGCAGTGGACTGAAACAGATGGCTTTTAAGGAACTGCTGAGTCAAGAAGGTTTCTACGTTTCTTGCCTGAAAGTCTTTCTCTATAAAATCTAATCCTCTTTGCAACATAAGGGTTACTCTCAGAGATTTTCTGAATGTTCACAATACAAGCATGGAAATGCAGTGCAGTGGTAAAGTAACTTGTCCTTTTTTTTTCAGTTTTCTCTCTAAAATTGCTGTTGATAGTCTGGAAACCATTTGATCAACATTCTTACTGATTTTAAGTGGAAGACAGGAAAGTCTTATGACATAAATTTCTAACTTCTGGGCCTCAGTTCCTGTCAAAATTTTCTGCAGTTTTTCTTCTTCTACTACTCTGGATCAAAGACTAAGGGGAGATAGGCATTTTCATTGTCCAGCTGCAACATCTTCAGTTAGAACTAAATAGATTGCTAATTTAGTGGGTTCCACTTCGGCATTTAAACGCTTACCTGGACCATTGACCCTCTGACTGGGAAAACCTCTCAGAAGAAAAAAAGCCTAACAACAAAAGTAGTCAGGTACGAAAATTCCTAATACGAGGGTGAAATGTGTGCCTGCATATCCAAACAGTAAATTACTTGACCAGTACTCAGCAAGACAAAAGTTGCTATTAATTCAGACCATTTTAATCAAAAGAAACCTCTGAATGGTCTGTGTTTGTTTCCTGAAATGGCCCTTTCGCTCTCCCTTAGGAACTGTATAAAGCTGTAAAGAACTACGTAGCTCTTATCCCACTGGAATTGGTAGTCAAATCCATTAAAAGCTTATCATGGTACAGATTAGTGTGTACATTAGCCAAAATGTTTTTGGTCTCCAGAGACAACATTACACCACATAGTCTCTTGAGAAGGCTAATGTTCACCAACGAATCTGTTTTATCAAGAAGTGATCCAACAGTCTTCACTCAAGAAACACTCGAGTGAATTTTCCCAAAGTAAGGGATAAATTTTGCAAGGTTTGGACCTCATACCTTACTGCACAGTGAACTAAATACCAATAACAAAAATTTGTGCAACTTCATCTTGACAAAATTAAACATTATACCAAAAATAGAGTCTGATGTTATTCAAAAATATTTGATCGGATTAAGTGGATATGTACGTGCATCTGGAAACAAAGGAATTAATTCCTGGACATGTGAAATTCAAAATCCAAGTCCTTTTCACACGACTTATGAAGTGGTGGAGTTACAATGCCTCTAGTGAATAAAGCTAATTATGCAAGACACGTGCTGCCAGAACCATTATGGATGGTCTTTACTTAATTTTTTGCTTGTTTGTTCACAGTTACTGTATATTTTACTTCTTTTACAAAGGATTGACTGGTTCAGTTGGAACCCTCTGGAAGAAGGGGGAGAGTGTGATTCGCCTGGGAGCAACTGAGCATATGCTACTCAGAAAAGCTTGCACACTTGATTATATATATTTTTTTATCTTCATGCATACAGAATATAACTTTTTTTTAAAACCTATTCAGATTTTTTTAAAATCAAAGTTTGTATCAAAGCAGAACCATTTTATTTAGCAATAGGTTGACAGTTAATAATTTTAGCAAAACTGTTAGGGAAGGCACCAAACAAAACTGTACGTTCCCCCCAAAAATCAATTTTTTATTCTGGATTTTTTTAACTCAAATGAATATTATCTGTCTAAAGGCTAAAACTTGTTTAAATGGAAGAGAAAAATGGTTTATGATTCAGCTATCACCTCCGAATGAACGGACATATTTAGAAACATTTTATAACAAACAGGAATAAGTAGATTTATCCACTAAAAATATCATATAATGTACAACATCATGGCATGGCACTGTAATTTATCACATAATTACTGCCAAAAGTATGTATTTATATTTGGAGCATATTCACATATTGTTGGCAAGACAGAAATATTCTCTGTGCATATATGTAGGTATACACACACACGTGTATTCAACGACAGTTTATCTTGGCTTCCGACTGCATACTTAAATAAGCCCATCAGAATAGTAATCATATACTGTAAGTAGGTATAGTTAAGAAATTACTATGGTCCCAAAGAAGAATTTTTACTTCCATCTGAGAAAGATTGTTTCTCTGTCATGATACAGCAGTGATTTGTCCCAGGTTCCTGAAATATTTTGTTCCAGTGAGCAGAATCAGAGTACATCATCCTGTGCTGAGCTGCTCCTACCATAGATAGAATGCTACCAGCCTCCCAACCAGCTAGACTGAAGGTAGCATAGATACGTGGACTTTATGCTGTGGTACACCTCAGTGACTAGGAGGAGACATAGCTTTGGAACGTTTTCATCTTGGTATCTTTGGAGATAGC
This sequence comes from Dromaius novaehollandiae, assembly GCF_036370855.1. Taxonomy (NCBI): domain Eukaryota; kingdom Metazoa; phylum Chordata; class Aves; order Casuariiformes; family Dromaiidae; genus Dromaius; species Dromaius novaehollandiae. The sequence continues at coordinate 32,289,650 of NC_088100.1, read as the reverse complement.
TGGCATCTGCAGTGATACTTGAAATATTGTGATCAATGTTACAGAGCACTGGAAAGGAAAACCAAGGAAACTAGAAATAGCAAAATGTGGGATGCTTCTTGATAGGTGTTATTTTGCAGTTCCTCACAAGTACAACACTGAAATGTTGCCATTAATCACATATACTTGTTGCCATTTTTATGCACACAAGAAAAAATTAAAATGAGAAGAAAAACATCTTCCAAACCAAACACCACCATCATCATCATCATCTTGCTCTTATTTTTTTCCTCTCAAAGGGATGATTTTCCTCCTTATTTTCAAATCCACATAGGATGGCAAAGCAACATAAAATATGTCAGCAAATACACTCAGAAAATTTGCATTTCTCTGTACACTTACGAGAGGATCTGGAGAGTCTGAGCCTGAAGATGTATGATAGAGGGCTTTAGATGATCTTTTGGAAATTCTTCTAATTTTTTACCAAAAGTTATCTCAAAAGTTCTAGTGCTAAAAATTGAAACCTCAATTGTGCAAAGGCTGACAGATGTCCTTGAATGTTGACTCACTGCAGATTTCAGTTAGACTATTCACAGGAGGTACATTTAAGCAATCTTAATCTAATACTTTGATAAGATGTAGGTCTCAGTAGAAATTGTTTAAGAAGGAAAAGCATGTTTTAGATTTTTTTTTTGGTGAGCTAAAAATGTCAGAATATTTTTATGAGTTCCATCTAACTTTTAAAGGGCACTGCATGACTAGCAGAAATCTAAGATTTGATTTTAAAGGCCTGATTCTTTTCACATTTGTACTGATTTCAGCTCAGGCGCCAGAGAAGCCATTGCTGGCTTGTAGGTATAAAAAGCCAGGTACTTAAACAGTGTGGTAGTGGTGACTGTCATCGAGTTTATTCAGACACTTGGCATTGGAAATAAAATTCACAAGCCTGAGTTATGCGCCTAAATTTCTTTTTACAGTATAGACTTAGGTGCTTGAAGAGGGTATTCACAACAGCCTTGAATAAAGCATTCATAAAACAACCAACAGGCAACTAAATAAGTTAATATTTAAGGTTCAATTTTTTAGGTACACACATACAGTTGACTGGTCTGTGATTCCCTTTTCAATGGGACTGCCAGAGAGTCAGAGGTGGTGTTGCCCCACACCTTTAACCCAAAAGAGGGAGACCTGGATTTTAGGCCCTCCTCAGCCAGAAGCAGTTCAGAAGCATCTTTTATCTCCAAGACTGGGAAGTCCAGGCTGAAGCACAATCTCTGTCCAACCTGTTGAAGTTGTGCCACAGTCTGCATATAAATGTATAATTCCTATGTCCCAGAAATGACAAAGGGAGAGACTGATGCTAACCAAATGATGATGCCTCTCCCCTGGAAGGTGTGGGAATCCCATTTCAGGGACTTCCTATAAACTCCACATTAAAGAATCATTGGGAAGCCTGGTCTCAGAAGATGTGGGTTCAACATTTACCTCTGCCCTTTTCTTACTTTCTGACCACTGCGGAAGTCAAACAAGCAAATCTGGGGTTCTAATTTTTCATCTGTAAATTAGAGAGAGTGGTAATTATTTTCCTCTATAAAATACAAGCAGAAAACTGCACTGATAAGGGCTATGATATCATCATCATCTCGGTAGTAACTGTAATTCTTTTAGCACAACAGTCCTCTTTTAACTAGGGAGAGTGAATCAGAGACCAGCACAAGAAACGAGCAATTTCAGCACATGAGAAGTGACAGTCTCACAGTACACTGTTCTGGTGCATCTCTAGCAGTATTGGCAGCTCACTCCAACTGGAAAAATTACTGATAGGCCAGAAGGACAAGAACAGGACCTTCAGGTTTCTGACTGAGCTGTTACAGTTACAGTTAGAATAATTATCTATTTATTTTACTCTTAAACCCTTCCAAAGTGAAATGGAAGTTGCAGAAAGATGATAAGAAACCCCATAACGTCATTCTGATACAAACTCTTTACAGAAAAGCACTGTACATCTAGTTCCTATATTTGAATACAGGGTTTTGGAAAATTTAATTCTCCACTGTAGCAGTTGATGAATTTAGGTTAGATGAATTGTTTAAAAACATCTAGATAGGAATTCTGTAATTTCTCCAAAGAAGGAATTGTACAAGTAAAACAGAAAATATGTTCTTTGATATAACACTTCTAGAAGTCTTTTTTTCTTGAAAAAGCAGATCTCTGTTATGACAATACCCAGAATAAAACTATTTCTTTGTAAGCATGTAGAGGACTGATTGTATTGGTTTAGATCTTGATTTTGAGAATGATTCTGGAGCTTTTGCCATCATTTTTTTCTGTCATTTTGCTGGATTAGTGTTTCATTTTTTATTTTTCCACCAACACTAGCAATAGGTTACAACCTCTACTTTCGGTAGATGATGACAAACATCACTGTTATCACATTTTGTAAAAATTCCATCATTTTCACCGAGCTGGAGAGTATGCTGAAAACACAAAGTACATTAACTTGGGTATTTAAAAGCTATTTTATATGTAAATATCCAAAAATCCTAGGAAAAAAGGACACAGGCTCAAGTAAAGTTAATTTTAGATTAAGTTAACTTATTGTATGCACAAATAAATATTGAATTATTTGGTAACCAGAACTTTTTTTTTTCCTGAAAATAATTGCTATCATCTATATGTTAGTCTTTGCCTTTTACCACTGAAGCAACTGCTTGGGAGTTTCCACACGTTTCACTGATATTGTAAAGGGCAAAATATCCCTCAAACTAAAATTTCATTATTTTTATACATCCTTCTGGAAAGACTGCATAAAATGTAATAAAAAAAGTGATTTAACGATGATCAGAATTTATGTCCTGTACAGTATACTGAAGAAGAAGCTAAAATATGAAGTTTAAGGGAGAGCTGAGGTGGGAACAAGTGAAAACAGACTTGATAGCATGAGGAATTATTCAGCACATGGTACAGAAAACCAGTTTTTGAATATTTATAAGCCACAATTCTTGAAAGTGTTGTTATAATGCTTCTGATAATGTTTTGTTGTTAATTAGTTTTCTTGCTATGTAGTCCTGTCTGCTGACACAAGAAATCCCTGCAAACAGGATGTTTGCACCTTAATGGGGTCTACTTTGTATGCATGAGTGCTATCTGTCTTGTTAAATTAATTTTAATACATGAGTAAATGAAGCCAGTTCAGCAGGTAGGGGAAAGGGGAAAGGGGAATGTGATGTGGGCCTTCAGTTCTAGGTTTTGGGCTTTAGAATACATTGCACATTTAAATTAAGACAGATAGACAATGGAAAGGTTATTTCTGTGTTTTTAGCCCTTAGGAGTTGATTTAAGAGGCAATCAAAAATACTGAAATCCAATTGTTATTAATAAATCACAAGAGGTTTGCCTTCTTTATTTATGTCACTAAATAGAATGAGACTAGATTTTCTGCTTCACGGATTGCAGATCTCCTCATTATTAAGAAAATATGGTAGAGGAGCCATATAGCCAGAACTGATTCTTTGCCTATATAAACTGATAAATGGTAGGTGCTTTTTATGACAGACGTTGAACTATATGAAAAACAGAACTGCTTTAAATCACACAAAATGCTGCTGTAAAAAAAGGAGCTGTCAAATATATGAAATCCTTGGCATGTTTGCACATTAGTAATATAGAATATAGGATACGTGGTTCTTTTAAACATACACTGAAAGGCCTGTTCAATTCTGAATATGGCATCTGCAAAGCCCTGGAAGATTATAGTCTTGAAAATGTCACAAAAATGAGGTATCAGACCACTTTGTGTTCTCATTACAACAGTTGTCATGAGAATGCATTGACTGTTTATCACTTATTACTGTCGTTACAATCTCTGCTCAGTAACAATGATGACACAATGGAAGGATGATAATATATTGACATTCTGATCATTTTACTTCATAAGTAAGCTTGTAATAAGGGCAGAAAATGCCCCCAAAGTGCTTCTGTGAATATTCCCAACCTTGTTGGATGGGCAATACCCATCTTGCATTACCTTATCCAAGAGTGAAGATATGGTAAAATATTACTTTGCTAACCCCTGATTCTCACTACATACTTTTTTAAGAAACAAACTTCTGCCTCAGAGCATGTCTTAGTCCCAGTGAGAGCTCATTTCCATTTCATTTCATTTAGAAACATCTATCAATTCCATTTTATAGTTGCAGTATTAATTTCATTGAATACATCGCCTATTGTTCTCTGACAAGGTCCTGATACAATATAAGCTGCTACTTGAGGATAATTCCTCCACAGGGTCACTGGGGTCTCAATGATCAGGTTAGAAAGTTGCAAAACGTCCATCTCCAATACTAGGCTATAGACTCAGGATACATCTTTATTTACTTCTGAACTTTATTCTTTATTCTTCCATATCCTGTTCTGTGAGTTTCATGTTAATAGTAGATTTTTCCTATTTTTAAATGTGCTTGCTATTTTTATTTCCACTTGCATGGGGAATAGCTCTAATGCATTGCTGCTTATTGCCTCACACTAGGGGCTATATCCAGGGAAGAAAAGCTGCGAGTTTGAACTTCCTTAGACTGAAAAGGACTTAAAACTGTAAGTATTCCAGGATAAGGACTATAACTTAGATTATTTTGCAAAAGGTGACCCTCATCTCTTTATTTAGTATGTGTTTACCCCCAGGAGGTAAGTCAGTAATCCATATCCTAAAGTGGAAAATGACACGTAAGGATAAGGATACATTGATATTAAGACTTCTAAATTTAGGTACCTATAGATATGTGAGGTGTCTAAGCTTCCATTAGTCACTGGAGATCTTGTCAATACAGACAGTACAGTCTAGAGAACAGCTGAGCTGTAGCAGATAGCTGGTAACTGTAGCACCAGGCTACATGCATGCAGACATCAACATTTTGTTGTCTTCATTTTCTTAATTTCGAAATTAATTCTGCTCTTAGGGGTTGATTTTGTTTCCTGCATAGAGCACTAGCGACATCTTAGAGTATCTTTACCTTCAGCTGCTGCTCTTGAAGGGTGTAGCTCTCCTGTACGTCCTATGGGTGTATCCTCAGATTGCTCGATACCTATATTAAGGTATCTAAATTGAGCCTTTAATGTCAACCATTAATTCTAGGGTTCTGTTTTAACACGTTTATATATAAATTATTTCCCATTTGATAACTCTATGCAGAGTACCTGCTCAATGTGAGCTAACAGAAAAGGGTAGGTGTCTTGTTAAGTTGCTGTGAGTCACTTTTTGAAGTACTTACCTCTTATTTGGCTATCCAGGTTATTTTGGCACCAAGTTTAAAGAAAATAAATCATCCTGGCCTATATTCAATGGCCTATATTTTAGAATTCTGCACTTAATTTGGACACTTGAAATGTAGTGAATCTGGCAAAAAGTGTGTGAAACTTTTCTCCTTAGAGCTGAGTCTTTTCAGCAAGATACCGTTTTCACATGTTGTGTCAGCTTGCATTTGTAAAATGTCTCCTCTTAAACAAAAACTAAATAAAAAAAAATCTCCCAAACCCAAAGGGAAAGTATTAAAAATATTGGCAAAAAATTTGGCTAGTGATGATCTATACCTCAAAATCAAATATCATCAAGACATCATGTTCCCAAAAAATTGCCCTAGATATTTCTTGATTCTTGTGATATATATTCTCCCAGAAACAACTGCATCAACCAAAATAAACTGAAAATGTATAGGTCTAGGCAAACCAAAAGGAAAAATGATTATATAGGTCATAATGTGGCATTTAGGTAACAGTTCAAGCTGGCAGCAGCACACAGAGGTTACAAAAGAGGAGTATCTCTAAAATAGCATGCCCACTGTATGTGGGAACTCCATTCACAAGAGAATGTGCCTGGTAACACCCCTTCTCACCTGGCTCCCAATCCTCCCGGGTTCTCCCCCGCAGCCATCAGAACAAGCAGCTCCTAATCCTGAGCTTAAGTGATGAAATAGTTCTTTTGAATGAGATTTCAGCTCAGTCATCTCAGTGTCAGGTATCAGTGCACATATAAGCTAGTCTTCTATAGTTCCTTAAAACAATGCAAATGTGACCTTGCTATTTTTGCAAGAAGGTAAGTGTGAACCAAGGACTACTTGAGTTCTCTTAACAAGTGCTAGATATTTTCCAGACTACAGAAAGATGTATAATCCTAGTGGTTAGATCACAGGTTGATAGACCTAAGAGCACCTTGTGATTTAATATTGGCTGAAATATTTGACTTACTATCATATTTAGACATCTGTATAATTCCCTGATCCTGATGAAACATTTTCTATACACAAGAAAAACCTTAGAGGAGAAGAAGGCTGTGCCTGATCAGAGTTTTCTTGGGTAAATCAATTACAGAAATACAGGAACAGAGAAGTCTACTTCAGATGAAAAACAAACATAAAAAACATTCCTTCCAGTCTACTGTACAAAGAAAAAATCTAAGAATGTATATATAAGAATATATATATTTGATAAACTTAGCATATTTTTGTCCCACATTTACAAAGAAGAGGATACAATGTAATTCACACTAGGAGGTGTTATTCCAAGACAGCTACCTGTTATCTAACATAAGATTAGGAGCATGTAAAATCTGACATCCGATAGGATAAATATATATAGTGTTATGAACAGTACGCCTTGCTCTGTAATAGTATAAGGAAACATATTTCATATTTTCAGTAGTGTTTCTTGTGGAGAGGCATAAATACATTTTGCACGTTTTTTTTCCTTTAAGATTTTAATTGTGTGTGTACATGTGACAAAAATATACGGTAATACACACACAATTTGTTCCAAAAACATCCGATGTCTGACTGTCTACTTACAAGGAAAAGAAGGACAGAAAGGAGGCGAAGAATGGGCTTAAGATAAGTGATGTGCATAGAAAAACATACTATAGACTTTTTCCTATATATGCTACAACTTTTGAAGTATAATTAATTTAAAAAGAGAGTAGACTATTTCCTGAATACTGTTGACTGTATCTTCCAGATTAGAATTCCTGTACTACTTGCTCCATGATACTAGACTGGTTAAATGCAATCAAAAGTCATTCAAATAAAATCTTTCTTTTTTGTTTCAAACAAATCTTCTTGTTTTGTATTGTTTTCTGGTACTTGATATATTTACATTTTAAGTTATTTTAAGTCTATATTAGAACAATAAATTCCTGTTGTGAATAACATTAGAAAAATGCAGTAGATATCAAAGAAAGTATTCCCTGACATTTCGAAATGTCAGGGAATACATCTACATGCAGCCAAAATTGCAATTATGAAATAGAATAAACCTATATGAATTAGTTTTAAGTCTGGTCAAAGTAATTAAAATCATTAAAAGGACTGATTCTGTTTCTCTGGTTCTGCATTGCCCTATATGTCAGTATACGCAATCCCTTAATTATTGCCATTCAAATTAATAGTGTAACTCTTGGATTTGCACCAATAGCTATGGAGCAACTCTGGATCAATGGTCCTAATCGAGCATGCTGTTTAAGCCTAGGCCTTCAATGGATCTATTCGTAAACTTGACATCAGGAACACACTTATGTTCAGCAATGAACTGATATGAATGCAATGGCATTTTAATTCATACTTTTGAGATATGCAACGATAATTCTGTAATTTAAAAGATAAATATTTTGCTCTGCTTTCAGAGAGTAATGGAGAGATGTGAAGGAGAAGACAACCACTACAAATTGCATCATTAAGATAACATGTAACGCTGGGAATAATAACCGTAGCCTGTGAAATTTAGAATTGTATTATATTCTCCATTGCTTAGAATAATAGCATGGATTGCAGGATGTTATCCCCAGCACATGCACTTGAATGCGTATTACATTTAGCTAACTAGCTATGCAAGATCTCCCTCCTACTCAACGTTATCAGAGAAGATGATAACATTAAAAAATCATCAACAATACACCATGCTTTCAACTAAAACTCAATTCAGCCATAATCTAGCAGCTATTCAGCACAACACTTTTTTAGTAAAATTGCTTTGCTTGAAGTTGTTCATCTAGCATAATACCTTCTATTTAAACACATTTAAATCCTTATACATGTTTGTATTTTTCTCATTAAGCTTAGCTTAATGCTTATCTTAGGATTAATAAAAGATCTTCTACTCATACTAAGTGGTAAGTAGTATAAATATTGTCCTTACTAAAATATTAAGAATTTCAATTGATAAAAAAATCACTTATTCTTAATATTTTTCTCTTGTTTCTAGCCATTTTAATTTTATGGCAAAATTCGGTTAATAACAAGTATACTCCTTTAGTCAAACATTAGAAAACATAATGTTGGCCTCTACTGTTTACACAGGATGAGATCTGAGTACCACAGAAAAAATATTATGGACTATAAGTATGGATAATCAAGGAGGGATCAATAAAAAGATAATAGGAAACTAGTATATTTGATCCAAAGTTTTGTTATACACAGATGCTGCAAATGTATAGCTCCTGTACTACAAGCAATTCAATGCATTTTTCTGAATGCTGGAATGCTTCAAAGAATGAAAGTATTAAACCCATCTTCTTTATCCACTCTAAAATGAGCTACTTGTCTAATAGTAGATTAAAATTCTCAAAATATCATTCATGAAGATAACTTCTTATAACCACAATGGCCTCTGGAAGTCAATCTTATGGAAATACTTTTTATCTTTTTTGGGGAGGTGATCCTCCCCCAAACTAGGCCATTTCTGAAATTTTGAATTGAATACTGACTAAATTTCGTCAATGAGGACATAAAGGCAATGACTGACGTCATGAATAGGAGCATATAGGTCTTTGCTTCCCTCTGGTGACTGGTGCAGGAAGAGTTTTGACTGAATCTGCTCATGTTGCTCAACTATGGCATACAGATTCAGCAAAAGATAAATTATGTATTAAGGTACCTGTGAAGTCAGTCAGATGAAGACATGGCATTAAAGGTGCATGCTTATCAAAACATTTGATGAAGAATGGCAGGTTTAAACTGGACACGTGCTTGAATGTTTTTTATCAGATAAAGACACAATTTCAGTGTTGAAGGTGCAAGAACAACTGGGGAGCACTATGTTTTCATATTTCTTTCTTCTGTACTCTTGATGAGATACAGAAATTGTAAAGCCATCAAGGGTATTGTAGCATAGCAATTGTATAATGTTATTTTCAAAGAAAACATAATTATTTTGCGGTACTGGCATTTAAATTTCAGACATAAGTACAAAAAGGTTTTAATATCCATAGCATACAGATTCCTTTTTCCAAATCCATATGTGCCAGGACATTTTTTAAATTTGGGGGAACTAGCGCTATGGGAAATTTTGATAACTCTCATGTATCTAGAGATTACAAGAGAGAATTTTTTGTATTGTTTTGACTATCCTATTATCCTTTCAATTAATAAGTATATATCCCTATAAAGGAATTCACTAGAAATAGTTCTTAAATTTGTAGAATGTTCATTTCCAGTGATATTCCTTGCCATTTTCAGAATATTTTTTCAAATATTTACTATTCAACTACAGAACTGCATTTCTTTCATTCCTAATACATTGTACAGAATTTTTTAACAACACTATTTTTTTTGTTTGTTTGTTTCACTGGTTCAAACAGTGGTTTAGACTCTATGCAGTAAAGGTTTTAAATGCCCAAAATCAGATTTGGTTCTTGAAATCGAAATGGCAATTCTAAAAATTGCTAATTAATTTGTGACTTTGAAAGTGCCTACATTTTTGCTTTAAAGTTACGCAAACACCTGGATATGTGATTTCTGCAACAGCTAAAACTCCTCTGACAGACTGAACAGGTTAGGCCTAAAGTCTCTCAAGGTCTGGAAACATTCCTCCCCAAGGATTTTGACCAGTACGTATGCTCTGCAGTTGTGTAATAGACACTGGGTGAGCAGCCAGGGGCCTCATGAACCATACTGGTATTCATTTTATTTAAAGTAAGTCTGAAGAAGAAAATGGAATTATTTTACTCCTTTTTTTGATGTTTCTCATCCATAAGATGCAACACCCCATACAGAACCACCTCCTGAGGAAAGGTGTCCACAGCCTATTCAAAGAACCCATATTCAAAGAACTGAATACGCTCAGATTGCCAGAAGTGGCAGCAATACCACTACAGCCATATAATAGCCTAATATTAGAGCAATCACTGAGAAATTCAGGCTCATTTCACTCTCTGCCATGCAGGAAATCAGCTGTGCCTCATCCATACTCAAAAGAGTTTGTCCCAAAAATAAGACTGTAGGCCACCTGAAGACAAATATAAAAGAGAATGCCACATTCTGTTGAATTTATTATATTAGCATAACAGATTCATTGTATGATGCAGATAGACACAAGAGTGAATGTGACTGTGAAGCCTGCTAGCTTGGCTTTGTCATCATCACCATCTGAGATGCATTTTCTCACGACAGATCAACATTCACTCCTGTTTGCAGACTTTTTCCTTCTTTGATCATACAAGCTTTAACATCTTTCCTGGACTGACCCACCTGCTACAGGAGGGATGCAGAGCACTGTGAGAGAGGAGAATATTCTTCAAATTTTGGTGATAAGGACAGTCACTTGGAGGTTGAGAAAAGCTTATTTGAAAATCACAAATCTCAGGGGTCTTAAAGTTTAATTTCCCATATTGCAGGCCATGACCCTACCCATCAAGCTATTTTTTGAGAGATGAGTACCACCTGCATAATTTACTTAAGCGCTTGGGACTTTAAAGAATGGAGTGAACCCTGCCTCTGTTCTTTGAAAGGAAAGTTGTAGGCATCCATCTTCAAAAGATTACTGTGGATCCAAACAGATAAAACTGCTTCTTTGGCACAGACACTACATTCTCTCCAGGTTTTTCTATAAGCTACTTAAGCTACAATAAGGTGTCTGCCCTGGGTTGCTATCTCACACAGAGCTTTTATTTCTAATTCAGGACTAGGTATTTAAAAAAACGATACTACAGTTTCCAGCTTTTAGATATCCAAATCCTTTTCAGGACACAGTCTTAAATACATAGTGCTTAATTCTTAGCTATCTGGCAGCCTAATAGAATGTACATTCCCAGATTAGATTTCCAAACTCCTATACAACATATGAGTGAGATTCATACTAATCCTGCAACCAAAGGATTCACAAAAGTCGGATCAGAGACTATGTGAAGTAGCCAGCAGGAAACACTGAGAAAATTGGTTTAGTCACCTTACTTGTTTGAGGATATATATACTCTCATGTGTAGTCTTGAAAGTAGGCATACTTAAAGAAGAAAAAAAAATTCTTTAAAAATTGTGTGATGTTCCTTCTTACAGTCTCCTACTTGGGACTTTTTTGTGGTATCAAATGCACTATCTTGTAAGCCTTAAATATTTATTGGGGCAATGTGGGAGCAATAGCAGCTCTGTAATATGGGCCTGAGTTACAGTGAATGCACAGTCTGAAGGTCCTGGCAATTGCACTATCCTGCCAAGGCATGAGTAGTTTGGTTGTGGAAACCTAGTTTTCTTAAGGAAAGCAGGTTCCAGAAGAGTTATGTGACAACTGATTGGGATTTCTGAGTACCTCATATTTGGCTTTCAATGCAAAATGTCTTTTCTAGGTCAAGTACCTAGCTCTGATCCCATATGTCACTTTTCTATTGGTGTACTCTATCATACTCGTAAAATTACAGTAGTGCAGACCAGGACAAGTCAAAGTCTTTGAGCACAATTCCATCCTTAGTTACTTGCATGTAATTCCATGGCTCTTTCCTTGGACACACCTTGCACAGGCAAGAGGATGACATTTTAGCCTAAGAGTTAGTAAAATGTTAACAACTGTTCAACAGTGTATGTGATATTAGTATAGCTAAGGTAGCTATGCCACCAATATAACCTGGCAGAATCAATACCCTTACAATAAAATATCTCAGTAACAAGCATTAAAGTAGAATGAGACCAAACAGCAACCTAACCTCCAGCATTAAAAATAATCCATCTAAAATAATCTAGACACAAGGCAGATATGGCAGTATTGAAATTGTTTCCCTATTGACAAAGGGATAGGAGTGAATGGCAGAAGGGTACTTCCCATAGCTCTTTCTCACATGGAGAGGTAATACCCCTCAAACTTTTCATCTTCATGGGTGATTCAAGTATATTACACTATTGTTTAAATAAGACATAATACAAACACCTTTAGTTCTGTTGCACTACTTCTGTCAGATAAACAGACAACTAAATTCTCCAGGGATGGCAACAATCATGAGCTCATCAGAATAAATGAGAAAAAATAAGAAATATCATTATAAAATTTTGTAACCTTTAGAGTTCTGCATCATGAGAACTTTGAGAGCAGCTAGACTCAGAGCCACGAGTTTGGAGCTCTATCTCTGCCAGGGCTTGATGAGTGACCTTGAACAAACAGCTTGCTCTCATTTGCCCTAACTTCCCTATCTGTAAGAGAGAGAGGACAATACCGACCCCTTCTGTAAATTTTTTTGAAATCTACAGGTGTAAAGAACTGTAAGAATTGCAAAATACAAATGAGAAAGGTTGATAACTGTCTTGGATTGAATCTTGTAGAGGAAGACAGTGTTCACCAACTCCAATATAGCTTACAGAAGTCTCCTATATAACATAATTACAATCAAGTCCAGTATCATGTTGGATCACAGATTCCATGCTGTTGCATTGATGGTGAGGTATTAGTAGGTAAAACAAGGTTCACCTCTTATCAGATTTGTTTACATCCATGAATTTTTCTGGAAACATCAATATGAAACCAAATTATGACCAACTTATCCTCTGTTCTAAACCTTATTCAAATTGTTTAGATTATCATCTTCTGTGTACTCACTGTACTCTGTGTGCTAAAAAGCCATCAAGAATTCAAATCAAATCTTTAAATTTGATTATGAAGCTACAACCACTAGCTCTCTTTATCCACATTTCAGTTGCCTGATATTGCAAGAAACCACTATTTATAGTTCTCTAAAATTGGCGTTTACATGCAAGCAATAAATAGCAATTGAATTCTCAAACATGGAGTTGATTAATCATTCAGTAAAAATTAAAAAGAAAGCAAACTTACTAGCAAGAATTAATTTAATTTCCTTTTTTGCTGCAATTCTCAGCAGGCCATGTAAACTCTGTTCGTGGTAGCGTAGGTGTTTGTGAAAAGCAGTGCGATAAAAAAGAACTAAATTATAAATTCCTCCCATATATACTGATTCATTTTGTATATGACTTAAGTAAAGAAAATCTTGTGTCTGTCTCTTTTTCAATATAAAGGTACTCTATTTTATGTTGTGCAATATCTACATATTTCAGGACCAAGTACTTCTGCATTACAGTACAATCTCAGCAGTCATCATAAGTGAATTTTTAAATTTAGGTCTTACCCAGCTTGAGCAGTGGTTTGTCACTTGATCTGATCTGATTCAAATCAGTCAAAGCTTTTCAGTTGGTTGCAATCAAGTTTGGATCAGGTTTTTCATTCCAGACTGTTTTAATGAAAAAGTTATCTCCAAAGAATATGATTCTATAGAATCGTACCTTAGCTGAGCAATCCTTTATGTAAGACTACAAGGAACAGAAGATTATGCAGTGTGCTATTATACAGACTCCATTATGTAATGATCTTTATAAAAGTAGATACTCAAGATTTAACAATTATCTGTTGAATAAGTTCATTAATATTAACTCTTTCATTACATTTCACAGATATAAGCATAGAAACTAACACAAAAAGCAAATTCACTGCCTTGGAAATATGAAGGAAGCAAAGTCTGACTTTCCTAAAAGCAGGACCAACAAGTCAGACTAAAAGCAATGGAACAATCAAATCTTCAGCTGGCACTAATTGCCAAGCTATAATTATATAAATTACTGTCACTAATTTTCTATTTTACTTACAATAAACCTGTTTCCTCCCTATCTTTCTGGTGACCAAAATAAAATGACTGTAGAACAATGCAAAGTAAGAAGGGGCTACCATTCGTATTTTCAGAGGTGAATTCTGATTTAGGATACCCTAACTATTCAATTATTAGCTTGCAACATTTTGACTTGAGTTGTAAAGACTCTTCCTGAACATATTTTCAAAGGCTTGCAAGCCTAACCCAATTAAAGATTAACTGAAATAGCCCATCACGGTAGCTTTAAAAAATGAAGTGGAGAGAGGAACAAAGCAGATCAGTGTTTGCTGCCAATTTTACTATGAGGCAACAAAATGCAAAAGTTATTTTGCTGGTATGCATGCAGGCTTCTATCCTACAGTGGAGTTGCATTCTGCCCTGCAGACAAATCTGTGGGAAAAAATCACAGTGTAATTGGCAGATACTTCTCTATTTGCATTGCACAAATTCCTTTATGGACCATTTCTCTGCAACCATAGCCAAATCTATCCAGGGACAACAAGGAAAAAAAACAATTCAAAAGCTCTTGGGGATAATAAAAGAAAAGTCATTATAAGCTTTTTTTTAAAAAAATCCTCTTTTAATAGAGGATGTCATAAAATAAGTCTGGAGTGAATTCCTGAAGTTATATAAATTTATACAATTTCTCATTTCTCACATGTAGGTATTCATAGTTTCACATAGCTTCAGGGTAGAAAATCTAAACCACTGTCACTGTAAATCAGATATGGCAACGGAAAAAAAAAATAGAGCAGACCTACTGCTTGCCCTAAACTAAAACTGAATCAGGTCAAAATCCTAGTAGTATTAAAAATTTCAGCTAATTGCACTGTGCTTCTGCAAACTGTATATTCAGCAGGCACAAGCTGCTATGGGTACACATATGGACAAATAAAAAGCTATCATACTGTTGTAACATCCTTCTGCAGCAATTGGCAGAAAAGATCCACAGAATCCTAAAAGCCCTTTCTTTACCCAGTGCTGTGAAATGTCATGTTGCACTGTGTACAGCTGTTGAGTGTGCCTGCAACAAATGACAGTTTCCCGAGGAGAGCAGATGTGCTCACATTACATAAAACACATTTCTAAAAGAACAGATACCAACTGCATTGTTTTTTAATTAGTTGGTGATCATTGGAAGTCCCATGTAAGAAGTCATCTCATTCTAATTATCCATTTTTCCACTCATCCCTCCATGTGCTCATCGTTACGGTATTAGCTGAGTGTTACATTTCAAAATGATGCTCACAGTGCTCAGTACTGTAGTACCTACTTTCTGGCCCCTTATAGCATTTTGAGTACTTTACGCTGAGTCAAAAATCCAGGGTCTGGATCCACTAAGACGACTGTCTAACTTAGCCAGGCCTAACTTTTATGGGTCCTAGAGCTGCATACAGACCATCTGTTATGGCCCCTGTCATAGATTTAGGCATCAGAGAAGGTAGTCAGTTCAAGAGAGCTGTTCAAACAGCCTAGTGAACCAGACTGCCAGATTCTGGAGCCCATTAAAATTACTTGCCCACTTTAAAAGCTCCTCAGGCACCTAAGCAGAGGGTCAGAAAAGCCTTGCATCTGGTGGTTACACTAAACAATCGCACATTTTGTAGCATGTGTTTCATACGAAAGGCTCAAGTGAGAGAGCTCCTTTAGATACAGGGTGCCCCTCTTTGAAAAGGACGTTCTCATCAGCAGTGTGGCAGCTAAGGCAACTAAGAAAGGGCAACTGAGAAATACAGATAATTCTATATTCAAGAATAGAAATATAAAACAGGCATTTCTGCAAATGAGTTATCAATTTCAAGAGGTCCCAGAAACAGGCAGGAAGCTAGAACCAAGGGTTGCAGCAACATTTCTGCAATACTGCTCATCATCTTTGAGGTAGAAAGTTCTGCTTGTAAGAACTAATGGGCAGAAGTGCTGCTCTAATTACCACACATTTCCAAGAAAGCTAAATAATCAGAAACGTGATTTTGGGACCAGACTGTTGTCTAACCAAAAGACCGTGCTTCCACCACCCAATTTAAGGAAGATTCTTCTGATGTCATTTCTTCTGGAGAAAAAGACGCTATGGTGAGGCTGAGCTCATAAGCGAGAAAAAAGACTGATAAGGAGAACATCAGCGGTCAGGGTAGCTGTCTCTGTGTGAAAGGCACTTTCTTGGGGCAGATAGCTCTGCTGTCTGCAAAATGCAAAAAAGGTAGCAGATTGTTTTCAAATTCTTTCTGCAACTCTCCTTTTTATGTTGTTCTCTCATTATCCTTGCAACACTAATTTGCAGCAGTCAGGGGAACAATTAGGACTCAAGGTGTTCCACAGTACCTTTCTGACCTAGTAAGACTTCAGTTCATCTTGGAAACATGCTTACCTATATAGTACATCATGCTTTTTTTACTGCTGTTGTAGATATCTTCTGTACAGCAGAACTGCAGATCACTAGTTCCATCCTGCTGATATCCATCTCACTGCTTTTGTCATTTGTTTAGGTAGGTAGCAGTGTGGAGAATTTACTCAAAATAGCAAAGTCCATTCAGTTGTGCCTGGGTCTCTAAATATGAATAACCACCATGGGCTTGATCTGGCACCCTAATTTACATAGTACCCTATGCCATAATTAATTCAAGTTACATTTTTTCAGTGACACGCTATAATGGAAATTTATGCATACATATTTGGACTCTTTGATCCGCCTGGCTTATACAGCCTTACCTAGACAAATAACACTAGGAAGAAACCCTGACATTGATATGGCTAAGATCTAGGTGTGGCATGGCGACAAACACATGGAAAGGTAGGCAAAATTAAAGAGTTGCTGGGACTCAGCTCTCCACCACATGAATGTTTTCCTAAATAATATGGAACAGTTACAGCAGGAGAAGTTGAGTAACACACTCCAGCAGAGCCGATAGTTCAGTGGGCATAGGTCACTTCTGTGATTCATGTTTCAAACTCCTCAAAAACTTATATAAAATGAAGAACTGAGGCCCCTCAAGTCCCCAGTTAAGTGCTCTAATCATTGGATTACTTGCTAGCTGAAGCTCTGCTGTGTCCCTCATCCCCCTTTTATTTCCTTTCCCAAGAGGTAAGAGGTAATGAGAGAAACTTTCAGGAGTTTGGTTTCATCTCAAAACCTTGACAATCACTTCATTGCTGTGGGAAAATCAGCCCTAGGACCTGACAAACTTCTTTCTCTTTGAGGAATAACACACTGGAATTTATGTATCACAAACAGTTCTTGAAAGCAGGGCTAGTTCATTTATGCCAGACAATGCAAAGCAGAAAAGGTACATTTCTTTCTTGAG
Organism: Dromaius novaehollandiae; assembly: GCF_036370855.1. NCBI lineage: Eukaryota > Metazoa > Chordata > Aves > Casuariiformes > Dromaiidae > Dromaius > Dromaius novaehollandiae. The sequence goes on along the minus strand of NC_088100.1, from coordinate 32,272,475 downwards.
TTTTAGTTTGCGTGTTTTAAGGAAAATTTTTCTCATCAGAATGTCAATTAAAAATATTCCACACATTTTCCCATGCACTGAAAGGAAAAGCAGTCAGTGTCCTAAGACTTTACTGAAGGCCAACACTCAGAAGTACAAAGTATGTGAATTGAATGGAAAAATATACCACTCAGATTTCTGTGGAAAAAAAAAATAATCACAACTTTCATACAATTGATGCTACCGGTTTCATGTACGGAAGCTGGAAATACTAAAGAAAACACAAGAACTCAAAACCAGCCTGGTTTAACTGACACAGACAGATGTTCTACTTATTTTGGGAGCATTAACTGAAAGAAAATGCTGAATTATTAGTATTTGAGATTGTTCTCTATAATGCATGCCATAAGCTTTTATTCTTTAGTTGTACTGTCTCAATCTTATACACACATCTGAGTAGCTGCCTATGGAGAGGACACAAGCCTTCTAGCTTGACAGATGAATGGAAAACCTAAAGCATTATCAAAGAGAAAGGGCTATCATTTAATTTCATAGAAAAAATGGATTAATACTGCTTTTGCCAAAGTTGGGCTAACCAAATAGCCACAAATAGCAATGGCAGAAAAACAGGTTTGAAGATCTTGCTGTGATCAAAAAGCATACAGATCCAGGACTTTCTTCAAGGATGGGTGAAAAACGAACTGTTAATCACTGATCAGTCTCCTGTGAAGCACATCAGGTAGACAAAGTTTCCTCTGTTGTCGGAGTATTGCACTGACAAGTGGAGCAAAGTATCATTTAGCAAATATGGATTTGCAGTGCAAGGAGATAAAGATGTAGGAGAAGTGTCCTAAAAGTTGGCAAAAAACATTAGAGGTTTCTGCTGGCAGGATGCTGATGATAAAACCAAACATCATTTTCTTCTGAAAATCGTTAAAGCACCTATTTAAATATAGAACACTGATTAGCTAAACACCTTCAAGTAAAAGCAGACTAGTTTTTCTTGGATTAATTCCAAAGCCCTTGCCAAATTCTGGTTATACAAAAATCAGCCACTTTTGAAGGACATGAGCACAGCAGAGTTCTGTGGGATTTGCAACATGGATAAAGCTATTAATTCATTAAATCTGTTTGCCTGCTGCTGAGAGTGGCCAGTTCCTGAGGCTTTAGTGAAAAGCAGAAAAAGTAAAAGGAAAACGAGCCACCAAGAACCCAACATCATCATAAGGCACCTAGCCAATTGTATAGTTCTGTACATATTTATTTATTAAGATTTATAAACAATAGGAACCCATCCAGCATTCTAGGAGCTTTCATGATAATTTAAAACTCACAATGTCAGGCTGCAAATTCTGTAATACACTAAAGTAGACACAAATAATATACTCCAAAACTAAAAGAAACAGCATTGCAAAAATAAAATTTTGAATCAAGTAATGCCCCCACAGATAGCATTAGAGACATTTTCTTAAGAGATGGAGGGGGAAAAATTGAATTATGCTCCTATTACTACTGGATTATCAGATTACATACTCAGGTAATAGATAATGTAACAGTCTCATAAAATAACACACGCGGGTAAAACATATGACAGTGCTGTCCATGCAGAAATTACTGATATGTCATGTCTTATCTTGAACAGTTGATGGCTCATATAACTTTTCAAGACAGATATATCTCTAAGAATACCACTAATACTTCAAATTTTTGAACATCTTCAACAGCTACTATTAAATAATAAGACTAGAACATATATCCTACAGCATCCAAAAGCTTGGGTTTCTCCCTCATCACCTCAGACTATTTTACATAAATTTTAGACATTTCAGAAGTTCACTATTTCATTCTAGGTTCTGAAGCTTGCCGAAACCAGTACTAATATGTACCACTAAACCTTTCCATAAACAGTTTTAAGCGAATGCAAAACAAGTGGCAAGCACAAAATACAACATACCATACGTTTGTGATGGCTTCACACATTCATCCCAAATACCTGCATGATACCTTCGCATCACACTGCTAAACCTTCCTCCCACCATGCAAATATATTTTTTTTGTAGTCCAATTTCATACAAATATGCCTTTGATATTCTGGTCTAGACCAATGAAACTGAGGCACGTGCTATAAATATGTGGTACTTAAAGCAATGCATGTAAAAAAAAAAAGCAAATAAAGCACCATACTGCTAATGTGTATGCAAAGCATTGTGGTGAGGAAACAAAGAATAGGTTACAAAATGTTCGAAATCTATATGTGCATAATAATATATGAAATCAAATCTCCACACATTTTACAGAAATGGAACATTATGATGTTGCTGATAAATAAAAGCATTATGATCTTTTCTTAAAGGCATAGACTATGGCACCACCTGTATTTGGAGTGATTTCTAGTACCATGTCTGAAGTTTCTCATTTATACACTATCATGTTGTATGTCAGTCACCTGTGTACTGCTATGAATCCAGACTGAAGGATAAAACCACTCCCAAAATCATAGGCATAAAGCTCATAACAGTATGGAAAATTCTGTAAAATGATATATACATAATGTATCTCGACTAGAAGCATATCATCATTTGAAAAATAAATGAATATGGCAACCACATAGCAACCCTTCCTGAAATAGTTATTCTATGCTTAGGAAAAATTCACCTCAACTTTAATGGGAGACAAGATAGCCCTAATTACCGTAAAAGGTTAATATTGCAAATTACAACTGCAGATTACAACTACAAATTACAATTGCAGAAACTTGCAATTCTCTCTAAACCACACTAGTTTTTCTGCTTTGCTTCTTTACATTGACTTTTTCTGTTTTGCTACAAAAGAGAGGCACACTGAAAAAAATAGCAGAGGACTATTAGCAAGTTATCATTATTTTGTATACAACTTAACTATTATTTTATTTAAAGTGAAATGGAAACTCTCACCAACTAAAATGAAGTTTCCTGTGGGTATCACACTTGACAATGATTTTTCTCACTGTGGTAGCAGCAAGTGGGAGCCTTCCTTAGTTATCTGTCTGATCATTTACCCACTCACATGTTGTCCAGCAACTAGTCATCAAGGGCCTATAGCTCTTAGCCACCCCCATTTTAAACCCGGAAAGGCAAGTTAAAATTACTATGATGTGAGTAACCTCTTGCTGATGAGATGTATTTCTATTTTCATAGCTGTGGAAAGGAAATCTTGTGATTGGAGAATCCAGTACTTTCACTCTGTGATCAGTTCATTTTCCCTGCCCTCATACTGACCCATTTACTGACTGGCTACTTAAATATTATTAGGTGCTGTGGAATATTTAATCCATAGTAATAGAAACAAACATCTGTCACTTACGTTCTTGAATCATCCCACAGCACACAGTAAGGATTCAATGTACCCTAAAAAGCAAGCAGACAAAACCATTAGTTACTGGTATACAAAAGATATATCACGCTTGACCTAATAATTTATTCTGGTCTCCTCCTGTAAGATTATGCTTATATCCTGGTGAATCAGTATCACTGAAATTGCAAAAGGTAAAGACTGTTTCCTGTAAAATATTTAAAAAGCACTTGAACCTCAAAGCAGAGTGTCACCTGGATTGTAGCTCTTAGATAAGATAAGCATAAAGTTGTCAATTTGGTATATCCCAATAGAACTGAAATATAAGCGTTAACCTGTTAAGTCTTGATTTGACCAAACATTTCTGTGTGTGCTCAGAAATGGAACTTTAGGTCCCTGGAGAGCTTGGATGATAAAAAGAGTAATGCCTTTCATTTTTGGCATATCTTGGGCAAAATGGCTGGATGCTGAGATTTCAGATGCCCCCACATTTGATACTTATGCACTTTTGTCATTCTGGGCCTAAATCAGCACAGATTTTTTTGCTCAAAATATTTTTTTTCTTCAGCTCTACCATCTCAGCTCCAAACTCTTCCAAGTCAGTGGAAAATTTCTGACTTGATTTAGTACTGGATAGTTATCTTGGTTTATTACACACCATTAAACTGTAAGTAAAGTTTTAGGAAACAGAAATTTCTTTGTTATTACTTGCTTATTTTTCTGCCTATGAAGAGTTAAGACAAAATTGAAAGCCAAGTTGTAGTCCTATTCCTATAAACCTTCCTTTAACAGAACTCAGATTGACTTAGTAGCCCCCGACTAACTAAAAACTGCAAAATTATATTCCCGTCATAAATGTTGGATATTCAGAGAACTCATAGCTATACAAATACATTAGCTACATAATACAGAACAGCAACACATATTTAAAAAAATCACAAACAATTTGAAGAAAAAGGTGGAACGAACTATTTTCTTATGTCTAGTTCACACAGACAGGAGACAGCCCAATATCATTTTATTTATAGAAAAAAAGATGGCAACCTGTGAAATAAAACATCTATTAAATATTTGAATTCTTCCACCCACCTCTTTATCAAAGAGAAAAACGCCCTTCTGAAGAGGCCTGTAACAGAGTTATTTAAGGAAATTTCGATCCTCTGCTTCAGTATTTTGCTGACTGCATTGAATTTTATGAATAGAGTATAAATATTTAAAGCCAACATATACTTATAGCACTTTAAATTAACAGAGCACTCTACAAAGATAAATAAAGGATTTTACATTCCCATAGAAATTTATAATATAGAAAAGAGGAGGAGTGAAGAGCACACAGGACAAAGCATTGAACAACAGGCACATAAAGATTCAGAGACTATGTCCTGCATCACTACCCAAAAGTGTTCAGCTATGTCGATACAACAGGAGACAGAAGAATAAGACTTAAGTTCAACAAATTAATGGTGCAGAATTAACCTTTTTTTTTTTTTTAAGGGTATTAATTTGTGTCCTAAGGCTATGTGAAGAAAGCCATCTCCATGCAACCTGATATAGCCATAAGCATATTTAAAAGATACTCCTTTAGCTAAATTGTAATAAGGCACTGCATATCTGAGATAAATATGAATATTGGACAGTTTATGGTAGCTATTCCACAGTGCAAGAAGATAGAATTCAAAAATGCTTTCAGAAAAAATGACAGGAAAAAGAAGTTGCATTCTACAAAATTCCCCAAAACATAACGAAGTAAGAGTCTTCACAGAAATCACACAGTAAAACTGTGTGGCTGTCAGATCATATGCTTCACTGTTCAGAATGGATTCAGGTAAAAAAATGCATATGTTTGGCCATTGCAGTTATTAAGGAAAGATAAATCAAGATAAATATCACTCCTACTCCTTAAAAAGGTCTTGTATGAGAGTTTGCACTGCCAGGTGCAGATGCTAGCAAGGGCACAGCAGCCTTCCAGAACTTACTCATTTGGTATCCATGTCAGACACCCTTCGAGCATTGCAAGCATTACAGGAAGCCTGTCTTCCTGATTTCTTTGTAGCTTTTAACCTATGTATTCCCTTTTTCACTGTATTTCTGGGTCTGGCCTTTTGGCAATATCTCCTCATACTGCTGTTGATGAGCCAACCCATTCCATGAAGGCAGCAACCTTTCATCTCAGTTCTTGCCAGTTAATCACTTAGCTGCAACTAAGGAAGCAGCTACTGTGTCTGCTAATGTTTATGACTGTTGCAGTATAGATTTATACGCTACAATACAGGACTTGGATATACTCAACACAGACATACATGTGTGAGTGTGTGTATATATCTCTGCCCAGCACATAAAATTGAACTTTCAAGGTGTGATTGGCAACTTTGAAAGCTATGCAGCACAATGCCAACTGTTTTCAGCTTCATTAAAAGCTTGATGTCCTATGCTACTGCTGGCTTACTACTTTAGTGTCTCTTGAGTAAATGTTCTGTGAAGTTAAAGGACGATAGTTCATATTCTCTCTAGAGCAAACAGAGTTTTGTTTGTGTAGTTTTTAAAAGATGGCTTTGGGATCTCTTCAGTTGAACTACTGGAAAATGTGATCACATTTGTCGATATGTGGTCACAGTGAATAAGAATAAATATCATGTTTTCTAAACAACATATTACAACCTACATTCTCACTATGGTTAATTCTATATTATTTATTTGAATTTCTCTGAAAATCCAAATACCATGCTATATTTCAAATATCATATACAATTGTGATTTACACTTCCTCCCAAAAATAACCCTCTGTTTTTATTAATGCCTAATTTTAATATAAAATGCAGCAATAATGATAAATTTTGAGTATATAAATATTTTAAGGATAATTTGAATTAAACTTATTAACTCTTATTAAATGATCATATGTCTACAGATCTTTTTTCATAATCACTTAGCTAACATTTCTTAATTTAGTAAATGGGTAGGGAGGTAAAAGAACAAATGTGTGGGCATACTTAGAGGTTGCTTAAAAATTAGTCATCAAGTCTACTTGGTTACACACCATTCTGAATAGTGAACAGCATTTCAAGACCAAAGGTAATGAAAAGAACAAAAATAACAACAAGAAGAGGCATTCCAAAAAATGCTTTCCAAAAATGCATTCCAAAAAAAGTAAATGAAATAGAATGTTTCTATTTTATTTTCCATTTAATAATTAATCATGTTTAATTGGCATCATGATTAATCTGTGAGTCATTAATATATAATGTTCAAAATCTACATGTACTGTAATACCAGCTTTACCTTACTTTTCTGCATGCAGAAATTTTCTAGAATTTCAGACTGCAGGGACATTGACTCAACCTTTCTTTAGTCTAACCTTGTTTGTGTTGTGCTGTTTTTAATAGCTTGTGATGGGGTTATCAGTATTTTGAATGCTGACACACAGCTCACTATTGTTATTTTATTTATTTTTTTATTTTCTATGACTAATGACAAAAGTAATTACAACATTATTCTTTTTCTACCCTCTACCCCACAGTTTTCCAATTAGTCATTCCTATTTTGAAAGACAAAAGTTGTACTCTGATATTCCTTATCTACAATCCATGTGAGTAGCTCCACAATCATTGTTAAAATAATGAAATTAAAATCTGAAATTGAGAAATACCATAAACTCTTCTCAATATCTGAGATCAAAGCACATGCTTTATTTCAAAAAGGTCTTTTTTTTTTTAATATGTAGGATTAATTTGTGATCTACATCAGAATATACACCATTACATTTCTAGTGAAATTTCTGTTTCTGACATGAACAAAAGTTATGCTAGAGATTGAGATTTTCTGTTAATATATGTGATATAACTTAGGCTGGGGGGGGGGGGGGAAGCAACCTATTCCCCTAAAAACTCTTAAAAGTAAACAGAGACAATTCTCAAAAACCTTCCTCAATTCCTTATAAATAAACTTCTAATCTTACTGAGAGGCTATAGGTAGGAGTCAGGGCAGTTTATTTTCCTCTGCTCTTTCTTTTTTTCTGCTTGACTTCATAATAATTAGTGAGATGTTCTTCGTAGTATCTTTATCCTGGGGACTGAATGGTGGACCATAATGATGACTGATGGCAAAACAGTCAGTCTCTTCCAACTTGGAGTAAAATGTGACTCAAAGATCTAGAGTTCAAAGAGATTCCATCATACCTTTGCCTGGAGCCACTAATCCAAATTTGCTGCTGACTGAAACATTTGGAACTCCGCATACTCAAGCTGAATCGTTCCTGTGAGACCATTTGGCCCATTGACTATAACAGAAAGTCATAGCTTTACAGTCTTTACCTAACAGTACTATTTACTAAAGCTTTAACAGCTGTTTCTTCTCTAATTGTCTCTTTATGACGTTATTTAAAGTAAACCCTAACTCTTAGTAATATAAAAAGATAGAGTTCATATTTTATGCCTTCACATAAATTACACTAATGTCTGTTATATACCATTCTTTCCTGGATATCTTACGTGCTGACAGCGTAAAGAAAAAATATTAATATTACTGTGAATTTTTTCATATCGAATTATTCACAGAATTATTTTTTTCAAATTCAAAACATTTTTAATATGACACTACAGGATGAAAAATACACAATTAAAAATAAAAGCACAAAAATCCCTTAGATTTATAAAAAATCCAAGCTGAATCAGAACCATAGTAGTTTTTCAAAGTCTGCTACATGATGTCAGGTACAAATGGGCTTTTGAATATAATGTAATGAAAGGAAGAAGAAGAAAAGGCCTGAAGCACTATGCTGCTCTATGACCTACACGGGGAACAAAAGGTTAAGCATTCAGCACAGTACTGCATTATCAATTGTATCCATCAAAGCAGCTAATGGAGATTTTTCTATAGAAACTGCTATTTAAATGAAAACCTCAAAAATCACAGAAAAATTACTTTTGTTCTACATATACACATGCATGAAACAAGCATACATTCTCTTCAAAATATATTAGAACATTCCTGGACTTAAATTTTAGCAATTAAACCAGATTTTATTAAGAGACATTTATAACAACTCTGCTTCTTTCCCTTATATGATCTGATACGTACTCTTGGAAATGCATCTCCACTGTCTTTGTACTTACGTTAGACAGATGTGCCAGTTCTATCTCTAGAAAAGAATCCGTAGTTTTGGGTTCAGGTCGTATAGTGACAACGATGATTTTTGAATTAACAACTGTAAAATTCCTGAAAAAATCATGTAAAAAATGGAAGATTTAACTTAATAGCATTAAATAAGGCTGCTGCTATTACATTAAAAGAAGTACCCCATGGATATTTTCAATGACTTTCTGTGCCAAATATTTAGTGAGAAAACATACTTGTTTGGAAGTGGTAAATACAGTTGCTAGTTACCAACCATACCCAACACATTAAAGACTGAAGAGCAACAACGATAGCAGAAGCGCCATTCTTCCAGTGTGATTTACTAATTATAAAGGCATATTGATGACACAAACATTCAGGCAACATTTAAATACATATCATTCAACTCTCTCATGGTAGACCTGCTAGTTGTGTTTTGTATGAGATAGATAGTCATTTTTCTTTCAAAGTGCTATGTTAGCTTTTTTTCTCCGTGTTAACTGTAAAAATCTGAAGATGGATGAGTGTCATGGGAGAGTCTACAGATCTGTTGGTTCTGTGCTGTTTTTGTGAAAAAAAACCCCCATACTTGCTCCATTTTTTGAAAAATCGTTGCTTTTGGTAAATGTATGGGCAACTTCATCATTTAAATGTCTTTTAATGTATAATCCATAGTTGAGCCCTGATTGAAATCCCACTGAAAACAATCAGAATTTCTCACAGATGCCAGACTTCATTAGCTGTTATGTTATGGCACATGTTTACCCACAATGATATTTTTCGGATAATTTTCTCTAATTCATCACCCAGCTCTCTTTTTATGTAAAACATCTATCAGCATATTTTGTGGCTGCCTTTCTAGGACAGATCTAGTATTTCCAAGGTTGTGCTAATACAGGCATAAAGAGATGTTGACATGGTGTTCATGTCTGTGATCCTTGCTTCTTATGACCCCCTCAGGCTTAAAACAATCACCGGCTACCAGACTGACTGTTTTGGTAATCTTTATGACGTTTCCATTGCATATAATGCTGCTTTCAACAAAAACACTGTGCTGATCACACATAAAAAAGGATGAAACATCACAGAAAGACTTACTCATGGATAGATATTATCAATCAAAGAATAATCTAGGCAGTCTAGATGTAATACACAATATCAACCTTTTCTTTTCTTTTCTTTTTTTTTTTTTTGCTTTAATTGTTTATTTTCTCTGGGAAACGGTATTTTGAAGAGGATTCCATTTTGTTGGATCACTGAAACAGGAATCACCATGGCTACATTTATTGACAAAAACTTATCTCTCTAGCAGACTAGCATTTAACACTGGGCAAACTTTCAGTGAATTCTGCAGAGGTGGGGTAATGAAACTACCACTAACCTTAATGCTTATACAGTAGCTGAATACCCATAAATATTCCCAAGTAAGACATAATTAAAACAAATTAAAACAAAACTCTACATAAAGACAAAACTGTTTTTCTCTAACAGGTCATAATTGGTGGAAATAGGGCTTAGTAGCTATTAAAAGATTTCATCTATTTTGGAAATTTACAAAAGTGAATTGCTGATACTTATGTACTTGAACACAATAAATCTTCGTGGCTGATTAATTGCTGTACCTAATTCTGGTACACTTCTAATGGTTCTTGGGTAAGATCCAAAAGACCATTTAAAGTGCCTAGCTTGCAACTTAAGTACATAAATTTTGCCTAGATCTCATAAAAACCCTGCCTAGCCAGTTAGGTTCTCAAGAGTCCCTAGAAGACTTTTTCACCAGAAAATAAATGTTACTGCCTACATTGCTATGAAATGATGTCTGTACCTCTCACTGCTGTCCTGGCTGGGCTGAATGCCTAGTTATATATCTCATTTTTAGCCATTTAGATTAGTTCCTGGAAGAATGTGATCTGGCAAGTATATTCTAAACCCACATAACACAAAAGATACCACTGAATTCAGCTCAAAGCGTTGCAGTCAAAACAATTTCCTTCAGAACCACTAGCGCCCGTGGTATTTTCATTGAAGACCATTTTTTTGTACTGCAGCTTAGTGCTGAGAACACTTTTTTCAGGAATTTAAGTAACCAGCTTTTACAAAACTTTCCTGGAGGCAGAATATGTGGGTTGCAATCCCTCTCATGCTTGGAACAACATCTCACACTTCCTGCGCAAGTGCATTAGCTTAGACCTTATTATATGGCAGGTGGAGAGTGACTTCACCATTACCTCTTTCTCCTTCGTCTGTCTTTTTTAAGAAAACGGTGAGCCTACCACTGATATCTGACAGGACAATTTAAGTATCTAAGCCCAGGAAACAGTTTCAAGCTTCACAGAGCCCTGATCAGATCTGTAACTAAATGCTTTTAAGTCTGGGAGAGAGACAAGGTTTCAGATGTAAATTTTTGTTGGCATTCCCTACAGGCAGGCTTAGCTGTCCGAATCCACCCACCCACCTGCTGCCTGCTGTCATTTGTGAATTCTGTACTAACTCTTAATTCATTGAATAGAGGAGGTACTTTCAGGGGCTGGGAGCTAAGCACTTAACGGACAATTCTCAGTATCACCTGTCTCTTGCTTACCCTAGGTCCAGGCCCTAGATGTTACCCATAGCTACCCAGTTTCTATCCATGATGGAACTGTGTTTCTAAATGGGCACTGACTCCACATTCCAGGATTTTCATGCAATTTTTTTGCATAAATCATTTTTTGTAATATGCCTGCAGATATGTCATAAAAGACATGTTAAACTGGAACCTACAAGAAGTCCATACTTACAGTAAATCATATGATGAATGATCCATTTGATTATTAAAAAACCCTAAAAATCTAAAAAAACTTGATTATCAAAAAATCGTTATCTTTAATGAGATGACTTGTATGAGATGGTCTTCCCCTGACTGTCCAGAAAAGCACATATTAGGGCCAAATTTTTGAAATTTTTTTTGAAACTGATTACTCAGAAAATGTATTAAATTTCTTGGGAATTATAGTTAAATAAACCCTTGAAGATTCAAGATAACAAAGTTTGAGTGAGTAAACTCTAACAAAGAACTTTCAGAGCTGGTGGCCTAGTGTTTTTTTCACATCTGAATTTATAAAAATATTAATAAAACAAACAGAGTTATTTTACTAAATCTTTTTTTTTCTATCAGGTATTCTTTTATATCAGGGTATACATGTTCATTCTTTGTGATAGGAAATTCAGGCTTTCTTTCCTTTTCAGAATGACTTCACATTACTCAAGAAAAATGAATATATGAGTAAGGCATGTTGCTATCCCAAGACAGCATGAATGAAATTCAATGTGTAAATGCTGTGTATATATTAGAAAAACTATGGATGCTGTAGTAGTAACGCTATGCAGTAAGAGCCGATTATTCTGTCCTCGTCTAACAAAGCACATCAGCTGGTCTAAAGAAGTCTAAGGGCATTTTTGGCTGTACATTTGGCTGCATTTGAAGCGGATGGTTTAGGAATGAAGTTTTAGACAGGGGAAGAGAATGTTTCAGTGAATTAACAGGAAAAGTCAAGATGTTTGTATAAGTGATAGGAAGAAAACCTTGGAACAGCAAAACCATTGATGCAATATTTGTTCTTATTTGGCAGAGGAAAAGTTAAAAACTATCTTACTGTATGGCAATATGCAATATATTCCATCAGATTGCCCAAGAGACAAATTATATATAAAATTTTTAGATGAGTATTACACTGAGAATTTTCTGTGAATGCTAACAATAATATATACATATTCTGGGATGCAAGGGCCATGGAAGTATGACTCAGTCTATAATACTCAGAATATTTCAGTATTTCACTCTACGATTAAGAAAAAAAGATCTCTATGACATTACAAAACAGTGCAATACAGCAAAGTGTGTTAGATGTACTTTACTTACTTGTGCATGGGAAGAAAATAATTATTCTATTTCTATAAGTGAGAATAAAGTACTTTTTCTCTTCCCTGCCCTCTTCTTTAAACAGTCCTTGTAAAATTGTTTGAATATCATATATGTACTATTAGGACTATTCATGTTGCTCAGAAAGGTTTGTGCTTTGTTTTTGGATTCGTATAATTGCCAAGTTCTCATCCCACATTGTCTTTACAAGACTTGTTGTTAACAGACTCCAAGCCAGTAAAAACAAGAAAAATCAAGTCCATATACTAAAATGTAGTTAATTTTGAAACTTGAGAAATATATTGTATAGTGTCCTAGATAATGAAATCCTCATTATATTCACAGAACACCTGTGTTGTACCAGATGGGGGCTCTGTGGTAAGGTGCTTTGAAAGATTTTCACTAAAGATGTATTGATAGAAATTTGTTTTCTTCTTTGAAAAGCAAAAAAATTCCCTTGTGATAATGCAGAAACTTGCATATCTTTTAGTGCTGGTAGTAAGGAAGGCATAGGAAAGTGTCACCACTATTCTTTTGAAAGCTACAAAAAGCAGGATTTCATACAATGAAATATTTATTTTTCTCCTGCCCTGGTGTCTGAAAAAACTGGGACAGAAATCTCATGAGAAGTGTTTAAAGCTCTCTGAATATTTAACTGCAGCCAGTAGAAGTCACTTCTCTTATCAGATAGTCAAGTCTAAATCATGTGGCCTTTGAACTCTTGTTTTACCTTAGTTCATTGTTTTGTTTATCTTTATTCTCACATATTTTGTCAACTGTCATTTTATTTAGAACCACATCACATAAGATGCTTATCCAGAATGTTTTTCTTTTTTTAAATGTGATACATTGTGCATAGCTACCACACTTCTAGGCATTGTATAAAAACCAGATGGTATTACCTTCCTTCACATTCTAGTGTTTGTTCTGTACATAATGCTATTGTGGTGAAGCACTTCACTATGTTCAGCACAAATATGGTTATCACAATAATGCTTATTACAGTTAAATAACATTAGCATAAGTAATAATGAGTATAAAGTCATACAGGATGATTGTTTTCCATTTCAAAAACATAAGCAGACAAAAACATACCTTTTCCAGACCCAGTGGGATGAATGGAGAGATTTTAACATGCTCATGTTCCCAAACAAGTGTAAAATGATTAACCACTCTGAATAAAGGTTCCTTTAAAACCTTCATTTTAGTTCTAATTTTAGAGACGAGTCTAATGGCTCAACAAATTAAGCACTAAACGTGGTTGCAGGGTTTTTTTTTCCAGTTTAGAGTTGTGTCTGAAGGAGTATTAAAATGGTTTGAATGCATTCAAATTGTTCAAAATAGTGTTGCCTTTATGCAACTATTGTTACTATTTTAAGGTCATGAGATCAAATCTTGAATATGATCACCATGGGCAAAAAAATCCAATGTGATACATTTCCTGATGATGTAAGAGATATAAGCTGTAAAAGTTTCAGTATAACTTCATTATAAACATTAAAGAAGTGGAGGGAAGTACAGAGGTGCTAAACTCCTAACAAAGAAGAGACTAGAGGTACCCTGGAATATGTGTTGTATTTTGATATCACAGATTAATCATGGCTTTTATTCCTTATTCTCATACATAAGAGAAAGTAACACTACTCATTTCCTTTTCTTGGACAGCTGAGAATTGGATTCAAATAATATTGAACATATTCAGAGGCAAAGTGGGATATCTTCTTATCTGAATTTCTAAAGACTTCATTTATGAACAAATACATGTAGATTATTACACCATTATGTTTTAGAAGCTCACAAAACCTCTCTACAAGCTGAACGGTACAGAAAAATGGTCAAATTCACTGTGGAAATCAATAACCAGCTGAAAGTAGAACAGATAAAAGCAAAAAATTGAGAACTGAAAGGCACTCTTTCATAGTCCGTAGTACTTAATTTGCTGTACTTTTATGTCCCTATTCGGCCCCTATTCCACTGCTTCAGATGCTATTGATTCTAGTGAAGATATAGTAAGGCCTATAAACCTCACTCCTCTAAAGGATGAAATGAATGCCCTGAATGGCTTTTTCTTCTTGGCAAATACACAGCATTCAGTGGTTCACATTTGTTCTCTGTAAATTAAAATTATCAGCCTATGAGAGCTGAAAAGGCAGAATCACAGATTGCTGTTTACAGCAAAAAGGTCTGAAAGGCATATGGCCACCTCAATGCTTTCCTCGGGCTGGCAGATTGTCTTTAAGGTCTGCCAAAAAGGGCCGAATATGATAGCCATTTGGCTGTATTTCTCTGAATATGAGAGAATAGAAGAACACATCTCTCTCAAACATCTCTTCCTTCCTGGCAAATTTCAGGAATTGGCACAGCAAATGGAAAGTGCTTACTGACGTTTCGGAAGTGGTTGAGTTGTCACTTACACAGTGCCCTAAGTACATATGACTCTCATCAGTACTTCTAGGTGTCCTGTTGGGACATTAGACTATTGGAATTGCTTCCTACCTCAGAGAGATTTCTATCTGTCTCTTGAATTGCAGCAGCTCACCACACAGCACATTACAACTTTACTGGGAAGTTTTTTTCCTTTGGACTGAGACTTTTTTTGTTTCCAATGGATTTTGGCAAAAAACTTGTTTTTCCGTCCTTTGTTTCAACACTTGAAATTTTGGTTAAATAGAGTGAGGGATCCCATGGCTTTCTAATTATTCTGAATTCATTAGCAGCTATTGTGACATGATATGCAACAGTTTATTTTACAGCAAAAAGACATTAGTAGACCAAAGGTGCACAGGATCATGTGAAGTAAGCTAATATTAATGAACCATGAAATGACCTAATCGGTAATTTGAGAAGGGTGAAAATGGTTGTTTCCAAACTGCCTGTCAGCAAGTCCAGAAGGTGAAAAGCAAAACAAAAGACCATCTATTTCTTTATGTATGTGTATGGCCCTCATAACTTACATACCACAGCTGTTCAGGTGCATGCATGTCTTGTTTCTAAAAGAGATCCTCACTACAGTTCTGCTGTCCCTTCTGAATGCAGCTTGCATGGAAAAAGGACTTGGAAAATTACTAACAGAGACTTGTGTAAAAGGAGAGCAGGCTTCCTTATTATATCAGGTTATTATGTCATTACTAGATCACTTGTACTAACCTTACAAGCAGTTTGAAGCACAGGTGTATGTGGCCTGAGCACTGACTCACATCAGTGTACAAACTCCCAGAGGAACATTTCCTTACTTAAGCTAAATTTAGATTAGATAAAATTTAAATTAAACCCATCTGATAAAAAGGTTATTTCCATAAGAGAAACGACAAAGCATGAAGACAAGACAAAGATATATATTTTAAGTAACAGTGGATGAAAATCCCACACAACCTATATGCACTGTTCACTGTCTACTTTTATCTTGACAGTATAGTTATGATCCTGAAATTTAAAATTTAATTCATATTGTATTTATGGTAAAGAAGTTTCTTACCTTAAAGTGGGCAAAATGAGTTCTAAATTTTTGTACAGCACTGCTCCAAGTACAAATACAGTTGATTCATCTAGTTCTAAAAAGAGCAAAGAAAAACTTTTCTAAAAAAATTCTGTGTTTCCCAAGCATAACTCATAAGAAATCATCATCATTTAGAATTATATCCTGGAAGTCTGCCATAAAAATGTAACACTGTTAGGTATATATCAATACATTTAAACCACTGAAAATCCCATTTTCAAAAAATCCATCATTTTGTACTAGCGTCCATGCTAGTTCATTTACCTTTATAATTAAGTATCCCTAAAGACTGTCCTTAGAGTTGAATGTGTAGTGAGTAAATTCTTTAATGTTACAGATCTGCACTGCAATGATATTTGTAAATTGGATCTGAAGCCAGAGTAATTGGTCTGCTGAGCATCATCCACTAAAAGTTAGGTCATCTGTTACGATGGTAATCTGTTGGAGTAGAGCAGTTACAGGAGGTACAGCTGAATGCAGAACTGAGCTTCAAGTCACCTGATATCTCCACAGATACAATCCTGTGCAGAATAACCAAGCATTGGCTCTGCAATGTGGAAAATAATGTCTTGGATTCCTTTAGCACTTTTTGTTCAAGATGCTGAAATTAAGCCTTGTTATAACCCTCTGACATAAGCTGTGGGTACTATATCTCCTTTGAAGATGGATAAAATAACCAGTTCTGTGTTATACAGTGGTCTGAAGAGACAAAGATTCTAAGTTCCCTTGTTAAAACCAATAAAAAATTAACATGCTGATATGCTTCTTTACCTGTTGACATAGGGGTGAAGATATTTTTTGGAATGACAACCCTATCTTCTGAGTTTCGTGCCCAATCAACCATTCCTTTTCTTCCTTTCATGGGGAAATTGATGTCAGTTAGAACAGAAGCTGCAGGAAGCTTCTGAATGCTGGCCACTGGTAAGAGAAATCACAAAATCAAGTAAAACCATGTTTCATACTTTAAAGCATTACACAGTGATAACTGTACAGCAATAACACAAATGTATAATAATATAATTCAAGTAAAGCAGAAATTTACAGGACATTAACTAGCACAGAAAGTATAGCCTCCTACTTATTATGCAGTTCTTCTATGGATTAATTATGTGGCATTGATTGTATCACTTGTCAGCCAGGTTCTTGTTAACTTTCTTAACAGAGATTATTGAATGCACTGGCTCATACCCTGAAATTCATATGTAAGGACACAGTTGTGTCTTCAGAGCAAATTCTAAAATGATTGAATGTGACAGTAAAAGGACGAGGATGCTCAAAATTGCTTTGAGAAACACAACTGCTAGATGCAGGCTAATGAAGCAATAACAGAGCTTTTATCCCCTATGCAGGCACAATTTCAAGATAGACCCGTTAAGGAGATTCACATATATTAAAAGACCTCATTGTCTCCACCCAAATCAGAACAATGCAGTATAGCACTTGATTTCTTTTCCTTGAAAGAGTAAGCCCCATTCTGCGCTTAATTATATTTTTCATCCAAACCCCCCCAAACAACGTCACTGTTATATGTATAACAGAAATAGAAAAACTGAAGAAAAAAGTATCAGATCTAATACTAGGCAGCTTACAATTTTATTTACCATCCTCATTTTCTTTCTGTCTCTAACTCAACTGTTATCTGGAAATCAGTTTTATCTTTGCTTTGAAATCTAAGTATGACTCTATGGCAACACCGTCAGTGTCTAGTAGTATTCAAACTACTTTTACGAAACTGTCATGGTTGCAAATATTTATGTACACTCAGAGAGATGAAAAACAATGTCTGGAGCACTAGCTCCACTCTTTTTGCAAGCCATGTTGATAATCTTTTCCTATGCGATGCTATTCCTAATCAATTTATGATGAGGTTAATGTAGTTGGAAGACGCTGGACATTAGGAATACACTTTGATCTGCATAATGATTTCTCTGCCAGGATTCCATGGTGGGAATGGTGTAAACAGAAAGACAATAGGGACAGCTGTAAAAGCAATCAGAACAGCAAAATTAAAGTAGAAAACCATTATGTGTCTCATCAGTGCATTTTATTTGAAAGGAAACTGTAATTTAAATCCAAAAGAAGAGGAAAATTAAGATGTTAACAATATTAGCTCTACAAATTATTACTTGATAACTGCCTCTTGGTTTCAAATCAGACTGCTTATGTATTATAGAATCACATTAGTGAGGTTGTACTTGAGGATCTTTCAGGCTTTCCATTATGAAAATATCATGAGGGGTTTACAGGGCTACTTACAATCCCCTCTGGACTGAAATTGGCATATAAACTCACAGTCCTAAGGGACGCTTAGCCTTGTAAAATTTAGGTGGTATGTTGAGGAAGAAGCGTTCAGGTGTTTCAGAATTACTGGAGCATAAAATCGATTGCGTGTTTTCACATGCAATCAGTGGATATACAGAACATATTAACACTGTGCAAATGGATTTTTTCCATGGTTACTAAAATCCAGGAAGAAATTTATTTAATTTTCAACATAAATAAAGTTAAACCCACAGTTATTTACTTTACAAAATTAAATACAGCCTGTATGAGGCTATTTGTGCAGTATTTATCTATGTATCTATCTAATTAGCCAGAAGATCCTTAATATTTCATCCACTTTTAGGATGGCAGTTCCCCTTATTGAAATAGGAAATCCATGTTATTCAATGGGATTCACTCTGCACAACAGAAAATCACTTTAGAACTGAATACATGATGAGAGTCTAGGACAGTATCTCTCTGGACTGTGTCCATCTATCTTTTTTAAATAGGGCCATTAATCATGATACCACTACTTAGATCCAGAGATATAAAATATTTGTTAAGATTTAGGTGATGAATAACACAAAAACTAAATACAAAACCTAAGCATTTGGCTTATGGCTTTTATGAGATAAATATAGATATATATTCCCATGTATGGGTCAGACAAATTTTTCTATTACTCAGAAGCAGAAACCAGCCAAACAAAAGGGTCTTTATTTAATTTCACAGGAGATGCCACCTTGACATCCTGGAGACTTCAGCTTTCTGTTTAAACAGACGGAAAGAACAGCACACATAAAACAGTAATTGAAATTGGTCTGCCAAAATGCTTACTCCATGTCCTGTGAAGACTACTGTTAAGATTAGACTACTGTAGATTATTATATCATTCTTTAGCCACTCTGTTGAGGGATTCCAAGAGCACGTGCCTAATAATTTCACACAGGACTCTGCCCTTTAAAGGTGTAAGAACAGCTTACTGGACTCCAGGAGGAGGCAACCAATTCAGCCCATATTAACATGGCCAGCTGCATGCCTGAAACAACCCGACTTCTTCAGCAGCATCATGAACTGTATTTTGGTTCTAAATGTAAGCTACTATTCTTAGTGAATATTAATACAAAACTCATCTTAAAGAGATCTGGGAGCATGACCAGTTAGCTACATTGTGAAATGAGGCTTTCTTCCTCTCAAACTCAGTTTTAATCTGTAGCATGAAAATATTTGTTTGCTTTGATGTGAGCATGAAAATAAGCAGGCCTTCTAGAGAAGAATGCATGTAATTCAGGTGCCAGGTCATTCACATGCTAGGAACTCAAATGTCATTTTCCTATATAACAGTTTTACAGAAAGAATAAGACAGAATGACAAGTCATTTGCTTTGTGTTTTATTGTATCCTTTTTATGATAAGTTTGTATTAGAAAATGTTGCTCCAATTATTGCAACCTGAATGATTCAGTTCTGCAATTACCATATGAGCACTTCATCTTCTCATTAATTTGGGGAAAAACAAAAATTGCACATATTTTTTTAAATTACCTTACCAAAACATTATGACCTGAATTTGTGAGACAGAACACTAACAGATGAGAACATTTATAGGCACTGTGGCAGGAATATTTTCACTTGTTTCTATACATACAGGGGAAGTGTGTATAATACACAGGAAATACAGTCAGTGAGAATATTAATAAGGACACTGTGCAGTGGAAAAAATAAAAAACAAAGTAAAAATGACTTAGGCAGCAGGTGAAGGAAAAAATGCGTGTACCATTTTGAAGAAAATGACTTCAAAATATAAAGATGTCCCATATATGTCATCCACAGCATATATTATTCCCTCAGATAAAAAGGTGTTTCAGTTATTGGTGCAATCCATTCTACTTTTCTAATTTGACTACCTCTTTTTGGATTGTTTATGTCAAAGACATAATACCAACATGCATCCATCTTGTCACTCCTCAGATAATTCTTACAGTTTGCACATATCTTGCTGTAGACACAATTCATCAAAGCTGGTATCATATGACAGTATGGTATCATATGAAAATATCATATGACAACATGATATATATGACAATATGCTTATGTATTTGCATTATGGCAATTTCTGTGGTATGGCAAGCATCATTCAGAAAAAAAAAAAAAAAAGATACAGTGCTTGTGTAAATTAGGAGTGATTCTTAGGTTTTGATTTAACCACTAGCACAAATCAGAAACAAAACAGTCACCCGGAGGGCTTTTGGTGGGATAAGACTTAGAGACAGTGAGTTTGGTTGCAGAGAAATAAGTTTAGAGTGTTGCATTCTTTAATTTCCTAGACAGCTTCTCTTGTGGCTTCTATATACCTTCAATTACAATTTCAATATGCTTCCCAAAGGTAAAAAGAATAAGTAGGAAAAAGGAATCTCATTCATGATGCATGCTTGTATTCAACTTGTGAAGAATGCAGGAAGTAGAATATAATCTGTATTTCTTCAAAAAGCAACATCATCATAGTTCTGAATCTTTCAGGTCAAATATATATAACTTAGATTGAAGAAGACCTACCCTAGCTATAAGCCGAAGCACAGGAAAAAAACACCTTCCTTTTAGAATTCTTCAGACATCCTGCCCAATGGTATAAATTATAACACACAGTGCTTCAATTACACATAAGAACACATACATATTTGATGATTCCATAATAATTATTGATTCATAAAAACCATTTTCAAGTAGTCCAGTCTAATCAATTTAGTGATTGCTTTGACCATAATGGATTCTTTTTAATATACCTCACATACACATCTCCATTTACCCTTTTTTCACTGTCTCGCTGCAGGTGCAAACAGTCTGTTCAATACTGCTCTACTGAAAATTTCTGAATAAGCACCTACTAACTGTTCTTACTTACTGGGTATGGCAAAATTTCTTTGGATTTGATTAATGATTACTCATAGGAATGAAGAATTTTCCATGACTATCCAAATGACCTGATTACACACAATATTATGAAAATGTTGTGTAAGTGGTTTATTCAGAGCAGCGCAAGAGGGGTTAATTAACATGTCAAGAAAGTCCTGAGTGAAATAAATATTGTGTAGTTCTTGTATACTAGCCCTTGTAGATCATGGTCTAGAATGCCAGAGCTAAAACATATTGCCGTGGTATGTATAACCCTAATGAGTTATAAGCAGTTTAGTGCAACTTCCAGTGTCTCTCTGACTGATCAATGTTGCTGGTCTCCAAATAATAAAAGATAAAAGAACCAAGTAAGTTGCATGAATAATTTTCCCCTTCTCTTTCCTACCTATCCATTACCCTCCACTGTTGAACAAAAACTGGTAACATTTCAGAATCAGCCCCTTGAAAAAAATTAATTCGCTCATAGACTAAACGAAACTTCGGCTCTCACAGTAGAGATTTAACATCTAAAATTGGATCTTAAGCCAAATTAAACAGTTGATCCCTGTTCTTGTCAAAGACTGAACCAAAACCCTGATCTGAAAACCTTTAGAAAAGATGCTCAAAATCTGAGCCTGATTTCTGTAGCACTCATCTCTTTACACAACAGGAAAAAACTACGTCTGATTCTTGTTTCTCTTAAATAGTAACATTCTGGGTTTGTTCTGTTTTACAGCACAGTAATTATGTTGATCCCTAATTCACAATTGCTTAAGATACAAGGGAATAGGGATTTATTATTTTATAATGCATCAGTGTCTTGACAGAAAAGGAAAATCACTTACAGAAATCTATATGACTAGCATAAGAACTTGACTTCTGCTTAACTCTTTGTATCAAAGCAAGATAGAAGAAATCTGAATTTGAGTGAATTTCAATCACAAACAACAGAGAATGGCTATGCTTATTAGCAGCATCATTCCCTCTTTTCCTGTCCTTTTTCGACTTGTCAATTGACAGCATACTATATATATTATTCAGCACTTAGTACACTTCAATTCATCACACAACAAGTTTTGATTTTTCAGACAGAATATTATACTGGCCTTCTGGGTGAGCTACTGCTAAATTTATATCTGGGAAAAAAACTCATGAATAGACCTGCCATTGTCACAGGTGTTCAGAATACATGAAATGATTCTTGTGTTAGAATTCAGAATACTGAGTATTTCTGCAAACCTGTCTACTAAGAGGATTCAATCAGAAACATATTTATAGATTTTAGAACTATTCTCTTGACTCTTCATATAAAACCTTTGTTTTTTTATGGAATAGATATGCTTATTCAACTTAGCTAATACTGGATATACAGGGAACAAGGTCTTGTTTTGCTCACTATCAAAGAGCCAGGTGGATATATTCAAGATCATATTCACAACAGTTTTACTTTATTCACTTAAACTCCCAAAATTTCATTTTAAAGACATTCTGGAACAACCACAAATGTTGAAATCCTCTTCTCAGGGAGACTAATTTGTGGATCTCCAGATCTGCTGTGGACTTCTGCATCTGAGCAGGCTTGATGATCTCCTTTAAAAACCTCCCCTCAGTACAAAGATAAATCCACCTTTTACCACCCACAAGATCATATATAACAGAAGGATTGTGGTGAAGTGAGATCCTGTACATGAACATAAGAACAACAACCAGGTAATCATCATTCTGTGAATAACGTGCATGCAACATCCCAGCAGAGAACCAACATCACACAGCAATGCTCAGAAAAACATCCCTAAGGAATAATGTTCTATTACCTAACAGATCTACTACTACTCCTTATGAATATCGACACAGAAATAATGCCTTCTTGAATTAGAATCGTGTTATGCTGTACTGCTCTATGGGCAGGCAAGAAGCGGGTGTCCCTAGAAGCTAGTTGTGCACTGGTATCCCTGAAGCTCAACAGCCCATAGTATATACCCACCAACTTTGGTACAAAGCAAACTGTGCCTTAAATGTGCTCACTGTTTTAGACTTCTAAAGAACAGTGTTATAGGTTAATCAAGAAACTTCCATAATAGTGGCCTCTGAACACTTCCCTCCTATATTCCATAGACATTGCAAGGGGGAAGAGAGGTACCTGTTACCTTTCTCTTTTTAAAATAATAACTTTATCATGACAAGGACCATAGAAAAATAGCAAACACATTCCTATTTTGACCATAGAAACCAGTGCAGTCCTTTAAACAATATGAGCAATAAGTGGTACATATGAACAGTCACATAACTGTCTGACAGCTAAGTATGCTTCCAACAGTATGTAAGAAATGCCAGCAATAAGCTATCGTATCAATAATATGACCAGCATAATATTTAGCACAAGTTAAAAAGCGATATGACTTGAGACAGTGATGAGGATGCATCTAATAAACACTTAGATCTCTTCTGCTACTTATGTAATTGAATTAGAAAAAATATTTTCACAGGCAGCAGGCAAGCATGTCCTCTTGTTTTTGTGTTCTCTTGTTCAATGCCAGCTTCTGTATAATTCAGGAGTATAATAATTTAAAAGACTCATGAAATATCACATATGCATATGGATTCTCAGAGTGGTTTCATATTCCCCATTTGTTATGATGAAAAATCTGGCTTGATAAAAATCAAATAGGTAGAGCATAAGACTATAATTCTCATTCTTTTTTTCCAAACCTTTCTTTGCTCCAGCTATGGAAATAAAAATGGAAATTTAAAAACTAAAAGCTCAAACAGTAGTTATCAACTTAAGAATCGCTGTTATGCACAATAAAAGCTTTATTATAAAAATAAGAGATAATCTTAAAAGATTGAAACTATTAAAATTCAGCCTCTGAGAGAGAATTAGTATATAAAAATGGTCAGAGTATCATAGAATTTCGCCATGTTCCAGATGCCAATTCAGCACATCCCCTTAGGAAAAAAAATCATCTTAACATTTTTATAGTGTAATCATTGTTACTCTGCACTTATTAACACTTCCTGTAAGTTGAATATGGCTATTTGCAGCTAGTCAGTGTGGTATGAAAAGAGCAAAATCACTTTAAAGTTTGCAAATTTAAATCACAAGTTTGAAGAAAAGCCCATCAAACTAGTGAAAAGGTAAACAAATTTTTCATGAGCAGTCAGAAGAAAATATGTCCTTATGATAAATGGAATGCTTCCTGAAATATATGGTTATTCAAACAAAAGCTTTAAACAAGACATGGAGGGAGGCTGTACTTCATTAACTGAAAGACAACTCTGTCCTCTGGGAGTAATGTTGAAGAAGGTGAAGACACGAACAGCTTAAGAGAACAACAGTCACACTCAAAGCACTGGGAGTTTCTGAAAGAGCTTTGCTATTTTCCACTTTTCTTAGCATTACTGAGCATTCATGCTACTAAGGAGGCTAAGGTCTACCTTAGCTACTCTTACCTTGTCACAAGGCACTTCTCAAGGAAAGGAAAGGCTTAGGGTAATGTGGGACAGAAGATGGAGGATGGTGAAGGAGAACGACTTGAAGCTTAAGTGAATGAGTTTTAATGTTACAGACATAAAAATGAAAAACATGGTAATAGAACAGAAGGGCAAGGCAACTGCAGCATTATTTTATACTGGCTGTACAGGGAAGGTGCACAGAAGTGTTTCTCAATCACTAAGGTGACTGAAAAAAGTGTTGGTGCTGGTGATTCAGACTGAAAACGAGGGGAAAAGAGTGAGACTGAAGATGATGTTAATGTAGTGAGCTCAGAAGATGGGAAGGATGATGAAGCTATCATCAGAGAAAAGGAGAAGAAAGAAGAGTTGAGGAAGCGAGATCATATACGTATGTTTATTTATCAGGCTTAGTGATGATTGGACATCCACAAAGAAATATTAAAAAGGTAGGCAGAGAAGACTTGACAGAGGATGAGAGATCAGTGAGGGTGAAAAAGGCACTGAAATGATTAGCAGCGAATTGATAAAATATTGCCACAATATTAAATTGCTTGGAGAGATGAAGAGCAGAGGCAGAAGGATTGGTTCCTAAAGGTCGCAAATTGAAGCAGAGGAAAGATGACCATTGTCTAACGTCTAGAGAAATGATAACCAAATCTTATTATCTAGAAATCTAGGAAGCTGTGAACTAAGTTACTCAGCACATTGAAAGGTAATATCAGGATTGAATTCTCAGGCATGTACTTAGATTTGATGCATAAAAGCCACACACAGAGAAAATAAAATAAAGCATGTGAATCAATAAGTGCTCCTAATCACACCTTTCAAAACAGGCTAGACATGGATCTCAATTTTATTTTGTTATTGAACAGCATTTTTGATTTGTGATCACACAAAATGGCAATCTTGAAGAACTTTAAGACAGAACTATGAACAGACTAAAACAGAGAGAAATATAATTTTTTCAGGCATAAAGTGTAAGAGTGTTACTAGTATGAAAGTGGTTGATGAATCCTAAAAAGTAGCATCTGATTAAAAGCCAGAAATAGTTAATATGGAGGAAATGTTTGCAAATAGCCCTCATTTTTATAGTGTGTACTTCAAATATTTTATATATTTGGATTGCTTGATCTTTTGATCCAGATCCTAATTTTGTCAGTTTAAGTAGTAACTTCAGTTGTCTTTCTCAATTCAGTACGTATGCTACAGTTTGGCAAGGAAAGATGAGTTTAATAGGCCTTTTTATAATGATGGGATTGCACGCAATTCTTATTTCTGAGCAAGGTATTAAGTGCTATAAGATAATTGAAAAACATCTTCAAATCTGAACTATAAAAGGGCCACTTACTTATTGCACACCCAAAACCTGTTAAGCAGTCTGGAGACAAAAAAGGGACACTTCTTGCACCCATGTTCTTACAGATCATAGAAAGAAATGGTCAAGAAACACGTATGATTACGAACAGCAGTAATACCAATACAAATAAGCCTTACTTAGGATTTTTTTGTCCATGTGACATGATAACATTATAGATAAAGATTATCCATTGACAATTACTGTACTGAATACAAATCTGATTTCTCTGATTTGATTTGATTGAAAGTACAGTGAGTGAATATGGCTCGTGACAAATATGACACAATAGTGGCATGTTGGTGAGAGAGACCAGAAAGCAACAGAATGGCTAGAAAGGGGTAGGGAAAAAATATAGCATATCTAGAAGACATGGATATACTAAGGTACAGATAAAGCACCAGATCTATGAGGACAAGAACAGCAAATATACAGGTTTAGCCCCCTAGAAGCGTATTCAGGTGGAGTTGTGATAGACAACAAACAAATTGCAGTATGAAGATATTGACACAATATCTAACTAGGCTTGGATTTCTCTATCTCCGTTGGAGAAGAAAATTCACCAGACGTGCAGTTCTCTCCACGTGCCTTCCCAGAAGTATTCCAACCAGAGCAACTCAATGCTTTGTTTATAGTTTGGCTCCATTAAGATTGAGAAATCAGAGAAACAGTTCTCAAACTGAGAAACAGAGAAACAGATCCTCAAGAAGTTCAAGCCTGAAGCTATATATACTCACAAGATAGGTCCTCTCATCTCGCACTGAGCTATGTAGGAGGAAAGAAGATTTGGGGTAACTGAGCAGAGTAAAATCATAGCTGAATACTCATTTGCAAAAAGGCACAATATGTAAGCCAAGGTTTCTTCTGAGAGGCAGGTTTGCTTAATTTATCCCAGATAACAGAGAGATGACTTAAATAGGGGCTTTACTAAATTCCTGACTCTACAATTTAGGGGACAGAGAGAATTCAGTCATAAGCTTAGCATTTCTTGGTGAGGATCAAATCACTTTTTTAGTGAATATCTTCTACTCTGAGTTTTTTATTCACCCTGGGGACCAAGATGTCAGGTTCCTGAATACACCCCTCCACAGCTTTAGCTGCTTCTGCTCAAAGTCAGCTCTTATGTATGTAGCTTTGTAACCTTACACCAGACTGCTGTGAAAAAGCTGCAACAAGTTGGGGTCTGTGCCCCTCCACTCAGCAGCTTCATTCAAGCTGAGGGTCCCACCCTTAGTCTTTGTCAGCTGTGCCTGTGCCTGGCCATGTTCTTTGGTCATCTGAACCCTGACCTGAGGATTTGGCTTCCTGGCTTGACCTCGGACTTGCCTGCAGTCTTCACTACGGGCTTGCCTGGTGACCGATGTGGACTGTTAGCTGA
This sequence comes from Dromaius novaehollandiae, assembly GCF_036370855.1. Classification (NCBI taxonomy): domain Eukaryota; kingdom Metazoa; phylum Chordata; class Aves; order Casuariiformes; family Dromaiidae; genus Dromaius; species Dromaius novaehollandiae. The sequence goes on along the minus strand of NC_088100.1, from coordinate 32,245,320 downwards.
ACATCACCACTAGACCAGATCTTGACTCTGATTCTACAACTTGACTTTCCCGGCTGGATCTCAGACCTGCCTCAGCACTACGGACTTTTCTGGTGATGTGGAATCGTAGCTCAGTGTGGCTGCCCTCAGCAGACCTGCTTTGCTCTCTTTTGGGTACTGTGGGACCTCACATCTCTCAATGAGGCCACTGCACCTGCCTCACTGTCATCCTCAGCTTCTGGCTTGCCTTTCAGAGCAGCCCAGTCTTGCCACCCAATGACACTGGCATCTGAAAAGAAGGTGCTGCAATGCCTGCTTGGGAAGGGCCCACAAAACAGGCTTGGACAGAGTCATACAGAAAATGTGAAATAAAGTTAGGACAGAAACACATCTCCCATGTCTCAATTTCATGTTAGAGCCATTGTTCTAACACTCCTCCCCGGAATTTATAACTGGGGCTTTGGTTTTTGGAGAGATGTCTAATTCATCTTGAATGCTGTCTACAGAGGAGACAAAGTGGATTAAGATTTGCTTAAGGGATTGTAAAAAGTTATCTTGGGGCACCGTGAAATCTTATTGTCAGGATAATGCACACATTCTTTATTTAGGTTGTTTACATCATGCATGGCACAATGAAAACTCAGTACCTCAGTGGGACATATAGACACGATCCAATATAAGTAGGGAGGAATACTAATTAGACTGAGTTTAATTTGCTAGTTCACATTGTTGTATTCTAAATTAACTTTAATAACTCAGGAGAAATATTTCAGAATTATTATGGCCAGTACAATAAAACAACTGCACAATGAAGATAGATTTTTTTTAAAAAAACATCTAACTAGAAATTTGGGCCTATAAAGAATGAGAGACCCTGATTATTATGAAGTGTTATAAGGCCATCATATGAATCAAAATGGAAGCTCTGCTTTGGATGTTGCATTCAACTCTCGTTAGTCAATTCTGGTCATCCCATCTCCTGCTTTCCCTGCTTCTTCTCCCCCACTCCCCCAAAACAACAGGCTTTTCATGCTTTTTGACCTAAAGTTGTGGAAGGAGGAATAAAAACAATCCGAGCAGCTTAGAGAGGAAAAAAAAGCAACAGTCAAGTAAGTTAAATATTAAAGAATTAGTTTCTCTCTCTCTCTCTCTCTTTCTTTTTTTTAACGGACATCTGTTCTATTGGACATTTATCCTCACTAGAGAAATAGTCTTTTCCAAACTGTCTGGATTCAGGCACCTTATACTTCCCTTTCAGTGCAGTTGATAGAGAAGGATAGAGATGTCTAATTATGGTGGTCTGGATTGTCTTCTAGAAGTTCTAAAAATCATCTAATTTTTTATATATGTTACATAGTGAGCTTAAACTGAATTTTAGGGGTACTGGATCAACCCTTGCCTATGACTGAGCACATAAAAGGCAGGCACATTATGCCTGGGCTCAGTGTCTAAATCAGTCATACAATCTGCTCAAAATATTTAACTCAAAATATAACATAGCATTATATCTACAGCAGATGGGCTTCTAGTTCTTACAAGGTCAATAGACTCTGCGTCCAGAGTGCCTTTTCAGAGGCACACACAGTGCCTTCAGTTTTGCTTTTACCTGTTGTAGAGAACTACCACATTGGACAGTGAATCTGTAGAAACTACTGTGAATAAGAAAACGCTTTCTTTGTTTTTCCTAAGACACAATAAATGCAATCAAAGGCAGCCATCACTCTGCCTCCCCGGACATTCCAGTCCCTAATTTTGAATGCTTGTCTCTTCAACGTTCCCATTACTTACATAAACACCTAATATGACTCACTATCTCTTTGGCACTACATCCTATCTACAGCCTATTTTCTGCTAGTTATTCCAATACAGATTTTGTTTCTGTTGCTGTCATTATTTCTTTAATTTGTCATGCCTTTCATTTCAGTATGTTGTTGAAATACATATTCAGAATAGGAGTCCCCCAATGGAAAACATACTGCTCTGGCTAACTATCCCTTGTTTCCTTGAAATATTGCCTCTAGGTAGAAGTTCTGTATGGATAAAATTCCATTCTACAACATGCAATACTCCAGAAAACACAACTATATCTATGATATAAAACTGAAAGGAAGAGTTTTCTACAGACTCTTTGCTCATGTTATTTGATAAAACCCCATGGTTAATTCTTTTGAAATGCAATATCATGAAAGTGAAGACTTAGCTTAATATTAGATATGAAAATAGCAGGCAGGGATGGTATTTTTATTTTCTACTGAATGACAGCTTTTGAGACGCAACAGCAACAACAATAAAACACAATTGCTTCAATTAAATTCCTCTACCTGAAAACATTAACTTGAAGAGTGATTGAATTTACATGCCAGACAAGCTATTAATTTACGGAGGACTTCTGTATATTCTGTTCCAAAATAATCTATATTTTCAGTCTTGCAAAAAACACTGCACATCAAGGATTCTACACCTAAGCTATTTTGCTATTAGTGCCATTTGGGACTGCTGTCATTATCTACACAATCAGATCTAGGATATAGCCAGAAAAAAGTACTTCTTGTTTTGCTACAGTATTTGACCATGTACCAATTATAATATAGAGTCCAGTCGGCTTTTCTAAAACAAACCATTCCCTGGGGAGCTGGACAGTCAAAAAGTGCCATTGTATTTTATCTTTTTTTCCCAACCTTAGCCTGATCATAGTATTGTTGTCCAATAAACAGTATTTTGCAGGATACAGGAAAGAAATTGTTTTTTTTCCTTTAGTTATGTTTTCTCCCTCTATTGTATATAGTTTTTACTCTGTTATTGCCTTTATAGAATATTTTCGATGTACTAAATTGGTTTTATGTCCCTAATCCCAAAGCATCTAAATGGTGCTTTATTGGAAACAAAACTAACTGCACTCTGGTGGCAAACATTCATAAAAAAAAAATTCTAAACTGAACCAAAGAGGAGCAAAGTTAAGGGTTGGTATAAGGATGCTCAGTTATTTGATAATATTTCAAAGCAATAACCTTTTGCAGGAGCACCAGTGTGGAGAGCATAAACTGGACCTATCCTGATATGAACTGTGGCTACTAATTAAATCTTGATGATTTAAACATTTGAGTTCTATAGTTAGACTGTATATTTTGCAAAAGGAGAGATCTCATTTGAATGGTAATAAAGCATTCTCAAAAGGTGCTCAATGTCATCATTCAGTAAATGAGACTTCCGGTGCATGCACTGAGACAACATGCTGGTTGGGCTGCTTACAGCAAGAAATTAATTGGACGTAAAAAAACTTTCTTCCCAAACCATACACCAATGTTCACACAAACATTAAAACAGGAACTGATGAGAACTGAGCGTACACAGTATAAGAAGAAAAATCAGTTAAGTGCAACAGCTAACTTAATTGCCTTAGTAAGAATAAATAATTTTCATTACTCCACAGTGTATTTAAGACCGGAGACAGAGGGTATATATGGTAGAAGAAGAGGAGATGGAAGTCCTTAAACAAAAGCTGCAACTACATTTTAATAACTAATTCCTTGGGCTTTTTAACAATGACCTACTATATTTAGTTTATGTTTATGGAGTTTTTATTTTGTGCCTTCCTTCCTTTTTCATTTTTTTTTGTTCAGATAAAATTCATCCTGGATGCAAAAAATTAAACTGAGGACAATGAAGAAGCAGCATTAGAACAGGAACTTGGCCTGCCTTTTCCAAAGGAAAGCTCTAACCACCAGCTATAGAACTGTTTTGTCGTTTAGCCCAGTCCTCAATATAACACAGATTTACCTATAGGAAAAAGAAATCGTAACTTCTACTAAATAAAATCATTTTAACACAAAAGATTAAGAGAGCAATATAAAGACTGAGTCTATAATCTAGTTTTTTTTATCATCAAGATGTTAAAATGCCTTGACTGTGTAAGACAAATCAGGTTTTGGCAACTTAGCAATTCATAGTTTGTCAGTCACAGCTGGAGGGCAACATAACTTTAATTAAACTGTTTTAATGGAAGCTTTGGTTTTATTCCAGTGAAGCATGTGAAAAGGTTGAAATCTGAAAGAAAATTCTGCAGGTTGAGCCTTGCCATTTCATGCCCAGCTATAGCTAGGAGACACTTTAAATATTGCCAAGAGCAGTGATGGTTCAGATTACGTGAGCACAGAGAATTCTGAGTGACTGCTAAAATTTTGGATCCAGCAGCTGACAGTATCAATAGAAAATATGCCTACAGGAAAACATAAATAGAAATAGAAAATATATCTAGGAAAAAATTTCCATAAAAACTCGTGTGCATGTCAGACTAAAGACAGACTCTCTTAAACCATATATTAAAAAGCTTATGAATAAATACCTTGTTAGATAATTTAAATATTTTAAAAATTGTTAACAGAGCCTACATATCTAAAAGAAAGAAGAAGGCCAAATTCCTACACAATTACTTGCCCCCTTATTTTCTAAGTTTTAAAAGAAAACTCCTAAATACATCCCTCAAGTCCATGCAGGAAAGGAACATATACATTCAGAAATTTCCCTAGACTATCCCATGGAATAGAGTAATAAACAGCACAAACAAACACTTCATACTCCTCCAAACTCTGCTGTTGAATACCATTCTTAAGTAGATGTAGTGCCATATTTGAATGTCTTATCCTACTGATGTGCAGTCTCTTTCATTTAAGTTTATGACAGGTTTGGATATCTATAATTTTAATTTCTGAAAATGATTTCTAAATACAACCAGGAACGTAAAATAGATGATGTGATATAAAATCATCAGCCATGTTTTCTAGTAGTGAAACTATTCATCCAAGAAACAGGTATGAGTTCAATTTGGCTAAGTTAAATGACAGTCATTTTGCAGAAATTAACTTTTCTTTGTACATTGTTGACTGTGAATGGAGACCATTATTTTTCATTGCTTAGATAGCAATGCAATTTTCAAAGCTAAATGAGCATTAAAAACATTCATTCTATGCTCCTGGAATGAACAATCTAAGATACCTAAAGGCAAAATGAGACATTCCCTTTAATCTTTATGAACATATTGTACCCTCTTGAGGTAAAAAATGAGAAAGGAGGGGATAAACTTGCTTTATTTTGATAAACATTTCCCTCAAAGGCAAGAGAAGTTTTGTATGTGCAGATGCAGCAGACTGCATGATTACCAATCCCTGAAGATCCAATCATCCTGATGACTGTCCCACAGTTTCTTCCCCTTGGATAGGCCAGTCTTTTTTTCATTCAGCTGCTTTATTGGAGATGGGATATTTGTGCAAATATAGGGAGGAAATATATTTCACCAAAGTGCACCATCTATGAACATACAAATAACTTTCCAAATATTTCTAGAGATCATGCCTTTGAGATCAGCTTACACTTTAAGTCATCAGATTTAGATGATAGATCTCTCTCTCTGACAGACTGCAAGTAACATGCAGAATTAATAGCTATCCTTTTAGCCATTTCAAGTAATATACATATATATAGGTAATGCTGTTGATTCCAGATTCTCAGTTAGGAAACCAGTATTCTTCCACTGACTTCAGCTAATTCTTACCAATTAAAAGTGTGATTCTTTGGTTTTATTCCTCTTTTAATTAAATTATATTTTGTGGGATTTTACTTTAATTCTATTTAATTTTCCTCCTTTAATTTTCAGTAGGTGGTGAGTAACAGCACACAGTAGAATTTATCAAAACTGAATATGAACTTTGTTATTTACAGTGCTTAGTTACATGCATAAGCATTCCTAGTTGATGCATAGTCCCCCAGCTTCAGCACCACAGAGAGGTCTGGAGGCTGTTGCAATGACTGCCTTACACGGACACACAATCACAGGGCGAAAGGAGTCTGAGGGTGCAGAACTCCCTGTTGTTATCACACAGTGCCATTTCAGTAACTCCCCTGCTGTATTGTTGGAGTATCTGCATACTCTACTTCACAGAATAAGATTGCTGCCTCTTGGCACTACCTTAGTATGTTAATACACTCTGCATCTGTACTTACTGCATTAACTCAAAGCTATCACAGCAGCCTCTTGATTTCTATCCCCTTAAGTCTCATTCTACTCTGAATTTGTTAAGCATCATCTAAAGGTGCAGCCATCCAAGGCAAAGCAGTAAATAAACTCATACCTTTAATTTCTCAGAACAACATTTAAATGCACGTGTTAAAAACCAGCTTGTCATAAAACAACTGATTCCCTCAGAAAATGGCAGCTTTTAATTACTCAGGAAAAAACAGACCTATAAGCAGAATGATTCAGACAGGAGTTTACAGAGGTAAAAATTTAGGATTGATACAAAATTCTAAAATGCATATACTTAACTGCTGCAAAAAGCTGTTTACACAAATGTGTTGTAGCTACTGCCTTCTATTCTGGCTGCAGGCATTCTTTTTTATTAGGATGAAGCCTAGAAGCTTTCAGTTTTACAGTTTCCATTTCTTTAGAACCTTTTATTCCATTTCAAATTACCTTATATAAGGTAGAGAAGGAAAACACCTATTAGATTACTCTGGTTTCTTATAGCATCCTTTTTAAAATACTGAACAGTTTATTGAAGGTTTCAGGCAAACTAATAAATTGTATAAACAAAACTAACTACCAGATTATGTCTATTACTTAGAAAGTAGCCATAGAATTAAGTTATCTTTATATCCACATTAGTGAAGATTGTTTGATTAAGATTCTTATACATATTCCCTTGATATTAGCCATTTTTTCTCTCAAGTCACTGTGGCAGCCTTCTTTCCTCAGGATCACAGAGTATGCAGTTTTAGAAAAGTGAGAAAAAATCCACTCTTCTGTGCACTGTTCACAACTAAGTTTTTGGGTAATGTGACTCACTTAATAAGCTTATTTGATATCAGAAAAGAAATTGAGCTCTAGATCATTTACTTCAGGCACTAAGTCTGATGCTGTGATGTGCTAGACCTTCAAAGTGGGCATGAAGTTTTTTTCCTTTTAGTCAGAGGAGAAAGCTTGAGTCTTCTGAGAGCCAACACATTGATCTGATCATGGAATTGCCAAAGCTGACGTCCAGGAAATGATACGAATGTATATGGTGCAGAAGTATATAAGGGTATGAAAAAAATTCCAATTGACCTTTCCCTCTAGCTTTCCCATTCTCTTGTCTATTTCTCTCTGAAAAGTCTGTCTTTTCTGGTCGCCTTTAGCCACTGCAAGATTGTTACAACTATTTTGAGTTACATATATTTTGAATAGGGAGCCTGAGGAGAGTGACACTGACTGTTTGTGAATCTTAGAAGCTGAAGGATTTTTTGAGGGGTGGAAAAAGAAATGTGACGAATGGCCACTTGCACCTAACTGAGTGTGTACTCAGTAGAGAGTGGGGCTTGGGGCAGGCAAGACTTGAACCAGTGAAGATGAGAATCAGGAGCCAAAGTTACTAATGAAAAGAACACGGAGTAGAAGACAGAACTTAAAACTCTGAGAATATGCTGCCAGAACCACCAGGCTCTCTCTGCAGAGTTGGTTACGCTCTCTCTTCCTGAAATATTATGCAGTGAGAAATGTGTTAGTTATGCCTGCAGGGAATGATTCCTTGCCTGGACTATCCTCTGAATGGTGCCTGGGCATTGTTTGGGTAGGTGCTAAGAATTAAGCAGCATGGACAGTTGTGGGACTATTCTCAAGCCACATTTGCCCCTTTTTGATTTATGTTTATAGATATGGTCTCAAAAGCAAGAGAAACAGCTGTTAGGGATCTCAACCGGAAATGGGAAGATGAACGCTGACTCTTATAGGCTACTTTGAGAAGAAGTGGGAAATTAGACCACGAAACTAGTAAAAGTCCATATAGCAAAAGTATGTAACCAAATAAAAAAGACTGTTAGCTAAATATTGCTTACTTTGATAAATATTTTTCTAGTTATTCGAAATCTAGGCAGAAGCCTGAAGAGAATATAAATACTCCAAGAATTAAAGAGGAATTGTGTTTTTACATTTAGCAAGAAAGTATTGCATTGCAAAATCGTCCAGGTTTCACTCTATTTTTTTCTTGTGGGAATTTCTTTTTGACAAAATTATCATAATCGTATTAATGATTATAGAGATATTTACAAACACACTATGATACAGTACAACATTCCTGTTCATCCTATTGAAAATAATAAATGTGTAATCAGAACAGTAGTTCCTTAAAGGCTATAACCTTAATTTTTGCTTCCTGCAAAACATGGAGTATTCGGAGTAACTTCATGGAGGGAGGAGAGAGATCTGAAATGAGTGCTTTTTTTCCCCCCTATACTTACCTGATTTAATCTTGACCTAATTCCCTCAGCCACATCATGGCTACATCCAGATTTGTATAGAAAGTATCAAAATGACAAAAAGGTTTAAACCACTAACCTTTAGTACCTTGACCAAGAAAGGCCTAGAAAGAAACACTAGTTTCATTGTTACCGAAAACACAACCTCTGAATATTTACATGTTCACCATAAATTTTGTAGGTTTCTTCTTTTGCAGGCTTGTTCGAGTAGTTTTTCCAATGCTTAAAATTTCCTATCATTCAGAATATTTCTCTGGATTTAAATTTGGAGGAATTATATTCAGTAGGAAGCTATGGCCATTGTTTTGTTACCACTATCAGCTTTTGAGGATTTATCTGATTTCTTTCAATTCCCCACAACGTTATTTTCAAATACACTTGTTTACCGCAGTCTTTCAGATACAGCAGCTTACAGAGTCATCTACCTGTTTTTGTTTCAAAGAAAGTTTATTTACATTCACTGATCTCTAGGCCAGTCTGCAGCTCCACCATACTGCCTGTAATGTAAGATGTAACTTTTGTTTTTTTTAAAATGCCCAAGTGGGCTTATTATGAGTGCTGATTCTACTCTTCCTGAATGTTTTCTTATTGCTAGGGAAAAGAATAACCACTAACTTTTTCAGTAATGGCTCAATATGTTATGTGATGAAAGATCTGTAGCTGTTTTGGGCCACTCTATGGAAATTTCATTTTCTTTCACCTGACAGGTCCAATTTTCTTTCTATTGAGAGCAAATGTTGAAATTTTACCAGCTGAATTTTTATTAATCTCAAACATCTACTTCAAAACTCATAATACTATGCTTTAGCACTACACAGCTTCAGAACAAGCCAGTAATTTGATTATAAATTGAGTGTGAGTGTATGTGTACAGATAAATTATTAAAATAGCTGTTTTCTGACTGAAAATTTTAGACACTTTCTTTACACTTTTAGAGAAATTAGTATCAATGTCGCTGTCTTTTTCTAACTTACTAAATACATTTCAAAAACCCCCAACCTTTTAAATATTAAAAGTAATTCAGCCTCTTGGTATATTTTAGACCAGTAGAACTTTTCTAGTGTATAAGTCAGCGAATCTCAAGTGCTGTTTTTAAGATATACACCACCAGCTCTGATACAAATATGATAAGCAGACCGGACAGATTTCATTAGGACAAATAAATGAACCATATAATTTGGAGAGTTTTCTAGAGAGTAAGAATAGGATCTGCATATGCAAATACCTAACCTAGGAAAAGGTGAATGAAACCACAATAACAAACAGAAATCTGGCTTGCTTATTTTCTAGGATTCGCTAATTATAAAGGTACATAAGCTCAGCAGGTGTACCACTCTTTGTGTTTTACAGCTAGAGTAGGTACATCTTCTGAAATCTCCTTTGGTGACTAAGATTTCTAAATGTTGCTGGCTAGAAGTGGAAAATTCTAAGATCCCTTCCACATACCTTTTGATACAAATTTCATGGATATGAACATGGAATGGAAAATCAAAGGGGGAACAACAAAGCATGCAAAGAAATAAGACAATGGACACCATTTTAAAATAATTCTCTCTCCTACAGCATCCTAGACTATCTATGAAGGCAGAAACCAGACTTTGCCCTCTGCAAATATCTGTACAATTTATCTAAGCAACTCAGTACGAAATCCTAAATGAACAATTTTGTTAATTACCATACTGGATCAGACCACTTATCAGAGTATCAGAGTCACAGTAGCCAGTTTTAGGTAAAGAGATGTCAGAGTATTAGTCAGAAAATGATTTATGCATGGAAGCATGGTTTTATATCTCTTCATTTTTTCATATAAGATCATAGTTAGCCCCATTCACCACATAAGCACCTACTTCTGTTTTTATTTTATTCCTCTTAAGAACTTGGCCTCATGATCATTCAGAATTAGATGTGCTAATGTATAGGTTAGTTGAGAATTTCTATTTTTCCTGTGTGCAAGATTAAACAGAGATGTCAATCTAGTTTCTTTTTTCATTCACTGTTCTGCAGCACATATCTAGTCTCTTAACAATTTGTTCTCAAACTAATCTATTCTAATCATTCCAATTCTCAATTGATCTGAACTTCTGTGTATTTGCCTGTTTGTTTTTTACTCACAGATTAGCACTTCTCTTTGCTTTAGATGCCATGAATAGTTCAAGTATAAGCTAGTCACAAGGCTGTCTTTATAGCCTGTGGACTGAACATCCAGAAGGCAATCTGTCCCCTTATTTTAGGTGCCTGACATGGTATGAATTGCTTTCCTGAGCAATAACCTCCTTTGACTAAAAAGGAAGCTTGGGGTGGCTTTGGCAATGAATTCTGTGATACTTCTGGTAAGCAAAATGAATCCCAATCCATGTAATCACAGCTGAAACCAACACTGCAAGTGATGGCTACTGAACATCAAAACATTTTCTGTATTTTCTTTACTCTGCTCTTTTCTCATACTAACACTACTCTCCTCTCTGAGCTCTGCAGAACAGTGACCAGGGGATTTTACTGAATTCTTTTACAGATTACTATATTATGTGTGGCTTGAACTACTCCCTCTTACATGCTCTGTCAATATTGAATTTAATCTGCCAGTGGATATACCCTTCTTTTCATTTTGCTATAACCCCTGAAGTTCTTGACAGTTTTTCCTGTCTTTGACTAGCTTAAATAACTTTGTGATATCTATACATTTTGGAACTGAGAAGTCAAACATCAGTCTTCTTAAAAATAACATGAACAGAAATGGCTTTTCTCATGCTGCAAATTCTATTTTCTGTCATTTCCAAATAATATCCATGACAACACTTTTCACTTCAAGACAACTTGATGTTCTTATTATCAACCTCTTACAGCATAGGTTTGAATTTTGTCAAAAGAGTCTCCTTTAATCATTTTTGGCTGCTACTCCTAAGGAAATTTAAGTGACAACAGAAGGATGATTTTCCTTTTAAAAAAATCCTAGTCTGTTTGTCATAGCAACACGTATTTCCTAATACCATTCACTACTTCCAGTTCCGCATTCCACCTATACTTTTAAAAACAGTTATGCTTGTGGCACTCCAATCTTCCAGTCTAGCAAATTATTTAGATTAAAGTATGAATATTTCCTGTTAGCAGCTCAGCCGTGTTTTAGGACATTTCTTCAGAACTCTTAATGGTTTACTGTGGTGGGGCCCCCAAACTGTCAAAGCACAGACGTACATCTATTTAGACCTTTAGCCCTCCGAAGAAGTTCGAAAGACTGCTAAATTCAGAAAGCCAGGATTTATTCTTTGAATTAAAACTAGGAACTCACCCTTTTAAACAGAGAAAACTGAAAGCAATGTTAAGATGGAATGAAAATAAAAAGGTTTATAAACTTTTCTCCCACTTCCTGCTGTATTCTTGCAGGTAGGTCTGTGCTTCCACCAAATTCAGGGTCTCTCTGAATGGCAGCAAAAGCTCCTGAAGCTCCTGTTTTCTGCACCATCTTTCCCTGTGCCTGCTCAGCTGCCCTATGAGGAGGAGGAACAAGAGGTGGAGAAGGAAGAAGGCTGCCCCCACCTCCTTCCAGAGCTACTATTTCATCCAACCATTTCTTAAAGGAGTATAATAGAGAACAGAGAGCAAACAAATACCATCTGTCCCAGTCAGGCTTAATCAACACAAATTGTTGCTTTTCAGTTTTTTAAGTTTTTCATAACGTGTTATTTGTCTTTGAGAGAGGAGCTAAGAGGAAATGGGCCTTGCTTTCATGGGAATGCATTCGCTTTCACTATGCTGCCTAAATCAATCCCAAGCACAGACAGTGGATTATCTGAACACAGAACCAGTCTCTGATGTTAAGAAGCAACCAAGCACTGAAGTTACACATGACCAGCTAAGATCTCCAATTCACAAACAAGCCATGGTGTTAAAAAGTTTAGCAGAGGCATGGTGACTGTCCTTATGGACCTCCTTAGCCAGTTCTGAATGTGTAATGAAGTGGCTTAGTGTAGCCTACCATATGCTTAAGGTAACTTTCATCACATGTGCCGTGGGCTGAGAATGTATAACGGACAGCCATTTCAGTGTGGCTGGTCTGTAGTAACTTGTTAAACCACAGGTACTTGTTCGTGTGTCTTGAAAGAATGGGAGAAAATAACACTCCATCTGCAAATGATCTCAGGAGACTCGTATGTCTGTCAAACAGAATTACATGTCAAAATTATTTGTGGACCGCTATAGTGTCATTCAATTCGAAGTGAACATGTAAACTGAAATTAATAAAAGGAAACTGAGAACTCAGTGCAAAACTGTGAAATTTGCTACAGAACTGGATTTTTTTCTGGCAACAAAAAGCAGCAGTTTATTTGAGTGCTGAATCCTTTTTCTAATATATCTGACGAGTAAGGAAATTCTAAAAAGAAATTATGGGAAAAGGCATTTGAAATATCTGGGAGAGCTGAGGAAATGTTTTATGGGAAATAACTATGAAATAACTATAGTATAGTCCTGCTCAAATATTAATATAAAAAGAGAGGGTCTCCTTTCTGCACACATCTGCTTCCTACATGGAATCTGTTTGCTGACTTAAATGACAAGAATGTTATTTCCAGTTATAAACATGACTTTCCATATTTTTAAACTCTTGTTGGTACAGAAGAACTAATGGTAAGACAACATCAACTGCATGGTTCATTCTTTTCAGTTGAGATCAACAGAAATGCTTCCTAGGTCTGTTTACATAACCAGTCAGACTAGCTATGCAGCCCTGAAGATGACTGTGTCACATTGAAGAGATAATTCAAAGTCAATAGACTATAGAGCTAAATTGAAGACAGAACTTCATGTGAGAAGCCCTTATTGCTGATGCAGAAATGAAATACTCAGCACAATTATCAGATGTCAGAGTGAGAGGCCAGGTAATTTTTTTTTTTTTTTTTTTACTTGAAAACAGATTTCATTTTATTCAGTTGTATTGCAGAAGAACCTGAAGTGCCTCAAACAAGGTAGAAGCTCTACTGTACCGGGCACTATTAAAAAAAAAAAAAAAAAGAAAAGAAAAGTGTCCAGTATTTTACCTCTGGCTGAAAGAGCTTACAATGCTCATTTGAAAGAACTGGACAAAGGATGGTGAAAAACTACACTAAAATTGAATTATTTTGGATACATCCCTTTCTTGTTTGTGAAAATTAGATATTACTCCTTGGTGATAACACTTAGTCCTCATCTCACCGTGCCACCTGAGCTCAACTATTCTGATCAATGAGTTGTACAGCAGAGCCAAGACTCCACCAACCCTTTCCTTTCCTAATGGTTGGCTCTGAGCAAGGAGTAATGTGGGGGAGAGGATAAACTTACTCCAACACATCAAGATACAGGTAGGTAGTCGGAATGAGCATATAAGCTCATTTTACTTTTCTCTGCCTCTTTCTCTTCCTTTGATGGTTATATAGTTAAGAACAGACCTACTCCTGAGAGTCTAAGAATATCTTAGATGTGGGAAGAGGAAGAATAATCAAAGGAAAGACTACGACAATTATGCAGTTATCTAGACTAGCCAGTGCACAGCATGGTTTTTGATCCAGTTGCAAAGTTGTTGCTGTTTCCCATTTGAAGCCATCAATATGTAGAAACAGATTATTTCAATTTTTTTAAAAACATTTTTCAGTGCTTTTTTCACATTTTTCAGAGGACAAACAGATCAAAATGCAGCAGAACATGCCAAACAGGCTGTGCTCTTTAAATAAGCTCTTTTTATTTTTGTCGTAAAAATGCCATGGAACTAGCTTTTCAAGGCATATAATGTCTTTTCTTTATAAATATGTACAGGGTCTAGCAAAATGGGGGACTGAAAACTGACAGGAGCATTAAGCAGTATTACAGCACAAACAGTAAATAACAGCAATAATAAATCAGTTATTAAGAGCAAAAGCTCCCCATACTGAAATGTTGTAAATATTTTAAGACTGGTAGAGTACTTTTGGTGAGTTCTTTGCCATGCCTTCATTATAAGGCTGTGCCTTACAGGAGTTTGTTTACAGACCTGTCAATCTAAATCTAAACTGGACAAGAATGAATATTCAATATTGCACAGAAAGTTATATTTTCATTAGGGACATTACAAAAATTCCTCTGATATATTCTTAACCAACTAGTTTCAGAAGCACTTATGGCCAGTAATATGTGCAATTCAATTGCTAAGAATTTTCATATTCAATGCTTATTATTATTTATGCTGCCTGGCAAATTTCCAGTCCTGAAAACATAGTTTAAAAAATAAATCTGAATAAAATTTTGAAATCCTGACACAATGAAAAAATGAAATAAGCAACCAAAGACTTAAATTATTTTGACAACTAATAGGTTTTGCTTTTTGTAATTAGTGCTTCTCTGTCTATGCTGATTATTATCACACTATAACATGTGCAAAGACTGTCCTATGGGAGAATATAATATTAAAAGAGATAATGTCAACAAAATCAACATTTCTCAAGCTGTTTAGTACATCATTATTATCTCAATTAGCATGATTTTCTAAATTACCGTTTGAATCACTGCATATCCTGGAGAAGCTCATAGCACATACCTAGTTTGTAGTATTCTGCTGACAAATTTCTGAATTTTATTTAGAGCCTTAAATTTTACATTCAAGTCTTGAGATACGATTATGGAGAAGTCTGACATGTTATGCATATGAAGTATATTAAGTTAGAGAGAGGATACCCAGGCAACAGAGATAATTTGGAGGAGGACCACAGTATGGATTGTGATAGAAGCAGCAACTCTAAAGTACATACTTGCAATTTCTGATTTTCAATAGGTCATAAATTTGATAGAAGAAATTCCTATTTCTTACCTACATTTCCAGTCATTAGGTATGAATTCTGAAAGTCCATCATTCCCATTCCAACAATGTGTATGAAATCTTCAATCACCTGCATTAACTCCACCGAGCCTGGATAGATCTAATAAAGAAAGGTCAGACATTCTATAACTATAATATCAAAATCTCTCCAGCAGCAAAATCAAAAACATCTAAATGCAATCAAATGAGAAGTGAAATGCAAAAGTTAAACTGTAGTTCTAATGTTCCAGCAGCTAACATACTCTGTGACTGTAAAACAGTCTTTTTTTGGCACTCGATCCACCTGTAAACAGATATTATTTCAAATAAGGCTATCAGAAATCAGCTTTGCACAGGAACTGTGGAATATTTGCTCATAAGTCACTGCACTTACCAAAAAGTGTTTTACTGTCCATTACTCTCATTAAAGATTAAAGTATTTCATATTCCAGAAAAAAATTCTAATATTGCCTTCCTTCCTCCGGAAGATATCTTCAATAACTTCACAAGTACCCACATAAACAGCTGAATATAAATCTTACCCCTGGTCTCTGCAGCATGATAACCCCATCTTGTTTGAATTAATAAATTAATATAAATTGTTACTGGTAATACTATTTTTATTGCTGAGTTGGAGTAGTAGAATCACAGAATCACAGAATTACAGAATCACAGCATATTTAAGGTCGGAAGGGACCTCTGGAGAGAGTCTGGTCCAACCCCTCGGGTCAGAGCAGGGTCACCTAGAACAGGTTGCCCAGGACCATGTCCAGCTGGGCTTTGAATATCTCCAGGGATGTAGACCCCATAATCCTTCTGGGTAACTTCTTCCAGTGTTCAACCACCCTCACAGTAGAAGAGTTTTTCCTTATGTCTAAATGGAATTTCCTGAATTTCAGTTTGTGTCTATTGCTTCTTGTCCTGTCACTGGGCACCACTGAGAAGAGTCTGGCTCTGCCATCTTTACTTCCCCAACGTGTATCTACACACTTCGATAAGATCCCCCCTGAGCCTGCTCTTCTCCAGCCTGAACAGCCCCAGCTCTCTCAGCCTCTCCCAGTATGACAGATGCTCCCATTGCTTAATCCTCTTCATGGCCTTTTGCTGAACTCCAGTACGTCCATGTCTTTCTTGTACTGGGGAGCCCAGAATTGGACAAAATAAACTAAAGTAAGTTGCACTAGTCTCTGAGATGCTAATGCATCACCTCAGTGCGACTTTCCAAATGGAAAAGGCCAGAATATTTGAAAGAAGTGTAATTTATTTCTAAATTTCCAAATATTTATTTCCAAATATTTATTTCTAAAAATTGCAAGCTCACATGATCACAAAAATATTAAAAATTGTTATATTCAGCAGCAATACATCATCAAAACCACATTAAATACCAAGACAGTTATTAATAAGCTTAAAAGATACTTCTCAAATCACATACATAAAAAATTCATTTTCAGTTGTTATGACTTTTGTCGTGAACTGGACAATTTTCAGTAATGCAGTATCTTACAATAGTAAAAGAATGGTGAGCTGTTCACAGTGCATTTTCCTTCATATGAGTGTGATGACCAAATTTCAGATCATCAGCAACATTCAACCCATTATTTCCACTGCTGGGACTACAGACCCTAAAAGTGAAAATGCCCATAGAGACTATAAATTCCAGTATGCTGTGCTCCATCTTCGTCTTGTTTTGTCTGTCTAGATGCATAGCCGTGTGACTGAAGATGGAGAATTTCTCAGTATGTTGTTTTTATTATATCCTTTTATAAAAGGTAGGGCAGCAACACTATTCTATGAAGAATTTACGAACCTCACAAACTGTAAATGCTGCCTCAGATGAAGCAGACTTAACTTTCATTTTCCTAATGACAAGTTCGCGAGATAGTAAGTGTGGGTTTTGCATCCACCTCATTCATAGTACACACATTCCCAGATTATGAATCAAGGCTGAATTTCAGTCAAAAGATTCTTTCACCCTAGTTCTTGCACATAAAATTTTATAGTTATAACTTCAGCAGAAACTGTTGAACTGTCACTGTTATAGAGGTACTCTTCATTTTTATATATCTGAAGTACTAGTTAATCAATAGAATGCCAGCAGATGGTGATGAAGCATATGCAGAATAGCTCCTGAGTTTTGAAACACCAGTATAAACTTATTCATTGTGGACTTGAAGTGGCTTCCTGTCTGCAGTACTTTACATCAGCTCTTAAAAAAAGGCAAGTATTAAAGTGAGTGCTGCTTATCTGTATGCTATGTAACCTGTAATTAATGGTTTCAACTGCTGGCATTTAATCTAGAAAAAAGATGTGCTGAGGCATTGCAGCTGTATACTTGATAGAAAGTCAGCAATTTGCTGACAGTGAGTGAGACTTTCTTTCCAGCCAAAGAATCCAGAAGACAGTCTAAGAGATGTAAGCTAGCAGGGGCTGTGGAGTTGAATAAAAGCATGCAAACTGGCAAGGAAGTTGGTGAAACTGCCCTTGCTTTGTTGTTAAAAAGAATATATGGACTAAGTGGCTGAGCTGGAAACAAAATCACCTTTCCTCTTTTTTAATTAGTCAGTAGTGTTTGCGCTAGAAGAGATGTACTCACAACACCAAATGACTTTTACACATTCTTTCCAGGCAAGTTTATTTGCTACCATGACTTTTAACATAAAAAAAAATTAAAAAGTCTTTGCACAGCATGTAACGATTCCAAATAGTATTGTTTCTGTTTTAAAATCTGATTCCATCTCACTCTCCTTAGTCAATATGAAGAGCTACTTGCTTCAATAGTTTCTCTGAGACTGCTTGTGTAACTGCCCAATAAAAATAACAATGGCCAGTGGTGTGCTTCCTCTGGGTACCATCCTTACTGGATAGCTCAGCGGTCTAAGATTTAATGAATTCCCAGTTTCATTACCAGGCAGCTGTGGCCCCACTACTCTTGTTTCCAGCTCCACACCATGCTTGTTTATGTCCCTGCCTGCCTGCCAGTGCTGTATTTGACTCTACAATATGATGAATTACCAGGCAGACAGAGAGAGCTGAGGGAGAGCAGAAATAACTTTCATCTCCTCTCTCTCTTTCAATACAGCTTCTTCTACCAGCATAAGTGAGGAAAAAAGGAACTGGAGATTTGTCCCCACCTTTAACTCCAAGTTCTCACCATTTTCTCTCAGGTGCTGTCATCCCCTGATCTTGGTGAGACTGATGCCATACACAGCATGGGCAAACAGGCAGGGTGGAGGGTAGAAGCAGACAAGATTGAAAGTATAAGGAATGACACCTTCTCTGTTCATTTGTGGGGCTGAAATAGTTGCTTTACATTGGTTCCCTAATCTTGGCGGTGTCTATTTATGGTAACTGCCCACATGCATGTGACTTTGCTGCTCCCGTTCACCACCAACAAAGCAGATTACATGCTTTGCTTGTTTTTGTAGCTGGCTCTTTCACAGTGAAACAGAAGAACAACAGTAGAAAAATACAGTTCCAGGTTGAATTACAATGGGTTGGCTGCAGCATCTTATAGTATCATATCAGTATACAACAACATTTGAATCAGTAGCAAAATGAAGAGTCTTGATCATCACTTTCTTAATCACATTACAAAGATGAACTTACAAAAAATCAAGTTAATCAGTTTCAAGGAGCTTCAGACAGGCAGTGATTTACTAAGAACCACACTAAAAGTGTGCACATTTCAGATATCTAGATAACTTAATGCTAATGACCATACCAGAACAGACCAAAGGTCTGTGTAGCCTAGTTACTTGCCTTTAGCAACGACAAATAGTAGATGCCTAATGAAGAGTATAATGGGGCAAGCACATAGTGATACTTCTTTTGGAATTCTTTCCAGCCTTTGGAAACTTTTTTGCCAGAGGAATTCCTTAGGCAGAAATGGGATCTTTCCAGGAACAGTCCTATTCTGAATTTTCTTCCATTAATTTGTCCATTCATTTTTTTAATTCATACACATTTCCAGTGACAAGAGGTTCTATATCCTAGGCAGCTACATTTTATGCAAAAAAGTATCTCCTATTATTCATTCTAAATAGCCACTTACACTTTCTATTTGATGTCCTTTAGTTGTTGTACAAGGAGCACAAGTAAATATATATCATTCCCTCTTCATCTTCTCCATTCTACTTCTGACTTTAGAATCTTCTATGACAGATTACCTGCTGTCTCTTTTCCAGACTCAAGAACCTTACTACATTTAATCACTTCACATATAGAAATAGTTCCATACCTTTGAATATCTTCATCATTCTTCTCTGTTCATCCCCATTGCCACTGTTATTTGAATAAGTGTGATAGTTCTATAGCCATGTTCATAAGCATTAACATAGTTCTGTAATGCTTTAGGTTGTAAACATGTAGGAAATACTTATATCGAAGCAAAAAAAAAATTGTTTCCATTTGAATTTTTATTTTTTATTTTTTTGGTTATAAAATGAATGCCTTTGTTAGGCTTTGCTGGTTTATAAAATATGATCATAATATCTAACATAGTCCTGAAATTTTTCTGTGTTAGGTATCACTGCTGTTCTTTTAAATACAAACATTTAAAAAAGGTCCTCTGTTTTAAATTTTGGAAGCATTTTGGTGGAGTGGCTGAGTTATTTAGATGAATTTTGAAGTGTCTGGTTTAATAAAAACCCCCATTTTGGCTAGCCTTTTACTAGTCGTATTCAACCTTCTTATGTATTCCATTACAGCATCAAAGGAAAGATGCTTTCTTTAACATCATGAATCATCCCATGGAACACAGTGAAAATCTGTTCATCAAGAGGTGCTACTTATAATCTTAAAACAATTTTCATCCCAGGAATTAGGCAATGGGGCCTGGAATTATTCTTCTTTGTAAAGGATCGTGTGTTTCCAAAATATCCTCTCATTTAGGATTTCCTTTCACCTAGAGCGGGGTGTATGTTTAGTTTCATTTTTGAAATCACATACTACGCTTTATCCTAACTCATGAAAATGATGTGTGATCTCTGATTAAGAAATACAGTGAATGTTATCATATGCATAGCTTGCAAATATTTTAATTGATGAATTACATAAAACAAATCTTACCTGTTGTGCATCTTCCCACTTCTCTTTGTTTTCTTCATCTAAGAGATTACTAATGATTTGAAAGAAGTTCTGAAAAGCCAATTAAATAAAAGACAAAGTAAAACAGCAACATAAACAGCCATAACTTTATGCAAACATTAAGAAAGATTTCCTTTTTCTATTTGAGATACACTTCTGTAGCCTATTCTGTCAGCAGAAGACTTAAAAGATAATAAAATAGTATATTAGACTAATAAAAGATCACATATGTTTTATGGTTAATTGTTCACTGCTGGCCATATAATCAGGTTCTGTACTAATTTGGATAAAATAAGAATCATATTGAACTTGTTCAACTTCTAAATGTGACAGTGTTCTATTTTTAATTTACTCATTACAGAAACTAGACTAGAATAAGTCTTGAAAATAAACAAAATATATTAAAAAAACAATTAGCTCAGGGTCACCATTTTTTGTTCAAATCATGAAAATCATCTTTAATGACACAAATAGTGGAGACAATGGTATTTCATTGATAAGTGGCTCTCTGAAACCAGGTGTAGTTTACTTTTAAAAAGTTCCATTTGCCTCTGTCCTTTTAGCAATTTCAGCAGAAAAGGAATAATTTCTTTCTGTTTCTTTGACCTTAAATTATTGCTTTCTATGTCTCCTTGTCCCATTCATTTAACTATTATTAAGCAAATCACATGAATGGCAGCCAGGGCATTTAAAAGTTAACTTTTAAGTTAAAAGACAAACCACACATTTTAAAATCTTCCTAGTGTTTGTGGGGAATTTTCCTTTCTAATTTTGTCTGCTCTCTCCCCCAGTTTTTATTTCCAACCTCTTTAAGAACTAAGGGTTTGTGCAGAGTCTGTTCTTCTCAGCTCTATATCACTTTCCTTGTGGAATGTCAGTTTTTTCAACAGCCTGCCAATTATCATTTTCCTGTTCCTTCATAAAAAAGAAACATGTAGCTTCCACTGACTACTAAGGTGCTCAAAAACCCTGAAAAGAGTTATAGTGGAATACCAATAGATGCCCTTCTTGGATCTCAGATTAACAGTCATATTAATTTTCCCCTCTTGCACTTAATTTTTAGCCAGTTTGTTAGGGTTAAATAAGGCATATATGAGGCTTAAATATCAAGCAATTTAAACAAATTATTTAATGATAGTACAAAGCATTCAAATGAATAGTAATTGAATGGAGAACAGAAATAAATTCTGCCCTTAGTGTACTATGTATATTGTGGTACTTGAAAATATATTAGTTTCAAAATTTGAGATATTGCAGACATTTTAAGTTTCTTGGAGAAAATGGATTTTAAGAATACTGTGTTACAAAAGTTTTCATAACCATATAAATGAAACTTTGTAGAATTCAAAATTGAATAAAACTTATGAAAATTATTTTACATAAAAACATTTTCACTGGTTTTAGCTAGTTCCTAAAGTTAACTGCTTGAACAGCAAAAGGCTCCATCTTTGCTTCATCTTTAGGAAGTTAATCATGCTAACCATAAGATTGAAACTGATAAAAACTACTTAGCAAAGCAAAGCTCTTATAGAGGTGACTGATGCTGGTGAGTTTGGGCAAAAAAACCCATATATTAATGAAGACACAATCCTTCTCTCACTGAAGTCAGTGGCAAAATATCCGCAAGCCTCAGTGGAGCAGAACTTCATGATAAGAAAGGAAATGGCTTCACAAGGTATCATGCAAATCATGAGTATATATAGGAAGAGAATGATGGGGATTAGAGGCAGGGAGAAAAGAAAAATATTCTTATGGTTTGATCCAATTTCCACTGATACAGAGGAGAATTTTCCATTTGTTCCAATAGGCTTGACGAAGACCTCAGCATTCACAGCAGGAAGTATCTCAGTGTCTATTCACATTCAGCAGTCTATCGCCAAGTTCAGAGAGAACAGAATATCATCATTTATGTATACACGATATATTATGTAAATTGATGTATTTAGTGTAACCTATGTCATTTCTCCCCTCTAGATGTCTTTTCTTTTCAATTTAAAAAAGAAGCAAAAGGATTCAAGGCTTATATGGGTATGCCTAAATGTCTGTGCATTTTATAAAGGTTAATTAAAGGCCACACAAATAAAAGCTCTTTTAAAAAATGCCTGTAGAGCTTCATCATCCAAAATTCCTTTCTTTAAAAGAAGGTATACACCTGATCAGCAGGATGCAAATGAAGTAGATAAAAATCTATTATTTAATTAACACTGTAAAGACAAAAATGTTTTGTTTAGGAAGAGGATTTTCCCTCAGCTAGAGCATGTTCTAGATACTCGAAAATGCCTTCTTTCCTTTTTATGTAAAAAGTTATTTCATTTGCAAACCGTATGCCACATGAGGTCATCAAAGTTGAATATTCACTAGCTTTTTTTCTTTCATATTACAAGTGATTTCAAGGAAGGTACTAGATTCTTGTATACTCGATAAATGCCTAACAGGATAGGCTTTATGTGAGTTGGTGGTACTTCTAAACACAAGACTTTATTTTATAGATATATGGATTTTTTGGATATTTATAGAGGATCTTCCTGCCTTTACATAAAACCTGTGGCAAATGCTACTCTGATCTGTTTCATATATGCCATTACTGGTGCAATTTTTATCTAGAAGAACAGCTGAATGAATTATAAGGGAAAAGACTGCCTGCAAGTTCTAAAATCAAAGGAAAGAGAGAAATTGTTATAATCAAAAATTTTAATTTTTACAGTTTTCTACACTATCACTACCCTATTGATGAGGGTAATCCCTGAAAGGCTTCATGTCACTGTAAGCCTCTGTCAGTTATGTAATAAGGTTATGGGTTTGTCCCAGCTTTCCTTTCACATTAACATTACTCACAGTAATTTGTTCCTCTGCCAAAACCTGAGATTTTCCCCCATGCTGGATGACTGCTTTAACCAGTAAGAAAGACTATGAGAAGGATGAACTGTTTTATAAAGAAAGTGCCAGGTACTATCACATTTTGTCTGGAACCATTTCTGTTAATTAGGTTCAGAGCATGTCCATTTATTCAAGCTGAAGACAAGAAGAGGAAAATGTACTACACACTGCTTATACACCGAGAATACATTTCACCTCTTTCAGGTATCCAGTAACAAAATAAGCATACTAAAAAGAATTAAGCTTAGTATTCATTAGAAAATATTTGTGAGTTTAACCAGATTGACAAATCATCCTTGCATAAATGCAGCTGCTACCAGGAAAAATGTACAGCTTTATTGATCCCCCGAGTAAAATAAACTGTAGTGGCCAAAGTGGTTTCCTGGCAGTGTAACTACATCTACTCTAGGACATTATGATTTTGGCAAAGAGTTCTAATAGGTGGAGTTGGCCTTAGGGGAATTTTGCCTGAGAAAGACACTTTTTAAAGCATGATAGCTCTGCACTTTTCCAGTGTAATACTACAGAGATGTAGTGTATGAAATTTTAGCTAATTTTAACTGGTTATGGTGCCAGTAGCAGCCTAGCAGCAGCACGGACCTCAGTGTGGGATAATTTGTCCTCCTAAGGAGCTGGTTCAAAGCTAGTTTTGCACTACGTTGTAGTGAATATGATTCTCCTGTAGAGACATTCTAAGCCTTACGTGCAAAAGTAGCTATGTCTGTGCAAAGTATAAAAACACTCAGGAGGTATAAATCTTGCGTGGAGGTGATAACATAGTTTTGCTAATATTGTTATGTGCTCATTAGACTTCATTTTCAGTTACATGACAGCATCAAAACAATGACTGATTAATACAAATATATTTGAAAAGGCTTATAAATAATACTAGACTCAAAGTACAAGCAAAAGATGGGAAATGACTGATTTAAGATATACATTGTACTTGGCAATAAACTATAAATGATGTATATGAACCCAATGACAAGAGTATCTTGCTTCTTAAGAAAAAATCACTTTTTTTAACTATTTCTGTTCCTGTTTGATGTCATTTTTGTGATAGCTGTGGATGCTGTGAGGCATGAAGATTTTTCAGTCAGCACTACAAGTGCTTTGTGATTTAATCAAAGAGACGATTAAGTGGCTTCACTGTTTACATTATGAATAGATATGAGATGCACTCCAAAAATGTGACGGGGGAACAGGGGTTAAAAAGTCTTTCACCTGCTTTGACTGTTCCCTTATTCACTACATTAATGCTATGAGAAATCATACTGCCCTTTACTAAAATGATTGACAGGTACGAAGGCTCAAGTTTGGAAACATTGTGGATGAGATCTGATGGTAATACTGCAGTTAACACTGGACCTCCTTGTAGAATCAAGCTCCTTCCTTTTGTAGCAGGGCTTACATGTTACTGAACTGGCCGCTGCAGAAAAGGCTGCTATAGGCAGAGCCAAATATTGAAATCTTTTATTTTTGCCCAGACTTTTCTGAGGTTAATACCAGTTACAGTCAGGAATGGACAATCTTGTTTTCTTCATTTAATTTCCTTCTTTTCAATCTTTCTTTTCTGCAATACAATGGCTGCAGTTCTCTGTTCCAGTCCAAATTCTTTGACCCTCTCTACAGGCATAAAGCTGTCATAAATCCTTTCATACAGCTAGAGAAGAATTCCTCCCCAAGAGAAATAATGAATAGCCTTAAGTCACCTCCACTTTTGGGCTTCAGCATAGGGAGTGTGTGTGGGAGGTGGCAGTTGGGAGAAATAGCACTAGGCAATCCTGTTAATCCCTGACTGACAGCAATGGTCCCTGTGGCTATAAACCGCTTTAACTTTGGGAGAAACCTTGTTTCCTGTTGGTCACTGGATCAGGAGATTTTACAACTCACTTGCTATCCTGTCTTGAAAATCACTTAGAGGGTAGCTGAAGAAGACCAGTTCTGGGAAAAGCCCCCAAAGGTTGTTTAAATTAATATGTTTACTTAAAATTTTAATTATCTTCCAGGGAATGGCTTTCCCATACAAGTGCACAGTTGCCATCTGATAGTCTCAGTATACCTATATGGTGTATTTTGAAGTAATTCCCATATTAAGGGAAAGACCTTGCTTCTAGAGTAGTTTTCATATCATCATCTGCTATTTCTGCTATTGTACTGCAGGTTTCAATCACTGATGCAGAATCCCTTTCATGTTGTTTAACTGTCTCATATATACTTATCATTCTTCCTGACACTGTACATGCAATGTGCACATACACACTAGAGGTAGCAAAAAAGGCTAAAATATGCAAAACCAAAAGCAGTCTTATTATAAATAACTTGGCACTAGACATGCCTATTTTAAAAGTGTTGTTCTGCCCTCTGTACCTGTCTGCCTAAACAAATGGCACTTTCTGTGAACCACATCAAGCAGTGGCACCTTAATTTGGGGTAATTAGCCTGAAATTTTCAAAATTCCTCCCACTTTTCTTGTCATTCTTTTTGTTATATAGAGTCTCTGAATCATATATTTTGCAGTATCCACAAACATTAGTATTGTAGATAAGCCAGAGTCTGCCGACAATACAGGGACTATCTTGAAGGATGGAAGATAAACAAATATACACAGATACACATACTTTTCCTTTCTGAGTTTTAACTTAACTGGAAGCCTGAAAAGGTAATGGTCTAGAAGAAATGATAGGAGCTTTTTTAATGGACTTTAAAAAATATAATTACCCATAATTAATAATCTACTTTTCTGACATCAAGTGAAATGATAAATTATGACTTTCAGGGATTTTAAGACTCATCTATGATTTTTTGAGGTACTTCAAAAAATCTAAATTATATTCTTTATCTAGTGTGGAAAATAGAATGAAGTTAGAATACCACACACACACCTTCCTCAAGAAGAAGAATCTTGGTATTTTTGTACAAATATACTTTCATTTTCACTGTTTCATCACTTCCTTTATCACAGACTAGAAAGTATGAAAATATGTAGTAGTGGAAATTAAAACTGAAATATAATCTCCAGAGTTTTATATCATTTACAAATGGTGAAAACCTGGTTTCACAGAAAATGACTGTAAAACTTAAACTGGTGTTACTGAGCAAAGATTTCATCTTTTATTGTCAAAAGTCAGTGACAGAAATATAGCTTATTATCTTCCCCTGTATGAAAAGCATGCTTCATTCTGATTTTCTATGCTTTCCTGAATACTATGCACTGGTTTTCAAGGTTTTACCTTGACTTTCAATTTGTTAAACTTTTTATTTTCGTTTTTAATTCAGAATCCTTATTTCTTTCATCATATGGTTTCCAATTTTTGCCATTTCTCATTTCTCCACCTGGTAG
Organism: Dromaius novaehollandiae; assembly: GCF_036370855.1. NCBI lineage: Eukaryota > Metazoa > Chordata > Aves > Casuariiformes > Dromaiidae > Dromaius > Dromaius novaehollandiae. Next base: position 32,218,951 of record NC_088100.1, on the reverse strand, counting down.
TGATTAATTAAACATTATTAAAATGATACTAATTAGTTTTTCCAAGTCAGTTTTGCCAGAATGCTATTAAGAACTTTGGAAATGGTTCTACATCACTAAGTGAACAGAACTTTTGGCACCATCATTAGTGGGAACAGAATCAAATTCTTTCTAATACATGTAAACTGGAAATGACCTGATCTGCTAAGCCCATGAACAGAATCACTTGTGCCAAGCCATTTCTCAAGGCTAATTCTATCAAAGATTTCCGTAATGTCTGTGAACTATAAAGAGATCACACTGGGCTGTCAGATAGTTGGCAGCATGAAAGATTTGTGGTAAATAATGCCATATTTTATAGTAAAACTTAATGTACAAACTGATTCTCATTTGGAAAATAAATAAATAAATAAATAAATAAATAAATACAGCCAAAATAATTTCTGAAATCAACTGTTCAAAAGCAATTTGGTAAAATGTGGCCATCTAACTTTCAGCTGACTAAAGATGAACCAAAGAAATATTATTTGGGAGTCTGTTTTCCTCTGTGCCTGAGAAAAATAATAGAAATGATAATATAGGAAGCTGTAGAAACCTTAACTCTGGAAAAACTATCTTTTCTGAGATACATGCACACACCTCCAGTGATTTGTATGCATATATTCCAAATTGCATTTATAATCTATGCATATATTTACACAAACACATACACACCATGCATTAATAACTTCATTATTAATTTATGAATAATCATTTAACTGCTTAATAAATAATATATGACTCTACCCTCTCTCCTAGTATTCTTTTTAAGTACATCTGCAGTCTTAGAAAAGGGTCTAAAATTCCTGGTTATAAACAAAACAAATATCCTGATCTAGGAGCCCTGTGAAATATTTATTTTAATGAACATTGCACAATGAGTTGTACAGAACATTATGTAGAAATAATTATGGTGTTTTTAGCTCTGACAGTGTTCTAACTGGCCTCTTGGACAAGAAAAGTTAATCTGATGTGTGAAATAGAAAAACTGTATCAAACGCACTTATCCATCACTCCTGTGCACTTTCAACGAGCTTTATTTATTTGAACTGAAGAATGACCTACAGAGCTAAACATCACGGATACGTTTTGTAATGAAGTAGAATAAAGAATACCACTGAACTGCTTAATGCAAAAAAATACCAACATACTCCTCTCAATCAAACCAAACCTTGACATGAAAAGATACTGGAATAAACTTTATAAAGAATTTTACATTTTTCATGGGCAGTGATGTTTGGGGTACTCATTTCATACCATGTAGCTGTCTTTTACTACTTTACAGTTGTACCTTAGACCTAAACATTATTGTATTGAAAACTGTTGTTGAGCGTATTTATCTTACCTCCTGGGGCACAGAGTATCTTGACATAAAATATATAAGTTGAATCATAACGCTTCTTACAAAGTTTCTCTTACCTGGACCCCATCAGATGCTGGGATATAACTTGCTCTTTTAAACGTGTCTGTAACATTTCTGAGAATTTCCACAGAAATCAAAAGGTCCCCTGCATAAAAGTTCTTCCTCTGAGTTAAATCCAATAGTGTCTTGGTCACCTGGGACATTCCATCACCAGCCAATGTCCTCTGTCCCTTGGCAAGGTGCTCTTTAATCTGTATCAGAAGAACAAAATGAATATCAGAACCTACTTTACCAAAAAAAGTAGGTATATTAAATTGTAAACACAATCAGAACTATTAAATATCATCTATTATAAAAAGTTATCCTGTTAATGAGAATGACAAAATAAAATAATAGTAGACTATGATGACAGAATTATTATGTTTATTATAAAGTCATACAATTTTATGCTGAAAGATGCCAAGAGATCATGTATTCTGAAGCTGCTACACTTCACACATTTACTTCTGTTTGGACTCCAATAACTTCTCAAAATCTGTTTTCTGAAAGAAATGAACTTGTCTGGACTGTGAATTTCATCTGCTGCGTTATTTAGTAAGGAACTAGTCTTCCCTAGAGGAACAGCTGAAGTACTACTACTATCACGCATGAAACAACTGTTGTAAGAGCTCTGACAGGGGTAAATGCTAAGACAGCCCTTGCTATACTCCAGTTTAACATGGAGAAATAAGTCTTTCACCTCTGCCAGCCCAGGTTGGCTAGTCAATACAAGAGTGAAGAATTGGATAGGATATGATTCAGGTCTTCTCTTTTGTAGTAGTAACAAGACAAAGGTGCTAACTTGAAACAATCCTGTTTTTTTTTCAGGAAATGAAAATATCAGAATTCTGAACTGCTCCTGTGTATCCATACAGAGGCTTCTCTTGGATGTAGTTCTTCCAGCAGACCCGTGCACGGCTAGTGATAAACGTAATCCAAAATTCACACGCTGGTCGAAGAATCATCCTGGTAAGAAGCTGAATTTGTGGATCTGAATAATTCTTAAAGTTGACACAGCACCTGAGGAAGTTGCATAGTGCATCACAAAGACAAATGTCACAAAGCCAGCCAAGGCTGAAAAAGAATGCATGGTTTAAACAACTGAGGCAGACAGCAGCATTTCACTGGAAAAACTGCAGATCAAAGTCTTGCTTGCACTTCCTTATTCCCAAGAAAGTAGTGGTTCGTAACGTGATGTATACGGTCTCAGGTCCTGAGCTTAGGCAAATGAATTTTCTTCCTTTCTCGTACTTTTTATCAGCTGTTGTTTTCCTACAAGGTTACATTTAAAGCTTCCTTTTAAAATGGATAAAAACTGCAGAAAAGGATTCCTGCAAGCAAATTTCATGCCTAATTACTTATTTCAATTTTCTGAAAACTGAGGGAGGTATTCTCCTGAAATATTTGTCAACGCTCGCACATTTTAAAGATGGCAGAAGCCAACTTGTTATTGCTTTTGGATCATGCATAGCACACAGATGTCTTAATCTCAGCTGCTTTTGCAGTGCAAATAATAAAAATAACAATAACCTTCACTGTTTTCTAAGCCCTTCAGCAAGCAAAGCTGTGTAAGGCTCTCTTTTCAGTGCACATTTTTACACATCTCTAGCAGCAGAAATGGGAGCTGTAGTATTAGCATTTCCAGCAAGACATTTTAATCGCTTTTGGACACAGTGGTAAAAAAGGTCTAGCAAGCATCTTGCCCACAGTGCCACAAGACTAAATTATTATGTCTACTTCAGCAGTAGCTTGGACTGTGCTGCAAGTGATTTAAATTAGCTCAGAATTATTGGCTTTTAAAATTACAGCTCAATTTGGAACTGTTTTTTTTTTAAAAAGAACATATCCAGAAAGCACAACTACGCTCATTTGGGTCACACCACTGTGTACATCCTTGTAAGCACCTTTTCCTCATTCTCTCTAGCTCCAATCCAGAAGTTCCATTCTGTGCTCTTTAGCTACCTCTCAACGATTGTCCTTCCTTGAATGTGACTAGCAGGATACCCTTAACAGTAGCATAAACAAACAGAAGGTTACAATATATTAAGATAAGTAAAGTGGATGAATATCAGAGTCAGTTAGTTGAAGAGTGAGACTATACCCAGCCAAGCTACTGGCAGGGCTGAGTAAGAATGTGCAGCCTCCTTATTACCAGCTTATTATACAATTTATTTTCTTGTTATGAGACAGCCTACAACTCCTAGATACAACTTCACAGGCCATTCACTCAGTTAATGTAAATTGCTGAGGCACTAATAATGCCAGTGAAGATGTCCAAATTACTATCGGTTGGAGATCCAGAATCCTAGATTACTGGCATAGCTACTAAAAGTGTCTTTCAGCATAAAAATACATAATATTCCTATCAGCAGTAGGGAGAATGTCACCATACTGCTTATTTTCTATGCTGTGGTCATCGCGATATTGCATACTGTCCAAGAAAGTTATTTTGTTCACCCCTGTAGGTCCTTGTACCTCCCTGTGAAGGTCATTTTTTAGTGGTCTTACAGGCAGGCTCATTAAAAATAAAGTTTATGAGCCGAGAGATAGTGAAATGAAGCAGCTGTTAAAGTGATACTCAATTGTCAGTCCACCCTCTAGCTGCCTGCACTATAGAGCTACATACTTGAAAAATTACTGATGTTTAACTGGACTTTGACTCAGGGTCCAACTGCCTTTGTCCCCTGATTTATCAGCAAGTATGACACAGAATAAAAATGCCTCCTTACAAAGTCAGATCTAGGCTTCGGGCACTACAGCACAAATTTATTTATGGTACTGTAATTACCACAAACCTAGACAGCTAGACACCGTTTGAAAGGACAGCAAACAATGAACCTTCAAGAAACCTATAAAAGATTCAAAAGAATGATTTATTTAAAGAGTTACTATGTCACCTTTTTTCGGTATTTTATTTAATTTAATGTTGGATTCATGGCTTGATATTATTAATGATATTATTTATACATTTTTACGGTAGGGGGTTGTGTAAGAACCCAAATTAGGAAGTCCTTAAATAGAAGTGAAGGAAAATATTTTGAAACAAGAACATAACCTGGAATTGCTCATGATCTGTAAAACCACTTTGCTTTGTAGCTCCACAACCCAACATTAATATTTTATAAAACATTTATCTTAAGGCTCTCAACACAGAACAGGAATATTCACATCACCTACAGTAGTCACCTGAATTATGCAATTGTATTAGAAGCTTTAAAGCTATTTAGAATCTAAGTCTCTCTAGAGGACAATTCAGAGCACCTGAAATCTTATCTTGAGTGTTCTGAATCACGTTACCTCACCTCTGTGGTTTTAATCTGGAGGCTGGATTGGTGATACCCCATCAATTAATGTAAAGGAATGAATTAAATGTATTTTAATAATTACCAGCACTGAGGCTCAGAAAGGTTTTAGTTGAAATTCTTAAGTCTGTGTGCTAAAAGTTAGGAACATAAATAAAAAGGCCAGAACATATATTTTTGGCTGCTATAGTATTACCATAGGTGTAATCATGGGCTGAGCTGATCTCATGCAGGATGCTAATGTTTAAACTAGCATGTGATGTCATTGTGAGGAAACTTTACCTTTGAGATTTGAGGAAAATGCTATTACAGTGTGTTTTTTTCTGATCATAAGTGGACAATCCTTTAGGTGTTTTAGGAATACAGAATCTAAAAGTTTCATTTACTTTCCCGTACTATCATTCAGTATTTACAATTCTGCTAGTTTATTTTAAAACTGTTTCAAGGTTCAAGAACATGATTTCACCTATCTTTTAAATGAAAGAAGTAAAGTTGAGTGGAAAGGCACAGGTATGGATCTGAATATTTATAATCTAATTTCATATAAAGGTCTTTTCCCCCTTCTACGCATACAACATTTTACGAAGGAGATTGCTAAAGCAATACAAAATGATTTTCCACTTAGTTATCAGTGAAATTAGTCATCTCAATCTAGATCATGATAATAGATTTTAATAAATAAAAGGTTACTGCAAGTAGGAAGGAAATAATATATTCCCTGTGTCTATAATGGAAAAGGAAAAAAAGTAGCAGGTTTCAATTATGTCAAGGAAGACAAAAGTTAGATATTAAGGAAAACTTTTTAACTGTAAAAAGAATGAAGCACGACAGTTTACCTGAAGAGACTATGGAGTCTTCCATATTGGAGGCCTTTAAAAACAGTCAGGAAAAACTCAGAAGTAACTCAAATACTGTTGATTCTGTCATGAGGGAAGAAGTTTGGGCTGACTGACCTCATGAGTTTCCCTTCAGTTATATAATGCTGTAATAGCTCCATGCAAATAATCCAAAACCCAAACTAAAACCTCATACAATTTACAATTTACTCCAAGCATAAATTTTGAAGGTTAAGGAATGACTTGGAAACTGAACTTTTACCTTACTGCATTTACCTGCTATCATGGTATACAATTTGCTACACCAAGTTTGTGCAGACAGTGTGCCTTATTCTTCCTCTTAGTGCTCAGCTCACATCACTGCAACCTTGCTTTATATGGGACTTATTCCTGATTGGCACTGATGAAAAGATGAGGATTGTTTCTCTGTATGCAAACAGTTGTCTCACTCTTATATATCTGTAACTTTTCTTAGGCAAAATATTCATCAAAACAATGGTTTATTCTTTGAGAAAAGGAGCCAGCATTAATCACACAGAATTGTGTGCTGTTCTAGACATTCTCAGACAAACAATCTCTGCACAGAAGCCAGAAAAATTGTGTGTGCTGTTCTATAAGTGATGAAGTATATTGCAAAATCTTTGAAGAAAATCATCTAACAGCTAAGGGAGTCTTATATATTTTTAGAAGAAGAATGTGAACAGCCCAGAGGGATGCTTAGTTCTTTCACCAGCCTCTCTGTCCCTCTTTCACAAGGAAACTCCCATTATTTCACTCCAGAGATTTTTTTTGCTGCTTTAATCTATTCCATAAATATTCGTTTTTCATCATCATCATCATCATCATTATTGTCACTCATTGCCTGAGAACAAAGTCTAGAACATGACAGAATTCTGTGATTAACTCTGGCTCCTTTTCTCAAAAGAATAAAACACTCTTTTGATGAATATATTGTCTAAGAAAACTTACAGGTATATGAGAGTGAGATAACTGTATGTATATAGAGAAATAATCCTCATCTTTTCTTCATGTGAATCAGCCCTTGAGATATAATCCCTAAACATGCGTAACTGCATCCCCCACAGACCAAACATGGCTATAGGCACAAAACTAAAAAAAAGTGACTTCATGAAAAGTCTGTAATCATGCATTCCTGACAGAGAAAGTCATTGTAAAGTCTCAGTATTTTAATTATTACATGGATACAGCAAAATTTCTGAATAGGAAGGTCATAAGACTGCTCTCCAGTAAAGCAACAGATGGCTTTAGGGACATGAAATGAACAGTTATTAAGGGATTACTTCTGTTTTGAGTTTAGATTTTTCTTTCTAATATTTACCACTGTGTTTGTTGACCAGGATTTATATTATTATTTTATTAAGCATTGCTATTAATTGTTTCAATTATCTGCAATTAAATCCTGCTCACGTTGGTATGCTATGTGAAGGATCTTGTTGTTGTTATTGTTTCTTTTTTCAACCAGAGGGCATGTCTTTAAAATTTGCGTTATCTATACATAATGAAACCTGACAAGAGCAAGAGTTGAGAGGGAAAGAGAATGACGAGTCTGAGAGGCTTGTTTTTATTTCATGACAAGTATAGCATTGCTGGAGGTAAAGTCCCTTGGTTCTCCATACTGACTGAATGGCTAAGGCTGGGGTCATAAAAGGACATACTAAAAATGATTTGTCTTTCTTTTTTCTATAGCACATGACCATCCTGGTGAGTATCCATCCCTAAAACATAAATCTCTGATTAACTGAGACAATTTATATGTTTATTTGATTTTATGTTTCTATATGGTCATTCAAATCATGCTCACTTCTGTTTGCAGGACAAGAATGGTTCTCTCAAGGAATTAGTATTACTTATTGGGGAGCCCTGAATTCTGTATGGGATCATTTCATTAATTTATATGGAAGAGAATAATCATCTGTACCTCACATACTTAACAAATTTGAGATTAAATATGGTGGGGAATGCAGCAAATGAAGCAGTGGACCAAAAAAGCAGGGGGATGACAGTAGTGAGCATAACGTGCTATGATCACTGCTTTGCAGCTAGCTGCCTACCCATATTTCTGTATCCATTCTTCCAGTTGTATTAGAATTAAGGTTCCTGCAGTTCTGTTAGGCTTTAAGGAAAAATTAGATTAATGCTTTCTTTATTGAGTTCCTAAATAGCTTTCATCTCTTGTTTTCCCTCTGGCCCTACTCTAGTGGAGTTCACCTGTTGGCTGCAGTGTTGGTGGGCTTGGAATATCAATGTGATCAGGGAGCACTCAGCTGCTTACTGCTGCAGCAAATCTCAGTGTAACACAGCAGCAGCGGAAACCACCGGAGAACATTTCACTTCACACACACATTATTTTTTGCTAAATCAGACATGAAAGGATGATTGAGTCTGCTGAGATGATAGTGGGGACTTTTCTTCGAATTTTTCAAGAGAGATCGTTTGGTTGTTAGAGCAGATGTTCAAATGCAGAAAGGAAGAAGAGCAACTTATTCCAACTGAGTGGAATTGTGTTTTGCTTATGCAGGATAGAAGTGAAATATTTTCTTCCACTGTAAAATATCTCTAGGTTTGAAGTGCGTGGGTATGTCGGGGAGATCAAGCACTGAAATTTCATGAAAAGGGAAAGTATCACAGTACCTTTAAACACATTTGCACTTTCCTGATCCTAAGCTGCTCATTTCTTGTACCTATCAGAACACAGGCAGTTATGGAAAGAGCAATGATTCACTTAGGATGGGATGGATGATTTCCAGTCTACACATTTCATGTAAGTGGCTGAAGTATTGGGTTACAGATTTCCCCTCTTTGGCAAAGTGCATATTCATTTACAGAAAGTGAAGAGGATCTATTAGGAGACTGAGAAAGGCACACTAACTTTATAACATGGTGTTGAAAACACTTTAAAAAATTGAGGTTTCAGTCCATGCAGTGAGTTTGGCAGGGCAGGGCAGGCAGAGCTTTCTCACAACCAAATAAGTGACTACACCATCAAGCAACTAACAATACTGAAGTTACTAGTCTTTTTCAAGTTTTGATTTTCTCCCATGTAGAATGGGAAAATATTAGTGAGTCAGAGGAAATCTGTTGCCTGCACAATCTGTTCATCAATTGTTTTGTGAGAAGGGAAAATAGACAAAAATTCTTAGTGCTTACTGCTGGAAAGAATGATAATTTACTGATTTCCCCTACCTCTCAAAGGCTGGGAAGATAAGAGGAAGAGCTGGCATATACCAATATAAGGATAGACTGAGGCAGAAGAAAAATGTTATTAAGGCCTATACATTCAAAGCTCCATATAACTAAGCCTGGCTGCTTCTCTCTGCAGCTATGTAAACAGAAACAAAGCAGTGAAATAGCAAAAAGAAGCAGTAAATTTTTTGGGAGGATGCCTTTCATTCCCATGAGTAGAGCAGTCATTCCACTGAGGAGTACATGGACAGGCTGATAAGCTACCCTTGTAATAAAATTTGGAAAAACAAAATCATCTCTAATGAGCTGCAGCTGAGCAAATCATTATTCACCTCAGAGTTCCTTTTATCAAATTATATTTTAGCCAAGCATTTACAAAATGGTGAATAATGCTGCTGTGGAAAAAGTGGAAACAAAATTATAGTATGAACTAGAAGGAGCAGAAATGCATTTTTATGGCTATATTACCAGTTTGATATGCAAAGATTGACCTGCGTAAGTTCCCATACGCCTTCATGAATGTTAGTATCTTGAAACCAGTGTGATATTTCATATGCAGATTTCTTGTCCCTAACTCTCAGAAGAGGTTTTAGGTTTTCTAACTTCCTCTCTCTGATAGAAAAATGGCTGGATTTGCACAGATGCATGTTTGATTTAGGTGTTAAATCACTCAAGTTGACATAAATTAGTACCTCATATTTATCCAAGCAACTAAATGTAAAATTTCATCATCTAGGTTTGAAAATTGTGCTACATAGGTTTAGAAAATGAGCTGTATTAACAGATTTTCTGTTGGTTTTGGAGATGACCTTCAGAAACACAGTGTCTTGATGACAGACTTTGCTCTTCCTCATTATTAATTGGCGTAATACAAATCCTTTACAAACTAGAATGTCCAAAAGCCAACGCTTTAGGTGCAACGGCTATTCCAGTGTGTAGTGGGGCAGCGATATATTACCAATATTGTTTAAGTTGACCCCTCACAAAATTGCCTTCTTTTCAGATACAGTAAATCCTGTCACCTAGAATGCATAAGTAACAAAGTGGAAAACAGAAATAGCCCAATCTATTCCAGTATTTTCCATTTAAACAAAATCCGTTTCTAATAATGCTTGGTAGGGTCTTATTCCAACAAGTTTAAATAGTCTCTGCTCTTTTATGCAATTTTCTTTTTTAAAGGCAATCTATTTGCTCTGCAGAAGGGTTTCTAAAAACCTAAAGGTAAATGACTTGGATCCAAAATGAATTCACTTAAACTGTCCTTCTAGGAATAAAATTACTGAGTCTTTGGTAGCAAACTAGTTCCCCATGACATTTAACAACCTCTTGATTTCTGGACTTCAAAATACCAGATTCTAAGTTGGAGTCAGTACTCCTTTTGGAAACCAGTAATTTTCTAAGAGCAATAGACAAAGAGATGTCGATTCTACTCCATTTATTAATGGTTTCCATTACAGCTGGTCAGATGGGCTCCAGACATGCATTTCATAAAGATCCCAGAAACTAACTCGTTGCTCCTTCACACCAAAATATTGTAATCTAATTTCCTTGTTCCACATAAGTCCCCTTTCATGTTTTTTTTTTGTTTATTTTTAGTAGATGAAATCTTTAGCTATTACTCTCAGAAGTTGTTCATACAAAGGATCAGGTAGGCTCTTCCTAACGCTACGCTCTTGCTTCTTGATCTTCTCTTTCGTAGTCCACAAAGCTTTGACAGACTTCAAGAGAGAGAATGGAAATGAAAGTAACTCTTATTTGAGGAATTTCAGTGACTCTTGTTTCTATGATACCATCTGAGTAAGAATCTGGGCTACTAATTACCAATTCTGTTCTTTGTCCTGCAGGCACTCACACCCAGTCATGGTATGAATAGATTAAATTATAGTTTAATAGTTGAAATTAATAAGAAATTATTCTCAAGAAAGATTTTAGCCTGTTTGTCTAAATGAGGTAGAAAAAAAATCAAAGCATCAAAGTAGGGCACAGAATATCTGGTTAGCTCCAACCCTCCTGAGGTGTGCTGGTCCAATTCAGTTGGAGCAAAACACCCAGAATTCAGTTAGTTTCATGCCTGATTATTTTATAGACTACAATGGCGGGGGTGGGGGGAGTTTGAAACTTGCAAGAAGATGAGAATTGAGAAGAAGAAAGGAAAAGAAAGACCTGGAGAATGCATTCTCCATTGCATTAAGTATTTCAGGGAAGACTAAATGTCTTTCTATGAGAGATGCTCTAGTTCAACAGGAGGTCATGCAGAAGATCAGGCTAAGTAATCATGATTGTCCCTTTCCAGACTTAACATTTACAAAAAGACCAAAGCAGAAATTAGATATTGCCTTATATACTAAACAAGGGTTGCAGCAAGAACAATGATTCACTTACTAATATACACTTGATACCCTGAAAAAGAAATATGTGAGACAGACTAGATTTTGAATTTGGTCTGTCACAAACCATCAATTACACAGCCCAATTTAGTAGATTCTGGCAGTCAAAGTGTACATATGTGGTATGCCTTTTGCTTTAACTTCTTTGTGCCACAAGAGGATGGAATGCCTACTGATTCAGGCTGGAATCTCTCATGGTGATGCTAAACCTGACCTGACAATATATTAAGTCAGTGGAGTTATACAACATTTGATCTGCTTATAGAATTTCAGATATGCAGAATAACACTTCAGAATATTTTGAATATATATTTCTTTTATACCTCAGCACATAGCTCAGAAAATACCAGTCCAAATTAACAAGAGTAGTCCTAGTTAACAATTTTAGGTAAAATAATTAGGCAGCCCAATTTGTGTTTCCAGATCAAAGGACGGTAATAAAGAATGAGTAGAATACTTCACAGCATTATACAGTCTAAGACTGGGTCAGTAGATCATCTAATCTGCTTTTCTATATATGGTAGTCCATTAAGATACAAACAGATATTCTTTATAGACCTTAAAACATTTTAGTTATATCAAAGCATTTTAGTCTTCAGAAAATTAAACTCTATGTCAAAGGCAGAAAAAAGCCAGAGAGTAGGATATAACAAAGTTCACAACTTCTGCTATGGCAGGAATTGATTTGGTAGGATGCATAAATGGTCCCCCCCAAATCCAAACCACACCTATGCCTCGGAGAAGGGCAAAACCTCAGAATTCTGAGAAAATGAACTGGAATTAGGTAAAGCAGGGAAATTCCTCCCTATCAACTGAAATATGGTGTTCGATATGTGACTGAGAACTATCCACAAAGAACAGAAGAAAGGATCTTGTCTGCCACTAGATCTAATCCATCCTAACCACAATACAACAAGTAATTGAAAACCTTTCTTTTCTGTAAGGTTCTATTTCCCAACAGTACATTTAATAAATTGTGCATCAATGGGCAAAATATTCCTTCTTAGTCCCACAGATGACTAACAGTCCTGAAACATGGCACTTAACAAGGAGCATTTTCTTAATAAAAAGCTGCAAGCACTGCAAACACACTAGGGCAATACAATAAATCCTTGTCCAAACATGCACTCAGAAATAACAAAAAGTTTTATATACATGTGATGTTTCTTTTCTTGTTCATCAAGCTATTGCTTGATTCCCTAGGTTACATGATTTCAGAAGGCAAAGAATAGGTATTTCTCACTTTGCATTTTCCACTTATAGTGCTGTAGTAAGATTAATCCTAATTATGCCCTTTAAGTACTGTTGTTAGGGCTGACCAAATAATTTCCCAAGGGTTTATTTGATGGATTTTGGCATTTTGTCCCTTAATTTATTCAGTGAATAATTTTTCATATTAGTCAACAAGCTATATAAGCTGGTCAAATAGTATTTGTTGAATCCATTTGATGACTGATTTGTACCAAATGTTGAATAAATTATTCATGACTAATTGGTTCCATTATTCAAGGACATCTAATTGTCATCCATGGTTTTAAAAACAACTTGTATTCCACGGTGCACAAGGTAAAATAAACTATCAAAAGTACAGGCAGTATGTTTGTGGCATAGCTGAGAGGCATCATCCTCTTAACTGCTTTTACTCAAATTCCTGCATATGGATGGTGTAGGGCACCTTGCCCTCTAATAATGCAAGTTGACTGTCAGTCTCTACATCACAAGCCAAACTATTTCATTTCACTGTTTCATCATGGCCCACCGTATATTCTCTTCAGAGATCCCATATTTACTCTGTTTTCACCATGTGAGTGCTTTTCTGTGCTCTGATATGAAAAGAGATGAAGATTAAGAAGGAACAGTGGCCTGGTGATTAGGCACTAAGTCAGAAGACTAGACATAGATTTGCACCTTAACCATAGGCTTCCTGAATGTCTCTGAGTGCCTCATTTAATTGGCCTCCCTCAGTTCCCTATTAGCAAAAAATTGAGATAGTTGTACAGACTAATCTCAAGGAGACATTGAAGACAGACATTCAAACAGATGCATCTCTGAAACTAATGTAACAGAATACCATGTACAGTATTGATGTAAGTATTAAACAGTGGTTCATATATCCAGACAATTCCATTTAACCAATGGAAGACCCTGCCTTCTTCTCACACATTTGAGGTCCCACTACATGCCTATCCTGAGTAGAGCCAATAATTATGCCTTGCACACTCTGTGAATGGCTGGAAAAAAAGATAAATTATGTGTGGTGCTGGGGTTATGAACAGAGTGTGTTACAATTTGCCTTATGAGAGTATTTTGTAATTTCACTGACTCTTCACTTTTGCAAATAGACTTCCAAATGGGTTTTGAGATGGAAAGATAGGGTCATTTCAGTATGATTTACATAGCTACCTTATTGGTCATTCTTACAAGTCTTAAGTCAAGCTGAGAGAGATGTAACAGTAGCTGGGTTTCTGCAATTTTAATACTGCTTATTAGGGGTCAAAATCTTTCCTATGTCACTTCCAGGTGAGTAACAGTAAACATGTAAAAGTACATGAGTCTTTGTGCATGAAACTGCACTTCCTGTAGGTACATAAAATAGTACATATTTATATACTAAGGGGATGATCTTCAAGGGTCTATCAACTGCTGCAATATATATATATTCTATGCTGTACATAGCATAGAATTATAGCTTAGCGTGGACATATGCTGAAACCTGTGTTAGTATTAGTAGAGAAAAGCATCTTTAGGAAAGAAAGTAAAAATCATATTGATATTAGAGTGGGAGTCTATGAATTAACTTTTTAGTATTTCTGCCTTGTGTGAATTCCCAATTCCACTGAAGTCGCGGGAGTCACTGGAGCCAACATTTCGCAAGGGCCAGTCCTCACTGGCGGACACATGCAGCCCTGAACTTTTTTACCCACAGTCCAAGCTGGCCAAATGTAAAGTATTTTTTGTATAGAAATAGTAAATAAAAGTAAATACAGTAGCCTCAGGACCATCTTTTAGCCCTGAGGCCAGGTAGTACAGCCCAGCTTGTGTCCCTCAGGCTGAACTATTTCCTCTCCTCTACCACAGAAAAAGATGGTTTTACTGCCTGTTGGGAATGATTTCTCTGTCATTCTATCCTCTAAATGATACTAGGCATTGTCTGGGAGAGTGCTGGCTGGCATGGTCTTAAATCATGTCAGGGAGTATGCTAATATATAAGCAGAAAAATTTTATAGATGATTGCAACAACACATCTGAGCTTGGGCACTCATCGTGTTTAGTTTATCTACTAGTATAACTGCAATCTTTTAGCCCAGAAACTGTGTAGCCAGGCTAGCAGGCTCTGTGGCCAAGGCAATATTATCTGGCTCCCAGTATATGATATGCTTTTCATCAGAGAATATTTGCTTTGGCACAGCATCATGTGAATTCAACTACATGGCTTCTGGGGTGGTTCTGGATCCTATGTGGCTAGTTTGGATGGAAAAGAGGTAGAGATCTGTCTATATCCCTCCAGGCAGGCATCTCCTTAATTTATTAAGTGTTGTCTGTATAGCATATTTATCAGCTGCTTTAAATCTACTTCAAAAATATCCTTTTTTTTTTCTTTTATTCTATGTATTTCAGAGAAGAAATGAAAGAGATTCAGCTCAGACTAGGATTTCATGGAACTGTCACAGAACTGAATGACATCCCTCTACTACTCTTAGTATGAGTTGGTAAAATAACATTATTTGTAAGTTAGGCACACTGAAAAATATCATAAATGCTTTGATAAGCACACATATTTATTATAGCAACACCATCTGTCATCAACTTCCTTATAAAGCCCTATTTTCAGGGATTTATAGAGCTGACGTATGTATTGTGGGGGGACAAGCCTACATTTGCAGGGCTATGACCTTATAGGTCTTTACCTCTTTTTTCTATGATTCTTTAAATAATTTGTGTCGTTCACTTTGAGTGGCAGCAAGATGTAAGACAAGTTGACATTCTTTGTGAACAGCTCCCAAATGTAAAAGAAATCCACTTTTCTCCTTTAATTTATATGCATATAAACTAGAATGAGATTTAGTGCAGCAATAAGGTGGTGTTTAGATGCTTGTGTAACTTTAAGAAGCTTTAGCTTTTTTTAAATGTCCTTTAGCAAAAGATTATTTTGCAGTGTGGTCTAATCATATTTAATATTTTGAAAAAGGAAATAAAAAAGAATAGCTAAATCTGATCTGGCATAGAAATACCTTGTTTTGTCCAACAATGACCCCTTTCTGCCAAGACAGACCTGCAACTCTTCAAAAATATCAGTGCCCCACCAAAACTTAGTCAGGTAAGTCATACTATTGAATAATAGGAAAGAGTATTTCCCAGTGGTTAAGTTGCTTGTGAGTGACTTCTAGCAATAACATGAAAAGGAAAGGCTGACTATCAATACAGAAACAATGGCATGAGGATTGCTACTATGAATATATGTTGATATGAAATCTAGAAAGGCAAAAGCAGAAGAAAGATGCTTATAACTCTCAAACTAATGACCTTCTGGTCAGACAGGTCAAGATAAATAAGTCCTTTAAAATGTTTCAGAATATTATAATATTTAAATGCAAAAAAAGCAAGCAAACAAGAAATAATTTGCTTCTACACACCAGCTCAGAATGAAATGTTTCATTTCATTTTCTTCGATCAAAAATATTATTTTTTTTGTTTTGCAATATACCATTATGATTATTATTTAAAACTGGAAATATGCAGCCTTCAGTAGTTGCATTTATTGTGCTAATTACAAAAAATATACACTCTAAGCAAATGCAATGCAGATGTAGCACTGCCCTGCCCATGTATAAAATTATGTTTAAACATACTATAAGCAGCTGTTGCAAAAGAATAGAATATCAAAAATATCAAATGCAAAATAGTTATAGCCAATTTAATGTTGTTGCTTCCAGGGAGAATACTAAACGGAGCAACATGCAGACAGCTATATACAAAAAGAAGGTTTCTTTGCAGTTGGGAAAATTGCTAAGGTGCTTTCTTCTGTGTGAATTTAAAATAATGCTTGCTTTTGTTTACCCTGAAATGGAATCCCAGGCCTCAATTGAGTTGGAATCTAATGAAACAGAAATGCAGCTCAAAGAAATTCATCAAAATCTCTTCCAACTGGCAAGCCAAATTTGAGGAATGACAGCTAGACTCCTACTTTTCAAGCCACCAAAGATTGTTAAACACGTTAGAAAAATGTCGCACTTCGCTGGAGAGGCTGGGAAGTTACCAACTGCATAGCTACCTTAGTGCCCCTCTGCTGGATGATTAATGGAGCAGTGGCCTTTGGAAAAGAAAGCAGAGTAATAAGAATGTCAGAAAAATATATCATTCAGGCAAAAGCCATTGTCCATGAGAATCTTCAAAGTTCTTCCCTCTATATTAACCTGGCTGAATGCTTGGACTGTGGAAAGAGAATGCAACCAAAATACCTAGCACATACCACAGTAGTATATTTATAAGGCAATATATAATATATATAAAATACAAAAATATTTAAGCAGTATATAAGTTTATAATATATATGTTTGCAAATAAACTTTTTGTTAAGCATGCTGAAAAAAACCACAGCATTTTCTCATCTAGAATTTTACTCTGTTTCTTCCAAGACATTGCAACAGCTTTATCCTATAATCATTTTCCTTTGTTTCATTTGAAGGTGAAGCCCTATGTTTGACAGCAGGAAGAAATACAATCATTTCTGACTTCCTAGTGTGCAATTAAAGAATTCAAGGTATTATAGAATTACTTAGCAGGTCACTCTTCTGGTAAATCTCATTTATTCACATCTCATTTTCTAATACGCCAAAATATGTATCTTACTTTCTGCCCCCTATAAAAGTTTCACACAGTGAGCATGGGAAAAAGGAGCCTGAATCTTTTTTTTTTTTTCATATCTCCAGTAAAGGCAAAGGTTCTTTCATTCACATACTAGCAATATAGAAGATCAGAATGACATACATGAATGTAAATTATTCTTTCTTAGGTCTATTTTCCTCCTGGCATTTCTCATCAGAAATATTGCTTGAGAGTAAATAGGTAAGTTTTTTTCACACCAATGATTAGCAATGAATAAACAGAGCAAGTACTAAAGCTGGCTTTGCACCTACTGAATGCTGCAAGTGTCTGTACTCATTTGATATGCATCTAGCAAAGCTTGGATGTTCCCAGAAGGCCACTCCATGAACACTGAGAGAGCAGCGTCTGCTAGTGGTGCCTGGAAGTCACAAAGACGAAAAAAATATTTATATAAGTGAGAGCAATTGGAAAGAGAGAAGCTTATTTAAACTACAGTCTACATTGTTTTAAAAGCACACACAGAACAGTTTCATACAAATGATCAGCAGTATATATACAATAGTACAAGTTTCTGAAACACATTTCATTGTTCACTTGGTGAATATTTAGCAGGTATTTTTAATTAAGAAGATCTTTACGTTTTGCTTCATTTTCATCAATTTGCCTGATAGGTTCTGTAAAGTTTTCTTCTCTGCTTTTCTCTCTCTGTTTATGATAAATACTGAAACACACACAATAAATATACATATATACCATAGACCCATTCATATATGCAAACTGCAAGAGATAAAGCATACATATGTACACATTTATCTGTATATGCATATGTGTATATATGTACATGTGTATACATATATGCATATAAATGTATTTATACACATGTATATGAGTCTGGCAATGATTATGTCTGAGAATATAATGCAAAAGATTTTCCCCTTTTCCTGTCATCATGTAGTTTCAATGTAATACGGTACCTGTGGCATTGAGAGGACATCTATTGAACGCCATGTCCCCAGCTGGGGTCCTTTTCCACACCATTGACATTAAATAGTCTTCAGGACATATTTCATAAGGTGCTGCCATTTAAAAATGAGAATTTAAATATAAACATCAATGTAAAATAGATATTTTCTATCAGGAAAGTAAGTCTTTGATCTAATTCTTCCTGGGATGTATATATTATCATATTTTGGTTTCATTTTAAGAATGAAATACATAAAGGCAGGAATGCAAAAACTGCAATTTTAATGGTTTTGAACCTTTACTTATTGCTCTATTTTCTTCAGTAACATTAAGCATCTATCATAAGTTGATGATATTAGCTACAAGCTGTGATGCTTGTTACACTAAACTTTTATCTAAGATTTTTCTGAAACAACCTGTATGTGAAAGAATCCATTCTAAAACCATGGCTGAAATATTATATGTACTAGAAGTGTCAAATGAGAATTGTATAGTCTGGGGACAAAAAGCAGGTTATTTCTTTGAAATGTTTTTCATTACAAATTGGTAATTAAGCAAGTATAGTCAATAATGTGGGGCTGAGTCACTATAAAATAAAAGAAACTTTTACTCTTTTTGCCATTTTAAGGGAAAAGATATTTTCATATTTTTATAGTAACAGAAACACATGGGGGAAAAAGAAGGCTTTTAAAAATGCTTTATGTTTCATTTTCACATGGTCATGATTTCCAGATTGCCTCTGCTCTTTGTATTTTCCAAATTGTACAATAGATTTCCAGTTTATGATTTTTGAGTAAACTATATCAACACAGTAAACATTTGCTGAAGATGTCTCACAACTTAAAGCACTGACAAATCCTATTTGCTGAAATCTAACTCATTTTAAGTTCAGGAGAGAAAAGACAAGTTATTTCAAAGTATTATTATATGTATTTCATATTATAATATATATAATATATGATCTTGTAAACTTAACATATGTTCTGCAAGATCAACAAAAAACAGAGGTATTGTTATAAATTACATAAATGTGCTAAAGCTCAGAGGCCTTTGATAAGTATGTTCATGCAGCTGTGGCTATTTCAAACTCTTTGTGTTCACTAATAAGACATCCCGACGTTGATTCTCAGAACTGAAAAACTTTCTGAAAAACAAGTGTTAAATGTTTTTTCTGAAATTATACATATATATAGAGGGAGATATAAACACATACTTGTATATACCATGTTATCTGTTTTACGTTAGCAAGTCATGGGTAATATCAGAGATTTTCTGTCTAATTAGAAGGGTAGTACCTGTGTTCTTTTGCCACCTTTCAAAGCTCAAAATTACTGGAGAGCCTTTTATCTTTAGCATAGTGCCAACCATAATCTGTGTACCTCTGTGCTGTGTTTAAAACAAAAAGCCTTCCCAAACCCCAGAGTTATCAGGGAAGAAGTGCAGAAGCAAGCCAGAGTTTGGAAGAGGCATGACAGCCCAGGCTAACAAGTTTCCCTGGACCTTGGCTGACTCTGCGCAGTGCACCCAGCTGTCTTTCAGTGCATCCTACAAATACCTTGGATCAAGGAATGTGGTGCACAGAAACCAAACCAGTTCTTTCCAAAGCCAAAACATCCGCCAGAACTCACCAAGCCGGCTCCTGCCTACATTAAAGCATCATTAAAACAACCAACACAAGTTGCCTATGGAGACAGTACAGCCACATTGGAGTGGCATTACATCTGAATTAAACAGCCTTGCTAGCCCTGCTGGATGCCCTCAGGACCAGTTCAAACATTTCTGTAACTATGTCACAATTAATTCATAACAAACACAAAGATAAACAGGAGTTAGCTGTACAAAATCATAGAGTATTGCTAAAATTTAAAAGAAAACAGCAAATACTGAGATAAATTTGCTTAAGCTGGCAAAAAAAAACCTGAAAAACAAAAAACCTCTCTTTCGTTGAAGACGTGATTCAGCAATATCTTGCCATGCAGAGCATGTACTCAAATTTACCATGTTATACTCCTGTAATGATAGGTATGAGTTCATCCTACCTAAGCACAAACACTCAACAAAGTGAGTGAGAAGTCCAGTCTTGCTCTAGCATCACTGGTGAGACAGTATGAATCTCCAAAAGACAACAAGCCTACCTGGAGCCTGAAGAAGCTGTCTAATACCCAGACAAAGCAAGAAACACACAGCTTCACAGAACTTACAATCTAACTAGGCAGCTAACAAGTATGGGAAAGGGCGAAGCCATTCACAGGCACACAGACGATGACAAACAGAACTAGAACTACAGCCACTATCTTGAATCCTAATTCAATGTCATGGAAAAATTATCTTGAATAAAAGCAACAGAAAAAAAGCTTTTGAACATTTTGTAAAATAGCATTGTAACTAGAGATATAACAAAACCCAAAGGTTTAATACAGTTATTTCTGTGTTGACAATTATTTAAATCTTCCCCCTTCTCATATTCTATCATACATAGCTAGTATTGCCTCTGAAGAAACTTTCTATCTTCAGTAGGAAGCCATTAACTAGTCTTCAGCAGCAGTTGTTGTGTAATCGTCTTTTTGTTAACAACCAAGGTGATTCTTTCCATTAATTTTTAGGCCAAAACAATTTCTATGTATGTTTTCCACCACTGACAATAGGTTTATGAAGAAATAATGAGTATCTATTTTGAGTAAAAATTAGGTAAAGCATAAATATTACAATTTTATGGAGTTAAATGTTTAGGTATTTCTGGAAACCAATACTGTATCATTTCAACATAAGTTATTACTAAAACTGTCATAAGGACGGTGTCCTGTTTTTATAAAAATAAATTTACAAAAGCACCATTGTCCGTACAGAAGGGTTCTCTCCTGAATAATACGGAATTTTATTCTCAGTTCTCACGTCTTTTAGCTTTTACTGGCCCATCTGATGGGACTTACTTACCTTATTTCTCTTATGTAATTCTCCAAAGGTTGCTCATGAAGCTGCTACGCAACTCCCTACCAGACATCGGTTGCAATTTCTTATGCTATCTAGCTGTCTCCTTTATTGCTGTGGGATAGAGTTATTGCTTGTTCATCCAGTGTTAAGTTTGCCACAGCGATTTCCATTCCAGAAGTTGCCTGGCAAGTCCAGAAGGTTTTTCTTTCCCCACCACAAAACCATTGGTTTCTGTTTCATTTATTTATCTATTTATTTATTTATTTACTTTCTTGTGCATTCCTCTTTGCACTCAAAAGGATTATGCTATTTACACAGGTTAAGTACTGTCATAAGATTTGGTAGGTGTTGAATGAAATGCTGTTGGCTGAAGTCGTAACCTCAGCAGAGGATTGGGATTTTGCAGGACGATGGAAGGGCTTTCTGTCTTCATCTGACACAGACTGAGACACTTGATGGCAGGAAAATAAAATGCATGTACTTCCCCAAATGTCTGCATACAGACTCCTATTCACAGCAGTGGGATTCTGCACAGCAGTGTGTAACACAAGATCAAAAAAATGGGAAAAAAGTGTGTTCCTTGTCTCCTAAAATGTTTGGCACTCACCTAGACCTCAGGTAAGTGGATTAGTTTTCTAATGTTGAATGGGAAAAAGTTCAGCACTTTTTGCTATTATCTGAGCTGAATTTCCTCTCTGCAAAACAGACTTTGCTACCTTATGCTACCCTCAGTGGACAAGGAGGACAACTGGTAATCTATTTTCTGGATAATGTCTTTCTGTAGATTTGGAGGTCATTAGTATTTTCCAGCTCAATTTCCTCTTTCTTCTAAAGTCACTTCTTCTTAATTTTCTCTTACGCCATGTATTCTGTGACTTTTAAAATATATTTTTTCTTTTTCTCTGGTCTTTCTCTGATTTGTTTACTAGAGTTTACAGAGTACTAAATCCTTAACATTGTTGACCTGTTAGGAATGAAACCTAACTTTAGACATTTGAGGTACACCAAAAGAAAAATGACTGAATCCAAAATATATTCAGATATTAATTTTCTGTTCCCAGAGCATTACAGAACAGAAGGGAAAAATCACAGTTTTAATATATCTAATTGTGAACAGAAATAAATCAGAAAGAAAGAAACTCAACACTTGTCCAGGAACCAAGCCATTTGAGAGACCTACTTTCAGATAATAGTTCTGAGCCTGCCTTTTTTAGTGCTGCTTATATTCAGCTTCTAGGAGTGTCTCATGTAATTCAGCCCCTTTCCAAACCAATTGAAAAGCATCACTGATCGACTATAAAGAAA
Organism: Dromaius novaehollandiae; assembly: GCF_036370855.1. Lineage (NCBI taxonomy): Eukaryota > Metazoa > Chordata > Aves > Casuariiformes > Dromaiidae > Dromaius > Dromaius novaehollandiae. Next base: position 32,196,777 of record NC_088100.1, on the reverse strand, counting down.
ATCTTGTATGATGTTCAGAATATGCAAAACTCAAATAACAAAAAATTCAGTCAAGATTTTCAATCAGTCCGGTGAACAGCTCTATTTGAAAAGTATTTTATTAACAGTGGTTAGCATAATTGAAAAAGATTTTATTCTCTTTTTGCTTATACAGTTTTAAGTCTGTAATATATTCACTTTCTGTAAGTCCAGACCTCTGAGTGATACAGACAGGTGTAGCTTTATCCACTTGACAAACATGTTATGCAGACCTACAGAGCTGAGGATCCATTCTTACACTAATGCAAACCAATGCTAATACAAAAAATATTAGACCTTTTTGTTTCTCATGTTTCTCAATGGCTTATCACGGAAAGAGAATCCAGTGAGACAGAAAATACCTTTTCTCAACTATTTTTGGGCTACTGAAGAAAAACATATAAATCATGAAAATTGCTGTATTAGGACCATCATCCCTTGCTGACTTTGGCAATTTAACTTTATTTATACTTTGAAGCATAGAAATGATAATAGTGCTAAATGAGTAGAGAGTCATCTCTGTAAAGTACTTTTCAATCTTGCTTGATGTTTATAACATGTAAATCTATCTGTTTATACTTAGTAATGCAGTATTTTGGTAAATTGTCCACTATCTACATTTAAATATTAGATGCTCTAAAAGACATCAGCCTAGAAACAGATTTAATATAATTTATTCATTTATATTCTTGTTATTCATTTATAATCTGTGTTATTCATTTATAATCTTTCACATGAGCATTATTTGTTAAAAAGTGCATTATGTTATTATGGTTTCTGTAAACATTCTGAATCTGATCTGGAATTAATCAAGTCAATAAATAAATACAACAAATGGCAAGTAATGTTTTGTGTGCATTTGACTTGTAAATACATTTGTAAAATATTTTATTAACAGCAGGTGGCAACCTTTGAAAATTGGATTGCAGCAGTGTGACTTTACTTCTAAATATACACATGCAAATTACTTCAAGAATGATTTTGTAAGCAGAAGCTGGCTTATCTGAAAGTCTGCTTACTGAGAAGATTCACACTAACCTCTTAGAACAACGATTTTATGGAGGAAGTCTACATCAACTGCGGGAATTATAATTTGTTTAGGAACTCAATACAAACACTGTTTCATACTGCTTTGCAAATAATGTGCATTTTATTAAAACTAAAGTTAACATTTGAGATGTAGGTTATATTTAATAAACTTCTGTAGTAAAGTATTATAAATTTATAACTACAATTACACCTTTTATTATTCTTCAAATGCAACATGATTCCTTGTTTTACTGTACTGCAATATCTTGAAACTGTTCTTTGATGGCTGTCAGGGGATAATTGTCCTGCCTATGAAAACATGGGATTGATAACACAAAATTCACATCTGATATGTTTCCCATTTCCTGACCCAAGCATCCCTGCCATTTAAGTTCTTTCCTTCTCTACTAGAGAATATAGCCATTGAAATGTGAAGTGGAATTGTGCAGGAGTCAGAGAGATTGTTAAATTCATTTTCCTGCTACACTCAGAATGTATCATTTCCCAAGTGATTGACTAAGACATCCTACACTGTTTGTATCTTACTTTGTTTTCTTACATCTGAACAATAATGCATTCTTTTACTTTAGGAAAATATCTCATCACAGATAAATATGATCAGATTCACCAAATGTTCTTGTTTAATCACTTTTGAGGAAGCTCAAATGTGCTTTTATTAGCTTTTATTGAGGAAGACTTAAAGCTGTCAGGAGGACAAGGTAAAAACTGCTACAAAGAAATATGTTTAAGATTATATTAAAACAAGAAAGGCGTGTCTTTTCATTTTAACTGACTTTTTTACAGAATGTTGCTCATGTATTCATTCATTCTGTACATCACAGTAAGGTTAATTCTTTTCCTCTTGTCTTCATTGCATTGGAATTTGGCCCCTATATAGATGCCTCTTGTATAGAGAATAAAAGGAATTCCATGATTTACAAAACCAGGTCTAATACTCTCAGAAACAGCGCATTCCAGAAGAATTCCTGCATCAGATCATCTCTATTCCAAATAATGTAACTTGATCTATGCAATGAAATATTTCTTCTAATAACTTTTTATAGTCTGGTATTTCTATTTATTTTAAAAAATGATGCATTGCTTAGATATCCAGTTGGGCTAGTTTACACCTAGCTACAGAAATGTAATCCTACTGAGAAAAAAACAGCAGTTACTTGCCTAAAGCAAGGCCGGATATGGCTTTTTATGAACATTGCTCTTTATACATTGGTCTTGTCTCTCCTAAAGATGGCCATCAGAATAAGCCACACAGTGGTGTTTATAATAACAGTGATTATATTTGGTTCTCACCTGGACACCTCTGCTCACTGCACCGTCTAACTTCCTCTCCAGTTCCTTCACACTGTTGCCCCGTCACAGAAGCACCTTGACAGATCCTTATTCGCCTCTCCCAGCCACCATCACAGGACTTGGAACACCCACTCCAGTGTCCCCACTGGTTCCACTGGCCATTTGCTATTTAGAAAAATATCATAATTGAAGTCATGACATAATGACTGTCATAAAGCAGGCTCGACAGGTTATTCTTTACTTAGGTAAGAGAAGAAAGCCCCCAAATAGATACATTTATAAAGGTAAAACATGTTACAGAAATGAGAGATGTAAGTGCGTGGGACTTCTAAAGATGGCCATGTCTCTACCTCGCTCCTAAACATGGAATTGTTGTCTAAACGACTTGCATCTCAAGGTAAAATAAAGAGTTGATGCACATTAACTGTGAGTTAGACTGCAAAACAGACATTGTCATTTCCGTGTTTTTTGTTTTAAATATGCTTGTTGTATAGTGCTATTGTACGGGCACACATGACACACTTTTACAATATACATAAATCACCTCTAAAAAACTAAATAAAAACAGTCTTGCATGTGATATTTTAGAAGCTTGATTTTAGATGATCTGACAGTGTAAATGGGGCTTAAAATTCAGTATAATCTACCCACACTGAAAAGCTGCTTTTATACTTCCAGAGATTTGTGATATAGTCTCAATGTAGAAGAGGAACAATTCAAATATGTTCAGTTTCTAGGTTCTTGAGAGACATTATTAAACTTTTTAGTTCTCAAACATTTTGTTCTAAAACTGTTGGTGGCTCCTCAAATAAAAAAGGAGTAAAGCTCCAGTTCTCCCTCTGGAGGAGGGCTGCTCTGCCCGTTTGCAGCCTGCTGGGATCTGCGGAGTCCAAGAAGTCTGCCTGTGCATCACTGATTCCAGTCTCAAAGCTACTGGCAAGACTGGTCCTTAATTCTCTTCTCAGTAACGTGTAAATGTTGCCCTTCTCTGTTTGAATCACTACTTACCGGTGCACTCAGGGTTATAGCACTCCCTGCTCTCAGCCCAGGGCCCGCGGCACTCGGAGCCGCCATGGGCTGCGGCGGTGCACTGCCGGCTTCTCTGCTGGGTGCCGTTGGAACAGGTCACCGAGCACTGGCTCCACAAGCTCCACTCTTGCCACTGTCCATCCACTGCCACAGCAGACACAAAAGAGACGAACACACCAGAATTACCATCAAACCCACGCAGTGCCTCCAGTGCTCATTCTAGGTTAGGAAGTTTTGATTGGTGTGTGAGTGCAGCTGTTGGGCTAAACCTAGGCTGAAGACATTTGCCTTCTCACAATAATATTACTGACTTGGAAGGCCTTGAAAACTTTGCTGATAAAATATATCATATTAAACACAGAAGCTGCAATTATGAGCTACTTTAAAATCATTTAAAACTGTTTTCCTTTTTCTTTAAGTGAAGAAATTTTCATCTCCTCAAAGTGTATGCCAATACAGCAACAGTAAGATTATGAGTTTGTTAACATACCATGACATTTGAAAGTCCACAAAGTTCTTTTGCTTTTTTTTCTGAAAAAGTCTTGTTCGTGCTTTTAGGCAGAAGTGGGGGCCAATCTTGTGTCATATAAGCTCTAAGCCCTTGAAAGTGATTCTTTACAGCTTCAGTGTTCACTTACATGGGTCAACTTAAAAGATCCTTAGTCCTGACTGTAAAATTCAGTCTATTTAGTTGAATAGGAAAAGGAACACCGAGTTACTACACAGCCTCAAACATAGTCTATTTTCTATCTTTATAATGTTGCATACAATTTTATCACCCATCAGCCTTCTAAGGTAAATAACCCCAGATCTTCGATATGCTTTTCACATAAAATGTAATAGAACAGAAGTGGCCTTCCTTAGTCCTCAAGTCTACTTCGTTGCTAGCATATTGCATAATCTTCTTTCAGAATTTGTCAAGTACAATTTTAAATAACATAGATATGGTGATCAGTTCCGTATTTAGCATTTTATGTTAGCCTATACATTTTAATCTGGAGAAGTATTCTGATGAGTAAAAGTTTAGGATTGTTATTTTCAGTTTCATGTATCAGAAATTTTGTTTGGGTAAATGAAAATATTCAAAAGCAAAATAATAAAAATACAAACCAATTAAGTTATCATACAAGTGAAAAATTAGGTGTTCTATAATGAATAATAGATCTAGACAATATTTCTAAAAATGGATATGCATTATAAAATGTTATTACTTACTGTACTAATTCAGAACTCTGTATTCATATAGACTTCAACAATCATCAATTGCTCATTGCATCTGCAATTACCTAATATAAACTCAAAATTCAGGTTGTAATACAATGTTATTTGATTAATAGTCTTCTTTGAAAACCTGTTTTTATAATTATGGTTGCCACAAAAGCACAAGTGCTGAAAATTAGTAACTTCACTTGCCAACCCTTGATTTCAGAATTCTTCTAAAGAAGTACTGGAATAGCAGCTTTCTATGTTTGTAGTGCTAATAATTGAAAGAGGAAGCAGAATTTTTAAGTTAGTGGAACATGAAAAATATTATGGGAAACATTATGGAAATAACATTTTAATGTATCCCTCTTCAGTTTTATTCATTGCTACATAGAATTTTCTAGGGTAGGAAAGATCAGAGCAGTTATTATAAATGAACAGTTTAGTAAACAGCTACATGCCTTTGCAGTCAATAGGAGCTGAAAGAGCCAACTACCATGTAGTTTACATGACTACTTTATTGTATTTTTGCTATAGTGTCTTTGGAGAAAACTCATTCTGTAGTTTCTCATATATGTTTCATGTATCTCTCTTCTTTAGCCTTAGGAGCCAATAGTGTGCAAGTTTTCTATTTCAGAAAGACTGTTAAAAGGCTAACGAACTGATCATAGTGATTCCTGTATAGAACTGAGCATTACAATTGCAGCAAATCTTAATATTCAGCAAAGATTTAAGCTGTTACTTTTAAATGTAGCCACTATATAACTTCCTCTGATGAAATTCATTCCAGTACAGAGAACCATTAAAAATCCAGAATTCTCGAATAACTCCTTATTTTGACAGCTTCAGTGTAACATCTTTTGTGCTTCTTTTCAAGACTGAGGTGAACTGAATGCATTAATTTCTTCTCTGCTGTTTTTATTTGGCATTTCTCTTGTTGTCAACTCAGCTTCATGCTCATATATCATGTTAATTACTTTTGTGTAGGCACATGTAAAATTGCACAGCTGCCAATGTGGCCAAAAAGTGGATTAAGTCATATTTTCTGCAGCTGCGTAAAAGACTGAAACTTTTCCATAAATTCTGTGCTAAAGTTGGAGTATGCTTTGTTGGATGAAGAAAAACAAACTTCAGGATTAGTGAAAATGAAAGAAATTTAGTTTTAATTCTATGAGGTGCTAAGTTCCACCCATGTTTTGTCTTCATTTCCATTTGCAAATCCTCAAATAACCATTTGTTAATGAAATGTCTATCAACCCTTTTCAGGATGAACTCCAGTCACAGAGAATCTATTTGCAGCAGTGTTGTGAACTGTGGATATGCATGAAGCCTACTACAAGGGTAGCCTTTACTTTGTGTCAGACTAAACTCATCAAGAAAAGCTTTCACACTACACTTACCTAACACTTTTTTAATATCTAGGTATTACAATGAGTTCATTAATCAAAAGGGAGATGATTTTTAAAGCAAAAACTTACTTCAGTACATATATATATGGCTTGAAAATTTTTGTCAAAATGATAACCTATGGACAGAAATTTTTTAAATTAACTGTAAAAGACTGATTTTTTTGAGTTAGTTTGAATTTCAGTAAATGGAAGGATTAATGTGAAGTCTACACATTGTTTACTTGTTCAGGGATAGTTTTTCTGGAAAGTGGTTTAAGCAAATAACTCCCATAAATTAGGCACTTAACAATTCTGATTTTCCCTTTTCTTCTTTTCCCAAATATTTTTGTTGTATGGTGCATATACAGTGAACCCCAGCAAGTGTAATCCAAACACAAGTGGCAGACACAGACTGTGTAACCTCTGAATATCTCCCTTTAAGCCATACTCAGAAAGTTGCTTGTCTTTGGATTCTCCAAGATCCATCCTGAATCAAGATTCCCTACCCAAAGCACTGTATCTTGAAGAAATCGAGACTTATCTGCTTGTGTAGTATCTAGAACAGAATTACCATCCTGATTATATCCTTTGACGACTACAGTTAAAATTATTAGCTGTATAACCCCCCTTGCTCACTTTGCATACTATTTTTTTTTTCTGTGTGCAAAGGACAATAAAAGAAATCCCAACAACGCGTACCGAACGCACTGTAACAAAGCAGACAGTTGCTATATAAGCTCACCAGGGCAGAGTGCAATATTGCAAGGTTTATGTTGTGTTTCAGGTCCATCACATGATCTTCCCCCATACTGGGGAGGTATACATGACCTTGTTCTAGTTCTTTGGCCTCGACCACATGTGAATGAACACAAACTCCAAGGTGACCATTCCTCCCAAACGCCATGTACTGCAACAAACCAAACAGATTTTAACCAGAAACAGACACACAAGTAACAGAAGGATTTCAAACTAAATATGATCAATATTGCAAAAGGGAATTGTTTTGCCAGCTTCAGAGAAATCAGTACCTACGGTATCAAATAAATCTTCTTTATGAAAATTTAATGAATTCTGATTTCAAAGTCTTATTCTCCATAAAATACATTTAACTTCAACAATTTTTCTCTGATCTTTCAACTAATCTCACTATCGCTTACTTTTTCAAAAGTTAATTATGATTCTTTGGTGCCCAACTTGAGATATTTTTAATAGCCCTGATTTTCAGGGACATGTGGTCAGTCTTTGTGAAAATCAGACATATACCTTATGTCCCAGGGCAACTCTAAAAACATGAAGCACTCACAATTAAGCTTTCTTTGGAAAATATGGGAATAAATATAATAGCTTCTTACTGTGTCACCATGATAAATTGGGGATCTTATCTTAAAATTGTTTCATATGTTTAAATTCTGGTGGAAACATGGCAGCACATATACTTGATTATCTTCCTCAAAAATACCACAACTGTATAAGCAAAACAGATTTGCACTGTTTCCTTAAATGAATACATTCACTGATTTAACATATATAGCAATGCACACATCACTAGATCTCATAACAAATGTTGACTCAACAAACTTCAAACACCTTCAGAGAACACAATAAATTACAAATACATCCAAATATTTTTATATAAAAAGTATTTCACAAAAATAATATAAGGAATCCTAGAATATACATCTTTCTCTAGCCTTCTTTCCATTGCAGGAGAAACTAATTTACAATACCAAATTCAGCTTAAATGCCATATATACTTCATTTTCAGAAACAGTTGGAGTCAAATTTTCAGAATGCTCTACATAAACAATGTATTATAGATAACCATGTATTGATAAAACAACTCCATACACATGCTTTGGCAAAACAGTTCTTTATGAATTGAAAAATATTCCAAAACATGCTTTAGGTATTTCTCTGCTACATAACCAAAAAGCAGTTGCACATGTTTAGAATAGCCTGAACAGGAAAACTTCAAGAATATCTTGAATATATCGTTAATGTTAGACATTTATGAAAAATCTGAAAACTTAGCACCCGGACTGAGCATCACATTCAGTATCATATAATTCTGTGTGTTTGTGCAGCTCTAAATATTTAAGGATGTCTGGAGGGATGAAATAGTGTATCACATTTTCAGTGTATCACTGGCAATGGTTCACAACATTACAGAAGAAACATATTCTGGTCTGTCTTCACTTCTTCCCATCACTGTGAAAGAACCTCTCGTGCGTGAGGTTACTTTGCCTTGAGGGCATATATTACCTTCCCAGTGTTTACAAATAAAACCCTCTTCTTGTAGGTATTAGAATAAAACTTCCTGAGGCAAAATTCAGTTGCTTTAGGTGGGGAAGGATGTTTGCCCAGTGATGTATTAACATAAAGGGATCAGTAAGATCAAGGGGAATTCTGCATGTAGGTAGCTTCTGTTGCATTCCATTAACACTAAGGAACATTGTCATTTCAGATGTTATGCTGAGGTAAAATATTTTTAGATAACTTCAAAGAAACTGTGTCTGACAAAAATGTCAAATTTTATACAGTGAAGGTATTCACCCACTAGGTAACATCTCAGTTGTTGAGAGGTTATTGAGTAGTCATGTAGAAGTGTTCTAAAAATACAATAGTTATTTCATGGATAGCTTCATTAAAGCTCTCATATCCTAAAAACTACATCAATCTACATTATGTTAGCAAAAAAGCCAGGAAAATTCAAAATTAATGTTAAAATGACAAACATTAGTCTAGTGATTTTAAAGACCTTGATTAACTTTGACATTTTGGTCAAAAACATGAAACATAGTCCTTCTAAAGCTAATAAGTTGATGACTACGTCTATTTATAAGCTATTACATTTCATCTTTTCTCAACATGTACTAACTATTCTTAGAGAGGTACTTTGACTCAACCATAGCATTCCAAGATTTTTCTCATTGGCAAACTCTGAATTTCTTGATCAGATAAGAAGAATTAATGAGAAACCAATTTGTCAGATCAGAATCTAAGGGACAGTTAGTAATAGCAAAGAAATACTTTAATTTATTGATATTGCAACAGTTGATTAAGATGCTTAGGCGAAACAACCAGAATTTCAAAAAGTACAAAACATAACAAGTCAATCTTTAAAAGCCAAATTAAAAAAAACAAGTTTATGCTGTAAAAAATAATAAATGGGAAAGCTCTAAACATTAAGTAGACATAGGTTGAGATTTTCAGAATATATATTAGTTTAAGTCTAATGTTTACATTTGGGTTTAGAGTTGGTGCTGTCAAAATGTTATATGTTGCCTTCATTTAAAAATGACAGGATTTCCGTGAGTTGAGGGGCTCTTTAAAGGCATCGTCTTGAGCCAAGAGAATGTATGCTTTTCTGGCAAGAGTAACTGCATATAAGCTGTAACAAGGATAATTCTTTGGTGGTTTTGTATCTGAACATGAGCCAAAACAATGTGTTTGGCTTTGAGTGGATTCAAACTTACACTGGCCTCTATCTGTTTCTGGTTTAAAGTGAGAAGCTGTGCCCAAAATTGTCTTCTGTGATAAATTTTAGTTCATTTAATAAAAATTTCACAGTACCCACTTGTATGTATATGACTTGCTTTCTCTAACTAGTAGATAGCTAGTAAAGTAAGGATGGAAAAGACATAACACTAACAAAACAACCGATGTCAGCATACAAATATCAAGGGCAATTAATCTATGCAAATGCATCACAGCAGTGTGCAGTATTATCCAGATCACCTTTAGATTCAAGGGCATTTTAATTCTTTTTACCTTTGATATTTTTCTTGATACTTCATTTACATTTTCTTTAATACCACTCACTAAATGCAAAAAAACCCTGTAACATCTGATGAATTGTAGCCAGATGAGTTACGCCAATTTATACCAGATGGAGAGAGAGCCCACGGAGGAGTTACTGTTTTCTATAACAAAGTTTCAAATGCAAAATTCACTATTCGGGACAAAAATATTCAAATTACTGCTAATTTATCTGTCAAAAAAACATTGCTAGCACAATGAGTTTGGATTACTGCAGAGCATCTTTCCTTTAGTTCTGCCACTCTGTGAACCTAATCGTGTTGAAGTGAACACCCACAGTGTTCACAATGCACAACTTCTGTGAGGTGGGAGGAGGCGTGAGGCCATGTTGGCCCTCCTCCTACAAGCGTATTCTAGGATATTTTTATTGGGGTTTAAATGACTTTGATTTGTTTGGCTTTAAACTATGGAAAGATATTATGGCTGGTGATGTTTCATGATATCTGGTATAATAGTTTAATATGGAAGAATAATTCTATCTAAGCAGAATCAAGATTGAAAGAATTTTTTGAATTAAATCAGAAGTTTTGTATGCACAAATTTAAACTCACTTAAGGGCTATAGCGTCTGCTCCTGTAGTATGGCAGCTGAAAGTCTTCCTGTATCTTTCCTGAATTCGTGATAGGTAAACTCAATAAATGCTCTGACACCTGCCCTCCAACCTTCACATTTAAGCCAGATAGCTATTCTACTTCCTATATGTTTCTCTCTAAAGAGACAGTTAAGTTTTCCTCCCTCTTGTTTTCTTCCTCTCAGGCGGAGTCCTGAACTTCCAGTGCATAAATTAGTACTAATAAAGGTGCAAGAATTCAATAAGATAGTGCTAACTTCCTTGTATTCATTGTTTTAGTCTACCCATGCAGGCACAGAATCCATCAAAATGTGCATGAAAATTTCAGCAGTATGACTGAAGCTCATTATTATGAGCCCTGAGAAATAAAGAGAGATAAGCGTGACAGTCTTAGTATATCACACCAGCCAAACTATAGTTCTGAGCATACAAATATTTGAAATGTTTTAGTGTACTCCTGCTCCTGACATGTTTTGCTTTACCCATTAGCCTGAAACTGCTGAACTTCAGCTACATTTTGTGGTGAAATGCGTTGAAGGCAATGGAGAAAGGCGAAACAAACTAACTGAGAGCAGTTACAAGCATAGAAATTTAACATTCTTTCCCCTTAAGGTCTTAGTTGTGTTATAAATTATTCAGTAAGCAGAAATGGATCGATAGCACAATACTGGATCCTGAGATACCCTTTGCTCACAAAAGAGCCAGTAACAACAGCAGTTACATGAGCTATATTTTGCTAGACTGCACTCTTCCAGAAGGCTCTTCATCCCATGACATTTGCAGTTACCTAATGGCCTAATTTCGCTGAAATGCCATTGGTCAGGAACAAAGATAAATAAACCACAATAGCATAAAGACAGTTCCTTCATGATTTTACTTTAATTATCTGGAGTACTATTTTGAAACTTAACATGCTATTTCAATACTAAAAGTAAATTATATTCAGCAGAATAAAAAAAAAATCTAGAAATGACAAACCAAATAGCTTTCATGTACTTAAGAAAAAGATTTTGTGGCCTAGTTCACTGTTGCATAATGGCGACACTGGTGAATCTCATTCTCAACATTTTCCAAGACAGCTAGATCACAGACAGATTATCTTCCCTAGCATCCCGGTGAGGATATTGGATACTAAAGGGAGTATACAAAGGAGGAGATGAAAATACCATTCCAGCCTTGCGCTAGTATTTTCAAGTTTAACTGATTCTCTTGAAGCTTCTGAATAGATGTTTGAAGCCATAAGCCATTCTGCATATATATATGTATATTTATTTTAGAGGGACAACTTATCTGGAAACATTAGTACAGGTCTCAGAATGCCCCTCCTCTGCCCCCCTCCCCCCCTTTACTAATCATGCAAGCATATAATGAATATGCCTAGGAGATGTTGTATCTGTAGGTTACAAGCAGAGACCATGGTTATTTTTGTATGCTTGGTGCTTCTAATTCGCTAAGATGTAAAAGCTTGCAGTATTAATTTAGTCCAAAAGCCGTATGGAACAAGTACAGGTACCTAGGCTAAATTCCAGATACATATGTGTAGGCTTGGATTGTTTTGTCATACTTGTTTTTTAATTATTCGTTTACTAACTATTCATTTTGTTATCCATGAACCAGAAATAATCCTGAATCATGCAACTTTCTGAGACAGGATTCATAATATAATGAGAACAGAGGATATTTAGGCTAATAATTATAAGGATGTCTGAAAAATTAATGGAGTTGTGGCTAGGAAAAGCACATTTCTAAATTGCTAAGCGACTCCTGTAACCAGAGACCAACATAAATTAATAATATTAATAATGTTTTTGTAATTATGTGGAACAATGTGCAGGATTAACTCTAGAAGACTAATTATTCACCTAGATATAATATTTTAAGTTGCTTTTCATTAGAGAAGTTCCCTGAATGCTAACAATACTGATATGCAGACTCTGAGGGATCAGATATGCAGTCACCACCGGATATTTTGTTGCAGAGTAACAAAAGTTATATTGTTACACAGTAACAACATGAGAGTCTGTTTCTATATATGTTTCTATATATTACTAGTCATTCAGATAAAGCCCCTGGGGTTCTCTAGGTGTGACAGTCTGCTTTACTCAGAAAACAGCCAGCTTCCCCAGAACCTGAAGATGGCTCACGACCTTCTGGGATCAAGTGTTACAGAAGAGCTGAGGAATTTGTGCATCTGAAGAGAGGAACATGATTTTTCCATTTCTGAGATATCAGAGGAAAATGAATGTAGTCACAGGGCATATGCCCTCCCTTTTGCCTCCTATCCCAGACAAGTCAGATCCACAGATAGAAAGTCTAAAGGTAAGAAAAGAGATGTGCCCTTTCAGCAAATATCTTGAACATGTCTGTCTTTTCTCCTTAGTGTATAACTACTGTCAAACTCCACATACGTCCAGATCTCTGAGACAAAAGAAGTGGGAAAGCTGTAATGGAAGATACTGATGACCTTTACCTTGTGTCGGATGTAAGAGGGCTAGTTATTGTCTGATCTTCCTTTGATGGATAGCTACTGCCCTTCCTGGTGAGAACGATGTAAAAGAAAGTCCATGAGGACAGTACTGTGCACAGAATATTATTTGGCACATTGCCTAGAAGACACTACTCTAAATGGCTAAACAATAACATTGTAGAATGATATATGTTAACTCAAGCTGCCCTATTGATCAATCTCCACTTAGTGTGTTGGTGATCAGGATTTCTTCCCCACTTTGTATTTTGTACTTGCACTGTCTTTTATTTTTAATGAAAATCAAAGAACATAGATTTTTTCTTAAAAATTTAAAACTGCCAGAGAAAGAACTCTTGTTCAATACCTTGACTGTTCTGAAAGAAAAAAATAGTAATCTACATGACAAAATTTCACAGCTGAGGAAAATTACACTTAACTGTTCTAATCAAAAAGCCTCTATGCAATTCATGTTAAAAATAAAAATAAAAGCTTTGATTTAAAATTCTTATCATTATACAGTTCAAAAACATCCACAATTTTATTTATTGGCTGCTAACACTACCTGGACAGAGGGCAGTGTTATTGCAAACCCTTGATTCTCTTAAAGGGCCGCTGCAGTGTGTCCCATAAGGTGATACACAAGTTCTGGTTCGCACCTGCGACCCTTGACCACAAGTAACTGAACACGTACTCCATTGGGCCCATTCTTCAACACCAGATTCACCTGTATTCAAGACAACAAACAAACACGAATATAGAGATAAATATTAATGAGACATCTCTTTGCTGAAGCTCATTATAGTCTGCCCTTACAATTAAAGACAAAACTAGCATACTAAAAATTTAAAAGGTCATGGAAAAAAAGCAGCTGTGGAAATGTGCAATGAATAGAAAATGAAGACACCTACAAGTCTGCAGTCACATTACACCTGTCAGAGGAAAACACTTTGATTGCTTAGCATCATTTACAGCTCCATGAGATATACTGCCTTTCAGCATTCTAGAAACCACACTGTGCTCAGGATGCTAAAAGAACAAAGACAACTCTTTTAATATAATAGTAAAGGATTTAGCTTTGACATTAATCACTCTGTAATGGAGACTAGGTAATAGTTTTAGGAACACTGCCAGTTGTGGAATTCTGATTCAAAAAACTCCAAACCAAACATCTAAACCTTCATCTTTTCTTGAGTGGAGTCATCTACTGTTTGAAAGAAGTTTCCTGGCAAAGGGCAGCACTTTGCTTACCAATTTTAAACTTGAACAGTGGGATAGGAACTTTGATTTGATTTTTTCTGCACAGTTCTGTTACTAGCTTTTGACCTACGGATGTCCTAAACTGTTGGATGTGCTAGACCTAATTATTGCATGTGGTACTTACCACTGTTTTCAAAGCTGTCAGATAGGAACAGCAAGGCAGAATGAAGAATTCACAATTAACCATTTACTCAACAAATTCCTGAGCTAATTGTCTGTAATTTGAAATATTTGTCATTTTAAAAATTCTGTGGCTACATCACACACACACACAAAAAAGATTTTCACTCCTGTGTTGTTACATGTGCTATTTCAGTTTTCACATAATCACACTGAAAGGTAGAAAACTAGTTTGCATAAAGTATTATTCAACATAAGGTACAAAATCAGGTGTGTTTTATTAATACTATACGTTTGAACTGAGTTGATTTTTTATTGTTGAGATAGAGCATATTATATTATTTCTGTATCTTAACATGAAGCATGCATAAGCACTTTTTGCATGAGTGTTCAGGAAGCAGTGTTTAAATTCAGTTTCAAAGAACTTCCATACACACAAGTCTGAAATTCTTCTTCCAAAGGCATTAATGTTTAGAAAAGTCATTACACAAATATTCTCAGAAAGCAAATGCAGAAATTATGTGAATATGACTGAAGTGAACCTATCGAACAATTCGAGTAAATAATTGTCGATTCTTGTTCACATTTCTCCATTAAAATATCAGCATAAATGCCATGCTGTAGCCTATATTGCACTATTGATTTTTAAACTTAAGTCCTTTTTTTAATGAATGGGATTTTATGCTTAAAATTCAGTGGCATGATATGACCTTCAATCTTGAATACTTTGCTTAAAATTTTGGTTGTGTCAATATACTTCTATTCTGCGAAAAGTTGTGATGTAACAATCAAGGAGCAGTCTGCAAACCAGGAGGTCTCTGCTGGTGTCTTCAAAGAATGCGGTAAATGATACACTGTGACTTCTTGGAATGGTGCCTTTGCAGCATCTGTCCCAAACTCTTTTTTTTTGTTGTTTCCACAAGCAAGGCACAAAACCTTTGCAAAATGCTTGTCTCTGCTAGTCATCTAAGAAGCAGTTCTAAGCTTTAAAATCAAAGCTTTAAAAAAACCTCATGCTTCTTATTTAGTAGGAAGATAGAATACTTTATAATTAGCATATACAAATTGCCCCGCTTTTCAAAAAATGGTATAAAATTGCAACAACTACAGATAAGGACAAAAAGATGATTTTTTTACATACAAAACTTCACCAAAATGTTTTGTATAGTCATTTTGTTTATTTGTTAGGAGAACAAAGGAGAAGTTCAAGCACTGACTATCGTTTTCATCATTTTTTACATGAATTTAGCATTTTGATTAGATTATTACATAGCTTGGGTTCATGTTACAGGATATAGTATGATATATATGTCTAATCTCTAGATAGACAGTAACTATTATATAATGTATGGTATAAGTCCTACATAAAATATAGTGAAAATATTCATATTACAACGGGTTTCTAGGCTAATCTTTTTTTGTCTTTTCCTACATGTTTAACACTTGACTTTGCCCTTGTTAATGTGGTTTAGATAAAAGGTCAAACAGAAGAAAACGTCAAAGCTATGTTTCTCAAGACGTTCCTTGCTGTGTAAAATAATCATATATACTCATTGTAAATTATCTATTATCCTACACAGACTGGTGACAGTGCATAGCTAATAAAATACAGAAATAAAGTATTAAAAATTTAAAAATGTCAAAGAGCTTAGTGATAAAAAGTGGGGTTTAATCCTTGGAATATGACGAAAAATAGCAGTAACATGATACTAAGAAGCGTGATTGTATTGAATGAATCTTAAAATTAATATTGATTATTAAAAGCCTTGAGAATATATGTACTGTCCGTTTGCAAAAGGAAGAAATTAGCAAAATACTTCAGCTTCCGTAAGGGTAGGGAGCTTAAATCTTTGTTGGAGCATGATTCTGCCTTTTGTCATGCAAAAAGAGTGAAACTAGAGAAAGTTAAGGATAAATATATCTCACAGACCACTTCACTTCCTTTTGCACCATGTATTACGATTTTTCATCATTTGTAATTTTTCGGAGTACTTTATACTGATGCCAGTATGGTTATTACTTATTCTACAGTATTTCAAAAGAGGGAAACACCTTTACAGACATATCATATAATAGTTGACCATTTTTAATACATTTCTGGAATATTTCTGGAATAAAACTAAATTGACTACATAATCCCAAAATACAAACCTTTATTGTTCTTTTTTTCTCTTTCTTCTTTTTTGAAATGAGAATTTCAAAAGGTCTACTTTTTATTTTCTGTACAGTTTTCAGTTACTTCATAACTTTTATATTTTTATGTCCATCATATTAAATCTATAATCTTAAATTAACTGTTGGCAAGCTACCAAACCCTCAATCTCCCCTGTTGCTAGACATGTAAGAGGAAAGAGAACTTACTGTACGGAAGGCCTCATTGATCTGTGTAACACTTACCTGTATTATACATTCTAAATCCCATAACACCTAAGGGAAGGATCAGTCCAAAAACATAAAATGACAAATATAGGACAATAAATTATTCACACAATATTTTTTGAAAAATTTAAAATATGTTTCACTACCTCATACCACTCACAAACATACAGGAAAATGCATATTTTAATACCACATTGAAAATTGCTCGAGTTTCCACCAAAACTCCGTGGATTAAATCCACTCTTCTTAAAACAGTATTAAATGCTTTTCATAAATGTTCTCTGGGACAATTCTCTATTCCTGTCCCTCTGCCCTTTTAAGTATACATACATTTTACTGTACTTTTGTATTTGCTTTTTTATTACACACAAAATAAAATGTTAGTCTAAAAATAGAAGAAATCTTGTGAACTTCGTATCCATTTACAAGATACTTTAAAGACTTCTCAGTCAATGGGTAAATTCATGAGATATGTTAGAAAAACCTTATGATTCAGTTTAAGAAGATATCACATTAATTATATCACAAGAAAATGAATGCATTAGAGGTGAAGAAAAGATGCAATGATCTCTACAAAGGAAAATCAAAATGAAGAAGAGATGAAAATTAGTAGCTATGTCCAGAAGAGCACAGTATTACTTAAAATGTATTAACCTACAGTATGTAAAAGATACATTTCCTCATAATTGGGCATGTAAGTTTATATGCTCTGCTCATACATCTCACATGCTTTCAGAACAGGACCTTGAAAATGAAGCCTGTATAATTTAGAATGATCATCTCCCACTTCACACACACGATATATCAGAAGATGATGGTAGTAGTGGTGCATTTATAATGCAGTTCTCTAACACCCATGCACTGCAATGGATGACTAGAAATTATTAGATAGAAGTTTTACCTGATAACATGAAAGTTTTCTGGATTTCTATAAAGAAATAAAATAGATTCTCCTACTTATTTTAGAGTAATTGTATGAATTCAAGAAGAAGCATACAAGCACAAGTGTTATTCTAGGTAGTAAGCAACTAACATTAGAAGTCTAAGCTAGATAGGTAGTCATAAGTTCTACTTGCCTGAACAAAAATTGTGTGAAACCAAGAAGGTGCTAGGCTTATTTCTTCCATTTATGTGTGACATACAACTGAAGTTTTCTTACAGTAGTATCAACTGTGAGTTAGCCGTAAGAGTAGTCCTAGAGATTAATGGCAGGGAAACAGACCTCTTCCTCTAAATTCTTTACCAGATAGATCTATGCTGATTTGTTATACATGTATTTAGATTACTTAATATATGATTTCTGCAAATCTGTTAAGTAAAGCTCCCTACTACTAAGGAAGTCAACATGCAACATAACTAGATGCAATTACAGCTCTTTTACCAAAGTGAATATAACACTGGAAGCATTATGTATGATTGATGCAGGCATATTTTCTAGGTTAGTATCTACGGAGTACAAAGTTGTTTCAAATCCATACAATACTTATGTGGCACAAGATTTTTATTGTAGTAACTTACTGGAATGGAGTATGTAGGGAGCCACTAAAGAGTTAGGTTTTACCAACAGATGCGCAGATCATTTCCTATGTGAGAATGGGGAATTATGTTGGTGTATTAAAACATAATCCAGCTGCCTGTTGAAACTTTACCATTGACTTTAAAGGCAGCTGTGGTACCTGTTGGCAAACATTCCCTTTTTTATGACTACAACTCTGGGTATGTATTATTATTTCAGTATCTTTATTTAAAGATGATGCAGTTGCTCTAGCAAAATCAGAAAAAAATGTTTTAGATGAAAGACTGTTAGATAATTTGCACTTCCAATTAATAACTATGGCCAATTTCATTCAGCAATTATGGATCTTGAAGCTAGAGAATAAGGGATTGCACTGGGCCAAAGATAGGAAATGCTGAATGTATGCACATCAAAATCTTCCTAGTAATTAATTACTTTGATGAACGCCTGAAGCTGAGGTTAGACCTCAGTCTATTTATCTGGAAATTCTGAAGCACTTTCTTAATGTCTTTGAAAAAAATTAATGTCACAATAAGCTGTCCTGTGTCTTGCATGTGTGAGACTACTTTTATTGCTAAATAAATTCATTTTTACACTAAATTATTCAGTATCCACACGTTGTCTCCCTAATTCTCCGCTACTTTATTTATGGACTTTAACTGGTGGAAAAAAATAATAAATGATTCAAAAAAAGTATCAGCTTAGAAAACTGACAAATATGCAGCAAAAGATTATGGAAACATGCAGTGGTTTTGCTAAAATTAACAACAGTAAATAGAAAAATGTAACTGATGTATTACCAGTTTGTGCCATAAATTTAGCAGCATCAGCTTGTTCCTGAGGGACCCTTTTCTCATGAACAGATCGAGGTCGCTGACTTTTAATTGTATGATCTCCCATCATTCCAAATTCTAAAGACAGAATAAAGGTTTATGAAAGCTTGTGTGTAGACATTTCTCAAAAGTAACATACTGACTCATGCAATATGTTCCTAAACATACCTGGAAGCTGCTCGTAAGATTCAGGCAAGTGATCCTGACAGTTAACATCAACTTAATTTTGCTACACTCAGCTCTTAATAAATACTTAAATTTGTGCCTGCATATTTTAAAACATGAATTGTATGAACCAACATTCAGTGTAGTGACACATACTATAAATCAGCTGCATGACATGGGATAAAAAACTATTATTCAAATGCAGACGTTTAGTTTTTATATTTTAAATCAGTGCAAACCACACCAGGAAATGACTGTGACAGTGTTAGACACTGCTGTTCTATGTCAGACGCTGTAGGACTTCTATTTCTGCACTTGTCTTTCAGGCTGATGAAGCCTTCATCAGGGATAACGAATCATCTTTGGGAATGGTGTCAATGCCAAATAACAATTTAGTCAATGATCTGCTTAATTTTTAGGCTGAATCCAGCAAAAGAAGTTTTTGCTAACTTCTTCATTTCAGAAAATTCAGTATAAAGACCAAAGGTTATATCTTGCCCTCAGTACTTGAAAAGAACTCCCCATTGATCTTAATGGGGAAATCTACATAAAAATCAGTGGTGTAGAAAGGCCCACAGTGTGGGAGACAAGTGTTTCATTTTTTATCCTATCACTGCTGTTATTTTCCCTGTCTGGTCCTGTGCAGATCTCTTAATCCTCTACCTCAGAGTAGATTTTTCTTTTCTGTGATGAAATGCAGAGGGGACGTTGCACTTATAGACAGACTACTGCCTCTTCAGCACAGTTCCCTCTTTTCCTCCCAAGCACGCACAATTTTCCACAGCTTGCTATTATATATTCAAATTCTGGTGGTACTGTACTTTAGGAAACGTATGCTGGGAACTGTGAGGCAACATGGAAGGAACTTCAGCTGTAACTACATGAAGTTTCTGTTGAGGCAGAAGGTGTATGAAGCACTAGAAACATTCAAAAATACCTTTCTTGCATCTTGCAAATGTAAATGTAAAATTCAAAATTCTCCCCAATCTATAAAGTGATGAAGATAATACAACTTACCTTCCTGCCTCAAAAGATGTACAACATTATGTAAGATGCTATGTAAATGCTATTAATAAGTATTACTGGCAAACACGTTGTTTTGACAAATCTTTAAAATCAAAAAAAATTTCTAATTTCTAGGTAGAGGCAAATATAATTTGAAGTGGTAAATGAGCAGAGAGTTTTTTCCTTTCTATTAAGTTATTGATCTATTCTTCAAAACTAGCATTTTTTTCTGTAAGTATTCATTAAGGGCACCATTTAAAACAAAAATTTAATTATTCATTTGAGAACAGCAATGCAGTTTGCATTCTAAAGAGAATATTAAAAATAATCTAGTTAATTAAGAACAGTTTACATTGCACATTTTAAATACATCCTAGAAATACATGAGAGATAACTGAATTATATATATATTTATATTTGTATATATAGGTATAAATGTGTGCCTACACACATATGCATATTATAATATTTTATGAATATTTTTACAAAATAGACCTCTACCACAACTTCTCTGATTCAAGGTAACTTTTTATGCTGTGGGAAATCTTTTACTATATTAAAAGTTTTACAATTAATATTCTTACGTAAATTAAGATTAGAATGCTATTCTTTACAATGCAAGGTGCAGTACAGACGACCATTTAAACTGTAACTTATACCACATGTGAGGGACAAGAGACCTTACGTGGGCTCCCTTCCCTTGAAGAGGATGTGAAAGCACAGCACTTTTGCTCTGAGTTTGCTGCCTGA
This sequence comes from Dromaius novaehollandiae, assembly GCF_036370855.1. Taxonomy (NCBI): domain Eukaryota; kingdom Metazoa; phylum Chordata; class Aves; order Casuariiformes; family Dromaiidae; genus Dromaius; species Dromaius novaehollandiae. Next base: position 32,175,917 of record NC_088100.1, on the reverse strand, counting down.
ACGCTGTCAGGCAGTTCAGAGGATCTGGCACCATTCTTGCAGAAAACTTCTTTTTATCTCTCAACTTACAAAGAGAGTGCAATAATGGGAGACCTTTGCTAGAGGAAGGCTTTCCAGAGGCATACAGAGAAATCGTGGATGCTTTAGGCTCAGCCCTGCAGCATCCTGTGCTGGGTGTAAGCATAGGCAGCATTTCGCAGGACCAAGCCCTCTAGTGAGGAGGCACGGGAAATTCTGGGATACCAGTTTTCAGTGCTGTGATTTATGTGCAGTGTAGCTCCAGTCACCACAATGGAGTTACTCATGAATATCAGCAAGCAAAATAAAGTACAACTCATTGATGCAGGATCTAATCATACCTTGAATTTTTCATTTTTCCATTACGGAGCAACACATTTTTAATTTACATGTTCAATGCACATTAATTAATGTTGACAGTCTTCGAGATTAACTTTCCAGCTAATATACCTTTGATATATTAAGTATTTATATAATGCCAATAAATATGTTTCATAACAGAGATAAAAATATTTCTTTGTATGTTTTGTCAAAAAATTGAACTAGACTTATGCAGTGTTCTCATTTTCATAGTCAGCTGAAGTATTTAAGCAAACGCTGCATGAGAACAAAATCAGTAACAGGAAACGCACTGTGCTGACATGAGTGAGAACTTTAAAGGCCTCATTAAAATTCAGGCCTCATAAGAAAAGAAAAATAAGGGTCAAGTACATTTTCGTAATGGGACCAAAGTATCCAGTTTCTGTGTATAAGTACAAACAGTGCTCTCAAAATCGGTTAATCTATGAAGCTCAAAAGTAACGCATTTTTTGTGAAACATTTATAATAAAATATTTTACTTAAGTGACTGTCATAGCTCACAATAAAAACTAAATAGAAAAAAGTTTCCTCCATTTACAGATCCTATCTAAAAAACTAATGTAGAAGATAAACCACTTATGTTTGCCACTTGTGCTTATGCCACTCATTTTCCCTCAGTACTTCATGGAGGAGAACTATTAAAATGCTACGTGGGCTGGGAAAGCATTTTATTTTAACCCAGGTCAGTCTAAAATATGACCAAATCACACAGTAGTTTCAAAGAGCTGTTTGTGTGGGGAAGGTGTGAGGGAGCAACTTATTCTAGACAGCGTCTGGCACAGAGTTACCCTGCAAGTTCAGGTCACGATGACTCAATGCATGATGTCTGAGAAATAATATTGGATGTTGAACTGAGTTTCTGAATACAGGAATTTTTCCCATTCTTGCTCTTCTAAGCTAGCTCTTGCTGATGAAAAGATATTTTCTAATCCAGAACGAGGAATTTTTGGAGACGTCATTTTCTGATCGGAATTTTATGTTGATGCCTGTCCTAGTTTTATCTTGGATGAAACAGCAAAGTCCTTTTCTGCTTTTACCTGAAACTGTAATCCATTGATCCTAATCAAATTATTTCATTGAATAAAGAGGGACACAGAATCTTTTCATCAGCAGACAGGTACATGGCTTGATTCAGAAACCACAGATGTGACTATAATTTAGGCCTGGGCAATAAAAACTACAGTGTTAAAGTTATTCCATAATCTGCCTGAATAAAAATAAAACTCATACAGAAATATCTCAAAAAATAAATGTATTCCTTCCACACAGCATTATGGGGAAACCATATAGACCTTCAAAAGATCAGGAAATATGTACATTTTGAATGGATCATTTTAACCAAACTGGGAGTTACAACAAATCTTAACATGTTCCAGTGTTTGTGGTAAAAAATCAGAAGTTTAATTATCCAATAGAAGAATTTATACTGCCGTCATTGATTCTGTGGTGGTTGTGGAAGTAAAACAGTTTCCTGCAATAAGAAGTGTATTCTTTCTCTTCTCAGCTGTACACAAAGGCTCAATACTTAAAATTATTTTACTAATGCATATGTATTAATCTGGATGTGGTTTATCATTTCATTTTATATATAACTCTGAAGCATGTGTTCTATGCCTTTTAGGAGAAGGAAAAAAAAAAGATTTCTGAAATTTCAAAGTTTACAGTTGAGTATTATTTACAGCAACTCTTATCTGTGGTCCCATTGGCTTTATCTTTCTTTTTATGTTATGTTATGGGAATTTTTATTCTTATTGAGTAACCTTTTTAGTTTTTAAAGGAGAAGCTAAAATCTTGCAGCCAATGTAGGTGTACGTTTTTAGGAGAGAAGAGAGGTGCCATGTGCTCTCTGTAGGAACAAAGAAGAAAAAACATCTGTTAACAGTATAAAAATGCAAAGTAGGAAAACTGTACAATACAAAAGAAAAATACCAGCTTTGCAAGGTTCTACTCACCAATGGCTAGTGTTTTCTTTTTGACAAGTGGACAATCATTAAAATTTAGGTATAAGTCAAACAGATTTTATGCCTAGACTGTTTAATAGTATTTGTAAGGCTGTTACATATAAACCTTAGCTATCAAATGGCATTATAAACCATGCTGGTTTGGCCCTTATGGTTATTTTTATGTCACATGCCCTGAGAACTTCCCAGTGTAAATATATTGGTCTGGTTATGGGTGTACCATCTAATAATGACTTGTGGTATTGTTAACGGCACAGAACACACGGGCATTAGAAAAAGCATTTTTCAGCATAATTGTTCATGATGACAGCACGAACAAGCTGCTGAAATAAAGAAGCAATTCTGAGACCTTTACGGCTTCTTCTTCAGGATGTGCAAAACGTAAAGCAATCTTCGAGAGCTGCTGAGTATCCTCAGCTTTTACTGAACCCAGTGGTAGGTGAAACAGTGCACAGGCCCCCGAAAGTCAATCAGAACCTTAAAAGTCAGAGGTGACTGATTCTCAGAAGAGACTGTTGGCTCCCCCAAAGCATCCTAGCAGTGTTCTGCAGAGTATCCCATCTACTTCTGAATGGTACACAGTGAAATGAGGGTTTTCACTTTCCAATTATTCTTGGCTACAAAATAAATATTAACCAACTTTGTAACCAGAATGCGCATTAATACAAACTGTCTGGATTTCTTATGCAGGAGTAGTATGGCATCCTCTCTGTGCTAACACAAAAATGGTTTTACTCAGAAAGTACACAAAATGCTGACATAAGTCCCAGGGGAAGAAGAAGGAGGGGGCAGAGGGGGAAAAGAAAGAAAGAAAATGGCTATAGAAATATGTAAAGAAACAGTTTGTTCCATTAGCTTTTGGACAGAACTATTAACTGAATTCAATATATCTAGTTAATTGCAGACTTCCACAAGCTTGAAAAACTTTCCTACGCATTTTATTGCTTCATAGTTCCTTCTATGGCTTCTCCCACATAGATGCTAGTGCAATATCTAGTAGAACCATATCTGGGGTTTGTAGGCAGCTGCAGCTGGTCAGTACAATTTCCTCTGGTCACTAGATGGCAGAATATGTGTTGACTTGCAAGCACAATTTCGCATTGATTTGAGTACTTTTTGTTTCGTTTTGATTAAAAATTGACTTTCCATTTCAAAAAAGAAATATTTTCATTACTGCAAAGGGCTGAGGGCTTTCTGTTTGCTTGTGCAAGACTGAAGTAAAAATGCTGTAAAAAAATAAGCTGCAGTTGCTTCCTTTTACAGTAAAACCCATAACAAAAGAGAATAAAATTCCATGCGCACTCCCCTCTGTGTCTCCAACCATGTGTCACCGGCACAGGGTACCCAGTCCCCACAATGAAACGACCATTCTCAAATACTGCCTTGACAGGACACAGAGCTTTAGGACATCAGTTCATATTGTGCCTCTGCAGTAGAGACTTCAGCTACGGCTTCCTTTGTGAACCCCTAAAAACACTTTCCTCACCAGACAGGCAATTTGCCAAAACAGCAACATAGTTATCAGCTGAATTAGATTTCCATGGGAACCCCTTCTTAGTAAATGTGGAACAATATTCTTCAAATAGTCTTTGCTTACTTCCTCTGCATAGATCCTGGTCCCATAAAAACTCCTCTTTTGACTCTCCGAAAGAGTATAGAAGAGCTTTGAACAGTTGCAAGTCGAACACAGTAATTCCTGTCACTAGAGTGAATTAAGATCGGAACAGAGCTATATACATGAACATAGTGAGAAAGATACCCTATTAATCATGAAAATATGAAAGCATCTTAATAGTAATGGAAAAATGAAAGTCAATAGTATTTGCACTAACAAACTCATGTTTTGATTTTCATAATACACTCATATTTTAGCAAGTAAAAGGTTCACATTTATGAGAAATTAGATACAAGATCTCCTTCCTCTCTCACACAGATACATGCTAATATAGTTACATACAAAATCTTTTATCTTCATCTTCAAATTAGGAAAAATAATTATGTAGTTTGAACAGTCAACATATTGTACATAAGTAATTAGTTTGCATTTTTCTCAAGGGAGATCCATTTGCTCCAAGGAAATAATGTCGAGTTAATGCTATTTTGCCATTTTGGATGGCATAAGAAATGAAATATTACTGAATTACTACATAAATTATAGCACCAGTCCTGGTAAGCTAGACTTTCACATGACAATGCCATCTGCTGTCTCACTATGCATCTCAGAAGTCACTTGCTTGGCCAGCCATTATCTTCTGTGGGATCTGAAGCTGCTTATTCATGGCTACAAATTTTGTCAGTGAGAAATATCATATAGATGTAATATTTATTCACTTTGTATGTGCCCAGAATGCTGAAACTGTGCAATCTCTACTACTTGCCTTCCTGGCCCCATCATCTTACACCTACGCAGGAGAAACTGAGCATGTGAATCTAGTGAAGTGATGCATACCTGTTCAAAATGAATGTAAAATGAATGTAAAATTCTGTGTTTTCACAAGAGCTTTGCAGAATTATAATGAAACAAAGAGCAAAACGAAAGCAAGGGAGAAGGAAATCCCAAAGCGCTGCCTTTCCCATTTATATCTCTAATAAATCTGACACATATTTTATAATTATCATGGCCAGAAGACAGAAGATGCTCTGTAGTTCACATTTTTCACATTCAAATATTTCCCCTGCAATTCATCCCCAAATAGTTGTATTCAAACAACAATAAATTTAAGAAAGAAAATTTACACTATCAAGTGTAAGACCAAAATCCTCTAAACTTACCCATATATAATTCTAGCCATATTCCCCATTGCTCTCTCAAGAGATTCATGGAATGTAGTAACACATTAAAGAGTGAAAATACAAGAGGTTACCTCTATTTATTTTTGTTTATTTTAATGAGAGACTTTAAATGCATTCCCTTGTAGTATTCTTGTCATTTTAATGTTGCTACTACAATAACTTATTCATGTGTAGCCTTTAAAAAATTTAAATTATAGTACCATAATAACACTTTGGTATTTTCATCCTTTTTTACTTTTCATACAACTTTATTTCTGCATTAAGTACTTTGCTTTAGTCATATCTTTCATTAATTGAATTATTGATGTGTTAGCCAGTGCAGTAGTTGTTTTAGAATGGTAGCATTTTTACATAAACAATCTGTTTTTACTGAACAGTGCACTGAGCTATCTGAATATTACACGCAGGCCTTTATTACTTTGTGTGCCTTTATTACTCTACGCATTTACCACTCAAGCTAAGATCACCGAGGATAATCTATAATTTTCTAAGTTATTCTTGAATTCAATAACTTTGATCACTTTCTTTGCTTTTCTGTCCTAGAAACACTGAAAAGTAAGTAAAGGTAATTGTAGAAAACTGGATTCACAAAGACACCTAGACTATTTCCTTGCCCTGCAACTATTTACTGGAGGCATTCCTACCAGATGCTTGCCTAATCTTTCCTAAATAATAGCAGCATTCATTCAAATTTGAATTATCTTTGAATTACCTATGAATTTATGACAGAAAAGTTTACAGCCTATACAAGATTCTGATGCTGTATGAAGAGAAGGAACAGTCAGTCCTTTGAATAGGTACTGCAAACTCTTCTCACTAAGCACAGTTAAACTGAGTGTACTTCTATAGGATAGTAAGACTTCAAGGTGAAGCTAATTTGCATTGGCTTGCAATTGTAATTGCATGCAATTGCATTGCATTGCATGGCTTTGTAAAAGTATTTTCTTGTCCTAATTTAACTCTCCTAATTTGTTCTTACAAAAGAATAATGAAATGCATGCTTGGAGGAAGTTTCACTGAATGTGAATTTTTCACTTTACAATTTTTATCATTAATGGTATCACAAAGCTGGCTGTTCATATACGGATATCATGGGCAGCTGCTAAATTTTAAGTACATAAGACAAAATGAACAGAACAAAAGCCCAAGCTACTGTAAGTTGGCCTGGTTTCACCTAAGTCTGTGGAGCCAGGCCAAATTCTAACAGCTGAGGATATGGTCTAAAAGATCTTTTCCAGAACCAAAGATCTACTCTGAGCTAAGAGGTTTATATAACGTGTTTGTAAGGATAAATAGCCTTTGCAAATCTGCAGTGGCAGACTAATAATCACATGCAGGTGATTTCAAACACACGGTTCCACCCAGCTCAGTCCAGGCAGAATATTGTAATAGTTTCCAGAATGAACCTGGAAAATATGCTTTAACTCTTAAAATTTCTGAACTCCTATGGTGACACTCATGACCTGAATAAGTGTGACTCATAAATAACTCCTCTCTAATCAGCAGAATTAAATTTATGTGAAAGGACAACACAAGTGAAAATTCGAAAGTCAAAATTCAAAGCTAAGAACCTGCTTGACTGAAGATAGGAAATTCTTCATGAAGCAAATGCACTGGATTATAAGCAGGACAGCACATAACAGATTTAGCTGAAAACTATCAGTGAAAATCACTAGGACCTAGATATTCCAGGAGTTTTTGAAAATCCATTAAATGTTTTCATTGGATTTATTAAAAGCCCACTTTCCTAAGTCTCTGGGATTCTCATTTTAGGGTCAGACTCAGGAATTCTTTTTCAAAAAGGATGGATAGTCTACTGGTTTTAAGGACTCAGATTTCATACTGAGGCAAAAAAGCAGCATTTTCCCTGACTCCTACTGCATAATCCACACTTAGAAAAAAACCCCGAGTTCGTCTGCTAACACACTCTTCCTACCTCAGTGGAAGGAAAGAAGTGGTTGGCTTTTTGACCAATATTGCCTATGTGATGCCACTACAAAGGTGGAAGAATTGTTCAACTGCAAATTTCAGCTAAGCAATGCATAATTTGTCCACCACCTTTTAGAGTAGTTCACTCTGAAACCTACATTAAAGGATAACAAAGGTGCAAGATTTCTCTCCTCCTGAAAATCAGATCTAATATCTAATGTTTACATATAAAAGTGCGAGTACAGAATTTTAACTAAGATTTATTCAATGGACATAATCTATATGATCGTAATCTACTATTTATAAGACAGGAACAACAGCACTTTATTTTACAGGGATGAGAAAAGGGATCCACTAAATTAGTGAGACTATTATAATGAGGCTCTATAGGTCTCCAAGATAGACTTACCACTCTGACAGCCATCACTATACTAATTTTCTGCAATGTATATATTTTTAAATACTTTTAAAAATGTTATGCTACAGCTGTGACAGTGATTTCTCCTTAACCATGGAAAAATGCCTCCTGATAGAGTTCTCTGACTAGATCAGAAAGCAATCTAAAACACGATCTAGTCAACATATTCATTTAGTGGAAAGAATACAGATGACAGTGCTGAAGTGGTATCATCCTCAGAGGTTGGAAGGGCAAGCTGGTCTTTCATCAATAAGGATCAGAAAGTGAGTGATTTTAGTTTTCTAATTATTGTTGCTATCGCTACATGGTGACAGGGATTTGAACCACTACTTTTAAAATTTGCATGTGTCTTCTGTAAATATTACTACAACCATGTGTATCTTTTGACCTCCAGAGTGAGTTACAGAAACATATTCTACAGAGAATCACACTGAAGGAGCACAATATATAAGCAAACAATATAGAGTATTGTGGCTGCTTCTTTTACAGATGTTAGCAATAAGGGTCATATTAGAAAATATCTAATACCTGAAGTCTGCTCCAGATACATTTCATGTAGCTGATCTCAGTTTGTCAGCATGACATGCGATGGGTTGTGATTACCTAAGATCTGTCTTGGCCCATCATAATCCATCATTTAAAGAAGGGGTGCTAACAGTCAACATATACGAATGCCTAGAGATTGAACGTAGGGATTTTTTCCCTATGATCAGCGAAGATGTTCAGTTCTGGAATTAGAATTGTAGGGTTCGCTATGCTCATTAAGCTGTGAATTGTGATTGTAAGCTATGGAAAAGAATTCTCAGAATGACCTATTGCTCATGGACTTATGTAAGTTAAAATCTCTTTTACAGAGAAGCCCGCGGTAAGTGATGTTTTACTTAACACAAACAGACTTTCTCTTAACAGTTGGAGACCTACAACTGGGTTGTGTACCATGGCTCTCTAAGAGGGGTTTAAGATTATGTTGCTCCTGACTGTGAACCCTTTTTTGAATTCTCTCCACAGTTAGCTATTTGCACATCTACACACAAATATACTATAAATCTTTCCCATTGCCTCTACTCTGCTGTCTAGAAAGGGCTGGAAAAGAATGAGCTCCCTAGGGAGCTCAGTAGAATAGCTAGGACAATATCTTTTTACCAGGATATTTTCAAACAAAAAAAAATTATTTTCCTTCAAGTTATGTTTTTGCCTCTTGTGTGCTGGCTCTCTGAAAATATTCTAATAATTTAGTTACCTGAAAGAAGTGTTCTCAAATACTTTAAGCAAGTATAATGGAATATTTATGGTAAGCAAATTCTGAATCGATAAAGTAAATTATGCTCACTAGAGACCCTACAGTATGTGTTCTGAATGTCCAATCAGCAATCAGAATCAGAACTATAAAAAAGATATGTCTCGTCACAGCTAGCCAATATGGATTGTAGGCCGAGAATAAAAAATGAGTATGAGGAATAGAGGTAGTGTTTGTGGGTGGAAGTAATACATGTTATTAGATCAGCTAAAGTATTTGGAAAAATAGATTTGGGGCACACAAGCTTTCAGGTCTGAAACAGAAGCATCATACGTCAAAGCTCCTAGGAATTTCACTAGTGCCACCTACAAACCTTGCCTTGCTTATGTCCTTAGACTACCATGGCTCTAACAGCACTATCACAATGATCAGATTAGGCATATTTCACACTCAGGTAGCACACTATTTCAAACAGTTAACTTCAAAGACTGAATAAGGCAGATAAAATTCTAAGTTCTTTTCAGAAAATTCAGAAAAAGAACACTGCCTGTGCTGACCACAAAGATAATACAGTACATATTATCTGCTTCAATCTAACCATCGATATTACACTAACTACCCTGAAAATCCAATGTTGAAGCTCACAAGGTACCAATTCTCAGAAAGACCCCACAGAAAAAGAATCCTAGCCTCAGACCTGACACTGAAACTACTCATGCTCTACTGATCCTGGGGAAAAAAAAAATAAGAAAAAATTCCCCAGGACATATTTAAATATAAGTTCTTTTTTCTTTTTTTTTCTTTCTTTTTTTTTTAAAGTTACTTCATCCTGGTGTTCATTCACATTTCAGAGTAAATAAAGCACTTTTTAAAGCTAAAATGTTGTGATTTTAGAAAGATCTTTTGGAAAAGGAAAATACAATTCTGGTATAAAAAAATCATGATTTGTTTGATGTATAAGCAGCAAATTCCACTTAAAACTATTCAAGGCATCCTAGGTTTCAAAAGTAACATTCCATTAATTTTAATGAAGGCTCTGGAAGTGCTACAGCAATGGGTCCACAAAGCCTGACTGAAGCGGAGTGCTCTGTGCCAGCACTGACTCTTGAGCCCTAAGGTAGTTATATCTACAATCAGAGCAGTTTATTTCCCAGGATAACAGCAGAACCCACTGATGCAAGACATGGTTATATAAATGCCTACATGGTAACATATGTAAAACATCTCAAAAGGATGGTCTGGGTGCACATAATCTACCTCTGGGAAAAGCACTGGTGCCACATGGCAGCACATGTATAAAGTTTAGGCCATGGAACAGATGTTTCCATTTCTTACTTCCATGTAATTTATATTTTTAAAAAATCATTAGAAGCTCCCAAAAGACATGAAGAAGCAATTTTTTATGTAACACATTTTGTCCAAAAATAATTCATTAATGCTACTATATAACCCCCTATATAGGTAATCACAATTAGCACTCATACACGATTTTAATTACCGAGTGTGGTGCATTTCAGTTATTCTCATTCTGCTCCATGTCATGGTTTTAATATGTAACAGAGTATCATCACCCACAAATGACTCAGTAATTTTATAACCACGAGTGTAAACCAAAAGTCATGAAATAATGGAATTATATGTGTTTCCAACATGTGTGTGAGCAGAACTGGCTGCAGAGAGATTCATTCTGGTAGTAGTGAGCAACACACAGAACTGGCAGATCTAGAAACATGTTAGGAGTTTCTAGCTCCTTCCTCCATGTTCTGTCTTTTAGACCATGGGGACTCCCATTTAGATCCATACAATTTAACCTTTTAGAAATACAAAGAATTTTTACAGGAACAATTTTTTTTAGGAATAGAAACAATTACAGCTGAAGTGTGATTTCACTAAATCCTTATTCGTGATAAGGTCAGCTTGGATTTGTCCCTAAGCGATAGTGTCTTGAAAAACTGTGACAATCAGTTATTTCCAATATTAAAATCAGTACTGCAAAATAATATAGAAGAAAAAGTGCCAGTTAGGAGAATGCGTTTTGTTCTTGTTGCCCTTTGATGTTCTGTTATTACCCTAACGTCCACTATTGTTATTGGCAAGTAACCTTATGGTTCTATGCATTGGGTGTATACTACATTGTAGATAGGAATGTCAACCATATACCGCTATATACTGTTCTGTGGCAGGACCCAAACAGTTTGCTATAAAAGCAAGAGCTGATTTAAAAATGCAAAACATTTGTGGAAAGAGATATCACTTCATGTGACCTCCAATTATTTCATGCAACTTGCAAAGTTACAAAAAGGAGACTGCTGCAGGCTTCAGGAAAAGCAGAAGTCCTAAGATTCTTTTAAAAAGAGAGAAAAAGCATCTGTTGTTTCAAGAAATTCACCTTACAAAGGTTCCAGAAAACATTTTATGGATGGGATTGTTTTTAAACAAATTTTGGAACATATTTCTTCAATACTGAGCATGGAGGGGAGAGGAGCGAAGGGGAAGCATGACTGTATTTTTCTATTGCTTGTGAGTTCATACTTGTATTTGTTTTGCATTGTTAATCACTGTAGTTGAAAAGTAGGAAAAAAAACCCCAGTCAGTTCAGCTCACTCACCTTCAGTTCTATTAAGTTTTGTGGACTGCCAGACCTACTCATCTAGCATCCTCCCTTAGTTAATGGACAGTCAAAAGCACCTACATTCATTTCTCAGCAGCATAGGGAAGACAAATTCTCCTTTGGCATACTTCTCTATCTTGATTGACTACAAAAGGGGCCCAGATGACTACCTTAGACTAGGACCCTCCTTTTGAAACATCTGAAGTTATAGAAAATATATCCAACAGAGCCTTATATATGACAAAAAATAATTACAGAATTTTTTTCAGTGCTGGAGTGGAAATGGGTCTGTGTTAGAAAAAACACAGTCACCCTGATTTACAGAAATCAAAAAGTCTGCAGCACTAGGTATTTATCATGAAAAAATTGTGCTGATGTACTTAGGTAGCTCAGTACAAAAGTGCATGATAATGACAAATAATAGCATTCATATACCAGATTTTCAACTTTACACTCAAAAGCTCCACAGTGTAGAATCACTGAAGTGAAGCTTTTAATTTCTGGACATGGAAACTGAAGCCAGGAAAAGTAGCAAACAGTTCTGTTCACAGCACAATAGCTGCTTCAGGAACAGAATTTAAGGCCTCTAACCTGAGTCCTCCAACTCAGTCATGGACTTTCCGGCAGTTGGTATCCTTTGCCTTTTTTATCAAACATGTTTGTTCCAAACGAGTGGAGTACTCACTCCACTCTTTTGTAGATATTAATATGAGGACTTTTTAACATCATATTCAGATGCAACTATGTGATCAGTAATTGACTGGCATGTATTAGCATTTATTACGGAAGAGAGCAAATTGCTAATAAGTGTATTTTACAGGAATGCAAGGAAAATATTCACTAGGGCAACTAGTGAACTTACATATCAGATACATCTGATTTCTTTTTTAATCTAGTATCAAAGGAAAAAATATTAGCCTAGGAAAAAATGAAATTGCAGAAAATAAAGATGAATCTCATCAGAAGGCAAGAAATCACATATAAGTCTGATCAGTGTCATTCTTGCTCCACTCCCTGCAGGAATCCATGGGGTTGAGGAAGACAAAGAAGGGCTGAACCCTTAGGGTTCCTTTTTCCAATGGCATCATCTGGATTTAATTCAGAGCATCCTCAGGCTGTGTGGCTGAGGCACCAGTTTTTAACGCCTTGGTTTACCTAAAATTCTAGTACAATATATATGTTTATTTACTTTTTCTTTGTATCACTAAGTACTATTACCTCTAAGCAAACTAACTTCATTAGAAAAAAAAGGAACACTAACAACTTGCAGGTGGTTATATTGGTTCACTATAACAATATGCAGCAAATGAACATATTAGCACCATTTCAGGACTGACTCTACCAATGCTGTACCAATGGGCAGTAGGTAATATTTTTCATACAAGGCTGTTTCAAGGCCAAAGTCATTCATTAATCTGAACTAAGCTAAGCGTTTCAGGAAGAAAAAGAAGAGAAAGCAAAAACAAAAGTATTTTTGAAAAGTTGAAATGTTTTCATTTCTTATTTTTATATTATAGCTAAAGCTTGAATTCAAAATCTAATTTAAAAAGAAAAAAAATCACTGAAAATGAAACAAAAGCCACTTTGAGTTACTTTTCATTTAGTCCCAAGTATTTTTTTCTGTCTGATGAAACAAAAATTCATATTCCAGGAATCCTAGCAATGAATGAATTTGGAAAATCAGAATTATAAAGAACTTCATTGCTTCTCCTTGCACTCACTAGGATTTATGTAAGAAGTTATTACCATCTACACTAGGCTTCTTTATTAATATTAACTAAAAATCAAAGCAACTTTTACTTAGGGAAAAAGAAATGAAAGAATCATAAATACATGATTTAAGCATATACAGAGATAAAATTTTAAAGGCAATGACCAAATAAGCAACTCTGAAACCTGTTCATCCCAACTTATAATGTTGTTAAGAAATGTCAGTTTCTAAAGTTATACCAAATATGAGACAGTTAGTTAATAATCTTTAAAACCAATGTATCTGTTTACATTTCCTATTCCACATACTTACTAGCTTACAGAAAAATTATGGTATTTTTTCACAAGCTAAAGATGAATAAACTGTGGCACTAGAAAGTGAATACTTAAAACTGGTCACATTACTCTGCTTCAGACCTGGCATCCTCCTTCATGGCTGTGAAATTTTATCAGTTCTGATTTACTGATGATGCTGTTTGTCAGCTGCAGTTTTTCACTAGGAAAAAAGAGTTACAGCTGATAGTAATGTTTGTAATAATTTGTGAATATTCTGCTACTGTTCGAAAATGGCTGCAATGAACTAAAAGCAGACATATTAGCTACATTTTTGAATCTATGTGAAAGCATAACTATTAGACTATAAAATCTAACCACTCAGCATGTTAGTCAAAGAAGAAAACCTTTTAAATGAAATATGCTACATTTTTGTCTGATCTGGTCTAGGGCAGAATATATCTTCAACTACCACAGCTCTTCAGGTTTGCTCATGACCAGTAACTCTGCATCTTCATAATCCTTCCAATTTTTTTTTCTGAGTGTTTTTTATAATGGCGCATGTTTGTTTTCAGTGCTACTGTTTCCTTCAGTAACTCGAGAGCAGAGCCAAACTCTGTTCCTATCAAGTCACATAAGTTACTTCAGTGCTTCATGTCAGGAGGCTGAGGACAGAGTACCAGGCTTTCCTAAAGAAGCATGTTCTGTAGTAGGACATTTTCTTTGATCATCAATATAATGTTCCCTAAGTATCTCCTGCTTGTATATCATTCTAAAATCACTTTGATGTAAATAACTAGTGACAGATGAGGACTGTGGGGTACTTGTTAGAGCATTTTAATCAAGGTCAGATCAATTGTAGCACAGCAAGGTTCTGGAGATTTGTATATGCCATGGTAGAACCACAACAGATTTTTCTCTTCTGCAGCCACTGTGCCTGCAAATGGTGAACAAGGGCCTGTGTCCCTGCTTACAGAGAGCTCGGTAAATCCGTTGGCCTTCACCTGGAGACACTGAGAGCTTTAGAGAGAGTTCTGTCTCCTTTATGAGTAAGTACAATCTCATTTGGACCAAGATGTCTAAAGTCAGGGATTCAGAACTGTTCATGAAAATAAGAACCAGTTTCTTCTCTCCAGTCAGCCAGTTTGGCTAAGGTGCGTGAATAGCATCTGCATCACAGCAATCAACAGGCCTTCCACTGTCACTCACATGCCCTGGAAGCTGCCACTACTATATCCCCATGTTGCTTGGAAGGGCAAAGTACAAAGCTGTTCTATGTTGTTTATTGTAAGTCATCAAGCACTAGAGAATATTGTTCTGGAAATATGGCATCTGACATATAAGACAGACCTCTAAAAAATAAAGACAAACTATTTACTAAATAATCTGAAGTTTTCTTAAGAACTAGAGGAGGTCTGTTTTCTTCTACTTATATATTCATTAGTCTTTCTTTTAGAAGAAAACTATCCCAGTGGTTGTGCTTCAGATTCTTTATTGTAATTTAAAAATCTTACCTTTTGCTGAATGCAGTACATGTATTCATGTGATTCTTTCAGGCCTCCCTTGGAAAGCCCTGCATATTCAGGCTACATAGATTACTATGAATCAAAGGAGCCTATTTTTATACTTGAACTCATCAACTTTACTTTCCCCTGTAATGATTTTTGTTTGTTCCTTGTTATCATTCCCTTCAAGAAGTATTTAATTCCAGAGGCTTCTCTGCTTTCTTTCCAATTTTCAAGTTTATTCAAAAAGTAAGAACCTCTGAGCTGCACACAGTATTCCACAGTACCACAGGTGGCCATAAAAAACCCTCACATTCTCCAGCTCTGACTTGCCATCTACCCCCACCTTTCTGTTTGTACATCTAAGGTCTGTTTCTCCCCTTTATGCACCAGCATCATACTGTATTCATATTAATCTGTTTAAATCCACCAATTCCCCGGGTACAGGGCATATGTAGTTTTACTTTTCATTATTAAAATAAAGCTCAGCATACCAAGACACTGAAGTCATAAACATAGTATTTAAATAGAATAAAAGAAGTACGATAGAAAAATGGAGAACGGGAAGTTCTTATAAAACAGGCAAGAAGCTAGGAAGGCTGAATGACTTTGATCATTTTGAAACAATAAAACTAGTGCAAATTAGTTTGTATTGTATTTCCAGTGACTTTTTCCCACATAAGCCATTTAAACTGAATAAATGCAACTGGTTGTAACTTAATGTTGACAGCTCCATAGTGCTTTAGCCTGTCTCTTCTCTTGCCCAGCTTCAACCTGCCTCAGTCAAGATCATTGTACTAAGATGACTAAAAGAAAAAGGAATGAACTTATGGGAGCAAAGATGTCAGTTTATAAAGATGATATGTTCTCATTTGTTTTTTAGCTTTTCTCTTCATGACCTTTTGAGTACATCTGCTCCCTCACCTAATTCTCCCCCAACAAAACCACTGTGTATTTATATTTGGGAGGAGTATAGAAACAGTTTATATACTTCCAAAATCAATGTATTTTATTCTCACTTTATAAAAGTAGAATACACATATGAGAAGTTTTGTTGTGTTCATTATATGTTTCTTCCAAAACTATAGCTTCTTTTGTTTAGTATTACAGAGGATTATTCCTAACATGACATGAAGAAATAAATGATAAAACCCCTCTTTTCAGATGTACATGTGAATCAAAATTTGATTTTGAGAGCCTAAAATTTCATTTCAATTAAAATGCTGATATGAATTCAATTTATTTTGAAGAAATTTTGAGATCAGAAAGCTGGTAGTTTCAGGGTTACTTCCTGTAACACAAAGACACCATATTATACATATACTCCACATGATGCTATGGATCATTAAGTAACACTAATTATTTAACACTATATTCCAAATATACATACTATGGTGTGAGCCACAGGCGATAGTTAGGTTAATAGAAACTACAGGCAAGCAGCTGTGTAGGTGATGAGCATAGAACTTTCACTTGCCTTGAAAGAATATTAGTGATTTTTCTCTTCACATACTGCACATCTCTTGTGTTACTGTGTCTTTTCTTCTGCTGAAATCTTTGTAGAAACACTATTACAACTTCTACAACTGAATCATAGCCTCATTTACATAACTGTTCCCTCAGATCTCCCTGATGACGAGGGGCAGGTGTGTGCTTCTAGATAAAAAAAAAAAAAAAAAAAAAAAAAAAAAATCAGGACAGTTCCTCAAAACTTTCTAATAATTCTCTGCTTTGAACGAATGGATCATAAGACACCTTGTATAAAGGGAATAAAAACTAAGATATGATAATAAGAACAGTCATATTTTTTTAACCTAATATGCATGGCCTTATATTGTACTTGGCCCCTGTAACTCCATTCATTCCAGCAATGCCAGGCCTGATATATGATGTTATAAATATGTCAGTAATCAAGAGAAATGCAACTACTGTAGCTACGTACTTTAGCAACCTTTACTACTTCATAGAACTTCCAATCTTCACCGTACACTACTCTGTCTTTGAAATTGCTGGGAAAGTCAGGATACGGCATAATTTACATGACAATGAAGCCATCGATGTCAGTCTCATTCTCTGAACAGTTATCGTCTAAATTAAAGGGAAAACATCTAATATACTTGTGTGTGCATCTCAGTGTGACCAAGGGGGTAAAAAGGTCATGTCCTGGCATTCCAATACATATGCAGCTCTGACCCTCCCTGTCACACTACTCATTCTCCTAATTCTATTTGTCTTTAGCATCACAGCTTTCTGCCAAAATACATAATTCAGCATTTGCTTGTAATAATATAGGCTCATGCAGAGCCTGAAATTAGAAAGAATGTGAAGTACTCTATCTAATAGCATAAAATGCTGGTTGTTAAAATGTATTAATTATTCATTTGTAGGTAGTAGATACCTAAAAGCATGGTAGACTTAGTTCAGTACGTGTTTGGGATATCATATATGAACAGTTGGTGGAAAAAATATTCAGAAGAGAGAAGTTTACAACTTTGTTTAGACTGCTTTTGTGGTTGCAAATGCAAATGAAAGGGACAAGTACACTGTGCATCTTGCTGCCTAAAGCCATTAGCCATCAAACAATCTAGATACTAGACTTGGGATAGCTCCCAGAAAAACTATCAAAGCACTTTACTTAAATAGGTGAACTGAATTATTCATTCAGAATTAAAGAGTCCCTAATTCATTTTAGCTTACTTGGTAAATTACACTAAAAAGAATTAAGGCCACTTTAACTCTGAATGAGACTTGTTAACAAAGTAGCATAAGTAATTTATTTCAGGGTCACACCTATAGTAATTTATTTCAGTTGATTCTGAATTTTCTATGGCATTCCCACAAAGGCAAGCCTGAAATCTCTTCTTCATTTTACTGCACATGATTCTTATTTCTTCCAACTAGATTTTTTTTTTTATTGTCTCCCTAATCTCGCTCTATCTGAATGACAGACTTTAAGTTCTTGTAATTTGCCAGGCAGTAATAGACCTAGACATTCAGCAACTAGAGGGCAACCTGACACTACCTGCCTTTCAGCTTAGCTATGACCATCAAGAAAAAAGAAGAAAAAAAAAGTAGTACGGAGTCTAAATAGCATCATGAACAAAAATTATTATTTTTTTTCATTTAACTTTTGTTTTTGTTGCAATCAAACTCCTGCAGGATGCTGATGTGGTTCTCAAGAGAATACTGAGCTGTCAATATTCAACTTTAGAATTCAATTTTTTTAGAAGCATGTTTCTAAATAATATGGGAAACAGGAAGTAGGAGAAGGAAAAGAGCTCAAAGCTGGAGTGAATCAATTTTGTCTTTTTGTCATGGTCATAAAATCTCTTCCATGAGATCCAAATAAAGAAGTTCAGCAGTCCATGATATCCTTTGAACCTGACCAAAAGTAGTACAAGAACAAAGATGCAGAATACTAGTAAGGCAAATATTATGAAGGAAGGTTGTCTTTTCAGCTTTTCTCTTTTGAATCAAAGTATATTAATAGAACAGGTTAACACAGTACTACCTTGAATTATCAGATTGCTTAGGAATCTTTTGCTTTGGTATTCTGGTTTGGGTCATAACAGACTGACTCAGCTCTCCTCTTCTCCTGTTTCTATATGGAATATATATGTGATTCTCCTGAGAAAGTTTCCAGTGTTAGGTCAGTGGCATTCTTCCGCAGATTGTGAATGAGATCCTCAAAAGCTTGTTGGAAATTATTCTTGTTTTATTCTTGAAATTATTGTGTAATATAGTCAAGGAATTCTAGCAGAGATGCATTTAGCTTAATAATTTAGTACAGCCTTATTTATTAAAATGAATTATGAGGAACAATCCTTGTATCTCCAACCACAAAAAGAAAACTGAGCGTTAAGAAACATTTATAATAAAAGCCTCTTTTACCAGTTTTACATATATTCAAAGCACATAGTTAGGCTTCTAACCCTCAGCATTTGCAGGATTATTTACAAATGCAATTAATTTGGATAACATGCAGTTGTGTTGTGATCGTTTGGACTAATATGACCTATGAAGAAGAACTGGGTTCGTTTTCTATAGGCTGGTTGCCCTCAAAAACACACAAGCTTTGTATAAAGAGGACAGTGGTCAGCTGACTCCGTATTTACCTAGTGTTTACCAAGAAGCAATTTAATGGATCTAAATCTACAACAAGTCTGACTGGAGTAGATATTAGGAAGTCTAAGCACTGGAAGACGATACACAAGGTTGCATTTACTCCAAACTGTCACACTATAATTAGTGGAGAGCTTCCATGTCCTATATGTGTTTTCTAGTCCCCTGTGGATGTCTTAGATACTCTAGGACATGTCAAATGGCATTAGATACACAAGTTTAGGCAATTAAATAAAACCTAGATACTTGTCATTAAAACATCTGAGGGACAGTCTAAGTATGCTCAACATGACCTTAGTTAAGATGCCACAAAGAAGTTCTTTCACACCATAACCTTTGCAGAATAGTAGTAAGGCAAGTCTAGTTTCTGCTAGTTTATAGACACTAAATTACTCTGTGATATTTAAATGTAAGAGTACTGATACTCGCTCCACCCATCTCACCATGTCCATCCACCACAGCCACCACAGTCTCCATAAAGTCTAGGATGTTTTTTCTTATTAGCTAGCACAATGAAACAATACATATGAGAAATGCTAAATGAACCTAGACTGCTGTTAGCGTGTATAAGCAGAAACCAGTTCTGCCCTGTGGTATACCTCTTGACTTCACTGGGACTTCCTGGTTGCAATGGAGGGAAAAATAAAAAAAACATGTGCCTTTTAGGACTAGGGAACCCACAATCCAATACTGGAAATGCATTGTTCATCTGTTTTTCAGAGAACTGAAACAGACAAAAGGTTTTGTGTATGTTTTAAAACACTCCTGGTGATCACATCACATTCAGACAGTCAGGATTTAGGCATCCTAAAGTGACTGAAAGATAACAAAAAGAGGAGTAGCAAGGAATTTTGAACGCAAGACCATTTTTTTCACATTTCTTTCGTAGATAAAAGGTGCTTCTTCACACAAAGAGAATGTCGGAATGGAAGCAAGGGTTTCCAGTTAAGTAAATGGCAACAGCTGTTTTCACTTTCATTTAAAGCATTTTCAAAAAATACATATATATATAAAGTGTAGGTGTATATAGTTTTCTACATAAAAAGCATAAATGACAGCAGAAGTGTTAAGATGGTAAAGTTCATGTATATTTGTATTTTTTACATTTTGATTGCTTCTAAATAAACTTTGCAGTGAAGTGCATACTAAGCAGTGTAGCTACATGCCTGGTCTTATCTATTTATGATTTTTATCCATGAGTTGCTTTCTAGATGGTGAAAAGCCTACATCTAAAACTCTTCTCAAATGCTGCCACCTAAAGGCTAAAATGAAGTACAACTGTAGAAATGTGTTAACACAAAAAACAGCAAAAAAGGGCAAATGGGAAACTTCACAAATGTGCAGAAGGTGGAAGCAAAATATACGATTTCAAAGCTGTTGCTTAGATATCATGTACCAAATATCCTCAGGTTTAAGTCTATGTGGATAATTAACGAAAAATATTTTGTGAGTATAGTTTTGCCAAAAGATAGGTCAACATTAAAGTTTGCAACTTTAGTAGTCATATTACTGAAACATTACCACATTTATAAATCAAGTAAAAAAACCTAAAGAGTAAAACCAGAAATATCTACTCTCCCCTACAAAACCTTGGTGCACATAGTACAGGCAACACGTTTTACACCAATATGTTTGACATTCTGAGTAGTAGTTTCCCCTGTACCTGACCTACATGACTACCTATCAGTGCCACCCTACTTCACGGTGTGACACTTAACTACGAGCAAGGTAATCTGGAATCAGAGGGATACAAAATACTTTGCTGGGTTTTTAAAATTTTGATCAGTTACTCAGTTACACTAGTATTGTGCCTCTAAGAAGAGTCTGACAAATATACCTAATTTTGCCACATCAAGTGCTAGTTTTCTGATGCGTAAAAATTAAGTCTAGGAATGAGAGTGTCCAGACGTATTTACTTGTGAGCTAAATAAAAGTTTCTATTTCAGTGTTCAGGAAGAAAGGTTGATATAAGATCTCATTAATTATGCTTCTTTTTTTCCATGTTTTGGCCTCCATTTCAGCAAGCTATTTCCAGTAAATACTTTAAAATCAAAACAACAGCCAAAGCTATAAAAATGTGTCAAGCAACCAATCAATGGAAAACACTGAATTTGCCACTGCAATGAACAGACTAAGCTAACTAAATTCACAAAGAGTTATGAAAAACCTTGTTCATCACCACAAAATTCTTTTATTTAGCATGAATGTTAATATTTTATCATATCTAAGAAACATCTGTATTAAATCATCCTACTGACAACAGCATCTAAAGGACTGATGTTCTGCATATGAACACCCTGGATTCCTTCACTTGCCAGTAAATGTGTGTTTTACTTTTATTCCATTTCTGGTTTTATCTCCTAGGAATCCAGGACACCATCCAGATTAATACTGTCCAGTAAAAGAAAAACAGTCCTGTCCATTCAGGTAGTTGACTGCATTGGCGCACAATACTGTTGATGTGACTGGTGATAAAGCAAGTAGGGCAGGTTACCCAAGATGGACTCCAGCCCCTGACAGTTCCCATCTGGAAAGTGCCTGTACGTCTGTCTGTGTATCAGCCTCCCTCCCTTGCGAGGTGCACTGTAGACAGAGGACAAATCTGGACACAGCAACTGCAATCTGCTCCCAGATTCCAATAGTTTGGACATAATCGCACAGTACAAAAGGACTCAATACTCTGACAACTTGGGAGAAAAATGCTAAGAAATCCAATTTAAAAAAGGAGTAGTCAAAGAAATTAACATTGTGTGGTGCCTCCTAGTACATGAGGCTTTTTCGGCAATTGATTCAGATAAGGAAAGAAAGTTTAGGCTATATATTATACTTTTACCTTTTTTGTTAATAGCATTATTTTGCACCGTTTTCATTAGGCAACAATTTCTTTCAAGGTTCTTAGTGACGATCAGTTAATAATACTGTACAGCACAGGACATTTCTACAGTATATAACGGAGTGCACTGCTGAGATCCTCAGTCTAACAGCAGTCCTGCTCAGTAAGCTCGCACAATGCGCTTGCACAATATGCACAGCTTCATATAGATATACTAATGTGGACCTAGATGCAATAAAGCAAACTTTGCCTCTCTGCAAGGTTAATTAATAATACTGTATGAATGCAACTACTGCTTCTGATCCTGAAGGAGTTCAGGAAGAATCATTTGGACACTTCTGCACACAACACAGCAAACAGACTAGAGCACAGAATACAGTATTTCAGAATGTGTGCTGCATGCATATGTATTTAATGGAAAGAGTAAAAAGGATTAATCTTTGCTTCCAGGAATATACAACTGAAATAGTTCGGATTTCATTCCTTCCATGTGATAAAAACCACGAGATTTCAAGTGCTTCAAGTTCCTAAAGCCAACAGATGCCTAAGGAAAACAAAACAAACAAGCAAACAAACATGTTCTCTTCTACATTACAGTCAGAAATCTTATCCCATAGCCTTTTTTCTATAAACCTGTGATTGTTTTGGTTACATACTGTGAAAGAGTGATAAGCATTCTTACAGCATTATTCTGCAATCCTCATTCTGGCTTAGAAAAGAATGTCCTTTAGGCCCTTAACACTAAACTTGAGTTTCTACTGCCTGATTCCTATAGGTGTATCTCACTATCTTTTTTGAGAATCATACAGTATCCCTCTAATTGTGCTTTGTGGAAAATGCTTATACTGTCACATTTGAATTTTTCTACTCATTAGCCATTTCTGTAACAAAGAGGTAGCAAAAGAAAGAGTAGTGAATTGCATAAAAGGCTAACCCAGGACAAATGCAATATTTTCTCATTGCATCCCATCATACAAGGTTGCCATTTCTCCACTTTTTAAATGTCCACCCCTTGCTGCTAACACACAAAATTGAACACTGCCTGTGGCATTTACTGTACCTGCATCTGCTGGATTAAATGTTGTTTCAGGTGCTGTATTCTGTCCCTTGGGGATCAAAACCATTACCATTCAGAATATTCTTAGCAGCAGCAGAAGCAGCAAACCAATGTCTCATCCAAACTAACAGCATAAAGGTGATAGCTCTCTATGAAACTAGCCTGTCTACCTTTTTTACTCATTCTTTTTTCTGTTTCCTCATAATTTATAGTCTTTTTGATATCAAACAGGAAACTGAAGAATTAATCACTCTCTTACAATTCCTGACCACATTTTATTAGAATTGAACCAGAACTGAGAATTACTCCTGAGTAGAGCTGTGTGAAGGATGGAAATTCCATTTCACATAGGATTATCAGATGTACAGCCTGAGAAGACAGGGCAATGGCTCAATGATTCAGGAAATGTTTTCACTTCCTTCAGGTTTCTTTTCATCTTATGTTCCTACTCCACATATTTCAAAATCTGACTTAAATTGATGTCAAAATGGAAAGCAATAAATTTCCAAGTTCTTCATTAAGAAAAATTTCATTGAAATGGTGTGGTTGAAGTAATTTCCTGTGCAATTTGAGGACAGAATCATTTGGGGCATTGGCTTTGAACAGCTTTCAAATTTTTCCCTGATTTCATTCCCAGGTAGTTCTGAGAAAATTGTCGGGATTTGGCAGTTCATCCCAATTGAGATGGAAAAGCATACTCCAGTAGAATACAATTATAGCAAGACTGTAGCAGTCATAGATACCTTACAAACTAAGATTGTCCAAAATGAAAAAAAAAAAAAAAAGAAAGAAAATCTCTGTATCTATTTAAAGATTTGCTCAGTTGTGCCTTTTTACCATGAAAGCATATTCTCATTTTAGGAAGATACAGTTGAGTTTTTTTGTTGCAGTTGGAAACTTTGTAAGTATTAGTGTGAAAGCAGATCATGGACCCATACTTTCTCTGATTTATATCACTGAAAAAACAGCCATACACACCGCAGACTTACAGGCCCTGGCAACTAGCATAAGAATGAGAGAGAAGGGATGACCAAGCATCATTTTTTAAAGTTAAATATACCTCTGATTATTATATCTGCAATAACTATTACCCAAATATTTTGTCCAGGGATTCAATGAACAGCAATTCAAAAGAAAATACA
This sequence comes from Dromaius novaehollandiae, assembly GCF_036370855.1. NCBI lineage: Eukaryota > Metazoa > Chordata > Aves > Casuariiformes > Dromaiidae > Dromaius > Dromaius novaehollandiae. Next base: position 32,151,948 of record NC_088100.1, on the reverse strand, counting down.
AAGCAACCAGAAAATTCTGCATACAATTTCAGCTTAACTCAAAAAATTCTGAACTTCATTAAACTTCGGTTAACTTCTCAAAATTATCATCTGTCTTTTATCTTACTAATTTCGACCATAACCTAAAGCAAGAGCAAAACCCATGATTGAGACTATGCTGATTCCAGGATGCATTAGAATCTATATAAAGAAATCTATTCTCATTAAACTTCAATGCTGTTTCAAAACCAAAAAGGTTAGGATGAGCTTCAGAAAACCCTGAATATTTTGGTTTTCATGAAAATAAAATGTGTGGGCCTTCAGGAACCCAGTCACCTGACTTCAAAATATCACAACAAACCAAGCTTTTGTTGCTACACATACAATTAATTACAAACACGATCAAAATGAACTGCTAATGAAAGCTGAGGAATGTAAGCACTTAAGTTACACTTTATCTATGTGCCTAGTAAAGTTGTCTTCCCAAAGTATGTCTCTAGTGAAAAGAGATGGATATTTCTAAAAACCTCCTGAGGAAAATCTTCATAATCTTAGGAATAGAAAATTTGTTATAACAAAAAAAGAGAGGGGATCCTTGTGACCCTGATGTCAAAGATCAGTCAGGTAATCCGCGTCCTCGTTGTCTAGCCAGTCAGCCTTGTTACCCATATGATTTCTGTCAAAAACTTCCAGGAATTAATACCTTCTCAAGGTAATTCATATTCTGGCAATTTTTGATGGAAAGATTTCAATCAGGTTTGCATTTATCGCAGAGATTTGGAAAATAAATTCTTAGCACAACTTCTCTTTTCAACTAAGAGATCCACCTTGAGGTGTCAGAAGTATGCATGTCATAGCTTCTCCACATGCCCCCTGGAATACCTAGGCATGCACCGGTCATACCCACAGGGTTCAGGCACACCTCGGACACCACCGGAGGTCAAAGGATCCACTTTTTCAAGGGAACAGTATGTGAATATATCTGACAGCTATGTTAGAACTCTAAAGAAATGGAGCTAAATGAAGCTCTGACCAGCTTCACAGTGTAGATTTGCTTTTTTCAAAGCTGATGCAGTTGAAAGCAACAGCACAAGTGGGACATCCCTGCAGTCATGCACATTTTTGGACAGAAGTCCTATGATGAACTCTTACAGTTGGTGCACATATGTGATGTCTGCTGTCTACCCTCATGCTCATCTCAACTTCAAAGCATAGTTGTTTACAAGTTCATCAGACCTTTCCCCGGGGATAGAGGTGTCAAGCAATAAAAGGTGACTGCTTTAGACACCAGTGAAAGATCTGTTTAGAGAGGAAACATTTTAAAAACGGTGAATAAGACCTGAAGAGTTTCTTGTCTGCTATAAGGTATAGCTAGCTTAAGTTACTAATTATGACATCTCCCCAAAATATACAACCTGTTTCTAAATTTATTACAAATTTACATATAGATTATATTTTATCATTGTTTGGAAGACATTCTTCCTAGAGTTTTCTTTCCTCTTTTGCATTTTATCTTCACATTTTTAAGTACTTTGCATTAAGTATACTTGCTTATTTTGCTTTACTTCCAAACATCTAATTTTGCTTCATCTCCTTAGGTTCTGTTGAATTTCTTAATCTATCATCAAAAAACCCCCTACTATCACCTACTTCAGCTTTCGCTCACTTTCTCCTTTACTTTTTTCTCTCCATTCTCAATATCCTATGTTTCTCAGCTTCCTTCTGACATTTCACACTTTATCCTTTATCCACTTCTTATTCTCCTCACCCCTCTTCATTTAATATTTCCTTCTCAAGCCATTCACCCTCCCTTCTCATCCATCTTTTTTTCCTCCTGCCAGCTGGAATATGGCTGTTTGTCACTTGCCCTATTATGGAACTGTTCCCACAGTATTTCATGAAAATAACATCATAGTCAGTATTCTTGCAGCAGTTTTCATCTTATTTTTCAGATTCCGGATGAGTAGGAAGGGTAACAGCAGGAGGAAGGAGTCTGATTCTAATCAAAACCAACTGTTAACGATAAAATACCTCCCCCTCTTTGGGGGGGGGGGGGAAGAAAGAAAAAAGAAGAAGTCCTTTTAAAAACTTTGTGAATGCCTTTAACTGTTATCACTACATGCTCCCTATCACTGGTAATCACACCTGTTCATAATGACGTGCCAAAAACCCATAACATAAGAAAGTGAGAGGTAGAATTCACAGGCAATTGAGAATGCCAGTATAACAGGCTGATTTGCAGCAGGTGCTTTAGTGACTCATGATGGCCACCTGACTGTGCCAAAAATGTATTGAGTGTGGTATCTTTTGTGGAAGCATCCCTCCTGCAGATAGTGATATCAGCTGCCAAAATGCACCACAAACGAGTAAATCTAGCAGAATTCAAGGGGCAACTTTTTATTCTTTGAAAAAGTTTTGTCACACAAGATAAGCTGGCTGCTTAAAACAACAGTAAAATACCTACTTTCAGATGGATCAGAATTTTGCCTGTCACATTAACTTTGCTTATCACTTTTACTTTTTGGATAGGTAAAGTCTGCATCCTACAACAGCACCTGTCTCCTGTCCCACAGGGCTTTGGGAAAAAAATAGCAGATGATGCCAGACAAACTGAATTTAGAAGTTCGAGTGCTGAAAGGGTTCAAGTTGAAATGATAGATAGAAGGGTAGAAAAGAGAATCAGCCATTTTTAAGAACTTTTTTATGACCTTTTTTAAGATCTGCACATGACTAACATAATGGGGCCTGAATCTCAGTTGGCCCGAGGCACTACCATAATACACTTGATTAATAGTTAATCATTAGCATAGTACATGTTAGACTCGTTTTATAGCTGCCCAAGTAATTCTGATTTAGTGGAACAGTGTTGAAAATAGCAACATCATAGTTCATGCTAGCCTAAGGACAATGGTGAAATTTAGCCCACCTATCAACAACAGCAGGTTGTGTCTGAGATAGCATCAAATATAGCTGTTAGTCAAGAGGCAGTAGAAAGGCAGCCCTTGTATTTTGTCTTTTTAAGTATTATCAGCTATGAAGGTGTTGTCAAAGCTGTCTTCAAGAGCCTTCTTTACATGTGAAAATCAGTGTTTTGTCAAAGCGAACTTCTGAGTCATGCTGACTTTAACAATGTAGATTTACCATTGGCTTGGAAGCATGATCGTGTATGCCACACTAGTTAGGCAGGGAGTTTCTAGACTACTTCTACAGAATGTCTTGAGTGCGTTTTGAACCAAAACCAATGTGATCGCACAGAATTGTTATGGTTCTTCTATTATTAATCCTATTGCTCAAATTGTAACACACCTATACCTCTGAAGTTCTGATTTTTAGCTAGTTCTGAAAAACATGTAAGGCTTTCTTCTGCTAACAGGTATTGAATTAACAATAACTTGAATTAAGAATAACTAACTCTTCTACTTCAGGATTATCCTGCCTACAATGAGCCAAAGAAATTACTAGAATACAGCAATGCTGCCCTCTTTGGTCTTCACCGTAGATCTTCTAGTCAGATTCAATATCACAGCACTGGATATTTTATTAAAATCAGTGAAAGCTCTGCACGTACACAAGTGTAGAACATGGTTAAGAGATATGGACTAATGATAAAAAGATTTATTGTGTGAAACTGAGAATATCTATTTGTCCTTAGTAGTTTGAGAGGGTTGACAATTTCCAAATATGGAACTATGTTACAATTCAGTGTTAAACCTTGCTTTACAAATAAAGCATCTGATAATGCTCATATAAAAAGACATCATAAAATTGTCTTCATAGAAGGCTAGACAAAAAAAGAACTAAATTCTGGAGGAGATTTTGCTTTATAAATGAGACAGGCTTTCCCTCATGTTTGCAATATTTATAAATGGGGTTGTCAAATTGGTTTTGCTATGCAAATGTTGTTTATTCTTTGTCATTGTCACCTTTCAGTTCCTATCTCCATAAGTTAAGCAGTTAAAATTGAGCTTTGAAGCTTCTGAACAAATGCTAAACATGTTTTCCACCCTAGAAAACCCAAGGCTCCTCACCACTAATTAGTGATGTTAATGTGTATCTTTTCAAACAATAGTTGACAAACATTTGAAAGTACCTCCTATATTTCACCAATCAAAATTATAGCATGTACTATATTTTTGTATCTTTGGTCAAAAACACAATTACACAAAGAAAACCAGCAGACCAGCAACTAAATTTAATTTAGCAACCATCTGCGTAACTGCAGGCACTGTATAAACATGTAAAAATACAGTTAGTTTTCAACAGGAAAACAACAACAATAACAACAACAACAAAACCTCTGAGACAGTCTTAATATTCCCTTTTTCCATTCTTGTATAAATACACAGAAAAGGGGAACGAGATTATCATTCCATTGACAAAAAATCTCAACCTAATAGAATTACAAACTTCCTAAAACCACTTTCTTTCTAATATGTTTTTTGCTCCAGAAAAGACCGAGCATGCTTAGAAAATGTACATTAATTTAGTCATAAAGTGGGTATAAAAAGTACAAAGATGCTCTTATTTTGTGCTGCCTTGGATGCAATAAAGTTAGTGGCTTATACTTATAACTTGGGAGTATCCTGGCAAAGCAAGTGGATCCACACAGGACTGATCTTTCAGTAGCTTATTACATTCTGAATCATTTTTACTTGCACAAACTGAGCATAGAAAAACATGCAAGTAAGAATTTTCCATTCATTCATTGCTAATACTTTTTCACTTTACACAGCTGGTAGAAAAGATACAAGGAGCAGAGCAGTGGAGAAACAGACCCAGTGCATTTAGATTTTCTATTTTCTCCTGAAACATGTACCAGCAAAAACCCAATTAGGAGCAAAAAATCATTCTGCATAATAGGAGCTACCAAGGAACATATGGCATGACATAGAATGTACACATTGAGACATCAGTCAAAATGGCAAGAAGCTGAAGCAACATCCACAAATTACAACCCTAATTGCTAAAAATAATTAAACAGATTGGCAGACATTTTCAAAATCACACATGGGCATCCAGTATCCATGGAAAGTCAGTAGGACCTAGTGATGTAAATGACATTTATCATTTTAATTATCCTCCCTATTACTTAAAATATCTTTATTTTAGAGTTTTGAAAACATCTAGAATAGATTATACCCAAGTTTGAGTGGGATAAATTTCTCTAATGCATGGAGTATTTTTAGCTCATTCCTTTCTCACAGTGTACCTCTACTTCTTGCACTTCAGTTTTAAAACATTTGGGCACTTATTTTGTTCCAAGGTTTCCAAAAGTATCCTAAATCAGAGATAATCATAAACACTATATGTATCATAAGTTCTAGTGGAAAAAATAAGAATTTGGGGTAAATAAGGGTAAAATTAGAAGGTTTTTTGGATGTTAACAAATTAAGACCTCAAAGGGAAATTTGAAACTTTTTCAGCTGAAGCCTGCTAAAACTTCACTTTAGGAAAACAGAACAAAATTCTGGTTAAATTTTTCCACATATTTGTCATCAGAAAAAGTGAATACATTTAAGGAAGAAGGCATTCTGCACAGTTTTTTTGTTTTATTAAAAAGAAATATATATTCAAACAGTCCTGATTCTCAGTCATGGATTGAAAGAATTGCTATGGAAAATATTGTGCACACTTCTCTCATAAAGCTATAACATTTTAACATTAAATATGTATACATACATATATATATATAGGTATGCATAATGTTATATATATGCTGGGCCTTAAGGAGACAAATTCTGATAATTTACTAAAAAGGTAAATACCTGAGTTTTGGCTTTCCAGTAAAACTTCTGGCTGCTAATATTATTCCTAATGTAGTTGTTAATATAGTTGCTAATTTAACCATGAGTGTCATTATAATTGGAAAAATACAGCTGTGTGATGACAGTAAAATAGTATGCATGCTTTTCTTTTGCAAAGAAAACCCACCAAATTAGGTTTGTTCATATTCATAACTGCTTTTTCCTCCAATTATTCATGAATATTCAGTAAACAACTTTTACTCAAAAGAATATTCGTGGTTATCAGAAGCACTGTAAGTCAGTGTATGTAAGAGTATCTGCACTAGTATACTAGCATATTGAAAAGCTCTTTTATTATTTGTACAATAAATTCATTAACTGATTAAGAACATTCTGTTCAATTGGAAAAAGGATCCTTCTTCCATTTGGAAGTCTTCGACCATCCAACCAGAGACACCTACTATAACTTGTGACTTACACAAACCATTCTATGATATAAGCAACATAAACTGAATAATCATTTTTTTTGGTTTGTGAACACACATAATAATAAACATTTTTATGCAACCTATTTATTGAATAATTCAGAAAAATTCTTAAAAAAAAAACAACCAAAAACCTGCTCACAGATGATTCAGAAACAGAAAAAGGCTTCACTCTTCAGAAAATAAATTCCACCAGCTCTTTTAGCAAACCAGGAGCCGCACAATCCCACACAATAGTCTGAAATGCAAAGTTATCAGTAACAAGGAGCACAACCCCCCAGCAGCTTTCACTAAATTTAAAAATGTTCAGGCCTGAAAGAGAGGCATCCTGTGAAGTGCTGAATAAAATCAGCAGAACTGAGGACACTAGAATATCGCTGGAGTGTCTAAACGCCTTACTTGACGGATCCCTAGCAGAGTTAGCTGACAGCAAACAGCAAACAAGCATTTCTCTTTGAGCTGGGCCAGCCACTAGTGGGGGCTGTGAGATCGTGCACTCAGCCAGTGCATTACATAAGGCAGCAGCAGTGGCAGCAGCCGAGTGCATGGCTAGCAGTAAAATTATATTACTAAACGCTCCTTTTCCCATATATTCACTGGTTTTGGAGCACTAATTGCAGGAACTGCTGGAGAGCAAAATACTGTATACTATTTCATAATTATAGGGTTATGGCCTAAAAAAATCACAACTGGATTTTTCATACAAGTTGAGACAGTTATTTTCTAAATCAGCATGCTCCAGTGCTTTCTAGATGTTTCCTATTCTAGCCTAGCTTCAGTTTTAAAGCATGTCAGTGTTCCAGTTCCACTACTTTAATTTGAATTGTAGCAGTTCCAGTAAAGATCCAGTTCTATACTGAGGCTCAGAGTGGTGTACTTACTGCAGAATTTGGCCCACAACTAATTTGTTAACTTTCAAAGTATTAATAGCATGGCAACTGAGGTTTATAAAGGATACTGAAAGGATATTCAAAATTAAATGTGCTATGTGGTCCTTAGTATATGCAAAAGATTTTGTTAATTTATACTATCCACAGCCATGAAAACACTTAAGAGATTTTATGCAGGAGTTCTGAAAAAGATGTAGTTTAGAAGACTGTATAAACACAGACATAGCTGTACAGTTGCTCAATCTAAACTCTAATACATCTCCTGTGATAAAATCTGCAGTCATAAAAACACAAGCTGGCTTTCAGGTGCCCTATTCCAATGTAAAGTCTAGAAATCTAATCCACTAACCTACAGCACTTCATTTTAATATTTTCATGAGAGATATTACTTTGAAATACATATTCAATCATTGGCCTCATTAATATGGTTGCTAGGAATAAAAAATATTGTTTAAAAGCAGTAATGGAAGTGATTTATTAATTTTCACTTGCATGTGACTAGTGTGCACATGGAAGAGTTCTATTTCTTAGAAGCTTTTTTAAATGTAGAAAGTGATCAGAGGTGAGGATGAATCAAGAGGTAATGCAGTTAGAAAAATGATGGATAAGAAAAATTCGGGGAGAAGAATGTATGAAGTAGGTATAGGGCAATTAGAAAAAGAAAGCATGTCACAGTCTCTGATTTTTTTTCTATAAGAGACAATTATGGACTTCTGGTGAGCAGCATGGATGAAGAAGAAACTATGTTTATGAAAGGGCCAGAACAGAGTATGATTTTGGAATGAAATACTACTGTTACCATGTAGCCCTGAAATGTGGCATTGCCAGTACTATTAACAGACCGTAAGCTTTGTATTGAGTTTACAGGCCTCAGAACTGAGGTTCATCAGGCTGGCTCTATCTGAGCTTTTCTTGACCTCTCTGCAGCTTTGTTTTACTTGGTTTAGCTGTAACAGCAGTTTTTCTAACAGACCAGGTGGCTAAGGCTAAGTTGTTTTACTTTCGTTTATCTTCCTGTGGTACAATCACAGTTTTATACAGGTAACAGTAAAAGCAGTTACTCTGTTTCACACACACATACTCACTGCAGCTGCCAACCTTAGGAACCAGAGGAGTAGTGGAAGGATGAGCGTAACTCCAGGAAAAAGGATTAGAAAGTAAGTGTGTGTATTACAATATTAACTGTATTACCACTATTATTGAGCTTTTCCCTGTATAAAAGTATTCTTTTTCTGTGATAATTAGATTTAGATTATTAATGATCCTTGAGTTAGACTGTTAAGATTTCAATTATACCATAAATGAATTTGTGTGTGTGTGTATTTAAAGTGTGCTTTCTCTTTGCCCATAAAACAAGACTTTGAGCATAACATTACACAAGATGTTTAGACAATATATTCAGTGAATTTAAAGAAGAATAGAAAGGGTGATAGTCTGGTAACTGGAAATGTGGGTAGGTGAAGGACGATTAAAAACAACAATGTTAGAGAGGCACTAGCTTGATTGTATTGAAAGGAGAATGAATATAAGAAGGAAAGTCCAGAGAGAGAGAGAACGCACAAAACCGATGAAAAATTCCAGTGCTGAGATGAGGAGAAAGAAGGAGTATGGAACAAAAGCAACATCAGAACTTGTCCATTTAAAATAAAAAGCCAGCAATACACCAGTGGTAGAGGAAGAAGCAGCACATGAGGGAAATATCTAAGAAATGATCTTGAAAATTACCAAATTATCACAATGATTGGAGTGTTTGTATTTTTATGGTTTTAGGAGGTTTTAAACATTTCCTGTTCAATAGAAAACCTAAGTTAAACCTCCACCGAGCTGTAACTGTAGCTAGTCCTGCAAAAGGACATGGCGTTTTGAAACTATTGCTGAAAATGCATCTCTTAGTTATGTCCTCAAGAGACAGAAGTAAAGTAGACATTGTTGTTTAGAAATCCCACTAGCTGAGGAAAATTCCTTCCATTGTTCTTGTGTTGCCTTTTGATAACGTGGAGTTTACACACTACAAGCAGCTGGATCTGCCACACTACTAGGCATTTAGGCTTAAGGTGTTTGCTCTAAGATAGGGTTTTGACTCATATTTCTCCCAACTTGGTTACTTCAGACAGTTCTGTTCAGTAAGAATCCTTTCTGATTAAGGCTAAATACAACCGGGATAAAAAAATGAGATGCTCACTTCTCCAGTGGAGCAAAGATGTGCTAGGTATAAAGGCATCACCAGAATAAAAAACAGACTGGTTAATACTTTGTCTGGTTTTGCAGCTTTTAGGATTTGCTGGCTACCTCTATCTTTATAAACTGAAAAGGGCCAAAGCACAGGACTGAGCACTGTCCCATGAAACATTCATACTGCACAGTCCGTGCTTGACACGGTTTGGCCAGAGCCGGCGAGTGCCACTGCCTGGGCACGGCTGGGAGAACACCATGGGTGTCACTGGCAGAGCAGCCTCCTGCTGCCGCATTTTACTTGACCCAATTAATTGCCAACCAGCAATCACTGTTTTAGGTATTGGGAAAAGAATACGATTAAAGAAACACTTAGTAAACACCTATCCTCCCCCTCGCCAATCTCAACTCTCTGCGTTTTGCCACGGGGAATGCTCGGTCCGCCAAGATTTCACTGGGAGGCGGCAGGTGGCGCAGGAAGCGGGAAGCGCGTAACAGCTTTCCGACGCTTTGCGCAAACACACCTGACGCTTAAGCGTTTCTTCCCCTTTCGCTCTCGGGTTACTGGGTTTGACCGGCACAGGGCGGCTCCTGACTGTGCCTGCCGCAGCCCCCACTGCTATCGCTGGTCAATGGTAAAAATGACTCTCTGTTTGATTTGCTCTTAGCTAAATGTTATTTAATGGGTTTAAAACATGAGCATTCTCCCTCTTCTAGGCACACCTGAGGAATTAGTGCATTGCTGTAAAAATAAATAACTTATACACATAAATATGTGCACTACATACAGGAACCGTGAGTTCTGCAGACATTAAGTTCTGTCACAACTGGGCATTGACCAAGAAAACCCCATGCCAGGTGGGCTGGCAGCTGGCCTAACGACTTCTGAGGTATAGCACTCTGGTTCCTTCCGGTTGCTTCTTTCCTTTAATATATATATTAAATAGGCTAATGAGGCAGTATGGACTGCTCTGTCACAGCAGCTTGACATCTTAAACCCTCCTTCATAATGCCACCTTATGGCACTGGATAAGTTAAAGTAGATGTTTCTTCTTTTTCAGTGTTTCCTTTATACTTCATTCTGATGTTGATTCCAGTATGAAGTAATGTAAGGCCAAATATAATAGCATATAATCGAATTGGAGAAGGTTGTACCCTAGGGCAATGTTAAATTTGATAATTATCAGTTGTATTGATTACTCTCCCCTTTCCCCCAAAAGAGCTCAGTTCTTCAGTCCCTACAAAAAGAACACACAGGTATTTCAATAAGTAGTTCCAGACTGCGCATTATGAAATACCGTTCTTCTCTATCCGTATTGCTGATAGGACTTGAGTTATCACCTCATTATGCACAAGGCCCCATTCACTCACTATCCTCCAATGTAAAGAACTAGGTCTTGGCCTTCATGTCCTAAAGAATTTTAGTTTATTTGATTTGTATTCACCTATTTTTTTTTTTGGACTCCTCCAGGGACTATACCATCCTGAAATCCCCCTTTATATATACATATATATATATATATATACATGTCATAAATATTTGTTCTTATTCATTTTAAAAAGACTTCAGTTATAACTACATCATGCTTTACACCTTTGGTTTCTTTTACTTAGCCTCTTAATTTTTCTTTGTTAGAAAATCGGTTTCATCGAACACATCTAACACAAAAATCCTCCTGCAGATTGAGTGCATTGTCAATAATTAAGTTAACATTTTTGGTCTGTTAAGAACTGCCTCTGCCTTCCCAGAACTCTGGTGCATACAGAGTGACTCATTTGAGTGTGTTCTTTCTCACCTTATTTATTCAACAGATCTGACAGTCATTGTGAGATTTACACTTGTTATTTAATACTGTAAGTCAGAAACATATGCATTTATTCCTAACACAGAGACTGTATTAGTTTATTTAATTCTTGAGGTGTATACTCGCAGAATCTATCCTGTGAAAAACAGAAGTCACATTTCTATCTAGAGAAATATAGATCATGGTTATAAAAAGCAACTGAAGAAGTCATTCTTCTGTCTATCCTACTGACCTAAATAATTGCTGACAGGTATCTGTCTAACCTTTTCTTAAAAGCATCTTGTGAGAGGAATCCTACATAGCTGCACTCTACCCAAATGTCCGATCGCTCTTTCTTTTAGAATGTTTTTCGCAGTGTCTGTTGCTGCACTTGAAGCCTGTATTAGGGCTTCCAGCACAGGGAAGCAGTTTATTCACCTTCTCTTTGCAGCATCTATTTACCTATTCAAAGACTGCTATGATATTGTCCCAACTTTTTTCAAGACTTAACAACCTCAGCTGCTTTCCTCAGAGGCCATATTTTCTAGACCTCTGACCTATTTCATTGTTTTTCTCTTGGTTCTGCATAATTGCTCTGCATCTTTCTTGAAGCTTGATGCAGTACTTGAACAGAAGCCTTACCTGCATCAAGCAGAATGGAGGGATTACTCCATAAATCCTACAGGTTTTGTTTCCGTTGACATATCCCAGTAGGATGTTTGCCTTGTTTGCAGTAGCATAACATTGACTCATGCAGAATTTGTCATCCACTCCAAATCTGAGATCTTTTTCTACAGAACTTCTTTCCAAGTTGTTGTTTCCTGCCTTGTATTGCATAGCTGATCAGTCCTGCGTACATGTAAAACTTAACATTCATCTTTGCCGATCCTATTAATATAGAACATTTATCTACAAGAAGTTTATACTAGTAATTTAGGTGTCTGTAGACACTCATTGTGCAGCACTAACAAAAAAATATAAAAGATGCTAACATGGTAGCATAGTCTTCAATTTCATTGTTATACTGATATCAATATAGTTACAAGCATTCTTTTCTATAAAAAAAGAACTGAAAATCTGTTAATATATCTTGAAAGGAATACCACTAAGGTCAGAAGGCTCAGTGTTTTTTTTCTTTTATTTCATGGGAAATTGCTGAACTGACAGCCTTGGGCAGCAAAGCCTTCTTATTCATCAGCAGAAAATTTCAGCCTGAACAGTGGGAGCATAAACTTGTCCACTAATGTACTTCAGCCTTGACCCTGGAGAAACCCCTCCTGGTAGTACCAAGTAAATCCATTTTCTGTAGCCACTCAGTTCCTGGTCAGTTTGCCAAGACTGCCTACAGCAATGATTTTGGAATGTAGACACCAATTCTGATGAACCATGTTAAATGAATAATCTTACAAACTTTTAGGACTAGTCTACACAAAAACCTTGCACCATTTTGATTGTACTGATGGAGCTGAAATGTTACAGCTTAGTTTGTGGATATTAATCAAGCCAAAATGCAAGGAAGCAGAGAAGCTCTTGGTTTAGTTCTGTTACAATGCTTCTTGTGGTCGAGCGAGTATAAGGGGTTTCTGCTTCCCTGCATCTGGGCAGTCACTCAGTCCTGCTCCCCACCCTCCCTTATCCTAGTGCAACTGTTTCTGGGGTTGCATTGCAAAGTACATCAGTATTAAAATTACTGGAGTTAAAACAACTGGATTTTGGCACGTTCCACTGCTCCTGGTTGCAGCATGGCTAAGCAAGACTTGCAGAGGCACAACTGAGAGGGGGGTGAGCTGTGGCCTAGGGATGAGAATTCATGGCTAAAAGAGGTGAGTTGCGATAACTCCTTAAAACACCTTTCCCTTCACAGAAATTGTAATATGCTGCTACTGCCCGACTCTCTAATCCAGTTGTTAAACCTCACAGCTGGGAGGAATGAGGATCAGAATCAAAGTTTTGCTTCAATGAATAGTTAATTGTGCACAAAGAAACAGCAGTAAAGTAAAGAGAGACTGAGAAAAGACAACCCCCACGGAACCAAATAGTCTGGCCGTCTGGTGGCTGCAAATCTCTGTTTGAAACCAGGCCAACGAAGGATTTGCAAACTGAAATCTTTTACCACTGGAAATAACGGATGGGAACTGCTTTTCTCAGGAAAGCCCTGACCTGGCTTTCACATGTTACTCTAAGCATGGTGAGCAAGACACATGCCATAGTCTGACCTTCAAGGGGCAGAGCTTAGCCCCACTTTCCTCCATTGTGTTTTCTATAGAGTGGATTAATCAGGTCCTTACTCAAACCTTGTTGTTTTCTGCAAGTCCTGTTTTCATGATCTGGCTTTATTGCAGAATCTGACAGTACTGTGTGAAGATATCAAAGATCACTTTAAATGAGCTAGGTTGCTACTGCAGGGAGTCTATATTCTCAAGGTACATTAGCCCGCACAACATGCAGTACAGTGGACTGTTTTCAGTATCCAGCCTTGGTATTTCTGCACTAGAAATCTCTGTAGCACACAAAACATAATATAGACTTACTTTTCCCTCAGATGCCTAGCTCCTGTAAAGCATTGTATGGGGACACTGGGCATCTAATTCAGTGCTAATGATTTGATTCCGCTAACCAGTGGGATACCTAAAAATGTAAAATTGCTCCAAATTTCTTGCACAGTTAAAGTCTCTTTTTATGAGACATGGAGGTACTTAGGAATCTAAGTCTCACTGCTTTTCAATGAGATTTAGCATCCTGAAGCTGTGATGCTCAAAGATGCATAGACACCAAATTTCTGTTGAACCCCGTAAGACACTAACACAGAGCTATACCTTTGAGATCTGGGTTTTATAGATGACATTGACAAAAGGGCAAAGGCATCTAAAATGGGACATAATCAGGATTTAGGAACCAAAATATGAAACACAGAGTCTTTAAATATCAACCTTGCTGCTGCCTACTCATGTCTGAAGTCTGCAGAGCTCTAAGTTCCCAAAATTAAAGCTCTTGTGGTACCTAAAGTCTGCTTTGGGACTTACTAATGAGTGAAACAGTGATCTTAGGCTAAGCCCTGTCAGGCTTTACAAACTAGATACTTCTCTACAATGTCTGCAGAAAGGCCTCAATCTTTTAGGCAGGAGCAGAGCAAACCTTTTGGGCTCAGTTATTTGATGAAGTTGAATATGAGAGGAGGCATTTTAGTGGTTTATGCAGACAGTCACAATAGGGTATACAAAAGTTTACTTTTCAATCCTTGTCGGAGGGACTTTGAACCCATATCACTGATAAAAGTATCTTAACCACTAGCTAGAAAAAAAGGTATTTCTTAATTGCCAAGGCTATTCCATTTTGCATAAAATAGTAAGATTTGTGAGGCCAGAGAGAGTGCAAGTGTGATCATGACTCTCTTAAACAGTGGCTTAAATAAAATAACTTGCAAATGTCAAAATATAAATATTTAGTAGATGAGGGAACTGAGGCTCCCCTGTATCACAAACCAACCTATAACCACAAGAGCACACAACAGTGAAACCATGCAAGTTCAACTTCATGTTTGCAAAACATAGTTACAGATTTTTTTTAACAATGCTTCAATAATCATTTTAAAAGTTAAGAGTACTCTGAGCACGATCATAATAGATTCCTGTAGCAGAAGAATGTGGTATTCGCAAAGGCAAAAGGCATCAGTTTCAAGGAATCTAGACAGTACTGCAGGTAATTGAAAAATACGTTTAAAGCTATGAAAAAGATCCACATCTTGTCACCATCTTACTTGTGCATTCTCAATTGTTATGCTGCCACAGCTCCTACTGGAGGTAACAGAACAGACTGTGTTCTTTAATGGTGAATGGTGAACTAAAGGGACAGGTGACAGGGCACCTCTCTCATTCTCCATAGCTGATTCATGGCTGGCTGAGGTCAATATTGAGAAAATCCCACTTTACTAAAATCCTCAAGCATGTGTTTACCTCCTGTGAAAGAGGCTAGGACTGAAACATATGCTTGAATTTAAGTACATTGTTCTGAATAGGTCACACTACCATCTGAAAATATTTGACAATCAGGTCAGTATAAACCACATTTAAACAGCTACTCTCATAAAATGTCTAATGTTTCAATTGCCAAAGATAATTATTTTCTCTTACATAATAATCTTTCAAGGGCATAGCTGAAATGTGTTATTAGTGGAAGCTTATAGTTATTTGCATTGCAGTGCAGGGTGTGTTGTGTGGATAAATACAATACAAATCTTCTATTTCCAGTGCTGTCAATCTTGTACCTTGCTTTGATGTTAAACACGCTTGAAAAAACTCGTGCCTTCGAGTACTGAGAAGGTCACTTGTTTCTTTATGGATATTAGTCACTATGGTATAAATCAAAAATAAAGATTAAAAGCCCCACATTTGTAAGCAAATCTCTGAATATATTATTTTGAAGAGTTAACAATAGCTTGCTTGGCTCAGTACTTCCAATTATAATATGCTGTTGTTGCAAATACCATAGCAAATAAACTGTTAAGCAGTTGTATGTTGTAAAGTGAAATTCCACTTTAATAAAGTAGGCAGTTGTTTCCATTTTTAAGAAATATAGAGCTCTACTGAAAACACTACTGCATACTTCATCTTTTTTACTTAGCTTCATTAAAAAAAAAAAAATCAAGTTAATTAGTGTGCCTGAAGGTTCACAGAAAACAAGAAGAAATAGGGATAAACAGCAAATCAAGGAAAGTGATAGAGGCATAAAAGCAAGCATCTAGACTGCTTAAACTCAGGGATTTGAACTCTTCTTCAGTTTCAAGACTTTTTTAATGATTGAAGTAATTCACTGAGACAAACATCTCAGTGATGGAAAATGTCTTGTCAGCAAACTGAGTATATCAAAACTTTAATCTAGATAGAACAATAAAATATACTATTTTTTCATCTTGAAACATGGGTAAGACTCACTGCACTAAATGTGGAATATCTATATAATATAGATATCTGTAAATGAGCTAGATGACTAGTCTCATTTCATAATCAATGGAGAGAAATAGGCACTTTTAAGGGCCTGATTCATCTTGTGATTCATTTTTGTGTTGAGAAAATCAAACCACACATCATCAGAAAACCTGCTGGAGGGCTTAACTGTAAATCTAAATTCTAGCACATAGACAACAGACATATGTTATATATTATTATGTTTACATAGATGTATATGTCACTCTTTCACTTAAAGCCTATTAGACTGTAATAACATTTACTGTATTACACAGCTTCTTGTACTCTGTTACTGTAATTCTGTTAAAGCAAGATATGTTAAAATCATTAACAAGGAAGGAATAACTTTTCTAACCCAAAAGCCATTGAATAAGAAGGGAAACACCAGCTCCTTCATTTGGATACATTTTTTCTTTTGGAACTCTTTTGTGAATGATCTGTAGCTTATAGGTGACTATAAACCACACACTTTTCAAGTAAACTATTTATCAGGGAAAAAAAATCAAGGCTGTAGCTTATTCTTACATAAGTCAAATTGAATCTGCTGCACTTTAATTACCATTTTGTCCAAAATTAATTTTATATGGTTTGCAAGTATATAGTGCTTTAAGGCACTTTGAGGAAATCACTCTATGAAACTACAGTGTATTTTACTGTTTAAAAATCCCTAGGAATTTTCTCTAACTTTGCCACGACACAAATTTTAATGTAAGAATGGTAATGCTATAATTTTATTCAGTATGCTAAGATAAAAAATGAATAGAAGATTGCAAGAATTTTTCAGAGAAATTTCCTATCGTTCTCTTATTTACATCCCAAGCCTTTTGGCCCACCCAAATCAGGTCATAAAAGTTCCTCCGGGAGTTCCTCAGATATCCACCCTCAATGACCTTTTTGGCTGCTGCAATATACCGAGTGCGCACAGCCCTTAGCAATGTCAAAGTCAAAAGAGAAGCATTTTATGGGGAAAGTACCTAGCAGGACTGGGCTGTTCAACTAGAAAGTCAGTTAGCCTTTAGCTACATAAAAATAGATGATGGTATACATACAAGATTTGCAGCCCTTTGCCACTTTTTTGCAAGGAAGCCTCTCACTTCAGATTTGCCCAACTTCTGAAATACCGTCATCTCTTCCATTGCTAAGTAGCCCCAGAAATATTGCCAGTATTCATAATAATGATGTGGCACTACAAACTTGAGTAGCATTTGGTATTGAAAAGCCAACCTGTGTGTAAAAAACCCTAAGATTTCAAGGCTAAACTGAAAAATATGTAAAATGTCTGTACAAATAAAAGTGCGTAATGAGTGAAGATTCAAGTACACATTTCCAGGCATAAAGTAAGATCTTTCCAATGGCGATGCATGCAGTAGAGAAAAATTGCCCCTCGGTCACTGTTGCTGTAGTATTCAGAGGACAACAGACAATACAAAGCTCACCAATTACAGGCTAGCCTAACTGCAACGTTACAGTGATTAGCAGGAGCTACGCGCTCATGAATAAGAAAGTGTCTTCATGCAGATTGGAAACCTACCACAAAATATTAGTGACAGTCTGGTGAGTATGTCCTAGGCTCTATGGAGCAACATGCAAAGATATGGAAATATGGATTCCTTCATCATTACGTTTCGTTAATGCACCACAAATTCTAATCCTGATGAGTTTGCTCATTCTTTCCCACACAGGACTGAATAGTGCGTGTAAAACACCCCACTACGCTTGTCACTTGATATTCCTGTCACACTGGGGACATGGCTCCCCATCCCTGGCATTTCAACCTGTTGAGCCTAAAGAAGTAACTGTTGTTATTCTACATTCAAAGCCAACATTTTCCACTTGAGACACAATTCCAACAAAATTAATGTCGGATGAGGAAAGCATTAATTCATTTTCCAAGCAAATTGGTAATCTAGTTTTTGACAGCTTGTGTTGTTCCTGTGTGCAATGCTGCAGGCAACAGAACTCTTAAAAGAAAAAGGAAAAGTGTGTGTGGGGGCTTTTCACTGTTGTAATATGCACAGACAGCATTATGGGCAGAGCAGGGTGCATTAAAAAGATGTCACAGTTGATTTTTTGGCATTGGTCCTAGAATAAGTACATTTTATCTACATTTCAAATTTTATTAAAAGAAAATCCATACCACTCAGTTCTAAGGAAGGCTTAAATACATTTATTTAACTCCAGTGAAATGGAATTCCTGATAGCTATTGTGTGATTCTTTTGGCAACCATGAGATAAATTAATATATTTCCCTCTTTAGACATTACCTTAAACTAAATTAAAATGTAAGAAACAATGCACACAGAGAATCTGAAAATTAATACTGATTTCCTCAATTTACGTAATTGACTTTAAATGTATGCCTTTCCTCCTATATAATCCAAATATCAATTTGTGTCTTTTTATTAAATTTCATTACGCACTATTTCCAGCTTTACTTACCATCATTGCTTCAAGAAAGAAAAGAGTGTTAGATTATTTTATATGTCATGTGAATATATGACTATTGTGTGTGGTGCACAAATAAGACAGGCATATTTTAAAAAATGACGATTAGGATGTTTTCAATGTTGATTCAGTGTTATTTCAAGTGTTTCTTTCAGAACTATCAAAATTACAACTGGTGAATCCAGTATAAAAATACCAACGTTTAATTTAGCAGTGAAATGCCTCCCTGAGTTGGGCTGCATAATGCTATATGAGAAGTAAAATTATAGTGCTAATACTGAAAGATATAGGTAATAAGACAGAGAATTTACTGGACAGGATATTGACTAAAAAAAAAAAAAAGAAAATGAAAAGGCCTACAGGTCTTATTCCATGTTATTTTCTTACATTTCAGTCAAGTCTTTAGAAAAGACAGAAAAACACAAGACCTCACTGAAGATAAGATACCTATCTGAAGAAAAGTTGCCTGTGTAATCTAAATACAAATGCTATACAAAATTGCTTTTATCTAAGTTCTCTCATCATGTCTGATGAAAAAAGTGACTTCTGTGCTAGGGTATGATGTGAAGGAAATGTGCGCATACCTTTATGGGTAGATTCATGTTTAATAATATACTGATAGACCAGCATTTTGTATCACTGTGTGAAATGTGTGTGTGTTACATGAAATGAAGCCATGGTATAAGAAAACAAAAGCCATTTATTAAAATCCCATATGTACTTTTCACAGAAATAGGAGTGTTAGTCGTAGCATCTTGACCAAATACTAACATGGCAGCATCTGTGTATCTGAATTTATCCTGTAACTTGAATAACATAATTTTTATTTCTCCAAAAGAATTACTCAGCTGCTGGAGATGGGCACAGGATAATTCTCGCTTACACTTCATCATTGGTTAATTAATCAGATCTCTAAACATCCTTGTGAAGTTATTAGCCCAATCTTTAGATAGAGAGGCTGAAACAATGGGTTAAGTGACTCACCAAAAGCTGTAGAATATGTTAATAGCAATGCAGCACTAATATAATTCAAAAGCTGAGCTTCCAGTCTGTCAGATGATACCAAAGCTGCTAGTTCTGCTGCTTCATTAAAAGGATATTGCTGGAATCATGTTGGAAGAAAAGTTCAGTCTGAACTATGTGTAAGAGCTAACAGTTCAACAATTTGCCTAAACAAGAAAACAACCTTTATTATTCCTAAAGATACAGGAAACCAGCTCCTAATACAGAACTGATTGCTGATTTGGCTAGTTCCCGGGCAGTAATGCATATGCTGTAGGCAAAAATCAGACTTTACTCTCTTATTTAATTTCATGTGGATCTAAGGTAGTAAGGTTTCAGGACAAAACTTTTCCTGTGAGCTTTGTGACAAGTTTATTATGTGTGCAATAAAGTTAGGGTTTTTTTCTTAGCCTGATCTCCTTAAGATTTTGAGTTATAAATTAGTCACAGGTTCCCAGTTTTCTAGTAACTGACTATGAGGGCATATTGCAGGCTCCAAACTTGGACCCTTGCATAGTCTTGGCCCTACTTTCTATGCAAAGAACAATTGCCAATCTAACATACAAGACTACCGATTGTAGACACGTTATATGTGTAACTAACTCCCATGTTATGCATGTAACATGTCTCCTCAGATCTAGACTGATTTCATCAGCCGTGTTCCCATCTCAATGATGGTATAAGACAGAGTTATGCACCCATCCTTGTGTTTTCCCAGACTTTCCTGGAAAGGAGGAAAGGAAACCAGACCTGAAGGAAAATGGCAAGCACTCCCTGCTCTGAACAGTCAGGAGCTCAGGAGTCCAGAGGCCATGAAACACCTCTTCCCTGAAATATGGCCATAGGCACAGATGCCATCAGGGAAAAAGGAGAATAAATATATTATTTAAAATCATTTAAATAACTGTAGTCCAGAAAGAGCTGAAATTGTTTAGTTTCCAAATGATATGAAACTTAACAACACTTAGTAATGCAGGTCTCACATCAAATTAATTAAAAAAAACCCCTATTCTTTAAAAAAAATTTTTTTTTTTTTAGATGTCAAACTTCCAAGGCAGACTTATATCTTCCAAACCTGAAATATGTCTGTATAAGCTCAGTTCATGGGTTAAATGAACCTTTCACAATCTGGATAGGTCACAGAGCCTCTTCCCTAGCAGCATTGCCAGCTTTTTTGATTTTGTCATGATTATGACAGTACTTATGAGTTTTTTAAACTATAGCTCCTGGAGACTTGTCTGCATGTAAGCATCTTAGTTATCATTAAAAGGATTAAGTTTCTAGCTGTCACTGAGAGGAAAGCTTGAAAGTGAGACTCACACCCTAAATTTCAGAAGCCAGAGGCAGAATACCATCTGTGTTATTTTAAAAAGTAACAAAAGAAATGCACGGTATTCAAGCCGATTTCCTGATATTTGATACCCAGCACACACATTTTGAAAGCCCGGGGTCACAGCAGTCCTGAACTATGGTCTCACGATGGAGTTTCAGTCTAGCAAGCAAGACCATTCCTTCACTGCTCCAGAAGAACTTCACTAAAACAATACCTTCCCATATTTTTCTTGAAGGACACAAGAAAGGAGAAAATGGAGCCTCTAAAATATACTATGTCACTGATTTCTCCCTTTCTGAATAACTCATGTAAATCAAGCCCTCTTTCCTCTATTCCCAGTGATGGACATGTCTCATACAGCTGCATGTTTTCTCTAAAGTTAGGATATTCTGATTTTAGTTTATAAAGCCTTTGAACAAATAGTTAAAAGGTTTTATAGCCTGACATTAGCAGATCACAAGTGGCATCACTGCTTATTATACCTGTGTCAATACACTTTTCTAGGCCATTGATGAGCCTGTACGAATAAATTATACAGAAAAGATGGTCATGGTTATTCACTGCAGTGAGATTATGTGTATACATTATTAATGAGGCTGATATGCAGATGAATCAGTCAGTATAAAGCTTATATGAATTCTTCACCAAAAACTTGATGCAAATCAACATCTGGCACAGTCATTTGAAAAGAGGCAGCCCCATCAGGCTGAAAATGAACCACCAAAGGAAAAGTCAGAAGGGAACACAGAATTTCAACATGTGCTTTAGGGAAGTTAGCCCTGAGAAGCAAAAAAATTACAATGTTAAGGCTTTAACCACTCAAACTGAAAGACTGTTATTAAAAAAAAAAAATAGAAAGAAAAAGAAAGAAAGAAAAATAAAGAAACTTGTGAAGATGAACAATTCAGCTGTGCTTCTCAGGGTAGGTTCATTATGCCGGCTAGTCTCTTGAACCCTGAGTTAAAAACCTTTACAGCTGATGCAAGATATTTCAAAGAACAAAAGCAATTACAAGGCATGCCTGTTGGAAGAAGTTAATTTATTTAAGGTCTTCGGTGATTTCCAGTCTGTCTTTCCTTTTCTCAAGAACCAGGCATTTGTCAGACCCATACCCCCAAATAGCCAGGTTTTCCGCAACAGGGTTCCATTTCACCTCACTTTGGCTTAAACAGCTCTCACAAATGCTTTGTCACCTCCTGAGCTTGATTATGGTTCTGAGCAGACATTTAACTTTCATCAATAATGTTAGACAGAAATCCATAGTATTTTCTTCTCTGATTCCCTACAGATTTCAATGATGCCCTTTTCCTTTACTGGGGAGATAAAGCAGAAACCTGGGCTCTGATGCTCCAAATGGACTCCTAGTGATAGACTAGTAAATGTTCAGGTATCAATAGATGGAAAGTGACTTATTCGAGTTAAAGTAAATCTTGACTGCTTTGAAAAGAAAAGTGAATCTTGAAGAGATTTTTTTTTCCAGGTTAAGATATTTAACCCTGATGTGCCCTCTAAATATGAAATGTTTACTTTTCATTTCAAAATGCAGCACAAAAAAGGGAACATATTGAAATAATTTTCTCAATAAGCATCTACTGCATTATTTATGATCATCTTTATTCTAAATCTCTGTTGAAGCTCTTGGTGCTAGTAGTCCAGAGATACTCCTATATTATAGACTGTTAACCTTTAGTGTTGGAGGTTTACAGATATGCTCAAGGAAATACACACTTTCTTCCTAATAATACAAGCTCAGTACTACCATCTGTCCAAGTTCTCTGAACACCTTATGTATATGAATGAATTAGCACTCTTACATTTTCTGCAGATATCATTATAACATTTCAAAAATGAGGAGTGAAACACACAGTAAATTCAACTAAGAAACTTTCACTCACACAAAAATTTTCATTTAAATCATTTCAAGATTTTCTAGAACTATATCTTAAATACTGAACACAAAGAGATTTTGTGATTAAACAAAGGATATAAATGATACCTGTGACTGTATGAACTAGAAAGCCCTGGTATATAGCTGTAACAAACCAGCTATATTGATTCCACAACAGTACTTAAGTACCAATTCAGCATCATTAATTTATTTTTCTCCACTAGCCCTTCCAGAAGAATTTTATCAGCACAACAGAAATGAACACACCTTGATGAAAAAAAGATGACAAATGGCACTTCAAAACGGTTGGAGGCAATTTCCTGTTCAGGTAAATCCAGACTCAAACACTTCAGCTCTGCCTGATATTTCAAAAGAACACCTAATGCTTATTAGCTCTAGCAATCATTTAGGAATTGAAATCTATCAGTTAAAATTCAGATCATTTGTGCTGAGAATGTATTGAATGTTTTTTACCTGAACAAATTTATCTGCTTCTGTAATAAGTAGGACTGACTTTTTCTTCTGTTGAAAGGAGTGCAAGCCATGCTTAAACTCAATATAAACATTTTCTATTCTATGATGCTCTTAATATAATAATTTATATACCACAGATGAAATGTAGGCCATTACTATAATTTACAATAACTATACAGATTTCTTTTAATGCTTGGTGATATGTAAGAGAAGATGACAAAAACTTTATAAAATACAGAGAGTGATGGCAACAGAGGTAAATTAAATCTTGGGGACACCTTAGATGCTTTCATTGCCTTTAGATGATCCTTTCTTCCTGTGCATAACCCTTTGTAGGATCAGTCCTCCTATTTTAATGATTATAAGCCATTATGACTCAGGAATTTACAGACCTTTTTCTCTGGTAAGCTTTTCACCTTACTCACCTGAAGTGTATGCTATAACCATCTGATTAACTGCACAGCTATCTGAGGCCATAACCTCTTCTCTAGCTTTGGCAATGGCTAGTTTTTGTTCAATGCCCTCTCTCTATGAATTTCAGTTTTTTTCTGTAGACAGAAGTCAAATCAAAGCATCACTTAAATGACTGCAGTACTAATTTAGATGTTGTTAGGATAAGAACGTGTATATTCAGTTAATATTTTTAACTACTGCATTGTGCTGTCTTTTTACAACCAGTTTGAAAAAAATGGTTTGGTCACTTTTATAACAAGATTTTAAATTAAATATGTTGGTGCAAAGTACAGGCAAAGAGAATAAAAATACAATAAATATGCTGCTATAATTTTGCATTGATTCTAGCTACTGTGTACTTGTTTGGATCATACAATATGCTTTATATTAAGCAGCATATGTAATTAGAAGCTTTTTTTATTAAATAAGGTCTTAATCTTGAAAGGTTTTTGTTTTTAGTGAGCTCGAACTCCTGCCCAAGGCAAATTCATAGACCTTGGTCTTGCAAGCACACATCTGCATGAACCCAAAGATGTAAGCAGCTTCACTGAATTCAAGTGTAAAGTATGCAGAGATGCAGTTTCACATTTTACTGTTTTCCAAGTTAAGATGCTGTTACAGTAGAAAGTTGATTTCCCTCCTGTCAGTTCAAGCATGCATCTAACTTATTTTAACAATACAGTGAGATTACTTCTGTGAATCTAATTACTTTTAAGTATTTGCAACATTACTTTAATAAAACAAAGTTAATTATGGGACATTTTTAACTCATTGTCCAGGCTCCAAGGCATTTACATTTGCTTTGCCCTGGATCCATGAAGGAATAATTTCTGATATGAAAAATTAATTTCAGAAAAGGAGAAAAAAATCAATCCAAATTAGAAAGGTTTGCCTTCTTAACCCTTTAATTTGACATGTAATCACAAACAGATTAAAGGCTTCTCAGAGCACTGTAGCTTTCCATTGTTTATATCCCAATGAGAATCAGAAATTTGTAATGGTGGCTGGCCTGACATCGTTTTCCAGAGTTTAGTCTTTCATGACATATATGGAACAAGATCTCTGATCTTGCATTTCCAGGTTCGAACCTTTCAAATTACTTTATTACAGATCTTTGTTATGGTAGCTGACAGTCTACATTAGCCTTTGTTCCACTTCAAAGGAAAGACTTGTAAGCTGTTAAAAATAAGCAAAAGACAAAAACAACAACAAAAAAAAAACCAAAACAACCCTACACACCTGAATACTTTGGAAGTTGTAGAGTAGAAAGTCCAGATATCATCCCTGCCTGGATCTAGGCCAAGTCCAAAAGCCTAATGAAGAGGAAAGAGCAATCCTGGCTAAGCTGTACATTAGACAAGAGGACTCATATGAGAATGGCGGTATCAGAAACTTGTTTAGATTATTCAAAAACACTGCTAGAATGACTGGGGAGTTTCAGAGTTCCCCAGAGGATTCCTAGGAAGACATAGCCATTACCTTTGACTGATGCCAATTATAACAACCTGTAGGAAATATTTGTTCTTTAGCAGTAATCTAGAAAACAGAGGTTCTCTAGATCTAACTCCCACTGCAACCATGGTTGTGCTAAGCTGAGACCCAAGGCCTTGAACTAGTGGCAGGACTCAAAGTTTCCCTATGTTAGAAAAACTTCAGAACAACAAATCATGATGCTCATCAGTAAGGCAGTGATGCAAAATAACAGTAGTAGAGGCAAAACCCAACTTCCCTTAGTACGAAGTTTTACATGTTTTCTGCTTAGTAATATCTTTAGTATGGCTTAACTCAGTGTGAGGATGCCAAATTAAATGGAGAAAGGGAGGACATTTTCTTATCTGGATACTGGCTGGAAATGCTTTAGTCAAAGTTTGTGAGTGATGGTAAATGGAAAAAAAAGCTTGTGCTATGGACATTCTTTCTCACTGTCTCCAATTTCTTTAATTTGTGCCATCTTTCTAACCCCCCTTTTTTTTTAAAAAAAGGTACATATTATTTCACAAAGATGCAGAAAGATTCATTAATTTGTTTTTACTCTTCTGATTTATTTTTTTCTTTCATTTGTCATGCTCTCCATATGTCAGTAAATTCCAGCTGTGTTCCTGGTGCATAGATGGAAGTGTGTTGACAAACCCTTAGGTTATTCATTGTAGGAATCATAGATAAGACTGTCCACTGGAGATGTTTGCTAGCTCACACAGTTTATATTTTGGAAGAAAGCTCCACATCGACTTGCATTCCAAAACTTCACATCCTATATACAAACATCTACTGATGTAATGAGTCAATACTATTGTATATCAGATATATGAATTGCAAAATGCCATTTGAACAGAGAATGCTGACAAGGCCAAGAAGTACATAAGATGAGCACACTATCAGGAAATTATTATCTATCCTTTGTGGACAAATACTCAGAGCATGATAAGATGTGGCATCATCAGATTCACAAGGTGAATACTGCACCTAGCGGTAGCCAGCTGTTTTTCATGTGAGATGTGCATTTGGCACATCCTTGAACTAGATTTGCCAAGTAGGCACAATGTAACATCCCTTCATGGCAAAAGCAATATAATTGTATTTAGGAACAGCTTCACTGACCAGTCAATGAATGAAAGCTCTTTGCTGTGTTTGGAAGGGGGAATCTGCAGGAAGAGTTAAAGGAAGAAGGAATATGGGAATATCTGTTATAATGGCAATGGTCTGGAGCGTACAGCCTCCTCCTAATCCTTTCAAATATACATGGGGATGGGATGGTAATGGTAATTCAATTTTACTTTTAAATAAATGTATTATTCTGTCAGTAAGTATATTCATCTGCCATTCCGAACAGCTAGAAACAGGTGAAACAATAAACCTAAATGACTCCAGTGACATTAGTCCTAAAAGAAAATTCTCACAAGCTGAGAAAGATGGTATGTGAATTCCTGACTGGCTTTGTTCTCTGGTGGGGTTGACTCTGCACTCTAGTTAATCAGTGAGCCATTTGGAGGCTATTTTAGATGTTTTGCTTTGAAAACAAATGATTCCATGTTACCTCATACCAGGCAAAATCCATCTCCTATGGCCAAGATACCAACTGTGTAGTCCCTGCCACTCTTTTTGCCATTCTCTCTGATGGGAAATCCCTTATCTGCAGTTTCATTTTAATTCTAAACATTCTCACATGGCAACAGACCTGAAAAAACCCCCGAGGGTTTCCTTCCTCCTTGCTGTATCTTGGTGCCAGAAAGAACTAATATTTATTTCTGTCCTCAGACATTTGAAGGTTGACAGAAAGCTTTGCCCCTTATCCGGCTGGTATTGTACCCAGCTACTGGCCAATTTTGAGCTTGGACCTGCTCAGTTTTGATGAGTAGATAGCTTTCCCAAGTAAGTTGTCAGAGGACATGCATGAAGCCCAGAAACCTTATGGAGAATGTTTTAAATTTTGCAATTCTCTAGGAGTGTAGCTTAAAGAGATACTGGATTTGGCAGTGAATCTGGCCTAACACGTTTCTGCTTTTGTCCTGCCCCAAACTTCCTTTTCCTCATCCACAGTTGTTTCTGGAACTATGCTACGATCTTCATCACTAAAATGATATCAGCTAAAAATGGCTTTTTTTCTGTGAGGTGATTCTTCATGGTAGCTTTTGTCCTTTTTCTTTAGATATAGGCAAAAGACTAGGAAAGACATGACTGTGGTCCTGGGGTTCATTTTGAATTTATCCTGTCTGGTGAGGTCTCTGTATATTTGAGTGACACCATATTCTACACAAAGCTGAAAAATCTTCTCTGTGTGTAATGCCATCATGTGAAATATAAAGGAAATGAGAGCTGAAGTTGCAATTTACCACTGTGAAGAGTCCTGCTCATTGTGATAAAGTGTTTGTCATGAGAGAAGGACATTTCTTTGCTTCTGCAAGGTCTGTTAAGCAGTATTACAGTGAATTCTTAGCTAAAATTTAACAGATTCCAAATTCAATTGTCAATATAGTTCCCCCCCCCCCCCCCCGAGATGCACTTTTTTCCCTTCTGTTCTTTATTGGAAGATGATGATGATCTGAAATGGTCATATGAAGGAGGCAAATAATGGCAAGGAGAATAAATCTGTAGATCTATGATGAGCATAAAATAATCTTTTATCCAGAATTTCTCTTTCGATGCCAGAGCTATTTATACATGCTCCAGGAGACTACTGTGATTTACTGTTTGGAAAATGTAGTACATATACAAGAAAATATTTTGTTAATCAACCTGTGGATATTAAGTTACCTGTATTTGTTGCTCTTTTTCAGCTCCTTAAAGGGAGAAGAATGTTCCTCTTTCTAAAAATTCAAACGAAATCTTCTGTGACAACCCGATCTGGTAATTGTACCATTACTGTTAATGGAATTGCAAGAACAAATACGGTATAAGGTCCTGTCACATTTATGCCTGTGCGAATGGGAAAGTAGCAAGAGGCAGATGAAGAAGAAAGAAAGAATTTAAAACATGTATGTCATAACTAAACAGTTATAACTTTGCAAAACTCAAACAAAAAAGATCCATCTTTTCCAGTACAAATTACCTGTATTAAGAGAAGGGCCAATTTAAGGAAGACAAGGAAGTACAGTTCTCATTCAATTTATCAGTTAAGTTACTCAGTTACTCCTTATAGGAAAAAGAAGGTACAGACACTTCAGATCTCGTTATTGGCTTTTTATCTAAGTGGGCAGAGCAACCTGAACTCTAACTTTTGTGTTCTCTCTTTGTATTTCCTTTTTGCATTTTAACAGTCTGTCATCCAACTGTGAACAAGCATGTGACTGGACTAAAGAGTGAGAATTAGCAAACCTAACAACAGAGACACTTGACTTGACTTGTATAAAACTTAAACTTCAGTGAGGGTATAAAAACTAAAGAACTAAGCAAATACTCTTTTAGAAATCACAGTGGTTAATTGCAGTTTCCAACTGGCACATGGTCACATGCCAGGATTCACTGTGCAGAGAAAAGCCACAAAAGCCATTAATTAAGTTTGAATGAAATTTCCAGAAGTCACAGTCAGACCTGGTCTTTACACTTTTCACTGCTGTGTGATTTACATTGGTTATAACACCAGATGTTAAACGATTGTTTTAACAGGAAATACATTCAACGAAGTTACTTCATTTGTTTATTAAGTCACTTTTTGTACATATTTTTCCTCTAATATTTTGTTCTTCCAAAGACAGCAAAGGGCAAGGTCCTTTCTTTATGTGCTGGAACTAGGTTAAGTCTGGAAATGTCAAAAATAATGTTTGTCAGCAGATGCTGATGCTGATTATGATAATACATCTGATTCATAAAAAGATTCAGCCTTTTATTTTAAATAAAAACATCACCTGTCACTATTCTTTTTGAAGGTCAGTACTTAAGTGCTTTTAAACACATCTATTTCTATAGTGTGCTTCTTGGGGCTTCCTGTACTACTTATTTATTGAACTTCAGCAAAAGACTTTTTTTTAACTATGTTCAGGATGAAGTATAATGGAAATTCCATATTCTAGTCTAGCAAAGGAGAACAAACAGCACCGCTGCCAACAGATTTGTGCCTCAGTTTTCATTTATGGTTAATCTCATTCAGAAATTCTGCTTTCTTTCAAAATAGTGATACCATGCCATCAACTACTAGTTAAATTTGTTCATAGAACAGATACATGGACATCAGTATGGAACTTTCTGAAACTGAGCCTTTTTGAGAGCCCAACCTATGACTGTTGTGGCACTTCCCGCAGAAAGCAAAGAGCATCGCAAGCAGACTCACCACCACCCTAAAGCAGCAAAAAAAATTTCTTTGCCCTTTTGACCTTGCCTTCTGTTAAGACCAACACATGTGTGCAAACATAGGCATTATATATATTGGAGGTGTGTGTATATATATAAAATATAAAATAAAAAACAGTTACTATCATCATTGAATATTCAATAGAAACACCAGGCTCCAGAAAGTATTCAGCATGCTTAACATATTTCTGGAAGATGCTAACAATAGAGTAGATGAACACGGCATAGGAATTTGTAGAAAATAAAACAAGAAAAGTTATATTCAATTACAGTTTTATGCCATAAACAATTTTACTGAGTGTTGTTTATCACAAAGCTGAACAGTTCATTGTAATTTAGGCTGTATCTGAAAATTATCCTTCTTTTAAAAACATGCATATTCTTTTTCCATATGTTTTTCTTTAGCTGGTTTATACATATATTGCTACCATGAGTCATACTGCCTGTGTCTGGAAGGTAGAGTTGAATGCTTTCTAAAAATATAACTGTTTTTTCTACATTATCACTATTTGATATTATCCGCCTATTAAGGAAAAAAAAAGAAAGAAAGAAAGAGATGAGTTTTCCTTATTCTTATTCTTTCTTTTAACAAATTTTGGAAAGGAAAAGAGAGAGAAATTTCACAATGATCTCACTCAAGAAATGTGCTCTTTTTTAATTGTCTGGACTGTAGTTAATTCTAATAAAAATAAAGGCAATTACCTTAATTCATCAGTATGAACATCATTGGCATAGCAAAATGATAAAATATGTGGGGTTTATCACAACACACATTTCTTTTTCCCATGAAAATGTTGATTATTTCAGTGAAAAAAATTATGGTGAAAATATTAACTGGAAATTTTTGACACCTGAGTACCTCTTTCTCCTCTTCCATCTGTGGAGAGATCTTTTGGGACAGACTTTGCCTCATGTGGTGCACAAATAGTGATGCAACTTAGTAGCTGGATAATCATGAATCTGATAGCCAGGTGGAGGGCCTGACCCAAAAAAGGACAAACTGAAATGCTCTTAAGGTGATAATTGCTCTGAAGATCAAAAACAGTTGAGAAGAAAACACGATGAAAGCTTGCAGGTAAAAAGAAAAGAGGAGGAAACAGGGTTAATGCTTAGGAGTAATCTTTCAGCTTTCATAAGGTGATTTTATGAATAGACCCACAAATAAGAAAGAAAGAGTGAGAAAATTCTTGAACAGCAGATATATGCAAAGGACAGAACCCAGTGGTTGATTTAAATTAGGTAGCCTATAGATTCAAATTATCTTTGATTTAGAAACATTCTGACAACCAAGTGGCATTTGATTCTCTATTATTTAAATATTTTCACATTTGGTAAAATTATAAATTAATCTTGACTGCAACTTAATTCTGTTACAATCCGTAATAATTCATCTCTCTATCTGGGACTGAAGTGACCAAGGTTATTTCCTGCTTTAATATTCTCCTCACATTCCTATTTTTCTTTCAAAGTATTTTTGCTGCTGAGGATTTTAGCCCTCTGTAATTATTATTATTTCATATCTAACTTCCGTTAGGTATATCCTAGAGTTTTCTATGATATACTGGCTGCTGTGACTTTTCACTTTTTTAGCAATGTCTTATCTGGCAAAAAGAAATCCACTCACTTCTAATTTTTTAGTTAATCTAATCAGGCAAAAACAGGGCAGATCTCATCAGGGGTAAGCTATAATCTATGACAGATTTTTCCTACCTAAAAGGATGTTATTGAGCAGGTGGAGGCAGACTTCAGAGATTCATGATGAAAAGACAGAGGCAATGTTCATCAGCAACAAGGAAAATTTTGACTGGATATAGGAAAAAAAATCTATACAATGAGTGGTGAAGCCCTGGAACAGATTGCCCAGAGATGTTGTGGAATCTCAGTTCTTGGAAAATTTTAAAACTTGACTGGATAAGACTATTAGCAACTTGTGTACCTTTGAACTTGGCCCTGCTTGGAGTTGTAGGTTGAACTAGATGACCTCCAGAGGTTCATTGCAATCTCAGTTTTTCTGAGTCTATGATTTAACATTTTCCAAACTCCTAAGACATGCACTCTCCCATTGAGTGGTAGGTACTTTTCTTTATGGTTCTCACTTATCTTGAATTTTAAGGTCTGGGTTCTCTGGAAGAACATATACTTTGAGGAAGAGAGGTTAAAGCTATGGCTAAAGATGTACCTGAGTTCTCAGCCTCCCTAGTGATCTTGGAAAATTGCATCAATGTTCAGAAACAGCAAGATAAGGAGAATCTAGATCTGCCTAGACCATACATTCTGTCAAGAAAATGCTTCTATTAAGCATAGTTGTTGGTCCTTGGGCACATGGTCAAAAAGTTAAGAAATGTGTTTTTACCTAGGTAAGCAGTCATGGTATGAATACTTCTCCACAAAGTACTAATTTGGATAATGACAATCCTTTGTACTAGCCAAACAGCGCCCTGATTTAAAATTTGTAATCCATACCTGAGAAACATGCACAAAAAAGTATTACATCAAATTACCATTTAGACTGTAATACTGCTCTATACTGTCAGAGCAATTATGTCTATATTTAGAATGAAGAGAAATAGGATACCCTTTCAGAACAAATGTATACGCCATTACACCTTTTTATGGCATCCATACCACTAATTTACAGTCACACTGTTCTGGAAACAGGAATGAGACAACTGATTCTGAAAAGAATAATTTCCATATCATTGCCACGCTAGCTTAGAAGGAAAAAAAAGTATGGAAAAAAAGGGGGGAAATAGCTATTTGCAGCAGTCCTTGCTGAAAGCTGCATATGCCACACAGACAACATCTAAACCGGTCACCTAACCAGGGCTCAAGCCCTGGAATATAATTATCTGTGCTTTTAAATTGCTAGCACCCTCTCTGGTACAGATTTGGCTTGAGTCATCTAGAACCCTTCAGAGGATGGCAGAGCAAGGTTTGGGAGTTATCCTGGCTAGAGTAAATTTGCAGTAGGGAGTTTGGGTGCAACCGCTCTGTTTTGAGGAGTAAGATAGTTCAGCTGAACAGATTGAGATGTGCTTTACTGCTCAGTCAAAGAATGTTCCCTTGCCCATTTCATTTACTTGCACATGTGCAGCCAGTAACAAAAATAAAGTATTTCAAAAAAAGCTATTCTTAAACCAGTTGCTTCCCTCAAAAGAGCTGGCAACTATGCAGAATGACTTTATGAGAAAATATTTCCTGTTATCCTTTAAAACTATATATTTCATAACAAATTTTAAAATTTGCTAGAATTTCTTGCTGCATCCCAACACATTTTTGCATTTTTCGATAACTGAGACAGTACTAGTAGATATGAAAGTAGTGTTGTTGCTGTTTTAATATACACAATAAACAAACAATCAGAATGCTCCAAAATTCTAGGACTTCACAATTACTTCCTAAATTAGAGGTAAATTATGTTAACTTCATCAAGGAGTCTGCAAATACTGACATCATGTCACCTCCATGAAGAAAGTGAGGGAAAGGTTAGGGCAGTGAAAGAAGCTCGCAGCTCGCTGGTTGTCCAGGCTGAGATAAATTTCTGTCAGCTTCAAAATTTAGAAAATCGCTTGAACTAAGCATCTGAAATAAAGAATACACGAGAGATTTGAGGAAAATATTTAAATCATAGAAGAGCGGAAATTCTAGTGCAGGTTAGAAATGTCACTTATAGACTAGAGACATAGTAAACTAAATTCCTCAGAGATGTAACCTTACTGATTTTGTCGAGTACACTGTCAATAAATCTGTGTAAGACACAATTTACTGGCATCCAGTTTCAGCCTTTTTTGCCTCGTACCATCACTTTTTAAATTCCAGAATCAGAAAATTCATATATTGGCACTACAAAATTGCAACACAGAGAAAGAAGTGTTCAAGAACTTGAATGTTTAAAATTGTCTTACACCAGATAAGGGGTCCTTGTAAATTGATAGTATGTGGTTGACAGTAGCCATTATCAGATAAGCCTTTAGAGGAGTGGCTCCAGCCTCCTGTGAAGAAAAATACTAATGCACTAATATACTGCAGTCAACATCATACATTCCTTTCTCTGTCAACCACAGTTTTAACTTTCTCATTTCCAGCAGCTAGAAGCAATGGTCTACTTTAAAGAAGACTATAAAATCACAACAACCCTTCTCTTGACACTGTAGAAAATAATATAAAACTCTATTAGCCCTTTTCTTGACCCTGTGTCCCTTGACTTCACTTTTACCAGTAAGGCTTGAATCTTGGTTAAAAAATAGCATTCTGGAAGAATCGTTGTTTGATTAAAAAAAGATTGAGGAATAGTGCTACTGAGAACCTTAACAACACAGACTACTGTCTGCGTAGCATGGGTTGTAATAGTAACGGAAGAAGGGAAGAGGCAATGTGATTAGAGGAAGAGCAGCCACTGAGGACCTAGCTGAAAGGGCAGAAACAGTTATAGAAAATAAAGAGCAATTCAAAAACATATGAAAGTGGTAAAAAATACACAGAATAAAAGGACTGGAAAAGAGAAGGCAGAACACCATAGGACTTGTGTCAGTGTCTTCAGGTTTTTCAAATGGAGGTCATTATTACAGCACAAAGATGTATCTTATAGGAATTGAAAAAGTGGCTTATGCATATTTCAAATATTTTGTCTACACTTCTTTCTTTCATTTAATTGTAGGGTGGTATTTTGGCCACATTTCACTCAGATATCAATCTGATTCTACTTTCCATGAATTATAGCTTAATTACAGTTAACACATGGCAATTTGGCTACTGAAAGATGAGGAGAATTTAAATTGTCAAATTTCACAGTTAGTGCTGTAATAAAAAGTTTCTATAATTTTCTAACAAGTTTTATTCCTGAAACCTCAAGAAAGATACTTAGAATTTAATTATGACTTTATTTCCAAGTTTCTACCATAATCCAGTCTTTTAGTGTATGAAAACTACCAAGGTATTTAATAAGTGTAAAAAATATTTTTCCAATACATATATATGAACATAGGCTTAGACAAACCAACCAGACAAGAGAATTCAGTTCACCGCTTCAGTTATGCAACCATGCAATAAAGTTTTAACACTGAACATCTATCCTACAACTTGCTATTCATTGCAGGTCTCAAATCACTTCCAAATATTTTCAAAAAGTTTTTAGATTTGGGGGAGAGAGGTTTTCAAAGAGCACAACAGCCATCTTAGAGAAGGTAAGCAAAAGAAATAACAAATCTTGGCAAGAACAAAAGATGAACCCAGTCCAGAAAAAGACTAAACAGCTCACCTTTTGAGAAAAACCATACAGAGCAGCTTGCTCTCATCTCATCAAACCACGGATTTTACCAGAAGGAAGAGTGTTTCATACTTTATACCAGCAAGAAAAAAAAAATGGTGGCTAAACATACTGCATGCCAGCACCACTAAGTGCAATGCAAAATGCAGTTATCTTTGAAAGGGCTTTCAACATGATAATCTGAGCACCAAAAGCAGTCCAGCCAAGCAGCATGGGGCCCATCCTGAATTACTATGCCCTGGTAGGAAGTGAGACCACTTCCAGAGCTTGAGCTGGTTGACGCTAACTCAGACATTACTACACTGCAGCTGGTGCCAGCAACAGTTCTAGAGTTCCTTGGTACAAGAGGTAATACATATAAACTATATAAAATCTAATATATATATGTATATATAAATATAAATATTAAAAACTACATAACTTGCAGTCTTATGAATGATTCCATTCTACTAAAAAGATATGTTAAATGAACAATCAGTCTTCCATCTAATATTTAGTCTTCTGAAAGTTATGCTTACTCTAGGGGAGAGAATTCAAAGAGAAGTAAATTACTGGTAGACTGAACTGACCAATTTGTGAATTGATTGTGATTTCAGGGCTTGAACAAGTAACAGATCTATGTGCACAAATACTTCCTTAATGTAAAGAACTATGGGATTTTCCTCACAGTCAGGTTTAACTGGCCTGCACTATCTCTGCCCGTGTTCAAACCATTCAAGAAGTTGTGCTAGTGTAATCTAATCCTACGTCCTCTTCTGAGAGAATGGGAGTCAAGGGAAAATGTTTTCATAAACTAGTAGAAAGCTTGGCCACCTGTTCTGTGTTAAAAATATTCACTAAGGTTCTCATACTTTTTCTTGATCTTTAAACAGCAATAGCATATCAGTACCATACGCCTCAGTTTCTATTGTGCAAGCAGAAGTTTTCCTCAAAAAGACAAGAGTCAGACCCAAGCTAAACTATCGGAGTGTTAGATGAGAGTCTGATGGACAAAGGAAACTTCTAGTGGATACAAAATGCTGAAATGTATAATCAGTCAATGTATAGCAAATTCCAGATTCACTTATAAAGTCCTAGTTGGGTCATTCCCTGGTTATGTTAGATATTGTCTCTTTTTAAATAACCTACATCAAATGTGTTCTCCGGAGGTACTGCAGGATGGGCAGCAAGACAGAGGTTTCTTGGGAGAGAGAAAGGCTTTTTCTGAACATACCAAACACTCGGAATACTTTTTACTCTCTCTCATCTCCCACCTGCTACCCTCATATACCTAAAGAAGCCTTCATATACACACATGTGTGTGTATGGGAAAATATATGTATACATGTTCATACACGCACACACCTATCTCTGTCTCTCTCCCAAGCCCATTAATATCACATACAATGCAATATTGCATGAGCAGTAATGCTACTAATGGAGGAATAAATGACCATTCAATTATGGAAAACAATTATTCTTTGTAAGTGCTGTATCTGGCATCTAAATACTTTAGTTTTGGATGCATTACAAATGTCATACATTAGCCAGCTTGAGTTGTAGTAGTTAGGAAATTCAGAGCTGTAGTTTGTAAAAGTGATGAAGTTGTATTATGAGAACCCTCTGCAGCATGCTGCTATGGAGAGTTCATCTTCAGTATACTTTAGAACATTAATTAACCCCTACAACATCTATGAAAAGAAAGTATTATTATCCTTCTTTTGATATATTCTTTGGACTGTGTGATGCAAGTCATACTATAGTACTAAAAGATGCCAAAAGTAAATAAATTTTCTATCTACTAGCACCATTCAGTTCAAGACAGCTCTGCAATTTTCTAACTTGGGTATGATCAAATTGGGAAATAAAACATCCGTAAGAAGAATGGGAAAACGGCTGTACATTAGAGGTCAGTTACTCATTAGCACCAGCTCTGAGGTTCTCCATAAAAAGAGATGAAGACAGCAAGCAGCAATCACCTTCCAAAGGTCATGAAAAGACATGACACGATTTCCACTATCTGGTTTTCTGAGCTTTCTTCTTGCAGAACAATTTGCATTTTCTAAACAAGCAAGTGATCTGAACAGCCTAGGACTATGGTTGTACTAGGTTAAAAATCACAGGGTCTTTCAGAGAAAAACAGGAAAAGAGTCTTTTTAAGCAGCTAATATTAGTCTGAGGCAGCTATAGCTCAGTGCAGAGCCAAAAAAAAAAAAAAAAAAAAAAAAAAGGAAAGAAAAAAGAAAAGTGCCTGTATCACAGAATCACAGAGTGGTTGGGGTTGGAAGGGGCCTCTGGACATCATCTGGTTCAAACCTCCTGATTAGGGTCAGCTAAAACAGCTTGCCCAGGGCCATCGCTAGTTGGGTTTTGAACATCTCCTAGGATGGAGATGCCACAACTTCTCTGGGAAACCTGTTCCAATGTTCAACCACCCTCACAGCGAAGAATTGTTTTCTTGTGTTCAGGTGGAATTTCCTGTATTTCAGTTTGTGCCCATTGCCTCTTGTCCTGTTACGGGGCACCACTGGGAAGAGTCTGGCCCCATCCTCTTCGCACTCTACCAGATATTTGTAAACATTGATAAGATCTCCCCTTTCTCTTTGTACTTTCTTTCCTATCCAAGAAAGCAGAGGCTAAGAAAATGCATCATATGTGTGCCTTAAATACAGAAGGGACCTGTGTGAACAAAAGGTCTGCTGTCAAATAGCAAAGGAAAATAAAGAGGATTCATGCTTAGCTATGAGAGGGATTTTTCACATTTAAATATAAATGAAAACAGTAATTATTGTTTATTTGAGAGTGAAATCTTTCATGTGAGAACTGCACCTAACTCTCTGTATGTTACAGCAACATACAGCAACTTATTCCATTGAGGTCTCATAAAGATTAGGCTTCTGTGCACTGTAGTAATACTTTATATAATAATATAATTATTATAGGAAACATTGTATTGAAAAGAATTAGGCTAATGAACAACAAGCATTAAAACACATTTTACAAAATGAAATGTATGTAAATTGAACACATGGCAAAGACTCTGAGATGCTCTATGACTACTTTCCATCATACAGCTAGAGCTAAGCAGCCCTAAAGTGAGCATTTGTTGGTGGCCATGGAAGATAATCAGGATATCTGTTCACTGCTCATCCCTTGAAACTGCTGAGGCCTGAAATAAATTATGGGAGCTAATATGGGATTAAAAAGCCCAGAGGTGTCTTGAAGTACCTCTTAACTAACCTCTACTGTGTTCTGTGATCCCTTCAGCTGCAGTTAAGGAGCTGAGACAATACCAATCAAGCCCTTCCTTAATGCACAGGAATGGAGGGCCTTCCAACTCCTTACTTAAATGTTCTCTCTTCAACTTTTATGAAAAACCTGGCAAATAGATAGGGCTTTGCAGCATATCCTGAAGGTCAGCACTGAAGAAAAAAAAGTAAAACTTGGCATAAAAACAGCTAAATAAAGATCTGACAACTTGCCACTATTATCTATTTCCACAAGAAGTAAATGAGGTCATGCCTAACTGCATTTGTATCAAGTTAAGCAGCCCAAAACAATAGCTCAAAAAGTCCTTTAGGCTTGCCAAGGTCCTAAACGGTCATTATCTTACACAGGACAAATTAAGGGACATTTACTGAGGGACTAGGAGAATCTTTAATTAAGGTGAAGAATAAATTTTGTCTCACAATCACAACACTTGTTTGATTCCAAATTGGAGCGTAGGCAAAATGAGTAGATTAAAAGAAGAAGAAAAGAAACAGATTCTTCCATAGGAACCTTCATTTCTGTGAATCTTAAGGACATAAAGACATCAAAACCCTACAAAATAAATTTATTGATCTCTTAAACCAAACAAACAGAAAAGAAAAATGTCTTCTATTTATTTTTGTCCTAATTAATTCTGTAAGCATTATTCTCCTGCTCCTGTAGAGTTAATTACAAATCAGTTTAGTATAATTAGATATTAATAGCCTCAGCAATATTTTCTAATAACTCTTAAGTTAACAGTATCCTTGTTCAAAAGAAATGGTTTATGACTGTAATCTAGATCCTGCAACCCTGCAAGAACCAACTGATTGCTTGCTGAAGTAATATTAGTCAGCACTGCAGATTTGGCCTTAGCATTTAAAATTTTAATGATACAGCATGTTTCATATACTTTGTTATTTGAAGCAATCTGAAGACTTCAAGTGCACATTAATCATATAGAATCATTCCAGACTTTTTCAAAATTCAGAGCATAGTATGAATTTTCATCTCAGCACTTACAAATGCATTGCAAAGTATAAACTACAGGATGATTTCATCATAAGAAAGATTATTGGCCAACAAGTAGAGTCCTTTGAAATGTGTGGTCCATATGCGCATCCCTTAATGCTGCCTGTGCAGGCACACAGACATGTGAAGCAAAGCATGGCAAATGCCATTCCAATTTCATCTCAAATACAGAATGTTAGAGAAATTCTGAAGAGAAATCTGAAGTAGGAGAGAAAGAATATGAGATATGAATTTACACATGAATAACATGTCTTGAAGAGTTCTAGGTCCTACTGGGGTATACCATTTCCTTTCCATCTTTCAGTCGCTGACAATCCACAGCTCCAGTCAAACTGTGTGAAATTCCCAGCAGTAATTCCCGTACATTCAGCAATTATGGAGTTTCTGATTCTTTCTGTAAGTCAGAACTATAGGATCGTTTTGCCATGTGAATCAACTTTGTGTACCACAGAAAGGTACAATGCATAGTGCAGACATGGATGGAGCTCTGAGTATCTTCTAGACAAATGTCAGCCTTGGAAATATTTCCTAGGAAAGCCATAGATGTACTTTGCACTCTAGTGGGACATCTAACAGTCATCTTCTTATCATGGAAGTTTCATTACCAAGTTCAATATATACTTGGTGCATGACTATTATATAACTCTCAAAGAACACCTGGTATTGAAGGAGCATATTTACAATGCTTTTAGCTGGAGAAGTGTCATGAGAAAACTCAAAAATCACTCTCAGGAAAAATTTTGGATGAGTTTGTAAGAATTACCTATCTGAAAATAACGATGTTTAGGGAGGTTCAGCCATAAGGTTTGGAATTTCCGTCATCTTTTTGGCAAAGTCAAGAGCAATCATAAAGGATGCCTTCAGTGAGAGGAATAATCAAGTATCAGCAACTCAAAGAGGGAGATTATGAGAGTTCTGAGGGCAGATGCAGATTCTTCAGGAGAACAGAGTTGTTACTGGTATAATAAGTAGGCCAGTACCCTAAGAGACTTCAGGATACTGTGGTCTGTGAAAATAGAAATAGTAGCTACAGGACCATGACAAGTGGAAAGTATGGGTATGTGAAACTTAACCAAACTGAAGAAAATCCACATTGCTTTAGTGCAGGATACCAGTTACAAAAATTGGTGGGAAAAGGAGGTCTGTGGAAACACAAGACAGAGAAAATGGCCTGTTTAGCTGGGTAAATGTACTACTCTTCTGTGCCTGATAAGGACCTCCATACAAGAGACCAATATTTTCTCTTAGTAAGGTGCATCTACATCTATACCATGCTATAGAACATGATTAATTTGGATAATAAAGTAGCCTTCACAAGTAGATGGGGGAAATGAAACAAAGTCCCTTGACTCCCCACTGATTGGTAAAGGCTGAAATACAAAAATTCTTTTGGCTATGTCACTTGCTGCATTACCACGGCCAGGACCTTCAGAACCAGAGGTGTCAAAGTAAAATTAAACTAGTCTACTTAACCACAAAACCGGGAACACATCTGACAGAGATTCCCAGCACTACTTTTGGTCCGTATGGCTGCTGGGCTCTGAGAGGGACTCAAAGTTTTAAGTTTGTTGTTATGATTTTGTTGTTTAAAGACAGGGTACACTGCACATTGCCAAGAATAAATCCAGACAAAATAGGCTGTAGTAGGCCAGTGGATGGACACAGGATCAGAAAAAGAACACAGTGCCAAAAGAAAAACAGAAAGAAGAATGGAAGAATGAAGAAGGAGCCTTGTACCAAGAATCTTAATGGAAAAACAACCCAATATGAAATATGTCTAGTCCCTGCCAAGAACTGATCATGCAGAACTCTGCTCCTACTAAGTGGCTGACAGGATCTGCAATGGCATTTTGTGCGCTCTGGTTAAGTTGTTTGAGTTCCTG
Source organism: Dromaius novaehollandiae (assembly GCF_036370855.1). Lineage (NCBI taxonomy): Eukaryota > Metazoa > Chordata > Aves > Casuariiformes > Dromaiidae > Dromaius > Dromaius novaehollandiae. Next base: position 32,111,142 of record NC_088100.1, on the reverse strand, counting down.
CAACACGAGTTAAATATTTTACACTTCACATTGCTTAGCATTGCTGTGTATTGTTGAAAATCTTTCACCCCACCATCAGCTTATTTCTAAATTAAGTGATACAGTTCTTTTGTATGCAGGCAGCATATGAAGTATTCAGAGAGTATTTCATTTGTCAAAGTAATGGCAATTAAGCATATTATTTTCTTTTTTTCTTTTATATTAGATTTCAAGAAGTCAGAGAAATAAAAAATCTGCAAGGTCTAGCAAAAATATTTGCCATATAAAATCCAAAAATTGTTCTGATTATTTTTCACTCTTTTGACATTGATATAAGTCTCTCAACTTCTGTGAAATCCCTTCTGATCTACATCAGTAAGAGAGCTACAATACACTCAGTATTTCTATATTTTCACAGATTTGGACATAATTTATTCCATTACATTTAATATCATTAAGTGTGGGCTCAAAGTACTGTCTGAGACCCTACATTGAAGGAGGTATTTTATGACATAAAAGTTTAAGCAAGAATTTTGCTCAGGGCATCTTTTCTGCCACTAAGTTCGGTATAAATATTAATATCATACTAAGTATATTTTTAGAATTTAATTTTCAGCTCAGTTTTATCACTGCCTTGCAGATAGGCAGTTATAAACTGTACTATTTTAGCCTAGTAAAATCTCCTATGCTGTTTACCATAATTTATTTTATGATGTTTTCTCATGATTTCACAAAGTTGTTCATAGCTCCACATACTGCATTATTTTTACTTCACTGCTTTTATAGCTTAGCTACAGCTATCTTGATAAAGTCTAACGTATGTTTATAAAATTAAATTCAACATGTTCCTACTTTTAAAAAGATAATATAATCACCAGCAAGAAATGAATTCAATTCAAAATAAAGGCTTGCAACCTTTGTAGTTTTTAAATAAAAAGTCACTTCAAAATTAATCATCATTTTTCAGTGAGGTCTGATGCTCCTTTACACTCATTTATCTTTCCATTACTGTTTTTCAGCCTAGCTTTTAATTCTCTTTGTCTGCCTTCACAGCATAATGCACTTTCTTTGAGGAGAACGAAGGAACAGAACTATTTTCAAGTTTGTTGAATGCATTGAGTTTATACAATGGGAGGGGAATCTAAACTATATCTATGGATTTAGGCTATTCAACACAGTTCTATTTTAACATATGGAATTGCAATTGATTTTATCTCAGTTTGTTTGTTCTACTAGCAGAAATAACATTTTCAGATATATCTGCCTATGACTATCCAAAAGGTAGTAAGGAAGTTGTTGGAGTCAAACTCCTTTTGATAGTGCCAGGAACAGTGCCCACAGATTGAATGGTGGAAGGCTCAAGTCAGATGTTAGAGAAAAGAAATTACCTTAAAAGTTTTGAAACAGATTGACCAGAGACACCTTGGTGGTTTTCAAGAGTCAGCTAGAGGAAGCTATTATTGACTTCATCTAGTGTAGGTGATGGTCCCACTTTGAGCAGGAGGTTACCTTAGATGACCTCCGGAGGTCCCTTCCAACCAGTCTTTCTATGATACAGTGATTCTACTCTTCCATATTGCCCAAGTATATTTCTCAGGTACTGAGTATATACCTGTAACTCATAATTATATTTTTAGATATGTAGTTCTCTATTCTATAGAAACTATATTCCCCCTTCATCTCCAGTTCTCCAGTAAGTGTAAAGTAAGTGAACTTGGAAATAGACATAGAAAAGAGAAAGAGGAGGACAGAAAAGGAAAGACTTCTTCAAGAAGACAGTAGTGAATCTTCCAACACCTTAGACGCTCGTATGCAAACATAGAAATAAACAAGATGAGCAGGATCTCCTAAAACATGATCCGGAGTGATGAAAATAATGATTTAGCTGATAACATGCTTATGAAACAAGTTGTATATCTGGGATATGAATAGATAAGAGGCTTGATGGGAGACAGAAAGGAAAAAGTTGCTGCATGGGTGGATATAAAACTGAGTGGATAACCATATTCCCAAAGTATCAGTGATCCATTGTCAAAATGGCAGGAAACATCAAACGGATTCTGAAGCACTGTGACTTAGGTCTGCTTTTTAAAATATTTTCATTAACAGCATTGACGATGGAAAAGTGAGTATGCTTATTAAATTGCCAGATGACTCCAGGTGTAGAGAGATTGTAAGTACACTGGAGGACAGGATTAGAATTCAAAATTATCTTGACTATTTGGAGACATGAAAAAAGGAGGAAATTCAAGAAATGAATGCTAGATGATCCACTTCAGAAAATAACCCATCTATGCAACCACAAGATAGAGAAAAAAAATGGCTGTACAGATCTTCTGCAGGATAAAGAGTGTCATGCTGTTGTGAAGAATGACGACACCATATTGGGTTGTTTAAACTTGGAATGTATCTTGCAAAACATATGAAATAATCCTATTGATAGTCTCAAGATGAGTAAGACCTCAACTGCAGTGCTATGTCCAGTTTTAGGCATCAAAATTAAAAACAAAAAAAAGTATGTACCAACAACTGGAGAGCGTCCAGAGCATGATAGTGAGAATGATCGGAAGAATCTGGAAGCAAAGACTGAAACAATTGAATTTGCCCAGCTGTGTGAAGATGAGGATATGTGCTCAAGGATGTAAAAAATGGTTGCAAAAAAGGAAGAATTTTTTTTTCATGTCTGTAGTTGCTTAAAGATGAAGAAATTGATACTGCAGTAAAAAATGAAAATACAGTAAGTATTTAGGCTAAAAATTGGGAATAAACTGTCTGATGATGAGGATAGTGAAGCACTGGAATATATTGCCCATGGATGTTTAAACTGGGGGTTTTTAAGGACAGTTTGGGTAAACACCGGTCAAGCATGAGAGTCATAGCAGATTCTAGCCTGAAGCACAGAAATGGACTAGATGGCTTCTCATGGACCCTTCCAGCCCTAATATTTTGAATATCTAATGTTGAGTTGTTTATTGTTTTCTTTTTCTATTCCCTGAGGGACAAACCCCCTGAGAATTCAAGGGCTTTTTTTCTCCAAGTTTTATTTTTAAAGCTTGCTAGTAGGCTGAAACTGTCAACTGAATGCTTCAGCTGTAACTAAAAATAGCTTCCCGGATACAAGTATCTGATCATTTTTTAGATTCAAGACTTCATCACATATAGGAAATAAAAATGTATTTTTTTTTCTTGAAACTAAGAATTTTGCATATAGCCACGACTATTTGTTTCCTGTTGGAAAGAGTAAACAGGACAGAATCATCCATGTGATTCTTTAGTGAACCCTTCCGCCATTCTCCTCCCTCTCTTCTCCCAGAAAGACTTCCAGGCTTCAAAATGTCTGAAGAATTTAAAATGTGATTTCCAATACACTTGGTGATATAGTCGTAAGTTGCAAGACGATACATGAGTGTTGAGAGAGAAGAAAAATATAAAGGAAGAAAAGTTGTGGTACAAAAGACCCATGTGCAGTCTGGCAAAAGTCTTGAAATTAATGTCTGGAAGGAAGTGAAATCTCCTATGACGTGTTAATGATGGCCAGACAAAACGCCCATATTCCAGTGCTTCAGGAACACTTCTACAAAGGAACTGAACTTTTCACTAAACAATTTATGCTAAAATATGTATTTTCTGACATTAGATTTCATTGCTTGGAAAGAATTGACCTGATTTACATAAAATTCTTATGCTGAGGATATGACTCTAAAAAAGGCCTAGCTTAATAATGTGCTTTTAACATAACTTTCCATTGCATGTGTCAAGTTAAGCTGCATCCTAGAGTATTTTTCATTAATCAGTAAGTATGGACATAAGTGTTAAAGGATTTAAAACCAGACAAATTACAGAATTATCACTGTCCTTTGAGTTAATACATATTTATGTAATTCATTTTTTTTTCCAAATTACTTTCTGAACATTTCAAATGAAGGAAACAGGAGAATAGATTAGATTTAACTCCAAGATTTTCAGAAACTGAACTGCAATTATTGTTTGATTAAATAAGGCAGAAGAAAGTAAAAAAAAAAAAAAAAAAGAGTTATCAAAAACACTCTTACAATTCAGCAGTCTGTCATTGCAACACTTAATTCAAAACAATACTCATAATACATATTTGTCCCAGTCTAATTTTCATGACGCGAAGCTAACCACGCTTAAAATCTAACACTTCTATGGTGGATCCAATTCATAGATGTTAAATCGCTGTAGCAAGCATTTTGGCAAAATTATTCTCATTTTTAAAGATGGGAAACTGAAACATTTAGTAGTTCAGTTCTACATCGAAGGTCACAGTGTGAGTCAGTGATGGAGGCAGAAATAGAATCCAAGTATCCTGGCTATTAATCCAACACGTTAATAGGATGACATGTACTAAACACAGCAGATCTATTCTAAAACACTTTTTCCAGGAAACTGAACAATCTGCATATTATTAAAATATATTTTTGAAGTGTATAGAAGGTGAAAATACAGGCTACCAGGTATCATTAGAAGAGGGTCTCCATCTGACTAATAAAATATGTAAGTACTAGATTGACAACAGACAAGCTAGCAGCACGTAAAGTAGATTATGCTTAAATTCTGCTTGGTATCTACTGACAAGTTGATGGATTATAGTATCTGTCTGTTCTCCAGTTCACAATTTAATTGTACTTTTGACACAGTTAAGATAGCTGATTGAGAATCTGAGAAAGAAATCTAAGGAGTAAGAAATCTTAACATTTAGCCATTATCACAGAGATCTAAAAAAATCAGATCAACATGGGATTTCAGAGTTGTGTATAAACCTGAATTAACCCGGTATATTCACGACCTGTTCAAGACACACACACACACACTCACACACACACAAAAAAAAAAAAAAAAAAAAAAAAAGAAAGAGAAAAAAGGTATTGAGAAGAATGTTAGAATAGAGCCACAACAGTATAAAACATTTAGAAGTCTGTCAATATTCTAAAGTGTGTTTCTCTGTTGATCTTCAACGAAAGCACCTAACACCTTCACTAAGCTGCTTCTGTATTTCATCCAGGTGGAAAAGGTCTGATTGCTATGATGTCAAACTGCACAACTTTTTCAAGTATAAAAGTCATAAATCAGTTCTGCTGAACGAAATCTTTGTCAGTATAGATAAAAGGTCAATACAATTTTATTCATGGCATAGTATAAGATTGACTCTTAGAAGAAAATGCTTGATGGGCTGCTAAACATAGTCTTTTGACACATTAATTCTTTTCTCAGCCTTTTATGTGAAAAGATATTGGTGGATGTTATAATAATACGGCACTATTATGATGCAGTGTTATGTACCCCTTCTCTTAAGAAAGTTCACTACCAACACTTCTATTTTTATCAATTGGTTAGCTTTTAGTTGGATGCCCTCCCTTTCATAATGACCACTGTTTCAGGCATCCATATTCAAAAAAAGTTGTGACATAAAATGGTAACATAAGAGTTTTATTGAAAAATATCTTGTTTCAAATGCTTGCAACAATCAATGGAAATAATTTAACAAACAAAGTGAAATTTTCAGACATATTTTAACATATAAATTGTCTTATGGGACCTAGACGCCTAGGGTCCTTGCATGAAGTTCCCTGACAAAATAATTATTTTCCTCTACATCAAAAACAACACATGCAATGGAGATTGCAGTTCCTTTACAAATCAGGTTACTGCCAGATTGCCTACAGAGCAAAAAATGAGTAGGTCTAGGTAGCTATGTCTGAAAATGTTTGCCTAAATGGGTCTCCTAAATAACAGCTGACTAAGGAAGACTATATTAGGTCTGTGACAACTACTTCCTCTTCAAAAAGAGATAAATATTTTTCAAGCACATGGCTGAAAGCAAGATAGAATATGCATATACTTTTATGTACATGCAGAGATTTACAATTGCACTTTGAAGATTTTAGTTTTTGTGTGATGTGAAGCACATCTAGCAAATTATATTTGGTTGAGGATACAGGAAAGTTAACAAAAACTTTTCAACAGAGCCACCCTCTAAATCAATTCTTACACTACCTAGTTGCAGTATTTAAAGTTATAATTTAATATTAGGCTGGGGAAAGTGTGTAAATGACTCTATCCATAGGTACATTATTTTTAAAAGCACAGGACTTAATGTTTTTAAAGGTTTTATTAGTTTGGAGAGTGTTCTGTAAATAAAGAAAGACAGGGTGATACCTACCCACAACATTAAAGAGTGTGTACTAACAGAACTGTTTATGAGGAATTAGGCACACAGCTCCTATTAAAGTTAATGGAATTTGCATGCTCTGTTCTCTATGCACCAAGTGAAAGATATAACCCTCAAGACAAGGCTTAAAGAATTCACTGACAAATCTCAAATTGCAGAACAAGATATCATTTTTGAGAAGATATATGTATTCCAGAAACATCAACAGCTTATCTCGTGTATCATTATTCAAATGATCTTTAAGGAGGCTTTATCATTTTTACTCCTGTTTAGAAACCTTGTGTGGTTCTCAAGTCTTTTCAGTTTTCAGTTTACTATCTGAAAAGTGTTGTTGCATTTAAAAGGTCTTTGTTAACATTTCTTCCAGATTAACTTTACCATATGAGAACAAAGAAGATATTCTCATTGCCGACCTGAGATACTGACCCACAGTGCTTCTTTTAGGCACCTGGACTCCTTATAGACATGTCTCCACTTCCGTATCTAAATGCTCCTCCAAAGAAACAGTACAGAGTGTAATGCCCTTTAACTCTCTCAGGTATCATCTAATCTGGTCTATGGTTGCAAACTGTGGCTTGCTTCTTTCTGGTCACTAATCTGTTACCTGTAGAATAAGGTTCTACTGGCATCATATCTACTGGTATCTAGTGGTATCTACTGGTACTGCATCTCTTGAATAGCCCTTATGTGCTTTTGAGGTTTCTACCTGTCTCCATTAATTCTATGTAAAGTTAGGTGGTTCAGCACTCAGCTTAGCTGCCTACTGTTAAAAGGTTTTATTACCTACCTAAATGTAGTTCAGTGCTACTACATCTAGCTGTTTGGTATTCAGAAGAAGTTACCTTGGCTACTATGGTAATTAATCCCAAACTTCCCTAAACTTTGTTTATAGGAAAGGGAAGGTTTATTTCATCTGAGAGAGTGATGTTTTGCTTTTTACTCATGCAACATTTTTTTTTCACATTTTCTTCCTAAATGTCACACTCTATCACTTATTATTTTCACAGCTATACACACAACATCTAGATATCAGTCCAGATGATTGTGTATTTTTGCAGTATGTATTCATGATAGGTATAACAGCTCCACGACTGTAATGCCTCTGGTCTCAAGAAGTAATAAGCATCAGCAAATACTGAATTTTATATAACTACATATCTGTCTTTGAGATTTATACTAACCATAGATCTCACTCATCCTAAGTACAGAAATCTAATAATCTATTTTTTCATGTATTTTGAAGAATATTATGAAATATACAGGCAATTGTATGTTCTTATTTAAAATATTTGGCCAGCACTTAAATCTATATTGACCCAATTTAATCAAGTCTTTAAATTGAATATTTTCATATTTGGTAAATTAGATAACCTAATTCCATAGCTTCTATATAATACACTGCCAAACCGTGCATTTAAAGAAGTCAGTGCTACCGAAAAAAAAGCAGGCTTAGCACACTACAACTACCATCTCAGAAAAGAAAGGAAGTTTTGCTGACTTTATGCAAGATAGTCTTTCATAGAAGCTGCTTAAGTGAGTCACTGTATCTTATTAGTTTACTGGCCCAAGGGCCATTTAAAAATTTGACTTAATTTTATCTGTGTATATAGCTCTTTAATCTTACTCTCACATATTTGTGTTAGTCACACAGTAAAGCTGAATAATTTCTTTGTGATTAGAAACTATTGGAATTCACAGGGAAATCAATGTACTTCTAGGAGATCTGGCATTCAGCATAACTTTTAAGAATGTGTTCTGCAGTTTGTAGAAGAGTTTTATTGTCACATTGGATCACGTTTTTCCAGGGTTTTTTTCCTCCTTCATTATTTACAATTACCCCTGATAATTTGACCAAGGCAGTTTAGTCAGCACTGTCATTAGGGCTGCAAGCTAACTCCTTCTCAAATCAATAAGAGCCTTTCTGTATGTTTTCATGAGAGTTGGATCCAACCACAGGAATGAACATGACTAACAGGCCCTCTGGCCAGCTGACAGGCCATTATAAATATGTAACTTCACAAAGACCTCTGTTTCCTGGAACTACAGCTGCCAGAGACAATTTACTATTTCTTTCCTCCATAGTGTGTGAAGGAATAAGAGCAGGATATATTCGCATCTCAAGATCTGTGATGTTACCAAAAAACATTCTCATGCTCAAAGACAAAAACAGAGAACTGCATAAAGAGTGTAATTCTTGTCAGTAAAAATAAAATCTGAACCCAAGGGATTTTAGTTTCAACTGACACAACAGAATTTCTGGATTAAAGGTAAAGTACAATGTCCATAATTAAAACTGTAGAGATTATCCTATCTGAAAAATAGTGGTATAAAATTATTTTTTGTATGTACATGAAACATTAAGTAAAACATCCCTATTGAAAAAGCAGCCCAAATTCATCCTGAAACTGCTAGGTGTTCAGAAAGCATGCTGTACTTGCTTGGATTATCTCTGAGAAGACAGTTTCCTAATCCTAGGCAATATACACACTTTTTTTTTTTTTTTTGAGAAATGAGACAGCAACAGAAAATTAGCAGACTCAGCTATCTTCTGAATAAGTAGAAATTACTGAAAAAGAAATACTGCACGGGAAAGTGAGAAGAGGGGGGCTAAAATTAAGCTACAATATTGTGCGGGAATCTATGTCCATAGCTCTGAAGATACCTTTAAATTAGTGCAGCGAAACAGCACATTATGAAAAGAAGAAAACTACATGTTTTCAACAGTAATACTTTTAAGAAAATATTTTCTTATCTACTATGTTTATTAAGTACTAATCAAAATATTTTATAAGAATTCTAAGAGAAACATATGAAATGTGTGTTTCTTTAAAATATTAGCAACAACTATTTACTGAATAATGTGTCAGTGCTCTTACACCGAAGTTCTAAAGGTAAAATGTCACTGCTTAAAGCTGTTGCTAGGTGTTATCACAACTGATCTACTTCAGAAATTGTACTGATATACAACAAAGATTATAGACAACATAAAGACCAGTGATCAAGATGAGACAGTACAAAGCTACAGAATTCAAATAATTCTAATATAATTGCTTTAAAACCCAGTTCAAAACTATGGGATTATCAGAGGTAGAGAAAGATGAAAAGCACAAAAACTATTGCACAACAACGTCTATTATTTGTGCTTAGAAAAAAATAAAAGGAACACAAATCAAAGAAAGATAAAATGTTCAATGAAGGTGGTGGTGAGACAATGGCATACATTAGAGATGGTGACTTCAAGAGCCATGTCACTGTGCAACAACAGCTATTTCACTTTGTGCATGGATATTATTAAATTACAATAGCAACCAATGGGAGCTAAACGTTTAAGATAATCTCCATTAAGTCTTCAAAAACTGGTACTGGGAATTGAGTTGTGAACAGCATCCTCTCTAATTAATATCGAGCAAAATGTCCTACATGACATGGTGGAGCTAGTCTTCAGACAGAAGGTTAAATTCAAGTTCTGTCTTCTTTGAACCTTCAGGAACTAAATTACAGTGTGTAAATCTTGCTACATCCTTAAGAAATTCATACATGTTCACTTGAATCCCATTTTCTTTGTGCTTCAATATGAAACTGGCATTAATTGGCATATAATCACAAGCAGGTGTCAAGGGCTTGCAGTCAGGGATGGCAAGTAGTATGAAATAATTATATTCATTATTGTAAAGGTAACAGAAATCAATGTTAAAATCTTTAGCATTAAACAGTCAGCAGAAGAAACAAATTTATACCCAAATTACACAGGATTTCTTCCTGAAGGCCTAAGGCTTCCACCCCTTTCTGTTGACTACATAACAAACCTGGGGATTTATGTAATAGCACTACTTCTCTTGCAAACATCTGACTAAACTTAGATATGTACAGTGGTTCGAAATCAAGAATATTTCCAGGAGGTCCAAATCCTGAAATAAGATAAAGAAGTTCCAGTAAAAATGAAGAAGTTGAACTCTTTGGCTAATTGAAAGGTCTAGTTATTATAGATGAAATTCCTAATCTCTCAGTCACAAAAATGTTGCTATCTCTTTAGTTTTAGTGAAGCTCCTAAAAATTATACCATAAACTTGCAATTTACAGACATACTCTTTGTTTCAACCCAATGTCCAATCAATTTCTTCTAGGAGTCTTCTAGGAGTAAGCGGCCAAATTTGGTTGCACGATGGAAGCTTGATGTAGGAGCTCTTCCATGGAAGTGATACAACTTTGAAGCTTAGGATTTCCTTTAATTTTAGCCAGAATTTCTAGAATCAAAAATCAAATTATTTGTTATGCCATTGAGTAGTTCATTCAACTAAAAGTCAATCATTCTGAGAATCTAACTAGCAAAATTTTCTACTTTTACAAGAAGTAAAAAGATGATTTTCAATCTTCTTTCTTGATTTGAGCTTTATGTGTTTTAATATTTCTAGGCTAATACCAGAAATACATAATTATTTTCTTTTTATGAAGCCAGAGTCATTGTCTTGCTCCTGAGAAAGAAAGTGCTGGTCATCTCTTGTACTCTGGTGCTCCTCAAGACAATTTTAAGAATACCTTCTCTTCCTAAACGTTCACAATATAAAACATTTAGTCATAAAACTTGCTTGCATTTCTGGGGGGTGAAGGGAGGGAACTTAAAGAAATCCACGAAATCAATCATTCCCCAGACATTTGACAAGAATAAAACAGTTCAGGGATTCATGTTATCTGAATCTTATAGGTTGCAGTTAGTACCTTAGAAGTTTTTCAACTGCAGGCCCCTGGATCTGTGCCTGAGGGATTTCTGACTTCTAGAGCATAAATATTCAGGATAGCTCATGAATGTCCTGTTCAAATATAGAGAACATTCATGTGCATATGTGTGTGTGTGTGTGTGTGTGTGTACGCACTAGAATCTTCTCTTAAAATTATGGCTTTGAAATAAATCACTCTATTCATTTTTATAATAAGTTCTTTTATAATCAGGAGAACCAACTGGACTTTATTAGATGTCATACTTTAAAAGCAAAACTGGACAAAAATTAAGGATTGAGGGTGAGATGGATAAAGGGGAAAAAAGCATCAGAGGATGCTACATTCGAACAGATATAATCAAGCTTTTTTCAGGTCTATGAAGTTGCTTGTGTGGCATGTTGTTGTTCTATATAGGATAGATTATTTTAAGTATTTTTTGCTGCACATCCATGTCTCCACTGCATTTGCTTTATCTCATTGAAAGAAAAACATTATCTTTGTCTGCTATGACTTTGAATGGAACAGCCGCTCTTGAGTTTCGTTCAGTGGAGAAAGGAAGAAGAAATGCAAAACTTTCCATACGACAGATAGGCAGACAAAACACCTTTAGATAGCAGCCGTGTTCCTGATGTTTTAACTTTTCCTTCTTGGTAGACATTGGTTTTACTGCCAGTTTCTTCCCAGTTGCAATAGATAATTTAAGACCAGGAAAAAAAAGGCGTGTCTTGTTGCCCTGACTTTTCCCTTTATAAAATGGGCACTTAATAAATCAGGGGTGTCACCTTAAATAAAATTTTTATTTTTAATTTTATTTTGGTAAGGAACTATCTCAGTTATCATTCACATGAGTACTATGTCTTGCCACAAGGATCAAGTTCTTTTTTTTTTTTTTTTGATATAATATATCAATAAGTAGATTAAAAAATCAAGTATTCTTCCTGACGGTCAATTTTCAGGTTCCACTTAATCAGAATTTATAGTTTGTCATCTCAGCTCTGGCAGATTGCTGATGAGAGACACAGACAACTGATACACTCAATAATTTTATTTCCTAACATTATATAATGAAGCTAGAGACAGCATTTTTATTTTGCTTTGTTTTTGCTATTTCATACATAATTTATATATGTTTTAAAAATATATTTTATTTTGGGCCTCAGCATTCCTTCAAGCAACTTGCAGAGGATCACTGTAGAATGGTGAACTAACTGTCCACTCCAGATAAGAAAAATCTATAGGTACATAAATAAATCTACCAGCTCATTCTTAGGATTACAGAGGTAACTGAAAAAGAGAGATGAAGCAAGAAAAATAAATGTCAGATACAATATAATTGCCTAAGCAACATAGGATTTTGATCACATCATTCAGTCCCTGTCTTCCTCAATATAGAGTGATACAATCATAAGAAATCCTCATAGAAGAGTTTACAGCTACATGTGGTAATTTTACTACATGTTAAATCTATTCTTTAGAAAAATGTGAGTTAGAGCTTCAGAAACATGTAAATAGCTATGGAAACAAGTCAAAACAGTGCAATACTGTTGTCAAAATTAATGACACTAAGTATAGAAATTAGAGAAATTGTTGTGTCTCACATATTTAGATTATGCTTCACTATGTTTCTGGCTATTTCTTTACCAGTAGATAAAATACAGTATCGATATACTGGCAATACCTCTGCCAGGATATTTTTTGGAACTACTTACATGCCAGCATAGAGAACCAAAGACTGTAGTAATACGTATGTTAAAAAAAAAATAAAAATGTACCCACACTAGAAACCAGTGTTCCATTTAGGTCAAAATAGTACATTGAAATGTGAACATATCAATATTGTTTGTACTATGTGCTGCTTTCCTAATTTACTGTGTTGCTAAGAGACACTACCTTATCTCTGTGAAATCATTTATTAATCACTTTATTCACAAATCAGAAGATGTAGCAGAATCAGTGATCAGCTACCTATCGGGAGTATAGGCAAGTACAGTCAATGTATACTCAGGCATCTAGGCATTAGCACAAGAACTGTTTATAGGTGCATAAAAATAAGTGAGAAGGGAGACAAAAAAGCTTGAAGCTGTTGCCTGTGTTAAGGACATACAGCGTGAGGCTGATGAAACTGCAGCTACACTTCTCAACTTCCTTTTGGTCCTTACACATACACAATGAGCACCATTAGGACTTTGCTCCATCTCTGTCCATTTCTGAGGTCTATTGTTTAGCGGGCTGCAAACAAGAGTATGTAAGTATATTATAACAGCAAAGGAACTTGCTGAGAAAGTGGATAAATGGGCAGTGGGAGCAATTTAGCTTATTCTCCTGCCCTTCCATGAGAACAATACAAAAGTTAGAGAAAGACAGAGATCTGCAGTTGGTAGAGTATACAGGCACTCTCTTTATTATCTGTTCATACACATCTAGTGCTTTGGCAGTCTTCCAAACATGTACATACAATACAGGGAGCTACTTTTCTTGTAAAAAGGAGTGTTTGCTGGCACAAATTTTAGACTTGGTTGACTATCTTTTAAACCAGCAACTAAACCTCAGCCCCTACCCTCCCACCACTGATAAAGTGTTCTTTGTTTCTCTGGCAGAGCTGGAAGGAAGGATTGAAAATTACTCGCTCTCCCCTTTCCCCCACTTCCCATTTCCCTTAGATCACAACTCCCTAATTAGACTTTTTTGCATTCTTGATGTATTCTTTTCTGCATCATGAGCATTTTTACTTTTATTAGCTTCTTTAATTTTGTGTCTGAAAAATCAATGCTTCCTTCAGATGTGACTAGACTGATAATATATTACATTAGATTTTTTTTTCTAGGTAGTTTCATGGGTAATAATCAAAAGTTATTGTTTATCAGAAGGCAGTTCAGACTGTGAAATTAGATTGTGGTCTCAGGCCCTAGGAAACAGGTTCTCACAAGTCACACACAAATCCTTTGCAGATGGTACTTGTTAGGATTTTTTTTTTTCCAGCTGAGGGGCGGAATGGCTATGGAAATGATCAGGCTGAGGAAACACAGACCTGTGCAGAGTCCCCAGGTTTATAAATGTAAGCCCAAAAATGAGCCTTCCAACATGCCACATAGTTTCCCTGATACCAAGCAAAACAAATACAATGCCTGCAGAAACACAATCACGTGGATAATTAGTGACTTTTTATCAGGTTTTCTGTTGCCTTTTTGCACAAGTTATTCTTAACTCTAATTACTCTCTGATCTAATATAAATAATATTGATTCTCCCTAGAGTTCTGCAAATGGTAATTATCTCTGTGTATGAAAAAGTACCATAGGCAAAAGCGGTTCCAGGTAAGCAAAGTGGACAAATGCACAGGTAAACTTCATAAACATATGTCCAGCTTTATAATTGTGTATTATTTAATTGATGCTTGCTGTTAAAAGAGAACCAATATTAAAACTGGCATACAATAATCATATTAGTTGTAATTAATACTTTAGCCATTGCAGTCTATGACTTCAATTCTGTTGCAAACTCTGTACAACAGACCATATTTTCTGTCTGGGTTTCAAGATCAGCCCTTCCTACTGTTTTTTACTCTCCATCTGGGACTAAAATTAACACAGGGTACCAGTACAGGACTAACAAAGGAACACCACTGACTTATGTGCTAGGCCATTGAAATAGAATCACCCTAGGTAATAAAGTAGCTTCAGCTGAGGAGAACTGGTTTATTAGTGTGAAGGTTGCCTGGTAACAGTCATTTGGCAGGTGCCTGTTATCGTTTGATGAAAGCTGATCAGGGAGTCACACTGGAAAAGATTGGATCATTATAAAAGAACGGCAATTTGCCCTTATAGCTTAAGTTGAGGGGGATCTAATACCACAAGTGTCTACTAAGATAAGGGGTAACTCTATTTTTCTCAGTGTAGAAGGAGAAAATCCTCTTTTTACAGCATCTTTCAGGGAAAAGACGGAGCTAGAGCACTCTGGGGCTCTGTGCAGGGGCTGGCTCAGTGCCTTCTGGGCTGCTCCAGGCATTGAATTTAGGAATCTTCCAGTTTGCTGCTGCTTTATGATCTCCTCTGCTTTACTTTCATGAAAAAGCAATCCTGAATCTAGAAACTCTGTGCAATACCTAACATGCTCATCTTAATGATAAACTATAAATCTAAAGGCTATGATGTTTACTAGGAAAAGATGGGTTAAAAGTATGGGAGGTGTTAGGCTGCACTTTGTGCAGATAAACTGTAGGTTCCTACACCATAAAATAAGGCTAAATGCTTTGGAGTAAAGAAAATGTTGCTCACCGAAGAAACTTCCATGTTACCAGGGACCAGATCCTGCAGCAGCAATTAAAAAGGTAGCCACCGAGAGCTGCTCCAGCAGTTGCTGTCATGAGGCATGGTGTTCTGGGTTAGATGGATGCTTTCTAAATAGGGAAATGGTCTTTCACCTTCGAAAGGCTTCTATGATATAATTTATGTTCTGTTAAGCTACAATTCAGGAGAGTTATAAATAGAGCAAAGGACAAGACCCAAATAGCGGACACCTCTGAAGTGAAATTTAGGCAAAATATTTAGGAAAATCATCCAAAAAAAAAAAAAAAAAGGAAGCATAACCTGCTTAGGAGCCTGAAATCCCTTGGTATCTACATTAGCTGGCATAATCTTTTATTAGAAGCTAAAACTACGTTGCTGTCTGAAAGTCCCACTACCTATAAAGGCTAGTTACTCCCTAAAACGATTTAGGATTATGCAAGTAGGTATTTCCATGCCTATATCTAATGAAAGAGCTGATTTATGCAACCACATCAAGATCACAGCTCCTTTATCCTCCTTCTTGGCTGTATTTCAGAAAGTGGAGTTGGGGGAGAGTGATATAGGCACTGAGATTTGGACAGGTTTTGACAAAAGCAACTAGCCGTGGCCTTGAACGACCTGACAGGGTCTGTGAAAGACAGTAGTGTTTCTCATCAGCTGACCCAGGGTGTGTAGGGTGGCTCCCCAAACACACCAGCTAATCGTACCACTCCTTGCTCTCTCCTCTCTGCTCCCAGCCAGTTTCACACCTCCCCCCTTGCATTGGCCCTGGCTCCATTTGAATTCTTCACGAGCTACTTCAACTCACCAGGTTGAAAGAAAGTTGCCCTTTTTCTTGCTGGGTTACTTTCCTGCCAGGTTACTGAATGATTTCAGCTCATAGAGGAGACTGATGAGCTACAGAGCAGAGAGAAAGTACAGGTCAGGGGTGGAGAAAAGACCAGGAGAGGATGCGAATTTCCCATCCGACAGAGGCGAGCGGTTGGACTGGCGTACTTCCCATCGGGTAAATTTGCTCTCAGTATTCGGGCTAACAGGCTAACTCCTCCGGTCAAGTATAGGGAACTGCTACTCCGAATGCTCCCATGTCAGTACAGTAATTTCCATTCCAAGGGCAGACGTCTAACTTTCAAGCATATCAGTGCTTGCTTACCTTCAAAATACCTTAGTGTGTCTTAAAATGAATACTTTTTTTTTTTTCTCTAGAGGAATTCATTTGAGGAATTCTGCAGTGTTGTTCAAATTTTGAGAAAGTGAGTTTTAGTCACACAGATGTCAAAGAAATCACGTTAGACTTGGAACTTGAGTTGTTGCACTGAATGGTGATATATTTCATGTAAGATGGAAAGCAACTTGATGACAGGGTTACCACAAGCCCTTGATGCAGAGGCAATTAAATGAGACAGTCAAGGTTCTGCCAACACCCTTTGCAATAAGAACCACTCACCCACGTGCAATACTTTGTGCGAATGTCATGATAGAAAATTAATTTCAAACTTTGCACCCAGCCAATAATTCTTGTGGCAGCTTATTTTTTTCTAAGAATGTGACTTTGGGCAAGGCTTCTGAAAGGAAGAATTTATGTTGTTTTTTTTTCCCCCCAAAAGTGTATTTATCCCATCTTCTGCTCCTCCAAGGATTTCAAAGACCCAATGAGCTCTTATACCTTCTTTTGAAGTCTATATCTTACCTAAATTTGAGAGAAGTTTTGATTTGTCTGGTTTTTGTGAGCCAAAGGAGAGATTAAATTTTGTTTGGAATATTCTTTTTATATTTTTCCTTCTCTAAAACTCTTCACTTCAGTGACTGGATATGAATGTGTCTCATGGGTGCTTAGTAAAGTCTGGAGCAAAAACCTTCCTGAATTTCTATTTTGTTAATAACTTTACTTATTCTGGACTTCTTTTTCAAAGTTACTGAGGCACCTGAAAATGCAGATAGACCACAGTGGGATTGCCAAATTCCCTTCAAAAGTTTGACAGATGTAAGTTTCTAAATCTGAAAAAGTGCTTATCTGCATTGTTAAGCATCTGACTTCTACATTTTTGTGAACTGGCCTTCTCTTTCAGAGTTAAGGCATATTCTACTTGTATTTTGCTTCATGTGTTTCTCAGGTAACTGGGTAGTGATATGCACAGTGTATATGCCACGCTTCATTTTATGTCTCTTTGCAAATGTCATAGAGAACTGAAAGCAGCACATGTTTACTATAGTTCTTGAATGGGGTTCCTCTCTTCTTGCTGAGTTTCTGCATTTTCTAGTAAAGTCTATGAAAACAACGTAAGCAAATCATAGTTGTTGTTTTTGACACAGATACCAAAAAGGGAATTTAGGCAATCTGGTGAGGGCACTTCTGTGAATAAACTGCTGCTTTCAAGATGGATAAGAACTAAAACATCTATGTTTCTGTGCTCAGAGCTATGAATTTAAGGTCACCTTTTTCTGTAATTCTTCTGATATTTAGCGGATACAGATGACGAACTGTTCAGTAGAATTGTTTGTTGCTTCTTGATTACAAATATCTTTTGACGTCTTTGGAAGGAATTTTTTTTTTTTTTAAATGGCTAGATCTGATCTACCATACCCCACAGAATATGATTGCCAACCTAGTAGCTTTAAAAGATATTCACCTTTTCACCTCAGGCCTCTTAAAGTGTCACATCCTTCAACCATTCTTCTTCAAGACAAGTCCCTGTATGTGTAGCACAGGAAATGGGTATACTGGTTTCAGAGCTTCTTGACAGATCCCCAGTAGGCTGGATAAACTCTCACCTATGTTCTGAACTACAGGAGGATATCTAGGTTTAGGATGCTATTCATCAAGCACCTCTCTTCTTGATAAAACTAAGATTTACTCCTTGGGTTTATTCTCAATTTATTCTCAATGTAGGCATTTTCAGAAGATTAGCAAAATGACTATTGCCAAAAGAAGCTTTACTACCTTGCACATATGTATATATGCCTGTTTGTATGTGTAAAATGTATCACTTTACATGAAGCTGAAACCTAAAGGGTTAAAGCTGTCAAGGAAAAAGGGAAGAGACTACTGTATGCATAATTAGTGAGCTCATCTAGCATACAGTATGCTGCTCTGAGGGCTGATCTGTGAATGAATGCTGAAAAAATGGACTGGGTTTTGAGAAATGCTACAAGAATTATTTGTAAAAAGAAAAGCTTTCAGATGGAAATGTTGAGGAGCTCCATCAAAAAGCTGACTTGATCATGCTCTATAGGAGGATAAAATAGAGGTCTCTGAGGTCTTTGAAGGTCATATGATCTGGAAACTCTGTCTGGAAATAAGGCATATATCAGGAATAGAATACGTGGCTTATCACCATGTGATAAAGTGGATTTTGTATGAGAAGGGATTTTTCTATGAGGATAATACTTTTTTTTCCTAAAACGTACAGTAATTAAACAGCTAATTATTAGATTCAGCCCTGGAATAGCAAAAAAATGCTGTTCCCTGTGCTATGCAAAAGTTACTCAAAATGATCCTGTGGAGCCTTGCTGGCCTTCTATGAAACACTGGGGCGATTCAGTTGAACATTAGACAACTGAAAGGATGTGTGTGTGTGTGTATTCTTTATTCTTAAAATAAAGAATATTACATGTTTTTGTCTTTATAATAATAAACATGTGTATATTCTATGTTTTGTCAACATTTCCGCACCCTTTTGAAAAAGCAATTAGTATACCTTTTGGCCACTTCAAGCTGACTGAATTAAATTTTTCACTTTAATAGCAAAAGAAGTCCTGTTTCTTTAGTATGTGTAGCACCTTTACATGTTACAATGGTTAAGAAATATGCTAGTTCTTTAAGCTATTCTAATCTGGATGTTGACTTCCCTGCCCATAAGTCTAAAGACATCTTATTTTTCTACTTGCCTCCCAGCATATTGTCACTATAATGAAACATTTTATAGATAAAATTAGGGAATGTTTCATGGTTCAAAGAAAAAAAAAAAGGAAGAGGAGGAAATCTCAGTTAGAAACACCCTAAATGTCATCTCATCTGCCTTCTGTGCTATTGAAAAAGCTACATTACTTTCACAGGGATTTTTTGATTTACAAGAATCTTCAGGGAAGGTCTGGACTGTCTATAACTGAGGCTCTGGCCTATATGCAGAAGTTTAGACAATTTCACACATGCTTTCAGGTAAAAGAGCATATCACTGTAGATAGCTGCCATGCAGATTCCTAAGAAAATGTTCTTCTTTCAGTCCAGCCATCGCTTTTGGTATCCAGCAAATACCTTGGGCTTCACAGTTTGTTAGATGGAAGAAAAAAAAAAAAAAAAAAAAAAAACCCAGAGGTGTGAAAGATGTTCTTGCCTGAGTTGACAGGGGAGAACTGAAGGACTTCAGACCCATTACAGAATCCTTCTTTGCCTGTTTAATACTATTGCATCATAATGCTGGGCACTGTAAAATAGCTGCTGTTTGTGATTGAGAGAGGTAGCTGCACTTCAGTCATGCATGAAGTAGTTCATCCATGTAGCTTATCAAGCACTTAGGGTTCCTTTGGGATAAAAAGCACTTTAAAATGTAAGATATTAGTATTTCTCCTGTGTTTAACTTGTCAAATCTTCTTACTCTCTTTTCACTCGAATCAGCTTTAAAATTCAGTTTTACAGTGAAACCTACAAATGGTAATTCACTTCAATTAAAAATCCATTTCCTGCACATCATTTTTACTGGGAGCAGGTGCTTGGCTAGAGTACCCCTTTGAATCTTACTCATGCATTTTGCTATGGTGGTCCACCTTTTGCTGGCATTTCTGATAGCAATAGCTCTGTTTCAAGATTTACCATGTGCAGAAGTAGGCAGTTCTTTGACTGACTCATGATCTAAAAATCCTGTTGCAGGGGTCAAAAAACATTTGGATTTGTCTACTTTTCTTCTTTGGGATTTGCTACCAGAATGATAATGAACATATGTAAGGGTTCATTATGCACATACTTTCTTTCCCCTGTTCTTCCTCACTCTCCTCCCACTCTGCAAGAAGTTTCACTAAGTATAGGATGCCACAAATGCCTTTTTCTAATCGTTTACCCAAATGCCATTTCAGTAATTCCTACATTACTGAAGACAGTTTGTACAAGACTTTCCACTTAAGTGCTTTAGTGTGATAGGAACTTCATTTAGGGACTGTTGCTGACATTTATGTCAGCACCTTCTGTGTTGTAAAAGGGGGCAGATTAGGAGAGCAATGGTGTAGCCATGCCACTGTGCTCTATCCAAGCACTCTGGGGGTGTTAGCATGGGTACCCTCTCTGCAGCTTCAGACTTGAATCCAGAATTGGGCTGAACATGAGTAGAGCTTGGAGCACTACACTGAAAAACTAATTCTAGACATTATTAAATGATTTTGTGAAATATTGTTTATTTTCATTATTGGGTAAGGTAAGACTGAAAGAAGCTTATTAATTAAAACAAAAAGATCAAAACAAATTACAATAATTAATTCTTTAATTTAGAAACTTGACAGTTGAGATTCAAAAGATTATGTCTCAGGAAATGAGTATTGCAGCCTAACAGCTTTTTAACTGCTAAAACTGCACCAAGTAACTGTTGCTTAGAAAGCAGCTGTAATAGCATGATCTGAAGATACATTTCTCAACTCTAGCTAATAACTTACATGTTAAGCATCCAAGAACATGAAACCACTTGGTCAATAATCTATATTCTTTTAGATTTATTTCTCTTTTAATTAATACTGAAGCTTAAGTTGTAGAAAAGAACACCTAATGAGGTACTCCAAGTCTTCTTAATAGAGGACCATCATCTGCATTACTCCAGTATAGAAATGTGAGTTAAAGACAAGCTTTAACTCTGAATTTCCTGACGTTTTCAGGCTTAAACAAGACCCTTAAGTTACTTTAATGTAGTTTTTGGTGGTGTAATTCTCCTTAATTCTGTCCATTGCAGTCCTTTGATACTTTATGAATTACTTATCTCACATTAATAAGGCTTAACATGGAGTATTAACCTCCTATACATTCCTAATTAGTTTTTAATGAATTTTAGTTTCCTTGTTAGAAAAAGAGCTAGCTAGCTAACTACCACAAATTTAATCTCCATTACTGGAGCATAAGACAACCACTCCTGGGGATGCATGTCCTTGAGATTTTCACGTTAAACAGGCAGCTTTATAAAAGAGTAAGGGAAACTAATATGTGTGTCTCAGCTTATCCCTTCAACTTTGATGGTGTAATGAGTTCTGAACTATTTATAACCAGTGATACAATACACTATATAAGCTTTAACAAATATATAAAAGATGCTTAGATATGCAAAAATCTAAAAGGCCAGATGGCTATCCACTTCTCAGTCTGATACACTGGGATAAGGATGAAAAAAAAGATGAACTAGCGCATTCTCTAATATATGTTCTTCTGGTTCAGCAATAACAACAATCATGATATTACTGTAATGGAAAATAACATTTCCTTTTTTGCCATGATAATCATACTTCTTCCTCTGAATATTTTTTTATGTGGATGAATTTTAAGAAATGTATATATGAGCTATAATTATTTTTCTGTGTATAGAACAAGCAAGCATGTTGTTGCAAGTAACCATTTTGCAGAGGAGCTACAGGAGTACAGGTTACCAATGTCTTTCCTGTTTTTAGAGTGCTTTATATACATAGAAATATGAATAAATTTTATGAACGAGTACATCAGGAAAAGTAAAACAAAAATAACAGCATCTCATTATGAACTGCAGCAGTAGCTTAGTAATGAATGACTGAGAGATTTTCCACTGACAATACACAGGATGCCGCTGAAGCAGCTCAGTGCTGGAATTGAGTCAGAGAATCAAAAATGCTTTAAGCCCCTTGGCTTCAATGGGAGGGTGCTACGAGGACGTTGTTCTTCATGCTGGTTCTTCAATTTTAGGATTTGATTTCCTTGTTGATTTACCAAAGCTCTGTAATTTTGCATTCAGCATATACTGGAGGAACAATTTGTTAGTCCCTCAGGCATCTCCTGCAGGGGGAAGGAGTAGCTCCCTGGGATTGGTGTAGGAGGTCTGCAGCTGAGGGCTCAGTTTCTCCAACTTCTGTCTTCTCTGTCATTGCTCTACTGAGTGTACAGGCACTTTGTGCACTAGACGTATGACCTTTCTTTAATCGGAAGACCTCTGTAGCACTCTGTGTTTCGAGTGAATATCTATATTAAAGTGATAGGCAGCAATAGCATAGGTTGGACAGTTATTTAAGTGAAAGTAGGCATTTTCTTACAATAGCACAGATTGTATTTGGTTCATTTTTTTTGTCAATAAGAGGGAGTAAAAAGAAATGATAGTTTCCAGGCAGTGAAGAGTAATACATTTGCTAATACATGAAATTAAAACATTTTAAATGCAGCCAATCCTGCACAAGATACAACTCAATTAAATTCATTTAAACTCTATTGTTCTCAATTTTGGAACCATTTTCATAGTGTTTTTACATATTTATAAATAGTTAGAGAAAGATTATAAATACGTAATGTTCATCATTCATTCTGGATAACAGTCACTATCCTAGGCAAAGCCTGATAGCTGGACACTTTAATAGCTGAATTCCCAAAACAGAGGCATGGATTCTTCTCTGCAAATCAAGACCAACATGAAGCGCTCTGCATGTGCAGTAGATCTTAGTGGGGCAAAGGCCTAGCACAGTATTCTCTGCATTACCAGTGAATTTCACTCATTAATCTTTTACTTACAAACCACAGTAATAAATACAAGGTTATCATACATTCATTAATTACATTGCTCATTGCATGCTGCATGTTGCGACCTATCACTGTGTAGCAGCTGATGGGAAACAGACTAGCTGAAAATGAAAGGCTATCCAAATCCATGAAATGCTAGAGGCAACATAACCCCTTAGCCAGACACACAAAGTACAGACACCATACACAGATGTGGTTTAACTAGGTTCACAGCCTTATTAACTTAATTCATCTGGGGTTAGCAAGCAACAACCTGTACAGTGCAAGTTGTCAATCCTCTCCATCAATCCATGCCCCGTCCACAACCGGTCTCACCCAGAGCAGGGCTCTATTGCTCCCACTTCATGTGATGGTTCAGGAAAAGGAGTTCTCTCTCCATTAAACAGAAAAGTAGGAGCTATTTGAAAGTGCTTCTGTCCTCTAACTCTAACATCAGGTTATAGGGGTGTCAGCCTCCCTCATGAGCAAATCAGTGCACTAGACAGTTGCCAATGGGAAGAATTATCAATTCACTTCGCTGCCTTCATCAACCCCTCAGTTTTCCAGATGGTTAAAACAGCCATATCTACTCTCCAATTTGAGAGAAATAGCACTTCTTCCTTAAATAGCTCTAAAGAGTAATATAGCACCTGGATTGTCAGAAGGGCTTATGCAGAAGACCATTACCGCCCTTCTCTCCCTCCTTCTCTTTCTGTCCACCTCTCCCACTGACAGGAGTGAATAAAACGGTGCTAACATAAAAAATATTTTAACTCACATTTTTTAATCTTGTTGGTGTATTTCTTAAAATTCTCAGCTGCCTCCTTCAGAATACTTGTGTCTTCTGTCAACAAGAGAAGAGACAGACCAGCCTAGGATAAAGGTGTAAATCATGGAAACCAAAGAGCTTTTTCAAACTTGTTGTTGCTAAGGCTTTCTTCTCATCTCAGTTCCGTGCTGGCAGGGACACACAATTTTGCCAATCACAGCAGCAGGGTCTGAGGCAAAATATCAACATCTCCAAAGACTCTAGCTCTTTTCTATAGCACGGACATATAAATAATAGGGCTAACTTTAAAAATCTAAAAATTTAAATCTGACCCAACAGTGTATAGCTATTTTTTAGCAGGAAGGACAGAAACTGCACAAATGCTTTTCTGCTTTACAGCTGCAAGGGTAGATGTCTATCCTATTGTTGAATGCTTTTAGGGAATACCTCCTGGAATTCATCATTAATGTGGTTAAGGGTGAATATCTTAGATTTCAGTCGTTATATATGTTGCATATATGTACTAACTTTACATCTGCAGCCATACCATTTTGTTAAGACGAATCAGGTTGATTCACCATTCAGTCCAACATTATACCATAACATTTACTCATGACCCTTAGTTCTATACATATGTTGCTATATCTTCAGTATTGCACAATTCTTAATAGACACTTTTGCTAGCTCTTAAACATGCTATTTCTCTAAAGCATGCAGAGTGCTCCTCATAGGACTATGTTAACTTATTGTAGTGATTACATTGCAGTGATTTATTACACTTTTGTGGTGCTGCTTTTTCCCTTGGCTATCCACAGCTAAATTGGCCAAATACACATTCTTTCAAACTGTATCATTTGTTCATTTTAAAACACTTTCATTCAGCACTACAGTTATTCACTAATGTGGGTACAATAACACGAATAACAATGTAAAATGCTGAAAAATGCAATTTTTATAAAAATGGCAGTATAAAATTTGAGTGCTCAAAACTGCCATTGCAGCTTTTCATTGGCAAGTCTTGATCTTTTTAGATTTTACAGGCTGTCATAAATATTCCAAAATGTTTCGTATTTAGACCATTCAGACTATCTTCCATAATATGCTTATCATCGAGAAATGTGAGGAAATGGTCTGATAAATGTAAGATGAAAAGGTAAGAAGCAAAAGAAGCATTGACACGTGAACAGTCATTCATTCTGAATAAAATGAGACAATTTCCTACAGGACAGAAAGGCTGAGGGTATTGCTGTAGCCAGTAGGTGTGGACCATCCATCAAAGCTCATCTTTCAGGAGAGTTTAAACTAATAGCCATATTGGATTTACTGATCTTTGATCTGAGCCCTTCTGTGAGGAGGGGTTGGAATAGCTGACCTTCACAGGTGCAAAATAATTCTATAATTTTCTGAAAGATTAAAAAGAGGAAGATAAAATAAATGAGGAAGGAAAAAAGGAAAAATAGACTATGAAAGGAGGAGCTGCTTTTTCACTGCTTTTCTGCAAAAACAGCTAGTTGTCAGATGATAAGCATGTACAGGTTTAAAGATTGAAGAGAAAACAGCTTGATGACATCAGTGGTCTGCAAAGACTTGTGCTGCAGTCCCTTCAGCGTCCACTTCTGTCAGCAGAGTCTCTACAAGCTGGCTCCCCACCTTAAATTTCTTTCTCTCTGGAGTTCTCCCTGTCTTCAGGGAATTTTTCTCTTATTGAGATGATTACTGTTGTTTGCAGATTATTCTCTCAACAGTTCAGGATGATGACATGAACTATTTAATGCCTTGAATGGTATTCAAATGAGTTCTTGACATGACACTTGAATCCCCATGAGATTAGTTAGGTTAAGATTAGTGATTCAATTTTAAATTTGGAATTCAGCAGCACAGATTCTAATCTTCAGACTGTCTGAGGATGTGAAGATTTTCCATTTTGCTAAGTATCTTTTTATTCTCCAATAAGTGATCTCTTGATTTTCCCCAGTTTGTATTTTCCTCATTTTGAGCAATCTTGTGCTGAGTATAGCTGCATATCTGTGATATGGCCAGATTTGCTTCCTCTGGTGAAGCTGAATTACCCAAAGATGCCATGCCCCTTTTTGCTTCATTCTTTCACAATCACATGCACATCATTTTTGAACCACAGATAGGAAAGGTCACCAATTTATAGGAAAGGCCAGTGCATATCACAGATCCACAAATATTGCAGCTGATCCTGAGTAAGGAAAACATAGGTGCATACTTTCTTTTAAGAAATGATGCTTAATCTACTTCCCTATTTACAGCTAGTCAGTCTTCACAGTACCATCATAACACTGTAATATTTAACATGTTGGAGATAGATTTGACACGGAGGAGATATGCTGAAAATTCCAGCATTCTGTTTCTGAAAGTGATTAACTGAATAGGCTGGAAAGGCTCCTGTGCAAAATGCCACAGTGTATGCTGCTCAGTCTTTTGCCAGTTTTGCCAGTAGGTCTCTTTTCTTACTTCCTAAACTTATATCTCTGAAATATTTGAGTTCATGGTTATTCATGGTTCAGTTTCAAATGTCTTTGGATAGCCCTGGATTGAAATCAAAGATTCAAAATGAATTTCATTGCTGGAGCTTAGGACTATGGCTTTTTTTTTTTTTTTTTTTTTTTGCTTATTTCAGACAAATGTAAAATAAGTAAAGACTAGAAGTGCAAAAGCAATTCTATGTACACTGAAGAAAATATATACATTACTCAAGCTGAAAAATTTGGGTACTCAAAGCTTATAAAGACATCTTGCTCTTGAAAAGCTCCTTAAAATAAAACAGTTTCAGTTCATTTTGGAATAGAAACATATGCCAGAAACTTTATTAGAAAGGAAAAAGCAGAGAAGGAAGGGACAGACTGACGCAGAAACAGTTGAAAATATTGCAATACAAGTGCAGATAAACCTGTCTGCAAGAGTCAGAGAAAGGAAGGACCTCATCTTTTTATTACTTAACATGTCTGACTTTTCCTTTGAGAAATATTTACAAAATAATCTGTATTTTTTATGACAGTTAACTGAGAAGAATCATCCTATATTACTATAAGGATTGCTTGTATTTGGAGGCAATTTTGCTCTCTGCCAAATAAACAAATTAAAGTTTGAGTGGGACACTCAATACCTAGAGAAAAAAGCTTTATGCTGGAAAAGAACTACACAATACATCCCTCCTGGTGAAGCTTACAAGTAGTTATTTGTCTACCTAAATATTTAGCATGCTGATTTATTTCAAATCGTGTTATCAGAGGATAGACTTTGACTCTTCATGGTGTAAGACTATGGTCACAGTAATTAACGGCCACTGGAATTTTATACATATGTAGTACATCACAGGACAAGTCTGCATGGTTCATACAACCTTTTTTTGTTCTGCAGACAGTAATGGAAATGGATCTGTAATATGCAAACATTTTTGTTTTACTTGTAATAATGTAAAATCCCTGCACATGAACTTCATGTTCAACCATATGAATTGTGTTATACCTGTTTTAAATAACTCTTAGATGATCTTTTGAATATGTATCTCTTGTCTCGTTTGAAGTTATTACCTCTAGCATGATCAGAAAGAGCAAGAGCCTGAGTCAGAGAACGGGAAAGCTGTAGGTGATTCATTGCAGTGATTCATTTCTTTAGCCAGTGGGCTCCACTTACTGAGATGTATTCGTATCAGCTAAAAAGCTTTCTTCCCATTTAAAAAATATGTTTGTATAAATTATTTATAAAACATTGCCCTAATACCATAACTTGAACTGATTTTCCTCCTGTTCAGCTGTACGACAGACTATATTTTAAGAATTACAGGCAATCATAGTTTAGGGGTCAATCCATCCCCATATATATATGATTTTCGGATCTATAGTGAAAGGCTGGTTCCACATCAAGTTGACCTATTCAGTCAAAGTGTCAGTATGATTCTTCAAAGGTAAGAAAAAAGAAAGAGGAGCTCAAAGCAAGTGATTTTATGTCATGAGCTCTCATTAACTCAGCTTTTTCTACCAAGGGTCCCAAGCAGCAATGTGGTATAGTCCACTGCAGCTATTACAACTTTCTGTAATTGCTGGATTTCAGGATAATTTAAAGGTAAAGCAAACTGGGCTGAACAGAGTTGTCAGCTAGGCAGTCCCTTTAAAATTATTTCGTGGATAACTAATGTTGAGTCAGGCAAGAACTACTGTCTTTGTTAGCATTTTTTAATTTAGAAGAAACTGAATTATTTATGACTTACCCACCAAATATTACTAATTTTATTCTTTTTGGAGTCCAATACATTTAACTCTTTTAAAATAGCAATATTAACCTTATAGATCAAATCCTGCAATCTTTCAATACTTTCCCTGAAGAAACTGGATGACATCTAATTTAGCTGCCACTTCAGCCACATCTTAAATGATTTGACTTGGAGGTATAAAAGAGGGCCTTTGGTTTGCCTAATTTAATGATTTAAATTCCCTAGGCAGTCAGTGGAGAAGCTCAGCATAACTTACAACCATAGATTTAAGATTCAAGGTATCTCCAGAGATAAGGCTGGCCCACTTAAGTGAGGTGCCAGCTTCCTCAAGCATGAGTACAGATAGTCATTAGCAGGTTTTACAGCCACTTGAAATCCAGTCAGCCTGATTGTAGCCTGATCCGTGGAGCTGGATGACCTGAGGTCTGTACTGTAATTGCAGACTAAACAGACATCTCCTATTCGCCTTCAGGATACCTAAACACCAGGCCATGGGAATCCTGCATTAGAGCCTTCTCTCTCTTTCTTTTTTTCTTGTTGAAGCTAAGGCAATGTGCAATCAAGAGTACAAGAGCTATAGGTCCAGATATAGTCTGCCACAAGCTGGCCTGACCCCTTAATACAGTGATAAGGGTAATCACCAGGTGGGAGAATATAAAATTCAGATCCATTCTCCAAAAGTTTATACATTTCACGGTATTGAATACAAAACAAGACCAGACCTGGAAGCAGCATTCTCTCATTGAGTAAAGAGGTATCAGATGCATCTAGGAGTCCATATGACTCACAGCCCTGAAAACTAGGCAGATTGGCTGATATCTTGGATTTAGAAGAATTTTCAGTAGGATTTAGGTAGATTGCATGGCAGCTAATGTCAATACAAGCTGAAGAACAGGACTGTAATTCAAGAACATGCCCCACATACATTTGTGTTACTGTCACATATTTTTGTGTTAAAAAAAATACCAAAACAAATGGTCTCCTGTGTTATAGGCAATGAAAAAGGCTTACATGCAGCCCAAAGGGAACTTGATGGAAGAAGGGAGATAAGGGAAGTAGAAAGGATTAGGGAGTAATACCATATCATTAGTTGATTAGAAAGTCACAAGAACAAGGAATGGGTTTGTATTTCAGGTCACAGAGAAGATTAGTAAGAAGAATAATTGCTGACCTTCATTCCAAAGTAGTAGCCCTTTCTTAAGGGAGAAAATTCCATACACGCATCAGTACTTGTAATCAAAGGGATGAAAGCAGCTTTGCAGTGAAGGACTTGTGGGTCTGAGTGGACATAAAGTTGAACATGAACCAGCAATGTGCCCTTAAGGAAAAGCAGGCCAACAGCATCCTGGGCTGCATTAGGCAGAGCGTTGCCCTCAGGCTGGATGTTCAGCCATAGTGACACACATCTGGAGTGCTGTGTCCAATTCTGTGCTCTCCAGTACAGGAGAGACAAGGACATACTGGGGCAAGTCCAGCAAAGGGCCACAAAGATGATGAAGGGACTGGAACATCTGTCATACAAGGAGAGGTTGAAAGACCTGGAACTCTTTAGCCTGGAGTAGAGCAGACTATGTATATAAATATCTAATGTGAAAAACAGACTCTCCTCAGTGGTGCCCAGCAACAGGCAATAGGCACAGACAGAAGCAGAGGAAAGTCTCTCTGAACACAAGAAAAAATGTTTTTTTTTTTTTTTTTGGGGGGGGGGGGGGTTGAACACTAGAATTGGCTGCCCAGAGCTGTTGCAGAGTCTTGGTTCTTGGAAATATTCAAAACATGACTGAATATTAATGCTGTTATTTTCTGCATCTGATGGTCAACATGTACCAGCAAAGCATGCAAGACAGAATAAGGCTATCTATTGAGGATCTAATCTAATATCCACAACTGCATTGAACAGCTGAATTCACAGTCAATCTCACAGGGGAGATTAAATTTAGAACATATATTTTTGCTTAGTGTAAAAGACACAGAATTTGGCCTATGGTTGCAAGAAGGCTTAATTTT
Source organism: Dromaius novaehollandiae (assembly GCF_036370855.1). Taxonomy (NCBI): domain Eukaryota; kingdom Metazoa; phylum Chordata; class Aves; order Casuariiformes; family Dromaiidae; genus Dromaius; species Dromaius novaehollandiae. The sequence goes on along the minus strand of NC_088100.1, from coordinate 32,081,251 downwards.
CATAAACAAAAAAAATTTAGAGAAAAAACTAAATCTAATGGTGTAAGGAAATCATAATCATAAAAACAACCATGTAAACAAGTCATTTTATATTTGAACCAATTAAAAACATAATACACAGTCAACCCACAATTAGGAATCCAGTTAATGATGCATACTAAGTTATTTTTTCTATGTAGCTTAAAGGAGGAGCTTATATAGTTGACATGATCTAACCTGTGCTGAACATGAATTCATATTCATTATTTCCCTCATTCAGTCTGAGACCATGGAAACAAAAGCAGATACTGAAGTCTTGAGCCTGATTTTCTAACTTGGTGGGAAAAAGAAAATCTATTCAATATAAAAGAGATATCTAGCTTAGAAAGGAAAAGGAAGTGTACTGAGTTTCCAAATATGTAGGGCCCTTTTTTCCTCCAAATGGTGCCTTTTACATTTTCTGTCTGTTGAAATCTTTTAGAGCATCAGAAACAATAGATGTGGGTTGGAAAACAAGCAATACAAACATATACAGATTGAGGCTGTTTTTCCAATAGTGTCTTCTCTGCATCAGGAAATACTACTTTCAGGGCATATTGTGATCAGAGGAGTCCTGATATCTCAGTTTCAGTAGAAATATGATTCCAGTCATGGATAGATTAACCTACTCCTTCATGTAGTAGGGCTTCCTTTGAGTTTGATGCTGCTTAGGTTTAAGGCTGACAGTAGCAATGATGTCTTCCCTGTGCTTTCATTGGGAAGAGGGGAGTCATTATAAAAAAAGGCACTGTGAGATAGCAGAGGAGCTGTCACTGCTATGTAAAGCCCTGATGCTACCCAAGACTCCTAGAAAGCACCTGTGGGAGTAAACTAAACAAAAATTGAATCAAACTAGAAAGGTAAAGCTCATGACTGTCAGTACGGTAATGCTGAATCCACCCTGACACTGTTTAGGTTCAACCCAAAGAGTGACAAGGCTTGGGTCAGGAGACATTCTCATTGGGTAGTTTGGATGCATCCACCATGTTTTGGAGGGTAAGAGATTTATCTGTATAGATATGAGCAATGCCATGCCAGTCAGCCTCACTGCCAGAGAATGATTCCTGCTCCACTTTATTTGTTGGCAGAGACATAGCCCTATAAAGGAGCTTCTACTCTCAGTTCATAAAACAAGAACTCCAACATGCACTGTAAAGATGAACAAGTAGGAAGTGTATGCATGGCTGGCACAGTGTCCTCTGCGTCAGTTACCATGATCTTGGTAACAGGTCTTGAGATAAAGCAAAGGACCAGATAAACTATCTTATGCTTAAGTAGTTATCTTTAAGCTGCATGAAGTGCTGAATTCATAGTTTTGCATGTATCTGCAGTATCTCGTAAATGCTGCATAAAAAGAAAAAGCATCAATCTCCATCCACTATGCTGTAAAATATCAAAAGAAGCTAGGATAGCCATGGCAGTCTATTGAAAAACTGTAACTCCACCAGCCAGTGCTTCAGAATAATTTTGCACAGATGTGATCTGTCAAATGTCTGTGAGCACACTATAGCTGATTTGAAATGCATTGTAGTGGGCTGGTAAATTTGTTTAGTTTCCATTTAGTTTGAAATTACTGTGAAGCAGAAATTCAAAATCAAAAGATAATATTAAAATAAAAACAATCTCCTCTTAAAGAAGAAATCTGAAAAAAAAATCCTCACCATTTACATCTTCAGTTTTCCAGTTTTATTAACATACTATGAATTATTTTATTTCTACTTAAAATGAAAAAATGTCATGGAATAAAACTGAAATGGTTATAATTGAACTATTTCTCTTCTTATATATCTTTAGATATCAATTTGTTTTAAATTGGGGGAATTAAAAAAATGTTTATCAAATATTTACATTTATCAAAGTATAAGTACTCTTTAACAAAATCAAATATGTATTTAGTTTTGTGTATCTGAAATTAAAATTAAAAAACCCCAAATATTTATTATTCCAAAGCTGCTCTGTAAATCAATCTTGTAACTTAATTTGAGGAAAAATCTGATGAACCAATGGATTTTTAAAATCAGAGGCTCAGATGGACTTCTTCCCCTACTGTTCAAGCTGTTTCATTACTAAACATCTGAGCTTCTGCATCAGATTAATTAGCTTTCTTTGTAGCATCTTAATCAGCTTTGGATTGACAGTAATTTGCAAAACTTTTTCTTACTTGTCTTCCATGTTGGACATTTTTTTTTCTATTTAATTGCTTTCACAGAAAGGTTTTGTGAGATGGTTCAAATATTATTCTGAATGTCTGCAGACTGTTCTTTATTTTAAGCTGCTTCTTTTGTTTCCACTAAATTTGCTTTCTTCTTAAACTCCCAACTGGAAAGTGTTATCTGTAACACCATCCTCTAAGCCTCCCTCCTTTGGTGCAACTGATGGAAACCATCAATAATGCAGCTGTGGTACATCAAATTAATTAAGTCACACCTGAAAAACTCTGAATGAGACAGTAACCTGCTTTTCTCTTGTTATGAAGTCATTTGGTTTGTTAATAGTTGTATGTCTGTATTTCTGAATGACAAGAGCTATGTCCTTTTTATTAATAATATGTATTACTAAATGCTAACTGCGCTGAGCATTCTACGTGACTTAAAAAACAGTTGTTCTTTTCTACAGCCCTACATTTGAGAGACTGGGAGATTTGATAGAGCCTAGCTGAGATAAATTTCAGGAACCTAAAAGGAAGAAAGGAAAAAAAAAGGGAACATTTCAGAAAACAGGAAGGTGGGGAAATGTAAAGGAAGAAATTATTTGTAGCTATCGAAAGCACATTTACATAAGAATGACTACACATGGATGCTATACAAATCTGAATCTTTCCTTCACCTCTGAACCACATGAACAAGTCTCAGCCATCACCTAGGCATTCTTTTTATGTCCTGTATCATTAAAGATAGGATTCATATAATCTAACTTTAAATGTCTACATTGTAGATGGTTGCATCTCAAGTTCCCAGCCTAGACATCCTTTATAATCAAGGAAGTGAAATAGGCTGCTCTAAGGTGCAATTCATCTTAACTATTTTAGATGCCTATTTTGGAAGAACTGCACTTTAGAGTTAACTCTTTCTCTTTAAGACACTGGGTATAAAAGGAGCGTGGAAGATAAGTCAGAACTCACTTCCAAGCTGAAGTGATGAATCTCATTCTTCATGCCTAAAGACCATCTAACAGACCAATTCTTTGGATACTTAAAATAGTCCTGCTACAGAAAGACCACATAAATATGTCCAAAAAACATCCATCATCACTTTGAGAAAAATTTGATGATAAGCAAATTAGTATTTGTTACAAATCTGATGAAAATCAGTATTTGTTATAAACCCAGTCCTTTTCATTTCCAGTGGTTTCTTAGTGTGGTGGGGGTGTTGTTGTTGCTGCTGTTTTTAAAGATTAGACATCTACTCACATGTTTGGTAGATTTCTGGATTCTCTGTGCCTACATAAAGATGGAAAAAACATCTGACCTGAAATCAAGCTGTATATTTTCAATAACCATCTAGTTTAACCTTGCAGATATATCTCTACCTGCATTTGCAAAAGTCTTGTTGACTTACACATTTCTGATATATAGGTGGCATTTCTGATAGATAAGTGGCTTCATTCACCATTCATACAACCTTGAATCCAGGGTTTATATTTTTATAACTCCACCTTTTCGTGGTGCAGATCAGTTTTTATATAAAGCTATAATCATTAGCAATGAGATGATTACTGATGTACCTACTCATCCCAGTAATTTATTCTCAGTAAAAAGATACATTCACATAAGATTAAGGTTAAGCATGTCAGTAATTTAGAGGAAAAAATTTACTAACATTATGTTGTAATTTTCCCAATAGCTGGCATTACAAAGCAGAATCGTGATTACACTTAAGGATTCAAACCATACCAAGAAATGGGAGTGAAGCTGAAAGATTCAAACAACCTTAATCCTGTGTTTCAGTGATACTATGCAGTAACTGTAAGAAAGTGTCTAAGACAACTTACTACTTGTGCTTCAGATTAGATTGCTTGTATTTTTTAAAATATAGTGTTATTTTTCATAATCCTCCTTCTTATACTAGCGAAAGGAAAAGACTTTAATTATTTTGAAAGGCATAAGGAATACAGTGGGTATTACTATCAAGAATACTGAATAACACCATTATGAAATATTTCTTTTCCTTGCACATGTAAGGACAGAAAGAAATAAAGTAATATTTTTATGAATGGGACAGCTTAGTGATTTTAAGTTCTTCATACCTAACTTGACTTTTGCCCGAAGTGTTACTCAGAGAGAAAACAATGACATTATGTAAATGCTTAGAACTCATGGTGGTTTGTGATATCTCCTTAATTTTCTTTGGAAGGAGCCAAAGAGCTTGCCAACATAACATGACCATGCTAAAGCAACACAATGGCATCACTATGATGTCACATCTTCCCATTTGGGTTCTGTAAATATATTTACACTAAAAAAAATCCCAACAAGAAAGCTAATATGATGTATTAATTACATTGTAAACACTACAGTTGCAAGTAGATACACATAATAATTAAATATTATATACCTATTCAGTCGTTATTGTTGTTTATTCTCACCATCCTAAGTCCTGAACATACCAAACAAGAATCATTGTTTCTGTGACTATCAAGTCAGATGTTTTTCTCTGACAGTCACAACTGGCCATGTGGCACTTATTTTAGAAGCACCACTGATACCTTCGTTGCATCTCTTGAATTCTTTAAGTCCTTCATTCATGTCAGAGTGGACTGACAGGACTCACTGCTACACTATGACGGAGGAAAGCTGAATCAAATAAACCTAATTTTGGCTATTGAGGTGTGCCTCTCAACCAGACAAAAGCAATCTTTTCCATTGAATTGTACTGATAAAACACAGTAGGTCATTTTGTTGTTTCTTGTTACTTCAGCTGACTGTATTTGCCAATTACTTGCACTGTGGTAGAAGAAGCAAGACTGGCTCTTATATGGCCAGTAGATTCAACAGCCTTACAAAATAGGGCATGTCTTTTCTGTGACAGCAGGTCACAGAGAGGTGAAGAGCTGATCTGGCATTGACCTGGTTTCAGACCAATGTATAGCTTCTGATACAGAATTCAATTTAATTTCTTTAGCCTACTCTGAGGCTGTACAACATTTTCTTGAGGCTTAAAATTTCTTTTGGTTCAAGGTTAGGGTGTCAGGCCTGAGTGGCAATGGATTAGGGATACCTGAATTAGCATGTCTTGAAAATGCCTTAAATGATGAAGAACAGACTTTGTTGTCATAACTAGATGGCTATGCTAATCTTCTCTGTTTTCAGAGAAAATAAAAACATCAACAACTAACTTTTCTTTATCGTTTTAGCTTTTAGGGCTCTGGCCTCCTTCAAAAATATTTAATTTTTTATGTCCATCCATTACATCTCTAATAAATTAGGCCTGTACGTATTGAAATGAACTACTAGATATTTATGCATGTAAAATAAGATTTCTTAGAAAGTTATATGCATAAAGCCTAGATAATGAGAAGACCAAATGGGATGTGTTTCCTACCATCTATAACAGAAGCAGCCTGAATGTAGAATAAAAATAAAGGGAAATATTTTTCTGCATCATTTGTTTAAATCTGATTATTACATAAACATGTGAAATTAGATAATTAATGACAGATCTTTAGTGTGAGACATATGTCAACAGTACTTATACTATTTTAAAAGGAAAAAAGGTACAGTGTTGCTGTGATAAGTTAAGCAAGAAAAAAAAAAAAGACCAGTAAAAGTAAGCCTTTATTTTTCCATGCTGAAATCTTTGCTTAAAATAAACCCAATATTTTTTTCCTTTTTAAACAGAAACCTATGACCGTTTCACTTGCACAGCTCTCCATCTCCTACTTTCGCCAGAGTCTTGAAATAGATCTTCAGGCATGTCGCAGGGTGAGAAGAGAGCCTTGATTCTGAGTAAATCCAGATTAGCCAGAAGTGAAATGTATCATACATTTAGGAAAAGGCCGTTTTCATGTGTTACACTGATATAAATGGTATCATTTTCATTCCTGTTCCAGTAGCTGCATATCAGTTAAAAGGCCTATGCCAATGTAGAAGTGTTTTTCAAATTCCGAGAGTTTGGCTAACAGATGACTTTGCCAGGGCAAGACTGAAAATTTACCTGTGAAGCCCACCTTGCAAATTCCGATGAACAGACGTAAGGGAGCATAACACAGCTAAGGGAGAAGTACCTTGGTGGTAATGCTATAGCCATGTGGTGCTACAGATAATCTGGCAGCTAGGGAGCCTTTAGTAGTTTTTGTAGGGTAAGCCCTTTGAGTTTTCTAAATTACGTTTATGTCTCTACAGTCTCATCAACAGCCCAGCACTGGCAGGACACAGAACTGCATTAAGGCACCTAATATTTCTTCCTTTCCCATTCCTGCTTTCCTGACCTTTGAATTTTTTCCTAGTTTTTGATTTTAATAAGATGTCTAAATTTTTGAAAATTGATCAACATTAATTATTAAATATTAGAGAAGGAAAACTGGGGATGATGGCATCAGGAATATGTATATAATCTAGGACAGTTAACAATACTTTTATTTTTAAATGAAGTTTTTAATTGAATCTAAAAGGTATATACATATCAATACACATTCCACAAAACTGAATGGTTATAATACTGCTTTAATGGACCTATCCAGAACACTCTCTACTATCTTATGTTAGTCAAAACAGCTCGTGCTACTGTATATTTGTATATAAAGTGTACAGAACCATAAGCCATTCAAGGAGCTGCTTTTATCTGATACATTCAGAATGTGCAGAAACTATGGCCTTTAGAATTTTCAAGGTTTCAAGAAGTATTGATGTTCCAGCACAATCTGTTCAGCAATGAAAACAGGTCAGGAAAAAGCCTCAAATCACGTTAATACGAAGATAGCAATAACTGATACTATCACAATTTGGTAATGAATGATGAAACACAAATAAGTGAAAATAGATAAAATGGAGAAAGGAAAGAAATCGGCTAGTGAAAAGATGAAGATTACACTTTAAAGCACTGAAATGAATTTATTGCTACTGACTTTGACCTCAGATTATATTATTCTGAATGTTGTTTATTATTATCTCTGCTACTAGGGAGCTTACACAGTCTGAACCTCTGACATTCTCATCTCTGGAAACTGATGGAGAATTTTCGCATTCATTAACCTTAATATGCTTTTATCAGTCTCAGAATTAAAAACAAACAAACAAAAAGGCAGCTGTACCCTGAACGGTAAGAGGTTCAACTGCAAAAAATAAAGTTGCTGAAACAAGAACAAAAGGTGACAGTAAAAACCACTTGACAAAATAGCAAAGTGAAAGCAGACTCAAAAAGAAAGAACTGAGATTGGAATAAAATAATCAGTTATCCATGGCCAAGAGGCATTTGATATGTGAAAAGAGGAGGAATCTTCTTTTCTCTTCTGTTTTTCCACATATATGAGACAAGGATAGATATTTTCATGTATGAATTACTGATTTCAGTTTAGGGGGAGAAAACTATTAAGAAAAGGAAAAAAAAGTCCTATGAGAAGAACACTATGGAATATCTATTTTTATCATAAAGAGTAGCTGTTTTGTATGTGGTGGTCTTCAAAAGGTGAAGATGTATGACAGGGGAAATGGCCTATCTTTCAAAACTGTAAGCAAAAGTTTAGCTGAGTTATTTCTTGCTTCACAAGATATCCCAAAATATGAAGTTCTGAATAACATTTTTGCCACATTTTTGCAATTAACACCTATTCTTGGATGCTTCAGTCATAGCTGCCATAAGACTACAACTGATATTTTAGAGCCCAGAGTGAAACAGTTCTGTTCATTTAAAAATCCCAGCAGACAAAGTATTTTGATTGCTAATTTCCAAAAGTTTTAAAAGTAATTAGAATTGAAATTCACATTACAAACACTACAGAGCAATAAGACACTTACTGAGCCTATGACAGTCTATTGGATGATTCAGTAAGTCTCTGCTATGCTAGGTTCAACTATACCGCCAAGTTAGTTTTCAGTCTGCTGCAGTGTGGTTTTAATGCTTTTGCCATTCACATTACAGATGCTCTCGTTTGTACATGCTGCCTGGGGACATATCTTTTCTGTGGGGAAGCCTAGGTGCCAACAGTCCATGTCAGAGTCCAGACCTACCTACAATATGGGTACAGGTCAGGTTGTATAATTTAGCCCAAGGACCCTTCCTGGCATTGATATCTAAGGCATTTCAGCCCTATCAAAACTAGCTGTGAAATCTCAATTTCTTGTCCTATCTCTCAGCCAGCTGAATAAGACAAGAGTGCTAAAATGAGGATGGGAAGGAGAAAGGGGGAACAGGAAAGCTTGGTTTAGAATTAATAAGTCCCTCTTGTTGTTACTTTCTGAGAGCATCAGGCTTATCACAATACATGTAAATCCCATATTTAAAAGTAATCATTTATACTTGATTTTTCACTCAGGGAATGTTCAGAGATTTTCATTACAAAAGCTATTTAAGGCCTAAGTTCTAAGAAATGTACAGATGAACCAACTGTGAAGGAAAAGAATAGCATGAACAGATACATGAATTACCAAAACTATCACAATATAGGGCACATCAAAATAAGTGCAAGACTCCTTATCCTCTCAAACATTTCTCACTAAAACACACTGACCCATTATCACACCCAGAACCCCTTTAAGAGCTTGGTTCTGATCTTCATTTTCCTACTATAGGCTAGATTGAAATTATCCCAAGTATATTCCAAAAGTATATTTTGTGAGCTTTGAACTTCTAATGATTCATTAAGACTTTTGTAGTTTAGCACAGAGTCTATAAGGTATATACAGATAGAGTATGTTTGGGCCAAAGAAACACCTCTAAAAAGTCAACTTAGGAGAGGCAATTTTGAGAATGTTCTCCTATAGGCAGATAGGAGAACTATCCACTGCAATTTAAAAAATGCCAACATTCCCATCTGACTTTTTTTCCTTATAGATACACATCTTTTTAGTTTCATAATTAACTCACACTGTTTTTTTATACTTTTTAAAAATAATGTGGAGAAAAAATACTAAAAGAAACTTAAAGCTCAACTGTTCACTACAAACACATTTACTAAGTTCTTTGTTCAAAAGAGCATGTATTTATTGGTATCAAAAATGAAAGGTGACAGGCGTTAAAGCTTGATGCCTTGAGATTTTTAAGGTCTGAAAAGAAGTAGGGACAAATAGATTCAAATCAAAAGACTACCATCCTCTCCAATAAAGCAAAGTTACTTATGTACATTGAGTAAAGGAGTACAGGTTCTCTGGGAGAGTCTGTTTTTTTTTATAACTGCACCCTGAAAACTGGAACTTTAATCCTTACATCATACCACAGGATAAAAGAAAGAAGAGCAGTTCACTTCAGAGAGCCCTCTCAGTCTAGTATAGATTGTATAATTAGAGGATTATCAAATTAAGCTCTCCATTAGATCAAAGACATCTTTATGTTGACCCCATCTGAGACACACAGATAGATCTAATAAAAGATTCCTGCAAGTTTGAAACTGCAAAATCATACACTGAAATTGCAGAACAGGTTTGAGCTGCCAGCATTTCATGCTGAGCATCTCCACACGTGGAAAGGGAGACTTAACAGCCTCAGAAGAGTTTATTGAAAAAAACAGCACACTGAGGAGAAGGCTCTCCACTACCAACTATTAAAAATTTTTAGGTGCAGGTGGGTTTCCCAGCTCCTGCTCGCATTCTTGTTCTCTGGGGTGCCCAAGTCCAGCTGAGGTGCCCTGCCCCTGTCCACCAGGGCAGGGCACCCTCTGTGAGGGTACATCCCTAGAGCTGCTCTTTTTTAAGAATGGAGTAAATCCATTTCACCTTTTTTCCACCAAAAGATCCTAAGTTTTTAGGTATAAGAAAGCTTTTTTTTTTCCCCTTCTGTTAAAGCTGTAGCAATGTGGTGAAAGGCGTATAAGAGTATAAGGTTCAGGGAAGTAAGGGGAGATGAGAAAACATACAGCTGTAGCCTTGTGCAATATTACAAAACCTGTCATATATGTGCCATTGGTCCAAAAGCAACTAGAAGACACTCCACAAAATTACTACAAAGAATAAAACAAATCGCCCATAAACACATATTCCCTGTAACTGACATGTCAGTGTCTGCTCTTGGCTTCTATTAAAATGTTTTCAGTTATAACTGTGTAAATCGAAAAATGTGATTTCCTACACAAATACGCTCAGTTACAAATGAACGAACAAACAAACAAACAAAAAACCCAGAAGACAAGCTGATCTGTGGGTATTTTCAAAGATGTCCTGAACCACAAGGCACAGTGTCATGCTTTGTCGTGTCCTGTCTCTTTCAGTAATCTCACAGCCGTTGTGCAGAGCAGCTGAGTTTCCCCAAACAGGGTGGGCAACGCTTGTCCCAGGCAGCCCAGGCCGCTGCTGCTGCCACTAGTTTTTTTCCAGGATGCATTTTCGAGCTGACCGAAAGCTCCCCTCAGCATGTGAGTTCTTTAATCATTGTGCTTTTTTTATCTTGTTGAACAAGCATGGGCATAACAAATTCTTCCTTCTCTCTGACTTTACTTTCAATACAGTAACAGCTGTAAATGATTTCTGTAAGGGGTCAAAGCTTGTTGAGAGGCAAGAGAACAGAGGCAACCTTCTGCCCAGCTGGCCAGTTCCGGTAAAACTTTGGTGGGAGAAAAATGCTTGGTGCTGACGCTCAGCGTGGGAGCAGAGGCAGAACTGCAAACTGCTGGAGAATTTTAAAGCCAACCAGAAAGACATTTAATGAGTTTTAAGCACTTCCAAGGTTAGGCAGCTGCTGAGCAGGGGGGTTTCGATTGCCTAGATTCATCCTTAAACTTAGAGTAACTGGCTTCTAACTTCAAAGCTAATTCTCTGTGATGTCTCAATGTGCCATTTATACTGTGCCACTAGGGAACTCAGACATGCTGCGCTTGCCTACCTGATATGAATTCCTCTTTGATAGTTACCAGACTGCCTATTAGTTAAATTAGCATAAATGTACTACATGTGGTTTATATACCACCTGCATATTCACAGTTCTGCCATGAACTGGGAAATGATGAAACTTTTACAAACATTGATTTTATGGCAGACTACCTCTGGGGAAAATCACGTATTTTATTCAGGCAATAGCCTTCTGCTGAATGGAAATCACATCACTGAAAATCCCTCTCTGCATTGTCCATATAATCTCATTTTGTACTTTTTTAACCTTTCATGCTAACAACAATGCTCTGAGCATCAAAAGATAATGCTGACAGACATCCTGTAACAGACCATATGCAAAACAAGAAATGTGAGGACACATTTTTGTTTCAAAAAGCATTAAACACTTTGATTTTATTTTCCTGGCCTATATGTGTTACAAGTTAAACAACCACTCTTATAAAAAAATCAGGTTATGATTATCTATTGCAAGCTATTGCAATGGTTGGTGTTAAAAAGTGATAGGATTTTGATTTACAAACACAGTTTTTATGAGTATATGTGTGCAATAAGCCTGCAAAATTACCTGTCCTCATGCAGTGCTGATCAGTAACACTGGAATTATGATCAGCAACTGATGTGTAGAATATAACTTATCCATGCTTTTAAGTATGGCTGTATGCTATATAAGAACATAAGAAAAAGGTAGCCATAAGTTTTGCTAATGATAAATTCCCTTCTTCATCTTTCAATGAGAAAATATCTTCTGCTGCTTCCTTTCTTGAAGACAGAAGTCATCTACAGGTTGAATGTAGATAAAAGAAATTGCCAAATTTATGGTGCATGAGATCAACTGATTATAAAAATGTGCAGATTATTGTTGTTCCATAGACTAGGCCCTGGCTCTGAACCTCACATTGCTGCATCTAAGAGCTGAGAAAAAAAGTGCATTAAAAAATGCTGCCTGAGCTAGACATGTTTACAATATTTTGTCTAGAGACAATGCACTGGGAACAACCTGCAGTAAGTGCCTTTTTCCTTGACTCTTCCTACAGTCTCATGCTTAGTCCTTCAGGGCAGAAGTGCATCACAGTGACTATGGAAGTGAAAGAAAGAGAATGAATGTTTCAGCATCCTAACTTTACTCCCTAATCTGTATGCAAAGGGAATATATGACTGAAAATCTACATAGAAAAAATATGACACATTGTAAATGATTAATAAAATATCCAGAGGTCAATAAATTCTCATCCTTCAGTCCCGATAAATAATTTTAATATAACAGGTATTACGACCTTATTGGTATGCAATATTGTAATTTAGTGTGATCAATGGAAATGGTATTTGGTACTAAATAGCCAAGAAAGCATCAGGTCCAAACTATCTGCATCTCATTTCAGATTTAATTATTGGAATAACATCTCATTTGCTTCAAGGTATTATAATTATCTTCTCATTTAAATGGAGTGGTATTTTAATAAGAATGCAGTTAATGAGGCAATAGGCTGAAAATGTCCATAGTACTGGGCTTTACGGTAGAACAAACTATTTTAAAAATTGATCCTCACTGAAAGTTAAATGCATTTTCATTCTGATAAATGCAGAGTATACGCTCAAGTGATTTATAATAATTTTTGCAAATTGCAGTGGTTTTAAGTTAAAAATTGGTAATAAATGCAGCCATTAATTAAGAGTTCTTCTGCTGCATTTTGCCATTTAGACTGTATCAGGGCACAATTTAAAATGTAAATGTTCATTTAATTTGAAGAAAAAGAAAAAAGACAAGTCTATCACAGCAAGCTTTCAGTTCTGTTACACATTAACAAAAATATGTTGGTTTATTCAGAATTTTTCTAGATAACGAGAAACATTCTTTCAATAGTGCTGTGTACAGCACTAAACATTAATATAACTAATATCTGTTGAATTATATGCCTTCAAACTTTTCATTATATATAAAAAGAAACCTCTTTAAATTACTTATAATTGATTTTGAATTATAAAGTGTTCTCTGGAAAATTTTAAATAAACAATTATTATTCTCATTTGCAGATTTAAAAATCCCCCAGAGTCCAAGGAGATGTTCCTGCATAACCATGTAATAGCCCTGAAACACTCATATCCATAAACCAGGGAAAGATGTTCACTAAGAAAGTGAATTAATGTTTTTAAATGTTATCAACAATATTCTGTCATTATTAAATAACTTATTATGAGCACCTCAGTCTGCACTAGCTGTTTCCCTAAGGATTACTTTAGGCATTGAAACTGATTGGTACCATTTGCCAAGCCATATCTACAGCCTTTAAAAGCCTGAAACACTTGGTATTTTTCAAGTTGACAATTTCTATTTGGCCATTAGAGATTGTCAACATTTAAAAAATCTCTCTTTTTTTAATCAGCTATAACAACACTGCATATTCAACACACAGTATTTAAGATGACTCAGGACTACAGCAAAAGGGCTTTGTTCCCTGAGCTGCAGGGAACAATCACAGGCAGATGGTTTTAAGAAAGAAAAATTTTTAAAAAAATCATGGTGAGGATACCATTAAATGATTATATTATTTTTCTCCTACCCAGCTTACATTTTTGACTTTTGACCTTGTACCAAATGCTTTTCCTTCTGAAACCTAGTTTCTTTCCTCTTCCTTAGTCACTGTCATCCTTCCCTGTTTTTTAATGTCTGCCCAAACAAGTGACTACAGGGCAGAGAACACCAGCCTTGTCAGAATGCAGTTTTCACGTTAAAGTGAACTCCAGCCGCGCTCTTTCTGACTTTATCAAATGTTTCTATGTGGTAACTTTTTTCCTCTTCTAAACTTGCAGAATTTTCATCAAAATAAATCTTTGAGGTGAGGAGTAATATAGAGCTGGACTCCCACAGGATGCTTTGTACACATCAGATGTGCTGATATCAAAATATAGTTTCCAAATCTTTTACTCAACCTTATTTATTTTTCTGACCCTAACACAAGCAAGTATTGGTAGACTGCTTGTGATCACTTCTGTGTTTCTGCTGATTGTTGGCTGGCTCTGATTTGCAGTTTCCTATTGCATTTAGCTATAGCAGATCCCTTTGAAATCTCATATCTCTCTCTCTCTAAATATATATTCCCTCTTATGGCTTTCTCCGAGCCAGCTGGACTACCATAATTTTTTTAAAGCTCTCTATCAAAAGCTGTTGCGCATGTGCATGCTAACATTTTTGAATTTGTTACTAGCAACTGTAAATCCCAGTGGGACACATATGTTTTTGCAGCACCTCCTGATTAAGATCTCCCAGAATCACAGCTCTCTTCTCTGGAAATATAATACTCTTTTTTGCATACTCTGCTCTGAATGACTTATGCCTGCTGTGCTAATCAGTCATGTTGCTCAATAGCTATTTTGAGTTCTTCTTGCTTATTTTTTTAAAACTCAGAAATTGATTCAATCAGTATGATGCACAGTAACCTTTCAGCAACTTACCATTGTCCGGAAATGTTCAGGATGTGGAGCAACTGTAGTAAAGACACCGAATATCATCTAATTCAAAATTCTGAGCACTGAGATACAGCAACATGCTATGCATAGCTTTGGAGGCCTCACTGCTACTTGTCATTAATGAACACTTGTAATTTGGGATCCAGTTGTAACAGCAGGATAATCACTGCTAAGCTGGTAGTACCACTTTATCCCAAAGCACTAAGTCAAAAGCTCTTCCTATTTTTGGGTACAGTCACAAAAGTATTAGATTCCAATAAAAAGTATACTCCCAGAAATATCTGACTATTCCTCTACCTTTCCTGCCATCAGTCTGAATTTTTTCCTGTGCATCACATTGTCCTACCACATCTCCATTTGCCCAGGAGCTCAGAGCAGAAATAACCATCATGGGTTGCACATTTTGCTGTTTCAGATGCTACATGCTGTGCTACTGGGGACTGTTACTCTATATTCTTGCCCCAAAACTGGCCTGCAGGTTCTTCTTCCGGCCATCGATGAGACTAAAATTTAGAAAAGAGGTTTATTATTGCTATATTATTGCTCTCTGCCTACACTTCTGGGGCAGGCATTTTTTTTATCTGCCCTAACCTACTAGAATCAGTTTCCATTTCCATCATTCTGATATATATACTACTAAAGTCTAGTATCTTGGGAAGAATCTTTAATTTTATTTCTTCATTCCCCCTCCACCTTTCTTTTTAAGTATTACTGTACTTTTCTGTTTTCTGCCTCAGGTCACATTTACAGAGAGGAGGTTAGTTACAATGCTTTCATCCCATTGAGTCTCTACTCTATGGATGTAGATACTCTCACAAACATATCAGCCTTTTTCTTTTCCTCTGCACTTGTGCAGAGCCATCTGTAGTGACAAAATAGCATTGCAAAAGTCATCGGTGTACTGAACATTTAGTCTAGCTGTATGTGCAAACCCCAAATGTCAGGTGCCAGATTCATGACTCCACGATATAAATATTCCTTCTCTGGAAAGGTCAGAAAAGATTATCATCAATATATGAAGTAGGCAGTGACAGCAGCATCCATTTCAGTACCTTCAATTGTTTGTAGATCTATAATTTGCTGTACAGTTGTTCTACAACCACCATAATGATTAGCCAATATGCAGGGATGTTATCTTCTGATTCTACAGTAACTGTCTCTCGTAGACTTCAAATCACAACTTTGCCATGAAGCAACAATCTCCTTTGACAATGCTTTCTTCTTCCTGGTTGTATAGATGTGGTTTCTTGTATTTTATATATGAATTTCATGAGCTGTCTCCAGTCTCTAGCTTACAGGATTTGTTTCCCACAGGAGGTCTCTAGAGTTCATTGTAATTACTGCTGGTCTGTCAGCTACTCGCTGAGAGAAAGCTTTTTTTGATTGGATTCACAATATTTTTTATTAGTTGTATCTGGCTCTAACTCATCCTTGGGGAATCATACTGAATTGCCTCTTTGAAGTCTAACCTGATGGTGTACTATCACCACTGCTCATGTTTTGATGTTGATACTGTATCCAGATGCTTTCCCATCCAGAGTATTTAATCCTTATATGCTCTAGGACAAAGGCCATTCTCTGATCTCTGTCATCCTCTCCACATAAAATTTTGGCAAAATCCTTCCCTAGCTTGTCTCTGTTGCATCTGAAACTAAAGTAGTTCTCACTGCAACAAGGCACTTCCATCCTTTCATGCCATCTGTCTCAGTCAATACAACTTATATGAGCACGGACTCTTGACTGCCATTTGTACATATGGGGAGGGGGAAAACTAACACCTAACTAGCCTGTGGTTAATCATAATTCTGGGATTTTCTTTCTGCCTCTTCCGTATAATTGTATATAAATATTGATTTAAGATTAGATGCCCCTTTCAGACCAGGTGCTCTTTCAATGGCAACCCCTACACCAGTTTGCTCAAATTGCCCACTTTTTGTGATAAGAACTATTCACAAGCTACCAATGAAGATCTAGACCTTCTTACCTGAATTGGGTTCTTTAAAAGATCTATAAAACAACTTTAAGCTCTCAATTTCCAATATTAAAGCAAAGGTAAGCGTCAAAGAAACACACACTTCTCTGCCTTCTATAGTCTTATTTTTTGTACAGTGAGATCTACAACCTCAGGCTCTTATGTCCTCGGAGTCTTGTGCTCTGGTTTTACTCTGTGCTGTAAAATTCAGACATCCCAGTACTTCTGTGCTGCAATGAATAGTGCTGCAGTAAGCACAACTGTAAGAAACTGAGCTTTAATGTGCATACAGCATGCTCAGACTCTGCTGTTTCTAACTACATCAAAAACAACTTCAGTTATGCCCTTAGTCTCTCACTAATATGTCCTTCATGAAAACTGCTCTACTTTTTTCTATTCCACTATAACCTTCTCTATCTTTGCCTCAGGGGAAAAAAAAAAAAAAAAAAAAAAAAAAAAAAGGGGGGGGGCAGTTACAGCTGAGAGTGCATATGAGAAACTTAGGATAAAGCACGTGATAGAAAAAGTAGGATTATTTCAATATCCCCAAAAGTCAAAGTGAAGGTTATATTGAAAAGATATTCAAGTATGTTAAGAGAGAAACAAATGGCAGAATCCACATGCAATCTAAATTCTAGTCCTGTAGTAACACCACAAAGAAGCCATTTGCTTTTTCTTAAGATTTTCAGAGCTTGTGATTCCAGATCTTGTTAAATGGATTTTTTTAACGTATTATCTTTTTTTTTTCTTGCTAGTTTCACACTAGTGAAAGATAATTCACACATTTCTTTACCTTGGCATGTCTCAGAATACAGAGTGAAAATTGTCAATGTTTTTATGAATGTACTTGTTTAACCCCTTCTCTGTTACTCTTCATTGGCATTTGAAACGGTGCCTTATAAGCAATCAGAAATTACTTTTCTAAAATGCAAGACACAGTTTGTAGGCAGATGTAATATCGTTATTATGTCAAGTGATGTATGTTTTTTTTCCCTAAATCTATGTTTTTGTGTATGTAAGCCTTTTCTGGGAACAGAGGTAGCAAGTTTAAAGCTAATGTATGCATTGGGAACAACAGATTAAACTGTAAGGCTATAGCTATCTTAACAAGTAGTGCAGTAGGAACTGATCTATAGAACAAAATAAGCGGTTCAAAGGACTCCGTATCGACACTATATGCATTTTGAGGGACTACTCTGGATAAGTTTTAGTAGGATCTTGAAAATAGACTGCCTACTAGAGGCTGACATATTCAGGTGCGCTCCTGGGGTGCATATTCTGGTGTAATTTTATCCCAAAGGAAAACACTGGGACTTCTGAGACCATCCTTTCCATGAATCCCACCACAGAAAGTGGAGACGACTGGGAGATGCTTTTCAGAAGTGCACTCCCAATCTGAACTAAAATGGCCAGGTAAATGCATGCTATGTTGTCTAATTGATCGATCTAATTAGTTGAGCTTACAGCAACACTTCCTACCTGCATTTGGTCTGGCTATATGCCCAAAAGCTTACCTCATTTTTTCCTCTAGTTCTCTCAGCTGGTATTATATAAGAAATAAAATAAAAGGAAAATTATCTTTTCCTACAAATCTTCCCTCATTTCTATCTTTAGACCATCATGGCTCCAGCACTGCTATTTGCTAAATGCGTGTTTGCTTATTCAACCATGCAACTAAGATGGGGATCTGCTACTTAGACTAGGTTTCCTCTGCTTAGTTGGTGCTTCCTACAATAGAAACATGGCCAGAAATTGGAGCTTTTCTTACCTGAAAGCATAACTGGAACTCTGACAATAATAAGAAGCCTACAGTTTAGTAAATGCATGGCCATTTCATGGCAGAGGCTGTTGATTGTTACTGACTACATTAAAAAAAAAAGTTTTTTCCTAACAAACAGCTTCAAATTAGAGGGCAGCAATGAATTACATCATCTACTTTCTACACATCAAGCTTCTTTCTTTCCCCCTGTCTTTTTCTTCCTGAATGAGTAGAAAGATTGCATTTTGCCTTGTGGAATATGGGCAGTTTCCCCTCACAAAGGAGGCTCAATGAAACAGCCAAGAAAACTTCTGTAGGATTCAGTTAGTGCCAGAGGCAACATGGGAACAGGTGAAAAGCGCTACTAGTTAACTTGGGCACAAGCGTACTAATGCTTGAGTAGTATGACACCATAATGGGAATGCATGATTGTTTACAGACTGATAAAAAACTGTTGTCTCTATTGTTGCTGTTTATTATTAGATTTTGGACACTTTTTATTTAATATTTAATGTAAAAGCATTTTGGTTATCTAAGATTCTCCCGTGGTACTGTAATAAGATCTTTCATCTTCTCCATTACCCTTTCCCTTCCCAGCCACAGCTGTCCCAAGGCTGTGTCTCCCCAGTGGGGCGAGCAGAAGGGGTGCAGCAGACTGAGCGTGGGAAGCACTTATTTGCCTGAGTTCTCTTCCGGACAGCTCCAGAACTCCCCCTCACAGCATTTCTTTGCCTTTGTATTTTTTTTCTGCTTTTCATGATAAGCCAAATTCTCCTCTCTGTGTAGAAAGGCTGTGGGTGTATAGTGCTTGATCTGGCAGTATGAGTGTAAAAGAAAAAATCTAAAGGGTTTTCGTGTCTTAATAGGAAAGCTCCATTAAATCTTGTAAATTAAACATCACTGATGATGTAAGCACAGGTTTGAGGAGAGTGTTAAATTACAGGTGATGCTGAGGTAGCAGAGAGAACCATATATATACGCTCATATATCAGATACATCTTATCTGGTATATAAGAAAAACCTTAAAGTTTAAAAGATAAAATTTATGACCTAAACATACAATATTGTCATTCAAACAAGAATGTGACAGTGCATTTATTTTAAATGGACTGTCCGTATTAGCTTGTTTTTAGAATGACACTAAAGGGGCAGAGGTGAAGCTGGTAGACCTCGTTAGCCAGCACTTCCTTTTGGGCCGGGGCAGTTGAGTGTCTCTCCATCCTGCCTTACTGATACATAAAGTCTCACTCTTTCATAAAGAATAAGAAAGCAAACATGTCAGTCAGAAGAATGTGTGAACCTTACTGCAAATGACTCTCTTAAGATGAACCTGAAAATCTAGATGTACTCAAGTCATTTTTTGAGGTTTTGTTTTAAAGACAGTGTCTGCACATAACACCCATACCTATTATTTGTACATCATAGCAGTAATGCACTAGAGGACTTAAACAATTTATTCACACTGAGTCTAGATGTTGCATTTGTATGACTAAGAATCTGAGTGAATACTGGCTACACATAGTAAAGTGAAGACAGGGGACCAATAACACCAAAGAAAGCCACACAGTTAATTTTCAAAAGCCTGATGGAATATGCCTTTTTGTGTTGTTTCAATTTGCAATGATAATTTTGACATCAGACAGTCATAGCAAATGTCAGCTTGAGCATTTTTTGAAATAATTTTAAATGTCATGTGTGACACCATCTGACCGAAGAAACCTACACCAGTGAGAATAAATATATTCTCAGCAATAAATTATTATTCCCAAGATCAAACTTTTCCTTTAGTATCAGCCAGTTGAGCTGAAGTATGTGACCAGAATCTATAAAAAATAGAATCTACCATCATGTAGGAAATCCTGATATTTGTATATCTTTAAAATTTAAAACAAGATAGAAATTAAAAAAAAAATGACAGTGTGGATATGAAAAAAAATCCCATTTTAACATTTTTGATTGAAAGCAAATTGTTCCAATTTAAAAGATTTAATTTCAACTTGTATAGACTCAAGTCAGTCTCAATTACCATGGCTCTTTATGCTTTCATTCCCTACAACAAACAAGACTCTCAAATCATTTATATTACTTTTATGTCATTAATAATCTTAAGGCTTCCTGTAACAAACCGCGGAAGTTTAGCCAGACTGTTACGAACAATGATACCAAAGTAGCCTGAGTGCCATTTTTGCCTCTGATCTGAGTGCATTTGGAAGAGAAGTGTGAAAGTCAAGCTGTATCACAGACACAGATTGCTCCTAATGCACAGAGGTGATTCACCTGGTTGAAAACTACAATGGATTTTGACAGCTATAGTTCAGAAAGGAAGGCACCATACTTCTAGTTCTCATGAAGTACCTGTTCAAACAGAAATAAATAACTGGCAAACTGTTTCAAAGGAAAACATTCCAGTTTGGTATGTCAGCTGAGAACAATCACATTTGCTTTCTTCTGATCTGAGATTTTTTTTTACAATTTTTATTATTTAAAAAATTCAGATCAACTTATTCCTGGGAAACTTAGGTTTTTATAAGCTCTAGTTTCTGTTTTTAAAAACTGCACAGAAAATTCACAACAAGTTTAGAGATTGATACTGCTCAATTTTTCAAAGATAACAGCAATAGAGCAAAGAAACAAGAATATTCTTCTTTCTGGTATCCTTATATGTTACAGTTTCTATTAGAAACAGTCAGAAATAAAGTTAATTTTTGGCAAAATCTGAGGAAAGGAGACCTAGAGTTCTAAGAAGGGGAACAAGCAGGGGACTAGATGCATGTTCCCACACTGCAGGGGCTGTCTTCCTGCCTGGCAATGGCAAAGTAGCATGTTTCCAAAACACTGACAAACCCCCCAAGAAACTACACTCAGATTGTGAAGTTATGCTGGCAATTGCTTGACCATGTTTGTAAGTAGCAATCAGTTTAGGCAGTGAGATGCCAAGAATCACTGGAAATTGTTTGGGCGAAGTACCACAAGAACAGCTTATAATGTTTTCAAAAGTGACTTTACATCGGTTACAAGCAGCTTTGCTGCAGGAAGAAAAGGTCTTTGAAAGAAATATGGCTCCAAGTTATGCTTTTTCCACAGTCTCAAATGAGAAATAGGAGGTGACTCCATCTTATGATGCCCTGAGATATTGAGTCTAGATGGATGAGCTACAGCAAAAGTTCAAACCAGATGTCCAGTCAGCAACAAATGAATAATCTCCTCTCCCAAAGGAGTTAAGGTTACCTAACCTTGACCTCCATTCAAGAGTCTCTTTTCTTAACTGGATGTATCCATTTTTTAGTCATTATTTGGTGTTAATTTTCATTCATATTGTTTATTTCCCTACCTTTTAAGAAAGGGGAAAAGAAGTGAAGACAGGAGAGTGATTTTTGCTTTGTGAGTGTTCATAACCAAAAATGAAGCTCAGTCGCTTATAAAAAAGCAGAGAGTGTCCTGCAGGTCACTGTGCTGTAGCTGGAGAAGAAGTTTTGGCTAACACACTGACAGCTAGCCCCAGAAGTTTCTTGAAAGCATGAAAAGCTGAGCCTGATTGCCTGACAACTCTGCTGCAGGACACAATCCTATAATGATTTTCTACTGCATGTGAAGCTCTGTAGGGACACGAGAAAATGAATACAAATAAGAATTAAAGAATATATATTAAGTAGATAGCCTCAGCACTCAGAGCTTTACCATTCTTTCTTTGCCTTCACTCTTAAGTTTTTTTATCGTAACACTGAGCCATTTATTTTGAATCTATCAGTCCTCCGAGCACTCCCAAATATACAGGCTTCTGAGCACTGCCCACCCCAAAAAGGCCATATCTATTTCAGCCACAGTACAGCCACGAATGAACAACAACACAATTATAACATAGCTTATAACAAGTGAAATTCAAAACTCTGCTTGTTTTGCTGCTTGCAATGATAAAATTATGAGAGCAACAACAAACACTGAAACTATTCAAGCAAACAAACTAGAATATATGCTAGGTTTTTGTGGCAGTCACATCCCAATGTTTTCTCTAGGGTTTCTTTTTCCCTTGATGTAATTTTTGCCTTTGACCACATCTCACTTTACATCAAAAAAGTCATTCTTTCTTGTAGAATGTGCAAATTGGATGTATGGTAGGAGATGAGACAGGGTAGAGATAATATGAATCTCAAACTGACAAATAAAAAAAGACCTGGAAAAGATAATTAACCCAAATAATCTAGTTGCACATATTTCAGAAATCTTTGAAGAGCTATGTGCATATTGTAAGTTGCAGCAGGCCTGCAGGCAGCTTTAATTTGCATGAATGGCTCTAACACAGAAGTAAAGGACTCGAGGACTAGATGACCTTGGCAGCATTATGAGGGTCATTGAAATGCAGTTTCTTCAGTTAGACTCAGAGGGACTTCTTTGATATGAAATATACCAAAGAAGAATCTTCTTTCTAAAGATTTTTCTCTTCTTTGGCAAACATAATTCTAGATGCGATAAGGCTGCAGTGTTCTCAGTTGAAATTTGAGTATGTCAGAACTTTGAACATTCCTCTCTCTGGATATTATCTCGTTGCAATCTATTAACAGAATGCATTTTCAGATTTTAGCAGAATGTGTGTTCTGGGACACTTCAACAGGCCGTTGCTACTCATCATGATGTTAGCCTAGATAAGCTCTCTTTCTTATGAGATTTTGATTAATTAACATCAAATCAGCATGTGAAGATCTGTTGCATGCTCCTTTCTCTCCCACCTCTGAGATACAGCAGCAGAAAATATGCAGGTAGTACGCTTCAGGCTGCAAAAGTGGCAGCATCACCAGGGTTAGATACCTATTTCCTAATTAATTCAAACAGTTTCTGTTCACTACCCACTGATTAAGTCTGTTACATTTTGGCTGAGTACCATTAAACTGAACGTAGTTATCACCCATGCTGTTTTCCAGATAAACAAAAAGTAAATCATTCCATACATAAAAGATACTATCCCAATAATAATGAAAGAAAGATTTTCAAATGCTAAGTACAATGTGTGTGCCTAAAATTTAAACACAGAAGCAATAAGCTTCTATGAAATAGACACCTATCTTCCTATGTTAACAAAGACAAGTCATTTCTGTTTTTGGTGATAGCTGAATTTTGCAATTAGATCAGTGTATCTCATGGATAGGAGGATGGGCAGGATAAGTGCAGGAGCCAATAAAGGAGATGATGAGACAACATAAGCTTAAATGCCAAACATATGCAGAGCTACCCCATTGTTCCAACACATTTCATCTTCTGAAAACCTGGGCATATTACAGATGAGAAAATGAGAGGGTACAAGGGAGAGAAAAAGGCACATGGCATGCAGAACTTTGCTCAGTGAAGACTACCACAGAAAAGTATCTGTTCAGAAACAGCATACAGTAATCTTGGACACCCAACAATGTGTGCTGACTGAAGAGTGAACCCCAAGCAACCAGTCATTTATCTGACTTAGATTCAGTATTCTTGTAGTCAGGAGGTGAAAAGAGAGGTGAGGTGTGTGGCTAGCTGTTAGGTAAACAAGCTCTTGGTCTATACTTTACAACCGTTTAGCTGGTCTAATGAGAAATACATTACCAAGCCAGAAATGGTGTCTTACAGGCTGATTCACTCATTCTCAGTTTCTAGACTTGATTATTGCATCTCATACTCAGAAATGGAGACAAGTTCCTTAAAAGGCTCCATTTAGTACAAAACATTACAGTTCAGCTACAATCCATTCCTAAGCAAAATGGATTGTCACAGATGTGTCACTTCTGCCCTCTTTTTGTGCTAGCTCCTGCTGAATTCAGAGTCTAGTTCAAGGTCTGTGTCCTGCTATTCATAGCCCTAGGAAATAATTTTTTGTGTAAGGGGCCATTCTGGTTGAGTAACTCTAGAGGGCTGAAAACCACAAAAGCAGACTTGGCAAAAACTAATAAAAACAGCAGGAAAACTTGATCTATGTTCATTGCTAAAATGTCCCTAAGAAATGGAATAGCCCCAAATCCATTCCTCATACACTTCAGAAGGCAACTTTTCCTTTAGAAGTGACTGCAAAATGTGCATTATCTGAGTCCATCAGCAAAGGAGAACTACAAGGCTGGGTCCCACATTCGACTGGGTCCCACATCCCACAGTGAATGATGTCTCACTTGTTGTAATGATTAAAACAAAACAAAAAAGCAGTTAGGGTTTCTCAGCATTTTGTGTACAGTTCGGCTCCAAATTAGGACATTGAAATGTAAGTGTGTACTTGTGAGTGACATGCCTAAAATCCCATTATAGCCCTTGGGAAGCTAGTATTGTCAGTGGAGCCTGGAGAGCAAGTCCAGGTTCTACTGCTATAATGTTGATCATCATCTGGAAAAATTTGCATTAGCAATTCCATAACATAGTCTCTAACCCCAGAAAATCCTCCAAAAATATACAAGTACTGTTCATTTTGATGGACATTCCTATCACAAATTAAAATATTCTATTCATTAATTCTGTTGTATGCCAAACTTCTGCAGTTTTACACAGAGTCCAGCCTAGTATTTTCTTTTTAAAGATTCAGTTTTTATATCTTCATAAACTTTCGAAAATACAAAAACTATCTTTGAAAAAGGTCATACATACGGAAAACAACATGAAAATTCTGATAACAGCGCTGTCACTGGGCAATGCAGGGAGGACAGAAGTCTTTTTCAGTGTTCTTTGAGAATATAGCTTAAGTTGCAAACAGTACCTACATCAAATTTAATGACTGGCAAAGTTAGCGGCTGCTGTTACATACACTTCTAAAAGTGATATTCCGTATTTGATTAGAACTGATATAGAACTGATGAACTTATTGATATAGAATTAATGTTCTGTATGGGACAGAGAAGCATTTCAACATGCAGGAGCTTCCCTATCCTTTAGAAGAAGTCCTGCTAGAACTTCCTTTATCATCTCAGGCACTCCTCTACACATTTTGCTTTATATTAGTTATATTTTCCACTATGGGTAAACCAAAAGCCATATCTTTTTACTTTTTAATCACATTTTCTTCATGTAGTTTTTCTTCATGAGGAAGTTAGCACTGCAGTTGATAAGAAAAACATTCATTCACATAAACCTTGTATGAATCATTCTTTGTTAGAATAAGTAATCTTCTTTCAAATAAAAATAATTTGCAATGTAATTGTCTCAGAAAAAAAGAGGAAAATGGACAATTTTGAAACATTGTCTCTGAATTCATTTTTGAAATGAAACATTTCAATTCTATTTTAATTACCTTTTGCTCAGATATTTTTATCAAGGTCAAAATTTAATTAAAGATTTTAAACTTTCAAAAGATTTTTCCAGTATTTTTCTCACAGACAATATATTTTTTCTTCCTGATTTTGAACAAGGCCATATTCTGGAGTCAAGAGAAACTTCATGGCATTTAACTTTAGCTCTCCAAAAAGCTCTACTTTGATGTCTGTCCAAAATATCGCTTGGCTCATACATGTTTTGTAAGAGGATCCGTCATGGAAAAAAATGTAGATAAGTAATAATGTCCCTGCTCTTACATGCTACTCAAATGATCCATTGCTAAAACTACAAACTAAACAAAATCATTTTGTGGGCTATTGTACTTGCTGGCGGTTAGACTGTCAGAGTGAACTGCATAATTGTGTAAACAGTCATAATATTTCTGGGTCAGTTGACAATTGCATTTGGAGGCACAGGAGTCCCAAGGAATATCTGAAAGTCATAACTGGCAGAAGCTATATCTGCAGTATCTCTGTATTTAACTTAAGGGGCAATGATTCAGTCATTCAACATTTGTCCACCAATCAGCCAAAAGCCAAGTCATTATTATAAGCTGCTGGACTCAATATGCAGATGTGATTTTTTGCTTTCACAAACTAAGAAGTATTTTTCAGATATTGAAAGGATAAGACTATTCTCAGCATGTATTACGCTACAGGTTTTTAACAAGGAAGTGAAAGTCAGAAATTTACAAACATATGTAAAAAAAAAAAAAAGTCCTTAATCAAAGATGTGATGTGAACATATAAAAGCAAAAATACACACTGAGATGAGGATAAATTTAAGCCTTGAATATATATATTACTAATTGAATGACTAAAACTATTCTGGGCCTGACTGCTCTCTCACAAATACTTCTGCATTTCCAGCTCCTTCTTTAGAATTATTTCTGATTTACCGTTGTTCTAATGAGAAGATAATTAGAGCCCTTCTCTTGTATTTGAACACAATTTTCTTGGTTTAGAAAACTGTGTGCAGAGATATATTAGCAATTCTCTTTTCTTTAGAGGGGTCACCATCCATAGGTCTATTGTACAGAAGGGGATAACCACAGTATGAGCAGTAGAGCAGTGCAGGGTATCTGTCACCAGAACAACTGAGGGGAGGCAATAAACTACCATATTCTATGATCATTCTGGCCTTTGCTTTGGTCACCTTTCTGCAGCTACTTTCCACTGCTCCAGCCTGATCTTCTGTTTGATTTCTCCCTGCTAGGCACCTCTAACAGGAATTTATGACATCCTCAGATATCAAAACCATAAGAAAAGAAAATGAATTTTTTTCACATGAAAATTTTTATAGAATTTCTTTTATTTGCAGTAGGTTTTATTTCACTGCTGTTAATTGGTACTGGTGGCACAAATATGACAAATACATTAATTCAGATACAAATACTGCAGTTTTTACTCAGACAAAACACCCATCAATCTCAGGTGAAATTTGTTTGCATAAAGACAAACATTTAGCCCTTACACACCAAAATAAAAAGTCATCCTCCTCCACCAAATTTGCCCTCTACAGAAAGCTTTCAGTTGTAGCACTTGGAGAAAAAAGGCGCACAGATCCCATAAGTGAGTCAGACCAAACCTGTGGCACTTGGCTGTAAAGCGCTACAGAAAAAGTAGCAGAAACTGAAACACCCTTAAGGATAATTGAACAAACCAGGACTGCCATCATACAGGGAATAAATATTGGAAAAACAATACTCTAAAAAGGCTGATGCTGAGGAAATTAAATTAAATACCCATGGAAGTTAATTACTGGGAAAATAAAATGTGTATTGGAAGAAGCAAAGAGAGCATAGACAAATAAACCTGTTACCAACTAAACTTGATTCCAACCATACCTTCTATTCCCTGTAGTGTGTAAATTACAGCAACTAATCTGACAACAGTAGATTCACAGTAATGCAAGAAAAATAAAAATTTAGCCCACACATTTTCTGCTTTACTGAATTTCACCTGTGTCTGTTTATTGGACTTCTTGATAACTACCTTAGTGTTAAAGATTAGAAAATGCCAGAACTTTTCCAAATCCTTTTTTCTCATTTCAACATTGTTTATTCTTTGGATAAGCAATCCAATAGGCATCTGCTCCTCTCCTGTGTGCTGCAGAGTGCCAAACCAGTTGTGGCATTCATTTGGCATTCATTTCTGCTCTAGATAGGTGAAAACCACCATGTTCTGGATTACAGATATCAATTTATCATTTTGCATAAAGTAAAGCCACAGCAAAATCGAAGTGAGAAAGGCATCCTCTAAGGAAAGGGGTGAAGAGTACAAATATGCATGAGTATTTCAGTTGCACATGGCGCTTCTCTTACAACTCTTCCCTTGGAAGGACTCATGTTTCACAACAATGATTGGAAGTAGCCCAAAGAATATAAAATGGATTATGAGAGGAGGCAAAGTGTCTGGGGTCTGGTAGGAATTGGGGGGTGGGAGTGGAGCACCAAGACTGTATAGGCTTGGAGATAAATTACATTGAAATTCTTGTTACAGCTCTGGCAATAGTATAGTTCTCAGTGCAGCAGAAATACATTTTGCTATTCTCCTTTAAAAAGTCAGTTATA
This sequence comes from Dromaius novaehollandiae, assembly GCF_036370855.1. Taxonomy (NCBI): domain Eukaryota; kingdom Metazoa; phylum Chordata; class Aves; order Casuariiformes; family Dromaiidae; genus Dromaius; species Dromaius novaehollandiae. The sequence goes on along the minus strand of NC_088100.1, from coordinate 32,053,230 downwards.
AAACTGATACACACCTCACAAATTTACAAACTTTCATTATAATTCTAATGCTTGCTTGTTCTCAGAAGAAGCTTAATTAAATATTGAAAGGTTATTTCTTTGAGGTCTCGTTTTAAATGGATTGTATTAAAAAAACCTATATTTTAGAGAGCTGAAATGAGTTATAACAATTTACATACAAAAACTTTAATTGTCTTTTGCCAAACTATTTCACTATTGCATTCAGAACTATTCCAAGATATAATATTCTATCGTGCTCTGGAACAGAGTGTATCATGTGATACATGATACAAGGAGGAGGGGAAAGTATTGGATACTATATACCTTGACTTTAGCAAGGCCTTTGACACGCTCTCCCATAATACCCTGATAGCCAAATTAGTGAAATATGAACCGGATAAGCAGATAAAAAGGTGTGCCGAAAAGTGGCTGAACCACTGGCTTCAGAGGGTTGTGATCAGTGGTACAAAATCCAGCTGGCAGCTGGTTAACGGGAGTGCACACTCAGCGAGTTCATAGACAACGCCATATTGCAGGGAGTGGTCAAGACGCTGGAGGGCAAGGCAGAGGGATCTCAACAGTCTGGAGGAATAGGCTGACAGAAACTTCAGAAAATTTATCAAGGGCAAATGCAGTCTTACATCTGGAACTGGGATAACTCTATGAAGAAGTACGGTACTGGCTAGAAAGCAGCTTTGCAGAGAAGTATCTTGGGGTCCCCATGAACAGTGAGTTGAACAGGAGTTATCAGGGTGTTCTTGTGGCAAAAACACCCAGCCACACACCAGGCTGTACTAGCCTGAGTATAGCCAGCAGGTCAAGGGAACAGATTCTTCCCTTCTGTTTGGCACTTTTAAGACAACATCTGAAGTGCTATGTCCAGCTTTGGGCTCTCCAGTACAAGAAAGACGTTGACACACTAGAGCAAGTCCAGTGAAGGGCCACCAGATGGTTGGGGGCTGGAGCATGTGACATATGAGAAAGGACTGAGAAAAGTGGGGTTTTTTTATACTTAAAAGAAGACTCAGGGAACATCTTAATGCTGTCCACAACTACCTAATTGGGAGTACAAGGAAGACACAGAGACCCTTCTTAGAGGTGGACAGCAGTAGGAGGAGTGGCAACAAACACCAGTTGCAGCATTGGATATTCTCACTTGATGTTCAGAAGAAAATTTCACCTTGAGGGTGGAACAGGTTGGCTAGAGAGGCTGTGGAATCTCCACCCTTAGAGGCAGTCAAAACTCAGCTCTGAAAGTCCCTGAGCAACCTGATCTAAAGAGCCCTGCTTTGAGCGGAAGGCTGGACAAGAAGGCCTCCAAAGGTTCCTTCCAACCTCAGTTATTGTATATAAGTAGAATGGCAGATGTTTAAGTGCTTAAATAAGAAAAAAGATATTACATGCTACCTAACTATCATAGAGATAGGCGTAGTATAAGAGTAAGGGGATGGACTGACAATACTCTATCCAGCTTTAAGTATCTTAAAACCAGATCAAAAACCCTGTGGCCACATGGTACAAATGACCAACCCAAGACCAACTCAGTCTGGTAGTTCAAATTTGTTCAAAAATTCTGACAGGTAAACTTTGTACTGGGAGGCTTTATGTCAAATTATGTATTTTCTGCAAATGTCGGCATAAACTCCCTATAGTGTAGTCTGTATAATTTGAAATAAATGTAACTGTGTGCCCATACCTAATCAAGTAGACACAGATGTAGTTAAAATTAAGTTACAATACAATGTCTTCTACTTTATTCTATTTTCGTCTGCTACTGTTTTAGACAATTCTTATTTTAGGTGGAGAGATGATAAATATTTAAAATATCTAAAGCCTGAATCTTCAATAGGTAACAGTGCAGTTGGAAAAGGAACCCTCTTATCATCCTTAAAAACCTTTAAAAATCTCAAATATTTTTTCTGTCTTCTATCAGAATGAAAAAAAAACATTTAAAATTTTCACAAAGCCTTTTTTTTTTTATTTGGTCTAGGTCATTTGGTTATGACCTTTCAAGACAATTGTTTCACCAGGATTATCTTATTTTTCAAAATGTCATTTGCTGGTGAAAAAAAGTGAAGTCTTTCATTTTGAAAAGGTCAAAGCTTTGACCTTTTCAAAACTCTTTTGTGAAAAAAAGATCTGTCAAAAAAGTTTGTTTTGTGACTAGCTGAATGTAGTTGTTACAGCAAAACAACTCCATTGTTCAGGCCTGCTGCTCACATTAAAAACTTTGTGGTGTGGCTTTCAATAAAGATTCTCAGCCTGACTTAAATAAATGTTCATTCATTCACCTTTTTCTGCCTAAAGCAAAATTTCATTTTTCTTCATGGATAGCAGCAATCTACCAAAAGTCAACAATTTAAACTCAATTCTTAACATATTTCTTCTTGCATCCATATTTTACTGTACAACTACAAATAAAAATGCATAAAATTCTAAATATTCCAATATGTTTAAGTACCTATGCATATTAGTTATACAGAAGAGAAGCTAAAAAAGAAAAACTTTCTTCCTCCCTGAAAGTGAGCATTTCTGTCTGACTTACAATGTTTTTCTCAGCCTGTCAGAACTGCAGCACCTCTGGGCATGACATTTCTCTTGGATGAACATCTCCTCCACAGTTTGTTAGACATTGCATACGGATGCGTTGATTCCCCAAAGGTGACATCACTACAAGAGGTGAAATCTTTTTCATGTCAGAAACACCATCCAACTTTTTTTTAAGCTATCTTGTCCTCTTATCATTTGTTTTCTTGTTTCCTTTCCTTTCATATAGTATTTCTTTTAAAATTAAAAATTTAGGCAATCATTGGCCCCTTTTGCTACTTGTGAAACAAAATGTCATACAACTTCTGATTCTGAAAGACCATGAAACAAATCCTTCACAAGTTAACTAACTGATCTTTTTTGTCAAGATCACTTTGTAACATCTTTCTAAAAAAAAAGGCTCAAGTAACATACCAGTTTCTGTGTAACACTAACAGTTTACCTTCATTTAGACTATCATAGAATCCAAAATAATGAGACATTGTAAAGACACATATCCCGTCCTGAGTTGCTAATATAATTTTTGAGTTCAGGTTAGCAGGGAATTAAAAATCATCAATATATCAAGTAATTTCATTGCAACCTTCCCACTGGATCTATGCAGATGGACTTTTATGCCCTCTCCAACTTGTCCTGAAGTCACCGTAACTCTGCAAGGATGCTTAGGCCTGTCACACTGGTTCAGACTACAATATCCTGGTCTAAAATTGTACCAGCTGGGCATATAAGGAACGAATTGCAGAAAACTTTTTTGACAAAATTGGCAATGTGTAGTGCTGTTAATTCAGTGGCACGTCTGTGAAACTACACGAATCACTCACTTCTAAGTGAGTTCACAGACTTCTAAGGGAGCTCACAGTACATGATGTGAATACTTTTGACTTGCTTAGCAAGTAGAAGCAATACAATGGATCAGATATCTACATATCCACTAGAAACAAGTCTAAATTGTCCATAATAATAGTGTCAGAATGGAGTAAATCTGGTGAGAATGAATGACAAAACTGCAAAGAGATGCTATGTTCATTTCTCTACTTTCTTGCCAATTCACCGTGGTTTTGATTTATAGCTGTCCAGCAGTAGTCCTCACTTGAGCAAAAGCTGTCAATTCTCTCAGACTACCCATATATAATTATATCTTCTTTGTATAACAGTAGTCCCTGGAGGGCTGGAGGTATCCATTGTACTAGCAACGGTGCAGAGTAGGTGATAGCATTTTGCCTGAAAAACCTACACTTTAAATGTGAGAAGCAGAAAGGAAAGAGAGGGAATGGACACAGTCAACAAAGCCTAGCAATGCAATAGCTTGAAAGCTTTGTGCAATTCTGTAACTTTGCCGGAAGGAGGAATCTGGGAAGTTGAAATGAAACTTGAAGCTAAGAGTGAAACTCCTCTATAGTTTACAAAATTAAAAGAATTATAAAATTAAATTATACTTGCCTTTAAAAAAGGAACCAGGGATGCACTGTGATGCCCCAGCCCCAGGCCCAGTCTCTGGGGAGGCGGTGACACCCCCGGCAGTCGCCAGCCCCAGGCTGAGCCCCGGGGAGGGGGGCAGCCTGTAGTGAGGGAACACCAAAACAGCCGCAAGTGGTCCCCACAGTGAAAAGGAAGGGACCCCCCCAGCACCAGCACTGAGCTCCTCCTGGCAAAGCGCTTGGAGTGCTGACAACCCCTGAGGCGCCCCAGCATCTTCCTTGCAGGGGCACCGCTACTGCCAGCCTCCAGACCCACAGGGACTTTAGATGGACCCGTGAAACACCAGAGCGGTAGGCATTCATAAGGTTTTGTGTAACAGTTTTGAGGATGTTGTTATTGAGGCTTCCCTGCATTAATTTGGACTATAAGCACTGGTATTATTGTAACTGGACTAACGGCTGTTTGTTTTATTTTGATGTGATTGCCCAGATTTTAGTTAGGTTAACAATAAATTCTTGCCTCCGCATATATATGGTGTGTTTCCTTTTGCCCATAACACGATTTGGAGTGTAACAATATTCAACTAATCAATTCAAATTTTAATGGGCTCTTAACAAATGCCAGTTCTGAGTAATGCAGCTATGCAGGAACAAAAGTTCAAATAACTTTCCTAATGGTTTTACAAGGAAAGAGAAAAGGTGGCAAAACCCTGCAATGCATGGTAGAGGAGCATCATCTCTGCAGAAGGCTTGCGGCCCTTTTTCAAGTCTCTCCCTTTGCATGAGATTTATAACTGTATTAACTGTACTAATTCCATATTAACTACTATGGAAACTGCTACTGTTGCTACAGTGACATCAGCAATGGTCAAAATGGAACTTCAGAAAGAAATGCAGCTACAAATGGCATTCGGCTACACTAGGTTTCGTGGGTTTTTCGATTTTTTTTTTTTTTAACATAAAAGTGCCACACAGCTCTTAGACATCTCATAGTGGCATGAATCAGGTTGTTTCAGCCCTGGCTGTCAGGGACCTGATCGGTAGTATCACAGCTGCTGCTGTAACTGCTTGCAGGTCCACCCATGGGGGACAGCAGCAGCACAGATGAACCAAAAACTCGGTGTGGCACCTCATTTTTTCTGAGAGTGCCCCAGCATGTCCTGGATTTTCATCGCCTTTGCGTTGTGAGTCCCTTCTGCCTCCCCAGGTCCTGGGGGCACCCCGACATGTTTGGCCCCCCCTCTGCTCCTCCTCATGACATGCTCCAGGGCTGAAGCACCAGCCCTCGCTTACAATCTGAGCACAGCTTGTTTATTGTTTCCATCCTGTAATAAATAACAGCAAAGGGAAAAACAATGCTGTACTGCTTATTAGTGCCCCTGAGGAAATAATGACGTAAACGCTTCAACTATAATGACAATAGAAAGTAGCATAGTTATCTTACATTGACTGTGGCTATTCTGTTTTAGGTAGGTAATTAAGTGTATGAGTAGATCTAGAGAAGACCTGGAAGCAGGAAAAAAAAGATTTGTGGGAGGACTGAGGGAATTTCTGCCCTATTTTCTTTCAAGCATCTTATGCCATAATTTCAGTAGCAAGCCAGAAACAAAAACATGGTTTTAAAAAGAAAAATGTCACAAACTTTATTCTGCTCATCGTGACCAAGACCAAGAAGAGCATTTGCCGTTTGCCCTTCTTTTTCTTAAATCAGGAGGAACTCTGGTGTGGCTTGCAGCCGGGAACTGAAAGCTATGCAGGAGGCAGTCTGGTTTTCAGCAGCTGCTCCCCCCGCCAGTCCTCACCACGGGAATGGTCATTCTCTAACCGGCGAGCCAGAACTCCACAAATCAGGCATGAAGGTGGCTTTTGCGGTGGTGCTGGCAGGAGGCGGGGAGCCCCTGAAGCCCTGCTTAGCATTTTCACAGAAACAGCCTTAACCTGGTGCTGGCTGAGACTGCCTGTCTGGACCAGAATGGGAAGCTAAGGCACAAGAGGTTTTTAAACCCTGAGAACAACTAAGTATTGAACAGCAAGCTTCATATCAGGTTTATGATGTATCGGTTTTGGAGTTTCAGTGAAGTCCAAATATAAGTAGAGCATTTAATTGGATACTGATTTCTAAGTTGGGGCACAGGTAGCCTATAGCATGTTACACTGTGGTTTCTGGGAAAATTCCTGAGTTATTGATACTGTATTTCTCTGAAAAAAGGACAGCTTTGAAAAAGTAGTATCTGACTTTCTTCGGTAAGGAATGGGTAAACAATCTAATTGACATACTACAAATACATGGGAAAAAAATTACTTCTGGTACTAGGAAAATTAAGATAAAATATATTTTGCAAATGTCACTGTTGTCCCAAGTTCCATCTGTTTCTACAAGTTAAATCCTGAGCTGAGAATACCATAAAAAAACAGAACAGGGAGCAAGTCACCATAAACTCATTAAAAAGCACTTTCTACATACATCTTTTACAAATGCCCTATATTTATAAAGTTGTTAGCAAACAAAAAATCAGATGAAAAGTCCACAAAATAGAATCAATCCTCATCTAGTTATTTATGCATCAAGAAAATGAAAATAAATGGAATTCAGATATCAAACAAAGAAATATAGTCTTACACTCTTTGTTAACTTTCTGTTAATTTGGCAGAATAAAATCAATTTCATTATTTTGACTTTTTTCCCGCGTTATAAAAGGATTCAGCAGATGGTTTAGTTTAGCTGATTTTGAAAGCACAATATATCCTAATGACTGACAGGATGACAGAAGAGGTTTGACCGGACTACCACTTTCATAATGAAGTTTCCATACTCAAAGAGAAATGTAATTCAAGAGTTGTATTACTTCCTTTGAAAGGAATCTTTCATACTTTGTAACAGTGACCCCAATAGATATATTTTTCCGAGACGAGTCACCAACAAGGACAAAAGGGAAAGCAGCTATTTGAAAGAAATTATTTCCATCTTACAAGATGGCTGTTTTGACAGAACACAGAACTGAGGGTGCTTCATGAAGCTAAAGCAATAAGATTAACTTTTCAAAGTAAAAATCTCTCTAAACTAAAAAGAAGACAGACAGCTATTCTTACTTTGAGAGCGCTATAAATGTCATCTCATTTTCTGGCTGGATTGTGGTTGGTACTATAATATCTGCTGAAGCTCTTTTTATATGTAAAGCTATTTCTTTACAAGTCACAATATATACTGACCTTTTGAAAATTTATTATAATTTATAACTGAACTTTCAATAACAGATTTACAATTAGTTGCAGTCAGTAACTCATTCTTAAACTGTAAAACTGGTTCAAAATTGGTACCTCTCTTGAATAAACACAAAATATTATTTCACACATTTTACTAATGTATTGAAGATTAGTGCATTCTGGGTACATTTAACAAATTCATCATCTGTGTACAATTAAAAATCATGTAAAACATTTTGGTACATACGGTCTGCTAAAAATCTCTTGAATTGAAATCACTGGAGCAAAAATGTGCTAGGTTATCAATTGGCAGATTTTCTTCTGGCATTTCTTTCATTTGCTGTAATGAAATTAAGTGTATCTGCCTTAAGGATCATTGTTTTAATATTCTTCAGCTATTACCTCTCTCAAACATCATGGCTGGAATAAACTACTCAGACAAAAATTACGTCACTAAATTAGTAACATGTTGAGTAAGAGCAAGCATGTTTTGACTTAACAAATGACATTCTGACACACAACTCTGTGTGTTAGTATGTTAGAAAAGTGCTTCCTTAAAGCTAATCTCTATAAGTGTTGGTTGAAACTTTTACATCTTCAGAAAAAGAATTTTGCAGAATGATATTTTCAAAAGCCCTTGTTAGAGTTTTGCTCATTTAAAATAGTGAGTAATCATTCAAGGTTTACTAAAGGGTTCCATGTTTAAGTTCATATCCTAAGAAATTTAGTCACTTCTTCCACAGAAAAACTTCCACTAAACTTAATGGAATCTTGCCTGGCTAAGAAGCCTCAAGATCGCTGCATTAGTGTATCATTCATCATTTGATGAGTGAGAAAGAAATGATGCAGGAAATAATAATAATTTAGTTTGGTCTACTCCCTCCTAAGTTGTCAAGAATCTCTTCCTTAGTAAATCATAAGTGTTGCAAGACCTGTATCTTCAAAAGTACATTTTGGCCAACATTAAAAAGAAAAACAAATCAAAACCAAATGAGGTGGCAAATGCATTCTGGTTTTACCCCTGGTTTTAGTCTGTCTTCTATCCTGTGGAGCAAATTATGGGTCCTCCAGATAAAACTGCCATAACAAAGTATCAGCTCTAAGCTTTCCTTGTCTAAAGGTGGCAGTAGGAGGATACCGGTTCAGCCAGAACAACAGATATCCATGACCTTGGCATGGCTATGACCACCAGCCAGGTGACATAAGAGTGCAGCACAGCTCTGATGACAGAAAATCATTGTCCATTATGTAAATTGAGGCTGAACTCTTCTTGTATGCTAATTTTAATAACCTTCATTATGTTAATTTCCAAAATCTTTTTATTTCCAAACTCTGGAAGAGTTATATTGATAATGTAAATATTTCAGGGCATGTAAATATTTGAAGTCTTGTATCCTGAGATGATCTTACCTTTTTTTTTGTTTTCTTAATAACATCTGGTTGTGTAAATTGCCCAGACATTGTGACCTCCCTGGAAGATAGCAGCTCCTTAATTGTCTAAGCATTTCTTGTCACAGCTTTTCAGTAAGCATCCAATTTTATAGTCAAGATACCAAAGTAAAGAGTGCTCAATATCCTCTTACATAGGATTTCTGTGACAGATCTATTAACTCTCAATCCATTGCCTTGAATAGAAAACTGCTTTTCTGTGATCATTTTGTAAACTTCTTTCCATGAGTAAATCAATGTAGGGCTAAGACTTTGAAAAAGTTTTAATTACCTACTGGTGCTGCACAGTACATTAGAAAAGAAGATGTATAGAACAATTCTGCATGCTTGGGATGCAAAAGACGAGGGTTATTTATCACCAACTCCAAAACCTATAGTGCAAGGATTTATATATACTAGTTAAAAAAAGTAAATAAGAAATATAAAATGGATTTAAAAACACTATTTTTTTCTCTAGCAATTATATTGATTTTATTATATAAAGAGTAAAAGCTGATTGAAAAATATTAATGTTCCCACTACTGTTTATTCAATACAGTAACTTAATCACAGAAATTTAAAGAAATGAAATTCTAGTTCACACAGAAGACTGACAGGCCTTCTCATATTGCAGGCCTTCCATATGCCTACTGAAAGCCCTAGAAATTATCTCCTGGCTAAAGAGATCTTTTAATTCTTCTATGTGGAATGCAACAGCCTCATCGAGAGGGCTATAGAATATGTGATTCAGCCTCATTCCAGAAAAATGTACAGCCTGATTATTAGGCCATTTTCCTGGAAAATGGAAAGCATGGCTTTGATTCCCTCCAATCAAACTAAACATTGTTTTGTTAGGACTTAGGTCAGGAAATGAATCAGGACTAAAATCCCAAGAGGATGAAAATATTTCCCAGTAGTGCTAAGGCATGTAAGCCTCACAGAGATACGCAAATTAAGATATATTTCTATGTTCAGCATTTCTTCCTGGCTAACTCAGAGGCTCCCTGCTTAGCATGCTGCTTTTTCTGAATCCTTTTGTGAGACAGTTAACTCTGATGCACATTGTATGGGAAACCTTGTATCTTAGTAACATAGATTTAGATGTCAGCAGGTTATGAATTAGATGCTACAGTACTACACAGCAAAGTGGCTCATCCCTTTGTCAATCTGCAATCTTATGACAGAAATAATTAAGATTTTTCAGATGATATAAATTTACTCTACTTAATCAAGAGAACTATACCAATCTATACCAGCAAAAGGCTGACTCTGATTGTGCAGTTAAAGTATGAGCTAATATCAGTCATAATAATCACTCAGTTTCAATCCATATGAAAGAGAAACCAGTGGTTAATACCTCAAAACTGACATGAGAACCTTAATTTCCATTTAGACAACCGTAAGTAACAGCAAAGTGAACACTGGTTTGACGGTATGGTTCTTTTCTAGAGTGGTACACAGGGCATAACTAAGTCTCGAGTAGTTTGCACAGATTACCTCTTAGCCCAAAGGAAAGAGGCTTTCTACGAGAATGGCTCAGTTGGTAGTTGTCCTCTGATAGAATGACAAGTGATTTGACTGCGATATGCAACTAAGTGCTCTGTTCTCATTAAAAATGAACATTCTGTCGGAGACTTTTACCACTTACTCTACAGGTGCCCACTGTGAAAAGCTAAGAGATAATTAATATGTTATTTGGATATGTGTTTTATTAAAAAAAAAAAAAAAAAAAAAAAAAAAGAGCCCAAAATAAAACTTGGGAAGAACATCTAAGGTTAGATATAATTTTCCTTGCCCAGTCTTCTACCTGTAATTTTAAATGAGATGACCTGTAATCTCTGATCTCTAACACCATTTCTTTCAAATATTTACTGGATTGCCATGTCAGACTGTGGCAAGTACTTTTATAATAGGACAGATAAACTATATGTTGCAAATTATACAGCTGGAGTCCTATCTCTGCCAGCAAGAAAATGACAGTCAATGCACACATCATTTATTGCACATGATATTTCCATGTAACATTTCTCATTTGTCCTTTGCTACCTGGTTTGAAGTCTGTCTGCTGTTTGTAGAGATGGTGTCTGATATTCTAATCATCTGGACAGTTCCTATGAATATATAGTTTTACAGAAAATCATAGCACAGACAAGGTTTTCTTCTTTTTCTTTTCTTTCTCTTTTTTTCCCCCAGCTTTGGAACTTTACACTTCAAACATACATTCAAATTACATTTAAAAATACATAAACTAAAAATGCAGGAATGGGCAGTATTTACTGTTTGTGTGGTCACAAGTTTGAAATCTTTTGACTAAGTTTTCAAAGCTTACATTATGAAATTTTTAACACTAAGAATATCCCAGCTCCACAGCAGGTCACACAATACTTACTTCCTGCATTAAAAATGGTCATATATCAAGACATCAGTCTGTGAAATACAGCACTATAAACATGTTAGACAACTACACAATGATTTTTATGGTGCTTTGTAGTCATATTTCGGAAAACTAAGATATCTGAAGCATTCCAGAGTAATAATTTATACCAATTTATAATGTTTTAAGTATTTTTTTTTTGGTGAAACAATCCTCTTCATATAAGTATCATACATAGAATAAATAGAGTGGGACAAGTACCAGGATTTGCAGAAACCTATGAGAACTGCATATGGCTTCCTCAATCACTAGTTCCATAGCCACTTATATACACCCATCATATACAAGCCCATCCATATGCACGTGTATCTACAAAGTTACATCTGAATTTGAAATACAGTGTAATGCTTGAGCTTTTCTAAAGCAAAAGATAAAATGCCATAATAGTATCACATTTTCTCCAGGATAAGCAACATTCATTTTCACTTCTTAAATGATCAGAATAATAATTCCTCTTTTATTTTCAATCACTGAGCAATAATTTTGGACAATGCTGAAATGGAGTCACTTCAAGCCTTATGATACTCTCATCAATAACTCTACTACAGTCAAAAAATAATTCATCAAAAAAAAAATTACGAATAAGGCTAGACTGTCTCCTTTGTAGAGCATAAAGCAAAAGTCAAATGTAGAGCAAATCAGAGATGAAAATAATCAGATACATTAAGAAAAAAAGTTTTGTTCTAAGCTCAGCAGATATGTCTGTACTTGAAAAGTTAACAGACTTTACCAGAAACTTAATTCACTCCACTTATTTGTTTTTAAATAACCCTAAAGGATGTAGACATAGAAAGATATAAAGGTATTGGGGAAGCCATGGATCTGGACACAGGAATCACTACAGAAGCTCCTGTGTGGATACAGAAATTCTCTAGCCCGTTAGGATTTGCTGCATTCACTTGTTCCCTCTATATCCTTAACACCTGAACCATATAGAATCCAATTCTAAAACTCTACAGCAAGTTTAAACTCATGAAAAGACTTATAAATCATATGGTATTGGCAAGGGTCTTATCCTACCTATTTTCTATTGAGCAACAACGTAGCACTTCTTGCTTCAGAATCAGATACTTCATCTTCAGTCCCAATAGCCCAAATACATCTTAGTCCTGTTCTTTAATGATCAATTTGTTTGTTGCAGAAAATATTTCTGAATCTGAGGAAATATACTTAGCATTTTCATTGTCACAGTCTAGATTATTTCAGATATTCTAACCATAAACGCATAGGAAATGTTATATGATGCCTCATTAAACTTCGTTAATAGAACAATAAATGTTACTAGTTTCATGTAGATGGACAGCAGCCAATCCTGAAGTAACCAAAAGTGGAAAGGGAGTAAGGAGTCTCCTATCTTTTTCTATGGCCTTTGCGAAGGCAACACTGTATTGCACCAGTCCTAGGTAGCACTCAAGGGAATACGGGGATTACTGCCAAGCTCGCGACTCAAGAGCGACACACAGACTGGGAAAGATAAAGAAATCTGTGGAACAGTAGCTCTGCCCTGCCCCGATGCTGGTAGCCATCATGGCCTGCCGTGCTGCAGCTCGCTGCTCCAAGCTCCCATTTGCGAGATGCCCAGTGCTGCTAGGCAAAATGTTTTCTCGAGCTCCAGCTGGAGCGGTGCTGGACATTTAGCTCATGAGACCGACACGGGTACTTCCAAAGAAAATAATGGTCTTGTGCTGGGAAGAACTTTCAAAAACTTCCAAGTACCAACTTCAAGATGCTCACCATCCCTGAGAAGGCTCAGCCCCACTGAAAGATGAGGGGACCTAGAGAACTAGGAATTCATCTCTCATCAATGTCTGCTCTTCTGATTTGTCACCATCTATACACAAGTTAAAGAGAACAGCAGTTTGTCTCCTTCAAACTAAAAACCAATATTAAGAAAGTTTTTAAAATTAGTTAGAGGTTCTTCAGTGCTGCTTTTAAATTTATAACTGGAAATAAACTTGCGCTCTCACTCCTGTCTTTATACTACAGATATACACTCATTACACAAACATTCAATTTTATAAACTAAAACAGAAGCATCCATAGTTTGCATAAGAAGGAGGCTATGGTCACTTTGACGTTAGTGCTCCTAGCACAGGATCAAAACTGTTGCAAGGCCCTGAGCTGGTATAAATTCAGTCAGTTTCTTCAAGTCAAAAATTTTTGATAATTTAACCTGTTATCAAGAAGTTAGGTCCAGTGTTCCTTATTAAGGAACTTGCTATATATGTATATCAACTTCTAGATAACTGTATTTTAAAGTTTTTTATTCTTAGGGTCTATTTCATATCCTCAGGCACCGGTATTAGGAACAGTGTAACAAACCTACTGTTATAGGTTCAATACCCTCAGGTACTTTTCATATTAGAGATACATAGTGTTAGATTTTGGAGGTCAGAAAGCTTTAATACAAATAATAGAAAAATAGTTTGACAGGATACTGCTTTACCTCAGTATACAGTTCGCAAGTGCATAAGATCTCAGTCATCTGCATACCTGAAGTCATTTTTAATCAGGAAGATCCAGGATTATTCTTAGATACTCTTTCATCACATAAGCTTTTATCACATGTTAATAATATAACTTTTATGTAATGTTAGATGTTGTAACTCATCAAACACTAGAAAGATTAAGGTAAACAAAAAGGAACATATGTAGGAAACAATATAGACAGGAATAATTAAAAACTAGAGAAGTAAACATGCACAAATCCTAAGAACAAACAAATGCAATCAAAAGAAATTTAAACAGAAACATGGCAATCTGTCACACACAAAATTAGAATACCCCTGGAGAGCACACATTCTTAATGGCGGCATAACAAAATAATCATTTTAATTATTAGTTGAGGAGGTCCTCTTATATTAGTTGGTAAATGAACAAAATTATCCTTTCAAAAAAAACCCCAACCTGTCATAAGCAGGATTCATTAATAAGTGGAACAAAACAATATGCCCCTCAGGAGAAAAGGCTCTGTAAATTCCTAAATGGTTGAAGATAATGGAAGCTTTTAAATGAGAGAGAAAAAAAAGAAAAACAGCATACAGTACAAATGTAATGTTTCAGTATTAGATGTGATGTGGAAACTGAAATGTATTTGAAGTACCACTTAATTGTACACTTGTCTAGGAGCTAATCAGTAAAAAAGTTTATTCAGTTTTATAACATTAAATAAATTCCGGTGTAACCATTTCACGGGTATTTGTTATTGAAACACTGAATATAGGGACAAAAGTACAAGTAAAGGAAATGCATTGTGAATTTTACAGTATGCCAGTGAATGCAAACTGTATGAGTCTACCAAAGGCTTTCCTTATTCCAGAAGGAGGTTTCTGTCCCTGCCTGTCATTCAGCTGCAGCTGTCAGCCAGAGAGAGTCCTTATCTTAATTTTTTTCCTGAAGATGGTGATCAAAAGAGAAGATGTAACCTCCTATTGTGAATTACAAACATGCTGCCTTGTTCTCCTGTAATTCCCCAGCTGTCTAGAGACTATCGTGGTATTACAACATCTCATAATCTTTGATATTTTACTTAACCCTCGGCCCCTTAACTCATCTGAGAGGGGGAAAAAAAAAACAGAAGGAAAAAACGCTCTCTCTGCAACCTCACACCACTGTGCTCTGTCACACTGGGAGTGTGAAATCTCAGCAAGGAAATGGGTGAGATTTTGAAAAGGTCCCAAAAAGGAAATTGCAGATGTGTGATGAGCAGGGAACTTGGATGTATTTGATGTGTTCAGGTGTTTAAGATACATTAGTTCCTTGCTGGAACACACGTAAACAAGGACTGATGATAAGGTGACAGGGAATATCTTGCTGTCCGCTTGCCTTTGTAACTGGACAACTATATGCTCTGCCTTAGTAAACATTTCTCAAAAACTGAACGGATCAAGGGAGAAAGGGGAAAAGCACAACAACAACTTTGAGAGTGATTTGAGACTATCTGCAAATAATGGTTCACAGCATGCCTAACAGCTAGGAATTTCCTTGGAGTAAAGTATCGGAGAATAGGGTACATTTTTGGATCACAGATTAAGTATCCCTTTAGTCCTGTATTCTGCCTCTGTAGCTCAGAATGAAACTGTAAGAAGCACCCAATACTCACATCTTCCTGTCTCCCTTCAGCCAGTGGTTAGTTGAAGCCCTAAAGCGTAAGGCATTACATCTCATTTTTTTCATTTTAATGTAACTCTGAAAACTCTCATTTCTTGCACAAGTAACCCTTACTCTCAGCTGCTGGGGTTTTTTTTTTTCCTATTCTGAGCAGATACAGTTCATTTAGAGTGCAAGAAACTAAAACAGTATTTCAAATTACTCCTTCCAACATGCATTAGCATGAGTCTGTAAACAGTGCAATTAATTCACTGTCAAAATGCTTGCTCAGCTAGTTTTGTTTCCCACTATTCTCTTTTCCTGACTAACCCAACCTATTGTACCCTGTGCCTGGAAGGCAGTGCATCTCTGACATAATGCCTTCATCTGAATGTTTGATATATATGTATTAACATCATGTAATGCGCTGATTACCGGAATTGAAGCCTCCTAGCACAACCTAAAGCATTTTACAAGTTGATAGATACAAAACGTGTTATTAACATCCATCTTTATCAAGTCTTATATTGCAGCAAATATGTCTACATTTCGAACCAGAAGACACACTCTTAAAGATTTCATGTTGAATATTATTGTTTATTCCCTTACCAAAGCCATTAACTCCCACTTTTCACCTTTTTAAATTCACAGAATTCTTTTCTAGAATTTCATCATGATGATGATCCCACTTTTCCAAAAAATGGAAAGATCCAGGATCTTTCTCTCTCAACAGCAGTTACTTCCAACTTTCCCACTGACCTCTTGCTATACCTGCTCATCCTTCCACCTCCCAGTATAGCTGTATTTTTTCCCCTCAGCTCTGGCAGAAGGACAAAGGTTCCTACACTTACAGGGTCAGTAGCTCGCAATTATTTGCTGTGGCCACATATGCAGCCAAAGGAAATTCATAGCAGTTGAGTTCCAGCAGATCCAATATCTTAACTGGTGGCTATTTGGTAGAGCAGATTTTGTCATGCCGGACACACAGGGACTCCATGTAGCTAAATGACAATAACTGCTATCAGTGCTCTCTCTCCAGCCCAATGAGAGGATGTCATTCATCCTTCTTGCTCCTATCCTGACTGGTTGCCTAAAAAATTAGCCCCATCTGTCTTCTTTGTTCAGTGGTTCAATGACTGATGAATTGAGATTTACGAAGTAGGTTTGCAGGGGAACAAGAAAAAAGTCTTACTGTTGAAAATATGCCTCTGGACTAACTTTAACACCCTCTCTAAGCTTCCTAAGTTCATTCATGAACCCCAAAATGAGAAACACATTTTGGGAGTCTCCTAAAGAAAGCTCATCAGAGAAGGTCATCTACAAATTTTTAACTCCTTTGGTTCATTCTGTTCTCCTGATTGTCGATTAATATGCTGATCTCAAAGCAGTATAAACCCCAGTGCTCAGCTCTTCTTCTTCACCCTCTATTTTCTACAGTTTATCTACATACTAGATAGATAGGCCTTTGCTGTTCACCTCATATCAGGGAAGTTATACCTGAAATCCTACAGTTCTTGCACAGCACGTAAACACCAGACAGGAAAGACCTATACCAGTTCAAAGAGAAAGTGTGTTTCTTTTTATTTCTCTGATTTTATTCTACTATCCAAACACACTAACATAGCTAACCTCACCAATGACAGGATGGTAATAAAGTTTAAATGGACCCATTGGTGACCCTTTTTTTTTTTCTTGTATAGAGAAATAATTTTCCTTTCAGATCTCCAGGAAAAAACCCTGAAACTACATCTATTTCAAAAAGTAAGCTATGCTAAGGATAACAAATAGTTAGGATTAGAGATTTCACTATTAATAATTTCATAACATGAAGAAACTTTTTGCAAAAAAAAAAAAAAAAAAAAAAAAAAAACACCATAGCCTAGGTACACACTGTGTTTTCAGATTAGGCTTACTCTATATCCTGATTTGCTCTAGGCATAGTAATTACCTTGTAGATCACCCTTAACACAAATTGATTTTCTTGGTTTTGTAAGAGTATGTTCAATCTCATGCCCAGATAAAGCAGTGTCTACCTATCTTGAACTGAGAAAGCAAAATTCAGTGGGAAAACAAGTAAATGATGAATTAGCCAATACTTCTGAGACTGGAAAAATGTTCCATTAAGGTCAATGGGAGCATTTTACCCCTCTTGGGAATTTGAGATCTTGCTTATGAAAGACTTTTATCTGGGATTTCTCTCAGTGAAAAGATTTAAATCTAATTATAAACAGCATCTCTAAAAAGAAATGGTAACTTCACTTAAGGGAGACACCTGTCAGTAAGTTAGTGGTTCTAGTCTATGGTTTTTTTTTTCCTCTTGTGCTCCTTGTGCTATGACTATTTACTTCCTCAATAGAAACTTCCTTTGCAGTGATAAAATCTGAAAGCATATGAATCACCTAGCGACGGCCTGTTCCTCTGCTCTTTCAGAGCTAGCTGCCACACACACGGCCACACTGCCAGGAATCTTACAAAAGCCACTCAACTTCTGGCACAGGTTCAAGTCTTTTCCTATATCCCCTTGCACTTCTACAAAATTCAGAGGATTCACCACAGCTCAGCAGTTGCCTTTTCAGAAGTACTAATATTAAAATACCACCTTCTGCTACTCTGTCACTGCTGTTAATAGGGACAAGAAGTCCCCCAATTAAACATGGCTTTCTAATTAATGCTGCAGTATTATTAACTGCTGCACTGCTCATTCAAAAGAGAAAAACAGAGGATTAAAAATTATCCTGGAACAGCCTAGGGGTAGTCTAAAGCTGATAAAGGCAAAAAAACCCAGCAGTACAAAAGAAGGTTAAAGTCTTTCACATAACCACATTTTATTCTGTAAAGAGGCTACTATTAAAAAGTCAGCTTTTACCAGCCATCACCCCAGTCCGGTATCTGATATATCACTGTTGCTTCGTTTTCTTAAAGAAAGAGAAAAGAAGCACCTAATTTTTAGAGCAGCTAAAGCATCATAGTTTAAAACCTTCGTCTGTGTGAAATTGGCCTGTTTTCTTAGATGGATGGGAATTACAGACACCATGTAAGTTCATCTTAGAACACACTGAATACTCAAAACAATGCAATTCATTATTGAACATTTTCTTTGTATGACTGTACTTCAACAAATTAGGTCACATAGCTAACATTCCTACCCCTCCTCAAATCTTCCATTAGTTTTGCTTAGTTTCTCTACAATCCTTTTATCTCCTGAAAGGATTTTCATGTAAAATCTACTGACAGTGCAATTTTGCTATTGACTCTTATGCTTTTAGAGAAAATTAAATTGCACTGAAACCTCCTTATTGCAGATGTTTTATTCTGAGTACCTTACAATTTATAAAAATTATTGACTGTAGTAGATAAAATAGTTCACAACATTCATTTTGTTACTTTCAGAGTATTTATAGATTTATAATGCACATTAAAGTCTGGCGTTCGTTTAATTTCTGATTTCCATTTTCGATGAGTTAAAAACTGCTTAAGATGCAAAATGGTTTCTATGAAAACCACCCTTTTTTGTCTCTACTGTTCTGGTGAAGAAGCAAGGAAGAAATACTTTTTAATCCTCCCGAACATCTTTCTTTAGTCTAGAATAGCATTTTTTTCCAATGACCACTGAGGACCGAGTGGCAGCTAGGGACAGTTTGGCTTGGAGCGACTGGTGAGGTTTCAGCCTGCATTTTCCCATTGCAGCTGGGTATCCGAGCTGTGCAGCAGCCACGTCCTGAACCGCCGCGGTTTACAGGAATGGTTCAGGGCAAGATACTGAGACGTAAACTGTGACAGTTCAGCAGCTGACTGACAGGCAGGCCAGTATCTGTGCAGTGCAGGTGGCAAGAAGAGCTGCAAGCTGTAACGTCAACACCCGTGAGGCTGTCCCCAGCTGTCACGCAGATCCTAAAGCAACCCCTCAGCTGTCTGGATCATCCTGCAGGATACAATAAGCACATAACTGCCAATTTTAATATTTATCCCAGGAAAACATAAAAGAGTTCTTACGCAGCCTCTCATCTGAAGCTTTACTGGTTTCCCAGAAGTTAAGTTTTGGAGTGGGAAGCAGGGACAAACTGCTGCAGAACCAGTGGGACATGACAGCGTCGCAAGTCAGTGACATGTAAGGAAGCTCCACTAAGGCCTAGCTCCACTCACCAAACTAGTGAAGAGCAGCTCTGTTGCATACATTAGTAAGCTTCACTCCATATTTCAAGGCTGAATATATTTCATGATACTTGGGGTTTTGATAATACTAGCAGTAGGAAGAGCTGACTGAAAATCTCTTTTTCATATATCAACAAGGGAGGGATTGTGGAACTAGATATTGGGAAGAGAGGTTAAGTTGGGAGGCTATTTACCAGTACATAAAAAAAAAGAAAAGGAGAAAGCTTATAATGAACAATTAAATTGAACAGTCTTTCCATTCTATTATGATTTTCAAGTACAAAAAGGTGTCCATTCTTAGTAAGTCAACACCCTTTCTCTAGGTGTTGAACGGTCATTTAAATGAGGTAAATTGAACTGAAATGGGTTTTACTTAGGGTTTTACTGTTTTTTTAAAATCTTTTACTGTAAAGCAGTGCCATTCATGTTTAACCAGTTTTTCCTCACCGATCAGTCCTCTCGTCCCATGAGTGTAACCCCCCGCCCCCCCTCCCCAGTTCTGGAAAGACCAGTTTTGGTGAGCTGCAGTTGCTGAGGTCTCAGGAAGAGACCCTCTGGCTATGGCACAAATCACCAAAATTGCTATTGACCTCCTCCACTCATTTTCTAGGTTATCATCTTTTACATAACTTTTTCTATGCATAAGTTCTAGAAAGACTGGCACTTTTTTTCTTTTTCATTAACATAGAGAAGTTAATTAAATTTGTGAAGCTTTTTAAAGTCTGAGATTTATTTCTGAAATTTCCTTATTTTAATAAATTCATAATTCACTTGCCATAAAACCTCCAACACACTACTCCTGAATGACAATTAGACTTTAGTATTATTTTCATCAAGTAGAAGTTGAGAAGATTTCAGTTATTGAAAGAAGGATTTGTTTAGGCCTCCTTAATTACAAATTCAATGGAATAGTCCACAAATATTACTATAAATGATGCAAAAATTGAATCTGTAACAAGTAGACCTTCATGAATAAAAGAAAAAATATCAGTAACTTTGAGAACTGGTTACCATAATGTTATCTAAAAATCATAAGTGATGCTTAGAAAAAAACAATATTTGTTTTGCCATTTATAACAGGACACCAAATGAAAGCCATTATATTCACATTTCTTACTGTCTAAATTCCCCAGAGCTTTTTTTCCCCAGCTGTTTTAGGACCTGGCTTTGGATCAGCTTGATCAGGCATCTTTAGCTATCTGCAAAGAAATTTTGCAAGCAGGATATATACTACTGAAAAGTACAAATGATTATTTATTGGCTAATGGACACAAAAGACAGGTAGGATTAAGTAAACTATCAGGCTAAATATTAATATGCCCACCACACCGCTTGAGGCACCTGAAGAGTCTTTGCTGTCTAGGCAGGCATCAGCTGAAGGAGAAAAGGCTGGCCTCTGCTGATCGCAGGAACAAATGCTCGATACTGCTACACTACCATCATCCACCAAATCCCGTCCACAACAGTGATGCTGACTGGTAATCGGACTGATGACTCAGCTGCCTATCTTTCCCTTTGGAATTTTACACCTTTCCACTCCAGCCATCACAGAGGCCTGTGAGACCTATAAATTGCAAATGTACTAATGAAGATATAGTTAATATTGCCTTACCTTGGGCCTGAAAATAAGTATACTAAAACAGTGCAACTATCAGTAGTATGTAGGTATTTTGCAACACGGGGATGGCAGAGCCAGGCACAAATGCGCATAAGTACGTGAGCAATGTGATCACCAAAGGGATGAGCAAAGATAGGGGGAGTTGCAGGCAGAAGGTATCCAAGTAACAAAAGTCACCAGACAGAGGACAAGCTAAGCACAATGGACTGCAAATAGGCAGGATATTCTCCCAAATGCACAAGAAGCATGACTGGTGAAAGAAAAGAAGAAAAAAAGATAAGCAGTATCAGGAGCAGAGGAACCTCCTGCCCCTTTTGGGAGGAGGGCAATAATATAAAAACACCAGGCATAAAATCAGATAAGAAGGCAGACAAGCTCATTTTGGTTCTGACTTCTCTCATCAATGAGCTCTCATGACCAATCACATGGACCTCAGTGACTAACAACCACCAAGGACCGCAGGCATCAATGGCACTTAAGCAGCATCAGCTCCATGATATTATACATTCACAGCAAATTCAAGATGTTAAAGATTTAAGTGTTTTAAGTGTTTTAAGTGTTAAAGATTTAACAGTTTCATATGTTTAGTGATAATGACTGATATTGTGTAAGAATTGATCTTTAGCAAGAAATGTGTTGCTAATGAATGAATTTAGTAAAATCTAGTTTTACAATTTAAAGCTGGCCTTATCTGTCAGATCTTCCTAACATTCCCATTGCACCAATCTCCCAACCACAAGCATGCTCAAAAAGACCATTGCAGAAAAAAAACCCATGTTTGATTATATTTTGAATATCTATGCAATCTGCTAATAGAAGCTTTGGTGACAGATAAAGAAAAACGTATTTTGTAAGTGCAGATGGAAAACCATCACATTTTGTTTTCAAGCTTCTCTTTTTGTTGAGAAGAACACTTAACTGTTTTATGCTCATGACATTCAGATTAAAAGGTTCTGCAAACTATTTGTTCTTTTCCCAATCCACTATTTGACGTTATGTGATTGGTTACCTACGGTCTTGTCTGTACGGGTGGGTGCAGACAGCACGCTTCCATTCACACTCCATATAGTCAGACATGAGCCAGTTTGGGGCCAGAAGTCATTCAGTCACATTAGATAAGTGCCACATTTCAGCTAAGGGGCTTTACAAAAAGGCATAGAACTGCACTAATGTGGCCGCATAGCTTTTGGATCCCAGCTGGCTCTTATCCAGGACGCTCCGAGTGTAAGCAGAGGCACTCAGGTCCCTCCGCACCCATTCGTGCGGAGATGCCTTAACTCATATGGCATTGTTGCTGCTCTCTGACAGCATGACTGAAATGTTTTTCATGGGAGAGCAACCAGGGTGCAATAAAATTCTAGTGCAGAGGGTCAGTACACACCCTATACACTAACAGCTCCTAAATTACGGTATAATTTGCTTCACTGAAAATGGAAATTAACTTTAAAAGCTTAAACAACACATAAATTACAGTATACTCAGGGCTGTTTAACTGTTCCAAAATTAGTCATATATTAATTATTACTTATCACAACAGAAATACTATGACAAATGGATATCCTTTATATGAAAATACAGTTATGCAAGATACGATTGATAAGAACAGCACTCTTTTCCTAAAGTTCAAACTATGCTACTGAATTACATACTCTTATTCTTTTTTAAATTGCACGCTGTTGTACATGGCGTTTATTTCACTGCACTAACAGTAAGAACCAGGAAACTGGGCACTTTTCAAAGCGTTTGCCAACAGCTGGGAATGCCAAATCTTAACCACCTCTCTGTAAGCTGACTGAGTTCCTTAAGTAGAAGGAAACAGAAAGCCAGCAGTTCTGTTTGTCAGCTAAATTTGCTGAGTGATACCACTAGAACAACTGCAGCGTTTGGTATAAAATGACATTCTGTCCTCTAAGGTACCTCTGCTTTAGAAATACAGAGGGGGAAAAATACAGAGTGTGAATTTATGCTTTATATTCTTATGCTTAACATGTAGAAAAAGAAAAGAGTGTTTTCTTCAACATCTACACTAATAAAAAAGTGATTTCAATGAGCTTCATTTTGGGAAAAAAGGCCTATTTGATATTCAGCTGCTATTCAGCTGATTTTTTCCTATATCCAGCATGACTAGCAGAGCAAAATATTAAAACAGGACAAGAAGGACTTTTTTCCCCCTAGATTAATGACAAAACAATGAAAAAATTAAGAGAGTTGTTTTTTTATAACTAAGTAGAAATTACATACCCAAAACAACTCCAGACCCTCCTTAGCTATTTACATTCTTTCTAACTTATTTTTAAATTAAACTCCTTCCCAACACTTTGCTTCCACACAAAAATGAAGTATGCTTTTTGCCCTCATTCAATTATTTAAAAATAGTTCTAGACCAGAATTAATTGGAAGATACATCAAGCATGTTTGGCATATTGTTTACTATTGCAAGATACGTTTGATTTGAATGTTTGCTATGTGTGTAAGAGAACAAATAAAAGGTATATTTCTCACACACTTAAAGTCTAAAACTGAGTTAAGAAAAACTTCCATCTCTTTAAATAAAACATGACAAGGGCACAAATATAAATTATCCCAATATAGGAGAAAGTTTGTAAAAGGACGATCTGGATAAATCATTGCAGAGAATGACCTCAACACACAATGAATCATACAAGAAGTTGAAACTAGATCAAATTACTAAAACAAGCAAAAAAGTATAGCATAGTTAGGGATGAAATTGAGAAGGTTTAGGCATCAATGTGAGATGAAAATAGTGGGAGTGGAGGAAAGAAATGGGAAAATAATTTTTCTTTAAATGAACAGGTGAGAGAAGAGTTTGTCCATTCTTCAATGGCAGGGATACCTATGTATAGCTCAGTTCAATCTGAACGTGATGCTCTGCTCTGATCACACAGCCAGCACAGTAAATTCTAAGACAAAAGGGTGAGAATTTATACCAGAAGATAAAAAAGGATTGGTTAAGTAAACTGGCTCTTTTCACATCCACTGAATCTAATGAAAGTTAACCTATCCTACCTAAAATAACTGGTGGAGGCGATCTTAAAGCCAGTTACTTCATCTCAAGCTACTTCTAGACTCTGTGCTGGGTTCGTGTTGCATTGTATCCTCAGGTCCCATTGCCCTAATGATCCAGATCAAGGACCTCAGCAGAACATATCTTGGCTTCATTTACTCATGCAGCGAGGACCTTGCCCCACTGGAGAACTGGAAGGACAGGGAGGGATGGGTGATGGTGCAGGAATTTGGGGGGCTGCCACGTGATGTAGCTGTATGACAATGCATAAGCAGCCCCAGGATCTGCAGTTTGGAGGCAGCCTTTGGGAGCTCTTGAAGAGGGACTGCCTTGTTCAAGGTTATTGGAATCACAGATCTTAAATTTCTCTTCAAGAAAGGGAAAAAGAGCCAAAGATTTATGGGCCAGTCAACTTAAATTCAATTCTCATAAAAACCTGCAATAAATAATCAAACAAACTCCTCTGAAGCACCTAGAATGAAATGTAAAGCAAAATAAGAGTCAACATGGATTTACCAGACAGAAATTCCTCTAAATCAATCAAATTTCCTTCTACAGCAAGATAGCAGGTGTGCATGTAAAGAAGCAGCAATAGGTATCATTCAGTTTTATTTTAGTAAAGCTTTCTTACTGTCTCACATGGTCCCATAAATTAGCTAGAGAAACAAAAAGGTCCAGATGAAACTAACTATGGTAAAATGGATGCAAAACTTAATGGAAAAAAAAAATCAGAGCATTAGAGAAACATTTTCAGAATAAAAGGACTTATTAAACAGGATTCTGTGATGTCCTGTCTGGGCTCTGGTTCTATACATATTTTCAATCATACAGACTAATAATATGTTAAACATTACATACAATGATTCTAAGCTGGTAGGAAAGAATTAGATTTCATAGTTTGGGGGGCAAATTGGAGATACAGTGTGACAAAACCAGCGGTTCAGTAACAAAAAATAGTGTTCTTCACTTAAGCAGGAGCTGCGCAAGAGTTGGAGGAAGAACTCACTAGGCAGCAATTCTTCAGGAGGGAGTCTGAAGGTCCTACTGGATCACTAAGGAACGAGACTCAGTAATGCTCTGTAGTTCTCAGAAAGCTAAGTATTATGCCTATCGTCTCTGTCATCTGTGAGCCATGAGGAGTAATCTGTTTGAACTAACAGTGGGTTTAAGTTCTGCATCTTGTTTTGAGAAGTGCTCTTCAAGAAAGTGGTTCAGCTGGAGGCAGTCCACAAGAGAACAGCAGGAATTATCATAAAGCTATAACAATGCACCTACATGGAAATGCTGAAGAAATTGGGGTTAATTAACCTAGAAATAGGAAGCCTGAAGGATAAAAGGACTGATCAAATAGGATTCTGCAAGGGTCTGTCCAGGGTTACAAGTATTCAATGACATAAAAGTTAGCTACCAAAAATAAGGGATTTTTTTCTTAATTTCATCTCCACACTGGTTAGAACAAGAAGTAGTCAACAAGCAAAACTTATTAGACATCAAAAAAATCCTTTTCTAAGGACAGTTAGTGAAACAGATTGGGTGGCTGACAGAACCTCTCTGTTCCTGGCAGTTTCTAGGAGCAGGTTAGACATACTTCTCCCAAGAATGATTTAGACATAGCTCATAATTTTGGGGGGGAGAGAAGACAGGTCAAATGGTTTCTCTCCCACCTTTTTTTTTTTCTTTTCTTCTTCTTCTTTTTTTTTTTTTTTTTTTTTTTTTTGTCAAAGATAGTTTTAGACAATGTAGTTTAAACCCAATAACTCAGGCAGTGAAAGTACCTTAGATATTACAAAGTGAAGCACTAAAAATAAGCGGTAGAAGCTTTTCTATCTTTTGTAAAAATATAAATAATTGCAGTCATGTTCTTTCTAGTATTTATTCCATTTAAAGTTTAATGTAAAAGTATATTACTGTAGTGCAGACAAACATTAAAAATGTATAATGATAGGTAGTAACTTAGAACTGCTAACACAACTGTTTAAAGGAAATAAATAGAGTCAGTTTGTTCAGATGTGCCATAAACACCTCTTTCTCACAGCTTCTATGAAATATAAGTATTAATTAGGTCATGGGGCGGGAGGGAATTTCTCATCCCATATCATGCCTGGATACTTTGTTTAGAGATCGATGGACAATTAAAAACAAGACTTTAGAGGACAAGCATCATAATATACCTGCTATATTCCTTACGCTATGGCTTGTAAACTGTGCTAAGATAAATCCTGCTTATCTTCTTCAGACAGTTAACTGGTTGGTTCAAACAACTTTACAAAAAAATTGACTTAATATAGTGAAATTATAATCTGAATTCAGTGCATCATGTGGACAAATTATTTCTCCAACTGTACATGAGAACAAAACCCAAACAGCCCTACCTTTTCCGTAAAAGATATCTAATTTGGTTACGGCACTCCTGGGGACTATGAGAGACCGTGTTCACACCCCTAAACTGCTAATTTTTTTCACCATCAGTAAGTCTCCTAATTATTAGACTACAGGCTTATTGTCTTTCCCACACGAGTAATCCCTGTTTATAAAAATAACATCAAATAGTTTCAACAGCAGATATAGAAAGGAGCTTACCAGAAATCTAGTAGCTTTTGGAAGTGGATAGACTAAAACTTATGTCCTTGCCCTGAAAGAGGCAGACCTAGTTCTTGAAGATGGGTCTCCCACATCCCGTTTGCTTTTCCTGAGTATGTGCTACTCCTTTTCTATCCACCTCTGAAAAGAAATCCAGTCCTTCTGCGGTAAAACTTTTGACTAACCTGACAGTCCCCACAAAGTTTCTGTTTCAAAAAAATCCTCATTTTTTCAAGGAAATATTTTACTGAAAAATGCCTAGCCACTCTAGGGAGCAGTTCCTTGAGATTAATGCCTTCACTGTTTTGAAATAAAGGATACGCACATGAAAAAAAATGCAATACTTTGGTCTAAGAATTGCTTCATATCCCTAGTTTTCTGAATACTTCTGAATAAGTGATTTGGTAAACTATCCGTTGGACACAGGCAAATGCCACTTGGTATAGAATGACTAGGGGAGTTCCACAGCTGCAACAGTAGATACCAGTGTTGCCTTTACAAGGACAAAATTTGGACAATTATTTTATGGTACAGATATAGAGCTTTATGTACTGAAATTAATTTAAAAGGAGCAGGATTTTGAGGAAAGAAAGGTGTATCACAGTGTAACTCTAATAGATTAAAGGTTAAAATGAAGCTTTTCTTCTACCACAACTTAGAATCAGATAGATGGAATGGAAGCCCTGAAAATACATAATTACCACGAATTTCAAATAAATGAAAGTAGCACAAACACAGAAATGAAAACCTAGATTAGGAAATGAAAATACATTTTTCTCCTAGACAGACACTGCAGTTCACACATTCTTGTTCTTGGGGTTTAAAGAATTTGTTGAATTGACTTTCATTTTAATTACATGTATAACTCCATTTTTTGAGCAATTTGCAAATTCTTTCAAGTAACGAACAGAAAAAAACGCTATGTCAGCTACGCAAGCAATCACCAGTGGGCAAATGGCTCAATTCAAAGATTAAAAGAGTTTTTAATACTTTAGTATATCAAACCACATTGTCTTTATCTTCACAGGAAGGAAAAAAAAAAAAAAAAAAAAGAAAAAGAAAGGAATGTCCAGTTTAGAGTAGGATTGGAATTTATTAGGGGAAAAAAAGGATTATATAACACTTCTGGAAGGTGCAAAACATTTCAGAATAGAAACTGTGATTTGTAAATTGCTGAGAATTTTATCATAAATAGTTTATGAATAAATCAAATAATGGCATAAAATGGTTGTTTAGCAATAAATTCAATAAAAATACTATCCACAAATAAAAGATGCCAGCAGAAGTAATATACAGATTGCATAACCTAAGAGCTTGTGCACTGTTTTGATGATTAATTCTGTTTACTTGCTATGTTTTTAATATATGTTCTTCAATAAAAAGGTTAAAAAATCCATCAATACTCTGTTGTATAAAAATGTATGCCACCTTTCAATTATGTTTCAAAGCCTGCCTCTCTTGGATTGAATACTATTGACAACAACTAAGATTGAAATTGGACCTTTTATAGGAGGCACACATTCTAGAGGTCGAAGCTGCTATTAAAAATTAATAACTCTTTTGATATTTTAGATGAAATTGAGTTATTTATATCTAGGATACTTGTTTACATAAGTCTTGAAATGTGAAGGTATGAAATTGTTATTCTATTGGTTTTGTGAATCTGATGGACTCTAAAGTGAAATAGAAAATTTAACTGCAGACAAAATGTAGAAGAAATGTAATTCCTATCTTTACCTCAAGAGCCCAAGGCAGGATATATCTGAGAAAATATGAACAGTACAGAAGTGTAATTCTAGTTACTAACAACCATCAAGATACCCCAAAAAAGAACCCATCATTTCATGATACGTTTCAAGATGTTTTCAAGATGTTTTATTCGTTTGCATTTACCTATGTTCTGTATTAACATAGAAAGATATTTTTCCTTCTTTCTTTGTTCTCTTGAGGTATAAAAGGATAAACAGAGAACAAAGCCAAAGGTAACATGTCACACATACCACTAAATAATATATACAATATACTGTTTCAGTGTTTCTCTACTGCCCTAATTAGCTATGCATCTAAATGATGTGTTCCATATAAAGTATAGTTCTCTTTAGAAGGAGTTCGCAATGACATCAGCTAAAAAGAAGAGAGCTGGTATTTGTCTGTAGCAAAGACTTCAGAAAATTCTATTTTCTTTTAAATTATGAAAATTCTATATGATTCTTCTGTATAGAACACAGGCTGCAAGATATTTTACAAGAAATTTCCTTGATATTTTGCAAAATGTTATATATTCCTCCAGAACAAAGTTTATTTTTAAGTCTCCATAGTAATCTACTGTGCAAAAGACTCAAGCTTTTTCTTGAAAGAAAACCAGTGTTTGTTTATTTTTTTGTATATGAGAAAAACTGAAAATTAGGTAGGTCCTTTGAATGATCTGATGTAAAAAGGAGACTTCAAATTTTCTGCAGAAAGCAGCTCTCTGTGTGCTTACAGTATCAAAGTAGATTATTTCCGGGATTCACTCTCCCATCTTTTTATACCCCTTTCATTTCAGAGGCCATTGTGTCCTCATAAATGGCATTTCACATTCCCTTGGGGGAAAAATATATACTTTTTAAAGCCACATCTTTGATAACGAATATGTGACCTTAATCTATTTTAATATATTTTCTAATAAAGATTTCTTTTCCTTTGCACACAGCCTCACATGCATCTATTCATAGGAATGTAAGAAATACCATACCGGATCTGGCAAGGATATATCTAATTTCCTATCCTGTTATTAGAGGTGTCTTGACTAGGATTTAAAATAGATTTTGTGGCTAGTAGCTCTAAACTAATAGAGCATACATTACAGGTTTTGAACTTACCACATGCTAGGAAAGACAACCTTTCTAAAGTTTAATACAACCCAATGACACATGTCAGAATCTATAGTTTTCTTTAGCCTAGAGTTTTAGAATATAGAAGAATATACCTGCTAAGACTTTACGGCAAATACACCTTTAAATCCAAGATATGCCTGATGACAGTAGAAGAAACCAAAAGCAGACAAGCTTTTCCAAACATCTAACAAGTAATTACTTTGAGCTGTAAGGGGAAAAACAAAAAAAAACAAAAAAAACAAAAAAACCTCTTCTCTTGCATAACTGGGGATGTTCTCTTTTATTTCCGTAGCTGTCTAATCCATTTTACCAAGATCCTGGCCTCAGTGAATTAATTCTTTGCTTTGGTGTGACATGCCTGGTGTATTTAGCCCTAAGGCAATCGCGGGGTGACATAGGAAATCATCGTAGGCTCTCCCCAGAGTATACTCTTTAGTCTCGAAGGAATCAATCCTGCCATGACAAATTGAGAAAACAAACAAGGAAAAAGAGTGGAAGGAGGATGGAGAGACTGAAAGACTGCCTTTACCTCAATCGCAAAGAAGAAGCTCTTGAGAAAGAAACCCAGGAGTGCTGTCTGCCTTGTGACCCCAACAAACTCCCCCAGGGTGAAGGAAGCCCAAGGAGACAGCAAGTCCCAGGAAGGCTGGGTATGTTTTGTGGGTCCAGAACATCTTTCTGGAGATACACGGGATAGAATTCATCTTACAAAAGGCAGCCAGCAAAAATGTTATGCACTGGTTAAATTCTACTTCAATCTTGCTGTGAGCACTGAAATACATAACTCCTTTGCTGATTTCTTATTCGGAAATAAACGGCAGTTTGATCCTCAGAAAAATGAACGAACAGCAAGGCCAACCATGAGGCAATGGTGGTGCTGACTGCAATTTGCCACCGCAGGAGCTATTAAGCCTTCCTGCCCGCACCAAACTTGGTACCATTCATGCCCACTGGTTCTTCTGTCACTCATAGACCATTGTCATCTGACATTAAAAGCATCAAATTAGCTTAGGGGTTAAATTTGACTATTTTGTTTACCTTGGCTTAACTATTTCATATTCAGGAGGACAAAAGTTTTCTCTCTTTTATGAAGATCTGTATTTATGAGGATATACAAATCTTTTACTGTCTAATGATCGCATGCATGGAAAAAGCACAGTGAGTACATGTACACATATATACACAAAATGCTATTCATTGTAATACATTTTCTGGGTAAAGAAGAAGACGTGACAAGAATGAATTAAAAAGAAAAGAGAAATGCTGTATGAAACTTTATCGTTTATCACTTTATTTCCCTCTCTTCTGCTTGTTTTTGTACACTGTCTCTTTTAAGCCTGCATACATACACACAACAAGCTAACCCCAGAAGCGTGGTCTCTGTCTTCTAAGCCTCTCTTCCCAAGTGTTCTAGCCCACTGCTAGCATAGTAGGAATAAGTAATTATATTTATAATTAATTTATTTATATCTACTGATGATGCTCATGCCCTAGGCTTTGAAAACTACACTGCGGCAAAACAGATGTTGTGACTAGGACTGTATTTCTGATATTCAGCCTAGATTTTCTTCTCTTTTTTTAGTTCAACTAATTATTTCTGTATCTTGGAGCTTCCATAAACAAGTCTCCTCCCTAATGTTAATACTCTTCAAATATTTGGGGATGTATTGTTAAATTTGCTTCTGTATCGCTTAATCTAGCTACATATTTCTATTACTTTTAATCTTTTGCTCTAAATCATTCACTTTAATGTCTTCAGTGTGGTTGCTCTTCTTCAAAGTCTGTGATGTACCATGATCTTTTTGGTACAAAAATTTCAGAATCATAACAGCATATCCAGTTCACCAAGAACAATAAATTCAAGTCAGAACCTGCCATTCCAGTCTCTGCTTACAAAGGGATCTTTTGTTTTAACACTTCTGAATTGTTTTCTGATATCCATTTCCTTCTCTGCAATCACCTCGAAGTACGATTTACTACTACTGCTTTCAGCATTTCCCCTTCACATTGTATTTCCATTTATTCCTCATGTGGGGCATTAGTTTACACTCTTCTGAATTATTTTGTCATATATTCTGCCCAATTTGTAATTGATACAAGCCTTCTTTATTTTCTTAGTCTCCACCAGTATTTCTGTTTCCTCCTAATTTATCAAGTGCAAGTTTCCTTGAGAAGCAGATTATTTTCTCTGTTAAATCATTGCTGAAGTCATAAGCCCAAGTACGAATATGCAAGTGTCACAGCTTCATTTCCACTGATTTATAGTATATTGGATTGTCCACAGCCCCCTTCTACAGACTGTGTAACAAACGAACCCACTCTGATTTAAGTTTTCATGGGACATAATAGAAATCTGAATAAAATCTCTATATGCGCACACACACGATCTCATTTAACATTTTCATTTCATTCACTCATTTTACAATTCCAAAAGAAAACTTGAGTAACATTTAGACTATTAGAATAAAGAATACAGAAACTTATACTAACTGTTAAAATTTTGCTACTTCCAGACAGACTGGTATTTTTTCAACTTCTTTTCATAGCTTTACTGGTCTACAAGTTAGATGCTTAGAGCATTAAATGTAAAAGTTAACTATTCTTTTTCTTGTTAAATTAAAAATAATACCATTTTCTCTAGTTTTCCATCTCCAATAAATTATGAACTAAAATAATAAATGGTACAATCCTGTGTTACTGATTTCTTTTAGTATAAGATGCATGTTTCCTGTACCATTGGACTTCTGCATAATCAGACTTCCCACAGATGACCTTATTTCTTATTTATCAAGTTCTTCTTACTTTCTAATTGTTCCAGAATTGCCCTTACTTTCTTTTTCTTAAAAGACTCTTTTAAACTCAGCTATTTTAAATAAGATTAATATCATCCTTTTCTGTCTTTCTAGTATTTGTTTTCTCCCTGTGATGTTGTAAGAAAATCCTTATTATCTTAACCCCTTTGGCTAGCATTAATCTATTTCTCTTTTTCTGCTGCTTTATCTTTCCCCTACAAGCTTTAACTTTGAATATTCTTGTCTGGTTGCCTCTTCTCTTTCCCCTTTCCAGAACAGTATTCAATAGTGATCTCTTATCTTGTCTTTCAGTGCCAGAAGCTACCAACAGCATGGTACAGCTGTGACATATCACAAGCAAAAAGGAAGGCATGCAACATGCTCTTCGCTTTGTGTAGGTGAATGACGTAAAATACTGGAAGGAACTACTAATTTGGCAGGCAAGCCAACCTCTTGGTAACAGTGAACCTGACTTGCTAGTTGCCAAACTGTTATAAAAATCTATAGCTTTAGGTTGACATATCCATAATTATTTTGGAAAACTTTCTCTAGAATTATTTATTAGGTATTTTTCCAATTAACTGCTATGGCCTGGTCATTCTGCATACTGTCAACGTGTTTCAGATTATTTTATTGCTAATTAGAATATTATGTCCTGAAGCATGTTAAAGAATAACTAAAAAAAAAAAAAAAAAAAAAAAGCCATAGACCATTTCAGTGACTGACAGGAATAACAAAACTTACTGACGACGTACACACTAGACCTAATTATGGGTCTAGCTATTTCTAAATACTGACATATGTACAAACTATTAGGGATCAGGAAACCCTTACTATGAACCTAAAAGAAGACTGACACACAGTATATGACTCAGAGAAAAATTAATCTTACTCTGAGCAAGAGATTGGACTATACGACCACCAGAGGTCCCTGCCAAACAAAATTTTTCTGTGATTCGATTTCGGATAGTTTCAAAAGCGTTTCAGAATCTATTGGCATAAATCAGTCTGAAAGTAAAATGTTAGCCTTAAGGTACCACCCGTGAAGCTCTTGAAATTACCATTACATCTGGTTACATGAACACATTGAACCACTCTCAAATGTGAAAAGAAACCAAAATTTTAGTATGCATTTATATATTAAAAACCGTGACTTCAATTATAAATTAAGTTGGGTAGCTGGATCTCTGGTCCTCTGGGAATGCTGACCCAGTGCTCATAATCACAGTCCTACACACTACGTCACACCATGGGAATGCCAAAATATAACCAAGCCATAAGCAGTATCTCCTAGCTTAAGTGACCGTCCGGTGAACATCATCAGTTTTAG
This sequence comes from Dromaius novaehollandiae, assembly GCF_036370855.1. Taxonomy (NCBI): domain Eukaryota; kingdom Metazoa; phylum Chordata; class Aves; order Casuariiformes; family Dromaiidae; genus Dromaius; species Dromaius novaehollandiae. Next base: position 32,019,737 of record NC_088100.1, on the reverse strand, counting down.
GGGATAACTTGCAATAAAAATGCAATCCAGCTGACTATTCTCACCTGCTTCACCTAACATCATAAATGATCCAAACTTTCAACCTCACTTCCCAGTGTTTTCCAAAGGAAGGCTAGGTCTTTTTGTATTGCCTGTCTCTAGCTTTACAACTGTTTTCTACCCATTCAGAGCAGAATCTAAAAAATGTAAAGCTTACATGTTTACAAAACCTTTTCTAAATGGGGAAATACATATGGACTGCTATGAAGAATACCAATGCTTTGTTCATTTCTTATTATATCGGCGTTGATATGGTTGAGGGTAGCGTCAGAGACCAGGATATTATGGCTCTCATAAACTTCCCAGGCATAAATTATCTTTTGACAGTGGTATACCATCAGCAGTTTCTGAAGGCATATTTAAAATAATCTAATGCACATATAAAGTAATAAGACAGAGTTTAGGTATATCTTGTATTTTTTTTTTCAGAAGATATTGTTAAATGTCATTAGAAAAGTTGGCTGAACATTATAGCCATAGGAACTTTTTGTATTTCTCCACGAGACACCATTGATTGGTCCCAGCTTACCACAGCTTTGTATATCGGCTTGATACAGAATTGTTAGTACTACAAAATTGCCTGCCACGTAGGTGTGCTTATCGTGTGACAGCCAAGTGGTGTGCATAAAAATGCAACTTCTCAGAAGGATGTGCTCAAATGCTGTAGGGAACACCTGTGTGAACAAAGACATTTATTTATGTTGCCTGGCCACAGTCCAAAATTCATGGTACTAGAAGTTCAACTTGGACAACTAGGACAAATTCAGCTGTGACAAATCTGCTGAAGATAGGGTGACTATAAAAGAAGGGGTTAACTTACATCATTTTCTTAAATATAAAAAATATATAAAATAATGCTGTGATTGGCCGTTTAAGCTAGTCAGTGATATAAATGAAGATTAACTGAATAAAGACAGCTCAGAGAGCAAGAGTGCTCCCAGCAACAGTGCCAGTCAAAAGCACAAAGGTCTAACATTGCCCTGAAAAGGTCATCAGTCCATCTGCTTCTTTGGCAGAGGTGACAACCAATCCACATGGATTACTCTCTCCTAAAAGTATTTAGCATTCCATAATCCTCAAACCAAACAAAGTCAATCACATAAAAATCCAAGAGACAATTTAAGCATTGCTGTTCTATTACAAATACAATGGGATGGAAGGAACACAATTACCCTTCTGTGGTAAAAATCACTGATTTCACCAGTTTCTGATAAACTATATCCTCAAAAGAAAAGCAATAAAAAGGTATTTCTGGTATCATTAGACTCAGCTGTCTGTATATACACAATTACTTCCATTTCTCTGAGCTTCTAGGGTATCTTATTATAAATTATTTAAACAAGAAAATGTTTTAATCTATGCAACCTACCTTGAATTATTTTAATCATTTCATTTGTTATACAGTTGTACTTATACATGAAAATATTTTGGATGTTGCTTAAATTTGGTATGATTTCAAAGTCTTCTTAAATAGTTTAGATTAAGGTATTGTGATACCTTAAATATGTAGATTAATTCAGTGTATTTACATACTGCAAATCTATTAACAAGATACAGTAATCATTTGCGTTGATGAAACCACTGCAAAGGCACTATGGTATCTTGACTAAGAAACACTTTTGGCTTTCTTGCACTACCAAGCCACTGACTTGTAACTGTGCCTTTATATAAACAGAAAAAAAGAATGTTTGCTATAAATAAAATCTAGAAATTTCACTGAGAATTTCATTAAGTGTTCATGTGACAAAGAATGATTCTTTCTAGTAGTTCTTTTATTAATATTGACATGAATCCAGAATGACAGAACACTGCAACCTCCTTGACTTACCGTCTCACCTTCACTCCTACTCAAGTCAGTGGAAATTAAATACAGCCACTAATATTAGCAAATCTTGGCAAGCAACTTCACAAATGCAAGATTACTGCAAATGCATTAAATTAAAATATTTTTGTAAGGTCCCCATACCTACTTTGGTTTCTAAAAAGGGACCAAGCAGAACTGAGAGTTTCATTTCAAGCAAGTGGTCTAGATAACTGGAGCTAGCTGCTGCAGTATCTTTGTGGGGACATCCATCTGCATTCCCCAACGGCCTAAACAGCAGCTTCCATGGCTGCACACAGTGCTTCTCCCCTCTCCCAGCTTGCTTGGAGACCTAGGTGAGCACAGCAGTCTGCTGTGATCCAAGAAAAGGAATCTATACTGCCTTTGACCAATCCTCTACGCATCCTTCAGCAATACTGTGTGTACGAGTAAGCACTGAGCCAAGCCCAGAGACTTTCTGGTCATTTTATTCAAAAATATCAGCTATGGAAAGAGATGAAATATGCTTTTCACACATTAATAAGTTATTTAAAGTGCCTTAACAAGGAGGAGATACAAATTCATGGCCATCCTTGACCTGAGGAAATTTAAGCCCATGTTTTCTGTTTCCCAGAACATGCCCTTGCTAGTAGGCAAGGGGCCTATCTAAGTGGATTTATGTGCTAATATTCCTGTAGAAACTAAGTAACTGTGAGAACTAAGAATACAAGATTTATGGGGTCAGTGGAAGCAACTCAGAGGACAGCTCACTTTGCTTTGGTGGTAAAAGCACTTCCTGACTAAGGGAAGAGCTGGGTTCTGGGCAACGCACAAAGTCAAGTCACAACCTAGCATAACTCACTGCAGTTTGGTTGCCCACCTGCACTCTACCATCACAACAGCAATGGAATTTGCAGAGATGCATGAGGCTTGGACTGGAAGGCATATCCTGCTTTTATGTGAGTGAGACCTTCTTTTATGTGTAAAACCAACAGAGAAAAAAAGAAGCTTGCTGCACAGAGGAAAGGCAGAGAAGTAAGAAACAGAGACAAAGAGAATTCATAATGTGGAGAAATCACATGCAGAGTAGAGGGTAAAGCTAGGAATTTGGGGCTCTTCATAGACCTGCAACCTCAATTTATGGTGATGAAGAAGCATAAACAGGGAATTAAATACAGGGATTTTGCTTCTTTGTGCAAGTACGTGCATTTCTTGGGCTAGCTGAAATAAAGACTAATTCTCTTTTGTTTTTAATTCCTACAAAGCTTGTGTGTTTGTTTACTTCACTTATGTTATGTCCCAGAAGGGATAAGCTGTAAGCTTAGAGTACTAACAAGACTGGAGTTCTGTGAAAGTTCAAACTTCTGAGAAATCTGAAGGTTCAGCTGAAAGAGTAATGTAACAGCCGAGAGACAAGGCAAAGTGCAGAGAGACCATGGAAAAAAAAAAAGATAAAAAAACAGTGCTGCAGTGAGTGCAGATTCAAGGGAAGCTTAAGAACATTTAAGCCCAGTGTTGTGAGATGCAAACCAAGAAGCTTGCTCTCTACTTAGCTGTAAGCTCCACCAGGGCAATATGCAGGCTTCCAATAGCGAGCTACAAGCTACAAATACCAAATATGTTGAAGTGGACTTTGTGGCCTCAGGGTTAGTCTTGTGAGATTAACAGTGTGTGACCATCCTTCAAGTTAGCATGTGCATAATGTATTCCCTGATCAACACAGCACGTTGCATCTTGGCCAGTGCATCATTGCTACCATGAGCAATGTGTGGCTGCCAAAGGAACAGAAGAGAATACCGGGGGTCTTTTTGCCTGCATGCCAAAGGGAACCCTGTCCTGAAATGGCTGGATTCTTGATTATAGCAGTGTGCCAGCCACCGTCTTGGTGTCATGTTGTAACAGTGCCTTGCTAGAGAAAGGGAAGATTTAGCATCTCCAATCTTATTATTACTTTTTCCTCAAGAAATCTCCACTGCATCCTGTATGTAGTATCCTTTGTTTTATTTATTTATGTACTTTGAATTAATCCATATAACAGACACAAAATTTGCTAAATCTTCTTCTGACCTGGTCTTGAACCAACTTTTCTCCTGAGAAAAGGTCCAGATAGACTTCTTTTCAGAATACCACAGTGATTCTCCTTAGCTTACCAAAAGGATCATTTTTAAATAATGGTATTCCCCCTTACCAAGGGCAAGGACCTGAAGCAGTCCTGAAATATATGCTCAAAACTTGCACTGATAACTGAGCAGTGAGGAAAGACTGACTGGACGAGACTTAAATCCTTGGTTGGTATCAGACACAGCAGGAAGATCCATGTTAATGAGAGTATGTAATTCACAGCATTTGTGCTGCTAGCAAAATAGGGTTTTTTTTTTTTTAATTGAGAACTCTCTTAGCCAAAAAAAATCAAACAAACCATTCAAAGGAACGGTCATTCTTTTTTAGTTACGTCCACACTGATTTTAATGCAAACTACTTATGAGAGTCTGAGATCTTCCATGTCCAACTGTTCAAAGTGAAATATTGCGGTCAAAGTATATGTGCAGTAGAAAACAGACATTAGAAATACAAAAGAAACCTTTAACCTTTAAACTTTGGCACTATACCACAGCATTATTCTGGGATAATGAGTTAGGATTTGAAAAAAAAAGCAGTTACCAACCTCTGAAATCTAATAATTTCTGGACAGTATTTCTGTATATTGTCAAAACTCTCTATAGGCTGGCTTCAGCAGTTCTTACCTCATTCCATTTAAGTAAATTACAAATGTTGTTAAGATGATCTTTTTGCCATGTTTTGTGATAACTCTTAGTGTATATACCCACACCCTTCAGAGCCACATATTCTTCCACAGCTCATAGTACAATAAATGTAATATTCCAGTATTTTACAATTTAATCTCTTCCTCTTTTTTCAAATATGTCTTAGAATGAAACTCCCTGACAACGGTTGCCATCTTCAATGGCTGTTTGTCATCTTCTCGCTCAAATATGTATCATATATTAAAAATGTTTGATCAAAGAAAACGTTTAGAGATGAGTACAAAATCAAATTTCCAGAAAAGCAAGACTTATCAAGTATCTATTCCTATGGCAGTTGTATCAGTCATAACCAAACATTAGGCAATTGATCTTAAAGTGCCTCTGGTTTTAATTCAGATGGGTCTATTGTGATATTATTAGTCATATAAAAATCAATAAGGTGATATTACTTTATCTAACAAAAAAGATGCACGCTTCAAAATGCTAAAATTTCATAACAATTCCATAAAAATCTCCTGGACACATTCAACAACAACAACAGCAAAAAGGTGTAATGGAGACAATAGGTGCCATTCTTGCTAATCAAGTCTAAACAGTTTTTAGCGTAGCCCTGTATCCCAATAAAAACAGTACTGCTATTGCCAATAAAAGGCCTTGGGAACTATCAAGTATTGTCTGAACTCGTCTTTGTTATCCTGGAGCTTTGTTTTAGCTTGTTTAGTTGTAGAAATGATTTTTAGAACAACCAGGTGGCTATTGCTTGTTTTGTTTTACTTTTGATTATCTCTGTATAAACACTTAGTATAACCATTATTTTTATACCGATAGTATAGACTGGCCTCAATGGCCAGTCAAAGAAGTGCAGATGTGGGACCTGGGCAAAAATGTTTTTTGAGATGACACAGAGAATGCAGAACAATTATCCAACTTGCGTAAGACATTCCATACGTAGTGAATTCAGGTCTAACGTGAAGCTACAGACCAGTGAACAGCAATGTGTAAAAGCATGTTAGAGAACCTACAAAAATAGCCCCAAGTGGACCCTGGGATGAAAAGGAAGAAACCAGCAGCATCAAACTCCTTCATGGGAAGGACTTGGGACACTAGTGACTCTCTTTTCCCTCGCCTTGCCCCACAAGATTGATGCCAACAACCTCCAGACCAAAGGAGCAGTGGAAGGGTGAGTATAACAACACAGAGAAGGGCAGGCACTAGGAGGTGTGTGAGTGTGACCAGTTTAACTGTATTATAATTAAACCTTTTCTGTAAGTATATTATTTTATTTTCTTTTTCTTTCTTTTTCTGTAATAATCAGATCCAAACTAATCTTTGATCAGACTGTTAAGTTTTTGACTGAACTAACAAAAAAGTCTTGGATTTACATACAGAATATGCTTGTTTTTTGACTATAATAACATTCTGAGTGTAACATTAGTCCCTGAGGAAAGAATGAATAGATTTGTAAAAAATAAATGATTTGGGACATCATTGTAGTTTTCAGGTGGGCACACTGCATAAAACCATTTCCAAAAAGGAGACAGAGAATTGGAAATGTAATTAGCAATTGAATAAAAAACAAAAAGAGGAAAAGAAATTGCTAGGTTGGACTGATTAGCGCCCAGTTAAGGAAACTATACAAAATTTTAGTTCCCTTGATTAATCCATGGAGTGCATTGAAAAAAATAAACCATCCAGGATGTTCAAAAATCTCACTTCTACTGTCTATCCTTAGACAAATAAATGGTAATTATGAGCACCTAATATAGTGAATCCAAATTCTAAAATGACGAAAAATGGACACAGTCTTGTATCTAATAAAGCATACAAAACCACTACACAATATGCAAGACAGCAAGCTGCTGAATAAAAGGCAATTACTGAAAATTATACTTCCTTTTGAGAACTCTGACTGCTTGCTCCTAAAAGAAAACTCCAATTGATGTTTAATAGGGCATACATGCTAACATAAAAAAATACATTGCCTTTCCAGATCATCTTAATCATAAAAAAGTTTAGTTTGGGGTTTTGTGTTTTTTTTTTTTTTTTGAATCTGGAACCCAATTAACCCAATAAATAAAATAATTGTTTCCTGTTCTAATATTGATCAGATACATTTAAGAGTATCTGCATTTTAAATTGAGGATCTTCACAAGCAAACCTGCTTAGAATTAAATCCCATTTACATGAAAAATCCTGTTGATTCAATAAGCTTAATTGTGTGCAAGTGAATTCCAAAAGCAGGAATTTAGTCATGTCTGAAGAGAAAAGTATTTAAATGCTTCATCCTGGCACTTTTGGATTCCTCTTCATGTCTCATTTATAATATTTTTTGTAACTTCATTATACATGTTATGTTATCAAACCAAAATCTGTGTTTTACAACGTTTCAGATTTCACCAGGACAAAAATCCATTATCCAAAACCTTAAAAGCATGGAGTAAAAGATAAATGAAAGTGTCATTCATTCCCTTCATATATTTCATCTGAAAATCAGCCAATAAAATCATACTTTCACTTCAAGCTCTAGAAAATACCCAGAGACGATATGGATTTGATTTTCATCAGAACTCTTTGGAAAAAATCTTTCAGATTTAGCAGTGATAACATAATCTATATATTTTAAGTACCTCTATGATACTGATTACTGAGCAACTCATTAGCTTTGATATATTTATCTTCATAATATCACCAGAAAGCAAGGGAGCATTATTATAACAATATTACAGGAAAGCGATGCACAGAAGCTTTATTTACAAAAGAAATCAAACAAAATTTACATGCTTCACTATCACTTCCCAGGCCTACATCCAAAATAGAGACCTCCAAAACTTTCACCCCAGAGCAACCCCAACCTACTTATGCCCAAGGACCACCAGCAACATGCGTTAGCTCCGTGCAAGTTTCTGGGCATCCCCTTCGCTGTGATATGCAGCAAACTCTGTTGGGAGTTACTTGCACTTATACGGCAGTAGGGCCTGATTCAAATGGTGGTCTTTGATCACATCTGCTTGACCAAGCTTTGCATAGACATCATTAGAGATGGCATCCCAGACTCTGAAAGCCTTGAGATCAATTCCATACCTGGAGCAATCTGAACTCGATGATTCTGCTTCTCAGAAGGTTCTGTCTAACAGGCCTGGGAATAGGAATGTTTTCAATTTTTCCCAAAATGGAAGCTGACCCAATTTTCATGGACAAATATTCACTGGACTAAACAGAAGGAACCTTTAATAATTAGACCATTCACTTACAAGACAGGAAAATGTAGGTTCCAGGTCCTGCTCCACTTATGCTTAAGTATAATGCACTGCCTCTAGGATTGTAATTATCAAACTTTTCTTTGATTGTAATTAATTTTCGACTTGTGAGCCTGTTGGATTTTTGAACCCAAATAATAGCACAATCAGTTGAAGCCCTATAGCCCTATACATAACTCCCACAACTTTATCAGGTGTTAGGATTGGCTAACATCCCAACCTTGGCACTTTCCTTCTTTCCAAGGAGAGGGAACCTTCATGATACTGTCTGTATTATCAATGCCTTCCTAGACATGTGGTACAGACAGGACCAGCTGGACTAGCCTCTGCACTCACATTATACCTGCAGTGCTGAATCTTCTTCCTCCTTTCATTGGTCAGTACAAAGCACATCTATTAACCTTCAAAGCTATCGGTATGGAACAACTGTAAGTGTGCCAATCACTGCAGATATCAGCCAATGCCATAGAACAAACAAAATACTTTCAAGGATAAAAACAAAACTCTTTATAGTCCAAGCTACAGTGGCCAGCTTTGCACACAGTTCATGTATTCTGTGTATACAGTACAGAAGGGATATGTAAGATCTATTCATAGGTTAAATAAGCAAAAAAGTGTATATAAAAAAAAAAGTGAACCATTTAGTTTTCAAACAAATATTGCAAATGAAATCTTAAGTCATAAGATTTTCCAAAATCCTTTTGGAAAAAAGTGTTCTTCTTAGATGAAGCATGTACAGCACTATTCCTCAGCATCAATAAATATCATGAATTCAATTCCCTGAACTTCTGATCTGTAGCTTAAGCCCTTTCTATTTAAGCTACAAGAATGATTTCCAACAGCTCTGCAAACCCATCATCGAGCACTCTGTGCACTCATTCACAGTAATTTGCACAACTCTTTAGTGGCCAGCAGGAAGCTCTAGATGAACACTTGGACTCTATTCTGAAGGAGCCGCCAATACTGTACCTGAACCCGGTGTAGCCGCATGGAAATACAGTAGGATACGACTGTCTGCCAACATATGTAAGACAGTGGGCAAGGGTAACATGACTTGATCACTCTTTAGGTGGACTTTTTTGGTCTAAGCCAACACAAAGCTGGCTGCAACAGCAGAGTTCTTGCTTTCCACACATTCCCAGCTCTTTCTTATGCCAGTTCTGGCACTGCTGGAGCTCTGCTAAGCCATCTCAGCATGCTAACTGAACATCAAGATCACCTAACGAAAAAGAAAGAAAACAACAAGGCTGAACAGTTTTCTGCTTGGCTGGTGTGCTAAAACAGCTCAGCAAAGAGAAAGGAGTGAAGGCAGAGCCACCTCAGCAGCAACGGGGTCTCAAATTGGCACAAGCCACTTGCGATAATATATCTCAGTCAATGGCAAAGGCTTAACAAATTCTCAGTTAACAAAATGCATTTCTGACAGTAGTCAGAAGACACGAGATTTGAAGCACTGTTCATCATGTTCTGCAGTTAAGAGTTCAGAGAACTGCTCTCTTGATCCTTCATTGCCCCATCATCCTTCAGCAAAGTTGTTTAATAGCACAAAATTATCAGCTAAGGCTGAAAGCTATATGCCATGCTGTAAATGAAAACTGTCTCTGCATAACTGATAACTAAGTAATTGGTACATGCAGAAGCTCAGTAGGAACCAAAGATAGCTCCCAAAGTGTTTTACATCTGAAGAATGAGAGAGCAAATTTGATGAAAAATGAATATTCAAAAAAGGAATAATGCCTTGTTCTCCCCATTGTCATCAGTTTTCTGTCAAACTACCAGAAAAATCGGTAGCATTGAAAGTTTGTATTTTATGTCATGTTTTTGCCATTTCAGGGGATAGTAAATAAAATCTGAACTGAGTAACTGAAAATAGTTTGCTTCCAAATTTCAATTGTACACATTTTCAGTACTATTAAAAAAAAAATACTATTTTTGCCTTGCTTCCCCTTCAGATAATGAAGAACAAAAAAGACAAACCAAAGGAAAGCACATAAAGAGAGAAATTACTAGACAAAACAGAAAGAAGTCCACCAAGCAGTTACAAAATGGCTTTTTTCGAGTGCATCTGTGTCATCCTACCAAATGTCACTGATGCTTTCAAAAGTACATATAAAGAGAAAAAAAGTCTTTAAAAGTTTGCAAGAATAGAATTAATACAAATTATGAAATAATTTGCTTTTGGTAGAAGGTATGCATGCTATCAATGTTTCACATGTTCTTCGTGGGCTCACACCTACTTTGCGACCTCTAATCCTATCTTTATTTAGACAAAGTCATCGTTGGTGGCATTGGGAATTTGCATTGAGTAAGAACAAAAATTTGGCCTTTGCAGAGTAAAGTATAAACTCCAGTCTCATACAGTGTTATTATAGATTGTTTTCATTAATTCTGTTGATCGTTAGCCCATCAGCAAAATGTGTCAGTAATTCAATATAAACTTTATTTATAATTTCTCTATGAGAGTAACAAAACCGGGAACAACTTTGAAAAATTCTACTGTCTTCCTCTTGGGATTTAACTAGCATCAGAAAGGGCTCAGACTCTGAAATATTCATAAATCAATGATGCATAATTTGTAAATTTGTACTTTATATCATGTACAACTTTCTCTATCCTAAAGAGCATTTTATATTTCTTGTTAACAGTGAATGCAAATAATGCTCAATGGAATTCTGCAGTGACCTTTGTTTTACTACAATTACTGCATATTTATAAATGAACAGCTAAGCTTCAATTTGAGAACTACAACAACTTTTTAGTTGGAATCCTTTGATAAAACACAACTGAATAAACTTGATAAAATTAATTCCCCAGAAAAGAAAAAAAAAAGTCTTCTCTGAAAATTCCTCTGTGTATACCAACACAGAAAGCAGATTTTTCTCTGCTCTTGCAAACAGGAAACTAAACAAAACAGCAATATGGATAGATTTGAACAGAAGGGGAAAATTACTTTAAAAAGAAAACAGGACAACATACTAAGAGTAATGTTCCACATAATCACTATATTATATATATAATGTATAGTATATATATATAATATATACACACATATTTTAAAAATGCTACATCAAAAATAAGAAATGCAGTACATACATTATATTATAATATAATTCCATGCAATGTCACTGGGACCTAATAACTGAAATCCTGCATTAACGTTAATGTCTGTTCTATGTGTGAACATTTTCATGCAAGTCAAAAGTATATGCAAAACACTTATTTGACCAGAGGACAAGGTCTAAAATCCAATAAACCTATTGTATACTCTGACCACCCAGATGAAATATAATTAAAGTATCTGAGAACAACATGCATGGCTTACTGGTATGACAAAGGCAAATAAAGAACCCATGCCTGGTCTGAAATATTCGATGGTACGGGACTCAGTGTTAGCCAGTCAGACAGCCAGGAATTCTGCTCCTAATTCAGATATTCTTTGGCTTCAATCTCACTACTTAATTCCTTTATATACCTTTTCCATTCATTACAACTCTTTTCTATTTAAATTCTGTGGTCTTTAGAGGAGAGGTCTCTCTCTAACAGTATTTGTCCCCAGCTGAGAGCAGGACTCCACAATATTTGATGTGCAATAATGCAGATAAATAAAGGTTCAATTCAAGCAGATATAGTAGTTTGGGGAACAAAATCCCGGTTTTGGTTACAGCCTGGCTTCCAACATACTATTTCATTGAAGCCACACGTTTTAAGTAAGCAATGAGCTTATGAAAAACTAGTCTTCAGATCCTATATAGTACAGGTCTGATCTCACTGAAGGCAGGTCTGATCTCACTGAAGGCATGGCAAACTCTTTTGACTGCAATATGCTGACATTCTCCACAAAATTATACGCCATCTTGTTGGTGCGAGAAGTGCTGAATAAAATAATGTAAGAATCTGTGATACCAAAGAAAATACTGCTCAAACATATATACATAAGTAAGTATATTTACTATTCAAGCATTTAAATAACTGAAAGCAAAGCTATTTATATAGGCGTTTCCTATAGTAATGAATACTGTCTGCTAATTTTCTTTTCTGAATGGATCAGAAAATTCAGTTCTGGATTAATCTGAATCCAGCCAAATTCTGACTAGTGTTGACTAGATTTGTACACAAAACTTTAAATTTTACACCTAAAACAACAAGAAGTTCCATAGTTTAGTGAACTAAATTGAGGGGAAATGATCAATACACAACAAAGTAAAGTACGATCTTTAGTGATACCAGCATATCATCTGTGAAAACAAGGGTAGGGTTTATTGATTAAAAGAGATTCTGATCATTAATGCTTTTTCTAAAGTGCATCACTGACTTCAAAGAGTATCTGAAATCAAACTTTCCTTCAATAGGGAACCAGGCCCAAGAAAAAAAACACTGTGTCTACAATCGATTTTGAAAAGTTTCCATGATAATTTTGAGCTCCTTTTTCTCCTCGAACTCTCAAGTCACAGATAAAAGAACCACTGCATGCAGAAAGATACAAAAATTATTAAGAGTCTTCCAAATACATCGTTGCACTGATTCAGTATTTTGGACACCAGATTTAGTTATTTTTAATTTCCTAAATTTTATTTTAGTCTCAAATATTTTTGTGCACTAAATATTAAATATCCCTATGGAAGTATAAAGACATTAACCTCCATTTTGTATTTTTTGATCTTCTTAGACATATCCTACACTAATTCAACAATTTGAATCCTCTGATGGAGCCAAGCATGTTTTTACTGCATATGATTTTCTGTTTAGGGATGTCCAGGCTACTGACCCAGGTAGTGGCCCCGGGCATGTGATGAATATTATAATTAATCTTAAATGTGTGCAACAAGAGATAAGCATTAGTGAGACAACATATAAATAAATGCATACATGCCACGAAAGCATCACAAAACTATCTGTAGGTTGCTATTACTCAATAATGTACCATAAATTACTGTTTTAAAGAGATATCTATTATAATAAATCTGCTGAGATATTCCTGTTGTTTTCAGGTCTGAAATCAGAAAAAAAAAATCAGTTGTTGAATACTGAGATGCTGGTATGTAGCATGCTGTTAGAATTTGTGACAAAGGAGACCAGTGCTACATTCCTAGTATACTAAAAAAAAACAACAACAACAAAAAAACCCCAAAACTAAGATCATTTTATGTTGGCCGAACAAGAAATACAAGATCAAGCCTGGAACTCCAAATGCCAAAATTCCACTAATGCAAATATGCCCCTCTTCTTTTCCACTCTTGGATGAAGGCAAGAAGAAGAAAGAATTATTTTAATTGCTTTATGATGGCTTGTGTCAGATATCACAGCAAAACATGGGAGAAAACTCCAAACTATAGTTTCTAAATAAGTACTTAAAAAACCTACAATATTATTGCTTTGTAGTAGTCACAATAAGTAAAGACTTTTCTGTGTTCTTATCATTATTGTCCATAAAACTATGTACAGACTACAAGCAGAGGCTTACAGGCTCACAAAAGTTGGAATTGAGCCGTATCCATTTTGACTGAAACTTCATGAGATACTTCAGTCTACAGCACTGAAGAGCAGGAGGACAAATTCCACTGAGCCCTTAAATTCAGGTCACTTCCAGAGCATTCACTGAGATCTATTTGTTGTGCTTTGATCCAGGCTAAACACCTCAGATGCAAGGCTACAGAAAGGCATTAAGATAAAATGAAACTGGGTCTTAGTGAAAATGCGATGATTTTCAATATTGCTTTAGTCAGTGACACCAAAGATGATTTGCATACTAAAGAAATGCTGATTATACCACATACTTCCAAACCATTTTCTTTGGAAAAATAATAGTTACAGCTTCCTTTTTGACCTAGTTCCTCTTATTGTTCAACATACTTCAGCACTTTTAGAAAAGCAATCATCTATTGTGTACTTGTCATATCTTTTGTAAAATGCAATACATTTCTGAAAAGGAAAAATACTTACTTTTGTCCATTTTCCTAAGCTATTTAGCTTGTTCAAAATAGTTAAAAATCTTCAGAGGTTCAAAAAAGAAACAGTAGGCCTTAACCTAAATGTCCTCTATTTACAATATGGTTCTAAACTGCGGCTGGAACTAATTTTTGGAAAATATTTTGCATGTCATACAGATTGGCTTTCATGAAGCTTGACTGAAGAATGGGAAGGTAGGAATAATCTTGTAGGAAGCTGTCAGTCCTTTGCAATTCCTTTCCAAAAGTCATTGCTAGGCAATGTCAGTACCAAACCTCAAAGTAATACAAGAATTCTTAAAATAAAATTTTACCACGTCTGGGGCTTTCTCACAAAGTGATAGGCAACTAGCGTTCCCCTTAAAACTCAGCTGACAGTAAAAAAACTGTTTGCACCTAGGAGTCACCACTATGAATTGTAACAACAAGGAGCCGTTCTCTTAGTTATTATACGTATTTTTATTATCTGTGCTGGTCTCACCTGAATTAGATTGCCTGCAGAAATAAGCTTTATTCTTGTCTGAGGGCTTCCAGACACAGGTGATGAACTACATTACGTCTGTGGTAGCAATAGCCTACATTTTGATCACTTAATAAAGCCTGAAGCCTCTGACTGAACCAAAGCCCAGCTTTATACATACAAATACAATGAGTGACATATTTGATAGGTATTAATATATCTGTAGAAAAAATCAACACGTTTCTCTTACAGATTTTTTTAGCCTTCAGAAGAACAGGTAAAAATGCTTAAAAACTGAAGGCAGGGCAAAGAACACAGTGCTACGGAAAAGTACCATGAGGCTTCATTTTCTAACTGACTGCAACTTTTAATAGCAGTTTGATGAACAAAATTGAAGTGCATAAGAGAAATCAAACAAAAATAAAATCATTATATTAAAAATCCTCAGCTGCGCCAAAAGGATGCTAGCCACAGCGCGAATACCTTCTGTCTACCAGGGAAAACTGCCAGCCCCCCCGACAGTGCGGGTTATGACGCTAATATGCAGGAAAAGCCGCAAGCACGGGCGGGAGTTGAAGTGTGACTGAAATCGAGAACAAATTATGCTTGAGGCACGTCTCAAAACGAACCTGGTTGTCCTAAGCTTTCTCCGCCTTTTGCACCAGGCACGTGTCAGACACGGGTGTCCGGCCGGCGAAGCGCGGTGCCTGCCCGAGGGCGCTGCAGAGGGGCACGGGGGGGCCGCGCAACCGCCGCCGTGCTTGCGCTCGTTGCTCCGCGCACCGCGCAGCCAGGCGGCAGCTCGCGGGCCAAACCGAGGGGCAGAAGCCGCCCCTCTGCCGCGCGCGGCTTGCGCGGGTGCGGAGGCACGGGGCAGCCGCCGCCGCGCGCCTTTCGCTGGGGGCGCTCCTAGGGGCTAGTGAACTGCGCGGCTTTGCGGAGCCCCCGCTCCGCCGCCTCCCGGCCGGCCGGGCCCCGCGGTGCCTGCGCCCCCCGCCTCGCGCAGCGCCCCGCCTGGTCTTAAGGGCACTAATTAGCTGTAAGTGGTGTTAAACACCATCCCGCCGCTGCAACGGCTTCTCCGGGGGGGGCGGGGTTACGAGGCCCGGCAGCCCGCTGGGTTACAACCGCCTCGTTGCCCCGTCCCCCGGCTGCGGGGTGCGCGGAGAGACGCCGGCCGCAGCAGACCCAGCGCCGCCCCCTGCCTCCCTCTCTGCCGCCCTGCCTCCCTCCGGCCCGGCCCGCGGTCGCTGGCAGCGCGGCAGCTGGAGCAAGTTCAGCGTTTCTTCTCCCACACCACTCGGGCTTGGCTGCCCTCAAAGAAAATCCTCTCCTAACAACGTGTCAATGTTACATTCCTCCACAAAGCAACTTCTATGAGGGGGGCTGGGAGCTTGGCTCTGCCTTCGCGCAGACTGGGAGCTTTGTGGCTGTGCAGAAAACAAGGCAAGAGGGAACATTTCCTGCATTAAAATGCGATACCCCGGCCTCGGTGATTTATCCCTCGCCGCGGAGGCTAATCCCCCCTTTCCCACAGGATCATGCTGAAAGCCCCCCTCGCCCACGGGTCGCACCTGTAGCCCCCAGCCAGGGTCGGCACAAGTCTCTGGGCCCGGGTCCCCCCGGTGCCCTCCCCAAAATCGCCCTCCGCCCTCTCCAAAAATGTTCCGAGGCCGAAACAGGAGGCATGCGCTAGAGGAAGGGTTTGGCAGGGGGCTGCAATTGCCCGATCCGCGGCTTCCCGCCCTTCCACAGTCCCCACTCTCGCAGCGGGGACACGAAGCGGCTCGGCACAGGGACCCCCCTCCCCATCGGCAGCGGTATCACACTCAAAGCCTCCTCCCGGAGCTGGGGCCACCTGGAAAAGCACCGGCGGCGGCGGCGGCAGCCAGCGGCCCCCGCAGCAGGCCAAAGGTGCACGTGCGGCCCGCGCACGGCGCATTGCCATCGCGGGCGAAGCGCTCGCCCTGGCTGGCTGGGCTTGCGTTTTGCTTATTTGTAGGATGCTGAGGTCTGGCCCAGTCGGGACCAGGTGTCCTGGCCACGGTAAATCTCCTGCGGTTTTAGTGAGGTTGCCTGCATGCCTTTGGAAATGTTTTCCTTGCAAAGTCGGGGGACTGTATCAAGCAGGTGAGGATTTTGTAGCCGGGTGGTTGCAGCAGAGAGGTGGTGAGGGGGAGCGCGGTTCCTGCCTCTCCACCTGTGAGCACTGCTGTACGCGGGGGCTGAGAACAGGGGAAACATATGAGGAGTTTCAACGGTGCTCGGCAGAACTGTATGCCGAAGGTTGATTTAGGGATGAAACTGCAGCCCTCCCTACCCTGAGGGAGTGTGCCTCTTCTCTAGTCCTGTCACCTTGCCCGGAGGCAAGCTGGTGTGGAGTGCAGGTCAAATGAATGCAAGTGCCAAGGAGCGTCCGCAGCGGGAGCTAGGCAGCGATGCGGGATTTAGCCCCCCCGAGAAGCACCTACCTTCTTTTGGCGGTCGCTTAGCTTCCCTGGTGAGGTTGCAGACCTGGGTGGTTTGCAGCTCCTGGGTCAGACAGCCCTCCGTCTGCTCGTTGAGGGGCAGCACCACGTTGTTGAGCAGCACCAGGGACTGGTCGTCTATTCCCCATTCTCCCAAATGCTGAGGGCAGGTACATTTTGTGTACATGATCCCACAGGACTCGGTTCTCCCGTTCTCGGATTTCAAGCAGCTCTCCAACCAAGTGCACAACACATGGCACCCAAACTGGCTCGGGCTCACCTTGTTCAACACCAAAAACTCAAAAAAGGATTTTTGGTCTTCTTCCTTCTTGTGTAATCCTGGGAAATCGATGGGATAGACCCGGCGTATCTGAATAAAATTCTTATCATATTGCAGAAATACAAAAGCATTCTTGGAATTGCAGAGCTGCATTATAGAATGATTATTTTTTAAAAGATCCTTTATTTTTTCATGGGAAAAATGATCAAACTGATAAGCCAAGAGGGAAAAGTTGGAGCAGCTGAAGTCCTTTTTGGAAAATTTCAGGTAAATACTATATTTGGTTGGATCTGGATTTTCCAGCGTCCAAGTGCAGTTTGTAAAGTTTTTAGGAAACATTTCACTTACAGAATACGATCCATAAATGACCCCCTTCACCAGCGTGGAGCACCAGAAGTCTTGGGCAGCATTAAATCCAAACATAACCAGGAGATAGGTGGAAAATATATAAATCAGCAAATTACGAATAGCCTTCATCCTATGTCATTTGGCCTGCAGGAGATGAAATGAAATAAAAATGCAAGTAGAATTCTTCCCGCATTGAAAACCAAACTCCTACCAATATTCGAGCCAGCTGTTTTCAGGCTTGCAGTTAGAGCCCCTTTCAGAAAGAAGGGCAGGTAATTTTCATTTTATAACACCAGGGAATGGTTTGCTGCCGCGTGAACAGCGCCATCACGTGGCTCTCACGACAGGCAAATTTTCTACGTTCGAATTAAAAAACAACATTTATTAGATTATTAATAAGAACGTCCTCTCTTACCTAAGAGATATTCATCATGGCGTGGATAAGAACTGCTCAACTTATGTAAAGAGCTAGATGCCTTGCCTGACAGACCAAAAAAGGGCAATTTATTTATTTATTTCTTCAAAAAGTAAATAAATGGTCTATGCACTATAACATTCATATATATATATGCATATAAAATATGCACATGCAGAATTTCACTAGAATAGATGAATAAATCTGGTAGCATCTGTTTTTATATATTATTTTTCTATTAACTCTGAGAAGTAATTGTGAATAATTACAGCCATAATTTAAAAATGCACAAACTATTATTTGTTACAGATGGAACATTATCTCCCATATGTCTACATGCCTTTGCAGTGGCCACCTGGTAACAAAACTCTCTGCAGAGAGAAAACCCACGGAGGAAATCCTGAGATTAATGTGTTAATGAAATCTTGAGACTCTTATCTGAGAAAGAAACAAAGACAGACAGATGAAACTAGTGGTGGTCTAGCACCACCACTAAGTGCCAGCATTTTAAGATAATTTCAATGTGCTACAACCTCTTAGGATATAGAAAATGGATCATTATATTAGTACTTACAATCACTAGCTCTATATTATTGGCAATGCTACAGCAGGATCTCTGCACCTATTAGACTGGACTCGGTCTCTTACTTGCCCTTTTATTAAGAATATCTTGTACTGTCTGATTAGCTCCTGTATTTTGCAGATGTGCACTTGAATGGTGAAAGATATATTACATTTTCTCTGCTACTATTTCCAAATAAAGCTGTTTTACTGCACCCACCAACCGTTACAGCCTCCACATGCTCTCTTCTCCTAACAGTGGCCTGGGTTAATAAAGTGAACCGTAGTCATATTTCTCTGTAATGTTATCCAAAAATTTAAAATTTAACGTTCTCAGCTTTAACTTTTACAAGCCTGCTTATCTCTTATAAACGAGAAGCTTTTTGCTTTCTGCTTACACATGCGAGCAGACAAAAGTGATGCCAAGCTAATTTTAAAACTCTCTGGGTTGCAGTCTCCTCCACTGTTGCTCTGTAAACAGAGACAGACATACGGATACATACACAGCTCCTGAGTTTTGATGTGTGTCTTTGCCTAGCTTTTCATCTCCTCACCAAATGGCAAGGCATCTTCCGTCTCCCATTGTGTAACAGAACAAATCATCGGATTAAACCCCCTCAAAGAGATTTCTCTATCTCCTACATTATGATTCAAACTCTGAAGCCTGAAATGGGCAAAGCAGCACCAACTCTAACCCTCTTTATAGCTGCGGTTTTTCAAAAAAACCCAGAGCTGCTGCTGGGGCTATGCAAACAGTCGGATTTTCTCCTTTTGGAGCATCCATCTCAATGAATAACACAGTCTTCCTTTTCCAGATAGGGTCGGTGCAGCATTTCAGGCTTAAAAAAATTGAAACTTGTAGGGAATTCTAGAAACAATTTCCCTTTGCTGAAGCACTTAGCAGGCAATGCAGTTCTGCGCAGTGTTATTCAGGATGGTGTAGGCGTTGAAAGCCAATGTGACAATAAGTGTCTAAATTAGGAATTCCACCCATGAAAAACGATTAATTTTATAATCTGGAAAGCAAGGAAGGGGCTTATTCGCTTATTTATTTGAAAAGAAAAAGCCCCTGACTTTTTCCATCTAAATAACATTTGCACTGGAAAAATAAAGACGTCTGCAGTGCTAGGCTGTTTTCTGTGAAGAAACGTAATCAAATAGCCCTCATTTTAGTTGTGCACTTGTTCATGCAAGGCTACTGAAACACAATGCTGTCTTAATCTCTCTCTCTCCCTCTGTTGCACACACACACACACACACACACACACACACACATACGCATCGAGTGAGCCGGCAGCATTTCATTTAGTTTGCAATATTCCTAAACACAAGAGCGAAGCTGCTCCTTGCAAGGATTAGAAATTCCGATTAAAAAGATCTCTGTCTTCGATGGACGAGGAAGCGAAAGAGCGGCCACAGCGGCTCAAGGTTGCCCATTTGGGGAAGGGGGGAACCCTCTTCTGCTGAAAACCAAACGGGCGTTTAGTTTGGATATTCCCCAAACTGATTTTCTAGGTGACACTGTAGTTTAGCCGAACATAGACGGCGCCATCACTCCACCTATTTTTTCCCCAACAGAAGACCCACTGACTTCTCTTATTTTAACTTCCTATTAACCTAACATCCTCCCCCCCCCCAAAAAAAAAATTACCCCAATCATGCACAAACCTCAGGTTTTCTTGGTCTCGCTGGAAATTACTCTCAGTGAAGCAGACCTGTCGCAACACGGACTTCCCTAACTTTTAAACTGCAGGGTAGAAGTAGATGCAGAGATCATCTTGTCTGTGCTGTCTCTCCCTATCCTTCAGCAACAGCCTGTTCCCCCCCCTCCCCGCCTCCTCCCCGGAATCCCGAGCTGGAAGCTCCGCGGTCCTAATCCCTGGGCACGGAGACGGCCGATGCCCCGGGCGCCCTTACCTTCCTCTCCGAAAGCTGGCAGCTCTGTCTCTACAACACTAGCACGACAGGCACACGTCCCGACAGCAGTGATGGAGAGATTCCCCTTCTGTCGGAAGCACCGTTTCCCATTTTCCCCGGCTCAGGTTCAAAACCAAGATTAAAAAAAGCAGCAGAAGATGAAAAACGCAGAGAGAAAACCCCCGCACGCCACACGCACCCCCCCCACCGAGGAAAAAAGCAGCTTCGGCTCCGGATCCACCAAATCCAACCACATGAGGGGAAAGGAAAAAAACCAAAAAAACAAAAAAACCTCAAATCAGCGAGACTGCAGGGGGAAAAAATGGAAGTGGCTGAACAAGCGAAGGTTTTTTTTTTTTTTTTTTTTTTTTTTTTTACTTGAAACAAAGTCTAAGCCCACCAGCCCGATGAGCAGAGATGCCAGGCAAGCGACGGTCTGGGAGGCGGACTAAGGCGCTAGTGCAGATTTGTTGGTGGGTTTTGTTGTTGTTGTTGTTACTAATAGACTTATTCCTCTTGTCTCCCTCCTCCTCCTTCTCCTCCTCCTCCTCCTCCTCCTCCCCGCCAGGCGCTAATGGCCGGACGGCAGCCGGGGGGTCCTTGGCTGCCGGTGCCGGCGAGCGCGGTGGATGCCGAGCGCAGGGAGCGCGGAGGGGCGCCAGCGCGGCTCTGCCTCTGTCTCTGCCGGGGCGCGCGCGCGTGCGCGTGTGCGTGTGCGCGCGAGACAGCGGGCGCCGGTGGGGGCCGCTGTTGGCGCCCCCTGCGCGCCGCCCTGCGCGGCCTTCGTGTGTGTGTGTGTGCGTGTGTGCGCGCGCGTGTGTGTGTGTGTGCGCGCGCGTGTGTGCGTGTGTGTGCGCGCGCGTGTGTGTGTGTGTGCGCGCGCGTGTGTGTGTGTGTGTGCGCGCGTGTGCGCGCAGCGCTGCCGGCGGCCGGGCCCGCGGAGCGTTTCGCGCGTCACGGCTGCTCAACACGGCGCGCGTCCCAGAAACGCTGTTTTCTGCGCCTGGGAGGTTTTCTAGCCGCGGTTCCCACCGCTGGGGCTGGCGGCGACCGAGCAGAGCGCGAGAGAAACGCACGGGCGGGGAGAGGCGAGCTGGGCGGGGGAGGCGGCACTCGGTCTCCTTCCTCCTGTTCTCTCTGTTAAAGCACAAGCCCCGGTCGCAGCCCCACGAGCTGCCAGTCGGCACCGCGGTGCAGACGGAGCGACGCAGCGCGCCGAGGACAAACCCCGTCCGCGGTGCCCGCCTGCCGCCCGCCCCTGCCGGCAACAATAGCGATTTTCTCCGCGAGGCTGCGATTAACACCGGAGCCGCCCGCGGCCGCGCAGCGCGCTGCGCCCCAACGCCGCCCGCGCCCGCCCGCGCCCGCGGAGCCCCGGCGCGGGGGCTCGTGCTCGTGCCCGTGCTCGTGCCCGTGCTCATCCCCGTGCCGCCCCCGCGGGCTCCCGGCGCAGTTTGCGCGGCGAGCAGCGGCCGAGGTAGCGCGGCTGCCGGCGGGGTGGGCCCGGGGGGCTTCGAGCCCAGCCGCAAGCAAGGAAGACCCCGTTTTATTTCGGGAGCGCTGGCAGAGCCCAGTGTGCATTTTCTCGCCCCCCCTCCGGCCCCCCCGGGGCGAGCAGGGCTCCCTGGCCCTCACCGCGGGCGTGGGAGGTCGGGGGCAGCATGTCCAACAGCAAACATCTGACGCGAGAATTAGAGGATGACATTTTAATAAATGCTAGTGTCAGTCGCCGGCTCTTAGCTCGGCGGTTCTGCTGCCGGGGTGCTCCTGCCGAGGCTGGAGGGCAAAGCCCCTCGCAGGCCGTGGGGCCTGCTGCCGCCTGCGGCCCTGCGCTCTCGGAGCTCCTCCGAAACACAGCTCCGAGGCTTTCACCATGCTGCGCTGGGGCCCCGGTGAAACGAAAATTGAAAGCTCTGGACAAGGACCAAAGCAATCATTCCATAAAGCAAACAGTTTTCTCCCCTCCGCTCCCGCCCTAGCCCCTGAAAGGCTTGAATTCCAGTAATACGGGGGTTTTATGATTACAATTACACGCTGCACAAATTCTGATCAGAGGTATTACTGGCCACAAACCACTTTTGACCAAAGTAAATGCAAGCACAGTTATATCTTTTTACTGTATTTTCCATAGGTACAACCTGTAAACCACGTCCATGCTAGCAAACATAAATAGTTTATGCCCCTCTTGTCAAAGCAAAACCAAAAATATCTGCCCAGACGAAAGAAACTGTGCATGATCTTCGCCTAGCAAATACAATGCACCGAAAACCGAACTGATACTGGCTTAGAGATAACCATATTCTTTCACACGTAGTGACACTCTGTATTATCTGTGGATGATGACCACCATGTTGCTTCAAATACTTCAAGGTAGCTTGGTTCATTAACAGGCTGACATGGGCAGAGCAAATCAAAGGGGTACACACAATGCAGCATTCAAATACCTTTTTTCACCCCATTTGTATTAAGGAAGAACAGGAGTCATAGAGGAAAGCTTCCCTCAATGCACTCCTCCACCTGTTTCCCATGGCCTTGACAAATTGTTGCTTTTTTAATTGGGAGTGGAAATGAGAAGCAATAAATATGCAGTGTAGGACAAACCGTTGTGTTTGGCGGCCTCGGAGGTATCCCAGCCCTGCAATTAACTTCCACTTCTCCATTTTGTGAAGAGGTGGCAGCGCTGGAGAGGAACCTGGGCAGGAAAGCTCCTCGGCCTGTTGTCTGCAAATGGCAGGAAGGGGTGGAAGCTGCACAGATAATACGTATGTTAACTAGCAGTGCTGGGCAGCAGTGGGACGGGATGGCAGCACACAACACTCTGTAGGCTTCTTCACAAGATCCATTGCAGTCAGGCTTGGACAGTCTGCTTTTTAATTACTAGCACTAACTCTAAAACGCTACACCCTTTTGTAGGTGCACAGGTATCCATGATCCACTTGCACATGTCTGCCTCCTCAGAAAGAGTTTGTTTGCCAGGTGCCGTGCAGCTGCATCTGAGCTAACAAAAGCCTCAATTTTTGATAGACTAGAAGTGACAGTTAGGGTGTATTCAATACTGCAAAATATAAATGTAAAAATGTATTTGTTTAAACTAGGCACACAGATCATCTGTGTCAGGAACGGTGTTATTTCCTGGGCAGAGTTAGTGATACACTGCAGTCTGAAGGGCAGGTGTAATATGCACCCATACCCATCAGCCAGAAGGACCGAGCAGATCCAACTTGTTTGAGTACCTCCATTAAAACCTAGGAGCAGGTTACTAATGCAATGCTGTAGTGTTTCACAGGAGTGCCATCAGAGCCGCGTGGCACTTGCGGTGCCGTCTGTCCTACAGAGACTGCACCAAGGCCTTGGAGAAGTGCTACGTGCCTCAGCCGCAGGGCCCTGCGGCTGGGCACGGCAGAGCAAACACTCGATGTACGATGCTGCTTTGGAGACCGGATGGGGTTGTTTCAGCAGAGATGGTCTTGGTAGAAACTAGAGAAGAGGGAGGAGAGTAATATTCTTGAATAATTCCTGTAGTGGTGAGAAAAATTGCACCTACCAAAATGAATATGTTAGACAGAATAAATAAGAGGGTTTTTTTAGTTGCTGTTTGGTTTTGGTTTGTTCCCCCCCACCCCCTTTCCAATTTGTAGTAGCACTTTAAGATCTTTGATATCTTTGTTATGGTAGCCAGGTGATTTCAATCCAGTGTTTAGTGAACATGGCACAAAATTCAGCACAATTATAATTGATATTCATTGATGGTTTGGATGCAAATTATTAAAGGGAGGCCAAAGCTTAAAGCAAGCAGCTTTAGAGACTGGGCTGTTCTCTCAGTCAATCAACCTGTCACCCTTAGGGGGGGCATTTTCAAGTCAAGGTTGCTGCCCCAGCCTGCAACGGCTCTCCTTTGGGCAAATAAAAGAGTGTCTTTGTGATTATCTAACTCCAGCACTGAAGGCACACATTTAAAAAAAAATGTATTTTTTTTCAATGAGGACTTTCTTTATGCTTCCATAATGTTGTAGTTTAATTCTGTATTATTACCAGCATTATTATGTTTAACTTACTGCAGATTTACAGACACTCAGATATGTCACCTCATTATGTGCAATAATGAAAACAAGCATGATTACAGAGCCAACTTACAGGTAAGAGACAAGTGCTATTTTTACTGAGCCACTTAGCCTACACAGAAGTGGTGCTGCTCTGTCGTCCCCCCATACTATTTTTCTCAGACCTGCAAGGACCTTCAAAATCCCCTTTGTCAAGTGTAGATTGTCCTCTCCGCATCACAAATTCTGCTGAATAATGCCACTTTTCCATAAGGGCAGCATTTCCTCGCTGTAAGCCAGGGAAAATTTTAAAGCCAAAGCTGGACTGCCTGAAGAGAAATGTTATTTAAATTAGTCTGAACCAAAGAAATAAAATAGAAGGTGCTGGCCATATTATGGCTATCATAAAATTAAATAAATGTGTAAATATTTTTTTTAAAACTGCCTTTGGTGTTCAAAGAGGTTGAGAGCAAATGTAAATTGGAAATCATTCCATAGAATTGCATCTTTTCTGGTCCAGTGTGTTACAAACTATTAAAAAATATTGCATTTCCCTACTGAGTCCAGATTCTAAGCAAATTTCACCAGGGTTAACTTTCTCTCTGTCATCAAGAGGAAATATGAATTTAATAAATAATAGGTTATATGCTGCCATCTCAATTTTAAATATCTTTTGAAAGAGCAAGATTTATGATTATATTTGGAATCTATTACAGAATCAATTTGTATTTGCATAAATAGTTAATTAATAATACAGCACCAGTAGATGGTGCTGAAGAATATACAGCATAGGTCCTGGGAGGGGTGGTTTAAAAGTTTCTATTTAAAAATTAAAAATATTCAGGGAAAGTATTGGTTTTCCTTTGAAAAGTTGATTTTTCATTGGAAAATGACGTCTCCTTCCAAACTTGAAACAAACCTTTTTTTGGTTGACAATTTTCAGTTGAAAATATCAATGATTTGTTTGCTTGTTTGTTTGTTTTCATCAAACTTCTCAGCAGAAAAAGCTGTTTTCTGGCCACCTCTTTTCTTGCTGTTCGTTGAATTCTTTGTACGACTTCCTCAGAGAAGATCTTTGCAAGGATTTTTTAATTCTGCTACACCTCTAGTTTGAATATTTTGATACTATCATTCTGTCACAATTATTGGGCCAGAAGCAGCATAACTCATGCAGTAGGTGATACTAGGAACATGGACAAAAGCCACATGAAGCACATCTGAGGCCTGTCCAGCATCCTGCCTCACACTGTAGCCCTTGGAGGCTCCTGAGGAAGGTACAGAAAACCCAAAATAGGAAGGCTTTTGGCAATCTGGCTTCACAAACTCTCATCCTAGTCTCCTGTAGAGATCTGTTTAAGTCTCCAAATAGGTTTTAGTGCCCTGCAATACTCTTTTAATGGGTATAATTATATGTATTCTTGTTATCCACGTTAACATCTAGTTCTTCTCAGTCTTGCATTTTTCTAGCTCAATGATACAGAGTAACAATGAATCCCAGGGCATAAATATATGCTATGTGAAAAAAAAAGATACATATCACTTCTGTTACATTTGCTGCCTTTCAATTTAATTGACTGTCACCATGTTCTTGTACTAAGGCAGGGAGAAATGAGATTCTGGCTTACTTCTGGTACTTATTTTATGCATTTTTATCACACTTCTTTTTAATTTCCTCTTTAAAATAATTACAGTTATCCCAATCTATCTCCACAAAACTGAGCTTTTTTAAGGACTTCTACCACTCGTCACTTTTCTCAACTCCCTCTAGTTTTCTGATGTCTTTTTGAGATGTAGAAACGAGTACTGCGCACAGTAGCTCAGATGAAGCTGTGGCACTGATTTATACAACACTGTTTTTCTTTATCATGCTCAGTCCTGTTCTTGATGTGTTTTAATATCTTGTTTCCTTCTTCTGATAGCTGCTATATACTGAACAGAGGTCTTCAGTTTGCTGTCTTTGTCTCTTCTTCTTATCAGTCTTTTGTGAGAAACTTTATTAAGGCCTTTAGAAAGTTTAAATAAATGATGTCAGTTGGTTCTCCTTTGACCACTACAGAACTTTATTGATGTGTTGAAAATATTCTAATAGATTAATGAGGCATCATCTGCCTTTGCAGAGACCTATCGTCTCATGATCTCCTGAGTGTTTTATTTTCTTATTTTTAATTTGCCAGGTACAGATGTAAGATTTATGAATCTTTAATTCCCTGAATCACCCTAAAGCCTTTTTATAATATATGTGAAACATTTGCTACTCTCTAACCTTCCAGGATAGGAGCTGTTTTTTAATTAGA
Source organism: Dromaius novaehollandiae (assembly GCF_036370855.1). Taxonomy (NCBI): domain Eukaryota; kingdom Metazoa; phylum Chordata; class Aves; order Casuariiformes; family Dromaiidae; genus Dromaius; species Dromaius novaehollandiae. The sequence goes on along the minus strand of NC_088100.1, from coordinate 31,993,147 downwards.
GATTGCATAGCTCAACTACTTCTTGTTCAGAATTCTTGGTGCTGGTGGCTTCCTGCTTTTTAAATGATTGATTTGTTCCAGCACCTCTTCATCTGATAGTACCTCATTTTTATTACTCAAGAGTAGATATCTCCCTAACATTCTCTACTGTGAAGACTGATGCAAATAAATCATTTGTCTTCCTAGCAATGTCCTTCTCTTCCTTAACTGCAGTCTTTATTTTCTGGTCTTCCCAGCAGACCCAGTGACTCTTAGAAGCTTCTTGCTTTTGACATATTTAAAAGGTTTCTTTTCATTTGTTTTTATAGTTTTAACTGTTTGATTTTCAGCAGTTGCCTTTGCTATCCAGCTTTCCTTCTTATGTGTTGACTGTTATAGCCTATGGTGATTTTCTTTGTTTCGTGAAAGCTGCCTTTATTGACAGTTCCCTGCTTAGCTCAACTAGTGGCTCAAAGCTTTTCATTTCACTCTGCTGGTCTGCAGCTTGCCGCCTTTGTATTTTTCACCCCCTGACTCCCCGGTATATTTATCAATGGAAGTATTCTTGGTTTTGGAAGCAACATGAAAGCCACATCTAAGGACCCCATGGCCTTTGATTTTGGTACTAGTGATTTTTTGACTAACATCATTTTATTGAAATACCTCTGTCCAAAGTTCAGTGCCATTGCATTACTATTAGTATCTTATCTGTTGCTAGATAATTTAACCTCATTATATTATGATTACTTTACATATCAGCTCAGATATTGCTAATCCTTGAATTCTTTCTGCCTATTGTGTTTGAAGTCTAGAGCCATATGTAAACTATGCTTGCATATGGGTCTACAGCTTATCAAGATGGGAAAGCTGATTTGAGGTTATCTTATGTCTTCTAAGGAAGCAGTAATTTCTCAAAAGAGTCTGTTCTCAAGCTTGTGCTGCTTCAAGAAGAAACTACAGATTGTTCTGAGAAATGACTTCTTTAAGTCTTACCCTTTGCAATTTTGATTTGTTGTTGCTTGGATTATATAAGGTCTATGATTATCCTATTTTGTCATATTTTCTTTTTTTTTTTTTCTTTTCTTTTCAACACTGCATGGTTAAGATCGCAGTCCTGGCCTGCATTCTTTAGCACATGTATTCTTATGGCTTGGGAATCCTGTATCATAATGACTGTGATGTATGGTCCTCTTCACTTAGGGTTTTTTCCTACTGGAATTTATCAAACTTTTTACATACAAAGCAAAATTCCCCACAGGACTGGTATAATCTGCCCTTCTGGAATAGCTTACAGTAAGCAACTGCCCTTTTATCTGTTAATTTATCAAATTATTTATTCAATAATTTTCCTTTGTTACTATATTTCCATTATGACTGTATCATAAAACCATTTTCTGTTAAAACATGTTCTATTTCATTTATTTTGTTTTTAAATTGTAATTGCATATAAATATCTACAGTTCTTAATTTTGACCAGATGCCATGATATGGCATCTTTCCTGAGTTTGTGCTTCTTCAGTTGTATTTCTCATGGATACTTAGAAGTATTTTCATTACCAACAACCTTGATAGATGGCTTAGTGCTCTTTGGCTCCTGTTTATTTGATGATCAGACTAATTCCATCTAGTGTTTAAATCTATGAAATCTATATTTTCAGCACTTTATATTTTGCATTTTTAATGGCTGTCATTAGAAAATAAACATCACTAGTTCATGACTGCATGTACTCTGGTAGTGAGATTTTAACTAGTTGTTCTGTCATGTAACTGCAAAGCTAGGAAGAACTGTTTGCAGTCCTTACATATGAACTATATTCTAAGCTTTACCAAATTAATTGGAGAATATTTATGCAAAGATCAAAATAAAAGCAAGGCCACTATTTTCATGTTAATTATCTAAATGCATTGAAATCCTCTTTATACTAGGAGGACAAATATTTTAAAAATGCCCTTTCATTTCTGATGCTATTAATCTACTCTAAAATATTGCCTAGTTATTAATCAAATGGAACTGTGATAAGTATGAAAAGGCTGTGTTATTTTGGCTCACTCTACTAAAAAGTAAGAAATTCGATGTTAATGCTGAATCCATCTTTAATGTCCTTCATTTTATTTATGTAGTTTGGAGGAGAGTGATTTTATGTACTCTGTGTGTCACTGAGATCACTAATCACAAACATCAGTGTTAAAGATGGTTTCTTGTGCTATGTTTTTTCTTGCATTAGTGAAAATGAAGGACTGATAGTCCTCTCTTGAACTTATTTTTCTACTGTTAGTAATGGCTTGGTGGTTAAGATGCAAATTTGCATCTTAAATTGGCATCATGGTTTATTCCCTACCAAATACACCTGTGATCTCTTTGTTTTAAGATGTTGGCCAAGGTACTAGGACAGAATGTTGTTTAAGTAATAGCTGAAGTGATTAAGTGAGAGCTTAAGAACTCTTAGGTAAGAGCTTAAGTGGGAGACTTGGGATCAAATTCCTTCTCTGGGAGTTAGAAATACACATTTTTTTTACTTCTCATAATTTTTAAGCCATCAAAAGGGTAGTAGCTTTTGGTTAGGGCTAACAGGGGTATCCTAGATTTTGGTTATTCATCTGAGGCCTATTTCTGAATGACTCAATTCCCAATGGCTATCCAACACAATATACAGAAAAAAATTCCTAAACTAGGACCAGAATCAAGGTGTCTGCCTGGGGCCCTAATCACTTTGGTTCTGGAGAGTGGAAAAACAGAGAATGTGGTGGCACCATTACTGTCATTACTGTCCCTTCTGGCAAAAGAAACAGGGGGCACCAAATAAAGCTAAAAGGGCTTAAAACAGAAGAGGTGAATATTCTTCCAGCAGGTGATAGGCTTTTGAAACTCATTGCCAAAGGATGTTGCAGATAATTAAAAATTATCATGGACTCAAGAGGAGACTGGGCCAGCACATGAAAGAGAAATCTACTGGATGTGTCAGTAAATGCATAAAATAAATAAATAAATCCCATTCAGGCATTTCCTTGAGCTGAAAATAACTAGTGATTGGGAGAGTGTTAGGAGAGAACCTTGCCCTGTTCTTATTCCTCCTTTGGCAGTTACCTAGAGTCCTCACCAAGACAGAAGCCAGGGCTAGATAAACCTTTCATTTGATCTAGAAAAGCTGTTTTTCATCTTCACTCTCTTTGTATGTTTTAATACTGAAAAATCGAGAGGCAGATTTTTAGACATACCCAAAGATCTTGGAATCAGCTGTAAACTGGAGCAGTTGGGACTTCAGAATGTCAGTCCATCAGTATTTCAGTTTGAAAACACTGGCTGAATGCCTGTAATTGCTGAAAGTGAGTGGATATATTTCAAAATTTAAGGATTTAATCAAGATTCAGATCAAAGTGATACCAAGAAGGCAATTCTCAAAGTCTTTACTCAATATGAATATTTTGTTGGTTTTGTACATGTGAAAATGAAGTGTAAACACAACATATATTTAGCATTGCTGCATTTCTCCTAGTGTCTTAGAAAAGGAAGGAGCTGTGTCCTTTGCTATAACTGCCTATTATCTGAAATTTAGTTGAACATGGCAAAAGTCATCTTCAGGTAAAGGAATGTTTTATAGTTGAGAATAAATGCATATAGATAAGAATGTCATACCTTATGACTTTGGAATAAGATATTTTTGTATATGGCAAAAATACAATATTTTTAAGGCAAACTGTTTTGACCAAATCCCTTTCTTGGTGGCAGTGGTGGAAAGCCAGAGTAAGCTGTTTCATTGCAATGATTTCTTTGTACACTAATGTGTACTTTATATACACTTTTGACATCTGTGACAATTATAAACATATCTGAAAAAGAGAAAACATCACCCACTCATAGCTGTGGGCATGAATGTGGAATGCTGCTAACGGAAATGAATAGGACTTCTCAGATGACCATGAGCAAATAGCTCACAGTACACAGTTGTACAAGCTGGTGCTCTGAAGTTCAAGTAATTGGTGGGAGCAGATATGAATGTATCATTCAAAGTTTAATTTGCAGGCTTTCAGAATGAACATCTGAGTGTGATGGTTATTAAGAAATATGGCTTTTTGAAATGTGTTGGCATTTATGTTACAGGTGGCCATTGTATTAGGCTTCTGAAATACTCTTGGCAAGCAATTTTTGTGAAATAGCAGAATTTACTTAATATTCTCCAGAAATGTAAAGCCTGAGTCAGAGAGGTATACCTTGGCAGTAATTCAGCTCAGATCAAAGGCCTTATGCCAGTGTAAAACCTATGTGAGGATACAGTCATGCTCTTGATATGTACTGTGTGCTCAAGCTGCACAGTGAGAGGAAAGGAACACGCTTATATTACTGAATGGTAGAATGCCTGGTGAAAAGGTAGTGTATTACTGTAAAGGGATGAGGGTGCTGTCATCATTCTGAGAGACATATTCTGACTCCACTATCCAAAATATGACAAAGTGCAAGAAAGAGAATTCCCAGATTATCAGGAACAAGAAAAGAATTTTAACAGTTGAAAAAAGAAAAGCTCAAAAAAGATATGTTTGGATGGGTGAGAGGATTGAAATGACAGAGAGGCATGAGTTCATATAACTATCTACTGCTTGACCAGGCATGGACAATAAAAAAGGTAATTAAACTACAACAAAATATATCTCATCTACACTAAATGTATTGTATCTACTGCTAAGAGCTATAAGTTTTTTTTTCTTTCTTAAATTCTGGCAATGCTCCTGATTGTAATGTCTGGTTGCAATTGGCTGTATCTTCAGGCCATCTGAAATCTTTCTTTTCTTTTTCTTTCTTGGAGGTTTGTACGCTTGAATCTATTATTTCACTGTGGCTAATCACTGAGTTCTAGACCTTTTACTGAAATGATATAAGTAAAAATTATTGGTGAATAACTTATTAGTATTGTGGAAACTCCTGTTCTCTATAACTGTTGCTGACTGTAATCACAGTAAATTTAAGTAGTGTCATTGAAGTCAGCAGATCTATGCTGATTTAATCAGTATGGAATCTGGCCCTGAGAGTCACTAATGCTAAAGTCAAGAGGGCTTACGCTTGCAACAGATGCAGAATGGATGACTTAGTATAGGTTCTTTCAGACTGGACTGACTTCATATTTCATTTATTTTAGACAGTAATTCAGCTTCAAAACTTACTCAGTCTTGGTATCTCTGATGAGATAGCTGATCAGGGTACATACAAATCAGTATTAGATACCACAGGAAATTTCCAGTCTCCGATGTGTAGATATCAGGAGGATTATCTACTCTGATCTCTCATGAATTTAACTTAATCTCAGATATTATGGTTTAACTTAATCTCAGATATTACCAGAACTTGGTTCCTTTCACTGGGAACCGGATCTACACCTCTCCTTTATTGGTTTAATTACCCACGTGCCCACATGCAATTTTCTGATATAGGTGTGTCTACAGGGACGGTATGGGATGTTTGAATTGACCTGAAAAATACTTAGTTTTTACAAATTCAGACTTTAACACTCATGAATATACTGGTATTTGTACTCATTGAAATAAATATTCATATATTTATGAATGTATGTAGTACCTGTACATGATGTATATAGATGAATACATGTAGGCAAGGAAAAGTGTTAGCTGTGTGCTTATGGTGTCAAGAAAAAATTAGGTTATGAATATCTATATTACATGAGAACATAATCTTTGTCAAACCAGAAGCTATGCAATGATATCAAAAATAGGAGTCCTGTGCCTTTTTTTAACTCATATATAAAAATTTGTATTTATAATGCCATTCTTCATAAACTTTATTTTCTATCTTTGTCTATTAGAATTAGATTTTTGTCTGTGCTTTATCTTTTTGTGCATTATACAGGGCTTTTAAAAGTACATAGGCCACTGCATGAGAAAAAGGTCATCAAATGCAAGTGGTTTCAAACGCTTCTAATGTATGTTCAAAAGTGTCACAGAATTGAAAAAAAAATCAGTAGCCTGTTTTCAGTTAAATACTTATATATGATCATATTTCTATTTTCTCTCATTTTTAAACACACAGATATGTAAGAGAAAGAGACTGAGAAATATTTCACAACAACACTACTAAAATGTGGTATTCAAATGGACTGACAAGAAGCTGTTCTAATCTCATCTCTTCCCCTTTTTTTAATATGCCTGCACTGGCTTCTTCTCTCTTAGTATATCTAATACAATCCTTTCATCCCATTTACAGAGCCTTACCTAATCTTTTTTCTTATATAGTTCTTTCACTCATGTCACCCTCTCAGCCGCCTATTTCCAGTGCTCAGTATTTCTTCTCATCCGGTTTATTTCTCTTACTCCTGTGTTATGGCCTTCTCATAAGCTGTTCATAAAATCAGAATATTTTCCATATTCTAATTTTCCAGTCTATTAATCACTCTTTGAGTTCTACCTCCACAGTATAGTTCCAGCTATGTAGAAAGATAAATAGAGGTAAAGGAAACAGTTTATTTAGACAGCAACTTTCTTAACTTACCTGGGAACAACTGGCAGTTCAGAACAAGGTTTCTTCCATAATTGTTTCTACACGATGAAGGTGATTTCTCAGTCCCTTTCTTCCCTCCATTCCTCAGAAAACTGTGGCCCATCAATGAGATGTGGGGTGGAAGTAATCTCTCCAGTTTGGACAGATGGCTAAAATGGAGACAGATGGAAGATGTCTTAAACGTAGATGTCTATATCTGAGCTGTTTAGTCTCCTGTTATAGTCAACAAATAGAAACAGGTGCTCCTAGAATATTATTCATTTATTCCTACTGTAGATCTCTGAAGTAAGTCAGATGACTTATATGCTTGTAGTTGCCATTTTCTCTGTTCAGATGTAAATGTCTAAAATTCTGTGAGATGAACTGTATTTCTGCTGTCTCCTATAATGGAGAGTGGGCTGGCAGAAATAATTTTGCATTTGACTCTCCAGTTTCTTTAGAGGTTATTCTTCCCTCAGCCTGGTTCTATCTCTAAGTGAATAGGAGCCAGGTGTTTTATAAAGTTTCTACGCTGGAGACCTGCTTTTACTAGAACACAGCACTTAACCTGTGCCTTTGACCCTACCCAGGATGGTCTTTTGCCTGTTCTGAGATTCCTGCCCTCAGGAAGCAGCCGAACCATGGGGCTGGACCATGGGGCAGGGAGGGCTGCCGATGCTGCAGGGCCCTGGCTCCCCCACTGTGCCCTCGCAGAAACCCGGGGGGCTCTCAAGACTCAGGAGGTCTGTGGACATCATGAGGTCAAGAAATTCATGGCCAGCATACCAGCTCAGATGAAGCCTTCTGACAACAGAACAAGCTGCACTGGCTGCAAAGGTCTTGCCAGATAACTACACATTTTATTATCTGTAATAATCTTCACACTGTAAATGTAACTGATAGAAGGGAGAAACTTTGCCATAATTTCATATTTCGGTAGTTTAAAAGGTTTGATGTGTGATGGATACTGACCCAAATGGTTTATTGATTAATTAACTCTTTATATTTCATGATTCTGAATTTGCACATTTTTCTTCAGTCCAATCATTATTATTTGAGCAATTAGCTTTAACAAAGTAACTGCTCTTAGACACTTAGAAATAAGAATATAGATGCCATGTCTTGTGTGGTACCAGCTGGCATTAATTATCAGGTTGAACTTTTGCACTGAAGTCATACCTCTGTGGTTTTAATATAGAAGCCATGTCACGTATGAAAACACATTCTTTTAATGTTCATATAGATTTTTCTTCCCGTTGTATTTTTGGACACAGGGTGTTAATTAGAAAATTTTAAAATTTTACTTGGTGCAAAGAAAAGTGAATAAAAAGAATTTAGTAAGAGAAATTTCAGCCCTTTATATGTGCAAAATGAAAATCATTTTAAAGCTCTTCTCTTTAGAAGACAATTAAGAATCATATACATTTATTTACAATAAGATTGATAATACTTCTATCATTAAGCCATTTAATAAACCAGATGAGAGATAATGCATTCATGCATTTTATCCTTTTTACAGCATGTCATAGCGTGCTCCACTGCACTTCTATTCAATTTTTCATGAAGTGTTTATTTTTTCCAGATGACATTTTAATTTATTTGTTTTGTCATATTAGAGAAAAGCATTTTTCACGTTTTTATCTTGACTTATCATTTGATAAGTTAAAATAGTTGCTCACTTGCTTTTTATTCCAGCTGGTTGGCAGTAAGGTAAGTATAAACATATGAACAAAATTTGGGAATTTGGAATAAAGAGGCATGTAGAATATACCCACTTTCTGTATGTTGCCAGCTAAATCAGATGGAGAGAAAGGGACATGATTGCTTGGAACATGATGAAAAAAAGAGTAGTTCAAAAATATTTCACCTAAGTAGGTGTGTCAGATTTTTGCATTTTTGTTGTTTTTCTTTTCAGAAGCATTCTGCAGTTGAAAAGTGAACGTTGCACATTCAGCCCACATCACAAAATTAGCAGGTATCGTACTTCACTGGTTAATTTGACGGTTGCTGCTTGACTAAGCCATAGCAGTGGAGAAATAAACTGGTGACTGTTGGATTCACAGTTTCTGTACTGAAGACACACAAGGCTAAATATCACAGGTCTCTTTGGTCTGAAATAAAAGTGAAGGAAAGTACTCCAGTGTATTTTCCTGTAACAGTTTATAAAGCACCACTGGGAAAAAAAAAAGATATTTTTAAAGAATTGGGTATATTTATGTACAGTTAAAGGATCTGGAAAGCACATGGATTACCAATATTAGCACCTACCTAATATCCAGGCAGTTCTCATCTACTCTTTTACCCTTGATCACACCAACAATATCTGACCCCAGAAACATTCCAACCAGCTGCATCTACACTGTCATATTACAGCATTTCACTCGTTAGCATTTTCAAACGTGGTGCCAAAGTTGTGAGTGCAGGGTCTATGTACACAAAAAAGAGGACCTTGTGGACAACCATGCAACAGCAAGATTGTGGCCACCTTTTGCTGTAGGACCCTGCTCTTTCCCTTCCCTCTTGACAAATCAGCTGGACCATCTTCCAAGACAGCAGCTAGATTCCTGTTCCAAACTCCTCTGCCCTGAGTGTTTCTCTTAATTGTGTTCCCATAGCAGGGAGAAAGAAAAGAAAAAAGAAAGATTCTTAGCTCTGCCTCAGTTCTGTGCATCTTCTAAACGGTGACTCAAAGGAATGGGTATTGGCAGTCTTAGGAATTGTCTTTGGCCTCAAGAATACCAGCACTGGTTTGCAACTAGTTGTCTTCACAAAGTCTATAGATAACCGAGATGACTGTTGGTGGCATTCTGACTCAGGTACACATTTAAGGCATATATTTTTGCAGATTTGTTTTGGAGCAGTTCTACAGTGAACTCTCCAGAGACTCTGCCCTGTGGTGGATGAGGAGCTAAACTGCAGGACGTACTGGAGGGTCAGAACCAGGAAACCAGAGAAAGAACATTAGGCCAAGGGAAAGAGTTTTTTGTTTTTCCCTAAAGAAAATATGTTGTCCCGTGCTTCATGGTTGGTTGTGTAAGTACCTGAGTAGGTAAGTCTAGTCTTGATTTGTAGCCTGACTTGGAGGAACAAGTTGGGTTATGATATTTTTTGGTGGATCCTCTGTAGCTTAGGGACATATACTGTTGCTACAAATTAATTCAAGGGACAGCAGTCCTGTTTCACAACTAGAAACCATTCTTTTGATGATGCTGGCCTTTTTCTAGTCTTCATCCTCCTCGCTGACTCAGCAGTCAATGCTCAGTTCAGGGCTGAAGCTGGGCAGTCGATAGGGTCCTCTCAGTGCGATGCTTTGAGCAGCTGCTGCAGAGAACCAGAGGGCATTGAGGTGCTGGATACTGGGTTCAAGCCATGCTGAATCTATCAACTCAGGCCCATTCTTTGGCCATGAACTTTATGAGTGAAGACAGCAAAGATATTTTGTTCTGTACTGTATTTCAAATCCTGGCAGAAATAAAAGGTACATGGCATTGTCTTCTAAAGGCTCCTTGTTTGATGTGTGCTCCTTGTGCAGATGTGCCTGGGATATGCTAGGGTAAGCATGAAGGGCTGAAGAGAATGAACATGTCTTATGGGATTGATTTTTGGAAGTGTCTTAAAACATGTCATAGACATAGTCATAGACAACCCTCGTGATGTACTATTCTATTTAAAAAAATCTAACCTGATGTCGGGAAAATACAGAATGGGTTAGGTTGCCCCACTAATGAAAGTATACATACTCTTTCTCCGAGAGAACTACCAGTAAGTTTGAATGAAGAGAGAGCTCTTTTTACTTATTCTTTTCCAGTATTTGGTATTTCTGTACTGCTGCCAACAAAAATGTCACTTCATGCTAAGCGTTGTAGCTTTTTGCTATGATCATCTCTTCCATAGGAACGAGGGATGGGGAGTGGAAGCAGTTCCCTACAGTTGGATTTTAATGCATGAGAGAACCTCTAAATACAATGGGTGAAGCAAACTTGCATTATTTTACCTTTTTTCTAATTGTTCTATAGTAACTGCTCGTTTTTAAACATGACCTTAATTTTTCCTCTTTTGTCAGTTTTATTTTTCACTCATAGTCATGTATTTATGATTCTGCATTGAATAATAGTATCTTTCTCAGCTATAAATTGTAAGTGCTTTAAAAGATGTTACTGCCACTATCCTTATTCTCTAGACCCAAAGAGATTAAGTTACTTTGCCAAGGTGCCTAGGCAGGGGATAATGATAAAAATGGGAACGGAACCTTTTTCTTTCTCTATCCTTCAACTACAACCTGTGACACTGTTAGTACAGAACTATGGCACTGGATGCAAAAAAAGCTGGGATGTGTTCAAAGAAGACATTTTGGAAAACTAAAATATTCTGAAATGGAAAGGAAATGAAGGCACTGACCTCCATGCACATTAGTGCACAAGATTAATTTTATTCATGGAAGTAATTTCTCAGAACTCAATGGGATTATTCGTTTGGTGTATAAAGTGAAATACAGACTTGAGCACTTTTGGGATAGAAAACTTACTGTGGATGGTACTAACATTATCAGAGTTGCTTTCTGTTTTCTTTCTGTGCCCATAATCTCGACATTTGATTGCAATTTTTAGTTTACTATTGGATATCCATCAGAAAGAACTGTTACAAAATAAGAGGAAAACTAGTCATTGTATTCCTTACAAGGTGAATGCAATTTGGTCTGAAACAGAGGAAAGCAGACACAGTGAGATGAAAAATAATATGCACTATGAAAATCCAAAAATATTTGAAAGTTACAGTTTACAGTTAAGCAGAACATCAAAGTCTTCACTGGTTTCCATTGTAAAGGATGAGTCTTAGTTTAAGTACCTCAATACTCAGCATTTTTATAAAGCTCTCATTCCTGTCTTTTTGTTATTTTGGCTATTTTTACTATTTTAATACATTCTGCAAGCTATTTTTTCAAGGTAAAAAACTGGTATAGCTAAATTTACCTTTGAAAAGCTTATATGTAAGTGGTTTAAAATGGGCAGTTTTAAGGGAATACCATCTGGTACATAGTTATTAAAAGAGTCCATAGAAATATTAAATGACAGCATTTATGTGCATTTAAATTAACATAAAAAACTAAATTAACAAGTCAGTTCAAACTGCTGGCTATGATTAATTTTGTAAACAAATTTGCCATAATTTTCAATTTCTGTTATGACCCACAGTGAGATACAGAAGGCATTTTTGTGAGACAGGACTCACCGTCGCAGTATTTGAGGGATTTAGTAACACTTGAGGGAATAAGAATGGATAGAAGTCACTCAGTGTTTTATCTACTGGGTTACCTTATTAATAAAGTATCTATAATAATGAAAAAATTGCAAAATTGGATTTTTGAGGAGATTGTCTGGAATTTTTATAAACTCATTTTTTCTGAGTGACTTAGAAACACATAGAAAGTTATGACAGATGTAAAATTACTATGTGTTAATGTATTAATCTAAAAATACTGATGAAAATTATCAGACATTGCAATTTTTGTGTCATTTTGTGTTATTTTTGCATTATTTGATCAAGCTGCCCTGGTCATTGAGATTCTTTCACTGCATATCTGTGGTGAGTAATGAACAGTCCCTGTAGTATTATACTGATTAACTTAATAGGAAGCTATGTGCAAAATAAGCCAAATTAAATAAATAACTAAACAAAGTGCACAATCCATCCCTGTCATCATTCCCAAGACACAAGTGAAGGACAGTATTGCCATTTTGAAGTGTCAGCAATTCTGGTTTTGACAAGGTGCAAACTTTGGTTTGACAGAGACGGTCTTCAAAGAGACAAAACAGTAACTATATTTATTTGTTTTGATTTCTAAGAAAGTGAAGGTCAGTTGTTACAAATTGCTTAGGGAAACAGGCTGACAGGAAGATAAAAGAAAAAGTCTGCAGGATCTTAAAGTTGGGGGCCTTCCTTGAGTCTAAGAATAGCAAGTTCTGGTACAGAAACTAAAGGTGTGAGTAATGAAAAAGGCCCTACTGAGGCAGTGTTAGACAAGCTGTTAAAATCCTTTTCTTCCTGCACTTCTACCTAACTTGCTGTTGTGGCACAGGCAGGTTCAAAGTTTGAGAGTGTCTCGCATTAATAAGTGTTGGTGCTAAGTAGTGTATGTAACACCTTCATCAAAGGCTGTTTCGGAGAGAGATTTGAGAAACATGTATTTAACGTGTTCAGAAAACACAAAAATGGCACAGATGTAGTGAACAGTCTTTGGACTTAGGTGGAGACTGAGGGTGGGGATCGCCAGGGCTGACACTAGGCACCTAGAAGTCAGGTGTCCAATGCAAGTTAGTCACCTGCACGTGTTCTTTCATCCCACCTATCTTAGGTACCTAGCGTGGGATGAATAACCTCTCTGGGCACCTTTGTGCATCTGTGGACCACGGTGGGAGCCCAGACAACTACCTTAGATTAGACGCTAATGTTTTTTATGGCTGAAATGAGCTGAAATAGGCTGTGCCTAAAGTCTGCCTAAAGTTCTCCTTCCATGAAACTGTCCACTTTATTTATATATATATCCATATATATAATGTTTCAGGATAACTGATGGACTTCAGCTCACATAATTATATGTGTGTATGTCTGTTTCTATGAACATGTATACATAAACACTTTTGCCTGTCATATTCTTTAAGGAAGTGTTTTAGTCTGTAAAATGGAATCAGTATACATGGTACATGTCACCTGGATCTATGAGAACTTGAAAATGAAGTCATCACCTCAGACCATTTCCAAACACACCAGAACTCTGCCAGCAAATGTTTTTTTTAGCATTTCCCCAGTGAGTGGCTTTCTCTCAGCTGGATCGCTGAGTAACTGTTAGTTGCTGCCAAAATGAGAACCTCTAGCCTATACCCAACGTGGAGCAAATATCAAGATCAACACACAAATTGTTCTCTGTCCACCTAATTAGCTTAGGCTGTGTTAAACACTGTCTTTTCCCTACTAGTCCAGCTCACGGGTAAAAGCATACAGCTATAAGTTAAATATACAGGTAAAATACACAGGTAAAAATATTTACAGCTCACAGGAAAATATCTGCACCTTTCCCCAGCTCTTTAACTGGTATAGAGGGGAGACAGAGCCATGACTACCTAACCACCTCTGAGGAGGTGACTGCTATTCTCAGAGCACCCTGACTGCTGTGCTGTGATTGTGCCTGCACAAAGGTTTAAGAGCAGGAGGAGCAGGGCCTCCTACTTACCAACTAGCTGACATTGTTTGCACAATTAAGATGAGCAGTACATTAACCAATACTTCATAGCCCACCCTCTGTAATTCAGCCTCATAAATCAAGAGATGAGTGTTAGTATGGTATATTTTCCTTCTCTGTATGAAAATGTCTGTTTTGATGGATAATTTTTTTATAGCAATTTTGACTTAGTTTAATCAGATTTTGCATTATCTTCAGGGCCTGAAGTTAAAAAAAAGGCAAGTAGAGCTCCAAACTCAGCGGGAATTGGCTACCAATGCAGTCAGCAGGAGCTGAGAACCAGAGACACCTACTTTCACATAGGTAAAAACCTACTTAAGAGAAAGGCATGGGGTGCTAAAGTCACTGGTAGCTGGAGGCCATGAATTTTTCATTCTTACAGAAACCGCCTACTTGCTCTTTCAAGAAGCAGGGCGTCTGGGTCTCTGTATTTGCTGAGTTCGGAGCTTAGCAGGAGCGATTTACCCTTCCACTTCCAGAGGCAATGTCTTTTCTCCTTCTAGAGAATTAATAATTCTTTCCTTCTGGTGGAAGCAAGATAAAAAAATCCTGACCAGTTATTGTTCTAGGTGAAGAGACAAAAGACTGTGATAAAACACCCATAAAGTTTATATAAGCAACCATGAGTAGCACATTTCTGTACTTTCAGGTTTTACTGATTTGATAGTGAATTCACAAACTATCCTAAGTTTTGAAATAAATGATTTCTGGAAAAATCAAGTTCAACTAATCCTTCCCAGCCTACCACATCCTCATCCCCCACCTCTGCACTGGCCGGGGGCTCCACCCCATGTCCATGGCTTTGGAGCTGTGACTTTCGTTGAGGCTCTGCCAAACCTTCCTCTCAGTAACCTCGTCTCCACTAAGGAGATGGCTCTTAGTTTGCCCCAGTTTCTTTGACGTGGCTTTTGCGTGAGCAGCTCACATGGTACTGCCTAGTGCTGTCTGCCCAGAGCCAGCCCGGAGTTTGGCATTTATATAGAAAGCAAATAGTACCTCCTAAAAATTGCAACACCTTTTTCTTTCAGTGTGGTATCTTAGGGATGGATTTACTGAAAGACAGGTTAGGTGATTTTCCGTATTATATTAATATTAAGCAGCTTTTGGCAGTGAGATTTTAATGTTGTATGAACCTTATTTCCAGTATGCTGGACAGTTATTTACAGGAGCTATGCCTCAGATTTAAGATAGTAAGACCTACAGGTTTAAGTCCTTGAGGTCATTTCAGATTTTTATGCTTTTAAAATTGGATACATTGAATACAATTCAATTTATTATGTGTGAGGTTTTAGCATAAGCCTTTAAAAACTGAGGGCATATTTCTTCATGCAGACCTAATATATGCATTGTTACCTGCTATACAATAAGGAAGTGGCTCTAGAGTGCTTTACCAGATTTTGGGCAGTGTCTTATTTATTGCATGATGTACTTTGCACCCACTAACACTTGCTGACTGGCCAAGGGAGGGGACATTATATTTATACTTTTGAGACTTTTGAAAGAGCTTTGGGATTTCAACAACTTGAAATGATTCAGATCAACATTTAACAAGGTTTCCTTATTTACAGCATCTGAAGGCTAATCTTTTATACAATACTTTTGTTGTCTGTGTTCCTAAATATTCATTATTTACAGGTCTTATGGGAAAAAAAAATTCAATTATTGTCACTAAAAATTCTAGGCTTTTCAAAGACTGTTGCCTTTTTGTGATTTTTGCTATTTTAAATCTGTTGTATGTTTATTCCTTTTTTTATTCCTCTGATGTGAAAACTGCCATTATTATTTGGTGAAGTATTTTGATGGAATTTGCTATACTTTATTTTTAAAATAGAAACAGTATAGTGTTTGATATTGATAACGGACACTTTCCCCCCCCCCCCCCCCCTATTTCTTTTCCAGTTACCTTTGGCCAGAGATGCCTGTTTAGCTTGCTTCAAACTGAAGGATGATGCAGAACTGCAGGTCCTGAAAGATGTTGAGAGGCACTCTGCCCCAGACTGGAATAATTTCACGTAAAATTTTTGGGATCAGTATCTAGATAAACAATGTGATTTAAAGCAAGCTTATTTTTGTCCTAATTACCACCTTAACTTTATAAGCTCATAATAACTTCTTAAACTCCTACTATGTTCAATTAAGCTACTCTGCCCTTCTCAGAGTTCTTCACCTTACCTGCCAGTTAAACACCACGTAGTCCTGCAGCTTGACCTGTGGCTGGTCAGACGTGGGAGGGGAACCGGCTCCCTTTGAAGAAACTGTGAGCCCCGGCGCAACTATAACCTGATCCTGATGGTCAGATCTGCAGCAAGCCCAAGGAGTTAAAAATGTTAATAAGATCAATTTGAGTCTGGGCTGTCAGGACTTTCCAATTATGCAGCCTTGTAGTTAGTCCAAAAAGCTGAAAATCTTACAAGCCTTGCAAGACCGTTATTTCAGAGTATATTCTTCTAGGGTTGCAACCTGGAGCGTGGAAAATGCTCACCTATACTCTTCTGTTTCTGTACAGCAAAGAGTCTTTTTCGTAAACCATTAATTCTTAATTTTTCAGTTTAAAATTGTGAACTTGTACATCATGCATATGCATGATATATGCATACCCGAGTGTGCATACACCCAACCAAAATATAACGTGGATACTTTCCTCGATTAGGAAAATATTTCCTAAAATAATTAGTAAAATTATTTTATAATTGTTACTTTTAATATTTTGTTTTAAAACTAGGCAAAGGTTTTTAAATAATCAGCTTTGTTTTTGTGTGAGTATATGGCATTTTTTATCTTTAAGAAAATATGTTGAAGATTCAGCTTCAAATTACCTACACTTTGACGGCCTTGGTCAAAAATAAATGTGATGACTGAGATACAAAAGTACACTGTGATGCAAAAATGCTCAAGGGTGATGAGAAAAGGATTTCTATATTCCTTGAACCACTGTAGTTAGCCATAGGTGTCCTATAATTCACTGAAGAGTGATGTTTTTCTTCCCTAGTCGATTGAAAACAAGCAATAGCAAAGATGACAGCTTTTTGTGTATTTCAGCAATATTAGTTAACATTTAAAATTGAACAGCTGATAAATACACATGGAATAAACAAAGAGATTTCATTGTTCTAGGGGGAAATAAAGGCCTGAAGAGTTTATTGATAGATCATTGTGGAAATTGTTTTTTTATTTTTGTTGGGAGTTTATCAAAATGCAAATTTCTGCTTTTCTAAAACAGAGCAAAGTCAAATCATTTTGAATTTATCTGTGGATCATATTTTTTCAATTTCATCTTTTGTTCACTGAAACTTTTAATTTTGAAAAAAAATCACAGTTCTTCCTTCCATTTTCAATATTTTGCTTATATTATTGAAATATATGGAAATAAAAGTGTGTTTTTAACATTAAAAAATCATAATATTATCACAAACCCAGACTTTTCTGATTTTCTTATACTATATGATAAAAACTGGTGTTTCTATGCATCATTTTACTTTGAATTAACTGGTATTTTATATGATGGAAAAATATTCTGAAAATTTGTCAGTTTTATTCATGGGTCTGATTCTGATGTCAATTATTCTTATTTACACTGTTCTAGCTTTATCAGATTCAGAGATGATCATCCTGATTTACAAAATAGAAGTGAAATGATGTCTATTTTTTAGCAAGGACAAATCTGTTATACTGGAAACTGCAAAAAGAAGAAAGATGTAACACTTATAACTGAATACAAACAGCCTCATGTTATGAATATATAGTTACCCAGAATGGCCTTAATTTAAAATTAGCACTCTTGATATTTCTTCAATAAGTTAAAATTATTTAGAAAGTGTCAGTCAAAGTGTCTATAGTGGGTCACTTAAATTACAAGTACCAATAGTGTAAATAAGTATATAGACATCATATATATATATAAAATGAAATATTCAGTGGGTAAGCCTGAATAATATTTGAAGAAAATTTTCTATTAAAGAAATCACTGACCAGCATAGGGCCAAAACCCATGACAAAACATTTATATTAAGCAGTTTTATGAATTCCCCTACCAAAATTTCAAAATACTATCACAAAGCAAATTTTTCCCTGAATCCCCATTCCAAAGGCATTTGGTTATACCAACTCTTAAAGTATTAGGGACAAGATAAAAAGACAGACAAGACAAACTTCAATGTTTAATCCCTGAAGAACGTGGTTATAGCTTGCATGCTCCTACTTGCATGTGTGTGTGTGTGCGTGTGTGTTAAAATCTGTGCTCACAAAGCCTCAGAATTAGTCTATTTGAGGAAAAACTTGCTTGGTGATTTTCAGAAGAAATATATAGACTGTTGAATTAAGTGTTTCTCTATCAATTTGCAAGACAGCTGCATGCTTTTTAAACATCAGCTAGACCTCTTGTTTTATGCACCACAGAACAGACTTCCTAGACTTTTTTAAATCTCTTATACTGTAGACCAGCATATAACCATGATTAGTATCATATCAGTGATAAATAATGCCAAATGTGGACTAGAAGGGTCAAATAGGCTTGCCAGCACATTTTTTGCCAGGCAATTTGCTTTCACTTTTTGTCCCAGGTTTTGAATTGTAACAACTAGGAGATGCATATAATTCAGCAGTACAGTTTACCAGCTCTGCCTTTTCATATGCACACAATTTATACTGTCTTAGACTGTTTCAGAAGATAAAGAGAATATTATTAATGCATAATGAATAACTTCAACTAAATTCCAGTAGAATTATTTATTATTCACAGATCCTTAAACATTAATATGGTAAATATCTGTATTTTATCTGTTACAGATGAACAAATTACATTCATGGTTCAGTATAATCCATTCACTGGTTCATGGATCCCAAAGTCCTTCAGGCAATGTGACAAATCCACATAATTTCCCTGAGTGCTAGGTTGTGCATTTGTGTATCTGATTAAGCTGAAAGATGTGTTAAAAATATATATAAAAATCCTCATGTAGTCAGACAGCTCCCTATGGCTACACAACTCAGAGCATTTTGTTATTCCAAGCAAAGTTGGCAGTAATTTACACTCAGTAAATTGGTTCCAGATCCGCCTGTTTCAGATGATATCGTAAGGACAAGATTTTATGTGAAATTCCTTTACCTTTTAAGAGATCCCTTCCTTTCCTTTTAAGAGATCCCTTTCCCTTCCTTTTAAGAGATTTGTCATCACAAATGCAGAGGATATGGAGATAAAGAGACTCTCTTGCTCTCCAGAGCACTACAGAATGTGATGGACCAGCAGTTTGTATACTAGCTATGCTTTGCTAAAATAAAATAAAATAAAATCAACCTTTTTCCCAAACTTTTGAAAAAGAGGTTCTGGGTTCATGGCAAAATCATGGCACGTATCATTCATAACACAATAATGGATTCTCCCTTTGGCACAGAGTGCAAGATTTTGGTAGACAGATAAAATAATTTGTTTTGTGACCAAAGAAAGGTAAAAATTAGGTCTCATGCCAGTCAGGCCTTGACTTATCTAAGCATTAGTCCTGTGGTTGATATGAAACTCTTTGTTGTCTTATGGCTTTACAGAAGAATAGTTTGCTACAAAGAGGGATTTAATTTGTCCCACAATTGCTGTGTTTCTTCAAGGTAGATGCAAAGAAAGACAGCTTGTCTGTTTACAAGTTGTAAATTCTTAGAAAAAAAAATGGCTTAGAAGAATGACAACAGAAATTATAAATGGATATGAAAGTGTGAAATTAAGAAAATGGAAATTTAGACTGAAAGAAGAGAAATAGCTTTCTGATGGAGATATCAATTAGACTTGAAATATTTAAACAAAAAAAGAAACATTGAAACAAAAAAGGAAATAATTTATAAGGTACAACACAGCACTGGCAAAAGGATACCTTAAATAATGTAATAGTTCTTTTATAGTTTTAACTTCACTATCTCTGTGATTATGAATGGACATAATTTTAGGCGAAGGGAGGGAAAATGTGCTTTGTTCAGGTGACAGTGATACTTATGGGTGTGCGTAACTATGTGTGAGAGGAAAAATGCTGTCATAAAGTTGCCTCTATCTCTATACATTCTGTTATTTGATGGAAGCACAGAAAGGAAAAGCTACTTCCTTTCAGTAGAGATCCATTAAACGTGTCCATGGGCACAGGTCGCAGAGCTCCAGATCAAGTTGCAATTGCGGAGTGAGGGCAACAATATCCTGTATCTCTGGTACAAGCACTCTCTGTGACCTGACATCAATGAAGTATTGGAAATAGCAAAAATCTCTCTTGTCTCTTTGTCCTTATTCTGTTAGAAGGTGACAGGTGGCTGATACAGGTAGTGTTTATATTATTTCTATTGGCTTTGCGCCACTTCAGGAAATCGTCTGACTTTTAAGGTCCAAAATGACTTTAGCCAACTAATATCTTCACTTTTGATTTTTTTTATTTACCTGTTGTTTAATTTCATAAAAGCTTGCAGATATATAAGAGCTGACTATATTAATAGATTTTAATATTTGCACACTCTATTTCCATAGTCTAGCCAAATGTAGATGATCTTTTTACCGTTTCTGGGTTACTGGTGATGATTTGTTTGTGGAAGCTTTTTCTCTTTTCTCTCACAGCAGGTTGATAAGACTCATTGCTAGAGAATAATATTTTTGCCCCCTTTTTGCACCTGAAAGGTATTAATTTGCATGTATTTGTGGTTTTGTTCATATTACAGCTTTGCAGAAAGACCTGTATTTGTTCAAATGCTTCTTTATGGTACCACTTAGAAGAACATCATTCTATTAGACACTTCTATGTGCAAGACCCCTTCATCTGAAACAAAACTGATCCAGTGCTGCTTTATGCTTATACACAGGCTATTCATAGCTGTCTAAAGAAATCAGGTGGAGTTACAGACCAGGTGTAAGACACTCTCCATTCCGGTTTTGTGTATGTGCAGAATATAAGAATGGTGTCTACTTACATGTCACCATTTTAGTTTTCACTTCAGGATACTTTCAGAAAATCATAAATTAGCTTTCTCTTGGTTGAAAAGACTTTAAAACCCAGGTGTTTTTTGCCTTTCTTGCTTTAAATAGATAAACAAATGAATTGAAAAAGAAAAAGAAGTTATATCAAAGCAACATTAAAATAGTAGTGAAACATTTGTTCCCTGACAGAAAATGTGGTAAATAGATCTGTTGTTAGGTATTGAACATTTTATATAGACTTACACAGAAATAAAATCAGGTATTGCAACTTTTGAACAGTAAAAAGAAAGTTCAAAAATAACATGCAAATAGGGTCAATTACTGAAACTTCTAGCACATGATGTCAGACCATTCTGCTGTCCAATTCATTTATATGAATTATTCTGGACACTCAGAAAGAAGAAATAACATTTTTAAAGTTATGTATTGAAATGGTTGATTCTATATAGAAAAATGTGTAGGCTCTATTTAGACACTATATGCTTATTTATGGGATCCTGTGGTACAGCCTTGAGTTGAGCAGGAAGTATCTAATGAAACATTACTGTATTGCCTCGTGATTACAAGTTCTTAGCTGTTGGCATCTTGTGACCTTGTAGGAAATAACATTGCAACATTGTAACAACACTGTAGCAAAATTCCTCATGAGAACTTGTAGCAGGAAAGGTGATTTTGTTTAAAAACAAAATACACGTAACTCGCTCATACTCCCATACTTGTAACAAGCACCAGCATGTCCAAGTATTTGTCCAGCATTCAAGGATCAAGATGCATGTCCCCAGGTGGTCTTGCCAAGATTTCTTGTGATGACATGGAGGACAAAAGACACTGTCTATTGAGGCCTTCTCATGCCTCCTTGCTTCTTCTCAGGTTGGCAACCATGCTGGTTTTGGATGGGCTTTTTATATCCCTTAGGAACTGGCCTCAATTAGGATGTTTTTTCTCTCCATCCTGTCCCACCTCTATGAGCCACTGAGATTTATTCACTTTCCTTTTCTCTGTTGCTGTGTGTCTGACGCTGTTTTGGGTGTAGGCTGCCCTTTGTTTTCTGGATCTGAATGTCCTGAGAAGCTTCATGTAAGAGTTCCGGGATCTTTTTGACCTACTTACCAGTCACGGTGCCAGGAACATCTACTCTTCTTCTGTCCCTCTTCTGCTGTTTCTTCTGCTGTTTCCACACCCAGACATTCCCACTGATTCTCCAGTCTCATTTCTATCCCTTTTCTCTGCAACCTGGTAGAGCACAGTGGCTTTTGAAGTTGCAGAGATGTGTCTCATCTGAGTTTTAAAAGCTATGCAAGGGGCAATAGAGTTGACCATTCCTAACAGGTCCTTTGGCCTTAAAAATAGAGGCCAAAGACTTCATGCTTCCAACAAAGGGCCCAGCAGAAGAAAGAAGCGACAGTTTGAGCAGTTTTATTGCATTATTGCACAATTCATAGAAAAATACTGGGTATGTCAACTATTTTTTTAAAGAGAGAGGATCTGCAGGATCATTGGTTCTATTAATAGGATTTTGGTGATCAACAATCCAGGAAAAATGAGATGATTCTGGACAGAATTCTGCATCTCATTGCAACAGAGTCCCTGAGGGAGTCATTAAAAAAAAAAAAGAAAGAAAGAAAGAAAGAAAGAAAGAAAAAAAGTGCTGTTGCCTGAAGAAACAATTGGAAAAAGAACTGGAGAAGGTCTTAAAAGGAACCTTTTCCTCTGAATCATAGAAATTTTTATATTTTTACATGTCGTGGAGTCTGGGGATTTCTGAACAGGACCTTAAATGAGATGAAATCCTAGATAGAATAACTTTGGTATTCTAGTATTAAAAATATGCATATGTCTTATTGTGTGAAAGACTTTACTAAGTGGATCAAAAATCTATGATGCATTCTTGAAACAGCTGAAAACTGAAATAGAATTTTCAAAATGAGCCAAATTAGTCAGATCTACCTGTAATACGATCTCTTGCAACATATACCTCTACATGAATATTATTAATGCTCTTTTAAAGATCAGCTCCTGACTGGCAGATTAAAACAAATGAAAAGACTAGATAATAATAGTCTACATAGTGGTGTGTAATTTCAAATTGTTTTCTTTTCTCATTCAAGATGAAATTGTCCCCAGTGAACTTAAGATGTACATATGGTCACAGTTCCAGTCTGTAAAATCACAATTTCAATGAAACAGAGCAATGATAAGGAATAAAACAACTTAGTTATCTTTCAATACTATTTTCAAGGAACTGCAAATATAATTATAAATGTCAAAGTGATATGCATATTGCAAGAAGCTTTCTTAAATCTACTTTAAATTCACTACAATATTTTTTCTGCTAGAAGAAATTTAGTGTTTGCTAAACCTTTTCTTTTTGTCTTGGTGGCTTTTAAGAATTTACATAAAGTCAAGCATCCTTGAGCTGCAGTATGTATGACCTATTTTGTGAGGGTATTATGTCTGTGTTCTTTTCTTTTTTTTTTTTTTAACCATTAATATGCATAATTATAATTAGAAGTTTGGTTTGATTAAAGAGAAACCATAATGTTAAAAATCTATTCCAGTAAGAACCAAACCTTTGCAGTTCTCATTTTTTTTTTAAACAAGGGTAATTATAAAAGATAGGCAGATTGGTATACAAAACTATATCTTAAAAAAAATTATAGAACCAATACACCTGCATGCCTGCATATATATTCATATGTATTCTTTTATGATATAAATTTCCATAATTTTGCTAACTTATCTGGGTGTATATGGTGACAGATGATGGAGAGACTGAATGATAATTGCTTATTGACTCTTTGGAAAGCACTTAGCATATTTTTGGTGCAACAAAAATATTAAAACAAATCTAAAAACAGTAGCAAGAGCTAAAAATGATATAGTAGTAACTATGGTAATTTTCAGAATTGTATGTTTAAAGCAGTGTAATTTTATATGTTTTTATTTTATACACAACTGATTGAAACTTCTGTTACAATAAAAACTGCTGGAGTTTTTTGGGGGGTTATTATGTACTAATCTGAGATGAATGTGATGTAAAATGTGACAGGGCAATTTGGTAGT
The DNA here is from genome assembly GCF_036370855.1 of Dromaius novaehollandiae. Classification (NCBI taxonomy): domain Eukaryota; kingdom Metazoa; phylum Chordata; class Aves; order Casuariiformes; family Dromaiidae; genus Dromaius; species Dromaius novaehollandiae. The sequence goes on along the minus strand of NC_088100.1, from coordinate 31,969,450 downwards.
AGAATGTCAGAAAGGATGAATAGTAAAGTCCTACAGATATGAATTTTTCAAGTGCAATGTAGAGTTGCTTTAATGAAAACTTTTAGATTAAATTATTACCATTAAAACTGAGTTGCAATTCTGTTCAAATTTTTAAAATTACGTTAAAAAGTCCATTTTTTTGGTGTCAAGCATTAAAATATTTATATTTATTGTTTTATTCTAGTAATAAAAATGTCTAACAAAAAAGTCACTTATTTCCTATCTGCAAATAAAACTTAAAATAACAGCACACATAACAAAAAAAGAGATACTGTTACAACACTTACTAGTTCTTTTCTGTATTTTCCATTTTCTGGATCTTTCTGCCTTTGATGATGATTTAACATACTTAAGTCTTTACCTGAACCTCTACAAAACAAAGGTTGAGCACAATACCATGTTTCTTTCAGAAAGTGATTTGAACTCCTTTTGTCACCTGTGGGATTTGAAGGCAAAGACTTTTCAGGAGGTGCTCAGAATTGTCTTTACATCTTCTTACAGTCTTATTGCAGATACAGAAACCTTTTTCTTTCTATACCTCCAAGGAGCACAATTCTTCTTTTCTATACCTCAGGCACTTTAGTGTGTTTAAAATGCATTTCAAAAGTAGTTCCTTCTTTTTTTGTGATGACTTTCCTAAATATTTTTCCTGGCATTGATACCTTGAAGGCCAGATCTTCAAAGGCAACCTCCTCACTGATTTCCGTGCTGAAAGAACAGGCATTATGTTTTCCTCATATTCTTTCCTTCCATAATATTAAAAAGAAACTGTTTAATCTTCTCAGCATTTTATTCTGAACTCTAATTCTTTCCACCAAGAGACAGCTGAAATAAATGCAACAGGACTGAAAATCCAGTAGAGTTATGGATCTCTTCATGGCAACAACTAACAACATCAGTGAAAAAGACACAAATATAAGACATGCTCAGATTACATACATGCACAAAGCAGCAAAATATGGAGAAATTTGGAGAGAGTAAGTGTTAAAGTATAATAGTGATGATCAACAGAATCCAACTTGCCCTGAAGATATTGGAAAATATGTTGAAAAAGATGTTTGCAATTTCTCATTTACCAAATTGGTTTCTAAAATCTGCATAAATTAAAATATTTCATGGAACTATCTTTTTATTGCTCTTCATTATTCTGTGAAGAATGGAAGAGGATTATAGTTTACCAGTAAAAGCACTGTGCTTTCAGAGTGAAAGCCTGCAATGATATGCAAGAAGAATGATGCTTGTATATTATGTTTCCTTCTTGGCAATCTTTTCATGCATAGAATATATGTAGGCAAAATATTTACAGCCTCTCAGCCCACTGCTAACTAACTCCTTTTCACAATTATCCATATCCCTTATGCTAAACAGATAAGCCAGATAAACAATCAAAAACATTAAGGAATTTATGCACATACTGCAACTCAGTCTATTTTACTGAATAAATTGCATGCATGGAAACTTAGAGTTCTGTTTCAAATTGAGTTAATAATGCAAAACAAAAAAAATCTACACTGGATAAAAACTAAAGATTTTCATTTTTAGAAAAGGCATCTTTATTGTGTGACATAGAAAACTTACAGGGTGTGATTAATGGGAGAGCAGAATTATGCAATTTCTATCTGTCAGGCAAGGCATATTTTGATACCATTCCTCGTAAGGATTAAGTGTTTATTAAGTGTTCAGTAGGGACTTTACCAAAGAAAAAATCAAGAAATTATTCCTACAGGTCATATTGGGTGAGAATGGAACTGGAATTCCAGATAATGAATAAAGAGTCTGGAGGAAAGTGAAAAAAGTTTGAAGATTTTGAAATTCTAAATATTTTTGAATGTGCATATTAAGGTGTAATGCGGGAGCAAAATAACATGTAATTATGTGCTATATGTTTCTATATTTATATATGTATCTATAACCATATACCTGCTATAGTATGTAATTGAGCATAATCTTATAGGATCATAATAGATCACAGTATCTTAACATGCCAGATTTTAAGACATTTTACTTTCCTTATGTTTCCTTATATTTATTGATTTGGGTAAGTAAGTTCCTACTGCTTTCACTCTACATCTGAAAGCTATGCAAACACTGAAGTTGTAACTCCTGAGGAAATTCTTGGTTTTGATAGCATTTGTATGGTTTATCAGTGTTGGTTGCAGAGAACACGAAAAATCCTTCTTTTCTGTTTATATGGAATATACAAACAAATCAGTGAACCATCCAGCCCTCCCTCATTTGTTCTCTCCCTTGCTTTCATTATCCGACCTTTGACATACTGAAGTAACTTTCCACATTATTTTATTACTTCAGGGCAAATCTTACCCTTCATTTCTACCTTCTGGAAATGTTAGCAGATCTAGAGCAGTTTTGCCTAGTAGGTTAAGGGTTATTGAGGTTATACAGCTCATCTCCTTGCTCCTTCCAGATCGGCTTCTCAACTTCACAGAGCTTCCCTGAACAACAGGCCTTTGAAGGAGTATTAGAGACAGAATCCACTTGTTAATGCTTCCCCTCGAGCAGTTGCTGGCACTACTGCAGTCTCTGCTTTTCAGTAACATTTGCAGTGCCAGCTAGAGTGAGGATTATTTTTGCCTAAAGATCATGAAGATTTTTTTTTTTGTCCTATGCCTGGAAAACCACAGACCTGATCTCATCTGATGCTTAATTTTTAATTACATTTTTCATAATATAAACATCACTCTATCATGCTCTTGTAACAAAGTTTGTGACAGAATATTAAAATATTCACTTGTTAAAAGTAAAAAAAATACTCTGTGCAGCCTTTAACTTAGTCCTTTTATATTAAGAATCTTGTTACTCCCTATCATTATATCTCCAAGAAACTATATCGCAGACTTAACAGTGATCATACATTATCATCATTGCCCAAAGCTCTATGTGAGGAATCCCTGATAGGGCATGTTTACTTTAGCATTTTAGCTCAGACTGGAGCAGCACTTTTGGGGCACTTTGCCCAGTTAGCACAGTTGCTGCACTTCAGTTCGCATCAAGGAGCAATCACCGAACATGTAAGATGAGTCCTAAACGAAATATGCATGGTGGGACTGTGTACTTCACGCACTCTCGCTGCTAATAAGCATTCAGTTCATGGGTGCAACCAGGTTTAGAGTAAAAATCTCTGAAACATATATAGCATCTGCATCAGGTCCTCAGCACAAATTGTTTTACTCCACAGACCCACTCCTGCTATGCAGCACTACCTCATAATTGTAAAGGCAGAGAACTATTTCCCAGCAATTTCTATTATACATTCAGCATAATACACGTCTGATGACTCTGCCAGTAGTGTTACTGTGCAGAAGAGAAAGCGAATCATTTATAACACTAACCTTCGCCTGGTTATGAGTGTTCCCTGAACTTTGGCTCTATATTTGTGAGTCTTTAGAATTAGAATTTAAGGGATCTACTCGCTTGTTAAATGGTAGCAGATCCATAAACATTTAAGTGGTCCTACTAGTAAGGGAGTAACACATTTTTCACTGGGATAATGTGGATTAGATCTAGATAATTCATTTTTTAAATACAGCCCTAGAAATATTGTGGAAAATAATCCAGAAGCACAGAAGAAAAAGAAAATGAATATTATCACATTCCTAGGAGGCTGTTACTAAATATAGTAAGTAAAATGTGTGTATTTTTTCAGCTGTCTAGTTATGTACACTATGAGATGCCTCTGTCATACAAATTAAAAAATTAAAACTTTTATTAAGTCATTAAAGTAATACTCTTCTCAGGGTATGGTTTTCTCTATAAAGTGCTGTCTAGGTATTTATATAGTCCAGCTTTAAACGGCTCAACAAAAAGTCTTCCAGAATTCACACAGGGACACTACCTATAATTGAGTACATATCATTCTGGGATTGCTTTACAAGTGATTGGCACTATTTGGAATATATTTATAAAATGTCTCTGTTAAAACAAACAACCATACTCAAATTAGATCCTGAGGAAGTTAATTTTTTCCCAGAATCACTCTAGTACATCTGTCATTGTCCTCACTGTTGCTATAGTGTTGTCGTTCTAAAGCACATATCCTGTAAAAGCTTATCCCTAGCTCGAACCTGTGTTTTATTCGTTGATTCAGCTTAACTGTCTCCACATAAAACCCTTATGTCCAGTATGTGCTTTGACTCTGGACTCAACTGCATGAGATATTGACAGAGGTATTCCAATTGCTGGAGATAAGGGAGGAAACATGATTTTCCTTTAAAGAAGACTTTGTTCCGTCCACCCTGTAGTGAAAATGCATCTAACATTTAGGTTGCTGAGGTGAGCCAAAACACATGTTAGATGATGCTGTCTTGCTGGGCAGAAGGGTACAACAGGATTTTGCTCACCCTTGCAAGTTCCACAAGCAGCATGGTTTAGGGAGCAGTGCTTGAAATCTTCAGGCATTAAAATATCTTGAGGAAGCTGGTAGAGATGGATGACAAATAATTGCCTCTCTGACATGAGCGACCACACACACTGGTCATGCCAAGGCAGCCTCACCAGGCTGTAGGGTTAGGTTAACCATGGGTTAGGCTTCAGGTATTCCAGTTTGCATATGAGAAGCCTTGTCATGCCCTTATCATAAGCATGAACAAATTCTTCTCAAAGATCTGGAAGGAGAAAATACTGCTTAAACATTGTCCTTCTCCCTCAGTGTTTTTCTACATCCTGCTAAAATAACAGTAGAACCACAAGTAGTAACAATACATTAATTGTGCTGGTCCTACAGCTTGATACTAGCTGTATTCAAAGAAAGAAGTATGCTGAGCTGGAAGTGTCTCAACTAGATGGACAAGCTGAAAATATTGCTATAGAAAACCTTAGGAAAGACAAATATATTTGCCAAAACTTCTTACAAACAGACTGAATCAAATAAAATCATTCAGTTCCAAAAGAAAGATTTCCAAATTGTGGTATCCCTAAACTGTGGTGCACACATGCCTTGTGCTACAGAAACAACTAAAAAGTAGTATGTGACAGCTGCCTAAATGTAAATGCAGTTTAACCAAAGCCTGTTGTTGGCAAACAGACTAATGTTGGGAACCTCTTGCTCTAGATTATGTCCCCAGAATTCCTAAAGCCCAAACTAAATGTCCTGATTTTGCCGATATCTCAGTTGTGCCTGATTCTGTGTTTTAGGTATTTACATGTGGTCATGGCAGCTGTAGGTGTGCACGGGGTTCAGGTCCAGGAGCGCTCTACCTGGGCGTGCTTGGGCAGGAACTGTTTCATGAAGAAAGCCCAAGATGCTTCCTTGGGAACTTTACAAGCTAAGTGCCATATGCAACTGGGGTTACACATGAGGTGGAGGCTGGGGACAATGCAACATCAGAGAACAGCCAATAGGCTCATGTATGTACATGTTATGAAGTTTCACTTTTTTATATGAATATAGCAAATTAAATCTGAAGGAGACACGGAATAGACTTCTTCCATGAAATGAAATCTTATGCTACCTGCTGTTATAGACTATTTTCTCACTATCAATGAACTCTCATCTTTTTCATTTTAAAATTACTAGTATTACTTTGGTTATTAGTGTAATTTAGTATTAACCTTTTTTCTTTCCAAATTAAAAATGCACCATGATATGCTGTAGCATGGATAAGAAGTTTAATTATTTTTCCAAAGAAAAAAAATAATTTAAGTTTATGCTTAATAATATTGTAAATACATCAATGTTATCCTAAAAAGGCAATAATGGCATGTAAGCAAAATAATTGAAAATGGTGGTGGAGGTAGATGGTGAAATGCTTGGTTGGCAGTAAGATGATACAGCAAAATTCGTCAGTATATTTTATGCCTTCACTTCTGGTATCACATCCTTGATTTTACCTTAGTTCTTTGACTTGATCTCTGAGTCTTTCATTAATGACCATTCTCCTCCCCAACTCAACTTTGCTTTTGCTAAACAATTCCCTACTTCTGCCTGATATCCCCATCACTTTCTTAGACATCTGCCTCTGAATCTTATTTAGTAAACCACTCATCCCCTTTATGAATAACAAGGGAAGGGTCCCACATACAGTTGTTCTGTCTCCACCCACCTTTCCTTTGGTTTGTCACAGTAACATATATATTAACTTTCTAGCTTCATTCAAACTCCTCCTTCTGAACAAGCATGTCTCAATCTTAAGTCTTTCGGCTATCCCATCTCTAAAGTATCCTTTTCAAGCAGTTTCATAGAATCACTAGTGATAATGCCATTCCTTGTGTTCATATACACCTTGGGGTGGTCTTCCTGCTGATTTTGAATGTGCCTGCTGAGCTTTCATAAAACACAGATCTCATGCTTTTGTTGGATAGATATTCAGAATACTTGATTTATTTAAAAATTTAGAATTAAGACTCTTGATCATTCTCTCCTTGAGTATTTTTAAAAAGATGCCAATACTCAATATCCTGTTTTGACTTTTGATTTCATGGTATTTTTTTATTATTATTATTTTGGGGAGGAACTTTACAGCTTTTCCTCATTTACAGTACCCCACATTGCTTCTGTCTTTATTTGTTCTTTTCAGTCTTCACTGTCTTATGATGGAAAACAGTCTATATGAAAGTCAAACAAACATCATTGCGTTTAATTCCAGTCTCTTCTTCCATTTTCACAGATCATGCATCATTTATTTTCATTCTTTGACATTTCTATTTGGTCCTTCAAGATAAAGTCTTTCTGGGTATGAGATTAATTCTTTTAGGACTTATCTTGATCTTGACCCCTACATTGCTTCCAAATCGTATTTCTGATATTTAAGTCTGAACCTTCTTGGTTTTGCTTATTTGTGCCTTTAATTTGTCATCTCTGAATCGCTGTCAAAATGCTGAACTTCCTGTCACAATAATTGTTAATCTCTCTTTTTGCCATTTTTTCTACATTTACATTCTATAACATCTAAACCAGTAAAGCACTTGATATCCTACCGGTACAGGAATACCTCACCACTGCCTTGACCCCCGGACAAGATCCTATGATCATGCAGTTTCAATTATGCATTTGGACAGCTCACTGAATTTTCCTTCCAGTGTGCCCTGCAGCTATAAATTGTCTCAAAGGAGTTGGAAGGGAATCAGAAAAAACTTTGTCCCATAGAGTAAAATGGTTAAGTTTATTCAGAACTCCATAATTAGTAAATATCACAAGGCCGGAAAGTTCATGAAACCTACAGTCTTCCTCATGTTTGGGCCAGTGTCTCTATTTCGATATGCATCTCATGATTCTATTCCATCCTGTCTGAATCATTGCTCTCTGACAACGATATCAAGGTGAGACTAATGATGTGAAGAAAATAGGTTATTTAAATGAAGCCTTGTACATATAATCTTCAATTTTCTTGTTTTCAAATATCCTGATTTCTTGAGCCTAAATAATTTTTATCTTAATGGAACTAGACAGGTCTGCTGTTGAGGAGTGATCTTTTTGTGACCAGGTAAGGATTTCTTTCCTCGTAAAGGAGATCAAAAATATTTTAAGAAATTCTAAGAAAATGAAGACGTGTAGATACATGCAAAGAACAGATAAAGTTAAAAATTGCACTGACTAGGTCATTAACCATAATGAGAATGTATAGGAAATTAGAGGAGTGTGCATTATCTGCATTCCAGCTGTTTCTTAGTAAGGATGAAGGAAAATGAAACTTCACCTGGGAAACCATGTTTTTTGTTCCTTTGCTCTCATGATATGTTTAAAGCACATCTGTTATGAACTGAAAAAAGATATTATGTCGGAATTGCCAGGAGAGTGATCTGTTTTTTCTTTTAATTTTACAGTGACTGCAGGTAAAGTTTGATCCTTCAGCCTAGGTTTAACTGTAGTTTGAGAGAGAATTACATGCTCAGTGCCATTTGTTCAGAAGCTCTCCAGAGAGCTGCTATTAAAGGAGCAACCTAGAATCACAAAAAATAAAGCAAGACACAGATAAGATATCATGCTTCTCTTTACCACTGTAATGAAGATCCATAATCCAGGATCTTGATATCCTAAGGCTAGTCTGAAATAAGATGACCACTACCCAAAGGATATATTCTCCTATGCCCACAGGAAGTCCTCTTGATGTACTAGTCACAGATAGAGCTCAAATTGCATCCTTTGGTGTGATATGCCAACAAATATGAAACCTCAAAATTAAATCTTTTCATTTGGGTTCTTTTCATTTTTTGCTTTGCTATTAGGAGGGATGCTCACCTGCCTTTTCTTATTAGGTTGCGGTTCAGCCTGTGATCTTGGGTTGGGTAAGTATGCAGTTAGAAAAACTGATGCACAAATCAGCACCTGGAGTAACTATTCAAGGGCAGAGTAGCCAATGATAACTATAAATTCATTTTTCTAAATAGCACAGGTGGAATATCTTTTCCCATCACAGCATGAAGTCTATTGTTCTTCTTGATCGACTTTTCTTGATCACTGATTCCAGATAAAGTATCTCACATTGGTGGACCTATCTCTTAATTAAATATCTTCCCTTAGACTTTTTTAGAAGCCTTTCATTCTTCAGAATGAAGTCTTGTGACATGTCAGAGACAGTTTTGCAGGTTTCTTACCTTAACAGGAAATCAGGATGTTGATGTGGCAGTCAAGCTGGCAAAATGTGAGATGATTCATATATAACTCCTTGAGGGAAATGCACCTACCTCTTCTTTTTCAATACTGGAACTGAGTGAGGATGGCTATTTTGGAAATGATAGGTTACAGATAACTATTTCTCACTCAATAGCTGGTGTTTCACATTACCAGTAGTGCGTTTAGCCAGGGTGTCAGCTGAACCTAGATAGGATTCCTAGTCTGATCTAGGCAATGTGGTTATCTATCATAGCAGGCACTGGACAAACAGAGTAGGGAGGTGCTTTGCTGGACCTACTGCTCAGCAATAAGGAAGAACGAATTGAGGATGTGAAGGCTGATGGCAGCCTTGTCCACAGTTACCATGAGATGATGGAGTTTAGGATATTGAGGAAAGCAAGTGAGGAAAGCAAACACTACAACTCTGGAGTTCAGGAGTGCAGATTTTGTCTTGCGCAGGGAACGGATAGGATCCCATAAGAGGCTGCCCTGAGAGGCAAAGAAGTCCAGTAAAGCTGGTTTATCTTCAGGGACAACCTACTCAAAGCAAAATTGTCTATCCCAGTATGCAAGAAAATGATCAAGCATAGCAGGAGGTCAGGCTAATGCAAAAAAAGGAAGTGTAAAGAATGTGGAAGTGGGGACAGGATATCAGGGAGGGATATAAAAGCACCACTCTGATGTAGAGAGATGGAATTAGGAAGGCCAAAACTCAGATGGAGTTAGAACTGGAAAAAGAAGTGAAGGGCAACAAGAAGGGCTGCTACAGGTATATCAGAAACAAAAGGAAGGACAAAGAAAGTTTTTGCCTGCTGCTGGATGGGGTGAGCTGCCAACATGAATAAGGACACAGCAAAGTCTGAAGTACTCATTGCCTTCTTTGCCTCATCTTTCCTGGAAAGGACTGCTCGCTGAGGCCCCCTAGATCTCTATGCCCAGTAGTTGAGTTTGGAGAATGGTGGTACTTTCCACAGTAAAGGATGATTGAGTTAGGGACCATTTAATCCAAATGGACATGCACAGGTCCATTGGACCAGACAGGATGCACCTGAGGGTGCTGATGTCATTCTGAGGCCTCCCTCTGTGATCTTTGAAAGGTCATGATGACAGGGGGACGTTCCTGATAATTGGAAAAAGACATCTTCAGAAAGATCAAGGAGGATCTGGGGAACTACAGGCCAGTCAGCCCCACCTTGAACCCTAGGAAGTTATGGAGCAGATCCTCATGGAAACTAGTTCAAGACACATGAAGGACAAGAAGGTCATTTGAAACTCCTAACATAGATTTAACAGGGGCAAATTGTGCCAGACCAAATATTATGCTTTCTGAAAGGACATGACTGTCAGCAGATTCACTGGGAATGTCATTTGCCTTGACTTTTGCAAGGCTTTTGATGATGTCTCCTACAGCATCCTTGTAGCCAAGTTGGGAACATATGGACTGGATGCGTAAACTACAACCAGGTGAAAAACTGGCTGGAACATCAGGCTTAATGGTTCAAAATCTAATTGGCAACTGGTTATGAGTGACGTTCCTGGGACCTGATGCTGTTTAACATCTGTTAATCAACTGCCTGGATAATGGGACAGAATACCTCCTGATCAAGCTGCCTGGAGACCTCAGACTGGGAGGACTATTAAATAAACTGAAGGGGAGAGCTGCCATTCAGAGAGGCCTTGACAAGCTGGAGATAGAAGCCAACAGAAACTCATGAACTCAACAAAGACAAATACAAATTCTTGCAACTGGGAGGGAAAAGACTCATGTAGCAGTATAGACTGTGAGCTAAGGAGCAGCGCCACAGAAAAGGACCATGGCGGACTTGCAGCAATGAAAGGTAGGTGCATACTGACTGTGTTAGTGAAGTCAGCAAGCGCAATATTACTTTCTTTCTGGTGCTTTGAGGGCACTTATAGGATGTTGTGCCCAGTTTTGGGGTCCCCAGTATAAAAGAGATATTGATAAGGTGGAGACAGTCCAGCGACTCATTACCACAATGGCTAGGGGCTGGAGCATGATACATGATGTGAAGATATGTGAATTGGGCTTATTTAGCTTGGAGAAGAAATCTAAATAGATCTAACTGCAGTTTACCACAGCGTAAAAGGAAAGATAGATCCAGACTGCCATTGGTAGTGCACATGGAAGAACAAGAGACAACAGACACAAATTACAGCAAGGGAAATTCCAGCTACATATATGAAAAAAAAAAAAAATCACAGTGAGGTTGGTTAAGCATGCGAGCTGACTGCTCAGAGGGGCTGCAGAATCTCCATCGTTGGAGATATTCAAAACTCAGCTGGAAACGGCCCTAAACAATCTGACCTAACTTGGATGTTGTCTCCACTCTGAGAAGGATATAGACTAGGTTACCTAGAGAGAGCCCTTGCAATTTAAAGTATTTTGTGTTTCTAAAACATTTCTGGATCATTGTCTACCATTATTTGTGGTTTAGTCAAGCTGGCTGTTTTTTCCTGGGGCTGAATTCATTTAGCCGCCCATCTGGACCACACTCTGAGTTACTACAAAGTCCATTACCTCCCATTTTGTCTGATGTTGCTGCTGCTGTTTCTAGGGATGTTACTCTTGTGAAAGCTGGTAAGCCTGGGTTATATTTCTGTACTCCCTGGAAATCAGTGACCTGAATGTGTTACTCTTTGAATATGAGCATAACTCATGTTTCACGTTAAATTCTCATACCATTGTGTGAATGATTGGGCTCCTATCACTACAGATAGAGCCAGGGTTCAGACTGGCTGATTCAGATCACTACACTACATAACTCCTTATGGCACGACCAGATGCATCCGTAACTGCGGAAATTTGCTACACAGTTCAACTCTCTGCTTTTCTTCATGCTCCCTGAATGGTTCTTCTTGTTCATTTTCTCTAGACCAAAACATCCTAAAGGGGATACCTTGCTTCTGCCTGAGGTTTGATCCTGTAGGCCTTAAGAGAGACCCTCCTAGCTTTTAATAGGAAGAGCTGTCTTGAGCTCACAGCACTCTGCAAAATAAGTATTCATTTTTTCAATAACAGTTCTAAAGCTGTGAATGAGTGTATGCTTATGTAAAGGCATATGCAAATACAGCCTCAGATCACCCTGAATTGTAAAAGGGCATGTGCAACACCAGCTCAGAATGAAGTAAATCTAATAAATACAATTATTCTGTAATTCTGTATGTATGTCAAAGCAGGAAGACAAAGGTTTGAATAATAGTCAGCCAATAAATTTCAGATTTGCAGGGTCTCATTCCTGACTGATTCCGTAGGCAAGTAGGATTAGCACATTGTAGAAATCAGTCATATGTTATATGATTTGTGTATTTTCTTTTATTGATTTGTTCAGGTTGTTACTATACAAACTGATTGGTGACTTCTAAGCACAACCTTAATCTGAGGTTCCATTTTCATAGAATCACAGAACTGCTGTGGTAGGAAGCGACCTCTGGAGATCATCTAGTCCAAACCCACTGCTCAGAGCAAGGTCAGCTAGAGCATGTTGTTCAGGACCACATCCAGTTGGGTTTTGAATATCTCCAAGGATGGAGACACAACCTCTCTGGACAACCTGCCCAGTGCTTAATCACCCCCACAGTAAAAAAAAAAGAAAAGTTTTCTTTTCTTAACGTTCAAATGGAATTTCCTGTATTTCAGTTTGTGCCCTTTGCTTCTTGTCCTTTCACAGGATGCCACTGAGATGAGCCTGGCTCTGCCTTCTTTACTCCTCCCCATGAGGTATTTATACACATTTATAAGATCCCCCCCGGGCCTTCTCTTCTCCAGGCTAAACAGTCCCAGCTTTCTTGGCCTCTCCTCATATGTCAGATGCTCCACTCCCTTCATCACCTTCGCAGCCCTTCGCTGGACTTGCTCCAGTATGTTCATAACTCTGTTGTACTGGGAAGCCCAAAACTGGACCCAGCACTCCAGATGTGGCTTCACCAGTACTGAGCAGAGGGGATCACCTCCCTTGACCTGCTGGAAACGCTCTGCTTAATGTAGCCCAGGATGTGTGCCCCCCACAGAGGCCCACTGCTGGCTCATTTTACATTAGGATGCTCATTTAAGAGTTTAATTTATTTAATTGTGGTGTTTTACTAATTTGCGATAGAACTTATAAACAACTTTCATATACTTTCCTTCAAAATTGCAACATTGGCTCTGATAGGTATCCATTACTATGTTTATAACCAGCCAGATTTTCTTCTCAGGGCTTTCTGTTTCAAAGTTTCTAAAGGATGTGTCAGTGCCAGGGAAATTATATCACATGCAAGATCTTAGTGAACTTTGCATTACATTTTGAAATTCATGCTGGTCACATTACCAGATACTGCTACAAGAACTGGGCATGGCATACAGATTTTAGCTTTAACATCTAATATGATGATCTGACAAGGTTTTTATTTCTCCGTCTGGCTTTTTATTGACATGCTGCTGGATAGGTGCATTTACAGCAATAACTGTGATAGTGGTCACATTGGTTGTAATGACATGTCTTCCTTGCTGAAGGAAGGCATGTTACAGACACGTTTCAGAGAAGAGGTTTTGGACTGGCCAGAGTGCATATAAATCTCAAATTGATAGCTTCACTCCTGCCACAGAACACATTTTTCTTACACTCAAACATTTCTTTATCTTTCACATATCACTCTTATTCCACCACTTGGGAGTTTCTTACTGACCTATTCAAGATTGAAAACTGAAGTTACTCAGCTACACAAACTAGTAAAATGTATTAAAGAAACAAACTAATATGTCATTATTTTTCTTCCCTGCATATAGCCAATATGGAATGCCCTCTGTGTTTCATGAAATCTATATTTGTGGATTAGATATTTATTTTATTTTTCTTTTATTTTTTTAAAAAGAGGAAACTCTGGGCCAAATCTTGTCACTACTCTACCGCAGCATGATAGGGAAGGAAAATTGTCTTGCTGTCCCAGAGGTTAATAAGAAAAAAATTCTCTTATCAGGCATCAAAGAAAATGCAGAATTATCACAACAGCAAGCAATATTCTTTCATTCTGTAATAATAAACAGTGCACATTGCTACAGGAAACAAATGTACCCAACTGAATAGATAAATCCATAAATAAGACATTTTGCTTTGGCTAAGAAACAAACTGAAAATATTCTGTATATGGCTGGAGCCAAACTATGTTAATAGTAGTGACCTTTGCTAGAACCCACACTGTTTTTAGTGGCCTTACAGCACCAGCCACTAGCATATGCAAACATGTAATAGGAAGCAAACCTTGGTGGAAGAGCCCTCAGCTTTAATGGAAAGGGAATAAAAAATGCTGAGAAAAGGCAGTATTTCCAATTTCATTTCATAGCTAGAAAGGGAACAGAAATTATTAGGATCTAGATCCAATTAAAGGCTCAGGCTCCCAGAGTAGGCCTTCAAGAGAATGCGCTGCCTAAATCTGAAATGGTGTTGCTGAAAACCTGTTCAGTTGCTGACTAATTCTGGAATTGCATAAACTTTGCCTGCACCTTATTTTTTTCCTTTAAGCTCTCCCAGACTTCAGAGTTACACCTTTGCACCCTCCTGAAGGAGTACGGCAGCCACTAGCCTGTTATTGGAAAAGGAAAAGTTCCTTCTGGCTGTGTTTTGAAGGAAATGAGTGAGCACTGACAGTGCTCAAGGGTCAACGATACAGTTCCTCTTTTCAGGGAAAGGTTCAAGCCTATGAATGCTGAGTAGCTCATGTCTTTCCATAAATTCATGTAGAGGAACACGGTGCTGGATGCACCCTGTCCTCAGTGTTTTCTTAGAGACAACGCTGTTTTGTACTACTTTTAGAGGGCTTTCTGGTCAGCATGCTGCCTCCTCTGCACCTGTGCGGCTGTGCCTAACTCCTCCAAACTAGAGAGTTTAGTGCTTACCTTGGGGCAGGTGTCTAAACGTTGGGGTTGTGGAGTCCTAACTAGCTTGAGCAAAAAGTAACTCCCCCCAAAATCTGTTGAATCTTCATCTTCGGAACCCTGGATCATTCCCTTTGTGTAAAATCATCTTACTTCTCCATGCAAACAGGTCTTAAAAAGACCTGACTTGTCTTCCTGTCATAAAAAAGCCTGATAAACCTGCGTTTTGATTCAAAGTTTTTATGCCATTTTAGATTTCTCATTTTGAAAATGCTCTATTAATTTCACTTGATTTCTTTTTGCTGACAGTTCCATTTAGCATCAAAGAAAACACTAAATAAGCTATCAAGAGTTATCGTGAACTTTGAATAATAATTTAAAAAAGCCTAGCCCTTATAATGGCAGAAATAAGCCAGGACTTTACTCTGCTAATGCCGGTACTTTTTTACCTTGAATGCAAATAAAGCCTCTGAGCTTTTTTTCCTCCAGAATTGTGATATTTAACGTTGTTATCACACCAAGAAATAAACAATTGTTTGAGGAAATGGGTGAGAGTTGTGCTCTGTGCTACAGTGCTGAGTCAGTCATGCAGAGCTAATTTCCTGGCTGGCTCTGAATGCACATAAAGCTGCTCTGTAGCTGCTGCTGACAATGAACTAGTGACTGGAAAAAGGAATCTTAAACACAGTCACATCTCTTGACTGTTAAAATCCTTTACACAAAGCATGCTGATCTAATGTACTGTAGTAAGCAGTATCCTTTTTTCTTTTTTTTTTTTTTTTTTTTTTTTTAGGAGCGTGAGTATAAGAAGTTTTAATACCTGAAGCAGTTGCTAAGTAACCAAATGCTTCTAAAATACATATTGCTTGCTAATAAAACTATCTTTTTTCAGTTAATGAATTGCATATTTACGTAAAAAAATACAACACTGGATTTTGCCTAGTGGGAAAAAAATATTTTAACAATAGATGATTATCACGGATAACTGAGAATGTCTCATTCATATGGGGAGCATACTGGTGGTCATTTCTTCAGAAAAAAATTGTATTTGAATAAAATCACCCAAAATTTTAAGAACCAAGATATAAAGAGGAATTAGCTGGCTTTGTGAAAAGGCACTCCACTGTTTCTTTAGCCACATCATGAGGTGTGGGAAGAGAGAACTGATGCCTACCCTTAATATATGATATTTAAAGCAGGGTCACAGGGATTTTTGCCTTCAGAAATAAAGTCAATGTGATAAAACGGTTTCTCAGCACAAAAAGATTCTCAGAAAAAAAAAATCCTCAAGCAATCCACTGAAAGAGAGCAAATGAATGCATTCAGGTACCTAGATTAAATGAAACTTGCAGGAGCACAAAAGATTCCCACAAGCTGTAAGGCTGCTTCTGGCTTAATGTAGATCTAATGTTATTCTTCAGATAAACTTTAATGGCTGTGAGAAGACTAAGCTAGGAGGCAAGTGCACTCAAATCCAAGTTCGCAATGTTACAGCCCACACAGGGATGTAAATGAAGATTTGGACACAGGATCTGCTCAGTGAAGCAGAAGGTTTTACTGCCCTCTAGTAAAATGCAGTTACAAAACTGTCTTTTAAAATGTAGGCATGCTGAGTAGACCTATTCAGTGATTGTTACTGAAAATGCTATTAATCCTGGATTGTCATCTCATTGTTCCCAGAGTCAAAGAATAAAACATTTACGTTCAATTTAGAATGACTTATTTTTGAATTAAGGAAAATAGCAATAATGAAGCACAAAAGCAAGGTCTCTGTGGCTGCATCTGCATGAACAAATCTGGTGCCAAATTTTCAGCACTGTTACTAGCAAAAGTCTAAGTGGTGGCACTCCCCAGAATAGAAAGGAGTTCTCATAACACAGTGGCAAAAATTCCTGCATCCTGACTACAGGAGAACTTACCCTGTTGCTAGCATTGTACCAGCACTAAATTAGCAGCTCAAGAGTGAGCACATGATCTGTGCCTTTTAATTTCTGGCAGCAGCAACTCTGAGAATAAAATGGCAGCTGAACTCTTCATATGATGCTTAGATAGCACTATAGATAACTGGGAGGTAGTTGCTGAGAAATTCAGATATTTAAAGGTGCAGCACACACACACACACACACACACACACTAAAAAAGGTTTTGTTGCTACACCTAGCTGTATCATGCAGTGCTTCACCACTGGTTTGTTGCTAACCAGCATGACATGAAGGCATGTGTGAGGCAGTCATCTTAAAAGCCTGACATTGATGGTGATTGTTGTAGCTGTGTACACTGGGACTCATTAGGCAGTGCAACCTCTGCTTCTCAAATGGCAGCGGGAAAAGTGCTTGAGAAAGGGCAAGTACTGACTGCAGCATTACAAAGTACTCAGCGCTTTCCTCCCCTCCCCCTCCACTTTTTTTTTTCTTTTCTTTTCTCCAAATTTGAAGTATAAACCCAGCAAACTTCAGGAGTCACATGGCCCCTCTGGGAAAATTATATTTGCAGTTCTCAACATCAGTCACTGCAAGGTACAAATGCTCTGTCAATCCTGCCACTGCTTTTTTGGAAAGAAATGCTCAGTCTCTATATATTCTTATTTATATAGCTTCATAAATATTCAAAAGCCTAGGAAAAAAGGGGTTGGAAATGGGAGAGTACTTTTAAAGTAAATAGAACTTAAAATAAACATGAGGAAAATAATGCTTTTTGGAAAATAGTCAGCAACAGTTTATCTTCATAGTAAAGAGCTGAGCAGATGGTAGTGTAACTCATTTCTCCTCCTACTTCTTGCCCTTCTCCTCTGAGAGACAGAGCACAGGGCCACTATCTTGTCCATGGGCAACCACTGAGGAGGGACTTTCCTAGGTGCCATTCTGTCCTTGCATACCCTCTTAAGGTCAACACATAGCCTAAATCTAGAACCTGGATCCTCACCTTTCTTTTCATTAGTCATGATCTGGGATCACAAAACATCAAATCAATTTCCTGATATTCTTCTTTTCTCCTGAGACCTGCATGGATGTAACTGAGAAACCAGGCTCTAAAGTGCTCCAATACTTTGTTCAAAAAAGAGGAGCCAGAAGAACAGCATTGTTGAAATATTTTTCAATTTGTTATGTCAAGATGGTTTTTAGGTCCTTTTCTAATCCAAATTCATGGATTCCTAGAAAAAGAGAGCTGGAAAGGGCCATGGGCGACCACCTAAGGCATCCTCCAAACAGCAAGCAGAATCAGTTATACCTCAGTGACTGCTGACAAATGCTGACGGTTACTAACCTGTCCTTGAAAACCTCAAGTAACAGACACTCCAGGTACTCAAGGGTCTTTTCTTTTTTTTACTAGGTAAGATCCCTGATGAATCTTTCCTTTTTACTGCTCTCATAGTTGCTAGCTCCTTGGCTCTTTTTTCATAAATTCCTTGTCTGAGTCCTGTTTCATTAAAGGTTGCTTTACATTTAAGTTTTTTAATGATTTGCACGCTAAAATATTTTGGGAAAAATATATTTAAGGATCCATGAAATAACAAGCTTACTTTTTAAAAATACCACAGTTTTATTTAAGATATATTTCCCTCCTTTTCACCTGCTGTTAACAAAGTTTCTTAAATAAGAGAACACAATCTATTGATTTTAATTTGGCAATTGATAGTTTGTTATATATGTTTACACATCCTTTTGCATGCTACATGTATTGCTCTATGATAATTTAACATTCTATAATGCATTTGGTAACATTTATTATTCTTTTGTTGATTTATTCTTTTATTGATGAAGACTGGTACTTTGAGCATGTTGGGGTTTTGAGATATGTGAGCACTTTAATAGAGTTATTTCACTGAGTTTTGTGCAATTAGGGAGGTGATGTGCAGGTGGTATTTGTGTGTATGAAGGATACATACCCTTATATTAGGCATTTAGACAGATTAAAAATGCTTTCCATTGTTGTGAATGCGTCTTAGACAGCTCTATGATCTCATATTTCACCCAAATTCTTAAGGGACCTATAGATGCAATAGTAAAAAGCAAAGATTTCACAGAGAGCTCTCAAAACAGGTAATACAGGCAGAGCTGTCATTGCAACACCCTGCAAGGTTCCTTTTAACTGGAGTCAGAGCATTTTCCTGAAAGGTCGATTCCAAGATCTAGCCCATATATATACGTGTATCATATGATAATGTAAAGAAAAAAGACAAACTATAGTGAGTATCTTAACTGAAAGAATGGTAGGTATAAGCACCTTAAATGAAAAAGTCTTGATCTGCTTTCATTTGAAGTCTGAACCTTATCACTGCATTAATGAAGCTTGCTGTTGAAGCTTGGATTTCTTTGCTTGGTTGCATTGTTTTGAAGCTCACCATCACTTTTTCGTACAGTTCCAAACCTGTATTTCTCTGCCTTTCTTCTCCAGCACAAATACTTCAAAAAGTTATCAATTAAACAATAGCAGAGAGTCCAAAGGAATTCCAGGGACTGTTTTACCTCGAACCATATAGTGGCTGCAGTGTGAATATATCTGGCCCACATATTTCTTCTCCCGGGAGATCTTCACTGAATTTCTAAACGCTCACCAGATCAAATCATGTGACAAGATCACAGCTAAATCTGAACAACAAATGGTTTTGTGTCCAAGTATTGTAAAGTTAAAACCATTTTCCCATTCTGAATCATATGAAATTATGACCTTTGGAAGCTTTTTTTTCTTTTTTTTTTTCAGGAAAATAAAACTGCAGGGACTGTTAGTTCCCTTCTTTCATGGTCACTGCTTAAGCCACAGTTTCCTCTCTGCTCATTGAATACTTGATTCACAGTGTTGTCCGCATATACAGTCCTCTCCCAGGACATTTACTAAGGAATGCACTGTTGTGTAAAAGGTAAGCACATATTCACATCTCTGCTATGCTGGATTTAGACCAGAACACTGGTTTTCATTTTTTTGCTCTGTAGAATCCTGTGAGTTGCAAAAAAGGAAATAAGAATGTAAGTCCGCATATGCTATAGAGCTATACAGATGTGAAATTTCTAAAGGTGTCCATGTTTCCTGTGGGAAATGTATGCAGGTAAACAGATTGAAAAAGACTCAAAACCTCTGAACTGGAAATTGCAACAAGTTACTCTGTCAATGGTGCCTTAGTTCTCATATTATTTTGGGAATCGCATGTTTCCTGGATTAACTTGTTTGACTTCGTAGGAAGGATTATGTATCTGCTGAAAGGTCAGAGGGAAAGGCTGACAATGCCCTTGCCTTTGTGATCTCTGAAAAAAACAAGTATTGAACTGGTTAGACAAAGTTGAACAGCTTTAATAGATGCTTATTTAGAGCTCTAGTTGCAGCTGGGTTCTTTTCATTTTTTTAACTGAATGCTGTATAATAATAAAAAAATCTGATAGCAGACAAGGGAATGATGAAAATTAAATCACTTTCAGGAAAATGGTGAGAGTAAGCTTTCTGTATATGTATGAATCCTGAAAGAATGCTTGGGTGAAATCAGCATCACCGATTCACTCCCCTCATTCTCCCCCATACTGTGAAGTCTTTCTGAATCAGTAGCAAAAATAGGAATGATCAAATCAGTGCAGCTGTGAACATTACAAGATGCACACTCCAACAAACATAAAATGCGTGAGAGCCTGGTGCACATTAGGAAATCTGTCACTATGAACAATTGAAGGTGACAAGTTTAAATAGACTAAGGAATTCTAGTGTTTACTTACTCCCAAACAAGATATTTTCAAAATTGTCATGATCAATTTTCTTTACTGAAGATTAACTGCATGAAAAATAAGCTAATTTAAATTCTGTTTGGGTAAATGCAAAAAAGAAGCTTGGAAAACTACAAAAATACAAAAACAAGAACATTTCTGCAGTGGTCACTTTATTTTTGGCTAGAACTTTCAAGAACACTTTTCTGTACTGTGAGTGATGGACTGCTAACCTTACAGTACAGTCTACCTTGGAAGGTAGCTTTTTTAGGCAAGGAACCATGGCTAGAAATGTTCCTCAGTTTTCTGTTGCCTTCTTGAAAGGAAGGGAAAAGTACCTATCTGAAAAGCCTCCCTTCTTAAGCAATAACTGTATGAGACTCCTGTGTGTGAGTGATTCCTTCCTGGAAGACCTCAACCCTGCACAGTGCCCATCAGAGAGCCCCAGGAGAACCTCTCAGGCAGGCTGGCACAGCAAAGCAGCAGGTGTGGGACAGCTACCATTGAAAGCATTAGAAACAATCTGACTCCACCACATTTTGTTCTTTTGTGAGATGTTTTAGCTTTTTAATTCATGAAGAAAACACTGGGAAAAGGTGGTGAGGGCTTAGGACAATCTAACTGCCTTGAGAGCCCTGTTACCATTCCTGTCCCTCTCTCAGTGGGCAGATGGGTGATATAGAAGAAGCAATTCCTGCTTCAAATTTTTTTCTTTTTTCTTTTTTCTTTTTTTTGTCAAAGATCTCTGAGTTTCAGGGAATTGGACAAATTATGTTGCATTACCTTTGTGGGCACAGGTCTCATCTGCAAGGCATTTAAATCCCTAGTACCAATTTACCACTTAACTCCCCTTCACTTAGCCGTCAAAATGATTTTATTGATTTCAGTCTTTAACCTTTAGCCTAAATTATAAAAATAGAATACTGACATAATCTTTGTAATTTCTCTGAACACAATAAAGATAAAATGGCAGAAAGTACCAGTTTATCTTTTTGCTACCACTTAATATGTTCAAAAAAAAATCCTTTGTAAGTGATCTGTGCACTTTCGTATTTCAACTTTCTTACTTATGCTGCATGTTAGATGGGAGTGCGAACTTTAAAATTAGTCATCCTAATGTGCAAAGCACTGGAAAAAGATGGATGTTTTGAACATAACAGGCTTTACATTAAACTCCAGCACAGATTAGATGAATTGTGGAATTATGCCTAATACTCTTAAGGGGTTTTAGTGATCAAACAGAGTAGATCCATGCTGACTTTAGGTCTAACACTTCTAAGGTATGCATAACAGAGATCCAGGGCCTTACAGACCCATGGTTCTACTGGTTTATTTTCTTGACTGTTCAAACTTGATGTAAATGTAAAAATATTGCAAAAGTACCCATCTTTTCGACAGACAGCAGCATCTCCCTTGGCATTTCTGAACAGTTCTGAGAGTCTGTTCTGTGCCTATCTGGTCCACATATGGTATAGTACATATGTCCACTGCAATACTGTGTAGCTCTCATATCATAAATGGACTGGGAAAGCACTTGTGAATAATAGCTTATTGCTGATGTAATAAAAAAAGATTTCTGACTTCACAGTAGGACTTTAATATGAAATCTGCTATGATAAAATATAAACATGAATCTGTAGCATTTCTTGGGAGATTTAAAATTCTTTTTATGGACCACTGATTTGTTACTCTTCAATTATTGCTGAGGACAGATTTTTTTCCCTGCCATGATATGGATTTAATCTTAGAGCTTTAGAAGTTAGTCATTTTATCCAAGCTATCTTTGTAGACTATCTCATAAGATAAGAAGGAAAGGTATCTTCATCCCTTGGTGTCTAAGACAGAAAAGCTCCTGTCTGAAAGCTCCCGTACCTTCCTTTGACTATAGGGGGGAGCCTATGGCTAACTTGACTAGTTAGCTAAGGGGAGGTGAGATGAATCTCCTCCCAAATAGGGAGGGAGGCTACAGCTGAACTTTGAACACCTCGAGATGCAAAGAGCTTGTCCATCTTTCGGAGCAATCTGAAAGCTTTGGCTGTTGGCAGAAGTCACTAGGAATAGTTCAGTAAGGTAAAGTATAGTAAATTGTCAAAAAAAGTGATGAATTTTCTGTATTCTGAGCTGCAGACAGATTGACTTTAAGTCAGGCATTAGGTGTGAGGCTTCACAGAGATGGATGAAATTATATGGCCAATTTTATTAGGAGAAACTGGATGAAACAGTAGTCTTGCCTGGTTTTACAGTCTATTAATTTATTTGTTTTAGAAGTTTTAAAGATTTAATAGTGGTTTAGCTAGAAAGCTCAATCTGTTCTGACAAAACCTGGTTTAAACTCACATAAAAATATCTATACCTAAAATAGCACCGGTTTAACTAAGATAAAAATTGAAGACACTCCAGTACAGCTTGATGACCCATATGAGGAATTTTAGTCTACTGTAAAACCAGTCCCTAAACAGTGTAGGGTGTAGAAGGATTTCTTGATAATTTTTATAAGAATTTGTTCAGTCAGAAAATCTTAATTTTAGAAATATTGCTATATTTTTTCACACGTTAAAATTCATCATTCTCTGTTTGCTTTGTATTCACCTAGAGTACCACTTGACTTGTGACCACTCTATGTGAGCCAGGGTAGGAGTGACTGCAGCATTTGAATGAAGAATTTAAAACATCTGAATCAGACTTTCACTTGCAGAAACACTTGTCAGTTACTGAATTGATCTATTTCCCCTGTGAACTTATGCAATAAGGGTTTTTAAATATATGCTATTTGACTACATTTTTAAGGGTTGTTTTTGAAACAACTTTATCTATATATCTCAAACATATTTAATTTTCTCTTAAAACTGTTTTGCTGGGACACTTGCAGAAACACATTTATTATACTAGGTCTATTACCTGATTTTCTAGCTGGGATTTTTGTTTCTGTTTGACATTATAAGTATTGATATAGCTGAATATTTGTTAGGAAAAAGGTTAAATTCTAAAGGCACTTTCATGCCTTCAATCTTTGTGCGCAAGTCCCATTAATAGAGATACCAGCTGCAGTGAGGAGTCAGGGTATGTTCCAGTTCCACCTGCATACTGTGAAGCAAACTGAAGAAAAGGAATTCAAGTTAATAAAGCAAACAGGTTTGTCTATTGAATATAAAATATTGAATACAATATCTCAGAGGTAATATATCACTTGCACTGTTTTGTCTATTTCAAGGACGGCTCACTGGAGGACTGCAGTAGTCTGCATCACCCCAGTAACAGGAAGACTCTATAATTTCCTTAGGAGACAGTCAGGGGAGCCCTTCACACCTTCACTTCATGGAAGTAGGAGCTTTAGGAATACTTCAACAGACAGATTAGATGGATTTTATCCTTTTTCAGAGACACTTCTGGTCTTTATTGAGTAGCTTTTCTAATATGAATGTCAGAAAAGAGAAGTGCTATTTCTGATCTCCATAAAATAAATCTATGAGTTAATTCTGGAAGTTATTACTATTTCTAGACTAAATTTTGATCTTGGTAGTGTATTGCACTGGCTGTTTTGTAATTAGATGGCATTAAAAGAGGATGTCTATCAAAATGTTAACAAGAATGGTGGTCAATCTCTGTCAGATTTATTGAAAGCAAATACATTTAAAAGTTCCATCATAAATCTAGGTCAAGTAATGAGATTCTCAACTTATTTTCCATAAAGCAGTTATTACATTATGCAGGCAAAATAACATAGTACACTACAGTTCAATTTCATCAGCTCTTCACACAGCAGTGAAATCACAGACCAATACTGTTCAAATTTTGATTTATTTCATTGTCATCTATTAGCCTAGAATACATGCATATGTGGAATATTTTGGTTACACGTATATTAAAAAAACTGAGAATTTTCTTTTTTCTGTTGAAATCCAAACAATAAAATGTAAAAGTCCTCTTTAAGATAAAATGAAGTTTGTAAATTTTTTATATTTCATTTTGAAATGCTGAAATTGGTATTTTGAAATGAGCACTACTGTCAGCACTCTATTACTGACATTAATACACCCAAGTAATGTGTAGAGCCAAAAGATACAGAAATGCTTCTTGAATCTGTTAGCTTTTAATGAGCAGTTGTAAATATCAAGAATTTTCCTTAGGTTTGCTACATGTTTCATAAAGGTAAGAACTTGTTTCCTCCACATATCCTGAACTAATTAACTCCATGGTGTAACTTTGAGCTCAAGGTGAATTTTGTAAGTACTTGGCTATGGAATAATATCTACCATCTATCTCAAAAATGTTTAGGCATTTTTTAAAGACTAAGTTTCACTTCAAGATCTGAGGAAGCCACATAATGCTAAATAGCCTACTTGTAAGTGCATTCAATACAGAGGTAGGAAAACCCCACCTCTTAATCTTCCCGTGCTATTTAATGATAAAAAGTGGAGCAATCCATTGGTGTTTAAGGCATTCATTTAAGTTGTGTGACATGTGGTTTCAGATTCTCTTAATCAGAAAAGGGAACTGAAACTGTTCTGCTTTTGGGTGAGTGCTCTACTCGCAGGACAAGTAAAGAACACCACTTGCTCCAGAATTTTTATAATTCTGACTCATCTTCCTTCTCATTTTTTCCACCTAAAATTTATTTGGTAAATTTGGATTAAGTGTTGAAATAATTTGGGAGAAAAAAAAGAGTAGGTTGTTTACATGATTTTGCTGTTAAGAAAGGAATTCTTCCCTAGTACAAAACCATACTTCCCTTTTCACCTTTGACAGTCCAGCTGTATGTCTCTGGTTATGTCTATACTGAATGATAGGGTCAATTGTAAATTTGCCTTTAGCCTAGAACTACTGATCATGTATAATAAAAACTCCTGAGATCAACCCTCAACATCTGGCCACACCTCAGACTCAGCATTATGTGAAATGTCCAAATATAAGGTAGCAATGCTTTGAAGCCCTTCCTGTTGTGTATGGAGTTTGTCTGTATACTAAAGACTACAAATGAAGTGAGGCCAGCTGAGTCAGCCGTGTAACTTCTTGGGCCATCTTTTCTATCCTTCTGCAAACTCTTTTCCTTTCTCTTTTGTTTGCAATTAGAGTGAATCTGGAAGGAGAGACAGCACTTATTTCTAGAATGAGTCTGAGGAGCTCAGTGTGGATAACTCTAGGGTGGCCTCAAACAAGTGGATGGGAAAGGGTGGATTTTACGTCTTAGGCTGGGTGAAGAAGACCTTCAGTTTGGACCTCAGTTATAAGGGGTACCTGTTCACTATATTGTTCTCTGAATATTGTTGTTGAAAGGTGTAACTGGCTGCTTTGTTATGCTTAGGTGAACATAACAGCTATAATGGGGCTGACGTTTATTCACTATGCGTTCATTTCTGTCATAAATTCAGTTCAGTGTTTCCATTGTTTGTATCACTTCTGTTCTTTCTGCATTCTGTACAAAGAGCATATAGAGACAATGTTACAAAATTGAGGAAGAATACTAAATCAGTTGGCTGATTTTGATATTACAGCTTCCATCTAGAATAATTTTGGAGTCCTGAGTTAAGCATCTAAATATAAGTTTTTGTATTTTTCTTAAGTAGTTCTATCTTTGAAAGGCTGAAAGGAAGCCATGATCTTCTGGATTCACAGCATATACCTCTAAATGCATGTTATGTCCTAGCTGTCTCCACAATACACAATAGCCAAAGGTTAGAAGTTCTTCTACAACTAGACTCAAGAGAAGATCCCCATTTATCACCTAAGTAAACATTTAGTTTGGGTTTAAATCATCAGGTCTTTTTTTTTTTTTTTTTTTTTTTTTTCTTCCCAGGAAAAGAGGAATTTGACCACTTGCTCAGAATTTTTGAAAGCCTCAGACAAATGACTGCTGCAATCTATGATCAGCTCATGTGGACACACAGGATTTATGTACCATAAAAAAAAAATGTTCTGGCTACCTAAATACACTTCTGTTTTCAGTTTTAATGGCTAGAGAGCAAAGGCCATTACAGGGCTCACAAAGTATGTTATGGTATATTCTGAGGTTTATTGTCCTTTCTGGACATTCCACTTAAGTTTAGTGAAGAGGAGTAAAGGAAAAGAAAACATATTTCCTTGACTAAAATTCTGCTCACTCATACTGAAAAAATGCCAGAATGACATATCTTCCCTGTTGACAGAGTATTAGAACCCTACAGTGAAAAACCCATGCCAAACGTTTCTGTCTCGAACCTTATGAATAGTAGATCACAGGCTGATACATGAAAAAAGATAGCTGGTAGCAACTCTTTGTAAGTATTACAAAACCAGAGAAATTTTGAAGGAAGTTAGTGGTTAGACTTGGTCTTTCAGAAATCCATGGTGGGGGAAAAAACTATGAAGTCAAGAGGGGTCAGAAGGTTGAGGAAAGTAATCAGGACGAAGCTTAAGCAGAATAAAATGATGTCAAAGAAAGAAACACAAATGATGTCATGGGATACTGTAACCTTCTCTATCCCCTGTTGTAATTTATGTCCCCCCCCCAGCTGGGTTTAACTGTCTGTGTTTGGGGATCCAGCTTTGCTATGCCTCAGCTGTGAAACCTTGGCTCAGACAGCTGAGAAAGAGCTGTGAGAGAGTCTGTACAGGGATAAAAAGGGTGAAAACTGAAGAGAGTGGTAGGGCTCCCAGTAAGTGATTGCTAGCAGATCAAAGATAAAAACACCAACATGGAAAGGCAAGATCCTGAAACAAAAAAAAAAAAAAAAGAAGAAGAAGAAAGAAAAGAAACAGGGTGAGTTGCTGGAGGCTGGTTGGGCTAGTCAGGGCCAGAGAGGAACTGTGGGGTCCTAGGTTTGGCCATCGGGGTGGTCGGCACTGGTGGAGCCAGAGGAGAGGGCAGCAGCTCTGCACTGCTGAAGGCCTACTCCCGCTGGCCATGGTGGCCAACCCTTCCCTCCTCACCGGTGCCTGCCTGGCCCACAGACACTCCCCAGCTGCTGCAGTGTGGCGTGGGCATGCCAGTGCTCGGCCCAAAGCTCCCTAAATACTAGCTATCTTCTATGTGTGTTGGCCAATAAATAATTGCTTTATACTTATAAGTTAGCCATATTCTGCTTGCAGAGTCTCTTTGTGCCAGGCTAATGATGCCCAAACAAACTGATGATAAAAATATTTTGAAGAGGGTAAAGGGTGATTTTATTATTCTGCTGGGAAGCCAATGTAGAGATTTAAGAGAGTAGCAACCAAGCTTGATCAGCAAAATAGGAAAGGAACAAGATCTTGTAAGAAGTGATTTATATTTGCAGGAATGAAAAAAAAAAAAAATTAATCTAGCAGGAAATACAGTAAGTGTCCCTGGCATGGATGAAGAATCCTTTGCTGCAGCCATACATCTCTTAGAGCTCTGATGCGCAGAACTATCTGACAATTAATCATGTCAAGCAGAAGAAAACATGAATTGGAAAAAAATTCATTAATGTTTTTAATTAGGTTGTCTTGAATTCTCATCTGCATTCTGAAAGCAAAGGGCTTATTTCAGTAAAAATCATGGCAAGCTTCTGTGGCAAGGAAACTGGCTATACTCGGACTGAATGGGGCCCTGAATTTGTTGCTTGGCAAGAGCAGGGAAGTGTTTTGCTCTGGTGTCTGATTCCATTGGCAGTGGTGCTTGTTAATCACACAACCCATTACAATGCACTGTACAAGGAGAAATCTCAAAAACATCCTATTGCTGAGTTAAAGGCTATAAAGTGCAATCTTTTTTGCTAACCAGATTTGTGCTCTGTTGTGTTTAACGGTAGTGATGTCAGTCCATGATTACCCACCAGCGGTGCCTAGGGACTGTAGCTGAGAACCCTCAATGTGAGTGCAAGCAGGGGAGGACCTCAGAGCCCATATTTTAAAGCAATATTTAGGCTAGCTAAACACTGAGCAATAAAATGAAGACAATAAAATGGAAAACCAAGGCTCAAAATGTTTAATTACTTTACCCTGATCACCCTGCTCCTTTCCAAGTTGGCAAGTAGAAACTGGAAGTTGCCAAACATGCTTTATTTTTAAATCTTTTATCCATTGGCAGAGCTGTATATTGCGTCAGACCTCACAAACGTGTACTACTGTTTTGTTAGATTTTCCAGCCTGCCCGTATCTATGCATGTGTGCACACACTTACTTACACAC
Source organism: Dromaius novaehollandiae (assembly GCF_036370855.1). Lineage (NCBI taxonomy): Eukaryota > Metazoa > Chordata > Aves > Casuariiformes > Dromaiidae > Dromaius > Dromaius novaehollandiae. The sequence continues at coordinate 31,941,177 of NC_088100.1, read as the reverse complement.
ACATGGGGTTGGCTCTTGCATGCAGGGGCAGCTCCTACCTCGGGTTTTGTGGGGGGGTCCATCCCCTCTCGAACTTTGTAACTCATATTTCCCCCTGCCCTAAGTGCAGCAGCAGCAGTGCTAGCACCAGGACTAGCACCACAGCCTGCTGGGACAAGAGCTACACCGTGCCCATGCTGGACATCTCAGAGGAAGGGAATCCCCACCAGATAAAAAGCATGGTAACTGCTCACATGTGAAATATTATCTTGTAAGCACAGTGGATGCTGCTTCTAAACACTGCTCTAGGACCTCTGAAGTATGTAGCAGAGCATACGGAAATAGTGACAACAGAAATAAAGGAAAAGGTAGAGCACTCACTTAAAATTTTCAAGTCTGGTAGGTAAATCAGAGCCCCCGTTCATCACTGCCTGCTCCTTTGCAGCTGGGTAATGGGCATCACTGCAGCTATGCACACTTTCATCTACACTTTTCATTTCCTGTGATCTTTTTTAGTACAAACAGCCCAGCTAGCAAGCAACTGAAATATTTTTGGTATATTGGGATTCTTGTCAGTGTGACAAATAAATTTGGGTACTAACTAATAAGCAATGTCTGGCAGTGTCTGACAGCTAGTAGCTCCATGGAGCACAGTATTATTCATGTAATTCAATAACTTCCAATTAATTTCCCATTTTTACGTTTAATAGGAAATAAATAGGGATGGTGGTGGATTTTCCAGGACTAAGGTATTTGAATCCCTTTTTTGAAGTGTCAGTTCATCAGCAAAGATGTTGAGCTAACTTTCTGGAAGGATATGTGTGCACAGACTCTCAGCTGCATGTCTCACTGGGTGTGCAGTTCCACACAGTGTCGCATGTTTAAAAGGTGACAGTAATTACTTGTACTGCTGTTGGGGCTGAAATATGTTCTCTTCAATATCATGTGCTAGCTGATCGGCAGAGAAAGCAAAAAATGTTAAAAGCTCTAAAAAAGATCATAACTTAAAAATAAAAAAAAGTACTTGGAAGGTGGGCTGTAAAGGGCATGCCAAAGGAAGTGTGAGGCTGCACCAACATTGCTGCCTGCGCCACTTTTTTCTCTTGTGCAGGAAGGGGACTGGTGGGCTCCGGTTCAGGACCCGGCAAAGATTAGGGTTAGGGTTAGGTGAGAGAGAAGGCATAGAGCCCCACGTGGCGTGGGGCTGTACAGGGCATGCCAAAGGAAGTGTGAGGCCACAGAAACATTGCTGCCAGCACCACTTTTTTGTCTGGTCCATTAAGGGGCCTGTAGGGCTCCAGTTCAAGCCCTACCTGAGATTAGGCCTAGGGTTAGGGTTAGGGCTGGGCGAGAGAGAAAGCCTAGAGCCCCACATAGTGTGGGGCAGTAAAGGGCATGCCAAAGGAGGTGTGAGGCTGCAGCAATATTGCTGTCTGCACCACTTTTTTCTCTTGTGCAGGAAGTGGGCTGGTGGGCTCCAGTTCAGGCCCCACCAAATTTAGGATTAGGGTTAGAATTAGGGTTTAGGCGAGAGAGAAAGCCTAGAGCCCCATGTAGTGTGGGCCTGTAAAGGGCATGCCAAAGGAAGTGTGAGACTGCACTAACATTGCTGCCAGCACCACTTTTTTGTCTGGTCCATTAAGATGGCTGGTGGGCTCCGGTTCAGGCCCCGCCAAAGTTTAGGGTTAGAATTAGGGTTAGGGTTAGGCGAGAGAGAAAGTCTGGAGCCCCACATGGTGTGGGGGTGCAGAGGGCATGCCAAAGGAAGTGTGAGGCTGCACTAACATTGCTGCCAGCACCACTTTTTTTTGGTCCATTAAGGGGGCTGGTAGACTCCGGTTCAGGCTCTGCCAAAGTTTAGGGTTAGGGTTAGAAGAGAGAGAAAGCCTAGAGACCCATGTGGTGTGGGGCAGTAAAGGGCATGCCAAAGGAACTGTGAGGCTGCAGCAACATTGCTGCCAGAACCACTTTTATCTCTTGTGCAGGAAGGGGGCTGATGGGCTCCGGTTCAGGCCCCGGCAAAGATTAGGGTTAGGGTTAGAATTAGGGTTAGGGTTAGGGGAGAGAGAAAGCCTAGAGCCTCATGTGACGTGGAGCTGTAAAGGGCATGCCAAAGGAAGTGTGAGGCTGCACTAACACTGCTGCCAGCACCCTTTCTTTGTCTGTTTCATTAAGGGTGCTGGTGGGGTTGGGTTCAGGCCCCGCCTGAGATTAGGACTAGGGTTAGGGTTAGGCGAGAGAGAAAGCGCAGAGCCCTATGTGGCGTGGGGCTGTAAAGGGCATGCCAAAGGAAGTGTGAGGCTGCACTAACATTGCTGCCAGCACCACTTTTTTGTCACGTCCATTAAGGGGGCTGGTGGGCTCCAGTTCAGGCCCTGCCAAAGTTTAGGGTTAGGGTTAGAAGAGAGAGAAAGCCTACAGCACCACATGGTGTGGGGCTGTAATGAGCATGCCAGAGGAAGTGTAAGGCTGCACTAACACTTCTGCCTGAACCACTTTTTTCTCTTCTCCAGGAAGTGGGCTGGTGGGCTCCAGTTCAGGCCCCACCAAAGATTTGGGTTAGGGTTAGGTTTAGGCAAGAGAGAAAGCCTAGAGCCCCATGTGGCGTGGGGCTGTAAAGGGCATGCCAAAGGAAGTGTGAGGCTGCAGCAACATTGCTGCCAGCACCACTTTGTTCTCCTGTGCAGGAAGGGAACTGGTGGGCTCCGGTTCAGGCCCTCCCTGAGATGAGGCCTAGGGTTAGGGTTAGGGTTAGGCGAGTGAGAAAGCATAGAGCCCCACGTGGTGTGGGGGTGCAGAGGGCATGGCAAAGGAAGTTTGAGGCTCTTAGGGTTAGAAATAGGGTTAGGCTTAGGCCTTAATGGACCAGACAAAAAAGTGGTGCTGGCAGCAATGTTTCTGCAGCCTCACACTTCCTTTGGCATGTCCTTTACTGCCCCACACCGTGTGGGGCTCTAGGCCTTCTCTCTTGCCTAACCCTAACACTAACCAGAACCCTAACCCTAATCTCAGGTAGGGTCTGAACTGGACCCCCCCAGCCACTGTCCTGGACAAGAGAAAAAAGTGGTGCTGGCAGCAGTGTTGGTGCAGCCTCACACTTCCTTTGGCATGCCATTTAGAGCCCCACACTATGTGGGGCTCTATGCTTTCTCTCTCACCTAACCCTAACCCTAAGCCTATCCCTAACCCTAGGCCTAATCTCAGGTAGGGTCTGAGGTTCGGTTCAGGCCCCGGCAGAGATTAGGTTAGGGCTAGGTTTAGGCAAAGATTAGGGTTAGGGTTAGGCAAGAGAGAAAGTCTAGAGCCCCACATGGCGTGGTGCTGTAAAGGGCATGCCAAAGGAAGTGTGAGGCTGCAGCAACATAGCTGCCAGCACCACTTTTTTGTTTTGTCCAGGCAGGGGCCTGGTGGGCTCCGGTTCAGGCCCTGCCTGAGATTAGGGTTAGGTTTCGTGTTAGGGTTTGGGTTAGGGTGGGTTCCTGAATTGAAACACTTTTTTATTAGTTGCAAAAATCAAATATTTAATATCAATATTTGGCCTCAAAATATAACCCAACAAAATCCATCATCCCAATTTTTAAATATCTGGCAACTTTAAATCAAGATTAACAAATGTACATTATTAAAAAGAAAAACAAACAAGGAAGAAAAGACAGACCTCTTTTGGAGACGCATGACTTTCCTCTCAGATGAAGAAGGAAATCTAACATGTAGATATAAATTTGATTTCAGTTTGAGTTTCTGTTTAAAATGCATTCACATAATATAAATGTATATACACAGGTGCATGTATGTAGATGTATGTATATAAAATTTATCTCTAATTTAGAAATTATTTTGATTTTTATCCTATTTTTTAGAAATATTCCTTTGCATATTCCAACAAATGGCCAATATATGTTCCATTCAACTCGGTTCTGTACTAAATATCTTTTTCATATAGTTGATACACTAGAGCTTAGTTATCTTAAAGACCACATTTCCCTTCATTACCTATCAAACTAACTGTGCTCTATAGGAACACTGTGGTTGACAAAGCCCAGGAAAAATGCATTCCCATGCATTCACTACTATATTAGCTGCTCTAAGTATATCTTTTCTTAGCTTATCTATCACTCATGTTTCAGTCAGTTTCTATGAGTCTTTCATTTCTGGTAATCTTTCAGCAGTGAAGAGAAATATTGAATGATAATGTTTATCATTAACAGATGAAATAAAATAGGGGAATGAGTGGCCAAGAATACAAATAAAATACTCAGGTATCCGTAAATCATTATTTTTCTAATCTTGTCCAAAATAGGCTTCCTGGATATAAAGAGGAATAATTTATTATATTTAGATTAGCAATATGCTTTGCTTTTTATGGGTTTTGAGAGAGATGAATTTGGACATAAGGAAACAAAGCCTTTTCCTGTCATAAATTCTGGTATATAACACAGGAACACTTGGAATCTTTATCAAAACTGAGCTATCGGTATGTTCTAATTCTAAAGTAAGTAACACAGAAAGCAGGGAACTTTACCACTGCAGGTGGTGTCCAAGATAAAAGAATTTTTTAGAGAATCTCAAGTTGTTCCCACCTTACAGCTTAGTGAGACAAAGTAAAGCAAAGTTAGTATGGACACAATGCTGTGGCACAACACATATGGAGTTTTTGTTGCTCCTTTTACTAATATTTGTACTTGCTCTCAATGCAGTATTTTAGACATGGTGTCATCTGAGGTGGCTTAGGATGGCTCAACATGCATTTAAGAGTTCTTCGAGATCCTGCTTGTTTTTATGCATTTGTCTCCTCTCAGGTCTGTGTTTACCTGGCAGTCCCATCTTGGAGGCTATAGGATATCCTAAGTGGCATTAGAGATCTGTGTTCAGCTAACTGTATTGTCTCTTTGAATTGATTTTATGTCATTTAACTTGAACCATCTAAAAGATAGGGGCAGGATTCAATTCAATGTTAAGACACTTAAATTCTTGTGTCGTATATACCATTCCTGTGCAGATGTCTCAGACAGCTTCGGGCATCTTAGATGGCAATAGGTGTCATTCTGGCAATTGAATTTTGAATCCCTAATGAAGCCTAGTTGATAGAGGCTTAAGTGCAATTCAGCTCACACCAGGGCTCAGTTACCTGTTGGGTTCATTCTGCCCAGTTTGGACATCTGCTTTAGGCTGTCATTACTTCTTTCTGGAGTTACCAGACTATGCAGAAAGCCTATTTAATTAGGACTTCTCCAATTTTCAAAAGTTTAAGGAAAGTTTAAAGGTTTAAAGAAAAATACTTAGTTTTTAGAGGGTTTAAGATAGTTTAAGATTAATTCACATTTACTGACTTTCTTACATGATTAGAAAAGACAGTAGTATTACTAGTACTGTAATAATACTGTACTAATACTGTACAGTATTACCACTGTACACTATTAATAAATTTCCAAATTAAAACAAAAGGTTAGCGTTTTCTAGGATGCAAAGGGTTTCCTTTCAAATAATTTTTTTCAGATGAATTCTCATGTCAATAAATAATTTTTTTCTATTTCTGTTCTGGTGAAAATAAGCTACCTTCTGCATGTTGTTGTTGATGTGATACTTCTGAGACATATCAAAGATGGCAAAGTGTGAAGTCTCATACCATAAAAAACTGAAGAAATAAAAATCAAGGAAAAAAAATCAGTTTGATTATAAGCAGTTTATTCTTCATTATGTTAAAGTCAACTGTTGACCTTAGACAATCATAGAAAATTATACTTTCCAAGAGTTCTGACATCTTTTGTTTTGTCAATTCCTGCTGGTGCAGTTTAAGAGGTTATTGTCCTAGCTTTCTGTTCTGAACAGGCAGTAGATCTGTATTTCTCTTATTTCTGAGTATTTCTCGCTGCAACAGGTCACAACCTGTTATATGAACACAAACGATCACTGATTTCAATTACCATGCTGGGCAGAGAACTATGGGGCTTTGTAATAGACGTATTGCCTATTCTGTGTCCCTGCAATAAGGGGACAGTTGATTATCATAATCTCTTAGTACACCTCAGCATAAATCACAAAGATCGAGTGTCAGAACCCTGAAAGACATCTCTTCTGGAATAAGAAAGCAATCACAAAACCAGGCCATACCAATCAATAAGAGAGGATACTTTCTTTTTTCTTTTTTTTTTTTTTTTAACAGAAAGACCACATAAATTAACTTCATATTGTAGAAGAATAAAGTAGATGTTGATAAATGTCAGTTGGCCTTTAGAGAGCCGTCAAGAAAGGTCATTCCCTATTTCAAACAATTTTAATCTGTAAGTCATACAATTTTCTCATGCTTTTTGATTACCTTTAAGAAATCAGAAGTTTAGAGTTGAGGGATAATTTTGAGAAGAAATGGTTTTTCCCCTAAGAAAGGTTATATTTGGCAATTTCATAGGGACTAATTTTGCTTTTCCCAAAAAGGAATACTTTAAAATTTTTGATTCACAGACTGTTTAAAAACTTGAACTCTTCAATCCCATTCAGTACAAAGGAAATCTTAAAGGATTTGAATTTTCAGTGAAACAACCTAATTTTGGGCTGACTTGTCAAAAGCTACCATTAAAATATGGTTAAACTTGTTCTTGCTATTGAGATAAAAATCAGGACCTATACCCAACTACCACAGCTGTGGGAACTACCTAAGTTCTTAAAAGTCAAAGTCTGTGCCCACAAATATCTTCATTTCTACCAATACCACATCTTACGACTTAGCTGCAGCAGGACCCTTTTCAAGTGCAATATAGGTTAAAAAAACCCTGAGTGTCTTGCCATCTTCTGGGAACTTTTTGCAATGGAATTTTATTCATTAAAACCAAGCGGAATAAAGAGGTGACTTCATGAAAGCTAGATGTCAGAAGAAAAATGTGGGAAGCCCAGAAAGATGATTAGGACTTATTAAGAACAAAACCTCTATCCTATATTTAATTATAGTTATTGTCTGTTTTAAAATAACTTCAGTTGAACAAAAGGACAAAACTACATTATTCACCCTTGTGCTTTCGAAGGGTCTATAGTGCTGGTTATTAATTATGGTTAGTATAATAAACATGCCTGGAAGGGAAGAAGTGCCTCAAATAAATGATCAGACACATTGAAAAAAAAATTGACCTGTTTAAATGTCAAGAAATTGCACATTTAATTAGCAAGCTTGTTATTTCTCACAAGGAAGATCATCAGATGACAGCATTCATATTTTAATTAGGAGAGAATACCTTTGCACTCTTCCTCAGGCAGAGTAGAGAATTTGTCATGCAAGCTGATTTTCTTTGTGAAGTGTTCTGCTCTGACTGTAGGCCCAGACTCTCCAGGGCAAACTGCATTGAACTCAATGAACTAGATAACTGAATAATTTGGAGAACCTTGGACATTGTCTTTGACAGGAAAATTCATAGAAGACTATCAATGGTTTCTTAAAGTTAAGAGGATTTTTTCTGTTGACATAACAAAGTCCTAGTTTTGCCCATAAAACCTGATTTAACTTAGGGACTGTAGAGCTTCTGTACTCCTTTGATCCTTTGTTTTTCATTATTTCAACTAGCTAGTCATTGCAAATCAGAAGACTAACTCGGCACCTATTTTGTCACTGGTCACTTTTGTTCCTCATGGTTCTAGCTGTACGGGGCTCCAGCAGAATGAGATAGCTGCATTCTTCCTTAACCTCTGCAGTGAGGTCTGTTCCTTCTTTGTCTTTAGTCTCTCTGACTTGTGTTCTCGACTCACTTCTGTGCTGCATGTCTGCGTTCTTCTATTCAAGCCGTTAACAAGCCTTGTGTCCTTTCATTTCTTGTGACACACTTTGATGGGTTTTACTCTGAAGACACTAACTTCACATTGGCTTTTCAACATGAAATTGAATGTTCCACTTGGTCTTTAATACACCAGGTATCTTTGACACCAGTGTTCATAATCTGTTATGCTCATCAATCAACATTTCTTGTTTAAAATATTTTTTTAAAAACCCACCACATTATCCTGATGACAGTGGTTATGGTATCCTAGCAACAGCTTCATTTTACAATGAATTGCTATTCATGGGACAAGTGTCCAGAATACTTTAAATAGACTTAATTCTCCATACAGTTTCTCTAATTTCATCACTCCTTTTTTATGAAAAATGTCCTTGATAAGGCTATTGTGACAAATAAAATGTCATATAGCCTATTTTAAAAAAATATTTCCTGTATTTTTATAGTAATGTAATCAGAAGAAAAAAAGGAAAATTCTTCTCTTACAAAATTCCCTGTAGTCTGTTGTTTATAGGAAATTACTCAAACTGATCAAGAATTTTCTGCAGAAATGATTTTCACAGAAAGAGCATTTCTTCTGGATTTTTTTTCCATTAAATATTTTGATTTTCTTTTTGGAAAATCAAAGATACAGTGACTAAGATTCCAATCTGGAAACCTTTTCTTGTTAGCAAGTAGAGAATCAGCTGAGCCTATGCTATGAAAACAGAGATCCAAATAATATTAAGATATGCAAGGCTAAACAGACTAAGACAGGATTTTGACATCTAAGTGCAACATTATCAAGCAAAAAGCTTTCTATCACTCTCACCAGTCACTGCCTGCTACAGCACAAAAACTCACTGTACAGCATAACTATCTGACTTGTAACTCTTGCATATGCTACATTGCTACATATCAGTTTTTCTGGATTATTCCTATTTTCTACCTGGGAACAGCTGGGTATGTAATGTGCATAAACAGCCCTTCAAGCAGCAGAATGAAGCCAGTGACCAGCTTTTTGTCCCAATGTCCTTTGCCTCCTCCCTGCCTTCTCCTGTTCCCTCTCATGTAGGTCCCAGTCTCTGCTCCATGGAGGTTGCACTCTGTCCTGTGCACAGCTTGCAAAACTGGACATGCACTGGATAGAGTTTGGGTGCCTATTTCTTGGGTTGGAACACCATTTTGCCATCATGTACGATGTTAGTTGTGCTGACACCTAACTGGCAGATGACTAAATCAATAATTAGATCAAATCCTCTGGTAAGCTAACAAGAGAGGCGGGTAGCAGGCTGGAGGAATACTTCTGTCAATAGGGAATAGGGAAGGGGAATAGACGGGTACAGGGCAAGCAGAAAAAAAATCTGGTTTTGCTCTCCAGAGATAAGGAGAATGTGAATAAAATCTATTTCAATGAAATATTAAGATCCTTACGGTAGTTGCACATTCTCTATATCACCTGGATTTGCTTTTACCTGCTGGTTTTGTAAAATGTGCTGAAAATACTCACCTTTGTTGGGACCTTAAATAAATTCTAAGCATTATGGCTATCATAAGATGGCATGTTAATTTTAGTTTGCTATGACTTTTAAATCTTAATTCAATCCACTCGAATCTCACAAAATGGCAGAAATCTAATCAGAAGGTAGACTTTGAGCCCTATTTGAATGTTTCATAGATTAAGCAACAATTGATTTAAGACATAGTAGTACTTCTAAAATTTCGTCTTTGCCTTTTTTTTTGTATTGTTAATTTTTTGAGGTCTCCTTTAAGCAAATAGATTCCTTTTGTCTATGTTTTGATCAGCACTGTTGCTCCTCTAATGCTGATGTTACCAAGGTTAGTTAGAATTTGGTTATTTACTTATGGAGCACGTCACCAGCTTTGCAGAGATAACTCCAGATATGAGCACTGAGAGAAACCCACTGCATTTATCATTGAGGACGAAGGCAGGCAGACATCTTCTGATGATGCCCCAGTGAATCCCTGTGGTAGATCACAGGAATATAGCTTTCCAAACAAGTAAAAGGTAGGAGAGAAATGAAGGCTAGTGCAGTCGAATCTTTTAAATACTTTACACATCTTAACTCATTTTAACGATCTTCCTAAGTTTTCTAACATTTTCCTCCAACTTTGCCCTCCTTTGATCATTGGACTATGATGTTCCTCAGGGAGTTCACAATATTATAGCACTCCCTGTGCCGGGGAGGATATGCTGGGAAAATGAAGAAGAGAACTGCTGGGAGATGTTAAGGAATACTTTCAAAGCTTCATAGATTTTATGGTCAAAAGAGACTAGTGTGATGATTTACTCTGACCTCTCCCATAAAACAGCCCCAGAAGCTCTAAGCCTTTTTTTATTCAACTGAAACCCCCATGAGAGGACACTGCGAGTATCAGACACCTGCTCCAACTAATCCTTTAGTTAAGACAATTGCACAGGTCTTAGTGAGTTTTAGTGAGAAGATGGCATAACTGAGAATGGGCAGTTGTGGCTGTACTGCAGAAAACAGCAACTTTTATGTTCCAGCTACCTCCCACCATGTCTGCTACCTTCCGACTTTATTCTCTGGGTCTCAGAGGCTTATGTTTCAACATTCTCTGCATTCTGGAAAGAAATAAGAAAATACCAGGAAACTTAATCATTAATGCACATACAAATTTCTTCTGAAGCAGACTATAATAGAAAGTTAAAGTAGGGTATCTTATTCAAAACATTTAGAATTTCATTTCTAGCTGAATGTGATAGATTGTCTACAAAAACAAAGAACAAAATAACAACCCAACATAAAACCACAGATTCTCTCATAATTGTGCTGGGATGGAAGGCGAGTGAGTCTAAAGAGGAAGGAAGGCTTATGAATCTTGCAAAGGACCTCTACATCTCTTTCTATAGTGCTTAAGGGATAATAGTTCTGTTTTCTAACACTGGTCCATATCTCACAGTCCCTTATCTGGAGACCTCACATGTTGGGCTCACACACATAATAAATAATCAGTGGCAGAGTTAAATTATGCACCATTGCAAATTCCCTTTGGTGGATTTTTACTGTAGCTGGCAGTACTAGTGAAACAGAGAATACATCTGCCAGCAGACATGCTCGTGGCACCTGCTTTCTCAAGATTTGTCCCTAAATGCATCAATGGCCATACTATTTGTCAGAGAGTCAGAAAGACAAAAACACTGTATGACATAGCTGTGAGACCACTGAAAACATAATTTTTTCTCTCTGAATCAAAGGTGATCTGAGGTCAAACAAAAAAGTTTTTTCTTCTTGAGTCCTCATGATGAAGAATTCCAAAGCTTTGCAGGTCTTGGAAGGCCATTTAGCTGTGAAACTGGTGATAAATGAAGAGTTTAAAAATCACAGTTTTCTTGTTATAGGAAGCATGCTCACCTCCATGTTTTCTGTAATGACAACACTCTTGGAATTAAGAAAGAACAATACTCTCCTCAGGTCATGCATGATAAGGAACAAATGCCTGGAAACAAAGAATTTTGGGTAGAAGAAGGAAAATAATTAAAACTATGGTAAAAATAAACAAAGAACAAACTAGTTAGCATTCACATGAAATTCTCAGTAAAAATGAAGTTAAAGAAAATATTATCTCTGCCTAAAAATATCTTTTGCTCTGCAGATGGTTACCTTCTTATTCCCTGCCTTTCAGCCATGTGGGAATACAATAAATGAAAAAGTAAATGAAAAGCAATATAATAAAAAGCTATTTTTTTCTGCAGAACATTAATTCACATATTTTATTGTTTTATGGTCTGCAAACTCTTAAGATTTTTAATGCAAAAGAAAGTGACACATATTTAATTTATTATTCTGCAAAAGGTTTTTCTGAGAAATGAAAATCTACACAACGCTGAGGCATTCATGATCTGATTTGAAAATCACCAAAATTGGTGTGATTTAGTTACTTCTATAATCTTGTTTCTTTTCAGAGCAGCCAATTCTTCCTCATGTAGCTGATGTGAAACCCAGATATTCCATTCCTAGAGGTGAGATACTGTAGAAAATAGAAGATTGTTAACTCAGACATACACAATATGAACCAATCATTTTGTGTTATAGCTGTTCGGCAAGCCAAAAAAAAAAAAAAAGTCTCAGAAAATCTTGTTCAGACTATTTCTAGGCTTCAACTTGGAGGGGGAAGGGTCTGACTGTATGAGTCTCACTATCTATTTAGGTATACCAATAAGCTTGGATTTTGCTAGTCTTCCAAAATATTCTAACTCTGATGAGTTTGATCCTAAAAAACTCCTGGCTCAAGTATCAGTAATGACTGGTAAAACTGAAATCTGCTATACTACAGATAAGGTTGGAATACAATGACCATAAGCTTCCAATGTGTAGGAAGAAAATAAATGCCTTTGAAATAATAACTATTTGAATGTTCACACTGATATACTATTACTTTTGGGAGAAGTAATGAATGATTTTCCACACACAATGGAAGTATTAAAAATGGTTTCTGTGACAGACAAATGCCCTTCAAAGGGTATATTTTTGGCAAGTTTATTTGCTTCAAAAAATTGAACAGAATGTTGCTTTCATGCTTAAAGAAACATGTAATTCTCAGCAGGAGTTTTCTTGCAACTACCTTGTTATGTGATGTAAATGTTTTTGTGCAAAATTATCTTAGGACATAAATACTCCTATTTAATAAACAGCAATGTAGTAAAGGTTTGTATGCACACAGAGCAGAGCTATGCATGAAGAAGAAAATAAATCTAAAAAGAATATTTTCAAATTTGATCAGGTCAACAGACTCCCTTTGTTTGAGATTGGGTGCAAAAAAGTTAAATGGAGAATCAATATTCTTACGTTTTATTCCCTGTCACTTACTTGCTATATGACTTTGAGCAAATCATTTTACAGCTTTGCACCTATCTTTCAAATGATATATTTACATGATTCATGAGGAAGTTGTAAGGCTCAGCTCAGAATATTTACAAAGGTACAGCTTATGATGTACTAGAAATGTTAGATATAACGACAGTAATATGTTGCCATGAATGGGTGCAAATATTTCTTTATCTTTATGACACAGTCAAATCGTGACTGACAAGTATGTCTTTATGCTTCCAAAGGTGTAAAGCTATATCACAGACTTTTTCCAGTGTAAAACTGGCTTTCTATGATGTGGTACAAGGAAGGAATTCCTTGCAATATGAGCTACCTTGTAGGACTGCACCTACCACCTTTTCCCTGGAGGAACTGAAAGGAAAGAGAAAAAAGACAAATCTATGTTGCAAGCTGTTATAGCAAAAATCCCACTATTTTAAATAAGCAGCAGAAGAAAATAGAACACTTAATGAGGTGATTTATGATGAAGCTATAATCTGAGCAAAAGAGAGGAAAAGCTGGTGATGCAATATTCTGCTAATAGAAAATGTCTGTGCCCCTGTTAAGAGCAGCCTCCCTTTTTGTGATTGATAGGGCAAGGCAGAACAGGCTGGAGCTCAGGTAAGCCACAGGATCACTGCATATTTTGGGGGATCCTGTCCTGTCAATGAGAATCCTTGCAGGCAAAAGTATTACCTCACTTTCAGGACCCTGGCTGGATAGCTCAGAAAGTAGAGTATGTTCTGCTTTAATTTACCAGATGTCAGGTGTCCAGTAAATTAGAAACTATCTATGGAAAAGCATCTTCAGGAAGGCATTTGATAAGCCATCAGAGATTCTTGTGCCTTGCATGGACTATCTCTGAGGAGAGAGATTGTACTCCTACCTAAGCAGGTAAAATGAGTGAGGGTGGAATGATGACCCATGCTATAGGAATTCCCATAAAGGAAATGAGTAAATGGGGTGCCTAATTAGTCCCAGTGCTCTATCTTTCTGTTCTTCATGTATTTCCGAAGAAAAACAGAAGAAAATTAATGTTGGGAAGAAGAGATAGTTTAAAAATTGCATAAGAGGAGAATCCCCCCTTAGCTATTTTTTTGCAGGACCCTACAAAGTAGGGCACATGAATAGCTACATTAGTATTGAATGGTTTTATGACAGAAATCACAAGTTGTGTTAAAATTTTATCCTCCAAAAAGTAGATTAAAACTTCCCATTCTCTTTTAAAGAAAGACCTCACTGATTGTGCCAATATATTTAGAGTTAGTATAATTTTGTCTTGTTTGAATTAGAAGGAAAGTGCCTTTTGCTGGGAGAGTAATTTTCAAATATCAGAATACTTATGACCTGAGAGATTACTCAATTTAAAAGTATTGATGTACTGTGCTTAAATAAGTGATGTTTCACTAGGAATACCTTTAACAGGCTTGTTCATAAGAACTGCCTGTATTTCTGCTTCTGAGAGTTCATTATATAGATGGACAGTTAACTTATCTGTAGCAGAAAAGGGTAACTGGATGCTGGTAAGTTTACTTGAATTGGTGGTTGACAGGGATTTGAAAAGCTGATTAATTAGCCATGTTGGTGAACATTTGAAATACTCTTTTTCTTCAGCTGGCCAAAGTATGTGACTAAATCCCTTGAACACTATGTAATCTTTTTAAAATTGATATTTAAAGTCTTTAAACTGTCTTTGAGATAGAAGGTAGATCTGCCAAAGCACTGACAATCCAGATGCCACAATGATTCCTTTAATTTTGCTGCTATAAACTGCCTTACTATAAAATACAGTGGCAGAATGAGGTGATGTGGGGTGACTTTACAAGTTCTGCTGAAGAATGTAAAAACAGCCAGCAGCAGAGGCAGAATTCTACACCAGACGGATGATTGGAGGATAACAGGGATCATGTGAATACTATAGAAATTGCTTTCAGAGTGTATTTATGAAAAAAACGGGGTCTGAAATAAGTGAAATTTCAGCTTTGAACACAATCAAAATGAATAATACTATTAATAATGTAGCTCAAGAGAAGGAGTAGAAAACAAGAATGAAGTTTAATACAGAGAGAGGTGTATTTGGTGTCACTGGAGAGACAGAAGACCTCAAAAGAGAGAAGACAGCAACACAGAAGGAAGAGCAGTTTGGATCGTGAAGAAAACGACTGAACGAAAGCCCGTGATAAAGGAATACAATAAAAGACAAGGACTGAAATTCTAACACCACTGATGCAGAGCAAATCCTCCAGTTTACACTGTCTAAAGAAAAATGACTATGATTTGAAGGTGCAGGTGTTAGAAATTGAAGGGCTTTGCCTGCTGGTTTGATTTGAGTTGCCATTTACACAGCTAACTTTTCCTTTAGAATACATATGCCCTGTTGCCTCTCTTCCTTGCTCTTGCCTCTGGCTTTGGACTGAATGTGCTACAGCACGCTGAAAATTCTGTTATCAATAGCAATTTTAAAGTATGTATGTTTTGTAATGCTTTTCATGTAAGTAAGTCACAGATCTAATAATCCTATAAGTGGTGTTAAATCTTTATGGCTAAAGCCTTTTTTATTAAAATAGTTGAGAATCTTTTCTGCAAAGTGAAATTCTTCAAAATTGTGTTTTAAGTTTTAGTGGTTCCTTGTAGAAAAACCTCCAGGAGAAGTGATTACTCGCCCTCCATATTCTACAAACAACATTGCACTAACGTATCCCTAAATGTCAGATAAAATGTTTTCATAAATAATATATACAGCTACATATTTGTGTTAGATATTGCCTTTTAAAATTCCAGTAGTTATTCATCACTTCCTTACTGAAGAAAATTGGAACCCTTTGAGTAGATATTTGAAGCAGACAGGTGGTGAGTTTCATTGGTTTCAGGTAAACAGGAAGTATATCTAAGATATGTTTTCATACACATTTTCCTCAGTTTTGGTGTATGATATCAGAGCATAATTTTTAAGTTTAAATATGAGTGAGATATTTTTTCATTACATTATTTTTTGCTTTGGGGGAAGTAATAGAACAGTCACAAGCTATTTTTGCCATGCTCTGACCCTTCCTATATTTATGTAGGCATATAATTTATTCAAAAACTTATTACCTGCTATTCATAGAGGTAAAGTAAACCCTTTGCAGAGTGAGGCTCTCCTGCATATATGAAACTTACCTAAAAAACAAACCACACAACTTTGCCAAGCTTGTTAAAGACATATTGGTCAAATATTCTTAACTGTTTAAATTAAACAGAATTAGGAAAGCTATTATTACATGTAAAATACATGTAAAAATACATTTTTAATCAGAGGTATTCAGTTTAGCCAAGTAATGGCTCTGTCACTTTCACAAGATAAATTCTTCATTTCTTAATTTTATTGCAAAGACATTTACTCACCAACTCCAAACTTCTTTTACTCCTGCATTATATAATGATATACAATAGGGGTCAAGACCTGTGACTTATGATTGGCACAGATTAATATCAGGAATATGGTCAGCTGCCTCAATTGCTAGGCAGTAGCTTGTTAAGTCATGGAAATACAAGTGCATTGGATCATATGACCATACCCATAATATTTACCAAAAATGTGCAACAAAAATTCTGCAAAGAGTAGAAAAAATCTTAACAGAATAAATGATACCCTTTGCATGGGTTATTAGTTTAACACTTTTTAAATCACTTTCTAATAATTACTACCTTTTTATATTTTGGCCTTTTACATGTGGTAGATGAGTATTAACACTTCTTATTACAGTGTCATCATAGAGGAGTGTTTGAGTTTTTTAAATAAAACAAAACTGCTTCTTCACTACTTTAAGCTCTCTACAAAGGAGTATTCTTTCATTAAAAGTAGATTCAATCAAAACTGTATCAGTCTCTGTTTCCCTGATTCTCCACCCTTTTGTGTGAAAGTCGATGACAGATGACTGGCTAACAGTGAAAGGTCATAGCAGACAGATTAATCATGCTGGCCATTCAGAGTGAAATTTGTTTTATTACAGGGTCAGTGACATGGGAGCTTATATACATGGCACAAATTTGACCCCTGTTTAATCCAGGGGTGTTATAGCATAGATAGACATGTCTTACTGCTTGCAGAATGCAGTTTTGTTAAAGGGAAGGACAAAAAGGGTTGAGTTTTTGAATCAAGAAACTTTCCTGAGAAATCTTTTTTACATCTAAAGTTATAACCTCAAAAGTCTCAAATTCCTACAATATTTCCCAGCACTGTTGTCCTCCTGCTTGTGAAGAGGAGGACATAGCAATCCAAAGCAAGTTATCGATACCCACATGGAAAGGTTTCTGCATTGCAGAAATCAAATGGAAACAAAGTGTACCTTAGTGCCAGCTGTTCCAGATGATTAAGTTGGGAATAACTTGCATCAAAAGGTACAAAACTATACAAAAATGACAAATGCAGCATGTACAGATTAAGTGACAGCTTTCTTTTAGGCTTAGACTTTATAAAAACAGTTTTAGTATAAGAAATGGGCTTTTGAATTGAAAAGGGAATGTTTCTAATCCCCCCTCTGCAGATATGTCCCATTTACATAGCACATGCCGCACTGTCGGGTTCGACAGAGCTGGATGGGTATAACCACACTGACAATTATATTCACCAGGGAGCAAACTCAAGCACTGAACCCTTGGCTGCCCACATTGCTTAGCTGGCAGCTTGCTTCCTGTCTGTCTCCCAGATCACTACAATTAGCTTTCTGCCAGACAAGGGCTAGTCATCTTTCTCCATGTCCTTTCCAAAAAAGGGTAGCACAGATGGGACTCTACTATTTCAGGCTCTCTCTTCCTTCTGCACTCCTCCTGTACTACTCCTCTACTGCGTGTGAGAACATCCAGCATGTGCATTCAGTTTTGTGCTACAAAAGCACAGTTCTGGTGGCCTGCAACACACTTGTCATGTTTCAGATGTTTTGAATTGAAAAGCATAGGAAAAATAATTATGCCCTAGGAGATACCATAAAGCACGCAGAGGAGAACTGAGTGCCATGGGCTGTAGCCAGTTTGCTCTAAAGCGGGGCTGATCCTAAGAAGGGGGGGTGGGAGCCAGTCTAGGCCATTTGGCCTATGGACCAGGGATTGATCCCAGACCTCTTGTATTCAGCAGTGTAGGAGTAATGTGACTGCTACATGCAGACCATCCACTCCACTTCTCCTACACAGGTATTCATAGCAGCGTCATGGCTTAATTCTGCCAAAGAGGCAGTGCAGTTTCACTGCAATTTTCTCTTCAGAAATTGTCTGGACCTTCCTCAGAAATGAAGTAAATCAGCTTCATTTTTCTCTTCAGGGGAGAGCACATTTCTCCTGGATTTCTCCCTTTCTTTCAGATAGTTTTGTCCTTCTATTGGCATTAAGAAATATGAAAATAAATCCATCATAGAGTTATCCTGAAACTGTTTATTCCACCTCTTCTCAGTCTCTGTAGAGCTCTGCTGAAAGTCTTTAATAGCAAAATCAGAAGTTTAGGCTTTGCCTGAACCCCCACACTACCTTCTTAAGAACACTTGTTTTTTTTCCTTTAGGACTACATCTTCCCTTTCTCATATACAGTTCATGGTCCTGAAAACCAAAGTTGCACAAACTCAAGAGAATTCTTATAAGTGTAGAAAGACAGCACATTGTGGGTGGGTTAAAGGTGGGCAGAAAAGGCACTATATGGGGCAGTATATGTAGAGTTAATGAGGTAGCATTATAGAATCAATGGTCTGCTTAGAGAATACATGAAAAATGAAATATTTTTCTTTCAATTTATATAAATACCATATTTTGCTCAGGTGATCTGTGTGAGATTTTGTTTGAACACTTTGAATTAAATGAAAATATGCTGTAATGGGGAAAGCAGAAGGAAACAAAACAAGAGAAAGAAAATCTGTGCTAGAGCATACCAAAATTCTTTGAGGAAACAAAGGCAAAATCATTAATTGAGTAAACTATCCGGGCATGGTCCCAGATGGCCTGGTTAGATACACTATTCTCTAACCAAAATCTGAGGCCAAAGAGAATATTAAAACCTTGATGATGTATGCCTGAAGGAAAAAGTTAAAGTGAATTTCATCAGAATGAGGCTGAGACATAGACTGTGTAAGACAATAAAGGAGGAGAAACCATGCTGAGAGCAGGAAGTAAAAGCTCTCCCTGCAAGATGCAGGGTTAAGTATGCTGAGGAGAATGGATTTTTTTCCCAAACTTTGGCTGGCTCCTTGTTCTGTCATGAAAGGGCTGTTCAGCTGCTAATGGTCTTTCACAACTGTCCCAGTCAGAGGCAGACACCAAGACCAAATTTCCCCCAAAAGAATAAGATGCAAGAACATAGAAGAGGAGCAACAAGGCAAAGAATCTGCAAAAGCAGACTGAAATGCAGAAGTTCTGTATTAGCTGGTACTCCAAGCTCACAAATAATCACCTGAGACATTTAAATGAAAATGAGCAAAACACTAGAGAAAGAGGTGTAAACACTGACGGTATTCTGCCTGATCTCCAGCTGCCATCCCAGAAGAGCAAGGATCTTCATTTAGATCTTCTGTCATACCTTCTAGCCCTTTGAGGAACTGCATAACTTAACTTATATAATGTTTCAGATGCCCTAGTGCATGCTACGTACATGTCACTAGACACTTATGCAGCTGAATCTCTGCCCAGAAGATTTACTCTAGAGAGTAAGCCTGTTTTGGTAGTAAGATTAGTGGTTTAAAGTGGCTTTTCCACCTTACAAATTTACAAATTTAAAGTTTCTTTTTACTTTTTTTTAATACCAGTGATCATGTGGTGAGCTACGTCCATGTGAACTGAGACTCCATCTTTTATCATATAGAGAATCTCATTTGCTTGAAGTTTCTCATTTGCTTATTGTATCTTTTTTGCGCTATTTTTTTTTTTATTGCCACCAACTAGTAAAGGTTGTACTGACTTCAATTAATCAGTCAACGTACATATAGGCACAAGTGGTCATTTGCTGTTCTTTCTTCTCTGTGGGAATCTTTCAGGACTTAGCAGCTGAAAGTCTGATTCAGCTGCCTGAACTCGTGTCTAGTGCCATTAAAGACATCCTCGAATATCTCACTTGGCCTTTAGCTGCAAAATGCAGCATATGTTGTGTCACATCTGTTAGTTCTGAATGCATTTTTTGAATGCCTTAGCTTATATTTACATGAAGGTAACTCTCTCTGACATTTTTGCAGGAGGAGACAGCCAAGAAAGTTTCCACTTTTTCTTGATACATCCAAAGAAAAGCAAACATCTTGATGAAACCTCCTTTTCATTTCTATACTAATTTGTAAAAATTACAATTACATTCTAAAAAGAACCAAAAAATACAGATATATTCCTTCCTCCTTCTTTCCATTTCCACTCTAATGTTTTCTATCCCTGTTTTTTTTAATTGTTCTTTTTTTTTTTTTTTTTTTTTTTTTTTTTTTTTTTACTTACTGTAAACGTGTAAGACATAAGCTCCAATTATTCCTTGGAGATCTGGGCACAGAAGGGAGCATATGGTTTTCCTCTGTAGCACTGTCACACAGATGATCAGAAGCTCTTCATAAGGCAAGTCAAAGCAAATGCACATTTCAGAAGTGCCAATATAGTGCAAGTTGCGTAGAACTTGTGTAATCCCTTTACATTTGCAAATATATACACACAGACACACACAGTGTCCTCCAAAAGTGTCTTCCAAGGACAAGGAGCGGGGTTGACCAGAAGAGGCTGGGAAGCAGTATGGTAGCACCAGCTCTTTGAGATGATGACTGCTCTTTCACAGTAGAATTTTCAGGAAACACTTCAAGGAAACCTTTATTCATTTGCCTTTCACCTAATTTTCCATTAAATATAGAGGGGTTTTTTTTCCCTTGATTTTGCTCATAGGGGGGACAAGTGGATGTCTGTTTACTTCTGAAACAAATTTTTGATTCCAAACCTATCATTTGCATCATAAACTTAGAATAAATGGTGCAGAGATCATATTTCAATGACTGACTTTTGCTTGTCTAGCAATTTTGGTCAGTATAGTCAAAGAACTTTCAAAATCAGTCTTAACAGGTAAGTTCTCACTGTAACATTGTAATATTTCATTTCTAAATTAAGGATGATGTTTGCTCACCAAAACCTGACAACTAGCACATAAATCCAGTAATGACTGCTATTTGTAAGATAGCCAACTAGCAGTATATTGTGCTAGCAATATTCTTAAAAAAAGATAATAAAATATTGATTTTTGTATAAAGTATTAAAAATGGAACTGTATAATGTTCCTGAACGTAAATTGCTATCAAGAATTAAATTAACAATTCACAAAACCCAAGAAACAGTATTTCTGACCTCATTACAATAACAAAGCTTTCTAACTCTTCTACAAATCTCTGTGCCAGAATCTAATTTGGCCGTCTTTAATCTTCCAAGATGAAAAGTTTTAATATTTTAGTAAACAGTTTATAAATGATATCACACAAAGAATCTGCAAGGAATTTTACAATATGCTCTGTTGATCTGTCTTCCATTCTTTCTGTCTCAGGATAAACACTTGCATTCCTTACCACAATGTTTTAACATTTCTGCGAAATGATATATACTTGCATTTTGATCTGCCAAGTTTGTGTAGGTATTGGGGGGAAATATATTATTTCTTCTGAATAAGATTACCCATCTTCTTATAACATAGTGACTATTAAGGTAATGTCTTAGGTCAGGAGTAAGAGCTTATCTAATCATACTAGTTGTTCAAAGTCAGTTTTTATGCTACACTAGATAGACGATCAGGTGATATGCACTTCAGTGATAATCCTTTAAAATCGTAATTTCTCAGAATGTTTTAGCCTCATTTTGGAATAAATTTGGGCATTCTTTTACACAGTTTCACATTACCTTAAACTGAAGCATTAAAAAAGAACTAATGATATTCAGTTATTCGCCTGAGTGGATATGGAAACAGCAACACTGAAGTTAATTAATATTTTAGGGGACAAGGATATCTACAATAATCAGATTGCAGAAACTACTCCTTTGAAACTGAGTTTTATTCTATTATTTTTATTCTATTGTTATTTGTTATTTGTATTATAGTAGAAAGAGGCTATAAGCTAGGCACTCTATGAGTAAAGGAAAAAAATATATTTGTTCCAAATAAAATTTTAAAATACAGTAACAGACATATACAATACAGATTGGAACAGAGTGGGGACCACAAGCAAACAATTATGTAATATTGGTCAGCTTGCTTGTAATATCTACAGCATGATGACGTACTTTCAAGGCAGTTAGTAACCTGGGAAAATGCTGGACAACAGCACTACAGTTATACTGTTGTATACAGTTATATTGACAGGTCCTGATCATTCACACCTATCTTCCACAGACATCTGATTGCTAAGATTGCTAAGATTAGTTCTTAATACATCTTGGTACATATCTCAAAATACATCTAGAAAACTGGAAAGATGCTAATGCTAAATAAGTATGCAGAAAGGACAAACCAGACGATTGGGTCAAGTATAGGCCACTATTTTGGATAATAGTTCAAAATAAAACGTAGCATGAGCTAAATGTGGGATTGGACTGATGAGGAGCTAGAAAACAGGTATACTGTTAAAGTAAGTCAATAGGTTTTTGTATGAAATAAATGTTGTCAAGCAAATCCGATTTCACTCTTTTGTG
This sequence comes from Dromaius novaehollandiae, assembly GCF_036370855.1. Taxonomy (NCBI): domain Eukaryota; kingdom Metazoa; phylum Chordata; class Aves; order Casuariiformes; family Dromaiidae; genus Dromaius; species Dromaius novaehollandiae. The sequence continues at coordinate 31,918,958 of NC_088100.1, read as the reverse complement.
AAATTATAAACTTTACTGGATATTAATAATATACTTAAGACAGCTGTGAATGGACAAGCAAGAAAATTACAGAGGTGGTTTCATTGCTATATTTGACCCTGATGAGACCAGTTTTGGATTATTGCATATATTTCTAGCAGGCATCCTTGTTGCTTAATCAAGACAAAGTTAACTGTAGATTAAGAGAGATATGGGTGAAAAGGAGTCTCTATTTTTTGGAGAAATACATAAAACAATCTAATCTGAACTCAGATGAAACAAAATAAAAATGTAGATGCATACATTTAACAAAGACTGAAAATATGGAGAACTTGTCAAAGTGGTGGATTCTCTCATTATCAAAACTGTTTTTTCCAAGAGATATGCTTTAGTTAAACATGAGATTTGCACTAGGTAAGCTGAAATAACTGGGCTCAGTTAGGTAGTAACTGTGTGAAATATAACAGAAGATAATATATGTGAGCTAATGGTCCCTTCTGGTATTAAACATAATCAAACTATGAGAAGCAATGGCCTCATCACAATAGCTTGCCTATCTGCAATAAAATGTCTTGAAGAAATCATGACTAATTTTTAAGTATTTCAATACAGTTGAGTAAATAGCAGAATCCCTTTATTTACCTACATACTTAAAAGCATTCACACAACTAAATGAAAAAAAAAAAAAGGTTTGAATTTATATCGCAAATTATGGAGCAGTCAAATACTCAAAAATAGACCTTCTTCCTTTGACTACTTCATAGACTAGCAATTGAGTAAGGAGAGTATGAACATTTATGTATCTATAGAAAGCATTATTTTAATTTCAGCTTTCTAAATGAAATTTTTTTTCTGAAGAAATTGACTTACAGATTGTCCCGATCCAATATTGGGAGGGTTTCATTATGATCCCAAGGACAAGATTAAGACGCTAAAACCGGTCAAATATCGTATAACCTTTTAACTTTATTTTCCACGAAGTGGAGAGAAAAGGTGGGGAAAGGCGAAGGGGAGGAGAGAGAGAGGGAGAGAGAGAGAAAGAGATATCACCACCCGTGGATTCAGCAGCGTCCTGTTGGTCCTCTTCACCCTGGGTGTAAATTTTAGTGATGCACGTGCAGTAATTACAACTCGAGCAGGGTCCGACCCTAGGTTCCCGCTGAAAAGTTCAGAGCCAAATCAAGGCAAATTAAATAAATAAATTGTAACGACACGCATGCAGTAGTTACAGCTTGAGTTGGGTGCCTCTGAAGAGGGACCCCAAACAAAGAAATCCCTGTGTAATTATAGCTTTTTCAAATTAAGTTTCCCACCCCTCACGCGGTAGTTCAGACCAATAGTAATTTTTAGATCTGGGGTCTCCTGCTCCTTATTGGGTCCCATCGTTGTTCCTAGGCAGGCTGCTTTTCTCCCTTATCTTTCCAGCAATTAGCACTGCCCCAGCAGTGACAGTAGGTGTTATCTCCCAAGGTCCCGATGAAGAGGATATAATCCAGACCCCCCCCCCCCCCCAATTAACATTGTTTCAGCAGTGAGAGGAGGCTTTGTTTCCCAGGGTCCTGGTGCCCAAGCAGGCCTCACTTCAAAGCCTTCACCTCCTCCCTGTCGGAGTGTGAAGCACAGGAATGCAAACTGCTGGTAACTCCCTTATCTTTCCAGCCTCCACCAGCTCTAGGGCCCTTTCTTACTGAACTAGGGGGTGCGGCCTAAGGCTTCAGCAAATTTAGCCACTCATGCTAAGCAAGTTTTATAGAAGTTGTGCTAAGCAGCAATAATTTACAGTTCAGGTCCCAAAGTCTCTGCCTGATTGTGGTGTGGTTCAGTGCAGGCTCTGTGTGTCCCGGGTGGTCGCAGGGAGACCATTTCAGGGGTCGCAGCAGCTCAGTCCTGTTTCCGCTGGGGACGGATGGCTTGTTTGGGGTTATGGTTTGCTTGCACCTTAAGTACCAAGAAATGTTTATGGCAAAAGTTCACTCATCTGTCTGCCACACAGATTAACTTATCATGTATACTACTGTTCAGACACAAAGGCTCAGAGTGCAATCTAACCCATTGAATGCAATTAGAATCCTTCCATTAGAACAATAGATATTGTATCAAACTTGTAAATTAAATAAAGTGACAAATAATAGGGTAGGAGGAAGCAGTAGAGGAGAAAATTCAGAATAAATATACAACAGATTATGGATACAGTGCAACTGCCATGTGTTTGAAGGTTTCAGTATTGCAACAAAAATGCTATTTGTGAAAGACAAATTATGTTTATCATGTACATTTCTAATATTTTATTTTTATAGATAGTGAGTTAAAATTGCATAACCTTTTACGAAGGAAATGCATATGTGATGTACTACAGATGTCAGACAGGTGCCCAAACATACAATTCAAACAACTTTGCAATGCATCAGAAGTTATTATTTAAAATAGTTATGAAATAAATCTCAGAAATCATTAATTAAATTATATTGGATCGATACAAATATTTAGCATTGAAATATAGGATATATCAAAATCAACAGCAAGTGCAGGAGTATCTGACAAACATTCATTCTTCTCATCAGGGAAAATATGATCCCCAGTGCTATAGAATTTGCTAATTAACAAATGTAGATCTATCAATTTCACATTACAAATATAAAGGATGTATTTATTATAATCCCTTCATTTTAATTTGGATGAAAACTCTCTCTCCCACTTTTCCTCCTCACCCCTCCCTTTTCTTGGGAGTGACCAAGACATTAAGCAGAAAATAGCTGTGTAAATGGGTTCTGTTCATTTTCTACTTGGAAGAAAAGATACTATCTTCTCAGAGAGTTCTTTTTTTTTTTCATATTATTCTCTAAAACAAGTAGAAGGAAAAGTAGAACAGTCTTTTGTAAAATGATTATGCCAAATTCAACAGGCTCTAGGCCACTTTGATGGCAATTTCCATCATCGGACTAAATTAATGGTTTGAGAGCAGGAAGGAAAAATCTACCATGTAATTTTCTAGAAGCCCATCAGCTTTCAGCACCTTGGTTATGCTTCTTTCTGCCTCTTATAATTAAGAAGAGATCCATCATCCTCCCACCACACACACACATACACACACATCTTCTTTGCAATACCTCCATCTGGCAGCTTGGTTCACTGTGAGAACTAGAGATAGCCATTAAAGAACAAGGAAACCCCCTTTCTCCAACCTCCCCAGCAGGGACGGCAGACACTGTGTTGTAGGAAAAATGAAGAGTGTGTGGAAAACGTTACAGAAAAGCTATTGCTTCAGAAAAATGTCTCCCAGGATTCTCTGGACTGTGTTCTTGTTCCTGCTATTGCGGCAGTTAGAAGCCTGGATCATTGCAAGTAGCCCTATGAACACACACACACACACGCAAATGCACATGTATACACATAGATACGTGAATATAATGGTGTCTGCAATCCCAGAGCTACACTGCATGGCAGCAATGTAGTCAACATTCAGTAAAAAAGATCATAGGGGGGCAATACAAATAAATGAGGACCAGATAAACAACAAAGCAAACCTGATTAATTTTAAAAGTATAAAACTCCAATGACTGAAGCAAGGGGAATAACTACTCCCAAATGCCCAGCTACTTAAACGCAGCAGAGACTGCAGTTCCTCTAATTCATCCAAAGTCACCACCATCATTGTCAGTAACATATTCCTTTACACATTCAAGTGCTATTCAAGTGTTGTTCAGTTATAACTTATTTTGCTAACTGATTAAAGTGTTGAGTATTAAAACGTGCTGTGCACCCGTTCAACCATCATAGTTCATTAAATTACTCAGGAGATGTGGACTGCAGTAGCAAGGCCTATGCAGTAACATGAAATCTTGTATTCATCAAATTAAACCCTGCTGTGCTATTCATCTGGTAATAAAAACTATTTTCTGCACTTTTGCCCTGTCTTATCAATGAGATAAAAAGTATAGTCAGTTTATTGGTTTGTATAAGTACGTGAACAATCAATCAAAGGCCAGCAAAATATAGGTAAAGCTCACCAGGAACAAAAAATAAGAGCACTTATTTTTGGAGAACTAAATATGTTCCTTTTTATTACTTCCCGGGCTTTGTGACCCATCAGTCTTCACATATAATAAATAAAGTGATAAAAATCCATTAGATGGCACAGATAATTCCACTGATATAAAGATAAGTCTTTCAGTTATACAGCTTTGAATCATTTGTTTTGTCTCCTTTCACAAGGCTTTGTCTGGGTGAAAACAGTGTGGCAAATACCTTTTCCTCAGTTTGGATGATGAACAGGCATGAGAAAGTTAATCACCAATTGAACCACAGGTCTTGATCATGAGGCAATTTATATGCTATTCCAGCTTAGGCTACTGTCTCTGAGAAGCTGTTCTTTCTCACTCACACATTAACATCTGGAACAGATTTAGTCCTAGAAATAGCTTGTCTGGGCAAGAAATTGTCTGTCTGGGCAGAGCAGCTAAAAGCAGAACCAGTTATGCTCATTCTGTAATCCTGCGTGTGACAGTAGCTAAGTCAAGGGCACTAGGTATGTGTAGAGAGAAAGCATCTCTTGTTTCCCTAGTTAGTATAAAGGATACTTCGTTATTCAATATTAAGACCTCAATTAATCTCTTCAGAATCTTGGAAATTCCTGTTTTATTATCAAAGTGTTATCATGACATCTCTCTGGAGTGTTACTCTAGAGTAACAGAATACCTGAAAGCCCTGGAGCCCAGTGATATCCTGTCGCCATTGCTAGGAACAGGACACAGGCTTTGCAGGGAGTTTGCAAGGCCTCAGGGCTGAGGCTTGTCAGTCCTACCCTGAGCTTGTCCTGAACCGCCTGGCACTTTGTTTTTACTTCATTTAGTTGTAACAGCAATTTTTCTTATGAGCAGGTGCTTGTGTCTAGGCTGTTTTACTTTAGCTTATCTTTCTATGGTACAACCATAGTCTTTGTATAGATAACAGTAACAAGCAGTTATTCCGTGTAAAATGGAATATTTATGACTAACATAATAATGTAGGGTGAAGAAATACAGGCCTGGTATAATAGCAGAGGCCTTGAAAAGTGGAAATGCAGGATGTGGTTTAGGGGAGTACAGCCATGGGATGATGAAAGATGGACACATGCTGACACTGGAGACCCCATTGCTATAAACAACTCACCAGTGGCCAGTTAAAGAAATGCAGATCTGAAGCTGAAAAAAAAAGTTTTAAGTGTCACAAAGAGAACAAAGAACAAATACCTAATATATGTAAAATGCACCATATCTGGCAAATTTAGATATAAGGTGAAATTGCAGAGCAGTGAAGAAAGAGCGAGGTGTGAAAGCATGTTAGCAAATATTAAAATGACCTCAAATGGATCCTAGAGGAAGGAAGAAGAAGCCATCAGCATCAACATTATACACCTCCTGCTGAGGGACAAGGTAGACTGTCAACTCGCTGCCCCCACCCCAGGAGATAGAAACCATCAATGTTAGGATCCCAGGGGGCAGTAGAAAGGTGATCAAAACACCAGGAAAAGCTGTAGGACCTAGGAAGTGTCTGTACAAAAGTTAGGTGTGTTGCTATTATTACTTAGATCTTTTATATATAACAATATTCTTTATTTTATTTTTCTTTCTTTTTCTGTAATAATTAGAGTGGCTTAATAATAATTTTTTGATTAGACTGTTAACATTTCAATTATACTACAAGTAAATTCTTGGTTTTACATATAGTATGTGTTTTATTTTTACCATAACAAAATTTGGAGCTTAAAAAGAGAAATAAGGAAAAATGTAATTTTTTTGCCATATTCCTAGTTTTACTTTAGAATTGCCTACAGCTTATTATGGTAATAGCATTTGCTGTGACAACCAAAGAGTTAATAAAGATCTGATTCTTCCATAAACTCTCTATCTTGTCTACAGAGTCAAGCTTTGAGGTACAACAAAAAGCAAATAACTATGAAGGAAATTATTCTGCGAAGGTCGTAAAAAAAGCATTAGAGATCCTCCTGTCCTCCAAACAACCCAGTGTGTTCCTAGCAAAAACAGTATCGCTTAGATCTAGAAGAACAGAATTAACAGTTGCGTTGAGGGGGAAGGGGAAGACCAAGAAATACAATGACAGCAACAATTACAGCCAAAAACCCAAAATGCATGCCAGCAAACACATACAAGCAAAATGCCAACAGATCTCAAGAACTACAGAAAAACACCTCTTTGTATTCAGTTTATACAACAGCCTCCAATAGACTGTTGCCACATCTCTCTCCAAATTTAAGGCAAAGTCCTTCAAATGATATACAAGTCCCTGAACCATTAGGAAGGACACATTAACAAATTTACCAGCTAAGCTGGCCATTCAACGAAAAAACCCTCTTCGGTTTGTTGGGAAGAACTGTAAAATGACTTCAAGCCCAGGAGACACTTGCCATTCCCAGTGGGAGGCCACAGGCTGGGCGCTGCCGTGGCCATGCCAGGGCTCAGGGCTGGCCACGGCCTGAGCTGGGCTGTGCTGGTTTGAGCATCTGCGTCGGGGCCCAGGGGGTTGCTGCCTGCCCGGCCCCTGCCCCCCAGCTCTAGTTTCAGCCCCAGCCGCAGCCCCAGCTCAAGCTCAAGCTCCACCCCAGCTCGAGCTCCAGACCAGGCCCCTCTGGAGGGGTGGTGGTGGGGGGACTGCTAGGCCACTTTCAGCCAGTGAGAAGAAAGCAGACTGTTAAGAACAAGTAGAAGAAGAAATCCAAGCAAATCCCAGGACTGAGGAGGAGGAGATACCCACCAGGAACATCATACTCCTCTTGGCAAAGGCCTGAAGATGCTGATGGCTTGTTGTAAATATCCCCTCCTACCACTCTTCTTCAGGATGATGGCAACTATTGACCTGAGGGTCCAGAGGGCCGTTGGAAGGGTAAGCATAACTGGAGATTTTCAACTGGAATAAAGCCCTGAGCAACTTGCTCTGATCTTATAGCTGATGCTGCTTTCAGTAGGATGTCGGGCTCTTAGATGACCTCATGAGATCCTTCCAACCTGAATTACTCTGTGATTATGTGGGTAAATACATATGTTGAAGGATATTATTGAGGCTTTTGTGCATTGATTTGGATTGTAAGTGTTAGTATTCTTGTAACTTGGCAAATAATAGCTCTTTGTTGGATTTTGATGAGAGTGTTAAAATTTTAATTTGGCTAACAATACATTCTTGGCTGCACATAAATATGGTGTGTTTGCTTTTGCTCATAACGATTTTGAGTGTAATGACATGTAAGAGGTGGTTGACAGCGATAGCATGTGGAAGTTGAATGCTGCTTCTCACTGGTGAAAGTGTAGGCAGGGGATTAAGGACAGAAAGAGCATAGCCGTCACCGTATTGGTGTGTGACAGAGCTGGGGGTGGTAGAGGAAGGGCTCAGAGGAGGGCAGAAGGCTCAGCATGGCAGGGGTGGGAAGAGGACAACGCGGAGTCCTTGCATTAACAGAAAGGAAAAGAATGAACTGATTTTGGGGGGTTGGGGATATGCAAGTCCAAGTTTCTCTCGATCAGGGAAACAGTGCTTCCCTGGAAAAGACTGTATTTGCATCTTGGCTCCATCAGCCAGTGAGACTTGTACCAGACCAAGCTTAAACTTCCATGTATACTAGTTAAAATGTTTCTAAATGTGTGATGTTTTTAAATATCTATCATTACTATCAAGTGCCCTTGATTCAATTGGGGGTGGCACCAATCCTCAAAATGAACATTCACTAAATACCTTTGGAAGGCACTCTTGCTATGCAGATGCATTTTAAATCCTTCAAATGGATTTAAGAATTTAGGAAAGACAAATTTAGCTAGAGACTAAATTAGACTAAATTCATCTGGATTCCTATTAAAAATAAGAAAAGCAATCAAATTAAAGTGGGTCACGGCACTGCAGTTCACTATTTCTTGGCTTTCCAGGCCCACTGGAAGGCATCAAAACTTTAGTATTTTCTAGTCGATGTTAGGTTTGAGATTAGAAATTACTCTTATTACAATGGATCACTCGCATATTTTTGCAGTAGACAGCAAAGCAACATAAGTGGTAAACACAGAAGTCAGTGAAGGTGGTTCATGCTCAGGTGAAGTGTTGGTAGAATATATTCAGAAAAGAAACCCACATACGAGTGGTGAAGGGGAAAGATAAGACTGTTGCAGCATAAAGTCAGAAAAAGAAATATCAAGAAGGATATATAGAACATGGCTAGATGAAAAGGGGGAGTACCTAAACCGTAATTCCTCTGATATCATGCAAACCATTTTGAGGATAAAACCTCTAAAGATAAAAATGCCACACAAGCTGAGAAGTCAACAGAGATTTTTCAATGGAAACAATGAGAAATGAAAGTCAATTGGATGTTATGAGGAAACAAACTACAATCCTTGCAAATGAACTAATGGCTTCCTACAATGTTTCCTGACTATCTGCTAAATATAAACAGCTACATAGAGTCAAATAAATACTTATTCTTCCCAATGCAGATAAAAGATGTTCTATTATACATGGAGACAGACTTGAAACTCAGATAAAATCTATTTTACTGCCCCGTGATAAAGTTACTTGTGTCCAGTGATAAAGTTACTTGGTGCACTGCTAAGACTGCCTCATCCATAACAGAACCTCTTAAAAAGGTGACCCAAATATACTTTGTAATTCAGTGAGTCTAGAAACACATTTAATTCACGTCCTTCACTGCTTGCATTTGTGAGATACTTTTGTGATGGTACAGGAGGCTATATTATTTAGCAATTCATTTGAAGAGAAGATATTAGGACAACATGGTAAACGAAAAAGGGCTATAGTGAGCATATTGACGTAGCAATGGAGGTAAAATGGTGTGGAAAACATCAGAGGGTAAGAAAGAAATCTAGAAGATGAGTCTTATATAATGGTTTTCTACATCAATACTGTGAGACTGGTTTCGTAAGTGAAACGTAAATGAAGTCTAAGCAGTGTCCTAGAAGTGCTGTAGAAAAAATGAATTCTAAGTGTTGTCTCTTCAGGATGGTTTTATATCTTAAGTAGAGAAATGGCATTAGTACGCTAGTTCACTGCTTTTATGTACCAAAATCTGGCAGCTATGTTGTGGAAAAGTCTTAATGCTCTTATCTGAGCTGAAAATTACATTCATTTCATTAATTTATTTGACCTTTTCTTGATCCAATATTCAGGCACTAGGGGCTCAATTCAGTTGACTAAATATTGGCTTTTTTTTTGCCATTTTAGATGACCAAAAGGATCTAGATGTCTGTGTAGGTTGGCAGTTATGACAATGAACCAGTGAAAGGTCTTACTGACAAGATAGATAGATAACAGTCAGGACAGTATGTCAAATTACACTAGAGTGTATCTCATAGCAGTACCTCAGTATTCAGGTACTTAGGTACCATGGTATTACCATGGTAGTACCCATAGTATCTCAAATTACACTAGAGACATGGGTTTATAGAACTGAATTAAGCCCTGGATCTCTATCAGCTATAATGAGAGCTTGGCCACCTAGTATGCTTGTAGACACCTACATATGGACACATAATTTAGGTACTTTAAACTTATATTGAACCCCACCTTGACTGATGGGTTTGGATTAACTTCCTGAAACTGGAATCTATGTTTGTAAAGGAACATGTGGAGATAATGCCCTTTGTGGCAGAATTTTGGGGAATAAAGTAGGCTTGAACTTGAAACAATGACGCCAATAGTGGTTTGCTACCTTCCAGGTCTCCAAAGGCAGTTTAAAAATCTTTTGAGAACATAGTTGTTGATCAGTATGAGTAGAACTGAACAACTCTTTGTATCCACCTCTGCCAGGAATCTGTCATTGAGACACAGGAAGCCCCCTTGGAGTTGTGAAGTGATCAATCATTCAAGACAAAATTTACTTGTCTTTTACTGAATAAGCCCTGACTTTCAATCATTGGGGAGTATCACTTGCTATAAAAACCTATAATTAATGTCTTAACCATGTCCACCTATGTTTATGCAAAGGCCTTTTCTTCCTTTGTCTTCATAAAAATCACCTGACAGTTTTGCCTTCTAGGGAGGCATCTCAGGAAGGCTGTCTCAGACACTCTAGGACAGACTGGCTCTCTGCCCATCATATGAATGAAGTAAATGAGAAATATTTTAAATAAAATATTAAACTGTTAAAACAGATTCAAATTAAATACAGTTTAACAACAGCTGTTTTTAGTTTGACCCAGTTGAGAAAAAATAAGGATTTCAAAAAAGCACACTAACAAATCTGTAAATGAAATTGCTAGTTAAAAATGTCTTGGTAAATGAGTTTAAGGGGAAAAAGAGTTAAGTTCCTCAAGGGAACAATGAAAAGGCATACACACAAATTATCCCAATATGGAAAAAGGATAGGAATCATGGTTATGAGATCAATGTGGCTAAATCATGAGTTCTTCATTAAACTAAAACATAGGAAAAAATCCTACAGAACATACAAACTATTTCCAAATATCAACGAGGTTTATAAATGAATAGCACAAGAATTTAGGGATTAAGTCAGAAAGGCTAAGACACAAAACAAGATGCAAGTAGTATGACACATCAAAAATAATAGAGATAATTTTGTAAACAGATTAGTATTAAGTTTGGGGTCCGCTGTTTACCAGAGATAGTGAACTATGAAAAGATGACACCAAAAAGGATGAAATGTTTAATGTATTTTTTGCCTCTGTCTTCTCCCAAAAGGTCAGCTGTAAGCAAGTGACTAGAATAATGCATACCAGGGAAAGTAAAATAAGATGATTCTTTCCATTGCCCAAATATAGATAACAATGTAATTTGAGAAGCTTTAGGATATCTGCAATATCTTCATGGACCTAGGAGTTATGACACAAGACGTAAGAGGATCCATACTCTTCTGGAGTGGCATCTGGAGGCCAGTCAGGAAACCTATAAGTATTTTCATGGCACTAAATGCCTAGTGCTTATCCTGAGGAAGAACTAGATGCTTGAGCTGAATCCAGGTCAAGGTATCAGTCTATAATAGGGAACTGAAAGACTAGAGCCTGCATATATTACTCAGAAGCTTTGAAATCATCTCAGTACAGTTAGTGGCCACCTCATGGAGGATCAGTGACTGAGGGTGAGATTCTGTCTGAGATTAGGACACCTACATTTAGATGTCTCCATGTAGGTGTCCAAAGGTGGGCCAGGTGCTTGCTTAAAATACCCACACTAAGGCACCTGATGCCATCTGAAATGCTCTGTGGTATCCAGGCTTCCACAAACTACTGCCAGATATGTTACTGTATCTGTGGAAGGCCCATGCCCTTTTGAAATAGATGCTGGGGGCTGGGTGAGATACCCTACAGCATCTCAAATAGCACTAGATGCTAGAAGTCCTAAATTCCCACTATAACCAATGGGAACCTAAAGTGCAATTCAGCTGCTTAAATGTAAACTTCTAGTACCATATGAGAGCCAGTTGCCAGCTGAGGAGGGCATGGGCTCTGCATTGTTCTGGTGTTGTATCCCTGCTGGCTGTCTTGGAGACCCTGTATCACCTCAAATGGTAGCAGGCACTTGTGTTTAGGCAACTGAATTGAACTTTGGGTCTTTTTTCTCTATATTTAGAGGGTAGGCACCTTGGACATCTGTGGAAATTTATATGTAGACATGAAGACATGTTAATACACCCTTATAATCTTAGCCTTGGAATAAATCCTGCCCTGAAAGACAAGGAAAGACAAGACGCAGATCATAGAATTGGTGGTGGTAGTGGTGGAAGTGTCAAGGAGAGGAACATAAAATTCTATAGATTAATCATACTAACTCCAATTGTGTTAAAGAAAAAAATTCTGAAATAATTGACTATTTTAGGCTTCTGAAGGATAATGGACAGATCAGTTACAGCCAATACAAGTTTTTAAAAAAAAAAAGCTAGTCCAACGCATGCAATTTTTTTTCATGGCAAGGTAGGAGGCCCTGTGAATACAGAAGAATCTGGATATATGTCTGTAGTACTTTGACTTTAGTAAGGCTTTTAACCTTTATAACTTTTTTTTTTTTTTTTTTTGGTATAATTCAGGTAAGGAAATAGATTTTGGTTGACTCTTCTACAGGTCAGTAAAACACTAGTTGGGAAAATATGCCTAGAGAATTATCTATAGTTCACTGCCAGAACAAGAAGATGTACAGAAAGGAGCTTCATTCCGTTTTTTTCATTAACAACTGGAATGATGAAATCAAGGGCATATGATTAAATTTTCAGACAACGCATAGCTGGGAGGGACTGTAGGCATACTGGAGGATAGGATTAGAATTCAAAATGATCTTGACAAATTGGAGAAAAGGTCTGGAAAAAAAACAGATGTAGTTCAATAGAGGCAAGTGCAAGGAACTACATTTAGACAGATATAATTAACTGCATAGATGAGAGGAGAAACAAACGGTTGGGAAGAAATTCATTCCCCCCCTCCGCTTTCAAGGGATTATAGTGGATCATAAACTGAACTTGAATCTGTAAAATCATCCTTTCATGAAAAAATCGAACACCATACGCGGAACATAACCAAGACTGTAGTCTGCAAGACATTTTAAATAATCCTACTTGGTTTATTCATCAGTAAGGCACACGGAAGAGTGCTGTGTTCCGGGAAAGTCACCTTCAAGAAATACTTATTCCAAACAGAATAATTTCAAATGGAAGGGATCCCAGATACAGATCAGAGATTTAGAAAGCATGATCTAAATTGAAGGCTTGAATAAACTGAATCCAGAGAAGAGGAGACTGTGGGGAATATGTAAAAAAATCTCTTTTTCAAGAATGATTATTCCAAAAAAAAGAAAGGATTGATCTGTTCTCCATTCTTTCTTAAAGTGTCAAAAGTAAAGTCATGGTTAGATAATAAGAAAGACTTTGAAATGATAAAGAAGTCCTGAAGTCAACAGATTAGGCAGGTTGTGAATAGGAAACATGGAAGACTTAAAGAAAAGGCTAGACAGACATTTGTCAGGAATGACATAAGTATAATTGATCATTTCTTTAGGGCAGAATAAGAGACTAGATGGCTTCTGAAAATCCTCTCTGCTTCTATTTTTCTACATCTTTTAGTTAAACAATAAGCCAGCTTGACAGACAAATGTAAATACAAGGTACAGAGGGGAGAGGGAGGGAGAAATGATTTGTGAGGTCGGCAGTGTGGAACAGACAGCTGACGGAGCAGCTAGAAGAACACTGAAAGGAAGCCTGGAAACAAAACTAACGTCTTTCTTGAGCTCATGATCTTTATTGTCCAGGAAAATTTCAGTTTCCAGACTTATCATTAGAGCATTTTGCAGGTCTCTGCGGAGGTTCAGTACTTAAGACAGAGTAATTGTTTTCTTTATTATTAGTAGCATTAATAATTATTATTTATAACTATTCATAATAATTTCTGCCTTCCCTTGACATATGACCTTGAAATTCTGCTCATGAGTTAAGTCTTATGTGTAGTTGTCCATTTTCCAGAAGGGCAGTTGGTGACCTGGTTGACACACAGCACCCTTAGCGAGAAACATGTATAGCACCCAGCAATGTCCCTGTACTGGCAGTCTTATATTACCTGTCCCAAGTCTGGAATAATTGAAAGCAACATTTTGGGAAGGGATTATATTCATTTTCTGTGTAGTTATGCCCATTTCTGCAAACAGGTTTCTCTAATAGAGGAGATTTCCTGATATAATTAAAAGAATGCTAATGAGGAATAGCAGAGGAGACTGTCAAGGCTCACAGACAGAAAACATTTTGTAAAAACACACACACACACACACACACACACACACACACACACACGTACGTGTTTATATATAGATATGTATTGGGGCATGTGCATATACACACACACGCATATATTCGTATATAGGTATATACATATGCATATATGTACACACAAAATGAGGCAAACAACAGGTGAAAACAACAAAAAATAATTGCCTCCACAAATTACAAAACTTTGAATGACTTTTATTCATATAATTTCTGAACGTTGCTGTTAGGATTTTCATCAAACAACTCTAATGCTTGTGATTTCTTTAAATCTTGGGAAAATTATCAATTGCTGAACTGCTTTCTTTGATTGAATAGTTTCCAAATGACTACCCTGGATTTTTCTGGTTTTCAGATTCAGGCCATTACCTGGTTATATCATTCTCAACAGTTAAGATGTCTCCCATCGGTGAACACTTTGCCAGAAGAGTAAAAAACAGGTGGTCACAGGAAGTCTTAGGTTGAATGCCCAAGCCTAGAAAGTTCAGTGGAGATACTAAGGTAAAGACTAAATACTAAAATGCATGCCACTAATGTGAACAATCCTCAACAGAAGAGCAACTGACCAGCCGTCAGCTGAAAGAAGGAAAAAATGCTGATAGACTAACCTTTACATATTCAATGATATTGTATAGCTAGAGCTGTAAAAGTTTTTAGAATTAATTCCTTGGCTTCCATATTTTTTCCTGTTATATGCTGTAAGTGAAACTTTTAAAGGCAAGTTCCTTATAATTGCTAATGCCAGTGCATAAGCTTTCTTCTGTAGCATAGTGCTGCTTTTCAGCTCATTGAGCACAGAGTTAGTTGCAAAATTTCTGTTAATGTCAACAATACTTACCCAAATAATACTCTGTACACAGTAATAGCAATTTACCCAGCTTCTACATTTTCCAACCCCATGGATAGAGATTTAGTGAAATAATCCTCATTAGGTCAGTCAGCCTTTTGCTAGCATAGGCAAAATGTGCGTTACAGAGTCAACATCGACAGAAGGCTTCAGGCTAAACCCCTACAGTGCTTAGAAAATGTATCCATATCTGTGTTAATCATATATGAAATTAATGTGTATTTCTTAAAAAAATATTTTTTTCTAGTAAAGTGTAAACAATAATCCAGTCAGGTTAAAAATTATTGTGTTGCACTTTCATATAATTAGCACTGTACATAGTTTTGGGAAGACAATAATCTTTTTTGTAACTTGTCCGTACTATGCTTAGTATGTAGAAATCTGATACTTGTTTGGAATTGTGCTTTTGGCATAATGTTGATGTGCAGAAATATTTATGTTTTATTCTGAGAATGACCTAACAGTTAGAGAAGCAGCTTTGGAATCCTATGAGATCTTTGATTTCCTTTCTGAATTCTGCAGATGAATCACATTAGAGCATTTGCTTCAAACTCCCTGTATGTGATGTGAATTTAATAATATTTATCAGTGCTGGTGTGCAGCAAAATTATTTAATTTTTATGGAGTACTTTGAGATACTCATATGGTTTGTATTATTAAATAAGTGCTTTATTTTTATTAGAGGCAAAATACATTTTGTGTATTTATGCAGAAAGTCTATTCCAGCAGTTTGACATTTGTACTGATCCAGTTAAAAATAATGAAGAGATATATACACATACATACATACATATATATGTGTGCATGCAGATGGTTATGTCTTTCTTAAAGGGAATAGCTGTCACAATCAGCAACAGATATATCACCTGTGCTGGTGTTCATACTGGAGGTCATCACTGCATGGTCTCTCTGGCTATGTAAACAGACTTCAGTGAACTGATTAATAAAGCTTCAGTTCAACTTTCTAAACATTAACATTATCATTTAATGTTTTGCAGTAACTTAAGTTACCACAACTAATTTAAGAATTCAGAGTATCTAATGATGTGACTGTTCACCCTTATTGCTGTTCTCTCCAGGAATATATTTCAGCATCAAGCTATAGAAAGGATATGATGGGTTTAATAGTAAATCAGTCTATGAAAGTTCAGGGCAAAGACTGTCTTTTTAAGAAAGGCTTCTTGAATAACCACTGCATTTAGAAACGATTTCGGTAATCTTAACCAAATGCTATTCCTGTTGTAATCTTAGAAATACCACTGTTGCCAACTACAGATGTGTGTACTAAAATCTAATTGCTCTAAAGTCATCACACAGCGCCATAATGCACCCAAGTACTTGAGCAAATATGCCAGAATAGAATGTTTTATTTTCCATAAGAAACTGTAATATACAAAGCAGCAAAAAGAAGAGGAAAGGGCAAGAGGTAATGAACAGTTTTGCCTTATTTAGCATTTACTGAGTAAGTTCATGGCGACATCACCTA
Organism: Dromaius novaehollandiae; assembly: GCF_036370855.1. Taxonomy (NCBI): domain Eukaryota; kingdom Metazoa; phylum Chordata; class Aves; order Casuariiformes; family Dromaiidae; genus Dromaius; species Dromaius novaehollandiae. The sequence continues at coordinate 31,902,893 of NC_088100.1, read as the reverse complement.
TTATTGATGAAAACTGAAGAAGGGCAAAATAAAACCAAACAACAGGCAAGAACTTTTTACTTAAACCAGGACTAATTGGTTGTTCATGTAAATTAAACATCTTGCTAAAGAAGTTCACAGGACGTCAGAGACTTAATGTAAGATGCACAGAACAAATGATCTCTCATTTTTTCCAGCCACTTAATAATTTTAGCATTTACAAAATATCATTAGCAAACAGTTGCTTGGTGCTGGTTCCTTTTTTGATCATTATGCCACAAAGAGGAAGGTAATAAATGCTCTGTGTCTACTGGGAAAAAGACAAAAAGTAGTAAGTTTAAACATCAGTTGATCCTGGCTTGGGGCGGAACCATGCGCTAAATAACCCTGTGATGTTCCCCCCAATCACATTTTCTATAATTAAAAATTGGTAGAAATTTTAAAAAGGCTCAGCTGAAATAAGCAGAGTAGTCACATGTCTCGTGTTGTATGTCCCTGGAGCTGTATACATTTGCAGTAGTTCTCTGACACAGAACAGTCTTGCTTTTTTCTCTTATTGTTGACAAAGTGCATTATAGAGATAGCCAAAGCATTATTGTCCTGATTTCTCAGATTGGGTAATAGAGTCAATTAAAGCTTAATTGAGTTCTCCTAGTTCTGAGAGGAAGTTAGTTGCATAGGAATATAACCAATCTTTGCTGATTCCCAGCTTTATCTACAAATGGATCATACCTAGCAATGTTCATAGCATTTTGAAAAGAAAAAAGAATATATCTCTCTCTCTGTATATATCCTGGTAAATTTATTTGACATGCTAGCATGGCATACTGCCATATATAAGTATACATACATGCAATGTATAATTATGTACATCATATACATATATAGAATGTATAATTGTTCTTAGGAAACATGATATGCTTCTAATGGAAACTTTGAGAAAAATGATTTGCTGACTTTTTTTTTTTAATTTAATGATGAAAAACCTTTCCTCACACTTTCTGACAGTTCTCTCATCATTCAAAAAATGTTAAGCAAGAAACCTTGAAGCAGCCTTTCTGCATTGTGCATTATTTCTACAATGCTTTGGATTTTTTCAACCATACTTGATTTTCAGAAACTTGTTTTAGGTTGGTAGCTAAAAGCTGATGCTAGAGATAGAAAAAGGCAAATGTGATCACTTTTGTATTAAAATCCTTTGAGGTAGAAATAGTTTGCTAGCTGGACAAAAGAAAATCGATAAATTTTTTACATTTGAATGAACTAATATAGGCTTGTTGCATGTCATTGAGCTTTTTACAAAGTCTTGATGCAGACAAAAATAGAAAGACTGACATATAAATTAATGCTATAAAGGCAGAGAAGCAAAAAAAAAAGAAACTGATTAGATACTATTTACATTAAAGTTATTTTCATACTCAGTTATAATGTATTGACTTTCCCATTATGGGATCAGTTGAAACTGTTATTCTGACTGATTCCATGTGGAAAGTAAATGAATATAGCTGCTGCATTTCAAGAGTTTTTTCAGTAGTTGTACACACTCACAGAGTTCAAAATATATGAATCTATAAATCAGCTGATTAAACCACTTAATGTTTGCAACAAAGATCGCTATATATAGATTATAGTCCTGTCATTTGTATGATACAGTGTTGCCTTTTTCATAAGAAGTTACCTTATTTAATCCTTCATCCTCAATTTGTTTAGATGTGTCATTGACACATTGCAATTAGGTTGTTAAATTTTTCTGGTTTAGCAAACACTGTTGAAAAAAAAAAAGTTCCCAAAATAGACAAAAAAATTCATATAGGCTTTAGTTTCTGCTAATATTTTTCTGACTAGCTTCAGGTCTTTCAATTACATCTTTTAGACATCTTTGGAGTTATGCTAAATCTGAAAAAAAAGGCCTCTATGAGGAACCAAGATCACTTCACAAAGTTTCCTCCAAAACTTTTCTTATTTTCATCCCAGCTATTACACCACAGCATCAAATAGGTAGAGGGTTCCCCAAAAATGAAGATGATGTGTTTGTTTTGGTTTTTGTTTTCCCACACAGCATAAATAACCACCACCTTGTACAATCTGCAAGGAATTCTTTCATAAACAGCTTTTCTCCTCCATAAAGTGAGATTCACAGCATCTTAAAGTTCTTCCACATATTTGGTAGGAAGAGGATGAGGTATTTCTCTTAGCATAGCTGTATATTTATATAAGCATTTTTATGATATACTTATGTTGTCAGATACATACCAACACGTTTAAACAAAGAAGAAAAACAAAGACTATCTGAGATTTTAAAAAGTAATAAGATACTGTTGCAACTCAAAAGGCTAGTGGTATAAAAATGAAAATTTCAGATTTCTAGCTTACACGATCCTTACCAGAATTTTTGTAAACCTCCCACAGGAACGTTTCATTGAGACAATAGTATTTTAGTGCCATAAAAGTGATCTTTTATTTTACATCTTTGGACATTCATAGTTTCAAAGACTGTGTTACGCAAACTCTGAATATATATAAAGTCTTGGGCTAGCAGCATCCTTGTATGTGCCCACCTTACTGTTTTAGTTTGGATCAGGAAAACACTTGACTTGAACTTCCTGATGGCTTCTAGTGACATGCTTTTGTTCACACTGTGGACCTCTCTTAGAGAGCATAACTTGGATTCCTTCTCGATGAAACTGAAATGGAAGAGGTGCTCTGGGAGTGCCCCTCACGTAATCCTATTTAAGTTTATTGCAACAGAAAACAGCTTTTCAGATGGGAACTCCCCAAATTACAAATAGTTGTCTGTACCAGCTGTTTCAGCCTGCAGACACACTTCTGCGGGGATGCAATTCCTGTCCATATAGATGTCGCCTCTGCGGACCAGACTCTGTGATTTGTTTTTCAGTCTCACAGTCTCTAGAACTGTTTCCATGGAAGGCCTACTGATGAGTATTGTCCTAGCAATGCTGCAGATAACTATAGTTGTTACTGCAATTTCTTTAGTGCAAATCAGAAAAATTGGAATGCCTGAGTTTTCTTATATTTGTGTTGTCTGGGAGGCATCACAGGCTTTTTATCGTTTGACAGAGGCTGAGCATCTGATTTTGTTTACTGATGCATATGAGCACTTTGTAAGTAAACACAATAAGGAAACTAAGAGAAGAATTTCCTGAAAATACACAGCTTCAGAAATTTGAACACACAGAATGACAACCTAAAAGCCTGAAACAGCTTTCTTCAGCAGAATAGAGTGGCAGAGCTTAATTTTACTTTAATTTAAAATCTATAATCAAAAAAGTGTCGCAGACTTCTTGCTTTGTACAAAAAAGATCAGCTGAAAGCTAATACAAGTAGGAAATGGACTACAAACCCTACATTTCAGACTAGTAAGAATGCCAGTCAGGTCGTTAAGAGTTTGTATATACATATATGTTATATATATATATTTACACACACACACACACACACACACACACACATATATATATGGATTTTTTTTTTCCTGTGAAAGTAAGCATCTAATGCAACTGGCTAGAACTATGCTGTCTATCATGTCAGCAAATACTGTGCGACTTTCTCACATAGCTGTATCTGCATATATTGTGAATGAAGTCTAGATTTCCCCAATCTGTTCAATGTTCTGTGACAGGTTCTTTTCTGTCGCAACATATTTGTGCATTTTCTAAAGGTTACCCTTCAAGATACCAGGTTCTGTTTCCCTTCCCTTCCCAAAACATTTGCGGTCAGTATGAATATTTTTCATCAGGAGTGTACGTTTCATTTTAAAAAAAGCATGTCAGAGCTTGTGGAATTTATTGTTGGATCATAAGTTTTGTCTTTTGCTATGAAAAAAACTTACTGAGTGAAGTCAACAGAAAAACAAACAAATAGTATGAAAAACTCCATTTATGTTCAATTCAGTGTAAGTAATAGTTAGTTCTGGCCTCATTCCCTTTCCCTTTGAATTTACTTTCTGTGGACTGTCACAGCTAAGAATCATGACTTAAATCCCAAATGTTGGATATTCAACAGCAAGAAACAGACTGTGAAAATATATTTCTCAAATTTAAAATAAAAAATAAATATGAGAACACGTCTCAATCCTGAGTCATTTAATGGTTGTCAGCAGCCTAGAGCCAGTGACACAGCCAGATATCAAAAAGAACAGTGGTAGTATAATGTGACCATGTTTTTTGGATCAGCAGCACTACATGTGCAAACTTGTGATATACTGATTGAAAACTGCAGATGTTTGCCTGCTTTTAAGGTCATGTATATCACAGGCAAAAACAAATTTCCCTTTATTATTTGTGGAGATACAGCCTTGCTTACTACCTCTCATTATCTTAATATTTTCTTATTCTAAACCTTTATGCCTTCCCTTAAGCAAACTGACTCAATATAACTAGCATCCTCAAAGTTCACTTTTGTGTATTTTAACACTTTTTTCCTCTCTTTTCTTTTTCTAAGGAAAAAAATCAACATTTAAGAAAACCTTTTTCTTTGGTATCTTTATGCTCCCTGAACTTGATTTCCTCCATGTTATCCAATTTAAAAGTAGATACTTTAATTCTGAGCTTATGGAGTGCCTACTGAGATAAAAATAATCCCACGCTAGTTCTATGAATAAACATTTAGCCGATTTCAACTACTTATCTCCTACAATCTGTGAGTATGATCATGAAAAAACTGAAAGGTCTAAGAAGAAAATCGCCATAAAAAAACCAAAATCTCCTCATAAAGATTTACCCAAATGTTTTGTTTGCAGTATAGTGAACTCTATTCAAACCTCACACATATGAGGTATACAAAGCACCAGAGGCTTCAGCTGTGAAACTTAAGCAAAGCCCCAAAGCATTACTAGTGAGGATTCATCAAAGTGGTGCTGGTAAAGATTCAGCATGGCTGAAAATGTTTCTGGAGGCTGAAACTGTAACTTTGCAGAAATTCTCCTACATACTATTTTGCACTGTTTCCACTAGAAGTTTTACAAACCCAAGATGAGGGAAACATGACATTTCTTCACTGTTTTGAGCACTCAGTTAAACAGATGATTTTTCTTTTCTGCATCTTTGAATGATTTCTCTGGGGTCCAGCTAGGGAATGGAAGTGACAAAAAAGTGGTTATGCTCTGTTCTGTAGTTTGCACTATAGAAAACTCCTCAAAAATTGGACTAATGACTATCATTTCGTCATGTGGTTTTAGCATTTAAACTCTCCTGTGCATCTATTCTAAGAAATAGTATATACCCTTCCATGAATTTGTCCCTCTGTAAGAATTGTGCTGTAACTTATTTGCTCTGTTTCACTTGCTTATGTTGCTTTATTGAATTATAAAGGAGTGTTTTTGAAACTTTTTAAATCAGAGTCCAGAACAGGTTTTTCTCCCAAGTCCCATCTTTCAGATGCTTAGAAAAAAAATCTACCTCTCCTCCATGAGGGATATCCCTTCCCCACCAATTCTACAGGTATCTCTCTAAGGGTTTTTTTTTTTGTTTTGTTTTTTTGTTTTTTGTTTCCCCCTATTGATCTGTGGGTTTAGCTCCTTTTTTCTTTCTTTCTTTTTTTTTTTTTTTTTTTTTGAAAGTTTCTTCTATATTACATATAGGGAATTTACTATTTCTGAGTTTTAAGGGTATTTTCCCGTATATCAATGACCATAAATCACAATCTTTTTTTTTTACACTTTTTCTTCATCCAGAACTTTATACATTTTTCATTCTCTTCTCTCTCATGTGTGTATTAATAGGAATACTTAGTGCTTTCATATTACATATTCTTGACATTAAAAGGAACCTTCCTGTAAGAAAGATTAAGTATGATTATTTCCATTTTCTATGTAGAGGAGATGTAGGTTAAAAAGAGGAAACTTAAGGCTGCTTAATGAATAGGCATGTATTAACCATGAGGTGGGTATGGTTTGTGATGTGCTCCACAACTATGATGCTTTTATTGTCCAGTCTTGAGGACCTGCTAGAGTGAACTAAAGCCTCTCTCTTCCTTTTTCAGGATTCTTTCCAAAGGAAAACAAGGTGCATTGGAGGTGTTGTAGACCTCACTAGGTCTGACTTGACCTGAGAAGGACCATGGCCATGCTGTACAGATGATTTTGAGATCAAAACTGTATGTCAAAATGTGATCTTTGCTGCACAAAGGAATTTCAAAAGCAGGAAGAGAATAGGATTATCCAGTGCTCACTCAAACCACAGCTTCTCACGTCCAGGTCCTCCTGTTTAACTTTCCCCAATAGAAACTGCTCCTCTTTAGGCAATGCTAGATGAGTTTTCTACCGGTATGTTGTTATCTTGTTTGTTAACTCTTCAAAACAGCCTCCTTGCAGAGACTCTATAATGCTTTCAAAAAGTTTAAATCAGACTTTCATACTATCACTGCAATGACTTAACCAGAGATCTAAAATAAATAATTCTACCTTGCAACAGATATCTAATGGATAAATGGAAATTTGGGAACTTGCAACTATGAATTCTGCCTGAAAACCATGCAACTTAATGATTAGTAAGACAAACATATTCCTGATGCAATCCTATCCTTCCTGCTAGAGAACTGTATTGCACTAGGGAGTCAAAAGAATAAATATATATATATATAAAACTGATTATTTAGGTACTCACTCCGTAGAGTTGATTTGTTCCGTCTATGGATTTTCTTCTAACACTTAAAAAATTAAGTTTCACAATTAGAGGCAGACATTTCCCTTTCCCCCTCTCTCCTTTTCATCCTATCTTGAGATATAAGACATTCAAATTCTTGATTAAATAAATCAATATTTTAAATAAATGCATGCTTAGCTGGTTTCCTCATACCACATTGCAGCAAATGGACTATATGAAAAATAAATAATTTCCTCCACAGGCCAACTCAAGACAGAAATGTTTGGTATATACACTTTCTTAGACAAATCAATGGTTAAGGTTTCCCTAATTATTTTGTTTTAATTTGACTTTTCAGAAAAATTAGATTACAATTTTCAGAAGTGAGTTTATATTGTCAGGTGGAAACATATATTGTCTGATTTCACAAAGAGAGGAAGAATTGTTACTGTGACTGAAACCAAGCAGAGTTAATGACGACCAGCAAATTAAAAAAGTTGAGGCATCTAAAATTAATTAATTAATTTGTAATTATATCTAGAAGACCTTTTCCTATTCTCACAGAATTTTTCTCTTTCAAGTTCTTTTCCGCCTCTTCCCAGCTGCTCACCAGGGATCATAAAGCTTAAGCATCCCAAGTCTTTAATGGACTGGTTTTGTTTTATTCAACATAGCACAGGTCTGCAGGGGAGGAAGAGTTTTCACCAAGCTTTCCAAGCCTGAGGCTGCCTGCAGCCCTCTAGACTTCCCTTCTACTCAGAACTTGACAGAAAAGGCAAAGGGCCAGATTTACTGTGACTGTATTCTGAGCAGATGGAGGCAGATGAAACTATAAACAGCAAAGTAGCTGAGCATAGAAGTTAACTAAAACACTAAGTGAAGCTGTTAAATCTGACACAAGGACTAAAGATGCACTTCAGGAGGCTTTGTTGCTGAATTAAATACTGCCAAAAATAAGGACCAGATTTTAGATGACAAAGAAAGCCAAAAAAGTTAAAAAAAAATTAAAAAGAAAGATATTAAGAAAAAATCAGTGCTAACTTAATTTAGAAAATCATCAAATTAGTTAGTCTAATGAGCCTTAGAAATTGCCAGTATGATGTGTTTGTGACTTCCACCATAAAAGGGCATGTGAAGATTTTACCTTTGATGAGTAAACTACCTCTGATCATGAGACAACTGTTTCCATTTTTAAGGCTCATAAAAATACCTTTGATTTTATCTGCATAAGATTGTATGCCATAAAGAGTTTGATTTTGGGGGGATATTTTTAGAAATATTCGGTAATCTTTGTTATTAAGACACGTTTTGAGAAGAAGTGTGGTTACATGTTAGACACTATCATGGTGACAACTGGCTACAGTTGCTACTTTAAGTAGGGTATAAACATAAAATGCAGGTTAATTATAGTTTGTTCAGCTCCAGGAATGTCAAGCAAAATAGTCCAAAAATGGCTTCTTTATGCATCCATCGCTCTCTCTCATTCTGATTGCCAGGTTGATTTCCTAGCTGAATCAAGGCTGGAATAAGTAAAAGCCGCTATAATCTCCCATTAACCTGTGGCTGCCTTGAGTTCATAACAATACCTTTAACAATGGTAAGAAAGTGGCACCTGGTTTAGTTCAGTCATGTCTCATTCCAAGCATAGGATGAGGAAATACTGTGTCATCTCAAGTGCTGTTTTATGTAATTATTTTTGGTAGGCTTTTTTTTTAGTTAAGGAAACTGTATTTCTGATACATAAATATTTGATTGTATTGTAATTTGTCTACAATGGAGTGGCCCCATAACCTTTTAAAATGATCATAAACTTGTAATTTACAGAGAGAAAGCAAGCTAAGTAGAGTTAGGTTTTTGAGAACAAAACAGGTAGTCCAAATTAAAATAGATCCCTTTGAAATACTGTAAATTTATTTGCAAGAAGATGAGATCATTAAAAAGTAAAGCTGCTTGGCTTCAGAATAGGTTTACAGAACAGGAAGAAGATAATCCAATATATTTCTGCAGGTTCTGTTATGAACAAATGAGTGTGATTGGGTGGTAGTAATTAACATCATCATGTGCAGAAATGATGCCATCCATGTTCTTGTTTAGGGAATATAAAAATGGATTTCTGACTGTAAAGCTAAGAGGCAGATCTGGGTACAGAGGGAATGGCACACCTGATAGGGAAATTTAAAATCCCAAAGATCTCAAAAATTAAAGCCAGCTGAATAGCAACTGCAGATTGTTTAGTCACAGGAACATATGGCATCATGCAAAATACTGAAACTGAATGATTAAACAGACAGACTGAACATTTATATGCAAGGTATAGAGCTTGTAGTCTATTTAAAGTCAAAGATGAGTACTAATTCTAAAAGCTAATGAAATCAGAAGTTAACTTCTGGAAGCAATAGACACAATTTTATGATGCTGAGTACCTTGATTACCTCAATTAGTTGTATAACATGGATTCACCAGAATTTACTTGCAAAAGTCATTGGTGGCTACTAAATGGGGCAAGGTATATGTGTGTGCATATGTGCTTTAAATGATGCCCAATAGTATATTTATATATATGAGAAAAAGATCTCAGCTTGTTCCTCCCTGAAGACTGGTATCTGATTAACAATGTTGGCATTACAGCATGAAAAGTGATTGATTTCAGCAGAGCTACTACATACTCTTAATAGAAATTTGAATTTATTTAGCCCTCCTTATTGTTGCATCTGAATAATCCATATGAGGACCAAATATTCTCTACAATAAGTAAATTACTATGGAATATATTGCATGGGGCAAGAGATACTATTCTCTTGTGTTTACCATGGGCCTTTCATCAAGCTGTGAATGCTTTCCAGTACCTACAAGAAAGTAAAGAGAGCAATTCAGTCTGACTTTAAGATAGGCATAATCTGGGTCCTACTTACTTTTTTTTCTTTTTCCTCCCTAGTTCCTTTTGTTTATATCTCTTAATAAGCATGTGAAGTCAAGAAAAATAGTAAGAGGCTGCCTGCTGGAGGAAAAATAAATGAAATATGTAAGGACAATTATTAATAATAACAACATAACTAATATTTTCCTCCTAAATGAAGCCCTGGCTCTGGGGGCTCTTCTTCCACTGAAGCTAAAGAAAATTGATTTCATTCTTGTACTTTTAGTTGGGTTGAAATGTTTGCTGAGGAGTTTGTCTAGAATTTTCTGAACTGTGGTGCCATAGGCTGTTTCCTTGCAGTGGCTGTTTGTATATCTACCGTATGTTCCTTAAAACACATGGTCCCATAATATTGTTAGGAGGACCTTATGCTTTTCTTCTTCTAGCTTTTTGTTCAAGTTTTATGTTTGATTTGTTGTTCTTAATCGTGTTTGATTACACTCACGGTTTGTATAATTATGACTACAATAGAACATTTTTTGCATCAGCACAAGCAAGATAACTTCTTGGGAGACTGCTAGATAGGAGTTGATAATAAAATCAGATGCATTTTAAGTTCTAATTGTTATAGTCAACATTTTTATGCCTCATATTCACTGTTTAGCGTTAACTGTGGTTTGTATGACCTCCTACTGAGCTATCTACCCAGCTGCATATATCTATCTAACTGTGCTTTTCAGTCTTCAAAGTTTAAATTCTCATGAGTTCCTCACTAAAGCACACAGAGAACAAAATCTGTAGCTCACAATGTGGCAGGTACACATTACTCTCCAGTTAATTTATTATTTTAACTATTCCTTCTAAGCATACCTTATTCTTATTTTGAAACCTTATATCAGGATGTTCCAGTCAAACATTTCTATACATTTATGAGACATCTATCAGATCATGCACTTTGCAAGAAAGAGTTGAAAGCACTTAAAAAAAATTCAAGGCCATTAATGAATGAAACAGATTTTATGCATGTGTGTAAGTCTGCTGAACGTAACATCAGGTATAAATTGTAAGTTTTGTAATACCATTTCATTATTTCAGTGGCACTCCTTTCTTCTCAAGAGTAGGTGAGATGAATACATTGTACCTGTAACATTGGTATGTGACATGGATCTAGTAGACACCACATTTAAAAGAGTGTTGTTTTCCCCACCAGCTGGGAAGTTGTTTAAACTCCACGCTTTTCAGCTGGTCAGATAAGAAGGAAAGCAGGAATTGTCTGGTTTAGTGCTGCTGGCTTGTTTTCTGTCCTCTCCTTCCCTTGCTCTTCTTCTTCCTTATGTCTCTAATGTAATTAATTGAACTGAAAACTGAGGTTTGTGCTAGTGCTACTTAGGCAGCTAAGAATCTGGTGAGTTAAGCTCCTTAATGTTTATTTTCTGTTTCCTTAAACACTGCTTTAAGCAGAATGTATATAGATGTACATTAATGAGACCATAATTTATCTGTCCAGTAGACCACAATGATCAGATGCTAAGGGTTGAGTGATTCAGTGGCTACATTAGAAAATTCAGGTTACTGATGATTATAATACGAGGTTAAGAAGAAGAAACTGTCTTCAGGGTGGAATGAAATGAATTTAGACAAGCTCTGAATAACAAATAACAAAGTTTTTTGGCCTACAGTGGTATTCATTTTTCAAGGAAGCTAATCTTATGAGATCTCCATTTTTCAGAATCACAGTATCCTGACCAGAACAACTTATCTCATTTGCCTTCTGCAATTGTGGGTCAAGATGTTAGAAGAAAAGATCTAATAATTTCCATACTATTGATTACTTCCCTCTGTCTGAACCCTTCTCCTGATTCAGCTTGAAATGCCAAATCAAACCATACAATAAGCAATCTCACCTTATACTCAAAACACCTCCATCACTGTCCCTTGCAATTAATATTCTCTGTGAAAAGAAAAATCTTCTTGGAAAGTTTGGGAAAGAGTTGCATACAATAGTCACATTAATACCACTCTCACTGCCAACATTTAGTGTTGTCAGCACTAGAAATACAATTCATATGGCTAATAACTGCAAATCCATTTACCATTCCTTTATTACTCCCCAAACACCTTTTCTTTTCTGTCAGCAACTAAACTATTATATAATGCATGAATGACAATAGAGAAATGAATATTCTGTGTTCAAAATATATGATTCAATCTTCTAAGTACCTGCATTGTACCATGTGAAATTCAGCAGGGAATTGTTGCTTCTAGTGATGAATTATAGCACACTTTACATGAATTTCTTCTGCCATTTAGCTCCTTGAATACAGAGCAATCTACTTGAAACACTGGAAAACTTGCACCTATTTCCCACCCCAATTGGCTGGGTGAAGTTCGTGAAAAATCTGTCTCTGAATCCAGTGGTAACTGGACTGAGCCCATGGTATCTATGTTACTAATTATTTTTTGAAGACTAAAAAGATCCTTAATAGCATCATTAGGAGAATGGAAAAAATATTTACATGTTATCAAAGTGACAGTTTTAAAAAAAACCCCACGTCCTGTTACTTAAAGAGTCATATCAATTAGGTATGATATCAGTTAAATACATAACTTTTTCAACATAGTAAGTGTCAAAAAACCACCAAGATAGTTACTCTTTAAAAATAGACTAGAGATCATGGAATAGCAAATATTCTTTGGTTGTAGCAAGTATTCTTTGGTTTTGATAAAGACAAAGATGGGGAAGCCTCAAGATACTGTGTCTCTGCTTCCCTGTACAGCATAAGGTGTATAGTCTGTATGCCTGCACAGTTCTTGATTGCAGGATTTTTCCCCCATTTGCTCAACAAGAAACTTCTCAAAAGGTAGAAGAGTAGCGGGAAGATAGTACCACAGTCACATGTAAGACAGTATGCACTGCTTTTTTAAGTAACCATGTACTTTTCTGCATGCAAATGAACTCTAAGCTCATTTTTCTCCTTGATAATTCTTTCAGAAGTTCCAGTTGTGATAATGTGACTGTAGTGTGGGACTATGCCTTAAAGATGAAACTGAATCAAAAAAAATTGACTCTAGCAACTGAAAAAACCAGAAATGTCTAAGTCAGAATTAGTAGTGAACATTCATCGTCCTAAATAGACCCATCTCATTTTTGTGAAAAATTGCATATTATACCACTGGTCTATCATTTTTTCTATACTGTTTCAACTTTGTCTTGCAAATTCTGTAGCTTGTCTCATTTCCTTCATTCACTTATGAAAAAAGATTATGAAAATTTCTGACAAGTCCTGACCATGAAGTACCCCATGTCATTGCATGTAAAGCTTACATGCAGTGCAAGAGCTTACATGCACCTCTGCAACCTAAACATTAGAGATGTCAGCTATTTTTCCAAGATTCAGTACTGAAATGTATTAATAATGTTTCAGCCAACAATGATAATTAAATGACTCCAAATTATTTAGCAATCCAGATAGTTGAAAAATAAGGGGGAAAAAACAAGGCACCAATTACCTTTTTAGCTCTGGCAAAATTCTGATTCCAGTGGAGAAAAATATGCTTTGTTAAACTTGTTGTACTTCATCTCACAGTATATGTAGCTTTCCTGGGAGTTACACCAATCTCATCACATACTTGGAAGACACCAGCAATTGTAATTCCCTTGAAAAGGTTTTTTGCAGTGTAGGAAGATAACTGTGAACTTGGGTAACAGATTTTTGAAATATTGCACTTACCCCCAAAAGGAAATATATTGACACTACATTCTCCAAATAGAAGTGAAAATAGGCTGGCCTAAGGTGGGAGTGCCCATCTCAGAATTTGAGAGCTAGCTGAACTCCCAATAGGACACCAGACTGTGACTTGAATCTTGGACAGAATAGCCAGAGAAAGAGGCAACTGGAAGACACAGAATTAGTTTTAGATTAAAATAAATAAATACATAAAAATTACTAAGCCAAGGAAGTAAACCTGGGGAAAACCAAACAAAAACAACAAAGAAAACCCCAAAGCCTTATGGAGGTGGGATAGCATTCTAACAATACAGATGCAATAAACTGTCCAAGATCCTGTGACAAGAGATCTGAGGCATAAAGACATTCACAACTAATTATCTGAGCTGCATGGTATGGAGCTGTCAGTCCTAAAACCCAAATATTTGCTTTTGGGAAGGAAAGCAATCTTTATGCTGTTTCTTATGATTTATGAAAAAAAATTTTAAGAGACAAACGTGTAATGTTATATATACTCAGAAGGTAGTCAGACACCTTTTTCAAGAATTCAGAAACAAGAAACTCTTCAGAAACTCTCCTTTCATACAAATTAAGGTAAAATAAAATGTGAAACATATCTATTGTTTTAGGTAACTAAGAATTGAAAATAGTCTGAGAAAGAGTTTGAAAATCTACTCAGAAGAAGACAATTAATTGAAAGAAAAAGGAGAAAAAGCAGGAAGAGAAAGTGAGTGAAAGAAAAAAATCATGAGGAATGGAGGTGATAAGTAGGAGTTGCAATACAAAGTATTGATTTCTACGAAATATGAAGTTCTCATTACTATTTTAACAGATCAAACAAAAAAGATCATTATTCTATTTTTATTTTTATCAGCATATTAACATAATCATTGAATTCCCTAAGTTAAAATGTTGGACATGGACAGATCTCTTTAATACTATCAGAGAAATAAATACTGGGAAAAAAATGATATGATTATGAGAGCTTTCAACTTACAGATAGGAAAAAATGCATTATGAACAACGGAGCCCCAGTATTCTCATTTGGCCATGTGGCTAAAACTATAACAGCCAAGAAAAAAAATATATAGTATCAAAGAGCCATTTACACTTAGTTCAGCATTTTCGTGGGTACTTTGACTTTAAGTACAACTACAGAGTGCAAAGTTTGTTCTTTTTTTTCTGGTAGAAAAAAGGGGGGGAGTGATATACTTTAATTTTCTCTTCTGTCTTCATTTCTCATATTAAAACATTATTTACGTTAGTAAGCTATTTTATTGCCAGCAACAATAGGCACTGATCTTGAAAAAGGAACATCTTGCTGTAAAAGGTGTCCTAGTAATTGTTTCCCTCACAGCACAGATTGCATGTCAGATAACTCTAGAAAAGCAATACCTTTTTGTCTTAAGAGGACAGGGAATGGGATTTAAGAAACGGCTGTTCCCAAATGCGTGTTCTAACTAGTGTCAGATAAGGCAGTTGTGTCAAGATCCCTTTTTTCCAGTCGTGTTTTTAGGCTGTCAGGATCTCCAGAATAAATAAAAGGGGGAAAAAGTATTCTAGTCTGTGACCAAAGGCAGCAAAATACAGGAGTATGAAAGGAGTCACATGCAGTTATGAATAAGGTAGCAGCTGCCTATAGGGTGTTCCTCATATTGGAGAAATATGGAAAGACAAAGGACTGTGCGAGGACCACGATGGATTTCACTTACTTGTGTATACTTTCACTTCCCTTGTGGAGCAAGGGAATAATGAGTGAGATCTGGAAACAAGTCTTGGCCCTTTGTGAGCTCCCATAGCCAGAGATTGACTCGCAAAGTCCTGGAACTGGACTAGGAAGACAAGGAAAGCAAGAACTCACTTGCTTCCTCATCTCTCTCCTTCATTCACACATCTGCCCTTTTTCTCCACCCCATTTTAACTCTCTTGATTCACAAGCTCACTGAGGCACATGAGATCCTACCACCCAGCAGTGGTGGAGTCTCCTTTTACCAAGTAGCCCGGATGGCTGAGCCGAGTAATTTCTCCTTACTCTTGACTCTGCACTTCGGCTGGCTGACTGCCACAAAGAGGTGCCATCACCACAGATGGTGGTAAATGAAAACTCTTTCCCAGGGGCCATAAGAAATTTCTCTGGCTTGTAAGATGCTGGTTGATCACTTTTCTCGGTGACAGTTAATACATACATTTCTCAATGATGATAGAGTCAATGCAATCTCAGTTTTAGTGCTGCTAAGACAGGAGAGGTAACAGTAAGAAATGAACTGATTCCATCAAAATTGCATGAAAAAATAAGCAGAAATAAGTATATAAACAATAGTTTATATTATTATTTCAAATAAGCTCACATAAAATTTAAGTAAATTATTTTTGTGAATTTAACTGGATTGAAGAGGGAAAGGAGTTAAAAGGAAATTTCTTTAAGTTAAACATACGTAATCTCGAGTCTGAATCCAGAAAAAGCTTGCAGAGAAAGAATCTTGAGTCTATTGAGTAAAAAATGACTTTAAGAAATATATTCAGAGTAAGTAGATGAACAGATAAGAAAAGAGGTTGGCCCTTAAGAGAAGCCACAATATGGAAGTCAGAAAGTGGAGGAAAAAGTGAGAATTGCCAAGAGTCAGACTGTGATAGTCCTTGTGAAGAGAATTACAACAAATCGCTAAAGTTCTTTTAGACATAGATAAAAAGAAAAGGGAATGAGGAAAGACATAGACTAGAGACACAGAGAAGCAGGGGAGGAGATTAAAACTCCTCAGTTTATTAATAATCAAAGTTATTAATAATTTGCACCACTTTCAGTAGGGGCGAAATGCAACCAGGAGCAGAGAGAGAATGCCTGATGGCAACAACAGAATAGAAATGGAAATTACCATATCTGTGGAGGAAGCAGAACTCAGAGTTTAATGTGCTCAAATCAAGACAGTTGACAATTGTCATTGCAGAATAATGGGGAAAAAAAAAAAAAGAACGGGCACACATTTAAATTTTGATAAGAGGAGCTGATTTACCAAATCGGGAGTTGAACTCTACGTCCGTAAAACAATAGCTATGGTACTTTAACTAATAGATAGAAAAATATAATCCAGAGAAAAAGGACCTTATATATTGATTTCAAGAGAATACAAACCTTTGGAATAAATTATGAAGAAATTAGTCATGGAAAAGGAACTTAATGGAAAATCATTTAAAATACAACAGAAGTTTTTTCAAAGGTGTGTAACACCAAGCTAATTTGGTATCCTTGTTTGATAAAATAACTGATTTTCTGGATATGGGAGGGGTAGGAAATCTAATTCATCTTTCAGCAAAGCACTTGAAATGGCTCCCTATGGGAAAATATTAAACTGCAGAAGATAGAATTAGTCAAAGCTTTCTGAACTTGATAAAAAGCTGGCTAAGGGGAAGAGGTCTTAAGTCTGTTATGATTTATTTACTATTTTTGTGTTGTATGATGACTGTGCTAAATTCTTTGCTTACAAACATAATCCCATTGCTGATCTGAAAGGCTTCTGAATAAGCTGTTTTGGAATACTAATAGGAGAGTCAGGAGGGACTATATACAGTGCAGGACTGCCTTTTATGCATTGACTTTTGAAAGGCTGATAGTTAATTATAAAGGACTATCATAAATCTCAGACAAAATGTACTAGAAAGCAGAGTCCAAAAGATAAGCATTTTAAGTCTGTCAGATCATTCATACTTACAGGCATGTCCATTTTTGCCAAATTCCCTACCAGCAGTCTGGTCCAGACTTGGTCCTATAATCATTAGGCCCTGCTCACAGCCAAGGTAAACTGGCATAGCTGTCATAAAAATCAATGAAGATAAGCATATTTACCCTAGCTGAAGTCTGCCCAATAGTGCTTCTGTTCCCTCATGATAGATACGGTTCATGTGCACAATACCCTTCAAATATTAACAAACTCCTCGCTTCTCAGAGAAAAGTCAGATCGAAATACTTTAAAATGACATCAGCTTCATATGTTCTATAGATGACTTGTACAACTGATTTCGTAACCCATCCAAATGATATTGATGTCTAAGAAAAACTTTGTTTTCAATGAGAATTATGAGAATTATCCTTTCACATACAGCAAATGAGAGTTTTTCTTAGAGCTCACTCCCTCTTTACCCTGCAAGAACACAACATGGACCAAGTTTTCCCCATCTTCACTGTCAATGCATCTTGTCTTATTTTTACGGGTGAAACATTTGTTGCACCTGAATATGTATGTGCCTGTATGCGTGTATGTCTGTATATTGTCTACATATATATGTGTGTGTGTGTGTGTGTCTATATATGGCCTCTACATGTGTCTATATATAGTGTCTGTATGTGTGCATTTGTACATCTGTGCATCTATATATTGCCTCTATATGTGTGTGTGTGTGTGTGTGTGTATCAGATTGAGAGTTAGGAAATCAGAGATCACTGTAATGGGAGTATTTAAGAAACTGATAAATCATACCTGTAACTGTAAAACAAATTTTTACTAGACCAGTACTCAATAACATCTTTCATGCTAACGGTTAGTCCTTGCTCATGATCAGTCATTACCACTATGGCTACATACACAACGCAGCCAGTCCTTGACAGTCGTCCTCGACGTTAGCCATGAGAACACACACCGTGGGGCTCATCCACGCAACTAGCACTGGTGGTGACGGCCCCACGCGGCCTCAAGAGATCAGCCCAAGGACACTTCGGCAAGGGAAGCTGGCTCTGAAGTGAGCATCACCTCCCTCTTCCCCACCCTGCAATGGCTGCACAGCCATTTCTCCCTGCCCAGCTGCGGCAGCTCTTCCCAAAGCAAAAACAACCTTCTCCCAGCCCTCCAGGCTGCACTTTTGCAGTTGGCAATTGCCTCTGGGTGCAGGGTTAATAGTTTGGGGGCCTCTTTTCGTAGCCAGAGTTATTACACATTTAAATTGTGCATCATAACAAGGGACACCTGGTACCAAGCTCGGTTCATGCAGCATGTTATAACAAGCCTAATGGGCCCAGACTGGGGCCTTGAGAGTTGACATCAGGCACAGATAGCATAAGGCCTGTGGCTTGTCGTTAGCAATGGCAATATGACTTTTCTGGGCCACTGGGTATAAAAATGCTTTTATGGTTATGCTATCTGAGTGTACTACTTTTACAGGTGCAAAAGGCCTCTGCCTTGGCCACAGGTTAATGCTATTTCTTTCTTCCTTCAATGCCTGACTTGTCTCTCAGGACAGCCAACAAAGCTCTAATTAAAGTGTGTTGCCATAGTGGTTTTAGAACATCATGAGGCTGAAAGCTTTTATTACATAAATTATATCTGGATCTTTTTTACATCACAACCTTCTTAAATTCTTAATGCAGGGATTTTGTAACTTGCAGAATATCTATGAAGACTCCCTAGTGCAATGGGGAGAGAAATTGTTTATCCACTTTTGAATCAAATACAGTAAAATTGTTTCCTGGAACAGTAAATTGACTCTGAATCTACTTTTACACAAAAGATTTGCTTTTCCATTTTCATTATTGTGGGCCAGGCTTTATGAATACTGCTATGTGACATATATCCATATGAAAGACTAGGTCCCCAATCTATTGAGAGAATGTGTCTACTAAATGTATATTTCTTAATTCTGGCCTTTGGATAAATAAAAGCTGTCAGATAACCAAATTCTATTCTCTCTACCCACAAAGGAATCAACTAGTGATTAAGTCTTTGTCTTTTTTCCTTTTATGTCAAAGCTTCTAGTTATGTAGCTGTTTCACTCAACCCTGATAGACTTCAAACACTTCACTTATTGCTGATTTATCCATACACATTCTTAATTGTATCTAAAGGTTGTGAGGTCCCAGTTGCTTTAAGTCTTTCACTGAAATGTGACTGTAATATTGTAGAGAAATGTCTATTTTTCATTAGTTAATACCTTTTACGGATGAATAACAGATTGTCATTCAAACTGATTGTTTCACTTAGAATGTTAAACTGCTGAAGTGGATTGCTTTTGTACACCGTTATGCAAAGCAGAGCACATACATTGCAGAAACACTTTTAAATGAAAAATACTTAAATGTTATAAAAGTATAATTGCTGCCTTATATAAAAAGAAGCCCCATGCCTGATGACAGTTTTCAAAAGTTACTGTATTTTGCTTATGGCTATACCTACAAATCAGGGTGATCTGAATATTTTCCTTGTCACAGGGCAAACTGGGTAGAGGAAGGACAATGATTTCTTGCAGAAAATGTTTATTTTTATAGGCAGATTTATTATAAGTGCATAGAAATAGTCTGTTCAGAACCTGTCCCAAGAAAGGAAGGCAATGAGCTTTATAATCTAGGGCATTCTGTTGCCCTCTCCCATAGAAATATATTTAGGGACTGAGAAAAGGAGAAAACAGAGAGAGTGGTAGGTAAGAGTGTCAAAAGTAGCAGTAGTGGTGCTGAAATTTAATAACATTTGTGTGCTAAAGTACTGGTACAGAGAAATCTATGACCAAAAGTTTTCATATGACAAAAAGTGGGGAGCTGGTTGTTATGGACTGACACCGCTGAAACTTTCTTCATCTCTGCTTCTTTCTTTCTTTTACTATTTTGTGAAAATTATATAATTAAAAATCTTTTAGATTATTCAGACTAAAATATTTCTACAGCTGTTCAGACCCTGGGCCTTAATCCTTGAGCAGGGCTCCTAGATACTCCAGAAGGAAATAACAATTATTAATATGTATTAACATTGTTTTGGAGATTACAGCCAAACAAATATTTAATCTGCAGAATGATATGTGTTACTGCTTTTGCCTCAGTCATCCATCTGCCAGACCAAGGTAATGGAGTGAGATCTGAGGTTGGTAATTCCAGAGCACAAGCTGAAGCACTACAGAAAGCTACCTGAAACCAAAAATATCCTGTGTCACCAGCATCAAAGGGATAGCCTAAGATGACCTACCCAAGCAGTTATAATGAGAATAAGAATGAAAGGGATACAGTTGCTTTTAGAAGATACATCATTTATTTTATCCCTCTTCCTCCAGACTCAGTGTTCAAAGTGCCTAATTTTTTTTTCCTTTCATAGAATCACCTGTCTCCTTAAATAGACAAGCCCAAGTCTGTGTCTACAGAAGTCCAAAATCATCTTGTCACAATACTTTGATCTGTTTTTGCCTTCATCATATTTCTTCTCTGCTGCTAATAGCCTTCTAATGCTTTTAATAGTATTGTCTCCTCAACAAAGAAGTTAGAAGCGTATTTAGTGTGTCTTGAGACTCCTCCTACTCCCAGAAAGGAAAATGCAGGTTTCTGCTTCCTCACACTGACAGTAAGTGAAGCCAGTTTCTGAAAGAACACAGTTTTTTTATTATTATTTCTTTCTTTGTTTCTCTTGACTATTTTCTGTATTGAACCTTGTCATTAGATTCAGAAGGTATAAATTTATCCATACGTATGACCTAGCTATGAAAAGTGTAAATACAAAGATTTTAAATTCAATAGGGTAATCAATGAGGGGGACAGCTCTGTGATGGTGTATCCTGTTTTGCTGGTACTTCTAAAGGTGCAGACATCTGTGTGCTACAGAAACTTGATTTTATGATTGGCCTTGGGGTACCGTTTCAGGAGCTGAATCTGAGATGACAAACGCAAACATTTTATTTGCTAACTTCTTATCTTAGAACAGTGCATCACCCATTTTTACTGTTGAAGTATTTCTATTGTAATCTGGATCTTAGGGAGCAAGAACAGTTTCAACTGTATTTTGAGACCTGATATTGTTTTGATAAAAGGGCATTAGGTGGGGACAAGGGGTTAAATGTGAAGTGATAGAGAAAGGTGGGAAGGAAAGAGAGCTGAGATGAAGAGGAAGTACTCACAAGATCTGCGTAGCTCCCTGAAAATTTGCTCTTTTATTATAAGTATCACTTATGCCCTTCCTGGCTGAGATTGCTGTTTTTATCTAGGTGCTTATCGCTAGCAGACATTGTGACCCCTATGTGGCAACACTGATTGCACCTGCTGAAGAAGAGATGTAAACCTCAGTGTCATCAGCTTTATTATGAATAGGGCAAGAACCGAAGATGTAAACCTCAGTGTCATCAGCTTTATTATGAATAGGGCAAGAACCGAAGAGCCAAGACAGTGCCTTTTCTGGTATATTGTGAAGCATTGTTAGACATAATATAGGAGAAAGCTCACACCTGGTTCTAAAACATAGCTCTTGACAAAGAGCTTTAATTCTTATTGTGCAGTAAATTAGCAGTTAATGCCTTTAACTAGGTGTTTTTTTGTTTACTGTGATAAGAAATGGGACATAATAATGAGGTGAATGAAAAAAGTCATTGCATTTTCAGTGGCAGCTCAAATTATTAGACAGTCATTTAATCACTATATATCTAAGTATCTAATTGTGCTTACTTTTCTCTTATATGACAAGAAAGAAAAGAGAAATCTTTTCAATCTGTTGCTTTCCAAGTGAAGAAGTAATGTGGTCAGCTGGAGGAGGTTTTCTTCTCTACATTTTTCTCTACTTGGCACATTTCTGCCCACAGAGAGCACTTGCAACAATTTTTTAAGATTCATATTTTCAAAATATCCAAGCTGTTTATCTTGATTTGCCACTCCTAGATACCTGCATGTCATTGAGAACTCATATATGTAAATCACTTTTGAAAGTGGGACTGAGGTACTTTGGGAAATATTAGACAAAAAGGACAGGATCAAGTTTTCTTGAAATGTCACTTGAAAAGTGATAACACAAAGATCTGTCTATTCAAGGGTCTTGTATATGATGCCTCAGGAAGAGTATAAGACTGGAATGGGCATTTGAAGATACTTTCCCAGCATATTCTCCAAGATTCCCAATCTGTAGCTTAAGGAATACTAGAGCCAAAGATGATACCTTCAATTGTTCTGTTTGTAGGTGGCACCCATCTGGTCATTTTTATTAACTGTATCATGATGTCAATTATACTCCTGCTGTGGCTATTTTGCATCAGATAATGTTGTCTGTCTTGACAGATAGTGACTTCTTTTATTGTTTTGGCCTGCCTTTCTCTTCTCTCATCCCCCAGGCAGCACAGAGCTGTTAAAGTGGCAATGCAGTACTAGTGTCCTCTCTGTCCCAAATAGTTTTCCCCCAGCTCTGCAAGGAGCATGGAGTTACACTGGCTCTACACCTTACTCCCCTTCACAATAATAAGTATTATCCCTATGTAGTAAGGTACATTGAACTTTGTAGGAAAAGCACAAGGTGCTGTTTAATGGCAAGAAAGTGGTTGAAAATGGAAGACTTGACAGTTCCCTATGAGGAGAAGGGACTATGTCAGTGATTCATAAAATATCATAAATGTTTTCTCACCCCATCATCATGCAAAGGTGCATTAACACAGTTACATTTGGCTTCTTAAGAATGATCAGTTAGTTAGTTAATTTATATTTACCATAGATGACTAGGTTGCATTTTCAGGATGAAATTTCCCAAATAACCATTATGAATATTAGCAAAAGTAAGCATGAATACATTTCTGAAAAGTATTTGTGTTCTATAAGAATTAAGCTGTATGTAAAGAAACACAACTGGTGCACAAAACTGTATTATTACAATTTAAGCTCAAACATATTCTATATTTTTAATGTATGAAAGCACTTAGATAAACACAATATATTTCATCTAGAAAATCTTATGCTTTTTGCTATTATACTATTATATCTACTTTATATAAATCCCTCTATGCATCACTGAAACAATATTACATTATTTCCATGCTACTGATGAGGAACTAAAGCACAATATAAGCCATCCAATACAATTTTTCCAAAGTTATACGGAAATGGTGCAAACCAAACAGAAATGACTTGAAACACCAAGCACAAACAATACCTAGCTACAAAATTGTCCTCAAGAGGCCTATTAGAACTACAGCCTTTAACCCAGATTTACTGAAACTCATTTTAAGTTAATCGCTGGTGCCCATTTGTGGCTTTAGAAGTTTCCACAGGTATGTTTATCAGATGATTCAGTGTAGTTCAAATACAGATTTATAGTGATTGGCTGAGTGAGAAATGTTTTATTACAATAAACAATACTGTAACTGCACAGGTAAAAGTTTTTACATTCAGTATAAATAGTCAGAAATGTGAAATACAAACTTTTCACCTAAAGCAAACACTGTAATGTCTGATAAATAGACCTCTGGCTTGGCAGTCTAGTTCATAGTGCCTTAGCCAAACAGAGACACTCTCTGTTCAATCAATAGGGAAGGTAGATGCCTCTGAAGAACAATTTTAGACAGTCTCAGTGATAGAAATGCCCATAGAGTGATTTAATACTTTCATAGACTGCACAGGGACCTGTCTAGACCCAGCCAGTAGGAAACACAAAGTATTGGATATATTAGAATTAGCATATGGGAAAGTGAAGTAAATGTTCCTCCTTCCACTCAGAATTTAGTGGTGACCTTGCTTCAGAAAACCGATGACTAGCAGTTTGCAATAATTTTCTATGGGCCATTACATCAGCATAGAAAATCCAGATCCTTGACTATATTTCTTTTACTCCCATGTCAGGAAAGCATGGAGGAGCGTCAGAGCTACTACTTCACTAATGAATACAGCCAAGACAAGGACAGAACCTAACCGCTTGTGCTCCAGCTGCAGAGCTGTATGACTTACTGCAGGAAGGAGGCTCAGTGATGTATCCAGTAGAAACTTAAGGAAGAAGTTTGTTCAACAGAATGAAATTATAAGAATTAGAATTTGGCTTGATACCAGCTGCAACTAGAGCATCACTTCTGCATGTCTTCTGGCAAGTGGGATCACTAAACATGACAGTACCACAGTGAGCTATGCTGAAGCCTTCCTTTAGTGGTGTTTCAGAGGACACATTCCACACACCAAATGACCAAAACCTTCGTGTAATGATCAGACAATAATATCCTTGACTCATTTATATACAAAAATATACATATATATATATATATAGACCAGCTGTCTCTTTGACCCTTGTAGCAGAGAGGTGGGGAGCTCAATCAGAACCATTATGATGCTTTTGCCTTCTCTAGCAAGCTCTCTAGAGAGAGGGCATATTTGATGTGGTGTAAAAGCTGGAAAATCAGGATTTGGACACTATGTTTAACACTGGCAGCATGCAGTAACACGACATTCAAAAATGCTTTTTTATTGTGTATCCAGATGCTTAACAAAGTAACATTCAATGGTCATTCACAGTGTCTTTATTTTTTTGCAGAGATAATGCTCAGCATGTACAGTAGAAAGTACAGCTTCGAAGTTATTTTAGAGCTGCTGATTCTACCTATTTATTTACCTACTTTAAGGCATTTTTTAGCAGTTTGCTCTGTAGCATCTGCCACATAGAAGGGCATCGTGATTTATCTGCAGCTCTGAATATATTACTTGTTAACCTTTACAAAGACCTAGCATGACTCATTCCATCTTATCACAGCAGACGTCAGTGGGAGTAAGCATCACTCAACAGGACAACCAGTTTATACAAGATATAGGCACACATACCAAATGTACCCAGATAGAAGAGTCAGGTTAATTTTTAAAGTGTTAAAAAGGAACATGAACACCACAATGCCTTGTGCAATGGGATTCAAGGCATATACACTGATAGTCATGTTAAGGGGATCAAGCACCTAATGACAGACTAAATAATGAACATGAGAAAGATCCCTTGTAATTCTCTCCTCTAAGTACCTCTCCTAAAAATAAGCAGCCAGCTTTAGCCCTTAGTGATAATTTCTTCCACTTTTCCCCAGCAGCTCCAGCACTGTTAAACCAGCCACTGCAGTTTCCCTGAGTAGCGCTTCATTGGCCACAGTCAACCACATTTCTCTGCCTAATGCTAATTTCCACAGACTTGGGAAGAAGAGTGCTTCAGCAGTTTAAAATTTCAAGTGGTTTGGTCCTGCTGTAATTTCTAAACTTATCATGCTCAGGGATAGTGGAAATTTCCTAAGAAATATATTGACCTACAGAGCCTGTGCTTTTGATTGATTTTCACTGATGGATTGATACCTATCTTCAGACCAAGGATGCTCTCACAGAACTGAATCTATCGCAATTTATACCAGAAAAGGCAAAATAGCACATCGGCAATTAAAATGCAAACAAAGCAAATGATCAGCTGAACCAGCTTAACCACACACAAACAATTGATCAAACTTTGGGAAGAATGTTATCTCTTTCTCTCTTGGGTCAAGGCTATTTTAATAAGACAGTCTTCTTCAAATTTCACTTCACAGAAGAACCTTTGGTAATGTCTCTCTGAAGTTTGCTTTCTGAAATGGCTGGAATTGTTAGAATTGTCCCACATGTCCCATTAAAAATCATGATCAGGTGATTATCATCCCAGATTTTCTTTAAAAGTGTGTAGCTTTTACCTTGCTTCCCTAACTAGAAGCCATTAAACTGAAATGGCCTTTTGGGAAGTACTTACTACCCACTATCTGAAAATACAAAAAGGCATTTTTTTTGGAAGCATATCAAATAATGAGATATATTTGAAAAATCTCAACCTGTATTGTGTTATTTTCTTTGTATGGAGAGTAAGATTGTTTTATGTACTGCATAAACTACGTACTATTCTACTACATGCTCTAGATATTATTTTTCTCAATCATATCTAATAAATTTGCTAATAGAAAAAATGTATATTTTCCTTCAGGACCAACAGTTAACTCTAAGAGATATTCACACTGAATTTAAGCGTCTATCTAGGTACCTGAATTAGAGGCCTCTGTTTCCTATAATGGTAATGTGGCCTTTGAAAAGCACTAAGGTGCTTCGATTTCAGATTTCCAGATGAATTTTAGACACCTTAGTGGCTGCATAAAAGGGCTGTAGGCACTTATAGTAGCAATCTAAGCTAAATGCCCAAAGCAAAGTTGTTAGTAACTTTGTTATGTTATTAAGGCAAGACTATATCTGACTATGCACTATTGTTAAGTTTTTTGTTAACATACCTAGTGACACATTGCTGATCCTGAGGATTTATCATGTATGACAAATTCTGTGTTATCTCAGTGTTATGTTTAAGTGTTTCACTGCAACTAGTTCATTTGTGTAAGGAAAAATATAACTCCTGAATTAAGTGAGGAATTTTTTTTCCACACAGCAAACTGCAGGGATTCTACACCTCAGCATAAGGGTAGTTCTGAGCATGACATACAAATCATTTACAACATTGCACCAAAGAAACAGAGGCTTTAAGACTAGAAGAGACCTTTGCAATCCATAGCTAACACAGTTCTTCTGCATCGAAAATTTTAGATAATGAAGTTGTCACAGATTGGATTACTTTGGTAATGATGTATCTGATTCTGGCACGTAATGTCAGGTTGCAGCATTTACTTAAAGTTATTTCGTGCTTTGTATTCTGACACAGTATGAATCACGTAGCTTGACTTGATGTGTCTTAAAGTGACACCTTGCCATAGATATGCAAATGCTCCTATTTTCTGAAAAGAGCAATTAAAATATTCTTGATAAACCAAGAGTTCTACAGAAAAATACTGATTTTTTTTTTGACATTGTGAGGATATAAATAGTATGACTTAGAATTCACTAGCACACTTTAGCATTTCTCTAAATGTACAGTTGTACCTTTATATATTGTCAATTAAGTGACACTTTTTTGAAAGCAATACTCTGTATAAGACTGTAAACATGCTGGTGAACAGTAATACTTCTTGATCATATCTTTTAAATTTATTTTTGAAGATACAGCATATATACATGTAAGCATATAAAAATTATAATAAACTTGACAATATATTTGTTTCTCAGTATCCACATTTTTCATGCACTGCACAATTTTGATCTGCATACAGGAGCAGCTTGACACAGCTGTTGATTATCCTGCATCAGGACCAAAAACATAGTAATAAATATATTCTATACCTCTTCATCTTCATTTATTGGCTCCTGTACATTTCAAGGGTTGTCCCAAGTCCTGAATTTTCACACTCCTAGACAATAATGACATTCTGTGTGATTTTCTAAAGAATTGAATTTCCCTTAGATAATGGTCTCAATGAAGAATAAGCATTGTCAGTCAAAGGTATTTGGAAGTAGAGAATATTTCCACTTGAAATCACATAATGTGGCCTAATTTAAATTATAGTTTAAGATATGTTTATGTATTGTAACTAACACGGTAAAGCTGATAATGCTATATATGTTTATAATTGTATTTATTGCTATAGACATTGGTGACTAACTGCTATATGTCACAATGCCTAACTTTCCGCTGGCTGGTCCTCGTTGGATGCATACAGAGTATTTTGTCTTCCTCTGAATGGGATCCAAAATATCTATCACTTCTAAAAAAAAGTCATTTAGGGCTCTTTTTCGTTACCCACATTTTCATGCTCAGCGCTGTTTGAGATACACTAGGGTATCTGAGACATTCAGCTGTGGTTGGCATATACGACACTTGTGTGAAATCTGTGATTGACTGGAAGAGCAGCTGGAGACCAGGTGGGATACCCTAGAGCAGGTGAGATGGCATCAAACTTTTTTATATACGCACAAGTGAACTGAATCCTTAAGTCAGGATACCATGTGCAGCTACCAGTAGCTACCTAGTAAGAAAATACTGAGGTAGGGGAGATTTAAGGAAAGAATTTTAAATTCTGCTTTGCCCAGAAGCTCTGTCCAGGGCAGCACGGAGGCACCATCTAGGCTCTAAGTAGAAGCAAGGATGCTTGTGCATATCCAGGTCCAGCTGTTCGTGTCCTGACTGTTGGGTTTGTAAGAGTTCCTCGTCCTTTTTCCTCTTTCCTCTCTGCACTCGTATTTCCACTTAAACACAGCTTATATATAAGTCTAGATAGGAACGATGTGTTTGAATTCAGTGGCTGGGTGTGGAGGAGAGAGCTGCTGAAGTACGCTGTATACTCCACCAGGTAGTCTAGGTGCAGACTCAGTCCACCTAAGACCTATAGCTTTGTAGTGTCCTCTTTCATGGCACAGAAACTGTAGTACTGTTTCAGATCAGAGCTGCACTGGAAAGGAGTCACGGTGTGACTTCATATTCTTGACCTTTGTAATTAAGCTGCTATGTATTTGCTTTCTGTAGTACAGCTACTGAAGAAGAGATCCAGAGCCCATACTGTGCTACCTAAAGTATGTTTCAAGCATCTGCATGCTTTCTCAGGCCAGCAAGGCTATCACCACTCTCTTTCTAAAACCTGACATACATCTTTCTTCCTCCTGCAAGATCCTAAGATATCTAAACGGAGGCACTTTTCATTCACACCCATTCTGGGTACTGCACATCCTCACCATGTAGCACCATTCCTATCAATGGATTAACCATTTGTCATCTACCTAAACTTCCAAAGGGGCAAATCCGTTAAGTCATATTCTGTGCATGTATCACATACACTGGTAAAATGTATTCTACTACTAGAATAACCCATCCATTTTTACATGATGATCTACTTGTTAAAACCTGTACAAAGTTATTGGTAGACATTTACTTGCCTTATCAAAGAGGAGTAAAACATACATTTCAACATTCACATCCAAAAGACACTCTTCTAACTACTGTCTTACATGTACTCTGAGGAATAAAATCTATGTCCCGTCAACCGAAGATGATATGATGCAGCAGGAAATTCAAATGCATTTGGTCAGAGCACAAACAAAAAGCCAGAAGAGAAGAGAAAAATCTGTAGCCTACAGGTTAGGGCGTATCAATTCTGGACAGGAAGGACAAAGTCACACTTTATATTTGAAGGTCAGCTTCTGCAGTTCAGTAGTTTTATGCCTCCAAAATTGTTACAGTACAGAGAAAATACCAGCAAAGACAAGAATGACACTGTAGTCTAGTGAACAGAGAGGGAGCGTTCCTATGTCTTGTCCCTTGACTATTACCTTTTAGGAAAAGTTTGCTGTGTAATGAGAAGAGCTCTCAAGCTGGAGCTTTCTGTTGTCAGCTGAATGTTCCAACAACCAGATGAGAGTCAGAGGGCTGTTCTCCCAGTGGAAAAATGGAAAACATGTAGATTATTTGGTATCCTGTGGCTGAAAAATGCTCTTGCGAAGGAAAAGTATGCATTTGAGTCTACTGAAACTGAAGCAGGCATTTTACGTGGTCTGCTTTCTTTATAAATAGCATTAGGTGCTTATATAAAGTATAGGTATTACTACCTGTGTTGCCGAATGAAAGTAATCCCAGGTGCTGTGTTTTATGCTTGACTCATGTTATACATTAGGTCTGATTTTGTGAGGGAATATGATTTCTTGGCAGTTGCATAGCAGGCTGAAATTTCTTGTCTGTAAACAGGTAAGGCTAGAGAAAGGAACACTCACAAAATTCATTACCTGAAAAATGGATTAAATCTCTCATTTTAGGCAATATGAGATCTCTAAAATAAATAAGGAGAAAACCATGGTTGAATATTTGTAGGAGACTTTATCAATATACTATTTCTATTTTTTTTTATTTAGGTTCAATGAAAAATGATATAAAAATCTCTATGACATGGATCAGTCTAAGTTTAATGGGTCAGAGTCCAAGTTTAACTCTCACTGCGTTAATGAGATTACCCTAAATAAATCTCTGTGCCTTGGTCTGACTGTATGTAACTGTAAGCCATTTCTCAGATGTCCCAAATTTTAAGGAATCTAAATATACTACAATGATATGAAAAAGTAAAACTGAACTTTCCACTTTATGATTTATTAACAACAGAATTGCTGAGTCAAAACTAAGACTTTGGAACATTATATGAAATCTGTTTTTGTTATATTAAATTTCCTATATTAAGTTTTTCTTGGATTTTGGGTTACTGCTGATATTGAGCATAATCATGCTTTTACTAAACTCAGTATGATTTTATATTGAATACAAGTAATGCAGATCATGCTCATATTAAAAGTCCTGTAAATATGGAATAATTATCCTCATTTCACTGGAATAACTGTCAATTTACAGCGGTGTTACTGAACAGTGTCTACATCTCATTGGAGAAACACTGTGTGCGCTACCAGAAAGATTGCAGAGTGGATCTCCAGCCCTGCAGAACGCACATCCTGAATGTGAGAACACTAAATAATATTTAAGATCATTTTTATGACCTATTAAATAAAATAAAAATTCTATGTTTCAAATGCACCAAAATCTAGCATTAGTTTGACATGAAGCTTCTGATTTCTCTGTTGAATTAAGGTTTAATAATCATCATTCTTCCTTGGTAGGTGGGGGATAGGACAGTTGATGGCATCAGATGAAGGACTTGGGACCCAAGCCCAGATCTCGAAGGACATTTAGGTTCCCAACTCCCATTGGGGGTTCTGCAGGAAATGCTCCTGCATCTAGGATGTCTCCCATGCTCTTGGTGCACCCGAGTGCTCTTGGTACTTGTCTGTCTGGTGCCATTAAGGCTCATCTCTTTTGCAGGCAAAGGAATGAGGGCAGTTAGGATTTGTTTTGGCTCTGCCCTAGGCATCCCAGACAGCACAGGCACCAGAACAGGCAGGGAAATAACCTCTGCTAGGTAAAAGCTGATCCCAGATTCTTCTCCTACCTGGATCAAGGTGAAATTAAGAATTACCTTGTGATTTCCTAAACCAAAATTCAGTTTCTGGTCAGCCATAGTCAGAATACAACAGCTTTAACCTAGCCCTTCATCAAGGCAGTTTATTAATTTGCAGTCTTTCCCTCAGAAGTCAAAGTTTTCAGCAGAGAATTTGCCTGCTTGTATTACTAAGAGCTCCTAACCACCTGTTCCCAATATTCTGGAGAAAAAAAAGGAACATCACCAGCAAAGAGGTGGACACAGCTAAATATTCCACAAGTACGCAAGCTGTTTTCAGAAACAAGAACCAAACTGGGGGAAAAAAAAAATTGAGAAGTGCAGAACATTCTTCAGTAGGAGCAGGAAGTCAAAACAGTACTCAAATCAGGAAAAATGATTTGAAGATCTATTACCATGAGGAGCTACATTATAGAATTAATTTTTCAAAAAAGAAATGAGTGTTTGATCTATATCTAGTGAATAGTGACATTTCTGCTGGGTTCAGTGGGATAGTATCAGCTAGTAGAAAAACAGATATTCATAACAGATTGACAGCAATAGAATATAAATGAGAATTTACTTATTATTAAGAGAGGACAGAACACTAATGTATGTTGAGTTGGCATAATGATTCAAGTCATTTTGTAGTGTAAGAGTTTTTCTAAAAATTAACTTGACAAGAGCCTAGATAGTGGATGGCTAGGTCAGGCTTTCTGTATACTGAAGTTTAAAAGAAAAAAGGAAGAGCAAAATACAGTTTACTAATTTAAATGTGTTGTAATTGTAAAAAAAAAAAAAAAAAAAAAAAAAAAAACCAGCTGACAATATATGTAAAGAGAATTTAAGCCTTGTTTTCAATTGAGCAAAACCTGGACTGAAAATTTTAAGGCACTGGAAAGGCTGATAAATTAAAACTGAAGCCTGTATGCACATAGCAATTCATATATTGAAATAGAATAAAATAATTAGAAACAAAAGAATTTTAATACCAGACATGCAACATAAATGCTTATTAGACTTTCTGTGGGTCGGCGACATGTAATCATAATCAGAAGATAATTCCAGAACTTTCTTTTGATCTGCATAGCTACCTGCCAGCTCATTTAGATTCTGTTTGAATGTTTACAGCTTTTTCTGGCTGTTTAGTCAAGACAATCTTGGGCTGCAGTAATTACCAGTGTGATGACATCTTACCAGCGGTACAGGTACAGGTCGTCAGTAACATGTGTCAACTTCCAAAAATGAAGCCTGTCTTATAGCTCTGTAAGATAGGCTGCTGTATCCCTAAAGAGTTAATTAATACCACTGAAGACTTGCATTTCATTATTCCAAAATATATCTACGTTTGTTTTCACCACATATCTGTCCAGGTCTCCAAGGGCTGTTCAGTAAATCTATGTATGTCCTCCATCAGAAAAGCTTATGTTAGTCAGATAAGATCAGATAATCCAGACATCAGATAAACTTTTTAACTTAAATTATTGATCTATTTTACACAATCTCAGACAATGAAATCAAAGGTTATTTTCTGTTGAACAGGAGTGGAAAATTAGGAGGATGTCTCAGATGTCTAGGGAAACAAACCTCTGGTTTTTTTTCCTCGAATAGTTCAATTCCTGATTGTGATATTGCTACAAGATATTTATCAGATTTTGCAGAAAGAATAGTATTTTCTGAAAAAGCGTGTGTTAAGGAACAATTTCATAATTTCAATGGAATTATTGTTATCCAGATTTTTCTCTGTTGTCCATAAATGCTCATGTCCATGTGAGCACATATACTATGCTCATATACATGCTTAAAAATCAAGAATAATTCTTTGGTTAGCTGAATTTCTGTTCAATTTTATTAGATTTACTTCTGAGAAAAAGTTTAAGCCTTCTCTGAAATGGATTGCCAGAAATTCTATGTTGAAATCATATAAAATTCTGAAATTATTCTTTTTTATATTCTAAGATTTTGGAGCAAATTTTCTGTGTAACCCCGTAGAGCCTCTTCAGTTTTTTTTTTTTTTTTGTTCATCAGATATAATCTGAATTTCCTGTGTATTCTTTCTTTTTTGCAGGCAGTGTTTTTCAAGCAATGCTTGAATATCCTTCACCTCTTCTGTGTAAAGGATACATTTCTTTTATGTGGAGATTTAGTGATGTGGGGTTTTCAGCTATTTTTAAACTCCTTAAGTTAAAAAAAAAACCCGTGTATTGACACCATAGAGGAAAGTATCACTTTGGATCACAGCAACCACCTATTAATTCTTACAGTCTATTATGGTGCAGATGGTTTAAGGTGAAGGGCTCAATTTTCTGCTGCAATGAGTCACTTACTAGGTTAGGCAAACAAATCTCTATAGTAAACAGCTTCCCAGCTTCAGAAAGAACAAAAGCCTTTCCTCCTTTTTCTTTCTGTTAATGTTTCAATTTTTCATTCTAACAGTACAACTGATGCAACATTTTACTTCATTAGTCAGTTATGCTCCTACAGAGCTCTCCTGTATTAATATTGCTTGATTTTACAAGTACTTTTCTGAAACAGCATGAACAGGGGGAGTTGCTGGGGAATAAGAGGCAACAGTCTCTGTATTTAGTCTCACAATCCCTCAGTGCCATTTTAAACAACAGATGATTTTAGTGGTCATAATAATGGGCATTTTTCATCCATATTTGTGATACACTTTCTGTGTGCTTCCTTCTCTGGTATATCTGTTATGCATGATGCAGAAGTATGGCAGTAGTGGAGACTGCATCTCGCATGACTGATCCAGCCTCTCAGCAGTGGTTTTCTTGGAAAGCACAAAATTTTGCACAGATCTGGCAAAGATATAGACTTGTGAACGGTCTATATAACTAAGTAGCTGCTTACTTCATAAACTTTCCTAACCTATCCCCTTCAGTTTACATTGTGCCTAAAGGGCCATCATCAACTCTGAAAATGATTTTGAAAGATGTATTATAAGGTAGAGATAGTTATTGATATTCCTCTTGTATTTTGATATTCTTTCCTCGTGTGGTTCCAGAGGGTGAACACTCAGTTATCTGTTGCATGTCAGAACAAGAGAGTGGAACTGCAAAATACTTTTAAACTTAACATCCTAAGCTAAAAAACAGAACTTTCTGATACTTGCTATTGGATCCATGTATATAATGCAATTCTACTTTTCTATTCTTATTTTCTGATGTTTCTCAAGGATGCACAATTATGACCCTATCAGGTAAGATTCTAACACCTCTCTCAAGGTATTTTGTGTCTTTGAAATAATACTTAGAATTTTGTATAGACCCTTCAACTCTTTTTTGTAGAACAACCTTTCCAGTGTACTTTTTCATATATGCCAGCCTGTGATGGCTTCTTGGATAACAGTGTATCTGATCTGCAGATTATATAAATAGGATATATTTGCTTCTTTTTTTCCCAGCTTTTTTCTTTTCTGTAGCTGCTTGAGAGCTCACACTGCCAGAAATCTATGTATGAGCTAAGTATAATTTCTTTGGTTAAGCAAATAGTGCTTAACACTGTTTATGAAGTATAGGGCAACGCAATGAAACCACAAAACTTGCACTGATTTGCACTATATTTGCACTTTTTATTTTAAGTATCATTGTCTATTAGTGCCAGCAGATATTGCAATCCAAATAAATTGAATTGGTTATTGAAAATGAACAGTAGTTTTATCAGAACTGTCAGTCTCATATCTTTGTACTGTTTTTCTTTGTTTTCTGAGCCCTTTCCACACTGCCTAACATGTACTCCAGTCTATTAAAGATTTAATTTAATGGCAAATTCATTAAAGTGACATAAATGCTCTCAGCTGAAATTCATATTGTTCAATACTCAGGAAATATTTTATTGTCATTGAGCATAAGGAATAAAATCTATGCAAATTCTGCCTCACTAATGAAGAGCTTAACACCAGTTGATCAAGTTCCTGTTTTTGAGGAACTACGTAAAGTTTCTTCTCTGGGGATAATTCACTGATGAGCAATACCAGAAGTTAATATATTAAGAAACAGATTAAGTCAACAATTTGATACCTTTACTACATTTAAGGGATTGATCAATACATTACTAATGGTAGCTAGACAGGAGATCTTTAATTTAAGAGAGAATCTGAGTATTTTTGTTTTAATAAAATACTAATATCATGAGCAGCAGGAACACTGTTGGGATTAACAAAAGGAAACACAGGAATAGATTAACATAATAAAGGTTGGTTTTGCTTTAGACTGGCCTGGGCTTGGAGGAACAGAACCTGAGCTTCAGCACATACATATAGTTTTGAAGAACATTATGAAGAAAAATAATAATGGGACATTACTTGTTACTTGCTTTTGCATCTACTAGTTTGACTACAGGCCTTGATAGGCATTGCAAAGCAGGAAGAAGAACAGATCTTTTTCAGGTAGGGATGTGAAATAGGAATGGTAATATACCTGTTAGTAGTTGCAGAAAACAAACAAATTGCCATAAGAACAAATGAAGGTAAATGACATCTCTAAAACTAGAAAAAAGACTGAAGTAGTAATAGGGAGGTTTTGCTGTGGGAGGAATGTTGAAATCTGAATGCTACTCATGGCTGATTGGAAACAAGTAATATTAGGAAAATAACTGTCCGAAAAGAAAATGAACACCTGAACTATTAACCTCCAGCTGACTTTTTCAGTTAGCTTTGGATCAAACGAGATATATGAATTTCCACTTAGATGGCGCAAAATAAGTGAGGGACATTTTTAATGATAGTATAGAATATGTAAAATAATTACCTATTTTATAAAATTTTGTCTATGATTTTCCTTATCTTTCAACACAAAACCATTGCATGCTAAGAATAACTAACTTTATATTAAAATATAATTATATATATAAACTGTTATATATAAAAACTAACTTTATATTAAAATATCAAGGAGGAGTAGATCCTATGATCCTATGAACCATCTTTATGTGAGCATGAATGTGTCTGTATTGTGTAACAGGGAGAATAGAAATGTGAGGAAAACAATAAAAATCATACCTTGTAAAGAGACTGTATTTTTTAATTGGTAAATAACATCTAAAAGTTGTAGTTAAATGTCGAGTTGGGCTTGTCTTTCTTCCGTAAAGTTCAAATCCAGTCTGCCTAACATTTCTTAACCGTTAACAGGAATAAACTCAAGGTGTTATGAATGAATATGTTGTACAAGAATTAAACTACATTTTAATTGGAGTATTTGGATATTTAGAGGATACATCGCTTCCTCTGATACCACATAAACAATCATGAATATGCATCATTTCAATGTATACTACCCTCTTTTTTAATGTGTCATGGGGAAAAACAAACATTGCATCTACAAGGAATTCCACCTCCCTCTTCTTTTAATCTTGACTTCCTTTTTTGCTTGAAGGTTCCTTGCAAGTGTTAAGATTATATCTCTTTTGCAAGAATAATATGGTAAAATACATCAATTGCTTTTTATACAGTCAAAAAAGCTGGCAACACTGAACATCTGAAAGCTTTTCTACAGAGAAAAAGCAGAAACTTCATCTTATTTTAAGAAATACTGAGTTAGATGCTCTGCATAACATATGTTCACTGGTATTTTGGCTTCTTCAAAAGCCAGAATGCCTGTAATATGTTATTTTTTGTGGGTTTTTGTGTTTTTTTGTTTTTAAGTGAGGGATGCAAATTACTATCTGCAGAATTCGAAGAATTTTTGTCTAAGAGCTAATCTTTCAGAACAAAAGAAAAGAAAGAGTGAGACAGAGTGAGGAGAGCCATACGGAACCAGTAACTCCCTAAGTTACTCAACAAAGATCTCTAGTCCTCCCTTCTTCCAAGCACAATTTTTCCCTCTTATTCAGTTTTCAAAAATATCCATTTTGTTTACCAGACATTTAGTCCCCTCACCAAACTAGTGCAAACTGTGCCATGCCCAAATGCAGTATTTTCTAAGTCAGTGATTCAGAATTTAACTCCCTGAAGTCTGTTAGGATCGCTTCTGCTTTGTTATCTCTTCCACAAAAGTGCTTCTGGAACCCAGCCAATCTCCTAAGTACGAGATTTAAGACCTGATTTTATTCCTATTAACTGTCAGTGGAGTTTTTGATAACTATTTCAGATGAGAGCAAGTCTGCTATTCTGTGGTAATCATGATTTTGAGGTCTTACAAACCATCTCTTCACTGAATATTCTGGTCACCAGTGTTTTGAAGCCACCATTCTGTAATTAGCTGCTTCATTTTTTAAAAGACAGACTTTAATATAGATCTTAGTACCTAGAGGGCCACAGTGAGTTTTTGGGGACATGTTTTTTTTCTGTCAAGCTTTTGAGATTTGTCTTGCTGAATAAGTTATAGGCTGATGCAGCAATAGGAGCCCAAAACAGCAAAAGTAAAACAGATTGAGGAGCCAAACCCCCCAGAGTTTTTCATTTTGGTATAGATTATGTGGTTATATGGTACCTTCTCAAAGCCTCTCCAAATAGGATATGCAATTTTTTGTGCCTGAATGTTGTCCACATATATTTTTATAAACATTTTGAGTCAAAAATCCCTTGAATTCACATTAACAAATGGCATATGCAAGTGGCTTGAATCTGATAGTGATGTCGAATATGATGATAGTGGTGTTGACATCTGAGATTTTTACAGCACAAAATTGTGTGAAAAGTGTTACTAACATATTACTTTGTGACAAAACTGCAAAGGGTATACTTTGATGCCATACTGGGGCACCTTTACAAACATTCTTTTAAAAGAAGCTCTTGGTGGAGTCAGTTGCATTAGTCATTGAGGAAGCTATACTATTTTATTGCTTCCAAATTCTTACCTGTAGTACCTAGGCTAAATCCAGGCTTGGGCAGCACTTTGGGCATAGCTTGTCCATCTAAAGTCAAATCTGTTATTCTCTTTGTGACATTAGGTTCTCTTGATATTAAAACACTTCTTCACAAGTCAAATGATTGTGGCTCCTTGGGATTTAAAAATACAGTTATACTGAGAGCAAACTAAATCTTGCTTCAGTTACAATCTTTAGCAAAATATGTGAGGGGTTTTGCAGCACTGTTATATTAAAATTTTGTCAAAGTTAGCTTTGTTACTCCCTGTTATCAGAGGATTATAACTCTACAGCCAGTGCTGAGAAATTTCTGTACAAGCTTTCTTTTGATTCATAAACAATTTTCCTCACAAGTAAGCAAACAAAACTGTACCCACTCACTTGTTTGATGTAAAAATAGCTTTGAAACAGAAATTTGAGGCTTTTGCTCTGAAAACATATTTTCTTCATGAGAGAAAGAGAGACAGGAAATTGCCTCTTCATATTAAAACTTGGAAAAATCATCATTTGAGTATGTTCTGTGCTCTTTCAGGGACTAAAAAGGTGGGGTCCTGCCTGAAGTAGTGGAAGATATCGCTTAATGTTATGCATCCTGTCTCCACCATGACCTTTTCTGAAGATGGACACCCTTTGTGAGAGTTGGTGTTACTGAGATGCAGCGCAACGGACGCTGGTGCAGGGCTGGCCCCCTCTCTGGGCCATGTATTGCAGTCTCAGGCCTCCTGAAGCCAGTCAATCTTCCAGCCTGGGAACAGGGATTCCCTGAAAGGACTTGCAAGGCAGGTCACTCTTGAGATTCCCCAGTGCTCTAGCTGGTGCTTATCAAAGTGTTGCTGGGGTTACTGGGACGAGGTAATGATGGTGCAGCCTCAGATCATTAGTGTAATAATCATTGCACCCATGAAGCTGGTGTAACTACTGTGGGCTTATTCTGATGTCACTGAAAGCAGATTGTAGTCTTTTGTTCTTGCTTTATTTTTATTTTTTTGTTTAAGTAATAAACCTTAAATTACTCTTTAGACTATACTTGCCTTTATTTGTTTACTTGATGTGTTTAATCAGGTTCAGAAATATTTTGGTAACAATTTAAGTGTCTTGTCATGATGAATTCATTTTATATTCATTGCAAAAGCACCGAATTGACTGAACTAATTCTGTATTAATGTTGCTCCCACATGTATCTCTTTAGATGTTCTGCTTTAATCAAAGATTAATTAGGACTTAGTAGACACTTATTTTTTGATAATATTGTTTTGGGATTTCAGGCTACAGGCATCCTTGTGGTCATCTGGGGCCAGATTTATGGCTTTGAGCTTAGGGTTCTACCAGAGATAAATGTAACTCTTATTAACTCTTTTGGTAGTATCTAGCAGTATCATGCAGATTGACTGAAAAAGAGATTTTACTTTTTAAGTAGTCTAGACAGACAGAGAATGAAAGGGGGAAGAGAGGTAGAGGTACCCACATGCTACTAACCTGGCTTCTAAGTCCAAAATTTGGAGATGTAAAATCCTCAGGTACTGTCTACACCTAAAAAGGGTATATGCTATTTTTCCATAGAAGGGAAAGATTTTATGGCACCTAACAATGTGCTCTGAAACTTAGGCCAAACTAGATGCTAAGTTTCAAGTACCTGGGTGTTTACACCCAGACATGGATTGGATAAATGGATAAAGGACAGACTATGTGGAGTTAGTCCAGCAAAAGGCCACAAAGATGACTGAGTAACAGGAGCATCTCTCATATGAGGAGATGCTGAGAGAGATGAGATTATTTAGCCTGGAGAAGAGAAGGCTCCAGGCAGATCTCATCAATATTTATAAGTATCTGATGGGGGGAGAAGAAGGCAGAGCAAGACTCTCCTCAGTGGCGCCTAGTGACAGGGTGAGAGGCAGTGGGCACAAACTGAAACACAGGAAATTCCACCTGAACACTAAAAAACACTCTTTTGCTGTGAAGGTGGTTGAATACCGGAACAGGTTGCCCAGGGAGGTTGTGGCATCTCCATTGTAGGAGATGATCAAAACCCGACTGGACATGGTCCTGGGCAACTGCCCTGAGTCTGCTGGAGCAGGGAGGTTGGACCAGATGATCTCCAGAGGTGCCCTTCCAACCCCAGTTATTCTGTGATTTACCTCTACCCTGTCCACAAAGTAGGCTGCGCACAGTCTAGTCTGCCTGTTAGGCGTGGGCCTCACATGTCTCTGCTTGCCAGCTGTTGTTCTAAAAAAACAAAAAATTCCGTGGTCTCTTTTTGTGGCTGCAAGATTACTTAATTACTTCATGGAAAGTCGAGCATATTCCGGGGGCAAGATTAAACGTATGTTGATGATCCAGCCAGACGTGTGACTGGATCTTGTGTATATGTATCTGAGTTAGCTTTTTACTAGTTCAGTTACCAGGCACAGTGCTGCCCGTATATCAGTGAACTCAGCATGAGATACTTACCTAAAAATCTTTCTGGAGTGCCACCAAGGTTCTGCTGAATTCCATTGTGCTGTGCTATATTGACATTAATTAATAAATAGAATAGTAGATTTAAAGGTAGCTCAAGTACATCAAGTATGTGCAGAAAGGGCTACGTCTTATACCTTTGCTTGTGGAGAACACTGAAGCAGAGTAATTTGTTTCATGGAAGTCAGAACAGATGGAGATGAAACTGGTCAAGAAACACCCTTTCCCATCAGTATTTTCTACAGAGAAACAACTCTATACTCAGTAAACTGATTTTTATGGATCCCATTTTTAGATATCATCATACAGAGGACTTAGATGTGTTTTGTCTGAGTATTATACTATAATATGATTCTAGAAGTTAAGACAGCAATACTAAGAAGCTTTTAATTCTTGTAAATCTGTTAATGTTTATGCAGCACTTTAGGAATGGCCAGAAACAGAGCCTAGAATAAAAAAAGGTCCTGCTTAGTACCCAATAAAACTGAACATTTTGCTTCTGTAAAACAATAACTGACTCCATGCCAGTTTGCACATGAATTCAATTTTATGTATGAAATTCTGAAATGTACTGGCGGTTCAAGCTTTTGTTTGATTTTCTAGTATTGTCTCCTTCTCATAGAAACGATAATTGGCGTTCTCTTCAGAGGTGGAAGATCTAAAATATATTTGACTCGGTTGATAAGATATAAACCAACTACAAACATGTAAATAATTTACTATGATATACATTCAGAAAAAAAAAATCCTTACTATGGAACTGGTGGATAATTTGGGGCTGCCTTGTGCAATTGTAACTTATAGTCATTCATTCATTCTTTTGGTCCATTTACAGAAGATAGCAGAAACTTAGTTACAGTTTACTGAAAAAAAAAAACATTAAAAATATATGTATTTAGAAAACCATTCCTATGATACTGAAGGTCAGTTGTGAGAGAGACAGCTCAACCCCTTGTGTATCCCAGGTTAGACTCATTGAGACTCTGGTTTCTCAGCAAGGAAGCTATATATCTGGATTTCAGAACTGGGACTCTCATCCTTGATTACAGGCCAACAACATATGGGGATAAAATATAGCGAACCAGCACATGCTAAAGTGAAAGACCCAGAGGTCTTGCCTAAACATAGATGTCTAGTGTCATTTGAGATGCCCCCTTGAGTTCTTCACCTGGCTTCCACCTGCTACCCCATAGGTCCTGTGTTGCATCTTACAAACCAGCAAGAAAGACCTATGTATTCCAGGGTGCCTTAACTGGCACAAGACATCCATGTTTTGGCAACTGAATCCCACTCCAAGGCGGGATCCGTGTTACTGGATTCTAGCTGTGGGATTCAATTTGAGAGTAAGAAATGTATGTATAGACATCTGTGTGAAACTGTATGGTAATATAAGGTAGCTAAGCTTCCATTTCGGCCAATAGAGACTTAGCCAGTAGAGCCCGGAGAGCAGTTCAGTTCACTGTAAAAGTGACCCTAAAATTGATGACAGATTACAGGTTAGCTCAATTGCTCTCTTGGCTCCATCAACTGTATTAACTAGATCCCCATTTGTGTAACGTGTGAGCCTTGACACCTAGTGTGTCTGTAGATACTTTCATGTAGACACCTAAATATAAATGTTTTAATCTTGAATTGAATCCTGCCCTAGATATTCACTCTTAGAAGTTAACATCTGAGCTAGTCACCCCAGGGTCTTTTATAGTGCATGGAAATTTTAGATCCATTTTAGAGTTCTGCTTTTGATTAGATGAACTGCATGCCAGCAGTACCTGTTTCTCTCCTTTTACTGTAAAAGGACCCTGGAGTGACTAGCTCAGCTGTTAATATCGACTAGTTCCTGAAATTTACCATGTTAGCAGTTCACCTAGTTTCTCTGTCTTTAGGATTGCTCACAATCTTAAGTTTAATAACATTCTTAAAAGTGCTGATATGCCAAAATGCAGAATATGAAAGTTGAAATATTTTCTCCTCACCACAGAATTTGCAAGACCAATAAGAGCCACTGACTGCATGCATATTATTTCTGGTATCTATTGTTTTTCATACGTGGAAAATGACCTGCTTTGATTTTTATTGGAGGAAAAAGTTAACCAATTAAAAGAGCTTGTCAAAAGATTAATACCAATCAACCTTCCCCACAAAATTAATGGAATCAAAAATGTAATATCAATGATGTTTTCAAATGAAAAATGATTTCTTATAAAAAAAGAAAAACCCAAAAGGAATGCCTGAAAATTGTCAGAACCTTTTAAAAATTTAATTTCCAGTTCTACATATAAAAACAATAACAATTCAAGGCCTGAATATGCTTCCTGTGAAGCAAAAAGCCCACAAATCTTTTTATTGATGATAGTCTGAAGGTCTATGGGACAATTAAGTTTTTTTCCTGCCTTATGTGAAAGAGTAACCCAAACTCCCATTATATTTGACTGAGGTGCTTCAGATCAGCAAAAAAATCTGAAAGTAGTTCTAGCCACAAAGTGTATCTATTTATTAGTGAAGACTTTTTACTATCTTCATATGATATATGTATTCTATATCTGAAGTAAGTTGTATATTTATAGTTCACAGGTGGTATTAAAATGATAACAGTTAAGTAATAAGTAGACAGCCATGCTAGAGAGATAGGATAAGATTAGAAATCCTATTGATGTCATTTATGACATATATAATACCAAGGGCAAAAGAATATAAAACATGTTCTAATTTTGTTAGTGATTAAATTATTTTCTTCTAACATAAGAAATAGGAGAAAATGGTGACAGATTAATACTGAGGTGAGTGAGGGATATGTAGAGTTCAACTGACACAGCCATGTAACTCATGAAGATATGAAACTACTCCACATTACTAAGAAGTTTCTATTCTAATATGCTGGCTGTGGCTTCTTATTAAGATTTTTATTCTTCTGTTTCTACTGGTAACAACTAACTGCCAATATTAAAAAAAAAATTGTAAAATAATTGTTGATGGAAAAAATTCAAATTGTTATGTACCTTATACACAAAAGAGGAGTTTTCACACTGTGTTTTTTTCACCTTGAGGGACAGAAGGGTTTGTACTTTCACAAAAAAAAATCCATTCCAGATTTTGTGGCTGTGTTCTGTAAAAGAGTAAATATTTTAAAAGTTAACCACAGCAAATAGAAATATTTCCTTACATCATCAATAGTGGTTGTGTGTGTCTTTGCATGCACAGTTTAATCTACTTTTCAGAATCTTCCTGAATCAGGAATCCCTGTGATTTCTCAAGTTGAGCACCTGAAAATGGAGGAAACCTAAAATCATTAGTCACTGGAAAATTTAGGTTGACACAGGTAAATGTTATTTGATATTCTTCTTACATACAGGGTTTGAGAAAGATGACTACAATGTTATATTAATAAGGAAGTTCTTAGTGGCTATGATTTAACAAAAGGGTTTCCATAACATTTAAAAAATGTATAGCTTAAATTTTATTACATTTCCCCACAGAGCTGGCAGTGAAAACATTTCAGAATTGTAACATTATATCCAAAGCAGAACTGGAAGGCTTTTACAGATAAACCAGTCCGATTTATCTGTTTAAGTAAGATAAAACACAAAAAGTAAACAGCGTGTATTCTGACAAGCAGTGTAGATTAAGAGGAATAATTTGGCATCTAAAGTATCATTTAAAACGTAGGTGAGGAGAGATTTTTAAAAACTATTATAGGACAGAGCTAGTGTGAATTGGCAGACCTCCACTGATTGCATTGGAACTTTGCCGATTACATTAGCTGAGGACATGAGTTTATATAAGTTTTAACTTCACAGCATCCCTTAAATCAGCAGGAATAAGATGCCTTAGCGACTCAGTAAATCAAGCCAAGATCGAGTAATTATTAAAAAATAAATGAGGACTGTTCTTCAGTGCAACAC
This sequence comes from Dromaius novaehollandiae, assembly GCF_036370855.1. Classification (NCBI taxonomy): domain Eukaryota; kingdom Metazoa; phylum Chordata; class Aves; order Casuariiformes; family Dromaiidae; genus Dromaius; species Dromaius novaehollandiae. The sequence continues at coordinate 31,859,029 of NC_088100.1, read as the reverse complement.
AATTTTATTTTGAATAGCATTTCATACAAATGTATCCCAAGATACTTTACAAAAAATCTATAAATAGTACAACTATGTGGTTTAATAATAAATAATAGATTAAAAGCTGTTATGTTTGTGGGACAAAAGAGTACAAGGATCCTAGCATACATCATAGAGGAGGAAATATGTGACCCAAAATCTGAATGAAAGAATGAAAAAAAGGATTTTTCCTGGCTGAAGCCTTATACTCAGGAGAAAATTAACCTGTGTTATAAGACAGGTTCATAGATGGACCATTACATGATAATTTCCTGGAAGTGAATTTCTTCTGAAGGTATGATACGATGCTATGATGTTATGATGATATTATAGGACTGAAATGTCAATATTTGTAAGGGAATGGAATGCTACTAAAAAGGGTCATCATGTCATTCTTTCCTTGTTTAGTATCTTAGTTGTTTACTTTTCATTTTTCTACTGGATCTTATCAATAGCATGTTGAATAATACAAGTGACAGCACCATGCTATTCTTCACTCCCTACTCATCTAAAACATAGTGAGGTATTTGTTCCAAATGGTTCCGTACCCAGAGAAGGATGAATGGACGGCCACAGGCATTGCGTCTACTGGATAAGAGGCCATGGGTCACAGTAACACACGGTTTGGTACAGCTGGAAAAAGGGTCAAAGCTTTCTAACTTTAAATACTGGAAAATGTGGAAAATTTCCATTTCATATGTAATGATTTTTTTTCTTACAATGCGTTAGGTTGAAGTCAAAATTATCATTCATCCTGTAGCAGCAAAATAAAACTATTTGAACCAGGAAATTTCTGATGAACTGCTAAATAGCCACAGAGGTGATTATAGTTCCTTGGTACTCTCAGTTTTTGAAAATTTCTTGAGTATCTAAAATCTTTCTGTGCCTGACTTGAAGAGCCTCCATGCTGAACGTCTGGGTAGCTTTGTATTTCTGTTATTCCTAAACCTGACTAGTGTCAAGAAAATTCCACCTGTTCTTCAAGAAGACCCACTTCCCCCAAACCACTCCTCTTCCTTTCAGAGAAGTCTTGAGCTGGCAAGCATGCTTTAAAAATAACTTACATGCCTGCTATACTGGGTTCAATACAAAAGGCTTTTCTTTAAAACTTCATGGTGCCAAGAGTTTCTTTGTGCCAGAGATCCTGCAGATAAAGCACTCAGGATATAGGAGAATGGCTAAATTCCCTCTGAGAATCTGAGAAGATTCAAACATGTATTTGCTAACTCTCTGGAGAGTAATCTAACCTACCAGATTATGGACTACTCAGGGAACAGGAGTATTTTCAGGCCTTCCAATCAATCCTGTTCAACCGTGCAGAAAATAATACAAGAACAGAGCATATTCTGGGTGAGTTCTGCTGTGTTGAGCCTCAGACAAAGCTCCAGGTAGAGGAGAGTGTTAAGTGTCCCAGCTCTGCCAGCCTCCTCCCTTTGTGAGCAGTTGTTTAAGCAGTAAAAGAATGACCCTGGTGATTTGTTTCTATTTGGTCGGCTCTTTGTTTTTTTGTTTTGTTTTGTTTTTAAAGGAGTAGGAGGTGAATCGATATCACTGTGCAGGAGAGAGCATATCCTTGGAAGAAGGAGTCCCCTATGGCCCAGGAAGGAAAGGATTTTAAATTACAATTAGTGACTTTAAGGAAAAGCCACTTTTCCTTATTTCTGACTTCCAGTTTAGCGTACTGTTTTTTTCTAAACACTTTTCTGAACTTCCTCATTCTCCTTCTGCTTCATATGCCTCAGCCCCTGACTCAAAGCTATTCATAAGCTGAGTGAAGATCCTAAACATCAAGCATTGCAAAAGCATTGCAGTGCTTAAGTCACTGATGTATATAGCTTTAAGCTAAAACCATGTTGAATGGTTCATGTATTTATCCTTTGTTATGTTTATGTGTCTGTGTTTAACAGATGTTTTTATTACATATCATTCAAGATAGAGGTTTTGAAACATACCGCTCATCTCTCAAGGCTGCAGGAGGTAGGAAATTAATTGCGCAATGGAGACATGTTGCCAGGTAACTGCTAGATGCAGACTGGGAGATGCAATGATGAAAATGTGGCTAGGACATGACCAAGAGAAGTTGGTGAAGGGGTGTGGAGAATAGGTTAGAGAACCGAGGTTGAAAGGAGGAAAACAGGGCAGAAAGCAGGACAGCAGGATTGGTGGGAAGAGTTTGCATCATCCCTTGCCACTGGCCTCCAGCGGGAGACACTCACAGCACTGCCTGGCTGAGATGCAATATCTGCACAGCTTCCCGCTGCTCTTGCTCTAGCCATGCCACTCTTTTAGTACTATACTCTGTCTCCAGACACTAACATATCTAATTTTGTTTCTCACTAAGGCTAATATGGGAATATTCAAAGGCTGACATGAATCAGAGATGGCATTACGGTATATTTGGGAGCCTTGCAAGTTTGAGGTGTCTCTCGCTGCCAAGTTGCACAGTTTGCACAGGCACTTTACCCATGCTTTACATATCCTTTGGCAGAGTACGGCAAAGGATTTCCTTGTTGCTTACAGTTGCTAATGTGAAGTTTGTAATATTAATGCCTTCTTGTTATTTTGGACTACTTTTCTTCTTCAAAGTGCCAAAGGCAACAAAAGAAAAGTACACTTTTAACAGCAAAATAATGTACAAAAGGATTTCAGATGTAATAACAGAAGAAAAGCTGTTTTCCCTGTGGAAAAGACCTATTTCCCTTACCTGACAAACATCTCTTCCATATACTTGTTATTCCTGCATGCCCTAATGATTAGCTGGGAAGCTGAGAGAGTTCTTGTTTGCATCTTTCTTCCCTACCACAACATTCTTGCCCGGCGAGAGTTAGAAACCTTGGTTAATATTAATGAAATTATTTGGGACCTAGACCAGCTCACTAACTTCTGCTGCCTGGGCAGTAATATTACTCCTCATTAAAGCCTGTGGAAGTTCATCTCACATTCAATTACAGGTGCCTAAAAACTGTTTTTGAGGCAATCTATGCTCCTTAGACAAAAGGGGGAGGAAAGGATCTGTTTTTCCCTGAGGATTTGCTGCTCTCTTTGCATATAATAGTGCCAACCAGCTGGGAGATTTTGCTAGGTGACTTGTTGGTCGAAGAGATGTCATATTGAGAGATGATAAATGACTCCGGGCTTCTGCTGCATGATCTAGCAGAAATAATGCAGTAGTCTCAAAGGAATATTGGAAGTTGTATCTGTAACAGCTTCAGAAAAGCAGCAATATTTATAACAGTGTTCTAAACTCTGTACAAGTAAAAGCCCTGGCTTTTCTTTTTCTTTTTTCTTTTTTCTTTTTCTTTTTTTTTTTTTTTTTTTTTGAGGGCATAACATTTTGTATGCTTTTAGCCCTTTTGAATATGAATCTAATGGGATTGCCTTTGCTGAGTGAAAGGCTGCAGGGGATGGAAGTTCAGGAGGAAGACAGGAAGCAGACAGGTCATATACCACTAATTCTGGTTGCGTTTTCATGCCTCAACTTGTGTTCTATTAGGAGGGCTTTCTGTAATCAGCAAAATACATGCTTCCTTTGTAAATACAACATTTTAGAATCACATCACAAGACTGATTCTTATGGGATTAAAAACAGGAGACAGCAAAAGGAAAACATGAACTGAATTTGAATTGTGTTTTGGATCAGATGTTTTGTTTTTCAAAAGCTGTAAAATTTGAAATCTGACTTTTTTTCTAAATCTTTTCTTTTCAGCCTCATTTGAAGGCATGAATTTTTGTCATTTGCTGTCAGATTTACAAAAAAAAATATTCACTCACATTATAAAACATCATTTTGCAATCTCTATTGGTATTGGTGAGAGTCTATCTACAGCTGAAAAAATCAACACATGCAATGCAGAACATAATTATCACATATTTTCTACTGTTAGTGTTCTTCTTTTTCCTTTTTATTAAGAGGGGGGAAAAGCACTTAAACTCAATTGCTATGAAAGGATCCTAAAATAACATATGTTAAAACTTGGAAATATTAATTTAAATTCTGGATTTTAATTGGTTTTTCTGTCATAACAGGAAATTCACTATACTGTAATTCGACTTGGTCCACAGAAAGGTTCCCTGAAATAAGTGGTTTAGAAAAGAAATTTGTCTTTAAAATTGCAAATGATCATTACCTGCAATATACTTCACACCTAGTGTTTCTCTAGTTTAGACTGAATTATCTGCTTTGGAGGACAGAAAATCTTTACTGCTTGCAGATGGGGTATTATTTCTACCTGAAATGTTGGAAGAATTAAAGAATTTCTTGTGAAGTTTTCTGCATTGCCAAAGTGTAAGTAGTGTTAACTGTTGACCTGAGCAGCATTTTTTGTTCTTTAAAAAGGTAAAGAAGGTGGTGCTTTCTATAGCCTTCATCTTCATTTTAATCCTATTTAATATTATTAAATGCTTTGATATAGCGTAGAAAAATATAGCATAGATGCACTGGTGAAAGAGTACCTTCAGATAAAAAAGGAAACTAAAGAGCTGTCTTTTCAGAGGGTGTAAACTGCTGTAGCTTCACTGATCTGCTTGATACCAGAAAAGCATCTGGCTCTCAGCATTAATGACTATTTTTGTCCAGTGTTGTTCACCTTGAAGACTGGTGATGCATCCACTACACCTAAAAGGCAAAGATGGAATTGCTTTGCATGGTTCAGTTCCTTTCTTAAGATTTCCCAAATGCTCATCATCTCCAAGGCCTCTGTCATGTAGTTTAAGCTTCCTCTGTTGAATCTGATCATGACTTTATTTGCAGGTTTAGCAAACAGGTCAGAGCTATGTCATGCTCAAAATGCTGATGACAACCCACTCCATACCCATGTGACTTGGCAAAGTGCTTAGTCTAAGAATATGCTTTTAGTCTGGTAGTAAAACAATCATCTTTCTTTAATTTAAATAATAAAAAAACTTTTTAGATGATTTTTAGTTAACTTCTAGAGATTTTTTGTACTTGTACCATTATTTTTGCTTTTAAAGCATACATTTTAAGGGTTTATTTACAGTATGGCCTGGCTGCTTTTGGCATTTAAAAAAAGTAAATACCTGTTAAGCCAAGGTTTAAAGGCAATATGCTGAGCACAAAGAACAACGATTTCAATGACATTTTGTGTGGAGTTTGAACAAAGAGGCTGAATACACACTTTCAATGGTTGGATAGAAACGACATACCATAATGGCTCCAAAGGAGCTGTTACAATCTACCCAGTCAATGATCCATGAACTAAGCAGGATTTACTCAATTTGAAACCAATACCTTCTATCATGTTAAAAAATAAACAAACAAATTCTACCATGCTCTGCTGATCCACATGGAAATTTCCTCCTTTACTCATTGGTAGCACACTTAGCTTCTGCTTTGTCTTTATAGTGCTCTCTACTCTGGATTCTGAAAAGAAGTGCTGATGGACTGATTATGAGGAAATGTGTTAGTCTGTCTTGATATTAATGACAAAGGTATTTTTCAGCTCCTGAAAAGAAGGATGGGACATCTGTAAACAAATGCACTTACTAGTGATTTTAACAGGATGAGTTTCCATACCCAGCTAAATCACAGATAGGGAGAGCAGCTTTGGACTAATTATATATTTTACTCAATATTTTTGATCCATATCTGCAAGAGTGGATTTGCCAACTAATTCTTTAAACAGCAGTTCTGAAAGGAAAAAATCTACAAATGTCTTTGATGTGCTTAGATGGGGTAGTGATAGGGATCATACATGGGTATAATTTGAAATAATGTAAACAATCCTGTGGGAAATCTGTAGGAAACCAAAATAATCCACGTAAATGGATAATAATAGACATACTTTTCTGCATGTTGATGAACCTGTTTTCCTCTTTGTTTTAAAAACATAACTATAGGGAAGAATCTCTCTCTCTATTTCACTGAATTAGTGTCAGTGGAAAACCTCTTGGCCTCACAGGAATGGAAATCCCATGCCTTAAGATATGATGAGCCTGAAGCCTCCAAACTTTCAGGACTATGGGAGGAGAATATTTTTCATAACGTTTTCTCTTAAAAATACTCCTGTGGGTAACTTTAAAGCACGGCTATTTCATAGAAACAATCATTAAAAGATACTAAACATAACAGTAAAAGACCAAGATCTGTACTAACAAGAGAGTGGACTATAACCTGCTTGTCATCTATATCTTATGCTAAGGATGTTCTAAAAATGCCAGGCAGGCATGATATCACCATGTTTAATTAACAGCTCATTCACCAAATAAGAACAACCCTGAATGATGACAAAATTATCATATACATGCATTTTTTTGTGAAAAATATTTACCTTGCATATGGAATTCCTCTTATCTGATTTTAAATTATCAAAGCTTTGATATATAGTCTAAGCTATATATACAAACATATATATATACCCCCCAACACACATATGTATGTGTATGTATGTGTGTGTGTGTGTGTGTCCACCAAAGCTTCCTGATAGTTAATGGAGAGAAATATGCATCTCCAGAGGTAATTCGTTAAGCCTATTTTAGACATATAATTCAGGTTGTGAGAAACTGCTTCCTAGAGGCATCTCTCTGTTTTTTCTAACTTTAAAGGTGAAAGAATGACTAGCATAGAGGATGCCTAAAATTTAGTTGGTTAAATGTAGGTATTAAATTTAACATCTTGTAATGAGCAAAATGGAGCATATCACATATTTGGAGCAAAGATTTTATTTTTAGAGCAATTAATGTTTTAACAGCTTAATAGTCCAAATCATTAGTACAGTTACAGAAGAATGATACGGTGCATTTTAGGCCAGAGTTCTGATATTTTTCATGTGGATCTGGAACACATATATAACCTGCAGAGTGTAAAGCACTGTATATTTAGGAGGGAAATGATTTACTTAGAAACAAAAAAATCTGAATACTTAATAACTAAATACTTAATGTTATCTAACCCAGATCACTTTTCCAATACTTGCACAATATCCCTGATGAAGAATTATTTTAGGGAAGACAAAGAGTTGTCAGGGATCTTGCCATGTTTATTCATCTAAATATTCCCACTAAGAAAACGGGATGATTAAACTCTAGGTAGTCATCAAGAGAAAGCATATCTTTTTTCCTTAAGTACATTGAAATAAATATTATCAGGCAACAAAATATAAACGATAATGATAAATAATCCTGCAAAATCAAAATCATTTTAGGAAGAGATCCTTAAGCCTATGTCTGCTTTGGGCAGTGGGGTTGAGCCAGATGATCTCTGGGGGTCCCATCCAACCAAATTTATTTCATGATTCTATGATTTTACAGTTCATAAATGTTTGGAGGACAATAAACTTATGGGAAATTAATAAATGCTTAAAGCAAGCCATTTACAAATTAATTAATATTCAGGAAGTTTTTATCAGCTGAGCAATAAAATTATGGAATAGAAAATGTCAGGATCATAATACTTCTGCTAATTCTTATGTTTCAGTTGGAAGAAAAAAATATATGGAACATATAAGTAATTATTAAAATAAAAAATCCCAACATACGGAGCTGCAGTACACATGATAATAATAGTAACAGTTCATTATTCTTTAGAAATGTATATTTCCTTTACTACATTTTAAAGCTCTAGCAGTTGTAGACAGAGATGTTACACACGAAGAGGAATGAGGAGCAATAAACTTATTCCAACTCATAAGTTGCCCGATGTCTGTTTACTAGACTCTTAAGTCAAAATAAACTATTACTCATCCTTGAACAGGTTGACAGTATCAATGAAGTACTTGCCTTAAAAATAACTTCTATCAGCTATGATGTTGGATTTTATATCCATAATACATTAAAAGGGGAAAGGTAAGATCAATGCACTGGAGCTTCTTCAGACCTAAGTCTTTTCTGAATTCAGATATATAAGAGTTGGCAAAAATTGAGAATATACACCAAAGACCAAGCCATATTTATAAAAAATAGATAAAACCAAAACCTCGCATTCTTCCTAAGTAAAGAAATCCCCTTAGTAACTTTTTCTTTGGATTAAAAATGTATTCATTATTATGAATTATTTATCTATCAAAGTGATTACTATCACTAGTATGTAAAAAATCAACACAAATCCTATGTGCTACTTAAAATCTCCCAGAAAAAGGCATTTTCAAATGTAATCACGCATTTTCAACGGCTTACTAAACAATAACACAGCCCTAGCGGTGGATTTAAGAAGGACTCACATTTAGGTTTGGAGCACTGTTTACTGAGTTGAATATCACTCTTAGATAATATCTACTTTCATATATAACGTAAGTTGAGTAGGTCTGCATGTTAAAATATCTGTCTTCCACATCCATCCGTCCATCCATCAGTCCATCCATCCATCCATCTATCCACCCATCTGCCTATCTATGAAAGAAATATATTCATCAAGAAACCATGCAAAAATGATGACGGAAGTTCTGCAGTAAACTAAACAAAAATAGTAGTGTTAATCCATCTATCAGTATTCTGTATTGAAAAAAAATCAATTCTCAATCTAAACAAAATACAACTGAAAATAGTGAAGATGACATCTCATGTAAATTGTCATAAATCCAGTGAATTCAAATGAATGTCCATCATTTACACAAATTTAGCTGCTAGACTTGTGAATTTTACTACTGACTCACTTCATAGACTTTACATCGTTTTCTTTATTTCTATTTTGCAGTTCTTCACTGTGAGTGCTGGGCATGCAGAATTTTCTCTGGGTCTCGGAAGCTGAGTACTCATAGGGGTGTTCATTATTTTGAAGGTCATGTTATCAAACTTTTCAGCTCCTTGCAAGATATATTCTAGCCACCTTTAAACACAATAGTATATGTTTCGAGACTTCCTTAGTAACCTCTTGTCATTTCTGAAAAGAGATAGGGTTTCAGATCCATCTCTTTTCTGGTTGTCTCATGCAAGACTCTTTCTGTGAAATCACTCTCAGTGTTGCCTGTTGGATGTGATTCTTACGTGCCCAGCCCCCTCCAATCCCGATACTTATCCTACATACTTAGCTTGATTTTGTGCATTGCCCAGACAAGTAAAAGTCAGTTCATTTCTGGATGTTAGTTGGTATAAGTGCAAAATACAAGCAAGAATTTCTGTTTTACTTAAATTTTATAGTTCTAACAATCATGTAAGGAGGGATTTTTAGTACTACCTGCTTTTCAAAAGACTCCTTCAATTAATACATGCAAAAGCAAGAGTATCTTTATACTTTTCATACATACAAGCAGCCTTAAGAAAGAGGCTTGCTGAGGATCAGCTGCATCCAATTACTGAACTGTAGGTGTACATGGTTACTTGGCAGACAAGTAAATGTGAAACATTTCCATCTCATGGAGATTATAACTCAATTCATATAGAAATTAAAATAGAAATGTTGGTTTATAGCAGTGTACCTGCAGGCACAATTAATCCAATAATAAAGATAAGCAAATGCAATATCAGCACCTTGAAAATAAGTTTCACACCATCTCAGGCAGCCACCCAGCCTCCCAACACCTTTGTAAGTTAGGTGTCACACCCTGGGCCTTCTCTGGGGACCTGGCAAGCAGAGAGACTTTTGCAGCAACCTTGAAAACTCTTCAAATCTGTGTATTCTCAGACCAAGTAGGGGAACAGCTGTAAAAATAAATCCTAAAGACTTCACAGAGATCACCTTTCCCTTTCCCTCTTATTACGAGGTCAGTTCAGTCAAGGACCTCATCTCACATGTGTGGCATGATGGCATGAGCAGTGAGATGTGCTCAGAGGAAAGTCAGTGTAATAGTAATAAACAACAGTGAGAATGAAGTACTGAAACTAGCTGTTACAGCAGTGAAAGGTCATGAGGTTGTCTATTACATGTGTAGCTTGTCAAGTTTTAAGTAAAAATAAATTCATATTTGAAACTGCCCAAGTGAAGGTTCAGACACTATTTTAAAATATGGTTGCCCTTCATTGCTTACATAGCAATGACACAAAAATATTCATAACTTTTTAAAATAATTTTTCTCTGAAAATATATAATCTCTGAGGTGGAATAAATATAGCATTGCTTTATAATTACTTCTGTAACTTACCTTATGCCCTTTTTCAAAATGCTTTGCATACCCTTGCATAACTATCATTTATTACTATTTTAGGCAATTAATGCTTTGTACGTATTTGAAATCGTATGTATATGTGGTAGAAGTATTTACATGTCTCTTATAAAAAAAGTGTTATTAAGGATAAAATTGATGATACTTCATTTATAAGGCTAAGGACAGATTTGAAAATCCTTACAAGCACTCAACAGATGCTACTGACTTTTAAGGAAAAGCCTGTAAACATTGTAACAGTATGAACTGCATTATGTTCACCAGTTCAGAAGGCAAGATAGTGTGTGGAATTTTAATGACTTTTTTCTTTTTATTGTCATTCTTTCTAGTTTCAGGTGAATATATACCTTAAAACCTACATATATTGCAATTAATTTGCAATAATGTATAGTGGCATTCCATTATACTGAGCCTTAAAACCTACATATATTGCAATTAATTTGCAATAATGTATAGTGGCATTCCATTATACTGAGATTTTAAATAAGATTTTTTGTTTTATGAAAAAAGCAATATAAGTCAAAATGATATAGCAAATGCTCCTGATGTTTAAAAATACTACAGGAATCATGACAGAGCAGCAGACAGAGGACAAGACTTAACTTGCAAAACCCGCTCCCCAATCTTTTGGGTTTCATAAGGATATGTGTGGTACACTGTGGCAATAGTTTGAATGCTTTTATAACGGAATTTTCCCATTACTGACTTGTGACCAGTGGAGGTTTATGCTGTGAAAAGGGTGACACAGTAAGATGGCCACAGAGATAAGGAAAGCATGCCTTGGGCTACGTCTGCAGTAGCAAGTTGTGCTGTGCAGTGGAAGCTGATCTGATGAGTAAAATAGCTGGGATTGAGTGCTTGACAGCCACAGTGTATATGTTTCGTAGTCCTACTTTAAACTATGTCTAGTCTGGACACATGGAATAAACTCCCTTTAATGGCTTGAGCATGAGAGATGCACTACTGGAACATATTGTCTGGAGTAGTTTAATCTGAAAAGAATCCAGCTCATGTGTTTTAAGACCAAAAGGTGATACAAACCAAAGCACAGTAAGTGGGGAAGACTGGGAGATTCGCTTCAAAACCTCTCTCCTAATTTAAAATGCTGGGGTAGACACACACTCAGTGTGCTACGGGATACCACTCGGATTTCTGTCTTAATCAATATATTCTACTGCCAGGTACAAAATAATCAGTATCTGTCCATTTTAACTTCTTAGAAGTGAGTTTTCTCTATAACCCAATCAACATATTCTACTGATTTGATCTCATACTAGAGAAAGTGTTTTATTTGCAGACAAAACTTGCAGGCCAAAGCTGCATATTTCAAAAGGCTTAAAGGCCAGTCTGATGATAAACAATAATGAAACTATGAAACTTTTTGACAAGGACAGAAACTCTATGTCCTACTTTTATTGTAATCACTTCAGTTTTTCATTTGAGGCCATGAAATCTTGATAATTAAGGGATATCTAAGTTGTCCCAATTTTCCGTTTCATCCATCTGGTTTTACTTTTCTCAAAAAGTAACCGTGGTGGTTGTCCGTGATGTTATTGTATTGCTACAACAACGGCTCCTCATGTAGCAAGTTTTGCACCAACTGATGTTCAACACTTTTAATACCCAGCAGGAAGCATTAGCGTTTGAGTGTGGTGATTCAGTGGTTTAGTCTAATCACTGCAGGATTCCTGATTTGGCCATTCATAAGGAAAAGAAGGAAGTAGACTGAAGAGAGGCACAGTGGTCTCTATGCCCTTTATTTTCTTCTTCCCTGTGATTGAGAAGCCTATACATAACAGGGACACATGGAAAAAAATGGGAAAAAAGGTAGAGCTGAGATTTTTCTTTGATGTCTTTGCTGCTCCAAAGGAGATTTCCTTAACCAAGTCAAAGAAAAGAGCCATAAGTATTTCATGACTTTAAAAAGAGCTGGCATAAGGTGTCCCACTTTCTGATTTTGAAAATCTGTTCCCTGCTCAGCTGATGGCAGGGTGACTATTCTTGTGTATGGCAACTTCTGCGATTCTGAAATGTCTTTTTGTTCTTCATTAGAATGAAAACAGAAGTCTTTGTGGAGTATGAAATTAAATTGAAGTTCAGGATGAACCTAGGGCTTTCAGTGTGAGGTGAGTGCTCTTGTCCCCTTGTGGCAAAAGAGTTTTGAATTGTTTTGGTATGAGCAGAGTGAAAATTTGATCCTTAGCCTTCCACATATTTGTACCCTTAACCATCAGATGCGAGTCTTGTTATTTCTCTCTTTTCACTGATGTTCCATTTTGCCTATGAAATCTTTACCAGAAAAAAGTATGTCTCCACAAAACACCCTGGTGGTATTAAAGTTGTCATTTGTCACAGATGTTCTGGTAAGTTCTGATGTTTGCTTTGTTAAAGGAAAACAAACACTTCTGGATACTTTAGCCTTGTAAGTGTCTGCTTGGTTATCTATCCATATACAAGCAGAGAAAGGATATATAGCACAGAAGAATGGATTCAGATTTTTTACACATGTGTAATGGCTTTATTTATCTGTATTAACTGTCTTTTCTTGTAGTAGATAAAGGGTTTCTTCCCATTATGGGCAGTAGGATGGTATGTGAAGTGGTTTAGTTCTGAAATAATTCATTTTTTTCTATGAGATACTACTTTCTTATGTTCTTTCCTTATACTCTGGATCTCCTTTGTGGTATTCAGTGGAAAAGCAAAACCTTCAAATGAAGAAATATCAGCCTTGCCCTTTCATAGAAAATCGATATCCTTTGTGGTTTCTTCTTCTGCTTACTTAGACTTTGTCAAATGTATAATATGCCCCAGAAAGCCCTTCTGGTGTTCATCAATTATTGTTTTACTGCAAGCACGATAAAGAACTAAAATATGCTTTTATTTGACAAATGAAAAAAGAGAACTTGGACATTTTATTATAGTGCACTTAAAATGTGAATGCTTGAGGGGTTTTACCAGTGTTTCTGGGATTTTTTTCAGAGAAACACACAATAGCACAAAGCTGTCTATTTAAAGACAAAGAAGCAGGACTGATTTCTCCACTACATACAATTATTTCTAGGGTGAATACTTGTTTATACACCCAGCACTTGAGATACTAGCAAATAGAATTTTTTTATTATTATTATTATTCTAAATAAGAATGGCCTGCTAAAATCCTAAGGTGAGAATGCTACTTCAGTTAACTTGCACCAATTAGGTCCACTGGGTTAAAAAAAATATTTAGTTTCAGAGCTGAAATTTTTGTCTGGTTATTTACCCAATTTGCTACATTCTGAGTAAAATCATATGGTAACGGAAAGCTATTTTAAGATTACAAAACGAAAAAAAAAATATTACCTTGTATTAAAGTGTATCTGAGTTGTCCTTGACCATTGTAAAGAAGTATTTCTATGACATTTTAAGATAAAAACAAATAGCATTTTAATGTTGTTGTTCTCTAGCTCATAAAAAAATGGGGTTGTTTAGTTTATGTATAAAATGGAACATGACAGTTCTGATACACAAAATAATAAAAAATATAGAGAAGCAAACTGGATATTTGTCCTTATAAAGCATGAAAAAAGGAGAAGAGTCAAAGGAACTAACAGGCAATAAATTTAAAATTGATAAAATATAATAGGATTTTTGGTTGTTCCTTCGCTTTCCCAAAATGTGTATTTAAACTTTGGAATTTGTTGGACCTATTAAAACTCAACCAGTACCAGCCATTTTTTTAAGTGTATATTTATAACACTAATGAAAATTATCAGGTGAGATAAGATAAAAAACAACTGCAGGGGGAAAAAAGCAACCCTTACTTCATCAAGACATTGGAAAAACATTAATTTATCACCATAATGAGAAATTCTGGTGTTTGTTATTTGCTTTTTTCAGGTTTACAGTACTATTTTTCTGTCATGAGCAGACAGACAACTAGTCTAGTTGCCTAGGTTTCTGTTTCTTCTCTTTCCTGTTATTTCTTATCGTCTTATTAAAAAAAAAAAAAAGTTTCCTCTTGTATGTTTGATTTCCAGAAAACAAATAAAAACTTATTGGAATGATTTTGATGTAGTCTAGAATCAATGGGAATGTAATCAAACTAAACCTAAATTCTTTATTTCCTTTTTTATCAGTGATAAGACCAGAATCCATCAGATAAAGATGACCTTTCCAAATCCTTGTGATTTAACTAGTGAAATGTGCACTGGGAAGGAAGTTGTGACTATCTTTACTAGAGAGAGAGAAGAAAAAAAAAAGGCCTATTTCTGCTTTTTGTTGTAAAAATTTAACTCCAGCATGGTTCATTTGATATCTCTGTTATTTGAGATCTATAATTGCAAATTTTGTTTCACTTTGTAGAATTTGTAACTGTTCAGAAAGAAAAACACAGTAATTAGCTAGGGAAAATCCAAAGAAATTCTTCAACAATGTGGTTCAGACACCAAGCTTATTGGGTGCAATTAGTGTGATCTGGCAAACTTTTCTCATTGTGGACAAGTCACACTGACACTAGCGCAAAAGACATGTATTACAATTATGGTACAAATCTTTCAAATTTCAATAAAGGATTTGTTGTACTTTGTCATAACAACTTTTTGAATGTTCTGGACGAAGTAGTAAACTCTTGTGTGTTCCTGGTGGTAAAAGCTCTAAACTTGGGGGAACAGTTTCTATGGTGGGGCTTTCTAGTTAGCTAGAAGATGGAGCCAGGCTATCGCGGTGGAGTGTGGTGGGAAGATAAGAGACAACAGGCATAAACTGAAATGAGAGAGGTTCAGGCTGGATATAAGGAAAAACTTTTTCCCCATGTGGGCAGGCCAGAAGTGGAGCAGAGAGCCTGGAGGTTTTCAAGACCCAAATGGACAAAGCCCTGAGCAACCCGGTGTGACCCCGTAGCTGACCCTGCTTGAGCAGGGTGTTGGACTAGAGACCTCCTGAGATCCCTTCCACATTGAATTATCCTATCGTCATGAGATGGGTGAGTAATGGAGAAGGAGTTTCTACCTTGACCAAAGGCTCAAAGAACATTTTGGAGTAGCGGAGCTAGGTAGGCCTACAATTAATTTCATAGGTTAAGTCCATTGCCTCTTATCTAATTAAATCCCCCAAAATCCCATTCTGAAAAGCAGTACTTTGGCAGTGAAATGATATTCAGCTGGTTCCTCGGCTTCCCAGCTGAGAAATGCCTGTGAGAATCTTTGCATGACAGCTAGAACAAATGCTTGATCTCAGATATATTTTCAGTTTGTGCTTTCTTAGCTTTTGCTTTTTAAGTGTGACTTGTGTTTCCAATTATATAATCGAAAAAATAGACTTTGCTTTGACAGAGTAAAACTTGTTGCTTTCATTTTAGGTTTTTCTACATTGCAAATAATGCAACTCCTGTCTGAGAAATAATGATTTAATTCACCATCGTAGTGAAGACAAAGTCAGTTAGAGACAAATCCTTTGGTATTGACATATTTGAGAATTTGGGGGTTCAAGTGTGTTTCATAAAGCTACTAGAATTGGAATAGGGGTTGATAGTAACAAGTCTTCCTTTGCAGTCATTTGCCAGTGCCTCTTTGGCAAAGGGCAAGCAATCGAGACACAATTCATACATTTTTATCTCATTACTTTTGTTCTAGCCACAAAATTTAATCGCCTCATTTTTTCAACTAACGTTTCAAACAGCTACCAAATGCATTCTACCCCATTACAAGATAGTATTTGAAATTTGTGTTACCCAACAAACCTTTATTTAATAAAAAAAAAGAAAAAATATTGAAAGTGGATATTTTCCATAAAGCCTGCAAGCATTGTTTACAGTTAAGAAAAAAAACATTTACAAAAGAAAGAGGAGGTTTTCAGAATGCAAACCTGAAAAACAGAACTAGGACATGTCTGAAATTTGATAAGAAGCATGATACGATATTTTAAGGTTTTTTTTTTTTTTTTCCACACAAGCCAGAGTGATTCCGTACCGCAGAAAACATTCACTTGTCTGAGTGTTTTGATTTGACAATGGCCATTGGTGAGTCCATTTGGAGGGGAGTTACATTCGCAGGAACATAAGAACGGATACACTATATTCATATATCCTGCCTCTGATGGTGGCTTGTTTTATTGTTGAGATGAATGAAAAGAGTACGAGAACAATGATTGCTCTCCTAGCACCCAGAAACCTAAGGACTTTCTGAGCTGGTATTTGGCTGCAGCTTTAAATGATGACCCTTGAGTGATTTTTTTTTTTTTTTTTTTTTGCAATGTCTAATTTCCTTGAAAGAATTTGTATTTATATTTTTTGCTGACATATTTTGTGGCAATGAGTTTTGTTGCTCAAGAGTGTACTGTGCATAAAAACACTTCCTTTTGTTCCTTTAAAATAAAAAAAGTCTTTGGATGTCCCCTCATTCTTATATTTTGAGAAATATTAGTTACTTTCTATTCAGTTTTTCAGTATTATCCATGATTCTAAGCAGAACTTTCATAAAACACCTTTTCAATTCTATTTTCTACAGAACGCATCCTAGTCTAATCATATGTTGTACTGAAACTTTTCCATAACATTGATCACCCTTGTCTTTTTTCTCTGCACCTTCTTCACTTTCTTTTTGGGACGGAAAGAAGAGAAGCATGTTCAAGATATGGCTATAGAATGAGCTAATGTAATGATGTTTTCTGTTTTCTACTTTATTTCTTTTCTAAAATTCGTAAGATTGTGTTTTCCTCCTTGACCACTACTGAACATAAAGCTGATGATTTCATATAACTATCCAGGCCTTTTTCTTGAGCTGTGATAACCTAATTTAAGCCTATTACTGGGTATGTATCTTTATGGATACTATTAATGATGTTGACCACTATATCTGATAATTCATAACCATGATAATTTGAAGGGAAAATAAATCCAAAACTCAGGTTTGCTATTCTAAACTTCAGGAAGAAGTAAACTCTCAAACTACCCTGAACCTGCGTCTTCCCTCTGAGAGACTACATATGGTTTTGCAGCTCCCTGAGGGCTAATGAATAGAAGAGAAATTATTTAATATTTTGAAGACAGATGAAGAAAAACCTGTAGCAGCTTAAATAAACGTGCTTCATTTTGCAACAGGCTGAAAAGTTCACCTCATTTACTGCAACTGCAGGAGCTTCAGTGTCCCACCTCTTACCTGTTAATTGCTGCCACACTGTGGAAAACAGTGACTAATTATGCCAATGATTGGTCCCCAAGCAATTCCAATATACACAGGCAAGTTTAAGATAGGATAACTAGGAGGCAGTTTAAATACTGTCTTACACCTCTCCTCCCCTTACCGCTTAGTTGTGCCCTGCAGCTGGGACATGTGCTTAATGATGTGGTAATTTGGATTCAATAGCAGCCGATCAGGAGATTCACTGAGATCTTGTCTAGTCTTGGGATTATATTGGGTCAACATCAGGAGTGAGCAGTGGCCACTGGACAATGGTTACAATACTAGCTACAGCTTCTTAGCATTTCCTTTTCTTGTGATGTGAATAGTCCAACGTCTTTTTCAGTGAAAACCAAGAGACTGCTGAGCGGTTTTGACACGCCTCAAGGAAAGGCAGAGAAGGGAAGGAATAACTCTAGGGGAAGAAAAGGATGAAACTTTAACTTTATGACTTGATTTAAATTTTCAAGGCTTACACAGCCTAGAAGCTAACTCCAATTTTTTAAAGCTAAAATAATTGGCTAAAGCCAATATTAGCTGGCAGAGAGCTCAGAGGATTGGGAGGGTCTACATACATCAGTTTTCTAGGTCTCTGACCAGATTCCAACAATTGGAGAAGTTGCAACGTATTTAGCCCTGCTTTCTATAGGTATTGAATATCTTTAGTTCTTATCAAAGTCAATGAAAATTCTAGACATTATTTAACCCCGAAAACTATGATAGGAACAGTTTTATAACAAAAGATGCACTAGATAGAGGTTTCCAAACTGAGATACATAGGTTACTATAACAACTACCATTTTACAAACTCTATGTGGTGAGTCGACTGCTTTTAGATAGGCAGTCTGTGTTCCCGGTGTCTGATGATTAGTAGGCTGTCAGTATGCACAGAGTGCATCAATAGAGAGTAAGACATCTAGATGTAATATTGAAGCATATGTAGCTCATGCTAAAACTAAATATTACCCTGATAGTATGCAGATATTTATCCTATGTCTTAAATTGGGTCCTGCAAACACTCATTTCTCTCTCAACTGTAACTACCAACGTGGCAAAACTTGACTTTGCAGTGAGGGCTGTGGTGAGGGAATTGAATTAGGGGTGCTGGAAAGAGGCAGGTGTTTGAGGTGTTGGCTTGTGTTCCCAGTTTGTGGGATGGGGAGTAAGTAGGTGTGATAGTTGAGCTTGAGTCCTTGTATGGTATAATAGGAGATGTGGTGAACGGGGACATAGGGCTGCAGTCTTAGTTTTGAGTGTGATGTTGTGTTGCAAAAAGTGGATGATGAGGCGAGAGAACTGTGGTTCCCTCTGTATTTATCTGTAGCCTGCTACAGAGATGTTGCTCTATTACCTAGGAATAGTAGGTTCATCTTGAGACAGATAAACAGAGAGATACATGTGTAATCCAGGCTGAGACTTTCTATTTTCTGAGACCAAAAAAGCAATTTTGCAGTCTAAAAGCAAACGTACTACCGGTAGAGTATTTAGTATGGGTAGAGAAACCAGGCCTGTAGTCCTTTATATATCTTTCTCCTGATTTAACTATTCTTGCAGAGGAAAGTGTATCAATAGGCTAACATAATACAACTATAAACTTTGTTATGTTGTCTCAGTGCTGCCATTTCATATATATTAAAAAAAATCTTATATATACTATATATTATAATAGTGATGTTAATCAACATGAGGCAATGAATATTGAGTCAATTGGGTATTAAATAACATAGCTTTTGGGGGAGATCAGTTTGCAATTAACTGTGCATCTAATATGCTGAGTAAGTCATTTAATAGTTGAATAAGCATAGTATTTATTCTTAAAATAAAATAATTGCAAGCAAAAGCTTAAAAATCCAGTAAAGATACATTTTCAGCAACAGTGATACAAATTTCAAATAATGATCTTTTTAATTAGTTAACTTGCTTACTGATGGAACAGCTGAAGATTCCTAGGTATTTAATAATTTTGTTAGATTATAATTTAGCAACAGTTCTTCTGAACAAATTTGGCATGAAATTGAAAAGAGGAGAATTTATTCATGTGTATGAGATGATATAAAACTTGAAGGAGTCATTGTGAAACCAGGCGGTCGTGCTGCCATTCAGAGGGACATGGACAGGCTGGAGAAATGGGCTATTGTGAATATCATGAAGTTCAGCAAAGGGCTATACAAAGTCCTGCCTCTGAGAAGAAGTGCAAGCTGAGGGCTGATTGTCTGGAAAATGACTTTGCAGAAAAAGACCTGGAGGTCCTGGTGGACACCAAGTTGACCATCAGCCAGCAGTGTGTCCTTGAGGTAAAGAAGGCCAACAGCCTCCTGGGCTGCATTAGGCAGAGAGTTGCAAGCAGATCAAGAGAGGTGATCCTTCCTCCCTACTCAGCACTGGTGAAGCAACACCTGGAGTGCTGGGTCCAGTACTGGCTCTCCAGCTAAAGAAAGATGTGGAAATACTAGAGTGAGTCCATCAAAGGGCTGTGAATATGAAGAAAGGACCGGAGCATCTCTCATACGAGGAAAGGCTGAGAGAGCTGAGACAGTTCAGCCTGGAGAAGAGAAGACTGAGGGGGGATCTTATCAATGTGTATAAATACCTGATGGGGCAAGTAAAGAAGACAGAGCCAGACTCTCCTTAGTGATGCCTAGTGACAGGGTGAGAGGCAATGGGCACAAATTGAAATACGGGAAAATCTACTTAAACATAATAAAACACTTCTTCACTGTGAGAGTGGCTGAACACTGGAACAGGTTGCCAAGAGAAATTATGGCCTTTGGTAATATTCAAAACCCAACTGGAAATAGCTCTGAGCAACCTACTGTAGTTGACTCTGCTTTGCCCAGGGGATTGGACTGGACGGTCTCCAGAGGTCCCCTCCAACCTCAGTGAATCTGTGATTCTCCTTCCCACTTCTAGAAACCTCACTTCAGTTTTGCTCATCTGCTCTCTGTTGGAAATGTTGCTAGCTCATTCAATTTTTGAGAGTATGTTTCTGAGATCTCTTGGCAGTTTCGGTGTCTTATAGAAGTGCTATAGTAGCAGTGGTTGTTTTGGGTTCTAATGCATGTTTGTTTAAATATATTTCATGGTAATATATGACATAGTTGCTGCAAGCACTGGCTTATCAGAAGAAAGAGAAACTAAACTGGTTTAAAATTGTGATATAACACATTTAATTTCTCCTGTATATGAAGAAGTATTGACAAGTATTGTTACTCTTATGAAGCTGTTCAAGCATGAGGTATTCTAGAACAAAGAGTTACAGTGAGAATCCTCTACTATTTTAAGGTGATATGCCAGAAAGTTTTCCATTTCTGATTTGGATTTTTGTGTGGCCCAGACAAAACTGCTGAAGAATTCATGCCAAAAAGAATTTTTACTGTTGCTTATAAATATCAAATCAGTTTTCAGCAAGGCCAAATTTGTAGGTGTAGACTACTTTTTTTTTTTTTTTGATGAATTAGAATGGCCAACAATGACCATTAAAACATTTTTTTAATTATGAGATTTATTTCAAAGATGAGATTTTTTTTTCCTTTTGGCACTTGGCAATGATTTTTTTTAAATATAGAAAGACAAAATGCCTGTCAAAATGTATGAGCACTGGGTGGACAGTCTGGATAGTTCATCTTTAGAGAATTTTATCTGGGCAGTGTTTCTTCAGAGTGACATGTATAGCCATCAGCACTTGGATTCCACTTTCAAGCCAAACCGTATCACTGAGAGAGTGTCAGTAACTGGTGTACCATGCTGCCATGTAGTAGTCTGTGAAACAGAGCTGGCTAAAAACCAGTATTAGTTTCTAGGAAATTTCCTTTTTTTAAAAAAAAAAGTTTTATGGTGTGAATCAGACCAAAATGAACAAACAACAAAATTTAAAAATTCCTGTGAGCTGGAAGCTTCCCAAACTTTGCAGCTGCTCAGTGAAATGATACTGGCAAGAATGCAAAACCTGTCAGACCTCATGCATTGATTGTAAGGTACACAGTGTTGATTCATTTCTCACAATTCCTTAATGTATTTTCAGTATGGCACCTTGGCCTCTCTCCTTCTCCACGACCTTACTTGCCAGGCACAGTTATCATCTGGTGGATTATTAATCTGGTAACCAGCTGCTCCTGACACATGGGTCGAGCAATGGACAAGAAACCAGGGCACTGTACAACAACTGTGGCAGAGCTTTTCATGACAGGGCTTATGCTGAAAAGCCCCTTAGACAACATACTATCTGGCTACTACTTCTGTCTTAAAATCTCTCTTATTGTGTAAACATACGTAGGCCTCCTTCTGGGCTACATCATCTGGTACTCTAATTGCTGTCCTACCACATGACATGATACAGCACATCTTTGTGAGCTGAGGCAAGCAAAATTTAATCAGCTGAGAACAGACATTTAGCTTAGCAGCTCAAGGGAGTTCTCATTTTGACATATTCTCATCTGATACACTAAAGTTGAAACCTTGAATTGAATGTGCGGAGACCTCATTTTGCAGCTGAGGCATTTCCACCATAATATTGTAGGTAGGAAATGAATGAATATTTCCTGGCAAAGAATTATTTTCTGACCAAACTTTGTTTCCTTAGAAAATTTGTGAACATCTACACTGTTGGAATTTAAACAGACACCAAGTAAGAAGCTGATAGTATCAGTGCCACATTTAAGAAGCTGCCAAACTCCTGCCCAGAGGCAGAATCTCCCACTGCCTCCTATAACTCCCTCAAAGACAAACTCAGGAAGTGCAGGCTAGATGAGCAGATGATGAGGTGGATTGAGAACTGGCTGAATGGCAGAGCTCACAGGGTTGTGATTGGTGGCATAGTCTAGTTGGAGGCCTGTAGCTAGTGGTGTCCCCCAGGGTCAGTACTGGGTCCAATCTTGTTCAGCTTACTCATCAATGACCTGGGTGAAGGGACAGAGTGCACCCTCAGCAAGTTTGCTGATGATACAAAGCTGGGAGGAGTGGTGGATACACCAGAGGGCTGTGCTGCCATTCAGAGGGACCTGGACAGGTTGGAGAGTTGAGTGGAGAGGAACCTCATGAAGTTCAACAAAGGGAAGTGCAGAACCCTGCCCATGAGAAGGAACAACCCCTGCACCAGTACAGGCTGGGGGCTGATCTGCTGGAAAGCAGCTCTGTGAAGAAGGACCTGGGAGTCCTGGTGGACAACAAGTTGATCAGGAGCCCCCCACGTGCCCTTGTGGCCAAGGGGGCCAATGGTATCCTGGGTTGCATTAGGAAGAGCATTGCCGGCAGGTCGAGGGAGGAAATCTCCCCCCCTCTACTCAGCCCTGGTGAGGCCGCATCTGGAGTACTGTGTCCTATTCTGGGCTCTTCAGTACAAGAGAGCCATGGACCTACTGCAGCTAGTCCAGCAAAGGGCTACTAAGACGAAGACAGGACTGGAGCATCTCTTATATGAGGAAAGGCTAAGAGCTGGGCTTGTTTAGCCTGGAGAAGAGAAGACTGAGGGGGGATCTTATCAATGTATACAAATATCTAAAGGGATGGTGTAAAGGGGATGGGGCCAGACTGTCTTCAGTGGTGCTCAGTGACAGAACGAGAGGCAACAGGCACAAACTGAAACACAGACAGTTCCATCTGAACATGAGAAAAAAGTTCTTTATTGTGAGGGTGACTGAGCACTGGAGCAGGTTGCCCAGAGAGGTTGTGGAGTCTCCATCCTTGGAGATATTCAAAAGCCATATGGACAGGGTTCTGGGAAATGTGCTGTAGGTTACCTTGCTTGAGAAGGTGGTTGGACTAGACGATCTCCGGAGGTCCCCTCCAACCTCAACCATTCTGTGATTCTGTGATTCTGTGAATTAGAACGCAGTTCTGGTTTGTTGGTGAAAGGACAAGAGGTGGTGTAGTAATAAGATAGTACAATTATTCATCTATGGTATGTACACATCTCAATCATCTCATTAAACTTATTTACATTATTTTATGGTAATTCAACTGAAATAGCACTTAGGAAGCCATTTTTAGGATAGAGAAGATGCTGGTTGGGGAGCTAGAATTTAGGAACGGTGACCCACAAAACTAGAACCATGACCTAAAAAAACACAGTGAGCTTTCTGAGGTGTAAGAAATAAAGAGGAAGTCAAGCCTGGCTTCATGCAAAAAGGAGGAGGAGAACACAATGAAACACAGAAGATAGACAGCCTCAGGTAGCCTGGTGGGATGATTTGAATGAAGGGAAAAGAAAACTGAGCTTGATAAAAAAAGCAGAGAGAGACAGAGAAGGAGCTAAGTGAAAAGGAGAACAAGAAATGTCATAAAAACACATTCCTTTATTCTGCTAAAGCTTGCTTTACAGAGTTTCCTAAAAGTTACTATCACTTACAGGGTCGAAAAAGACACAGGAGTTAAACGGCAGATTAAAATGTGTGCTGTAACATTCTTCACAATTCACAAATTTAATTTCTGTATTTCTTAATGAAGTATGACATATTTTTCTAGTGTTTTATATGTATTTTTCACATGTTAGATATTAAACATTTAATATATGTGCCTTGAACTTTGCTGTTCTGATATGATATTTTAAAAAGATACACAATAATAATTCTATTTCTGATATGCCAGGCTTAAGCTTTTGTCTTTCCAAATTCAACCTTGTGCCTTTAATTTTCTGATTTCTTCCATCAATGTCCACTGTCATCATAGTCGTGACAGAAAACTTTAGGTGAAAAAAGTTCTAGAATAGACTAACACAGTATACTGACACAATACTTCCACTTAAATACTACATTTTCCTTTCATAACAGAAGTGTCCTATGTTTCAGAAAATGTGGTTGTAATTCAGAAATGTTCTAGAAAGATTTATTGTAGGCATTAGTTTAAGCTTATTTTTGTACAAATCTGTAATATTCCATGGTGCTCTTAAATAGCGCAGGGAGAAAATGCATACCTAAAGAAATCAGTAGTCTTGTCCTGTTGTTCAGCTATCTGACTTGAACACATGTTCCTAACAGGAAATACTTTTTCTCTGGTCCAAAATATTCTATTAGCTTCTGAATACTTGCTTCAAAATCTCTATCATTCCCTGTTTTTTTCTGACGGTAGCAAAAAACACCTATGAGGTCAGGCCACCTAAAGAGCAACAACAAAACACATTTCTGAGAGACATCCATAATTCCTGAGTCAGTCGTAAACAATTTAAAAGTGTCAGACTTGCAACTCAAGTCAGCCCAATAGATATTGGATTTCCAGAACAGTCAAACACACATATTAAAGGTAAAATTTCTCACATTATTTCTTTATCATTCAAAGCTGTAAATCTGTTTCTATAATTAGAAATAAGATTTTGGCATTGACAGTATAAAACATAATAATCTGGATTGTAAAGTCTGATTCCTCTTGTTAGGAATGCAGTGCATTATAGATTTAGGATTATAATTAAAGCTGCAACTATTAGTCTTATCCAAATGCCTTTAGAGTTTCATGCTCAAGCATAAAAATAATAGGAGCTCTTGAACTTTGACTCCGTCTTTGATCCTTGTTTATTGTTTTGGCCTTGGACAAGCTCTTTGGGGTGAAGGTACACTCAGAGTTGATAAAGCCCTTTCATTTGCAGTTATGGTAGACTTCTGAAGTGAGCATAATGCCATGTATAGTCTATCACCTATCATCATGTCAGAACACTGCATTAATCTGTCCTTAAATTTGCCATTCGTAGATTCGATTACCTGCTAAATACATACTAAATTAATTCAGATTAAAAATTAATAATAATAATAAATGCATGACATTTGTCTTCAGTAGTCTTATGCATACATCCAAGCAGCTAGCCTGTGTTTGGTTCTGCCATTGCTCTTCTTTTGGGAAAAAGTAGCTTAAAGTAGATATGTCTTTGATACATATTATATTATATTTACAAAAATATATTCAAAATTCTGTTTCTGTTTACACGAGAAGAATCAAACAGCTAGAGATCATTTCTTTGCTCAAATTCCAAGACCTGTTCTTAGTCAGCACTTATCCCAAAGGTTTTTTCTTGGGATACTATTCCAGTCCATCTGTGTTTGTATCCAGCATTTAGCCATGTGTGTTCTTTGTGCTTCTGTCTTTATTTTTACACAGAAACAGTTACAGCAGATAGCATTCAGCAAACCTAACCACCATTTTCATTAAAAAAAAAAAAAATCTTTCTCACTTGCTTTTAGCCTCAGCAATGGCAATCATTATTTTTACCAGTTTCAGCAGGTTTAAGTCATCCTCAAGCATCAAGGAAGAAACAGAATTTGATGTGTGCAGGTTACTTTACATGAGGACCTGTACATTGTTGAAGAAAATATTGATAAGAATATGTGATAATGGTCATGTGTTCAGCAGAAGAATAAGAGGATAAAATGACTAAACAAACTACTGAACTCACTAGATAAAGTTTTAGGAAAATAGACATACTGAAGCTGAAGCTAATGACACTGCAGTCAGTTGAAGGAAAAATGGCTTTGCTCTTCATTGGCCTACAGAGATCCTGCAAATTTTACTTACACACATAAATTTCCTTGCACATACAAGAAACTGCAGGAAGAGGAAATATAGAGTTGTCTTTCTTCAGGCACAGTTGTAACATAAACTCCCGACAGATTAAACTTAAAAACAAAGAAGTTGGGTCACATGTACCCATGTAAAGAACAGAGATGCTTTATCATTCTATCTTCTGTTTCTACAACATAGGGCACCATTTGCTTCTGAACTTAAACTTGTCAGGTTGGGCTGAGCCTTTGACTACAAGACTGTGGAGACGTTATTAGCATGTAAGAACATCATTATGCTTATGGCACAACTCCAGTTATCCAGATGCTGAAGCTGGGCATGTGAGAGGAAGAGAAGCTCTTCGTCTTGGAGACTGCTTTAGGAAGCTTGTTGAGCATTGGAAGAAGTCCTTCTAACTGAATAATACCTGAGAGCACAAGAGAGGGAGCTGGAAATTCTTGCAGGCACAGAAAAATGGTAAAGGACTAATTCCATGAAAAACCGCAGCAGAAAAGGAAAATATATCTCAGAGAGTTTTTTTTTTTTTTTAATGTCTCACTGCATTCAAGATCAGTTGTTAAGCGGGTAGCTCGTTGACTTAAACAACTAAGACAACCTGTTGCTAAACACCTGTTAAGCATATGCTCTCCAGGTACAATCTAACTCTATTTCTGAATTCACTCTATGTTCCAGTGAGAAATTTTTGTGAGTTGTGTTGAATAACTTCTCCCAACTCAGGCTCTGTTTTGCTACAGTAACACAATAGAGAGGTCTTATCACCTAAAGTGGCAAGGAGTGGCAGGGAATTGAAAGATCATCTCAGTAGGCCAGAAATTTAGAAATATCAGCTCTTTCAGTTTGGTTTCTTAGATGATGCAACTTTCAAATGGAAAATTGGATTCTAGTGCCTAGCTCTTAAATATACATTATATAAATTCTGACTTTTTTTACTGGTATCACCACCAGCATCAGCACCAAAATCTAACAAATGTCTACACCATGGCTTTACCTTCTCCAATACCTTTCCTAAATATGAAAAGCAACTATATATGCATGGCTTATACATATGGCATATTATTTTAGTGTGTTATCGTCTGGTTGCAGAGATGCTATAGAAGAAGAAGCCATTGAATACTTTCTTCTGTAACATGCAGAATCTTTAAATGGGAGCTACTTTCAGTGCAAAGCTGACTCCTAAATACTTAAAGCTACAATGTTACAGAAGACAAACCCAAATGTTATCCAGACCCTAGTGACAGTTCCAGTTTGACCTGGAGGCAGTAATTCTACCCTTTCTACCATACTGCTCCTGTTTAGGTGATAAAATATTCTGATTATGAGAACTAAGAAGACATTTTATGCTCTTTTACTTTGCTTGATGATGTATGCATAGTAACAAAATCTAAAGAACCCTAACAGTAGTGATGTGCTCAGAAAGACTGTCATTGTCTAGATAATCTATATAAACTGAACTCCATCTAGAACCACACTATAAATAACCATTGCCTCTCTGGCCTCAGCACCTTCCAGTGATAACTATCAGTCAAAGAACAAGAAATAGCAAGAGGCAGACTCTCAATTCACAGCCAGCACAGTAGACTATAGGAGTACCTGAAACTTCAATTTCAGACAAGTCTAATTAGAAAATCTGCATATTTTCCAAAGGCTATTTTCTTGGTAAATGTGAAATCATCAACTGCTCTTGACCTAATGTCACAATATCCCTGAATCTTCTTTCTTTATAGGTATAATCATGTAAAATGAACAACACAATACACACAAACTGTTTCTTAATTGTAGCCTATAATCAAGGGAGAGGTTAGAGACATCATGAAAGCACTGACTTACTCAGAGAGACAGATAAATAGAACTAAGACATTTTACTATCTAATTTCTTTTTGGGACATTCAGGTATTTCCTGAGGCATCTCTGATAAGACTCACTTAGAAGCAGCACTGACAGGTTTCTTGGCCCTGCTACCTACTTCTCTGAAGAGAAGTGTCTGAAAGCAGCTTCACTCCCTGTTCTTGCAACAGCACAGCTGAGCTGTTTTCTTTACCGGTGACAGGGATCACCTAAAAATAAGGTACTTATACAGTGAATCTGGACAGTGAAGTTCTTTTTGGAGAAATCAGTTTATATTCTTGACTAGTAGGGAGATGATAGAAGCATCAAAATGGTCCTACAGTCAGACTCAGTGATTCAGAAGTTGGAGAGGATGCTGTGGTTGGAAATGGGCACACCTGTCTTTTGGAATACTTTTGGATTACCCATATCACTAAAATTTGTCTGTGCTTGTGTGCCTGTATCCGCAGGAATTTAAATGTATTCCTTTCCTTTTTTGATGGACAATAGCAAACCACCTCCCATCTACAGAATAGAATTTGATAATTTCCTGCTTCATCAACCTGTTCTCTGTCCTGCACATATGTCATGTGTAAAACTTTTCATAATAGACAACACTACAGGAGCGTAGATTAGTTATTTCTTATGCTCAGCCTTAGAGTTCAAATCACAGATATTGTCTACAGCAATATTTTAATTATTACAGCTTTTACTTTATTTTGACCCACATTCTTAAGCTAGTGGTGACAGCTGCTTTTACAATAAAAGTGTGGACAAAATGAAATACACAACATCAGAAAAGATGCAGTCAGAGGAAAAATAATAGAATAAAAATAAGAAAATCTAGCAAGATTCTTCAAATTATAATACACAGAGTTAAGAAATGCCTTGAGACATTCTCAACAAGCATCAACGATATCTCATTTTAATTCACATCAGAAAGGGAGATCAAGCCTGAAAGTGGAACATCCACATTTTGTCATACAAGCACATCTGATATCTTAGCTAAGAATAAAATAAAAAAAAAAAAATACGCTTCTTAACTGCTTAGCAGCTGCTGCTAGACCCATAGTAAACACACTCTCTTTGGCGTGTGGAAAATCATGACCTTTTTCTCATAATTCAGTTTTAAACAGATTTTTTCACTGCTGTCAGCTTCTGTCCTTTACCAATAATTCCATATGAACTTCTAGGAACCTAGAAGGGGCTCTATTATGCTACTGAAATACATGCTGCAGATTTTGCAACATCCTCTCTCCTTGTCATTATCATGTTATGTAAAGGCTGGCAAGGTGGCCAATGGCAAACTGAACATCTAGAAAAATATCACTTGCACTGCAAGAAAATCAGTATGTGAGCTGTGGTAGGCCATGATGTGGAAGAATTAAGGCTATCTGTGACCACCCCCCCCCCCCTCCCCCCCAGAAAAAGTAACAGATGAGGTCTTCCTTAAGATTCATAAGACAATACAGAAAAAGCATTCCATTTTTACACCCACATTTCCTCTGTTCTGACAGACACATGAAATAAAAGAAAACCAAAACCAAATCAAATACAGTGCAATGGGATGTAAAAAGGCTTTTACAGACATGAAACAAAATTATGCTAAAAAATGATACTTAGCAACTTAGAGTTTAATTTATCATTTCCCATTCAAACATAGGGTTTGGACATATGTGTTGAGGCAGCATTAAGCTTGATATTTGAAGAAGATAAGTATCTTGTTTATACTAGTAGCAAAGCAGCTGTTAGCAAGACAAAAAAATTCTGTTATTGTGGAAGGAATGAGATGCCCTAAAATGGTCCTTAAAGCAATTAAAATGTTATTTCCTGGGTGGACCTTTTGCAATTATAAGTGACCAAACTTTTTTAATGTGGTTATTTCCTATTAAAAAAAAAAGGAAAGACAAAACCAAGATCAAAACAGAAACTCTGAATTTTTATGTGACAGATACTTTTTACCTAAGAAAAATATTAAGGATGAACATATGGGAAGGTTAAATAAGCTATTATCAGCAGTTGGTCATGAGCAGTATGAACTGTTTATTTTTTAAGCTAAAAGAAGATATGAATATAATATAAAAGTATTTTTTTTAAATTATTCTCTTTAAGGTGGTTGTGGAAAGTCTTCAAGAGCATGTGTTTTAAGACACCTTGAAGACAGTATCTAAGACTCAATAAATAAAGCTGTTCACACACTTTTCTATTTAAATGTTATTTTGCTTGAAGATGCAAGTTCTCTTCCTGTTTTTAAGGTAAATAATATTGGCTGGAGCAGTGATGTAAAATATAGACGATTTAGATAGTGTTCTCAAACAGATTAGTGATCTAAACAACAGCTGAACTTCTCTTCCCTGATTCTATTTAATTATATCCCTCAGCCTATTGTATTTAAGAAAATAATTTTTCTGTTTAGCATTTGGAAAAATGGCAAAGTCTTATGTGATATTTAATATTTGCTTCCTTAGTCTAACTGATTTCTATGGTCTGATCTTTGAATGAAACTATCTGAATATAATTCAATAGACTATGATTTTAAATCTCAGAGGAAAGCCTAGAAAACTTGCGCATAAACAATTTTTAAAGAAGAATTTTCAGTTTTTCATATAATGGCATTTGAAATTTTCTAAAGCATTTACAAGAAATATATTTAATTCAGGCACTGAGTGCTCATTTGAATGTTTAAAAAGAGGTTATAAATAAATTTTTGACTGCTGTACATATTTCTTAGGCACTATCTTTTATACCATATTTTATTGACTTTAATAAGTGTGAAATGATTGGAGCTATAATGAACAGTTTATGCTTGAGTGTACAGGGACCCTAGGTATTTATAAATGACAGGTCTACAGAATACCTATGAATGAAATTGACCCCAGGTAACTGAACACTGCCAAATAATGAAATGAAACCCATAGAGGACTCTGAACATACTTGACATGAGGTACTTTATGATTACCGCTGGAATAAAGGAAGTGACATTCAGATTTCCTACAGATCCATTACAGGCTACAGCAGAAGTTGTATCTAAAGCAAGACAATAGAATGCTATTTTTAATGTATAACATATAGTATGTACATGGTGTATAAAATTAGGTATCTCTACATAAATGTTAGTATTATATTGTCTACAAGTTTCATAAATTTATTTGACACAGAGGACAGTACCTTATAAAGCAAACCTTGTTTTTCTACTATAAATATTCAGACATGCTGATAAATACTCATGACTCATTCATGTGACCTGACATCAGATGGATTGTTTTTCAGAAACTGCATTATATATATGTGCTCAACCTGTCAGCCTGCTAGGCAGAATCACTACCATGAGAATGATTACATTTTCTTTTTAATAAGCCAATATTGTAGCATTGTCCGAAGGTAGAAAAAAAGAATCTGTCTCCCTCCCTACAAATAACCCTGAGCAAAATATAAAAACAAAAAATTCTTCCCCCATAGGCTCAGTGTACTTAGATTTCTCTATGCTTTTCCCATTATGATAATTCTTTCATATTTTCTGCTCTTTAGACTGAACATAGAACTGATTTTCACTCTCCTCACTGCTACTGTGCAGCAGCAGAGATCACAGCCAGTGATCACAGCTAAATGAAGACTAATGCCCAGATTCAGCCTAAACAACTCAGGTCAGTGTGAATTCAAAGCCTTTGAGCTTGCAGAGAATTGCAGGGACTCTCATGAGAGTTGGATAGTTTTATATTGCTGGATCAAGGACACAACTGTAATGAGAAAAGTCAGCCACTGGGTGTTCTACACTTACACATTTTTTGTCAAAAAAGATTTTTATTGTTCTTTTTTCATATAAGTTCTTTAGTCACAAGCTCTTCAGTATTGCAAATGTTGGGGTTGCCACAATCTCAAAAGTTTGTCTAGGCATGATATAATATTGTTTAGGCTAGTGCATGATGCACGATATGCCATGCATAGAAACATACGGTCTTTTAATATGAAAGCTCTTGCTGCTCCTTTCAGCATCTTGCGGGGACCTCTGCCTTTCTTGATTGCTCCAGAGCTCAGCTGATCATTCACCCACAAGGCAATGGCCAACTGCTCCAGGGTGGCGTTCTCCTACCTCTTTGAGGGACTCCAACTCATCCACTCACCAGATCCACTCAATACTGTATTTGCCATTCAGGCTGCTTTATTCAGGCAGCTAGACAAGTAGAAAACAAAGCAAAGCCAAACCAGTCAAAACAACCCTATCATTGACTAGGCAGCAACCCATTACTGACCAGGCACAGAGCAGCTCAAGTCATCCAGTGCTTTCCTTTCAGGAGGCAGTCTCATTTCTTGTGTTCTTATTCATTATTCGGCTTTCACCTGGCCTTTTTCACATGTGCCATTAGTGGCTACGTTTGCTAATCAGGTACTTATTCTGCTCCAGCTATTACAACCGCTGGGGAGCAGCAGGAATAGGCTGCTCTATGAGGGAAGGTGATCCAGGGGTGGGTGATGGTGGCAAGGCAGGGCCCTCACCAGCACATGTGCAGGCCCACCGTGCCTGAGCGAGGCGAGCAGGGCAGGTCTGGTGACGGCAACTGAGTTCAACCAGGAGTCCAGATGGCCCAACAAGTCCATAATGATGAGGCAGATCTGAGGTCAAGCCAGAAGGTCATGCCTGCAAGTCAGGATCGGGGTCAGAGTCAGGCAGGTGCATGACCCAGCACAGGCACACCTGCAACATTGTTCAGGTGGAGATCAAGGACGAGAGAGCCTGAGCACAAAAGCAGCTCCCGGGTGCAGGATGCCAGGCTCTCACTGTGGCTTCTTGTGGCCAGAGAGCTGTATCACATGAGCTGGCCCTGATCCCAGCTGCCAAACCCTGGAGGCAGTGGGGGATGCATTCGGGGCCCTGACAACATCTAAGACTTGCAAGAACTGGATATAAGACAGTTGTAAAGTGGTTCAGCCATGTAAGTAGGTCAACCACATTTGGCTTTCTTTTCCTAGTGGCACATATGCCGTGTATTTGGCAGGCCACTGGGCTACAGACGCCTTGTTTCCTTTTTCTTAGCCAGCAGCCAAAACCACACTCATTTTGCTTTCAGACTCACATTAGAGTTTCCTTTACACATACAGCTGTCAGTGTTGATAAGTCACTTCAGGCTCAGATTGCCCATAAAAGTATTGTTTTCATGTTTCTGTGATAAATTGTAAGTCAGTGGATGCACAGAAAACAGGCATAGAAAGAAGTGCATGTGTGTGTGCGCGCGCACATGCGCACACTCATGCATGTATGTGTGGGCATGCTCAAATGTGTTGTTTCAATTACTTTAAAATATCCAGTAAACTCTTGCAAATTTTATAGTCATCTGAGGAATTGAACTTTGATAATAGTGTAAGCTATGTTAGTTCCCTCTAGGTCATGCTGATATCACAATCATTATCTTATGTGCACATTTTAAAAATCATAATTCATGCCAGTATTTATGAACCATTCTTCATTTTGAAATCTTTTGCTATATGTGATTTAAGCCTATCTGAAGAACTCTTTTTTTCTGGAGTGCTGAGAAAGCAAAGGTGATATCCCATCACTGTACTTCTGTACAGAATTCTCCTAAATCAGTGGAATCTATCCCTTCACAGGGGACTGGCCACCTGCATCCTATTGCAAGGCAGGAGACAGCTTGGGCTGTGGCATGAGCTCATGGTAAGAGACACAGACTCAGTAATGCTTTGCTCAAGCCCATAGCTGTAGAAAGACGTGCTCTCTACACTCAGCCTCATCTCCCCTTTCCAGAATGGCTTGAAGGCTCACAGTTAACTGAAGAAAACCTGGGATATATTTCGCTTTCCCTTCCTTTGACTATCAAAATTATGAGCTTACTAGCTATGCAGGTTCTCTTCTTTATTAACAACTTGCTTGCTTCTTAGCCCAGATTTTACTGTGCCATTTAAATATCAAAGACACTTAATGTTTATTTATGATTCAAGAAAAGGTTATAAACTTAGGACTTTTCCTCACATGCTTCTTTTTTTACTCCATTAGCTTTAGATGTTTAAAACAATGAAAATTTACATAAATATAATATAATTAAAGCAAAATAGATGAACAGCTAAATATTCTTTCCTAAATAGAATCAAGCCTTACTGTTTAGCCAAATAACTGAGGAAGAATGTTATAGAGGAACAGAAAAATCTGAAGGAAAAATTATTTTCAATATACACAAGGAAACAGAATCAAATTAAGAAAGGAAATTGAAACTATCTCTTTAGGTAGAGACAGCATTTGTGAACAGAGCAGATATCTGAAGCACATGAATTAGAACAGATACTAAGGTCCAGAAATTCAACAATGTTTGTGGATAGACTGAAGTTGACATACAACAGAAAAAACCCAGAGGAGTGAATTTTGAGGTGAGATCATTGAAGATGACCTTCTGAGACAAATGCTAGGGAGAAGCCAAAAATGGAAACAATGAACCTGAAGCAGGTTAAATCCATTCTGTGGGCACTAAAGGGAAACTGGAGCTCAGGAAAAAATCCTGTCTTCTTCAATTTTACAGGCTTTATTAAGAACTCTGCAATGGCTGTTATTTGCTCAGAGCCTACCTTCGTTAAGAATCCACCAAATGTGTAGGTTCCTAAAATGGCCAATTTGCATGATGTGTGATGGTATTTAACAGGGCCCAAGGCAATGAGATAAAGTGAACTAAATTATTCTGGATCAGAAATTCTGCTACATTTTCCCACTTAACATCTTATCTACTCTTTTGGCAATTATAGATCATTTCCATTTTAAAAATAGCATGTTCCTACAACATTATGCTAATGGTATTTTTCTTGGAGTACCTGGGATAACATTTACGGCTTAAACCGTGTTTCTTGAATAATCTCGTGACCTGAAGTTCTTATAGGAAAAAGCAATCTAGCACCATATACTGAGGAACTAGAGTACTTTCATTTGTGGGGACAAGATCCACTCTACAGGGGAGCATTTGAGTAAAAATAAGTGTAGCTTTTGACCATAAAGATCATGAAATATTCTGATCCCTAGTAAAAGGCAACTGAACTCTACTTAATAAGCTCTGAGTTAACATAATTGAAGCCTCATTATGTATCAGTGGGTAAATGGAACTTAAACAGGAATCAGACAAACAATAAGGGAGAAAAAAAAGCGCCTCTTACATTGTGTGCAAGTGTGAATCCCTCATGGTAATGGTTTGTCTGCTGTGGAACCTCCTTGGCACCAGAAAGAGCAGAACTTGTTGCCTGCTAACAGTGCCCAAGGATAGTTTATTTTCCTCAGATGTCTGGCAGAGCTTGAATCTCCAGTGACTGCCAGTTTTAAATTTAATTCTTACTTATTGTGGTCTTTTCTTTACTACTGCTGACATTGGCTAACACGGTACATTAAGAATCCTCATGGCAGCCACAGGAAATTTTGGATGCAGGGATCAAATCCACAGCACTGTGCTGTCAGATTCAAAACCTAGAAATGCCTCTCAAAAGTATTTGCTTGTTTAAGAAGGAGTAATTAAATCTAAAAAAATGTTAAAAGGGAGCCACTGTTACCTTTTATGTTCCGGTGTGCATTACAAGTGTCAATTGCAAGTATGTAGTACAGTACTACAAAAACCTTCTGAGGGGAGAAAAAAAGAAAAAGATACTGTGCAGCTGCAGAAGACTTTATTTGATCTCACAAACATAAACTTTAGCAGTCATCCGAGGCACTACAAAAACTGTAAGTTTGGCTGAGGTTTAGCAGATGCAAGAGTGGTTTGTCAGGAGACAGGTAGTAGGGTGTTTTGAGAAGTTCTTCATTTTCCTAAGAGCTAAAGTATGTCAAGACAAAAAAAAAAAAAAAAAAAGTCTGTCTCTTTTATGAAGAAATTTCATGCGCAGGTACAGTAGTTACTTACAAGGGAAGTAAACTGAGCTTGTAGCTGGCAGCAATAAGGGACAGACAAGTGTAAGCAATCCTTCTTTCCAGCAGCAGCCCTAAGATTCCCTTTGACACTGATTGGACATGGTACCTTGCACCGTAAACAATGCTACAATTACTTCTGTTTTCTTGACAAAATAAAAACAATCCCCTGTGGTATTTTTAAGGTAACCCTAGGCCCAGGCTGCTCCACAGTAATAACCATTTTGTGTGGTGGCCTTTGCTCATCAATATTTGAAGGCTGCAGATGAGGAAACAACACAATCATGACAGCATGGAAAAGTTGGAAAGACTGGATAAGGAGAGGGAGATATTGATTCCTTCACTGGCTTGCACAAGTTTTCAAAAGAAAGACCTATTAAAAAAATTTGCAACCAACAGAAGATAGGTCTTCTAAGAAATTCTGAGATTTCTCACAAATGCATTAAATATAAGCTTACAATTGCTGTTTGGGACTTTAAAACAAAAGCAAATGAAATCTGCTGCTTTGCTTACATTACCTATTAAACTAACACATTTCAGTGCTTACTAAAAGCATCATTCAGTGGGGTGGGGCATGGAGGAAGGGTTTTTACAAATATGTGCAGGCTTTAGTCTGTGTTAAGAGCTTAAGGGATGCATCAGCTTCATCTGAGCATAATTTTCTTTGAAGACAAACCTTAAATCCCTGCTGATAGAATCTGAGAGAAAAGTTTAGTCCTTGAGACTGTGAGTGGCATGGAAGGCACAAAGGTGAAAAAAGGCATGGAGAAAATCACAATACGAAAGATAGGGGCTCTGTCACAAAGGATGAGGGAGAGTACTTGTGAGACGCAGTCAAGCATAGGGGATAATCGAGGAACAGCTGGAAAGACCAAGATCGAGCCTGGAAGTGAGGGAGCATTAGAGATAACTTAAGTGTGTCAAAGCCCAGGATACTGCTTCCTTGGATTCCCAGGAGAAAAGATGAAAGTTAAGATTTTCTCAAGTGATTTGTGGCTTTAGGGGAGCTTTATCTAAAAAAAAAGAAAAACCAAACAAAAATTCAGTTTTTCCTCTGGTGCATCCTTTTTTTTTTTTTTTTTTTTTTTTTTAATCTGGACCCAAGGGTTGTACCTATCTGTCCTGCAGGAACTATTTCAAAGGTGCTTCTGTGTCCACACGTAAATTAAAAAGTTGCTGGGTAGGTAAAGAAATATCTTCACTGATCTGACAGAGAGGAACACCTCAAGGGTGCCCTTCCTGGACACCTGTACGTGCTTGGTGAATAACCTGCGGTGAGGAGCACTCTGCCCGAGCTCCCACAAGAAACACTTGTTGCAGTAAATTGAACAACACTTATGTAGCAATGGTATGTCCTCATGCTGCATCCCAGAACTGGCAGTCAATTATGGACACTGTATGGCTCCTCTTCATCACAGAGCAGTAGACACAGCTTTTTCTTTTTCTGGGCTTCACATACAACTGGAGCAGTATCAGGTTCCCAATCCATTTGACACCCATTCCACAAAGAAATGCTGCACAGTGCTTTCACCAGGGGAGTGCTAAAAAAATGTCTACAACACCCTTCCTTTCCATGATCCTTAGTTTAGAGAAACGGCTTCATCCCCAGTCAGGAATTCATTGCTTGTTTGAGATGAGTGCTACCATGCTAATGAAATCCTCCTAGCAAACATAGGATTCGGCAAAAGACAGCACTAACAAATCATGGCATTACTGTTCTACCTCCCCTACCTTGAAAGGACCGAATTAATAATGCCTTGGGTTTCTGTACTTGGATTTGTTTAGACCACAAGTGACATGGGCAGTTCTAGATCACAGTGGGGAACTGAAGTTATAGGAAAACTATTATGTGCTGGTTAGGGAAGAACTGGGCCTACATCACATGCCAGGAAGATGACAAATGGAAACTGGAGGCCATGATGCTAGTACCTGCACCCAGAGTCTGGTTTGATAGTGGAAAAGAGAAGTAACTAATGCTCTGTACGTTCAGTGGGCTTCTTGCTGTGTCCTCTTGCTTAACCAAGACAGGCCACTTGAGAAGACGAGTGGAAAAACTGAACTGCTTTCAGTGCCACATCTTGTAAGCATAATGGCGAAGTGGGGTGGACCAGCAATGACATGAGCTTATGCTTGCCAGTTTCTACACATTGTGCCACATCCTATGCTTAGTGTTAAAATATCACAGCTATGACATGACACAGCATCCATGATAGCTGATATGCTGGTGCTGTTGTTCTAAGGGTGCAGCCCAGCTTCATGCAATTACTTACAGATTTTACTCTATATCCCTCTTCTGAACCTCTCCTACTGATTAGCAGCTGGTCAGTGCTGATATAGACTGTGAGCTGACTAGAAATCGAAGTGGGGAGGGTAAATCTAGAGGCTGTACATGGACTTTCGGCCTGGCATGATAAAGAAATTAGCACATTTTCATGAGTGCTAGAAGCATCTTTCTGAGTGTACGTACGTCTGGGACTTTCTGGGTAAGTGACAGTCTCCAGGCTGATGCCCAACCCATGGCTCAAAGTCAACATATAAACTGTAGAAATGTTGTGAAGTCTGTTGTGTGGATTCAGAGAGTACTTCACATGTGCTGGTACTCTGCAATGCCTTAATAGGGTAATGCAGACCTAGCCTATATGTCCAGAAGTGGTTCTCTCCCAGATTCTAATTTTGTTTGTTGTTGCTTGCTTTCTGTGGTAGTGTTTAGGAGAATCCACCTTCAGATCTGCCTTTCAAAGTCCTTTTTCATGGTTTGGATTATGTTGTACTGAATTATTAATTCATGTGATCCTGGCCTTTTTTCAGCTTTGCATATATAGTTCTCTTCTTAATTATTTCCTTCTGTGACTTTTCCTTAACTCATTTTGCTAAATATTCCCAACCTGACTCAGTACCTGTAGCGTTCATTTCCCCCCATAGAAAAGGCCAGATCAATAATTTCAACTTTCAGAACAAGTCAGCTTCATGCTTCTGTGGCTAATGAAGCCTACCAAATTTTACAAGAACAGGTAGAGCTACAGAAAAAGTTGTCTCCCAAATAGGTTCGTAGTTCCTCTGTAACGAAGCTATTGTCTGTTCATATGCCCCTGACATCACCTCATTTACACCTACCAGATCCCTTCCCCATCTTCAGGGTTTTAATATTATAAGGCTGTTGGTCCTGTTTTAAATTAAATGTAACATAGTCAGCCAAACATTCTCTTTCATTTGAGACCAATCTGTTGGGCATTGTCATTATTAAAGGAGCATGTCTAAATTTGTATGACATATTCCCATATTCTTGCTGGCCTAAAGCTGAAGACTGTGTCAGTACCAAATAGATCTGAAAACTCTAGGCTTTGCATGCTAGGCATGTCACAGTCAGAGACATCTACAAAATAGATATTCCATATATTTGCAAAATATCTGTCTAAGATGGTCAATCTACACAGAGATGAGAAAGGTAGTTGCCTAAAGTAGCAGATTGTCAGGTGTATCAAAAGGACCCTTAAATGCAGACATGTCTTTACTACCTTTTTGGCCTGTACCAAAGCTGCTGCTGCTGCTAGTGGAAGGGTTGGGTGTTTGAGGCAGTTCATGACATAAGTGTTAGGGACCACTTCTTCCATCCAGAGCCATGCACCCCCTACACACTGGTCCCTCCTTCAAAGGCAGCAGGAGCCTACCCCATCCCCACAGGTCATCACCATGTCTATCCATCTTTTCTGCCTCTCCATGGCAACCTAGATCCACCAAATGTGTGGCCATGGCTCAGATATTGAAGAGAGTAAGCAGGCTGCTCTTCTGTGAGGGAGAGAGGAGAGTTGCTGCTGCTTCTGCTGCAGCTGGGAAGAGGCCTGTTTGTGATGGTTAAAAAATAATATGCTGAGCATAGGAGAAGGACAGTTACTACTGTCAGTCTTAGGAGAATATTAGAAATGTGTGTGGAGACAAGGCATAGGCAAGGTGGCGGAGGTGTTTTTCACATAAAGTTCGGATCAGCTGCAGGAGAAAATGAAGTATTGCATTGAGCAAACCACCTGTACCAATACATCTATCAGTCAGTTCCCTTCTTCTGCACTTGGAGGCCCATAAACCATATTGACCCTACATACCCTTCATTCTGTACTGTGGTAGGTCTGAGAGAGGAAGAGAGAGAGAGAAGGAGTCTATCAATCTGGGAAGTAGTGACCACAATAGTTAGACCCCCAAGGGAGTGAAGAGGAGGAAAGGGCAACAATGTGAAACTTTCTAGGAAAGATTGAGGAGCATCATTCTATACCATAGGTCATTTCAGGCCTCTGAGCTGAAGCCTGAAATTCTGAAATTCTTTGGTAGTCTTTATTTCCTGTACAGTTTTTGGATTCCTGGACTATTCAGTTTTGGATCCCCTTAAAGCAGGAAAATCAGTAAAGTAATATTTACTTAGCTTAGGCAGCATTAGGAACATAACATTAGGAAATAATCTTCACATAAGACAGGCTTTCCAAAGAATGGCAATGAAGATCCTGCAACTTATGTCCACTAGGAAACTAACAAAGAACATTTGTTTCAAGAGAGAGAACATTTTCAACCCATAAACTTGTCTGTGACATGCTGAGGCATGTCTTCATTGTATGAAGACTATGTTATGGGACACTATTTTAAAAATATCTAGTGACAGTTTTTTTCATATAGTTTCACACAACTGAACATCAAATTATGACCACCTCCTGTGCTCACTTTATCAAACACTTCACTTGACAATCTTTAATCATGAATCATTCAAGGTGAACAAGTTACATGAGATGCATTCAGTTTTCCCTCTGGAAAAGTAGAATTAACTTTTTTTATTGACCAGTAAGAAAACTGTTTACATAGAGCTTCTAATGTTTTCCTTCCCAAATTTTCCGGAAAGAGTATTTACTGCAGATGAACCATGTGTCTATATCTTATATCTTATACTGCAACAAACCATTTCCAGCATCAGCTCTGAATTTTTTGAATATTGTTAATTTACTCCAGAAAAAAATATTTTGTTTGGTTGTACTCATTTAGTTACTTACTGTTCTTATTCTCTGAAGTGCAGACTTTCAGTGCCAATTTTATACCAGGCCATATACTTGTATGCTTTTGCCTCCCTTT
Source organism: Dromaius novaehollandiae (assembly GCF_036370855.1). NCBI lineage: Eukaryota > Metazoa > Chordata > Aves > Casuariiformes > Dromaiidae > Dromaius > Dromaius novaehollandiae. The sequence continues at coordinate 31,818,488 of NC_088100.1, read as the reverse complement.
TCTTTCTCCACTTTGTAGGATTGTATGCTCTTTGAGCTGAATCTCCTTATGCTTTCATGAAACAATTACCATCACTGGAAATCCTGATTTGGCCTTTGCAACACTTATACCATTAATAATGAATATTTATAATAAGCAAAGAAAGGAAATAAAATCAGTCTTGCAGCATGGTTTGTATTATATTAATTGAGACAACTGAAGACTAGGCTGCCCCACCTCTTTTCTGAACCATTTCTTGCTTGCATAATAAAATGTTTTCTCTCTTTTGTATTCAAGGCAATATAATTGCCCTGTACAATTGCCCAGTCTGATAGACAGTTCTATAAGCCTTTCATTAATGTTTCCATTAGCTTCACTGAAACTAGGTGAGTGAACTAACCTAGTGAGGTATACAAGTGACTGGGAAATGGAAACCTTTCTTGCTGTGCAATTTGTGGGTGGCTTTCTGTCTAGATTTTCCTTCTTTCCAAAACATCAGCCACTATGGGATCATGTAGATATTTAGTAAAATGATTTGCATTGCTCATTCTGCAGTATGTCTAATTTGATGTTGATAATGCTCATAACTTAACATAAATCTTGTTATATTTAGTTCTTTTCTGATAGCTGCAACTGTTCTAGAATTGTAAATTACTTAAAAGCTCGGCTTTAAATAAAAACAAATATAAAATAACTTACTTTCTTTCATCAGTGCAGCCAAAATAAGAAAAATGTAAAGACAAACATCAGAGGACAAATACAAGCATTTGAAAGTTACTATTTTAATCTTGTGATGTTTCAGCCAATCTTGTTATATTCAAAACCTTGTCTCATGGTTTCTGGAAATTTGAAGGTTGACAATATTGCACTGTAATTATTATCTATTATTTATTATAATTATTCTATTAAGAAATGCTGAGAGCTTCCAGGAAGCTTGCTGTCTAAGAAAGAGCACCAGAAATCACTACAACAAAAATGTTTAAATTTAATTTTTTAACTTCTGCCTAAATCGATAAAAACAACCTACCTAATTATTTATTCTTTGCAAACATATTTGAATTCCTACATAAAATAACCATTTGTTTGATGTTCCACCTACTCTGGTTCAATTCTCAGTACAAACAGAGAATATGACCTTCTGAATGCCTTACCAAATGCATCTGCAGATCAGCAGCATGTAGATCAGCAGGGTGCTGTAGTGAACAGGATCTAGTAGGATCAGGGAGAATGACAAATGTCTGTTGCATCTGTTGCATTGGTAGAACAAGGGTGGTGTCTGCCCAGTGCAATGAAAGGTAATTGCCAGTTGATGGAGAGTAGTCATATTTCTAGCCGATTACTGAAAGCACTGTTTGATCTATGTATGTAGAAACCATGCATTTGTTTTAAATCAATGTAGAACATTTTCATCTGACCAAGTGCATATATCTGCAGTGCAGACATCTATATCTGAATTAGTCACACAAGGCTGTCAATGTTATGGTCAATGGAGAGAAAGAGCGGAAAAACTGTAGGGGGGGGAGAGGGAATTAATTTCATTCAAAAACAGACATTAAAATATTTTCTCAAAAATGAAACGTTATACATTTTCTTCTCTGATAACTGTAGAGTGGTTCTAACATAGCTAATTTTGATGTAGGAATTTACAGTACAAATATTCACAGAAAGGTGAGAGAAATCCTATTCATAAAGTCTCTGGAGAAGGAGACAGAGGAGGAAACACCATTGGTGTAGTGAAAAATTCATAGGAACTTGAGCTCTGGGAATAGTAAGTGGTCAGCAAACTGCACTTCTAATATCTAGTCTGGAACTCTGGTTATAACACAGTTTTGTTCAAGAACAACCTCTTGTTTAGTTTAACTGTTAAGCTGGGGAGGAAGAAAACCCTTTTAACTCTGGAAAAGAGTTTCTATGCATTGTACTGCTGAGAAAGCTGGTCTTCAGAAACCTTGTGTGTGGGGAAATCTTGGAAACTTTTACATAAGGAAAATACTATAATTGTTTCTGGTTGTTAAGAGAGTACTGAAAACAGTATTAACGCATAAGTCAATTGAGTGCTATCGTTTTGAGCTTTAGTTGTGAAACGCTTCATTTATCTCAGTTATTCATTGTAAAAAATTGACGGTAAAAAGTAAAAATTTCAAAAACAAGTTGAAAAAATCAGGCGTATGGAGATGAACTGGAATTTGGAGCCTAATCCCAGTGTCACCTTCAAAAGTCTGCATCATAAATGCCAGTACTGACAAATACTTCTGGTTGTTTTAAGAGTGCCATTTGGATAACATAATCACCTCTAAATACTTTTTTTTTTCCTCATAATTTCTTAAAATCCATCACTCTTCTATCTCATTGCCAAATCTCCCATTTTAAAGCTTTCAAAGAAACTTTGTCATGCAATTCTTTATTGTCAATATATAACCTCCAGATTGGTGGACTGTAAATATGAAATACAATCAGCAGACTGTAAATATGAAATGAATACAAATATATTGAATTGAATGTTGAAAGAAATGGCCTGGTTTCTATAACAGCTGTATCATTCTGTTACACAGCAGATTTATTAAAACATATGAACACTACTAACTTTCTCTTCTCTTCTTTTTAAGAGGAAATAATGCTAGAGTTTTCAAATGTTGTTAGTAAAGTGGTACAGAATCTACAATTTTGCCAAACAATGTGTGTCCAGCTTGCTTCAGAGGATGCAGAACTTAAATTTCATGTGCTTGAAATTGTGAAAAAAAAAAATCAATTATGGATGCAGTCCTATATTTCTTATAGTATTTGCTACCATCATGGATGTGTTGGCTGAACTGATTTTCTTGACAAAGTAGTAAACAATTTTTAGAGTTCTTTCCAGTGTGTTTTTTGCTTCTTCTCAGATTGTTATTTTTCAACATTGTTTAGCATTTCAACTTTTTAAGTGGACTAAAAGCAATTATTTTTAAACAACTAAACAGAAATTTCCATTTTCCCCCTCTTCCACTGTAATAACAAGGATAAAGATAAAAGGTAATTTTGCTATACTTCTGCTTGAACAACTACCCTGTTTCTGCAAACTAACATCATATTACATCCTAAAAGTTTATTTCTTCAGACTAAAAGTGAAAGGAATACAACATATCTTCTGCATATTTGTGCGAGTGTCATTTTCCATCTTAACATAGATTGCAGTCAGTGACCTTTCTGATTTGGTGTAAATGCATTGGACAAGATCTTCCCTAAGTGTCAATTTTCACAGCCATTTATTAGGTTCCCGCATCAATCATATTCAAGGGGCATCTAACACAACAAATTCTTGACACACATGTGTTCTGTTTGCTGCACTGAATCATGCAAAGAAGCTTTTGACATCTCATTGGTACACACATTGGAGTTCTTGTTATTTTTCAGTGACCTGCAATTAAGCCAAGTTGTTCAAGAACTTAGTCCACACGACAGTTTTGCAAATCTGCATGCCCTTTCTCCAGCAGGACAATTTTAGTCAGAGGATAATGTATGTCTACACCAATGTCTAGGTGCAATGTGCAGAGGGCTTCCTCTGAATTTGTAACAAGTGAATGTAGGGGAGGTACAGAGAGAAAATCACAGTAAAACTGAAATTCTTCGTAGAGCTAGAAAAATGATCTTTTGAGTTCAAATAAGGCCAAGCAAATGAGGTAGTATTAAGAGTCATCTTGATTGACTGAACTGGGCCTTTCAGTGGCACACTATTTCCCATTATCTCTTTCATCTTAAAATATTCCCAGTCACCTCAGTGCAGGTATATAGGCACCTGCCACTGAAATAAATGCAGTTGCATTTTGCCATCCAATAGGACATGCTAAGAAAGGAGGACAACTCTACATTTCAGTATCGTATCTCTACTGTAGTAGAAACCCATCGTGCTTTGGACTGTTTGAAGTATAATGGACAAAAGAGGAGAAAATGTTCACTAGGGAATAAGCAGCTGAGGTTAAGAGCTGGAGTCATTTAAAATGTAATTTCTATATTTAGATTCTTTTTTTTTACTGTTCAGGGAATACTTTGAGCTTGAAATAATACTTCTTTCTTAATTTAGCTACCTAATGAAGATTAGTCATTACAAATAAAAAGCACACCTATTATTTGCAGTGTCACAGAATGGTTGAAGTTGGAAGGGACCTCTGGAGATCATCTAGTCCAACCTAGAAGATTAAGTACTCCCTGTCTATCACAGGAAGCTATAAATTGTCAAAGTAAGAGATATTCTTTTGAGAAGACATAGGAAAAACAAACAAGTGGAAAGGTCTTTGCAGAGACTATAGCCTTTTTTATCCAGAAACTGCATTGATCCATATTCCTTCTGGATTTGTTCTGTTCAAAGAATAAATTGAGTTTTGAAATGAAGGCCCTGAAACAGCTTCTAGAATAACACTGATCCTTTCCTAGGATGCTGAAATAACTTAATGGCATACTTATAGTCTTCTATACTATCCAGACTATCAATAGGAAAAAAATGCATTATTCCTTCCATGTACAAATTTGACTTATTCTGTGATATATGCCACAATGAAAAGTCTGCTAACAAAAAAACCTTGCTTTTGAATGTGTGTCATCTGACCAAGATACCTGTAAAGTGTTATTACAGTGTCTAGGAAAGGCCTTTTTCTGAGGCCCAGCTTCCCCTTCCCAAGCTTATCTGAGCTTGCTGGCAGTTAATTCACACAGGCTTTTAGATAATATTCACCTTAAGTCTTTTGGTTCCTTTGGTGTAAATATACTTTCTCATAATCACTTTCTCTTTGGAAATGAAATACACAGGAGTCTTCAGTGTTATTTGTTATTTTCATTGTTGTCTGTGCTTTTAGAAATTTGGAAATTTGTTCCCTGATCTTAGGGCATGTGTGGTGGGGGTTAGGGGGGCATGCATCTATTTTCCAACTCTTTATTCAGCCTCTAGTGAACTACGTACAGATTTCAGGGAATTCAAACCCCTATATGACTAAGATCAGGTTGTATCACAGAGTCAGATATTCTTTTTATATTCTTTTCCTCTCTTCAGCTTTTCTTACTGTCATTTAGCATCTTAGCATTATTATGTTGTGTTTATACCTGACGCTGGGTTTCATAAAACTGGCAAATCAAGTTTGTTGCTTTCTATAACTAGTAATGAACTGCTTGTCAGAGAGTATCAGCTTCCACTGCTTTCTGCTGTGATTGTTTGAGTGCTTGCTGAAACAGTCCCCATTACACCACAGGTTGGATCTTTAAGCTCCTTTTACATTTTCTATGAGATTTCTAAATTCATCAATTCTTGAAAGTAGAAAGGACCATTAGAATATCTACTCTGATCTGTTCCATAATAAAGGTCATAGCATATTTCTTATAATACTGTCTTCTGTCACAGAGAAACTACCCTTTACTTGAAATATTTACCATTACTTAGTTTTATTATGGAGTTGCCAGGTAGGACTTTAGAAACCTGATAGTATTGAGATTGTAATAATAATTAAAAGAAGAACTCTATTAAAAGTGGGTAAAGAGAGATTTTTGGTACAGCATATTCTCTAAGGCATTTTCTTCTTTTAACATAAGCAAAAAAGGCTGCCAATTTGAAAAAAAAGTTCCAAATAGAATTTAATTTCAATTGCTTAAAGAAAGATATTCTGCAATATATTTAAATCATAAAGCACCAGCTTTATGTTCTGTGTACATATTCATATTATAGCATGCACAGCTTGATCTTTCTGGTCTTACTGTGAACATCTTAATAGGGTGTAATTTACTGAGATTCTGCTTGCTTACTTTCTAATATCATCACAATCTTTATTTTGAACAGCTTTAACACTTTGGAAAACCACTGACATTCAGTTTGTCTGACTGAACTGAGATACTTCTGAACTCGCATCAAAATCCTTCTGTAAACTGACAGATTGTTTTTCTAAGTTACATGCAATAACATGTATTTAATTACTGATACAATTATATCTGCCAATGTAGAAATAACACTGTTCAGTCCAATGCACTCTTGTTATCATCTACATACCAAAGGATAAGTTATACTAACCATCATTTCACATCCCATCCCATCTATTTTCCAAGAAATATGCTGACAATTTTAAGAGCATAATTTCTGTAGTCTAATTCTGAAAAACTTCACTTGTGAATTTGTCTTTGCTGTTTGCCGGTGACTTTGACATATCAGGGACATATTCTACTTATGAATAAATTAGTGAAAAAAGTCTCTAGCCTGTTCATTTGAAGAACAATTTCCAGCTTGGTAAATGTAAATGTTTATAGTGCCAGTCAGTGTCTGGCCAATAGCCTAAAACACTTAAAATTTTCATTATAATAATCCTGTTTTCTTTTTTCTTGGACTTAAAATGCTGTCAGTGATCTGCATGATCCTTAAAGAATTTGTCTGCTTTGTGCCGGTGTGGAGGAGTATTTCATGTTTCTCAAATTCAACTCAGCCCTCATGACTTGGCTACAAAGTCAAACACTCTTGTTTTCTCTGGGCCTAATTATTGAAAACTTTGATCTATAGCACTCCATCTGCAGTATGAAGAGTAGAAAGCAGCTACACCTGACAGCTGGGACAGCTGTTGGGCAAAACTATGGTTTTTAACTTCATCAGGCTGAGATGATACTAGATCTCAGGTATCCCTCTTCTTAGGCAAGTGTAGTAACTCACAGGCAAACGGTGGTCTCCTAGTTTCCTTCCAGAGCACGCTAGAGGCACCAAGTCCCTTTACAAATTTGGACTTGGTTCTTGTTTTTCACTCTATCATCACATCAGAGCTACACAGCTGAGATGTGCATTACTCTGGCAAGCTGAAACATTTAGAAAATTTACTGGGTTTTATGTGGCCTTTACACTATGGATTGACAGAGACCTGACTGTTGCAAGACTGACCAGTACAAAGTTTCAAGTGCACAGTTTCTCAGTGACTTGAGTATTTGTCTAAGACCTGATTTCTGTATTTGCTCCAGCCTCTGCCACTCCAGACTCAAGAGCCATATCTTCTCAAACCATGAGCTGTGCTGGGGCTGGTGGTACATGTATGTCCCTTGTCCTGAACCAGTATGACATTGCACAGCAGGAGAAGCCACTGCACAAAGGACACGGCACATCTGGAAGGGCAGGGAATAGAAAGAACTCCTATGCAGCCAAAATTATCCCATCCTGGAGTGAACAAACTGTTGTCAGGGGATATTTCAAACTACAGTGACTAGAATGTGTAAAAATGATATTCAGCAGCTCTTCTTTTAGCATTTCCAACTTTGCTCCCCTTTTTGTTAAAAAAAAAAAGAAGAAAAAGCAAAAACAACGTAATCCCCCAACTTGTCTATAACACTGCAAAACTGAGCCATGAACAAGGATATTAATGAATTAGTTAGTGCATCAAAACCAGATTAATTTTATTGAGAATAGCCTCATGTAGTGGAATTGGAAGAGAATATTTTCCTATAACTGTATATTTTTCTTTAAATAATTACTCCTGAAAACTCATTAACAGATAGAGTTCCATAGAGTTCCACTGACTTCAGCTGGATTTCTCACATGCAGAAGGATCTTATCAGATTAATCAGCTGCTCTGCAGGTCTAAAAGTACTTTCTCATATTGACATTTTTGTGTATTTTATTATTAAGTAGAAAGGCAGAAAAAGAGGCTGTGAGAGAGAGAGAAGCCATCCTGTTCTGGAGCTTCATTAGCACCAATAAATCCTGTTTGGTGTAAATGATCTGAAAAACTCAGAGCAATTAGCTTTTCCTTTTAACTTGAGTGTTTTAGTGCAGATTGGTAGCTAATCAAGCTGGGAAATTGAAATAGAGTGTGTAAAAAAATTGTTTATGAGTAATATTGTAAACAAGCATTGCAGATAGTTCTGTACCTGTTTTAGTGCTATAATAAAATAAGCGGTGAAATCAGCATTGCATCCATTTAGGTGTAATTGTACAAATTGCTAGCTAATCAGAAAGAGAAAATTGAGCCAAGGCTTGGGAGAACAATGCTGTGTGCTATTAACTTGGTGTTTTTCTATGTCTTTAAGGTATTTGGAGATGAAGAAACTTTTTAAATAAAGACAGTTTTGTTTTGTTTTGTTTTTTAATAAAAAATTGGGCCTGATTCTGAGTTGGTTTTATTAGTAACCCAGGAGAAATTCCACTGACATTTTTAAAGTTAGTTCTGACATAAAGCTAATGCAGGCAGTAGGAGAATCAGAGCCATTTACTTTATTGTTTTCTGCTGTGTTCAGCCATAGGCATTTCATTAAAAATGCAAAACTGGTCAAATGCATAGAATTCCCAGAAATAAACAGCTTAGTTTATCAAGCCAGCTGCAGTCAGCAGTTCAATGGATTTTGACATGCTCAACACAGCAGGGACTTAACTGGAGCCATGTAAGCCTGGCTCAAAGGCTAGTGAACTTTTCCAGAAGTTCAAAAAAGCCTGAAAATTCATGAGATGGAGAAAGATTGACTTGATGCTTCTTTCCTGTAAATTCTGTTTTATTTAAAGTTTTATGTGCTCTAGTGCTGTGCATTAATGTATGAACTATCCAGCCTTGTAGACATAGTCTGATATCTCTGATTTTTAAGAGGTATGATACAAAGTAAAGCTCACCCATGTTGGTCTGGCAAAAACATTTAAAGACTACTGGCATTTGCCTGTCCCATAGCAATACTTTTTAAAGGCTCTATTGCTCTATTAAAAAGCTCTCTGCATGTTACATCAATTATATTCACAGAAATAACAAAGCAAACCTGTAAAGGGAAAAATAATCATCCTAAAGCTGTAATAATAGATTTATGGGGTCAGAAGGAACTTGAGGTGCTCACCTGATCCTTTTACTACCTCAGACAGCAGCAACTTTCCCTCAGTTATTCCTGACAGACAGTTGTTCAATGGGGGAGAGGGAAAGGGGAGAGGGAAAGGGGAGAGGGAAAGGGGAGAGGGAAAGGGGAGAGGGAAAGGGGAGAGGGAAAGGGGAGAGGGAAAGGGGAGAGGGAAAGGGGAGAGGGAAAGGGGAGAGGGAAAGGGGAGAGGGAAAGGGGAGAGGGAAAGGGGAGAGGGAAAGGGGAGAGGGAAAGGGGAGAGGGAAAGGGGAGAGGGAAAGGGGAGAGGGAAAGGGGAGAGGGAAAGGGGAGAGGGAAAGGGGAGAGGGAAAGGGGAGAGGGAAAGGGGAGAGGGAAAGGGGAGAGGGAAAGGGGAGAGGGAAAGGGGAGAGGGAAAGGGTCTTTCATGATCTTGGAGCTATCAAAATCCTCCCCAGTCTTCCTCAGGCTAAACAATATTTTTTTCAGTATTTTTTCATAGGCCGTGTTTGCTAGGCCTCTGATCATTCTAATTGCTCTCCCCTGTGCTCTGGACCAGTGCTCCAGCTCTGAGGTCTACGAAAAACAAGCAGAGTGAAAGAATTACTACATGGGTCTTACAGGCAATACTGCTCTTTATGCATCTTATAACAATGTCTGTCTTTTTTTTTAGCAGCATTTTGACTCGTGTTCTGCTCATGATCTACTACAACCTCTACATCCATTTATGCAGAACTATTACCTAAACAGCAGCTTTTCATACAAGTTTATGCAGATGATTAATCACTTGGCAGTTGCTTTTATTGAATTTCATCCAATTCTTTCTTCGAGTTCTCAAAATGATTTTGAATTTTGTTTCAATCCAACAGCATATCTGCAACCCCTGTTGGCTTAGGCTTTTTGGAACAGTTAATAAGAACACCCTGTACTTAGTCAACCAGGTCATTGACATGTACACATGTTTATTAGAGACTTTAATTCTCATCAGGTTTTACATTCTGAAAATGTTAATATTCAGTATAAGGGTAATTAAGAAAGAGTGCAAGTATAAGTTGAGTGGTAACCAAGTTTCTCTCCTATCTATTGGGATAATTAGTGAAGATTTAATAAGCCTGACTCTAGGTTATTCAACTGTCTCTTCAGGATGGTATCTCTTCATGACCTCTTCTTTCATTTTGTTATTGCTTTAGCCTAGACAATAGTTGCCACCATTTCATTCTGAGAAACTTGCATCCACAGGAAGAACTGGTTGTATGATAAGGTGACAGCTATGATGGTGTAAGGCCAAAAAAGTAGTATAAAAAAATTAAAAAAGACAATGAATGGCTATGTAAAATAGATTAACAACTGCACAGCCCTGGGTCAGTAAGAGGGAACAAAGAAAAAGAAAAAGGAAGGGGAGGAGGCTGCCAGTAATCAGACATCACCAGCAATTCTTTGAGTACATTGCAGGCACCATTGGAAAGCCAAACTGTGAAGCCGTACACCTGGTCAGCTTTGCTGTGCAATAGCCCATCTGCATTATTCCAGTCTGTCACTTGTTCACAGGAAGTCTCTTGGTGAGCCAGAATCAAGCCTCTATATCATTGTCCTTCAACACTCAAGAACACTACTAACACCACATTGGCAGTGTGTTAGAGCAGCTACAGGTCTGAAAATGGCACAGGACCACAAAACTGTGTTGTTTATTTGCTCTTCCTGTGTTTAGGGAACGGTATTTCTATCAAGAAATCAAAAGCTATACTGCAAAGCCAAAGAAGAAATTGGTTTTCAGAAAGATGATAAAGACATTCCTCTCTTACAACTGAAGGGCAAGTTAGTAAAAACAGAAATCATTCAGTGGATTCTGGAGAATGTCTTAGAGAGAAATAAAAAATCAGGTTGCATGCTTAAAGACTGGTGTGCATTATTCACTGCTGAAATACTCAACATAAAAAGGCTGTGATATTTTAAGCAGACAATTGTAATTTACAGCTCTCCCATAGGACTTGTTTTTTAGGCTATTATTTTCCTGCCTTTAACAGAGAATTTGTCTTTGTATGGTGACTGAAATTAAGCACAAGCAAATAAACGAACAGGATCTTTTTGAGGAAATATGAGAAATAGTGGGAAAGAGTAAGATATAGGTGCAAGGACATAAATAAAAAGCTGTTAAGGTATGAAAAGTTAAAAGCAGAATTTCTGTTGAAATCAGACACCACAGACAGAATAGTTTTAAGGTGAGAATTACTCTGTTCAACCTATGACAGCTCAAACTGATTCAAATGAGAATATTCATACAGGAATAAAAACCAGAAAGAATGGGACTATAAAACAAGAACTTGTTCTTCAAGAATTATTATTTAATGCAAGAGCATTGCATGGGGAAAAATGCAAAAATACATAAGAAAATGATCCCTGCAGGAGGACATATACTTCCTTGTCTGCCATATGTGGTAAGAAAGGAAACATTCCAACAGAAAATTTTTATGGTCCACTTGTACTGATAGATTTTTTTGTAGCTTATTTTGGTCATCAGAAAGCAGCCCCAGAATGGAAAAGTGATAAGATATAACTTATTCCACTGTTCTTTGAGTAGTTTCAGACATGGCTGATACTTTAGTATGAAAATACAGAGAGTAATCCGTGCTTAGTAGTGATAATAGTAAATATGGGTAAAAGTGATTTTGAAAGGTCCTCCAATCTAGTCTCCTCCTGACCATATATTATTTGAAACTCAGAAAAATATCTGATCTGAGAAATAAAGAACCATTCGGCTGAGGCAGTCTTAACTAGGTTGGAGCACCAGTGAATGTTAAGATTAATCAGTGGAAAAGCTGTATAACTATAGCCACATTAGGAGCCTAACTCCCCATTCTGAGCCTCCTTCTCTGAGCCCCCTCACCTCCATAAAGACCATCTCATGCCCTCTCCAAGCAGAAATATATGTAGAAAAATGAACCAACTAAAATCACTAAACCTTGTTACCTTGATTGCCTGACACAAACAGAAGATATTTCTGGCTTTTGCCTATAAGAAAAGGTGTAGCCACTGTCAGACTTTCTATTATTTTAACTCATCTGTAGCCAGCAAGTGTGAATTGGTATTATTAGGAAAGAAAAAAAAAAAAAGATAAAAGAAAAACTTGGAGGATAAGGACAGATGAGTAGAGAGAACATGTAATTAACATCTGCAAATGAGAGATCATCTGGTTGAAGTGAGAGAACTTATTCTGAAAAATTCTATTAAGGTCTATGAAAGCCAGAAGAAAGAACACAGCTGCAAATGAAAAATGAATGAACATGAAAGAATAATTCTATTACTATCGGTACTAAATGGTATTTTTTTTTCTACTACTATGTTAGAGATTATGTTCCTAAAGAGTGACAGGGTTAAGTGCAACCTTCGGGGAGGATGGAAATACTGTCTCTTTGCTTGGGCACTGTTTGTCCATACCTAGGGAAGGAAGCTCCTAGAGGTTGCAAGGTGTACTAGAAATCATGAAAGAGACATAACCCAGGGCTGGGAACCTTTGACTGAAGCAGGGACTAAACAATCAGGGACCAGAGATCATAAGAAAGAGATTTCCTAAGGATCAAAAATGACTTTTTTAAGAGCTAGCTGCAACTCAGAAATTCACTGAGCTAATTGAAACCAAAAAGGAAGTCCTGAATCTTCCCTAAAAAGGCAGAGTGAGCACTGGGAGAGTGACTTTAGAAAATACTTATAAAAAGGAGGTTACTTTCTATCATGTGTAATCTAGTTACTTTGATTTTTTTTGCTATTTAATAAGTATTTTAATTAACATTCAATTAAAGTGTCTCTTCTATTCTTTGGGGAAATCACTGCACAAAAAGTTCTAGGTCCACCTTAAAACACATACTGACTTAAGATGCCATCATATCATTGCAAGAAAGCAAACTGTTGATTAAACAGCAAATGCATTATGAAAACATGAAGAGGTATGGGACACTAAAATATGAAAGAGTTATATTTCAAAATAAGTAAAAGCAGAGATTGTGTATAAATGTGCTATGAGGATGCATCTGTATAAGAATGAAGAGACCCTCAAATAGAATATCCAAGTTTTATAGAGAAGCATTGAATAGATTGGGAATGCTCAACTCTGAATTCAGAGATGGATTATCTGTAAGTTACCTTGTCTCAAGTGTCAAATTAATGCAGCATTTAAAACTTGGAGAGTTAGGAAAGGGCAGTATTTATTTACTGTCTTCTCATTTGCATTACCAGGCACTCCAGTAGTGTTTCATTGATTAATGGATATTCTTTGAAGAGATGTGAAGGGTATACAGCTGCATATTTTAGTGATTTGCCTGTGTCTAGCACCACTTCAAAGAAGCATCTAGAACATCTGGAGGAAGTGCTCCAAGGGATCAAAGACTTTATTAAAATTAGGCTGATGTACAGGGGAACAAAAAGAAATGAAATCTGTGTTTCACGCTGAAAGAAGGGATGTTAAAGCTTACAAGAAGTTTGAGCTATGCTAGATAGCCTACTGCAAAAAGCAATGAGTACATAGGAACATGTGGAAAAGTTATTCTTAACTTTAAATATAATGTGTTTATCAGTCAAACTGAATGTGGTCTGGAGAAATGAATAAGTTAGGCCTGCCAGGCAATGAAGATAACCATCTGTGAATTGAGGGCTTCAGAGCCCAGATTTTTTGGCTGTGCGCATAGTCCAAGTCAAATATTCTGGGAATCATCTTGAGAACAGTTTTTCTAAAAGAAAAGAAACAGCATATGTAAATATGAAATTGTTTCTACAGGGAGCAAACAAGCTACAGCAGAAAAAGTATTTATTGATGTAAAACGAGAAATCAGAGTTCTAGATCAGGTTTATATGTAGACCATTTGTTTTCATGTGAAGACAACAGTTTAAGAGACAAGTTTTCTAGGACAACCAGATGCCATGGCATTCATCATTTAGATAAGTCAGGGAACAAAAGTAAGGAGACAGTCCCATGGTTAAGCCTAAAGGAGAAGAATGAGTTAAATGTAGCAATGAATTGTCAGCTGGCTTGGAGACAGAGCAGATGACCTAAAACAGCTACTTTTAGTTAGAAAATGGAAGTGAAGCCTATGTATTCCTGGAGAATGAGATGCCTCATTGGAGACAGGAAGGTTTCTGAATGGAAAGACAAAAAAAAAAAAGAAAAAAAAGTTCTTTGGAGAAGGCAAGAGGAAAAAGAGAAGATTTGACAAAGATGTGGAAGTGTGGCATGCTTCCTAAAAAGAGTGGATTTTGCTGGGTATGCAGAAAGATTTTGTACATCTGAAAGAGGGGTGAAAGCCAGATGGTAATGAGCTAGAATCAATATACTCCTTTCTAAAGAGCTATTATTAGTCTTTTTTTGACTTCCTGTCTCTGCTTCTCTTACAACTTCTAGTGGCCCTATCATCCTAGGCTACTTGATAAGAGCATGTTGACCTAAGTTTGAGATTCTAGATACTCTCCTTTCTGCCTAAACTCTTAATGACTAACTAGCAATCAACCTTAGTCTCCCTTAACAATGACAAAGTGCAAAAGCAATGGAATATGACCAACAAAGCCAATGAAATAAAGTCACCTTCTCATTTAGTGTCCATTAACATTTGGTTTTGTCCCAGCTATTATACAGGATAATTGAATTGTTTAATTTGCAGCTGGATTGTTTTAGCAGGGTTTTTTTTTTTTTTTCCTTCTCTCATTATTGAGTGATGCTTAACTCCCATAAGAGTAATTTAAACTGAAAGTCTGTCTTTGCTTTGCATAGAGCTGAGCCCAGTTGCTTTATAATGAGTAAATAAACAATCTAGTGCTTTAATCATTGTTGTTTTACACCTGAAAACTGCTATGTAAACTACATAAACACTTCTATGCTCTGTTACATATGTCACTTTCATTTTCTACAGTAAGTGTTTAATTAGATTGGCATCTGAGAAGCTAACTGAAATCCATTTACTTTCATCTGACGTGAACTAAACATTGACACTAGATCTCTGTGAATACTAAAAAGACTGCATGATTAAGATGAGTCATAACAAAACCAAAAGAAGAGGATTCTGATGTGATCCAGATTATGAAAAGGTTTAATGCCAGTGAAATCCATAAGCAGAAGGATTACCTTCGCTGAGTGCTTATTCAGAAGACAAGAATCATTCTTCCTCTTAGGCTTCTATCAGCTCGCTTGGACTACCACCTACAATCTACATAATTTTTAGGTATATGACATTAAACAAAATCAGACTAATGGCTTTTCCAAGGTGTGTTATTTAATAAAGAGTACAGATAAAATAATGGATAAAATATCCCTAATTAGCATTCATTAGGAGGCAATAATGATGGACTACACATATATAAGCAAAGGAAAAAATGCCATACATTTTTCTTTGATTAATGAGCAGACTGCTCGTAGCATGTTTGCTCTGCAGCTGTTCTTACCTTTAGTAAGATCATGTACTCTGTTTAATGTTATAACTTGCAAAATGAGGACCCTCTACTTCCATTTTAGCATCGTAATCTCAACCCACCAGCTTGGCCAGGCAAAATGATGAAATAAGGTAGCTGAGCTCCCTATGTGGTGGATGGAGAGAACTAGATATCTCTAAGAGGTTAATTATCCTTCTCAATAGGTGAGTTCCCCAGGGCAGGGCTAGATTGCTAAGAGTGGGGTGTGAGTGAACTTTTGCATCCCTAGAGTTATACTTCTGTCTATCTGTGAGTCAGCATGGACAAAGTTTTCTCCTAAGAATAAATTCTTAGTTAGCTGAACACCCATGTCCTTTTTGTAAAACAAAGAATAAAATAGTAAAAGTAAATAAAAATACAAAAAGGACACATACTGTAATTCAGTGATGAGGCATTGCTCAGAATGTGGGAGAGCAGACAATAGAAGAGTCTGCATATAAAAAGGCTCTTATAGCCAGGTATTAAAGCCAGGCCATCGTGTTCTGGGAAAGTAGAAATCATATGAGAGAGAGAGAGTCAGTCTATAAGTAACCAAGAAGAAAGCATTCAATGGCCTGCACTCCTCTATGGACTCTGAGCCTGGGTGCTCCCGTGAGGCTGTTTAAATTGGCTTGCATAGGGAACTTCTGTTGTCTTCAGGGTTACATAACTGCTGGAATGTGGGATTTCTAGTACTTTGTAATTAGAGTAAATTCAAATGCCTATTTTTAGAACACAAAATAGATGTTTTGGATTTTGTCCTAAGCAGCTGCACACTGTCAAGCCATTCCACAGGGTTTTGAATATATAAGGCTGAGAAAATGCTTAGATACAACCAGGAAATACTTAAAATCTAAGTAACATAACTGTCATGCAATACATATAGTTCAAAAAGCAAAAATAGGAGCTCATTAGTTTTTTTCTTAAAAAGCCATTGACAATGTCAGTCAGAAAAGGGTATGGAACGGTATGGTATGGTACCAGACATAACACAGGAGGCAGGAACATACCTTGAAGCCAACTTATGGATACAAGGACATCTGTGGTAGTTTGTCTGCCTAATAACAGAAGAGGCAGAAGACAGCACTAGCCACATAGTGGAGGTGTAGTAGGACCTAAAGAACAGAGTTGGTTTTTGGAGTGAAACTATTTCTGTAGGCTTTTCTAGAGACATATGAAGTTTTATACAAGGACTTAGACTGGGCTCCATTTCTGAGGCTGACCTAGTCAACACTTAAAATATGCCTTCAATGTGTGCAAGGGACCCCTACTGGTAAAGGCAGCCTGAGAAAGCATTCCTTTTCCTAAGGGAAATTATCTAGCTATAATTTTAACAAAACTCCCTGGCCTTGTGTAGTATTTAGTCCCTAGTGCTACAACTATACTAGTAAATAAAACAACTGTAGCTAAAGCAGAGACATATTTCACCTATAAGAGTAGAAGCACACTAAGCAGACTTTAACAGTAGTTTGTTTTGGACCTAAACATGAGCACACTAATACATCATAACTGTGCAAGCATTTTTGTACCCAGCAGTCCAGTAAAAATAATACTGCCATTGCTAGTGACATACCTTGTGCTTACTGTGCCTCATGCTAACTGTGCAAGGCCCCAGTCCTGGCCCTTTAGGCTTCTTATCAACTTGTTATGAGAACTTGCTGGGCGAACTGACTCAGTACCAGGTGTCCCTTGTTAGGATGAACAGTTTGCAAATGGGATAATAGCAAAGGCCTTGAAAATATGGGCACAGTTTGAGAACAGCATCCCCAGAACTATTAACAACACACCAATAGGCAATTACTGCTCATTGGAAAAGTGACACATGGAGAGCAGGGAAAAGACTGTTTTTGCTTTAGGAAAAGCAGCAGCAGCTGAGCAAGGAAAGAAACAACCAAGCAGCAGAGTAAGGCACCTGCCACAGCCTGGAAAAGTAATGTCCCTCCTGCCAGGATCATGCAGCATGTAGCCTGGGGTGGAAACTATGGGCTGAGAATTGCCTAGAAACTCAACTATCTAATTAAAGATTCTGAATTTGGTGGGTGGGTAAAATAAAACACCTACTTCACATCTATATTCCTTTGACTCTGAAGAATAAGATCATCCAGGACAGTAGCCATCAGGGCTAATTCTGTGGCATCAGCTCCATGGTATGATTGTTAAGGAGGGAAAACAGTAATGATTGAGAATGAGTAAGAACTACCAGTTAGCATGAACTGTGTTGTTAATGATTGCTACTGCAGGAAAGTTTAAAACTAGCCTAATTTATCAGTCTTCTAAGCACTTCCATTTCCAGTTCTTTAAGTGATACTTATGTATGTGTTTAGCTGTTAAGCCATCCCTGATACTGTTTTGCTGTACTAACTACCTCTCTTCCAGACAATGCCCAAGCACAGACTGGGCATATCATGTGTGAAAGACTGTTCTCAACAGTTTTGATGTACTCATCTCTGTGCGGGCAGACCAGAGAGAGTAGTATGGGGAGACACAAAGCATGCTGTCATTTGGCCTTAGGACCAGAGGATAGTTCCAGGCTGGAGAAGCTGTTTCACCAGAAAGAACCCCTCAATTCAGACATAATCGGAGAGTTCTTCATTTTGATGAAGCGAATTAAATTGTTTGCTCTGTGTTTTGTATAGTTACTTAGGTACTTGACTAGCAGTGGGTCTAGAATTACTCAAAACTTTTGTTATTATGCAGCAGTAATGTTAGTTCAAGGAACAGATCTGAAGTATAAGGCCTACAGAGATATGGCCATGTCCCTGTAGGAACATAAGTATGTACTGAGTTTGCTGGGAGTGAAGTATGAGCTATAGCTGCATTAATGTCCATCATCTCTTGTAAATTCTCCTGCATGCCTTTTTTATGACCATGTACACTTTCTTTGCACATATATGAACATTTGATTTGGCAAGTTTAAGAATCTGCTGTAACTGGAAGCTAAATGCTTCTAGGAGAATGAATGGAAAATTAGCTCTTAACAATTTTTTTTTAACTAGTTCTACTAGAAAACTAGATATAGTCTAGTTTATAAACCAGCTCCTTAAAATGTTGGTAGTATTTCAAGTCTTTTTTATGTGGTATTGTAGTTACAACAAGCACTATAGAATTTAAGTTAAAAGTATGAATTGTGCAATTGTGTGCTATTGTTACAATTGCTGTATAGCTGGGAATCAGAGCTTGCTGAGTCATTAATTCCTAGGGTTGCTGAGGAACTGCCCCATCTAGTCATCTGCGGGGTTGTGATAATGGGCTGTTTTGAGACAGTGGACCAGTTTACGACATGGCGATTGACTGAACTCACAGCCAGCTTAACAACAAAGTATTTGACTAACTGGTGTAGGAGTTCTGCAGGTGGGAATTTTGGACTATCCTGAAGATTTTTCCTAGGCAGCTTCTGCTGTGGCTGTACTAATTTATGTGCTTAAATGTGTTGATCAAAATCCTGAGTGGAGAATCTGGCTCTTCCAGAAATTCTCCCGTATGTTTCCTGCTGCAGAACTAACCAAATAGTACATAGATAAAGCACTTGTAAATAGTCAGTAGAAACTGCTACTGCAAATGCAGAAATAGTCACGTAGGCCAGTACCTAGTTAAGAGAGAGGCTTTGTATTTAGCTGAGATAACCAATAGCTGGCATGGTCATGTAGGACCATGGGCCAGCTGGATTTTATGAAATGAGTAGAGCTGCCATTTGGGAAGGCTCACACAATCCAGCTAAAGATGTTATTGCAAAGACCCTAACAGCAGGGACTCCTGTTGCCATCTGGATAGCAGCTGACAGTCAAGTTTGAGGGATTCATTCTCCATGCAAGCATTACCCAAGATCACAAAAAAAAGTTGTTTTTTTTTTTAACACTCTATCTGTGAATGTCTGTGCAACACAGTCCAGATCATCTGAACATTATTTTCCACATAAAATCTGCCACATATATTACTGAATGTTTTCTAGCAAAAAAATGAGCCAAGCCTTCCAGCTGCAAAAGAGCAATTATGGCTGGCTGAGTCTATTCAGGAACAAGGTCACTTGGACTATAGCAGTTAGTTGTGATGTTCTGCAGGTATAGCCTGGGGAGAGCTGCAAAAGGCTAAAGCGTCATTTGCAGAGTTTTCTGACCCTGTGGGTATTTTCACCTTAGTTGCCAGACAATTAACAATGTGATACACAGTCAGAGACCAATTATATTTTACAAAGAAAAAGTGTTGTATCTGAAGGTTTGATTAGTTCACCTAGGTAACTATATATTATCTCATTCTGAAGAATGCTACCTCTAACTGCCCTGTCTCCACAAGCTGGAGATATTCTCATAAGTAACCATCGGCTCAAAGCACTTACTTATCAATCTACTGTCAATACATTTTTTGAGTTTTTTGTTACTAAACACACTAAGATCACCCCAAACAGTTCAGACTATTCCCGTAGCCTACAATACAAAATACTGTTCATTATTGCTCTGTAATGCAAGACATCCATCGAGTAAAGCAATGACATTCTGTACCATGTTGCATTAAATAGTTAGGCATGTAGACAGACTAGGGAGTATTGTTATATCCTCCAATGACATTTTCAATATAGAAGTTATTTCAGATTGGTGAGGAAAGTGTATTACTTTTGTCTAGTATCTGAGACAGCTGAAATATTTCTCTATATGGTCCCTCTAATTAATGCCATAAAGCATAATGAAGACTTGTCATAAGAAGAAGATACTTCTAGGGAGAATTAGATTGTCCAGTTGTACTTAAAATATTTCTTCATCTCCCATGACAAGTCAACATTATGCTTTATGGTTGTAATAAAAAATGCTGCATGTAACGATGCATTTCTGGATTTCTAGAATTAATCAGCAAATATAAGATGTTTCCAATTATCCCAAGTACCCAAGGGATTCATAGTGTTCCCTGATTCTGTCTTCTCAATCATAGTTATGACTCAGCTGATGGAACGAAGGAGCTTGCTAAATCAGGCCTTCATCAAGTAATTCATGAGAAACATGCGTAGTTCCATGTGATTTATTTGCCAACTGTAATGAATATAATCTTTTTTATCGTAGTCAAAACTTAAGTAGTTTTCTTAAAACATCATTATATGTCGACTTAGGTGCTGATGTCCTCCCCAATTTCAGCAAGACTGCTGACAGGATCCATTGCTTGTAGGGGAAGATCTAAAGCTGATTCTTAATAAGTATGGGTCCACTGAAAAAATGCTTTCCACTATATCAGAGGAAAACAAGTACGGGCAAACTTGCAAGAATATGTAAAAATATGAATTTCCTAAGTAAATATACAAACATCTGCCACTACTGCAGTTTTCAAGAATTGCAAATAATGCTGTCATCTGTGAAAACAGCCATTTTACTGTACGTCAGCAGATTGAACCTGTTGATAAAATTTAGGAAGCAGCATAAGCATCTCATAATTTGAATATGAAAAAAAAAACTAAACTAAAGCTGATGTAGAATTTGTAGTAACTAAGTTTTTTAGTTTTTAAACTTATCTGTTTGTGTTCTACTTAAAAATGAAGTATTTTAATTAAAGTTTGTATCTTTGTTTTTTGTTTGGCCTGAGCTGCATTTTTCACAAACATTTTAAAATCTCAAGATGGCAGCTTCATATGGAGCAGCTAGTGATTTTTTTTTAATTGTTTTAGGTCATTTTACTCTTTTCTGCTAACTTGCTGTTTTTTTTTCTTTTTGGAAGAAGCTTTGATACCAAGGCATACCTCCAAAGGTTAGCATCTATACATATCATATTCTGGATATATTTTGGATATTTTTAGTGTATCAAGACTCTCAGCCTCCAAATGCTGTGCCCTTCTGAAAGCCAGTCAGAAGTGCAGGTTCTACCGGGGCAGCTCAGGCTTTCTTTCCTGGAGAAACCACAAATGCTTCCGAGACCCAAATTCAGATTGCGTGCTCTGCCTGTGTGCTGATTCCAGACAGGAAGAGATATGAAAGCATCTGCAGAGTGTCACTGAGCTAAGTGCTGTTCTCTGTGCCACCACTCTATGTGCAGTAAAAATCTATGAAAGCAAAAGGAGTTAAACTCAATTTATATTGAGGAAACAGCAAATGTTACCAAATAATTATATATGAATAAAGCTATTTAATAATCAGCATAAACTAAACAGGGCATGCCATGGCAAATAAATGTAGTTTCTTTCTTTATTGTAAGCACCAGGGTAATACAGAAAGAAAATTCAGTCCTTATATATCCAGTAAGACAGTTTTATATAGGTCTTCATAATGAGTTCAACGATTAAATCTGTGTAAGATAAATACAATAACTAAGCTTGGAAAGAAGCTAATAGATGCACCATTAATTTTCAGTCCTCATATTGTGAGTTTGTCAGACTTCACAAAATACACTGGTTCAGAGAGGCTCTGCGTGCCATTAAGAGAGTTAAAGAAATTGTTGCAGTCTGTAGCTAGGAGATTACATTCCTTTCCTTTAGTTAGTGTCATACAAAAGATACCACCTTCTGAACAAAATTAAAATTGGAGTATAGATCCAAAGTAGAGTACAAATACTCACCATTTGACAGAGTATTTTAGGGTTAAGGCAGGCAAGACAGCTGGAATATATCAGGAACTGCTTCCTTTCATAGCAGAGATGAAATACATCCAGGTCCTATGTACACTGTGCACATAAATGATAGTTACATTGGGGTGCAAAAAGTAGAAGCATCAAAAATTCCGTGCAGCAGAAAACCCATAAATCCTCTGCTCTGTTTCTTGCTTTTAGAGTGAAATTTAGGCGTTTCCATTTTTTCCAGGTCTAATTTTATCACTTTCATTAGTTAAACTGCTACAAAAATAAACCAGGGTGGCAAATATTTTCTTAAAAGAATGGTGGAATAGATTTATTTTTGCACTGACGTAGATAAGCTCTGAAGACATATTTCAGGCAGTGGTATACAATTATTCCAGATTACAAAAATAATATATGGATAATGACATTTATTAGTAGAGACTGTGTAGACATTTCGTACACCTCGTGCATCATTCAAGTGCCTAAATGTGGCCATCCAATGCCATTTCAAATACCTTAGGGTATCCCATGCTGCTTCCAGCAGCCTGTTCTAGGAAGGCATGGGTCTTCCACTGGTCTTGTGTTGTATCTACCAGCCCCGTATGGCTGCTTAGGACATCCCAATAGCACTGGGCACCTATATTTAGATAACTCTTTCCTGTCCTGTCTGCATGAGTCACTGTCCTGTACATTGCAAGTTTGGCGCAAAGGAGCCCAGGGCATTTTAGAGCTCTTAGTGCAGCTGCGGGGCTGTGACTGCCATGCAGTAGAGCTACATCACATAACATGATCTTTCCCCGTAGTTCCCACAGTAATTTTTGAATAATTTTCTTCATATCTTCCATTAAATTCATTAGAGTTAGCTGTAGATATGCAATGCCAGATCAGTGAGGACATGTTTGCTCTGCTTAGTCTGTGTGGTCATTCAAGAGCAACAGGAGAAATTATTCAGCTCTTCAGCTTTAATAATATTTTAGAGCTATGTAAGAAGGAACTTGGATAAACCGTGTGAGTCCTGTTCCAATGTAGAAAATCATGAGACCGATTAAAATTCAGAAGAGAGGCCCGAGCTGACAGGTCTGATGTTTTCCTCCTTTTGCCTGATCCAGCTAGTGCAACCTTGCAACCAATAACATTAAGCACAGAATAAAACTGTACAGAGTTGTTCTGTTGTTGGCTTTGACAGTGTTTAGTGTCTGGATGGCTGGTGGAGATCCAGAATTTTGTTCAAGTAAATAATTTTATGACAAAAAGTATATCAGAAGGGACTTAAAATCTTTAAATTCAGGGGAGTAGAAAGAGATGGGAGTGAGAATTGATCACTCATCAACAAAAGCCCCAATGGTGCTGCCTTGAAACATGTGCTAACAAGCACACTCTCATTCCTGATGGAAAGGCATAATGTGCCAGACTGAAGAAGTGATATCCTGCTGACTGTAGTTAAGCATTCTCCAAAAAGAATGAATGAGGAAAAATATTTCTGAAGTTATTTTAGCATTTCACAACAATGAATAAGACTTCACCTTGATTATAATGTCACATATGTGTTTGCATAATTTAAACAGGCATCCATCTCTTATTTAGTTGTTTACACACAAGTATAAATTTGTTTTGAAATTTTTAACTACTGTGTGAAAATCACTTTGCATGGCTTTTCACATGATTCAAATGCAGGTTCAGACAGACCAAATGCAGGTTCAGACAGACCTAATGCACCATGAAGTCGAGAAACTTTATTAAAGTTGTGAATAAAGAATCCAATGAAGTTGGGAAACAGTCCAGTTCATGTTATAATTCTCAGACTGGTTAGATAGACCAGATAGGATTCCACCATATGTTTATGAGAGAAAAGTACTGGATATTGCTCTAGAATACAGTTATAATAAACCTTTTTGCTTCAGTTGCTGATACAGCATCTGGAGTCTCCTGTTGTATCCCTGTATGATCTCATTGTGGCACTTCAGAAATAACGCAGTGTGTTTAAGGGCTTAGTACAATTATATTGCAATACAATCAGCATTTATATCTTTGTGTTAGAGATCATTCTTGCATTGTTACCATGGCCAAAGCAATCAGTGAAAAATGGAAATTTCATCCGAGTATACTCCTTGCTGAGGGATAATTAGTGAGGAATTCAAGCCACAAAGTGAGATCCAGAGGCAATTTTTCAGCTAATTAATTCAAGCAGAGGTTAGTTGAGACTTGAGGTTCCATGTTGCAGAGCTAGAGAATAATTTGATCTAACAGAATAGGACTAAACTAACTAAAAATTCCAGCTTTATTTGTATCTGTGATCTGGTGCAGGATACACAGCTCTATTTATCTATTCCATTCTGAACACATTTTTGAGGAAGACCACAGAAGAACACAAGCTTAAAGTTCACGACAACTAGAAAATTTACATGTGAACTTGGTATCAAAATTTAAGACAGCTAAGTATACAACACATTCCTTACGTATTGCACAGTATATATTTGCAGTACTACAGTTTATAGTCCTATGACATATGCACTATGACTATGACAAAACTCTTTAATCATTCACATATGGCATTAGTTTGCAAAAAGGTGTGTTCTGTTGACAGTGGTGAGTGCAGTCTATTGGCAAAATTATGCATGGAAGACATAAAAGAACAGTACTCTAGATATAGGGATTTAGAGCAAATAAAAACCTCACTGGAAAGCACTGGGCAGCTAAAAAAATCATGCTAAATTTTGGAGGTACTGAGGAGGGTTTGTGCATTCAGGGACTGAATGTTCTGAATTTACAGTAGGTCTACACCCATAAAAAGACTTTCAGGTCTGGTGAATTTACTTTTACTGCAAAAAAATTCCTTGATGTCATTGCTGATATAAAACTCCCTCAGAGTAAACAATTTGATAAAGGCGGGATGGGAGAATGGCTGCCCTGTGATAAGCCTGTGCTCCTGTCTTATTCTTATGGTTTTACTACTGCCACAGTAAGAGGGAGACCCTGAGGCACTTCTGTGCTGCTCTGAAGAGTGCTGTGTATGTCTACATGTGTGTGTGATGTCTGTCGTAAGGGTGACGGGCAATTACTGATGCTTCAGCTTCCCTTACAAAAGACTCCTGTGCATCCATTCTGGCCAGCTCAATTGTTATTTTGAATCTGATAGCTTACTGGTAGGCTAAATGTAGA
This sequence comes from Dromaius novaehollandiae, assembly GCF_036370855.1. Taxonomy (NCBI): domain Eukaryota; kingdom Metazoa; phylum Chordata; class Aves; order Casuariiformes; family Dromaiidae; genus Dromaius; species Dromaius novaehollandiae. The sequence continues at coordinate 31,793,618 of NC_088100.1, read as the reverse complement.
CGAGTATTATCTAATCTGATGTAAGATAAACATTTTGTTATTTTGTCAAAGTACTATACTGAAATACTTACAAAAGTTTTTGCAAGAGGAAATACAAAAGTACAATTTCAATTTTTTGTTGTTGCTGAAAAGCATAATTGTGTACAGAAGTTCTGCAGCATGTTATTGGATGTTATTAAACTGGGATAAAGGTGTTGCATGTGTCAGCGAGCAAGAACCCAAATGCTGACTTGAGAAGGAGTCTGAAAGAAGTTAATAAGAGAAATATGCAAAAACTTGGAAAATCTAATAGTAAATCTGCCTCACCAAGAAGTCAGCACAGAAAAGGGAAGAACCAGCTAACCCTTATAACTGCCAGATTCTGTCAAATTCTATAGCTCATTATCAACTCGTTGAGCGGTTTGGTTCTCTGTATCGCTCATTTTAATATCCAGCTATAATATGCTCCATTTCCACAGGTGATGTTCCACATTAAAATTTAGATATAAAAATATATTAAACATTGATGCTTCAGTTAAAGGTGATCCTTTCTTAATGAAAAATCCCTTTAAAAATACAAATTCCTCAGAGTATTTTCACAAGATATGTTATGTATTTTTGGTCCTTTTCCCACATTTTAATAGATTTTGCTTAGAGCTTTGTAACAGATCTGGCCAGAAGAAATTATCCGGTGCATAATGTCTAAATGTTATCACTATTGCTACTATCCACTTTGCCCTGGAATGAAGGAAGGAAGAAAAAAAGAGAGAAAGAGAGAGAGAGAAAGAAAGACAAAGAGAAAGAAAGAGAGAAAGAAAGAGAGAGAGAGAGAGAGAGAGAGAAAGGCAGGCAGGCTTCCAGGTTCATTAGCAGGTGCATTGATCTTGCTGATGCTATATCACTTAATAAACTGGGTGCTCGTGAAGACAAAGTCTATTTATATTCATTTATGGTCTATAGCAGGATTTTTTTTTTGAGTCCTCTCCTTATACTGCCTATGAGGTATATGGGTCTAGAATGGGTTTGAATAGCTTTAAAGGGACCACATGTCCCTCCTTTCTAGGAGCCCATAGGTGTCTCTGTGGGACAATCCATATGGCTGAGTTTTGTGGTGCAGCAGGCATAAAACAGCATCCCAGCCTTCGAAACAGACAGAGCTATTGAGATGAAATGACAGAGATGGAAATACTGCTGGAAAAAAAACAGTGGGAAATAATGTGACTAGAGGCAGAATTAACTCTAACTGTACACTTTACTGTCTTTGCAAAGGTCTTTTTCCTCCAGTTTCATTTCACTTTGGTTCCTTTGAAAATTTCCAATACTGGAACATGTAAATGCTACCCTAAAAGTACTCTCTTAATTTCAAGAAGACAAATAATCCATGATTATTCATGTGTTTAAGTACATGAGGTAAATTCTCAGGAACAGATCTTCTCCTCTAGGCCTATTCTATGATAGGTGGAATATCAGCGAAAATAAGATTAAGTTTTTGCACAGTAAATTTTATGGGAATTGAATTTAAATTAACTCCTTGTTACTAAAAGAAAACATCATGCATTTGTCATAATCTTATTGTCCAGAAGTCTGTTCTACAGTGCTGCTCTGCTCTACATCTGTGAGATTTCAATCTGAGCTCTGAGTACGTACCCTACACAGCATTGCACTGGGACCGCAACACTGCTAGGGGTTTCACTGACAGCTCTTCAGTCATGACTGCAGTATATTTTAAATCTCATTTTTCATGGATTTCACAGAGGGATTTGCATGCATATAATATGAAAGGAACCCAAGCAATATTAGGGACAATGACAGCGTAAGCTTCCCCTTCCTGAAATTCTCCACAGAGAAGCCGCAGAAACTGCCTCTGGGTGTTCTTGGTTCTGTTTCACCACTCTGCCGTCTGGGGAAACATAAGAGAATCCATACATCAGCTTCTGGAGGTTATGCTTTAGAGGTTATTCTTTTTAACAAATGAATTGTTTCTCTCCTTTTCCTCGTAAATGCAAACAGGGGAAATATATTGTAACTAGTGACAACTGAGGTAACTAAATAGTGCAACTTTGCTCGGATGCAGATAAAAAGGTTGTAAACCTTGCTTGACAGTGTCCAGTCACAGCATGAAGGACAAATTTTTCATGGGCTTTGCATTAGTGTGATGTATGGTTCTCTTTGCCCCCTTCCCCCCCAATAAATTACCTTCATCCAAGATAAATGTAAATATAAGAGCAAGCAGTAACATATCTATTACTTGATAATTTAATTCTCCTTCACTATGTCCTTGAAATGTCTCACAAAGCATTGCAATCTTTTAGAGTGACTTAATGCATAAAGTATCAAAGTAGTGAGAAGGCCCAATAGTTTTGCAAAATTAGACAGGCATTGATTTCTTTTTTTATTCTTGTTATTAACATCTTTCTTTGTATATAAAAGGAAATTTGATGGAATACAGATGTCTTTGGTCTTTAAAAGCATAATGCCAATTGAGATGTTTATTATTAAATAGTTGGCATCATTGTGTTTTGTAAATTTTAAGATTACAGAGCTATTACATTCTGCCAATAAAATTAAGGATGCATGTACTGATTCATTTTCAGTTAAAGATGAACAAAAATGGTTTTAACTTCCTGACCCTGTAAGAATATGCTATCCAAAGGCCTTCATCTGTAGAAATGACTAAAATAAAAATGTCTGAATGTGATTTTTTTTTTCATCCGAGTGAATGTATAATGCTGAATACTTCTTACTAGCATCATTTACATCATACTTTATGGTCTTCATTACGGGGCAAAATCTTTTTGATTTTAAGAGGTCCGAATATGAAGCAGGTCTGCCCTACGTGTTGTAATATTCATGGACAACATTTAGTCATAACTTCCTAAAATGCTTAGAGCCCAGAAAGGCAAGAATCTTGGAATTATGGCTGTGACTTTTGAACAAAAAACCAAAACCCCCAAAATGTGATAGTCTGTCCTTCCTTCTCCTAAAAGGAAAAGGTACTGGAACCTCCATCTTTCAGCTGCAAGGTTTTACTTACAGGGATGAAAACCTGTCCCTGTTTGCCTGCTCTCCATCTCATCCAATGATCCTTGCATATCTGATTGTCCAATGGTCTAACTTAATCGGAGCGGCTGAGACCACCACTTTTTAGTATACCATCTAAGCAAGTGACTTCTTGATTCTGTGAAGTTATGGGACCTCTTGTCAGCACCATTAATTGGGAGATGACAGGTCATCTTTTTGGTCAAGTACTAACCCAATATAAAAATGATGAGTTTTACCACTGCATTCTTAGTGGCTCTTAACTTCAGATACCAAGGAAATTGCAATGCTAACAACAGAAATGTTTTAAAGCTTGTTATTTGGAAAAGTGCAGGGCATTGCAACTATGTGCTCTGGTTCAAGGCCTGGCTCTTACTGAATTGAGGTCTGTATTCCTGATAGGTGGCATGGATGTGGCTTGTGATTTTCATGATTCATAATAGGGCAGATGAAGTTGTAATATGTATGAGGGAAGAAGAAGACAGCTGCAAAGGCTGGTGGCTACAGCCACATTACAACTGAGAGTGAGAATATTCAACCAATTGCTACTAACTGGGAGCAGAAGAAAGGTATGCCTGGCCCTTTTACTTTCCTGGTAAATTTGCATTTGGATATCATAGTGCTTCCATTTGTTTTTCATTTTGTCATTACTACTATTACTGCAATTGCCAAGAACAAATAAAGTGGCGTTCGAAACATATTTACCCAAATGTAGGGGTATACCCTGTTTGCAGGAACAAGGTGCTGTATGAATGGAATATGCATTCTTAATTCGCAATTGATAATCACCTTTTGCACATTAGGCTAGATCTTATCTGATATAAATAGGCACAGTTCCACAGACGCAACATATCCCATTTGAGACATTGGTTCTTAATTTTCATAAGGTTGTTTTACCAGCAGTATATGTTGCCTTCTTTTAGGCAATGTGCCTGAGCTGTAACCATCAACATATGTGATGTGCAGTTGTGAAAAGTTCTGGTGAAGATAAAAGTCCTTTAACCAGTGATTTTCAGAATAGGCAGTTCTGTTCAATGTTGGCTGAAAGCCGAGGATTCCAAATGACAAAATGAGGACCTCTGTTTTCTCTTATAATAGCTGACTGTGATTCAGCCTTAGGCATAACACTAAGAGGCTTCCAAAGTTTTCATCAAATTAATTTTTTTTTCAGTTGTATTGATTTTAAAGGTCCTAGACCAAAGATTAATTTGGTCCAAGTTCAATGTCTTGAACAGAGAGAAGTCTGTAACTTGAGAACAAAAGAGAATAAATGTACACTGCATGTATCTGCTTGTATTTCTTATCTACACTTTCTCCACATGGAGGATTAATGGAGAGTTCAGCAGAATCTGAGGACTATTCCCCACCTGGATCATCAGAGGTAGGCATAACTGATAGCTTTGGCTCAGTTTTCAGTATATTCTTCTGTCTTGCCAAGACGGCATGTAAGCCAGATTTTTTTCAGTTTGAGGTTGTGGGAAAATTTTGAATGAACTTTATCTAGCTGTCAGCAGGATTAATGATGTGAGCATCCAAAATGGCATCATTTTCTGTGATATGTTTAAGATTCTGAGAAGAGCCTTTCTACTGTCTTTAGGACAAGCAACTTTGACTATTTGTGTGCTGACAATATATGTTTTCATACATACATTTTCACTTCCATTGTTTGGAATGTAGCTTCCATGGTATATTTAATATCTCTGAGAACTAAAACCACTGCAGTAAAAGTTGTACCTATTAGATACTGTGGAACAGCTTCTGTTTCAGATAGGTAGTTTTAAGTATGGGCACCCTGCCTTGAAGTAAAAAAAAAATAACCTGGCAGAGCAGTATCCTTGCCAATGGAGAAAGAAAATTGTAATAGCAGTAGGTATTGCTAAGGTTCAGGTGAGGTGCAGAAGAACTCTTTTCCTAAACAATATCAGAATATGATTTATTTTAATTATGTAAGTTTATCATCCAGTGCATTACAGCACTAGACCCATAGAAAACAGAAATCTGAATTATTCTTTGTTCCTCTCTGGATTCAGATAGTGCTCTGTAATCATGTGTTCTGAAGAGAATGTGATAGCATTACAATACATGTTTTTTATAGCTTAAATTATTTATAAGCTACAGTAATAAATTTTGACCAGCTGCTTTCATATTTTTCTTGATATTATTAATACGAACCTTTTTAATTCAGTGGTGACAGTTATATGCCAGTTTCCACTACAGAGGGCAAATATGACTCTGACAACGAAAACTTGACTTGCAAAATCATATTTTACCTTTTTCTTAAAACATGCAGGGTCCGTGAGGATATGCTCATTTTGAAGGTGTATCAGTTTATACCATGTAAGTACTTCTTCCCTATTTGGCTATTAAAGCTATATTTTCTATTACATCATCAATAAGATATATATTGACTATGTGGCGAGCTTAAGTATACAATAAAGCCTAAAAAAGGAAAGAAACATCTCTGAGACCTTCAAAATATGTGTGCAAGAAAACTAGATAGATCTAAAGGACTCAGCAACAGGTTTCCATATCAATAACTTAATCTTCAGATTTTAATAGCTTCAGTGATCTAGGGAAATAGAATGTATATTCAGCAAAGTGCAAGTTTATAGCTCTGTGGATAGAAATTCAGGCTTTCCATTATAAATAAATGGCATTGCATTAAATTGCCCTAGCCCCTTACTGCACAACATTACCTGACACTTGTAAAATATTACTACATTACCTTGCCCTTTGTACCAACAACAGTAGCACATATTGCCGGCAACAATTAATTTGCCCCAGGGAAGACTGGGTTCTTTGTACACGTGAAAAGAGGTGGGTTGACTGTGAGCTTTCCCCATTTATTTCCAATGCAAGAAATCTTAGCTTCTCTTGCAGAAGTGCTGAAATGCAAATGACTGAGAAGTCACCTTATCCAACCATGTTTGCTCGTTTGAGTTAATCATTCTTGTTGTGTGAATATGTGATAAGATAGATGCTGATTTACAACATGCAGTTTGTACAGAGCATAGCATATTTTACATTTTTTAAAATAAACTATGAAAAATTAGCACTAAAGGCTTGAATTTTTAAAGTAAATAGAGTCTTAAATAATGTCAAAAAGACAAGTGGTCCCTAATTTAGTAAGTATTTTACAGAAGCTTATGACATAGGACTTTTCTTTCACTTCACAGTCCTCCACACGCTATACTGGTTTACTAGAAATTGTACTGTTCAAAGTGTTTCTCTTTGGCTTTGTATTTTACAGCTGTCACAAGGTCCTTCTCCCTGCTCCTAAGCAGAACATTAAGAGAGTAGCCAGGGTGGGTTGCACAATGGGTAGGGAAACACATTATTTTAGGTTGGTATTCAATGTTTTGTACTTTCAGAATTAGAAAATGACACTCAGTAAAATTATAAGGATGAATTTTAAGCACTCAGAGGCACATACAGATCAGAGTTCATACATCAGTGCTTCTATAAAGTAAAACTGAAGTGGAAAAATAATCTTGGTATTAACCTGCAGCAAATACTCTATTTGGCTTGTTTGATTTAGATATTCATAAACGTTTTATACTTGCACCGTATCTCTTTTTTCCCCAAAGTACCTGCTGCTGGCCACTGTCAGAGATAAGATAAAATTTTAGAAAGTATTTTTTTTTTAATTACCATTTATCCAATGTTAGGTATCTACTAGGCCTCCTCGGATCATAATGTTAGTCCGTTTCTCCACTGATGGTCTCATCTCACGAAGGTGCTGCAAGGCATATACATGTATAACATATTAAAAATATTGCATATAAATTTGTAACCTATTGAATAAACACAAAATCTTATTGCTGATAGTCAAAGATAATATAGTTTGTCTGGATTGTAAAACAGCGACATTCAATTTTTTCACTGTTACGATAATTTCTGCTAAGCAGACACTTCATCCTCCAGAATCTCTGCTGCTGTTGGACAGTCCTACACTAGAAACACCCCATAGTACACTAGTGTACTGTGCAAACAAAAGAGGCTCTTTTTAGTATGGGTAACATTCTATCAGGAAATCTGTATTTTGACCTATAATGATCAGTTATATCACTTCGAGCAAAGGAACCTCTCCTTGTAAAGTGCAGTTTGGTGATACTACTGTGTCTTTGCTAAAGGTTTCTGCTAGGTTCACTGTGTCACTGAAGGATCAGCCCTCATCCTGCTTCAGATCAGCATTGACCTTCTAGCTGTAAGAAATAAAAGAAAAAACTGCAACACTAAAATTTCAGTATAATTGATGCAATATTCCAAAAGCTCTGAAACAATATGTGTGATTTGCCTGCTATTCTTTCAGTATGTTTTTGGCTCAGTCATCTAATGATGATGTACATGGTTTTATCTCTAGTAATGCAACTGGCAAAAAAGAAGGATGATTATATTCTGCAGAGGTGCATGCAAACCGTTACTACAGTCATAGCAAGAAGATCAGGATAACACTGACATAATTGTGCTGACCTGAAGCCACATATCTAGGGACCCTTAACAGTCTTCTCACAGCAATAGGGAGGTCGGCATGGATTGATTTTCTTACTTTTCATTCAGGTTTGCAATCTGTGCTGACCTCAGCATTGTTACAGTTGTACTCACCCTGATATCTGAGCTAGCCTACCAGCTGAACCATTTCTATGCTGCCCTGCGTATCTCTGGGTGTTTGGGAATGCCACTTCCATTTCCTAACATCTGTTGTTCCCAAAGAGCTTTTATTCTTCTTGCTGCAAATAACTAGGCCCTCTTTTTTATAAGATTCTCTCTGTTTTTGTTCTAAACTTTAGAACAAGCTCTTCATAAACTTGATCAAAACTATTTGCTTCATAACTATATTTTCTTTGATCAGCTTTATTGATCGTGACTTCCCTTGTTTAAAAACAAACACAACTGCACTGTGAGAATCATTTCTCTCTTTCCTTCTTCTCTTCAGGAGTAATCATGACTATCAGCCTCCTTACTTAGTCACTGAGAAAGCTCACCCCTTGCTGTTAGGAACTGTAAATTGAATTTCATTACAGAGCATGAAATATAAAGTCTCAGATAACAATAACTGCCTGTAATTATGTACACACACAAAAAAACACAGAGGGAGACTTTTAAAGCTGTCTGCCAGAAAAAACAAAAACAAAAACAAAAACAAAACAAAGCTCATAACCAAGGAAATCCAGTTATGAATGAAGAACTTCATGTGTCTTCTAACTCATAAGTGTCATTAGACACATTATGAAATTCATTACCCTGGCAGTCTGCTGTGCTTAGATATTGGTCGAAGCAGGGAAGGTGTCATCATGTTGTTTGTAAGTTTTATATTGGTTTATCTTTCAATTACAAGAAAGTTGTGTGGTGTGGGAGAATATGTGCTCAGGGAAGCGTAGCCAGGTCTTGAGTTCTAACCCTGTACTTGCTGCTTATATATGTATGTCACAAGTCATTTCTCATGTCACAATTTCCCTGTCTATAAAGTGAGAAGTATGTTTTTTGTGCGTTAATTAGGTGAAAACTATGAGGTACTCTGAAAATTAGAGTGGTATGTAAATATTAAGACTCAGATCCACAGAAGTGTTTAAGCACTTAACATCTGCCAAAACAAATAGAATTAAGTGCCTAAATAGCTTTTTATGGATCTCGGCATTTGTGTTCGCTGTTTGTAATTTTTCATTTTCCTTTAAAAAATCGCTCGTAGAATGTGTGTGCGTGGGGGAACAAGTTCACTAAAGAAAACTGCACGGAGGCAGGTATTTTTCAAATGCTGCAGTCTGTTCTAACTTCATTTTCAGTTTTATACAATGCATTCTCAATCTTAAGGCCTTATGTAGGTTTCTGTAAGTAGAAATTGAGAGGAAGATCTTTGAAGTCTTTGTTCCCATAGTTGAGTAGTTCTTTTGATGTACACATGTAATTCCAATTATTACTATAGGGAGTACTGTGAATGCAAAAGGGAAAAATATGTTTTCCTCAAAACAGAATGTATTTCATATGTTTTTAGTCTAGAAATAATTACTTCTGACAAAATACTGAGTTCCATGTCTGAGTGCTATGAATAGAGGAGAAGAGATTGTACCTTAGCTGAGTAGTGGGTGAGAATATGAGCCAGGATCAGGCATGATGAGAGAAATGGCTTGATGAATTCATAACCATTGGGCTCTCTTCCTCAGTCTTCTGCAGACTGGTTAATTTGAAGCATTTCCCTGAGCATTGTCACTCCACTGCTTTGCAAAGGCTCCACTCTGCTTTCACCTGTACAGGCATTTATGCCCATTATCCAGCTAAATGTATTAACTGCTGCTATGTAAAGCAAATGCGTAAGTAGTATACTGCTCTGATCCAGGAAACTAGCCATTGAAGTAAAAATAAACTCCCAAATTCTTTCCAAAACAAAGAAACAACCAGCAAGTTGAAGTCAGAAGTGAAGTATTTGATACCTCTGACATATAGGGCCAGAGGTCAACAAAGTTGTGCCAGTCTGTACCAGTTAAGGACTGGGCCCACACATTTTTATTTTATTTCTTTATTTTTCATTTTCTCTTACTCAGTATTTGCGTTTTGTGAAAACTCTCTCTCACAGTATGTTCTCTTCTGTTTTAGGAAGAGCTTGTATCAAGCAAATCAGTAGTGACCTCTGGAATCAAATTTCCCCCCCAAAATTGGAACCTTAACATTGCAAATATAACATCAGAGTTTAAAAGGAGAACCATGAACTTGGAAAGTCGGGACTAGGTGGTTAGTTATGATGTACAAAAGAAAGAAAGTAAATAATGTTTATGATGAATAGCAAGCAGTTATTAATATGGTATATAAAGAATGCTCTTACTAGCCTTCACCAGAAGAGCACAGATCCATTTTTGGGAGTGCTGTTTTCAGGTTTTCAGCAACACTTTTGTTTGCCCTTTACATTTATTAGGTGTGAACATGTTTTGTTTTGGTTTTTTTTCCCCCCACTTAATACAAAAATGTACACGGTATTATATCTGTTGTTGCAATTTTTATGATTTTTTGAAACAAAGTTCTAGTAGAAAAAAGCCCCTGATGATTATTTTCTTCCAGATTTCAGGGTGCAGTACTGTGCTTCAGGTCAATTTATTATTTAGTCCTTGGATACAGTGTTGCCATTGAATGCTGACTGAATGTAAGTGGGACTGATTTCAAACATTAATCTGAAAACGAACTACCAGTCACGTTTTATTGAAATGGGCTTTTTTCCCCAAAATTTCAGAAATATTATAGACACTTAAAAATTTCATTCTGCAAAGGTGCAATGTAAGTCTTGTATATAATCAGTGCTGTTGTGATCATGGATTTCTTTGTTGGCGCCTTAGTATTACTGATGATAATAACATGTCTCTAGCATTAGTTACCTGCAGTGCTGAGATAGCATAGGAAATTCAGTCTTATTTGTAGATTTCCCCAAGAACAGACAACTTCCAAAACCTCTTATAAGATTCAATAGGATTCCTAGTTATTCTAGCATAAGGTAAAGAGCTGTAAGAAACTATATCAGTACCTCTGACTGATAATTTATTCCCACCACCTTTTGGCAAAGTTTGCAATTTGAGGTTCTTGTGAGATCCAGAGAACTGGGAAATGCAACTGCCAAAACAGCTGCTTACTGTTCTTTCAGAAGGAAGGTCAGGATCTCTTCTTTCAGATAAGAAATTTGCCACACTTACCTTTACCTTTGTCATCTCAAGGTTAGGTAGCTGCAATACAGCTCCAGCTCCAGAATATATCCACTTGACATAGCTGACTTAGCTGATTTCCAGATACAGTCTAAGCTACTAATTTTAACTAGGAAGTCTGAAACAAACTGGTCCTAGATATCAGGTAAGCTGTTTCTTTTATGATAATAAGTTATAATCCAATATATTAAAGATAATAAGTAGGATCTAAGCACATCCCAGTTTAGCTATATGTGCCCACAGTATGCAAATCCTGACTTTCTTTTGAGAAAACAGCAAAAGAACTCCAAGAAGAAAACGTAGCAGTCATGACAAAATCTGGCCACTTACCTGATCTACATTTTCAAAGAGGGGAGGACCCTAGATATGATGGAGTGTTCCTGTTCTGTGGTTTAGATGTAGCTATTTTTTAGCAGTTGCAATAATTTTCAACAATGAAAAAGTAGGAGCTGACTAAAAATAATGGAAAAAATAAAATAATGCAAAATAATGGAAAATTAGAAGTAAAACAATTTTGACAGTAAAACCAACCTGAAATATTCTCCATGGTTTGCTTTGCTAGGGAACAGATTGATTTACCTGTAGACCATGATGCTGAACTTGAGCGGTGTTCTGGGTGACATGACTGGTACCTGTGAATTTAGAACTTTTCTGTTAACTTGAACAAAGAATTAGGCTGCACTATTGTTAATAGGCATGGTATATAAAGCTAAATAAAAAAGTTTATGCTACAGATAACAAATGCTTCAACTATTCTTGCAGCTTTCATGAAGTTCTGTGGTAATTCACAGTATATAACTTAAGGCAGATTTTTAAGCCAGAAGAAATCTCTGTAGTTACCTTGTCTGATGCATGTGTAAAGCTATCCAAACAAGGTGATTGAATAAAATCCTACATTGTGCCTACAACTGAGGTAGATCATATCTTTAAAAAATAATAATAAAAAATACAGTTGTGATTTTAAAATTCACCACACCTGTATGTGTGTATACTGAAGATTTAATAGAATTTTTACTTATTAGTATTAATGACAATTGTATTCATTATAGAAAAAAATGAATGACTTCATTAATCAGGTATATTAAACAATGAGTCTCACGGTGAGCTGTCTAGTTATGTGTTGGCAGCATACTTGAAAACATCATAAGAATATGCTTGCTGAAGTCTTGAAAGTAAACAAATTCTGCCAAAAAAGCAAAAACTAAAAAAAAAAAAACATTAATTGCCACCAAGCTTACAGTCTTTGATTGTTCCTTAAACATTCATATTTGGGGTTAAAATCTTGAAAGCTCTTGAAAATAGGGCTGAAGCTTATAAACAATGAAAACTTTAAAAGAACACATTCAATGCTTTTAGTTGTTGTGCTGTTGGTTTTAATGGAAACTGATCCTAATATCTAACTGTCATTTGACTTCGTCTAGATCTAGTCCAAAATTTTAGGAATGGAAGAGAATGCTGTGTTTTTCTCATCAGCTTTCCAAAGATTGCTTTTGGATATTTGCTGTCAAATTTTAATAATCGTTAGGTGGAAAAGAATCCATTAAAAGACTTTGGCTTAAGACAGGACAAAGCTGCCACGGAAATTCATGGATACAAGGGAAGCCTCTTGATCCATATGATGCAGTCAGTGAGGCTGAGGCTCTCTTTGGGGGGTCTTAAGGTCCTTGTTCTTAGCTTTGTGCCTCTCATGCCTGTTGGGTTCACAGCATGTGTTTCGGAAGCTCTTTGGAATCATGGGGGACTTGGCATCACAGAACAAGATCCTCCATAAAAGATTAGTGGAGGCTCCTTTGATTCCGGGCTGTAAGGCTGATAATATCTGAGGTTTTCTGATCTCACATGTAGTTTTGATAGGGAATGAAGAAGAACTGCTTGCAAGGCACTCTCATGATAACTATTTTGTGTTTTTGTTTGCATCCAGAAATGGATGACTCAGAAAATAATAAATAAGCAATGCTCTGAAACAATAGTCTTATTTTGCTCCATAAGAAACCTTTGAATTTCTTTCTGTGAAATTAATGCATGTAAAGCAATGATTCTTTTTAAAGGCTGTTGCACATTCTAGTTCTTACATAGGTGTCTTTAATTCAGAACTATCCCCTTCTCTTTGTATATGTTCAAACACTGCATTGCAGTGTTGTATGGATTTGTTATTTAATGTTGGTAAACCTCTTTAAAAGCTAACATTATTATTTAAACACAAATTCTTATTTTGTTCTGGAAAATGTAATGATTATAAAAAACAGGAGGATCTGGGTCAGATAAAAGGGCAGAGTAGGAGTCAGGCACAATTATTTGCATAATCGAATACAACTTACTATTTTTGTATCTGTTTGTTTTCTCATTGAACAGTTGAGGCAACATAGCAAACATTTACAGATATCTGACTTAGGCACAGAAACCTACCAAAGGATCGACCCTTATAAAAATTGCCGATGGGGAGCTGCTGCAGAGTGTAACGGAACTGTCGCTGCAGCCTCAAAGTCCTGCACTCTGTGAGAAAAAACAAGGCAGTTAAGATATATGTTACAGTCTGCAAAACAACTTTCTCTCTTTTAAAGGTGTTTTCAGATTTGCTCGGCTGACAAAATCCGGTCCTTGGTGTATCACAAAATATATCTAGGATGACTCTGTGTATATGTGCTATATGTGCTATATGTATATATGTATATATGTTTACCACTGAAGTAATCCCAGGGGGGCTTGGCACAAAACATTCTCACGGAGCATCTCCAAGTCACAGGCTGGCCACGTAATCAATAGTTGCTCTTCAATTTGTGTCTGTATTAGGGCTAGAAAGGGGATCTTTGGTTTAAGATCTGTATTATTTACTCCAAGACAGTCTGTCAGAGTTGCAGTGAAATGAAACTTCAAAGGGTTTTAAAACATAAACCTTCTTGCAGCCTCATTAGATGTTGTCTCATCCTCAGTATTCTTCATTTCAAAGTCACTTCCTCTGGATCAGGAGTCCTCCCCAGAATGCAGCAGAGTTCCTTCTAAAGAACACTGGCCCAGGGAGCATTTTGAGAGTATCATGACTGATTTCTTTTTGTTTATGGTACATCTTAATTGTCAGTGTCTCTTTCCACAAAAGATTATCTGTTCTCATTTAGAAATTATTCATTAGAGCTCTTTTGTTTTTTTTTTAATTGACCAAAGAGAACATCTGTACGAAAAACCCCTTATGTTGTGGTTTATGCTTAGCATTCCACAATATCGGTAACCAGAAATGTTGGCTTTATTTCTTTTTAACAATCTTTTGAGCTTTTTCACAGTAAATGGAGCCAAAATTTTATGAAGATGGCTCCCTTTCTTTTTTTTTTTTTTTTTTTTTACCAAAAAGGAAATGTCTGTCTTATTATCTACAACTGCCCTAATTTGTGCAATGCAGTCTGCTCATAAACAGCTTTCTCTCTTACTAATGAAATAGACAAACACTTAAAATTTAATGTAGCCTGGGAGTTGGTTTACACTTGTACTAATGTCTGGGAAGGATAATGTCCTTGTATAGAAATTAGCATTATGAAACTAAAAATTATATGCAATTGTTCGACAATCTCTTATGTCCTCTTAACTATTTGAGCACAGTAAATCTGCATTTGATAAGTAGGTAGGACACAAAAACTATTTTTTTTTAAGAAGAGGAAACAGGACATTACTAAAGATTAAACTAACAGCTTCAAATACAACCCCAGAAAAGATATCAAAGCAATATTACTAGGAGAGGTCTCTCGTTCCTACACTGCTGTATTTTGAGTCTCTTCTGTAGAGTAATTTATGTCTTCTCTGGTACTGAGAGGGCACAATGCTTAAATGCCAATTACTAATAAGCGAAGACAGTCACAATAAATCAGATTGCTTAGATGCAGATATATAGGAAACAGAATTGCATTAAACATGCTGAGACACCGTGACTGAATAACTAAGGTTGTACTGTTTATGAATCTATCTGATTTCTGTGGAAGATCCTGATCCCTCATGAAACCTAAACTTGTTACAGCAGTTTAACTCATCAAACCGTAGTTATAGAGGGAGGAGAGGAGGCAGAGAAGGGAGGCACAGTTTTCAATTCTTTACCTTTAGGTGGGTTGCATGGACATAGTGGAATTACGTTGCATACACTTCTGTTTTGTAGTAAAGATCTTGAGCTTCCCTGCTGAGACTACTTTGAAATGTGTTGCACCTCTTATTTTTCACAGAGTTTTCCAATGGAATACCTTAGGAGCAAATCCTGCTTCAAAATGTGTATTATGATGGGGCAACATGCTATTGCTGAATACTTCAAAGTAGTTTGCACAACATTTAATTAATTCACGTATTTCTGTCCTTGGTTCTAAATTACTTCTCCTCACTTTGAGTTTGCGTTTCTCAGTGGTAAGAAATCTCTGAACACAGGAGTCTGCAATGCATTAATGCAAAACAGAAAATATAAGCCTGACCGTTACAGCATTAAGCTGCTGAGTGCTTGACTTATCAGTAGATATTTTGACAGGAAGCACAGGGAAAGCATAGATAGTAAATCTGAGTGACCAATTATAAAGAAAGTGCAGACTGAGAGCTTTGTAAATGTAAACAAATTAAACAGATAGGACTTCTAACTTTGTTATCTCCCCAGATGCCATGCCCCTAATATTATTGTAGATGATATTATTTTCAGTAGGATAATTTGAATATAAAGCATGAAATCTATTTCAATGGATTACCTGTATGCACCCAAAGATTAATATAACCAGTTTCTAATCCATTGGCTGTTTGATGTATACTTTCCTCTGTCAGCTTAGCCAGTGATATCACCAGGCTTGCAACATTTGTCAGCAACAAATCACATTGTTTAGAGGTGTGGATCCTTCTAGGAAAGAGATTTTGCTGGCTCATTGATGCTGGTTTCTCTGTCAACCTCTGTAAATGAGTGAGTTGGGGCTGCTGCCTTAACAAGAGAAGATTTCAAACATGTGGAAAGCAGTCCTGAATCAGACATGACTAGCTTCTGATCATGGTTATTTTACATAATATACAACTTCATAAGGAATTAGTGGAATATATTGGAATAATTCATAAATCTGAAGAAGCTGTGATTTAGAAATATTCCATGAGTAGAAAAGTGACTGTGTGTGTCAAATTAAATATTTGCTATGATTTATCTGTTCAGACTTGGTGATTCAGACATCACCAAGTTTTATGGATATGAATTGTATGTATAGATTTGTGTGCTGCTAAGGACTTTAGGAATTTTCATTTCAAAAATTGTATTTTCTGGAATAATTAAAAAAAGCAAAACAAACAGTAGTTTCTTGTGGCCCGAGTGGTTATCCAACGTTGAATCATTGCCAGTTTTCTGTTAGTGGGAGAAATTGAGCTGAGCATTTTTCTGTCTCACCTTCTTTATGAAAGAACAAGATTGCACCAAAGTTGTTGCTTTTTTTTTCCCTTGAACACAGCAAGAACAAACAGCAAACAGTTTCCTTCCAAATAATTTCTATGCTTACTTTTCCAGCAAATATTGTGCCCCCAAGGAGCTTTATCACTGTTTCCTTTTTCAGTACCACACTCATGATTGTTTCTGTTGGCTTTCTTGTTGCTTTCTACTTTTAATACCCACAGATATAATCAGTCATGGCTGTATGACTTACATTTACAATCAGTTTGCAGAGAAATCCCTCATGCTCAACTTCAGCTCAACTACAAGGCAGTGTATTATGGCATCCTTTATAGGTTTCCCAAAACTTACGTATAGTCTCCAGATAACTAATGTATTCCGTAAGTTATTACAATTGCTGCTTGCATGCAAAGTGAATAAAAAGTTGCCATAACTTTTATTAACTATAATGAGGATTAATTGGTTAATACCAAAGGTATACCAGGCATGCCAAAGATATACCAGAAGGCAGCTACCCATCATGACAGGCCTGCCCATTGCTCTGATGGAGTTTAAAACCTAATTAGGTTAATAACTTAACTTAGAATGGATAAACAGAAGGATTTATTTACATGTTACAGGATCCGATATATTTTTTCAGTGTTCTGCTATCAAAACATTTTTTCTGTCAGCATTGTTGGGTAACCAAAAGAACTTTGAAAATTTTCCTACTCCTAATTTCTTTTCAAACAGGAGGGATATTTTTAAAGAGCTTCTAGAAAGCTGTCAGTTCCTGTGATCCAGCAATCTATGTCTATCCTGCCACTGAATGAACTACATTCTCAAGCTCAGAAGTTGTGTTCCACCAGTCTCATACTTTCTTAGACTGTTTTCATGGTTAAATTTTGCAGTCAGTGCTGAGCCCAGCTCTAACAGCCACAATTTATTCAGCTCGGGAGGGTTTCAGACAACTCTCCTGGTTTATCTATGATATGGCTCTGATCTCCCTTTTTAGTTAGGAATCAAGCCAGTTTCCTGTTTTGGAATCATATATTTTTTTTCCTGAGGACAACATTAAATTTTCCTAAATTTCTCATTCAATTTTCTCTACATTGAAGTATTTTTAATTTTGATATAAATATTTCTATATAATCTTAGGGGTCAGAAAGCCTTTATTTCTTTTCGGAGTTGATAAAATTAGTTGGTTCACACCTGAAACCTCAGAAGTGTAGTGTTATTTATTGTTGTGCTATAAATTGCCAGTAGGGAATGTTGGTGCCAGTACTTTTTGGCACTGCCCTACAAAGGCACTTGGCTGAAGCCATATTCCAGATAAATATTTTTATTTCCTCTTTGGTCTGTAGGTGTTCTGGGTAATGTAGGTTTGTTGGGCTTTAGAAATCCACCAAATTTCTGAAGTACTTTGACTCCAAGTTTCTCCTTGATTATCATGCAGCCCATAATTGGTGAAGAATTCATCCATTAAGCCTCTGCTATTTCCATGGCTTTCTTATTCAGAAAATTTCAGGCCATTTTGTGAAACAACAAATCTGATATAGGTAGATGTTGATACTCAGCAAGCCTGTTATTATTATTATTATTATTATTATTATTATTATTATTATTCATCTCCTATATGGTAGTTCATCTTTACATTCTAACTTTTTTCCTTTGGGACCAAAATGCTTTTGTGGTGATTCTGCAAGATACCATAATGCATAGATCTTGTGATTGCACTGTGTTCTAAATAAAAGATCTCATCACTGGGAAGCTTCTGTTATCCCTAGTGCATTATTGCAAATCCATGTCCACTGATGCACTGGATAAACCAGGATGAGTTCCCACTAGGATAAGAACAAAGACAATAGTTTCTGTGCCCACCAGTTTTCTTAGGCATCTCAGTCCATTGCCTCCAGTCTAGTGCATTGGCTGCAAATATCTAAAGGAGATGCTTTACATTTCCAAGTCTGCTGGATAATTACAGAACAACAACTTTACAGGTTTTCTTGAACTTCTTGGCATGTTGACTGTCAATGTTCTTGAATTAAAAAAAAACTACTGTAGGTCTTGAGCAAAGTTTTCTCCTATAAAGATGGTGGTAGAAACACTGTACAGATCTAAAATTTTTGGAAGCTCAGGGAAGAAAAAATCCATCAAGGATAATTAAACATAGATTGTAGGTATCATCCTTGGAGGTCCATAAGACACAGACTGTGGAAAGAAGGAGTCATATGGGAAGGGGAATATATTTCTATCCTTGCTACACTGACGGTTTATTTACCTAAGTGTCTTCTAGTCACCAGTGTCCCTATTGGTTTTTCCCTAAAGTCTGAGCAAACATTGAGTAGACGAGAAGGATGAAGGTCCCCAGCCTTCACTACTAATGGCCAGAGTACTTACTGATTCCATGGAGGAACACACAACAGCCCATCTAACCAAAATATTAAATACCTACTCTGTCCCCAAAGGGAGAGTAGAAAAAGAGAGCTGCAGAAATAGAAAGAGATCTGAGAGACATCAAATAGACCATTCCTAATGCTGCCCACCTCTATTGTCCAGTGCACAAGATGGGGTCAAGAAAGCTCTTTAGTCTGGCCAGGTATGATTGTTTTAGCCAGAATCTCCTCATAGGTAATGAAATTTGTCTCTGGAGTATATTCAATTTTGCTGTAAGAAGTCTCGATCCTCTGGAGTCCTTTGCTAGAGTTGTATCTATGCCTAGTGTGAAAATAAGTTTGAAAATAGGTCAACTAAGGCAGGAACATTCGCAGTTTGAAACAAATAAATTATACTTCAAATACTGAACTGCCTTTTTTTTTTCTTTTTCCACCCAAACTCTGTATTATCTAGAATAGGAGAAAAAAAGTAGGATTCTGCACATTTTTGGATGTGTGGAAGACTGGAAAGTTCTGCATATTCTTAGCTTTCTCTTGCCTCTTTCTGGTTGGTGCATCCTTGATAAATTACCTCCTTTGGCAAAAACTCTTTTTTTTCTTCTTCTTCTTTTTCTACTACATTTCTGACTTCAGACTTAAGCTTCCTGCAAACCATTTGTAAATGCAGTGGTTTTTCTTCAGATATTTTACTATCTCCATGGATACTAATTAAATATAAAGGACAGGCTGAAAAAAGGAAGCCATAGAATACACACCCTGTGTTAAAGCCACTGGATTAGGTAAGGGAAACACAGACAAACCACAGAATTTCCACAGGCTTTGTGTTTCATCAGATTTCAACTTCTATTTGTCTTTGCTGCATTTTAATACTCAGTGTGCAAAACTTCATGGTGTCCTTGGTATCATCTGCTTGTGCTAATGGATAAGAATCTTTGGTAGTGACTTTAGTTTTCTGTAGTCCTCACAAAATATGTTGTTGCCATCTTTTTCCAACCAGAACTCAAAATGCAATTAAGCCTTCCTAATACATTTCCAGAATGCCTTTGCAGTGTGGAATTCAGTGAGGAAGAGATCCAACAACACAATTTCATTTAGCATCAGTCTTGTTCCAAGGTACAACCTATGCCTTGGCATATGACAAACAATTCTTGAGTCATCATATTCAGATCTCTTTGATTATTCTGTTGCTCCTCGTTTAAGTATACAACCCCATGCACTAGAAAGCAATGATGACTTTACCTTATTTTTTCCACTCTTCTAGTTTTCATCTATAGCAGCTATCAATGGTGCTTCTGATTCCAGTTTTATTGCCCTCATTCTGTGCTTAACTATTTCAGTTTATCACAAATGTTCAGCAACTGATGAAAAAAAATCCATTCTCTCTTCATATCCATTTTACCATCAGTAATATAAGTTATTCTAGGATGCTGTGTTTCAGAGGTGGTCTCAAAGGCTTCCTACATTTTTCCCGTCTTGGAAAGGTACTACCTTACCCAAACATGATTAAGATATCAATCCTGAGTCAGGACAACTTGCTCAATGAAAATCAATGGCTCACAAACCATTCATTTGACTTAGTCCCCCTTTTGAAAAAATAATTGTAGCAGATTGATTTGTAAGATATCTTTTCTAGTGCCTATTATTGAAATAATTAGGCATAACAAAATCTGGACCAATTACGAACTCATCTACTATCTTTGATATCTAAGATTTTTGCTCTAACTTCAGAGGTTGAATTTCCAAACTTAACTCTTCCCCCCCCCCTTTTTTTTTCCTGTCAGTGACTGCATGTTCTTCCTTATTCTTGTCTTCCCAAACCCATCAACATGCTCTTCCAGTAGGTAGTATGTATTTATTAATATTATAAGCCTATCTGGACAAATAAATTTCAATTTGAACTAATGACCCCTATTAATGGAGGCTATCGTGCTCTTGATTGCTATAGTTGTACTTTCAAGCACAATGATATCTTACTGTGCATATGTTCTATGGTGAAATAAGTTTGATTTCTCTGCATACTGCTCAATTCATTTTCTGCTGGCATGTACTGGTTAAAGAAGAGTACACATTACTTGTAAAATTTCAAACTGAATGGGGCAGAAGCATGGCTCAGAAAACTCATACAATTATATAAAAATCATATACATTTGCATTTACTGATTTTTTTGCATTATTCTTCTAGTTCTGTTCCTGCAGAAGACTGTGTCTGATAAAGACTGAGGTCAGCAGAGAAATTCCCATGATTTCAATGGACTTGGATCAATTCCATACAGTGCTAACCCTGGGAAGTGTATTGTCATTACTCTGAGCTTTGGCTCTCTAAAATATGGATAGAAAATTTTTGCTGCTTTATTTTTTAGTACCTTCTTATCTACCAGTTAAAGTTTTTTTTTTCTTTTCTTTTTTCCCTTCTCCTGTCTTTCTCAGACATCTTTTTCCTATTCTCCTAAATCTCTTCTCTTCTGCTTTCCCATCTGGCTTTCTCAGATATTTAAAAGCACAGTGCTTTAGTTTCTGACAATTACCGTTAGTGTCAGTTCTCTTTTTCTTCTTGTGCTGAACCAGCTTTTAAAAGCCACACCATCTCTCAGCAGGTGACTGCTGACTTACACTGCTAAAAAAGCACGGCTTTCTAAACAGTCAGTCAATGCCAGAGGAGGAAAGCTGCCTTGTAGCAGTTTTAATGACCTAAATTGAATTGGTACAATTGGGTGAGGAAGGCCTGTGCATTACACAGCTGATTAAGAACTGCATGATCTATAATTCTATTGCACTGGAGAGTGCCAAGTGACTCTTCATGGCAGTAAATGAAGACAATAAATTCAGCAACATGGAAATCTACACTTCAAGCTCTTTATCAGTGTTGTTACGGCTAACGCACTTTTCACCAAAAGCTGATATGCTTGAGTAAATATCAGGATACAAGAGAGGTATATATTAAATCCCAGGAGATTACCAATTACTATCGGTCTGTAGTTCCTGACAATAAATCTTTGGCATTTTATTCCCATAATACTGGTTAGGTGCATTCTAAAGAAGTGGCTCAAAAATTATGACTTTCAGTGGATCTCAAACAAATCTTCTGGGGAATATCTTCAGACTTCAAAATATATTTATATTTTAGATTTTTTTTCCTTTTGCTGTTAAGGAGCCATTTTTAAAAATTGTCTCCTGCATAATGTGTGTGGGGTACATTATCAGTGCACTGAGGTTGCATTAAGGTTACTTACTTAGGTTACATTATCAGGGCACTTAGATTTTTCTTTGTTCCCTATTTTGACCATACTGGACTATTGCTTAGATGGGACAGTTGACCTAAAAATCCTATGTGAAAATGGGCATGACACAGGGTGAGAGAAGTGTGGGGATAGGGAGGAAGGCTTTTGGCTGAGTTACAATGCATGGCAAACCATATGGCATGTATATATGTGTATAGAGAGTGTACGAGAGAAAAGAACATTTCAATTCCACAGAAAAAAAGGATACAAATAATATTTTTAACAGAGAGACACTGTTTCTTCTTCCTTTGCTCCTGGTGTCAGTCCTTTTCTGCCATGCAGGGCAGATCGTAAAGTTACACTCTAGACGTACCAAAATCCCTATTCTGCCCTTCTTATTCAAGCAAAGCTGTCACTGATTTCAATGGCAGGTCTGCCTGATTAAAGAGAATTGAATAGGGCCCTGAAGCAATGGTGTTTTGTCCTTGTCTTTGCTCTTCTGGCCCTTTACCATTACTTTTAAAAAGCTTGAAGCAATAGTGGCAGCAGCTGTGATTCAGGTGAACAAGAAAAAGAATAAAAAACAATGTCATGAGTTGTTTCAAGTGCTACTATGAGAAAAGTCAGTGTACATCATATTGAAAGAGTGGAAAAAGGAAGAATGAATAGAAACATATTCTTCAAGAGTCTGTAAAATTTTAAATACAGAAAACAAACATATAACAAAAATACATAGGCTTTGTCACTACATACACTTATATTTAACTGAATATGCTAAGTGGAACACTGCATATGTATCCTGTAAGGATATAATCATGGTATTGCTAAATGCATCCCAATACTGGCTGACATTACAAATATGAGGATTTCTTTTAACTGCCACAGTGGAATTACTAAATAAAATGTCAATTACACTCTTTCATAGAAAAATTTGAGACACCAATTGTTAGTTAACAATATTAACTGAGAAATCTGATTCAATAAAGGTGCCTTAGAACAATGTTGCACTTTTCAAGGTTTGAACACAGAGGTCCACTGCAGTGGGATTGACTAAATTTAAATATTTATATTGGACTCCATCACCCTATAGTCCTTCCATAGTCAAGTAGAAAAATAATTGCTTCTAGGATGTGATTAATATAATTTAGATCTCTGCTTTCAGGTAGAAGTATCACTATATTTATAAAAGGAGGCTATGTTGACTAGTTTAGAGGTGGACCATATACAATCAATCAGATGCATATATTTAAGATATGTATATATTTATATAGAGATGTAGAATCAGAATTGTACTGGAGGTGTTTTGATCTTGCACAGTAGGGCTGACTCTTAAAAAGAATGATCCAGCAAACTTGTTCCTGCTTCTCCTTTCCCCTGTTTCAATCTATTCAACCTCTATTTCAGAAGTTCCTCGCACAGGAGATGCCATGTCCTTCCTTGCAGTGGTCCTCCCCAGAGGCTAGCTGATATTCACTGGGCAGAGTTCTGTTCTCACCTTGTACTAGGATTACACATTCAAAAATGTGCATCAACTTCTTCAAAATGAATCTTTGTCTATTATTTCTCTCAACAGATACAGAACACAGAACAAAGGGTTAGATCAACAGCATCCTGTGCATGTTCTTCCTTTTCTGGGTCTTTATATATATGTATATATGTATATGTGTATATATATATGTATATATAAAAGCATCCAAAAATAATTCTTTCTGGTACGATTATGCTGTGGAGCATCTATACGGAAAGTCTAACACTGTTGCTTCCTGTCCCAGCATATCTACTTTAAGACACATTCAGCTCTCACTTAATTTCCTTGTCCAATGCTCTCCTTCAGACTCCAGCCTCTCAGACATATTTTGTTTTTAACCACAGAGATAGATCAAAGGTCCTAATTCTGAGAGATGAGGGAAAACTACTCTGACAGGCTGAAACCAAAGAAGAAGTATTGTCCTTACTGTTTCCTACTGTTTCCTTACTGTTTCCCCCAGGATGCCACACAACAGTTTTACCTTTCCTTTAAGGATCAAAGAAGGTAGATCAGTCCCTAAGTGAGCTAAATGAGCTCTGTATATACAAGCAGGAAACTATCATGCAAGTAACCTGAATCTATTTTATGTTCATATAAATCCTACACTCAGATTCCCTAATTTTCTTTAATTTTTGACAGATTTAGCAGAAAGCTGTATTCCAACCCTGTCTTCTCATTCCAAAGCTTTATTGAGTGTCTTGACAATCCCATCATCTCAAGCCATCATGAGTCAGTTTGTTTCCACCTGTATTTTTTCATGTAGTCCTTCTTCAGCAAACCCATAAAAAGAAAAAATAACTCACTCACTGCAGCATGGATTCATGTTTCCCAAGTCATATAACCATTCACAAAGCTGGTTGCAATTTATAGACTGGTGTGTTGTGGGTAACATTATTTCTACTAGAAGAATGCTTTTATGTAGCACCCAGCAGAATACAGTTAATAATGCATTGCTTAGTATTTTGAATAATTTCAACAAAGGCATAATTTTAACACTATAAACTTACTGAAGATGAATGTTTCCCCTACAGACCTTCTTTATGGCTCTGCTCATAAAATCATTATGTATCTCGTTCACTTACCTCTCTAGCTTTCTTCTCATATTAAATATAAAGCAAAATGAAGTGAAGTAAAATGGTGCATTCTTCAATTAGAAATTTGAAGTTGTTCACTGAAGGCACTCTATAAAAGCTCTTTCAATGAAAGCTTATTTAGTATGCATAGTTTAATTGGAATTCATTGTAGAGGGTTGTCAAAAGTCTGTGCACTTATGATCTCCTACTTAAGCACTCTACATAGGTACTAACATCACTTAAGGCTTAATCTATTTCTGAAAATAATCCTAGAATTTCCTTTTATTCAGTGTATAAAGCTGAATATCATCCTTGCTGTACAGCTATGGTTAAATCCACACATCTAGCATGATTTTATTTAGCACTCGCAAATTTCTAAACTCAGCCCTGGAAGAGAGAGCTTACTTCACTGAATCTAGCACCATGCTATGGTATCATAACCTATAATCCTTTTCATAAACACAGAAATCTCTGTGTTAAAATCAGATGAGATTTCTTCCATTTGTCTTTTCTTCAGTTACTTCTATTAGAAAGCTGTTCCAGCAAATGGCTGCCCCAATACTTAGGAATATTCTAAATTTCCAGCCTGAATGTGTTTAAGGTTAGTTCATTCCCACTTGTTTTTGTGTCACTTTTGCATTTTAGCTTAAGTGGTTATTTTACCTCCCTGTGCATTTCTAGAACATTTCTAAGCTTTCATTTCCTAGGCTAAAAAAGCCAGGTTTACCTTCTCTTATAACATAGACTCTCCATTCTCTGGGTCACCTCATTATGTCTTTCCTCTGCTTGATCCACTTTGTGTTTGTTCTTCTCAAACTTGGTTCACCAGGACTGTATCCAGATGAATATACTTGATGGCAGTAATACTTCCTTAATTCTACTAAAAACGTATTAGCCGATGCATCTTAAAATTGCATTTATTGCATTTGTCTTTCACAGATAGAAAATGCTGGCAGTGCATAGTTATCCGATGATCAAAGTCTTGTCATTCTCTTCCTCCTCAATTTTCAATTGATAACTCTGCAGACAAAATCTTTTGCATATTAAGCATGAACTGCATGACTTTGTATCTGTGCTACACAGATTTCATTTCATTTCTATTACTGTGATTCTCAAGGTCATCAAGTTCTTTCCACAGTATCCCTAACTACTGCCTGGATGATGCTTCCAACATAGTGTCATTGGCAAACTTCATTATTATGTTTCCAATATCTGTGACAAGATCACTGATGAAATTATTAAATAAGATTGATCCCCAGGCTGTTCACTGATCTGCTAATAACCAGTCTAATACTTCCCCTTTTCAATAGTACCCATTGACATCTCATCTCTTACAGGCTGTTTATTCACCTTATAGTTCCTCTAATCATCTCCGTTTTCTTTTCTTTTTTTTTTTTTTTTTAATATAAAACTAATATTTCCTACTGGGTGCCACATTAAACACTTCATTGAACTTCAGGATAATGGTGTCTATCATCCTCCATTTTTTTAAAAAAAATCATTTTATTGAAGAAAGCCATGAAATTAATCTGTCATAGTTCACCTTTCCAAACCTGTGTCACACTTTGTCTCAGTTTCTGTATACCTCCATGTATTTATTACCATCTCCTTTAAGAAATACTCTATAGTCTTGGGTTTTGAGTCTTACCAGACTTACAGGCCTTTAATGGCCCAGATCATATGTTTCCTGTTTGTAAGTGAGGGTACAGAGTTTTCCGTTTCTCCTTCTTATGATAACATCCTGACATGATGGAATCACAAAAATTAGCTGCTACCAAGCTTGAAATTTCATATTTCTATCACCTCTGACACCTGGATATCTTTTCCCTGCTCCTTTCAGCAATGTCCGTGTTTGCAGGCTTCTTCCTCTTGTTATTCCTATGATTCTTTCACTTTGCTGACCACACCTTGCTACTTCTGTTCCTTCTCTATCTACTTTTTTTTCCAGCAGAATCAATCTCCCCCTGCATCTGAAGAAGTCCATACCATCTAATCACTCCCACTTTAAAAGAACAGAATGCAGAAACTAGTCACAAAGAAACACGACAGACAGTATCCATCTTACTGCAAAACAGATCCTTAATAATTTTATCACATTTATCTTTAGAAAATTCCAAGCATCCTTAAGCAATCAAGTTCTGTTACTCCATCTTCTCACTGATTTTAAGTACCTTTTTTTTAAATTATTATTAAAAATTTCCCTTTTGAATTTGAACACCTTGGTTTTGGCTTTATTTTAATTCATTGCGGCTTAGTCCAAGTCCATTTTCACTTTTTAGCCCTTCCTTTATGTGCTAGTGCTGATATAGCAACAGTTTTTCTCAGTTTAGTGATTATTTGATGAAGCAATGTATAGGCTATGTCCTCTGGGAATATCTAGACAATTATTGAAAATATTTGTCAATTTGCAGTTTAATTAAATGTAGGTTTAAATTTCAATGTAACTTATTAAGTTTAACTGGGAAATTAAAGTTCTCCTTCAGCTTTTCCCAGAGTTCTCCAGATTTTCTTCTCTTCTATACACTATTATATCTTCTGAGTCTGCCTGTTTCTCCTATTTTTCAGTTTCTTTTCTTTTCTACTAATTAATACTTTTATACTAATTAAAAAAGAAAAAGAAAAACACAACAAAACCCAGGAAAGCTGTCACATAGTAGTGTACAAAACATGATATGTATAGGCCTTTAGGACATGAAAGCCACATATAATGACTCCTTATAGGTGTGATCCACATATATCTATGCTTGTAACTGCAGCATGAAGTTGGAGGATGGGAGAAAAAGACATGATAAATTCATGGTGGAAGACTATCACCACATAGAAAATGTATGATTCTAACTATTTGGTATAAGGAAAGCTCTGGCTAATATGTTTGGATGCAAGCTCTTGGCTGACTGGACTCATTGTGTTGCTATTCGATTAGTGGCATGCCAATATTTTTTATCTATTGCTTGCTTGGAAAAAGAATGAATGATCTGTCAAGTTGTATGAATATTTTGGAGAGGTGGATACAATTTGGAGGAGCCAAGTATGACCAGCAGATGAACAGCCAATTCTGGAATCGTACTGCTAGAGTGAGAGCTGGAAGACTTGAAACGGACAGCTATTACAACTCCCCCTTCCTGCCACCCCGATCTGAGAACAAGACTTTTGGGGAGATGTTCAGCTTCATGCTCAAATGACGAGCTTGCCTTGGGCATCAGTAATGATGTTCAAGATGATGCAAAAGAGTGTCTAAGATATACTGAAGATAAGATTTATGAGAGGCCATAGGAGAAGGTTGTTTGGCATTGTAGAACTGCCTGCCATAGCAGAAAATACTGACGTGCCCATTTACAATGAACTATAAATGACTCACTTTTTAAAAAAGCTTTATGATAAGTACAGACAACTGTGACAGAAATAGGAACAAAAGTCTGGAAAATATATAACTTTTAAAAAAAGCACACTAATGAAATGACTGTGTGAACATCTGTATGTGAATCTTCAGTTTTGTGGGGTTTTTTTATCTTGGAATGCTATCGGCAGGATTTGTCTTGTTTAACTTTAGTTCTCTAAAAGCTGGGTATTCAAGATTTGGCAAGTCTTGGAATAAAATTAAGTCTACCTATATTTGGGCTAGAAATAGCTAAACCTTTTTTTTTTTTTTTTTACTCGATGTATGAAAATTATGTATGAAACACTTATTTTGTCAGAATATCAGTGTACTTTCTAAATAAAACAATACTGTTCTCATTAGGTATTCTGGACAAATGAAACAACTGTTTCTATATTATGCAGAAATTCCCTGCTGTATGTTATTTGTTATTTCAATTAAAATACAGTTTTTCTTTAGTGCACGTTTTTTGTGTGTTTTTTTTTCTTTATGTACTTTCCATTTCTTGGGAAGTTTAAACATTTGGTGAATAAATAAAGGAGGAATTGATTCACATTTGCTTTGGAGGCAGGATTAGTAAAATTATTTAGTGGCTAGCAAAGATCAGAGCAGCTAACAGGCTTTTGTGACCTCTGTTTTCAGGTCAGGTGCCACAGAGCTTTAGCTACTTCCTGAAGCAAGGATTAGGTCAATGTCTTTTTATTATCATTGCTCCTGGGGGGGAAAAAAAAAAAAGGAAAAAAGAGAGAGAGAGAGAGAGAGAATTCATAATGCTCAGATGGCTGCTGACTCACCTTGATATCCTAATTGCCTTATGGGGTGTTGCCTTGTTTCTTCTGACACTGAAAGGTGGTTATTAGGTAAGGAAGCCTTTACAGCCTTTTTAATTTGCTCACCCTGCCCAGCCATGGCCCCCCCCGATCCGCCACGCTGGCCCCAACCCGGGCCTCTGCCTGGCCATGGGACGCCCATCTTCATCCCCATGGCAGTGTCCGCCAGACCTGGCCCAGCCTGGTGGCAGCCCCAACACCACCAGCCCCCGCTGTAATTTTTTTTTCTTTTGCTACCAAAAACAGCACAGAAAGAATACCTGACATAAATCTCCATGATAATTGCTGTCTTCTGATTTCTTGTTTGCAGTCCAGTGCTGCCATTTCAGTAAAGATGTTATCTTTATGCCACCACTTTAATTACAATATTCAATATCTTACCAAAATGAAAAGTCAGTACATTTTTCCTAAAGGATACAATTCTGTAGAGTGCCTGTTTGAAGTTCAGATATATTTCTAGGCCCACAACACTGAAAGACTACCATTTGGGAATTAATGATTTACAATATAATTTTATGGACTAAGAATATGGGTTTTTTTTTCCCCTGCATTATGTACACACAATTTGTGAGTGATGACACTCACACAGTGAATGAGTGATAAACAAATATTAGTGCATTGAAGAAAAACTGAGGAAGAGGGAAATTTCTGTTATTTTGGGGCTCTTTCTCAGCTCAAAATGCATCCTTTAAAAAGCTAATTTTTTTATAGTTAGGCCTCAGAATCTGTGGGCAACAGTGCTGAAATACTCTATTTGAAATATGGGAAAAGTCATCTTTGCTAATTTTGTTTTTTCTAGCATTGTATTCTTTTAGGCATTATAGCATTATTGAATCAGAATTTCCTATGAATAAGTTTCATGGCTGGGGAATTGGTCTTCAGGGGATGATGGATCTGAAAACTGGATACAAAAACACAAGACCATCTCTGTGGACTGGGAGGAAACAAGCATGCATAATAATGGTGGGTCAGAGAGTACTGAAAAACTATCCTGTGCAAATTGTCTGTAAACCAGTAAAAGAAGCACAAATCCCATAACCAAACTGTAACTTCTTTTATGACCTTCCCCTTCAAAGTCAGGTATTGGAACGCTGATGGGTAAAAACATAAATAACTACACGAACGGTGCTGTGAGACTCCTAAAATACCTGTGCTTAGTGAGAGGAGTTAATGACTGAAAGACAGCTTGCATTTACCATTTTTAGCTGAATCCTCTATTTTACTGCAACATTAACTCTGAATTTTGTATCTCTCCATTTTAAGCAGTACAAACTACTCTTGCTTTTAATGTTGAATGCAATAGCATGGACTTGAGAGGCCTTATACCTTTCAGTTGCTGGTCAGTGTTCTCCAAAGTCCTGTAGGTAGCACATGTTCTTTGGCTTTTGGTCTCTTATTTGTTGATTTATTTATCTATTTATTTATTTAAGAAGACTTCTCAGTTCAGTACCTGACAGTCTTATATGAATTAATTTAATTTTATGACACTTGTTAGATATAGGAAAGTATCACTATACCTAACAATATAAAACTGAAGCACTTGTGATTTTTACTAATTTCTGTTCCCTTTCCACCCTTCATTGTGCCAACCACAGCAGAATTCATATCACCTAACTTTAGCCTTTATAAACTGGGTGTTTAAACTTAGCTCCAAGGCAGATGGGAATTCTTTATGGAGACCTTCAGAGTATTTAGAACTCTCCACTATCTGCACAGGGAGTCTCCTACTCTAGGCACCTTCACTAGGCATCTAACATTGAGATATAAATTGAGTAGACTGGATTCTCTATAGTCCCTGGGGCTCAATGCTTCTAATTTCATTCAAAATATTTAAAAATGTGAAATAAACAATTCAGAGAATAGGGAACCCAGAGAGACAATTTGTGTACCTCTGCTGATCAGTGAAGCTGTTCCCACACTTATAAATTATCATTAGGATGGGAACTGATCTCTACTGTGTAGTTATTTGGCATTGTTACAGTTTCTGATATAAACAGAATGTTAAAATTCACAATAGTACAATAGTGCAATAGTACAGTATAACCCATTGCTTGTTAAAAGAATTGCAGAAAAACATGATTGTCTAATCCCTTTCTACCTGTACACAGGAAGGATGTTACCGCTATACAACACAGATAGCAGTCTCAGAACACAGATCTTATAAAGACACCTAAAATAGTAAAAATAACTGTTAAAGTAATGAGCGTGAATGGGAAATAAGGACACTGCCAAAGATGTCCTCCACTTACTGAATAAAACAAAACTGTAAAAGAAGTTGTTTAACCATTTGAAAATATGTGTTAGTATTTTCTGACTGTACTAAGATCAGAAAATATCCCAAACATAACATAATTCACATATTAATCTCAAATGTGATTAACAACATCTTACAGAGTCCCTCATTAATGCTAGAGAAGGCATAAATAATAATTTCTTTCTTGCTTGCTGATATATTTGGTGAGTCTGGTGATACTGATTCTGGCTATCGGAGCACTTGATATATCCCTTTGCAGTTTTTTACTCATTTCTTACACTTCTAAAAGCAGTTTAGAAAACTAAGTAACAACTATAGGACTGGATGGCTCAGAGGATTAGTAATCAGGTTCAGACTCTTTTCTTGCTTCTCTACTAATCTAAATCTAGTTTGACTTGTGACCAAAGGTTGTTGATAGGTAACAACTCAGTGGCATATGATTTCTGTGATCTCATTATGGCACAGCCCTCACCAATAAAATTCTTACCTAGTGCTCCACTGCTAGTAGTATCAATAAAGTTGTCATGGACTGAACATATATGGATATAGAATTGTTATTTTTTCCTCCAATCTCATGGGTGCAATTTAGTCAAAGGACAATGTGGGAACCTTATGCTGCAGCTTCCCGTGGTGTAAATAAAGAATAATTTTGTTCTAAAGATTCCAGGAAAATGTTTCCATTGTTACAAGACAACCCTGAGAAGCTCAGAAAGAATGTTTGAAGTAGGTAGATTTGGATAACTTCTATCTTAGGCAGAATTTGCTTAGCATAAGTAGCTAAATTTGCTGAAGCCTTAGGCCGCGCTCCCAGTTCGTTAAGAAAAGGCCTCAGAGCTGGTGCAGGCTGGAAAGATAAGGGAGTTACAAGCAGTCTGCATTCCTGTGCCCCACTCTCCAGAAGGGAGGATGCCAAGGCTGAGAAATAAGGCCTGTTTGGGCGCCAAGACCTTGGGAAGTAAAAAGCTTCCTCTCACTGTTAAAACAGTGATGATTAAGGGGTCTGGATTATGTCTTCTTCCTCAGGGCCTTGGAAGATAACACCTACTGACCCAGCTGGGGCAGTGTTAATTAATTGACCAGGACCTTGAGAAGCAGGGGTGGGACCCAGGGAAATGTGAAGAAATCATTAACCAATCAGTGTAAAAGAGGAAGGAAGTCACAAATATGGCAATAAGAGGAAGGAAGTCACAAATATGGCAAATTTGATTGTATAAATGCTACCTGAAAAGTTGGGGGTGTGTGCTCGATTTGTGGGAGACCACCGAGCACCCAGGCTTGCGC
The DNA here is from genome assembly GCF_036370855.1 of Dromaius novaehollandiae. Classification (NCBI taxonomy): domain Eukaryota; kingdom Metazoa; phylum Chordata; class Aves; order Casuariiformes; family Dromaiidae; genus Dromaius; species Dromaius novaehollandiae. The sequence goes on along the minus strand of NC_088100.1, from coordinate 31,761,606 downwards.
AACTCTGAAATAAATAAATAAATGTCTCTCCTGAGTGTGTAATTATTGGCTCATTGCACACCGGGCAACGAATCCGCTTTTCGGACAACACCATGAGCATGACAATTCACCTGTTTTAAAGAATGATGGTATGGATGGTAGGAGAGGGCTCTGATAGCAGCAAATAGAACAACAGTATTACAAAAATTTCAAACTTGAAAGGAACTACATTAACTAGTCAACCTCAAAGAAGTAACCTCCTTTGGGAAGACTGTTGAAAAGGAGAAATGCAGTTAGAAGTCTAGCTGTGTCACTTCTCACTCACACACTTTTGAAACAGGCTTCTTGGTCCAGAACATCCTCATTAATTTTATTTTTCATTTCCAGCATGCATTCTAGCTGCTTTACTCCATTCAGTTTAATATGTCTGCTTTTAATTCCTTTCCTGACTTTGCAACCTAGACGGTAGCCTACAATGTAGGATTTTGCTGAACATTTTCTGGAGACGTGTGTGATGTGCATATCCTCTTTGTCTAGGCTGACAGCCATATCCTCTGAGAATTCCAATGAGTTAGTGAGTCTTTACCTCCCATGTCTCTCCTTAGGCCCTTTTAAAATAATGGCATTATGCTGGCTACTCTCCAGCCCTCTCAGATTTCACTTGATCTATTTTGAAGAGCAGAAGTATATAAAAATGTCTGCCAAAACTTCTTCAATTTCTCTCCTTACTCCCTTAACCCTTCTTGGACACACATTGTTTGGTCGTGGCCCTATCAATTTTAAAAGCCATTTCACCTTATAATAACCATACCTGACATACTCTGTACGTATCTCAATTCCTAATCATCCATCTCCATAAATCTGATTTCAGGTGTAGTCAGATATCTACTCTCATCTTTTATAAGGCCATATATAACCATTATTTAACGTGTCCTCACTCCCCTTATATTCTTTCTAGGGGATAGGTTGTGACTTAAAGTTTTCTTTCAGCATTGAGAATAGTTCTACAGCTCAGAATTGGGCTAGAAAATTAATTTTGATTCAGAATTGCAATGAATTTTCTCTTTCTCTCCTGCTCTGGGGAGGAAGCAGCCTGCAACTGGTTTGTAGCTGCGATAGTTATTAGCTTCTTCATGACAACTTGATGATCCAGAGACATTGTTCTCTTCAATGCCCTGTAGTCCATAGGCTTGTAGCCCCATCAGGGGAGGAAGAAGTGCGCTGTATTTCTTTTCTTCTCTATATGGGCATTTAAGAATCATAAAAATTAGCTCTTGAAAGGGCCTCAGGAAGCTGTGTAGCCCACCCTCCTGTCCTTAGGCAAAATCAGCTATACCAAAGCCTGTTTGTATTATCTATTCTTAATAGCCTTCAATGAGGGAGATGCCATATCTTCCTTGAGCAATTTGTTTAACGATTATTTAAATCTTAGCTTCACAACCTTGCCTTAATTTTATTATGTAATTCTTAGAAACAAGATTAAAAAATAATGTATGGTAGCTCACATTACACCAACCGAAAAACATCCTAACACTTCTGTGTGTTAGGCACTGAATATACCTAACAAAAGTGTAGGAACAGAGCCTGGGGCTGACCCTAAACACTTACGAGATCTATTTGATGTGAGCCATCCCACTGAAATCAAGATGACATCTGATCATAAATATTTTATACTATCGTCTACCAATATGTCTTTGCTGCAAATGTTTTCAGTATTGAGCAGTATGCTAATTCTGAGGTAGTTTTGTGGATACAGCACTGATCCATGCTTGATCACTCACAGGAAGGGACACCAGAGCATCTGAATCTAAAAGAAAAAACTGTTACTCTTTGAGTCAAGTTCTTACCTATAGCCACTTTAGCCTTGCTAAAGTAGGAAATCTCTGTACCTGTCTTTTCTCCTTGGTCCCTGGAGAAAAAACAAAGTTATATTGACAGGGGCTACTTAAACCTAATGCTAAGTATTAAAAAAAAAAACAAACAAAAAAAAAACCCACTGTGTTCCAGATGCATGAGACACTATCGTAAAACAACCACCCACTGTGGATGAGAAGATTCACAGAATCTTTCACTGAGGACAAGTGTTGCTTCATTTACGTCTCTGAAGCCACAGGCTGAGATGTATGTATACCTGTGCAGTTACAGCAGATCAGCTGTCAACTAGTGACTCATTACTCTGCTGTAACGTTTTTGTAGGCTTCTGCTTGGTTTGATTAGGTGCAATGAAGGTTTCCACATAGAAAATGTAAAGCATAGACTTCAAATACTGGTTACAGAGACCCACTTCTCCTGTTGTGTGTATCAGTTGTGTTGTGACCATGTTTAAGAGTGTTTTTAGATCATTTTAAAGGCAGAAAATTTGGCCTGGAATTCCATACTTTTTAAAGACACTTGCAGTTCTCCACTATAATAGGACCATTTAGAAAATTTGTGTCTGTCTCTTAGTTTAAAGATTGTAATGCTTCCAGACCAGGCAAGCCGTGATGTTACTTTGATAAGGTAGGGTGAGGAAGACACATTGAATTGTACCTGCTAAGGTAGTGACCTACATTCTTTTCTTTCCTTTTTATCTGTGGACAGATGATAAAAGTCATTTGTTATCTTTTCAGCTGTTTTTATTTTTTCACATCCTTCCCTCGGTTAGGTCATAGAGAAGAGAACCATAGTGACCTGCTCCCTTGTGATCTGTCATTTCTACCATGACTTTAATTGTGCAGCTCTGAATAACTGACCTTTATCTTGCATTACATTGCAAATTACAGACTAGGTTGTCTTCATTCTCCACCAATAGTTACATCACAAATTACATCCTAGATTGCCAAAATTCAGTTGTCACACTTAAAGCAAGATACTTTGAGGGCAACAGAAACACAAGTTAGCTCTGTTCCTGGCTTTTTGTGATTACTGTAGGCTGCCACCCACAAAGAGGCTTTCCAAGAAGAGCTGCCTGCAAAAGCACTTTGAGGGCTCACAGGAGGGCTCACCACATTCTCTAGCAAGTGTTGCATTCAAATTTTAACAGCCTGTTCTCAAAAGCAGGGCTACCAGCCCAAACATCCCTACCAATTTATGAAGGTTAAGGATGTAGGCTAAGGCTTATAATCAAAATGAGGCAATTCATATACAAAGCCAAGTACTAATTTTTAGTCTAAGTAAAGTATTACCAGGCCAATCAAAGAGTTATGAGTACAGTTCCAATGATATTAGTAAAAATAGTCCAAATTATTCATCTACTGTAGCTCGTTCCAAATAGTGGTACAGTTAAAACCTATACACACAGACTTTCTAGTATCTATCCCTTTTTCTCTTGTTATGCTCGTGTGGGTCCCAAGGTTAACAACATTGGTTTTCTTCAGGAAGAAAAGGGAGACCATGGAAAATTATGAGCATCCCAAGTTCTCTTCCATGTTGATGGTTCCTTCCTCCACATTTGCGGTAGTTTTTATACATTTCCCAGCACAGTCTGCTTAATTGTTCTTTTCTTCATTCGTTTGCAATTCAGTATTATATCTAAGTTTACTGTATATGGTATGCTTTAAAAATGCCAGATTCTTGTTCTTTGTTCTCTTTCTTATCCCTAAGACAGGTTTTATTTGGCTGCCAAAATAAGGCTATCAAAAGATAGGAATGTCTTGGTCTATTGCCTGTTGTGGACTGGTAGTTGCTATTCAATTTTTAAAATTAAAGAATGCGTCAGAGCCATATCTAATATAAATCAATATTTCTCCACTAAATGTGTTTTGGAAACTCACTAAAAACACTGGTGCTGGGCTGGATTAGCTGCTGGTTCTTAAAAAACAAGCACAAAAAGGCTTTGAAGGTAGCTGGAGCAAATTGCTAAAAAGAAAAAAAAAAGGATAGCTGTGGATTTTTTTTTATTTTTAGTCTTACTGATTCATCCCTAAAGAGAACCAAATATCAAATTATTCTGGATTTAGACTTTTTAATAAGTCATTAGTGTGACTAAGAGTCTATGTACTTTTTCTGCTGTCTCCAATGAATTCAAAAATCTTACAAAATTTCCCATATAAATCACATTTCAGTCATAAAACATATTTTTTTCCTTAAAAATTTATGTTGAAAAGAGTGAAAGGTGAAGGACTATGTTTGAAAGAGGTGTGCAGACTTCTGTGATTTTAACAGTTATTTAACAATGTTGTACACTTTATCCTGTCTCAGATTCCTGCTAAGAAGATGTGCATTTGATTTGTTCCTATTAGACTCATGAACAGTATAGGAAAAATGTCAAATTTACAAAGATAAAATTCATTTAGTTGGGTACACAATCATTCATCTTAATTATGTCTGACATCTTTACCATTATATAATCAGCTTCTCAGAAGAGGAGAAGCTCACATTCTGTCTCCTTTAGGAATCCTTCATTGAAGGAGACTAGCTATTTCAGTCCTCTGGGGAAGCTAATAGCGTAGTTGGAACATCATGAAAAAATAAAGAATAATGGCTTGTATTCATCAAAAGCAGGGAAATACCACACTGTCATGTCTGATAACCATGGATTCTAACACTATTTTTCTTGAAGGGTAGTGGACTATAACAGGAGAAGATGCATATAGACTTTTAACAAAAGAGAAAGTTTTTTATGCCTTTTGTGCCTTCATTGAAATCAATGGCTGTTTGCCACAAACTCAGTGGGGAACTATATTAGATTCCTTTTGAGCTGGTATGAAGAGTGAATTGCTTATGTGAAGAGGAAGAGATAACAAAACCACTATAGGAGTGTATCTTATGCTCTAAGCATCTTAATCATCTGCAGAAAATACCACTTACAACCAAAATGAGGCAAATTACCATTTACATAATATGAACTAAAATACATTTATACTCTGATATAAAACAAATAATGAAATAAAAATACAATGATTGCTATTAACAGTCAGAATTAATGTAGAATCATCACATTGAAGTACTTCTACAGTGAATATTTCACTATTTTTAAAGATTAAGTAAATGTGCTAATTCAGATGCCATCTCAGATGAAGCATTAAAGATGATTTCTCTCTGTCTTTCAAATACTTTTTTCCCCTCAAAGAACACATGTAATACTACAGGAGGATATAAGTACATTATTGTGGCGGACTGATAAATGAATTTTTTGCCTTAAACATTTCTAGGTGCATGGGGTGCAGGCAGGCCACAACTCCGAACAAGCCATCTGTCCCTGGCGGAAACAGGACTGGGCTGCTGTGACCCCCCCGAGATGGTCTCCCTGCGACCACCCGGGACACACCGAGCCTGCACTGAACGAGACCACAATCGGGCAGAGACTTTGGGATCTGGACTGTAAATTATTGTCCGTTTTTAGCACAACTTCTATAAAACCTGCTTGGCATGAGTGGCTAAATTTGCTGAAGCCTTAGGCCACACTCCCTAGTTCGGTGAGAAAGGGCCCCAGAGCTGGTGCAGGCGGGAATGATAAGGGCGTTACCAGCAATTTGCATTCCTGTGCACTGCTGAAACAGTGCTAATTGCTGGAGTTACCACCTGTTTGTCAGGACCTTGAGAGCTAATGGCTGGACCCAAGAATGGAGACACACCTGTCAGCAGAAACGGCAACAGTAAACGGCCTACCTAGGGACAGTGATGAGACCCAATAAGGAGCAGGAGACCCCAGACCCAAATATTACTATTGGTCTGAACTACCACGTGAGGGGTGGGAAAACTTAATTTGAAAAAGCTATAATTGCCGAGGGATTTCTTTGTTTGCCCCCCCCCCCCTTGCTCCCTCTCTCGGCCCTCGCTCCTCGTCCCTCGCCGGAGGCCCCCAGCTTGAGCTGTGATTCGAGCGGAGTCAGCGCAACATCATCGGCCTCGGAGTGGTGGTAGCTAGCTTCCTCTCTCCTTTTCCAACTGTTCTCTATCTTTTCCCCTTTTTCCCTTCGCCTCCCCTTCGCCTCCCCCCCCCCCCCCCCCCACGCACGCCTTTTCTCCCCACTTCGTGGAAAATAAAGGTAAAAGGTTGTACGATATTTGACTGGTTTTAGCTTCTTAATCTCGTCCTTGGGATCATAACGAAACCCTCCCGATACTGGATTGGGACAATTATTCCCCCAATTTTTTTAAGGTTAGAAGTTCAAAAGAAAATTTGAATCTTAGGATATACTGTCATACAGCTATATACATAGGATTCATAAGCATTAGACTACAGTGTCTCTGATATGTCCCTCAAAATGGTTTCAGCAAAAACAGCATTCAGAAGAGTGGCGTGATCAGGAAATGAAGAGATTACCTTTATGTACTGTCCTCAATTCAGAGGAGACCATTGCTGAATCCATACCTTACCTTAGATCACCTCAAACCTCAAGAAAAATCCCCTGACTTAATTTTCTCTTCTTAAGAATTCTGCAACATGAAAAGTTACCTTTAATTAAATTATTCAGGAAGATAAGTGTAAGTGTTCTGCAAACATATTTGTTTAGAAAATGATTGATTGGTTGTGAGATTACAAAAAGTTTAAGCTGAGTATGCCTCAGTTTCCTATGAGTAGAGCAACCTTTTTTTCTTTCTATCCTTTGTCTTCATCTGTATGCTCTTGAGACAAAGACTTCTCTTTGTGCTCATGCAACACACAGACAAAGTAGGGCTTGATAGTTTGATCTGGGGAAAATTGTTTATAGTAGTATTGAGAATGATGATGATGTAGTTAAGACAGCAGCTTTGAAAAAATTCAGTATCCTAATACAGACAACTGTAATCAGAGGGTTGGACAACATTTCAGTAACAACGCTGGCACAGTAGTTGCCAGCAAGTTCCTAACTGCTTCATTACCCATGCTTGACCCTTTGCAATGAATATGCCAAGCCATTGTCAGATGACAGATTAACATGGCAAGGAAACAAGCAAAATAATTACTTTCCCGAAATAACTTTTCATCAGAATCGTAATTAAAAATAAAAATAAAAAATGCCATTGGGGGCTCAAAAAGCACAAACTAAGTGCCAAATTCTGATCTATTGAGTTGCTCTGGCTTCAAAGTGAACTGCAATGTGAAATTTTCCCCATACATATAAAAATACATTTTACTTTCTTCACATATGATCATTCTAGTCAATAGCTCTATTGTGATGTTCAAAACAGTATTTCTAAGAATAAGCTTACTTAGTGAATACTTATCTGAAGTGTTTCATTCAGGAAGCGCCAAAACATTTCAACATCTTTAAATAAATTTCAGACTTTCATTAAAAGTTTTATTTTTTCTGGTTTAAATGGCCTAACTTACAAAAGAGAAATCCTTTAAATATCTCCCATATTAAATGAGATATTTTCTGATAGGTTAAAAATGTTTGTGTTGAGCTGAAATAAACTTGTCATATTTCTCTTTGCCAAGAATAGTACATCTTGGTGTACTTACTTACTTTAGTTTGACTATCAGACTGAACAAGTCTATTTGGAACCCCTCTCTAATGGGGACTTAGTCCTTCAGTGGCTAATGAGCAAACTAACAGGAAATGTATCTTTCCCTTGAACTGTTCGGGAAGATAAAAAAATATGAAATAGCAAATAACAGATTTATGTGTAAGGAAATTGTCTGGTTGTGAAATAGTAACTTCTAGAAGCTGTGGACAGGCAAGATCAATTTTGTAAGACAAATCACTGAAGTATAGGAGTTTGAAACTGAAGCTTTCAGTGGCTACACCTATGCTGTTGAAATCTGGAAAGTTAACAAGCTAAATCTGTGTGTTCTCCAACCATGTCCTGATCCTACATTTGGAACAGATTTGGACATGCATCAGCTCTGTTTCATCTTTGTTTTCTAAATGGTGAAATCTAGGTTTCTATGAAGGGAAAATTCTGACTGAAAGGCATTTGTGATGGTTGTGATGTATCCAGTTTATTACCCAAACTAAATGTCCAGGCAAGTATTATCCACAGGCGGACACACTCAGTTGCTCCAGCTCAGCACAGCTGGAACTGACCTTGGGCAAGCAGAATGGGATAGCTAGGTAACTATAATGAGAGTGATTTCTTTTTACAGGCAATGCATGAAGTTTGGACAACTACTTTAAGATAGGTGACTTCAAGATGACTAAAGCTAAGTGGGATGAATCCCAGTTTGCAACTACTCAAGATAGAGGAAAAATTAATCACCTCTTTCATTAATTTATTTCAGTTTCCTATCCCATCCTTATTCTGTCCTTCCTCTTTATACTGCCATGTCTTTGAGATAGAGTGTATCTTACTGTTATGTTAATACAGTACATTGTACGTTAATATACACTGTACTGTATGTTAACATAGTACATTGGAGAAGGAGGCCTCTGTCTCATTATGGACCTTGGTGCACAACTGTAAGAAGACTGATTAATCAAATGTTAACAGAGATTAGCTTTCGAATTACCAAGTAATTCACCAAAAAGCATTTGTTCTAAATGAAAGTTTGGAGTAGTAAGAAATACTACAACAGACCAGACAGCTGAATTCTTGTACTGTCTTTTTTTTTTTTTTTTTAATTTCACCTGCCAAGATTTAATTACAGGTATAGGTTAACACCTCCCAGAGACACTGTGTCTCTGTCTAATGAATCAGAGGACAATTAGCATATGCTACACTGTGTGTCAAGCCTGGTCTCTTTTCTGTCCTACTTTCACATGGAGTACAGATTAACCTGGCATTGTGCTTTTACTATACTAGGCAAAGCTGATCCATACTAAAGATCTGTGCTTTACTTTTACACCAGCACATGGAAAATGTGTTTGCAGAGCCACTAGTGATCATTAATTTATCTTTAGAATAATAATACCTTGCCTATTGCAAGCTATTAGAAACCTGAAGCACAGATAAAATATTTGTGAAATAATTCTCAACAAGAAATTGTAATAAAATCTTAAAAGAGCCTTTGATTCTGGCTAGTCAGAGATTTGAAATATGTTTCTACATTGAGGTCCCTGAAGCATCCATTAAGGTTCCACTTCACCTAGTAATCTCATGTTCTGTGTTAAACTTTGTTTTATTGCACCTTGCTTGTTCCACCTATAGATCTGAGAATATTTCTTCCTCGTATGTAGTAAATGTACTATACAAACATGGATGCATCTCTTCTGAGAAAAGGTTTGATGAAACCTACAGATCTGTAAGCCTAATGTATATTAGGTAAATTAGTAGATAAAGAGCAGAAGTAGCTGTTATGTGGATAAATGTAAAATAGTGGGAGAAACCAATATGGCTTTTGGAAATTGAAGTCTTGCCTCATTTATCTTGTCAAGAAGTCAACAGTCTTTAGAATAGGGTCAATCCCATTGAAAAGTATTGTTAGCTTACCAAAAGGCTTTTGACAGGAAAAGATTCTTAGAAAAACTTACGCAGTCATGAGATGAGAATGAAGGTCCTTGCATGGTTACAACATAGAAAAGAGAACGTAGGAATAAAGGATTGATTTTCACAGTGGAGGAAGTTCACAGAGGAGGTCCACAGCGATCTGTGCAAGATGCGCTGATGCGACCTTTGACAGCAATGAAATGGGAAATCTGCTGATGATACCTTGTTATTTGTGACAGTAAGTACAGGGGCTGACTGTGGAGAATTACGTAAAGTCCTTACAATACTAAGTGGGCACTTAATAAGTGAAATATACTGAAATATTTCAGTATAAATAAAAATAAAACAATGCACATTAATAAATAAGTATATCACTTTGCATGCAAAACAGTGGATTCTGAGCTGATCACTGTGACTCAAACTGAGAGTCACTAAATAGATACAAATAGGTCTGGCTTAGTACAATTTTGTGGATAATGGAACAGCTTACCACAGCTGCGACCTTATTATATGAACATGTGATGATCCTACCAGTGCTAATGACAAGGCAAAACTTCCCTTAACACTCAGCCTCAACACTCAGAAATTTTGTATCTACTACATGAATGGTTTGATTCAGATGTGGGTGTCTATTGGCATTTGAGATACCATAGCATGTCTGAGATATCAGGACAGCGCTTATAAATACGACCTGGAACCAATGAGAGACCTATACTTTTGTGGAGCAGAAACTGGAGGTCAGACACAGTACCTTAGGCATTGCATATGGCATTGGATAACTTTGTGTGGCCTGCTGAGTCAAATTTTAATTTAGTTAGTTACAGACGAGCTCATTTGCAATTTCTGTGTCCTGCAACACATCCTTGTCTTTCATAACACTTTTATTTTAAATTATAGATTGCAAAAGAAAATATATTTAAAAGGAAATAAAAACCTCTTTATTCTGTATTATCTTGACTTGTTTAGTGTTATAGAATCATAGGTGAGAAGAAATTATATAATAGAAAGACTTTGAATTGCTTCAGAGGAATACTTGGTTCTGTCTGGATAAAGACGTCCAAGAAACTCTTGTTTTATTGGTCAGATCCTTCTAATTTAGACTGACACAATCGTTTTCAACACACAACATGTACAAGTCCTAATCCAAAGGAAATTGTTCCTCTGACTTCAATAGTTTTGTCATCAATCAGGCTCATGAAATGACAAAGTAATTTTGTCTACTGTGATGCTTACAGATCAGCTTATTATTTTATTTTCATCAGAGGCAGAAAGCTAGGCAGTCACTTCTACCTTATCAAGCTCAGGACTGTTGGATTTAGTTTGTCATTACTAGTATTACTGTCTTTTTCTTTTGTTTCCAAGCAGGTAGATTCAATCCGGACCAAAAATGATATACTGGTGCTCTGTAAAGTTTTGTCTTTTAATATATAAATGCAACATATTAATGTAGCCCAATTTGTTAGGCTCTGCAGATACTCTTGAAATAAACAGTAGCAGGAGTAACACAAGTAACAATATTAGTAATACTTTTAGATCACTTTTAATTCATTTCTTCCTCTTCTGCTGTATCTCACCACCTCTCTTTACAGAAACTTCAATTTTTAGGAAGTACAAGATACTTTATGAAGTGTTACAATGTCAAAGTATCATACAAAAACTCCTTAGTTTGCAGACAAATGAACAATCCCATTCTTCACTTAAAAGCGTAATCTGGAAACTTTAATGTATTGATCATTAGTACAATAAAACTAAAAGTTATATCCTCTCATGACATTGTTTATATGCAGAATTTTAGTCTATAGTGTATTGCCACAGCTAGCTGCCATGACTGTTTTTGAAAGAAGTGCTTGTCCTCAAAATCTTGATCAAAAATATAATAAAAGCAAAAAAGCAGATTATGTAGCTCTAAGCATACTACTTAACCTCATTAACTGCTTTTGCTTAGTTCATAAGTGATTTCAGGCTAACCAAAGATGATTTGAATACATTTGCTATACTTTCCATGATGCAATAAGAATAAGTAGAACAAAAAGAAATAAAAAGCAAATCCACATCCTCAGTTTTAGAAATCTCAGAAATTTTTGAAAGGGATGATAACTGTTCTGATAGAAAGTGATTTTGAAAAGACAAAGCAAAATCAGGTGTTACTGTCTATTTCTTTTTCCCACATCTTTCTCCTCTTTCAAAATTGCTTTCTTGCTGGTGAGTCATTTTAGAGGCAGCATGATAAAATAGACTGTGAATTAGCTGCGAAATAAGTATTCTCAGCTTGTCTACATCACTGACTACTTTGAGTCAGTAGCTGAAAATCTTGGGGTCAGATCCTGTTCTTGTTCACACCACATCCAAATTTATGAACAATTCCATTTAATGAGCTCAGCCCAGAAGAATATCTGACCCTGCATGTCTTAGCTTTCCTCTTGATAAAATAAGAATGATAACATTTATTGACCATCCTCCAGGAGTGCTGTGAGAAGTAATCTATTAATATTTGTACTGTGCCTTGGAGTTATGCACAGAGAATTTTCAGCATAGGGGGCAATTTCATTACATATACAACACAGCTGTGAAACCTCTGTTTAATGCAATGAAGACTGACGTGTAATTGATGAGTACAAATACTACAGTAGGAAAGGGAAAGGGTTGTTTAGGGTTGTTTAAGGTTATCAGTGAGATTAGCTGCCTAATCCTGAACAAAGGGAAGAGCACACTGATGATAAGGAAACATTTGAGAAGAGGGAACACCCTTTTAGAGTGTAAAATCCCATCTCTCAGGGGAGATGATACAGGTCCTATTATCTGAGCTACTTAAAACTGAGTAAAGCACTTCTAGCATACACTTGAGAGAAGAAACCGGCAACAGCAGAGAGATGGAAAAAATAATTAGAGGTGGAAAAACACTTTTTGGCCAGTTCCAGTGCTGATATACACCAGATGCAAACTGTCTGTAGTGAGAAAGTACAATTAAACATAAATACACTGGAGCAGAACCTGAACTGTTAACTTGTGTCGGTACTCACTCTACCAGTGCAAAAATGTGTCCTAACAGAAACTCGGAAAAGTGTTTGTGTCCTATCTTTACCTCACCCATTCCACCATAATTCCATATTTGTGCATGTTCCATAATTTTGGCTGCATTAAAGCCAAAGACAAAAAATGGCTGTTGGTTTTAAAGGGTCACAGGTCTTCCCTGTGATGTGTGAAAAGCAAAACAACTCCCGCTCTTCTTTTCTGTTGATTTTAGGGGTCTGACTTTTGATTCACAAGTTAATTGCCCATCACTATTTAAACATATTTGTCATTATCGTTTAAATCACGCTAAAACAATCCTCCTAACTGGATATTTTTGCATTACTTAGTACAGGTTGTAAAATGATACAATATATAGTTTTTTTTTCTCTCTCTCTCTGTACAGCATATCATATAATTTATAAAGTACAGAAGTAATGGTACTCATTTTCTAATTCTATTTGTGATACTTAACAAAGTTACAGCCTGTGTGTCTTATCTAGGTGTTAATGACAAGACCAATATGAATGATATTTGAATATTTGAATTAGAAGTCTTAAAATAGAAATAAAAATATGACCTATTCAAGTTCCTACTTTTGTAGGAACAAATGCTACAGATCTGATAAAATGAAGAGACTTTTATGTAGCTTCACCTTTCTTTTAAGTAATGCTTAGGTGTTTTTTCTACCTTCAAAGTAAATATCACTGTACTTACAAATGAGAGAAAACAAGGAAGGAAAATATTAAATGAGGTACAGTTTCTGTGAATTGTTATTGATGGTCAGAAGATTGAGACCCTAATGTTAATAAAATATTGTGGATGAGAAAAAAGAAAAGACAGACTTTTTGAGAAAACTCCACTGTGCTTAAGAAATACATATTTCATAAAGATTTTTAATATGCAAATATTATAAACACAGCTGTAAGTTGCACAATTTTTCAAATATTTAATGTATTATGGTTCATTAATATGCCTTTCATTTGCATTGATGCTTTTATGCTTAGCACAGTTTGTATTGCAGTACATTCTACTTAACTCCGTTTCTGTGATGAAGTATGATTTTTTTTTTTTTTCTGTTTAAAGGAATGAATTGAATTGTGTAAAATGAGAAGCTTCCTGGAATCCTGAAGAAGGGCAGACTTCAAAATCCTCCAATGGTGTTACATTGTGAAAACTTTCATTATCTTGGTGAGTTGCAAAAGATTGAGAAAGTATGAATGCAGTCAATAGGAAATACTTATCTGTGTAAGCATTTTACAGTCTAATCCAGGAGCATTCAACTGGTAGGCAACTGGGAAGTGTAAATGCCACACTTAAATCCCTAAAGCAATTTATGTGAATGAAAAATGTTGTATGAGAAGACAGGTCCGTACCTGCTTGAAGAATGGCATGATGTTCAGTCATAAGAAACAAAGGCATTCTGAAGCAGGGATTGTGTTTTGGTCTGGTGTATGAGCTGTACTGTGATTGAAATAGTAATTATTAGAAACAGTAATAACAGTATGTAAAGATAAAAGGACAAGAATTCTGGGTTGGTAATGGGTTACATTTATTTACTGGCTATCATGCCATCTTTAGCTTATCATTATTATTAGAACTGATTTTGTAATACTGAGTGCATCGTAGTGTAGAAGGCAGTCTTGTAAATATGCAGTTTATCAGAAAGATAAATAAATATGTCTTCCTGTTATATGGATTTTGAGTACTTCTAATATGCAGCGAGAGTTTAGATTTTAAAGAAAAAAATCCCTTTTGGACTGGAAACCTGTAACACAAATCTTGTCTTAGCTTAGAGGGGATATTTTTCTCTAAAAGAATAAACCTTTTAAAGGAGGCCTTCATTAAGGAATGGTGATATTACTTTTATCTATAAAACCCATGAGGAGAGAGAAATCAAGATCTTTATTTTCTGCCAGGCCTTTTTTAAAATATTCTTTCCTGTGGAGTTTGGTCAAAATCCTCTCCTGGGCTGGTATACAGATAGTGGGGAGACAGCTATGATGAGGGCCTGAAACCTCCTACTGGGAGATGTATGAAGGGTGATGCAACTTTCTTCCTCAGTTAGATACCTGCTTGTAAACAGCCAAGTGTTGGATTAAAAACACATGATAAGCAGAGTAAAAGATCGCTCAGAATTCAATCCCAGCATTATCTTTTTGAAACTATCTAGGAGGAACAGACTGATACAAAGGTGTAATTTGGGAAATGGAAATATGCCTTTGAACTGGAATGGGGACACATACAAGGAAACTAGGAGTGTGGGAAAAAAACTGAGCAATTGAAATCTTGAGAAATGCTATTACAATTCTTATTTCCTAGTAGATAATGAGTGCAGGAAGAGCCACAGACCTATTAATGCTTCATGAAGGCCTTAGGGGGAATGTTGTTTCCAACAAAGTTTAAGGACACACAAATTCCCAAAGCCCTAAATACTTCTTTTGCTTGGAATACGGGGTTTTTTTAGTTTCAGTGTGTAAAATTTGTCAAGGAATTGCCATAACAACTCTCTTTGATCCTATTGACTTGAAAGAAGAGGATGGAAAAGGACATGGTAATACAACGTTTAAGCTACATTTAAGCTACATCTGTGAGTTATGTACAACATTTACACAAAAAGAAATTGGTCAAGCACAGCCAGAAGAAAGTAAGACTTTTCTGCATTCAGCTTCCAGATATGTCTCAAGATGTGTACCAAACCCAGACATAATCACAACTACCATTAGGGATTTTACTGAAGTGGCCAAGTAGAGCAACTAAATTTAGGAAAGCTGAATTCAGGCCCAAACCCTGCATTTGGTAATTATGGGGATATATAATTTTCCCTAGAATATTATTCAGCTATAGAATGAACAAACAATCTTGCCTATGTTTAAAACAATAAACTTTGCTGTATTAATTCTCTGGTAAGAATTGCAAAACAGTTCTGTAGATAAAGGTCATTTTTGCTGTCCTGAATAATATGGCCAAGTTTATTCTTCCAATTCCATTTCCACTGAATAAGTAGGCTATAATAAAGTGAGGCTTTTCACTGGTGGAGTTTTACCTACTGCTACCCCTCCAAACTCTGAAAACAGCATTTGAGATTAAAGTATTTTTTATGCTGTGATTTGGCTGTTGATAGACTAGACTTATCTCCATCAGTAAAGCAGAGCATTATTGATTCTTTAAATAGATGGGGAAACGAAAAAAATTGTTTTCATGTTTGAGATAACCTTATAATTTCTTTCTGCATATCTAAGTGATTTTCACGTCCTAAGGCCATTATACTTTCTCTGGATTGGTCTTTAAAGATAGTCTTCATCTGTTTCTGTACCTCATTGAAGTTGGGGTAAGCTTTTCAATTACTGTCTAGTAACTACTAGCTTTCTTTTATATGGTGATATCAAATTCTATCAAAAAATAACTGAATATTCAGTGTCTTCCTTGCACAGATATCTTTTGCAACTAGAAACAGAGTATTGATGCACATTTAAATCCCAGTATTCTGGTGCATTAAGTCGGCTTTATACTGATGTCATAGGGCAAAGAAAACATAGGTCTGCAGAGGACTAATTTGTGAGGAGGGGTCCTTGTGCAGCACTCCTTGCATCCACCTTTCTCATCCTTGCTCATAAATGTAGAGAAAGGAAAGCTCCTGGCACTATTATATCATCCTGGTCTGTGGCTCCTCTTATAAATGAGCTTTCAGCAGTCAGTGAGAACCAGTAGGCTTTGGGTTTTGGTGGGGTTGCTTTGATATATGCCAGAGGCTTGTCTCATGAGTTATGTTCCATCAGCCAGGGGCTACAACATCAGTCTTTTTTCTTTTAAGTTTTGTTTGGACAGTAAGCAAAGTATTGATTAAAAGATGAGTTTCATATTTTATGAAACACACTATTGGATATTAACAGCTTCCTGCCATAAGATTCTGATGAGGATATCAGTTTACCTTTAAACTAAATTTCCTTACCACAAACAACTTTAAAGTCAATATAATTTTAAATCTTCTATTTAATTGTAACAATAAACTGTTGGGTATAAATATCTATCTAAACTCACCTGTCATGGTAGATGTTTTTACTGTCAATGACCCATGGACAAATACCAATGAGCTCAATGATCTGTGACTCAGTATTGGCTTTATGTTTGTTAGATGACAGCATTTTACAAACGTTGCATAGAGCACTAAACTATGATACTTCCTTAATGTCATTAATGGCCTATACTTAAAGATTATACCAGATAACTTCCACGTAAAATTGAGCCTAACTGTACTTTGGTACAACATAGACACAAAGTAGGTTTTGTGCTACTGAAATGCAGTAAAATTTACACAACTGTAGGACTCAGTATGGTGGCTGTAATATGATTATAAAATAATCAGCTGGCACATACAGCTAAATCGGGCAGTCAGTCATTCATTTGAGATGGTTAACTGAATAGCATTTGTGAATGTGTCGGAAGTATTCTGTACAGTAGCGGAGTTGAATGGGAAGACTATATTGCACCATTTTGGTCTTGCTTGCTCAAGATAGCTGTATTTTGTGCCATCTTTATTTTATACAACGGAAGGGTACATTGACTGTGTCATCTTGATCAGGAAGAAATCAAAAATACATGTGGGCAGTGTAATGCCGGTAACGTTTGGTATAACAGAATCTTGTATATGAGTTTCAAGACTGGTCACAGATACTTTCAGTGAACATAAATTATTTAATGTAAGTTTCAATATTCCATATGTTATTCGGTGACAATGAAGCACCCTCCCAGTTTCTTAGTGATTAGAGAAAACTAAGAGAAGAGCACAAAACTGCACCGTATAGAATAAGGACCAAACTCTATTCAAATTTACTTATGCACTTGGGAGTCATAGAAAGTAGAGCTGGAGGTAACTAGCAGAGATCATCTATTCCAGTCCTCGTAATTCAAAGAAGGAGCAACTTAATATAAGCTATTTCTTGGAACATAAGACTGCAAGGGAACAGCAGGATTCTCAACGGATCCTGCCATTGGATCCAACACAAAACAGCTCATCAATCTGAAAGTGTTCACAGCTACTCCATATACTCCCACACAGTAACAGACCATAAAATGCTGCCCATGATCTCGCAGCGATATTAAGAACTATAGTATAAGAGCAAACTATAAAATGCCAGAAGGGTGTGTCAGAATTCCAAGCAGCCTTGATCCTAAGACACAAACCAAGGCCAACAACACAGAACAGGTCAAAAGTCCTCTCCTGTACCCTGTCATTCTCATCTGGCAGGTAAAAATATACCACAATCAGGGACACATTTTAACCTGAGTATATTAGTGGGAAAGTAACTAAATACTTTAGAAATATAAATGCTATTAGGAATACTCATATACCTGTCCATAGATTCTGTCTTTAGCTTTGACCATTTTTGAAGATGTCAGAGGAAGGTGAAAGATACAGGCAAAAACATGGAGGTAAAAAAGTCTTTTCTCGCCTCAATACATGATTAATACAAGTCCTAACTCCTGGATTAATCCAGTATAAGTATGGCTCAAATTAAAAAAAAAAAAAGTTAAATTCCTTCAATGATACTAAGTTATTGAATATCTTAATTTCTAATCCCAAGGAATTCTTCTTCTTTTTTTTTTTTTTTTTTTTTTTTTCATATCGTCTCTTTCCTAAGCTTATCAAACTTTACTTTTAATTGTTAGATTGTTAGCATGCTCTCCTAAGTCTGGAAGTCGTTCAAAAAAAATTTTTTTTTTGTTAAACAACTACTTTTAGTCTGCATTTCCTTACAACAATCTACTTAATCTTCTTTATATCCCAATTGCCTTCATAAGGATGCCATATCCAACCCAGCTTTTGTTTGATAAACAATTCCTCACACAGACTTCTCCATCGGTTCCTGGTTATTAGTTCCTCCAGACAGTGATTGAAATTTGTAAGTAAAACCTTCTATAAGGCAAATTAAATTATCCCTTGCCTTAGCCATAGTTTCTTTTCCTTATCCAGGTCAATGTGATTTTCCTAGATGGAAGAAACATCTGCAGCTCATCTCTTCAGTGATGTAAGTATTCCCGTTGGGATGTATGCATTCCATCATGAAAATATCAGCAACAGCAAAACCATACTCTTATGCCTTTGTGTTTGGCAATTTCTAGCTTATGGGTTAGATTACTTTGTTTTTAAGACAGCAATATGACAAACAAATTTGAAAATAGCTGAGATTTTAAATGACATTTTATTGATGACATAATAAAGCACTTATAATTCTAAGCTGAGCAATTAGTCCAGTCCGCTAGACAGTAGAGTAAATTTAATATTAGTGAACTGTTGGATTGGTCTAAGCACACACAGACAGTGATGTTGTCTTTAAGGATCTGCAAAAAAATTAATATGAAAGAGGACAACATCAAAATAAGTAGTTCAATTACACATTTAAAGTGATTATCATATTGCAGCATTTTTCCATTGTTTTTTATTACTGTGCCAAATGCTGTGTCACCTGCTCCTTTTTCTCATTCTGTGTACTCTTTCCAGAGTCGGGTTGTCTCTCCCAGAGTTTCTTATACAGTATTCTTTTATTTTGTTAGGTAAGTCCTGAGTCTGTTAGGGTACAGGAAACTGCCTCACCCACATGGGCTACATAACTTTTTACTCTGTTTTATTGATTGAGGCACAGATCTTGCTTTAAGAGGGAATATATTCAGTTATAGTACTATGCAGTAGAGAGCCAATACATTATATACTTCACTGCTTAGGATAATTTCACTGATATATCTTTTTAGGTGAGGAAAAACAAAATATTTGATTTCCTCAACTACTGTTTCTCTAGGTTTATGGAAACTAAGTCTGAAACTTTGCATCTGTGCTGTGGTTCATCCAGCTTTCCTCTCCTCTATCTTCTTTCTTTTTCATATCTTCCTGTTTACGCTATTTTCCTTGCTTAAAATAATGATTTTTAAGGAAGTCTCAGTGTTGCATTGTTATTTTTGATTAAGCTCTTCTGTCACTGGTGTTACATGCAAATCTTTGAGAAAGGCAGCATTATACTGGTAAAGAGAAAGTAGGTCTTAGTCTTTATAAGCTAAGGAGTGAGGCCTTGAGCCAGGAACTGGATCGTAATCATCAAATTGTTCAGTTTTCAGCCTAGGTTGACTTGCACTCCTTCAACGAACTTCTAGGCATAGTTGGAGAGCTGGTAGGGGGCAAGTATGATTCCCAAAAGATAATTTACACATGACTATCCTGATCTGGAGGAAAAACAGTTTTTATAGTATGGCTACATGTTGTTTGTAGGCTTCTGGGCCAGAATATAAATCTGGTACTTATTAGTGTGGATAAAACTTTTGTTGTCACTTTTAGACTGCAGCACACAGCTCAAAGTTCCTGCCTAAATGAAGTGACACCTATGTTTCTGATGCACCTAAGTTCCTTTCAAAGGTATATATACTTTTTTCTGTCATTTTACCTCTGAAGCCTCCTCACAACTTATCTAATAATACAAAAAATACAGGTAGGTACATGACTATCATTCTTTCTCTTTCAGAAGTCAACTCCTTTTACTCTGTTATTTAATCATGAGATCATTTATCTGCAGTGCGGAACTCATATATAAAATCATTCAGTTTCCTAAGTGGACAATTAATATGCCCTAGGAGTTCCACGTCTGTTCTCACTAGTGGATTATTTTGATTTGGGAGCCTTCTAGTTCCCTCACTGAATCTCTTCTGGTTTTACTGGTATTATCAAGTATTCAGTACTGAAATGCAGAACATTTTCTTTGAGATTAATGTTTTTAAAATGTGGCGTGGAGTCATTTCTCTCCTTCCCTGTATCTGCCCAACAAGTAATTAAAATAGTTTCTTTTTTGAGACCAGAGATTCAGCTTTCATATATCTTAGACTGAGCCCTCTTTATTTTTGGGAAAAACTCACCCAGACCCAAGGTTCAGGAGCTCTTTTTATTAAAAGTCTACTAAAACCAATGCATCTATGTATAGTCATATCTATAGTTTATAGACATTATACATGTAGATTGGTGCCCAGTGACAATCTTTAGCATTGCTGAGATTAAAAATGCTGTTTCAATCTGTTCTCTTTAGAAGTCAAGAAGAATCAGTCTCCTTCCTATTATTCTAAATTTTCTATGCTTTTTTGGTGGAGTACATTTGTGGAATCTAAATCCACTCAAGATCTGAAGGTCTGAAAATCAGGCAATACATAGGGCACAATGACTATCGACAACATCTCAGTGTAAGAATCTAATATTATTGAAGCAACGCTCTTCCATTTTTACCAATAAAATAGGTTTTGACTCTCTTCCGCTAAAACATAGCAATGACATTAGTCTTCTGCTTTCTCGTTTGTAGTAATGTATTATTATTTTGTCTCTTCCCCATGAATTATGTAAATATATTAGATGGCAGATGAGAGGATGGGAGACATGATGCTGTCCTCTATTACCTGAGAATTTTTCCAAGCTACAAGAAGTTACCAAAATATATTCCAAAAGGGGTTTGGTCAGGTTGGAAATTTCTCTGCAAATTGCATAGAAAGGGATGGATTGTTCACTCAAAGTTCACATGAATATGAAGACAGACTCCTGTTCTTCCCATGTCAGTGCTGTGGTGGTACTGTTCTCATCTCTTCATTGCTACCTTGTATCCAATCTGTAATGCACTCTATATGTGTCTTTTAAGATGGAGGAAGGAAGTAGTATTTCCCAGGCATAGGTGTTCTCTCAATTTTTCTCATGTTTCCTAAATAATCCATGAGCCTCAATCCTTGTTGGTATATCGGAACTTCAAACAGATTCAGTTTCAGACACACGGTCCTTGGCAATGTTCTGGCTATGATGATAATGATGTTTATGTCTTAGTGACTCTGTCTCATACCACAAAATATTGCATTACACATACACAGAAGATTATGCCAGTCCCAAAGTACTTACTGTATAGCAGAAGAGGTAATAGCTGGTTAGAAACAGACAGAGAGAGGAGAAATTATAAAAGAATATTGGCTTGCTTTTACATTGAGTCTGCTCATCGTCTGCTTAAGAAAGCCAGGATTGCAAGTAATAGTAAATATATGTTTAGCAACTAGTGACCACCGTGTTAGAGGATGACTGTAACAGATTTGAATTGCTCCACAACACTGCACCTGTCAGTATCTTTAGTGTTTGTACTCACAGCAAGTGCTAATGGCCATTTGTTATCTTTGGAAAGCTGGAATGATCTTTTGTATAGGACAAAGAAGCTGGAACCGGTCTTCCTTTAGCAAGGACAATGAACCATGAAATTGGGCAGAGATAGCAGTGAATCAATTGAGTTTATAGAGAAAAAAAGAGATAGCTCAGTAGTGGACAGCAAAAATGTTCAGGATTTTTTTTCCTTCCTCTCTGCTGCATGGACTGCTCTGCCTGTGGGCATTGCTGCCTTTCAAATGTCTTAGTTATATTATATCAAAAATTTAAGGACTTCCATATCCAAACTCTTGACTGACATCCACACAATAATTATTCTGTAACAGAGAAGAAATCAGTATATGAAGAAATATTACATTTCTGTTCCCATGAGACCTTGGGCCCCATCCCCATTCTGATAGTCATCATGTCTTTCAGTATTTTTTTTTCCATCTTCCCTTGTATTTCTATTTCTCACCCTATATTTTCTCTATGCCAGCCTCCTGTTGAGAAATATGGGTCCCATGGCTTGCTTATTCCACTGTTTCTCATTTTCCTACAGAAAAATAGAAGGTTAAGTGTTTTCCAGAATCTGGAAACAGAGAAGGCAAATGGCCATATGAGCTGAGAAAACACTTGATGACTACCTGCCTATCTGCTAGCTGTAGAAAGTGGCTCCAATGTGTTATACTGGATACTCATTGAAGCAGAGACAAGAACAGAGCTTGTTGCATTACCAGGATGAGGTGCCAGATGAGATGCTGATAAAACTAATGAGAGAAGGCATTTGCCCAATATGTCTCCTATTTCATTAAGTGAAAATAAAAGTTCAGCAAAGTTTGACATTCGTTGAGTCCTGCAGCCAGTATGCATTTTGGTTTTGTTTTATTACTAGTTTTCCTACTCAGGTTCATTAGCTGACTTTTCATGTGCCCAACGATAAAGTGTCTCTGCTCTTCCTCATTTGTGGTGCTCTTTGGGCTGATTTTGTTTCCAAATAAGCCAAAATAAACCAAATTATCATTAATCAGATTTCTTGCAATGCTCTCCATATCTACATATGGGCAGTAAAAGATAAGATGAAGAGAGGGGGCAGATATAAAAGTAGGCTTGATTATCTTTGCCATAAAAAATAATAATATAATCTTATGAGAAAAAAAAAAAGAAAAAATAACTGCTTAACTTTATTCCCATTTCACTGTGTATCTGATATTTAAGGTGAACGTGGTTGGTCTTTTCCTATCTTCATTTTTTGCATTATACTTACTTTTGTATGCATCTAAAAGCTTTTTGCCTTCACTTTCTAACCCATTCCACATTTGTTGTTGTTGTTGTTGTTGTTGTTCCATTATCTGTAAATTGTCAGTGCAGTTGATAATGCATGTTGAAAGCAGGTTTATTTTATTTTTTATTTTTTGCATTATTTTCCTGATGATTTAAGGCACTACTGAGAGTCCTGAGACCCAAACAGGTCAAATTGGCTTGACTGAATACTTTCTGTTTAAGTACAATGCTCAAAATATGAAATTTATCTGATTATAAAAAGGTGTTTTGCATAATTCTTGGAGCATGAACCATGAAGCCACACACAACTGAGGAGAAAATTTCAATGGATGTATGCTCAAAATCAAAGGTAGCAAAAAGGAAGAACCTTCTGGTTTAACCACCAGAATTAAATGTTTCAAACATTTCTGGAGCTGGTTTAGGAAATTTCCCTGCTCGTAGATCTTGAGAAAAGGATGATGTAATTCAGAAACTTCAGCAACACCCATCTGACTCTAAGCAAGTCCCCCATTGTTGGCTTCTACACAAGATAGGAATGCAAAGAGCTTGTGATGTCCAGAATGGAAATTCCTGGTGCAGCTCTAAGAAATCTGGTGGAACAGTTGAGGCCATCTAATACGCAGGTCTGCAGACAGGTGACTACTAGGCAAAGGAAAAGATTTTTAAGGGAGAGGAGAGATTTGTAGGAAAAAGGAATTATCAAGACCAGAAGAGTCTGAAATCTGGCTCTTCAAGTTGTTTAAGCATTCACAACCAGTTACTCAAAGACACCGTAGGTTAAAGCAGGTGTATAAATGAAGGGACTTATGACAGATTAATCCACAGGCACCTTTTCTTTCCATCCAACTAGGTTGTACTTGTAGTGGTCTTTTCTTTAGTACAGACTAATGACATTTTCATGTGTAAATTATTCTGACTGTATTTAAGAAATATCTACATAGCTCATCAAAATTATAGCAGAATAGATTCTAAAGGTGTGTGAGATATATGGCACCTAGTCCAGTGAAGAATTAGAGGCAAGAAAACAAGAGAAAAAATTACATTTGCAAAGATGAAACACTTATTATTTCTTGGCAACAATTGCTTCTCATCAAACTTAATAAATTAGCTAATCTAATGAATCAAATCTGTTATATATTAGATTGTATTTTATACATATATTTATATGTAAGTATATACTGAGAGAGAGGATATTATTGTGGAGTCAGGGAATTAGTGAGGAGAGGGAGTGAAATAGCATTTTCACCTGTGCTTGAAAATAAGCTGCCTTTGAAGAAGTTTGGTTTTTTTGTTTCTTTTTCAATTCTGCTGTTAGAAAGGGAATGATTTTTGTCTCAGTAATGTTTGTTGCTCTCTCTAGGCAATAGACTGCCTTACAGTTATTAATAAAGATTATAACTTATCAGATTAATACTGCATTTAAAATGACTTGAAACACAATTTTTGCTTTTAAAAAAGGGAGGGTTTAGATAACGTACGCTCCCGTTCCACTACCACAGAGCCAAACTACTCTGGTCTCTTGTGACTGTTAAACAGTGAATATAAAAAACAAATAGTGAAGTACAGATCAATGTAATTTAGGATACAAAACAGTGCATCCATGTACAACTTATCAAAATATATATAAAACTACTTGTTTCTAATAACCATTATATAAAATTAATTATTTTTGTTATCAGGAGTTCAGCAGATTGTTTCCAGACTTCTTTTTGCCTAGTAATTTTTTTAACTTTCATCTTAGCTTTTAACCAAAGCTTTATTATTAAAGGAGGTAGACACGCCATCACTTTCAATGCATCCCTGCGCAAAAAGTTTGGAAGATATTATTGTATAAACACTTCTGATAGGATGATTAAGCTATAGGATAAGCAAAGATAGTTCCAAAAAAAGCAACCTTGAATTATAACATTGGGGTATTCCAGCTAGAAGCATGGCATGTTAAGCATTCTGCTGAGCCAAGCCTTGATCTTAAAGGGTGCAACTGAATTCAAGAGACACAGTTATCAAAACCCAACAGTTACCCAAAAAAGTTTCCGAACTCTAATAGCAGCTGAAAACAGGGGTAGAAAAATAAATGTGGTCATAATAGTATAAAGGTAGTCCAGTAACTGAGGTAATTTAGAATTGAATTATTATCCATAAATGTGTACCTGAACTTTGCTCTTAAAGTGATACAAATCTGAAGAAATTTTCATACTGAACCAATAGCTTCGCTGACAGATGGTGTTTGAGAAAAGAACATGTTCCAAAGATTTTTTAGAATTTTTTCAGATTTCTGGTGCATTCAAATGAGAGCATAGCTTTTCAGATTTTGAACAATGCCTATTACAAAAAGTAATTTGGTTATAATATAGACTATCAGGTGCAAATGTCTCCCCAGTTAGTCTACATTATAAATACCTGAAATCTAAGTTTTAACTATCTCCCAGTTTAAGAAGGAAAATATAGCTGACTTTATTTAACTGCCTTAGAATATTTTTGTTTTGTTAAGATATTAGAAGGATTTACCCTGCAGAATGTAAGATAAGGTAAAACATCTTGCTTGGTGACTTCTAATTCATGGCAAAATGTAAGTGACATCATTTAGCTTGGTGCCAACTCTTTTAGGCTTTCTTTTGAAGAGATTGTCAAAGAAGCTATTTAAAACTAGTTTAAACACATCTGGTGTTTTTTCTCTTGAGAATGACTTCAGATGACATGGTTTTCTAGCACATTTATATCTATAATCACATGCCTTCACATAACCAAGAACTACAATGTAATCTAATTTTGTTTATCTCAAAGGCAAAAAGTAACACTCTTAAGCTTCTATTTTTTTCACATTTCAAGTATAATATTGAAGAATTAAAAGAGTCTTTTACCAAAAAGGTAAATCAGTTCAGTGAAGAACATGCAATCATATTTTCTATATTCAGACTGTCAACACTATTTAATACATTTCTAGAGCAATTGAGCTCATTTTTATATTTTAGTGGTGAATTTTTATGTCTGAGTAAACAACTCACAACTAATAAATTATTGAGGACATTCACTCACTTTTTATCCACAAATGAAGTTGAATAGGAAATAGAATTTCTGCAGTTAATTTTTTTGATATAATAAAGTTATATCAAAACTGAAATCTAAGCAGCAGCAGGCAACAACAAATATAAATAAATAAATAAATAAATATTTATATAAAAAGCTAGTTATTTGGTAAGAAATAGTATCAGGTAAGTCAGACTATTTTTTACTTTGCAATTTTTTGCAATTACTTTGCAATAATTGCAATTATTTCTTATTTAATTCAGGTTTTTGAAGTTAGAAACTATTATAAAAAAAGGAATATTCATTTTTGAAAATATCATAGCAGTGCACTTCTTTTTGGAACCTCTTTTTGAGGAGCTAGAAATGAGAAACGTGTGAAAACAGAACCTTATTCATGTATCGCTTCAGTTGAAATAAACTATGATAAATCAAAGAAATTCTTGCCAGATACAATGACTCATAGAACAATTCCTCTGAATAATTCCTGAGTTCTAGATGATCAGTGTTTAGTCACCACCTCTTATGAGATTCTCAGATATACAAGAGGCTTATGAAGTGTGGTGTCCCACCCTTGCCACTGTAGTTTCAGCACAACACCAAAGGGCAGACTGTGTACCTGTTTTCCTTTATAGAGATGCCGATATGCTCCTCTTGATACATCTTAAAGCAAGTTTCCTCCTTCTTCCAGTAGCATTGTCATTGACCCACTGAGTTTGTGGATGACTGACATCACATCCTTTTCTGCTGTACTGTTGCTTGGCCTATTATTCCCCTATTTAAATTCGTGCATTTGATCTCTTCTAAAGTTCACACTTTGTACTTGTCTTTATTGAATTTCATGTTACTGATTTCAGACCATTTCTTCAATTTGCCAGCTCATTTTGAATTCTAATACTGTCCTTCAAAATGCTTGCAACATCTCCAATAGATTTTGCAAAGAACACTAGTTCTTACTGTAAAGTTCATAAAAGAAAAACTAAATACTATTAAACCTTGGGTAGGCCTTTGAAATACACTCAATAGGATATCTGTATCTGACAGAAAGTGACTTATAATTAATTATTTTATTTTCAGCCCTTTGTTAAATATAATGTATATAAACATAACAATAACTTGTAGTAACTTCATAAAAAAATGTTTTCCTAGTGTCATGTGAACTATTTCAAAAGTCACTTTGACATCAAGGTACATCACAACTACTGTTTGTCTCCTAATCAGTGAGCAAATCACCCTCTCACATAAGGCACCTAGACTTGTTTAGCACTATTCATGCTTGGGAAAGTCCTGTGTGTGTTGTGTATCTGCTTTTGCAGGTGCTTGACACATAGTGTATCAGCTTCCTTTCGTGAATCAAAGTTAAACTGACCATTCTATAGTTCTTCAAAACTTCCTTTTTTTCTGTTTGTCATTTTCAAGGTCTTTGAGGTCTCACTTCCTTCAGAGAATACGCGACTTTTTATTTTGCCTCTTTATACCCTCTACTAGTTGTAAATCATTTTTCTTCCTCTCCACAAGTTTACACTACTCCTTAACACTCATATTCTATAATATATCTCTTTTCAGCTTCTGGCTAATTCCTTTATTGCTTCAGGATATTCAGCAGCTCTGATGGAATTGTATTCACAGAATCACAAAACCATAGAATCACTGAGGTTGGAAGGGCCCTCTGAAGATCATGTAGTCCAACCCCTCTGCTCAAAGCAGGACCAACTACAGCAGTTTGCTCAGGACTGTGTCCAGTCAGATTTTAGATATTTCCAAGGATGGAGACTCCACAGCCTCTCTAGGCAGCCTGTCTCAGGGTTTGACCACTCAGAATAAAAATGCTTTTTCCTATATTTAAATGCAATTTCCTACATTTCAGTTTGTGCCCATGGCCTCTTGTCCTTTCACTGGGTACCACTGAGAAGAGTCTGTCTCAGTCTCCTTTACTCAATCCCGTTAGGTATTTATATCCACTGATAAGCTCCCCCCTGAACCTTCTCTCCTCCAGGCTGAACAATCCCAGCTTTCTCAGCCTCTCCTCATATGACGGATGCTCCAGTCCCTTCATCTTCTTTGTGGCCCTTTGCTGGACTCACTGAAGTATGTCCATGTCTCTTCTGTACTGAGGACAGAACTGGACACAGCACTCCAGATCTGGGCTCACCCGTGCTGTGTAGAGGGGAAGGATCACTTCATATGGTCTGCTAGCAATGCTATAGCATATTTGGCATGTCCATGTCTCTCTTGTATTGCTGTCTTGCTTTTTTTTTTATTATCTTAACATCAAGATATTTCTTTGTTAATTTTTTAACACAGTCTCATTTATTAAGTGCACACATTGATCTATGATGTCTAATTTTGATTCAACAGTTTAGATCACATGGCATCTCTTTGCTCTCAGATTTAATGAGACTATTTTCTTGAGTGGAAGAGCCATCAGACACAATTTTATGAGCTCAATCCTCTGTTTCCTTGATAGCATTGATATTTGTTCAACATTCACTAGTTTTTCAAATGTTTCTGCAGACAGAGGCAAGAAAACAGTTGTAGTGAACACATTTAAAGTTGCATGCCAATACACACAGATGATAGCACTGAATATGTGCCCAGTTCTATTCCACTGTGATTTGTTAGCCAGACTGTAAGATTATGATCTGTTCCTTGTAAGGGCCGTCATATTTTTACATTGCTCCCAGTGCCTCTCAGGAGGGAAATGTGATTCAGGGAGACTGTGAGCACTTTCCTGATGGAAAGAGTCTATTTTGACAGATCTGTCTAGTACAGTGCACACATTAATTTTGAGATAGCT
Organism: Dromaius novaehollandiae; assembly: GCF_036370855.1. Classification (NCBI taxonomy): domain Eukaryota; kingdom Metazoa; phylum Chordata; class Aves; order Casuariiformes; family Dromaiidae; genus Dromaius; species Dromaius novaehollandiae. The sequence continues at coordinate 31,733,095 of NC_088100.1, read as the reverse complement.
ATTCTGCCAAGTGCACAGGAATGGTGGAATTAAAGTGATGCTCATGCCATGCCATATTCTGACCAGTAGGAAGGCAGAAATGGGATCTCTTGTGACTCCAGACTTACCATTTTTTTCCATTGGCTTCTGACTGGAGTCTAAAGAGTAACTTTAATGCCCAGTACGGATGCCCTGTGAGCCATGACTAAATTGGTTTCTTTATGACTTAGTATCAACAAGTTATTCTCTACATTTAGCTATGCAGTGCTTAAAATGTTCCTCTTTAAACCCAGGGCATTGTCTTTTGAACAGATTATGATGCTTTGGCTCACAGTGAACAACCCGGTGTAATGAGAGTTGTCTGACTGGAGTCAGCCCATTTGTAAAACACTTTTCATCACAGTCTATTCCAGTCCTTACAGTCCTCAAACTTTCTTTATCTCCTTCATATCTTTAATTTTAGAGCATGTCATCATGCCTAAAGGCGTACAGTTGATTTATTACTCTTCTTATTAATGTTTATTGTTTGTACAGAGTTTGACATGTACTGCAAATATCAGACATGCAGTGTGAGAGTTACACTGCTTTTAGTTACTTTTTTCTGTACATCTTTGTATTGGTATTGTAAGGTATTGGTATTGTCAGAAGGGACTGGTGGTAAAACAAAAGTTAGAAAGCAGAAAGAAAAGCTTGAAGAATCAGTTAATGGGCATGATTTTAGTCTAACAAGAGTACATTAGCATTATTCAAGAAAATGTGAAAGTGAGACTTTGAAGTTTTGCTTCTGTGTTAGTCTTACAGAAGATAGCTTTCATATGATTCAGTAAGGATTTATAACCTGCTGGAACAATAAAAATCTATCACAACACCCTGGCTCATAAAAAGCTTTATACAAGTAAAACATGAAGAATTATACTGATCAAGAAGACAAGCCTTACCCAAGATGGCAATGTGAATAGCTGCTTCTTTAATGAGCAATCAGGTGCCTGATAATTTATCATAGTCCAGCCTTCTTATTATAACCTAACTTGGGTTACAGATCTCATGCAGAAAATTTTAAAGGGTACTATCCAGCATGGCTCCTGGCTGCCAGTACATCTTTCAGACATTCTGTTGCTTGCCACAGACTCGTGGAGAAGTTTCCCTCATTAGTTAATCCTCTGTCCTATGCCTGGATGACCTTAATTCAAGCATTGGTTCTGCTCTCAAATCTACAGTTTGGATCTCTGAAAGGTATAACAAATAAATACCCAATTTTCACTAGATAGTAGACTATCCAATACCTTATTTTTATGACAGTCAATTTCTCTGGCTGAGGTTAATGATTTTAGAATAAGGAAAGAATGAGAAGACGCCAGTGGAAATCCAATTACAGAACTCATTTTACTGTAGAGTTCAGATGAAAAAAGAAAACACTGAAAGGCTGCTGGGAAGCATACAATGCAATACACTAAATTCCTCTGAGCAGGAACATCACACAAGCAGATCATCTCCTTGTATTAGACTTTTGTGGTGCAACCCGTACTACGTGTGATGAAACTGGGGAGTTTACCAGTGATCTGACCCATGGAATATACACTATACAAAAGGATTTATCATTTTATTTTATCCTCAAGCACTACTGTGATCCCAAACTTTCCCTAAACATCTGGCAAATCTATTGGAAAACTGTTCAGAGGTTTGGTGAATGGCATTTTGTTTATCAAAGATAGAGATGTATTTTTGTTTTATGCAGCATGCCTCTCTTTTTTGGTATGTATCTGAAGTTAATAATTCAATTAATTCTTTTCTCGTAAAGGAATTACTTGTTCTCTTGTAAACAATGCCTCAACATCTTGCAACAATTATCTATACCTACATGTATTTGTCTAATAATTGTAGTACAGTTTATTTATAATATAATCATTTTTACCCTTCATCTTCAGAAATGACCCAGAAAGAAATTATTAACAGTTACCTGTTTAAAAAATTAAACATGTTTTAAAAAGACCGGAAACGACCCTAACACTGTCTGTGGTATTATGCAATTGAAACAACTTTGGATTTTTCAAAGGAACTTTTAACTTTGCTAGAGTACATTTTGTATAGGACAATTTAATATATCTACATGAAATGTTACTGAAATTAATTATTTAATTCAGTGGATTTATTATTTATTTTCCTTGGGTTATATGAAGACCAACAAAGAAAGATAATGATATGCTATGTATGCTAAGTGAATTTGTTTTATTTGTAATTCTGGAAGTACAAGTTCTAATTATGCAATTATAACAACGTGCTATTAACAGTCAAATACGATATACTGCATTGACAGGTGACTTTATAAAGTGATACTTTATGGTTACTTTTGGGAGTGTGGAAAATTAGCAAGGTTCCAGAAACTGGAAAAGGCAATTAAAATGCCTATTATGAAAAGGAAGACAAAAAAATGGAAATGGGAAAGTTGTCAAGCAGTAAACTTATTGAAAGTATAGTACTGAAATATGCACTTGAAACTGCATATTTAATTATAAAAATATTTTGGTTTGTTGTCTTGTGTCTGTGATTGCAAAAATAAAAATAATTGAACTTTTTGATCATTACAAAGATCACCAGGTAAATGGAGTGCCAAAAACTTTCATTCGTCAAGAATTAATCACATTGGGGCCATTTAGTTTCCAAGGATTAAGAAGCAGGAATTGCAGGTGAGATGTACATGTCACAGAGCTTCACTTTTGCAATTCTTTTGATGCCACTTATGATATTCTTCCCATAGGATTCCTATCAGATGAGCAAAAAGCTAATTGTAAAGCTGTACAAAAAGAACAGTTATTAAAAGTTTACTGTGAAACTTGAGGAACGGAAAGAGTGGAATTCCAAAGGAGTCTGAGATGAGTCTAGTAATGTTCGGCAGTTTTATTAACAGCCTAGCTGATGGAATGACAAGTACACTTATTAAATTTACAGATGACATCAACCTTCTGGAGTCTGTAAGCACACTGAGGCTGAATTCAGAATAATTTTGAGAAAATGGAGAAATGATCTGAAAAAAGATGCAATTCTACAAGGATATTTACAAGGTGGAAATAATCAACTGCATGCAATTCTACAAGGACATTTACAAGGTGGAAATAATCAACTGCATGAATTGAAGACAGAATAATTACTGAATTTACTGAAGTTACTGAAAAATTGGGTTATTTTATCTAGAAAAAAGAGGGACAGAAAGGAAACCATATAGCAGCCTTTATATATAGAAGATACCTGCCAAGAGAAAGGTAGTAAACTGCTATTCATGTCACCTGTGGATAGGTTAGGAAGTAAGAGACTTGCATTGCAACAAGCACAATTTATGTCAGGGCATTTTTTTGGAACTGTAAGAATAGTTAAGCACTAGAATAGATTTGCTAGGGAGGCTGTATGATCTCTATTGTTGGAAGTCTTCTAAGAAAAAATAAATATATCAGGCCTAATTCAGACATAGCTGATCTTCCTTTCAGACAAGGGGGTGAACTAACTGATCTATCATGGACTTCTTTGGATATCCATGTTTTATATGATTTTATGTATGTATATATGCACATTTGAAGCCATATAACTTCATTCTAGTAATGTTTCAGCCCACTAATCTTTGTATGTAATTCAGAACTAAGTAACATGACAGTTGTAAAAATAAAGCTTTTTCAAAGTTGTGAATTAAAGCTCACATGTCTATCTATCTGCACTACAGTAATTTAATAGTTACCGGGTGTCAGCTAAGCTACATTAACTGTATGCATGCTCTTAGAGAAAAGGATGGTGCCAGTTGTGCTGACACTTATTTCAAATGATTTTATTCTCTGGCTTCACTTAAGCTACTCCAGAGTATCTTGGTGAAAAAAATCAGAATCACATCCAAAGTATCTAAACTATTTACCCCCACTTTTTAACTATTTAACTAGAAGGACATCTTTAGGGTTGCTAAATAGTTTCCAGTCTATTACATACACAGAGAGAGAATGAGAGAGAGCGAAACAGTGATGTACGGTAAACAACATTTATTAGGTGGAATCTTTCAATATTTGCCCTTAACATCTATGCAGGAAATTGCTGTGCTGAAAAAGTCTGCTGAATTCGCAGCAGCTGGAAGATATTCTCAGGGAATATTTGAAGCCGTATAAAAGTATATGGGGTGAATGGATCAGCTGAACACTAGAATAAAGAAAACAAAGCAGAGAGGGAGAAAGGACTGATGCAAGACAAGTATGGGTCTACATTGTGGTCAGGGGGACAGCGCCTGTACCTCTTTGGATACAGGCTGTGGACTGACATTTCACTAGTGATCGGAAAGGTGACTATTAGCAGGAAGGCTGGAATGCCACCAAGTGTGGTCACTCTCTGCTAACAGGATAACTGGTATAAATGCTGAGATACTACTTTGCTTTTTAAGCAATGAGATACACTTATATTCATAGTTTCAAGACTGAGAAACTATCTCTGAACAAAGATCAAAGGCTGATGTGTTCAGATTCTGAAAACAAATGAAGTATTACATTGAAACCATGTGTTAGATTTTATACACATATTTACATGCATGCATGTGTGTATGTCTATATGAAAAAAAGGTTCAATCAAAAGCTACCAACAGACTTAGGCCTGACTTCATCCCATCTACCATCACTCATCCAAATAAGAAATATATGTGCTCTGGGCTTTCTACATAGTCAGTGAAGAAAGACGGATGAGTTCAGTCACTTTTTCAGATGGGATGGTTTTCAATCCTTCTGCCTGAAAACAGTTATTTTTACAGTTATCCAGAACATGACAAGAGGCCTTTCAGAAGGTAGATTTCTTATTGGTTGCTGTCCCTAAGTTTTATGATTTTTACATTGTTTTGGCTGCAAAGAGGCCTGGCTTTATTGGGAGCATTGCAGAGCTTTTGTGCAAATGCTAGCTTGATGGTTAGATTTCATTCTAATAGTACCAAAAACTATTAGTTCCAAACCCTTCAGACTATCCAAACATGAACCTTAGACATCTTTTTTTCCTTGGCAAAGTCCCCAGACTGTAGACAACTTTCCAGAAGGAGGTTACTATGGACATCTCAACTTTCAAAACAAATCTGGGTAAGCTCTCACTACCCAAAACACATCTTAGTCTGCTAAACACAGAAAGAAGTTTTTGATTCTGGATTTATGTTATATATAATTTAGTTTCATGGATGCCTTATAAATTAGGTATAATTAAGATATTAAACCCAAGAATGAAACTCAAAACCCTTACAGAATCCCTTACCTAGATCCTAAATGTGGATCAGCAAAGCCACTAGATGACTAACATTCTCCATCTGCATAGGTTTAAAAATATTGGTAGTAGGCTTGAGGAAGGACCATTTGAGCATATGCTAGATATTGTAAAATTAAAAAGAACTCTTGAATGTCTTGCTCAAGAATAAACATAAACAAACCTCAGTTAGTTTTGGACGTATTAGTCAATTAATTAACTAAAAATAGCTACAAAGTGCTTCCATTTTGATTATGCAGATGATAACATACTATTAATTTTTACATGGTTGTAATATCAATCCCAGCAATTCATACGTTTTACACTTTTGTATACTCAGTAGCACCATGCTTCCTTAAAAAAAATTGCTGCTTTGCATACCCCCTGCATACCCCTTCTTTTCAGTACTTCTTCCATAGCAGAAAAAATGAAAAGATGATTCCAGAGAAGTTGAAATTAGATCTGAAAACTAATGAAGCTGAACACATGCTGAACTACAGAAGCAGTGTATATACAAATGAAAAGAGGGAAAATATGAAGTAACATGATCACCACGACTGCTATGAAGTCATGCCAGGATATGTGCTAGCTTAGCTGTTGCTTTGAAAGCCCTCAAATATGAATCCTTAATAAAAGTGAGGTCAAAGACCTATCCACAAATTAAAAATTTTCCATAACAAATGAAAGTGAATTCACTTTGACTGTATCCTGCTCAAAGCATGCTCTGTTTCCATGTACATTCTGGGGATCAGATTCCACTCACTCAAATGCCACTAGATAATCAATCAAAATTGCCACAGGGAAGGATGCAACGAACACAGCAATACTTTTCTGTGACCTTCACAAGTAGGGATGCATAACCATAATTATTTTATGACTATTAGAAAATATATGCAAACATATATATATATATATATATATGCAATTTTAAAGAAGTTGGGGCTTCCTCACATTAGAACTTAAGCCCAGTAGAAATTAGATTAATTATTAACTCTAATGGATTAAATTACTCGTGCAAATGCTGTTCTCCTCTAAACTGCACCAGGAAAAAAAGTATAATTTGCTCATCTATTTTTCATAAAGAATACAATCCTGTATTTGAGATATGATACCTCAGTGTAGTGTAGGCCTTAAGGTAGGACTAGGAAGCAAAGAAGAATATTTTTTTCTTTTGTCTGCCTCTTATGCCTTATGGCTTGAACCTCAAACCTGATTATTAAAATTATGCTTAGCATAACTCAGAGAAAAATATATATATGAAATGTGTGTAACTTTTGTGTGAATTATCCCATTAATACTATTATTCAGTTCATTCAGCACATTGACAGTGATATGCTTAAGGGTATTTTCAGTCAATGGAAAAATAAAATGTTAAATAGATAAATAAAAAAATAATGGATTAGAATTGTAGGAGGTTAGTTTTTCCCTCTCTTGGCAGAAAAAGGGTTTTCTGTTTATTAAATAAGTATCATTTTTAATCACGTGTTTGGTTCTGTACATAACTAGCTTAAACTAAGAAACTGTCACCTATCTTTATTTCAGCTGTCGCAATGCATCCCCAGTGCTGTCTGGCTACACTATCAAATGTGTTTTTTTAGGATGAGCAAACTGCTTTTCAACGATTCTTAGCTTGGTTCAGATCCTCTAATGCACCAAATCTGAGACTGACATCTACATCTTTGTTGATTCTTTCCCTATTAGTTGTGCCTCCAAATTTAATGCTTCCTTAATCTGACTTCAACAACTGAGTATCCTACAGCTCTTCCTTCATCACTGTTGTTTCTCATTGTTTTCCCCCCTTTCCTACATAATCTCTATAGGAGATGTCTTTGGCCTTTAATTAGTAGTTCTTGCTACATTTCATGTGCTTCTCTTCCTTTCCGATATCCTTGCCAGAAATCACAGAATTTAACAGAACTCAAATAGGCTCCTCCAGCCTTTCTAATACTCCAGAAAATCCAGTTTCAACACATATGATATTGTTTGATGGACTAAATTTTTCTACAAATCACACATCGAGTCACAAAATACAGTAATAGCAACTTTGAATTCAGAAAGTGTCACTCATAAAATGCTTTGGAGTACAGTATGGTGTAAATTGCCAGTGGTCAAAAATACTTAGGCGAAATAGTGAACATAATTCTATAGTCAATTTACATATTTCAACACAGGCTAAGAATTGTAGATAGCAGCAGGACACCTGTTCCTCAGCTGATGGGCACAGTCACAAAGAGCCCTAGCTCTTGCTGTTTCAAGTACCTGAAGATTATATCTAGGGCATATCAAATATCCAGCTCATTCTGCCAATAGCGATTTTGAAAAGTCTAAGAATATTCCTTACTAAACATGAATAAAAAGTTTCAGGCAAATTATTAACATGACTTTTGCCTGCTAGACAATAATGTCTGCTATATTCATGATCATGTTAAGAATTTCTTAAAGAAAAAATAGAGAGGATGTTTATGGAACCCATGGAAAAAGAAACATATCAGGCAGCTATTTTACAGACTAGAAATAGAGGAAAACAGTAGCATATAAATCTGGACAGAGGACAAAGAACAATCTTAGAGCAAAGTGATAGGAAAGTAGGAACCAGGTCACAGTTATGTAAAGAAGAAAGTAAAACTGGATTAGAGGCTGGAGGCTTAGTTTATTTTTGATTATGGATGGGCATACGATTAGGCTGGGTTAGCTCTATTCTAAATCATACAAGCTCAGATTTTGTAAGTGGAGGTTTAACAGAAAGAAAAGTCCTATCTGGCCAATCTACCGAATCCTACCAATGAAAACAATCATAATCAGACTTGGTGAGAAGGAATTAGACCAGAGGGAATTAAGCAACCAGAAATGGCCAACTGAAAAAACCCAAGCTATGAATCAGCAATAATTAACATAAATATAAGAAAAAGAAATTATACAGAGGATAAGACCAAATTACCAAATTCAAAACATTTTTCCAAGTGTTATATTCATTCACTTCAGAAGACATGATGCAGAGAAAATAAATTAAAAAAGGACCTAGTTAAGCATACTGTTTGGTTGCAGTGAAATTGAAAGCGGAAAGGGAAAGCAGATTCAACCTCACTAAATCTGTTAAGAGTATGCAAATGACCACATGAAAACTGTTACAAGGTAACTCCTAGAAGTGCTTTTTCAGGATGTTGAGGCAGAAAAATCTGTGACTCACCTTTGAAAATATAACTTTAGAATTCCAGATTTGAAGGGCTACTCTTTTTAACCTTTGATATTGTTCCCTTTATAATTGCAAATCAGTCACAGATTCCGAAGGGAAAGAAATAGTCACCTAGAAATTATGGTATTAGTGTCAATTTGCTAAAGCTGGAAATTATAATTCTTATTAAGAGAAGCCAACTGTCACAGACTAAGAGCATGAACATTTTTAAAGATAGTATGCATCTACTTAACAATAATTCAGACAGAAAGGAATTAATAAATACCATAAGTAAATTATAAAGCATCAGATATTGCTACTGCAACAACAGTGTGTGTTGAAATAATAGATTAAGTCTATCTAAAATGCACTCTTGAACTTGAACAGAATTTCTCTATTTTCTATTTTCTCAAAAAATGTTGCCTTATGACAGCAATATAATACAGGGGACATGGCAGCACCAATGGATACCAAGATGATAAAGATAGCGTTGTGTGGAGATGAATGCCTCAGAAGGAAACTTTAAAATCCTGTAATTAGCAAAGAGTGTGATGTATTGTAATATGCTCAATTTTACACTGGAAGGAACTATATAAAGCAGATCTATTGATTAACATAAATCCTGACTAATAGTTTGATCTATGGATAATAATGATTTGTATTACACATTTACATTTTATATTGTTTCTATCACTGCATCCCATAATTAATAGTAATTCTTTCACTGGGGTATTAAAATGAATAGTAACTGGGAGGGCAATTTGATTTCAATACTGGGAATAAAGAATAGCATTAAAGAGCTACACAAACCTTATCTTTAAAAATCACTTTAGCTTCTGGCAATATGTCTATTGCTATAAATGGATGTAATGTAAAAATGCAATCAGAGTAAGTAAGTTTTCATTCAGAGAAATAGTAGATGGTAAATACATTTTAAAAATTGAATATTTATTGGAGACAAAGCAGAAGGTGCAAATGATGATGTAGGCAGTGGAATATAAGGTCTTGTTTCTGCAAAAAAAATGTATTCATCAATATGTGAGATTATGCACAGCTTTAGCATTAGGTTTATGCAGAGCAGTAGACAGGATTGGGGTCTAAGTGTATGCTTTATATTTCCTTAGCATTCACAGCTTAGTGCTTTGGATCGTAGAAAAGAGACAATGGAAATAATTCCTGCTTTGCAAACTTACAACTCATGCCTTTTGACGAGATCATTTATGCATTCACATGTTCAAAGTTTGATGAGAAATTCCAGTATTATAACTAGTCTTTTTGCTCAGAATCATGATCTATGTAAGATATCATAACCAATCACAGTCTGTTATATACATTTTTATTTTGGAGGATTAGTTTTCATGTCAGTGAGATGGTTTTTATTATGACGCCATATATGTGAGTAGTAACGTAATGATTAGTGAACATAAATGGGGGTAGGAACAATAAGTTAGGGGAAAGTGAGAACTTCCTGAGCTGTTTCATTGCCAAAGCAAGAAAAAAACATTCACTTTTCTGATAATCTGATTTGGAAAAGGAAAAGCATAGCACACAGGGTACTTCTCAAGTGAAATTTGGGGAAAATGCTTACAGCTTTGAATAGATTTAAGGACTTGGTCTCAGTGACGGAACTTTTTAATGCATGCATTTTAATCCTTTCACAACATTCTGTTTTATTTTGTATATAAAATAGGGTTCTGGGGAAGGACACCCACAGGAGTCATGGAGCATTCTCATGCAACATTTTATTTTTTTGAGGTTTGCTGTCAAAGGTAATGATCTATAAATAGAAAGGAAGAGGGGACAAGTGATAGACTATCAAATGAAGATATGATGAGAATGGAAAACCATATATTTAACTAATATACAGCTAGTATAAAGCTAAATAAAACTCTATTATTCTAGTGCACTAATGAGGATCAAGAAGCTCGGCTCTGAACATTCAAGAAACATGCAGAACATCAGTAGCCTAAAGAAAGTACCATTCTTACTGACCTTATGAGCTTGTCTGAGGTCGTTGTGATAACAGTCTTCTCTCCCGTGGCCAGTCAGCCAGGTCCTCAGAGAGTGACACAGCATGGATGATTTATTCACTGTAGAATTGTTCATAAATGAGATGTGGACAATAGTAATATTCTTCGTGGTTAAACACAGATTTCTTTTATTCAAAGTGGTACAGAATGGCTGGAGGCATAAGCTAGGCAGCAAAGGCAACAAGAAGTCCCAAAACAGCACAGAGTGCACATTCCCTGTGACACCAATATATACATATCGGCAATGTTTATGATGTGAACTACTTATGGTGAGGTCTGTCTTCCATGTGCTCGTAATTAATCTAGTAACTGTTGATGTTATTTGTTATGCTGTTTGTTTCCTATATCCATAAATATGGGACTGAAAATGAAAAGTTTCTCATAGCTATCCACAAGTTGGTGGGGTCTCCCTTTATTTTTGGGGCAGTCTAATAACTGTTTGCTAATCAGAAACTGGATCTTGGTGACTCACTTTTGTTTTTTATCACTTTTCCTCCCTTATGAAAGATTTTTTTTTAACAGTTTAATTAATTTTCATCTATTCCTTACTATTAGTAAGAATGAATTGATTACTATAAGTAGCCAAAGAAAAAGACTAGCTCCCTAGTCATAAACTACAGTCCCATCATGCTAAGTAGCCAAATTTATTCCAGCAGAGGATCAAAACAGAAAGAAATTTTCAACAGAATTAGAGATCTGTGTGCAGTCCCAGGGCTCATTGCAATTACAGAGACATGGTGGGATAGCTCGCATGACTGGGACGCTGTCATGGATGGCTACAGGCTCTTTAGGAAGGACAGGCCAGGAGGGCGAGGAGGGGCAGTTGCCCTTTATGTGAGAGAGAAACTGGAATGCATGGAGCTCTGCCTAGGGGTGGATGATGACCGGGTCGAGAGCTGATGGGTAAGGATTAATGGACAGACTACCACAGGTGATACTGTTGTGGGTGTTTGCTACAGGCCACCTGATCAGGAAGAGGAAGTAGACGAGGCCTCGTACAGAGAGCTGGAAGTAGCTTCATGATCATAGGCCCTGGTTCTCATGGGGGACTTTAACCACCCTGGTGTCTACCGGGGAAACAACACAGCAAGGCACAAGCAATCCAGGAGGTTCCTGCAGAGCACTGATGATAGCTTCCTAACACAGGTGATGGAGAGGCCAACAAGGAGAGGTGTGCTGCTGGACCTTGTACTAACAAACAAAGAAGGGCTGGCTGGAGATGTGAAGGCTGGGGGCAGCCTTGGCTGCAGTGACCATGAGATGGTGGAGTTCAGGATCCTGTGAGGAGGAAGCAGGGCAAAAAGCAAGATCACAGCCCTTGACTTCAGGAGAGCAGACTTTGGCCTCTTCAGGGACCTTCTTGAAAGAATCCCATGGGATAGGGCCCTAGAAGGAAGAGGGGTCCAAGAGGAGCTCCTGCCAAAACTCAAACAGAAGAAGAAGAACAGAAGGTGGAAGCAGGGTCAGGCCACTTGGGAGGAATATAGGAATGGTGTCCAAGTGTGCAGGGATGGGACTAGGAAGGTCAAGGCCCATTTGGAGTTAAATCTGGCAAGGAATGTCAAGGACAGCAAGAAGGGCTACTTCAAATACATCAGCAACAAAAGGAAGACTAGAGAAAATGCAGGCCCACTGCTGAATGGGGCAGGGGCCCTGGTGACAAAGGATACAGAGAAGGCAGAGATACTGAATGCCTTCTTTGCTTCAGTCTTTACTGCTAAGGGCAGCCCTCAGGAATCACAGACTCTAGAGACCACAGAGAAAGTCTGGAGAAAAGGAGACTTCCCCTTGGTGGAGGAGGATCAGGTTAGAGTTCATTTAAGAAAGCTTGACACCCACAAGTCCATGGGTCCTGATGGGATGCACCCACAAGTGCTGAGGGAGCTGGTGGACATCGTTACTAGGCCACTCTTGATCATCTTTGAAAGGTTGCGGTGATCAGGAGAGGTGCCTGAGGACGGGAAGAAAGCTAATGTCAGTCCAGTCTTCAAAAATGGCAAGAAGGAGGACCCAGGGAAGTACAGGCCAGTCAACCTCACCTCCATCCCTGGAAAGGTGATGGAACAGCTCATCCTGGATGCCATGTCCATGCATGTGAAGGATAAGAAGGTGATCAGGAGTAGTCAGCATGGATTCACAAAGGGGAAATCATGCTTAACCAACCTGATTGATAGTCTTCTATGATCTTATGACTGGATGTGTAGATGAGGGGAGAGCAGTGGATGTTGTCTACCTTGATTCCAGCAAGGCCTTTGACACTGTCTCCCATAACATTCTCATAAGCAGGTTCAGGAAATGCATGCTAGATGAGTGGAGACTGAGGTGCACCGAGAACTGGCTGAATGGCAGAGCTCACAGGGTTGTGCTCAGTGGTGCAAAGTCTAGCTGGAGGCCTATAGCTAGCAGTGTCCCCCAGGGTCAATACTGGGTCCAATCCTGTTCAACTTATTCATCAGTGACCTGAGTGAAGGTACAGAGTGCACCCTCAGCAAGTTTGCTGATGAGACAAAATTGGGAGGAGTGGTTGATACACCAGAGGGCTGTGCTGCCATTCAGAGGGACCTGGACAGGCTGGAGAGATGAGCAGAGGAGCCTCATGAAGTTCAACAAAGGGAAGTGCAGGGTCCTTCACCTAGGAAGGAATAACCCCCTGCACCGGTACAGGCTAGGGGCTGACCTGCTGGAAAGCAGCTCTGTGGAGAAGGACCTTGGAGTCCTGCTGGACAATAAGTTGACCAGGAGCCACCCATGTGCCCTTGTGCCCAAGGAGGCCAATGGTATCCTGGGTTGCATTAGGAAGCGCATTGCCAGCAGGTCGAGGGAGGTGATCCTCTCCCTCTACTCAGTCCTGGTGAAGCCCCATCTGGAGAACTGTGTCCAAATCTGGGCTTCCCAGTACAAAAGAGTCATGGAGCTGCTGGAGCGAATCCAGCAAAGGGCTACTAAGATTATGAAGGGACTGGAACATCTCTTATATGAGGAAAGGCTGAGAGAGCTGGGCCTGTTCAGCTTGGAGAAGAGAAGACTGAAATGGGTATAAGTATCTGAGGGGAGGGTGTAAAGAGGATGGGGTCAGACTCTTTTCAGTGGTGCCCAGTTACAGGATGAGAGGCAATGGGCACAAACTGAAACACAGGAACTGAATACATCTGAACTGAACACATCTGAACATGAGGAAAAAATTATTTACTGTGAGGGTTACTGAGCACTGGAACAGGTTGCACAGAGAGGTTGTGGAGTCTCTATCCTTGGAGATATTCAAAAGCTGTCTGGACAGGGTTCTGGGCAATGTCCTGTAGGTGACCCTGCTTAAGCAGGGTTTTGGACGAGATGATCACCAGAGGTCCCTTCCAATCTCAACCATTCTGTGATTCTGTGATTCTGTGATATCTACTTTTTGAGTGATTTGTCCTCTAAACCAAAATTGCACTGAAACATCCATTTCAGGATGAGCCATTCAAAAATAAGTCTTTCTTGTTATCTTTGGAAACTGTAGTTAAGGTAGTTTGAGGTTTCTAGACATGTTAATAGGATCTGAGAGGGCACAGGAGGGAGCTGTGAGCTAATGGTTTTGCTAGTGTCCCAAAAAATCAGAAGTTACAATAGGAAAAAACAAATAAACAAATAGGTAATTGAGGAGGCTGCTACCTTTACCTGAAGACATTTGCAGAAAATCCATGGTTCTTCCTAGAGATTTGGTATTTTCCAGGAACCAAAGGAAACTGATTTTGCATGGCAGAGTTTTTTATAATAAGCATGGATATCCAGCCACATAGTTTTTTAGCCAAATACTCAACAGGAATGGGAAGAAAGCAGAGAATTTTCCTGAACTGTCTTACGCCTTGACAAGCTGGAAATGTCTTCTTATTGTTCTTCTGAAAAATGAGCAGTATAAGCCTGAACAATTTATTCGATGTTGCTAGCAGCACACATGCTAACAGGCCACGAGAAACTATTGGTTTTGTCATTAAGGTTTCAGAGAGCAGTCTAGTGGCTAAGTATGCCTTCATTGCTAAGGAGAGAAGCTACCCTGTTTCGTGCTGCTGGCAGACTGCAAGAAGTTTGAATCATTCCTCTTATTTTCCTACCTGCATGTAAAAGCTAGTACTTGGCAGACCTGAGTACTGATGCAAAAAAGACTGTGTTGGAAAAACACACATATATTTTAAGCAATTACAACAGAAAGTTTTTATCTTTCTGTAATACCTTATTGGAACTCCAGAAACCCTTTAAATCAACCAGCCTGCAGTAGTGTTACAAGCAGACTGACACTGTAAATATTACCTGGGTATATTACATTTTCAGAACATGTTTTTTGACTCTTTCTTTCCTGTGACATACTTGTGATTTAATGTATCTTCAGAAGATCTGCTGCTTTCATCTCAACAGTGGTATAAACATTAGTGAAATGCTTTATTTCAGAAGCAAATATCCATGGTCAGCTTGAGAAATACCTGTTTACATCAAACCCAAGTGTGTGCTAGATGTGTAGATATGCACAGACGCTGCTAAAGTTCTCTTTTGTAACAACTATTAGGACATAATAGCTAAATAAACTACCTGTTATTAAAATTAATGGTAAACTGGATTCACCATCATTGAACAATATGTGAACATATGGATTCTCTTTTGCATTTTTCTGTGTCTACTGTACAAAGTAAGTGTGAACTGTTGTTATTCTGATCTAACAGCATATATAAAATCCACTTCAAATTCACATATTGCTGTAAATAACTACAAGAGGATCAGAATTGTGAGTTCAAGTTAAAACTCTTATTTAGAGGAGAAAGAATTTAATGAAAAACCATTCCTTGATATACTTTATGGATATTTCTCAAGAAGAAATAACCTACAGTAGCTGAAAAGTGTTTGGTATTCAAGTGCAAAATCTGCAGCCGTTCTTGTAAAGGTTAATGGATAGAAATTAATTCTTTAGGACTGGAGTTTGGGAGCTACAGGTGCTGACACAGAAACAGTGCAACGTAAGTAATATGAGTGCAACATAAGCAACACGAGTTGCCAAATCCCGTAGCCCAATAGAGGTGAAGCTACTACAGCCCCATGTCCCCAGATCCAGGCAGTAGCGAGGCTGAGCACGTACTCCCAGTAGGCGCACATGCACACATACATGCAATACATATAGTCATACACACATGGCTGGCCACACAGATCAACGCAGACAGAAAACACAGCACTCACGCAAATTCAAACAACAACAGCCATCCTGTTCCCCTTGCTGGCTGATCAGGATGAAACTCTGTCTGTGGGAAATATACATAATATACATAATATGATCCCTCCAGTAGCTGGCTTTAGATATCCAGTCTACCCAGTAGCTGGCCCCTGGCTCCCTAATCTCTCCAGCTGCTGCTGCACATACGAGCCCTCAAGGCCCACAGCCCCACTCCAGCTTTTGGTACAGACCCCCTCACTCATGGACGCACACCTATGCACAGACACACACCAGGGCCCTATGGATCCCCCAGTAATGGGCCTTAGACACCTAGCCTAGCCAGTAACTGGCCCTTGAATCTGCTTGTCTCCTGTTGCCTCACACACAGACACACACACTCACAGCCAGGTCTCTCATTCAACCCTCAGCCCCCCCAGCAGTCAGCTGGGACCTCTTGGTCCCTCCAGTAGCCAACTTGCAGACCCTCTGATCTCTCCAGTATCGAGCCCAGACTTATGGCAGCTCCGAAACCTGGCTCCCAAGCCTCTTACTCTACGCACTGGCTAGCAATCACACACCAACACAAGCACCCACACACTGTGCTCACACTCCAGTCTCCCCAGTTGCAACACCACAGACCTGGGCCCTGTGACTCATGGTCCCGCTCCCGTTGCTGGCACTCAGACCCCCAGGCACACACATGCATGCACAACAGTGAGCGTCCTCACTCAAGGAAATAATCAGAAATGGAATTTAATAAGAAGAAAGGACAGATTTTTGAGCTCCTTATTGACACACATGTATTTCTACCTTGCAAAACATGTACACAACACCTGCTGAATCACTTATTTCAATAAAAAATGAATTATGGTAGTAATTTTAAATATTTCAATTGTATGCACACATTCATTCATGAAATAACCTTTTGGGTCAAATTGGCACACAAATGCAACAGTGATGGGTTCATTAGAAGATGAATAGTCTGCTCCAAGACACATACTGAGGCTTCTATTGGGCCTTTTTTTTTTTTTCCTGGCTTAGTTCCATTGATTTAAATGGAGTACATCAGCACAGATATGACTCATTGACTTCAACAGGAGTTTTATCTATGCACTAAAAAGCAAAGTTTTGAGAAACAATTTTGGAAAGACTGGAAACAACCTGAATCACTATTATATTTTGAATTCCCTTTTTTCTCCACTATATTCTCATGAGAAATGAGTCCTTTAGAACACAACCTTGATTTACCTAAGCTGAGGATGTGTCCCAGTTTTTTGAAATTAAGACTATTGCTGAAAGATGATTATGATGGAGGTTATAACCAAGTTGGCTGATTATTTCTGAATAGCCTGTGAACTGGTGTATTTGCCTCTGTAGCTGAATAGTAAATCTTAATATCAAACTACCCTAAGTACAGAGCAGCCTTGTAAAGAAGATTAGAACTAACCACTTTGAGATATGGTTGTTATCTATGCAGTATAGAAATATTTAGTGTCCTCTAATTATGTTATCTATCAATGAATATATAAAAGCACCATTAATTTTATTAGGAATAATACGTATACATCCAGGAGAGGCTACATCCTTCAAAAAGACACTGAGCTTTTGAGAAAGATATTTTTAGACTTATCTCTGAATAATATGATGTCAGTTATCAAAGGAAGATTGGGATGATGTAACAGGCACAGGATTAGAACTACTAAATGCCAGGCCACAACATAGGAATAACTGTTAAATAACATAGTGTTTGCAAAATTTATTGCCCATGAAAGGCAAGTATGCTGAGATAATTTATAAATCAGCTAATAACTGGCTTTAACATAATGCTATTAATAACATTACTCTGTGTGTTGGCATTGCTGTAGTTCTGCTATTGGCATTTTCCCTATGTAAATACATTTTTTCCTCTGAATTTGTAAATGAAGTATAAATATTCAATCACTACTGAAACAGGATCTGGGAGTGTGAAGAACCAAGTTTCTTGTCTGCTAATCAGCCCAATGGACTTTGGTAGGGCAGTGAAAATAAAAGATTATGTGAAATAAATATTGCCTGAATTTCAGGCTATAGCTATATCATAGGATGACAAAAAGCTGTTGAAGATTGAGTGATTTCATTTTGGAAAAAGATCCAAAATATGACTGTTTCCAAATTGGAGTTGTGAAACTTCTTTTTCTATTCTTCCTGCACAGATCTGGTGCTCTATTAGTCCTTCCCACTTCTAAGTCACTCAATTTATTTTAAAAACATGGTTCCAGCATGTCTGCAGGTTGCTTGAATGAGCCAAAGTGTACGACTCACAGCCTACAATCTCCTTTTACTTTATTGTTTTCCTCATAACTGAACCTTGGTGCATGAATTTTCCTACTTCAAGGACACTCATTAGTGAAAGCAACAGTAAATCTCCAATCTTCTGAAAACTGTGAAGTGGCCTAATGAGACCTGGTAGAGTGATTATCAGATCTCTTTGGCTTCCAGAGAGACCAGTAATATACTAGGGATTAAAGGTAAAAGTCAGAATTCTCAATAAGGCTGCTGCTTGAGCTAAAATGTAAAATGCATACAAGGGTTTAGCTTCCATTCAGATGAGATTGACGAGTAGTGCATGAACCCATTTGCGTTAATCTCATTGAAAAGAAACAAAGGTAATAATTTAGGCTCCAAAGAAATGAAATGTGTTATGTGAAAAAACTGAGCCACTGAGAGAGAGAGCCAATGACTGTTTCACAAACTGTCTGGAGCCTGTGTTCACATAATTCTTCTAGAGGGATAGTCCATAGGTTGGTAAGAAAAATGCAATGCAAAGGAGTATTTCCTCTTTTTCTTGTGCCTTGTGAAAAAGGTATCCTTCTACAGGCAGACGGAATGACTGGCACCAGTGCGTTATGGATATTGGCTTTAGGAGCAGCTTTAATTCTTAGAAACAGATCTTTCAAAAATGAAAAAACTTAGGCAATGCAAAATACAATTGTCTGAAGAATTTAAGTGCCACTCCAACCAATTAAAACCACTGAGTTATAATCTGATTTATACAATGGAAAGAACACCCATAATTCAAATATTAGGAGTGTAAATTCTTTTGTCACTGCTTTAAATAAATTTTCTATAGATGCCAGTATGAAATCTTGCTTTTCCGACTAAAACCAGCTTATGTTTCCACCAGGTTGGCCTAGTACAAAATTTAATTAAAACATTCATATTCCCATGGTGGATTTTTCTTTTACCAGTCCTTTGGTAAAAATTTGTAGCATTAGTGAATGCTTTCATCAAAATGCATATCTTTCTTAACCAGCTCTATTTTTGACAGCATATCACAGATACAACTTGTGTATTTCATTTCATTTTCAATTAATTTCAAACATGGAGATCTGAGCAATTTTTTTAAAAAAATAAGTTTTAAAATTCTTTGAGTCCCAGAAATGAATTTGTATTTGCACTTTTTCACAGTTCACAGTATACAGATCTGTCACAGCCAGGTCTGTGCATAAGCTTGTGTTGATTCTAGTCAACTTTAGGGAACAAAGTCCACAAGTAACATAAGGCATAGGAAATTTAGAATATAGGTTCTCAACTTCAATAGCTTAAGTTACAATGGATGTAGATATCTATATCTGAGCTGAGGACTTAAATTCTTTTCATAATCAGTGAGGCAAAAGAGGAATTTCCAGAGTGCAATTCAACAAATTCTAATCTAGACAGTAGATAACTCAAACCCTCACACCATAAAGAGTCCCTTCTTGACTATAAATGGAGCCCAGAGTCAACACTCAGATGTCACAACTGCACTGCAGATCTGAAATAAAATGAATCCTACCAAAGATGCCAATTTTTCTATATAATTTACAGCGCACTTCTGGGATTCTGGCATAACTTTCCAAACAACTAGCTTCTTTAGTCCTGCAATGCTTAAATTAGCCCAAAAAGGACTCTAAAAAGGCTGCTGTGTCTGATACATGGTCCTCTGTGAGCACAACAACTTATTTCAGAGCTACAGTCAGAAATCTTAGTGAACTGAGTTTTAGATTTGGAGACATCTTTCTAAGTTTAAAAGTCTTAAATATTTTGAGGGCACTCGGTTGTGAGATACATGTATTGGGGTTTGTTCCCTTTTCCTTGGGTTATTTTTTGTCTTCTGTTTAATGGTTGTGCTAAAGAATAAATGTGCATTATTACATAAAAGGGGTCAGGCACTATTCAAGTGGAGAGACCAACTGACACCACACTGTTTGTACCCATTCAGTTAAACTTGTTACTTCAAAGCAGGGCAGTTGTATCCAATTTGACACTTGGGAATGGCCTCTTGCTGTACTAACCACCACTCCATGTTTGAGTATTGCTTGTGGGAGCGACTGATGGTCTCAGGCCATTGCACAGATTCCTTTCTGTCTTGTAACTGGAAAAAGGTAAAGGCCTATTTTTATGTGATGGCGCAAACAAAAGAAAATTGCACTGACTACTGCTGCAGAACCAGAACAAGACCTCGATGTACCATATAAAAAACTTGATAGACAGGAAAGATGGAAAAACTAATTCTTTCCATGCTGTCCCTGCAATAAGAATCATCGTGAATGAACCAAAGATAATTATAACCAGTGTATTTTCTACGTTAATACTGTAATTAACAATGATTCATGTGAACAGAAAACACTACAAGTACATTAATATTAAACTCAGCAGAAACTCATAGAAAAAGAATGAATCGTTACAAAATAGGCAGTAAAAAGGCAGGATAAAATCTTTAGTTAGTCAATTTAATACTTGCAACTAAACTAGAGGTAAAATTACTTCTTTTCAAGAAGTACTTGACATTGTCTAAGTTTTATTGTAGAATTAGAGGACTGTGTTATTTAAAATATGCAATATCAGTAGTCTCTCTCCTACACTTCTTTAAGTATTTCACTTTCTCATTATGTGGGGAGGATAATTTGACCTAAGAGGAGTACAGAAAATTTTTATATATTTATATATATATATATGTATATAAAGAATAGGAATTATTTTAAGACTCTCATTGAACTCCCACTGGAGTCAATGGGTAAACATCTAGTTATTTCAGTGGGAGTAGTACTGGACCTATGGTAAGCAGGTTATATTTTCTAATATATAGTGTATAGTGGCCTTATAAAATGAGATATATAAATTAATGAACCTTCAGGTTACTCCATCTTGTACAAATCAGGACTTATGGAGCAAATAAATACCCATAGGTCTTCCTCACTTCGGACATACCAAAATCACATTTTCATGTAGAATCAACAGTTCATGCAATTTATGGTCACTTTCCCCCAAAAATGGTTAATGTAGACAAAAGTAAAGGACAGAAAAACTCTGAAATTAGTCAGGTGATTATATTGTACATATTTCTTAAAGTATGGTTATCCTTAGACTCATTATCCTGGATGCTTTTGGGTAGCCCTTTTAAAGAGCGCCTCGGCAAAAGTACAATAAAATATATTAATGCTTATTGTCTTTTTTCAGGTATAGCTCTCCTTTTTAATTTTAGAAGATGAAGTTTTAAGTGGCATTATCTTGTCATGTAATTTTTGTTCCATCATCTGGAAATGAACATAAGTATAATCACTTCAGAATGCAGAAACAGCAGCTTTTGGACATTAGCTATACAGTATTAAAAACGTTGGCTGTTTTAGGGTTCATTGTATAATGGTTTATTATAATTCTCTTCACTGGTACTATGAATTCAACATCTTAATAAAGGGTGTTGTAACTTGAAGACAATCAAATGATTTAAATGAACAAATCTGATTACCATTAGTATTGCTGTAGTTAGATATCAATAACAAGTAGTTGAGGAAGTGTTGCATATGTATACACAGACAAGTTTTTTAGATCCCCTTGGTGTGTAGCATGAACTGTCAAAGGCTCTAGAATAAGAACATATGTGGAAGTGTACTATCTCAAGACTAGCAGGGAAGCCAGCAAATGTATCACCAGAGGCATTGAAAGTACAGGCACAGGATGGTACAAAAGGTCTCAGGACTGTAACATAAAAATGTTATTGATACAGAATTGTGTAACAGCCTGATGAAGCTGCCCCTAATGGATGGCATAGCTGGAAGTATACCACACAAAAACTATTAATTGTGCAGGTGTAACTGTTTCAGAACTGGTTATATGGAATTAATGATCCTGATATTCTGTAACATTGCATATTTAATTGTCATTAAAGAGAAATATCTCTAATGCTCATGTTTGGTTTAACATCCCACCCTTGAGGCTTGTCTGTGGTTTGAACGCAACACAGGGCTTCATAAAAATCACACATAAAATAAAGGAGAAAATCTTGCTTTTGGGTTTTATATACATGAAATTTAGGCAAAGATTATGGGGATGAACTGAATCTGGTCCTTTTACAAGTAAAGTTATAAACTTTTTTAGTCTTTTTCATGAAAAGAGGGAGAATAACTTGTGAAATAAAGTGTTATTTAGAACATTTGCAGATAATTTTTAGTTTTTTACTCAAAGTTACTCTGTGCATACTGATAATTTACCATGATGCTGAAGCTGCATGGTTCAAAGAGCAAGCTATGTCTGACCCTCATGCAATTTATCAGAAAGGCAAAAAAATTTACTCCTCAGAGGTATTTTATCAGCTGCAGTGTTTAGCAGATAACAGAATTCATATTCATATCATTCATATCAGTCAGAATTGGTATGATCCAGAGTTGAAGAACTTCATCTGATCAAGAAAAACTACCTCAATATTCCTGCCAAATTCACAAAGGAATCTGAACAGTGTTTCATTTGACTCTTCAAGCACATTACTGCATTTAAGGCATTGGATTCTTTTTTCTCAAACAATTTTCTGTTGCTTGGACTTGAAATTTATTTTAGCATAGATTTCTAAAACATTCAACAATCATCCCCTTCTATTTTTCTCAACAACAAACTTTGTATGCTGTTTTGTCTGGCTGTTTGACAGACAACTAAACAAAATGATGATGAATAAGAGATGGATTGTTTTTGACCTTTTACAGATTTGAATCAACAAATGTTTATGCATATACTCCACTTTCCAGGTAAATTGTCCCACTGACATCAGTGAGACCACTTATGTTAAACACACACATTTTTGTAGGATCAAGATTCCCTTTTGCAGGAACCGAAAAGCAAACAGAAGAAGAGAGGACTCAGCAGTTTTCCCTCACTGTTATGAACAAAGATCCAAAAGCAAATAAATTAGATCTACAAATATACAACGCATTCCAGGAAAAAAAAAAACAGTCTAATTTGCAAAGGATGACCTATAAACAAAACCATTCTCTGTTGTTATTTTTCATTAAATTTTCCTTACAGTCAAACCTTTTCTCTGTACGTACAGTTGGAGTTTCTGTGTATCTGAAGTACTAGTAAATTAATATGAAATGATTAATCTTTTACCAAACAGCATTTCTGATAATTTAAAAGCTAGGTTGATATTACACTTGCATTAATTTCAAAAGACGTTAGTGTTTAGAAAGAAATGTCAATTGGCATAGTAAATGTTAATTCCATTTCAATTAGTTTTAAAATATTTACAAACTTTTGGAATTCAGAAAACCGTTGTATAACTTACGAATTATATCGTACAGAGTTGGCCATTAAATTTAATCACAGGCTCCTTGGATTTGCTTTAAAACTCTGATAATTGCAGTTCTTACAAATACTTTATGTTTATCTTTTACTTTTGTTTGAGTAAATCATTTTTTCTATGGAATTTCAAGCTAGGATAAAAAAAAAAAAGCTGTGGGAATAAAGTGAAATCCCAAAATACTGAAGTCATTCAAGTAAATTTCATTTTAAATAAAGGTCAAGCAATCAGATCATGTTGAAGCAAAAGATGTTTTTACTATTCCCACTTGTGAAGTTCCATGTGGAATTGCAATATGGAATGTCACCACTAACCTGTAGATTCTGTGGGGAAATAAATTCGAATGCAGATGGCCATGTGCAAAGCTATTCCTCAGCGAACAAGATGGGACCTATTTTCCTATGCTTCACACCAGCTTGTCAACTGGACTTGAACAAAAGAGTTTTACAGCCTTGCTTGGCACATAGGTTGGGCATTAATCAATGTGACAATGCAAACCCTTTAGCTGGATGCTTTACACATATAATTCTAGCCAGTTTGCTTATAATATTAGTTCAATTTGTACATTTTGTGATATTTTTTGTACTTGCTTGGCAGTAAAAATAGAAAATAATAATAAAAAGTCTTGTTTTGTATGACCAGCTCCTATGCAAACGATGAGTCATGATATTGGATCTTTTCAGTAGGTAAGAATGTAATTTTTTTCTGATTTTCAGACACCTCTTTTCAATGTTGCTGCTACTTTCTGAGAGCAAATCAGTATTGTAGCTATGTGATGTATGAAGCAGAGGCAGATCAAGATGAATGTGGCCATTCTCATTAAATGGGGCACTGTTTGCTCTGTGGGAAAAAAGATGTATTACTGGTGGTGAATGATGCATATATTTCCGCAACATCTTGTAACCACAGTCCATTAGAAATGATTTCCATCAAAACACAGAACGGTCTGAACGGGTTCATATTTCTTGAGAGTACAAGGGTAAGAAAGAAATCAGCTGACTGGGCAGCATGACCCTGGTTGACTACACTGCCTGACCCATGTCAGTAGCTATCTGAATCAAACCTGCAGGCATCCAACATGAGACAAGATGCTTTTAACGTTTGTGGCTTGTTGTTACAGCACAAGATCTAAAAATAAAGATATTCTATCAGTGTCACGGCATGAAAAACTGTACTTTCCAAGAGTGTGTAAGAACCATGGGCCTTATTAATGCTTGTAGTAAAAAAGAGCTTTTTTGTGTGTTTTTTGTTTTTTTTTTGTTTGTTTGTTTGTTTTGCACTGGGTTGGCAGCATTGTAGCATTCTAGGCAGGTAACAAATAGAAAAGAAATATTTCTTTTTTTAATATTTACATACTTAAACAAATGCTATGAACAGCTGCATATTTTCATAGAATGTAAGTTTTTTGTATTCACCAACCAGTGTGAGGATCTCAGCACATGTACTTTTAAGGATATATTTTAGTTTCATGTAGAACTAGCTTGTTTAGAAACCAGCATTCTACCTACAGCAGCATGAAGTTTAGTATCAGTGCAGTGCCAGTATGAAGTTGAATACCACTGCAGTGCCAAAGATTTCTAGTGTCTTTTTTGACCCATGCTGGAATCTAAGATCCCACGGCCAAACTGTTAATGGTGCTCAGACTAGGTAGTTAAAGCTTACTGTGTCTTTGTGCAATGCATTTGCATGATTAGCTTTAATGCAGGTATATCCAGACCGAGGAATAAAGTGCTGTGTTTTGTTGCGTTTTTTCTTTCTAAGTGAAAAGAGGTCATTACAGGCTGAGACAAAAACAGTAAAATTTCTCACAGTTCCTCTGCACTTTGACATCAGAAATGTATTGTGGAATTTGGTACTTGGAGACATGAGAAGGAGATTTTGCATTGTTCATTCTTCTAAATGATAGATTATTCTGCATATAGATTATACTGTGTGTGTGCTATATAGTTTTTGTTTTGGAAAATTTAGCCTATTTAATTATATACAAAGCATGTGAATGTATGTCTTCTTTACAAAATGCATATGAAATACCTATGTGAAAACAGAAGATGCTAAAGATATAATACATGTATAATTACTATCCTTGCACTTTTTGGCTAATCAGGGAAAGAAGACAGGTTTTGGGGAGAGTGTTTTAGAACAGATGTCTGGTCTAACAATCATGAATTCCCCCTTGGAAAAGAGAATTTTTTCTCCCTTAAGGATGGAGCTTAGGGAAAATACGACTCTTACAATACATGTATGATTTTGATAAAAGACCTAGGCTTATGATAAAATAACTGATATGCTCCTATTGATAATACTGCTTATTCCAGACCCACAGTTTTACTTATCATTATTATAAACTTCTTCTGAAACTTCTGAAGATGATAAGCCACTTGAAGCTTTTGACTCAGTTCCAAATCTTCATGTCTTTCAAATAATAGCAACGACTACTGCCTTCATGCTTGTGGCTGTAATTCAAAATTATATGTTTTCAGCAGATTTACATTTTTAGCATACTGTGTGTGGGTATGCAGGGCTACAAATGCATAGCATAGAATGTACATCATAATTTCTGAATAAACTGTAGCATAATATATATTTGTTTTATTGAATGAAATGTGCATGTTTCTTTTGTAGTCCTTCAAAAAACAGAACAAAGAAGGTGATCTGAAGCAGAAGTAATTTACTGTCTTCTGAACTAATGGTCCAAGTCTCATCACCTGACAACACAGGCTCAGCTGTGGTTCATGATATATAGATAAAATATAAGGCTACAGGCAGTAATCATAAAGGCTAACTGGCCTCATGAGGCTAATCTCCCTCAGCTTCCTCAGAAATCCATGGGCAAGGATAGGTCCTTGGGAGGGTAATTCAGAGAAGGTGTCTAACTTAACTTTGAATTGCCATTTGGAAAAACTTATCTTTATTCCCTTGCCTAAGGAAGACGTCCAGGGAAATTAATCTTAAGAGGCCAGCATTAGCTTCTGTGAATACCCCTCAGAGATGAGGATTTGGAGGAGAACAGTATACAAAAACAGCATTTGCAGCAGAGACTCTAAATGAAATAAACTGTCATTAGTTTCAAAGCTGACATTCTTAAAGAAATCCTTATGAAAAGGGCAAGATGCTAAACTCACCCCATTTGCTCTGCCTGGGAAGCGTAACTGTGTGGTGAATAACTAAACACTCAGACAAACAGATAATATGCTTTTTCAGTGGAGCTCATCTTCATGATGATTCAAAAAAAAAGGTTTGTTTTGATGGGTCTTACAGCAAAAAAAGTCTGTCACTGAACTGCACTGCAGGACGTGCCTCATGAGAAACTGGTGAAATTATTCAACTGAGCAACAGAACATGAGGTTTCGATCCAATAAAACACCTAAACACATGCTTAACTGGCATGTTAACATCTGTGGTACTATTTGTGCTTAAATCTAGCACACATTAAATACTCAAAATGTCAGTTCAAGACTTTAAATCAACCAAAGGTAAAAATCATTACGGGGAATTGTCTAATCCATTCACACTGGGTAACACTGGCAAACTATTCAAAGTTTGGCTTGGTACTATGTACCCTGACATTTTTCTGACTAATAAAATGCAATATATTGTTTATTTGTTCTGCAATAGCTCCACACCTTAGCTATTTTATCAAAACACATAAGCTAATCTCTTTTTTTACTTTTTTTTTTTTTTTTTTTTTTTTTTTTGCTTATGGCATTCACTATTGTTGATCACTGAAACAAAGTAAACTAATACTTTTTTTTTTCTCTGTCAGGAATATCTCAGCTGATAATACACTCAAGACCCTGTCCCACTGATTATATTAGGGTTTTCAAGCATCTCTGTTGTGATAATGATTCCTGCTCCACGGCAATGCAATGCAGTCTGAGTGAAATGAGGTGATTTTGAACTCATGCCTGCTATTGAATTTAATATGGAAACCAGAGCACTGTAGCCACAGAGCCAACCATCATTTCAGAAAAAGAGGCAGCCAAAGAGAGCATGCAAAGTGCAGATGTCCACAGACCTACAGACATGTAGCACTTGTTTCACATTAATCTCCAAGCACCAGAGGTTAAGAGGTTAGGCTTTCTGACCTTTTCTCCATGTCACTTAATGTAGATGTGCTGCCAGTTTCAATATACACAGTTTTTGGTATTATCATTCCCTTTTCCCACACATTCATACACACAAACTATTTTTCTTTTACTTTTTTCTGTTATATTTGCATAATGTAATACAAGTAGGATGTTAAACTTAAAACAATCAGGAATCTTCTACATTAGTGAGGGACAAAAAGGATGAGCAAAGGAGAAAACAGTAATTTTGGCTTTCATTTGACTATTTTATGGGTTTATATTGGACATAGCAGCATTTTAAAATACATTTTCTTAATCACAGTTATGCTAAGCACATTCCCAAAATATCAGTTAATAAGTAACATACTATTACAAGCCAATGCACTTCATAGCTTTGTAACGCTGATTGTATCTGATACAATACAAATCAGAATCTGTATTGCTGACGTCTACATTAAAGGAAAATGAAAACAAAGATCAAATATGACAATCTGGTAAAACTATTCATCAAGATCTAAGACCTTACACAAACCCAAAAGATAAAAAAGTCCACATTTCATTAATGAAAGATTTATTCTAAATAAGGTAAAAAGATTACCTCATTTCATCTGTTAGCAAATGTTTAACAGGGAGAAGAGTGAATACTGTTACAATCAATCTCTGAAACAACTTTTGGAAATATTCCCATTGTTTACTTCTAGCAACAGGAAAATTTCTGCCACTTCTAATTTCCTCATTGTTGTTACTGCTTCCTAGTACCCTCCCAGCATACTAATTTGCTCGGGGGTATTAAAAATGCTATTTGGTTGTTGTTGCAGTAGAAGACTCTAATGCTTAACAATTTAGAGTTGCACAGAGATCAATGTGATAACTGGGGGATCAGATACTGCTTGAGACAACCTCAAGAGCCCAGGAATGATAGGTAGATTTTTTTATTTAACATACCTAAGTATTAAGCTCTGAAAGAAAGGAGTCTGTTTGTTTCATTTGTTTTTATTTTGTTTGATTTGTATCCAAGGTAAATTTTTACTGAAATACATAATTTGTCCCAGCAACAAAGTTACTTATTGAAATGAAATTTACTTTTCACCGTCTTCCCTAAATTAGAATAATGAAATAACCAGGAAAGCACTGAAGACTGATTCCAAAAATATTTTATTCAGAGAAAAAAGTATATATGAGTATGATGAGTCATACTGAGTTCAGCTGTTACCAATACTAGAACAAAGCTACTTGTGCATATAAGTATTTTCAAGACTGAGCACTACGTCCAGGTTTATATCAGAAACGTTTGCTGGAATAGACAGGCTGTTACAATTACGCTATCACCCCCTGTCCTTTATGAAGAAAGGTTTTCTTCTGCTAAAACAACTTATAAAAGTTCAATGAGAAAAAAAAAAAAAACACCGTGTTTTCAAGGGTAGTTTTGTGTCCCCACTGTACGGGCACCCTGCCTGTACATTTTGTTCAAAGAGTTTTGCCATTATAAAATTAGCATTTTAAAAAGTGCCTCTATCTAGTGTAGACCTGTGAGATACTTATGCCGGCAACTTCTGTTGAACTTTCAAACAATGAAAGAAGAAAGTCATCTATTGAATCATAGCATGAAGAAAAGGAGACTTTTGATGTATTAATCCTTCACTTTTCTAGGAAACTTCTGTTCATCCTAACTTACATGAACAAGTGATGTTTCTTTCAGCTGATTTCAGACATACATTAATATGGATATATACGACAAGATAGGTCTACAAAGTTTGTTTTAAATAAATATAGTTTATTTACATATATGTATTTAGATAGGTTTTCCATGTGTTAGATCATCTACTGGCAATTATGGACTTTCTGATTTTGCTTCATCTAATGACTTGTAAACTGGAAGAACAAATATATACGGCAACCCAGATGTTTATTTTCAGAAGACAGATGCTCCATATTTACCACAAATGCTAAAATAATTACCTGCAGGAACGCTGTCAGCAACATTAATACTAAATGTATGTATAAGCTGGTTAGCAGATAACTCCCAATTAATACAGAATAGACATTCATTGCCAGTTTTGTAGCATGCCATACTGAGAAGCAGATGCAGCGCAAGAGCAAATGGAGATGTGAGGGGATATGTGACTCTACCACCACAATCATGTCACGTGATGAGAAGCATCTCTGTCCCTTTTCAGAAGTGCACACGGTTGCAGACCGAGATGCAGGTTAACTACATCTGCCATGTGTGTTTGAAGAGCCAAAGAGAAGCCACAGGGCTACACAGAACATGTATAAATTGCAACCTCTTGCAGTAGGGAAATGGGAAACAGGAGCAATAATTATTTCTTTGGTAAAACTATGTTTTTTTAATATCAGGATCAGTATTTAGGTCTTTGTGGTGTTTTTATTTTTGTTTTTCATCTCTAAATCAAAAGAACAAAGAGGGTTTGTTTGCCTCCTTGTGAAGTGTAGAAATATTTACTGTCAAAACATTTACGATCAAAACAAATCAGAATTATCATGGATATATTAGGAGGGGTTTTGGTTTTGGTTTGATTTGATCCCTTCTTTGCTTCAGTGCTATTTTTTAATTCAGTAAAATTACTTCAGTAGTTTTGTTTTATGCTTCCATATTTTCCTAGAAGGCATTTCATTTTGTTGAATGTATCAGACTTGAAAGTGGGAAAGATTGGAGGGATGGGACACATCCTAGCACTTTATTGAAAAGGGCATATTTCAAGTGATCAGTTACTACACGGGTTTGATGTGAGATATAAATTCTGCCCTTGAGATAAGCCTGCCAACATGCATTCTTCCCCTCCGAACATTATATTCATTCTGCAGAGGATAACTTAGAAACTAGCCACCATGGTTTTAGA
Source organism: Dromaius novaehollandiae (assembly GCF_036370855.1). NCBI lineage: Eukaryota > Metazoa > Chordata > Aves > Casuariiformes > Dromaiidae > Dromaius > Dromaius novaehollandiae. The sequence goes on along the minus strand of NC_088100.1, from coordinate 31,702,984 downwards.
TTCTACGTCTTTGCATCTAAGGTAACTGATAAGCTTACACATATCAGTGAAAGCATATACAGGCATAGAGCTTTTTAAAGTATTTTATGATACTGGTGTTTGGTTGAAAGTTGATTGATAATGGAACAGAGTGTTTGGTTTGGGTCATTTTGCAGCTTGTGAATTATTGTCAAAATAGGAATAAAAATGCCTAAGAAGCATGTTAGAAGTTTTCATTTTTCTAGGAATTTTGTAATCAGATTTGTACCATCCTGCAGATTCATATGTCCCTTTTCCATTCTCTGTCCCTGTTACTTAACAGTTTTGTAGTTACAGTTACAGGTTTGGTCAGTGTTTTCTGGACTCCTTCCACTCAGCAGAGGTATCACTGACTTAGCATATTCCTACACATGTATTTCTGAACCACTTAATTTACCCTAAGCAGTAATTTGGCATAACATCAAACATCCTCAGTGTATGGTGGTTTAGGCTCGTTTTTTACTGCTCAACTCCCGTTACAACTTCTCAAGTTCAAGTTTTAAAAGCTATATGTGTGTTGCAGTACTTGAAGACCTGCAGCCCCAATCTAGGAGCATACATGTTCTATTCAGACTGTACGATTCTTTTTCTTTCTGGAATTGCCATTTAGATATCATTTTCTCTAACATAAAGACTCAGACATATCAGTCACATCACACATTCATCCTTCTTTAAAATGACAACATAATTGTTTTTCTACCAACATGAATGGTAATAGTATCTCACTGTAATCCAGTGGCACTTTCCCTTATGTGTGACTTAAAGGCTATGACAAAAACATTGAAACAGGGCTTCCCTTTTTATTTTCTCTCTGTTCTGACTTTTCTGGCCTCACTGCAGAAAACTGTAAAGGAGATTCAAAGGGAAAATCTCTAGTCATTGAAAGGAGACATTTTGTTTCTTAGTTATTTTTAAGGCAGTTATAGACAAAGTGGATGTAGTCATTTGGGCAAACACAAATCAGAAAATGGAGAATAAACTCCTTATCACTTAATTGCTTTTGAAAACAAACAAATCCTTAAAAATGCTTTACATCTCCCACATAAAAAGCCTACCATCTCACAACTGAACGTGCAGTGTCCAGGCAGGGGAAGGAACTAATGGATTGTACAATATTCTGGAACTCTCAAATGCAGTTTTGACATTTGTATGACATGTTTTTACATATGGACAGATTATTCCACAAGGAGTGCTGAGTCACTATTAGCTGTGATGCAGTGCGTCCTCCTGCCTGTCCAGAGACCTTCTCCTGTGCAGACAGAGAATGAACCCTAATCTGGACTTTCTTAATGTTACCTCATTGAACTCAACTACTCAGCTCTAAATATCTGTATTCTAAAAGGAACTTGCGATGTTTTTGAATTTTTTTTTTTTGTACTTGATTGTTATAAATATGAAATGACCAAACTAATATACAATGGCTTCATGTCTTCTAAGTTTTCTCTTTCTGCTCCGGAGTATTGTTTAGTTGTCTATAGCAATCCAGCCTAAGGCTATCGCATAAGATCTACAACAGCATGTGTAAACACTGCATGTTGGCATTAAACTGACTCTCAAAGAAAGGGATAGCTCTACTAGATATGCTTAACTACAAAGCTTTTACAGAGCAGATATTTTTGAATTGAATGTATTTCCACCAAGCAAATGAGTTTTCGGGGCTTTTAACATCACTGATAGAATCTTGTTCATGAACTGAAGGAAAAGAGTATTATTTTGCTGCAGCAAACTGTTTCAAAACAACGAATTAATATGTCTGCAGAAGGTACCAGAGTGAAATGTAACAAAAGCTCCAAGGATTTGTAAGTAGAACAGCAAAACAAAAGCTATGAATATAAATCTGACACTATAATATGTAAATATAATAATAATTCAAAATAAACAATTACAAATTCATTCTGTTAGAGACCAGCCACTTAAGGAGCCAACTATCACAACACTCACTTAAAGGCTTTTGCAAGGTGATTAAATTCTTTGAACTATGAGGGAAGTTTGAATAGTTTCAAACCTAACTGAGACTTCTTCAACATTTGTCAGCAAATGACAATGATTCAAAACCAGTTACAGGTCTAGAGTTAAAATGTTCATGCAGAGACAGACTTATCCAACAGACTGATGATATTAATCCATTCTGCTTGCTTCAAAAGAGGGGTTTTCAATGAGATTCTCCTCACAATCTGAGAATAACCTGTCCACTAAGCTGTTGTTGCATGCATATCCATCTTACCCTCTCACTGCTGCCTTCTCAGAAAATTACAAAAGTACTTCATTTTGTTTTGAGATGGAATGAAAACAAACTTCAAAATCAGTCAAGACAGAATGCTTGTTTTCCAGATAGCCTTAGGTCTTATGAATCAATACACTGCAAGCTATATTACTTGCCTCAAAGTCAAGGAGAGAGTATGCATGCTAGAGAAAAAGACTGGAAAATGTGTGCCTGAGTCTCTTCTCATTGTATTATTGAATAATTCCATTCCCTCAAAACTACATTGTTTCCTAAATTTGTCAGCACAAGTGAAAAGGAAATCAGGACCCCTGCTCCATAGCTTGCAGAAGCTACAATTAGTCTGTTTGTGCAATCTTCTGTATTTTCCAGTCTTTGGAAGATGATGGATATTTTTTGACAAACTTCTAATTTAATGAGTCTTCAACCTATCCATAGCAGAAAATTCTGTAAAGGAGAAATGGCAGTTGTCTAAGCATCAGGACACTGACGCCCCCTTCAAACAATTTTATTTAATGAAGCATGATTGATAGAGGACAATGTCAAAATACAAAACTTGCACTGTGTTCCTTAGATAGCGGTCATCAAGCAGAGAGCAAAACACATCAGCAGGTCATCAAATCTGACATGTAGTGTTAATTAAAATACTGAAAATCACTGTAGTGGCATTTCTGAAAGAGGTCTAGCCTCTAGCTTAGGTCTAAGCCAGGTATATAGCCAGAGATCACAGTCAAGACTTTTGCAGTGGAAAATGTATCAAAGATAGCTGTACATAAATATATATATTTTTTCTATTAACGGGTGGAAAAGGCACTACTGTGAGGTTAAGCATGTGGTTGCCGGTTGCTACTGCAGACTAGGGAGATATTCAAGTTAGTCCAGCAGAGATGACTCCGGGATTTATAACAATGTAGCCTGATGAGCATGTGCCCACGCTAATATGTCCTATCTCTAAACACAATGCTGCGTGAATGTGGCGGGAGTATTTCAAGTCTCAGTGGGTGCCAAAGAGACTAAGATTTGTGAGGTGCTCAAATAAAATGGTGATGATTTATCATTTATCTAAATATCTAAAATAAATAGACTCTATGGCATATAAATTTTCTGTCATTAGACAGATCATTTAGCTTCTGAACCAGCAGATTCTTAAGCATACATTTAATTTTGCATAAGTGAATAGGCAAATGTAGTCAACATGATCACTCTCATGCTTAGAATTAGACATATTCTTAAGTCTGTTGCAGAGCCTTGGTCTGTCATGTGTACAGCAGTGACAATGAGTCATTTCTTCCTCCAAGAAAAAAATATCAGAAGGAATTAAATCATTAATATAAAGCATTCAAATACTATAGTAACAAAGTCTGTATTTGTATCAAGAAAAAAACAGATTGTATATTCTGCACTCTGAAATACAATTTTGGCTTTGTGCAAATTACTCTGTAGAGATTTTTTTGTAATATTACTCCAAGGGTAGGTGAACACATATTGCAGTATGTAAACTATACCTTCATGTAATTTACTTGCAAGTATCTTGATAGATGGATCAAAAACACACATTTAACATACTATTCCTTTGCATTTAAAGCTGTTATGAAGAATTAGTCATTATTTCTTCTTCTACAGAATAATAGTTGCTAACGTTCTGAAAGTCACATATTAGCATCTGTTAATCGAGATTTAAATCACCCCTACAGGCTGGATGAAGAATATCCAAGTTTACTTCACTTGCTGTAGAAGTGTAGCCAAATGTGGGTTAGAATGTGGCAGATTTTTTCTGTTCAAGCATATCAGAGGACATATTTTCAAGAAATATAACATATTCGGGGGTATTCTGAATGAGGATGTTCTTTGAACAGATGAGCAAAAAGTTCTGTCTTATACAAAATACAAAAGGATCATGAGCTCCAAACTTTCTCTTTGTGTTTATTCTAAAACAAATTAGCTGCACAACAGTCAACAGTAACACAATGCTGACACATTATATATATCTGATCTGATTCTGATCAGAGCATAGACACTTACAGTTTTTGTGCATTAAGACCACTTCCCACCAGACCCCTATTTAGCCACTGAGCTAGTCAGTAAGCTTATTTTGTAAGATATAACAAGATAACAGAGGAGACTTTAATACCAATTTCTACGATTTTGTACTTGTAGGCTGAAATATCAAAGACATTGTATTTTAGCTCTGAACAGCAAAGTACTTTAACATATTCTTAATTCTAATTCAACAGTACCTAACCTCAACCTGAACAGCTGGCTTTGTATGAGCTAGTCTTCAAGGCACAATGGCCTTTTTGTAAATATGAAGATATGCACTGTATGATAGAAATTGTGTGTGTTTTAATTTCTTATTGCATTTTCATATCCTTACATAATTTATAGTTTGGAATTTGTGATTCAAACTTTCCTGATGCAAGAGATGCAATTCAGCTGAACAGCTTTGAGCTCTTACTCAGCTTGCTCTGCATTGAGATTATATATATACATATATTTATGAAAATAGTGGTTTATATGGTCTAATAGTGAAAGGCATAAATATCAGTAATGAACTCCTAGTCCTGGCTCTAAGACCTCTGATAGGTTATACACAATTTAAAGGATGTTAGAACTATTTAAAAAGGCCAGCATCCCTCAAATGGAAATCATTACCCTTCAGTTAAGATGAGCTAACTGGCATTGTGAATGATCCACCATGTTCAGGGGTTTATTATCTTAGCTTCATGAGCGTTTGAGCTAAACTATATGACTTGGAATGAGTGAGGAAATATACTTGCAGTCAGTTAGCTCATCTGAGATGATGAGCAGTAGCTTCTTAAACAGCAAAACCTCAGTCACCTGTGACTGGCTGACTATACTCTCTTTCTGTCTGCCAGGTTCCCTACATGTAGCATGGAGCTCTTTGTCTAGTTCACAGGATTGCCAGGAGAAATAATTACTTCGTATCTGAATACCTGAAGATGGAGAGAGCTTTATGCAATGCTGTAAATCATTCATATTGCAATTCTTTGACTAGAATTGTTAATTATCATCCTTGGCTTGGACAAGATATTGTTCACCCTCTTCATCTGAAGTCTCATTTGCAAGCTGGACAGGGCTTTTATTACGCTCTCAGTTGCTTTGCTCACTGAAGCAGCATATATAATAGGACCAGCTTTTCTCAGCATAAAAAAAAAAAAAAAAAAAAAATCATAATCTTTGTATATTATCTCAGCCTTTCTTTTCCTGTCTAATAGTCTTAGCATTTGGGACCCACCTCAGCAGGTCAGTGCACAGCCTGGACAGGTAGGCTTCCTTTCCAGGGCTGTTAGGTGGAGGAGAGGGTCTGACCCATGAGCTTGCTGGTAGCTATTGATATAATTAGTGGAGGAAGGAATAGCACTTATAACTCTGCTTGCAGGGACGACAGATTTACTCATAACACCTGCTTTACTACCCTGCTGTTTTTGCTTGTGCCTTCTTTAAATAGAGTGTAGGTCTACTTAGTGGGATCACACAGGCTCAACTACCTTTGGAAGAGGTGGCGAGACTTCCTTCAGCTAGTATTTCCTTCTAAAGCCTTGGTTAACTGTTCATTTTCAAAAGCAGAGTTTTAAATTCTCATCTGCACTCATTTTTTACAGTTATTTAATACTGCCAGGACAACAGTCACCACAGTTCATTTAAGAATTACAAAGTGTTTATGATACATCATGGCTGGTTTCCTTTTTACTCTTTTCACAGTCCTTCAATATTCTGGTTCTGAGAGAAAATCAGTCTAAGATACTGAAAATCAGTTTTCAGAAATAATACAGTCTGCCCAGCACAAGATGCATATGATCAGGATGAAAGAACAGGTATACACTTTTACAGGGTGCAGGTTAAGATGCTGAGGACCCTCTTCTTTCATGATATCTATGGAAATTAAAGACTCTTCCTGTTCAGGAGGAGATATGCATTTTGTTGGAAAGAAACAGTGTCTTAACTGCACAGGCAGTACTTTAAAGATCTCTTACTTCCACTTATTATTGATTGCGTCACCAGAACTGATAGGGGCAAGTGAACAGTTTTTACTTTCTGCAATAAAGCCATTATCCTACTGGTTTGAAATATTTTTGTGTGCTGATACAAAGTCAATCAAGGCTTAGAAAAGCAGGAACCATTAATGAATGGGCTTGTTTTCTGTGATCATTCTAACATCATACATACTGCTAAATTCAACCCTGACATACATAAAACAGTCTTTGGCATTGGAAGTATTTGTACCAACAGGTATTTTGATTGAATATGCATAGTAACAAATGAAAGGCCTGCAAGCTGACATGATTGACATCTTTTGACTTCTAGCTATCACTTAGCAGTATTTGAAGAAGATGATTGAGAACATGGAGGTATTCCGTAGGGGCTCACATTTTCATCCTGGATTTTAGACATTGATCAGAATCAGAAGCATACTGTAAATGTGTTAAGAAAATACGTGCCAACTAATTCAGGATGAATAAATACAAGAAATTTGTTGTTAAAAGCAATGTGATATACTATAGAATTATGCCTGATTACAGGTATTTCATTTAGGGTACAAAGCAATGCAAGTATGAGTAATAAACAGACCTATTGGAGGCAATGCAGCTTATTTCTATATAAATAATATGAAAGAGATTTTATATTTATGGATGTTGATATGCAGTTGTTTGTTCCAGAAGCTAATTAGAAAGACTTTATATTAAGAGACACACTTTCAAGACACACTCTTAAAAATGTTAAGTATTCTTCTTCATATATGTCTATCTCATTATTTTTAGTTTTGCTCATCCTCCCTGCTTTCTCTGTTCAGTTGTCACGTTTCTCCTGTCTGTTCCAGTATGACCTTGCTTTTCTCAATGATATTTTTCTCATTCTCTTTGTTTACCTCATTATTATTTATCCTTTATATTGCAGTAGTTCCTAGAACAGTGATTCTCAAACACAAGGAGTCATGATCCCACTTAGGGTAATAAGTATAACCATGTAAACAGAAGTGTGCTTGTAAATCTGGAAATGACCTCAGACTCAAGCATGGAAATGGGGACTGCAAACCCTGAAGTGGAGTCAGAAGCAGAAAAGTTTTCAGAACATTAGCCTAAAGGTAAAATAATTTGGATCTGACCCTATTCTGTAAAGTGCTGCAGATTCTACAAGGGAATACTTGTAAGAAAAAGACTGACAGATAATACAAACAAGTGGAAAAAATGGAGATAATTTGGAGAACAAAAAAATAATAGGATGCGAGAGATTCTTGGCCAGCTAAGTAAAGCCCATTTTTTTCTGCCTCCACATTCCTCCTCAAGCCTTGCTCCCCATCAAAAATTATCAAATCAAAATTATCGTTAGGTACTTCAGCCTTCCAAATATTCTTCTCTCTCTTCCCTCCTGTTTTACAGGATTTTTCCATACCTTTGTGATGAAAACCAAGCCTGGATGTGGATGATGTGGGAGGGAGCTTGCCCTTCAAACAGTCCAGTATCCCCTCCTGATGCACTGACAGCTATTAAACTACCTACCCACTTTTCTACTAAGCCATGTTTCCACAAGGCAATATGGGATTGCCCTGAAGTAACCATACTGCCCTGAAGTAACAAAATTCACTTCAAAGAAGGAGAAAAAGGACACTGACAGCTGACATTGTGGCTCTCTGATGAGAAAAGGTAAAATAAGGGACCTAGGAGTTTTATAGGAAATGACAGAAGCTTTGGATCCACCACAGGGTTAAATGCAAGAGGTTAGACTAGTTCTGCCAGAGTATTTGACAAATTCTTCTAGCAGGCATGCCGTAGAACATTTCTGATTGTAATCTCCATTTCTCTCATGGCTAGAATTCACAGCACCACCTGGACATAACACTGAGTAGATTGCTTACATATCAGCATCTGTTTTAAGAAAATGGGTACTGATCTGTTCTTTTAAGGGCATATCAGAAGACACAGGAGGCATAGTTCAGACTTTTTGATCATAAATTCTGTATCTGTTTCACATTTGAAATGAATATCTTAAGGAATATCATAAAATTATATCAAAATAAAATATTTCCAGCAGGAAAGTATGTGCATTCTTATTTATGCATGCATGTATTATGTGTGTGCTTTCTCTATTTATCTTTGCTATATTTTGGTCAGGTTAATATTACTGGAATCAGTAAAACTGACACATCTAACAGCAAAATGAGATGAGAGATGCAGAAGTGCTTTTCCTTGAAGAAAGCTCAGAGTAGTTTGCTGGAGATCTCAAAGCAGTGCTGTTGATTTTTCTCCCTTCAGCTTCACTTTCTTTGCTTCACATTATTTATTTATATAACTCAAGAAAATAAAAGGTTAATTTGGGAGAAATCGGTACAAGCTTTAAAATCAATACACTGAGATGAAAAACTTAGCAGAAAGCATGTTGGGTAGTTTACTTCCATTTGGTGTGGCTGTCTGGAATGAAATGAATTATTTCCCATTAAATACAACAACTCTGAAGACAGAAATACACTGAGTCTAAGTAGCTTACTGAAGTGTATCTTTGTGTAGAAAAATTAGTAGCCTATCATGCAAATTAAGTGAGGAAAAAAAAGAGATTAGTTCTTAGTTAAAAAAACTCAGTTTTATAGGCTGCATCTGTACTTTTAAGGGGGTTCTGAGAAGCACACACACACACAGTCTATCTCTGTTCCTCTGTCCATCTTCAAAGTGAACTATGGACACTGCAAGAAAAAAAAAAGACTCATGGAAACAACAGGGGAAAAGAGTAAAGACTACTTCACTAGATCTCCTAGGGCTTCTTCACACCCAGCTTTAGCAAATACAGGGAGCATTTCAGCTGGGAACTGGTTCAGTCTATTAACAAATATTCTGCAAGGCAGTGAGACATGTCCATTGCCCTGTCCTCACATATTACATATGACCTCACAAACTGCACTGAGCACGCATGGTGATTGTCTCTCATTTACTGGAGCAATGCCACTGCATTTATTTCCAAGAAAAGCTGATGTGCAGGATTCCCAGTGGAGCAAGAGGTTACATTAATCAAACATTCACAAAGAGAGAGCCATACTGGTAGTGCTTCATCGCAGCCACAGTACTTCTTTTCATTTCCCTTTTGGCCTGGACATCCGGTACTGGTGTTACTCTTGATGATCCACTTTGGATTGCTGGGCAACCCAATTTGCCCTGTGAAACAGCCACCTCTGAGCTCTGGACATACTACCAATCCCAGCACCATATGATTACCAGGGCTGTATTTATAGACCTGTTAGAGTAGGCATTACATTTAAGAGTTACATGCAGCTACTAACTGCGATTTGAAGACTTTGTTGCTACCCTTAGCCTTGTTTCTGTCTACCATCAACTAGCAGTGGCCAGGGCGGCTCGTTAAGTCATTTTGCAATGTGTGAACCTTAATGAACACTCAGGTGAAGAAAAAAATCAAATGAGAGTCATCATTTTCATTTACTCAGACTCAATTGCCCAAGTCTATATAGAGAACAGAAAGGTAAAATTACAAAGGTAGAATTGTTGAAATGAATTTGTTAGTAGTTCAAGGACTGAAGATCAAAAGATATAAAATCCTAAAGGGAAAAAAAATCCAGAGTGGCTGGTTAATCTAGTCAGGGCCAGTGAGGAATTGTGGGATCTTGGGGTCAAGCAGTCAGGTTGGTCGGTGTTGGTGGAGCAGGAGGAGGGCAGCAGCTTCGCACCGCTCAGGATCTGCTCCCACAGGCCGTGGCAGCCAGCCTTTCCCTCCTCACCAACACCTGCCTGGCCTGCAAAGACTCTCCAGCTGCCATGCCACAGTGTGGGAATGTTAGTGCTGGGCCTAATAACTTATTAAATCGTATCTTTATGTGTGTTAACCAGCACATAATTGCTTTATGCTTTTAAGGTGTGTATAACCTGCTCGTAGAGTCTCTTTGTGCCTGGCTAAAGATGCCTAAACAAACTGGCCCAAGAGAAGGCTGGTAACTCTAGGAAGAGAGCATTAAACTCTCATAATAAGAGCTCAGACATCTAGTGAAACTGTAGATAAATACATACAGCCAACTAAGTTTAAGTAGCCTGATTTCAAAAGCCCAAAGCATTTGAAAGTGTCAGGAATCTGCACGTGGATACCTAGAGATATGATAGGTGCCTAAGCTCTTACAGTTTTATATTAAAGTTACTAAAGTACCAGAAATACTCTTTCTGCATATATAATTATCTTGGTCTTGACAGCAGAGATTGCTTGACTGATCAAAAGTAAACTCTGTCAGACTCTTTAAACTAAGCATTTCTCCATCTTTCTTGAAGCATAAACTGATAGCTTTCCCTGTAGGTGAACTGTAAACCTGTCTCTTCAAAACAAAGCTATAGCGATCTCTTTTTTAGCATGGCTCTGCAATCAGACCATTCACCGTAAGATGCCTGAGCTCAATTTGTGTCTGTGGATAGTAGTTCAAATCCATAACCCCAATCCCTATCGTCCCACATCCCTAATTAATTTATTCTAAGGTGGCAGTACTATTAAGTCAACATAAAAAAACTGTTTTTCTTTGTATATGATAAAGAAGGATGCACTGCAAACAGAGGAGATGTATACAAGCCTGACTTTCTTGCCTACTGGTTAGTATGTTCATCTGAGGACTAACGGGTTCCTGTCCATCACCCATTTTTAATATTTTATCAGTGCTTTTATAATGTAAAATCTATAAGCAACCCTTAAGGTCAGCACCAAAACAGACTTGGCCACCTGTCTAAGCAAATAAGCCACAGAGCCCTGTTTGTTTATTTCAGCTCAATGACTCACAGCCTCTTAATATAGTCTTTGAAACTGGTTTGGACTTGCGCAGGGAAAGTCAAGGATGCTCCGATCCTTCCTCCAGAGTACAATAAAGCTGGTGGCTAAAGTACTTTTGAGGTACCAGATTTGAAACCAGTAACGTAAAGATAGACCTTGAGGTCAGCATTCGCACAAACTAAAAGAGAATGTCACTCTTCAGCTGTTGGGTGAAAACAAGAATACATTTCAGCTCCTCCTACTGTTCTACTTCAACAGCAAAAACTGTTTTTCTTTTTCTTACTTTTTTTTTTTTTTTTTGAAATGTCAAAGGCACCTCCTTTCAGAAAACCCAAGCAGTGGAAAATGGTCAAGCTCTGGAGATGGGTGGGGCTGAAAACCCATAGCTGTCTTCTGTTTTTTTCTGCTTGCTAAGGTAGCCAAAATTACAGCAATTTTTCCCCTAGAATTTTGTGAAAACATTAATGTGATAGTCAGACAAGAAAACACCTACCCTCGCATTCCTCAGGCACCCACCACATTCCTCATGCACCCAAACTTCCTCGGAGCTTTGCTACAAAAGATTTCAGGCTCTATTCTACAGGTGGATATTTCCCAGTCAGCAATCCATAGGCACCTAAGAAGCTGACTGTTTCCCAAGAAGATGATTTATCAACATGAGCAGTGACGACTGATTCATTAATTGCATCAAAGCCATGATTAGAAATGAGTGAAGATATGTTGTAGTAAATACTCTTTGCTGATTCTGTATTTAATAATGCCTACATTTCTCTACCTTTGAAGGGCAGCTCTGTATATTACAAATTTTCAATACCATCTATAATAAAAACAGTGTAAAGATTTTTTTTTTTTTTTTTTTTTTTGCTTCTGCATAGCGTTCCTGTATTTTACTTATTCACTTTCTCCCTGGTAGCTTAAGTGAACAACAAATCTTATCACATTCTGATATATTTACATAATAATTTATTATTTACATTAGTAACAGTAGAAGATGTGTGTGGGGGGGTGATTCATCTCAGCTAAATTTAGATGTCTACAGTGATGACATCTATATCTGATCCAATCACCTCAGATTCACAGTAAAGTGAATTGGATAGCTCTAGGATATGAACCACCTGACCTATTTTAGATATCTATGAAAATCATGAGATGAATCTTACTTAAAAGTAATGGTTCCCTCCCCCGCCCTGACTACAAACGAAGTCTAGGGTGATTTTCTTAAACATAGGGATCTACTTTTGCTCAGATAAATTCCACATTCCGTCTCTTTAGTTATTTGCATTTCAGATGTCCTCTTAGTAATATTAATTTATGTTTTACATTATACTTACCTTCTTTCTATTGGAGTCAATATATTAAATATTGTGATATTAAACACTAATTATCTGACATCAAGAACATACTCAATCCTGCTATATAACTATTCTTCTTAGCACACAAAAGTAGTAAAGAATTGAGAACAGAACCAATATGCTTCTTGATATAATCCATGCACATACACAGACACACAATATGCCTTGATGCCCAGCTTATAAACAGTTTCATATAGGTATTCTAAGCTTAATCATAGACCTTGAAAAGATTTCAGACTATTAAATCTTTTAGAATTAGAAAATTGGTTGGAAAATACAATAATTACTTCCTTTAGAATTAAACCGCACACTAAAGTATATAGGGTAATATGAGCCCAATTATCCTTAAATATAAAGAAATTTTTGTGATATAGAATTTACTGGTCCTTAGCCTTTGTGGGTTAATTAGGAAATTCTAAGCAGTTATATTTTCACATCTAAAGTAGTCTCTAGTGATTCTCATTTCATAAAGGGAAGATCACCTCTTATCCTGATATTTTTCTAAATGGTTTCTAGAGAACATTAAGAAAAACTTATGTGGAGCACTGATGTCACAAGAACCACAATCTGGGAGTATTTCTTTCAATTTCAGCAGTGTTAAGTTCTCTTTTATGCATTGCAAAACCATAAAAAAAAAAAAAAAAGAATTACTGAAAATTAAAGATGACCACTTTTATCCAGAGTGTTATTTTATTCTACCAAACCTAAACATTATGGAATAAATTTTTCAGTATATGAAAATTAGCATCATACATGAACATATACTATTTCAGATAGAATAATTTGCATGTGAACATACCCTGAAAGAATATTTTTGGACAGCAGTGAATAATTAATGATCTATTAACCATATGTGGTATCTGAAAACGTACCATACTCATAACCTTTACAGGCTTTAAAGCATTAGAATGTGATCTAAATCCTCATAAGCAAGTAAGTCTACAACAGTCTGAAAATATTTGAAAAACCCTTTTAATCCTTATCATCCTTATCCAAAGGAGTTTATCTGTGGGCTGCACTGAAGATTTTAGAAGGAAGACACACATCATCTTTTGTAAAACTTTTCATTAGATCTTAACACAATGATATCACATTACACAGAACAACTTTAGTATGGTGACTTAAACTCATCCTGCAGGAAAGTAATTGGGGCAAACTATTAAACTCTTCCATACAAAAAAGAGGATAAAAGTTAGAAACTGTCATTTTGAGAATTACTCAATTATATTATACGGGACACCTAAGAGGGAGTTTAAAATTATCACCTCATGTTGACATTGCTCCTGAAACCCCCTGCATACTAAATCCTTATATTTTGATCTTGTGAGGAAGTAAATCATTTCTTCAACCATTTGCTGAATTGAGATGTATACTGAACTCAAATATACGCATGTCATATTCCTTCTGTGTACAAGGCAGCACAATTAGTTTGAATATTGTTACAAGAAGAAAAATAAAAATGATCAAAATTAAACTTGATCACAAAAATAAAGTTATACAACCCCCCAATCCAAATCCAGCCAAACACTAAAGACCTATCTTTCTCTCTTTGAAGAGTATTGTCAAAAATTGCTGTTTACAAGCAGATTTAGTCAGTAAATCGTAAGAAACATTTTCTTCAAATTGGAAGACTTTTCTAAAGCATATGAAATAGATACATAGTCAACATCTTACGCCTGATGTTGCACCCCCCCAAGTACCTAATAAGTCATCCTTGCAAATAAATGAGTATGGATCAGGTTTCTTATCACCAATGCTATTCCTTTCACCCACCTACTGCGAACACATTTTATATCCTTTCTCACTAATTCTGCCTCTGTAGTGTATCTTTTACAGAACAAATACTAACTGCAGTACTAAAAAATGACTGATATGCCATGTTTTGGAATCAGTGGCACCATTATCTCTCTGGGAAATGGAAGCTAACCCACAACAGATGGAAGTATGTATTTGTAGATAATCTGATACATTTCACCATTTTTTATAAACAATTTATTTTTAAAGTAGAATAAGCAGATAAACTGAGAACTGTAGGTATGTGAACTAATCTGGCTGCTAATGATTTCACTCTGGACAAGAAACTTGGAGTCCTGTGGCATGTCGCTTAGGTGCATGAGAGCTGGGAAGGCATTAAAAAGAAGCATGCCTTACCCCTTAAGGAGCGCTACACAAGTAAGTGGAATGACCATGGCAGTAGACACTGAATGTCCTGTTCACCTCTACATTAACGTAAGATAGGACATTATAAAGCTTTGTGAAAAGTAAACGTGAAAAGCAATGTGAAAATGAAGCCAAGCATTATGAAAAGAAAGCCAAAGAAATAAAGGTGGCTGAAAGAAGCAGGAAGACATGGATGTCCAGCAATAAAAGTCCCAGTATGCGCAGCTTGCATGAAAGTCCATTTGAGATACACAAGAACAGGCATCTCCTTGCTCAAATTTCTGGAAAGACCTGATCCTGCAAAAATTTCTCATTAGCTAACCAATGCATAAAAGCAGAAATAGGCCACCTGGAAATTGCAATAGTGATTACTTTCTTCTGAATTGGGCTTGAAAAGGTGCCTAACTTCTGTATAATACTGTAAAGGTCAAAGCACTCACCTGGAAATTAAGTAACCTGAGTCCAATCACTCCTCAGCTTTCTTAGCAATCTTTCCTTAGCCCACTACCTAGGACAGTCTTCTAGCCACCTGGCAAGTATTTGACCGACTGGGAGCATTACCTACTCCTTCTTAAAGAGTGAACTTAACTCTTTTTTAAAAAGCTGTGAATATGGACATAGGATCAAAAGTAATTTGAGCTTATCTGACATAGCAAGTTGTCGTCTATCAGCTACACTACGGTAACCACCTAGGCTGGTGCTCTGTACTTGCTCTAACATGACTTGTTAAATCACTTTAGTCTCTTTAATTAACAGAGAAAACAGAGGACTGTGAGTTATAAGACACATACGTGATTAATTTAGAGCTACAGAGATGTGCTTAAACCCTAGACCCTTTTTTTCAGTGTTTCCAATGGCTATTTCTGTTCTTCTTTCAGTTGGCTGTTACAAATACCATTTTTAGATGACTAATAATACACCTAAAATTGCTATACATGAAAAAAAAACCAAAACTTCCTAGTGTCCACCTGATGTTTTATTGTTTTGGTTACCCTTCCAATGACCTTTTGGGAGCTAAGGTTGACTTTCCCATCTTCCTGAGGAAGAATGGATGTAGGGTCCTTACTATGAGCTGCCAGCATCTTGAGGTCTTTGCCAAGAGATGTATGAGGTCCATGGTGGGGCTTTCTTCTGCCTCTTGTCTTGCGTCCGCTGGGGTTTCTCCTCATCCATGCGGTGACGCTGCTCAAACCTGCTTCCGAGGCGGGCGGAGCCGCCGTGCTGGGGCAGGGGGAGAGACAGGGAGAGGCAGGAGGAGGTGCCGCAGAGCGGGCAGGGGAGGAGGCGCAGGCAGGCAAGAAGGGGGCGCAGGGGCCACCTCTGAGGGGACCAGGGCCATGGGGGCCCCGCAGCAGAAGAAGAGGGTGGTGCGGGGTGGCGGGGCGGTGGTTGCGGGCTGAGCGCAGCCGCCTGCGCTGCCCATTGCCTCCGTGAAGGGAGCGAGTGCAACGTGCGGGGAAACGGAGGGGAGCAGGGACTGGGAGGTGGGGAGGAGGGTCACTGGGCTGAGCCTGCGGAAGGAGAGAGGAGAAGCGTTTCCTTAAGTATTTGTTTATGCCCTCTTCATTTCTTAATACCTACATCAATAATTAAAAGTTCACTAATTGCCAGTAAATCAATTCCAACTCGCCAAGTCGACAGTGTTTTGCCCGCAACAATGATTGGAGGATGTGGCGGCGCCTGGACTGGGCATGGCCTGGGACTGGAATAACTGTGGCGAGTTGGAGACTCTGACAGGAGCCTTGGTGCTGGTGCTGGGGCCCTGTGATGGTGCGCTGTGGTGGGAGTGGTGGTCCCGTCGTGCCCGGGCCAGAAATGGAGAGTCCAAGGGCACCCAAGGAGGGTCTTGCAGGATGGGAAGGTGCTGGGGAATTGGGCCGGGTCCTGCTGCTAGTGCCTGCCCCCGGGGGCTGTTGCTGGGACCGTCTCTCCCGGGGGGGATCTGAGAGCCCCAGCCTGGGGTTGCAGAGGGCTGAGGTGCCTCGGAAACCCCTGGAGAAAAGCGTTCTATGGGGTGCCAGATCAATACAAAGTGAAAGATTGTGTTTACTGGGCTGAAGACTTACCCTTTGGTGGGTTTCCTTCCTACAGAAAGCTGTGTGCACTTGTTCTGTCCTTTCCTTTCTTTCAGTTTAATTAGTTCACATGTAATAAAGGTGAGATTGTGCAAAGAGTTACATTCAGTGAGATCATTGTAAAATTGGTCTGAATCTATTATATTCATGGAGTCTCTGTGTGTGTTTTAAATTCTCTCCCTTACTCTATTTTGAAAAGAAGAGGTATGCATGTTGGAGTTAATGCAGAGTTGAGCATTCTCTCTTTCTTTGCAGGCAATTAAATAACTTCAAAAGTTACTGTCATCAAGTTATCTATGAATTTGAGTTGGAAAGAAAAGCCCAAATTCTACATGGAAAAAAATATTTTGACTTGCAATTTCAAACTTTTTTGTTTCGAAATTGACTTAAACTTTTCTTAAATGGGTTCTAAAGAATAAGCAATGAAATGATGAAAGATAAATTATATTTTTAATTTCAAATCTAATGTTCATTTTGACTGCAGTCAAATAGTTTCAAAACTTCATGTTTTTAAAAGGTCTCACTTTCCAATTTGATTAATTTTGCTAGCAGAACAAATATGCAAGTTCAGGTCATATAAAACTGAAAAGTCTTATTTTTATTTTTCTTGATTCATCTACTGAACTCCAAATCTGCTACTGGTGCTTTCTACTAAGATCTTATTGTGTGCCCAGACACATGGTTACGAGAAAAGGTTAAGAAACAGAAGAAACATCTGAAGAGGAAGGAAGGGCTAGCTTTCAGCAGAGGCAATCATCTTGAGTATCCCATTACCCTAATATGACTATCTTTTTTTTGATTCTGAATCTAGCTTTTCTGGAGCAGACTAAGACATCATTTTATGTTGCCACCTACTACTCTTCTGCACTATTGAAATCCTGTGTGAAATGGGGCAAATGATTTTATGGAGGGAGGGTTTTTTTAATAAAAACTCTATCAAATTTTACGTGCATAAGTTGGAAAAAATGTTAAAGTCAATATGTGCCTCACTTAGCATCTATCCTGGAAGTAATTATGTTGATTTGTTTTCTAAAGTTGTGTATTCTGTGTGTACTCCAAATTACTCCAATCTAAGAAGTTAGATGCCTAGTTCCTCAATATATCCCAGTGGAATCCAGAGAGCGAGGAAATGGCATTAACCAGGGTAAATCACCTGACAGATCTGATTGCCTTCTATGATAAAATGACTAGACAAGAAGATACCAGTGGATATCTTCAACTTTGGCAAGGTTTTTGACACTGTTTTCCACAATATACTTGTATCTAAGTTGGGATGTTATGGAGGGGATGGCTGAACAACTAGACAGATGAAAAACAGGTTGAATCATTGGGATCAGAGAATAAGGGCTAGCAGGCTGTACTCTACCTGAAGGCCAGTAACAAGTAGCATACCTGTCCTGTATAGGGACCTGTCCTATTTAATGTCTTTATCAATGACCTGGAGGAGATGATGGGGAGCTTGCTCATAAAGACCGCATTTGATTCAGAACTGAGGGTACCAGTTGATATTCTTGAGGCCAAGGTTGCCCTCTGTAGGGATCTTAACAGGCTTGAGGAAAAGGCTGAAAGAAATCTTTAAAAGTTAAATTAAAAATACATTAATTAAAGTAAAAATGCAAAGGCCTGCACCTAGGAAGGAAGAACCCCTGTGATGATACAGGCTGGGGGCTGACTGGCTGAGGAGCAGCTCTGTCGAAAATGACTGGGGCAGTCCTGGTGGGCAGCAAGCTGAGCATGAGCCGGTAGTGTGCCCTGGCAGCAGAGGCAGCCAACAGCATCTGTGACTGTATCAACAGTAGGACAACCAGTAGATGGAGGGGAGTATCTACTCAGCATTTATTAGAATACATATAGAATATTGTGTCCAGTTTTGATCCTCCCATGTTACGCTCAAAATCTTGTTTATAGGCAAGAGGAAACACACCTAATATGTAAAACCAAGAATTTATTGTTCGTATGATCAAAATCTTAACAGTCTAGTTCAAAAATCGTTATTAGTCTATATTATTACAGGAAGGAAAAAAATATTTCTACACAGAAAAAAGTCTCTATAGTAATAATAATACAATTAAAATTGCAATACATGCATTTCTTAACTTCTACCCCTTTTCCTGGTGTTATACTCACCCTTTCACTGTCGCTCTGAGTCAGTAGCTTCAGACTCCTGGATAGGGTATTACAGTGAGTT
Organism: Dromaius novaehollandiae; assembly: GCF_036370855.1. NCBI lineage: Eukaryota > Metazoa > Chordata > Aves > Casuariiformes > Dromaiidae > Dromaius > Dromaius novaehollandiae. Next base: position 31,684,204 of record NC_088100.1, on the reverse strand, counting down.
GTCAGCCTATGAGGAATATGACGTTCATGTTGATGGTTTGTTCCTCATTCTAAAAGCCACTTGAGGTTATTCTTAGGTTTCCTAACACACTTTCATACTTTTCTCTTCACTGGTCTGCAGTTCCATGTTATGTCTGAATTTGCTATATATGGTGGCTTTTACATGTGTTAGGTACTATTTTTTTTAACCCTTAGAACCAGTTTTGTCCAGCTCCAGGTGTGCATTTCTTTAACTGACCACTGATAAGTCGTTTATACCCCTGGGGTCTCCAGGGCCAGCCCGTGCCACATCTCTTGTCATCCCATACCTGTACTCTCCTGCACCGCATCCTGTGGTTCCAGTTCTCAATGTCTCTGCTATCATACCAGGCCTATGTTTCTCTCCACTACATCATTGTATTAGAATTATAAATATCTCATTCTACCATATGAAGATAAAACAACAGAGCAAATAAACCATAGACACCTAGTTAGAGAAATTACTGTCACAGCTAAACCAAGTAAAACGAGTTGTAGGCAGGTCAAGAAAAGCGTGGACAGAGCAAGTCTGAAAAGCCTCAGCCTCGAGGCCTTGCAAACTCAGTACAAAGCTTATGGCTTGTTATTAGCAATGGCAATACCAAATTGCAGGGCTACCCCAGTTATCCCTAGTACAAGAACATCATTGACAAACAGGAGCTAGTTGAAGAGAGGGCCACCAAGGTGGTCTGGGTATGTGAGGAGAGGCTGAGGGAGCAGGGTTTGTTCAGCCTGAGGAAGAGATGGTTTTGGGGTGACCGAACAGCAGCCTGCCAGTGCCTACACGTAGGGTATCATGAGGACAGAGCTGGGCTCTTCACATTTGTGCTTGGTGGGAGGATGAGACGCATATGGGCATAGGTTGAAAGAAGGGAGGTTCAGATCTGATGTAAGGGAAAGAATTTCAACATGAGGACATCCAAGCACTAAAGCAGGTTGCCCAGATAGGTTGTGTAGTCTCTGTGCTTGGAGTTTTTCAAGACCTGACTGTATAAAGCCCTGAGCAGCCTGGTCCGACCCCATAGATGACCCTGCCATGAACAGAAAAATGGAACAGAGACCTTATGGGGTCCCTTCCAACCTGAATTATTCTGTGATTCTATGATTATTTGTATGGGGATATGAAAGATACTCTTCATTTGTATTGTTGAAGCTGTGCCATGTATGGGAAGAAAAGACCATGGATCCTTACAAAAACGTGGGTCGTGCAAAGTCATAGGTTCAGAAGGAGAATAGATGTATTGGAGTGTGACTCTGTATGACAGTCATCTAAGAGAAATGCCTTACTTCTGTTTAGAGTAGTACATAGCATTTCAGATTAGATCTCTCCAATATTGTCACTGCTTCCTTTTCTCTACTGAAAACTCCTCTCCTGATACATTCTAGAATCACATTCCCTTTTTTCACAGATACATCATAAGTAGCATGGCATGTGATTCACTGGTTTGATCAAGTCCTTTCCTTCTTCAGTCATTTATTCCTGACCATCACTCCATGCATTTTGCATCAGGGAAAATATATAATAGAGACCTCAGGCTGATACTTTAATGAAAATCCCTTTTCTTTGAGGTGAATGCCCTAAACACTGAGCCAGAAAAATGCTCTCAATTTCCTTGTGCCAAATGGCACAGTTTCAACAGGAAGGGCAAAAGGCTTCCCTCCCACCCCTGCTTTAAAGCATTAATAAAGCATTTTCTGGGAAATGAAAGCTGTATATCAGGTAGATGAAGCCACTGGACTCACTTTTCCTATAAACTATGTAAGTATTCAGATCACTAAATTAATCGTTAAGAACATCAACTACTTCTGTTCTAAAACAAAATAGTTACTCATCCAGTTATGTTCTGATTGTAAAATGACTTCTCAGATATTAAGAATAACATGTTACTGGTGTTCATGCTAATGCTAAAGTCAAATACCCATGACCTGGCTGGTTTAGCACGCTCTCCTCCCACATCTGTTTACTGCGCTAGGTGCAAAATTGGTGTTTAAATTTATTCTAGGGCATCTAACTATTGCCATAGGGATCCCAGATACTTAAAGCTATGGATTTCACTCTAGTTGGAACAGGGATGAGTATGCATTCCCCAACTGTAAATTGGGATAATTTTATTTCCCTGTCTCAGAAAGATGCTGGGTATCTAAACATTTTTTGAGCTTGTGAGACTAATATACTATATTGGTGGAGACCAAGTAAGTGCTCTAGGTAGCATATAGTTTTATTATCCTGTCAGTACAGGCTTTTTGTATCATATTACAGATGTCCTAGTGGGCTGTCTCAGACTGTGACTCTAAGCAGGCATAAAATCACCTCTAGAAGAAAAGGGTTATCTTTGTATTGTCCATGTGAGAAATAAGCCCTTCATATTGCTATTGATCATCTTTGTCCAGCCTATGGCACTAATGAGGTCTGGAAGGAGTCACCTCTGGCTTTAGCTGAAATAACTGCTAGTTTGTAGGTCTGTGAAAGGGATTATACAGGAAAAGGAAGCATATGGGGTTTTGTTCACCCTTCCTGTGTTCAGGGAAACACTGAATACAATTTAGGAAGCAATTATATCATTATTAAAAGTAGACTTTTTTTTTCTGTTTGTCTTATGGCAAATCATTGGTCCTGAAGTCACCACCCCAATAATAAAAAAGTCTGTTTTTCTGGAGATGACAGGCATATTATAGGTTCCTGACTTCTGCACAAAGTGCACTAATATACTGGCAGTTCAAATGCTACAGAAGGGGAAAGCTGGGATTCCAGAGACCACCTTATGCTTTTAAGAATCACTGGATTAAAAGTCACAAAGACTGTTAGCAGCAAGTACAAGAACTCTCTGGTGGCCCCTGAGAGCTCTTAAATCTTTAGGCTGTGTGTGGACATTATCTTGTCTGCTTTCTTCTCTGGTTGAATGTGTCTTTCATTTCTGCTTGCCCAGTTGTGCAGCTCCAAAACAGTCCAGTCAGGCTGTTCTGTAGCTTCTTGGTTAGGGCATTAGGGAAATACTAAATTACAAGTTTCAATACTGTAGCCTGAGGATAAACTTGAGATCAAAATTTCCAGTGTCTGCTCAGATAATTTAACAGCTAGGCTAATATGCAAAGCAGGGAAGCAACATATCATCACTGGATATTATTACAAAGAAAAGAGCAAAAATTTCTTCACAAAGGACTGACCTGGCCTGCTATGTGTGAATGAATCAGTCAGACCCCTTTTTAATAGCTCCAGCAGGCTGAGCTAAGTGCTGACTTAAGCCATTTCATGCTGTGTTTTGATAGGATAGTAAATATGGCTTTAGAGTACCTACTAGTGGATCAAAAGACTTAAGCCACATGACTATTTCACCAAGTAGGTTTATAAGCCTTTGAAGGAATTACTTCATCTTTGTTGGCTAGATAATACATCACCTATCTGTACCACTGTGTTTTTGCTGGTCCAGGTATCATCTACTCTCTTACAGCAAGCATAAAGCTTGGTTAAAAGTAAGAAGTCAGCATCAAATTCACATCATGTGCCCTGACTAGCTGGACAGGATTGTAGTCCTATGCTCATAGCTGATCTGCAGTGCTGTGTGATCCACCAATAGATGCAATATGAAATAATTATGAAGTGATATAAATGATTACAGAACCACACCTTCATAGATCTGCCTCTTTTGAATCCTATCTCAGATGTGGATACAGGGACTATTTTCTCTGGCAGCTCAGCAGTGAAAATATTCTGCATTTATGACATCCATCCTGACACCATAGTTCACTGTCTTGTCAGCTGAGCTAAGGTTTGTGGGGCTACATTATAAACTGGATCACTGAAGTGACCTGAGTTAAAAAAATCTTCTTTACTGTTGTTGCTATTGTTGCATCCATTTTTTAAACCCAGTGAACCCATTTACAATATTCTGCACACACAGTTGCATCAGAACAAATTGAGAAAACAGCATAGTGTCATGAAGGTTAAGAATAAATAACTGGGAGAGAGGAGGGAGAAGAAGGTTCTTACATCTTTGCCACTAGAGGAAAGCACCGGTGAACAACACCCTTAGGCTCTTAATTCAGGTTTATGGATTTCTCTTCTCAAGCTGGATGTCTAAATTTTAGACTTTCCAGTATTTGATATAGTAAATGTTCAAGTCCTTTAACTCTTTCACTGGCTCTAACCTTTGTTGCGTGAATCTGTAACGTAATTTTTAATGTTGCACTGCCTAGGGTGCCTACAGAGAGGGAAAGATCGTAAAGAAATAGCTTAGATGATAACCACTTAAGATAACACTGGTTTCAAAAGTGTCAGCACATGCTATATATGTTCACAGAAATGGGTACAAAGGAAAGGAGAACACCTCCTTTGTTTATCTGTTCTGTAAATAGATCCCTTATAAAAGAGAATTTTAATATATGGTGGAACTGCTAATGCATCTCTCTGCTCCCCTTGTTCAAGTACAACAACAGAAAAAAATACAAATCTATTTTACTTCAGGTTTAACTGTAATACTTTTGAAATTATTTGTCTTTTTTGGTAAGTAGTTTAGGAATTCAGTCTACTCCAATTTATCAACAACTTACTTACACTTCAGATGTTGACATACTTTAGCATACTGCATTATTTTTTATTAACAAGATTAAAATGAGAACCTTTGGCAAGTTAGGCTAATGTTTTGGTTTTGCTATTTAGTACAAGAAATCAATGTGGTCAGTGTTGTATTGATGTAGAGGGAAGGTGTAGGCATTTTTTCAAAATACCTATCATACAGTTTTTATCAGTATGGCTACACAGACCTGCATCCTTCTGTATTTGTGCACCAGGATAAAGATGTGCTGATTCCATTCCCATGAAACAGTGATATTCTCTTTATCTGTGTTTCTTCCTCATGGTAAAGAAGATTTAGCAAGAAGTGTTTAGATCAGCTCTTTACCACCTCAGTCTAACTATTTTTGTGACAATTTGCATTCTTTTCATTAGAGAAGATGGGATTGTGAGTTTGAACCCCTTCAGCCTCAAGAGGGGCTTGAACTCTTGTGCACTGCATCCTGGACAGATACGCTAACCATCAGGAAGAAGAGGTACTGTGGTCACCATGACTTTAAAAGTAGAGACATGGAGGGCTTTTGAAAGTTTATAAACTCCATTTAAAGGATTACCAAGGACAAGATTATTACTGTCACTCAAACAGACTGAGGAACCTGTGTGCAGGAAGGAAGTGGTCTGTAAGCTTTTTCTGCTGGCTAGCTCTAAACAACTTCCTTTCTGAATGCCAGATGGTTGTATTGCACTATGCCCTCCAACTTCTGATGTACTAGCTGTACAAATTTCAACCCACATCAGCAACTTAACAGAAGAGGAGTCTTTAAAGGAATTATAATAGGTCCCAGATGGTAAGACAGAAGAAATGGCAATCTCTCCTGGCATCCACTGGTTTCTAAATTAGCTCTAGAAGGTATTTCCCTTGTTTAATGTTTTTAAACTAATGGTTTCTGCCTTTTGAGGCCTATTAAAAATTATGTTTGTTCTTAGGTTTATTTTATTTTTAGTTTTGCTGATAGACTGGATTGGAGTATATGGTTGTCTAAAGTGAAGCGTGTTATTCAGCAATTTGATGAATTCACATTTAGAGTCTGAGGGTTTGATCAGATATATTTTTTACCCATCGATTTACTTAGTTATATGTTTAGGAAAATATTTTTGCAGAAGCTTGGAGTCTCAGGATAACCTGTTACTTCCATAATTATAAAGAAAGGTGCTGCTCAAATATAAAGATCAACCTAAGAATTTGTACTTTAGTTCTCTAAAAACTCCCTCTAATATCATCCCTACTAACCCGTGTATGTAGAACAGAACTAGACAGACAACTAACTGTAATTATTCCTTCCTTTTCATATTTTGTTCTCTTTTTTAACTTCCATAGTCCTGTCATTCCCTCTCATCTGACCTCTACTCCTATTAAAAAAGACAAACAAAGAACAAAGCATGTAGCCACCAAAGCTGTGCCAGTCATCACTGTTTTCATTTGCTTGGAAGTTGTATCTTTGTTCTCAACCCTCAATCTCTTTGTGGCTTTTAGATCGTAAGCTCTGCTGGGTAAGAACGGTCTCTTTATCTGTATTTGTACAGCACGCAGCGCTATTCTCACTGGACCTTTGGGTGCTACCATCCTACATTATTTATGTTCATTAACAAGAACAAAGAAACACTATGTTTGAAAAATGAGTAGTGTGCAGTGCAGGTCAGGCCTGAGCCTCTGGGCTGCCATTTCTGTTGATGTTGGTTAGTTTGTCCTTTAGAGATTTGGAATGGCTTTAGAACTTCTGGGTGCAGAAGAGGATTGTACTGATGATCCAAATATCTGTAACTTTTCATGCAGTTCTTCTAAAAGAGCAATTATAAAGCAGAAAACATAACAAGATATAGCCATCTCTTCTTCACTGGGGCTTGCTATACTTTTTTAAAATCTCCATTTTCTAGCTGCTAAGTAGCAGTGAACACACAACTCAAAAGTTCTGCACAGGCATTTTGATATATACTCAGATCAGCAGACTTTTAGCTGATAAAAATTTGGAGTGCAATGTTCAAGTAGTTAAAGAGATGCAGAAGGCTGATTTGGCCTTAGCTGCCTCAAGGTGTGTGATGATATCAGGGAATATTTTGAAACAAAACAGGCGGCCAACCAACAACCTCCATAGCACATCCTATCAGAACAAAGACTTAAGAAAATTCTGACACTTCACTGAAATAGGTGAACCCTGAAGCTTGTTCAGTAGGTGGCATGCCAATTAATTTAGTCAGGAGGATACCTATCCAAAAACCATCAAATTACCCTATACTCCAAATGTGTATTAGTGATGTGCAAACATACTTAACAAAACAAAAGAATGTGCATGTACATACGTAAGTGCATGTATAATAAAAGTGGAAATCCAGATAACTGGATTTTTATGAGACTAAAGAAAGATAAGTCCTTATAAAGATAAACATTTCCTGGCATGTAAAATCACAAATTTATTCACTAAGCACCTTAAGTATTAAACATGAAAGTGCTATACAAGATCTAATCAAGATGTTAGCTTGCTTCTGAATCTTCTTTTTGAAAAAAAGCTTTATTTTAATTGCATATTGGCTTCACGAACTAGGAATTTATTCTCTTGCATTTTATGAGGATAACTGTTTACAAGCAAATAGAGAGGCTAGAAAAGTTATAGCCAGTTATCCGTGCCTTGAACAATATGTATTTGCCTAAAGCATATTTTTTTAGAAAAGCAGCCATGGTAAGATTCCAAGGCAGCCCAAGATAAGATGGCGGGGAGGGGGAAGTAGGTGAATGACACGGCTCCCTATAACTAATAGAGTAATCAGTAAAAGCTATTTGCTGCCAAAAAATATCTGCTTGCAAAAATTAAATCATCTTTGTGATTTCTGGACTGAAGAGTTCCCCAAATGCCTAAACAGCGGCACCTGAGTATGCATACGACTCATATGGTTTGACCACCATCTCCATTTAGATGCAGTATGTAGAGACCTCTAGTGTGGCTAAGTATCTGATCTGGTACACTCAAAACACACAGAGGATGATCTCTTTTTTAAGGATAAAGCACAATAACCAACTATTTTCACTCCAAAAAGTGCCACTCAGATATTTGCATAATCATCTAGTGATTGAAGCAGTTGCAGAAGTACAAATAATTCAAATACACCACCCAGGTAAATTAACCAAACCACAGGCTATGTAATAATTTGAATAGGACAGGACAACCTTACACCTTTCTTGCTGAAGCTGACACATTGATTCGGAAAAATAAATGTTAGGGATTAGATGGTGGGAAAAAAAACAAGAGGAAGCACTACAGTTTCATAGTAAAAGCACTCTTGGAGATAGCTCTAGTCTGTGTTCTGGCCTCTGTTACTCCAAAGCTATATATGCATCTTACACTGGGCATCTGTACTCAGAACAAACCCCAACAATATTGCCCTTATTATTATAGTATTGGGTTCATGGTTCAGCAGTACTTTCCACAGCTGAATAATGATCAGTTAGGTGACTATGTTCACGGCATGTCTTGGTCTTATGAATCTGAAGTGGAAGGAATATCTAGCGTTTTGGCAAGGAGGTCGTATGTGCCTCTGTATTTTCTGTTGATTACAGCTAAGTGGCTCCTGTCAGGATTGGAGAATGATCCCTGACATCAGTATTGTGTTTAGGCGTCCTTTATTTAACTGAGTCACTCAGCATACTGCATACTTATGTTAAATACCACACTGATTCATAAGGCTAGCACTTACAAACATGCAAACTCCATCAAAAAATACCTAGGCCTTTAGTATTCCTACCTGGCTTTCTAGAAAGGATAATCAGTTAGGTGTGCTGAAGCGGTGCACTAGGTAGGGGTCCTCACAGCTTGGTAACCAAAGCAGGCATTCTGAATCAGGCCCTCAATCATGATTAAAGAAAAAAGTGTTCCAGGGATGGAAAATCTCCTGCTTCTCTTGGTTGTTAATTTCAGCAGTTATCTATCCTCACTGTTAAAAATCCGTATTTGAATTTGTCTGGCTTCGGTTTCCAGCCCTTGATTCTTGTTATGCTTTTCACTGTTCATTAATAAAAGTTCGGTGTTTTCTACCAATGAAAGTACTTATGCACCGTAATTAGACCTGGTAGGGAAATGGTTTTCTTATCTCATGAAAGCTTTTGTCATTTTGAAAAATTCAGGAGAAAAAATGCATGAAACAACCCAAAACATAAATCAAAATCAAATACGTCAAGATGTAAGAAAAAAAAATCTGTGAATGAGATTGAAATACTTTGTGCAGATTTTGACTGCTGGATTTTTTTTTTTTTAATGCTATCGTGATGTTTCAAAATCCTGTATGCATCAGACAAAACTGATCAAGCTCTTTTAACTTTCTCAACCTTAAGGATTTTCCTCCACTTCTTGAAGTATACCCATCATTCTTTGTTACTCATCCTTCTGCTCAGTGATAGCACTAGGCTTTTTAATTTTTTGCTGATATTCCCAAAAGTGCAGTACATGGGAAAAAAAGACCTGCCTTCTAATTTCTACTTTCCCATTAGCACACAACAGTTAAATTACTCTTTTCCTTATAGCATTACTCTTCTAACTCGTGCTGAGTGTCGTCTTTTACTCCCCCTGTCTCCCCTTCTTCTGGCTTTTTAGATTTCCCAGTCCCTTTTACAGTCCCTCCTTTGCACCGGGCAGTCTTTCCACTCTGTAACAGTAGTATGCATTTTTAAACTTACATTAACACATCCCAGTCAGCCATATTAAAAAACTTCTTTTGATGGGCCTTTCACAAGTAAACTACATGTGAATTGCAGCCCCAATGTCCTTATTCTTTATATTAATTCCCCCATAGCCTTTTAGACCTGCTGTCCTTGTTATATCTCTTCACTTTATCTCACGCAGACCATACTTTTTCTTCTACATTCTTTTGCTCTAATCCTGTGGGCCAGCTGGCTAAAAGCTTCAGTGATTCTCCTAGGAAGACCTTACCATACTTTGGCTTTCTCCTAAGATATAGTCTCAGACATTTCCCTTCAACCAAATGCTGATTTATATCAAAACATCAGAATTTATCACAGGATTTTCCACTGATTTTAACTGGCTTGTCATTCCCTGTAAAATTCTGTTTACGTATAACAGAGAAAGGAGGAGAGAGAGGCACTAGTAGATGAATAAAATTCTAGTTTGCCTTTCTGCCATTATTACAACACTTGGTGTAGCAGATTTAATCATCTTTATCTTTTTAAAATGCTTTTCTGTCATCTGAATTAGAGACTCTTACATCAGAATGTGGTATTTTATGAACCTCTAACAAGAGATTACTTGTTTTGGCATTTAAGAAAGAAGATGGGAAAAGAAGTGGAAGTCACCTATTTAGAACTTTTTTTTGTCATTCTGCTCCTGGAGTTCTGCATCTACAGACACCCCATTACCAAGTTTAACTGTAAGTAATGATCTAATGCAACAACAATTTAATGTAAGGAATAATCAAATATGTTTATTAAAGGTAAGAAGTGACAGAATTTAGTGACTTCAGAATGAAAATTTATCTGTGAAATTTAGAGAGGAATATGAGGATGATTGAACAACCTAAGTGACTAAGAAAATTATGATTTTGCTTGTTTTTTTTCTTAGTGTTCTCCTTTTAATGCCATGTCTATATGACATAAACATGGACAATTTCACTTATATGGTGCAGTCATGCCAGTACACTTGCACTGTTTACATCTTGCAGTATTATGTCAATCCTTCCCTGCAAATGATCAAAAACATTTTTTAAAATTGGAGTTTTGAATCACACCAAACTATTCATCCAGTCCCAAATGTGCATTTAAATATGCTACATCTGATAAAACTTGAGTGCCTAGTCACAGCAAAATGGGTTTTTCTTGCACACATGACTATGTGAGCATTTCATTGCATAATGGAAGACCTCAGTTCTGACTCTCAAAGAAAACTAGATGAGCAAACAATGCTTGTATACTTGTGCTTTGCTGGTATGAGGCTATTAAAAAGCTCAGATAAAAATTATCTCACACACATCTGATGAGGGAGTAGTTGCAAAGAAGCCTCCACCAAAAAGGAAAGTGCACAAGTTATATTAAAAGAAAAATGACATTACAAGACAAATGACAATGACATGAAGGTGAATACAGTAGCAAGAAGAACTAATCAGTAGCATATCTACATGACAGTCCAAGTGACAACAGCAAAGCTGCCAGCCCAGATGCCTGAGAATTCTGCCAAGGACCCAGAAGCATTTGTGGAGGAAAAATATCTTCGCAGTTTGACATCTGCTGCAAAAGATAAGGAGAATGAGCACTATAATGAGCTGCAAATAGTACATAGGCTCCCCAAAAAGTTGTAGGGACCTTTCCTATTTTTTGATTGAGAGAAAAGACTGGTAGGCAAACAGTGAAAAAAGGAAGAGACACTCCCCCGCACACACCCCAGCTCCCAACAGATGGAGCATGGAGTAATATGTTAGACAATTTTTTTCTAATATGTCAGACACCATGAGCGCACATATGTCTGGAGCAAGGAAGCACTAGATAAATGTGAAAAGAAGAGCTTTATACTGAATGTTTTCCTTTGTTTCACTCTAAACCACACCCAACCCTACCAATACATAATAACTTTTCTTATTGGATTTTCTATATCTTAATGATACAAAAGGATGAAACGCAGAAATAAATTGACTTCCTCACACTGAAGCTTTTGCAATGACCATGTCCACATGCCAATACAAAAATGAGTTTCTCTTATTGTTAGCACCATGACCTCTCTTCAACCAAAAAGTCAATACGGTATTTCTTTATTGACAAAATAACTGGCTAGTCAGTGCAACCACTCCTTGTACATCTAGTGGTATAATGGCAATGTAAAATGAAAACTTTTTTTTTTTCCCCCATTGAGGTTTAGAGTAAGTGGGTGACTCTGGAATAGTCAAGTGTCAGTAGAATTATTTCAGTTCCGTTCTGATTTGTTATTGCTATTACAGAAGAATGTAAAGCGTAATGAAGTTATCTGTTCGGTATGCTCAGTAGCTATTTTTCAATCCTAAATAACAACTATCTTAATTCTTTCTACTTGTAAAAATCAGAGGTTCAGAACAAATTACTGAAATCTGGAAATAATCTTTTCAATATAATAATGTAATCTCTTTTCTTTGTAAACATTTAAAATCAATAGAAATGTAATTTTCATATTCTTAATCTATGGAATGATTTCACTAATTATCACCTGTTTTTGAAAGGAGCTGACACTTTCTGTGATATTGGGGGAAAAAAATAGCCAGGTGATGAAAAATTGGTATCACAATGGAAATGGCAAACTGACCTTTTATAGCAGCACTAATGAGAATCACTAATAACTCAGTGTAACCAAATTTATGAAATCAAATGTTCACAAAGAATACATGTTTTGGAGTATTTGAACTCATCTTATGATATATATTAATACTGGACATTATTCAAAGTCCTTAGTGTTGTAGTGGGCTGATTAGGATTTTTAATATCTTCATATTAATTTTCTGTGAAGTGACAAGGCTGATTACTGGAGGGTCAGTACTCTGAAAAGTATTGAATTGAAGCTGTGGACAAAGGAACACTAGTATTTTTCATACAGGAGAATGTGCAAAATATTGTAGCTCTGGAAATCAAGAATATGCACAGCTTGATATTTTAGAAGTTATGCAAAATCATTTCATCACGAAGGAACCCTTCGAGAAACTGAAGGAGTATTAATCTACCACTGTTCTCTGTAACAGAAAAAAGGCAGTAGTTATTCTTGGTGCTGCACAATAATGATTGTTGTTGTTTTTCATATCTGAAGTGAGACTATTATTGTGGAAACCATGGAAATCCAAAGAAGTTCCAACAATTGAAAACATTTTGCAAATAAGGCACCAAGACTTAGAGAGACCATTCATTATGCTTTACAGTAGGGAAACTAACATTAAAGAAGTGATAGCAAAGCAGAGACAGCAGTAACACAAAACTATGTGCATTATAGTACTTCTAGGACTATGCAGAAAGCACGTAGGACCATGACTAGCCAAACAAGTAAAGCTTAGTTTCTTGTGGATTTGTCACATGTTGAGGATTCTCTGAGGTCAAATAAGGTTTGAAAGGACACAGAAGCGTTCTTTTCTGTAGTGAAATAATAGAGTCTCTCTCTCTTTCAGCCAACTACCTATTTTCTCAAAATTTTCAAGAACTTAATATCTTTCCAGAATATAAAGAAAAATATCCAGCAGGTTGAGGCCAGAGAGAAGTACACACATAAAAAAGGAATCAGTTTTAAATTCTGACTTCCAAATGTAAGTACCTATGTATAAGGGTTTATAGATGCACAGGTGTCTAAAATACTGTTATAGTCAATAGAGATCTAGTCAATAAGCTCAGTGGAGCCCAGACAATATTTCAGCTCACCCTCAAGTAGACAGTGATTCACTTGTCCATATATAGGTGTCTAGTGTCTTTTCCAATGCTTTAGATATCTTCCATGGCCTTTGGTTGTACTTCAGAGGGGCTGGAGTCTCTCCCAGGTCCTGTGTCGTATCTAACTGTCCTAGGCAACGTCCTAGATAGCCTAGGGTAGCTCAAGTGGCATTAGACATCACTGTGTGAGCAACTGAATTACACATCTAGAGGCTAGACAGCAGAATAAATTTCCAGACTCAGTGACTGTGCAGACTAGACCCCCTGTGCTCTCTTCAACTGCCCACACTTCAGTGTCTGGTGACATTTAGGACGCCGTAGGGCACCCTGTCTAGCCTCCAGCTTCCCTTCTAGAATGACATAGGTCTTTTGCAAGTCCGGCATTGTATCATGCAGTCCCATGTGTATGTCTTTGATACTGAAGGGCATCTCAGACGACGCTGAATACTTAAATGTAGGCAACTCCACTGAGCCTCACTGACTATACTGGAAGCCTAGATGCCTAGGGCATATATAGTTGTCTGTGTAGACACCCTCATTAATGTGTATTAATATCAAATCTCAGTTCTCACCAGAAATAGATATACATGCAAATGTGTAATGCGGTAAGACTCATTTCCTTAGGATATGAACCAGACAGGCTTCATCAATATAGACTCTAAGAATTTGCTAGCTCTCTGCTTATACTAACAACATAATGAAAAAATTTGCTGCAGAAAGCAGTGTAAAAACAATGTAAGAAAACCTAGAAATAGGTCCGCACTCTAACTGCACTTAAGGCCAATTAAAAAAAAAAATCAGTGACTATAAAAAGAAAACAGCAACAGATTAATAAGTGGTTTAGCTTATATATGATCTGTATTCTTGTTTAGTAAATACAGAGCATATTGTGGATATTGTTTACTAGCAGAAAGTTTCCAGGCAAGTAGGTATTGTAATGTATGTATATAGCAGTATAGCTAAATGATGATTAAAAATAATTAAGGTGCCAAATTATTTTAAATTTTCTTTTACTGACTTCCGGGCCAAAAGACTGACTACCTCATAAAGAATTTTAAAAAGGGGAACTCTGTTAATATGGGGAGTCACAAGATTTAACAATGACTACGATCAATCTTTTGTTTCAAAAAAAAATGTAATCCTAGGTCTGAATGGACAAAATTCCTGAACATTTCTTAATTGTGCTGGTCAGATTCGTCCCGATCCAATATCGGGGGGGGGGTTTGTTATGAACCCAAGGATGAGATTAAGATGCTAAAACCGGTCAAATATCGTACAACCTTTTTAACTTTATTTTCCATGGAGTGGGGAGAAAAGGTGGGGGGAGAAGGCGAAGGGGAGGAGAGAGAGAAAGAGAGAGAGAGAAAAGGGGAAGAGAGAAAGAGATATCACCACCCGTGGATCCAGCGGCGTCCCGTTGGTCCTCTTCACCCTGGGTGTAAATTTTAGCGATGCGCGTGCAGTAATTACAACTCGAGCAGGGTCCGACCCTAGGTTCCCGCTGAAAAGTTTGGAATGACACGCGTGCAGTAGTTACAGCTCGAGTTGGGTGCCTCCAAAGAGGGACCCTGAACAAAGAAATCCCTGGGCAATTATAGCTTTTTCAAATTAAGTTCCCCACCCCTCACGCGGTAGTTCAGACCAATAGTAATCTTCGGGTCTGGGGTCTCCTGCTCCCTTATTGGGTCTCATCATTGTTATATTTACTCTGCCCTTCTTTCTCAGGGCCTTGACAAACAGGTGTTGTTCCAGCAATTAACACTTACAGTGTTATCTTCCAAGGTCCTGATGAAGAGGATACAATCCAGACCCCCCTAATTAACACTGTTTCAGCAGTGAGGGGAGGCTTTGTTTCCCAGGGTCCTGGTGCCCAAGCAGGCCTTATTTCAAAGCCTTGACATCCTCCCTCCCGGAGTGTGACGCATAGGAGTGCAAACTGCTGGTAACTCCCTTATCTTTCCAGTCTGCACCAGCTCTGGGGCCCTTTCTCACTGAACTAGGGAGTGCGGCCTAAGGCTTCAGCAAATTTAGCTACTCATGCTAAGCAACTTTTATAGAAGTTGTGCTAAGCGGCAGTAATTTGCAGTCCAGGTCCCAAAGTCTCTGCCCGATCGTGGTCTGGTTCAGTGCAGGCTCGGTGTGTCCTGGGTGGTTGCAGGGAGACCATTTCAGGGGTCGCAGCAGCTCAGTCCTGTTTCTGCTGGGAACAGATGGCTTGTTCGGGGTTATGGTTTGCTTGCACCTTATGTACCAAGAAATGTTTAAGGCAAAAGTTCACTCATCTGTCCGCCACAAGATTACTACTGTTGCCTGCTGTTAAATGAGGCTATGGTATTTGTTGCCAAATGTTATAGATCCCACTTTTGTTTCTGGCCATAGGCATTACAGAGAAATCCATGTGTAGGCTACGTAATAAGAGATGCATCAGGAGCCAGAATGCTACAGAATTATATAAGGATGATATTTCACAAAAGTCTTTTCTGGCTGGAGTAGGAACATGGGGAGAAGTAAAAATGTAGAAGACATTGGCATGGGCCAAAATACAGGAATTTATAAGTGAAGCAATACAAGTCAGTAAATGTGAGAAAATCAATGCAAACTCAGAGTATGGCATTTATTGGATCTCTGTCATTTCATAATGATTCATCATCATCATCATCAAAGCTAAAAAAAATTCTAGTTGTCTCAGGTCTGATAGGAGAAAGCTAATTGAGCAAACTGAATAAATCACCATGTTGTTTTCAATACTGGTCTCATTCTCATAGTTAAAGATTCAGCAAAGAAGTCCAAAAGCATCTCTTATTGATGACATACACACCATTCAAGGGTATTCCGGAAGTGCTGCATTAATTTACATGGCCGCAGTGAGAATTACTTTTCTTGAGAAAGTGATCTGGATATTGATGGTGACACTAATGAGACAAGGCCTCAGAAAAATGCTATTCAGTTCAATGAAACAGAAAAACAGAAGAAAAAATCAAAAGAAGTCACTGTAAAGTGATCCCTATCTATATTTCCTGAGTAATTCGGATTTCATATTATACATACTTGCTTCCAAATACCATCCAAGTTATGGCAGTAAAAGATGTTGCTTTTTGTTTGCCATCTCTAAGCATGTAGGTGCCACTCAGTAACTTTGTCACTGTCCTTTTAGTATAGGATTAAAAATTGCAATAGAACAGACAATGTCTGGTTCTGCTAACTTTTACTAGAGCATATAATGACTTCTGCAAGCCTGTGGCCTAATACTAAGAATACTAAGGAGGATTTACACCACTTTTTATTTTTATAATATCCCATGTTATTTTAAGGGTTGAACAAACATCTTACCGCACTTAGTAGATGTACTACTTCTTCCTTTCGGTAAAGGCAGTACTCAAGCAATATATGTGAGAAGAAATGTGAGAAGATATACTAGTATAATAGTGAAAGAGCAGCTAACATTGGAAAAACACATTGAGGAATGGCAGCATATAATAGAGTGCAAATCAATGGAGAGGGAAGATAGAAATTTTAAACATTAATACTAAGACTGAAAAAGAAGGAATTTTTGTATAGTACAAAACATCTGGTGACAATTTATCCTATTTCAGCTTCAGCCATCTAAGGTGCTTAAGATAAGAGCAAAGTTATCATGGATTCCTTAGTGGTCTTTTATTTGTTTCTAAATTACTCACTTCAGTGTCTAAACTTAGGTGAGATAAACCCTGGCCTTTGGATGAAGTCAAACAAATCAAAGGTTAGAATCTTACAAATTTAAATTCTAGGAGTACTAATGGCAGAGACATAACAGAGCTTTTACAGATGGTTTCACAGAAATTTGTAACAATAGATTTGAAAATACACACTGGGATTTATTTCAATTCATGATGCGTCTGAAATAAAAGCTATCTGAACAGCAGTTAATGAAAAAAGAAGTTTTCAGATTTTTTTTTTATTATTTTCCCTTATTGAGATACTCAGTACATCTTATTGGAAAATGAAATTCCATTCTCGAGAATTCTGTGATTATTTTTTGTTCCTGTTAGTTAAAAGTGGCAAATTTCTCTCTAAATAACATTGTAGAAGAATAGGCAAATGACTTTTGCATAACATGTTTTGATAGTGCTTTGTTGCAGTTTTGTATATTTTTGTTCTGATTTTTAATTAATTTTTAATTTCTAAAAATTGAGATTTTTTTTAAGGAAAACAAAAAAGTTTTCCTTGTACAATGTCAAAATGGATGTTTTGACAAGCCTGAGCTTATCAAAGCCTGAACTATCTGGGTCTGAACTAGAGGGAAAAAAAGACCTACTGAACCTTGAGTACCTGTTAAATGGATGCATGATAGACAGTATGCATAGTCTAGACATTTAAAAATAAATACTTTTGATAGAAAAATATCCTTACTGTGGGATCACATTGATCAAGTTCCTGTTACTGTAGGTACCTATCCATGAATTACGCTGGAGGTGTAGATGTAAATATCTGTGATGTAAGGTGAATTTGAGCGACACTTGAAAAATCTATGATTTATTAGCACAGACAGTTAATGTCTGATTTCATGAACCTATTTATAATGGGTTCTGAGAACCATTTCTTATTACTGATCATATATTTAGAGAAACCATGGTCAGTAGTAGCTGGCAGAAAATAAAAGGTCCTTTCAAGACATGTCTTAATGTAGAAAGCTACAAGTAAGGAATGATAACAAATTTGTTGCTGCTGCTGTTGGTGGTGGGTTTTATCCATATTGAGAGATGACCCAAAATAATAACTTCCAAAGCTAATGTATAAACAAAACAGGCTCTATGACATAGACTCTGAAGGCTGTGGTACTGGTTTTTTTTCATTTATTTATTAAAGTCTCTGTTTCTGTTTTCTCCATTTTTTGTATAGTGTCTCTGTACTTGTTTATTATGATATCTAATAGTTGTGATATTTTCACCTAATGTTTTTAACTGAATTTTTCCTCTTTTTCACCACTTCATTTTCTCTTTATCACCATTGAGAGACTACATGGTAATGAAAAAGAATTAAAATTGCAGTCTTTGACTCATGCTACTCAGGATGTTCACTGAAATGGAGTAAGGTTGGCTGGTTTTATAGCAAGTATATTACAGGACTGTGCTTGTTTACATGATAAAAAGGATGGATCTCAACAGTTTCACTAGAATTACCCAGATTTTTTCTTTTCTTTTTTTTTACAGCATTTTCTAATTTAGTCCATCCAGTACACATTGACTGTGAAATATTGATATTGCACTGTGAAGATAAATCTTTTTAATTGTAACATTTCAAAAGCTGAATTTCTCCAATAATTTTACGTATTGTATGGAGCTTAGTGAAAGTTCAGATTCACAGATAGATTGAAGAGCTAATAAATAAATGAGGCAACCTAGTAATTTCCTAGTAATTTCTGTTATGTACATACTCAAGTCTTCATTCTAACTTCATTATGAATACCTAGTGTTAGTTTCTCCTCAACTTAAAATATCCCATTATACTAATGATATGCTTGATGCTGGTGTGGAAATGTACTTCTGCCCTTTTCTACAAAGACAATCACAACTGTGCATAGCTGTCCAAAAGAGAAAACACTACATAAATTTCTCGGGTGCTTGTCTTTGATCATTAATCATCAAAGTCAGACACAGCCCCTTTATGAAAGTCCGTATCAGATTCATGACTATACTGGATATTCTATTCACAGTTTCCTCTGCTTCTCTAATGTAGGAAACTATGCTGCCCAAGATGAGCAGAAGTGGTGAACTCTGCCACTGCAGCTAAATGTCACAACTGAGATATCGCCCACTGACTTTCAGCTAGAGAAGCAGGTTGCTGAAGTCAGCTGCACCATCCTTCCAGGCGCTATCCTGCACAAGAAGTGGAGAGAGATGCTTCTCCAGAAGACTGGGCTGGACTGATTTCATTATCTTCAATCACCTCAAATTCCTGTCTGCATTGAGTGCCTAGGGAGTCCAGACATCCACTGTAGCTGGCTACTGGATTGGTGAGTATTGCTCCTATGGTACTGATCTGTGGATGTACATTTATTATCAGAACACCTTGTCTCCCTGACCCACCACCTGGCAGATTCATGGCTTTGGAACTGTAGCTGGAATCTGTGACTGGTCAACACAGGTAAACTGAGTTTTCTCACTTTCAGTTTGGGCAATAGTGGGTTTACATTCCCCACATCAAACCAGTACATTTTTGCACTTTTTCTTTCCTCTGCTATACTGGGATGCTGATTGGCTAATCCAGAAAAGAGAGTGCTTCTCAGGAAGATTATAAAACAGTATTGAAAAGAACATAGTGGAGAATGTAAGTCAGCTCATCCTGCCTCTACATGTTCATTCCCACACTGGCTCATGATGTTTCCACATAGTATCAAAATCTCTAGGTTCTTATGAGACAGTAAGAAGCTGAATTTTGAATGCAGAGGGGACTAATTACTAATGATCATCAAGGTGCAATCAGCTCCTCTCATTGGGTATGTATTGAGAATGTTGATGACATTTCATCAGCAATTTTTATGGCTAAATGTCAGCAAAAATAGTGATTGTAATAAGTCACCTCAGTTGTAAGTCATTGTCATATACAACTGATACTATACATTAGTCATAAGTGCATAATACTGTTGTTTTGGATTATTTCATCTATGGCCAATAACCTTGTTCATTTTTTTTATTAAATTAGTTTAGCATTTGTTTTGAGGAAGTGGCCAAAGCATAGGCAATATATTGCCCATGATTAGCTCCAGCACGATAATCTCTGTTTCATTTTCTAGGCAGGGTGGGAGTTTGAAGGCAAAAAGTCCCGAAACAAAAATATCTGAATAGTTCTAATATGACTAGAACAGGGTTAGTTCTCTAGAAATGTCATGAATGTATCACCTGCCTTTGTTTTTCCAATGTTAAAGTCATTCGATCAGGACTTCTGAATCAAAGCAAACTGTGTGTCCCATCTATTTTTATTTTCCAAAAAGTCATGACATGGAACATATAGATTTCATCAATATATTTGTGACTTTGTCTAGTTTTCTGATATTTTGTTCAAAGCATTATATAACCTGTTGTACCACGAACTTTTTAATTGTAGTTAAAATTCCTTTTATTTTTTGGCTGGAAAGCAGTTGATGCTCATTTTGGATGGTTGGAGAATCACAAATGGTTACAGGCTTTAAATACCACCCTTTTCTAAGTTCATTTGACTGCAAAAGGAATTAAATTGGCCTTTGGTAATGCTGATCAGCTGGTTTCTCTGACCTTTTCAACATATCCTGTTTAGAGTTAAGATGAAAAAAGAAAAATTCAAATGTGTAATGAGAAATGGCATATTATGACATTTAATATCTGAATAGAGAACAATGTAAAAAGTTTGACGATAATTAAAGACAAAGTTATGCTCATTTGCCTGAGTTCATCAGATTTTTAGGCCGATATTAAAAAATTATCTGCAAAAGGTATTTCCCTTTAGACCAAGAGAAATCATATTAAAAATACTCATATTTATAGCGTCAAGTGATACCGCAGGATTATGCTTTGTAGACAGAGATTTGTGTTTGTCAACTTAAGTCCAGGGAGATACTTCCTCCTTTCTTAATTACAGGCATTAAAGAAACAAGCCACTTGCATTTCCCAGGCCAATAAACAACCAGTTACTGTTTATCTAAATTGCTTAAGTAACTGTAACATATCTGAAATATGAAGGCAAAACAGATACCGCAGAATGCATAATGCTGAAATTTAAATATGTATCCCTTCCCAGGTTTAGATAGGTTATCAGTAACTCTTGTCAGGCAACGACTGATCAATGACTAGTCACTTGAACATTCACAGAAAGTGAACACAAAAGGGTCACAAACACAGCTGAAGTGAATGTATTTGTTTTACTTGCATGAATATTCATGTGTTCAGTCAATTCTACTAGCTAGAAAATGTATCTGATGATCCTAGGGGATCTTTATTTGTAATGCAGACTAACATGTGAATAGCTTCAAACTGGACCATAGATACCTGAACCTTGCAAAACATCCTAGCCTAAAAAGCTATGAGGATTACTATTCTGATACGAGATAGTATAAGAGAGGTATATTATCACTATTAGCATTAATACTGGACAAAGCCAGTAATGAAACAGAGGTTCAGAAAATCATAGACGCCTAAGTACAAAACACTGGAAAATAGAAAGGAGTGAAACAAAGTAATCTGTCAGAGTGAAGGCTCTACTGCCTTCCCTGACAATGAAATACTAACATGGGACAACACAATGATCCAACTGAGTTCTACTTATTCCACAATATGCAGCATCTGCTATGCAAAGTCACAGTGTTAGTCGTGTTTGGAAGATTTTCTGATGTAATTGGTGGAACATCTCTAATGAGTTATATTAAGAGAAGCTGGAACTGAAGGTATGAACTTTTGTGTAGGCCAGAAATAATAATTTACAAAAACCTTCTAAGGAATATAGGACATGCTTACCTTAATTTAATCTGTTATGAAGAAAGAGAAATTATTTCAGTTCGCATGAAAAGCATTACTTCCAAGCTTTGGGTGTGTTTCAATATTAGCAGTATATATATATATATTAATGTTCATATTATTTTTAGTCATCTTCACAGATGTTACTGAATATTCATATTTTATCACCAGTGTAGTAGTTTTTCCTGCAGTTAAGTAAAAATGGATTTTTAACACTCTTTAAAAAACTTTCCTCCAAAAAAACAGAATAAGAATGTAAATTTCATGTAGCGTTTTTTCAAAAGCTTGATGTCCTTAATTCTTGTTTCATTGGTTTCAGTAATGCAGCAAAGAATGTAACTACCATTCTAATGGTTGGGAACCTCTCTGTGTCATATTGTTATAAAAATGTTGTATATGAAGAAAGATAAAAGATATCTGAGGATCCCATAAGTATTTCTAGGTGATTTACCTGAAATTTACCTGAAATGTCCAACTTGGAAGTAAATTTCCAAGCCCAGCACCACACTTCACTGAAATGCGGAGAGAACAAGATGAACTTTGCCAGCTTTATTAGGCACTTTCCTCAATCAAAATAAGTAAGAGAGGTGTCAAGCATGACATGCAATGTCAGGGAAGAAAGAGACGTTTGAGAGGAAAGATAGCTATAGCATACTAAAATTATCATGCTTTTCAGAAGCCTGCATTGTTCCACTCTTCTAAGCTACAGCTATCAATATTTTCCCCTTAGTCATTCCCATTTAAAGACTGAATCATATGAAGTTCCAAAGATATAAATACTTTTGGCCTAATTTTCTAATGTGCTGACATCCCTAGCTGCCTGTGAAATCAATGTAATTTCTGACTGTTCAAGACCTTTGAAAATCAGTCCACTTATTTTTTATTAAAATATAGGGAAAGAAACTTGGGGAAAGATGACTATGTCTAGGCAGCTGGAGTACTGTGACCTCTGCTTCCTACCTTTCTCATAACTGTCTAGCAGTTACCTTGTGCTCTCCCCATCTGTTTCTTGTATCTGCCTGGTTTTAAGGTTTTACTCCGAGATTTAAAATTTTGGGGACAAGGGATATATTTTAATGATATTGATATACAAGGATTAGCACAAACAAGCTTTGATATTTAACAAGGTATCAAAGCCTTTTTGTGCTAGGCCCTGTATACCAATATCATTGAAACATCTTTCATATCATATGAAAGACTTCGGTCCTTCCATAATATCATAGTATAATCATAATCAGAGAGAAAGACAGATACTCCTCCACTTTGAGTTCTGAAGCATTTTCTATGTATACTGAAGCAAAATAAATAAGATTATTTTCAAAGATTTTAAAGAGCAAAAGGATGTCTGTGTTAAGTGTAGACTGTGGACAATATAGGACATAGAATGTCATTCAGAGATGCTTGCATTGCAGCAGTTTGTAATAAGAGTTTGTAAAATCTGCTGCTGCTAGAATAGACTTTTAAGAGGAAGTAGACACTATGATATTCTTTCTTTGTGTTTGTATCTATCCTCTCCATTATATACATAACTTTTTATACATATGAATATTTTCTGAAAAAAAAGTTAGATATAATGTTAAAATATTACTGCCTACATCTTGACACAATTTCGTTTCTTTCATATTATTTCTTAGATAAATATGATGAGCATGGAAATATTTTTGATGTATTCTACCTTCTATTTCTCTTTGATAGGTGAAATATGCTGTAGTCAGAAACATTTCACTCAGAACTCCTTTCCTCAATTTCTTGGACTTGCTTTTGTAATTTTGGTTATTTGTCTCACACATTTCCCATTATTGAAGTCACTCGCAACATATCAGTCCCTAGATTCTATTGCGTATTCTTTCTATTTGTGAAGATATGAAAAACTAATGTGTTGAAAGGTATATCTGATACATTAGGTTGTAATTCATGAAATACCTAATGAAGTAGTTGTATACACTCACAAAATCTTTCTAGGTAAATCAGGCTAAAAGGCCTGAAGTCATGTAATTACACTCAGTGATAATTTGAAAGTCATGAAAAATTGAGAGCAGATAGAAATATTAAAAATGGGGAAAAGAGTTGAAAGCAGTCTAAGAAAAGCCTGAGGCATCTGAAGATAGTTATTACTGATGGAAGATAAGGAATGTGCTAAAGATAGGTAACGTCAAGTGGGAACTATAATAAGCCAGCATTAAAGCATGGCTGCCTACCTTCTTGCAGCCGAATAAACAGCTGTAGATCTGCCTAAGATTTTTGCTTTGCTCATGGTTATCTTTGGCAGGAATATTAGAATTCCTTTTATATATACACTTGATAAAGTAGGCTATTCTCTGCCATAAGTCTTGGAGCAACCATAATTAATGCTAAATGCTATTTGTAGCTGAAGAAGAAAAGGGTAGGGTGATGGGAAAATCCCCAATACCTAATGATTTATTAATGAACGTAGGTATTTGTTACATTTGGAATTACCAGCACAAGGAGTTACAGCATATCAGTCAGCCTAAGCATCCATAGTAAGATTGATAATTTATGGATGAAAGAGGAGGAGAAATATTGTAGTCCTTAATTGTTCTTTAGAATATTTCTATTATGTCTCCTGATGCCAAATCCAACTTAGAAAAAGCTACTGGAACATGGCACAATCTACAGATGGATCATCAGCGACACATACAGCTGTGCATATCTGACATATTTGATTTTAAGATCATTACACAGCCAAATTTTGAAGTGAGAGCTGATGCAGACAAAAATAGAGTCATGTCTGTAGGCAGTAACTATGATGTTTCTTCTCATTAAGAGCCTGAACACTTGAGCCAAGGCTGCTGATCTTACTCTGTTCCTAACTCTGAGTTACTCTGAGATTGCCTTCTATTGTCTATAACTGGAGACTCTTAGGGAAAAGGTGATGGACACAGGTGGTGCTTGCTACCAGCTGTGCATTGTTTTATTCTTTTTTGATCATCTAAAAAAATTTGGGTCTCTTTCAGTTTATTCAATTACACAAGAGGAAGAGGAAGAGAAATAGGTAGTTCATCTTTAATGATACTAATTTACTGTGTAATTGTTATCTCAAGATAGATTTCAGAACTTTAGAATTAGATTCATTCAAATGTTAATAATAGTAACCTCAGCAGCAACAGAGGTAAGGCATTGATCTCATATCTGCATGATATTTCGAAGTATGTAGAGCTCCTAATGTTGCTGTCAACATTTCTCTTTTGTATCTACCTCTTCTTTATTTTTAAATGAAAACCCATAATCCTTGCACTTTAACCAGCCAAAGCTCTTTGACTCCATTCTGTTCAGCAACGGCAGTAGAAATTGTTCCTCTGATTTCAAAGGAATACACACTTGACTGAAAATGCAAAGATTTAGTCCTTGCTTCTTGCTCATATACTGTTTCTTAGCTGCATTTGAGACGTCATCTTTTTTCTTCTTTCTTCTGTCCCAGTCATTATTTCACATTATTGTAAAGAAATTTCTAGACATCTAGTAGAAGTTTTCTTTGGAGTACTCATCATATTACATGTTTTTCAAAACAGCTTGATGGACTTCAGCTTGGGCACAATATAGAACTTATTTGTAAGGCATTTCACTGTGGCTCTGTGAGGGCATCTTTGAAATACAAAAATGCTAAGTGAGCTGTAGAAGTAATAATTGGTGAGTATGTTCCTATAAACTCTGTATCTCCTAATTTCATTATGATGAAATTCCTGGGTGCTATGGCAATGGGTACTGAAGGAGAAAGAAATAGAAGCTATAAGAGCACTAAAGCAGGAATAAGCAAATAATTTAACAGTGTTTTTTAAAGGCTTTATGATCCATCTGTATAAAAACGGACTTGATATACCCCAAAATATTATTTATTTGTTTTTAAATATTCATTCAACTAGTGCCAACAAGCTTTGTATTTTACTAGATGAGAAAACAGATGATTTTAGAACATAGAATTAGTAATGGGACAATAGTAATATTCAGAGTGGGCAGGAATCTGAGGACTAAATTGTCTAACTAGCATTCAAAATTGGTGAATAGTGGACAGGTATAAAAATATGCATGGTGTACAGATGAGAGAGCATGATTATTCAGTTCAGCAATGAAATTAGTCTTAATGAGAAAGAAGCCTTCTTTTTTTCTTTATAGTTTCCCCGCTTCTTGACTGTTTAGTTTTCAACTCAGAAGCCATTCCTAGCTCATTCCCCTCAAAAAAAACAAAAAACAAAAAACCACTTCTGTTTTTAGTTGTATAAGCATGAATCTGCAATAATTTCAATGACACTGATGAATTTTCTCCATCTTCAGACTGCTTCACATTACAATAGGATTAGCAAGATAGAATTTTGGTTAAACTATTTAGTCTCTCTGTCTTTCACATTCCGTGACTTGGATTTATTGCCTCTAAGTTTAGGTATTTAATTGAAATACCTCAGTTAGGATCCCGGTTGCCCTAGGCTCTGCATGTAGTCAGGGGAGAGAGAAAGTTATGGATGACTTCCTAGGAGCTGAATCATATCCTAGGGAACTTATCTTTATCTGTTTTTCCATGACAAGTTTAGGTCAGCTCCTCAGATTAGGCATTTATATCTGTTTCCAAGGTTAGGTAAGATGCCAGAAATACTAA
The DNA here is from genome assembly GCF_036370855.1 of Dromaius novaehollandiae. Classification (NCBI taxonomy): domain Eukaryota; kingdom Metazoa; phylum Chordata; class Aves; order Casuariiformes; family Dromaiidae; genus Dromaius; species Dromaius novaehollandiae. The sequence goes on along the minus strand of NC_088100.1, from coordinate 31,658,175 downwards.
AGAAACACTAAATTAAGACATTATTTTCAGAGCTATTGCTCAGTGCCTAAAGAGGTAGTTGGAAAGAGAGAGGAGCAGGCAGCTATCCAAGTTTTTAGTGCTACCAATCTATGTATTTCTTGGAAGGGACCCTCCTACATCATTTAAACCTCCTGCTTCCCGGGGCAGACCTATAAAGACCAAACACCACAGACGTATTAAAACTTATATATGTATTGTACTCACTGGGAAAGCCAACTCTTCACTGCTGTTTTAATTCTTGTGTGCTTTGACGAGGCCAATAAAGATGGCATGGACTGTGTTAAATCTACAAAAGGTAAATCTGCTGTAGTTCCAGCAACAGACTCTAATTCAGAATGTAGCTTCTGCATATAAAGAATGGGCTTACATTTTCAAAAAGCATCTGTAATGAATTATACCACGTAAACAATTCAAGGCTGCTCTAGCCAGCATAATGCTGACAGTGCTTAACTAAAGTCAACAAGATGAACCATCTTACTGATATTTTTTGTTGAAATATTAATTCAAATTCCAGCTCTATAAATGATAAATTCTTTTAAAAAGTAGCCATGCTCTTCATAAAAGTCTGCAACAGTCTGTTCTGCCCATATTGGAACGTGTTCCAAATTTCAGTTCTGTACTCAAATGTAGGTAGTACTGAACATTGCAATAAAGATTTAAAAGAAAGTCAAAACTGAGATAATACTTAAAATCTCATGGTTTCTCTGTTTTTAAAAAGTTTCATTTAAACTACTATTTCTTTTGGATATATTTTCTTTTTCTTCTTCCTTTTCTGTGCCATTTATTTGCAAGTATCTGTTCTTAGACTCAGAAGAGCCAAACAGATATAAGTGTGACAAAAAGGTATAAAATGTTAAACTTGGTTATGCTGAACTTGGATGATGGAACCAGTGGGCACTAAGTGCTTGGCAGTGAGACGCTGTGCCATTCCCTGTATGTATGCTGATAATCAAAGCATTTTATTGAGTGAATGCCACTTCAGTTTTATGAGCTTTTTATGTGACGTGGCATATCAAATCTGCCAAGCAGAGGACCATCTGGAAACAGGTCATCAGAATGGACTCTGACACTGTCTGACAAGCAAGAGTGAAGACGAAGAAGAGAACAGAAAAAAAGAACTGTCCAGATATCAATAGAGAATAAGTAAAACAAACCCGGTTTCATTCCATATATTGGAATAATGTGTTTCTTAATAAACATAGGCATTGGTTTACTCAAGGGAATTTAAAAATTCAATTTAAAATGTACTCCCATATGGAAATGCTACTTTTAGCTTTCTTCTTTCTTACAAAAGCACAAATCTTTCTGTATATAGCAGAAGTGTTATCCTTTTTCCTCTTCTTTCTCTACCCAGAGGGATAAATGTATTTTTTAAAAGCTTCACAGCCTGATGTTCAACACATATTGTAGAAATACTCATAGACAGATTTTTGATAAGTGTTCTGAAGCCATTAGGCTCCTGTAGTTCAGCTGCAAAGATATTACACAATCATATATCACTGCAAAGTAAACTTGTGCTCTAAATGTCATCCGGCTATTAAAATACCACAGCTCCTGATAGTCTGACCAAAATGAAGACCTATGAAAAGTGGTCATTTCACCACTTGATTGTTGGCCTCTTAAGGAAAATGTATCATTTATATGTGCATTTGCATCAGGAATTGTTTTTAGATGAAGACTCTTGATACCAGAACTGAAGTGTTAATATATCCTTTCACTTCTGATTTTTTGAGGGCTAAAGACATGCTCTGTATTTTATATGACTGAGAAATGCACATAGACTCCCTTTGAAGAGAGTCACAGTCTAAAACAGGAACAAAACAAACCACAGAGGGGTCTAACGATACACCACAATTCTCCAAATAAATCAATTTAAGAACACATTTACACCAACTTGGTGTTGAACTGAAATCACTCAGGTGGACATGATTATAGCTCCAGATTCAGTTTCAGGGACTACTATAAATATCTTTCTGCCTCCTTCTGTCTTCTCTGACTGTCTCTCCTTCCCTCCCTTCTGCTTTTTTGGAGCACGGCACAGGAAAATGAGTATTTCTGGGCTTTATATAGTCTTGAGCAAGTTACATGGTAGGCTTTGAGTGGAGATGTTGCTGGAGAATGGCAAGAGAAGAAAGAATTGCTGATTAACCCAGCAATGAAATGAAAATAAATATTTTTAATTCTCTGAAGTTAGTTACTGTGGATGGGATATAGACACATTTTCCCTTTTTTTTTATTTTTTCATAAAACAGCTGAAAGGAAAATGATACCTTTGTGGGATCCAAGGCCACCTTTTTCCTAATGCACTTCAGATTTGTTCTTAAAGTTGTAGGTGCTAGTGTGATTTATGGGAATGTGCTAGGACTGAAAAGTAGGGTGAAAGTGTAATAACTACATAACATGCTGACAACTCCAAGAATATTTTTCTTTGTCCAACAATGTACTGTGTGTATTGTATTCTGCTTTCCCTTTCATAATTTGTTTTATAGTGTAATTAATATTCTATGTTTTTTTCTAAATGCTGTGAGTAAACACATTTATTTATAATGGTGATTAAGAATGTGTAAAAAGTCATTCATACTTTAGTCCTATTATGCAGCCTGTCAGTAAAGGCCAAATGTCAAAATAACTTTACAAAGTATTGAAGTGAAAATTCCAGTGGAAAAAGTTTCTTCAGGAATTTTTCTGAAAAATATTTGAAGAAATGTTGAAGTATTTCCTCAAGAAGTCTTGCAAATATTAGGCAGTAATAGCATTTTTCATGAGTAAGCCATCAGTTGCTGGATTTTTCTTATTGTTTGACAATCGTACTTGTTTACATTATTACGAGTATATGGCTGTCTTGTGCTAGATCAGATGATTAGCACTTCTACTCAGAGTTACCAAAACTTGCACTCAGTTTTATACTGGGACTTTATTCAGCATCCTAATATGTATTCACCTGACTCTCAAGTTCCTGCAAATAATTTGCGAACCTCAGTTGGATGTCTAAATTACAAATACACTGTATTGAGAGGGTTAGTCGTTAATAGCTGCTGGATGAACAAGAAGATGTTAAGCTTACTCACTGGACATCATGAGGACTGAAGTGTGTCCAGAGTCTTGTCTCTGGAGTTAAGATGGTGCAGAGGAGCCTAAATCCTAAACTGTGAACCTGTGTGAATGTCTGGCTTCTTATGCACTCAAAAGCGGTTAGCTCTGGCCTGTTCCATTGTGTGATGGGATTTTCTTGGACTTATTGAAGGCATGACTTATATCAGCTGGAATTGAATGGGGGCACACCCTGGACAGAAAGGAGGGTATCACATTGTTCCTTTTTACAAAATGTGCCACAGAAACTGGGTTTGTTTCTGGATCCTTGAATGAATCCTTTTCTAAAGAATAGTAGTAGTTTTCTGTTTAATGAACAGCATTTGCCTATTTATTTTGGATGATATCTAAAGAAACCCTGACTCAGAGTACTCCTTATTGGAATGACTTTCATAATGCCTGAACATGAAGGCAAGTCTACAATGCTGAAGTTGATCTTTTGGGTATTTATAAAAATTCACTCTGTTCTTTTTAATGTATAACTCAAAGGAATTCAGAGTCTTGTGGTATTATACCATCTTTAACCTGTGAGGACAGAAATCTGTATTTTCTATTGTCTGGCTGTCCCGATCCAATATCGGGGGGGTTTCGTTACGATCCCAAGGATGAGATTAAGACGCTAAAACCAGTCAAATATCGTACAACCTTTTAACTTTATTTTCCACGGAGTGGGGAGAAAAGGTGGGGAAAGACGAAGGGGAGACAAAGGGAAGAAGGGAACAAGGGTAAGGGGAAAGATAAAGTTGGAAAAGGAGAGGAGAAGCTAGCTACCACCACTCCGAGTCCGAAGATGTTCTGCCGACTCCGTTCGAATTACAGCTCAGGCTGGGTGCCTCCGAAGAGGGACCCCGAACAAAGAAATCCCTGGGCAATTATACTTTCCAATCTAAGCTCTCCGCCCTTCACGCAGTAGTTTGGACCAATAGTAATATTTAGGTCTGGGGTCTCCTGCTCCTTATTGGGTCCCTAGGTAGGTTGTTTACCGTTGTGGTTTCTGCTGACAGATGCGTTTTCATTCTTTGGGTCTTGCCCTTATCTCTCAAAGCCCTGACAATTTATTACTTCCCCAGCAGTGACGGTAGGTGTTATTTCCCAAGGTCCAGACAAAGGGAATATGATCTGGACCCCAAGATAGCCCAGACCCCCCAATCAGCATTGTTTCCGCAGCAAGAGGAGGCCCTGCTCCCCAGGGTCCCGGTGCCCAAGCAGGCCTCACTTCAGTGCCTTGACATCCTTCCTACCGCAGCGTGAAGCATGGAAATGCAAACTGCTGGTAACCCCCTTGTCTCTCCTGCCTGCACCAGCTCTGGGGCCCTTTCTCACTGAACTAGGGAGTGCGGCCAAAGGCTTCAGCAAATTTAGCTACTCATGCTAAGCAAGCTTTATAGAAGTTGTGCTAAGCAGCAGTAATTTATAGTCCAGGTCCCAAAGTCTCTGCCCGATCGTGGTCTGGTTCAGCGCAGGCTCGGTGTGTCCTGGGTGGTCGCAGGGAGACCATTTCGGTCCATTCGGTGGTTGCAGCAGCTCAGTCCTGTTCTCGCCGGGAACAGATGGCTTGTCTGGGGTTATGGTTTGCTTGCACCTTATGTACCAAGAAATATTTAAGGCAAAAGTTCACTCATCTGTCCACCACACTGGCAGAATTGGCAAAATATTCACAGTAGATGGAAAGATAGGGTAGAAATGTTCTCCATCCCTTGTGTTGAAACTATGTGTCTGTGCATACAAAACTCTGGGGACTAGAAAAAGGGAGAGACTGCAAAAGAGAAAACTACTTAGTAGTGTAGTGTTATGGTCATTCACCTAAGGGGGAAAGGTTTGTATTCTGAGCCAGCTCTCTACAATACTCTTATATTCACCGTTGAAGTTGGGTTGGATAAAATAAACATCATTTGGGACCAAAGCCAAGATCTTTCTCCTCCACATGATTGCCTACATCTCTGGGCTATCAAGTTGAACTTCCTCTTGCCTGAAAACACTCTTTTCCTTTCTGAACTTCTGAATTTCATGTTTCTGGAACAACTTTTGCAGTGAGGTAGGAAATTTTCCCCCAGCCTGGTAGATGGAATACTTAAAGAAGGGAGAAGTGAATCTGAGCTTTCTCAAGAAGTATTTCTTCTCTTGTACTGGCACTTTGGAGAGGATAGGCATGGATATTAGCTCAGTAAGTAGCGCTGCTAAGATATTTGAAGGCTAACTTGAGAGACCCACAGCAGCGGACATACCTTTCTGAACTGAAGAGGGCAGGAAATATACCTGTCTATATCATGGATAGGACAAAAAACACTGTGACTGACAGAGAAGAGGTATTGGCTAATGTGGTCAACAGAGCCTAGTCATAAAACAACTCCCAAAACTGAGCACTAGAAAAGAAATCTTTGCATCCACTCAGGCCACCACATAAAAGAACCAGGAAAAGTTTAGAGTATGCACAAATGCTGTAGAGTTCCTTGGGAGGAGTAAAAACACAGAAATACGGATAGAAATACAGATACAAATGGGGAGGCTGTTCTAAAACGTGTGATGATAGAACAGAAGTTGTTGAAATGGAAGTGAGATCCTTCAGAATTTGAGGGAAGATTCTGACAGGAGAAAGCACCATTCCCAAATAGTTAATAGATCTCTTTCTTTTGCTTCTCCCCTTAAGACAACCCAGTGAAACATATGTTAGAACAGTTTATTAGGATGTGAGAGACAGACTGAGATTCCCTCTCTAGTTTAACTAATAAACTATTGGTTAATCCACAGTGATGTAAATTATCTCTGAAAGGCCATTTACTATTCTATTTTAAGGTGCTTCTCTTTCTCAGCTGAATTCCAGATGAAAATTGTTGTATTTCCATAACGGGGAAAGAGTTAGTAAACTGATTTTTTCCAGACAGGCGACAAAGAGAAAGGAGGTGAAGTCTGGGGTGGGGTTATTTTCTTTAAAGCTTCCTATCCTCTATAGTAACACACATTAATGGATGACACACTGCTACTTTTTACTTGAATATACAGAAATATAGAATCTAATCTTTTTGTTGCCATGACACCAACCAAAAATTGGGTCAGATGTGGTGTTAAGGAAAGATTTTAATTGAATTTTAATGTATCTATATGACCTCTCATCATATTTACAGATATTATCATATCTATACTATATGCACACATATTTATGTGTATATTTATACTGGATATATTTATCAATATAGAGGACAAATTTAACACCTCTTTTATAAATGGAAAGCTGACTTCTCTAGGGTGAGAAGGGGAGCTGTGTTAGTGCAGAATATCAGCCCAGCAATCCCCAGTCTAGACCAGGAGCAACCCATTCCTGATCTAAGATCTGCATTCCATAGTGAATGCAATCTTGAAAAACATAGTGAAGAAAATGGCTACCAGATCATTATAGCTATGCTCCCTAAGAGGATTCAAGAGGATTAAAGATAAAAGGAGAAAGTGATCTGGACAGGAAGAGGAAGAGTTATGCCCTGGAAAGCAAGCAAAGGAAGTTTTAAACTATGAATTATAGGGGAGATGAAGTCAGTGAATGGATTTGAAAAGAATGGTGGCATAATGAGAATGATTTATTTAGGAAGACTTCTTGCATAAAGATAATATACAGTGGATTTGAAGAAAGACAGAGAGGAGATGAGTTTCCTCTGTAGTAAATATGGAGCCTGATAAGAGCCTAAACAAATCAAAGCAGGGCAGAGAAAAAGGAAGAATGACTTCTTAGACAAACAGTGTGTGAAGAACGAGGAGAGAGAGGGAAAACTAGATTTGGACCAATTGACTGAAAGACTGTTCTTAACAGCATGGAGAGGGTGCAGTGCTGTCAAAAATAGCAGAAGATTATTAATGACAAAAGTACTGGAGAGAAGTAAGATGCTTATTTTGGGCTATGTTACTTTTAAGTTTACTGTGAGACTTGAGGAAGAAAATATCTGAGTTACCTGGGGGTTTAGTTAGAAGGAATGAAATGAAATAGGAAAATAGTCATTAAGTGAGAGGGAAGGAGAAAAAGAGTTTAGGTGTGAGATCATGCCAGTGCGAACCAGATAACAATAAAAGGAAAGTTGTTTCCTGCTCCCTCCACATTATTCAATGTAATACAGCAAAGGATAAATTGCTAGCACAAACTTCACCAAAGGAAACTTTACATACTCTGATAGTAACTCAACAGTGTAATTCCAAACCACCAGTTAACACCTTTTGTTCACTGAAACGTTTCCTTAGATTGGTATCAAAGGGCAAACAGTGTCCATAATTCAAGCACATGTTTGCACTGATAACGGTATTATGGCTTTGTGGTTTTCTTCTTTAATGGCAATAATGTCTTGATGTGTTTTGACAACAAATATAATTTTTCTTTAATGACTCAAGATGCTATGACAGGCAGACTAGGAGAATCTCTCATGTACAGAGCCACCATGTCTTTGTAAACATTTAACTTAATTGTGTGGTTTTGGTGAATGGTCTTTGAATGAGGCCTAAAACATGATGGCTAAAAAGCATATTTTGATCTCCTTTTCATTTATCAGAGTGTATAATGTAATTGTCTTCAATACTTATGCAAATCATGTTTTCCCTTCTCAAATTTAAAGCTCAGAATTGAAAGATGCCACAAATGGATAGAGCTCTTCTTCCCACATAAAGTGTTTTTGTGTGTGGGAAGGTGGAGAAATTCTGACAAAAGCTGGTTACAAAAGTTGCTGCACCCTGAAGCTGCAGTAACTAATCTCTTGGTGACTTAATGCAGAGGTTTTATGCTCCCGCTTACCTAGCAAGTCATAAAAAAAACATACCTTAGCTTCTCTAGCCAGCTGCCACATTTATGAGTAAGGACTCATTCTACAAAACTGCAGATGGGCAGGTATAGCTATACCTATTTCTGTACAGCAGAAAGTAAATATTTACTCACAGCTGGCAGGTCAACTCAAATTACCCACAAAAAGTTCACTTCATGTCATTTCTTTGAAACGAAAAAATAAAACCTAAAAAGAGACAGTCTATGATATTGGAGGAAGAGAGGAATTAAAAGTGGAAAGACAGAAGTTCTGTTTTTATCTGTATTAATGTATTGTGCTCAGTTAGGCCTTTTCCAAAAATGTGTTTGGTGACTTAATTGGCTGATACTGTGTCTACATTTTACATGCCTGCTAAAGGAATTGAAAATATTGTACATAAAGTTGAGTAGATAGTCATTTAGAAATATAATAAACAAGCTTGGAATCTCTGCAGGCCTAACGATGAAAAAGAAATAGGAAATTGAATCAGTACTGTATCTGCTATGACAATGAATTTTAATAATGTTTAGTAATTATTAATTTAATAATGTTTGTAAAATACTGGGAAATGCTATGTCATACGTACAATAAATACTAAAAGTTATCATATTCATTAATTAGGGAGCATACACTCATTAGCACTAGAGGCCATTTAAACAGCAGTTAAGTGTATAGAACTGCTAAAAGAATATGTATTTTACATCTTATGTATGATACTAAGATGCAAGTGGAAAATGAGGAGAACTGGGAATGTTAGGAGGTGTATTATAGTAGAAGAGCAGTGTGTTCCTTGCAGTGTTTCCTGCTTTTTATTTCTATGCACAGTGAAGTTCAAAATTCATTCCCACAATGTTTTATTTTACCTTAAGACATTAATGGGTGATTTTCAAAAGCCAAAAAAAGGGAGCAAAGCACCTAGCTTTGCCTATTGACATCAGTGAGAACTGGATACCTTAAGCCAAACATAAAAAGGGATTTGCATGTTGCTGTTAGTTTTTGCCTAAACTGTAAATTAAGTCTCCACGACTGGTAACAGAACTCATAGTCCTAGACTGTTGCCTAACTTTCTTCCACATTGAATGTAATTCTCAACATAGTTATAATCTATACCTTAGGACACTGTAAATAAAAAACAAGAAATGTTAAAAAGGTGAAAGTCTCCAAAATTCTCTTTCTTCTTCATAGGTTTAGGTGCAAGTTTTGTGTCTGCGAAACTGCAGTTCAGTCCTGCATATTTAAAATATCCTTCAGCATTTGGATCTGCAGTAACACATATGTAACCCACGCACACATATGTATATGTGCATATATATGTATGCTTGTGTGTATTTACTAATGGAATGCTTCTAGAATAGCAGTCTAAACTCCCACATCAGGGGAATTTAAACACACAAGTTCTACTTTTCAGGAGAGTGCCCTAAAATACATTTTGAGGGCTAGTCTTGGACTGGGGAGGGACACTGCCCTCCTAAAGAAGGGATACAATTGCCATGGAGAGAGAAGGAGGAAGCTTGATGCAATAGCCTAAAAGTTATCCATCTAGTTAAAAGTGGTGCATGCTTGTTGTGTGCCAAAAATCTTTTATGTATGTTAGGTTAGACAAATATTAGATAAAAAAAGATATAATCCATAATACAGACATGAGATGTACTGTCTCATTCTTCTCAAAAAGTGCTTACACGACAAAATTGGACTACTCTTTTGCTATGGCTTGCTCTCCTTTTAACCCCATTTCAGAAGTTGCTTCTGATCACAAAGCAGGACGACCCATACGACAAGGATGTCTGTCTGTACTTCTGAATAAAATGCGCTGTGATGGTTGCATTTTCTGCTGAACTCACTGCTGTGGATACATGTTAGATTTGCTCAGAGCATGCCTAGTCAATAGGGCCCATGAGAGAACTTAGCACTAGCAGTGCCCAAACTGTGAACTTCAAACAGCCCTATGAAGAAGACAGTTGCATTAATTTTCTGTGCAGTAGCTTTTGTGTTGAAGCAGAACTTTGACACCTAATAAGAATGCTTCTTAAAAACTTCAGACATGCTTAGCTCCATGGGACACTGTAGGTAACTGTTTTCTGTGCAGAAAACATAATTACAGAGTTTGCATCTTAATCTGTGTACTTGTCTCTTCCACAGAGAATCCAAATAACGATTTGGGTATGTCTCTTAAGCAGAATTCGGTACTGGGTGAAGGATGAATTCTTACTATACCTTGCCAAGTTTCAGGGTGCATTAGATGTCTAAAGTCTGTCATAGTTTACTATCCAGTAGTAGTTTACTGTCTGCTTTGCTATAAGCAGACCCCACTCTTTCCCTTGGCTCCTCATGAGGTTGCACATTTGCATTCCATTTCCAGTCCCTTTATTTAATACTAAGTGTTACATTTCTTTGCAGATATTTTGAATATGTAGAAGGGGGCTAAAGTTGCTGACTCAGTTATTAATATCAAATTCTTCATTCAGTTCTTTGTGGTATCTGACAGAATGACTGTCAGTAAAAGTTCTTTATTCTTTTCTAAGTTTTAGGGAATAGTGGCTGCAATGTGGCTCTCTACAGTTTCTGAGTAGAGAAAGGAGTTAAAGAGAATTCTGTATGGTGTACAAGTCATCCAGCTGGCTGATTTTTCTGTCTGCCTGATCTAATTACCTTTATTACCACCTCCTCCGCAAATAAAGAGTTTAGCTTGTCTTTTGGAGGATTTAGGAGTGCAGGCATTTGATGGCTGCAAGGAATGCCTTCATTTCAGAGTTTGAAATCATGAGCTGTGAATTTATTGAGACTCGCACAGAAGTCCACAAAGATCTGATTGTTTTTTGGAGTGATTAGTGTGGATTTGCCTCAAACTGTTCCTGATGAGAAAGATGTGGGTGCATATTTACTTCTCTCTATCTCTGCCTCTGTGTAGAACATGATTTTTTCTCCCTTTTTTCCTGGTGCATAGTATCTCTGCTTGGTGTATCTAATTGATTTTTCTATTTCAGAGGATTGGAGCTTTGCCAGTCTTCTAGGGTCTGCCTGAAGCTTTTTATAGATCTCTCCTTCCTGCTCCCTTAGCTTTCCTTATGAGTCTCTTCCAATTGTCAGCTTTGCTGTATTTAAGTAATTTTTCATTTAATTTTTGTCTTGTTTAAGCGGGAGATGAAAGGAACTACTTCCTTCAGGTTGCTGCTTAGATAGGCTTTCTGGGATAGGCAGATGGATCCCTATTCTTTCTTAGAATGATGGATAAAGATTAGATCAAGGGCCTGCTCTGCGGATGTCACAGGGAAGTCCTGTGTTATTAAAGAGAGACTGAAGCTGTATTAGTGTGTGACAGAAACAACTAAATGACATCTAAAGCAGTTGATAGTACTGTCATTGGGATGAGACTACATGCTTTTACACAGAAACTGGCTTATAGCATCACTGAGAACTAGGTAACCTTTGCTGAGGGGTGTGTGTATGGAAGGTTACTGAGGTTACTAAGGGTGGGAGGAAGGTGGTTCTTGATATTTTCCTTCCAGGAATTTCTGCCTGAGTCTTCAGAACTGTGTGCTAACATGCATAATCTCTCTTCCTAGGATGGCTGCATGTTTTGATCACTTCAGACAGGGAAAAAAAAGCAGTAGAAATGAGAGAAAAAACTGAAACCTCAGATTTCTTTCCCTCTCAGCTAGTTCAAACTGAAACATAGGTTTAGATGTGTACTTCTGCAAAGTTTATTGATCCAGGAGTTTAAATAGCTTGATAATCTTAACTGAGTTTGTACTCAGTTTTTAATGAGTGTAATAAAATGAACTTAATCTGAGATCACAGAAGGTGTGAGGGAAGCTTTTCTCCAATTAAATTGCATTATTCCTTTATTTGATCTAATTCATGAGTTCATCACTGATAAGTGAAAACTAAAATAAAACTAGAATTTTAAATCATACACAAGTCCTTAATAATGAGAGTTTAGAGGAGTTATATTATGTAAATTGGATTTTTTTTTTCAAAGTATATAATGAAGAAATAAATAGGGAGCTAAAATTGATGTATATAAAATCTATTCAGCATTACCATATGATTTAATAAGTTACTAGAAATAATATGAAGGTATTATGGTTTTAATTGGTTAGAAATCAATATTATAGGAAGTTGCAAGAACTAGGGGCTTTTGTATTATTCACAGTCAGGTCATAATTCCATGCCCTGGTAAATTCAGTTTGAGATTTATTCAGTCATGTGGCACCAAACCATACAGTCGAAGAAACTGTCCAAAAGCAAAAGGTGCAGAAGCATTCTGCCTAGTCAAAATTGTCCTAAATTCTTTAAATGGCTCACTCGTTCAATACACTTTGTTGTTATGTGCTTATACTAATTCATAATTTGAACCTCCTCAGGTAAGCTGCAGGCCTTTTCATGAGAACTTCCTGGTCTTTTCTCCAAAAGTCTAATCCTGTTATGTCAGTACAGTGTTGCTGTCCTCGTTTGTGAAGATACATGCCTCTGTTTATTTTCTTGCTTAGATCCAGTTCTTTCTTTTGTTGCATGAAGATCATTCTTCTCTGAGCTGTATTGATGTCTATTGCTTCAGTGCTGAACAACCAGACTCACCTATAACCTAAAGACATAATGTTGCTCTTGATTAACCAGCATGAACAGCCAGAACCAGCCAGAACAGAAGTTGCCCACTCAATGACTTGTGCAGCCTTGTGATCTCAACTAGACTCGAATGTTAGATCTTCTCAGATGCTGGAAGAAAATCCCCTTTAAGAGAACAATTCTTAAGAGTTTGAAGAATAAGATAATGTATTGTGCCACCTCTATACAATGTCTTCAGATGAGAAATATGATAGATCTGGACTGCCAGGATGTAGCTATTGCATCCTCTTGTGATGTAGACTGAGACAGGAACGAAGAGTCTGAGGAACTATTGCCAGGAAGCAAACAAAAAGCATTTTAAGAAAAATATTTTAAAATAACTTTACGGAAAATATTATATAATTCATTCAGTGAAACAAAATGACTACAAATATTGCATAAAAGAAAGATATGTCTGACTATAAGCTGTTAGAAAGAAAAAAAGTCAATACTGAAATTATCATAGATTTCTAAGATTTTAAGAAACACACATAGGTGATTATCCTCTTAGAACTAAAGCTTGTCTATGCATCAGGTGTTAGTTGTGAAGAAGCAAAGGTTCCTTTACACCTTCAGGTGGGAGCTTCAATATGAACTTCTGTTCAGTTCCAGAAGAAACATTGAAACATACTGTCCAGAAGGGCAGTGGAATATCCATCCTTGGAGATCTTCAAAACTCAGCTGGCCAGGGCTTGGAGACCTGATCTTGCTTTGAGCAAGAAGTTTGTCTAGACGACCTCCAAAAATCCCTTCCACCTATATCCTTCTATAACTCAGTGATTAGAACACTGTTTCAGGGCAGAATCTATCAGGACTCTCCTTTGCTTGAGGAAAGTTCTTCTCATAATCTGCTGATCATCTTCTCTACAGGACCAGTGGAAGCCAGGACTTTACTGAAATACAGACATCTTAAAAAGATGCTTATATTCCAGAAACTTTAGGACACTAAGATGGCACCAGATACCAATTGCAGAGCATCTGAATCCCACCCTAAATGTTCAGACCACTCTGAAAAGCTGAATTCTTCTGAATTGCTTTCCATTCCTTTGGGTTGCTCCACAAGGCTTTTTTTTTTTTTTTTTTTTTTCTCCAGTACATTTATCCTGCTAACAATAAATCAGCCCAGCACTGTGGCTTAGGCTCACTGGCTATTCCTGCCTGTACATTGAATACAAACAACCAAAAAATGGGCAGAGCAGGTCAAGGCAAGCAGGAGGAAAGCAGAAGTCATCAGATGTGTCAGTGGAACTAATGCATGCTTGCATTCAGCATAAGAAGGAAAGTAGACAAGAGCTAATGAAGGTGACGGCAGGTGATAGGAAAACTTGACAGAGTGTTTCTGCTGGCTTTTATGTCTTCACAGTGGCCCTGACTTCCAACACCCTAGACATTAGTGGTTTTTAATCCACTGCAGTTACATGTAACTGCAAATAGCTCTGCATAAAATGTTCCTTTGAGATAAGATGAATTTTTATTGCATTTTTTTTATTTGTAAAACCTTGCACTTCTATTATGTCCACCAGATAAATTTCCTTTAGCATGTCTAAGTGCATGAAATGATTATATGGCTGAACTACTGTGTGGGAGAAGTCTTTCTGAGCAGGGAAGATAGGAATAGGTATAGAAACAGGAAATAGAGGAATCTGTGGAGCCAGGCCACAAAACACCTGGGGTAAGTGTAGAAAGCTGTCAAGAATCAAGATCTGTACAGCTTTTTTTGTTACAAATCATAGGTTTTGCATGAAGTAATTTGCCAGAGCCTTATGTACAATTTGGCCCCGCTGGTTCTCCCAGGAAGATGAACGGGTGACAGCAGGCACTGGTTTAGGCTATTGTTTCATAACAACTTCCTGATCCCAGCTTTCTGCCATCTGTTCCCTTTTGTTCTGCAGGATCCTGATGAAGTGGCCAGCCTCAAGCTTGACAGAAAAAAACAATTTTGTTTCCAGATGCCTGAACACTATTTTCACTGCTGTTTGAGACTTGCTGAAGAAGGAATTGAAGAAGTCCTGGTGGAAATCAAGGTTCCCAGTGGATGCCTTTGTTTGCCACGGCATCAGGTAGTAGGTGTGATTACTACATAGCACAGTGGAGTCAGCACATAGGTGCCTGCACTGGTTTCTACAGGGTTCATAGAAAAGTGGAGACTGGTGACAGAGTCATAGTGTGAACTTGGGAAAGTCAGTAATAGTGAGAGAAATCTCAGGATGGGAAATCTCTTTCAGAAGAGGATGCATTTACTGTCTTTGGCCAGGCAAGATTTATGGAAACAGGAGCATCAGAAACCTCACACAATTACTGATGATAGTAATAAGGTGTCATGCTGATCCACAAAGGCTTGAATTATGACAGATAAATTGCCTTTCTACTAATGACTTTGGGTTAGGAAGAAAAGGGCAAAATTGAAGAAGGCCACGAGAGGAAACTTTCTGAGTTTCTCTTGTGAGTATATTATGACAAATAGAGGTTAGAATCTGGTGAGCAGCATCACCTGAATCATCTAACCAGTTTTCACATTGTCAGTGGCTACGTGACTAGCCATGAAGTTAGGTGAGGAATTAAGGTTATTGGCTTTCAATGATGGCAATTGCCCTTTTCATGCTAGTCATCTTCATTGCAAGCTAAGGTATTCCCATCAAGGAGGGAACACATGAACGCGAAGGAGCACGGAGAATCAATGACTCCAGTAACCTAATCAGGGAAATGGAGCTCCTGACTCAGCTCTTCCTAAGGCATCGCAGGAGAGCCATCAGCCCCATAGTGCAAGGAAGAAACCCATCACAATGACTCAAGGGGAAACGCAGATGGGAGACCAGGGGATGGACCTCAGGATGTCACTGCGGCAGCCTCGCCTCTATTGGGATACTAGATTTGGCAACTCCTAACACAACAGTGTTCCTCCATTGCTGATCCTCCCATATTTTCATCATGGCAGTCAACCATTAGTCCCTCCTGTTCTTCCTATAAATCCTACTCAAAACAAAAGGCAGCATCTCAGTGTTATCTTAGCCAGATAAAATATTTAAAAATATAACCTTATAAGTGGGCTATACTTCCACTTCTGCTTGGAAAATTTCACATCGTATGAGGCTCATCATGAACAGGAAACAATATTTGCAGTTCTGAAAGTCCATATTCACTTGTAGAAAGGTCACCCAACACTTTTCCATACTGCTGGTTAGATAGACCTGGTAAGATTTGACCACGTAGTTGTATATACCGGTGTTACTGACTCTGTTAACTGTATGCTTTTAAAATACATTCATTTACTAAGCTTACTTGAAAAATAAAATTCCCATTCTTCAGATACTTTGAGATTGAGTGTAGTCTTGAACTGAAATGAGAGAATTCCAAACATATTTTTGTTTTTCCCCTACCAAAGTAAAATCCCCCCTGAGCCTTCTCTTCTCCAGGCTAAACAGTCACATCTCTCTGAGCCTCCACTCATATGACAAATGCTCTAATCCCCTGATCATCTTTATGGCCTTTTGCTGGACAAGCTCTAGTAAGTCCATGTCTCTCTTTTACTGGGGAGCCCAGGACTGAACGCAGCACTCCAGGTGTGGCCTCACCTGTGCTGACTGGAGAGAAAGGATCACCACCCCAACCTGCTGGTAATACCCTAATGCAGCCCAGGATGTTGTTGGCCTTCTTTGCTGCAAGGGCACATTGCTGGCCCCCGGTTAACCTGTTGTCCACCAGGGCCCCGAGGTCCATTTCAGTCAAGCTTCTTTCCAGCCAGTTGGCCCAACAGGTACTGATGCATGAGGTTTTCCTCTCCAAGGGCAGAACTTTGCACTTTCCTTTGCTGAACTTCGTGAGGTTCTTGTCAGGCCATTTCTCCAGCCTGTTGAGGTCCTTCTGAATGGCAGCATAACTGGGCTATCAGCCACTCCTCTCAATTTTATATTGTCTGCAAACTTGCTGAAGGTGCACTCTGTCCCATCATCTAGGTCATTAATTAAGATGTTAAACAGTATTGGCACCACTATTGACCCCTGGAGTACACCACTGGTGATCAATCTCCAATCAGACTTTGTGTCAGATCACAACCCTCTGAACCCAGGAAACTTTTCAGTCTGCCTCACTGTCCACTTTTCTATCCTGTACTTTATCTGTATGTCTATGAGGATGTGATGGGACACAGTGTCAAAACTCTTACTGAAATTGAGATAAACTGTATACACTGCCCTCCCTACACCCACCAAGCCATTCATCTCATTGTAAAAGGTATCAAGTTGGTTAAGCATGATTTTCCCTTCATAAATCCATTCTGACTGCTTCCAATCACCTTTTTGTCCTACATATGTTTGCAAATGGCTTCCAGGATAATTTGCTCTATCAGCTTCCCAGGGATCGAGGTGAGGCTGACTGGCTTGTAGTTCCCTGGATCCTCCTTCTTGACCTTCTTGAAGATAGGAGTGACATTTGCTTTCTTCCAGTCTTCAGGAACCTTCCCTGATTGCCATAACTTTTCAAAGGTAGTCAAGAGTGGCCTGACAATGACATCAGCCAGCTCCCTCAGCATTCATGAATTCATGTCATCAGGACCCAGGGACTTGTGCATACTCAGTTTATTTAAGTGTTCCCTAACCTGATCCTCTTCCACCAAGGGTAATTCTTCATTGCTCCAGACTTCCTCTCTGGTGTCAGGGGCCTGGGATACCTGAAGGCAAGTCTTACCAGTAAAGACTGAGGTGAAGAAGTCATTTGGTACCTCAGGCTTGCCAGTGTCCTTTGTCACCAGGTCCCCTGCCTCACTCAGCAGTGGGACCGCATTTTCCCTAGTCTTCTTTTTGCTGCTGGTATACCTGTAGAAGCTCTTCTCATTGCTCTTCACTTCTCCCACCCAATTCAACTTCAGATGGGCTTTGGCTTTCTTCACCCTATCCCTGCATGCTCAGACAGTCTTGATATTCCTCCTGGGTCACCTGTCCCTGCTTCGTGTTGTATGCTTCCTTTTTTATATTTGAGTTTTGTCAGAAGCTGCTTGTTCATCCATGCATGCTTCCTGTCACTTTTGCTTCATTTCTTGCCCCTTGCGATGGACCATTCTTGAGGTTGGAGGAGGCGACCCATGAAATCAATAAGCTTTCCTGGACCCTTCTTCTCTGCAGAGACCATGTCGCATTGATCATTCCAAGCAGGAACAGGCCAAAGTCTGTTCCTCTAAAGTCCAGGGTTGTGATCTTGGTTTTTACCTTGCCTCCTCCTTGCAGGATCCTGAACTCCATCATCTCACAGTCACTGCAGGCAAAGCTGTCTCTGACTTTCACATCTCTAACCAGTTCTTCCTTGTTCATAAGTACGAGGTCCAGCAGATTGCTTTCCCGTGTTGTCTCCTCAGTCACCTGTGTTAAGATGTTGTCCTTAACACACTCCAGAAACCTCCCAGATTCTTTGTGCCCTGTTATCTTGCCCTTCCAGCAGAAAATGGGGTCATTCAAGTCCCCTATGAGGAGAAGGGCCTGTGAATGTGAGACTTCTTCCAGTTGTCTGAAAAAGGAGCCTCATCAACTTCTTGCTGGTCAGGTGATTTGTAGCAGACACCTACCACAGTGTCACCCATGTTGGTCTGTCCTCTAATGCTGACTCATAAGATCTCATTAGCCCCTCACTCCGCCCCAGGCAGAGCTCCAGACATCCCCACCTCTCTCATATACAGGGTATCTCTCCTCCTGACTGTCCCAGCCTGTCCTTCTGTCCCGATCCAATATTGGGGGGGGGGGGTTCGTTACGATCCCAAGGACGAGATTAAGACGCTAAAACCGGTCAAATATCGTACAACCTTTTAACTTTATTTTTCACGGAGTGGGGAGAAAAGGTGGGGAAAGGCAAAGGGGAGGAGAGAGAGAAAGAGAGAAAGAGAGAGAGAGAGAGAGAAAGAGATATCACCACCCATGGATCCAGCGGCGTCCCGTTGGTCCTCTTCACCCTGGGTGTAAATTTTAGCAATGCACATGCAGTAATTACAGCTCGAGCAGGGTCCGACCCTAGGTTCCCGCTGAAAATTTCGGAGCCAAATCAAGGCAAATTAAATAAATAAATTGTAATGACACGCGTGCAGTAGTTACAGCTCGAGTTGGGTGCCTCCGAAGAGGGACCCTGAACAAAGAAATCCCTGGGCAATTATAGCTTATGTACCAAGAAATGTTTAAGGCAAAAGTTCACTCATCTGTCTGCCACACCTTCCTAAAGAATCTGTATCCATTGCAGCACTCCAGTCATGTGAGCTATCCCACCATGTCTTCGTGATCCCGGTGAGATCATAGCCCTGCAACTGTACTCCAAGTACAGACCTCTAATTCCTCCTGTTTGTTCCCCATGCTGTGTGCGCTAGTGCACAGGCCCTTCAGAGAAGCACTCAGTCACACTGATTTCTCAGAAAACATAGAACATATATTTATAAAGCTCGGGAAAGTGTAGCAACATGTTCATAGGCCAAACAATAAATATTTTTCAGTTTCCTGGACTAATGCAAAAATATATTTTGTATACTAGACAGTCATGTAACTAACAGATACAAGGAAGAAAAGATTTGGCCGAAAGGATGGCTGAAAGGAGCTGTGGAAGAAGGTTTATTCAAGTCTACCCTAAATATTATTAGATGGAGGAAGAAAGAGTAATTAGCTGAATTTATTTTATCCGTACACATCTTCAGGAATCCATGCTGGTTTTTCTTACAGAGGAAAATAGCAAATACTCTGTATGAAGAAAGAGGTTCAAGAACAAGGTGGACAAGTATTTATTGATTTGTTTCCTTTTTTTGTCCACTCTCTGAGTTCATAATGTTCAATAAAATCTTGTTATTTTACTCCACTTCTCTACTGTGTATGAAATATTTTTGCAAAAATTATAGGTTAGAACTTCATTTCAAAAAATACCAAGGCCATTTAATTGGTTCTGACTAAGAAATAAATCAGAGCTGGTAGACAGTTGATAGTAACATGTTACTGAAACATAAAAAAAAAAATCCTAAAATTCACATAAATTCAGATAAAGAATCATTTTATATGTAGTGCATTATCAATTACACATGAAACAATACATAGATGTCATAAACACGAGAAGTCATAGAGTATTCATCAAGAAAAGGTAGCTATAATTTAGAATGTCTGCTATAAAAGCAGATGAATAGAGAATTTCACTGAGAGGTAAATTAGTTGTCACTGATGTGATGTATTTCTCAGTGTAAAACTAACCAGTTTTCAAATATATAACAATCCTTACCTGTTAAACCTTATGTGACAGGTACAAAAAGCACAAGAAAGTGGACCATTATTGCTATCAGAATTTTCAAATGTGTACACAGATTGTATACAGAATTTGTACTTGTGCCACAAGTGGACTTTTTTTCTTGTTACGTTTTTAAATTAGAAAAAAAAGAAGTGTTATACACTCCTCAGCCTTATGTCTCACTTACTAAGTAACCCTCTGTGAATAAAATTACAGGAAATCCCGCAGAAGCAGTTCTCCAATGGTTTTCACTGGCGTTCACTGGTGGTGTAAAGAGCTATAGGGGCAGATGTTTCAAAGAAACAGAGGAATCCCTTTAATATTCCTCCTATGACACTTTTCTCCTTTCTTTTGGTTACATTCCCTGTATACACGTACTTTAGAAAAATACGCTGAATGATGTGGATGATATATATAAACTCCTCCATTTTTGTATGTATAGATCAAGAATGAAGTGGTTTAAAGAGGTAGACTGTCCGATTTGAGAGGACTGAGAAAATCTCTTTCCCTGTTGAAATGTGAAGATGTGATCATCATATTCTGTTCATATCATCATACTTCTACTCATATCATCAAGATATGAAGGGAAGTTACTTTGCTGCTTATTTCACCTGTGTTTAAAGTAAGGCTTACCCCCATCTCATGATCTCAACAAAAGTCCTTACGCCTATCAGTCTGAATGATCCTCTACTATTCTTTCATCTGCCATCACATTGTATTTTAACTTTTTTGTTACTCCCACAAAACTCCACAGTTGTCCATAGCCCTCTATTTGCTTTCATAGCGATGTGCCATATCCGTTTACTAGATTTACATTTTCATCTGTATCTGATCTGCACATTTTTTATATTTTCTCTCATGACTGATTCAACCTCTCATCTGCCTGCCACAGTTCCTTTCTAGATCACAGTTAAGCTTTTCATAAAATACTGATTTCTGAATGCTGCTAACAGTGAACTTTGAAAACCATTGCTTTCTTTCCCATCCTCTGATTCCATATTTTTGTTCCTTCCAGATATTAACCCTTGTTTATTATCTGGAATATTTGAATTGCTATAGTCAATCTATATTATATAATTTAATAATGGGAATGTGAGGCTAAACTGCATGATGACTTACTTTTGTGCAACTACATATAAAACAATGGGTATCACAAAAAAAATTTCTCTTAAATGTTTTGTTCATAGTCTTCTAGCACAAAACCATTTTGCAGGACTTTTCTTTGCTATACTTCTCAGACTACCTTACAGATAGAGCTACAAGAGAGTGCTGTTGGATATAACTTTGATATGTTAAGCGGTTACAGTGCCTAAACACAAGCACAATAAAAATGGTGTGCTTTTAGCCTTAATTTCCAAACAGTTGAAGGCTGAGTTTAGACAACAGAACTCCAATATGTTGTTTCATACACCAGCCGACTATCAGCTAAATTAGCTTCTGCTTGGAAGTTTACAGGTGAAGAAAGACCAGTAGATTTGTCTTTGCAGTTCTCAGCTGTTGCTCAGAAACATTAAAAATCAGTGGAATAGGAAAGATAGAAGCCTTACTGTACTTACAGGTTAAAGCATTAGAATGGTTTCTGCCAAAGTTACCATGGAGCAGCAGATATATGATCCACAGGAATGGAAATGTTTTCATCAAGCATACTAATGGTGATAAAAAACAGAGTAATATTCAGTGATCTTTAATTAAATCATTTACAGTTTGCACTTTGCCCAGTTAACAATATAATCATATTTAAAGGAGAATGCTGGGTATTAGAACACTGATGATGATGGCAAGCCTTGAGCAATTAGTAAGAGTAAGAATGCCAATACGTAAAACAGTGAGACTAGCAAATACTTTGAAGTCAATATATCTGGGAAACATGGTCAATTTTTGTACAGTAAAAAAGAAAAGAGAATAACTCAAATCTGTTTTTCTGATATTTATATTGTTACAACGTCTGGTTCTATGTTTTTTTCTTATCCTAACTTATTATATTATATGATTTTACTCTCTGCCACAGAGAATATGAAGGGATAAATTCTGTACATATTCTAGGGATGTATTTTGCTTGACTGACTTTATTTGCATTACAATAGGAGAAAAAATATGCATATCTGTGTGTAAAAATACTAAGAAATATGAAAATAATGGACAGAAGAGCATTAATACAAACAGAACAGTTGCTCTTACAAACAATACTGTAGTGAGAAAAAGAAAGTTGAAAATTGCCGTTTATTAAGAGATCAAGTATGATTTAATATAGCTCCTAGGAAACGTAATCATAAACAAGAAAATTTTGTCAGTAAAAGAAGCAGTAAGCAACAACAGACCAATGTATAAACTGGATTTCCATGTTTGAAAGAGATAATTTGTGCTATGCAGTAGCACAGAGAACAGAGAAACCAGAACTTCATGCATAGACATTTTCACAATTAAAAATACTTTTTAAAAGTGTTTATTGACTCTAGGTGTGTTTGGAGAGAATTTTAAAAGATGAACAAGGCTTAATTGTCTTCAGTGCTTCATGGAAGTCTGTGCGGTAACAGAGCAGGAGAATCAAAGCTGCATGAGTAACAAAACCAGCATGCAGCTTCAAGTCATTACAAACCCCACTGAGATCCCTCTTGGTGGTATGGCTAAATCTGAAACTAGACAGAATATATGAAATAATTGACTCTTCCTAGGGATGGTTATCTATTTATAGATCAGCTTCTTTCTGAAAACTTCAAAAAGTGAAGAATTCATTTTGACAATTGCAAACATCCAAATCCAAAGTTATTCCCCTAAGAATGGAATAAAAACTCTAGATAGGCCTAAAGAGAGGACAAGCGCAATTAAGACACTAAGGAAACAATCTTTAAACAAAGCACAGAAAAGATGTTCCTGGTTTAAACTGATATTTCTCTATAAAAACCAATTAAAATTTGCTGATTTGTGTATGGCGCATAATGACCATTGGAGTAATACCAGAAAAGAGCCATTCCTATTTAAATATAAACCACAAGAGCAAATTCCTGACTGTATACAGAAAAAGTTTTTAAATTTTGAGATCAGTTTAAACCTTTTCTCTTGCATGCTCATTGAATAAATGAGAAAATATTTCTCTGAAAAATGGAAGCTGGATTTTTGCAATCCTATTTCACAATGAATCACTTAAAGTCTTGACCCTGCCTTTTTGCACAAAGCAACCAGTGGATCCATTGTGGGCTAGCTGTGAAATCTGGCAGTGAAGTCTGTAAGATGGGTTAAAAGGGTAGGAGTGAAATTTTCCCTTCCTGGAATAGCGTCTACATTTAGCCACATATTATTGTTAAAATAAATTTAAATGCTCTGGAGCTTGTTCTCCTGCTGAAGGATATACAAGTCATTTTTATGAATGTCAAAAGGTTATTTTAAAGTCCTAAATAGACTTTGTGATATTGCTCAGTTTATATTTTTCTTTTTTATTCCAAAAAGGTATTTGTACTTAAGAAAAACAGATGTCACACTAAATAGTGCAATATGTTCTACCAAATTTTGAAGTAACATTGCATGACTCTGCCTGGACCTGACACTTTGACACCATATGCCTTTTATGTATAGTGTTTTTTTTTTTTTTTAAGAAGTTTTATATGGTAGCCTTAGTGATAGAAAAAGCTCAACCTCATGTGTCTTAAATTTTGTATCAAGAAATGTAAAAGAGGGTGTACATACAAATTTAAGAGTTTGGTGAAAATGCTTCTATGTTATAACTTTGTTGGTGAATTATATGCTGCTTTTCAGATTTTGTTGGATATTCTTTATTTCGATATTGTATAGAAGTGTTAACATATCTTGAGAAACATCCTGGAAATTGTATCAAGCCTTTTTTAGGAAAGATAAAAAAAATAAGTCTAACTAAACTTTATTTGCAGCTCTTCTCCCAGGCAGAAGTTAAGTTTCCCTAAGGATATCATTAATCTATTTATTTCTTTGTTAGTTCTGATACACAATGATATGGATTGCTTGTTTGGATGAACTCAAGGAACCAAAATGCATTTCAATACAGCTGCATGGAAAGCCATACAGCTAAAAAAACGAACAGAGAACTGTATTTGTGAATTACAGACACTGAAAAGAACTCAGCAGTTTTTGAGACCTATCAGCTGAACATATACTCCTTATTCAGTACTGTGGTGCACACCAGTAATGTGATCCTTAGTGCAACCATTAGTTGAAGGAATAAATTAAAATTACTTCTGTACTTAAATAAGTATGACCAATTTCTGTCCAGTTCTGATGTCCACACTGTGTAAAGCAGGTTGATGAATTGGAGCAGGTTCAGACATACCCAGAAGTTCACTGAAGGATTAAAAGTACGTTTTGTAATACAAAGCTCAAGGATCTTAACCTATGCAGTTTATTAAAGAGAAAATGTGTTGACCACTCTAGTTGATTTCCTGGGCAACAAACCTCTTAGAACAAAGGTTTGCTAAGCATGCACTGAGCAGTCCAGGCCTGTACAGTGAATCTTCCTGGATGTTATATTGAAGGAAGTTAAAATATACATAAATGTGATTGAAGACCAAACGGATTTTTTTTAAAAAAAAAAAAAAAGCCTTATTAGAATTTTTAAGTTTTAAATAGTGACCGATAAGAAACAGAGAGGGTTTGTAAACAGCTCTCCTCCTGCACCCTTGCAGGTCATTATTTCAGTCATTTAAGGAGCCTTCTAAAGTTCAGCAAAGTCTCTGCATTTCCCTCTCGTCCTAAGGAAGGGAGTGGGCTGGCAGCTTGCTGCTTCTCTTAGTCTCTGGGACTTCATGTGAGCTGGAGACTCCATTTCTTGCTGTACTTCCCTCGCTAATGGCCTTGCAGAAACATCGGGCAGGCTGCAAGCACTGCACTGCTAAGCAGCCTCAGTCACTCCCTTGGGACTGGGTACAGTCTATCGTCCCTCCTGACTTTAGTGGTGTTAAAGGAACACAGCACGCAGCTGAGAAGTCAAACAGTCCATCATGCCAAGATGTAAGAATTGCAGGTAGGAACTAGATAAATTCAGACTAAAAATAGATTCATATTATAGCCAAACGCTAAAATAAATGACAGTAGAATATTTTTCATTACCCAATTTCTAAATCAAGGTCTGATTTTTTTTTTCTAGTTCAAATAAAAGCATTATTTTGCATCCTTTGACCTGCATTATGGAGGGCTCTAGAGTTGCATAATCTAAATAGTATTAAAATTTCAATGATAATGATGGATTTTTTACTTACACTTCTTAATTTTTTGTTATTTTATTCACTACTTGTGAACAGTGGGAAAATCTTAGTTTCTGCAGTAAATGTCTCCTTTTTTATGTAATCATTCACACAAGTCCAATTCGAAAGCAACAGACTACTGTGCTTACTACTATTGTAATGCTTACTCTGACACGGTGAAATGGTGCAGATATAAACTAGTACAGAACTCATCCCATAGCCCTCACAGTATGTCACATCATTATGTGTTTTCTACAAATAGCAATAAATCTGTTTAGTATGGTCAAGTGCTTGCAAAAATATTTCAATATTTTAAAAGTCTACTATAAAATAAACCAATAAATGAATCTTCAATTTAAGTTGCAATATCTTATGAAAGAGACATAAAACAAGATTTTAATTTCTTGAGAGTAAACTTTTATATTATACTACAGACACAAATTGTCCCCATGGAACCTTGTAACTACAAGTTATTACTTTTTGATGTACACGAGAACATAATAAGCATAATTTTTCCTTGTTACCCAACTATGTAAACCTCTGTGGTTAACATACACTTTTGATGAGAAACTCCCCCTAAAATATTTTATGTTTCACATCATGTTTGATACAATCCATGGGAGAACTGTATCACACTTCCTTAAAAGAGCCAGGGTTCCTGATTAATAAAAGAATGCTTTTT